>NC_069070.1:118593058-123408337 GCF_025698485.1 Gossypium arboreum | reverse complement strand
AGAAATCATATATAATTATTTTACTAGTTAACCATTATTTATAAAAATGTTAAGTATTATTTCAACAAATAAAAATATTATATTTTTGAAGGAAAAAAAACACTACTTAAATTATATTGAGTATTAAAATATGCTAAAGATAATTTGACATTAAATAAAACTTTTAATTATATTTATATAATTTGGTCGTCAAGTTGGTGAGGGGGCTTTGGGAGATAGTTCGTCTGATAACTGGGCAAATTCATATGATGAGTAAGTCTGGTAGCCTTGAAGAAGTTCACTTTATAACCTCCCTTAATTCTACATGAATGTTTTGGATGTGAAAACTTGTAGGTTCCTCAGCGGTCGGACGCTTCCAGGGGTGTCTTTGTATTTTCTGATATGAATCCATATGTTGGTCATCAAAATCCTTTAAAAGAAGGTCAAGAGCTATTGAGGAAAGGACTTTTGAGTGAAGCAGTGCTTGCCCTAGAGGCTGAAGTTATGAAAAATCCTGAGAATGCTGAAGGTTGGAGATTGCTAGGAATAACCCATGCTGAAAATGATGATGACCAGCAGGTAATCCACTTTGCTCTAGTTTGTCAGAGTTGGATAGTTCGTGTGTATTCTTACACCAAAAGACATTGTTTTTGTGTTCTTTAATACTACAAGAATTTCTATTAAGAGATGTGACTGCTTGTCTAGCTCAGCCATCTGTTCAGCATCTTTGGTTATGATTCTTTGCCTGGCATGGTTGACCATTTACCTTTCTATTCCACCTAAATCTAAATCATTTTTAATCTTGTCTAATGCCCTGTGAATACCATCATATTTTAGGAAACAGAACAACCTATTGATTAAGCAAGCAAAAAAACCTTTTGAACACAAAGGATCTATTTTCTTGTACCGCTACATTTTGTTTTTTTTTTTTTGCTGGCTTGATATAGCCATGTTGGTGTACCATGCAATGTTCATTTCTTATATATGAAAACTTCTACTGGAAAGGGATAGAAGGAGCTATTTTTCGTTTAAACATTGAAATTTGCAATATGATTGAAATTTGCAACATTGAAATTAGCCTACTCTCTGTTTACTGGTAAGTTTAATCTTGAGTGTTAAATGAGGTTGATATTCTTTAATCTACAGTTTATATAAATTTAAGGTCAGGGAATAGCTGTTTCCAATTTCTTGAACACTTGGCTGTTTTCATTTAATTACGGTGAATAAATATTTAAGGCCACTTTCCTTATACAAGTGCTGTTTGATTTCCTTTTTCAAGGAAAAATGTTGTTTGTATGGCATTATTGTGTGTTTTCTAATAGAATCGAAAGTAAGAAACTTTGGGATCATTAACATCAATTTTAACTAGAAGAACATGGTCATATTTGGAGTGAAAAGTCTTGCATTTTATCTGGTGCTAAGGTGGTGCATATTAGTCTGTCCATGGATCAATGCATATTTAGTTTTCTTTTCACATTGCTAGGTGCTTGCACTCGTCAGTAAGGATCGGGGTAGATTTTCTTTAAAATAGTTGAGTGGAGCTTATCGATGAACTTAGTTGGAATTGTTTGTGTGCTGGTAGATTTTCACATTGCAGGCTTGTTTGAGCTCACTTATTCTAATGAGCTTACAGCTTTGCATGTTGAGTTCGCCATTGCATGAATGGTCATTTCGGAACAGTAAGTGACTATTGATTTCAACATATTCATGTATCCTAGTTAAATACATGCATGACTACTAGATACATCTTCTCCAAGTACATTCATTAAACTAGATATATCTACCCTAATACATACATTAAATATAAATACTTGCAAGTAATGAGTATATATATTCTAGAATGTTACAAATTATATCCAACATGTTCTTCCTAGCATTCATTGGATTGTCATCATGGATGCATTGTTATGCCCTTTTGTTTTTGTTTTTCTGTTTAAGGGGCATATTCCAATAAATTTCTTTTTCTTGATGATTATCCTCCATTACTCCTTTCTTGTCATCTTTGTATAGTTCTTTTGTGCATGTGATCAACTTTAGGGGAATAACCAGTTACCACTACAATTATGAACTCTTGACAAAGAAATGGAGAATTGAAGATAGTATTTTACAAATCTTTCCTTAGATAAGGAAAGCAGTAGGTTCTAGGCTAATTTAAACAAACATATAGTCGTTATCCTAAGTCAGGAAATAGGTTGGTTGGTATTTGTTGGTACATAACCATCTGTGGTCGAATGGTATTAGGGTACAAAGGAAAACATGAACAGACCGATCCTAGAAGTCTAAGGTGAAGCAAAACCATAAGAAAAACATGATTAGACATAGCTAGAGGTGTGCAAGGGCGGGCGGGCGGGCCTGAACAAAATTTTAGGCTGTTTTTAGGGCCAGCCCACTGACCAAATATGGGCCTAAAAATTTGTCTAAGCCCTGCCCGAAATAAAATTGTTAAGCCCGAACTCAGCCCGGCCCATATTAAAATTTTTTTTAGCTTATTTCATTAAATAAAAAATTTTAAAATATAATAAATCAAATACATTTAAAAACATAAAAATAAATATTAAAACAAGAAATAAATAAAAAAATGAAACTAAAACAATTCTTAAAACAATACACAAATTGAAAATATAATAAAAAAGTTGTTATATTAAAATTGAAAATAAAATGTAAATATGATTAAAAATAAAAAATATATATTTTTAGTATATAATTTGGGCTGGGCCAGGCCCGGGCAAAATAAGTTTTACTCGAGGCTCATCTCATTTTTTAAACGGGCCTCATTTTTTGCCCAAACTCATATTTCTGGCTTATATTTTTATCCTAACCCTCTCATTTTTCTAAGGGCCTTGGGCCGAGTCAGTAGTTCGGCCCATGCACACCTCTAGTCATAGCTGGTCGACTTGTCACGTGCGGTGCAGATGACCCTAAAGTGACCCTAGTCCAAAGCGGTTTGGGACCGCTAAACCGAGTCACCAAATTATTTGGATGTGATATTTATGGTCTAAAATATGTGAATATGAATGTGTGAAAATTTCAAGCTTCGATTTAGTCAATTGCATGTGAATTCAGTTATTAGGACTTATGTGACACTTTTGAAATGTGATAGGCTAATCTATAAGGACCTAATAGTGCATGTAAGCACAAGGGGGGACTTGCATGTCAAATTTCCCCCCTAATAGCTAGTGGCCGGCCATGACAAGGGATTATGGGTAAAAACATGTCATAAAACATGTTGGGACAATGGTGTATGTAAGAAAAAAATAAAATAATGAGCATGGAAATTTAATAATGAAAGGGAACAAAAAAAAAAAGAAAAGAGAATGGTGAGTGTTCCCCCCCTTTGCCGTGAGTTGAAGGAAAGAGAAGAAAAAAATTTGTTGTTCATCTTTTTTTTCATTTCTTTGAGCTGAAATTCTAAGGAAGAAGGAAGGGGTTCTTGCTTCATGCTTGGTTTGGAAGAGGATTAGGAAGAGGTTTGGCCATACTTGTGTCTAGATTAAGGTATGTTTGAGGTTGTGCCATGAGATTCATGCATGTTCTTAGTTGCTAGCTTGAGTTCTAATTAGTCCATGGTTCAAAACTTTACTATATCATGGGGATGATATTCGGCCAAGGTAGATTTTGTGTTAATGTCATTGCATGCTAAATATGAAGTTTGTTAATGATACATATGATGGTGGATTGATGACTCTTGGATTTTCTTTTTAGCATTTTTGAGTAAGACATTAAGTTTTGGAATTGATGGAATGGAGAGTATGCTTAAGTTGTGTTATGAACAACTATGTGTTAAATCGAGGTTTGCTAAGCTAGCTATTAAGATGAATGTGTTATGGAAAGAAATCGGTCTTCCTAAGAATATGATTTGTGAATGTTTATATTAGTAATAGCCGAAATTAAAGAGGTTTGATGTCTTGAACAAATGTTGATTATATGATTCAAAATGAGATATGTTAATGATGAAGTATAATCGGCCATGGAGGTAGCTCATTTTGGAAGTGTGATTGTGGTATATTTTTCTTTGTGATTGATTATAAAATTTGGCTTAAGTGAGGTAATTGGTAAAAGATGTGTTTATGATGTAATACATATGTTCTTGTAAGCTAAGTTATGTATATGTGATATCTTGCATATTGGTTGTTATGGTAAGGTTTGAGATATTGACGTATGAATATGTTTTGTTTGTGGTTCGGCAACTAATGGTTAAGTTGTTAAGTTACATGCTTGAGTAGTAAATATGTTAAGAATGGTTCTAAAATGTATATGGATGCCGTGTGATTGTGTTTGATTGGGAAGTAAATTGTTTGATTTAGTTCAAGAGCCTAGAGGATCAAAGTCGGATAAAGGAAAAGAGAAAGTAAATGAATAGCCGTGGGTATCTAGTCGTCAACCACTTCCGAGGTAAGTTTTAAGCGATTAATCGTTGAGTAAATTCAATCATAATAGGACATAATGAGTTCATTTAATAAGATATGATGTGGTCATGATATGTCTTAAACCCAAATGGTAAGTTCATAAGTGTTTGGACTTAGAAATTTAAGAGCAAATTGTGATAATTTCACAATTTGCTTGGACAGCAGCAGTAATGTGATTTTAGAAAATCACTATAAATTGTTGGTGTGGAATTATAGGCTGAATAAAATATGTAATCAAAGCTTAGTTGGTCTAATTTCTTATAAAAGAGACCGTGGAAGCAAAGAAATTTCCTATAAAGAGATATTTAAAGTTGTGTGGGACGGTGTCAGAATGACTCCGAAATCCTCTGTTCTGTTTTTGGAAAATCATTATAATTTGTACAAAAATGGTTATAAGATAAGATTTATATACTTAGACTCCTTAATGAGTCTAGTTTTAAATGAAATCAAATAGAACACATTTTGAATTCTGTACAATGAGAAATTTGATTTGTAGTGAAGAGTGGTCAGATTAGTCAAACAGTGAAACAGGGGAAACTTTAAGAAAAATCTGGTATTGATTGGCCACACCTAAAATTCTGAAAATTTTATGGATGAAAGATACGTGAGTCTACATTCGAGGAAAATTAACGGCAATTGATTTTGAGTTTTGTAGCTCCAGTTATAAACAATTTAGTGACTGTTGCTCAGGAAAACTGCATGTAGTGAATATGTGATTTTGTTGTAAACTTTGATAAAACTATTTGAGTTGCTTATAAGCTATTGCTGAAATTGATGTACAAGAAAAATATGAAATATGTATGAGATATATATATGTGATAAGGCCTAATGGCCAATGTGATGAATGTGAAAGTGTGTATATATGTGATAAGGCCTAATGGCCGATGTGATGAATGTGAAAGTGTGTATATATGTTATATATGTGATAAGGCCTAATGGCCGATGTGATGAATGAAAAAGTGTGTATATATGTGATAAGGCCTAATGGCCGATGTGATGAATGTGAAAGTGTATATATATGTGATAAGGCCTAATGGCCAATGTGATAAATGTGAAAGTGTATATATGTGATAAGGCCTAATGGCCGATGTGATGAATGTGAAATATATGTGTGATATGTATATATGGTAAAGCCGAATGGCTAATGTGAATGTTGTAACATGTGATTAAATGTACATAAAACTTGAAATATGTTAGGGTGAGACCCGATGACTACGTGTGGAGATTATGTCCGGTAAGACCCGATGACTACGTGTGGAGATTATGTCGGGTAAGACTTCGTAATAAGAATTGCTTATAAATATACGCAATGCGAAAGGTTAAACAGTATGTACTCCAAGTTTATATATGATGCACACGAGAGCAATCTATGGGACTATTCCTATGATTATGTGACATCGGTTTAGTGTGAGAGGTTATGTGAAATCATATGATATATCTATGTCACATGAGCTCACTTTTATGTGAGAGTTTATCCGCCTATTGTATATGATGAGATGTGCATATTCGGAAAAGGGATAGTATGCCGAAAGAAGAGTGAAATAAAAAACGAACAACTATGTTATAATTTGGTTGTTATCTGTTGACACCGCTTAAAACTTACTAAGTATTGTAATGCTTACTCGTTTACTTTGTTTCCTCTGTTTTATAGATCTCATTGGAAGCTACTGTGCTCGGGGATCGTCAAGAACTAGTCACACTATCACTACCCATTGTTTGGTATCGCTACGTTTTGGAATATCTTATGGCATGTATAGAATAGACTAGTAGCGGAGGATATTTTGGTTAATGTATATAAGCCATGCGAAAATAGCTTTAAGTATACTTTGATCATAGCATTGTAATCATTTTGTATGTCGTCCATCGAGAGGTATGGAAATGTTGGTAACAGTTAGTCATGGGAATGGTTATTCATGATCACTTTTGGTATATGTATGACAAACTCTAGTTGATCCATGGAGGATCATGAAATAGGTAAAGTTTACCTTAAAATAAATCTTGGCAAAGAAGAAGTGATGTGGATGTGAAAAATCTCTAAAAATAGTAGGAATGGAATTAAATAGCGAATAAATTTGTAATCGAACCTTGATGAATCTATTTTCATAGGAAAGTAACAAACGTTCATATAAACATTATATTATGAGATGTTAAAGTTTTAGTGAGACAGGGCGTAACGGTTTCGGATCCCCGATCCGACTTTAGAAATTCATTATAAATTAACTAGAGACATTTAGAAGTCATGCCATATATGTATAGATTCCTTTTGAGTCTAGTTTCTATAGAAACAAACAAGATCGAGATTGAATCCTCTGCGGGGAGATATCCGATTCGTAATGCATGAAGGTCGGTGTAGTCAAACCACGGAATAGGGAGACTTTAACTAATAAACTGTACTAATTGGCCCGACCAAAATTCTAAGAAAAATATGCAGATGGACATATGAGTCTAGTTTCGGGAAAAATCACGAATCTGATTTTCGAGTTGTGGAACTCAAGTTATGATTTTTAAGGTGACAGTGATGCAGTTAGCCAATCGTCTGGAAAATTTTTAATTGGACTGTGAGAGTAAATGAATTAGTCGGTTAGCACCTCGTGTTCGACTCTGGTAACGGCCTCGGGTACGGGGTGTTACACCGGTAAATCAAGGTGCTTTGATTGGGAAACAAGCAGGTAGTTTGACAAGCAAGCACATCGAGGAAACACTGATTCCATGGCTCGAAGGCCTTTCGAGCAAACAAGGTTCCAGACATTCCTAAGGCATGTGCAAGTTACAAGGGTCAAGGGATGAGTTTGGAAAGCCAAGGGAATAGCTAGGCAGCTTACACGATCTTCTAAATCAATTAGGTGCAAGAAAGCCTAGGACAAGGTGGCAAAGGGGCATGCCTGATACATGGCCACCAGACAGCATGTCAACAATAGCTTGCCACCCCGGACAAGTGACAAGTGGTACCAAAGCTTCGGTTGCAAAGTCATTGAGATGATAACGAAAACTCTAGAAGAAACAACGAGCATGGAGGTCAAGAAGATGGTTGAGACCCTAAGTACTGTGAGCAAAGGCAAGGAAGTGGTTCTGAAGGGCAAGCCAATGGTGAGTCGGTTAAAGGCAATCGAGAGCCATATGGATGGCGTTGTTGCAACCATAGAAGTGCCTTGGTGGCCTTGGTGGAGGCCCTATGCAGCGAAATCGTGGAACTCAAGGGAAAGCTTTTGAGGGTTAAAGCTACGTTGACTTGCTCACCTTGGGGAATACGCGAGTATGTGAGAGAGTTTCTAAGCTCATTTTACGTAATTCTAAACCTAGAGTAAATGAGTGCCTTCTTTTGTTTCAAGGATAAACTCACAACTTCGGTGAAACTTGAGTTGGAGATTCATAACGTCAAGGACGTGGCTGATGTATAACACCCAAAATGCCTAGTGTTGAACTTCGTGTCATCTCGATGACCGAGTGAATTAAAATTATAATACGAGTGTCATTTTAGATGTCATTTAATTATTTCTTAATTATGATACGGAGTAAACATCAAAGCCGGATTGTATTCTGAATTATGAAAGTGACATAAAGACTTATTTGAAGGGGAATTAATGATGAAGGACTTGTTGAATAATTAATCGAGGCTTTGAATATAACTATGCCATACTAAATTTAAGTTAGTGGACAATGCCACACTTAACCGTGGACTTCAAGTTTTTTATTTTTCTTTTTTTAATCATAGAAGAAGAATCGCATAAATTAAATAGATACATTTATTAGGTTTCCTCCAACTAATCAACTTCACACTCCTCGAGCGAATGCTTATGATACTATTATTAACATTGCCTATCACACTAATACATTGTTGTTGCAGCCGCAAACTCCTTTCTAATATTCAAGCTCTACGCTTCCATAGGTTCCAACATAATACTCCAAAGAGAATCTCCCACCTAGTACTATCTCAAGCAAAGTAAGGATTAGAAAGAATCTAGTTAGTCCATTTTGGAATCTACATAATCATGAATTCAACAAATTTATCCTCCCAAACTAACCGCTTCCAAATGACCGACACTACGATACATCTACAAAGCACATGGTCCAAAGTTTCATCCTCAACTCCGCATACTTCAAACCTTGGACCAATGGTCATATGTCTTCTCTTCCTTTCATTGTTTGTTAATAATTTACCCAAACACATTAACCATAGGAAAACTTAAATTTTTTTGGGTCCTCTAAAACGCCATAGTGGTTTCCACCATTCTTGAACCTCTCCATTTAAATTATTTGATGCCACTGAATAGGCCGATTTGACAGTGAATCTCCTATTAGCATCCTATCTCCAAGCCAAAGAATCCACATTGCCCTCTTTGCTCGGCGGAAGCATTGCTGCCAATTTAAGCAAAATATTGTATGGTAAAACATCTTCCAATAAACTCTAATTCCAATCACCATTTGGTGTAAACATTCAAGCAATCGACCCATATATGATTTTGTCACTATTCCTCTAATTCCAATCTTCCAATCAGTGATCCAATGTCAGACAGCCACACATCTCTCCAAAAATCAACATTTCCACTATTTCCAATATTCCAAACCATTCCTTGACGAATCTCCCATACTTGGCATACTCCTTTCTAAAGTCTCGAGCAATTATTTCACTTGTTAGAAAGAGGCAGCATCTCATTCCATCTATATTTCGTACGCAGGACTTGCACTCATAGTTTTTTCACATGTATCGCCATTTGGAACCCAATTTTCATAATAAAAAAAATTCATTTTGTTTTTGGGTACATTTTATGCCAAGCCCCCTTTCCAATGTAGGCTTGCAAACCTGCTCTCAAATACAAAATACTAGTATCGAAATTCATGGCATCTCGGTGACTAAGCAAATTAAATTTTTGAATACTAGAGTTGTATTAGGTGTATACTTTAATATGAGAAATTAGGTTCTTTTCTATACTTATATAGCTTGTAATCAGACATTTTTATGTTATTTTAGTCATTTTACGAATTATATATTAGTTATCTATGATTGAATAAAATGATTCTTTTTATGATGTTCCTTAACCAATTAGGCCAATTCCAACCTAATGAAATCTAATGAGTTGATGCAGTGCGCAAGAAATGACTTGAACCGAATCAGCTAAAGAGCTAGTGGATTGGCCAGCAAGTCGGGACATTGATGCTGCACCCTGGTCTATAATCTTTCCTCAAAATGTTCATCTACAACACCACACTTGAAATGTGTGGCCCCTAAATATTGGATTCTCTCACTGTAGCTTTTCCGGTTTTTCGAAGTTGAATAGCTGATTGACTGATTCACAGGTCTGCACATCATTCCTCTAAATTCACTATACAATTTGGGCATAGAATATACCATAACAAAGACGGTCATGGCATGGGGTTTGAGCTTTGGGTTTTGCTCTAGTGGGATGTCTGAATCCCTCTTCCTCAAAAATCCTGTAATTTTGACTGTGGATCCATTTATTATGAAAATCATTATGAGTGGATGGACAGATGGATACGAATTAAAAAAAAGAAAGAAAAAAAGGTAGAAGTGGGAGGTAATTGACCTCTAGAAGAATTTAAGACCCAGTTCACCAGCATTTTTCTTCATGGAATTCCATCATTTGACGACCAAAGCTTGTTGTTCTTCATTTGAATTCTCCATGTCTCTTCACGCCTTTTCGTATAGAAAGATAGCAATATATACAAAATTATGGAGGGCTAGTATTTTGGCAAATAAGTATCCTTATGAGTGATTTTGGAGCTCCTGCTCTGCAAACAAGATCCATCAATGACCCAGGACAACTCCCGTGATTGATGATGCAAACAACAAAATTTGGAGCCATGACCCGCGGTTCAGTGCAAGTGATGACTAGGATGAACAAACTTTGTAATGAAACAAGGGAAGAGTAAAGCATGGGAATAGCTCTTGAAGCAGGGGATTCATATTCATATCTGTCAATTAAGGTTTAAACCCACCACCTCTTCTTCACCTCCATCTCCATCTGCAACTTCTTAAAATATAGGATTAGGTGGCTGTACAGTACAAGGAAATACAAACTTGACCTACAACTCAACAAAAAGTTTCAAGAGCTACTCCCATGCTTTACTCTTCCAGCCACTGCCTACTTCACGTAATGAAACGTAGCAATTTTTGGTGACTTTTTCAGTTAATTGACAGTTTTGGTTAAAAAAAAAAGTCATTTGGTTGTATTTTTTTTCATAAAAACTCAATTGACTTTTTGCTAAAAGCATTTTTAACCTTTAAGTTCATATTTTTATTTTTAACTTTTTATCTTTAAATATGCAGTGGTGATAGTTCAAAATATATAAAAGTTTTAAATTTTGTTAATAAATTCAACAAGGATCCAGAAGACACCTTCTACTGGATGTATTTGAGTGCAATAAAAGGCCCAACTGAATTTCTCATCAAGAGCAAAAGTTGCAAAACTAAAGCCAGAGCCATACGAACTTGAATCCAGTTATACATACATACATACATACATACTGAGAGATACAATGGAGATTTCCTATTTCACATTGGGTGCAGAATTAAATATGGCCACCCTAGTACCATATTCATAATCTACAACCTACTTAAGTACAAAATTAGATCCTACAAGGCTAGAATCAATAACCTTCATAATATCTGCTTTGCAAGTTGTTTTATAGTGACCGGTCTGGTTACATCTGCTACAATGCACCGTGTGTTTCTCACGATTAAGCTCCCCTACGCATATCCGTTTCTTTTCAGGGCGTCCTGGAGGCCGACGAAACTTGGGCGGTCGCACGACTTGAGCATCCTCATTCAAAGTACTAGGCGCCTCATCGAACTTGTTCCAGTCAATCTTCTGAGGAATGGGGTATATCTCTTCTGAATATGCCTCATGATAACTGGCAACTGTAAAGCATTTCTCTGCGAAAGCATATACATCTTTTCGACATGACATGATTGCTGCCGCAGCATGTGCACAAGGTATTCCATAAAGTTGCCAATCACGACATGAACAAGAGTGTTTCCCAATATTCACAATGTCTGATCGTTCAGCTGATATAACCTCAAATTCTACTTCATCTGACCGCAGAACTTGATATGTTGATGCACGGCTGATAACTTCTTGCATGCGTGTCTCAGCACTAGGGGCTAGTACAGAAAACCAAGAATGACTTCTAGTTCGACGGTCCTCAAACTCAGACATCAATTTGTTGTGAATTTGCTCAACCACCTGTATTATGGGTAACTCTAAAGCATCAAGAATCCAACGATTAAATTCCTCAATGTTTGATGAGAGGTGCCCATAACGTGTCCCTTCGAAATACAACAATGCCCAGCGGGAAGGAGGAAATTGCTGTATCCACTTTGCAGCTTCAGGAGAAGCCTCCTCTATTTCAGCCATTTTCTCTTTAAAAACAGTCGTAGTTGTAGCATATGCAGCTTTCCAGAGAAGATGGAAAAGCCTTGAGTTCTTGAACTCTTTGCTAATGCTTTCACTAAGATAGCTCATGCAAAAGGCATGACAAGAATTTGGGAACTTTCTCCTTATTGCATCTAAAGTGCCTTTTTGACCATCTGATAGAAAAGTGAGCTGTGGCATTTTCTCAGAATTCATCTCCAAAGCCTTATGCAACTCTGATAAGAACCAGATCCAGCTATCATCATTTTCTGTATCAACAACGCCAAATGCAAGAGGAAATAAACCACCATCAGCATCAAAAGCAGTTGCTGAAAGCAAAGTACCGAGGTATTTGCTTTTAAGCTGGATTCCACCAAGCCCAACAATAGGCAAGCATCCACTCAAGAATCCACATATGGATGCATGAAAGGAAACAAATAGCCGCTGGAAACGGTTATCTGCACCAGTGGTGAATAACTCTGCAATACTTCCAGGGTTTGTTTTCTTTATTTCCTCACAAAATGTGGGAAGCATGCAGTATCCTTCTTCTGAAGAGCCATAAATAGCAGCAAGTCCCCGTTCCTTTGCACGCCAAGCTTGCTTGTATGGTATGATGATCCCATATTGTTTATGAATGTCATGCAATATATCCTTTGGTTTGTAATTGATGTTATCCCGTAGTCGTTCCTCTATAAAACTCACAATCCAATCCACAGAAGCTTGATGGTGCCCATTTTGTGCATTTTTCCCACAAGTATGTGTTCCTTCAAGACTTCTAATTGTGAAAGTTGGAGAATTGGGAAGCTTAACTGCACGAATACGCCATGGACATCCTTCTGTGGCGCACTTGGCAAAGTAACGGACAAGGTCACTCTTTATAACACGCAGCTCAAAGTGCTGTGCAATGGCAGCTTCCTTAATAGCATTACGGAAGGCCTTGACATCAGGGAACTCCTGACCAACAACAAAAGTGTGGTCTTCCATGGGGCAACCAATACAAATTATGACTTCATTCCATGCAATGACCAACTTACCATTGTCTTACCCAAGAAGGCAAGAGAGCTAACTTTTTTCAGTCAGGTAAAGAAGTTAAGAGGGCCAACAATTTTGAAGCCAATGAACAAACCATTCAGGGAGCTCCAAATGAGCACTGTGAAGAATAACTATAACAAAATGAACATTTGACATTAACAGAAGTAAACTAATACCGTCAACTGCTTAAAGTGAAATTTCATGAATAGTGAAAATTGAGAAGATATGATTCAAATGGTTCACATCTGACCATATGTACAAACAACCAAAGCATGAAATAAGCAATACCTAATTCATTGGAAACATACATAACAGTATAACTGTATTGCTAGGAGACAAAGGAGTATCCTAGATATACTTCAAATTATTATCTTAACTGAATAAACGAAACTATGCCATCCTTCCTAAAGATAAGCTAATTGCTAAACACCCAATCTTCATATTTGCAAGCAGCAATTTACTTCTAAACAAGAAACAAGTACTAGTAATAATCTATTAAAACCAGGTTCTAAACTCATCTACCAAAATAAAATGCTTATATAATGTAAAAATTCAAACTTTTGAACAGCTTACATTTTACTACAGTGATCACAATGGAAATTGTCCTCATAATTTCAAATAATAATTTTTATTTTATTTTATTTCGCATGTATCCTTTTGAGCTCAAATTCACTCTACGAAAGTTTATAAGAGGAAAATCCAGAAAGAAAATAAGAGAAAAAAACTACCAGGCCACTTTGATAGCTACTTTCAAGCACCAAGAAAAAATAAGAACTTTTGAAAATGTAAAGAAAAATTGAAATAAGGAAATCATTCTAACCTTTTCCCGTTATTAAGACTCCCATGCCAATAACAACAAAACCAAAACAAAATTACGTCCAAAGAAAGGAACTTTCAACCAAAAAGAAAAAACAGGGGAAATAAAGATGAAAAAGATAAAGCTAATGACCAATCATTTAGCAACAAGAATATCAAAATCTTTTCTCATAGAATGATTTTTAACTGACCTTAAATAGATTTGAAGAAGGTTAGTGGAAAGGTCCAAAGAGAAGAAAGTAATCTTCTTCAATTCGTTTTGGGGAAAGATTTGGGGGTAAAAGTTTAGTAATCGGGAGAAGATTAGGGTTGATAAGGTCACGTTAAGGATATTATTGTCTTTTTCAAATCTATACATGAGTGTGTTCCGGTTATACCGTTATTTATTTTGTACTTGTATCTTTTACCTTTTTAAGTTGGACGGAATTTTTCTAATTTTCTTTTTGATTGAATTTAGTATTTGAGTTTTTCTTTTATCTCAATGTCAAATATTTATTAGACCACATAATATTTAATTTAGATATTAAATTAGTTGAAATTACCATAAAATAGAAGAAAAAACAATGCAAAATACATCTAGAAGAAATACTAAATAAAATAAAACATCTACCTTAACTTTGTTAAGAGTTTTATTAATTTTATAAACAGTTGATTTTATATTAGATATCAATTTTTTTCGTTTGTTTAGAAAGGGGAAGTCAACAATTACCATCCTGTAGAAACATTACAGTCATTGAACAACAAAGTAAGAAGGCTCCTATATAACTAATTCTATTTATATAAATTAATGGTGCACATAAAAACCTTATAACTTACAAAAGCACAGTGAACTTTGTGTTGGGCAAAACCAGGGGCTATGGGTTAGATAATCCTTATTTTTGTTTTGTAGTATAATTATGCGTTAACAATAAATTAATTTAATTGATAAAATTTAGTCACTCTCATGACTTATATATTTGTAGCAAAGAGAAGGAAATATTCTTGCTTCTTTTGAAGAGGTGTTATATTTTACAAGAATTATTACTCATATTTTTAATTTTTATTTTAAAATTTTACTAATTATTCTTTATTTTATGTCTAACTATTGTAATACATATATAATAAATAAGTTTTTCCCTCGAGGCATTAGGATGTATTCATTTGCATTGGTATAATATAATTGCTCGCAAAACTTATCTTAAATCTTAAATTATGAAATCTTAAATTATGACATTTGGTAATGGTAAAATTGAGTATGTAGTTGAATCACAAAGTCTGGGGGTGAAAAGAGATGAGGGGTTGTTGAAGGTGGCATTTCTTTCTTCAGACAGAGTTGGCTTGATAATACCAACAAATCATCAAGGTAAGAGAGATTGGTCCATTTGAAACTCAAAACATGCATTTCCTTGTATTTCATCAACAATGCATTTGTATCTTTCCTTCCAAAATTCAAAACTTAGTACAACAATATGAAACAGTGCACGCTTCCAATCCAGTTAAAGGATACTAACACTGCTTCTTATGATCCCCTTATCCATTGCACGGTGTACAGTCGCATAGCAAAATCAGTCAAAACAATCTTAATTGAAATTAATAAACCGGTTGGGGAATGGATGGCAGAGTCCATTGTTCTAATTGGAGTGGCTCTTCAAGTAAAATTGAATTGATTGATCAAGTAGAGTTGGGTAAGATTTGGGAACATCCCATCTTTTGCTCTCCAATTGACTTATGTTATAGGATAAGTTGGTTTTTGCTCCCATAAACTTTTCTTTAAATCCTTCAGTCCTTCGCTCCACCCAATACCCAGTTCAAATTCATTTTCCTTTTTCCTCTCTTTAGTACCAAAAGTTCAAATCTTAGAATTGATATAACATACACTTTTTTTCCATGCACTTCATTTTAAGCATCAGTCATGGTCTTCCAAACTCTATTAATGGTATGATCCAATCCCTTTTCATACTAATGTGTAAAAGACATGAAGATTCTTCATTTTCTGCTTTCTGGTAACCATTACTTCACATATAATCTTAGAGCAGCAACTGACTAACTAAAAACCAGTTTCTGTATGTTTTTCTATGAAATTTATTCAAAATAATCCATAATATTGGTTTTCATTCAATTATGTTTGTTTCTGACCGTGTTTTATCGATGTTTACACACTCATCTTTTCTTGGGTAGTCCGCAAGCCTTAAGCAATAAAAGAACCAGGGGGACTATTGAAACAGTGTAATAAAGGATCAAACCATGCCAGAAGCAATCAAATGCCTTTTTCATGAACATCTGGATTCAGTTTTTGATTCTGAGAAGAAAATGAGGCACTTTATCAAAGATTTCAACAGCAGAAAAAGCCTTACAACATATCACAGCAGCCTCAAGTACAAAGAAGAATATAGCACCTATGTTAAGGACTTTAAGAATCAGAAGCAAACATAAATTGACAGAAAAAGGAAAAAGCTTGAATTAATGGAGTTCATACTTGTATTTAGTACTTAGAAACACAGAACTAGCTCTGCTATTGGGATCGAACTTCAAGCTTTTCTTAGTTATACTTTTTCGGTTTTGCTATTAAATTATTTTGATTTTTAAGAGAATTTGCAGATAAGAAGACTGTAGCTACTGAGGAAAACTTGCTGTTAAATACTAGATAAAGCTAATTCAAACACATTGATTCCATCACTGTTAAACAAAGCCCTATTGCTTGGGACACTCACATCAAACTAGCAGGATCAGAGTTTTATATACAGAAAACTAGCAAGATTTGGTCATATTTCTTCCTCTTTTTTGTTTCATTAATAAACCCTTTCTTCTATCACTAATGATAAAAATCATTGTTTTGGCAACCTAGTCGTCCTCCATTTGCTTGATCGCCCATTACCTCGTGCAGAAAACAAGTGGTTCTAGCTTTTGAGGTGTGAACCTAGATGAGAGGAGACTAGTAAGGGAAGTATTTAGAGAAAACTTAATATTAGCAAAGATTTCAGTTTAAACACAACGGCGACTACCTTAAAGGTTTTTATTGTCATCTAAGAGGATCACCATTAGAGGTCAAACATTTAAAAAACTTCAGGTTATGATAATTGAGCTCGATGCGGAAAAATAAAGTTAAGGGAATTGTTATTTAAGATTTTCAGCAGTCCAAGTACATAGGTATATAATCAAAGTTTCTTTATGTAAAATCAAGAAGGAACCACAATCTTTGTTCATCATATATCATTCTCAAGTAGGCAACGGAAACAATTAAACAATTTTTTGTAGCACCAAGCAAATAACTGTGGCCCAACCAACCACAGCATCGTAAAACAGATTCATGAATCGCTTTCAGCAGTTTCCTTCCTTAACGCCTGAAGTCTTTCTTTCAGTTTCTTACTCTGTTCAAAATTGGCCTTCCTCTTCAAAGCTTTCTGCCAAATAAAAACATCGTGTTTCAAACAGAGTCACGGCAATGATATTAGAAACTGAATTCCACCTAGAGCTGAGAATAACTCACTTCCTGTCGGAAACAGCGATCGAGCTTTATCTTTAATTCTGTACATTCACCGAAGAATTTAGCTATTGGATGCTCTAAATGACACTTTTGGAACTCCTCGATGATCTGCCAAAAGATAAAGTCATATGATTAATTTAACAAGAACCAAACTTTCCTTCCAATCCAACAGCTAAAAATATTAGATTCAACACCAAGTTCGTACTTACTTCAGCACACATTGGATGCCTGTGTAAAGTAAGAGGAGGGTGCATTTTTCCAGCAGAATATATTCAACGATCTGTATTATGAAATTTAAACAATCAACAGATTTCAAATGAACCGATTAATAAATTTGCAGAAACCTCAGGGTGTGAGACGGAGGCGACGAGCTTGCTGCTTGCGAGCTGCGCAATTGACTACCGATCGCACTGCTTGCGAGCTGCGCGACTGACTACCGATTGCACTGCTTGCGAGTTGCGCGACTGACTACCGATTGCAAGGGCTGAGTTGAGCGACGGAAAGAGGCTGTGAGGGGTGGGTTGTAGAGGCTGCCGGCTGTGAATCGAGTGGAGAGAGTGAGTTCTGCCTGAACGGCGCCGGTTGAGGTCAGAGATAAGATGAACCGACAGTGAAGGGTGATCTGTCTAGGAGGAGGGTGAGGGACCGACTAAGCGTGTTTTCATTTTAGGAATTTAGGGATTAAGAATAGGCTTAATTTAATTTTTTTTAATTTGTATCGTTAAATGTTTTTGGTTTAACTACAAAAATAATTACTTAATCATGTCTTTTGGTCACTCAATTTTTCTTTTAATTTTTCAAATTAAATATTTTAGTTACTCTCCCATTAATAATTACATATTCTATTAATTTAATTTTTAATTTAAAATTCAATAAATTTTGTCATTTATATTTACAAAATTTATCATTTTAGTTTGAATTCTAAATTCAATAATTTAACTCTCAAATTTACAAATTTTACCACTTTAATTCTATTTCTAAGAAAAGTTAAAAATTTAATTTTTATTTAAATATTCCTTAACATACCTCTAAAACCCACTAAACAAAAAATAGTATTTAACACCATTCGTATTTTGCTCATTTGAACTAATGTCACCTTCGTGATGATGATAAAAAAATTAAGTTGACATAAATTCAACTAAGTGTTGTAATTTAAATTAATATAATATTTTCATTTAAATTTCTCTCAAAATTAATATTTTTAAACTATTACTTGAATAATTATTTTAAATTTTTTATTTTAAAATATATAGAAACTTAATCTTGAATAGAGAAAATAATATAATGTGAAATTTTGATAGAATGAAAAATCTTGAAAAACTTTTTTTTCGCTTTTTTTTCTTGACTTGAACATGACATCAATAATTTCCTAACATAGGTGGCCTAAGTATATCAATCAAATGACCAAAGTCCTAGGAAGTTTAGTCCAAGAATTGAATACAATCTATTGTCGATTTTATGTCTCATGGAGATGTTTAACTTTATCTCTCTCTAATACTTTTAAAATCTTGAGAATACTTTAAATTTTGTCTCATAAAATGCACCCATATCATACTACCTAAATCATCAATGAATAAACACCTATTTTGAGCATGAGAAAAAGTTTTCTTAGGACCACACACATCAGTGTAAGCCAATTCTAGCACTTCTTTGCCTCTCCTTGCTCCTTCCTTTGGAAGTGGTTGATGGTGTTGTTTGCTAAGCATATAACCTTCAAACACCTGATTTTTCTTTAACTGTTGGCAGCCCGTGCACAGTATTCTTTTGAGCAAGTAACTTGAGACCTTTGTAGTTCAAGTGCCCAAGTCTCTTGTGCCACAAACAAGAGTCATTTTCTTCTTTGACTATCAAGTTGATACTTTTCTGGTATTGAAAAAAAATAAGTGAAAGCTTTTATTATTGGTCATTTTGATTATAACAACAATTTTTCCTTTTGAAACAAGGATTTTGCACTCTTGATTCTCAAAGGATAGAGAATAATCATGCTCCAAAAGTTGCCCAATGCTCAACAAATTTTCATCTAATGCTGGCACATAAAGTGTATTATGGATTACCTTGCTTCATTGCCTCGTTTCGACCCCAATGTTGTCTTTGCCTTGAACTTCAACATATTTACCATTGTCCAATTTGACTTTTGAGCGAAATGTGGAGTTTATGTCGAGAAAAACTTCTTTATCTCTTGTCATATTGTTGCTACAACCACTTTCCAAATACCATATGTTCTTTTGCTCTTCAAATGCCTTATGGCAAGCAAAGAACAGATTCTTATCATTCTTTCCTTCTTCGGTAAATGTTGCTGTTGATTACTAAGACAAACGGTCTTTTTGCACATGTCCGAACTTCTTGCAATAGTAGCATTGTGGTTTGCCTCTATTCCAATAATCCTTCTCTTCATGGCTATTTTTTTTTTTATAAATTCCACATCATTTACTGGATCCACTATCATTGTCTCGTCCACCATTATTATTGTTTCTACCTCGTCCACGTGAATTTCTTCCTTTGTCTCAACCTCTTCCAAATCTACCACCTCTAGAAGGTTCGCCTTTGTTTTATATTAAAGATTTCTCACCATTCTTGAATTCAATAGTAAGCTTAGATTGAAACATGCTCTCAAGAGATTTATCTAAATGACGTAACAATCTTTGCTCATAGGATCTTAGTAAACCGTACCTATCAACCCTTAAATAGTCATGATTGACAAATCCCTAGTTTCTTCATTAACTACCACCATAGGATCAATTTTTTGTCAAGCTGATTAGATTTTTATCAACAACTCTACTATCATCAATAATGTCTTCATGTGCCTTCATTTGATTCACCAACTTGGACAATCTATTATGATACTTATTTATGCTTTCATGCTCTTTCATTTTTTCATTGAGATTTTGAGATATTGAAGTTTAACTGCTCTCATTTTTATGTCTCCTTTGAATTATTGTTGTAGAATATTTCATGCTTCTTTAGTTTTCTTTTTTCTTTCATAATTGTGAGAAATATGACATCCGTTACTCCTCTTTAGATCATCCTAAGAACTCTGACATTTGTAATCTTCTCATTCTTTAATTCTTCAAGTTGTTCTTCATCTTCTGGATCGTGATAGCCCTCCTTGACTATTCCAAGACATTCAAGGAAGTGAATAATGCCTCTATTTTGACTGTTCAAAAATCATAATTTTCGCCGTCGATGATAGGAATTTGAACATTATTGGAGATTGTGCTTGTAGAAGTCATGATTAATTTTATTTTCACTCACACTCACGTTGTAAGGACCTCTAGCTATTGATACTTCTTAGTTGGAGAGGATTCTAGAGTTGGTGAAAGGAAGAAACACTAAACATGGAATGGATACTTTTCTCATGTCATAATTTTTTTCTCTCTTACATTTGTACTTTCTTGTAATGGCTTCATCTCTTACAACCTTTATATATATAGTTGTTGTGTGTGATTATTAGTTTTAATATATGCATCTAATAATTAATGTGTATCTAGTACATACATGCATATTACATAAATACTTTCATGCATGATTATTAGATCCCTTAGCTTCATCCATTCTTAACACAATTGATTACATGACAGCAAATTATCCAACAATTTCTTCAAAAAAAGACCATTAATTTATTTCTATACATATATTTTCTTTCAGCTGTATAGTGTGTATAGGGGGTGTGCGTATAAAGCATAAAGTTTAGGAAGAAATGGAAGTAATCCCTGAAAACTATCGTTTAATTAATGAAGAAATGGAAGTAATCCCTGCAAACTATCATTTAATTAATGAGCAAAATAAAAGCATCCAAATAGTTGGAAAAGCCAAAAAAAAAGTATCCTCAATTGTGTTGCTTAAAGGATATGAGAATGGGTTCAATCAACTCTTAATCGGACATTGGGTTAGTGTTTGGATTTCAATGGAGGATTACTGGTTCTGCAAAAGCATTCCATAATCATAGAGTAACAACCATTAGGATATAATCAATTCAAAAGATCTAATCTGAATACTGAAGAAACAGTATGTAGTAGTAATTAAGCACAGGGGAATATAGATACAGTACTGTATCCAAACCCCCTTTTTGCTGCTTTTAATTAAGACATTGGAAGAATCTGTGAGTGACATTAGCCTAGTTCATCAAGTAATTCAAGTCAAAAAACAATGAAGGAAATAGCTTTCTAAGCCTCATGTTGCCTGCCAGTTTTCTTATTCCTGGAGAAATCCAGATCCAGTTCATGGATTTTAATTACTTTTTATGAAAAACATACAGTGACATGAAAGAAAGAAAACCCAGAACAAGGGGTATTTCAATTATATTATATGTAAGATACAACAAGAGCTTCATTTCATGAAGGATGAACCTTTTTAGAAGAAAGTCCTTTCCAAGCAGATTTCATAGAAGCAGTAGCAGAATTAAGTGCAGCCTCAACGTACTTTTTGGAGGCGATAGCGGCAGCTTTTTCCATCAGGTTTCCCATTTTTCTAGCCTTGTCTGCTGTGTCTTCCAGGTCCTTCAGTTCAGCCTTTGCCATGCGTTCCATTTCCTCCTCCAACCGCCTAAACTCATCCATCGCAGCTTCCATGACTGAGTCAAGATAACCCTCAGCTTGCTGCATGCTTGTTTCAGCTTCTTTCACTTCCTCTTCTTGTTCAAGCTCCATAGCTGCCCATGCCTTGTATGATTCAATCTCAAACAGCTTCATTAGGTCTTCTATGGTGGATGGATCAAAGTTCTTGTCTTGTAATGCTTGATCTGAGAGG
Organism: Gossypium arboreum; assembly: GCF_025698485.1. Taxonomy (NCBI): domain Eukaryota; kingdom Viridiplantae; phylum Streptophyta; class Magnoliopsida; order Malvales; family Malvaceae; genus Gossypium; species Gossypium arboreum. Next base: position 123,386,525 of record NC_069070.1, on the reverse strand, counting down.
AAGGTGAATTCAGAGAGTAGAGCTTCCATATTTTTTTTTTTTGGAGGGGATCTTGGTGTGAACACAAGCACAGATCTAGCTGCCAAATAATGTTAGAATGAGAAACAAAACCAGTTAGTGGAATAAAAGATGTCTACTTTACTCCTATATGCCATGTCTGCTCAAAATTACAATTAAAATTAATTGTAAAACCCCAAATTTAACTAGGTTAAGATAATAAAAGTAAATGGTTTGTTTATAAATTCGTATTTTAGAAATGATATTGTTGAAGGATAATTATGAACTTTAAATATAGATAATATAATATACATGGAAAATATTAAAAATATATAGAGAGAATATTTTAGATAGAGTTTAAGAATCATGGATGAATTTTAAATTTTATTTTATTTTAAATAATAATCCATGATTAAAATTTATCTTTAAAATGTTGCCTTCTCACAAGGATTAAAATAAAAAATATATATTTATTTCTTTTTTCCCAACCAAATTAGCTAAGGGTTGCGGATAGTGTAGGGATTGGATGGCTTTCCTCATCTGAAAATCAACGGAGGATAGGAGGACTCTTAAGATAGTGAAAAGTAGGGCCATGCGCTTTTCATATAGTCAAGCCTCAACACTGTTGCCTTTATAAAAAATTCCATGGCCAATAGTAAAGCTTTCGATGGTTATGAATAATTTAAACTTTTAGGTGTATGATTTTGGAAAAAGGTTGATCAGCACATTGGACTTTATTTGGGTGACCGTTGTAACACCCAAATCAAACGAAGAGGTACGTACAGATCTGGCTATTTTCGATCAAAGACCACCCATGATTTTTTGCCTAAGTTTAAAGCCCCGAAACAAATGAAGATTGAGGTTTCAGTTGTTGGGCTTGCTTTCTAATTCATGTCCCGGCCCCCGTCTAAAACATTGACATTTCACAGACGCATCCATCCGCTATATCTTCATTTGAACAGTCGTTATTATCCAATAATTCTAAGCTGAAGTTGCTTGAGGTGATGAAATAGGCAGGAAGCAATGGAGTAGTATATAGTAAACAACAAGCAGCTCCTCTTGTCTACAGTACTTGTGTCGGCGGCTGGTATTGAAATTAGAGACTTGTATGACAAGACAATAACTCAATGTCTTCACTGCAAAAGTGAAAGTTGGATGTCGATCGACAACGTAAAAAGGATTAGCATTGCATCCAAATACACTGTTTGTTGTTGGGTTTGAAATTGTCCGACTCTCAATTTCTAATTTTATGTTACAAGCCAGTGCAATTAATGTTGACATTTAGCAAATTGAATGAAGTTAGTTGATATGCCATGCAAGGCGATTAGATATAATTACGTGAGCATTAATTGAGTAATTCCTAAGTTTGTAGGGATATGATTAAGTGCAACAATCACAATGGACGGTGCAGATCAAATAAGCGAAAACTTGGTGCAGATTTTATATCGCTCATAGATGGGTATCTGAAAAACTTACATGGGAGAATGATATTGTATTTTAAATTAGGGTAGACTAATCGGTGGATTGGAAGCATTAGCTGTTTATCATCTTATGAATCTCCCCATTCACCTCCAAGCATCTCATTATAATTATAAATTACAGAGTGGCTGGGGATCCACCACCATTAGGCATTATTTTCAGTGACTTTCAGCAGGCCAGGGTATGGACAGTAGGGAAGGGCCAGTTCTGCTCCACTTGCGCATGCAGTCTTTATATAGCATTTAATTTTATATTTGTGAATGGTGGTTAGTTTCGACGTCGATATACCATGTTTTTGAATCTTCTTCGTTTTCCATTTAATTAATATATAGCTGCTAGTTGAAAGGTGCGGACGTTGTTTTTGCGGATCACCTGCAAATGTATCATTCTCCAAGAGGCAAAGCAAGCAACGTAGTATAGAGATGGAAGGAACATGAAGTGGTGTGGTCAAAGGCAGCTATATAGTTGGCACTTGAAGGCAATGGCATCTTAATTACTTGTGTGTTTTTCAGCAACTATAAATGTAATGTCGTATATTAGTAGATAATGTAGGGTAAAGGGCCACATGCTCTTCGCTGCATGCTATCCTTCCCTTGGCCGACATCATTCAGAATTTCTTCATTGGTTGGAATATGTGCAGACGGAGACGGAGGCTGAGCTTCTCTTCCTCCCTCATCTTTAAACTAATTATTTAAAACCTAACTTAACAACACTGTTGGGGGCAAGAACTGTCCCTCCTTTCTCTTTTCATTCATACTACACCTAACATTTTATATATTTTATTAAAGTACCATTATAATATAACAAACATATTACATATTGGACCTATATTTCCCGTCTGTTAACTCAATCTTCCTATTTATGTATATTTTTTTAAGATCTTAAACCATTTGATAAATTTCACTACGTTTTTTTTTTTAATGAGAGTGGAGCAATTACATCACTATGAGTTATGACAAAGGGCAAGCGAAACATTCATTTTTTTTCAGCTTTTTCCCGACAAAGTATTTATTTTACGGTTTCAAGTCCCAACTGTTTGATAGCTTCTCTATATATACCAATATTATTATTACGTTGCCAGTTCCGGACTTCCTTTTTTGTTTTGGGTTTTTTTTTTAATTTATGTTTGATTAGAAAAAGAACAAGTTGAAATTGCGTGTGAAATGCACGTTTGATTAAAAAAGTAAAATAGGTATGCATAAAGAAATTCGTGATTGTTATGCAGTTGGGGACATTATTTAAAGTGTAGGGTAGAATTTAAACTCAACTTATTATTTTTATACATTAACTAAATTACTTTTTTTTTAAATATGCTTCAAATCTTCAAATCTTCAAACAATAAATTTCTATACACATAATGTGTGTTTGATTGATATTCAACATTACCTAATCTTCTCAACTGCTATTTAAAATCCTCAAAATAATGTAAGAACTAATCCAAAATTTTTTGGACAAAACGATTCTAGCATGTATGACAAATACACAGCAATGATGTTCCATATTGTAAAGGATTCTTTTGGTTAATGGAGGAAACATTACATATAATGGAAGATTGGATCAAACTCTGGAAAACAGTTAATGTTGGAACATTTTAAAATATTTATAGTGTTCTAATAATTATAAATAAGATACTATAAATAATTAAAAGTTATGTCACTTAGTTATTAATCAAATGTTGTCATTATTTATAGTGATTAGTTATGTTTCCTAAATTCAATAATTACGTTACTTGATTATTAACACATACTATCTAGTTGAATAATTATATTCATTGCTAAATATATGACCATCCATTTAGGTAATTTTATTCCTATGAAGAGACATGAGATCTCCTATAAATAGGAGTAGAATTTCATTGGTACGAAACACCCAAAAGCATTGAAACAATTTTTTTTTCTATTTTTCCACCATCTTTTATATTTCTAGATTGCTATATAAAGAATTACTGTAAAAATCCTTTATAAAAATTGATTATCCTTCCCATATTCTGCTCAATGCTCAATGGACTATTTCTATTACTGCAAAACGTAGACAATTATTGTACTTCATTGTATCCTCGAGTTTTATTTACTAATATCTCTTTTGCACACCAAAATATAGGTAGCGGCGAATAGAACCTTAAAGATAACGGCATTATTACACGCCTTGAAGCCTTTGTTAATTTCTCATAAACTTATTTTTATCTCCACATTCTAACAAACAAGTGTAGTAGCAGGTAGTGGTGATGGAAACAATTAGGGGCTGAAAAAGATGAGAGCTACGGTAGTTATCATGATTGTAGAAAGAAAGTTATAAAGAGAATTTTTAAAGCACTCAAGTTTGCCATACGATTCAAAAGTCCCCTCAAATGAAACAAGTGGCATATTTGATAGGATGTGGGAGAGATATAGGTTAATTCACAAGAATGTTTTAAGAATAATGGGTAAAGTGAATGAAATCAAGTTTATGTTACTTATAGTGAGTAATGGGGGAGAAGTTATGAAGATAGTGAATATAATAATAGTTTTTGAAACTCATTTTAGAAAGAAAAGTACTACTTGCAAACTTAAGTGCAAGTGCACAATTTAATCAACAAGAGAGAGAAAAACCATTAGTACTAAAAAAAAAAAAGTAAAAAGGAGAACTCTTAATATATTTTACCCTCCAAATCATACTTTTCAAAATATCCTAGTAGTAAAGCGAAATTAAGAACACTGTAAACCCTTTTAAACTTAACTCTACAACCTTTGCGTTTAATAATATAGATGTATGGTTAGGCTTTCAATCGGACATATCTTTTATTTTGATAATGAAATGAAAGAAAAAAACATTAAATGTGGCAGGGATATCTAACCGATTAAAATAGTGATATATATTCTGTAATTTTGATTTTATACCTTGACTGATTGAGAAGTGTCAAAATCATGAATAACCCATTTATAAAAACACTGTTACTCCAAATATATTTGATGTAATTAATAGTGGTTTGAATCGTAACAAAATTCTAAATTTTTAATTTTTAATTGTGTATTTAAATTATGTATTAAATATCAAATTCAATTTTATGTCGAATTTTTTTGTGGATCAAATAAAAAATATATGTCACGACCTGTCAATCGTTAAGGTACTATGATCACTTACTTAAGCTGCGCCACACTAGTGACATAATGTAACATTCCGAAATAGGGCCTAAACGGAACAGTGGTTGCGAAACCACAAATTCAGGGTAAAATAAAAATAAAAATAAAATAAAAAATATTTTATTATTATTTTGAGGTTCATGGTATGATTACATGATTGTGTGAAAATTTCGTGATAAAATTCTATGCATAAAGTGCTTAAATTGAGGTTAGGGACTAAATCGAATAATTTGCAAAACTTGTATTCTAGAAGTTTTAGTATGAAATTATTTTGGAATATTAATTAGGAGATCTTAAATGGTAATTTGACCAATTTTAAGTTCATGGACAAAATTAGGACATGGAAGGAATTTTTGAAAGTTTAGTAAGGAGGGCATTTTGGTCATTTGGTTATTAACATTAATAAAAAGGTAAAACAGATGATAAAATTGTATCATCTTCTTCAAGTTACCAGCAGAACCTTACCTCTCTCCATAGCTGGGGTTTCTTCAACTTTCAAGCTTCATAGTAAGTGATTCCAAGCCTGCTTTTAATGATCTTTACGTTTTGAAGTCCCTAGCTCGATAAAGCTTATGCTAGCAATAATTTAAGTTAGGAATCAAATTTGGAAAAATACCCATAGGTGAAATTTGTGTATTTTGATGTTTTATGATGGAATATGAGGTTTTAAATTATGTTAGACAACTTGTGCTACTTGGTTTTAAGTGAAAACGAGTAAAAGGCTTAATCGGTAAAAATACCTAATAGTCATAAGTACATGTTAGTGTGTGAATTTGATGTTGCCATAGAAGGAAAAATGATCAGCATGTCATAAACATAAGAAAATAGGATGAAGTTTAATTTACGAGCCTTGGGGCAAAAGTGCAAATATGTGAAAGTTTAGGGCAAAATGTAATTTTTCCAAAGTTTGAGTAAAGGGTTGTTTTGATAAATGTTGATATTAAATAAGCTAAATTTGCTATTATAGATCAAGAAGAGCGAAATTCGAGAGTAGATCGGGAAAAGAAAAGTAAAGGACTAAATTGTAAAGTTTAGTCACATTTTGTATCGAGGTAAGTTTACAATAAATAAATGCAATATTCTTTTATTTTACATTATTATTGTCAATTTCAGCATTTATATATTATGTTATGAAAATATTTAAAGTCGAATTTAAGGTGAAGTGACAGGAGAAAAGTGTTAGAAAGCCCCAGTTGAACCCTAGGAATGTTAGGATATTAGGGTTGATGAGACGTAATGAAATGAGCCATGTAAGTCCATATTAGAAATATGGCTTTGGAGACGAGATTGAGCCATGTAAGTCCATATTATATATGGCATTGGAGACAGAATAATTCATGTAAGTCCATGTCAAAGACATGGCATTGGCGAGATATTGATAGACAGAGAGCGACCCTAGTATCCTTAGTATTCCGAGTGGTTCAACGGGTAAGGATACGAGTTAAATTACAGTGAATTAACAGCAAAGGAAAAGTAGATTATACTTATGAAAAGGAAAGGTCGTAAGAAAGAAGGTAAGGGAATAAAGAAGAAGATAGAAATTGAGAAGTAAAGAAATTTATGATGTTAGATGATATTATGCATAATTATTCATTATGTTGAATGTTATGATTTATTTGCTTGTAAGCTTACTAAGCCTAGTGCTTAATCTCTTTATTTTCTTCTTCTTATAGTACTTATCTAGTCACTCGGGGATTGAAGGAAATGTCGGAGGCTGATCACACTATCAAGAAATAACTCGGTATAACTAGACGTTTTGTTTTGGGTATGGCATGTATAGAAACTTAGCTACTTTTGGTATAATATGAATAATGAATGATGTGTAAATACTTGCTAGTGATTAGCTAAGAAAATAGCTGATGATATACATGTTTATTAATATGTATGATTGAATGATGATTATCACATGAAAATTATGAAAATGTGAAAGTAACCTAAAACAGATTCAAGTAACAGAAATGATGTAACTTTGAAAAATCACTAAAATTGTAGAAACATAGTTTGAAGATGAATAATATATGAAATTAAAGCTTATTATGTATATTTTCTTATGAAATAAGCAAAACAGGTAAAAGTATTATATTTTATGATATATCTGAGTTTTAGTGAAATAGGGTCAGAGCGATTTCTGGATCCCCTGTTTCAACTTTGGAAATTCACCATAAATTGTACAAAACTAATTAGAAGGTATAATTCATATGGTTAGAATGCTTGTTGAATCTAGTTTTGAGAGAAACAAACAACTTAGTCATATGAATTTTTTTACAGGAAGAAAAATGGTTCGTAGTAAGAAGAGGTCAGTGCAGTCGAGTTTTGAAATAGGGGAAACTTTAACTAATAAACTGTACTAATTGGCTAATTCAAAAATTCTAGAAAAAAATTAGTAGATATATATATGAGTCTAGTTTCATGAAAAATTTACGGATCTTAATTTCGAGTTTTGAAACTCGAGAAATGAATTTTTAAGTAACCATGACGCAGAAAAACAGTTTATTCCGAAAATTAAAATAAGTGATTTAGAGTTGTTTAAAAGGTAAGATAAGTTTAGTAACACCTCAAGCTTGACTCCGGTGATGGTTTCGGGCGTGGGGGCGTTACATTTATTGGTATCAGAGCAGGTTTAGTCGGTTCTCGGAACAGCTAGTGTGAGAAAAAGTCTAGCTATACATGCCATACTTGTATTTTGATAGTGTGACGACTCCTGACGATTTTTAAATATTTTGTTTTATTGTAATGGATCCCGAGTGAGCTAGTGATGATGATGTAGAAAGTAATGCTTTGCTCCGTAGAAGGGTAGCGCCATCCGAGAATAGGCGAATGATTAATCGGGGAGGAGTGACTGAGAAGCTCTCTTCCAAGCTTTGAATGATTTGTTTGCCGAGTTCGTTCGCACGAATCCGCAGCTAGACCTCCACCCCTCATGACTCTCAGGCTACCCATGTAGCTCAAGCTCCCCAATCACAAGTACAGTTGATAAGAGAAAAGCCACCGTTGATAGAATCAGAAACAAAGGCGAAGAGTTCCGAGCAACAAAAGATGATGATGCAGAAAGAGCAGAATTTTGGTTAGAAAATACTATCAAAGTCTTTGATGAGTTATCTTGTACACCCGAGGAATGTATGGAATGTGTAGTATCACTTCTTAGAGACTCACCTACTACTTGGTGGAAGACACTTGTATCGGTTGTACCAAAGGAGAGGGTCACTTGGGATTTCTTTCAGGAGGAATTTCGTAAAAAGTACATCAGTCAGAGGTTTATTGACCAGAAGAGAAAGGAATTCCTGGAATTGAAACAAGGTAATATGACGGATCGATGAGATTCTGCTTAAATTATCGGCAACTTAACAAGGTAACAAGAAAGAACAAGTATCCATTGCCTAGAATTGATGATCTGTTTGATCAATTGAAGGGAGCTCTTGTGTTTTCAAGATAGATTTGAGATCCGGATATTATCGGTTGTGAGTTAAAGAGTCGATGTCTTGAAGACGGCTTTCCGGACTAGGTATGGTCATTATGAGTTCCTTGTGATGCCATTTGACTTGACTAATGCTCCCGCCATTTTCATGGACTTAATGAACCGAATTTTCGGACGTACTTGGATAAGTTTGTAGTTTTGTTTATTGATGATATCTTGATTTATTCTCATGATGAGACCGAGCATGCGAGCATTTGAGAACAGCTTTTCTGATTCGAAAGATAATCGGTTGTATGTCAAGTTCAGCAAAAGTGAGTTCGTTACGAGAAGTTGGTTTTCTTGGACATATTGTTTCAGGTGAAGGTATTAAGGTTGATCCGAGCAAGATTTCAGCCATTGTTGATTGGAAGCCTCCTAGAAATGTATCAAAAGTTAGAAGTTTTCTTGGTCTTGCCGGATATTTTAGGCGATTTGTAGAGGGATTTTCCATGATAGCTACCCCGCTGACAAGATTGCTTGAAAGCAGCCTCAGACAGACAAAATTCGTATGCAGATTTGAAGAAAAAAAAGAGATTGAGTATTAAGTTGGTGACAAAGTTTTTTTTTAAAGTATCCTTGTGGAAGAAAGTTCTCAGATTTGGCAAGAAAGGCAAACTAAGTCCACGTTTTATTGGACCGTTTGAAGAGATTGAGAGAGTCGGACCATTAGCATATCGGTTAACTTTGCCGATTGAGTTAGAGAAGATTCAAAATGTATTGCATGTGTCTATGCTACGTCGTTATCATTCAGATCCGTCACATGTGATTTCTTAGAAAAAGGTTGAGATTCAACCAGACATGACTTACGGTGAAGAACCGGTAAAGATTCTAGCTCGAGAGGTAAAGCAATCAAGGAACAAAAGTATTGCACTTGTGAAAATACTATGGAATAGACATGGGGTAGACGAGGCTACATGGGAACCCGAAGAGGCTATACAAAAATAGTACCAAAATCTCTTCACAGGTAAGATTTTCAGGACGAAAATCCCTAAAGGGGGGGAGAAATGTAACATTCCGAAATAGGGCCTAAACGGAACAGTGGTTGCGAAACCACAAATTCAGGGTAAAAAAAATAAAATAAAAAATATTTTATTATTATTTTGAGGTTCATGGTATGATTACATGATTGTGTGAAAATTTCGTGATAAAATTCTATGCATAAAGTGCTTAAATTGAGGTAAGGGACTAAATCGAATAATTTGCAAAACTTGCATTCTAGAAGTTTTTAGTATGAAATTATTTTGGAATATTAATTAAGAGATCTTAAATGGTAATTTGACCAATTTTAAGTTCATGGACAAAATTAGGACATGGAAGGAATTTTTAAAAGTTTAGTAAGGAGGGGCATTTTGGTCATTTGGTTATTAACATTAATAAAAAGGTAAAAAAGATGATAAAATTGTATCATCTTCTTCAAGTTACCAGCAGAACCTTACCTCTCTCCATAGCTGGGGTTTCTTCAACTTTCAAGCTTCATAGTAAGTGATTCCAAGCCCCGTTTTTAATGATCTTTACGTTTTTAAAGTCCCGGTAGCTCGATAAAGCTTATGCTAGCAATAATTTAAGTTAGGAATCAAATTTGGAAAAATACCCATAGGTGAAATGTAACGCCCCCTTTACCCGAGACCGTCGCCGGAGTCGAGCACGAGGCATTACTAAACTTATTTGAGCACTTAAATAAATTCAAACAATTTATATCACACTTTCCAGACAAGCTGTCCAACTGTGTCATAGTTGCTAAATAATTCATATATCGAGTTATAAAACTCGAAATCCAAATCCGTAAATTTTCTCTGAATTTATACTCATATATCTACTTACCAATTTTTTTTCTAGAATTTTTGGTCAAGCCAATTAGTACAGTTTATTATTTAAAATCTCCCCTATTTCAGGGTTTGACTACTCTGACCTTTGTGTATTACGAATCAGATATCTCTCTGTACAGAGCTTCAATGACTATGTCGTTTGTCTCTAATAAAACTAGACTCAATAAGGAATCTGTACATATAAAGTATGACTTCTAATTATCTTTGTAAAATTTATGGTGAATTTCCAAAGTCAGAACAGGGGATCCAGAAATCGCTCTGGCCCTGTTTCACAAAAATTTAAACATCTCATAAAATATAGCTCATATACCTGTTTTGCTTCTTCCATATGAAAATAGACTCATCGAGATTCGATTCCATAATTTATTCATTATTTAATTCCATTTCTACTATTTTTAGTGATTTTCAAAGTCAAACTACTGCTACTTACGAAAACTGTTTTAGTACAAATATTGTTAACTAGTTTATAACATCTTTACTTCAATTCATTCAAACTCTATACATGCCATATAAATCTTCAAACTTAAAACAAAAGCTACCAGAATTGATCTGGATAGTGTGCTTTGTTGTGTTGATCCGATCTACCCACTTCATTTCAAGTCAATCTACATAAAATATTAAACACACACAAGTAAGCTTATTGAAGCTTAGTAAGTTCATAGGTTAAAAGTAATGCTTACCAAACATAATATTTCCAAACAATACCAAAACACTTACTAAAGTTTCCTGCGATTCACAACCATTGTTATAATAATTCACATAGTTGAGCTCAACAAGAATAACTACTCAATCTCTTCCATTTGGATCACTTCTCTTTATTTCTTATAATCAAATTAGGAAACGGCTTATTTAAATTGAGTACGTCGTTGCTCAATGCCACGATTCACAACTCAGTATGGTTTTCCTCATTGAAATACCATACCTACATTTTTCAACTCGGTATGGGAAATGCCATACCTACATTTTTTAACTCAAGATGGATTTGATAATACCATACCTACATTTCACATTTCAAGATGGATAATACCATACCTACATTTCACAACTCAGTATGGATGATACCATACCTACATTTCACACTTTGCCATGGAACAACCATGGTCTTATCCGTCAATTCATCACACGTCACGATACTAACGTACTCAATCTTGCGTTTTCCTAATTTGCATTTCCACATTTATTCTTTCATTAACAAAATCTACACAATCCCACAACAAATTCGTATATAATAACACATTATAAACTTCAATCATTCACAAATAAACATCTAAATTCAACCATATGAACTTACCCGCTAATTTGTAGAAGATATTGAAATTTAGGGACTATTCGCAACTTTTCTTTTCCTCGTTCTTCTTTGGATTCTTGATCTATAATATAAAATATTTCTACTAATTAGCATTTATTTGATTTCTATTTCACTTCACAATTTATGCTGTTCAAATTTCGAAATTGCACTTTTACCCCAAAATTTACAGTTTTCACAATTTAGTCCCTACTCAATTCACCCATCAATTGAACTAATTTTTCTCAATTAACACTTTATTTTATCATTATAAACTATTTCAAAATCTTTTATATTCTGAATTTCAACAGCAACCTTCAATTCACAACTTTTTCACAATTAGGTCCTAAATATCATTTCCTATCAAAATCACTTAATAAAACCACCTTAATATGAAATTAGAACTTAAATTTCATAATAATTCATCATAAAATTCCTTATCCATCCAGGGTAACTTCCAATTTCACCCATAAAATCAAAAACTAATGAATTCTACAAGTGGACCTAATTGTAAAAGTCATAAAAACATAAAATTATTAAGAAAAAGCAAGAATTAGACTCACATGATGTAAAAATATGAAAACCAGCTTTCTCCAGACCTTCTATGGCGTTTTGGCTGAGAAATTATGAAGAAAATGTCTAGATTTTTCAATTACATCATTATTTAACTATTAACTTTTATCTATTTCCAATTTTGCCCTTGTTCACATTGTTTTCTTGCTTATTTCATACCCAAACCGTCCAGCCATTAACCTTTGGGTCTAATTGCTCTTTAAATCCATCTTTTAAATACTTAAGCTATTTACTCACAATTTAACAAATTTTGTGCTATTTTCAATTTAATCCTTTTCAATTAATTAGCCTCCAAACGTTAAAATTTTCTAACTGAAACTTTAATACTAACTCAATGACACTCCATAAATATTTATAAAAATATTTATAGCTCGATTTTCAACTTTGAGGTCTCGATACCCCATTTTTGACCCGTTTGACCTAATAAATTCTTTTAATTCACTAATTTCACCATTTCACAAATTCTTCTAAATTCTTACTTGACTCATAAATATTAAATTACTATCTTGTTCAATCTTATTTGTCGAATTTAGTGATCTCAAATCACCATTTCCGACACCACTGAAAATTAGGCCGTTACATGAAATTTGTGTATTTTGATGTTTTATGATGGAATATGAGGTTTTAAATTATGTTAGACAACTTGTGCTACTTGGTTTTAAGTGAAAACGAGTAAAAAGGCTTAATCGGTAAAAATACCTAATAGTCATAAGTACATGTTAGTGTGTGAATTTGATGTTGCCATAGAAGGGAAAAATGATCAGCATGTCATAAACATAAGAAAATAGGATGAAGTTTAATTTACGAGCCTTGGGGCAAAAGTGCAAATATGTGAAAGTTTAGGGCAAAATGTAATTTTTCCAAAGTTTGAGTAAAGGGTTGTTTTGATAAATGTTGATATTAAATAAGCTAAATTTGCTATTATAGATCAAGAAGAGCGAAATTCGAGAGTAGATCGGGAAAAGAAAAAGTAAAGGACTAAATTGTAAAGTTTAGTCACATTTTGTATCGAGGTAAGTTTACAGTAAATAAATGCAATATTCTTTTATTTTACATTATTATTGTCAATTTCAGCATTTATATATTATGTTATGAAAATATTTAAAGTCGAATTTAAGGTGAAGTGACAGAGAAAAGTGTTAGAAAGCCCGGTTGAACCCTAGGAATGTTAGGATATTAGGGTTGATGAGTGACGTAATGAAATGAGCCATGTAAGTCCATATTAGAAATATGGCTTTGGAGACAGGATTGAGCCATGTAAGTCCATATTATATATGGCATTGGAGACAGAATAATTCATGTAAGTCCATGTCAAAGACATGGCATTGGGTGATATTGATAGACAGAACGACCCTAGTATCCTTAGTATTCCGAGTGGTTCAACGGGTCAGGATACGAGTTAAATTACAGTGAATTAACAGCAAAGGAAAAGTAGATTATACTTATGAAAAGGAAAGGTCGTAAGAAAGAAGGTAAGGAATAAAGAAGAAGATAGAAATTGAGAAGTAAAGAAATTTATGATGTTAGATGATATTATGCATAATTATTCATTATGTTGAATGTTGTGATTTATTTGCTTGTAAGCTTACTAAGCCTAGTGCTTAATCTCTTTATTTTCTTCTTCTTATAGTACTTATCTAGTCACTCGGGATCGAAGGAAATGTCGGAGGCCGATCACACTATCAAAGAAATAACTCAGTATAACTAGACGTTTTGTTTTGGGTATGGCATGTATAGAAACTTAGCTACTTTTGGTATAATATGAATAATGAATGATGTGTAAATACTTGCTAGTGATTAGCTAAGAAAATAGCTGATGATATACATGTTTATTAATATGTATGATTGAATGATGATTATCACATGAAAATTATGAAAATGTGAAAGTAACCTAAAAACAGATTCAAGTAATGAAATGATGTAACTTTGAAAAATCACTAAAATTGTAGAAACATAGTTTGAAGATGAATAATATATGAAATTAAAGCTTATTATGTATATTTTCTTATGGAATAAGCAAAACAGGTAAAAGTATTATATTTTATGATATATCTGAGTTTTAGTGAAACAGGGTGAGAGCGATTTCTGGATCCCCTGTTTCAACTTTGGAAATTCACCATAAATTGTACAAAACTAATTAGAAGGTATAATTCATATGGTTAGAATGCTTGTTGAATCTAGTTTTGAGAGAAACAAACGACTTAGTCATATGAATTTTTTTACAGGAAGAAAAATGGTTCGTAGTAAGAAGAGGTCAGTGCAGTTGAGTTTTGAAACAGGGGAAACTTTAACTAATAAACTGTACTAATTGGCTAAGTCAAAAATTCTAGAAAAAAATTAGTAGATATATATATGAGTCTAGTTTCATGAAAAATTTACGGATCTTAATTTCGAGTTTTGAAACTCGAGAAATGAATTTTTAAGTAACCATGACGCAGAAAAATAGTTTATTCTGAAAATTAAAATAAGTGATTTAGAGTTGTTTAAAAGGTAAGATAAGTTTAGTAACACCTCAAGCTTGACTCCGGTGATGGTTTCGGGCGTGGGGGCGTTACACATAATACCAATATTATTATCCTATTTGGGTGCCTATCAACAAAGTTTTGTCACCCGAAGATGCGCCTCCTAAGTTTGAAACAAAGACCTCCTACTTATGAGTGTTTTCCATAACCTAGGTTAGATCAAATGGTGCCATAATTGAGAACATGACTCGAAAGTTCTAATTTCAAATCCGAAGTGGCATACCTTCGGGTGAGCTATTCTTGGAGGATCGGCGGACACTTGAAGAGGACAGCAGCATTTGTATTATGCCATGACGCTAGAGTAATACGACGCAATGAAGTATTAGTACATGTTGGTCGACGGATCAAGACATAAAAAGGCGCATTTTAAAGCCAGATCAATGGGACATGCCATGGTTGCAAAAAGGTCTCCTACATAGAGAGATCGTGAGTTTAAACTTAAAGAGATGCATCTTAAAGTTACAAAATCTTAACATGTTAGTGATGCCTAAAGAGGACGATATTGGTATTATGCTCACAACGCTAATGGAGCACAACCAAGAGAAGTGGTGGTACCTTGCTGATTGGTAGGTTCTAAGTACACTTGTGTACCTATCATATGGATAGCTTGGATCTAGTTTGTTAAAACAACAAACAATGTTAGAAGGAGTATTTTTTTATTAACATGTCTTCAAATTATTCATGTAATAGGTACACATATTTATAGTTTCACTTACGTATTTTAAATAAATTCATATTAGATTTGAAATAACATTTAACTCTCAAACAAATGACAAGAGTAATGAAAATTTTAATTTATACAACATTGATACGTTTTAGATTGTTTGATGCAATTACAGTGTATAAGTTGAAGACATTTAGATGTATAAGTTGAGCTATAGTGTATTTGTATGTATAAATATATATATTCTAATATTCAACTTTATAATTAATTATTAATGCTTAATTCGAATTTTTAGAGGGATTTTAAATTTTAAAACACATAAAATACTTAAATTAATTATTAAGAAACTAAATTTGACAATAATCTAACCAAGTTGAGTTGTTTTGACCGAACGAACTCAATTGTGTAAAATTGTCTCTACTAGCTGAGACTTACGGTAGGTGTTAATGAATAAAAAATCTAGCTAAACTACACTAGCAATGGCTTGGAATATATTTTTGTTACTCAATAATTATAAAATGTTTAGTCAAATATTAGTATATTTTTAGTTGCTCAATGAAATAGTTACTCAACTATTTTTTTACCATCTAACTAATAGTGAAAACTTTAAATTTTATATAATTAATAATAACTTTAATCATCAACATTTATAAAATATGTCAATTTAGTCTTGATTCTAAAATGAATTTAACCTCAACAAATCCACATTATGTAATTAGGTCTTTTTTTTTTGCACTTTATTTTCTTTGCGACATTTAGTGTTATTTTTAAAATAACAAGAAAAGTTTAAAATTATTATTTTAGATTTTTGGGTGTTTTTTTTCTGTTTGTATATTTTCAATCAAATTTACTTGATAAATGTGTTTTCTTAACATTTTAGTTGAAAGGGACATAAAGAAGAGCAAAATTATAAGACTAAATTACACAATGTGTAAATTTTAAGAGTTAAATTTTCTAAAGTTAAGATAAAATTGACATAATGAATAAATCATGAGAGTTAAAATTGCTATTATATAAATTTTAAAAGTTGCCACAGTTACCTTGTTGGTAATAAAAAAAAAAGATAAAATTAAATAGTTGAGAGACCATTTTATAACTTTTCATTAATAGGTGACAAAATAAAAATAACTTACTAATAATTGAGTTACTGTTAATTTAGTTTATACAAAAATCTATATACTTACGAGTTACAAGAGGGACTAATTACCCCCCCTATAGGCAGTAATGAAATCATTACTGGCGGACCTTTATCCATAAATGAAAACAATCATAAACATGAATGCAGTGGCAAGTTGATGGATCAATGATATCTAGTACCAGTAGGCAGTTGAGGTAGAGAAAAAATTGGATCATAAGTAACTTTTCAGTGCTTAAAAAGGCAATCCCCACTCCTTTTTCCTGCAGCTTTATTGATTGACGTAGTACAGGCAGCAGCAAGATGGAAGTCCCCTTTTTCCCAACCCTTTTCTCCTGTATCAAAGACTTGGTGGTGCAACAAGCCTTGTTCTCAACCTTGGAGGATTGGCTAGTGAAGCATCCCAAAATCCTCCAGTTTTCATGGGAAAGTGGCCAAACACCAGCCTCCTCTCACCGCTTCCTCACCCTCACTGTCTTGTCTTACATCTCTTTCACCTTCGTTCTCTCCCAACTATCTCGCCCATCACTTTCACGTCCACTCCTCAAATCAATCGCAGCCGTCCACAACATCTTCCTCCTTACCCTTTCTTTCATCATGGCCCTGGGTTGCCTCGTTTCCATCTTCTCCCAGGTGCCTAACTTCAACACCCTCGTTTGCTTCCCCAGGGGTACATCCCCATCGGGCCCTCTCTTTTTCTGGGCATACATCTTCTACCTCTCCAAGATTGTTGAATTCATGGACACCCTTTTGATCATCCTCAGCGGATCCATGAAGAGGCTATCCTTCCTTCACGTTTACCATCACTCCATGGTGGTCATCATGTGTTATATTTGCTTAGACAGTGCTCAGTCCTCCGTACCCATGGTGCTGGTCACCAACTGCGTGGTGCATGTCGTAATGTACACCTATTACCTGTTGTGCACCCTGGGGATGCACCCTAAGTGGAAAAAAATGGTGACGGATTTTCAACTAGTGCAGTTCTGGTTAAGCTTTTTGATCATGGCCATGCTTGTGTTCTACCACTTCACAGCTTCTGGCTGCTCTGGGATTCTGAGTTGGTGTTTCAATGCAGCCTTCATCGCCTCTCTTCTCTACTTGTTCTCAGACTTTCATGCCAAGAGTTACTCCACCAATGCCAAGGTCTTCAAGGGTAACTAATAATTAATTAAACTACCTTTTCTTTTCATTTCGTTTTCATTTTTATATGTAGTTATTGTTTCAGAGTGATTGATCAGTTGAAGAAAAAAATGAACATAATTGTCATAAATTCCTTTTACGATTCCAATTCTTCGGTGTGCATATGTATCTTAATATCAATTAATTGAAGAGATTCATTGTTAATTTATATTTTATGTTTTTACTGTAAATGCATGATTAAACAGTTCCTGCTGCATGCAATTATATTGTATTATCGTTTCTGACGATGAAGAAAATGGAACGACCGTGAAGTGAAAAAAAAAAAAAAGTTGATGAGATAAATAAATGAAGGCTGACATAGAAATTGTTGTCGCAGTCAACATTAAATATGGTAAGCAGGTGAGTTAATAAGTTTGGCAGGACCTCATCAAAAATTAACTTGTCCCTTTTATCGTCATATATATTATTTAAGATATTGCATGCTTTTGTCGTTTTCATTACACCATTATTTTATGTCTGGTAAGATTTGGAACAAACACCTCATGATTCATTCATTAAATTCCAATTTAACGTCATATCTAAGTTTTTTTTTTCTTAGAGAATATTAAGAAAATCCAGTGTCATATATATACACAACATAAAATAAATTTGGTAACAAAAAAATTTTGAGAGTAGGGCATCAAATGACAGTCCAATATTTCAATCAATTATGCAAATGATGTAAACCTAAGACACTACTTTATCACATGTATTGTTTCTACGGATTAGTTTTAATCAATTGAAGTTAATTGGGAATAAAATAAAGTAATTGACTAAGAAATTGATAGAGACAATAGTTCAACCAAATGAATTATTTTTCTTCATATTAAATTATAAAACATTCAAAATGTAATTATGACACACGAAAAAGATTTATATAAAATATATATTTATTAAAATTTTACATGAAAATCAAATCAAATGAAATTGAAGTTTTAAAATTATAATGCTTATGGTGAAATCAAGTACCATCTAAAAAATTATTAAAAAAAGTGGAGATTAATAAGTTAGAATTGTTTGAAGAGATATTACTGAAAATGAAATTTACTTTGACTACAATCATATTATTATTTTTTAATATGAAAGCTTTAAACTTATCAGATTTATAATATTACATTGTTATTTTTAATTAATATTGTAATTATAATTTATAATGATAATTATTTATTATTTATTATTATTATTTTAAAATTTCATAAACTTCATTACTTAGGGTTTGTTTAGGGTTGCACACAAAATTAATAAAAATTATAACCTCTTTGCTTGGGGTTTACTTAAGGTTACACACAAAATTAATGAAAAATTATAGCCTCCATCAATTATGATTTGTATTATAAAAGTAAAAATCAAGATAAATTAATTCATCGTGTTTTCTTCATCAAATCCGATAGACAACTTCAATTCAACATTAGATAAATCCTATTAATTTTAGTTTGCATAATATGAAGGACTTGAATTTTTAAATTTGATCCAATTTGAATTTAAATTTTATTTAATAAAATTTCTATATGATTTTAAATTAGAAAATATATTTAAAAGGTAAAAAAAAAAGAGAGACAGATTTAATATTAAAATAAAAATTAATGTTTTAACTTAATTAAATTTAAATATTAATCTCTAATTTGGTAATTTTAATATATTAAAATCCCAAATAATTTTAATATTTATATGAATTATAAAAATAGAATTGTTCTAACTTTTATTCAAAATCAAAGTGTTAAAATAGGATGCCTTTCTTATATTAATATTTTATTTTCATATTAAAATAATAAAATGTAAATTAAAATGAGTTGAAATTTAATAAATATTAATTAACTTCAATTGCATATTGATTGTCATTAGGATTATTTAGTTTTATCTTATTTTTATAATTAAAATATGAGAAAATATTTGATATACGCTATCGTGATGTTTTTAATCTTAATTCACAGGTAAAGTTAGAGGGCTAACAAGTTATAAAGATAGAGTAAAATATTTAAAAAAAAGCCACATAACAAAATTTTAAAGTTGCTTGTGAAATAAAAAAATACACTACCAATGTATTACTTTTGTTTTCTTCTAAATTTAAATTGGTTAGTTTATTTAGTTTTATTAAATATATTATTATAAAAAAGTTAATAAATTTTCAATTCAACTTTAATTTCAGTTACACATTTTGTACATGGTAATATTTGTTATTAAGAATATTTGATATATTAATTAGCTTTTCAGTTACAAGTTTTTTGTATAAATAATTTGTTTTGTTACATCTTATTATTTTGTCCTAATTCTCGTTTGATTGTAATTTTATCTTAATTTTTAATTTTTTTCTCTCCTAAGAGGTTAGTTTTTAAATGGATACACGTGTTTACATGCTATTTTTGAATAAATTATTAGTTTTATTTATTTATTTCTTTGTTTTTTAATGTCAAGCTCGAGTCTAAAACTTTTTATTTTATTTTTAATGGTTTAAATTTGAATTGAGAGTATAATTTTTTTCTAGTCCTCATCGTATTCTAACATAAAAAAAAAACTATTTACTAATATTATACAAATATATATCCATAATTCCATGCAAGGAAAAGTCAGGATTTTATTGTTTGAAGTTTAGACTTTAGATAAAGCATTTATCTTTCCAATTTTCTTGCTCTTTTGTTATTCTCAATATTTATTGTTGCACGTGAAAAATTTATTGGTGCTCATTCTATATTTAAATTGGGCATGAATTATTATAGGTATATTTCATTTATATGATTTGACATGTTTCATGCCATATTTTTATAAAATCATAACAACTTTCTATAACGTAAAATTGTATTTTATCTTTTCTTTTTTTTTGTAATCAGGATATATCTATTATTAGTAGTAGTGATTAATCTTTTCGTCACGAGGGCTTTTCGAATAGGTAAATTATTAGCCATGAAATATGCTTTATTCTTAATAAAAGAGCAGTGAAAGAAGATTGTGTTTGAGTTATAGTTAAAATTCAAGAATGACTTGAAAAGAAGAAACCAAACATATTTAAAAATAATAATAAAGAAAAAATTAAGAACAAAGAATAAAGATTTAAAACAATAAATAAATAAAACGAAAATTAAAAGGTGGAAGGTTGATTGAAAAATCAATTGATATAATGCCTAGATGGATAAGTGTACAATTGAACCCTTTGAGACATAAATCACAATAAATTCAATTAATAATCTAATGGAACTCTAATTAATCTAAACAAAATAAAGAATTATATGATAAACAAATTCTTATAAAATTTCCTATTACATAGTGAGATGACAAGTAAAGGATTTTGATAACAAATTTTGTTAAACGGTAAGTGATAATGAAGTAAGTGATAATGTAGTGAATTAATTTGGTAAAAGCTTTGTTCCTACCAATCCATGAAAATATAAAAGTAGTGAATTATGGTAAATTTTTATATATAGAATTTAAGGTAAAAAAAAATTGAAACTTGGATTCTTGGGTACTTTCTAAGTTTTTACAAGCATAATGTGTGTTTTAAACACATAGATGGAAGATCGAATTGAAGCTCTAGATTCGGGTTGGGATTTCCACGCATCTCATCTCATCACCAAGGCTTGAAGAGAGTACGAATTTGATATTTTGGTTATAGAATATGACATGTACACTAGTTATTGCAAGTGTTTTGATATAATTTGAGTTTTATAATGATTAATTGACATGAAATCATCAAAGTTGCTTTGACAATGAATGTAACATTCCAGTACTTTGACTCGATATTCAGGTCGAGTATGAAGGTGTTACATTGAAATTTAATAGTTGAGTGACCATTTTATAACTTTTTATAATTAGGTGACAAAAAATTTCAGTAATAATTAGGTATTAATTTTGTAACAAATTTACTAATAATTGGATAATTAAGCAACAGTTTAATTTACCCAAAAATCTATTTACTTACAAGTTACAAGAGGGGTAGGCTAATTACCCCCTATCCATAAATGATTTCATTACTGGCGGACCATTATCCATAAATGAATAACCATAAACAGGAATGCAGTGGATGGATCAATGATATCCAGTACCAGTAGGCAGTTGAGGTTGATAAAAAATTGGATCATGAGTAACTTTTCAGTGCTTATAAAGGCAATCCCCCCCTTCTCCTTTTTGCTGCAGCTTTTTTAACTGAGTAGTGCTAGAGTAGTAAAGGCAGCAGCAAGATGGAAGTGCCCTTTTTCCCAACCCTTTTCTCCTGTATCAAAGACTTGGTGGTGCAACAAGCCTTGTTCTCAACCTTGGAGGATTGGCTAGTGAAGCATCCCAAAATCCTCCAGTTTTCATGGGAAAATGGCCAAACACCAGCTTCTCTTATCGCTTCCTCACCCTCACTGTCTTGTCTTACATCTCTTTCACCTTCGTTCTCTCCCAACTATCTCGCCCTTCACTTTCACGTCCACTCTTCAAATCAATCACAGCCGTCGACAACATCTTCCTCCTTACCCTTTCTTTCACCATGGCCCTGGGTTGCCTCGCTTCCAACTTCTCCCAGGTGCCTAACTTCAAGAACCTCGTTTGCTTCCCTAGGGGTACATCCCCATCGGGCCCTCTCTTTTTCTGGGCATACATCTTCTACCTCTCCAAGATTGTTGAATTCATAGACACCCTTTTGATCATCCTCAGTGGATCCATGAAGAGGCTATCCTTCATTCATGTCTACCATCACTCCATGGTGGTCATCATGTGTTATATTTGCTTAGAAAGTGCTCAGTCCTCCGTACCCATGGTGCTGGTCACCAACTGCGTGGTGCATGTCGTAATGTACACATATTACCTGTTGTGCACCCTGGGGATGCACCCCAAGTGGAAGAAAATAGTGACGGATTTTCAACTAGTGCAGTTCCGGTTAAGCTTTTTGATCATGGCCGTGGTTGTGTTCTACCACTTCACTGCTTCTGGCTGCTCTGGGATTCTGAGTTGGTGTTTCAATGGAGCCTTCATTGTCTCTCTTCTCTACTTGTTCTCAACTTTCATGCCAAGAGTTACTCCACCAATGCCAACGTCTTCAAGGGTAACTAATAATTAATTAAACCGCATCTTTTTTCTTTTTTTTTTCCATTTCTTTTCCTTTGTTATATATAGTAATTGTTTCAGAGTGATTCAGTTCAAGCTCATGAATCTGGTATAGAATCTTAATTGTGAAAGCTGGTATTGTCTAATCAAGTAGGATGGAGTTCATGTTCCATTTATTTTATTGATTGAATGAAGTAGGATAAAACATTTGTATACCTCTTTCCATGGGTTTTGTGAGTTGAGCCTTATTGCTTGATAGCTGAAATTCGAGGGAGGGTTTTATTTGGTGAATGCTTCGGAGTTTCCGATATTCTATGGTCGAGTTTTATTATCACTTTAGCTGGTATTTCAAGTTAACTTTGTGTTTGATTTATAAGGATGATCTCTTAAGTCTTCGACTTTGCTTGTATTTTCATCTTTGGAAGGGCAGATTTGAGCTGCTATCCTTTTATCAATAAATTCACTATAACTTATTCAAAAACTTTATTAACAAAAAGTCGTTACTTTATTATACATCTATTTCATTGGTTACCTAAGATAGAAACAAGATTACCAACAAGATTTCCTGTGTCAGAGGAAGGTAGTGATAAGTCTGCCGTCATCCATAAACAAAAAAAATGTCTGTACTGGCTTTTTGACGAAAATAATATACTCTAACTATTTATTATAATTTATTGTCGACAAGGCCAACAGGCCAAACCCGTAAGTGGTATAGACTAAAAAAAAAAATTAGACAAAAAATAACATTTTTTTAGTTCGGGCTCGGCTCAACCCAAGTTTGAATAAGTCTAAACTTTTTACATGTTTTATTACTATTATATCATTGTTTTACTGTTGTTATATTGTTGTTTTTGTTATCATTTCACTATTATATTATTATTATTTTGTTGTAATTGTTTAAATATTATATAACCCTTATTTTATTATTAATTTTGTTATTATTTTATATGCATTTACTTGCTAAGTTACAAATATCTCAAGTGTTATTTAAATATAAAGTCTTTTTTAATACATTTCAATTTGTTGAAAAATATTTATTTTAATATTTTAGTGTATTATATTTTTAATTTATTTTTATATAAAATAATATAAAAAATTAATACAAAGCGATTAGGTCGGGATAAGGTTTAACATTTTTAATTTAGACCAACTTTAAGAATAATTTTAAGTCCACTTTTCAAGCTCAAATTTGGGCCTAAATTTGCGACTTAAACTAACTTGACTCAACTTATCTGTACTATTTAAATTTTCAAACATAAACAGTTATACATTTTTTAGCTATTAAATATTATATATTTAAATTAAATAATATATAAAACAATACATCAAAGTAAAAGTTTAATGATGGAGTTTTTTTTTTTCATATAATGGTTCTATTTTTTTCAAATAAAATCTTTGTTTTCTCGGTTGTCGACCTTTGGACTAGTTGTTGGTCACGATTTCTTCAAAGTTTTTTTTTGTTTTTAATTTCAATTCACAATTTCTTCGTTTTATTTTGTCCATAATTTAGTGGTTTTATTTCTCCATATTTTTTTCGGTTTTTTATTTTGTCAATTATGTTTTCTTTAAAAGCAGATGTAGTTTTACTTTTACTTTTTTTATTATGTTTTGGTGTATACGTGAGATTTATCAATATAAAGGTGTCGCCAGACTTATTAGGAACGTTCTCGAAATGTTTTATCATGATAGATCATAATGATGATGATAGATATGAGGTGATGATGAGGAGGAAATGTCATTTGAGACTTGGCCTTTTGTGCATCACTAATGCATGGGTTGTTTTGTATTTTTGGTAGTTTTTTCTTGGTTGATTGGTATTTATCGTCAGATTAATTTGATGATGGCGAGGCTAGGATGCAAATTTTACTAATTTAATCGAGTTGATACATCTTTGGTTTGTTTCTGAATAATTCTAGTGTTGCAAATTTTAACACCCCATACCTAACTCAATCGTTGAATTCGAATTATAAGATATCATATTTATTATCGAAACAACTACGAACAATTAAATTCGATATTTGACAATAAACATCCATATGTGAGCCTCTCGTGCATAAAACATGTTATATAAACATTTTCGGGTTAATTTGAGCTCTCATCCAGCTGTGCTTTTAACTGTCCTTTCACTATTAGGTAGAAGTTAAAAGCATTGATTTTGTATTATTTATTTAAATTTAATTGCACATGAAATAAATAAATAAATAAATAAATTTAGAAACATGTAATAATATTAAAAAATTAAAATAAAAATAAATATTATTAACTCACCTCGCAATAGTCCTAGTTACTCCATGTTTCGAAGGGTGCTCGAGTTTAGAGGAATAGTCTAGCTTTTTAACTATGATTTTACTGTTGTTGTTGACAATTGTTGTCTTCAAAATTTTGTCGCTCAACAACTATACATTAATTACAATCATGGGCTGGGTTGCATCATGATCCAAAATTTTTTATTTTCTCCATTTAGATTTATTGTTGTTTGTTTGTCTTAATTTACTATTCATTTTTATTTTAAAAAATATTTTAAAGAATATTTCATATTTAAATTTGAATAAAATAAATTTATTTAATAAATAATAATTTTAAGAGTTTATATTAGGTTTGAATCACATCTAAATTCATTATATAATTTACATATCAAAATTGAAGCCAATATATTTCGTACATTAAAAGGCCATTTTGATGCATCGTGAACTTCGTGCTGAGTTTTAAGAAGGCTTTTTGGTGCAATCCCCAATAAAAAGAAAAGTCAGTGGAGACCAATTTCTTTTTGTCTTTCTCTTATCTTTTGTTTTATGTTCTTATTATTTAAAAACATAATTTCATTTATATTTCACTATTTAAATTTTAAAAATAGATTATTTATATATTTATTAGCCTTTCAAATAATATTTTATAACCTAATAATTATTTTATTTTGTATCAATAAAAATCTCACCGAATATATTAGTGTGAAGGAGTTTATGTTTGGAGTTTTGTATTTAACTTTGGGGGTAACAACATGTTGACATTTTGTGCGAGCCGAAGAGTGATGTTAAAAAACAAAAACAAAGGAACCAAAACTGTGGTATGCGTTCGGCCAAAAACAACATATTAAACGTTTCCAAACTATTAAACCAAATATAACATGAAAAACAGAAATGAGATTGAAGAACCAAGCAACCATTAGTTTGTTTGTTTCATCCTTTTTCTTTTCTTCCTTTAATGGCTCCTTCTATTTCTTCTATTTTCATTTCCCACACTTTCAATGCTTTCGCTTCCTTCACTAACTGCTCTAAAAACAACAAAAACCACACTACTCCACCTTCACAACATAAAAATCATCAACTTTTTTCTTCTTCTCCAGGAAAAGTGTCTTTCGCCGCTGCAACAGGGGAGCTTTTCTTGGGAATTGCATCAAGATTTATTAAAAGCAGTTCCAATTATGAAGATTCAGGCTCTACAATCCCTGTTTTCAGCAGACCCAGAAAGAGAATCAATGGGAGTGAGGCTGGAAACAATGATAAGGACAGAATTGGGTTAGTGATGGAGGATGAAATTGAGCCAGAGGTGATATGGGAACAACGAGTCAAGGATATTGAAGCTGAAAAAGAAAGAAGAGTGGTTACTAGCCCTGGGTTTAGCTTCTCTGCTGCTGGCCTCTTGTTTCCTTATCATCTTGGAGTTGCCCAGTTCCTCATTGAAAAGGGTTACATAAAGGTTTGATCTTTTGCTTTTCCCCCCCTCATTTTACAGAAGTAGATTGTATGATTGTTCATCAATTCAGTTTGATTTCTGTTAACTGGCAGGTTCATGTTTATTGGTAGGGAAATTCATTTAGAAATCTCTTCTTTTGAGAGAAGCTAGAATTGAAGAATCTTGGCTTTCTTGAGCTTTAATTTTATGCTATAAGCAAGCATATGAAGTTAACTGATGGTGCCTATTTTAAAGTAGATACCGTAGTCGGTATATTTTCTAGAAAGTAACAATTTGAAAACATAATTAAACTTGATCACTATTCTGTTAACCTTGGTTTTTTTCTTAACGAATGGACATGGTCCAGTTTGGATATTGAGTGCTCTTTGAGTTCTAGAGAACACTGACAAACTCTTTATATGACTCTGTGCTGTAATATTTCATCCTGAACCACTCTGGCCGTACCTGATATTTCTTTTTTTCCACTCTGATGCAGGAAACCACACCATTGGCTGGTTCATCTGCTGGTGCCATAATATGTGCAGTGATTGCTTCTGGAGCTAGCATGGATGAAGCCTTAAAAGCTACTAAGGACCTGGCTGATGATTGCCGGCTTAAAGGGACTGCATTTCGTCTTGGGGTATGCCTAGGCCTAGCACAGTGACTTATTTGTGGCTTAATGCGCTTAGAGTTAGCAATAAACTAATTTCAATTGGTAACTTTTAGCCACTCACATGACTTGTTTGTGGCAAAGAGAAAGAAAATATTTGCTTATTTTGATTAGCTCTTGTTTTTTGCAATAGTTTTTACTCATCTTTCTAATATCAAGTTTAAATTTATACTAATTATTCTTTATTTTAAGTCTAACGATTTTAACACATGTATTAAATAAACATTTTCCTCATGTTATTGCACTAATAACCACACGTGTCATTATTATTTTGTTTTATAAATTTTAGTTTCTTTATGTTTTTATAGTGTGTATGATTGATGGTCATTAATTGCTAATAATCATGTATCTTTGCAATCTAATTGCTCAACACAAACGGATGCAAAGATTAACATTTGAATTTAATCATGAATGATTTTAAAGGATCTTGATTTCATCAGCTTTGATATTTTAGTGGCTTAATATCTCATTTACTTTTTTTGGCCATTTGCTTATTATCTCACTAAAGAACTCATATTTCTGCATCAGCGTTTGATAAGTTTTCACTTTTATGTTAACTTATGCTTTTTTAAAACCGACAGGCTGTTCTCCGAGATATTCTTGACAAGTTTCTGCCTGATGATATTCATACTAGGTCCAATGGGAGGGTTCGTGGTGAGTATGATAATTTGAAAACAAACTAGAAACTGTATGCATATTCTTTTATACTGGGAGTACATAGAGCTGATAATTAAATTTTCTTTGAAGCATATGAGAAAATAATATTATCATCCTACAATTCTAATCTTTGAATGACACATTTAGATCATGATGACATTGAGATAGATAGGCGTTGGGATAGTAACATGCAAAGCATTGGTCAAATCATAATGTTAGAGAGATGCTAGCTGAGGTCGAGATTGTTTTTTAAAATATGGAAGTAGCTACAAACACATTATGAAGATGGTGGAGGGTGTTACTATAACTTCAGTTGTTTTTACACTAGATTCACTAATCTACCTTTCTCTGTGCCAAGATAAATTCTCTCTTTTTAGTGTATGACATTCTTTATAAAGCAATTTGCATAACATTGATGTCTGATTTTGACTTGCGAATCTCCACCACTTTCAGCAATTAACATTTCTTTTATTGTGCAACTATAATGTCAGTTGCTGTAACTCAGATTCTTTGGAGGCCTAGGGGTTTACTGGTAGATCAATTTGATTCTAAAGAAGATTTGATCAATGCAGTCATTACATCTTCCTTCATTCCTGGGTAATTGGTTAAGGCATAGTTCTGCATTGAAATGCTTGCTACGAAGTTACGAGAATCTGATACAAAACATCTTTGCAGGTATCTTGCTCCTCGCCCAGCAACAATGTTCCGAAATCGTCTATGCATTGATGGGGGTTTGACATTATTTATGCCCCCAACATCTGCTTCTAAAACGGTATTTTCTTGAGATCGTTTAAAACTGAACCTGCCTCCAAAAATTCCGGGAAACTATTTGTCCCAAGACATTCTATTTTACTGAAATTTGCAATCTGATATAGGTTTGAAACAAGAATATCTAATCATAATGGTTTTGAATTGAATTGCTAGCTGTTGAGTGTCATTTTGATATTCTGATTAGCACTACAATAATATATGTGGTCTCAAAAGTTACTGAAGTGTTTTGTTGCTGTCGAATACAAAGCTTGGATTCAGTCAAATCTGTTTTAAGATCCACATATCATTTTACATGTGATTATTGTTAAGACTTGAAATAGCCTTGTATAGTAATTCACCATAGTTTATTAATCACTGGTCAAGATTTACAAGGACGAGATTGGCCTACGTTTATATGTAGTGTTATTACTCTTGTTTATCCGATGTTTTACAGTTGCAGTGAACTATGGAATTGAAGTCTTTTGACTTTGAGATAGGTAAAAAGTGGTAGTATCCTATTCCACTGGACCTAATACCAAGCAATGATGATTACACAAACTTACTCCTGATGGTGATATGATGGCTGATTTGTCTTTGCAGGTCCGAGTCTGTGCTTTCCCAGCCAGTCAGTTGGGGTTGCAAGGAATTGGGATTAGTCCGGACTGCAATCCTGAGAATAGGGCTAGTGGAAGAGAGGTAATCCCATAGGTCTGCAAATGTTGATTGTTTCCCTCAAGTATAAACCTCTGAACTCTTGTTGCCAACTCCTCACAGCTTTTCAATTGGGCATTGGAGCCAGCAGATGATGAAATTCTTGATAGGCTCTTTGAGTTTGGATATCTAGATGCAGCCGTATGGGGAGAGCAGAACCCTGTCAAGGACATTGTTGCAGATAACAGTCCCCTTGTTGGGAATGGTTCTGCCAAGTAAATACTTAGATGGTCGGATAGCATTTCAGGGTAACTCTTAAGTCTCAACCCTGGCAAGTAGGAGACTCGAATTTCATTTGGAGTGCTAGACCATGGCTAAAATATAGATATAGTAGCCAATATTATATAAAGTTTATATGGTATGAAATTGTCAGACGACCATGAGGTGTCATAGGTATAGTAAGTGAGGAAGAAAGGAATTGAAATGTAGAATTTAGGATAAGGATATAATATTTTACTCTGGGATGATGTCAAAATCCATTCATTCTTATCCATCTCATGTTCTCCATTGCCTTGTAATCTGAGGATTTCTTTGTATAATACCAGTAAAACTACAGTTGCTCACTCTTGGATCATATTAAACATCATCTCGTTTTTATGGATGATCCAAGTAGTAATCTTGGAAAGCACTAATCATTTACCAAAAAACAAACTTAATTACAGATTTGAAAGAGTTTGAACTGAGGAGTGAGTTGTGACAGACAATTAGAGGGTGAGTGGCAGACAGAAACAATCCCACATTTTTGTATCCTTCTTTTGCAGCAAGTCAAAAGGTATTGAAGAGACGCATGAAGCCCCCGCATATAGCGTGGTCAACGACATATCTCATAGCTTTGCTTTGTTGAGGTTGCGGTCTTTAAGACTGTTGCGTTGTCAATTCATTCTGACTTTGCAAGGGACAATTATGACAGGCAGAGAATATTTTTTTTGTTTGGTGGATAGCAACAAACACGACATGATCGAAAATGGCTTCTTATTTCAAACCAGATATTTCTCTTCTTTGCAGTAGAAGGAACAAATCTATCCTTTAATCCTGTCAAGTTCCAGCAACTGAACAAAACCCTTTCTGACATATTTGTAACAGATCTATGGGGGATTCTGAGAGGCGCAGTTGCAGAGCCAATTTGGCATTCTGTCCACCTCCACCAATAATTCTTGGTAGTGGAGGTGGCCAGTATGTCAAACAGGCAGTGTAAATTTGTCACTGAGAAACCCCAAGAGAAATTAATGAAATACCCCTTTACCATCATGTCTTCATCTGTTGAGGTACAACTATATCATGTAGTCTTGGAAATGCCAATTCCAACGCCCTAATATCTATCTTTTCTTGCATATATATGTATTATCTTCTTCTTCTTCTTCAATATGTTATTGAATCCAGTTTGCTGGCAATGCTTTAAACTTGCTTTGGTCATCTCTTCAGCATTTTTTTTCTCAGGTGGAAAACTAAAGTTACCTGATATCCTCATCCAGATTTTGCCATGGGTTGGAGTTTTCTGATCCATGAATTTGTTCACAAATTTGATCTGTACGTTTCTTTAACACACACATATATATATATATATATATATGTTTTTTTTTTCTGATCCATGAACTCTCTTGCATGCTGTATACTTCTATCCTCTCATATACTGGCTCTCAACATCTCATCACCATGCGAACTGCACTCTGTCTCCGCCCTCTTCTTGGTCATTGACACATACAAGCGTTTGTATATATTTCTTCTGCTCTGCTGCATGGCATGCAGTACGTGCATTTGGTAATTTGGAGGTCAAATATAGATCAAAATTAGACTATAACTATAGCCATGGGAATTTCTTATGTTAATCAAACTCCATGTGGGATGATCATTGCGAAGAGAATAACAACTCGTTTAACTTTAAGCTGCGATTAAATAACCATTCGTTATTCGATTATTTCTTGAATTTTTTTTATCCAACACATTCATTCTACGTTTGAGTTTTCAATTACTCTATTGTAGAAGAAGCGAATGCATTAGTTATAAGTATCATGCCCAATTATCTTTTGTTCCACAGCCTAAATACAAATGTTTATTTATATTTGAAAATATTAAATTTTGTAGCAGGAATAAGAAAATAACAAATAAAAACTTTGGGCTGTGATTTGAATGGGGTTTTGATTTCAATGGGCTTTTCCGGAACAGAAATCTCATCAGTCCAAATATCGACCATTTTATGTACGTTGATAATTCTAAAATAAATTTAAAACACTTTATAAAAATTAAACCAAAAAGAAAAAAAAAAAGAAAGAAATTCGACCAAAACATATCCATCGCGAGGGTTTTCGAGTTAACCTTGGTCGTCTTTTCTATCAAATTAACAAGTAAATTCCAAATGGGAAGCACCGCCGTCGAGAAGACAGCAGAAGAGCTTCAGCGAGAGATTGATGAGCTTCATCGCCAGCAACGCGAGGTTCCTATTTCTTTCTCTCTTTCTTTTTCTTGTAAATACGACTCTACGAATACTGTTAAGCTACATTCTTTTCTTTATTAATTTGTGTATGCTTTATATAGATTACAGAGAGGCTGAGAGATCCTCGAGGACTCCGAAGAGGAGGACCGTCAGGCATCGGTCCTCGTAACTTCGCCGCCAATGGTTCTCGTCAGCGTGGCTTTCTTCGACCTGTATGCTTCTGTTTCTCTTTAATTCTCGCTTTTGCTGTTTTTCGCCTTTTTTAGGGTTTAAGTTTTCTTCTTTTTGTTTCTTGTAGGCGGATAGGATTGATGGAGAAGATCAACCTCCGGCTAAGAGGCGATTGTCATCAGCTGTTGTCAAGGTAAACCATTTCTTGCTCGATTTTCGTTAACAATTAGTGACTATTAAAAGTCTATTGATTCAACGAGCTTTTCTTATGCTCTTTTTTATATTGCTAATTTGTTAATTTTGGACTGAAGGTTGAAGATGGAGAGATTGTTGATGATGAAGTAGCAAAGGATGCCAGTGACATGGCTGTCGAAGGATCTGGTGCAGTACATGAGAGTGATAGAAAGCTTTCGACTCAGCAGCAAAGTGGTTGGTCTAGAAGGGATGTAAATCAAAGACCACTGAAGAAGGTTTTTCTGCATTCTAAATTTAAATTTTTATTGAGCTGTGGGATTATTTATGTCCATGCATTGTGACATTCTTTTTATCCTTGTTTTTTGTTGTTAGGATGCTGAAGTTCCGGTTGCTGAGCATGTTCCAAGGATTTTGCCCAAGGATGACGACCCAAGCTTGATTAATAGGAATAAAAGAATGTTGGGTCAACTTTTAGGGACTTTGGAGGTATTTATGTCGTAGTTTCTATCTTAGTGAAATGTTAATCATTGAAATTCCTACTTTGGATTGAAATAGAACCACACCAGCTTACTAAGTACAGCAAGGATCTAAAGAAACTGCTTTAACAGAAACTATAAGCTGCAAAGTTTAGCAATAGTTGCGATATAGAGCTCCTTCTCGTGGATAATTTCTATTTCAGCCTCCCATCTCCAGTTTTGATGGTTTTATTTAAATAAATAGATTCTTTGTCCGGAACTAGGAAAATCAATCATTTAGAACCCCTACAAGCTATTTATTTTGGTATTTGTGTTGTAAAGCCCCCATTTGTGCCCCCTCACCAGCACACACAAAAAAAAAGGAAAAAAAGATCATTTCCTTGTACTTAATGCTGGTATTACTTATTTCTGCCTGCTGGCTTTTGTAGATTCATAACAGCATATCTTTTTTTGTTTTCATTTCTGCAGAGATTCAGGAAAGAAGATAAGCAACTTTCAGGGACAGAGGCATATATGAGACGGTCAAATTCCTTGCAAAGAGTAAGCTTCTGCTTTTTCATATTATGAATTTCTGGTTTCATTTGTAAACCGAGTAACTTCTTATTGTTAGTTTCTTATCATTAGCTAGCAATTCTTAGGGAATACAAAATGAGCAACATTGGATGACTTTGTTCCCATGAGACCTAATTTTCTGTGTCTAAAGTTTAAAGAAATAATCATTGTACGGTTTGGGGTTTTGCTATGATAAAGTATTTTGCTGGTTGATAAATGTTTGGATTTCTTCATAGGCTGAGCAAAGAGCTCGCGAAGAAAGTGAGAAGCTGAGGCAACAAGAGCGTGAACAAATAGCAGAAAAGAGGAGGAGAGATCTGGTTTGTCATTGATCATTATTGCTGTTAGTTGACGTTAAAAGTTGTTAGATGCAGAAGTAAATGATCATTATTGCTTTCCCCTTCTGTTTTTCAGACTCTCAGGGCTCGTGTAGCTGCCAAGGCTGAAGAAAAGAAGCTGGAGTTGTTGTTTCTTCAGTGGAGTGAGCACCACAAAAAGCTTAGCAATTTTATAAGGTATATATGTAATATCAATTTTAGTATGATATGGTGTCAGCACCTTTCAGGCATAAAACATTTTCTGCTTTAATGTTGCTTTTGCTATGAATGGCTCTAGTATTAACACCCTTTCCGCCTGTTGCAGGTTAATTTTAACTTTGGTCCAGTAGTGTCCATATTCACAATTTTATTGAGACAAAGATAAGTTTCTGTTCAAGTGCATAGTAGTGTTGAAGCATCTGAAGACTTCAATGTTCCTGCTTTCTAGGATCTAGGTAGACTGCAACAATTATTTTTTGGATAATTTTGTACTCATCTTGATTGCTCTTGGAATGTATTTCAGGACGAAAACTGAGCCTCCAATATATTATTTACCAACTAAACCATTGCATGAAGATGCAGCCATATATGAGCAGCAGAAAGAACAAGTAAGTTGTCTAAGTCTCATGCTATTAACAAGAAGACCAATTTTCTTCCCTAGTTTGTTGTCAAAAGCTAGAATTCCTGAAAAAGGTGCCATTTTTTCATGGACTTTCCAACTATCTTGTGGATGCTATTTCAATTTTTCAAATTTCAGTCTTTTAGAGTGGCAGGGATAGTTTGTATCGGCATTGTGCTACAATTAATGCACTCTGTTTCCGAAAGAGTTCCCTGCAAAATCAATTATAAGAGGAAGATGGGCAGTTGTATTTCATCCTAATAATTAGAAATATCAACAATCATCTGCCTGACATCACTTTCTTTCTAATATTAACAATCTGACTTATTATTGTGTGATGCTAATTACTCTTGATATCTATATATTTGCAATTGCATGACAGGAGTATTTGGAATGGAAGACAGCAAGGAGGGAGGAACTGTCTGAATATCAGAAACAGATAGGAGAAGAATATGTAGGGAACGTGGAAAAGGAGTTGGAGAGGTGGCAAAATGCTCGGAAAGCTAGGAAAGTAAACAATGACATGAACCTACAAGAAACAATGGACAAAGAATTGGATAGCCATAGACTGGAGCATGGTCCAAAGAAGAGAAAGATACCAGGTGGAAACAACAATGAAGATGAGGAAGATGTGGAAGATATCAATGTTGGGGAAGATGATATGATGGATGATGTGTTGGATGTTGATGATAATAATGGTAGGAGGGGAGATGAAACAGCGAAAGCAGAGCCCGATAACACTAGTCCAGTTCCTGATAATAATGTTGATCAGCTTTGAACCTTAGGCCGTAGGTCAGGTCAATCTTTACTAGTAGGTCTTTTTTTTTTTTTTTTTGGTTGTTTTAGCATTCATTTTGGCTGTGGCATGGCATGATTCCTCTTTTTGTTTCTCCTTTAACCCGTTACTAGATTAGATTTTAGATGCGTTTTCCTATATAATGCCCAAATACTTTTAACATTATTATCTAAATAACAATAGCCGATATCAGAAATTAGAAATTTGTGTTGGAGTCATTTTTGCAGTCAGGTAAAAAGAAGGCAGGCAAATAATTAAGAAGAAAAAAAGTGAATAAAAGCTTGTATTTCCTCGAAAGTGAAGTTGGCGTGAAAGTTAAAATTTACTTGCTTAGTTACCAAGTATTTACCATTTATTAGAGCGCCATGATCAAGTAGCAGTGGTAAGGAGGAAAGAGAGCGTGGGTTAAAAACTTACCTCACCGAATCAAAGCTAAGTAAAAATTTCTGTTTTATAGCTTTATCTTATTTTTACAATTTATTACAAAAATCTATATTCTTGAAAAAGATTATAATAGAAGTTTCTATTTTATCAGTGTTACAAAAATCTACATTCAAACTAGCTTTTCCATTTGATTTACATTCAAATAAGTATGAAATTGAAATTAATGATTTAGTTAAAAAATACCATATATTCGTATCCCTTCAAGTTTCACTCCCTTATTAAATTCACCCTCGGAAAAGCACACTCCCCTCTCTGAGTCGTTTCCCACTCTCAGTCCCCTCTTCATATCTATCCATCTCTTTTGGAAGCTTAGAAGCAAGTGTAGTTCCAAAATCAATCTAGGAAAGCAGAGAGTTAGTGAGAGAGGAGGAGCTTCTTCTTTGAAAACTTAAAAAGAGTAAAATGCAAATGCCACCCCACGCCAGAGAAATGCGTCCAACCCCCAATGGCGACCACCACCGCCGTCACGGCCTCTCCGCCGCACCACCTCTCGCTTACTACCCTCGCTCTTCCTCTTCTTCTGCCTCTTTCAAAGGCTGCTGTTGCTGCCTCTTCCTTCTCTCTTCCTTCTTACTCCTTCTCGTCCTAGCTGTTTTTCTCATAATATTCCTGGCTGTTAAACCCGAGAAACCCCAGTTCGATCTCCAACAAGTAGGGGTTCAATACATGGGTATCTCCACTTCTAATCCTTCCTCCTTCGATGGCACTGGCACCGCTGTCTCGCCTTCCCCAACAACCGCTTCTTTGTCCTTAACTATCCACTTGCTTTTCACTGCGGTGAATCCCAATAAGGTCGGCATCAAATACGGCGAGTCTAGGTTCACCGTTATGTACCGTGGGATTCCTTTGGGAAAAGCTTCCGTCCCTGGGTTTTACCAAGAAGCTCACAGCACCCGGAATGTGGAAGCTACCATCGCCGTGGATCGAGCTAACTTAATGCAAGCTGATGCAGCTGATTTAATCAGAGATGCTTCACTTAGTGACCGTGTTCAGCTTAGAGTTTTGGGTGATGTTGGCGCTAAGATCCGCGTCTTGGACTTCGATTCTCCTGGCGTTCAGGTCTCTTCTTCCCCTTTCCCTTCTATTTTAAACTTTCTAATTGCAGCATTATCCTCATTCCCCCCCCCCATCTCTCTTAGAATCTTTAGTTTCAGACTCTTTTTCCTTCGGGAGCGGCGTAAGTGGTGGTGTCCACACTGGCTGCCTTAGCCACCCCACCCCCCAATTAGTCGCTGTCCACTCCACTTTATTCTCGTTTGTTTTTACTAACTGGCACCACTCTTTGGATACTTAGAATTGTTAGTAGGCAAGGGCAAGCGTGTTTATTTTTCCCCTCTTGGATGCTTTCTTTTGTCAATTAATTGCAATCATTTGACCTCTGAAAATTCGTGAGCATATTCATTTTTCACTGTGAATTTGGCGATGCCATGGTTTGGATTTTACCTACTCGATCCAATGACTTTTGGGTACTTATTTATCATTTTGGATTGAGCATTATTATTATTCTTTGTTTTTGGAAATTTTTGTGTGGGATGATTTGAGACAGAAAGCAGTAGTTGATAACTTGATATGTGTTGTAGCATGGTGGTATTGTGGTAAAGACAGAAGTGAATAAATGTCATAATTTTGGGTTTTGATTATTATTATTTATTTGATATCCCAAAATATGTCTTTTATTTCGTTTCTCACCCCTGGACTATCACTCTGACCCGACCATCTTTAGTGTTTTTTTTTTTTTTTTCTTTTCAATATTTCAATCAAGGGTTGAGATTTGAACCCAATTTAATGGATTTCACTTCTTAAAAGAGAATGATTGCATGTTGAGATTTATTTTTTTTCATTTATATATATTAGAACCTTTGGGTTGTTTGTTTGATGTCTTTTTTTCAAAGGCTGACTGCATATGGAGTTACACTTTTTTTTTGTTCTTCTTTACAGTGTAGGATCCACGGCATTTACCTATAGATTGTCTTGTGTGATCCATAAGTTCTAACTCCAATCCTCTCTTGTATGGATTGTATTTTGTAATGCTTTAGGGTCTCTTTTAAGGAAAGTGGGGGTAAAATTGTTTTTCCCTATTAGCTGTCAGGGTAGATAATGAGAACATACATTATTGTGGCTTCTTCTTGCCATGATGCCATAGTATAGCATTTCTTAGCCATGAAGCAGTTTTGATAATGTGCAATAAATTGCGGCATGATGCTTTAAGAAAACTTTGATGATCATTCCCCTTTCTCTGGTGTTTATGACCAATTTTGACAATTCACTCACATCAGTGCAAGATATATGTTGGGGTGCATAGATTAGCTAGTGTTTTGTTGTGTTGAAATGGGGTTGGCAATGGCAGGTATCGGTGGATTGTGCAATAGTGATTAGTCCAAGGAAGCAGTCTATCACCGACAAGCAATGTGGATTCGATGGATTGAGTGTTTAAAGTTCAAACTCACATTGCCTAATAAAATCTTATTGGTGAAAGGTATTCTCCTCCTTTTTGCTTATTCTCTCTATTATTCTGTGTCCCCAAATGGGATCGTGAAAGAATTTGAAAAAAAAAAAAAGGGGAATGAAAAGGCAAAAGAGGGGGGTAAAATTCAGGGGAAGGAAGAAAGAGAAGCGGATGGATGGAGTGTATTATTATTATCATTACTATTATATAAAAAGTAAAGCGTTGGGAAAAGACAAGACGATGATGAGAAGATTGTAAATTGTTGGTCGGTTTCTCCCAAGCCCAAGATTCAATTTTTTGAGTGGCATTGTAAAAGTAGTAGCATGTGCAATGCTGCCAAATTATCGTTGTGCTTGTGCAGTGGATAGTGCCTCTCAGCCATAATGGCAGATGGGCCTTGTTGTAAACCACGCGCGATTTTGTTTGTGCCTTCGCCCCCTTGGATCTAAAAATCCATCTCTGCCCAATCAATGTGTTGTTCTGCTTTTTACTTCATTGCTAAAATAATTGTTGTTTTTTTCCACTTGTCATATTCACACCTGATCTTTTATTTATCCATATATAAGAAAGGAATTTAGAAAATAAAATTTGTAATTAATAATTAAATAAACTTATCCATATTTATTTATAAGTCTTCAAATATTTTATTATTTTGCTCATTGATACGCATCATGAATGTTATGCATTGGTACTGCATCAAATATTACCAATGCATCAAATATTATTGGCATGTAAATATTTTGTGAATAACTTTGATTTTACAGCACACTCGGAAAAGATATAAAACATTTTTAAAATTAAAATTTAATCAAACAAAAAACGTACTTCTGATTCTTATTATATATCTTGCAATCAATCTTTTTAATAAAAAAAAATCATTCAATGATCTAACGGAAAATTCCCAAAATGAAGACTTTGTGGCCTAAACGAAAGATAGACCAAAGCATTACAATTTACAAGCCACTCAATGCCAACAATAATATAATATATATATACCAGATTGATTAAAGAAAAAAAAGCTTTCCGGAGACAACCAAACTGAACTCGCAACGACACGGACCGATTAATGTAGACTTGATAATTCATATTATCCAAATCAGAAACACTTCCGGTGAACGATAGCAGGACCTGATTCATCGTACTCAGCCTTGGAAATCCACATCTGCGCATACCAAAAATAAAAAATCAATGTAAGTTGTTACAGACATACGTGTATGACGGGAATATGTTGAATATTTAGAGGGGAGGAATTTGAAAAAATGAAATCGGAAAGTTACCTGCTGGAAGGTGCTAAGAGAAGCTAAAATGGAGCCTCCAATCCAAACACTGTATTTTCTCTCAGGAGGTGCAACCACCTTGATCTTCATGCTGCTAGGTGCAAGTGCAGTGATTTCCTTGCTCATCCTATCAGCAATACCAGGGAACATGGTTGTTCCACCACTCAGCACTATGTTTCCATACAGGTCTTTTCTGATATCAACATCACACTTCATAATGGAGTTGTATGTAGTTTCGTGGATTCCGGCTGCTTCCATTCCGATCAGAGATGGTTGGAACAATACTTCGGGGCAACGGAACCTCTCTGCTCCGATTGTAATCACTTGACCATCGGGCAATTCGTAACTCTTTTCAATGGTAGAGCTACTCTTGGCAGTCTCCAATTCTTGCTCGTAATCAAGAGCTACGTATGCAAGCTTCTCTTTCATGTCACGAACAATTTCCCGTTCTGCAGTCGTCGTAAAAGAGTACCCTCTCTCGGTTAAGATCTTCATCAAGGAATCCGTAAGATCACGACCGGCAAGATCTAACCGGAGAATGGCATGGGGAAGAGCATAGCCTTCATAAATTGGCACAGTGTGGCTCACACCATCACCAGAATCCAACACAATACCTATATTCAAACAAAACAAAATCATCATCATGCCAATTTCCATAGCATCACACTAATTAAAATACAAGCAAAACCAGTTTACCTGTTGTACGACCACTGGCATAAAGTGAAAGAACTGCCTGAATAGCAACATACATAGCAGGCACATCAAATGTTTCAAACATTATCTGAGTCATCTTCTCCCTATTAGCCTTGGGGTTAAGCGGTGCTTCTGTAAGAAGTACCGGATGTTCTTCAGGGGCGACACGAAGCTCGTTGTAGAAAGTATGGTGCCAAATCTTTTCCATGTCATCCCAATTGCTGACAATGCCATGTTCGATAGGGTACTTCAAGGTAAGGATACCTCTCTTTGATTGAGCTTCATCTCCTACATAAGCATCCTTTTGACCCATTCCCACCATCACGCCTGTATGACGTGGTCGACCGACGATACTAGGAAACACTGCCCTTGGGGCATCATCACCAGCAAAACCAGCCTGCAATTACAAGGGACAAAACAGGCTTCAACACTGGTGTGTATGTGTATATTTGCATTAAAATCATTGTCTATTTTTCATTGTAATATATAAATGATTAACTAACCTTGACCATTCCAGTTCCATTGTCACAAACAAGAGGTTGAATATCCTCATCAGCCATCTCTGATTAGCCTTAAAAAGGAAATGGATTGTTTAAGTTAAATCTTGGATCAAAATTTGAACTAGGAATCAAATAAGAAATCAGTTTCTAACAAAATGAATCATTGAAGAAAACATACAACTGAAACAGCTCTAGGATTAAAACACATATTACAACATAATCTACAGAATCTTGATGTTCTCAAGCAAACACCAAGCAGAATGAATTGTAAATAGATGTCAACCCAGAAATATTTACCCATGGATAAGCAATAACAACAATAAAAAAGATTAAAATAACCAATACCTTGTTTAAGCAAAAAAACACTGAGCTTCTCTGAAAATGAAAAAAAATAACAGAGAAACTGAAGGTATATAGCCTAAGGAGGAGAAAAGAAATGTTATTAGATCGTTAATAATATAGCATAAGACTCTTGATTTATATATATATATGTATATATAGCAGAAATGAGAGAGATGCAAATGGAATTCAACCCAACTTGAGTTAAGCCTTGTTTGGCAGCTGAGAAAAATAAAAATAATATAAGGTTTGCTTCATATGGGGAAAAGGGAATCTCTTACACAGAGCGTGCCAGAGGATGTTTGCTGGACTTATGTCGGAATCCAAACAAAAGCCGTCCAAGATCCAAATGGTGGAGTTAAGTCAGGTATGATGTGGACATTAAGACCTAAAATGTAATTAATGAGACATCAACAAAAGGGCGGCTAAAGTTAGGGTGGGCGGTGGTGTCTCTTGCCGACCATGTCTATCTATGCTTGCTTCTACATTGGTTGGCACTTGGCATCGGCATTGGCAATGGGCCCCACTCACCTCCTTTCCATTTCCCTCTATAATTAAAATTACAACTACACTAGATTAGTATTTTCTTTATTTCTCTTCTTCTTTTTCCTATTCGATTGGTTTTTTTTGACAAAAGTTTTTTTTTTTTAAAGAAAGGAAAACTATTCAAAGTTAGAATTCTAAGAAAAATATTGAAAATTCATGGTTATGCAACTTGTTATTTTTAAATAATTTAATTGTAGTAAAAATTGTTATTTTTTAAAAAATATGCATTTTATAGTTAAAAATAAAAATTTAAGACCATATTTTTAACAAGTCGAACACCCTCTAGTAGTTTTGAAGTTTTCCAAATTCCTCGCATCCTTTGAGTGCTAAACTATTTTTGTTTTTTTAAATAAATAAATATAAAATTTATATTTAAATATATGCGTTTAAGGAAATTAATATATAACATTTATTTTATATTGAATTAATATGATTGTTTATGTATGTAATTAATATATCAACCTAAAATTATGTTGATTAGATAATATTGTAGAGATTTTTAAAATCGAATCTAATCAATATTTTATGTATAAAATTAATAATATATTAATAAAGAAATTTGGAATTATCATTTTTAAATATTTTTTGTTGTTTATATTAATTGATAGTGGGGAAGTTGATGTTTAATTACGTTTAAGCAACCCAAAGAAGACCAAGCAGCTCACCAAATTTGATTTGGAAAATAACTAATCAATATTCCAAATTGTTTCTATCAATCAATTTAATACTTTAAAAAGTCAAATATAATATTAATCAGAACGGAAACGAATTTGTATTTAAGTCTAATCAAAGGAAAGCCACAACTATTCATTTCAAGGAATAATTATTATAATTAACTAACAACATTTTCGCCCAATTAAGATAATATTAAATTTATTCATATATGAAAATAATATTAATAAAAGTTAAAATAGTAAAGCTAATTTATAATTTAACCCTTAAATGATATATCAGATCTTACGTGACATAATTTAAAATAAAAATTTAAATAAAAATGGATGTTATAAAAATATTGATTTTGAGATTTACTTGATAGTTTGAGGATGTAATTAAAATATTTTGAAGTTTTGGAACCAATTTAAAAGGAGGGTTATAGTTTGAGGATGTCTAGTACAATTAACTCTTATTATACGAACACAGTCTCTTTTTGCCCTTTCCCGAAAACGGTGCCGGATGACTTTTAACATATTAGTTTTCAGCCCAATTGCACACTAGTACTAAGGGCCATATGCTTAGGAAAGCCCATAAAATTGGATCCAAAAATACAGGTAAGCCCATAATTTCTGGCGGCAGTTGTGCGCACTTTAAGCTCACTCTTATACCCGGCATTTTCCGCAAATAAGGATTCGCCAATCGCCATAGCTGAGATCGCGTCTTCCTGTCTCAAGGTACTCTGTTTTTTTTTTTCTTTTCTTTTTTGGTCAAATGTATTATGTGAAGGTGATATCATATTCCTTAAGGAATAGTATTCTATTTTTAATAATAGCTGATAATGAATTCTTCATTCAATTGTTTTTCTTGATCTGTAAATCTAGGGTTTTAGGGTTTAGTAGATTTCATCTTTTCCTTGTTTTTATTCAAAACCAGAAACTTTATCTCTCTTTTTTTTTTAATTTCAATATTTCGTTTTTCAGTTTTTTTTTTTTTTGAGAATTTACTT
The DNA here is from genome assembly GCF_025698485.1 of Gossypium arboreum. Lineage (NCBI taxonomy): Eukaryota > Viridiplantae > Streptophyta > Magnoliopsida > Malvales > Malvaceae > Gossypium > Gossypium arboreum. The sequence continues at coordinate 123,344,351 of NC_069070.1, read as the reverse complement.
GATTGCTAATCTTCAGCTTTAGATTTTGTTGACTCTAATTATTTGTGTGATAGTTAGCTGATATCCAAAGCTCTGTATTTTGCTGAGTTCTCGACTTCATTTGCAATGTAAGTTTATCTTTTTTCTCATGTATAAATATATCTCTTATTGCTTGTTCCTACTTGGATTTTTTTTTTGTTCGATCTGTAAAATATAGTGATTAATTGACTGCCTTCCAATACCATGTCTATATTTCACTTAATTATCTTTAAATAATTATTTTAGGGCGGACGAGGAACCTGTTGATCAGAAAAAATATTTTGAAGATGGTTGCAAGCCTAAATGTGTGAAACAGCTTCGTTCATATGAGGTTGGTAATAAACCAGTTGTCTATGAATTAGAAGCAAGATTTTCTGAATGTTCTTACCGTTCTTTCAATTATATGACTTTGATAATTGCTGATATAACTATATGCTATTGGGGTGGTTTTTACTAGTTATTGTATGTTTGTTAGAGGAGCACTTAGCATTTTTAGTCACTTTTTCGAAGAAGTGCTACCCCAATTTTTAGTTTGGAGACTAAAGTCATATTTTCTTTGATGCTGACGGACTGGTCATCCTAATATTTAAAGCAATAATAAGCTTATTGAGGATATATGTGAATTTTTTTGTAATGCAAGTTGTTTTCTTCTTTTGAACCAGACCTAACTGTCTATTTCACTAAAATCCAATATTAAAGTAAAATCTGACAACATAAATTCCTTGATAAAACTGCTAGGCCTCACATGCATATATATATTTACTCTCAAAGTGGTATGCCAGTGTTTGACTAAACTGGTCATTTACTTATCTTTTCTTGTTAATCCTTAAATTTTATATTTAGACATGGTGTCCTCTTGAGAAATTCTGTTTCTTGTCTTAAATAATTGTTAATTCTTGTTTGGAACATTGCCTGTTATGATGAATAATTGTGCAGCAACTTATAAATTACTGCTTTCCGTCAGGCATGTGTTAAGAGAATCCAAGGTGATGAAAGTGGTAACAAGCATTGCACTGGTCAATATTTTGACTATTGGTCTTGTGTTGATAAATGTGTAAGTAGGTTTATTTGCTTAGAGCCTCAGTTTGGCTAATGTTGTTATGTAACTTGTCCTGATATCAATTTTGTGGAATGTAGGTTGCACCATCGCTATTCACAAAACTGAAATAACCAGGGCCAGAGTTGTACAACGGTAGCATCATGTCATGCTGTTGAATGATTGTTTCAGATAATTTGGTTCCATAAACTTGACAAGTGTTAAAATTTTTGTTATTTTGGAAACATTTAAATAAATTTGGATCCTGGGATACATCCCTCTTGGGAATAGGATCACAAGTGTTGTGACAAGTTTGAGTGCAAAAATATTGACTATAAATTGTGTTGATGTGCACAGAAAATTGAGTTTTAGAAAATGTGTATTTCTATTTTTCAACACCCTCGAATCAGAGACGTAAAAGCTGGAGAATAATGTGAAGAAGATAGATGAATCACTGAATTGTTGAACAGGGGCTGAGCCCTTTCTCCAATGGCACCTCTTATGCGCACTTTAGGCTTGAATCTACTGCAAGTGTTGCACCATCAGCTTTACTGTCTTCTAGTAATCTTAGCATTCCAACCAAAATTTCATCTTTTTTGAACCCTAGGTTGACACCGCATTGGGTCTTATGGCAGGACCATTAACCTGTATCAACAAGGATCGTCATCAAGGCTGGAGTCGCTCCGGGTGACATTCATGTGCTGAACAGTGTTTTAATTCTAGTTTGAACAAATTATAATTCCTTATTATTATACTCATCAATAATAAGACATAGATGTAATATTTCTTATTAATGCCAAAATAACATAATAAACACGACACCTTATTGGTTAAACGTGATCAATGCCACACATTTAAACAGCTGCTAGTTTTGTTCAACAGGAATAGAAAACGAGATTCGCAATGGCAGCAAGATTTACAGTTTTTTAGATTTGAGAAGTGAAGGAAAACAAAAATACAATGCAGGCCAGAAGCGTCCTCTCGACCTGTTAAAATTGAAAAGTAAAAAAAAAAAAAAAAGAAACAATAATTCTAAGCGTATGTACGTAAAGGAGCGCAAGTATGCATGATCCTGAACTAATCTTTTACGTGCTCTAACTGAGATCTGTTGGTCAAATTCAAAAGCATCAAGTTCTGAGGACATACTGCCTGGAATTTCCCACAAGTCGCAGCATGGACATTTCCAGCAATAACACGTAGTTCTCTGATATTCTCTTGTGTGTCATAGAAACCCATTTCTTGGAGTTGTGATAATTGTGTGGCATACAATTCTTCCACATGGAGCTTACCATCAGACCAGCAGTATCAGGTGCTCCTGAAACTGCAACTAAACAAAAAATAAGGGTAAAAACATGAAAGATAGAGGAAGGTCCTAAAGCAAGTTCGAGAGAGCCATTGATTGTTCGAGCAACTACTCTTCATGCCCTTTGTAGAGAAAGTTCAAAACTACAAATTGTACTCATTTTTATCATGTACCTGTAGTAACACCACCCTGGTCTGGAGCCCTGTAAGAAAGCCTAATGGTGAACAAAAAAACAATGAATCATAAAGCCATTTTAATAGAAAGATACAATCGCTTACTGGGTTGATTGCTGTTGGTTGAGCTGAAACACAAGTAACTGCTGTAAAAGCTAGCAATTGCTGCAAGAAATAAATAAATAAAAAAAAAGGAAAAAGAGAGGTGACTTCACCCTTGAACATATCAAACAATCTGATATTGTATCCACTGAGAAGTAGCCTTAACATGCCTATAACACCATAATAGCTGAGGATGAGCTTATACAGAATAAAAGACAGATCCCATACCATAAAATCATCTAAGCATTTAGCATTTATTAGGAGAGAATTCAGAGATGCATACTGCATCAAATTTAGCTGCATTGAAAATCACAGTTTTGCATATATAACCAATCATAAAATGTTTAACTGAGCTTCATATTACAAATAAATTGGTTCTTTTTTCTTTTCAAAACATGTAGACTTTTTACACTGCAATGTGAGTGTCAAAATATATATTCATAACAAGAAAAGAAACAGCCATTATACGTTGAAAACTTGTGGGCAATGATTTCATTTATGCCCTTGAGCATGTCAATTGTCAACCAAGCTTGGTACTGGAGAAGTCTCTTTGTATCTCTCACACCAGCATGTCTTATTTTCATTGATTTAGCCACCCACAAATTAATATTTCATCTCGACTTTAACCTTTCTATGGCCCCTAATCAGATATCTACTGCTCTGATCACCACTGCTGATTTCTCCTACAGTTTCCGCGCTGCTATATCCTGATATTCTATCCCGTTTCTTTCTCCTTGCAATCCCACTATCGCTCATGCACCCTTCTAAGAGTGGATCATCGATATCATGAGTTACCCTCTGTGCAGCTGTTGGAATACAACTATCATCCCTTGTCTTCCTTTTGTGTCTGCGACGCCTCTTTATGTTTTCAGAGATCTTATGTAGTTTCTTGTTGAACTTCGTGATCCCCTTCTCAACAGGCACAACTGCTTGGTTTACTGTAAATTTTACATCATTTACGATCTGCACCAGGAAAGGTAGATTCATTCAACAATACTAATGTCACCATACTAAAGAAAAAGTAAAAGAATGTGGTCTTAAAAAGATTTATCTGCATACAATAAAAAAGGCCCCCAACAAAAATAGTGGAAGAATGTGCATCATTGATTGCACTTTTCAGTTTTTATCGATAGATGGTGGATGTTAATTAGCAACTTAATCAATTCTACCCACTTGAACTCCTGAAGAGATGCTATCATGGAGGACCAACAACAAAGATTATCAGTATAATCTGAAGACTTACATATTCACCACCACCAATAAATACGTCTTTCACACTTTCTTTGATGGTCATTCCACTTCGGGCCTTCATTTCGGGATCCAGAGGGCAATCAACCGATGCATAGTCTCCAAGGATTGGAACACTTTCAGGAATGGGATCTCCCATTAACTCATAAGGTGTGGAAGGGAAAACATATAGGTGAACTATAGAAGCAAGGCCCATCTGTACTGGAGGAATATCACAACATTCCAAACTTTCATATTAGTAAAAGACCCATTTTTCGGTCAATATTCCAGTTTACATAGACATAGATAAATAGGAGTACTACCAAGAAGAAATTTGTTAGTGATTGAAGACAACTACCTCTATACAAATGATGAAGTTTTGGACACTTGACTTAAACTGCAAGCCTTCAGCAATTGGACTTCTGAACAGACCAAGAGCATAAAAAAGGGCAATTGCCACACCTTGCCACCAAGTTAAAAATACTATAGATTTAAATGTCAAAAACTTGGCCAATGGATTTATGCGTGCCAGTTCATCCTTTGTGACAGCATAAAATTGAATTAAACAGTATAAAGCCCATGATTGACTGAAATTGAGAATCACTGCCATATAAGGATACCTGAAAATCAGGAAACGGTGCCAAGATAATGAAAATTTTCTTAAGAGGGCCCATTTGCAAAAATCCGTTTTCAGTATTTAATGTTCACTTTAAATGAAACAACGAAGTCCCTGAATATTTTCAACAAACACTTGTGCTGGCAAGTAAAACAACAACATATATTCTGATTTTAGGAGGTTTGTTACTTAGCAGGTGAAGCACTAAAGGAGGCATCAGTATGAATCACAATCATTGAAGATTACTTTTTCTATATAACTCACACAATCCTTGCTATTATAAGCAACATTAAGATCATCTTACCCACATCCCCATTTGAATTCTCCTTCACAATATACACCAAAAGCTTCAAGAAATACTGCTAAAAGAGCAGTTAATGACTTGATTATCATCTGCCACCAAAGCATAAAACTTTGTTAAAACTGGGAACAATAATGGAAACAAAAGTAATACTTCATTTTTTTTAAGCTAAAAAAAACTTACATATTGGACAATGGCGAACTTGACAACTTGGTAAAACCATTGACCAAGTTTCCAGGGTCTAAGGATATAATTCATAGGAAAAGGGTGCTTAATAGTCCCCTTTTCATAATCAAGTTCCAATAGTGGAGTTTTAGAACTTGCATGCCCTAATCTTTTCATGAATTCAATAGTCCTATCTTCACCACCTTAAAAGCAGAATTGCATTAAAGAACAGAAATTTTCTCAACATTAGCCATAAAAATAAACAGTTGGTTTACTCTGAAAAATGAAGACCGTTAAAAATGCAAGGGAGAAGAAAATTGCCAAATCAATAATTTAACAAATAGCCTATGTTTTCAAACCTCAAAAACTAGTGTTGCACTTTGACATTTATGCTATCTGGACCTTTGAAAGTCCATAAGCCAAAAATGCATGCTATGCAAAGGTGTTAATTTTCTAAATATTTTGATAGAAATTATCATAGAATTTTAGGTCTGTAATATCAAATGCATAAAACTAGCGCATATACTCAGTTTGACAGAACTTTTCAACACCCCTTAAAGGAAATATATGATGTGTGAAATACCTTTTTCCTTAGTGTGTGTGCATGTCTGTGTGGTTTATTTCATATGGATGTCATATCATCAATAGCTCCATGCATGACATTCTTAGCCCCAAATAACTTTACAATAAAACTACGAGTTGGTAGGCAATTGGAAATAGCCTACAACCCCCATGAAGAATGTGGACTGTTGAGCCTTTAGATTTTCTCAACAGTGCTAAAGGTAAGGCCTGCAAATAATTACATCCTGGACCTTGCTTGAGTAAAATCAACAGAGTAGAGCATATTCTCCTTTAGAATATAACTAGAATGAATCCGGGGCATTGTATATTAGACATCAGAAGAATTTATATAAAAACAAATGAGATGGCACTCCAGAAACACTAAACCGGAATTACAAAATAAAATTTTTAGTTGAACTTTAAGGCTCTAGAAATAGACATACCCAAGCAAGCAACAAGGTATCTTTCAAAGCAATACATGGCAAATGATTCGTAGCAATCTCGTAGTATCGAAAAATCAACACTAATTGATGGATCCACCAATGATACAAACTGTTAAAAGTAATTGGGTAAGCAAGATAGAAGATAACATACCATTGAATCAGATACCTGTTGCCAAAATATCATGTTGAAGTACTCTGCCAAAGCTATACCTTAAAAGTTTCGCATACTAAAGACATACCAAACTCAAAATTTTAACCTAAGCTGAATATAAGTCAAACTTCATCCAAACACACCACTTGAAATTAAGTGAAAAACCCACATAAAACACCTTCAATGCAAGCCAGTTAGCAATACCACAGCACACAATTAAAGATTTGTGCCAATGATTTTACACAATTTCTTAAGGCATGTTCAGTAATCTCAAACACCAAGTTTTTGCTTCAAATTTTCAAAAGTCAAGCATGATATTTAAAATTCAGGAATCTAGGAACTGAAATTTCCTACAGAAAGCATCTTCAACAAAAAGGTAAAATATTTATGCTAGTGATTTCACAGTTGTACATTCCATAATCGCCAAAAGACCAAATTCCACCCAACAGGACAGAACTTTGAGCAATAATAGACAAAAACTTCGAGCATTGTTACAAGAAATTTATCTGAGCTCCAGGCATGGTAATGATTTTAATCTTAGAGTATCAAAAAACAATTATTTTGATCAAACACGTTAAAAAATGGTGCAAGACAGTAGGATTTGCACGATTTGAACCACATGAAAACAACTGGCAAAAGTTTTCGGATTGAAAACTCCCTATGAACTGAAAAAACAAGTAAACAAAAAACCAGATCAAAGAACTCACCGATTCTACAGCATACAAAGGAACCATAAGAATGACTCCGATCAAAAACTTTTGCTCCTGCCGGTCCAAAAGCTCAAGCAAAGTCAGAAAATAGTACAGATTATGGGGAAAGAGCCTACAATGTCTAAAAAGAAAACCTTACCTCAGGATTCTTGTAAGAATAGAGATGTTCGAGGACAAGATACATTGAAAGCGAAAGCGTGACGACTACAAACACTCCAGCTATCAAAGTCGCCCAAATAGGTGGCGAATAGCCCAATAGATAATCTGTAATCTTCATCAGCGATTAGCGACTACACTTTTGGCGGTAAATCGGTATAACTGAATTCCCACTTTCCGGGAAAAAGAAGTTAAAAGTCAACTGATGATCATCGTTAATCCATGATTCAAAATCAGAAAGAATTTTAATTGAACATAAACCAAAAAAAAAAGAATTGGAATCCCTAGGAAAAGATATGGAGGCAAAAGCCAAAGCCACAGAAGGTGACTCGAGTGGAACATGAAACTGAGGCATGCACGGACGCTGCACGTGGATCCGTTTTATCTGTTATCCCTTAGATTATTACTATAATACCCTTTTTAGAGTTTTATTAAATACAGCCCCTGTTCTAACCCAACCCATTATGCATTTTTAACCTGCTTAGATTTAGGTTCTCTTCAATGTTGTAACAATAACGATATGGTAATACCATTGAATTGTTTTTTTTTTTTTTGAATTAATGCACTTTTAAGCAAGTGAATTAGAAATGTAAAGAGCATAAAATTCAAATTTGTTTCTAATGGATCTTAAATTTATTTATTAATTTACTGGTAGTTTAATTTATTAATATGAGAATAAAATTATCGTAAATTGTGACCTATTCTATTGGATATTCATATATTTTAGATATATTTTTAGAAATAGAATCATAATTATATTAAAAAAATTTGATGAATAGATAAGAGAACATTGACACGGAAAAGTCTTCATCAAAATCAAGGTGTGGTTAATTAATTCAGTCCAAATTATCATTAAAACACTGCTAAATTGTGAACGAGGTTTACATGTTTAATTCAAATAGAAAAGATGATGAAATGGGCTGGCAGGTTAGTTTGTCGGGAGCAATACAATATAGATCCAGATTAAGTCAATTTTGGCAGCTTTCACCCGTTGCAAAATCTTTGGTAGTTAAGCCAAAATAGTACAATTTAATCTGCACGTTCAAATCATAATCCTATAATACTAACAAGTTTTGTCTTTTATTGCAGAACAAGACAAGCCATTCGTGCACATAATTTCATGTCCAATCTTTTTAACTTCAAAATATATGTGTCGTGAGTTGTAAGGAGACACTGCATCTACAATGCAGATATTGCATTTAAACCCCAAATCCAGAAAATTTATTCGATGTTTTATGAGAAATGAAGATTCCTCATACCTCACCTGATATATATAATATCCATATGGCAAAGACAGCCATTACAGCTTTGAACCCAATAATGGCTACTTCACATGCTCGGTCTATCAGCTTGCCTTCTCGATCAAACCCCAAAATTCTTCAAATACAAGAGCTTCTTTTCAGGTTAAAGCCTGTTGAAATTGTCTCTCTGTCAATGTCCGAAATGAGCAACAAACTCGGTGGTGTTCGAGATCTGCTCGAAATTTTCAACGAGTTATTGTTATTGTCACAGACACAACAAGCTTTACTCCGAGGATGTAATGAAAAATGGGCTGATGACTTGCTTGACGGACTTGTTTTGCTACTGGACGTATGCGGCATTGCTAAGGATGTGTTTTTGCAATCCAAAGAACACATTCGAGGACTCCGATCGATGTTTCGAAGAAGAAAAGCCGACGAATTCGACCTCACAAAGGAGATCAGTCACTACTTGGCTTCCAGGAAGAAATCAAACAAGTTGATTCATAAAGTCTCAAAAGATTTAAACACTAAACGTAGCTGTTCCACCTCGTACAGCAAAGCCGGCAACGATAACACCATGGCCACGGCAGACATGTCGAGACAGATCCAACATGTCGTTCTCACAACACTCAAATCTCTGCTATTGTACATAACAGGATTCAAGACACAGACAAAGGTTGGCAGGTGGAGTTTGGTTTCTAATCTGATACGGTCGAAACATGTGGATCGAAACGAATTCGAGAAAGTGGATGATGCATTGAACGTGTTGCTAGATCATAAAGCAGAGAAACATAGTAACCAGAATCTACAAACCGAATTGGGAAAACTGGAGTTGAGCTTTGAAGATGTTGAACAACAACTGGAACGCTTGCACAGAGATTTGATTAAAACCAGAGTCACCCTTCTTAATATCCTTAGTCATTAGATCAAACAATGCCCTCGAAATCAAATCCTTGTATATGAATGAATGTACAAATTTTCCTTGATATAGAATTTTTTGAAGATTTTGATGTTGTTTAGGAATCTGATTTCTTCATTTTTTCTTTCTCGGGCTGTAATTTTAGAACCAAAGCAACCTGTTTTCAGATTGAAATTTCAGTCATAAAAATGGTAAAAACTACTGCGAATTAATTCTTTTCAATTTCAAAAGCAACTGTACATAAGTTTGATTGATATAATAACAACTTTAGTCCTTGAAGTTTGTATATTCTATGTAAACGTTGAATGCGTAATTAGTACAGGTTAAATTTGTTAAATTAGGACTAAATTGACAAAAATGTGTAAATATTACGGGTAAATTTATTAAATCAATACCAAATTAATAGAACATATAAATTATTAGGGCTGAATTTATTATTAGACCGATAAAAAATGTATAATCTATGAAAATATTAACATTAATTAATTGCCTTTAAGTACTCACTTTCAACATTGACAATGATTAAATTACTCAGTTACAAACCAAATACAAAAAGTTAGTTAAAACAAAATAAAAACAAAATTGTAATAAATTAGCTTTGCTTAACTCATACATCGAGACATAAAATTGCATTATTATAAACTCGGTTAATTCATGCAATTATGTTTTTAAGAAGTGGACACCCAACAAGTTTAAGATTTGAATTTAATAACGTATGGGACTCAATTGAGAAAAATGCGTGGCCGCAGCAGGAGACAGCCCAAGCTGGCTTGCATTGTTCTCAGTCAAGGCCACTCGTGCAGCTGCAGAAACAAATCTCAAGAAAAATTATCAGCGATGACCAACACCCACAGATTTTGAGATTTTGGATCAAAGCAGACAAATCCCATACCATTAGCATGAAAGATTCAGTATTTTGTATAAAAATCAAACACGTTTTACAGTGTTAAGGAGCTGCATTTTGGTTAGGGGACACGTTTCTATACCATAGAAAGATGTTGGAAACCCAAACATGGCAGATCTTTGCCTCCCTCCTGCACAACAAATTAAGAAACATAGAGAAAATGAGTGTTCCCTTCACACAACCACCTTTGTGGCATATAATAGGCCTTTTTCTGTATCTTCAACATATATGCAAGGCCTTGAAAGAATCCGAAACAAATGGAAACCATATTTAACATCTCTCCTTTCAACAATGGTTTTTTTTTTTTTTTTAATCAAAGCTTGGATCACTGCTCTCAAGTACTGACATGAATAAAAGGGTATATACACATTTTGATACCTAAACTTGACCTCAATGTTCAAATTGATACCTAAGGTTTTTTTTGTCAAATTAAGTATCTAAACTTGTTTTTTTTTTTTTTCAAAATAGTACTTGAACTTGGTTCCATAGTTGAAATTGGTCAAGTAAGTCATTTATCGTAGCTACTAATTCAGACTAAAAAGCTAAGTTCAAATACCTATTTGAATCAAGAAATTAAGTTTAATTACCTAATTAGGCCAAGATAAATTTTAGGTACTAAATTGAATCTTAAAATTAAGTTTCAGGTATCAAAATGTATATTTATCTTAAATAAAAATTTCATGGTCTTTTTTCCCACAAATTTCCTTTCTTTTCTTACTTTTGGGGATAGATTTTAATCATCTTCACAGAGAATTTTTGGTGCTTATTTTTGCATTCATAGGCTTATTTTTGCATGTTGACTGTCTTAGCATCATTATCCATGGTATAAGAGTGAATATATTTGAGAGGTCCCTTTATTATAGGGTTTGATTAAATTAGTCCTTTTATTATTAAATAAATTAATATAATCTTTATACTATTAAATAATAATAAGATTAAATTTGAATAGATTTAATATTTATTGTTTAAACAATATTATTTAGTGTAAACAATAATATTTTTAAAGTTTTTATGATTTTGTAAATGAAATATTTTGTTCAGAATTGAACTACAATTGAAAAAAATTAAAGATATTTTTAATAAATTAAATGTCAACTCAATTACAATTTGAACTTATTTAATTTTTTTAATAGTATAGGAACTAAATTGATCTATTTAATGATAGAAGGACTAATTTAATTTAGTTACTATAATAGAGATCTCCTAAGTACTTTAACTTGAGTATAAATTTTCATGATGAGAGATTTATGAAAAAAAGAAAAAAGAAAAAAAGAAGAAATGGAACCTCATTGACAAAACTTGAGTAAGAGTAATACAAGCTTATGTACAACATTAGATTTAAAAGTTGAGGATATTAGCAACGTAGGGTGTAAGATTTTGGAACCAAGGGCTATTTAACTGAGCCCAAAACTGATCTTGGGTCCAATCAGTCAACATTTTGGGTATTTGAAGTTGTCCCATATTTTCATTGCCTAATGGTAATTGCAAAGATGCTGAAGAAATTTTCTTCTGTTTCTTTGCTATTCCATCTGATCTTTTCTCTTTCACCATTGCTTCCTCTTCTTCTTCTTTCTTGAAGACCACCAAATCTTGTTTTGGTGTGCAGAAAGAGATGGTGTCCATGGATGAGAATGAAGATGATGAAGGAAGAGATGTGTTCTTCAACTCTTCCTCCATTGCTGCCCTTTGCTCCAACACTTTCAAGGATGTTGCTTTCCTATATATTTTGCACATCACTATGTCCTGTAAACACCAACCATGCAGATATAAATCAGACCATGAAAATAGAAAATTTAACTAGGTGTTTTCATTTTAGTCAGCTAATTTTAATAAATTTTCATTTTGTTAATTGGGTGAAGGGTGGGTGATTTTTCTAACTTGAAGAAAGTGTGCATATATACCTTGGGCAAAGTAGCATCAGGGAGACGATACTCATTCATAACCCAATCAGTCTTACATCCTCGTTGAGCTCTCCCTTTATAGAAAACAAGTGTCTTTTTGAATCCAATCATCTTTTTCTGATCCGATAAGCTCACAATTTTCCGATCAGAACCGGTGGCTTTCCAGAACCCATTTTTAGTAGTCCTGTTAGGCCTCCCTCCTTTCCCATGTTTCCTGTCTATTGGCACAAAAAAATACCATTCTCTCTCTCCAATCTTTGACAACCCTATCAAAACATTATCAATCAACAACACATATAAATAATCATTATCAATCCAGCAAATGAAAAATCATATATATATACCAGGCAGGTCCCAAGGATCATGGTGATAGATGTTGAGAAATCCAATTACATCAGAACTCAACATCTTGCCATAAACGATGTTTCTGAGGTAAAATTCTAGCAATTCTTCCTCCGTTGGGTGGAATCTAAAGCCAGGAAGTTCAATCTCTGGGTTTGATTGGTAGCTCATTGTGGTTAGCTTTAGTGTCACTAAACACTTGTCTTGCTTACTTTCAGCTTGAATCAAAGCTATATTTATATGTGCATGCAAAATACTGAGCCTTGGGAGATTGATATTTTGTAAGGATGGTAGATAAGCATTGCTGGGTTTATAAATGTTTGGACAGTGACCACTTTAAAGACCAAGTCATCAACAAAAGCAAGTCCTTGATCTTGTGTTTGAAAATAATTTGCAAGAAAAGGAGTATGGTCTTTCAATGGAACCCACACGCTTTTAGATAACTGACCAATGACTGTTTGAGTATACACCCACTTCATTTTCTGGCTTCTTGCTTCAGCTAAGCTTCACTTACTTTTTATTTTTGGTTAACTACTGCTAGTAGTCCCTCTACTTTACAAAAGTTGTAGATTTAATCCTGTTATTTTCAAATTTTAAAATTTCAGTCCTCACCAAGCAATAGCAAACAATAGCAGTTAAATTCATTAAGTAAAATCTGATGCACCATATAGATATTTTCATATGTGTGATTACTCACTAAAATTTCTATTAATGGATTAATGACAGGCATTTATGTCCATACTGAAATTTTAAATTTTGAAAAAGTATAGGAATTTAGAATGATCTAATTAGAAAATATAGACACAAGACTAGTAATTAGATTTAACCAAATGAATTTAACTGTTATGGTTTGGGTGAGACTAAAATTTCAAATTTTAAAAAATACAAAATTAAATTCAAAAATATAAAACTAAAATGATTAAATAAAATTTAAAGATTAAATTCGTATTTTTTTGGACATTATTTACTTGGAAATTCAAGAGCAGTAGGGGTTTTTCTTTTCCAAGTAAATTTGTGCCATATAATTTGATTTTTAAAACAAATGAGCTAAGATTGATGCAGATGCAAGCCAGAATCTTGAATTGGTCATAATAACTAAATTCTCTGGAAAGTTGTATGTATGTTCCAGGATATTATTTTCTAAATGATAACAACTTTCAGGAAACTGGCAAAGACTTGACTTCTGTTTTTCTTTTCATTTGTTTTCTAATATCTTTTGGCAAAGACTTGACTTATAACCCATTTTTACTGTTGAAAATATGTTCTTTTATAATTAAACTTAATGAAAAAAATTATAGATCGGTTTAATTAGGAAGAAATAAAGAAATTTCGTGGTTTTGAAGAATGCTTTCAACTTGAAAGATGAGTTGTTTATGGCTGAATTGATCGGGTCAAAGCCTAGGATTGCATTTTATCTTTTATATTAAAAAAAAAAATATACATTAGATAACAAAAATAATCTAATTTTAAAAATTCTATTCATTTTATCTAATATATAAGGTTTAATTTATTTATTTTTAGTAAAAAGACAAAATGCTATATAACTCTTAATATATCCATAACACTTTTATTCTAATACAACTTATAAATTTATTTTCTCTTTAAAATATTAATGAAAATTAAAAAAAATCTCTGTCCTCCCCTCTCTATTATACTTAAATATAAAAAAAAAATTAAGGACCTCATGAAAGGGGTTTGATTTTAATGAATTGTAATATAGGTGTATTTGCTCTATTAGTTCTAGCACTCTTTTAATCTTTTTTTTTAAAGATTTAATTACTTTAGTATTTGAATTTAATAATTTAAGTTTAATGTTATCAATGGAATTTCATTAAATTAGATTATAAAGTAATTAAAAAAGATTTACAAGATCATATTAACATTTTATTTTATCTTCTACATGTGCAACGTTGACCATTTGTACAATTTGTTTTTTAATTGCAATATAATCTAGTTTAATGAAATATTTCAATTATGTTGCTAATTGAACTTTTAAGGACTAAATTCTTGGAATAAACACTAATGCTAAAACTTAAAGAAAACTATTAAAAATGCATAATAATACATTTTATAAATATAAAAATATAAACATGAGACACATGACAATAAATATCTCAAACTTGCGAAATTAAATATTCTGGGTTGTGTTTCACTAGTAATACGAATCAAAGAGGTGGTTCATGTTGATGAGCAGCAGCTGGCGGCCACCACACCACCGTTATGCCTTTGCTTAGGGAAGGACCGGAGCAGCACAAAAGCAGACAAAAACTGAGAACAAAAAAACAAAAGTAAAAGCCGGACGGCAACAGTTGTCAGATTCTCCGGCCCCATGACCTGAACCTGATGATAACATGCTTCTTCTAGGCAACCAATGGCCGTATACCTTTGTACTATATTGTTCCTTGCTATAGGAGTAGGACCAGACAGCCATGAAATGATGGTATTATACTTGGTTAAATTTACAACTAATTCTCATTTTTAAGTTACAATTTTTTTAACCATTTATTCAGAACTCAAAAATCATCAAATAAATGAGTTCCAAGGGATGAATGACTGATTTCTTGAAGCTGTTCATTGAAATGCATGTACACGGTTGAAACAATCACATCATGAAGCTTTCCATTTATGTTCAAGCAAAAGTCCCCCCGATCCCCAAAGGCTAACAAAACTCTTATTAATATCATATAATGCAAATAACATATCAATATCACGGGAAAATGGCTAGTGATTTCACCTCACCACTTGAACTAGTCAAAGACTAGCTTAGCAATTATATCATAATCAGCGGTTATAGTTCAAAAATACCACTGTTCCTGCAAATGAGCTGGAGAATGTAGCAATGGTAGTATTGTAGTCTGAAATTCAGATCCCAACCCAACTAAGAACAAAATATGTAAAACTTTCATCAAAAGTAATGCAAGCCTACCTATTCTTTCTACATATATGATATTTTACATCATCATAGATAACCAAAATACAACTTAAATGCCCAAGTAAATGAGCTTTACCTCTTTTAATACCAAAACAAGACCACTTCTGTCAACTTTCTTTATCTCTTGTCATTAATCAAACCTTACCATATTGTTAATGGCATGGTTGGTATATATATATATATATATATATATATATATGACCCAACAATCAAAGTAAAAAGCTAAGACTAAGAGCCTAAAACACTACCCTCTCTTTTTTTGCTTCTTTTCTATGTTATTCCATTTTCATGTCTCTCCCTTATAGAGTGATCTCAGTCTGTAAAGTAGTAGTAGTAGCAGTGAAAGCCAGCTGTTGCTGCTTCTCAGCTTCCCAACTTGCTTTAGCAATGACACCATCATGCACAGGCACGTACTCCTAATCAAAAATAAAAAACACTGTCATCTTTTTACAAACAAAACAAGACACAATAAAACATGCCACCAATGTAGTAAAGATTGCTTTTTTAAACCTCCATATTGTCTATTTCTATATATGAATAACTCACCTCAAGCTTTTGAACCAGTTCTTTAGAATTTGGTGCAGAGACAAAGATATGGCGTTGGGAAGGTTTGATAAAGCCATCATCCACGGCTTTGTCGATGAAAGTAAGTAAATAGTTATAATAGCCATCAACATTAAGCAAACCTACCTGTTGGAAACCCAAAAAAGGTTTCAACTTTTTAAAGACATAAGCTTGAAAAGTATGTTCCTTTTAAAAAAAATAAAAAGCAAAGTTTTTCTTACGGGTTTGTCATGGATTCCCAACTGAGCCCACGTTATGACTTCTAATAACTCTTCTAAAGTTCCATAGCCACCTGAAATGAAACAAGAAAGCAAAACTAGCACTATGTGGGCATGTTTTGGGACAGAAATTACTTGTAATAATATTTAAGAGTGAAATGGGGGACCTGGTAGGGCAATGAAACAATCAGAGTGATTGGCCATTTCTGCCTTTCTTTGGTGCATGTCAGCTACTGCCCTTACTTCCCCAATAGTTTCACCACTTATCTACGGCTCCACAACCCAATGAGACATTCTCAAAACATCATTGGAAAGCTAAAGATTAAATATTTAAAAAGAATGGTTAAAAAATGGAAACAAAAGCATCTGATTTGCACCTCTTTACTCATTAGAGTTCTAGGAATGATCCTGTTAACAACAAACATAAAAAAATTTGATGGTCCATACATTGAAATCACATAACACCCAGAAAATGAAAAACATTAAATGAGCACTAGAGTGGTGAGTGTACCCAAGAACATTGCCTCCACCATGGTGAACAGCTTGTGAAACCAAACCCATTAACCCAGTACTCCCTCCTCCATAAACAAGGTCCAATTTTCTTGCCACCTTTCAAAAACAACCCAAAACCCCATTAAACTAACATTAACAAAACAAGTAAAGAACAACAACAAAGTGATCAAAAGAGAAAAGGGTTATGCTTTAGTGTTTTGAGTGTATACCAACTCTTGGGCTAATTCAACTGCAGCATCTCTGTAACATTTCCTCTTGCCAGTACTGCTCCCACAAAACACACATACCCTCTTGAATCTTGATTTCAAAACTTCCCCTTTCATGTCCAAATCTCCACAGATATTTCCCTCGTTTGCTTACTCTTATACCAAAAGTGGGCTTTAGAGAGAGGAAAAAAGGGACAAGCAAGCTCCTTTACTTCACTTTGGACAAAGTAAGAATGAAACAGGCTACGGGCCTCTATTTTATAAGCAAAGAAAATTGACTCTTCTTCTCAAAAATCATATTTAAAAATATATATATATTAATTTAACGTACCATATTTTACAATTTATTCCCATGCAAAAAAAAATGAAAAAGAAAACCCATATTAATAACTAAAAATAATGGACTAATAGATATCATACAAGAAACATGAAGTTTTGGAACAATATGTATTTAATATCATACATATTAACTCAGAAGATTCATTTTCCATTTTCAATCATAAAATTCAAGAACCAATGTTTAGGGAATAGGCATGAGGTTATAACCTATTTGATGATTGGTTTTCTGATTATTCTGATAAGTTCATCATAAAGCATTCACCAAAGAAGAGGTGTTAGCTATATTTGCTGTGCTTTTGCAGCTATGGGTTCCTTTTGTTCTCATTACAAAAGAGCCAAAAAGCCGATCTTGCTGCTAAAACAGCATTTATTTGTTTGTTTTCCACTGACTAAAGCAAAATGCATATTGCTGTTTCAGGTTAAAAGTTTGAGAGCTTCAGGTATTCCCTTCAAAGCTGTATTATCAAAAGCAGCTTCCATTACCCAAATAATGCAAATGGCAGCTTGCAATATGAAAAATCCTTCTTGTCACAGAAATGAAACCCCAATGCAAAAAAGAAAAAAAGAAAAAAGCATAAATTATGTTCATTTGTGCATTAAATAGGGTGGTGAGTGTTACATCATATCCTTAATCATCATAATGATTTACTACACAACTTTTTATATTGCATAAACTGGAAGGGAAGGTCTCGTTGCTCTCTTATCAATTGTTGGGTTTTTACAGGCGGTTAATAAAGTTCACTTCTACCTTGTGTTTTAATGGCCATTAAAGTAATGGCAAATCAAAGACCCATTTCATTATGTTCATTTGTCAGCTGAAGGTAGAAAATTGCAGCAAGGTCATTGCTGTTGTTGAACCTTCCATTGCATTAGCCATTAGCTCTTTAGCCCTGTTTCCTTTCTCTTCTCATCTACTACTTACTATTTGATGCTCGTCACATTTTCCTGCAACCTTAATGACATTATATTGAATGTAATTTTCTTTTTCCCTCTTCTTCCTGTTAGAACAACAAAATTTTTAATTGTTAATGTCAAAGGAAGGTTTTTTCTATGTCTCAAGGACTTGCTTACAATATTATTCATTGTTAACATTATGATTAATGGTAGACAATTTTAATGACAAACAATCCAAAGTGGTGCAAGTTTAGCACCCTAAAGTTGACTTTGAAAAAGTGGCATGGGATAATTTTTTTTGGTCCTTGAGATAATGGGCTATTTATTGTTTGGTCCTTGAACCTCAACTATAAATAGGCCTTCTCATTCTCATTTCAAATTATCCCAACCAATCTTTCTCTCTTAGTTTCTCTCTTCTCCCATTTGAGAATTCTTAAGGAATTCTATTTGTTTGTAATATTTTGGAGATAGTAAAGTTATCATCTGGTGTTAGTGCCGAGGGCGTAGGTATAATTTACGAACCTCGTTAAAACTCTTGTGTTCTTTCTTGTCCTATTTTTCTTTCAATATTTGAGGTATAATAGTAGTATTTATTGTGCTATTAAATTACTATAAAAGGGATATTCTAACTAAGGAAAGACTTGATATTTAAGAGATCCTTGTGATCCACTCTCTTCCACAGGAATTGAACTTTGTGTGATTTTTTAGTACAATAATTTACGCTTTCGACCCTATTGGAACAACAAGTGGTATCGAGCGAAGGTTAATCGTAGTATGCTCTGTGGTTGCGTTTAGTGATCTTCCACATTAGAAAAGATTTCCTTAGGTATATTGAAAGATTATGGAGAAAGCGGTCGGTGTAGGAGCTTCAACATCGTCCATGTGGACAAGACCGACAATTGCAAATGCAAGATTGGTAGTGGAGATCTTTGATGGCACGGGCCATTTTGGTATGTGGCAAAGTGAGGTTCTAGATGCCCTTTTCAGCGAGGTCTAGACATTGCCATTGATGAAGAGAAACCAGATGATGTACGGGAGAAAGATTGGAAGGCGATCAATCGGTTGGCATGTGGCACAATTCGATCATGCCTTTCTCGAGAAGAGGTATGCTTTTTCAAAGGAGACATCTGCAAAGAAGTTGTGGGTGGCACTTGAAGAAAATTTTTGAAGAAAAGCAGTCAAAATAAGCTCCACTTGAAGAAAAGACATTTCGCTTCACTTACGTCCCAAGTACCACAATGAATGATCACATCACCAAATTTAATCGTTAGTCACCGATTTCTTTGAATATGGATGCGACATTCAAAGATGAAGATTTGGCTTTGATCTTTGTTGGGGTCACTTCACGAGGAGTTTGAGTTCCTAGAAACTACTCTACTTCATAGCAGAGTGATATATCTCGAGCGAAGTCATGCGGCCTTATCTGATTATGAGCAGAGAAAGAAGGACAAACAGAAAAACTCAATCAGAGATACAGAAGCTTTAGTAGTCCGAGGTCGTTCATACACTCGGAAGAAAACTCAAAAGGGGAGATCAAAGTCAAAGTCCAGACTCGGAAAGATGAATGTGCCTTTTGTCATGAGAAAGGCCACTGGAAGAAAAATTGTCCAAAGCTGAAGAATAAGGGAAAAGCTGCTGTAGATGCTTGTGTTGCAAAGCATGATACCAGTGACTCTGAATTATCACTGGTTGCATCATCATCGTCGTTCCATTCAGATGAGTGGATATTGGATTGGGTTGTACCTATCATATGTCCCCTAACCGGAAGTGGTTCTCTGATAGTAGAGAACTATGGAGGAGTTGTTTATATGGGCAATGACAATGCCTGTAAAACTGTTGGGATAGGTTCAATCCAATTAAAGAATCAAGATGGATCAACCAGAGTTCTAACTGATGTTCGGTACGTGCCCAGTTTGAAGAAAAATCTCATCTCATTGGGAGCCTTGGAATCAATGGTTCAGTTGTTAATATGAGAGATGGGGTTTTGAAAGTGACATCTGGCGCACTTGTGATATTGAAGGGCATCAGGAAAAATAACTTGTATTACTACCAAGGTAGTACAGTTATTGGAGCGATCATTGCAGACTTCCAAGCAACAAAGAATTGGACTCAATGCGGTTGTGGCATATGAAGTTGGGACATGCAGTGAAAAATCCTTGCAAATTCAGCAAAGCAAGGATTGTTGAAAGGTGCAAAGGCTTGCAAATTAAAATTTTGCGAGCATTGTGTTCGGGAAAGCAAAAGAGAGTGAAATTGACCTGCTATCCATAATACAAAAGGTATTTTGGAATATATTCACTCGAGATGTTTGGGAGCCTTCAAAACATCTTCGTTGGGAGGAAAACACTACTTTGTTACTTTTGTTGATGACTTTTCCGAAGAGTTTGGGTGTATACCATGAAAACTAAAGATGAAGTGCTTGGAGTTTTTCTTAAATGGAAAACTTTGATCGAAAACCGATGGCAAGAAAATCAAGCGGCTTAGGACGGACAATGGAGGAATATAGAAGTGATCCGTTCTTGATGTGTGCCAAGAGTATGGTATTGTTCGACACTTCACGATTAGGGATACACCAATGAGAATGGAGTGGCAGAGCGTATGAATCGAACATTCTTGGAGAAAGTTCGATGTATGTTGTCCAATCTTTGGGTTGGGTAAGCAATTTTGGGTGAATTTGTGACATCTGTTGGCCATCTTGTTAATCGTTTGCCATCATCGCATTAGAAAGAAAAACTCCTATGGAGGTATGGTGCGGAAAACCGGCTCTGATTATGATTCCTTACATGTGTTTGGATCCACTTGCATATTACCATGTGAAGGAGTCAAAGTTAGATCCGAGGGCAAAGAAAGCTCTCTTTATGGGAATCACTTCTGGAGTGAAGGGATTTCGTCTTTGGTGCTTAGACACAAAGAAAATGATCTGTAGCAGAGATGTTACCTTTGATGAATTTGCCACATTGAAAAAGGTAGTAGATGAAAATATTCAGACAAGCGATACTCCACAGCAGGTGGAGTGTACTCCAAAACAGGTGGAGTTTGAGCAGATGGGGATTTGCCCAGTTAATAAGTCTAACTCTCCAGCCACAATGGAGGAACTAGAGGTTGAAGAGGTTCTGACCCAAGAATCATTAAGTACACCAGAACCAGTTGCAGTTGCAAGGCCAATGAGAGAAATTCGTAAACCTGCTCGATTTACTGATATGGTGGCCTATGCCCTTCCCGTTGTTGATGATGATATTCCTATCACTTATCAAGAAGCAATGCAAAGCTTAGAAAGTGATAAATGGAAAAGCGCCATGGATGAAGAAATGCAATCTCTCCTGAAGAACAATACTTGGGAGTTGGCGCAATTACCGAAAGGTAAAAGAGCAATCGGATGCAAGTGGGTATTCGCAAAGAAAGATGGATCTCCTAGCAAGAAAGATGTTAGCTACAAGGCAAGGTTGGTAGCTAAAGGCTACGCTCAGAAGGAGGGAATTGACTACAATGATGTATTTTCCCCTGTTGTGAAGCATTCCTCCATTAGAATTTTGTTGGCCTTGGTAGCACAGTTGAATTTGGAGCTAGCTCAACTTGATGTTAAGACGGCTTTCTTGCATTGTGAGTTAGAAGAGAGATCTATATGACTCGGCCGAAGGATACAAAGATCTTGGTGGTAGAAATTGGGTTTGTAAGTTGAACAAATCGCTATATGGATTGAAGCAATCCCGAGGCGATGGTACAAGCGATTTGATAGCTTTATGAAAAGCGAAGTACACAAGAAGCAAATATGACAATTGTGTGTATTTGCAAAAGCTACATGACGGATCTTTCATTTATCTACTCTTGTATGTTGATGATATGTTAATCGCTTCGAAGAGCCAAAAAGAGATAGATAAGCTGAAGGCTCAGTTGAATCAAAAGTTCGAGATGAAAGATCTAGGTGAGGCCAAGAAGATTCTCGGCATGGAGATAAGTAGAGATAGACAGAGAGGCAAGCCTTGCTTGAATCAGAAGCAATATCTGAAAAAGGTATTACAATGTTTTGGTGTAAATGAAAACACAAAACATGTATGTACCCCACTTGCTTCTCATTTGAAACTTAGTGCTCAATTATCTCCGAAAACTGAAGAAGAAAGAGAATATATGGCAAAAGTCCCATATACAAATGCAGTTGGGAGTTTGATGTATGCGATGGTGTGTACGCGGCCTGACATTTCACAAGCTGTTGGAGTTGTGAGCAGGTATATGCATGATCCTGGAAAAGGACATTGGCAAGCTGTGAAATGGATTCTACGGTATCTTGAAAACCGTAGATGTTGGTTTAGTTTTTGAGCGGGATGAAGCACTTGGTCGGTTTGTAGTTGGATATGTTGATTCCGACTTTCTTTGGTGATTTAGATAAACGTCGTTCAACTACGGGTATCTGTTTACTCTTGCTAAAGCCCAGTGAGTTGGAAGTCTACCTTACGATCTCTGATGGTGTGTCTACTACAGAGGCGAATATATGGCGATTCTGAAGTCGCTAAGGAGGCTATTTGGCTTAATGGATTGTTGAAAGACTTGGGAGTTGTTCAAAGTCACATTAGTCTATATTGTGACATCGAGGCGCTATTCATTTAGCGAAAAATCAAGTCTATCATTCAAGAACCAAGCATATCGACGTAAGATATCACTTTGTGCGGGAAGTCTTTGAAAAAGGAAAAATTCTACTTCAGAAGATTCCGACAGCAGATAATCCCGCAGATATGATGACCAAGGTGGTAACAACAATCAAGTTTAATCATTGTTTGAACTTGATTAACATCCTGAGAATTTGAGCACCTTCAGGTGTATGGCGCTCGAGAGCGCATTTGGAGGCACTACAAAAGATAGCTTTATCGAATTTGGAGAGTTGAAGGAAGTGTGTGAAGATGTGATTATCCTAATCAAATCTTCAAGGTGGAAATTGTTAACATTATGATTAATGGTAGACAATTTTAATGGCAAACAATCCAAAGTGGTGCAAGTTTAGCACCCTAAAGTTGACTTTGAAAAAGTGGCATGGGATAATTTTTTTTGGTCCTTGAGATAATGGGCTATTTATTGTTTGGTCCTTGAACCTCAACTATAAATAGGCCTTCTCATTTCTCATTTCAAATTATCCCAACCAATCTTTCTCTCTTAGTTTTCTCTCTTCTCCCATTTGAGAATTCTTAAGGAATTCTATTTGTTTGTAATATTTTGGAGATAGTAAAGTTATCATCGGTGTTAGTGCAGAGGGCGTGGGTATAATTTACGAACCTCGTTAAAACTCTTGTGTTCTTTCTTGTCCTATTTTTCTTTCAATATTTGAGGGTATAATAGTAGTATTTATTGTGCTATTAAATTACTATAAAAGGGATATTCTAACTAAGGAAAGACTTGGTATTTAAGAGATCCTTGTGATCCACCTCTCTTCCCTGGGAATTGAACTTTGTGTGATTTTTTAGTACAATAATTTACACGCTTTCGACCCTATTGGAACAACATTCATGTCATATGTCGATATCCTTATGAAATGAGCAAAGGCTTAATTAGTAATTATAGTGTTGTAGTAGGTTCTTTAATGCAATAAAATTTCAATTTACCGGTAGGTAGTTGTTTACTAATTAGTCTTCTAAAACCTTTATTATTACACTTTCAAGCCCCTGTAAAATCTGTTTAGCTAAAGCTAATGAATGTAATGGTGTGACTCAAACCCCTGTCATCTTCCACATTAGGATCTAACAAAAGCTTGGCTTTACATACCCTGCCGCCAAAGAAAGCCTTGCCGTCAGCCGCTGTCCTCCATGGGTCTCTTGGCTAGCTATAAAATCCATGAAGAGGCTGCATCACCGTCTTTCCATTCTATCAAATATTCCATGCCTTCCCCGCCCGGCAGAGCTCTGCTGCCGATGCTTTTGCTGACTTCATTGCTAATGCTTGCCTCTACTGTGTTCCCTACTTCTTGGGTTCCAAGTGATCGTGGTTGTGGTAAGAAGATTGGAGACGAGTTGCTTTCATTGGCACTGGCTGGCTCCATGTTGTCCCCGAAATTTATTAGTGTCAATTACACTTAAGGTCACCAAACTCTTACTAAATCTACATTTTGGTTACGAAATTTATTAAAACTCAATAACCTAACTTTTATAATAAAAAAACTTAACATCTCAATTATTTAAATAAAAACTTATGAATAGTTTATGACTTGAATGAAAATTTTAAATAATTTAATGACTATTTTATAATTTTTAAAAATAAATAACTAAAATATAAATTTACTAAGAATTTAATCACTTTAGTGTAATTTAATCAATTTGTTGTTACCGCCATTTTCCGAACATTGTTCACCCATGAGTTGCCCAAATGCTGCAAATTGCGCTAAACTATAGTGTCGCTGGCCTGCTCGGATTTTCCTATGGTCTTCATTCTTTTGAATATTTATTTTTAAGTACATTTATTAATTTTATACTTAAAATTACTTTCGCTCAATAATTAAATTTAGAATTAATAATATATTAAATTAAATATAATAATATGATATAATAATAAAAATATCAAAATAAAAAATTCAATAAGATTTATAGATGGTTCAAGTCAATTATTACCAAATTTAGATTTGGATCAAATAATTATCAAATCAAAACGAGTATTTATGAAGTTTTAAAAGGAGGAGAATATATATTGATTCCGTATAAAACCTTGATCCAATTAATTAGCATGTTTTACGTTTTCCAAATTGTGATCATAAAAATTATAAAGAGGGTGGGTGAGGTCCAAATGCCAAATTGCCACGTCAAGTAATTCATCAGACTGGAATTATCCTTAATCAAATGCGTCCTTGAGGGTCAACTGAGTTGACTCAACTCCCCTCTCCTCCAACCACGCGTCCTTGCATAATTTAATATTTTAAACAGTCAGCTATCCAAAATAACAAGTGATTAATTAGCGTCTTTATTGATTAAGAATGTAGTTGGCACACAAAAATATGTGGACTATTGCATTAATTTTATTATATTAAGTATTTAAATTAATTAATAAAATTATAAAATGAAAATACAAAAAAGGAAATTAATCCATTATATTTCACACGGAATTAATGGGGGATGGATTTGAGTATAAGATAGAAATTAAAAAGATATTGATAATCTTATATTAATTACTGATTACTCTAAAAAACAATGTTAATCCTCCAGAAATGAGATACGTGGGCGTTACCCACAGTAATCTCAAATCTTATCCATTAAATATCCCCAAGCAAATATAAAATAGAATATCTAAAAAAGGATCAGGTTTATGGTATTATCCCACCTCAGCAGCTTGTTTTGTTAATACAGTTTACCCGCGGAACTAAAATAAAACTATTAGGAAACAAAACCAAAAAAAGTAAAATCTCTCTTTTTTTTTTCTTTTTCTTTAAATATGCGTCTCCATGTATGATACAAACTCAACGTAAATCACAATCACAAACACATTCACGCTTTTCTTTATCGCTTTCGCTTTTTTTTTTTTTTTCTCAAGCCAATGGTGATGGAGGATACCGAGAGTTGCGGGAGCAAAGCTAACGATACGCCGCCGTTGCAAAGCCAGAAACAGCGGCTAAAGTTTGACGTCTACAATGAGGTGCTCAGACGGCTTCGACGATCCGATAAAGAAGAGGCTGATTGGCCCGGCTTTGACCACCAACTCTGGACTCACTTCGATCGCCTTCCTACTCGGTATAATAGCATTTTTTTTTTCCTTCATAATTTACTACATGCATAAAATACGACCTGAAATAAGGCAACGTATTCAGTCTTTTTTATTTTTATATAATTTTTTGTAGTTATGATTTTTTTTAATCGAGATACTGAATCTCAGATGCGTTTTATTTTCCTGTTTGCGTTTCGTGCTTAGAATTATAGATAGCGTTGGAGTTAAGGAACCGTTTGGATTAAAATTATGGTTAAAATTCTCTAGCGGTTAATAGGAAAATTTATAGGTTAAGGTTTTGTTGTTAGTTTCGATCAGTGGATTAATATCGTCTTTTTTTCTTTGCTTTGATGATATCAGAATCAAGTAATAACTGAAGCAGATTTGATAGTTTGCTTTTCTTTTCATTCATCAGAAAATCCATTTTTTTGAACAAATAAATAGCTGTTTGAACTAAGCTGAGCTGATTATACATCGCAGCTATGCATTGGATGTGAATGTGGAAAGAGCAGAAGATGTTCTTATGCACCAAAGATTACTGCATTTGGCTCATGATCATGCCAATAGACTCGCAATGGAAGTTCGTCTCGTGCAGGTGACTTGTTTTTCCTCTTCTTTCTTCTTTAGTTACATTTCATAACTAAGAACTAAGATTTTCTCTACGTTCTTAGTATAGTTGAAAAAATTGGTATTCCTAGACATTAGTATAATCAAATGTACCATGATGATTACCTTCTTGTGTAGGTGCAATCTACCTCTGATGGGAACTCTCCGAGTGAGGAATCCGCTCAAAGTTCTAGGAAATTGTCTAACAGACAAATGTATGCTTTAGAAAAACTTTTACGATCCATACCATAATTTACATGCATTAATTTCTTAGAAACAGCTCTCATATGTCTACTTGTCTTTAAGGCTTGTATAATCTATTTGCCTCTTGATATTTTTCTTTCGATATTTTGCTTGTTCATTTTATACATTGGCTGGTGTTAACGATGATAACAACTCTCGACTGGCTTTTCA
The DNA here is from genome assembly GCF_025698485.1 of Gossypium arboreum. Lineage (NCBI taxonomy): Eukaryota > Viridiplantae > Streptophyta > Magnoliopsida > Malvales > Malvaceae > Gossypium > Gossypium arboreum. The sequence goes on along the minus strand of NC_069070.1, from coordinate 123,317,725 downwards.
ATTGTCAGCATACATCCACCACCTGCCTTTGGTTCCTCACCTAATCTCGGATCCCTTGCTGATCAAGATGGAGATAATTCTGAACATGGCAATTCACATTTTTCCAGGTATTTATTTATGTCTTAAAATGTCCTTATGCAAGGGATGATGGGTTAAGTTAATGTCTTAGTGGTAGCTTTGTTTTTGTACTTGATTAACTTACCATTTTTGAATATCAGGTATTGGTTCTTTTAAATATTCAGGAGCACATTAATGAACAGACTCTTGTATAGGACCAAGTTTTCTTACCTCAGAGCTGTGCTTCACACGTGCTATCTTTTATTGACTTAAGTTTGAGTTGTTTATGCACATTTGTGATGACATGTTCAGCTTCTGTCCCTCTGGCTTATTTTTCTACTGATATTTGGATAATTTTTGGGTGAATCTTGTAAATACTTTCTATCATTTTGGATGGTGAAAATTGCATTCTTTTCCAATTGTTGGAGATGCAGGCCGATGCATGAAATTACATTTTCGACAGAAGACAAACCAAAACTTCTCAGTCAGGTAAAGTATATGTTTATTCGTGGAATTACAGAATATACTTGTTATTTTGAAGTTGATGCTTCAAGAAATCGAGATGGTTAGACTTTTATATTATTTAGGAATGAAGTTGTTGATAAAAAAGTACGCCTTAGGGTCTGTCTGGGTCCTTGGTACAAGTAACTGGAAGCTTATTGTTCTCTGGCTACTGGTTAGTCTTTTTTCATGTCAAAACTACAATCATTATATTGTTACCCATGCTTGAATTACTCCTCTAGAGAGTCTATGAGCTTACATGTGAAGTGCAAATAGTTTTAGATTTTTAACTATGTAATATTACTTCTAATTCCATTGGGGCATAACCATGCAATATTTGCAGTTGACAGCATTGCTGGCTGAGATTGGGCTGAACATCCAGGAAGCACATGCATTTTCTACAGTTGATGGTTATTCCTTAGATGTTTTTGTTGTTGATGGTTGGCCATATGAGGTACTTTTCATTTTAATATCTTACTTCAGTAGCTAAGGACATAATTATTTTTTACAATGACCCTTTAACTAAAAAAGAAAGAATAACAGCTCTGGAGATTGGTTTTTGTATATTTTATTTTAGATGTCTACAAAGTATCCTTATTATAGCTCAAAATTCCCAATTTATGAATTCTGTCATTTGTTAGTTTAGATGGTAATTGTTTATTTTCTTGGGAGTCGTTGAAACTCCGTTGGGGAACCATATGATTGCTGATTGCTGCGCAATTAGAAGGATTAAGCTTAAACATTGACCTATCAGAATATTATAAGTTTTTTAGACTTACTTGACTTATGATATTAAATTGTCAGGAAACGGAGCAGCTTAAAGATGCTTTGGAAAAGGATCTCTTAAAAATTGAGGTAATTCATTACGGCAGTTTTAAAGTGTGTTAAATTACGTGTGAGACTTTTGAGTGAAAGATCTCTCCTTTTGCTAAGGTGTTTCTTCCCACAATTAAAGTGATTATGGAATGTCATGGTGTTAGTTCTATCTGCAAAGCTTACAGTTCACTTGCATTGAATGTACTCATCATTTTGTCATGCCCTATTATGCTAAAGTACTGGTTAATAGGACTAATTTCATGAAACATTTTTGTTCCTGGCCTTTGTTCGTCTTGTCTATCTTTTCATGTAAGCACTAGATGATGATGCCTATAAAATTGATCAGCTTTAAAAGGCCCCCTCTGCATGATAATTCTTTCTAATTTGTGAATCCAATGCTAAACAAAGGTTTAACTAATTTTATGATTGGCAGGTTTGGTGACAAAATAACTCTTACTACAATCCTAACAGTATGCTTAAATGCAAAATGTTTATAAAGAAACGGAAATGTTGATGTGAGAGTCAGAATTTATTAACTGAAAGTTTGGGCTTTATATTATGAGCAACTCTAATCAGACTTTACTTTCAACTGGTTTTTATGCAGAAGCAATCTTGGCTGAAACAACTTCCCACTTCTCCTACAAAGGGCGAGGAGACTAGGACCAAAGGTGATCAGAATTATGTTGCAATTCCTAATGATGGGAGTGATGTTTGGGAAATTGATCCTAGACACTTGAAGTTTGAGAACAAAGTTGCATCTGGGTCATATGGGGATCTGTAAGTGAATTAATTAATTTCTAATTGATCCTTTTTCTCCCTTTTGAGCATTAATAACATTGTCCTTGTTACCCTGTTTCAGGTATAAAGGTACTTACTGTAGTCAGGATGTGGCTATTAAGGTCCTCAAGCCAGAGCGTGTAGATGCTGATATACAGAAAGACTTTGCCCAGGAAGTCTTTATTATGAGGTTTGTATTAGCTGATATGATTGGCTTCTCTAATTGCTGTTCTTTATGTTTATAGATGCATATCAGTGTCCATTTAGGAAGCAGTTACTTGCCTGACATCCTTGCTCAGTTTTCAAATATTTTACCTTTCTTTCATCATGAAATCCACTGCTTTTTAATACTTGATCAAAATAGAATCCTTCTTTTGGATGACTGCATTGATCAAAATAGAATCCTTCTTTTGGATGACTGCATTGATCAAAATAGAATCCTTCTTTTGGATGACTGCATTATTAATTTGCTCCTTTAATCAACAAATTCCTTCAAATTTTGCAGGAAAGTTCGGCATAAAAATGTAGTACAATTTATTGGTACATGTACCAAGCCTCCAACCTTGTGTATTGTAACAGGTATTCTGATGATTCTTTATTGGCTAGATGAAAGTGAATTTTAAGACTATTGTTCTTTCATCCTTGGATATACTGTTTTCTAAATGTTCTTTCATTTTCTTTCTCTCTGCAGAATTTATGTGTGGTGGAAGTGTGTATGACTATCTTCATAAACAGAAGGGTGTTTTCAAGCTTCCATCATTGCTTAAAGTTGCAATAGATGTTTCCAAAGGAATGAGCTACTTGCACCAAAATGATATAATCCACAGGGATTTGAAGGCTGCAAATCTTCTGATGGATGAAAATGAAGTCAGTCCCTAGAATTTACTTAAGTTTATCCTCAGCTTTTTCCAAGTTCCTCTCATTGTGATTCTACGGCATGCTTTGCATATTACAGGTGGTTAAGGTTGCTGATTTTGGGGTTGCTAGAGTGAAAGTTCAATCTGGAGTTATGACAGCTGAAACTGGAACATATAGATGGATGGCTCCAGAGGTGTGCTCTTAACCCTACTTTTTGTTCTTCAAGATAAAAATGATTATAAAAATGTTATTTATATTTGTTCATTTATCTTGATAAACAAACAGAAATTTGGATTATTTATCAAACGCCATGTTCATTTACAACCCTACACTAAACATACATTAGGGAACCGGTTTACTTGCATCTTGGATATCTCTGTATTCATTGTTGCTTTTATTTTCATCTTTAGATAATTAATTGGTAGTAGCTAGTAGCGACCATTTGAATTGAGATTGTTGTCATCTTGGATATCCTACAACACTTTGTTTTGCATTGAAGGTCATTGAACATAAGCCATATGATCACAAGGCCGATGTTTTCAGTTTCGGAATCATGTTATGGGAGTTGTTAACTGGAAAGGTATTGCTGGATTAATTATCTTTTCTTTTGATTATATGTTTATGGTATGCATGCATTAAGATATGTGTTTTTGTTTGTTTTGGGTTGTTGAATCCCATGGTCACCTTGCTGCTTTTGTTTCCATTGTCAGCTTCCATATGAATACTTAACCCCATTACAAGCAGCTGTAGGAGTGGTTCAAAAGGTTCGTCAACTTTTTTCTCAATGCAATGTTGATAATTATTTTTCATAGCATAGGTTGAGAACAAAATTATTATCACGTAAAAGTGGTAAAAGTATTATGGACTATAGAGGAATTGTATTAGAAGTTAAATTGTATTTTATTCTTTTTATTCAAAAAAATGACAAATTAGTCTTTATATGTTAGATAAAAGAGTAGGTAAATTTTTAACAATAAAAATTGATAGAAATTTTTAACAAAAGGATCAATTTACTTTTTAATTTAATGTATAAGAACTGATTTACCTATAAAAGTAATGATTTGTCATTGATATTGATTCCAGGGATTACGTCCGACAATCCCAAAGAACACTAACCCGAAGCTCACTCAACTGCTAGAGAGATGCTGGCAACAAGATCCAACACTAAGACCTGATTTTTCTGAAATCATAGGCATTTTACAGCAGATTTCCAAGGAGGTTTGTTTTCATTCTGTGCACATGTTATAGTTTATATACTTGCAATAACTCGAACAACATGAACATTGATATCGAATTTTAAAAAAACAGGTAGGAGATGAAGGGAAATCTTCTGGAGGATTTTTCTCAGCTCTTAGAAAGGCAGCAAAGTAGATAAATAGAAACATAGGCTTTTCAACTATGTTGGCGATTCCCTCCCAGCATTTTCATCACTTCTGTACAGCATTATTGTCCATTATTTAACCCAATTTTTGCTGGTATAAAATGAGCTTTTGTGACATGATTATTTCTACAGTTAGTAGTTTTCTTTCTTTTCCTGAACCAATTTTGTTTTCTTTATTTCGAATAACAACGGGTCATGTTTTTGATGAATTTATCTACATCTACTGATAAAGTATTGGATCTGCTTTAACCCAATAATTTGGGAGCTTGAATTGTTATTTTGCTGTGAGAGTTTTTATTTATATATTAAGTTAGTATGTGTCTACCATCCTACTTATTAACACATTATTTAATATTTTGTAAGATTTAACACATATATTTTAAAATAGTTAAACATAAAATAAAAATAATTAATACAATTTTAAACATATAATTAGAAAAATGAGTACCTAAGAAAACAAGGCTTTTTTCAAAACACCTAATATTTATTTATTATGGAACCCAATCTCAGTGCTGCAAAAAAGAAAAGGACCCCAGAACTTCTAATAATATCAACTTCAAAGCCCATGTACAAAAAAAGCCTGTAAGAATTCACAGATCAAAACCCTATCTAACTAAAACACCAACATTTCATCAATCGAAAACAATGATGCAATGCTTGAATATGATGCTTTTAAAAAAAATTCAATCCTTCAATTACAAAAAAAATACCAAACAAATGACGCTTTGGGGGCTGCCTGCCTGCCTACCTTAAAAGCTGAAACCAGGCTCCACGTGTAAATTTCTTAATGAGTTTGCTTCAATGAATTAATGCGAAGAGCAGTGATGTTTTTTGCCTAGGGAAAAACATCTTTTTTTCCAGTACCACCGTGTGAAGGCATGAAATATACCAACAGAGACCGTACAACACTGACAAGTATGGATGATAATCGAGATCTTATACTTGATACTTTGATAGTTTTATCGAGATCTTATACTTGATACTTTGATAGTTTGTCTTTCTCAGGTGGCTCCAATGCAGACATACATTGGTCCCATGCCCCATTCCTTAGCATCTGCAACAATTCAGTGAATGAACTTAGTCTAATGCATAATATAATTTGTTTCTATAAATAAACCAAAATATAGATCATCCTCGAATGAATAGTAATTACTGCAATTAAGATATCCTATCAAATTATAGAAAAAGACAACTTTTGCTAAATATGTGTGTGTTTGCACTTACCCCAAATGAAGTAATACATGCAATCAGAAATATTTAAAGGATTTTTAGCATTTTAACATATATATATATATATATATATATATATATATATATATAAAGATAAAAATAATCAGGAAATTACAAGGAACCCCCCACCTGTTTATAACCGTGCAAGACCTGGCAAACTTCATTATGTAGTTCTCCATTCCTTATTTCCTACAGGCATACAACAATGTCAAAAAGCTCCAACTTTAGTTTAACATAGACAACCCTCTAAAATATTTATTAACAGCATCCTTACATCCCAACTTGCAAAAGCTTTGCACATCAAAACAAGTGAACTCAGAGCAGCTGATGGGTTCGCTCGGACCTGAAAACGTTGGGTGTCATCCAGGTAAAATTAGATTATTTTGAGTTAATGATGATGATTAGAACAAGAGATGCATACCACTGCACATAGACCTCGGAAGGCATCTTCTTTCTCGATATCATCACGTATCCTGCCACAAATTATTTGATATAAAGACAATGCTAAACCGCACCACGACAGTAGCTTAACAGTACATCAAGAAAAGAAATCATAAGGGAAATGAATCGATACTTACATAGACAAAGAAATACACCATGGTTGCATGAAATGCTCCATGTGTGGTGATACAAGGTCTGGACACACCCATGCAAGTCTCCCTAGAGTAATTGCAGTATTTTCAACAACTGACTTGTTTACCCCTTGCTGATCATACACATATGAGATAATGGCATCAACATGATCGTCAAGGCACTAATGCACAAACAGGTAATTATGTGGTAGAAGTACCATGGAGACCCCTATCCTAGGTGTCACGTTAGATTTTGCCTCCTCTACTTAAATAATGAGAAAATTAGCCCCTATGCATTAGATCAAAGGGCAAACTGATCCTTTTTGTTAAAAAATTCATCTATTTCTACTGTTAAAAATTGGCATGGATGACCCAATAACTAAACAATGACATATGGCATGCCACATGTACCTCATGCTGACACAGAGAGCAGTTTTTAGAAGTAGAAATGGATGAGATTTTTACAAAATGACCAATTTACTCTTTGATCTATTGTACAGGGACTAATTAACCCATTTTTTGAGTAGATGGGTAAAATGCAATCCGGTTCCTATTACAAGAGCCTCCATGATACTTTTACCATAGTTATGTTTATATGGGCATGCAAGCCAACAAAATTCACCAACAAAAAGGGAAGATTACCTCTGCATGCTGAAGGATAGGAACCAAACATGAGATCACTGTCATGACAACCGGAGAAATTTCTTGACGAACCTGAAATTAAAGTCGAATAGTCAGTGACGATAAATGAGGGAAAACAAGACATCAAAGAAACCAAAGGGGGGTGAATGAAGAGCACACATACCTTAATTGCTAGCTCTCCAATGGCCCAACATGCATTGTTTGCCACTGCAATGGTCTCATTTAACTTGGGAGTGGTCTGCATGGGGCATATACTATGTAAAACTATAAAGATGGTAAACTGAGATATGGAATTCCAATATGAAACTTTACCAATTGGTTAGTTGCAACATCAAGAAATTCAGACAAACGAGGACGCAAATGAACAGGGCAAACCTAATCAAATTCAACATATGAATAAAGTGGATCAGCTTCAACCACACCAAAAGGGAGGAGGGGGGATTATGAAAAAAGGGAGGTTTCGATTTGAACTTACTTTTGCAAGGTCCCCAACAAGTGCAAAGGCACTTTGTCGCACATCGGTATCATCATCCATACAACATTGCAAAAGCAGGTCCCTTAAATTGCTCTGTGCAACCTGCATATAAGGTCCATGTGAACAACACAAAACATACCAGTTCACATTGTAATATAACATATTTACCAATATCTGGACCACATGTTTTTTTCATCAAGAGCAAAGGAGAAAGCAAGTACCAGACTCTCTATTCCACCTTGAAGGCCCTCTGTAAGTCCAGAGAGCAAATCAAGTGAGCACACAATGAACTCCTTATCATACTGAACTCCAGCTGAAATAGGATCAACCTGCAATAGAAATTTCTATCAATGTCTTCAAAAAACTATGTCGGAAAAAATATCTTTACTGTTAATGCTAATAAGATGGAAGTAGCACAAGTTGAAAGAAGGGTTCTATGCTTAGGTAAAAGTACCATGGAGGCCCATATACTAAGAGTCAGATTGCATTTTGCCCATTTACTCAAAAAATGGGCAAATTAGCCCCCGTATGTTGGATTTAAGAGTAAATTAGTCCTTTTTGTTAAAAATTTCATCCAATTCTACTGTTAAAAACTGATGTGGTTGACGAAATAACCAAACAGTTACACATGGTATGCCACGTGCACCTCATGCTGACGTACATGGACCAGTTTTTTAACAGTAAAAATAGAAAGAATTTTTAATAGAATGTCCAATTTGCTCTTGATCTAACGTGTATAAGGACTAATTTGCCCATTTTTTTCGTAGAGGGGCCCTCCATGGTACTTTTACCACTGTACTTAATATATATACTACAAAATGTAATTTCACATGTATTGGCTAAACATATATACATCAAAAGCTAACACATGCTACCGTTATATCATCAATAAAATTAACCAGGTAATGGAACAGAAAACAAGCCACTCCGCAAGGCACTAGTCAATATACTGCTTAATGGAAGAGATCAATCACATTTGAGTAAAAAATATATAGGAAATCATTGGCCAACCATGAAGGGCAGAGAGCACAAATGAAAAACTAATTCAACATGATTGTCGATTAGTAGAAATTAACAGTCGATTTATAAAACCTTGGCCAGTTGTTGAGTCTGGATGATATTTATGCACCTCTGGAATACAGGCTGATCAAATTGAGAGAATCCAGTACCCAATGCCTGAAAAAGTAAAATACATTAATCCTAATGGTAACTCTACTAAAAATTTGTACAGACATCATATTGTTGAAAAATATAGCAAATTTCTTAAACAAGGGATTAGATTACAAGAACAAGGAGGACAAGATATATCTGCTAATATCAGTATATCGATGAATATAGCTTACAAATGCATAAAACCGGAGTGATATATACTAATAATAAATTGTTCTAAAAAGTTATGGTGATTAGGTGATTGCAGATTAAAAGAAATTACGTACACTGATTGTTTGTACTCACTTCTATGTTTAGTTGCCCATCTAGGCAATAACTACTTATAAAAGAAATAAATAAATGAAAAGGTGAAAGAACAGTTAACCGACCTGTACTATGGACGTGAAGCACTCCAGCAGTCGAAAGAGATCTTTGTCAGAATTTGAAACCTGCTGCCACTTCGCAATGAGTGGTGGCATCAGAATTTCAAGATAAACTGGCTGCAAATGATAAAGCCAGTCAATGGGAGAGAATCATCTTACCGCAAACAAATAAAACCCACCAAAAAATGAAATAACTTTTGAGCATAACAAGGCTAATATAGATTAGAAGGAAGAGACAAAAGTTTGAGGAACATGATTATCATCTTTAGCAGTAGCATACTGAAATACCTGATTCAATTTCTCTCCAACAGCATCTGCTAGAGTTCCAATAGCATCATAAACAATTCTGATATTCCGTCTCTGTAAATGTTTATACACACATAAGTAAGCAAGAAGTTTTATCCGATGGTGATGATGAAGCAGCATATGGTATTAAAGGAAGGCAACAACTGACAGTGCCGGGTCTCATGTAAGTCATAATTGCAACACTAAAAACAGCTTATTATAATGTAGTGGCCATCAAACAACCTGATACTTGCCAAAAGCGCACATAAGATGCTGTAAAATCACTTCCAACCTCGGTGCCAACTCTTCAGCAGCCTCCTGAAAATAAATAAAACAATGTTGATATTATTGAAGTAATGGGGGGATTATGAAATGACTCCACTTGATTTATTGATATAAACCTCTATAAACTACATTATTAGATATCAATAAGAATTTAAATCCTAAAACCAACAATTCATGCAGCAGATTCATAACAACCTCTTCAAGTGTTGCAAAAGCCGAACAAGCAGCCTCTTGCACCCGCTTGTTAGTATCCAATATTCTTCGCAGGAGACCCGTAAGAACTGAATCGAATTGCTCATACCCCTTTTTATTACCACTATCCTGAGATAAATGAAACATTAGAGTCACAACCACAGAATTCTGTGAAGTGATATGTACCAAGAACAATAGATGAATAATAGCCAGAAAGATTTCATCTGTACCTGAACAATGTATTTGCTGAATCGAGAAAGTGTCCAACAAGAAATACTCCTTATGAGGGCAAACTTATCATCTAAAAGGGGAATTAGAAATGCTACAATCTGCACATATAAATATGTTTTTCTATCAATGCAACAAGCTGCATGACAAATAGGAGTAAAATAAAACCATTGCTAAATGCGGTGATTATAAATTTATGAGCACAAATTTATTTAATGAAAACAGATGAATCAAAAACGTAGACAAAAACAATAATTACCTCAGACAAATGAGGATAAAGACCATTAATGCAACCTTCAGCAATTGCACCGAGAGTCAACACGGCAGCTTCCCTATCTTTCCAAGCTTCATCACCACTAGCAGATAACTTGGCCTGCAGATTCAACAGTTAAGACCATGTAAATAAATAGCTCAACACCAAAAGAATAGATTTTGATGCAAACTCCTATTAAAAGTTGTTGACGGGGTCAACTCTCTTTCAGAAGAAGTCTTTGAAGTGTTGTCCGTCGAGCAACCAATCGAACTCTCAAACAATGGAGGTATTGTGCCCGAGGTGTCTATGCTCGGTTTTATCCCCGAGTTTTTTCTCCCAATTCCGACAAGAGCCCAACAGGTTAACGGAGTTTAGGGAGCACCTCGCCACCATCTAGCCAAGTGGTAGTGTTCTTACCCACCAATGCCATATAAGGGAATGGGTTTAAACCTCACCAAGGCCAAACACTAAACATTTCCTTGGTGGACCAGGCGCTCCCACTAAAGTAAACCCGTCAAAGGCTCTCCGCAAAGTCGGGAGACAAACACTCGGGGATAAAACTGAGTATAGTTATCCTAGGCACAATACTTCCACTGTTCGAGGGTCCGGTCGGTTGTTCAACAGATAACACTTAAAAGACTTCTCACAAAAAGAGAGCCGACCCCCTCAACAAAAGTCAACTGACTTTCAAATATCACTATTTTCCATAATTAATTTCCATGCACACATATAAGAAAAGTTTGTTGTTAACAGCAATAACATTGTGATTCAAGCTAGCATATCCATATCATAGCAAATTACTCAAGTTTGTAGATTCTTCTGAAAGAAACAAGCTGATCTTCTGAAATGTTCATGCAACGAACTGACCTAAAATCTTTTCGCCAAGATGAACATATAATGCAACATGCCAATTGGTGATGATGGATGGCCAATAACATAAATGGAAACGTTAAAACAGTTACAATTTTCATGATCATACTTTGACATCCCCAATAGGTAAGTTACCTCAATAATAGGCATCAAAGTAGGAAGAGTTTCATCTCCAAACACATTTGACAGAACATCAAGAGCCGCTGCACTGCATTTCCGTAAGTTCCATATGCCATAGGAATCATCATCCTGTACCGAATTATCCAGGAAACAGTTTCATTAAGGAACCGATTTTTCTAAAACTAACAGACATATAGAACTTAGCTATGTTAGTTGCTGAAAGGAAAAAAAATGCTTACATCGTCGTCTGCATCATCAGAACCATGAAATCGTGGTGTATGAAATCGAGGTTTTAGATCCTGAAGAGGAAATGCTATGAGAGGATATATTAGGAACCAACTTCAGCAAGACAGAATGCAGATATCTGACAAATTCTAGAAAACTGAGAGCTGAAATAAATTATATTAACCTGATCTCTGTCTGGAAGAGACTCATCTTCCTACAACAATGAACGATTCCCAAGTAAATTATCAAATTATAATTGCCAAGTCAAATAATCTGAAAGCAGAAGCTAACAAGACATAACCTCAGCATCAACAAGTGATTCATCATCATCAGCATAAACCATGTTTGACAATAAAATCTACAAAAAAAAAAAATAACAGATACATGAAAACCAATCATAAGGACATTGTATGGATCTGCAAAGAGAAAAAGAATCAAAATATGAAAGACAGCAAAGTATTAGCATACCGGAATTAGACGTGGCAAATATTCTCTCAAATTCTCATACGGTAACTGTGCATCACAATATGCAGACCTGCCAATCACGATCAATGTTGAATCATAAACACTTAGCAGGGAAGGGGGGCTTCAAGCTAGTAAAATTAAATCCAATTATCCATGGCCTTCGTTCCTGTCCCTGTGCAGATTCAAGAAAATGAATCTATATTTCTAACAGAAAGGATTAAGAATATGATGGATAATGGCTATGATATTCAAAATCTTGGAAACTACAGTTCAATTTACAACATAAATGGCACATAGAGGCAGACATGCAGGGATAAGCACACGCCCAAGATCTCCGACATATTTAACTCACATTATGGCACTATTAAGTAGAAGTTGTCAATATGCCAAAGCAATCAAAATTATATGGTTTTAGAATACCTCCTAGTCTATATATCAGAGATTTGCACATGGAATGCATAAAGTAGAAATTTACCAAAATTCACATGCTTCTAGTGCTACTTCATCATCAGTGTCCTTACTGACTTGCAGCATATATTCAATTACGTTCTTCAAATGTGGCTGAGAAATAGTGAAAATCACATCAGTGAATTGGCAAAAGAAGACAAGACAGTGGCATATAGACTAAAATATATCAACAAAATATACCGACCTCCAGAAAGGATGGATGGATTTCAATTAGCTGGACAAATGCTGCACAAACCTGACCATTTGGCAAAAAAAACATTGATCTAAATATGCTTAATCTTAGAAAAACAAGATTGCATTTTGTAGTCATCACTGACTCAAAATATTAAAAATAGCCAATTTTATACAGAAGAAAATTTAGTAGGAGACAAACAGTTCTTGGTGTAGTATCCCATTTAATACATGTATTAGCAGAATCCAGCAAGATTATAGTCTCATGGCAGGAAAAAGAAATAGGACCATTAACATCAAAGACTAGTTTTAAAACATGTCTAACTCTAATACTGCATTCTATATATCAATGCTAACAACAGATTTAAGAGTTCCATGCAAAAGACTTAATTATAACTATAAAAAAGAATACAAGAGGAGAAAGAAAAATGATTCACTAATTTCCGCACTTCTGCAGCAGGGTCATTAGCAAGGACAAATAAACCCTGAAGGAATTTATCCATGGATGTATATAAAGCCTGCAAGATATTAATGTATAGTATCAAGTACTGCCCCAAAAGTATCAGTAAGAATACAAAATTTCAAGTTAAAACTTACGGAAGGCATCAACATAATGTATTGGTTTACAGAATCCAATGAAAGCTTTCTCAGAGAAGTATGTGGAGATTGAAAAAACTGCTCATAGAAAATAATAATAATAATTAGCAACAAAAATAGAGTATTGACAAATGCATGATGGAATTTTAATACAAGGAACTACATTTAACCTGAAATAAACGAGGAAGGAATATTTTGATAGGCCTTTCAGCTAACCCAGGCACATCTGAATCTAGCACTTGTGGTATATCCTCACAAATCTGTCTTACAAAACAATGGTTGATGAATTAAGTGTAATTAGTATGGTACATACTTAGTATTGAAACATGTCTTTGCTGTAGGAGTTTTTCTCAGCTAGATTAAAAGTTTGATCATCGGAAAGCAGTAACCAGGGTTCGTAGCTTCTTGTATTTGAGTGACAAAAGAACCTTAGTACTTGAAACAGGTTTCCAATATTTAGAATATCATGGATTTTCATAAGGAAACTTTGTGTATAAGCTATAAGCATCTTAAGAAGAGAAGACCGGAACTAGGAAAATAAATAAGTAGAACTTGTAGGCATCAAGAATCTTGTTCCACTGACAATACATGTTTATATGTAAGTGAATCTAGTTCTAAAAGGTCAAAGCATCATCTGCTACATTGCTAGATGCTGAATATTTTCAAATAGCTTATAGACTAAATTACTGTGACATACTGAATATTTTCAAATAGCTTATAGACTAAATTACAGTGACATACTTTTATTGATTTAACTTAAGGTTCTCAACAATTACCAATATGACGACTTCCATCCAATGATGATAGAAATTAGAAGATTACTCATTGCATACCTTTGACAATGCATCCATTGCACCTTCCATGTGATTTAAGTCACTGCTATCCAAGCAATTGACAAGAGCTTGCAACAGCTCAGGCCACCCAAGAATTCCCCCTTGTTGAACAACCACGGTTACAATAGTCCCAACTGTGGACCTAATATGTTTATCAGCTGCTCCTAAACAAGGTAATAATTCAGACTTTATATATTGCTGGTGTGCAGGCGACATTAACTTGTATGCTGTCCTGAGATTATTTTTCAACAACAAGCCAGCTGCTTGTCGAATCTCTCCCGATTGTCCCTGCATATAGAAAGTAAACAAGTGTTGGTAATATGCTAGTGTATTAAACACCTAATATATCAGCAAAACTACATCACAGTAGACATGTTTGACCAAAGAACATAGAAATCCAGTCAATACCCACAATCCAGTTCCTCAAGAAACACATAAATTCAAATAGAAATAAGAGAAAATTTCTACTAAACTAGCTGAAACAAACCTCAGCTCGTGCAAGGATAAAAACGAGATAGTTGTTAAAATCAGGGAACTGAGAGTAGTGCTGAAGCTGTTGCCAAATCTGAGACTTATCAGCTGAAGAATAAGGCGAAATCTGCTGTTCTAGTAATCCACAGATCTCCTTTAACCCCTCTTCTTGTGGCTGCCACGAAGCACTCCCAGCCGCCGCCATTCTATTAACCAGAATATAATTCTACTAGAATCCAAGTTCTTTGATCTCAGTTCCAATGGATTAATTTGCAAAGATAACAGAGTTTATGGTCTTTTGCTGTTTATTTTTTTCTAATTTCAGTTAAGGCAGCACTACTTCAAGGAAATTCCCAAGTATTTTGGACAAGAGGACAAAAAGAGAAGAAAAGAGACATAAGACAGGGGAATTTGCTTCGAAGTGTAAAGCAAAACAATAAATAAAGTAGTAGTAATATTATATAAAGGTAAAAAGCAATATTCGAAAGCCATTATACTTTTGCAAAATAACAAAGAGTTTGGGTTTCTTCGAGTTTCCCTTTTCAGCCATTTTAGTTTCTCCATTAAAGTTGGGTCAAAAATATAATAGAAAACCCAAAGCAAGCATTATTATTAGCATTCAAAGCTAAGGCATAATTGGGCTAAAATATAAAAAAACCCAAACTATGTATAAAGTAGATGAGATCAGTGGATTGTTTAAAAGGAATCCATTTGCACCACAAATTCTTACGGAAACTTGGTTTTTTGCTGTCCTCCATTGCAAAATTTTTCATCTTTTATTAAAATATTTGTCTTTGAATGAAGCCTGCATGGTCCATGCAAAGAATTATTATGTGTGTGGGTAGTAAGCTATACCCTTTGTACGTGGAACAAGGTACTCAGTGAAAACCAGTGCAAGAATTATTATGTACTGAGCCAGCCCAGGTTCAGGCATTAATTTGCTGGGCATCATTTCAGTAATTTAATCGGTACTCGTGCCCTTCAACATGGAATATATAATGACCAAATCCTGGTACATATATACGTGTCCCAATTTCTATCATTACACAACATTTCACTGAAACGCAACAAAAGGCCATTGCTGTCTTTGGAGTCTACTGATGGTGGTAATTTCCCCTAAAAAAATGTAGTCAAATTATTTAATCTCACAACAGTTGTTGCGATCAGATGATTTTTGTCTAAAAAATTTGATGAATTATAATATTTGTTATATTCATAATCCAAATAAATTACAACTTATAAATATTCATAATTGCAAATTAAATCCTCCACCAAACTAAAACATCCTTTTTCACTTTTTATATCAATGGAACATCTATGCCCACAATTGCTTGCAACTATCTTAGAATACGAGATAGAGTCCAAAAGTTGTAATATTATATACATTGTAGCATTAGCATATTACACCTTTAAATATATTTAAATCAGCGAATTTTTAATTTTTTAATAATAACAGTACCAATCGAATTAAAATTTAGTCGATTAAAATTATATTTAACGAATTATATTTATATTTGAAATTATTACGAAACATAATTTTACTCTAGAATAGAGTATGTGTAACAATGGAAAGCATGAAATTGAGAAATAATTTAATTTAATTTCGATCCACATTTTAAAATAAAACAAACAAGGATTTAAAAAGTAAATTAAAGGTATGATGTCAAATTTAGTTTTCCATGTTTACATCTTTTGTCAATTTGGCTTAAATTTCTTTTTGGCACTCAAGCTTTCAAAGAAGAGTCAAATCACATTTTTTAATGAAAATGCTTACTAAAACATTAAATTATTAACTATGTTGGTGTGCCAATCCTCATGTACTTTATACAGACATGACAATATTTATCTTGGCTTACGTCAACAAATAATTTTAAAATTATAAATATTTAGATAAAAATAAAAAATCAAGGGAAAAGTATAAAAAAGTTCACGAATTTTTTTAAAGAATGCATGAGTTACATGTGGATTGCCATGCGAGCTACTATATCTAAATTTTTAACATCTTAGTCAACATTTCTATTGAAAACAGCAATTAAGTTATTTTTGAAAGGTTGATGATCAAATTTGATTTTCTTTTTTAAAGATTGAAGGTCAAAATTAGCTAAAAGAAAAGAGCAAGGGTCAAATTGATAAAATATGTAAATATTGAAGGCTAAATTTAAAATTATGCCTACATTAAAATACATGTTAGGCCCAATAAAAAAAGTTGAATGGGCCGTGGAATTTTTTTAACTCAGATCCATAGACAACTAAAATTAGATCCGAGATAAAAAAGACACCCGCTAATTCGAGTAACTATAAATTACCGTACGCCAAAATTTCACTGCAGTCAGCCCTAGTATTGGCGGTACATTCCAACATCTGAAAAATCTCTCTAGCTACTCGCCTTGAATATTTTGAATTTGCTTTCTTCTCCACAGGTATTTTCACAGATTCCCTTTTCACTATCGTTTCCATTTCCCACTGCTTCATTACGACGGCCGAGAAATTAAATCTTCAATTTCAATTTTGATGGGCTTTTTTTTTTCTGAAAAATTTAGCGTTTTTGTTAATTTCTCTTGACGTCCTGTTTTTCGATTTTAAAAAAAAAATTCAGCAGTTTCAAATTATAGCAACATTTTGGTTAATTCAGTGCAACTAGTGGTTTTTCCTTGTTTGATTAATGTTTTATTTTCGTATCTGAGCTGAGTTTAGTTTTTTTGATTTATTTGTTTGATTCATTAATGTTTGATTGCAGATTAGTAGGGATTCAATATGGATTTTGATGAATATGAGTATTTAGAGAACACAGTTGAGAATCCTGAGCCTCAAAAAGCAAAGAAAGAAAATGGAAATGGCAGCGTTGATACTGTCAAATCTGAGGAGAGAAATCGAAGTCGGAGTTCGAAGCATAAGAGGGACGAGAGAGCTGATGGTTCTGATGATTATCATCATCCTTCCAAACACTCGAAGTCGAGAGAGGAGTCATCACGTGATCATGACCAGCGCAAGGAACTAGGCTTATCTCAGCTGTCACGGTCTAGAGATGGAGAGAAGGATAGGCAACGAAGCAGTCGAGAGCACAGGTCCAAGGACAGGGATAGGGAGGATAGGAATGGGAGGGAAAGAGAGAAGGAACGTGATCGAGACAGGAAAGAGCGTGATCGTGAAAGTGAGAGGGATAGAGAAAGGGAAAGGGAGAGAGAGCGGTCAAGGAGAAGCAGGAGCCGATCAGAAAGAGAACCAGACAAGAGTCGTGACATGGAGTTCAGAGAAAGAGAAAAGGAGAGAGAGCCAAGGGAACGAGACAGAGGAAGCAGGTACCCCTGCATATTATTTTCACTTCGGGTTGTTTAGCTTTTGGCTTCTCGGTGCATGTTGTTCTTGTCATATTTGCCTTGAGGATTACTTGGATGCGTAGTTGCAATTATTAATTTGAGGCAGTATTATGGTGCTGGTAAATTTTCACATTTTATACGTAATTCTAACACGCAGTTTTTCTATTTCTTTGCAAGCGTGAACACAATATGATGAGTGTTATCGTAATGTTTCTCATACAGTACTGGTTTGGATGTAATATGGATTCACTTTTAGACTGTAATTTTATTGTTGATGGCAAGTTTCAGCCTAGAGTTGTAATTTCGATGGTGATTTTTTTTTTTTTTTTTTGCGATGTGAATCAATAATTTCTTAGCTCATTTTCTGCAATCTGTGTCGTTCTAGTGGTCAATTTGGATGTAGGT
Source organism: Gossypium arboreum (assembly GCF_025698485.1). Classification (NCBI taxonomy): domain Eukaryota; kingdom Viridiplantae; phylum Streptophyta; class Magnoliopsida; order Malvales; family Malvaceae; genus Gossypium; species Gossypium arboreum. Next base: position 123,299,699 of record NC_069070.1, on the reverse strand, counting down.
TTTTCTCCCTGTACTTGGTATCCTGTTTCCCAAAAGCTTTCCAAAGATTGGCCCTGCTATATGTCAAGCTCGTTCAACATAGCTCCTGCCTTCCACAAGTAACCACATAGAATATCTAGATAATCAACCCTTTTTCCTGCCATAGCTAGGCTCTATCAATTTTTTCCTCCTAGTGTAATTCTTGCTTGCTTAATGGGTTTTATACAGCTACCTAAATACGTTTTTTTCTCCCGCTCTTAAGTTTCATATGGTTGTTCAATTTATTCAGTCTCCTCAATTCTGAATATTAAACATTAGATTCTGGAAACTCGCAGATTTGCTAGAGCAATCTTCAGATGGTCTTTCTGGCAATTGGGCCAGGCACTGGATCTCAGGTCATGGGTTTTAAATATTTCTTCCTAGACTATATATGAAAGCTTGCATTGCAAGAATGGAGTTTCGATCTTGGAGGTTTTGACCTGAGTGGTGATATCATGGTTATGATTTCCGTTATCCTCCAACTTTAAAAGATGAGTTGCTTAATCGTATCTATTCTGTTGCAGAAATGCTAGAGGGTGATATGGGCTTTGCTTAAGCTTCCAGTTCATCTTTGTTTCAATGGATGCCAGATTGGCCACACTTTTTTCTTTTTGCAGGATATAATCATTAAAATGTTGTCTTGAAGTTTTAGGTTTTAGGTAACCATAGTACTTCCTTCCATTGTCTTATGTTTGATTTCACTGTTATAGAGTCTATGTTTGATTCGCTTTATAGACTCAAGGTCTTATGTTGACTTTGTTTAGTTCCCTGCAGGACCATGTAACAGGGGTTTGACATTTTTATGCATGTCGGAGAGAAACTTTAATGCTGGATTTTGCTCTTTTCCTTTTTTGTTTGTGTTTTGCAGTGATTGCATGAAGCATACATTTGAGAGATTTCTTCACTTTCCAGAAGCAAATATATATTTTCTACTTACCTTTCCCTTCTTTTTCCCAGATATTTTTATACTTCTGAGCGGTTCCATTTAACTTATCATCTTTCAAATGATATAAATGGTTATTTTTATGTGCTTCCTCTTTTTCGCAGGAGGTATAAAGACAAAAAGGAAGATGCGGCAGAGGCTGAGGTTGATCCAGAAAGGGATCAGAGAACCGTATTTGCTTATCAGGTAAGGATGCATTTAGAATGCTTGTTCTATCATGTTTTTGCGGCCCTCACTTTTCTCCTCATGGTTGCTGGTGTGAAATATTTTGCAAAATTTTCAACAGATATCCTTGAAGGCTAGTGAAAGAGACGTTTATGAATTCTTCTCTAGGGCTGGCAAGGTGAGCTCTACTTTTATTTCATGGTGCCATCTCAAAATTTCTTCTATACAGATTACATTAGGAAAAGACTCATTTAGTTCTTAAATGTCATCTATATGATGCTTAAGATTTCATTTTATGTTATGGAACTCATTTTCATTTAGTTACTTTTTTATTCATGCTTATGGATTTTTTAGCATTTGTAATCTGTATGAAAATATATAAATTGAGGTAAACTTCCAGAAGGTTGTGCTCTAGTTCTCTACTGTTATTAGTTTCCATAGGGCTGGAGTTGTTTGCTTTAGTAATAATACAAGTCATGCATTCTAATTGCTTTTGATCCCTTATTTAATCTGGTTTTATGCAAATCATCATGGACGCAGGCAAATACAGATTGACACTCACATGATTTTTGTGTGTGTTTGGGTCCTGAATAACTATTGATCAAAATTTTCAGGTACGAGATGTTCGCCTCATTATGGATCGAAACTCAAGACGTTCTAAAGGGGTTGGGTGAGTGCTAAAACTTATGACTATAACTTGTTTCTTAGGTGTTATTTGGTTGTGTTTTTTCCTGGTGAAGTTAAAAACATCACGCAAAATTGTTAAAATTTTAAATTCTTGTTTGGACAAAGAGGTGCAAGGCTGGTTTGGTTATTATGCCTGCATCTTTCTTTCTGAGTCCTTATGGATCTTATTATAACTTTTTAATGCAGGTATATTGAGTTCTATGATGTTATGTCTGTCCCTATGGCAATAGCACTCTCCGGACAGCCTCTTCTTGGTCAACCAGTGATGGTGAAACCATCTGAAGCTGAGAAGAATCTAGTTCAATCAACTACATCTGCATCAGCTGGACAGACTGGTCCATATGCTGCTGGCGGTAGAAAGTTGTATGTTGGTAACCTACATTTCAACATTACAGAAGACCAACTGCGTCAGGTAAAATTGTAGGGACTGCTGAACATTCTATGTTTGAGTTGGGTCTTGATTATTGGTTTTGAATGTTGTTAACTTTTAATCACTCAGGGATAGGATTTAATCTGAAAGCTTTATTTAAGGAATCAAATAACACTTAATCCAATTTAAGTGTAGTTAAATTAAATATTTAAGGAGCGAACCATTCAATAATATGAGAGGGCAAAACTTAGAGACAGCATTCATGCGATTTTGAACTTCCAATCTAGGTATTGCATTAGATGCCTTGCAATAACATGTGGGCTTCGAAGGATTTTCTTAAATAGTTTTGAGAAACACACTTAGACATGGTAATGCCTTAGCTGCAAATTGGACTTGGAGAGAAATTGCTCACCACAAGGACACTTCACATAAACTGAATTACTGCTCCTTTTCTTGTTTCTTTACCAAGTTCGTCTTGGCAATTTTTCTGATGACAAGGTTTTAGCTCTTCAACTCAAAGTTTTCCCCATTTCTAGAGAGATAAGGGGGATTCCATTTATTTGTATCAGTTTGAAAAAATGCATCAATGATTATTCACTGGGATTGGAGTGATCAGATAATTTTGTAAGCAATATGAAATAAGCTCTTGAATGTGCTTTTCTTAGTTGATGATTTTCATGCAATATTTGCTAGTCCACTTACCCTGGAGATATTTTTATTACATAGTTGCTCTTGGTCATCTTTTATGAGTATTATATGTCCCTCATTCTTTCCTTTCTTTCTCTGTCTGGTCCTCTTAATTGGGATAATATCTCTTTATCGAATTTCCTTGGGATCCTTGTACTTTTTGCTGGATTCATATTTCTCATTTACTTGTTTAAAATGCTCAGGTTTTTGAACCTTTTGGTTCTGTGGAGCTCGTTCAGTTGCCTCTTGATGAAACTGGTCATTCTAAAGGTTTTGGTTTTGTCCAGGTAATACCTGAGAAACTACTGTGATTATTCTTTGGCAAATCCTTAATCCATATTCTATAGAATGTTCTGCTTTGGAATTTGATCACTCTGTTTATCCTACATGTTGATTAACTATAATCAACTGTTTGTGATCAAGTAGGCCTTTTAGTTAGTATAATCCTTCAATTATTCTTGACAGCCAGGATTCTGTTTTGAAAAGATACTGAACTAACTGTTTTTGCAGTTTGCCCGTCTGGAAGATGCAAAGAATGCATTGAATTTGAACGGACAGCTGGAGATTGGGGGTCGAGTAATCAAGGTGCTAATGGGTGTTGCTGTCTTAGTTTTGTATCAGCGTATGCCTATTTCATTGATTTCTGATTTAGGGTTCCTACTGCATTTGACCCTTCAACTACTGAAGTAAATTAATTGACTGCAATTCTTTAAGCATGTGACCTTTATATTCTTTTGCCACCAACTTCTCTTTTAGCTCCCGATCGATTGACCATGTATCTATCAATTTTCTAGCTGCCAAGCAGCCTTAACAAAGAGTGTTCATATATACACATATTATTTTCTTTTTCCTATCTGTTTAGGTATCGACTGTTACTGATCAAGGTGTATCGCAAGATTTTGGAACTAATGCTACTGCTGCTGATCTTGATGATGATGATGGTGGTGGCTTGGTGAGTATCATCCATGGCCCTTTTTTCTGTTATGATCCAAACTTCTTTTATGCTTCTAAAAGATGCATCATTTTGGTAAAAGAATGGCTTCTGTTGTTTGACATTGCATTTGAAGAGTGCTGTAAACTTTCTCATCTGCTTAAGTTTCACATTTGTCTTTTGTTTTGCTTAGCTTTATCAGTATTTGATGAAATATGCTTTAGTTTTGGCATTTGTATTTTTTTGACGTTTTAGTGAGCTGATAACACATTCTTGTGAATTCCAGTCTCTGAATTCATCATCTCGAGCACTTCTTATGGCAAAGCTGGATCGCAGTGGCACTGCATCAAGGTTTGCCTCATCAATCTTGTAATGTTTTAATTTATAAGTTTTCTGACTGAAACTGCATTTGCCTCCATTATTGCAGTATTGCTGGCAGTGTAGGCATGCCTGCTAATAATAGCACTGGCCTTACTGCTTCAACAGCACCAATTCTTGGAGTTGCACCTTCATTGCCATCCCTTGTTCCTCCTACGATACCGACCTCTATTTCTACCATTCCTGGACTTCCAGGTGGTCTTCAACTCCCTACGAATGGCATCCCTGTTATTGACACAATTGGAAGTCCAAGCGAATGCCTGTTGTTAAAGAATATGTTTGATCCAACCCTGGAGGTTGGTGCTTGCACACAAATTTTAGTGTTTTCTTTCCTTTTCATGTCTTTGTCTAATTGTATCATATTCTTGTGACAGACGGAACCAGAATTTGATTTGGATATCAAAGAGGATGTTCAGGAAGAATGTAGCAAGTTTGGAAAATTGAAGCATATACACGTGGACAGGTAAATTACTAGTTAGACCAGCTACTGCTATGTCTTTGTTAGTTCTGGCAGCAGCCTTGTCTGATTTTGTGGATATCAATGTCATTTATTTTTGTTATCATACTTCTGTTCTACGTTGCTCAGACTGAGTGCAAGTGTCAAATATGGACATGCATCTGGAAAAAAAACAGCTTAACCTTCGTAACATATGTCCAAATTGTATTTGATAGAAATTCCAAATTCAAATATTATAGAATGATCCCATTGCCTAGTTTTTTTTCTTCATAATTTCATTATTATTGTCTTGGATGACTGTGATAGCGTGGCTGATTTATTTGGTTAAAACAGGGACAGTGCTGGTTTTGTGTACTTACGATTTGAAGATGCACAAGGTGCAATCAATGCACAACGGAACCTACATGGGAGATGGTTCGCTGGAAAAATGATCACCGCAACATACATGGTAAAATATCATTTCCTTTTAGTTTAATCCTTTATATATGTATATGGTAAAAGTACCGTGGAAGCCCATGTACTAGGAGTTATATTGTATTTTACCCCATTTATTCAAGTCTTTGTACATTAGATCAAAGAGCAAATTGGTCCTTCAGTGTAAAAACTTCCGTCATTTTATATTGTTAAAAATTGGCGTGGTTGATGGAACAGGTTGACAGTGACCAATTTTTAACGGTAGAAATAGATGAAATTTTAACAAAATGATTAATTTGCTCTTTGATCTAATATATATGGACTAATTTACATATTTCTTGAGTATAGGGGGCAAAAAGTAATCCAACTCTTAATACAAGGCCTTCATTGTACTTTTATTGAAATTGCCCTAAATAATTTTCTTCTTGTAACTTTCAAATTAAAAATAAAAAATCGGGTTCACAGGTGCCACAAACTTACGAGGCAAAGTTTCCAAGCAGCAAGAGATAGTTGGATGATGTTTTGTTCAACCTTAAAATCAAAATCTCCTCGCAACTTTAAACATCTATAGTTAAAATTAGATGGCATTATTGCTACTAGTTTTAGATTTATTTTGCCATGTTTGATACACCACTTATGTACCCTTTTTTTTTCTTGTATAACTTGGAATACATGCCATGACAATGTAATACCTATAAGGTCTTTGGATGTTTTAATTTAAGGTGATTCTCTCATTTTCTTTTTGAGTATTTGGCTTTACAATAGTGCCAAGTTTATTTTCTAAAAATAACGAGTAAACAACAATAATTGGGGTAGTTAGGAGGATGGGCATCATTGTTTTTTTCCAATTTGTTAGTAAGCCTAAGGCAGTCAATCTAATTTCACAGACATCTTTAGGTTGCGACAAAAAATTCGTGTTAAAATCAGCACCAAACCAGATCTTAGAAGGATGCTAATTACCAACGTTTGTCCAATCTCAGTTTCTCAATCATTATTATTTCCATTTTAAGTACAAGAAAGTGTAGGCTCTGTATCCATTTCTCAAGTAGTCAAAGAGAAAAATAGATGATTTAAAACTAGAAGAAATGGAAATCATACACTACTTAACGATCCTCCTCCGAGCTAAAAACCTAGCAAGCGGAGGCGTAAGCGCGATGGTAATCGGAACACGGACAGGAAACAATGCCTTGTTACAAATCACAGCCAATGCAAGAGCTCCGCCGGTAGAAGCAGCAAGCTCAGCCGTTCGATTTCTTCGCGTCTCCTCCACCGTCGATTCATCGATCGAAAACCCATCTGGGTTCGTCAATTCTGGAGGTGGGTTTTGGCCTTTGGAAAAGCCAGGGAGATGGAACTTGTCGAACAACGATTCGACGTCCACGTTGTTCTTGATGGCTACGTAAAGACCGGTTATGGAAGCGGCGGAAACTGAGAAGTGGACACCCAGTGCTACTTTGCCGTATTTCTTGACAAATTCCTTGAATCGGTTTCCACTGAAAATAGCCATTTTTGAGGTGGGTGGAGGCGTTTAGGGTTGGACTTTCACTTGCTTTTGCCTTTGGCTTCGCTTGCTGTTATCAAGTTTCTGGTTTTAGCTATGGAGACTGGAGAACATTTGGGCGGGCTTTACTTGCTATGCTTTGATGGATCCATTTCATCTTTGTCTTCCTTTTGCCCTATCATTGTTTATTTGGAATTTTCAAAATTATTCAATTAGATTTCACCTTATTAATGATATTTAATTACATACAACATATCTTATATTTTAGATTAGTTTGTTAAATGTGTCCGAATTTTTAATTTAACATTAATAATTTAAAAAAATATATTAAGCAGAATGTGAATGTTCCATAACTTCGTGAATCATATTGAAAAAGTTTAAGTGAATGTTATAAAATATCATATTAACTGTTATATTCATTTCGTTTATAGAAATTAAATGTTATATTTAATATTCGCTTGGGTTGTCAATGAAAAAATTGCATTCACATAAATTTCAAACGTAATAAAATTAAATTTCTTATATTATTGATATTTGTTTACACACTATATTATTAAATCATAAATATATTGATATAATTTCAAAGAGTTCAAATAGTTAAATTTCATAACTTAACGATACTTAATTTCTCTATCATTTTAAAAATAGTTCAGTAATTCAAGTTTTATATTATTTCATATTTTTTATTTTTAATATATATTGATTATAATATAAATTAGCATAATTTATAAAATAAATATTTATATTATATTATTTTTACTTTTTAATCATAGTATTATTAGAAAATAAAGTTATGATAAAATCAAATATAAAGTTAGGTAAATTACAAAAATAGTTACTTTTTTTTTTTTGCTTCATATTACATTTTAATCACTTATATTTAAAATGTTATATTTTAGTCACTTACGTTGTCGTTTTCTTACAAAATGGTCACTCTGTTGTTATCTTCCTAACTGCAATCTTACGTGGCAGTCCAAATGAGTTTTAAATGCCAACTTAGATGTCTAAGTGGGACGAGAATAAGTTTTTAATTAAATTAAAATTTTTAATTTATTTACGCCTTAAATTAGAAAACAAAATGAAAATGCGACTAAAATGTAATCTGTAATTGTTTTTGCTATTTACCCTTTAAAAGTTAAAAAAGAGATAATAGCCTTAAAATTGAGATTCTTTCTAATATTTTTTTGGCCCAAAGATTGTGTTTTAAATACTTAAAAAGTGAACGGCAAGGAAAGAAAGAAAGAAAGAATCCTAAAGACTTGAAATAATAATGTTAAAATAAAGAATTATAAATAAAAAGGCCTGAATTAATAATCATCAATCATAATACAATACACACACAGGAACCAACAATGAAGAAACATTATAAACACAATGAGACAAACATATTGTGGTTTTCTTCTCTTTTTAGCTTTTAATTGCTGGGGTTGCTCCGGAAAGATCCCAAAGCCTTAATAGCCGCCGCTCTAAGGATGTACTGATGATATGCCGCCGCCGCAAGTGCTCCCACCATTGGTCCAACCCAGAATATCCACTGTTCATTGTCGCCATTTTTGTTAGTTTCACAAACTAAATGAACAAAAAAACACTGAAATTTTTTTTAGAAAAAGAAGCTTACGTGGTCATCCCAAGCCTTGTCGTTGTTGTAAATAACGGCGGCGCCGAAGCTTCTAGCAGGGTTAATACCAGTTCCGGTGATAGGAATAGTAGCCAAATGAACCATGAACACTGCAAATCCTATAGGAAGTGGAGCCAACACGGGTACATGTGAATCACGGGCACTTCTTTTAGGGTCAGTAGCTGAAAAAACAGTGTAAACAAGCACGAATGTCCCAATAATCTCAGCTCCCAAAGCAGTCCCTTTGTTATAACCAGTCGCCACCGTGTTAGCACCGCCGCCAAGGGAGTTGTATTCACTCTTCATGAATGCCTTAACTAACCCAACACCACAAATAGCACCCAAACATTGAGCTACCATGTAAGCCACCGCCCTTATTAACGACACCTTCCTAGCCAAAAACAACCCAAATGTCACCGCCGGGTTAATGTGACCACCTGCGTCGTAAAACAACCAAAATTCAACAAAAATGGCTAATTGGCTATATTAATGAAGTCACTGTTTTTTTTTTTTTGGGGAGTACCTGAGATACCGGCGGTGCAGTAAACAAGAATGAAAATCATGCCACCAAAAGCCCAAGCAATGCCCAAAAGACCAACACCATCGCATGCATCGTGTTGTTTCTTGTGGCCGATGACGGTGGCTATGGTGACGTATAGGAAAAGGAGAGTAGCGATGAATTCGGCGATCAGAGCTCTGTAAAAAGACCAAAGCTTGATCTCAGCCACGTCGATGAGCGGTGCCGGTGGAGGATCCACATAGTCCTTTCGGCTCACCCCTTCTTCACTCACTTCCTTCGACATGTTTGATTCTTTGTTTCTTCAAAATGTTGGAAGCTTTTTTGAGCTGTTCTGAGTTGATCGTACTGCCGTCTATTTGGGATATGCTCACTTCCCTTTTATAAACTGGTTTCAATGCCACCATAGTTGTGCATTTTTGGATAAGATAAAGGGTACTTTTGGAACAAATATTATCATTTTTTAAGTATTATAAACCATTTTCAATTTTATAGATAAAAATAATAATAACTTTATATTTTTCTATAAAAAATTTATATCTGAACAGCTGATTTTAGACAAATAAATCAATAAATAGTAACTGTAATGATATTTTTATAGAAGGAATTTAAGTTCTTAACTTTTAAAAATTAATTTTTATGATATAAAATTGAATTGAAGACTACATTTTTATTTTTTTTAAATGGTATTTTATTTGTTGAAGGGAAAAGAAAAAAGAGAAAGGGGGAGAGTTGGTAATAATAATGAAGGACAGAGCGGGACAAAGGGGTGTACAGCGAGACCATGTGAGCGTGAGGGCTATGCTTCTCTGTATGTAGGGTTCAATGCTCTGTCATCCAACCGTACCCACCCCCTTCCCTTCAACGGTTATTTCTTGTCTTTTTAAAAAAATATAAAATTTCCACTAATTTGTTTTTCCTCATTTTCCCCATATGTCCCTTACATGTCTCCATTTTGGGCAACCCCTCCTTCCCCTTTTCCTTTGCTTTTGACACGTCATTCCGCCCTTTTTGGTTCAATTATTATTTGGACCCTGAATTTAGTAACATTTCTCATATTGATGCTTTAATTTTTTAACTAAGTTAAATCCTAAACTTGACAACCGTTCTCATATTAGAGTCTGGACAAGGTAATTGTTCCTACATTGGGGCTTAAATTTCTTTTTGTCCAAGTTAATATCTAAATTAAGTAATCATTCCAACATTAGAGCTTAAACTTCTTTTTGTCCAATAGGAATTTCAAGGGCCAACATGATGAAAAAAAGTTCAAACCTCAACGCGAGAACAACTTAACTTGAAAAAAAAATCAAATCAAACTTGAAAAAAGTTGGCAACCCCAAAAATTGATTCTTTTTCTAAAACTTCCAATTTCCCTTCTTTTTAGTTTACATTAATTTTAAAATTGATACAATAAATTAATCATAAAATAATCAAATAATATAATGATTACATTTTAGTTACTCAACTTCAAAAAGTTACAATTTGATCATTAAACTATTCAAAAATTTTTATTTTAGTTCTTAAATTCGAGACATTCGAAATTATTTAATGAAAAATAACTTGATCGTAAAAAGAAATGAAATGAGAGCTTTTGGTTAGTGTTGTTAGTTCAAACAAAAAAGCTATAAAACAACGATTTCAATAACTTAATAACTTAAATGAAAACTTTTAAATGATTTAATGATATTTTGTAACTTTTGAAGTTAAATAACCAACACATAAACCTTGAGTAGAATTTACCATTTATTTTTTCACTTCCAATTTTCCTTTTTTAAAAAAAATTAGTTTATAGTGATTTTAAAATTGATACAATAAATTTTATCATAAAATAATATAAGAATAAAATTTATGAGACAAAAATATATAGTATATAAATATAAGATAAATACGTGAATTATTTATTTTTATAAGACAAAAAATAAATACATGCATACATGGAAGAAAACCATTAATTTCTTTTACTTTAAGATGAATATTTTCTAAGTTCTTACGTTAACTCTAAATTACGTAAATGGAAACTTCGTTATAGTGATTGAAATAACAAATGAAAATTAAATAAAAATTAGTATTCGGGTGCGAAAATAATTAGTTTATTTGAATATCCTCACATTAAAATAAATACTCATTAAATAGGTCTTTTAAATGCCCTATCAAATAAAATCATTGTTACACATATTAACTATGTATTAGGTATAATATAAGAATAAAATGCGAACTTGATGGTTTTGCATTCGGGTTCAAAGTTAAACATAACACTTTTGTTTGGTCCGTTGATCAAATCGGATGGTGTAAGTTGGATTAATCAAGAATCATGTGGCAATAGCTGGCAAAAAAAGAGTATCATGGATGATGCTGCGGTATCATTCTGGATTTTTCTTTTCCATTGATCTTATCGTCTTTATTACCTGTAATGTACACAAAAAGACACGTCAAGGTCCCACCCGCTCCTCCGTTAGGACCGTTTATTTTCTAACCAATTCTTTTGCCCAAATACAACTAATTTTACTTTAAAAAAACTATTTTTGTCAAAATTAAAATAAGCTAAATAGTTTTTAATTCACAAATATAAAGAAAATAATCTAAATCGTTAAAATAATATTTAATTATTATAAAAACCATAACATAAATTAAAATAACATCAGAGTTTAAATAGAATTTAAATATGAAATAATTTACCTCGACACATATTTAAATAATTTACTAACTTGAATTTCAAAATAAAAATTTCAAAATCTCAATTTTATCGATATAATCAAGGTTGAGTTATTTTAATTAATAAACATTAACAAAATGTATATCTAGCTCAAATTTCATATATATGTTCTTTGCACTAGTATTGAGATAAATATCAAAACTATATAAATTTTAGTTTAATATACAATTTTAAACATAAGCTTTAATCTTGTGACATTGTCGAATAACATCATTTTATATTTATATATTGCATACATAATTAGTTATATTTATATGATATAATATTTATTTATTTTAATGTATATGATGAATTAAATTTAAAATTTTAAGTATACGTTTGAACAGTAATAATATCAAATTAAAGTTTATATATGAAATTGCATAATAAATTAAAATTTATGTATAATTTTAAGATTTATTGTAATAAAATTTTATTTACCATAATAATAATAACAAAATTATAATGATTTTTTTGTTCACCTGAAAATTATCAAAATAATAATTTGTGAGAAATCCAGAAGCTTCTACTTTTTACGGGAAAAAGAAAAAGCAAAGCCGCGAAAGGGAAGCAGTGGTTTGGTATTAGTCAAATCATCTGCCACGTAAGCAAAGTCCGATGAAAACGAGTGGAAGTTTCCGGATTGTTCAGTTGGAGCCGTTGGAATAACGGGAAGAAAAGAAATTGGGGACCCGTTTTCCCTCGCTTTAAAGCAACACAACGGTTATTGCAACTACAAATTTCATTATATAAGCTAAAAGCACGTCTAAATCGAGGGTCCATTATTTCTTAAATTTTAAACCTCTTGATTTGGAATACTACTCCGTTATCATTTCTTCATTAAATTTATATTTATATTTTGATGATTTAATTTAAAATTATTAAATAATTTTTAAAATTTTAAAAGATTTCTTTTAAATAAATAAATTAATCTATTTATTTTATTTAATTGATTTTTTAGTATAATGTCATTAAGTGTTGTCACAATAAAAACGAGGCATACTTAAATATAATTTTTAAAATCATAAATAAAATTAAAATTATTTTTTGAAAAATTAACACTCGATAATTTAGGATTATACTAAAATACATAAATTATCGCATTGCGAGGATTTTCATGTATATTGATAGAAGTTTATAAAAAATTGTCTTTGATGCAGGTGAGGAAAATGACTTGCCGCAATTTCCCCACTTAGTTGTAAGGCTGTTTTCTTCTGCTTGGCTCTTGGGAAAATCGAAAGATTCTCAAAGAATCCTATCAGCATTGTCTTTTTTTAACATTAGAAAAGGATCAAGTTTTAATTTTTATTTTATTTTATAATGTCTTTATTAATTTAATTTAAATAATTAATAATATCAGTGTAGATTTCTTTTTAAAAAATCGTTCTAACAAAAAAAATCATTGTGATAAGTTAAAATAAATATTTTTTAAATAATTTTATTATAATTTTTATCATAAATGCTATTTTTGACATAATAGCTAAAACTATTCATAGTCCCTTCCAACCCATAAAGAAGAGGATAATGCGCTTCAGTTGCATTAAGGCGAAACTAGAAAAATTTTTTAAGAGGTGAAATTAAATTGTAATTTTTACGATAAAATATAACTTCATCATTTTAATAGATTATATATTTATAAGTTTTAAAAGATTAAATCAAAATTTTATATTTTAGGGTTAAAGTATAATTTTATATTTACTAATTTAAATTTTTAAAGGGATTATATGAAAAATTTTCATTTTAGGAGATCAAGACCCTTGCCAGCTCCTAATTTCACTACTACTCATACATATTTGATAACAATACTTATAATAATTAAGTTAAAATTTAATCAACAGTTAAAATAAACATTTCAAAACATAATAAAAGTCGAACTCAAATCGCAAGCTCGCTATCGGTTTTTACAAATAATTAGGGATACGATGCCTTTCAACATAAATAATTGTGAAAAAGAAAAAGAAAACAATAATATAAGAACTCATTATAGTTTTAGAAAAGGAGGATGAAGGCGTTTGCCAAAATTCAACGTAAAGTACAAAAATACATGAAGCACATATTATTATTTATTTTTGTAAATTTCACAGTCGATTGCATATTTTTTATTAGGTTAAGTTGTCTTATATATATATATATATTAAATCATGTATTATCCTAGCGTTGCCTGAATGAACTTAACTATGAGACTTTCTATATAATTTTAAATTTTGATAAATAAATAGAACTGTTATAAAAAGAAGAAGTGATTATTGGATAAATTTTAGAATATATAATTAATAAATCAAAGTGGAATAAATAAATTTAAGTATAGCTGGAAACATGAATAAAGTGATAGACTGTGGCCCTTAATGACCAAATAATAGCAACTATTGCCTTGCAAACTTAGATCCTATTTTATTCACAATCTCTATCCAAGAATTCAATTTTGGAATAAATTATGTCTATATTCGACTTATAATTATAAATTAAATACTACAAAACAAAATAGAACTAGTAATGGCAAGGTAATAGAGCCAAATTAAAATATCTTTGAAAGTATTTCAAATATTGTAAATTTAATTTAAAATAAATCTAAAAGAATTTACAAACTGAGACACAAAAACCTATTGAATTATAGCTCGATTGACATGAGCATTATAATAATAAGAGAAAGGTCTCTTGTTCCAAACTCTTTCAAGAAATAAAAGTAAAAATATGATTACAATAGATGTACAATATTAGAATATTTAAATGATACCATCACTCAGTTGGATTGAAGATGTTAATAACAATTCTGCCAAACAACATTTGTGTAACAGTTGGCAACTTTAAGGGCCAATCTGATAAAATAAAAGTCTAAGGACTAATATGAGAAACGTTGTCAAGTTCAGGAGCCAATCATTATATTAAACCTTCTTTTTAATATTAACTTCGGCCCATCAGTCCAAGTTTAGATAAGAGGCGTAAGAGAATTGGGACAATATTTTAGCCAATTGAAATCTCAAATTAGTGGTTGACCCAAACGAATCCAAATGAGCGGCAAATAGTTAACTAATAGACTCAAATGACAATTTTCTTGGAGGTCCAATCCACTATGAAAGAAAGTTGTTTCAAAAAAATATTTAAAAAAAAATTAAATAACAACAAAATTAAGTTTTAGTTAAAATTTTGAAAATTATAAATTTTAAGTTATTATTATTATTTTTTTGTCATAGGAGAAAAACACATAAATTAAACAGATACAATTATTGGTGTCATAACACCAATAACATAAGTACCAAGTTGATCAAGAAGCGTCATTAAAGGAGAATAATAGAAAACACTTTGCAGTGCTTGTTCCCAAGCCATCAATGCTAGGCCATCAACAAGTTCATTACCCTCCCTGTAAACAAGTTGGATAACCATGTCCCACTCCTTCAAACAGAGTTAAACTTTCCGAATTAAATTGATCTCTCCATCTTTAGTATCGCTGGTCAACATGCTAACAACATCAAAACTTTGTTGTCCACTCATCCAAGCAAGCATGAGTCCTTCAACTACACCCCTCATCATCGCTTCCATATTGAACATGAGTTGTTGAGTCTAGAAAACTCAACAAACCCATTCTCTATTCCAATCCTACATAAACCCCCCACAAGCAGACACACTAGTAGAAGACTTACAAACACCATCAATATTCAACTTGCACCATCCCGAATTAGGTTTCCTCCAACTAGCCAATAATCACATTTCTCGAGCGGCTACTTATGATATTGTTATTAGCATTCTCCATATCGCACCAATACATTGTTGCTGCAGTTGCAAACTCCTTTGCAATACCTATTCAAGCTCTACAAAATTGCCATAAAAAATGAATCTATTCATTTGCTTCCGTAGGCTCCAACATAATCCTCTAAAGAGGATATCCCAACCAAAACTATCTCGAGCAAAGTAACTGGGATTAGAAAGATTCTCGTTCACCCATCAGGAATCTGCATAGTCATGAATTCAACAAGTTTCTCCTCTCAAATTGCTTCCAAATGACCGACGCTACAATACATCCATGAAGCACATGGTCCAAAGTTTCATCCTCAACTTTGCACACTTCACACCTCGCATCAATGGTCATATGCCTTCTCTTCCTTTCATTGTTTGTTAACAATTTACCCAAGCACATTAACTATAGAAAAACTCGAATTCTTTGGCGTCCTCTAAATACTGTTATTATTTTATTAATTTTATATATACAAATAAGTTGGTGAGATAAACTCAATTAGCGTATTAATATATGTACTAATGATAGAGTTTTAATTTCCTTGTAGAAGAAATTAACATTTAATTCGTAAGGTAAAATACAAAATTGCTTTCAAGTTTTTTTTAGCACTTATGCATATTAGTAAAGAAAAGAAATCATTATAATGTTAACTTTTAATATATATATATATATATAATCAAACAATGTCACTTTCAAAAAATAAATAAATAAACAATGTCAAATTGAAAAACCAAAATACCCTACTACTAAACCTAAAAAAAAAACCCTAGAAAATTACCCTGATAATAATAACCAAAGCTTTAGGCGAAAACTGAATATGAAATTACTATTAAAATATCAGCAGTTTGATTTTGAATATGCAATGCAGTCCCTAATTGAAAGCCCAGGCGTTCTCCCTCCTTATCTCTTCTTCTTCTTCGGGGGTGAAATCATTCTCTATGTTGAAGGTTTTTCGAATCTCCTCCGGCGACTTTCCCTTTATCATGTCCGCCACCGTTTGGCACATCAAACCCAACAAGCTCTTTATATTCAAAAAGTTAGCCGCCTGAAATCCAATTTTCAATTTAAAAAATTCAAGATCGTTTAAGAAGCACGATAATGGCAGAATCGTAAATAGAGAAAGAAACTAACCAATGTGAGATAATAGAGGGTGTTCTGGTCAACTTTGGCGAAATTGGCATCCCAATCTTTAAATTTAGTAGGCAATTCATCGTCCTTATCATCGACGTGCTTGGTGCAAAACTCGAGGACCTTGGCTAAGGTGTTACCGGTTACGCCGGGGATAGGGATTTCGCCGTCGGCGCAGTCGTCTTCGATCATGTTCTTGATAGTCTGTGATTTAAGCGCCACCGCTTCGTCCACCACGAAAATCACTCCGTCGGAGCTCTTCAATGTAACCTTCTTGGAAGTCGACGACGCCATTGTTGGTGGTTGAAGAAAACCCTAATCCAAACAGAGAGCGAAAATATGATGCTTAAGATTATTAATAACGACTGAGGGAAAGTTTATGCAAAAAGTGAGGGAAACTCGTATGGTATTTATAGAAGGATTTAGCGTACGCACGTACTGAATTGAACCTAATTCTACTCATACTAGGATTTTACAATGAATAAAATAAAATAAGTGCATGTAGATTCTAGTAAATATAAAACTCTCAATTTGGGCCTGGAAAAAAAATTAAATTTCATCTCTCTATAATGCCATCAATATATTCATTAGCTAATTTAATTAAATAATTATTCCTATATATTATTTTCATTTAACAAAACCCATTCTAAAATATATTGGTCTAACTAATTAAATATTAATATTAATATTAATATTCAAATCATGACTGAATTTTTGTATTATTTCAATATTAATATTTTTAAAATTAAATAACATTAATATAATTTATTCTAAATTAGTTAAATACATTTAAAAATGCTTTATAAATTACTTACCTTTTCAATTAATTAATGATTTTTCAATAATTTTATTAAAATTTAATTTATACAACTGCCCCATATATTACATAAGAATTCACACTAATATAGTAATAAATTTATTTGAATATTATGCATGTAAAAACGATCGGATTATTATATTGTACATATTCAATTGTTTTACTAACAATTGGCAGTATTTTGCATGCTTTGCTTTACGCTTTTCCCTATCGATATGATAGCATATAATAAACACAATTATATTTATAAATTTAAAATTAAATTATTAAAATATTAATTGTATAAATTATTAAACTATTTATATGGCTGGTTAGGACTCAGTCCTAAAATAAAAAAATTCATTTAGACCCTTTAAAATTTTTAAAATTTTAAATTAGTAAAGATATAATTGTACTTTAACCCCAAAAATGATAAAAAATTGATTTAATCTTTTAAAAATCTCATTAAGTAAAAGTCAATTATCTATCCAATCTAATATTAATTGGATGCTTGAATACTTAGAGACTTTCATGCGTTTGTATACAAAGTATCTTCCAACCCTTCTACAACAATTCATTAGTTAATTAGACATTCCCCTTATCTAATCTAATTCAAAACTCCTCTAATAGCCACTCCATTAGTAAGCGAGGCTCCCATATCAAGATTTACTGATTTCCTTCCACTACTTTAGTTTTTCCTTGAATCCTATTCAAATGGTTAAATTTTATTTTTACTATCATAAAATTAAAATTTAATTTTTTCCTAAATAAATTTAATGTAAATGATTTGAAGAAGGGTACACTTTTTTAATTATTTTAATATCTCGGATGGGTTAACCAATAAGTTATAAAGGGCTAAAATGATTTTTTTAAATATATATTTTAAAATTTTAGAGTTAAGACTAAATTGATAGATTTTGTAAACATTGAGGACAAATTTTATTAAACTTTTAGAATTAGAACTAAAATGTCAAAATTTATAAACATTGAGAGCTAAATTTGTTAAAATTTTTTATATGTAGGATCAAATTGATAAAATATGTAAATATTAGAGGTCTAATTTTTATTAGACCAATAAAAAGCCACATCAATTAAGAGTGATTAAAATATTTAATTTTAAAAATTTTAACGATTAAATTTTAAAAAATAATAATTAGATAATTAAAATAGAATAAAAATCATAATTAGATGATATTTTATAGTTTACCCATAAAAATAATTTTAGCTGACAAAATGTAATGGACTAATATTTGAGAAGCATGCTTAAAACGTATTTCGGATGACAAAATATTTAATTTAACATTGTTTTTAGTGTTAAAAAGGTGTTTTAATACATCATAAAAAATGTTATCATATTCCTGTTTGTATATAAAAAATTAAATACATTAACCAATGTCACACTCACGATAATAATAAAAGCATTAAATTGAAAAAAAAAATCCTCTAATCTAGAAAATACTAAACCCTGAAAATATAACAAAAATAATAATAAAATAACTAAAAACCAATATAACGAAAATGTCCTCTAATCGACAATCCTATCGTAATATCGACACTTTGATTTGAATGCATGGAATCCCTAATCGAAAGCCCAGGCGTTCTCCCTCCTTATCTTTTCTTCTTCTTCGGGGGTGAAATCGTTCTTTATGTTGAAGGTTTTCCGAATCTCCACCGGCGACTTTCCCTTCATCATGTTCGCCACCGTTTTGCACGTCAAATCCAGCAAGCTCTTTATTTCCAAAAAGTTAGCCGCCTGAAATGCAATTTTCAATTTCAAAAAATTATTATTATCATCCACGATTTCAAAATCGCTTAAGAATCACGACAATGGCAGAATCATAAACAAGAAAAAAAAAAAGAAAGAAAAAAACCAACCGAGATGAGATCAAAGAGGGTGGTCTGGTCAACTTTCACGAAATCAGCTTCCCACTCTTCAAATTCAGTAGTCGGCTCACCGTACTTACCATCGACATGGTTGTTGCAATACTCGAGGACCTTGGCTAAGATCTTACCGGTGACGATGGGGATAGGGATTTCTCCATCGGCGCAGTCATCTTCGATCATGCACTTGATAGGTTGCAATTTAAGCGCCACCGCTTCGTCCACCTCGAAAGTCTCTCCGTCGGAGCTCTTCACTATAATCTTCTTGGAAGTCGACGCCATTGTTGTTGGTTGAAGAAACCCTAATCCAAACAGTGAGCGCGAAAATCGAAGGCTTAAGATTATAAAAAAGTGAGGGAAACTCGTAAGGTATTTATAGATGGATAACTATTAGCATACGTCATTGAATTTAGACCTAATTCCACTCGCACTAGGATTTTAAATACAGTGAATTCTATAATAAAATAACCTCTAGTTGAAATTCACATGATTTGAAATTTTATATCATACCTTTAATTAATTAATACTTATAATTATATTGTTTAAAATTGTTCCACAATTGTTAGTAAAATAACACTAATATAAATTTTTTATATTAATTACAATATTGAACAAGAATAATATTAATATATATAATTGGAAATAGAAAACAAAATTAAATTGAAATATTATATTGGTAGTTGAGGCGGTTTAAATAGTCTTTTTAAGACAGATTTGACCAATTCTTTAGGTGCTGAAGAAAAATCGGCTATCTTCCAAAATACATCATTGAAAAGTATATTGAATAATATTCGATATCTCGAAAAAGTTGGAAAATATTTTTATTAATAAAAACATCATAATGAGTTAAAGAGCAAAATTTTCAAGAAAATTTAAAGTTAATGTCTAATTAACTATGTTTAAATATTTAGATAACTAAAAGATTATAAAAGTAGAGGCTCATTGTTGTTGTGGTGTGGTATTGATTCTATATTCGATTTTTGTTGCTATGTGCTCTACTTATTTTGCTGCTGTAAACCGATTTTGTTGGGATTGGTGCAACGCAAGATATGGATTAGAAGTTGTCTTTGTTGCTAAAGCTTGAATGGGGTTCAATTTTTGTGAAATGGTATTTCGTGGTTGTCGTGAGTTTGTCCTATTGATGTCGTGAGGTTCTTATTGTTAGTTTTTCTAGTTCTTGTGAAATGGTCTTTTGGTGGCTGTCGTGAGGTTTTTATTGTTGTTATTGCTGCTGCTAGTTTTTATTCGATTTTAGGTCAGCTCTTTTTGCCCAAATCTGAATGATCCTATGATATTGAAAACTCTATGTAGTGGACTAAGTTGATTATTGAATGATCAAAATTTTTTTTTTTAAAACATTGTAAAAGTAGGGAGCCAAAATATATGATTAGGGGCTAAATCTCAATTTAAATATGGTAGAAGAATCAACATCATAATTTTACAAAAAGGAAATCTTGATAAAGTGTTTCATATAAGAATCTGATTAACTTGTAAAACAAGTGTATTATATTGCAAATATTCAATTATTTTACCAACTTTGACAATTATTATTGGGATAAATTTTAAAATTATATATTAACTTTGATTTGAACTTGATTCATTATAATTTTATACATAAAATTTAATTTCATTCAATTCTCACAAATAATTGACACAATTATTGATATAGCATTATTTTATGTGTATGATCACACTAAATCAAAATTTTGTGTATAATTACAATAAATCAAAATTTCATATATAAAATTATATAAAATTACACATTAAACTAAAACTCATATATAAATTTGTAATTTATCCCAAAATAATTTCCATGACATCTGAATTTATATATATATATATATATTCTTTGTCGTCTTGTTGTAAATTTCTGTCTATGTCATAGATCTTTTGCTTCTTAAACCCTAGGGACTACCTAAAAAACAAGACCAAAAAAAATAAAATCGACAAGGGTTGTTGTAACTCGAGTTCACCCCTCATGGGAAAATTTTCTTCTTTTCCCCGGGAAATTCTACTGTTTGACTAAGAAACCAACGCCTCTATGCTAGCTTTCTTTGCTGTTTTACAAACAGGACAAGAATCAAGCAAGGCTTCACAATTCTTACACGAACAAAGATGTCTGCAAGGAAGGAACAAAACACAACTACTTCGGCTATTACAACATTTGCAAACCATTCTTGTATCCTCATCTTCACAACATGATTCTGCATCGTCGACTCCATTGATGAAACAACACGAAGCTCGTTCTTTTAACGCTTCAAGCTTGTTGTTCAAACACATAGCCATTGCTTCCTTTTCATAAGCCACTTTTTTCCATCCTTGGTTATCCATCTCTAGTTTCTTCAACAGATTTTGTAATTCTATTAATTTGTTTTTTGCTTTTTGTATCTCCTCGTCTTTTTGATTCAGTAAAATCAATGCCCTCGATTCTATTTTGTTTAAAAACATAGTAATTTGCTTTTTTCTTTGTTGTTCCAGCAACAATCGCAATCTCCCATTCTGAATAACAAGAAACAAAAAAAATCATGAAAGAAAAACCGACAATGAAGATCTAAATCATCTTTTAGTTTCTTTCAATTTCAATTCAAAAACCGAATAATAATAATAAATTTAACTCTAAATATTTACATATATTATCAATTTAATCTCAATTTTAAAAGATTTAATAAATTGAATTTTTAGCATTTACTCATTTACATAAATTTTGCAGATTAAATTTATTAATTTAATGCCAAATGAAATGTCAATTGAAAAGGTATTTTTATTTTTTTGTTTTTTTCTTTTTCTTTTTACCTGTGATATGATGAACTGATCAATCTCATGTCGCTGCTGCAACTGTTGCTGTCGATGATCAAAAAGGAACTGATTAAACGCGCCACTGCCAAGGCCACCATTGTCGCCGCTGCCGCTACCACCACCACCACCACCAAAGCAAACATTGTCAGAATAGAACTGAGCTTCTTGTATGGCCATTTTTTTCCAATCAACAAACAAAACTCCCTCAAAAATAAAGCCAAGAATTCAAATCAAACCCTCTTTTTTTCTTCTCAAAATCAGATAAAAAACTCAGATGTTTTTATCATTTTTTCTCACTTGGATCAAAGAAAACTCTTTTTTGAACAAAAAGGAAGTGAAAAGGGTGATGAAGTCAAAGATATGAAGATGAATATATATATATACACGAAATTTGAATGCACAATGTATTAAAGTAACTGAAAAAATACATAAAAGGAAAGACAGAAAAAAAGACAGGCTACTAATTGCTCATAGAAATGTCAAATATGTCAGTTTAAGTCACAATTGAAAAGCCTGAAGAAAAGGATTTATTATAACAACTCCTGCCAAGTCACGTCTCAACTTTTATTTATATATAGCAAATATTTATATGGAATCCAGTGGTGCTTAATTAACGTTGCCAAAATAACTCACAAACTGTTGTGTTTTACTTTTTAGGTAAAACATAAAATAATACCCACGTGTTTGTTTCTAAAGTTGTACATGGTTGGGCCGGTTTCTAATAAAAATTTAGACTCAATTGATATACTCGGGTCATTTTAAAAAACGATTCTAAAAATTTATTCAAACTTGATCCGGGGGGAAGATAGGGGCTAGCAGGGTTGGGTCTCCCTTAAAATGTAAAACTGTTATTTAGGTTCCTAAAATTTTTTAAAAATTTTAAATTAATAAAGATAAAATTACACTTTGGCTTCTCTAAAATTATAAAAATTCGATTTAATTCATTATAAAGATATAGACTATAAAAATTTAAAATCAGCCCCCTAAAAAATTATTCTTGCTTCACCCCTAAACTTAATCTGAATAAAAATATTAAAACCCATTCTGATTTGCCCGTATTAATTTTTTTACGCCCACAATGTCAATGTATCATAATAGCTAGTATTATAATTAAATCACTTGTTTAATTTAGTGTTATTAGTCAATTTAATACAAATTTACTTAAAAAATATGGTCTAAAACCATTTTTAAGAAAATAATAAAATATTTAAACAAGGATGTTTTTATCTTTCACCATTTTATATTTAAATAAAACAATTAAAACCAAATAATAGAGTTTGAATCCAAAATAATAGGAATCTACACAAATATTTTATCAATCCACCTCTAATTTTCTTTCACCCCATCGACCATTGCGACATAATATATAGGTTAAAATATATCTTAAGTTCTTGTAATTTTTATAAAATTTTAATTTAATCTCTCTATTTTCATATTTCAACATTTAAATGCAACTGTTAACACTTATTTTGTTAAATTCACGTTTATTATAACATCATTTTTAGTTAGATGAATGGTAAGTGAGTATTTTCTTAATTTCAAAATGTCACAGTAATAAATTTAAAAGTGATAACAATAGAAGAAGAATTTTAAATTTTAAAAAGTAGAGGAACTAAAATACCGGAAAATAAAAATATAGGGACTAAATTTTAAATTTGTAAAGAGTTAGAGGGATCTATGACATATTTTAACCTAAGAATATATTAGATCCCGACAGAGCCCACAAGGATCCAGCCCATTGTGGCTTCTAACATGGGACTTTGGGCTATCTATCTGTGCGTTCTTTCGTGCCTTTCAATGGAGGCTTATCCCTCTCACCTTAAAACATAAATACATACACAAATTGAGGAAACAATCCAAAACCCTTATAGCTTCGCTTTGGTTGCTTTCAGTTTTGGCGGGAGGATAGAGGAGAGAGATCTCTGCGAAGAATCCATGGCGGGCGATTCAGAGATGAACCCAGAGCAGGTAGAAGAAGAGTTCAGCGTATGGAAGAAGAACACCCCTTTCCTCTATGATCTCGTCATTTCTCACCCTCTCGAATGGCCTTCTTTGACTGTCCATTGGGTTCCTTCTTCTCCCACTCCTTACGGACCTGACCCTACTTTTAACGTTCACAAACTCGTCCTCGGAACTCACACCAGCGGCGGCGCCCCCGATTTTCTAATGATAGCCGACGCAGTTCTCCCCACTCTCGCCTCTGAGTCCAATATCGCTGCTAAAAATGATGACCCAGTTATCCCTAAGGTTTGTTATTTTGTTTCATTTTTTTAGGTTTTCATTTACTTAATTTCGTGGGCACTCTCAGTCTTCGATGATATTTATTGAATTGTATCGTATTATAGTTCTTGTTTATGGGCAGTGTTCTTTGGCTACCAATTGTTTGATGAAATTACTAGCTGGATTTTGTTTGCTGATGATAGGTTGAGATAACACAGAAAATGCGTGTTGATGGGGAAGTCAACAGGGCTAGATGTATGCCTCAAAACCCGGTTATTATCGGCGCAAAGACCAGTGGCTCCGACGTTTTCGTGTTTGATTATGCCAAGCAGGCTGCAGCTAAAGAGCAGGAGGGTGACTGTGTTGCTGATTTGAGGTTGAGGGGTCATGAAAAGGAAGGGTATGGATTATCATGGAGTCCATTTAAGGAGGGTTATCTTTTGAGTGGTTCACAAGACCATAAGATATGCCTTTGGGACTTGTCTTCTTGGCCTCAAGATAAGGTTCTTGATGCAACCCATGTTTATGAGGTATTTATAGGACTTTGCTCTTTTGTTTCATAGGAAATGCTCGGATTTTTTGACCTTGAAAACATTTATTACTTGATTGTGAGTATCTGTGAATGTACTTGTAGGCCCATGAGAGTGTGGTTGAAGATGTGTCATGGCATTTGAAGAATGAGAATATATTTGGTTCTTCTGGTGATGATTGTATGTTAATGATCTGGGACTTGCGCACTAACCAAACTGAACAACGTGTTAAAGCTCACGACAGAGAGGTGAATTAACAAATTTTACCCTAATATTACAGTCTTTGTGTAGTATTATGTTTCCATTTCCATTTGATCATCGGATAAGAAATGTTTGTTTTTTGGTCTCAGATCAATTATTTGTCATTCAATCCTTATAATGAGTGGGTTCTGGCTACAGCATCGTCCGACTCCACCGTAGGTTTGTTTGATGTACGAAAGCTGACTGTACCTTTGCATGTTTTAAGCAGCCACAGGTGAGTTTACTGCCTCTTAGGTCGATCCCTGTGTTTATATGCCAAAGCTAGTTACAATTCGATTCTATCTTTCAGTATATGCGGTAATATAGTTCTAGCTGCATCCAAACTCCATTAGTAAAGAAATATTTTACTGCACAAATGGTGCTTGAAATCATTGAAATAGGTTTTGTAACCTCGGGTTTGTCTTTTACAGTGGAGAGGTCTTTCAGGTAGAATGGGATCCTAATCACGAGACGGTGCTGGCATCTTCTGGTGATGATAGGAGGTTGATGATTTGGGACCTTAACAGGTAATTCATGTTTGGATCGATACTAGGAATCTGTTAAATGCTTTTATTTTGCCTGTCATATATCACTTATTATGCTTTCCCTTCGTTTTTGCTTCCAAACTTTTTGTGATCATCATGTTACTCGGACTTGGGTGTGAGCGTGAGTGTGAGATACAGAGTCTTTGACAAACATGGATATATTCGTACTTTCATGATTCTTTTATGTATTTGGAGGAACCTTGGAGGTCCTATCCTCAACCATGCTCCTGAACTGCTCTGTTCTCATGTAATTCGATCATGTCCACCTTTAGCATTGTCTCATTCATAAACATTCTCCTCCTCTGCGCTCTCCCTCAGGATCAATAATTGGCTTATTCTCAATGATTTGCAGGATTGGAGAAGAGCAATTAGAAATCGAATTAGATGCCGATGATGGCCCTCCCGAACTTCTCTTTTCTCATGGAGGCCATAAAGCTAAGATTTCAGATTTCTCGTGGAACAAAAATGAGCCATGGGTGATTTCTAGTGTAGCTGAAGACAACACACTTCAAGTGTGGCAATTGGCAGAGAGTATATATCGAGACGAGGATGACACTCAAACTGCCGAAGACCATCCATAGTCCATAGAAGTTGGATTTAGAGTTTTAAGGATATGACCTTTTTAAGTAAGATCATTGTGAGTTTATAATAATGTTTTGTATGTGGACAGCTTTAGGAGTCTTTTAACATGTAATTTAATATTCAAACCTTGTGCCTGCTGTTGAACTAAATTTGATGTAAAACTTATGACACTGAAGTTTGGTTTCAACTTAATTGAGTTTTATCGCCGAACCTAACTTAAATTTAACATGTATTATTGCGGATATATAAAAGGTTAAGTTATATTAGTTGTCATTCGATTATGGTTTATTTCTCCTTTTTTATTTACCAAAAATGAAAAGTTGCAAAATAATTTTTAACTATCAGTAATTTTTTTTGTCACTCAGTTATTAACTGAAAAATTATAAAGTAATCTATCAACTAATCAATTTTAATTTTTTTATCATGAATTGGTTAATGTAAAAATGGAAATACAGATAGAATTGAATTGTTGGGTGAGTAATTAACTCATAACAAAAAATAAAAATAAAAAAAATCCCTTTTTAACAAAACAAAAGGACTTGTACCAGATTGCAATGAACAAGACACATCTAAAAGGAAATTCAAGATCAAGTACTCATTTTATCTCTGCTAACTAAACAGTTCAACCATCTTTTTTTCCAATTTGAAAGCCACATTTGTGGCAACTAACAAGCTCGAAGGCGGCTATAGTTAGGCACAGTTAGCAGTTACAGGAAAAAACCGTAACCTTCAACGACTCCCTCACCGTTCTACAACTACGAGTTTTCATCAGACATTCATTGATCAAAACCTCGGTTAAAAGATGGCACTTACCCTCTTTGAGCAGGCATCTCCGGCCTTCCTAAAACCAAAAACTTTGTAAGCTACCAATGTCAATCGCAAGCTAGGGGACTGCAGGGAGTGAAAACTTGAAACTCACCTGCTATGGGGGCTCACACCTCACAGTATTTGAAACATCATAGATATTCCACCTTAAATTCTGTAATTCAGCAATAAAAGAATTCATATAGCTCAGAAAGACGGAACTAGAACTCAACGAAACGAGGGCAAACTTCAATAACAGCAAAATGGTATAATGAAAAACACACTAATCCGCAAAAGCACCTATGAACTTTTTAAATTCATCGGCAAAGCATAGCATCATCAATCATAATTAGCTATAGATCTCATACATTGTAGGCAGGAAAAAGGGATAAGGCAATTTATTGAGTTTAGCTCCCAGACACTACGAGCTATAATCCAGAAGTTTCCACTTTACAAGTTTATCGTCTTTAAAACCACAAAAACATCTCAGATAAACCATAACTACGGAATTAACATGAAAGGGAAATGAAAATTGATAAAAATGAAAAAGCAATGCAACCTGAGGGAGCGTGATGGATCCGAAAGAAACTTGCTTGTTGGAAGACAAATATGTACCCCATAGAATATGGATAATGCTCGCCTCAACAGTTCTTTAACCTGCTGTAGCTGGACGAACACCTCCCAAGAAAATAAATATCAGTATCAAAGCCACAACATAATCAAAAGCAGTGTTACACATTGCATGCAGCTATATTCCGTTTTTAAACAGTCATTGGTCAATACAGCTTATAATATTCGGAATATTGCATGAACAAGTTCAAATATCTGTTAAAAGGCCTCTCTTAGATTATAGCTCATACACCATGAGGACTTGAACATGTCCGTGTCAACACCTAAATATACAAATAATGTTCTGTGACTCATGGTGGTTCTTAAATCTTATGTAAATCTTTTGCCATTCCTCTCCTAATAATTCTAAACTCGACTAGTAGATCTGTACTAGATGATGATATATTCAAAACAATACTCAACTCTAGACACACAGGAGAAAAAACTACTTTCAGCAACCCTAACAAGGTACACGAAGCAAAAATCGAGCACACTATCTTCTCTAGAAGATTAAAATGTTGGATTGGAAATTCGAAGCATGAAAATAGTGAAGCAAATAACTAAAGCTGACATACTAGTCACAGAAGGTGATAGAATAAAGTTTGGATATATCATATCACACATTAACTTTCCAATATTTATCATATATTACGAGAAAGAACTCCTAAATTTTACCTTTTCTCCTTTTTGTGCCAGAAGAATTGCCATTGGCCGCTGCAATTCCAACCCCACCTCTAGGAAGCTCCTTTGCTCCAGAGTTTTGACTTGCCAAGCATTGAATATCATCAAATTCACACCCATTAAATCCATGTCCGTCCAGCGCTGTGGCTTCTCCTGTATTACCTTCGACCTCGGGTTGAAGGCAATACATCTGATCATTGCATTGTATATTGCAGGGATTCATCAAATAAGCACCAGGCAAATTCAAGGTGTTAACATTATTAGCTGTTGGTTTCTGATAGGGAAACGAACCAATCTCCCCTTCAATTCTTCCTCGAACATCCACAAGCAAACACTTAAGCCGTGCAATCTCAGCCTCCAATGCAGCTTGCCCTTGCAATCTCTTCAACAGCTGCTGGTTCAATGTCCTCAACCTCACAACCTCGTCTTCCAACGAGGCTGCTCGTGCCTTAACCTTTTGCCTATACTTCCTAACAGCTTCTCGATTACCCAAAGAGCGTTTCTTTGGTTTCTTCTCCCTAGAGCCCTCTGTGTCATCAGCAGCAGCTTCATCTTCAGTTGAGGCAGGCACGATTTTGGTATGAACATGGAAACACGTGTGTGTATGAGAATTATCAGGGCCAGGTGGGTTGCAAGTGTGTGTATGCGTACATGCATGAGAATCATTGAGTATTTCATTGAAAAAACTGTCCATCGAGCAACTGCTTGGAATATCACCCATGTTATTGCCACCAGAAAACACTTCTTGGTTCGAAAAATCGAGCTCCCCTTCGTCCATTACAACTAAAAATCCCCCCCAAAGAAAGGGAAACACTTAAATCTATTGAAGAAGGGAAACACTTAAATCTATTGAAGGAGAGACAAATTTACGATTTTGAACCTGAACCAAACAATAATTCACACCCAATTAGCAAGTAACAACACCAATATATATATAAATGTAAAAATCCTAATAATTTCTATATGCATACTTTATACAATATATATATTCTTCAAAGCATCCATTACAAGATTAAGAGGAATTTTCAACTCAAAACAAATATCACCAATCATAATCAGCAAAAAGGAAGTAGACAAAAGAAAGCCTTTGTTTAAAAAAAAGAAACAGCAAGTTGAACAACCTGGGATGATCCGAACAATTCGATACAATTAAGGTTCAACAAGAAGCCAAAAGAACAACGAATCGAAAACGAGCATCGTAATCATAGATTCGACAAATCGAAAACCCTAGAAAATAATCAGCATCCCCTTTTATGCATTTTCCTTTGCTTCACAAAAAGATATAATGAAAATAACTACAAAGCTAAATAACAAAACGAAGAGAGTGGGTTTTTTTTTACTTTTAATATTGGTGAAAAAATGGAAAATTCATACAATTTTGAAAAGATTCCTAAAATGGACGTACCGGAAAAAAAGGAAGAAGAAATGGAGAGCTGAAAGTTGCAGAGATTCCACTGTCTTTTTTTTTTCTGGGTCTGAAATTGTGGAGTCCTTGTTGCTCTTAATTTATACGTACTTGAGGGACTTAATTATAAATTTAAAAAACTTATATTCAGTGAAATACTATGGTGTATCGTTGTTTATGAATTGGAAGGTGTAACTTAGGTTTGTTACCGTTTGATATTAGATTATCTTCCACGTGAATGATGATGACGATGATGGGGTTGTTTGTGGGCAACGAAAATTTGAAGGAACTTTGGGTCAATTGTGGAAGATTGGGGACTTTGGGCCCTAGTAATGTGAAAGTTTAAAGTCTTTGGTCCCCGCTCCCACTATTCATTTCAATAATTTCATTTTTCATTTGTAATTTATTTTATGAATATTTATTATTATTAAGATGCGGCTGTATTTAGTACATTATCACTGAAGTATTTTAATTTCACAAGTCATGTTTTTTTTTTTAGTTCAGTATACCTTAAATAAGACATATCACAATAAAATTTTCCTCGATGAATATATTTTGGAGGTCTTTCTATTATATGGATATTATAAAATTAATTTTTTATTATTAAATAGATTAATATTAAATAATGTTAAAATGAAATAGGCTAACCTCTATTGTTTAAAAATCCTGAAAATTATTATTATTTTAACTGTAATTCAATTTTAAATAAAAATTGTATTTATAAAATCATAAAAACTTTAAAAATAAATGAAAAATTAATTTCATCTATAATATATGTGTTTCCCAATACTATTAACCATTTAAAAGTCTACTAATATGCCAAATAAACTTTCACACTCATTAATGAAGTTTATGTAATTCTTTTTAAAAATTAATTTAATTAAAATTATTGCTGACAGAAAAGTTCTGTCAGATAAATTGTCAATTAGTAAAATATCTCATACCTTTTAAAATAATGAAATAATAGCTTTCCTTAGTGATGTGGGACTTGACACTTGAGCTAATTAAACAAGCTAGATGGGAAATAGCATATAATATAAAGCTGCTAGTCAAGCCTATTTTAATTATGCTTCAATCTATCATTAGAAATCAAATGAGAAATGAAAAAGAAAACGTTGGTTGTTTTTAATTGTTTGACCTAGAAATAGCACAAAGACCCAGCTGCCCTACCCTGAAATTATTACCTTTCTACACGTGGATTCTAATTTCAGAGTGTTTGGTGAGCTAATTTGCAGTTTTGAGCCCTTCGAATAATGGATTGAAGACACAAAGATTAAGCAACCACATAGGATAGATTACTCTAACTAAATTATTAATAAATTTATATTTTAATAATTTAATTTTAAAAATTATAAAATAATCACTAAACTATTTATTGTTATATAGCATTTTCTATTCACACTCTCTTCATTAATTGAACATCGCAAATTTACTAACTAAAATTTAAATTACTTTCAAGAATAACCTTCTCTAATTTTCGATACTAATCATTATACTAACTTATATCTAACATATATTCTATTCGTTAATTAGTATTAAAACATCATATTAATTATCAAATTATCACTTGTAACTTGCTAAATAATAACTTTTAAAGAATCCAATGATTCAAATGAATAACTTTCAATAATCATTTTATAATTTTTATAATTAAATAATCAAAACAATATATTTTACCCAAAAATGTAAATATCCGCATCTGATTTATTTAAATTGTTGTTTTCAATATTTTAACGCTTTGTTTATGCATTATCATTCAATAAAAACGAAATATAAGTCTTTATATAAAAATACCAAAATAAAAGTTTTATTTTGAAAGAGCTTAAACTGATAATTATTTTTAAAACTAGCAAAAAAACAAATTTTCTATTTATTCAAAAACTAAGACTTCAATTAAATTATTAATATAAAAAAACAAAAACAAAATTTGTCTAAACCAAGACCCTACCTACACCTAGATTCAACCCTACATTATAAATTAAAACCACCTCTAACGGAGCATATCAACGAACAAGATTCATATAGATGGAATGTACACCCTTTTATTTTTTCTTCTAAGCGAACAAAAACAAATTTGTATCGAATTTCCTCATTTATTCATTTTCCTTCCACCATTTATGCAATATATATATATATTCAAATATAATTTCTATTTATATACAAAACTCTTGGAACTGCATGCAACAACGCTTCACAAAAATCCTCGGATGTGCTTGTGTTGCAGTCCCCATTTCACCTGAGATCACAATTTAAACAAAAAATGCTCACAAATGGGAAAAATTAAAAAGGTTGAGATCTATCATTTACACGCAGCATTTAGGGCTCTGAGTTGGAGTATAAACGAGACACGTGTATCAGTTCGAAATAAACACAAATTCAGCCAGGTTATTATCGAGTTGAGACCGTAACTCGGCATGATAACATCCCTAGCAACTATGAGCATGAAGTTTGAACAGATGATCTACCATTAAAGTTGCAACGAACCTTGCCAATGCGAAAAAATATGGAAGAGCAGCGATGAGAAGCCATAGCTTGAGCAAAAAATAACGAGCCGCTTTGAAACATCAAACAATCGCAGGTGAAAAAATTGACCAGATTGTGTCGAGAGTATACACAGGTCTCTGTCTTACGAATTCATGATAAATCAAAAGACCCTTGCCCTTCACTGATTGCATATAGCAATTTTTTATACAAAATTTCCTGTTCAGATAGCATCCGTTGAAATGAAGATAGTAAGAGTAGTATAAAGATAATCATGAAAGATCAATCTAGTATAAAGATAATCATGAAAGATCAATCTAGTTACTAACTGATCATACCTTGGTAGAATATGGAGGAAGCTTCAAGTAATTAGCACAAGT
Organism: Gossypium arboreum; assembly: GCF_025698485.1. Taxonomy (NCBI): domain Eukaryota; kingdom Viridiplantae; phylum Streptophyta; class Magnoliopsida; order Malvales; family Malvaceae; genus Gossypium; species Gossypium arboreum. The sequence continues at coordinate 123,267,513 of NC_069070.1, read as the reverse complement.
CATGACACTGGGCAAGTCGTCATCAACTGATTCCGAGGGAGAAGAATGCTGTGAATTCATAACAACAAGCGTTAAGAACCATGAACATAAAAAGAAAGAAAAAAGAGATCTAGACAGGCTGAATGAAATATTTACAGTTAAGCTAGAAATTATAACGAGTAGACCGACACCTTCCACTGCCTAAGAACCAGACACCATAAAAAGGCTAATAGGACTATGGTTAAAGATGCCTTGGCCTGAATCATAACATTGCCCATATGTGTTTAAAAAAATTGGAGCCATTGCATGTAAGAAGCACAATCGTTCTATGCACTTAAAAAATTGCCATGAATAAATCAATATGTAAATCCCACTTCGACCTGACTTCCAAAAATTATCTTAAAATCGGCATGAAGAAATCAATACTTAAATCCGACTTCGACACAACTTTCAAAATTATCTTAAAATTTGTTGACTGCAAAACGGCATGTCAACATCAAAACAACAATGTAAATGGAAAGAAACTTGAAACTTTTTCAATCTAACTTGTCACCTTTTTAACAATGGTCAGTTTAGGATTCAGCACTGCCAGACCACCAGGTGGAAGTCTGGGGGCACCAGTAACAAATTGGCAGAAGGCCCGTTGCTGATCTGGTGTAAATTCTCCCATAATTTTGAGTAACTGCAAAATGACAAAACCAAACATTATTACAGATCAAATAAAGATTTAAACCAGTAACTAGACGTCAAAATGATTAAATGACTGCTAAGAGAAACATACATTAATGATCACTGGGCTCTTTGCAGTATATCCATGATCAAATTTTATGTGATCAGCAAGTGTCTCAGCCTACATAAGTTGAAGTTAAAATTGTTAAATCATACCAGACAACCAGTTCTAATTAAAGAAGTTAGCACTATATTATCAGACAGTTTGAGTATCACATTACCTCCCACAACTCTCTGCGACCGCACAGCAAATAGTCCAACTCTTGTGGGGTAAATATTTGTAACGAAGCAATATCAAAAACCTGCTTATTAACTAATATATTAGCATAGCAATGAAATCCTTAACACAGCCCCATAAGTGCAAATAATTAAGAAGGAAATCCACAATGAAAATCAATGAGTGGTTAATCAAGAAAACTCCGGAATTAGGAAAGCAATCGGACCTGATTAAATCCAGCTCTAAATGCCTCCATTTGCCGCATAATTCCAGTCTTGACAGTTGCATCAACCACCAAAGATATGTATTCCTCCAAGTTGTTGATATCCACCTGATGTATTTAACCGAAACTTAGAATAATCTATTTACAGGCAAAAAAAACGGTGGGAGAATAGGAGAGTTTGAAATATACAGTTTCATCCCCTGGCTTCAATATGTAGTCTGGATGGCCAGGAAGTGTAAAGTCCAGACAAAGGTCTTCTATTGGGGCTCCACGGAAGCGTAAATCAGCAATTGCATCACCACTGTCATCACCCATCAATTCTAAATATTTCTTTCGACAAACAAGAAGATGTAATTCTAGCAAAGTTTTCCCAAACTCAGAGTCAAATGACGGGATATCATGCAAATCAAGCTCCTGCAATGGATTATAAAATGACAGTTTTAGCCATAAAAGTAGAAAGAGGCAATACTTAATTTTTATTGGTATTAAAATATGCGATCTAATGCAATCAGCTTACTTCACCAAGCACAAGTTTATAAAATGATGTTGATAGGGGCAGGTCTAAAAGCCGTCCATCTTGAAGAGCTTTTGCCATCACACGCCCCACCAGCCGGAAATACTCAATTATTTTAGAAAATTCACTACCTTCAGAAGCATCAGCATTTAGCTGCCAAGGTCGAGGGAACAACCCTAAAGGAGCTTGAATCATAACTCCATCAATGGTAGTGGAACCAGCAGTTTTTCCTTCTTTCTTTTCATCACCATCAATTTCCATTAATGACTTATTCCATGTAGAATTTGACCTCCACATTCCAAGTTCAAACTTTTGCAACTCATGACTTAAAAGTGTGTAGAACTCCAAAGTAGGACCCGATCCAGTTCCAACTTCTCCAAAGTATTCAACTTCCAGAACAGCTTTTTGGACAGAATACATCCTCATTACTTTTGCAGCAGAATCCAAAATGCGGTCCCGGGAGATGCGAACCTTTTTTCGCTGTAATCTACCAACCCTCACCTCTCTATCATTAGTTGACCCATGGCCATCGGCACTCTGCTGTTGCTGAAGACGATGTAATGCACGAGACAACCCAAAGGCAGTTGAATAGAAGTACTGCCTTCGTGTCTCAAAAGGAAATAAAAAGGGGCATGACTCTGTCAACTGGTAACACCAGGATGGAAGGTTTCCACTGCAGAGAACAAGGGCATCCTGCATTTGCCTAGCCAGTTTTGGAGTGAGCTTACCATTAATAAATTCCTCAGAAGGAACTCTAGAACCAGTGAGAATTAACTCATCTAGATTTGAAATTTTCCCCTCAGCAAAATTGTCGGAAAATATCTGAAACCTTAATCGATGCGCAAGCTGATTCAAACCCTCTAACGCACGCAACAGTGCCAATATATTATAAGTGGGGTTAGATCTTTCTAGATCACAAGGAAGTTCCCCTTGCAAGATGCAATCCAAAAGTGACATTCTATGAGTTTGGGGAACAGAGTTGGAGCTGGAAGAACCAGATTTATTAGATTTCGATTCTGTAATAGAACCTGATCCCCCAACAGATGATCGGTCAGCTTGGCCGTCTGCCCTCTGATACGTTATTGTGTAGATGTCACTCCACAGTCTGCTTCCCTCACTAGAAATATCACTAACAGCACATCTTTCATCATCCTCATCCTCATCCAACACAAGCTGTCCCTGGATGGCCTGATAGATTGTAAAATGCCTTTTGAGCTGCTTACCACCAGCAGTAAATGTCAATTTTGGAGGCTCATTAGAACTACCAAATGGATGTTGCCCTTCCAGATCTCTACCTCCCCTAATACCTCTACCATTTACACTTCCTAGCCCAGCCATGGCAGCAGCTGCAAACGACTTAGCACCCTTTGAGCCATAAGCACTCCTAAAATCAGCAGAGTCTGAACACTTAACAGCAGCTGCTCTGCTGCTAGATCCTGAAGCTGTATTTATTTGGCTATCTCTAATGGCTGAGGCAGGCTTGCCATCTTCAGCTGAATCACCCAATTTAACATCATGAACTTTGTCTGGCATGCAAACAGGAAAAGAATCATCTCTGAGCACCTGGGACAATAATTCCATCAAGCAAAAGTAAGAGTAAATGAAGTTTACAATCAACATTAAGGGGCTTTGCATTTATGCAAGCACAAGATCACTTACATCTTCATGACTATCTTCTTCATCATCAGAAATATCATCATCTTCAACCCCCCAAACATCATCAACCTCCACAGGAAATGTGTCCGATTCTTCATCCTACCAAAAGAGGGGGACAAAATTATAATCAACAAACAGGAAATGGGGGAGGGGGGAAGGCACAATTCCATGCAAACAACAGAAAGGGAAGCACAATTTAATTATGCGGAGTCTAATGTTGAACATTAACAAATGATCGCTTAAACTAACTTCAGCATGTGAGCATGTGAGCATGTGAGCATGTGAGCTTACACAATACAAATAAGCCCAGCCATGTTATAGTTCATAATAAGAATCATAAAGAATACCTCAGAAGTAGAGACACCATTTACAGGTTTCATTGGATCATCTTTACCCAGAGCAGCATTTCTTGTCTGAGGTCCTCTCAACCTCTCTTGTGCCATCTCCAAAACTACCTTACCTTTTCCGTTTGACAATCTTGTGCTGTTCTCCTGTGATGATGGTTCCTTTGTGGCTGTATCTCCTATACTAACAGATGATCTGGACCTTGAAAAATGACGACGAGTGTCCGAAGCAGGAGTTGTGGTAGATGGAGAAGAAGTAGCAGCCCCACTAGATGTGTTCCCAGATTCAGAATTTCCTACAGAAATGGAGAGCTTCTGAGCAGTATCACTTCGTTGAACTCGTTGCCAAAGAAAATCTTCTACAGTTGCTAGACTTGCTAATGGGTCAATCAACACAATACTTGATGAATAATCACGAAGAGATTTCTCTCCATGGGCTCGACAAAGACGCAACTTAAAAGGCTGAGATAATGCACTAAATCCGAAAGAGAGGCGTGCACTCCCACCAGATGACCTGGAGGCATGGCTAAGAACTACAGGGAAACGCTCTACTGATGATAAAGCATTTTGAAGCTTCTGAACCAGGACAACCATAGGAGCAATACTTCTTTCATCCACACTAGAAGGAAGTGCAACACTGATAAATAATTTAAATCTTTTAAGGGCTTGGTGGCGAAGCTTGGGCAGGTTTCCATCTGAAATTATCCCCTTGTAGAAGTATCCGCAAGAAAAATAGTTTAACAAGGCTGCAACACAAGCACTACCAATAAACTCAAAAGTGGATACACCATCCCCCTTGCTCAGTTCTGCTAGAATCTCAGAGATCACCCCAATCAAATATTCTTCCTTGGCAGCAGAAATATCAGCCAATTGAGACCCAGAATCTTTAGATTTTCCTTTTGCCTTAGTCTTTTGATCATCAACACCAGCATTCAATTTCATGCAAAGATTTTTTAAGTGTAGAAGCTCTTCAGTCATACCAACTTCAACAGCACCAGGCTCAGAGGGGAAATACTTATCTTTGAATGCTTTAGCACATCCACTTACAACAGTACGAAGATTTGTTGTAGGGGTTTCGACTGAACTAGGAGGAGAACCAATATTTAAAGATGCTGGATTCTTAGACTCCTCCACTGAACTGCCTTCAGGATTTGAGTTATAACTGCGTCGTCTGTAACGCCTGGAACGCGATGACATTCCAGATATAGAGTCATTATCCTTCTCAACATAAGATGCTAGAGAAGGAGTGTTATTTTGATTACCAATTAATACAAGCTGGTCCACTGCATGAACCACACCCTCTCGGACAAACATTTTGGAGAATGTTGCAGGAAGCTTTTCCAATAGGATCTCTGCAATCTTAAGGGAAGGAACCAAGACATGTGGATCTTTCGATGCTAAAATACCAGCCAAAAAACTACAAGACCAAAAAACATAGTAAGTTTCTATAACCAAAAATTACATTAAGATTTAAACTGGTATGTTTCATTTAAGGTGGATACCTTGATAAATTTGTCACACTCAATAGATTCTGAATCATCTCTGCACTGCTGAAATACATAAGTTTTCCAATAACTGAGAGACATTTGTGGCGAATAGGGGTATTGACACTGGAACCATAAATCTGCTTGACAAAAGGATATGAGACTATCAGTTCCAACAAACCAAAAGAAAATTATGGTAGAGGCAGGAGACATTAATTCTAGCAAACAAGAGAAAACTAAAGAACAATCATCAGTAAAAGCTTACCTGTATAAGAACAGGAAGTAGGTCCATGCCAAATTGCTGGAGAATGTCGGGTTGTTTATGCAACAATTTCTCTCGGGCTGAAACCTCAGAAGCATTTCCATCGGTGTTGTCTTCCTTCTCAGAGCTACTAGTAGGAGCCTCCTTCACAATAGATCCTTTGAAAAATATATTAGAGCTGGCAGGGAGGGAGATGGTTCCTTGAGGCAATGGAGGAAGAAGCTCCTTTGCCAGATTGACAATCTCAAAAATCTACATGATAAGATGAGAATTACAGACCACCAAACAAAAAGTCGTGACATGCATAAGCCATTATCTTGTCTATTATAAAACAAAGTGAAAGTAACAAGCAGATAGGCTCAAAATAAGTGACTTTTAACCACAATAAAAAAGCAGACATGCAAGGTTCGCAAAAACTGATTCTAAAACTGGGTATAACTGCCTGAGTTATTAATACAACATTTTTCACATTACACATAAAAACAACAAGGAACTGAAAATTACCATCTCTTCAGGTTGAATAAATAGTATTACCTGCTCAGCTGGTCTGCTTAACGTTGGTGGAACAGCTGAGTTAGCAGAGATGTCAGAACCTACCAGTATATCTTTCAGGATACCACTGATCCCAAGCATAAGTAAAGTTTTTGCTCCAACAGGAGACCCACTTGCACATGTTGAAAGCAGCCGGATTAAGCCCTGATTCAAAAGCCCAAATGTCATGATATTGCACGCAAAAGCATTGGCTTATAGTTAAAATATAGGAACAGCATCTACTCACCGTATATGTTGGTATGCTCAAAGATCCCTGACCACCGCCAGAATTGCTTGTGGAAATGAGAGATGCAGCTTGAGTAACCAACCCATGGCTGCACAACTCATCTAATTTATCCGGGGAAGATGCAAAGGCTTCAGAAATACGGCTCAGACAAACAGAAGCATGCTCCAACACCTACAAGCATGACAAAACGTACAAGATGAAGAAGCAATATAATTTTACAATGAACTAATTGTCATTAATACGACACTCAAGTTACCTTTGAATCATGATACTGCAAAAGATTTGTTAATGGTGGTATAGCATCCATTACATAGTCAGCTGCATCTGAAGGGAGATTCCTGCACATATTTGCAGCAGTAGATAGAGCCACACGCTGGAACACAGGATTAAATAGAAACAAGGTCATTAAGAATGTACAGAAAGAAAATTTTCTTCACTCTGTATATCATTAAGCTAAAAGGTTTTAAATAAGTTAATTACCTGAACTCCAGTGGCAAAGAAATCCAGGTATAAAAGCACTGCCATGAGAGCACCAGCTCGCAAACAGGGAGTAGGGTGTTCTTGAGATATCTTCTTCAAGGCTAGCAGAGACTGTTCCCAGCATTTCAACCAAAATATAAGAACCCAAACATACCATTTTGAACTTTCTAATTCAGGTTTAGTCATGAACAATGTAGTATATACCCTTTGGTATGAGCAAGTAACTCAAAAGTGAATTTTTAACAGTTAGTTAGAAGCAAGCAAATTTACTTAACACAAGTTGCCAGCAAAATGCTTAATCAACAATCACGAATTTATCTTGGTTCACGCCGACTTGACCTAATGTTTAATACATTTAGAAAGATGCACTGTACTTTGCAATGAAATGCAAGATACCATTGAATCAAACCATAAAACACAGACTGGAGTGTTAGTGTCGGAAATGGGTATGTGTCAAAAGCATGTTCAAACTATTTTCCAACTATTTGTAGGATCCTTGTCACCGGAGAGTCATATCTCCACATCCATATGTGACAGGCATGTGTGTCGTCCGGTCATAGAGGTAGTTCTTTTGGAGCACACATAGGAAGCAACTAATGTTGAATCAAATATTAAATTCCTATCATTTTCCAAAATCAATGATTTCCAACATAACCAAAAATAAACAAACCTGTTCAGCCAAGTCTATATACTCTATTGTAAGCAACTTAGCGCAAAAAGATGAAACTGCACCATAATGCACCACAGCAGCACAGGAAGAAGGCATCACATCACATAAATGAGTAAGCGCCCTTGCCGCAAGAATCATTATATCAGGGTTACTCTCATGATTAAGCATTCCAACGAGAACGGGAACGAACAAATCCACAGAAAACGTGCTCAATGACTCCTCAGTCCCAATTGAAAGAATCTCACAGAGCTCTATCAACGCCTCAACCTGCCCCCCTTCCTCCCCATCAGCACTCATTCCAGACAGAATCCTCTTCAACCTCCCATTTTGATGAGATGACGACGATGAGCCCATTGGCGATGAGGGAAGAAAATCATCAATTCCGGCACCCAACTTCCTCAACAAGCCTTGTAATGCGCTGCTCGCTGACGGCAGATTCTGTTGCAAACTCCCCACGTCGCCTCTGTCGTCATTATGATCATCCTCATCGCCTCCAGAGGTCTCCATATTTAACCCTGAGCTTCCCTCAAGATGATTCGAATTACTCTCGTTATTATCTCCACTATCCCTATCAGTCTCTCTATTCGAAATCCTTAAATCCTCCTCCTTTTCCTTACCTTTATCAGAGACGAGATTCAGACTTTCACTTACGGTTCGTTTGTCTTCGCCAGAACCTCCGCGGGAACCAGATGAAGATTCCGCTGTAACGGAGTCCATTAAGAGACCGGAAGCCCGTGAAACGCGAGTCCCGGTGATGGTAGCAACGGCAGAGGAGGAAGACAAACGAACGCGCTTGTTAGAGCGAATTGTAGGATCAAAGGAAGAAGAAGAAGAAGAAGGGGCAGCTGTGAATGTCTCCGCCCGCTTCCGGGTCCGAAATTTCATACAAAGGGGACCACCACCCCTGGTAATCGGACCGTCACCGAGACAGAATCCGACAGGGTCCTGATCCGAAGTCCGAACCCTAGGAAATTATCGTCGTGGAGAAATGGAACAATGTAATTAACAATCAAGAAACCAAAGATTATTATTAACAAAGTTGAAATTCGATGATTAATTGAGGGAATTGGAAGAAGTAGAGGCCAAAACGAAACCGGTCGTTGGTTCAGAAAATAAGTTTATTTTTGACAGTAGCCTTTTTATAGGAATATATATAAGTTTTTAATTACTATTTTTTTAATAAGTCGGTATTTCGAGTTTTTTCCTTTTAAATCCAAACCGGGTTCGCCCAGTTAAATTCTTTTCATTTAAAATATATTTTTAAATTTAATAAGTGTTGAATTAATATTTTTCTAACAATTTAATTTATTTAAACTTGTTTGATAATCACAATAAAAACTATCGGATAGATTTTTTCTAAAAACAATTGAAATAATAATTAGATAAAAACTTACCAAGAATAAATGTAATTATTATTTTATCTTATTTTATTTCATTTAAAATTATATTATGTTTTATTAAACAATTTAATTATATTCTTTATTTTATTTTAAGTAATATATCAAATAAATTTTATCATTTTATTTTTTAATATTTATATTTTCAATACTTAATTTATCAAACATAGTATTGATTAAATTTAATATATGAGGTAAAGTATTATGGAAGTTTTATATTAGAAGTTAAATTAAATTTTATTTCTTTTACTCAAAAATTGAATAAATTAATCTTCCTATATTAACTTGAAGTATATATAAAATATCATTTGTTATTATTTAGTTATTCCATCAACTATATATTTAATTATTTTATAATTTAACGTATAATTATTAATTTATTTATTTTTAAATAAAAGAGATAAAATATAATTAGAATTTTTAGTACAAAAGTTCCCCATACTTTTACTTGAACTTATATAATTAGAAGTACTTTTTATTTTTATATTATTTAAATAAAAAAACAACTACAACTAACTATAAAATAAATAAAATAATGGCAAAAAAAGGGCGAGGACAATCAACAATGACTAATTGAGAAGGTCAATAACGCGACACGTGGACGTGAAAAAGGAAACATGAAAGTCACAAAATAGATAAAATAGCATTAATGGATGCACCCAGAAACTGAGTTTTCCTTTTCACCTGGGAATCCTATTTTCGGCGTAGAGTGGATTTATCAGTAAAAGACATTAATACCCATGTTAATTTTATATTTTAATTGAACAACATGAGTACTTTGGTAACTTGATTACGCAGTCGGCGAATTGTGGGCTCGTTTTCCTTGGCTGACAAGCCGAATTATTATAAAGAAGATTCAATCCACGTGCCGTAACACCTGTCGAACAGCCCAGACTTTACAAATTCCATGTACGGAACAGATTATACCCATAAACAATACTTTAATTTATTAAAAAAATTCTAAATGGCGACTTGAATATCTGTTATCTAATTATGATATTGATTCTAAATGGCATTTAGTAATTGAGTATGTTATTTTTTTAATATGTTGATATATGTTAGGATAAATATAAATTATTTTTAGGATTAAAATTGAATTATAAAATTTTGAGATGTTAAAATATAAATTTTATTATGTATTAATTTATAACTATATTATTTTTAATGGGATTAAATAATTTTTGTGAAGAAACATTATTTTACCTTGTATTAACTTATAATTTGATCGTTTTTATGAATTAGAATTGTAATTTTTCATTTTGAGGGCCAAAGCCATGGTTTGCCCTTGTATTCACCCTTGGTACTTATGTTTATTCGTTCAATGTGATATTTGTATTTGACAAAAGTTATACATTTTAATATTAACAATTAATTTTTATCAAATCAACCTTAAAACCTAAATTAAACATTAAAAACTTAATAATCTTGATGACTCTTTCTCCAATCATAAAATCTACTTTTAAATTGCGATGCTTCTTTTGTAAACAAAATTATAAGACTTGATGCATCAAATTAGATGATTCTTTAAAAACTTGTGTGAATTGTAATATTTGATATATTAAAAATGGTTCTAGAGGTATTATCAATGGGTCACAAAGGATAATGACTCTCGTTGAACAAGGAATGATGATATGGTCCTAGAAAGGAGTCATGAATATTATATAGTTCATGTACTAGTGCAAAGGCATGCCCTCCCCCTTCCCTCGAAAGGTAAAATTTTTATTCAACTCCTTAAAATTTTGTAAAAATTACATGTCATTATAATGATAAAATTACACTTCCTAAAATATTTAGATTCATCTTTACCTCCTAAAACATTTTTTCTAGCTTTGTCCCTAAGTGCTAATCTTGGGTTATAAGTGTTAAAATTACCATTACCTGTAGGTTGGTTTAGACTGTACCATATCGACATTAAGAACTAATAAAGTCTAAATTGATTGTTAAAATTATCACATAATGACACTTTTAGGACTCAATTAAACATTGTGTAGTTTATATGGACTAATTTAAAATCTATACCATAAATTGAATATATTTGATGCAATTAATCCTAAAATATAAGTATTTTAACTTTATAACTATTTAAATTATTTTTTTCTAAAGTTACAACTACAATAATAATTGTATTATGAATATTGGTTCAAATAACAATAATCAAAAAGTTAATAATTACTAAACAAGATCGGACTATTAATTAAAATATATTTAAATTTAAATCAAAATAAATCTTCATAAAATCTACATACAGTAAAACATCAATTAAAATAAATATATACCGACAACCCATATATAATTTACAAAGACTCCTAAAAAATCTTCGACTTTAATTATTAAATTTATATAAAGGATAGAGTCCTCCCGCCTTACTCGTCCACAAAATGAAAAAAAAAAAAAAAACCGTTAAAAACCGAACTGCTTTGTTGTCAGTTTCCGCGATTTTTTCTCATCCTACGTGTAAAGTGCCAAACAAAATATCTATAAAAAAAAAATCAGTTACACAAAAAGCTCTGATTATTCGTTAATCTTCAGTGTAAGAATTTTTACAATTTTTAAGCATTCAAAAATTGCCCACGATACGAAATTTAATCGAATTTTTTGTTTTTAAAATATTAATTTAACTTTTCGAAATAATGATCAGTGAAGGACAATTAAGTCACTCTATTGTTTTTTTTAACTTTGATTTGCCGCTGCAAATAGTAAATTCTGGTTTGATTTCCCGGTAAAATTTCGAGGAAGAAATTTTCATTAACGAGATTGATTCATCCCAAGAAAATCGTGATTTAAGGCTCGACTTACTGTTTGTGTGTGTTCGTTGAATTGATGGGTTTTGTGGGTACTGTGTTGGGCATTTTTGGATTTGGATTTGGGATTACAGCGGGTCTTGTGATCGGTTATTACTTCTTCATCTACATCCAGCCTAGCGATGTCGCGGTAATCCTTGTTTATGCAGTAGAAAAGTTGTTTTATTGCTTAGAATTCTTATTAGATTGAAGTTCAAGTTAAAATATGTTGATTCCTTTGATTTTTTCTCAAAGATGATTAGTTTATTAGACGATTAGTAGATTCTTATTAGAGAAAATGGCTTTCGAAAATTTTAAGATTGCATGAAGGCTTTATGCTATTATTGTTACCTGTCGACATTGCATGAAATAGTTTCCTTATTCGTTTTGCATCCGGAATGAATGAATTAACTAGTTAAATTCTTCAGTCATGTAACTGGTGGGAGCCGTAGCATTCAAAATCAACTCAAATCACTGTAGCTTAATCACATCATACGCTTATATTGTTTGAAAATTTGAATCAATGTTTTAATTTCAGGGATTAGTTTTCATTCTAGTATCAGGGGCTTCTAAAATAAGCTACAAATGGGGCTTCTAGATCTTTTGTAATTTGTTCTTGAAAAATGTCGGAAAAAGAACATACAATGAGAGCTGAAAGAAAAAGAATGTCACATGAATATTTGATATCTCTCTCCTTTGTTTACGTTTTATGGAGTTTTATTTATATACATGTTTGTTTTACCAGGATCCAGAAATCCGACCTCTGGTCGAGGAAGATCAAGAGACATTACAAAAGATGCTTCCAGAGATACCATTCTGGGTAAAAAACCCAGACTATGATCGTGTAAGGAGCTACCATTTATGTTTATCACAATCTTCCCATGTCCTTATGCCTTACTGCAATGGAATCTAAAAGCTATTTTCAATTTTGGTTCTGGTTTTTTTTTTTGTGTAGCTTGACTGGCTAAACAAGTTTTTGGAGTATATGTGGCCTAATCTTAACAAGGTTTAACTTCTGGTCCCCACTAACAGTAATCTTTTCTTGGTATCTTGGTTTTTTATGTACATGTTTGTCCTCGGCTCTTTTTCTCATGTACTTGGTCTTTTGTAGGCCATCTGCGCAACTGTCAAGGGCATTGTCAAACCCATAATTGATGAACAAATTCCACAATATAAAATTGATGCTGTTGAATTTGAAGCACTTACATTAGGATCTTTGCCGCCAACTTTCCAAGGTTAGTTAATCAATTGCCCTAATGGTTGTTCTACCACCTATAAATCCTGTGTCACTGGTCCTTTTGTTTAGAAAGGCATCTCCAGGAGAAGCTGAGTAAGTACGGAGAACTCTGCTTAGTAATCTTGAATAGGTATTGGAGATAGCGAAAATGAAATTGTATTTAGCATGAATGTTATCTTGGAATGCCACATTCTAGGATGTGGGAAATTATTGAAGTCAGCATGTCACGAAAAAAACAAAGTAGATTATTTTATTATGTTAATTTTAATACTCTGCGCTCCATGCTGAGATAGATTTTAGGCCACACGATAAAGGTAGGTTAAGTCTTTCCTATACCGAAACTAGAGGTGTACCTCTTGCATTGGATGTTTAGATGTGGGAGAAGCATACTCCTCCCACAAATGTTTGGTGCTTAAGGTCATTAAATAAGAGCCTACATTTTCATATAGAAAACCATATATTTCTTTTCTTTTCCTTGAGATTTCTTCCTGATCTTGTTTATCTTCTTCTCATTGATAGGTATGAAGATTTATGTCACGGAAGAGAAGGAGCTAATCATGGAACCATCAATAAAATGGGCAGCAAATGCCAATGTTACTATTGCTGTAAAAGCATATGGACTGAAGGCAACTGCTCAGGTCATTACCATTTTACATTGAACTATTTGTGTTGGAGATCTGGGAGAGGTTGTTTGTTAATTGGGTTGCTTGGATTGTTGCAGGTTGTTGATTTGCAAGTGTTTGCTCTACCACGCATTACCTTGAAGCCTTTGGTCCCAAGCTTTCCATGTTTTGCAAACATCTTCGTCTCTTTGATGGATAAGGTTTGGTATTATGGATAAAACTAAATACAAATTCCATTATTTGTATCTTTGATATTCCAACATTTTAATGTGATAAAGTATATTGTAGATTTTAACTACAAATTTTGTGCCTATCCACGTAAAGTAAATGCTAGGTGTGCCCTTTCTTTGACACGTATTTAGTAGGTAAATGGAATAGTATTTTATAGACCAAATATAAAGGTAGCCAGAGTACTCTTATCTAGCATCAACTCCCTTAGACTATTAATTGATCAGGTAAACTATGTTTGACCGAATCTCTAAGTAGATGGGCCTTTTAGAAGACTCTAGGAATCGACCATTGTGCGCAAGCTGTGACATTCTCTAAACTTTTCTATGCTGGTACCCAGATTTCACTTTAAGACATCTTGTTTTTCAAATTTCATGATGAAGTATAATTGAGTTTCGGAATGATATTTTGATCTCCAAGATTGATCAAATAAATTTTTTTTCTTGTTACATTTTTGGTATTCAGCACTTGATAGTTCTGAAGCCAAAGTAGCCCTTCGATAAATAGACTTTTTTCAAGACCATCTTATCAGTAGGGACGTTGAGGTAAACTAATGTTAATATGTTCAGGCATTCTTGTAAAAATATAAGAGGAACTTGTATAGATAACTCTTAATGAATGACTGAGTATTCAAATGCACAAATTATAATTGCAAAAAGGCGGAACTATATCACTGCTCTGGTTCAGGAGCCTAAGGAAATTAGTTCACTGGATAACTCTTAATGAAAGATTTAAGCATCCAATTGCACAAGTTACATTTGAGAAATGGGAGATCTGTGTCCTAGCTTCTAGTTTATTAGTCTATATATACGGTAATTAGTTCACTTTCTCTCTTTTGGATGTATTATTTCTTCCTTTCCTTTTCACTTTTAGATGAATAGTGATTGGCTCTTTCCTTTTTTTTTTTTTTGGTCCTCTTGTCTGCAGCCTTATGTTGACTTTGGGCTGAAGGTTGTAGGGATTGATCTCATGTCAGTACCTATTCTCTACAGGTTTGTCCAGGTAAAATGTCATATAATTCTCTAGCTCATTCTCTTTTAGGCATTGTTTTCCCTTAACTGCGTAAGTTTTATCCATAGAAGTTCTCATTAATGCCCCAACTGGCTTTGTCTATATGAATCATAGTTTTGAATGTTAAATAAGTCACTGTAATGCAGGAAATTATCAAAGATCAGGTAGCAAACATGTATCATTGGCCTAAAACTCTTGAAGTACAAATTCTGGATCCAGCAAAGTAAGCTTCAAGATGCTATCACGTTTTTTATTCCAAGTTATGTTTGTCATTTTTTTTTTTTTACTTTCACCTTTTAGTTCCTGGCTTATAAACCCATTTGAACTTGCAGAGCTTTTGATCGACCTGTAGGCCTTCTTCACGTGAAAGTTATAAGGGCGCTGAAACTAAAAAAGAAAGATCTTTTGGGTGCATCAGACCCTTATGTGAAAATAAAGCTAACCGAGAGTAAGCTTCCATCTAAACAAACCACAGTGAAGATGAAGAACTTGAACCCTGAATGGAATGAGGAATTCAACTTTACAGTTAAAGATCCACTAACGCAGATCTTAAAACTTCATGTTATCGACTGGGAACAGGTAAGTTTTCATGGGTTTTGGTTAAATCACTTTTTGGAGCTTGAACTTAACAACTATTTTCACGTTAGGGCCTTAATTTTTTTATGTTCAAGTTAGGACTTAAACTTAACAATTGTTCTCACATTGGTTCTTAAACCTTTTTTTGTCCAATTTAGTCTCGGATATTTTTTTAAAAACCATAAAATCTAAGTTTCAATGTAAAAACAATTGTCAAACTCAAACTCTAATATGAGAATAATTATCAAGTTTAGGGATTAGCGTAAATAAAAAAAAGTTCAAGCCCCAAGAACAATTGACAAGTTTCAGGCCTTACTTGAACAATAAAAAAAAAAGTTTAAATACCAATATAAGAATAGTTACTAAGTTTCGTGCTCCAAATAGTGGTTTAACTCTTTGTTCTTTTTTTTTATGATGTGAAGTTTTAAGCTCTTTCTTTTTTTCACCTTGTTGTTACCTTAAATATTAGTTGTTTTGCTCAGATTGGCAAGCATGACAAAATGGGTATGAATGAGGTTCGACTGAAAGATCTTACTCCAGATGAGCCAAAACTTATGACCCTTGAACTCGTTAAAAAAAAAGACACAAACGATGCTCAAAACGACAAGTCTCGTGGGCAGCTTGTTGTGGAACTAACATATAAGCCCTTCAAAGAAGAAGAGCTACCGAAAACTTTCCAACAAACGAAAACATTGGTTAGGGCTCCTGATAATACACCTGATGGTGGAGGTATGCTTGTAGTCATAGTCCATGAGGCAGAAGATGTCGAAGGAAAGCATCACAATAATCCGTATGTGCGTATTCTCTTTAGAGGCGAGAAGAGAAAGACTAAGGTAAGTTATTTATATCCGAATAGCAGCATCAAATCAGTTGAGTAGACATAAAAAAGAAATGGTGAATGTACCTTAGAGGTCACTTTATTATAGAGACTTCATCAAATTAGAAAATGTTAACTCTGTTATAATTCGGACTTATTTGATTCTTTTTAATAGTATAAGAGCTAAATTGATTCATTTAATAGAGTGATTAATTTGATCCAATCCTTATATATACGTACCTCCCAGGTACTTTAACTGTTATTTATATCTCAATAACAGACATATCAGTTGAGTTCACATGCAAAAGAAATAATGAATGTATTTTGGAGTTTACTCTATTATAAGACCTTATCAGATTAGTTTCTATACTATTAAATGAATCAATTTAATCTTTGTATTATTAAAAAGAATTAAATAATGTCAAATTAGAGTAGAGTTGACATTTATTGTATAAAAATGACATTTACTATTATATTTGAAGTATTTATAGTTTCAGTAAATTAAATTTGTTGTTTGGAATTGAATTACAATTGAAAAAATTAATTTTTAAGATATTTTTATACAATAAATGTTTACTCTATTATAATTTAGGCTTATTTAATTTTTTAATAGTATAAGAATTAAATTACTCCATTTAATAATAGAGAGACTAATTTGCTTCACTCCCTATGATACAAGGACCTCCTAGGTACTTTAACCCAAAAGAAACACAAGCATGGCACCCAAGCGATGGTTTCCTTATCAGTTGTTTGTATTTGTTGACATGTGTAATTTTATTTATTGGTGCAGAAAATAAGGAAAACCAGAGATCCAAGATGGGAAGAAGAGTTTACGTTTATGTTAGATGAACCCCCTATAAATGATAAAATTCATTTGGAAGTTTACAGCAGTTCATCAAGGATAGGCCTGCGGCGCCCAAAGGTACTCTTTTTGCACCATTGCTTCCATGTTATGTACCATTATCTCTTTCGTTTTACAGCCATATATATATATAAAGTGACTTGGGTCTGGTCCAAGGGACCCTGAACCCCATGGTTCTAGGCATACGCCGTGGATTGTCTCAAGTGCTCAGGTCTATAAAGATATACGGCATGGTTGTTGTTTAGAGACTACCATTGCAACATGTATAAAATACACACACATTCACTCACATACTCGTAACTAACATTTACCACTGAGGCGGAGTAACATAGATGCCAACATTTTTGCTGGGCATTCCAAGTATGATTTTGTAGATTGCCGCAATTTTACTTACAATCAACTATATATGTATCTATGAAACAGGAATCACTAGGTTATATTGATATCAATCTCTCAGATGTTGTTAACAACAAAAGAATTAATGAGAGATATCATCTCATTGATTCTAAAAATGGACGGATTCAAATTGAGTTGCAGTGGAGAACTAAAGATTAACATGTTTCTTTCTTTTACCTTGAATATTGTTGAATTTTTTCTAATGAAATTAAACCATCTCTTAATTCTTTATTTGATTGAATAGGTCATCTTATTTGTTTGCTTCTGTATACTATTGTGATAAGAGCACAACTTAAAAACAATCTATTATAATGATTTTTATACATTAATCAGTGTTTAATGATATTTACAAATAAAATATATCGATGTGTTCGTATGTAGGAGTTAGTTTAGAAAAATTTTATGAGAATCAAAATTGAATTATAAATTCATATATAAGTTTATGATTTCATCATTTTAAAAAGAATTAAATATTTTTTTTCATTTTGGATAGTTAAAATGTAATTTTATTATATATAAATTTATAATTTAATAATTTATAAAGGGATAAAATTGCAGTTGTAATTTTTTAGAAGCTAGGGCTCTATTTGTCTCTTACATTCATGCATATGTGTTTTTAAGATTTGAAATAAAGAACTAATTTTTAACAACATTTTTTTATCTTTTTAGTGTCATATTAATCTGAACTTGAATTTCATTGAAATGTAATACCATAATATTTCAAGATCGTATCACATCATTGCTTAAAAATTACATGAAATTTTAAAAATATATTATATCATTATAAATGTTGCCTTATCTTTAATGAGAACATGTAAATTCATAACTAATTTTTATATTCATATTCAAATACATATACATATACATGTGCATCAACACAAACATCAAATAGTTAATGGAGCTAAAACAATAATAAAAGCACTACCATTTCCTGATAATTGCTTGAAATTATTTGTTAATAATAGTTGCCAAATATAATTAACTAAAAAAAGATGAGCTACAATATTCTTTAAGTGAAGCCTATATTTCTTGGTCTTTGATCTAATTAAGTAGTTCATAAAGGAAATGATACAATGGAGCAAAATATGAATCAAATATATTAGAAAGAAATCAGCAAATATAAAACAACAAAAAAGAAAAATCTTCTCAGTTTTTTTATATAACCAGGAGCTTCATGCTTCCTCATCCCATTTGCTCTTTGGTATCTCACCGGAGTCGGTGATTATCACCTTCTTTCTAGGTTTCCCACTGTAGGTCCCGGCTCCGCCTTCGATCATATACACAATGTCCATGCCTTGAATAACCTTACCAAAAACAACATGCTCTCCATCCAACCTGAGACGATCACATATCACGATTACAAAATTTAGTCATTCACTCAATCGAATTTTGTTATGAGAAAAGAGTAAAGGAATTCGAGATAGAACATCTTGAATTATTGTTGAGATAAACAGGCATACAGTTAGTTGTTCAGATAATGATAAAAGTACCATGAAGACCTCTATACTAGAAATCAAATTGTATTTTGCTCCTCTACTTAAAATAGACAAATTGGTCACTATATATTAGATCAAAAAACAAATTGATTCTTTCTGTTAAAAATCATCCATTTGTACTTTTACAAATTGACTTGGTTGATAAAATAACTAGACAGGGACACATGACGTGCCACGTGTATCTCATGAAAATGTACATAAACTTGTTTTGAATAGTAAAAATTGATGGAATTTTTTTTAACAAAAAGATCATTTTGCTCTTTAATCTAAGATACAAGAACTAATTTGCTCTTTTTTTTAATGAGGCAAAATGCAATCCGACTCTTAGTACAAAAGCCTACATAAAACTTTTACCTCCTGACAATTGGAATAACTAAAAAACATATTTATTTTAGTAGATCGATCTGCAGCTTTGTTCAATTATTATAAGTCTCATTAGGATTCTACACGCATTTTTAGTTTTCAGGTTAGTTCTTCCTACATACAGCTAGATTTCGACATGCTACTACGTCGTTTAGCTTACCAACTGGCTTTGACAGTGGTGATATAAAACTGAGAGCCATTGGAATCAGGTCCTGAATTAGCCATGGAAACTACACCTGCAAAATTTGAAGAAAATTCGAACATTAAATGGAAGAACCTTGAAAACCAAGACAACGTTAAAAGCTTCTAAGTTCCAAAAGTTGAGTTGTATCTAAACGCGAAAGACAAGACAATTAAACTAATACATGTAAGAATACCTGCATGTGAATGTTTTATCTTAAAATTCTCATCGGCAAAGGTGCCACCATATATAGACTCACTTCCTCTTCCATCACCATGAATGATATCACCGCCTTGAACCACGAATCCAGATATTATGCGATGGAATGGGGTTCCCTTATAATGAAGTGCTTTCCCCTTAGCACCCTTGCCCTTCTCTCCTGCAATTTTAAAGCAAAAATTTAAGCATATTTACCGTCTAAAATTATACTGCCTACAAAATTAACACAGATAAGACTTTTAAGTACCTGTAGACAAAGCCCTGAAATTTTCTGCAAACAAAAACGTAAAAACAATAACAATATTAAGTAGCAAGCAACAAGCATAAATAAATATTATAAAATCCAAAATTTTCAATAACAAATGAAACAAGTTCTAGTAGAAAATGGAAACAATTGGAGAAAGAAAATTAATACAGGCGAACCAACAGCAACGTAAGCTTATACCACACAACAATAATGGCGGTAAAAATACCAGAGGCAAAGAGCAAACTGGCTCTTTTGTCAAAATTTCATACATTTTTAAGGTTAAAAATTAGTCCTTGTGCGTCAAAATGAGGTAACCGTGGCACACCACATGTAATTATATGGTTACTCTTCAATCAGACTAGTTTTTAATAGTGGAAATGGATTTGCTATTTTCTCTAACAAACATGAACTAATTTGCCCATTTCTTGAGTAAAAGGGACAAAATGCAATCCGACTTCTAGTATAGAGGCTTTTATGGTACTTTTACCAATTAACGACATATGATAAGGCTGAGAGTAGCTTGTACATTTTGCTAATGAGCCAATGGTTTCAAGAAATTAAGTTTACAAAGAACTAAAACTACTGGACGGAAAATTAAAATTTAAAACATACCAACAGTTTTTGGTACAACTTCGCCATACAATCCAATAACTATTCTACCTGTAAAACACAAATTATACAAAAAAAAAAAATGTAAGCTAAAAAGGATAAGATTTCTTCTCATCACTTATCATATCCTGTAGGAATAGGTGAAGGCGTTGTACCTACACGCTGGCCATCAATATCCACATCCAAGTATACTCTGTGAGTGATTTCATGCTCTTCTTCTACGATCTTCTCTTCCTCCTAAGAAGCACAAAATACAAACTATTATTGCATTAATCTATCAAGATCGATAAACATTAAAGGAAATTGCAGCCTTGAGCTTGTCTCAACCAAGCACATTCAGTTATAAAGTTCAAATTTCGAACAAGCGAATGCTCAGATTATAAGCGTATTGCATCTTTCATGAAGGGTACCACAGAAACAAGCTTTAAACTAAGCCTATATTACTTAGATGTTAGTGTCAGATACAAATACTTATCTAACATAGATGTATTCAATTTTATTTTTTTCTAAATTCTTTTCATGTATTTAAAAGGGTTCAAACATGAGAACTTGAAGTAAAACTAGGCCTATGATATGAATATATATGTTTGTATGTATGTATAACATAAATATATTCATTTTTTCTAATTTTTCCTGGTACTTAAGTACTTCAAGTAAACTAATACTTAAAGCAACATAAAACTAGACTATTCAATGCAATCTGAAATAAACAATATAAAAAAATGAATAAAAAAATCCATTAAATTCAAGAAAATTCCACACAGATCAACAAAATCAAATCAAAACGAAACACAACCAACCAAATTCATGAAACTAAAATTTAAATAAAAACCCAAATCTGTTTTACAGTACAAAAAACAAGAAATAAACAAAAAAAAATCCAAATCAGATCCAAAGGGCAACATATTTACACATAATCCTAGAGATTGGTATATAAAAATGAACAAGAAAAGTTTAAAAAAAAACGCACCCGTTTGGCTCCTGAGAAAGCGAAAATGAGGAGAATTGAGAGAGAAATGAAGAGAAGAAGGCACCCAGGCTGTACCAAAATCGAGATCTCCCGACGCATTTTTTTTCCCGGAAGTTCAAAAATTTTTGCCCTAATTGTTAACAATAAATCTTAATTTGATTTTCCATGAGAATTACAATGACAGGAGAAAAGGGATCTTATATTCTTTTTTCTCAAACACTATCAGTCTCGGCCTCAGTCGCCAAAGAAGAAGACTGAATGAGTTTGGGCGTCGAGTTTTATTATACTATTAATTATATTTATTTTTTTGGAAAGGAGTTTGGAAAGGAGATTCAGAAGCCTCATAACTCTTTTTAAGCAAGTTCCTTTTGGAGCAGGACCGGTACCTCAACTCATCGTTTCATCGGTTTTTAAGTTCCATCATTTTCATCTATTCAATTAAATAAATTATTAAAAATTTATAAAAATAAAAATAATAAAAATTTTACTCAATCAATTAATATCAATTCTCGAGTCAATTAATTTATATCTTTCTCTAAATTGATACTTTAATCAATTCTCGATCTCATCAACTGATTCAATCTAATTCAAACAATATTAATTTTAAAAGATTTTCTAGTGTGACCAAAGGTAAGAGTGTAAATATAATAACAAGCAAGTAAGGCACTCTACAAAGTATTCAAGTTAAACTTGAAAAAATTTGAATTTTATTTAATAATTATCGAGTGAAATTTGAGCTTAAGTAAATTGAGTTATTAATCGAGTTGAATTAAGTATTGTAATACTCAATTCAAATGATTTACAAACCTAATCATTTTAATATATATTTTATATTACAAAATTACATTTATATTTTTATTATATAAAAAGAGGTTAATTACGAAAAAAATTAAACTTAAATAGGAGCAACTTTAATCAATTACTATATGAACATAATTTATGCATTCATTTCTTGTCTAAATATTTTATCATATTTAAAAACTATCATATTTGAGAATTGTTTAAAATATGCTTAAATTTTTATTTTCTTTATAGATGTGGAATTTATTTTATATTTAAAATTAAGATTCAATTGTTAATATCAATAATTTTTTCCTTAAATTTGTTGATGTAATATTTTAAAATAAAATTAAAAAACTCATTCGGTAATTAGGTAAAAAAAAAGAGTTTTGTAATTAACTTAATTCAACATAAAAATTTTAGTAGTATAAAAATTTGAATTTGCATTTTTAAATTCGAAAAGTAGGTTGATTAAATTATTAGGTAAAATAGACCCAATGTTACTACATTATTAATGAGTTTACGTTTTGGTCACTCAACCTCAAAAGGTTATAAAATGGTTATTAAACTATTCGAAAATTTTCATTTAAGTTATCAAACTATTCGAAAGTTTTTATTTAAGTCATTGGGTTGTTAAGTTTCTTTTTTAAAGTTCGACTACTGAGCTTCAAGTGACGATTCAATTATCAATACGATGAATTTGTACTCATCAATAAGTTAGAAGAACATATCTTAGATCCAAGTCAGTTTGACGATCAATGTCGGAGACCGAGAAGAAAACTATTTGGAATTTCGTTCGCAGATTCGTGACATTCAAAATTGTTTCATGAAAATAAAATTTAATTGTAAAAGAGAAGGGAAATGAAAGTTTTTTATTGGAGCAAACAGTACGAACAAAAAATGTCACATAGAAGCAATTTTAACGACCAATGACTTAAATGAAAAAATTTAAATAATTCAGTGACCAAAATATAGAATTATTAATAGTTTAGTGACATTGGTTATAGTTTGCCCTAATTTTTTTTTCTTTTGATTCAAATAGAGATCACAAAATTTAAATTTGTGTCAAAATATGAAGGGAAAGAAGTGAAAGTTGAGGAATGTGGCACTATTTTTTATTCCAAAAGGGCTATTTAAAAAACGAGTTGTCTTTGATTTTTCAAGTGAGTTAACTTAGTTAATCTATTGGCTTCCTAGCTCTCTTCTTTTAAGTACGTAACAAATATTTCAATGATAAATCTGAAATAATAATTGAAAAATTCTGCTAATCAAAGTCGAATTAGACCATCCTATGAAACTTTTCTATAAACTTTTCTAAACAACCGTAATCATCTCAAGACTGTCGAATCAACACATTAATTAAAATGGTTAATCCATCCAATACCCCAAATGAGGCACTATTTTGTGTTTGGTAGAAATGGACCTTTTTGTGTTCACTAGGAATGAGCCACACTATAGCAAAGCAAGTAATATTAATTGAGTGGCTTTACTGTATTCCATGTGCTTTCTTCACCGATCAGTTCTATAATCAATGAGATTTACTAATAATATCAATAATTCATTTCTATTTACGACTTCAATCCATTTAAAAAAAAAAAACTAGAATCAAAGACAAAATATAATTAATAAAATCCAATTTATTTTCACAATTAACAAAATTCAAAATCTTTCAAATAAAAAAACAAAATTCTAAATCTATTCCCATTTGTCAAAAACAAAGGACCAAAAGCCAAAAAAATTTGAATAAACAACAATCCTTCAAAAAAAAACATTAGCAAAAAACAAACAAACGAAGCTGCTTTGAATAAGGAACAGAGTATGCTTTTAACGATCACTGTTTGAACAGTCTCTTGCAAAATGCCCGGAGCCTCCACAGTTGTAACAAGACAGACCACTGCCGCCGCCGCCGCCGCCCTGTCCACAGTCCCTCGCCATATGCCCCATCTCCCCACACTTAAAGCATCCTCCTCCGCCGCCTCCATAACCTCCTCTTCTTCCTCTACCACCGAATCCACCTCCGCCACCACTGCGTCCAGATCTCGTGGTGCCACGAACAGGGTTCCCATTAGGGCCAGTGACATCAACAGCCTTGGTACGACCTCCTTCAGAAGAATCGATAACGAACTCGACTTCTTCGCCGTCGGCGAGGCTACGAAAACCGTCGGAACGAATTGACGATTGGTGAACGAACAACTCCTCGCCGCCGTCATCCGGCGTTATGAAACCAAATCCCCTTTGGTCAGTGAACCACTTTACCTTCCCAGTCACCCTACTCTCACCCATATTCAGATCTCAAAGAACAAAAAAACCCAAAAAATCAAATGAAAAAAGAATGACGAGGCAGGGACATCTTTATATTGCAGACATTGCAACGCAAATGATGTGGTTGCCAAGTCAGCCTTCGAAAAATATCTTAATAAAAAATTAATTAATTTTAATGCATGTCTTCTTTCTTAACGCAGACAAAACGAACGGTGGGGAATTTGGAATTATGGATCAGGTGAAATATGGACCATCAGATTATATTTGTCTGAAAGGAAGGGAAGTTTATGAAACTGTCCCAGATTTTAATAGGTACAGTTGAAAAAGACTTCCTATCTATCTGTCCCAATGATAATATCACGAAATTAATTTTTATATTATATAGATTATTCGATAGAAAAAGTAAATAAACGGTATAAATAATTTAAATATTTCTTTATTTGAATATTTAATTTATTTGTTTTAAAAATAATACAGATAAATAAAATGTCAAGTTAAAATGCATTACCTGTTAAAAATACGAAAATATAATATTTCAATCAATCTACTAATATTCAATTTTTTTTTTATTCCGAAAACATTAAATTAATTACCTTTTTTATTGAGTTTGAGTTAGTGTCGTTGATATTGCAATTATCATATGGATTCAATTTAAAATAATAACCATAATTAAGAGTGTAATAGAATCAAGTCGAGTTCAAGATGTAAGGAGATCAAAATTCATTCAAGTCAAAAGTTAAATTTGATTTGATATGCTTAAAACTTAATTATTTATGATCGAGACCAAATTTGAATTAAAAACGTTCCATACTAATTAACTTTGAATTAAGTTTAAATTATTAAAATTGACAATAAAAGTATCATGGAGGCCCTTGTAATAAGAGTTGGATTGCATTTTACTCCCTCAACTCAAAAAATGGGCAAATTAATCCTTATATGTTAGATCAAATAGCAAACTAGTCCTATTGTTAAGAATTTCATCCATTTTTATTATTAAAAACTAGACATTGTACATCAGCATCAAGTATACATGGCACGCCACATATAATTGTTTGATTATTTCGTCAGCAACACTAATTTTTAATAGTATAAATGGATTAAAGTTTTAACAAAAAATACCAATTTGCTCTTTGATCTAACATAAAAAGATTAATTTACCCATTTTATAAGTAAAGGAGGCAAAATGCATTTTTACTCCCAATACAAAGATCTCTATGATATTTTCCCCTAAAATTGACTCTTTTGAGCTTGATTGAATGATTTTCAAGCTAAATCCAAGTAACTTGTGAAGCTGTAAAAAGATTACGGAGGTCATTGTACTAGGAGCCAGATTGCATATTGCTCACTTGAATTTAAAAATGAGCAAATTAGTACTTATATGTTAAATAAAAAAGCAAATTAGTCATTTTGTTAAAATTCATCTATTTTTATTGTTAAAAACCGATTCATGTGTGTCAGCATAAGATACATGTGGCACATCACATGTAACTAACTACCTGATTATTTCATCAGCCACACCAGTTTGTAACAATATAAATAGATTAAATTTTTAACAAAAAGAATTAATTTACTCTTTAATCTAATGTAAAAGGACTAATTTACCTATTTTTGAGTAAATGGTGCAAAATAAAAATTTAACTCTAATGTAATACTTTTACTCTTTTGAGCGTGATTCGATAATTTTCGAGTTAAACCCGAGTAACCTGCAAGCCTAAAAATAAAATTATCCTATTTAAAATCAGAAACATTGGTGTCATTAATGCTAAATGTATACTTATATACGATAAATTTCAATGAAAGTTAAAAATGGAAACTTACAAAACTGAAACTATTTTTTTTTTGCAGTAAAAGCATTAATGGAATCTTTTACCTCTCGATTGATACAATTCCAATCGACTTTTAGCTTCTGGTAATAAATCATCAATGTCGGGATCTCCCGACAAATGAGCTTGTTTTGATGCCCATTCAAGCACTATAAGCACTTCATCTTGGGCAAGAACTTCACTGTCGGGTATATTGTAAGCAATGTAACAAAGAAGTGTCAACGACGGGAACTGCACCATTTGTTCTCCAAAATAAACCAATTGAATCAAATGTTTCACCCCGCCGGCTTTAACGATCGCTTTCGAATGGTTAACGTGGAGGAAATTTTTTGGTGTGGCAAATTTGTTAAGTGCCATGACGGCTTCCATCGAAACCTCGGGTTCAGTTTCGTCAAGTAGTTTCACTAAAGGTGTGACAATTCTTGTTTCGGTAGCTCGGAAGGTCCTCGCTAGGTGTCCGATTGTTTTGATGCATGGCACGAGGAGTTCCGTGTCAGTTTTTTCGATGATTTTGAGTAATTGATCGACAACGGCCTTAGCTGCTGGTGAAGTCGGTTTGAAAGATGAGCGTCTCAAGTCCGCGTTTTGTTCGGCAACAGCTGTGATTTCCATTAAAGCCATGGCCGAGTAGTATTTAACGTCGTCCGTGCTTTTTTCTAATAGAATCGCAAAACACAATAAAGCTCTCGATTCAGTTATGCTACGGCATATCGAGAGGTTTCCCTTGCAAAGTTGCCACAAAGCCCTGGCTGCCATTGCTTTCATTTGTGCTTTAGTGGCTGGGTCTTCGAATTCTCTTCCTTTAATGCTAGTACCAGATATCGAAACATGGTGGGGATGGTGGTTCGATTTAGCATGTGAGACTTGTTGGCTGCCTTTGGGATGGTTAGCTTGATTGTTCGGTTGTGGTGGTGTCGGGTTCTTCCCTTTCAAAGTATTGGCAACCACATTTTGCATTTGGGTAGGTGCGGCTCGGTTCCCCAACGGACGATTTATATTACTCTCGGTTTCCTCTTTCTTATGAGAATCAGGGCCTTTACTAGCTACAAGAACAGAATGAATCGAGGACACCCCTTGCTTGTTCACAATCGTATACTTACTATGTTCCTGGACAGTCTCAAAAGCAATATGGCTTACGAGAAACCGAATTATATTGTTTTGTGAGAAATGGTCTTGGCATTTAGGGTGATGAGCAGCTAATTCTGATACGGCCCAAGCCACAATAGATTGAACTTTCATTTGACCTTCTTTGAGGATTTTCGCAAACACTGCACAAACTCCAGCATTTACAATCTGTTCGACACTTTCTGCGTCACGTCCGAGCAACCCGATCGCCCTTGCCGCATTCTCTTGACCCTCAGGATTCCCTTCCTTAGCCAATTTCAATAAAGGAACAACCCCACCTTCCTCGATAATCAACTTACCGTATCGATCATTATCCCGAGCCAAAGACACTAAGGAAGCCGAAGCATCAGCTCGTTCTTCTAACGTACCTGTATAAAGATTAGCTATTTGTTCCCATATAAGACATAAAATCGGTTCATTCGCTGCAATGGGAGGAAGACCGAGATATTCATCATCCCGATTATCTCCCGACACGGCCAAAAGCCACGAAACATCCCCGATAGAATTCTCGAGTTGCATCGATAGTTTCCTAAAGGCTGCGGCAGGGATAATGGTGAAAAGTCGTCCCAGAAAACCGGTTGCACCACACTTTAGGACAAGAGTTAAGCCCTTGTCAAGGACTTGTTCTGTTTCATCGACGATTCTACGTGTCGGTCGTTCGTAAATATCGTTGCTCGCTCGTGCAACTTGCCGGAGTAAGCCAGCTAACTTTTCGGTCTTACCTTTAATCTCTTGACAATCTTGTTTGAACGATTGTGCTTCATCGGCCGCCTTTGTCACCATATCCGCCACTTGTATTGGCCTCGCTAACAGTTGTTTCACTACGCCCGCCATGGTCAGCGGACACGGAAACAATAACAAAATCCAAGTTACGGCAACGATCCCTTTTAAGACAAGACAAAACAAAACAAAACACTTATGTCTGGTTTCAACGACAAGACAACGAAATGTCTGAATCTAATTGATAATTTATTTTTTTATGTATTTTTTTGCAAAAAAAATCATAGTTAAAGAAATGTAAGGAATTTTTGTAGAGGAGGTATTGGTGAAAGCATGGTTTTTTCCAAGGTGGCGCGGCCAAAGAGTAACTGGTGGCGCCGCCAGTGAATGGAAAGGAGGAGACAGATAGAGATTTGTAATGGTCAAACGAGGTTTTCTCCATGCTTGATGTCCAAAAATAAAAATCACCGTTCTTCTTGCCTTATAATAGGAATTGAAGTGGTTTATCCATAGATTATTTTTTTGGTGAAAGTTTATCCATAGATTTTTAATTACAAATTTATAGTACCTATTATCAATATTAAAAAGTCTTTAAATAAAAAGTTCGACTGGCCGGTTTTGCCGGATGACTAACTTGTTTGTGAACCCAATTACTCATTTATTTTTCAAACATTAAATTGAAAATTCCATATTTTGATCATAAGTCCAAAGTCCAATAGTTTCTTTACTACTATACACCAAATATTTACATTTCACTAAATTTCAACTCCTCTTTTAATTTAACTGCAAAAAATATATCAGATCTTAAATAATATAATTTTAAAATGAAAATTTCATGTAAAATAATTATTTTTAAAATGGATATTGTCAAAATCTTAATTAAAAATTTTCAAGCTTTTAAGAATACTTTATCATTTATTCTCCTTTCTTCAGTTTTAATTTGAAAAGTTATGCTGCCACGTGTTTTTTTTTAAAAATTAAATTAAGTTTAGCTACATAAAATTTGATTTGTATGAAAAGACTTGATTAATATAATATTAATAGTTTGAAGATATAATAAAAATATTTTGAAGTTTAGAGACTAATTCAAAATGAAGGTCATAGTTTAGAGATGTCTCATGCAATTAACTCCTTTTTAAAGAAATTTACGACTATAATTATAGTACAAATCTACATGTTTGATTAACAAAAAGTAGAATTTATTGGATATAAAGTACAACAAACTGAAAATCGAAATATATTAAGACTTAAACTAGAATAAATCGGGAATGAACTAGCACATTGTGCGACTTAAACCCAAAATAATTTGAGAGAGAATCCGCGAATAGCATCTGCGCATGATAGAACTCGAACACCAGAAAGCTTCAACCTTTGCCAACACTTCCAAAACGGCACAAATTAGATGATCTTAAAATCACTTATCTGGATGTTTTGGACCTCAAGTTTCTTATAATCACTGCGGTTTCTAGCCACAAAGAACTTTCCAAAGTTGTATGGTTTATATTTGGGTGGGCTTCCCTCGTTCACAAGCTCCTCCAATGGCTTCACCATCACGTAGTGAGAAGGGAAAAAGAAGACTGGAATCGAAAACCTTTCCCGTTCCGAGTTCACCACCACCCTATGCTCCACGCTCTCGTAAGCTTCGTTGCTCCAAACCTGAAAACCCAATATTATTCGATCATCTTTTGCAGTTTCGTGTAAAACCATTGTATTTTTCATCAATGCAATAGTACCGACTACAAAAGCAAATCGTTATGAACTCGGTAAACATACCTGATAATAAGCAATTCTTTTACAGAAAATACTAACGGTGTCAATTATTGGACTAAATTTTTTAAACTAAAAAAGTAAGAGGATTTAATTTGAACTTTGTTTAAATAGAAGGATTAAATCTCAAACTTTACCAAAATACAAGGACCTGCAATCATATTTTGACCGCTTTGTTAATTTTCAGATTTGGATATTAAATTTACGGGTAATCTACAAAAATAATTACTTTTGTTTGCCTCACGTTACATTTTAGTCACATATGTTTAAAATGTTACGTTTTAGTCACTTATGTTATTATTTTGTTACAAAGTGATCACTCTACCGTTAAGTTCCGTTATCTCTCTAACGATAATCCTACGTGACAGTCCAACTAAATTTTAAGTGCCAACTTGAATTTCTAAATGGGATGAAAATAGATTTTTAATTAAAAATTTTAATTAATTAAAATTTTTAATTATTCTTTCTTATTGCTGATTTCAACTATTTTAATCTTAATAATAATTTTTCCAGTCAAATGAAAAAAAAAACCCATTGGAAAAAAGAAGATATGGAAGAAAAATTAAAAAGAGGATATCAAAAAATTTTTTAGTGAAGGTATAGGTTTAAAAATTTTAATTAATTAAATTTTTTTAATTAAAAATCTATTTTCATCCCGTTTAGAAATCTAAGTTGGCACTTAAAATCTAGTTGGACTGCCACGTAGGATTACCGTTAGAGAGATAACGGAACTTAATGGTAGAGTGATCACTTAGTAACAAAATAATAACATAAGTAAATAAAAATGACTATTTTTATAAATTATCCTTAAATTTACTACCATTTTGTCTTAATCTGGCTCAGACTAAACTGGACTAGTAGCTCGAACTTTGGATGAATCTATACGCAAGAGCTCGAATAAATTAGCCAAAAATGAAATGAAGTTACCTGAATAGTATCACCAACATTGATGACCAAAGCATTTGGGGTCGGTTTAACAGGAACCCATACTTCGTCCGATTTTCTCCTCACTTGTAATCCTCCGATATCATCTTGAGCGACGATGGTTAAAGCACCGGCATCCTTGTGTCGACCTACGCCGAGTGCTAGCTCAGGGAAAGGGCATGGAGGATAGTGATTAAGTCTCATCATGGTTGTATGGTCTTCAAAGTAGCCATTGAGCCTATTAGATGGCAAGCCTAAGCTCAAAGAGATGAGTTCCAATAGCTTGTAACCTAGCTTTTCAACCTCTCTTGCATACGTCTGGCATACTTCCCTAACCAACATTAACAAGCTGGATTAACACAAGGCGTAAATGAGGCACTTGTGCAAATAAATTATTCGGATTTTGCTTGAAAGAAAGCTCATATTTAGCTCCATTATCGTTAATCTCGAGCTAATATTGAGCAAATTGAATTTAAATACCCTAATGGATTAACTTGTGCTTAGTCCCATGTTTTAAATTAGTATTCAAATATAAATAATCAAACTAATTAAATGAACTTAATCAAACAAGCTTGGGCAATTCCATTTTTAGCTCAAATCAATTAGTTAAAGAAACTAATAAGATTTGTAATTTGTAAAACATGGGTCATTTTTAAATCAACAAGCACGAGATTGCTATAGGCTGCTTTTATCTTCAAACTGTCAAATTCTACATTTAAACAGTGATAAATATTGGTGTAATCGAGTCAAACCGAACTTGAATATTAGCAAGCCCAAGTTTAACTTGAAATTTGAAGCTTAATACTCAATTCGAACTCGAGCTTGCCAATATTCAAGTTCAGTTTGGCTCGATTACACCAATATCTATTACTGTTCAAAAGTAGAATTTAACAGTTTGAAGATGAAAGCAGCTTGAGTTTGACTTGAAATTCGAAGTTTAATACTCAACTCGAGTTCAATCAAACATCTATTTTAAAGTTTGAGTTTAGTTCAAGATGCAATCAAACAACTAGAACTTGAGTTTGATTAATATCCTTTATAAATTTTTGCAAAGCTCAGTATAACTCACCAACCGTTTGAGCCAAATATTACTGAGCTCCAATGTAGCTTGATTGATAGCTACAGCTATTAAGCTAAAGCTCAAGCTGACTTAATAATTACTGACTTAGGGTGGTTTTGGAGGGGCAATTGGGTGCGGTACGGTGCGTTTAGCTTACTTTTTATCTCATGCTACAGTATCGCTACAGTATCTAATCTCACCGCCACCACTATTTTTACACTAACCGCAAGTAAACGCACCACCCATCCAAACTCACCCTTAAATTCGAATCTTTACCTATTCAAACTCAAATAGATAGCACCAGTGTTATTTACACCCCTAATCATAGATTTAGTCATCTATGTCAGCCAATTTATCAAACACACCAAATGCAACATAATAAGAACATTAAAGAAAAGCTCCAACGAAAGATTAATTACCTAAACTGTGGAGGAGTCTCAGGCCACTGATTACTCAACGTCCTTATTTCATCATCCTCAGTCTCAGGCGAAGCTGGTAAAAAAGAAGGGTCATTTATCAAGAAATCAAACACCTCTTTCCAGTCTCTAACGTTCTTAGTATGCTCGCTTTCATGGTACCCCATAGCATTCACTTCATCTCGTTTAACCTTACGTTTTTCCTCTACGGGTTGATCGAAGAATGCTTTAGCTGCTACCTTAATCTTTTCGAGCAATTCCAAAGGCACCCCGTGGTTGATCACTTGAAAAAAACCCCAGTTTTGGCAAGCGTTTCCGATCTCTGAAACGAGTAGGTTGATGTCTGTAGTGTGGGATAGTGAAAGATCGATTAATGGGATTCCTTCGATTTCGATGGTATCGAGGTTGGCTCGGTGTTCGATGGATTGTATGAAAGCTTGATCCACTTCTCCCATGAAGACTAGATTGATGATGATGGTGTTGAGGTTACTGATATAGGAAAAATGACAGAAAAAATAATTTTAGGTGCTGTCTAATAAATTGGCAATTGAAAATTGAAAATTTGACTGTTACAGAAAATAAGTGTGAAAAAAATTGAAGTATTAAATTTAAATTATAAAATTGTGCTATATATTATTTAAAATTAATTATGAATAATTAAATTATTTTACTTTATTTTAAATAAAAACTAAATTTTGAACATAATTTTTTATAAATGATATAATATTAAAATAAATAAATAAAATTAATTTTTAATCCATTTATTATTTTTCTATTTTTATAAAAAATTTATTAAATTATTTTATCAAACATACATAAAACATTAAATGATTTAAAATATTAATTTTAATTAATTTAATATTTTTAACGGTATATAAAAAGGCCTTAATTTTATATACATTGAACATGGACAGTTTTGCTAAAGAAAAAACAAACATGGACAGTTACAGCAAGAGTGACCAAAACCTCATTTGCCTTCTCTCTAGAAACCTCTATTTCTCTCTTCATCAAAGTTCTAACTTTTGTTGCTTTCCTAATATATATATAACTTTTGCTAGCTCTTTCTTTTCTAAAAGGTATATAAGGAGGAAAAAATTCAATTAAGTTACTTCACCAGAAAACTATTTAATTGAACTTTTAAATTCTTAAATTGGATTAATTAATCTTTTAATAGTTTTTGATCATTATAATGTTGACATGGCACCCTGCAAAATAATTTTTAAAAATATTTTAAAAATAGAAAAATAATTCAAAAGAATATTTAAAATTTTTATTAGAATATTATCTTTTAAACTTAAACTTTTTAAAAGTATAAAAATATTTAGGATTAATTTAAAATTAAGACAATAATTTAAATATATTAAGTGGAATTAATCCTTCATTCAGTGATTAAAATGCAGGTGATTTAAATCGTAAATAATACAGAGAGTAGCTGAAAATGATGGTTTCAATATCTTATTAGTTTAGATAGCTTTTGGGAGACATTTGTTTTAGTAAGTCTCATGGAACATTGTTTTTTTCTTCTTCTTCTTTGAGATGGAGAGATCTTTTTATAAAAAAGTGAACTTTGGCGTGAATCTCATTAGAATGATGTTTTATAGTGTGGTTTAAGAGACATAGTTAGTGTATTTGATTCGTCAAATCTTAAATTACAAGTGAAATGTGATATTATCTTATTTGATTAAAACTTGTTTAGAGTTATTATTAAAATTTAAGTCTAATATTTTTTTTTTATAATTATGATTCAAACTCAGGTTATCTATTAGAAAAATGAATATCTAATCAATAGGTACAACTTGAGATTCTTACGTCCAGCACTTAATTGATCTTTTGGTACATCATATAGCAAACATCTACATTTGACTAAATTTCAACTCAAATTGATCCCTTTGTACAACCGGCAAAGATGAATACTTTGGGTTCTAAATACTTAGGTTCGAAATCTGCTATGGGCACTTATATGTGTGAATCTTTTAGTGTTGTTATTCATAAATTTTAATTTGATTAGGCAATTTTACTCTAGATTATTATAATTTTTATTTTATTTTTGTTGTAATTGTTCGATCAATCAATTTTTAATCTAGATTAGTTTAGTTTTTAATTTATTTTTATTGTAATTGTTTGATTATACATTTAATTTTAAAATAGTTTAATTTTACGTTTTGTAGTTACTTGAATATATATTTTGTAATTGTAAATTTAAAAAAATACATAATAAAATATTTCATTATTGTAAAAGAAAATTCAAATGCAACATCAAATTTCGAAAAAAAACGAAAATAAGTAAAATGAAATACCACATGAAAAAAAACATATATGGTATCTATAAATAGCCATGAATTTTTATTTGAGCTTACGACGAATGCATTGGGTAAATCACTTTAATAATGCATCACTACGACATTGTATTCAATGAGAGCATTACCGGTAGTCATATTAAACGACCGTAACTTAGCCGACGCCACCCCACGAGCCATTCGAAAAACGCCTGAACCACCTACAATCGGCATCTCACGGTGGAGAACCGCCGGATTCCTCCCAAGTACAGTAAGAGTGCTGCCATTGAACTCGCCGGTGGTAAACACCAAGTTAAACGACATCAACAGGCTCAGTTCGTGTTGCCCAGAAAATGCGTACAGCCCTTGAGCTCGACCCAACTCTTTGGATGTCGGATTCATCCTTTCTGTTAATGGGTCATCCATGATGAAAACGAGACCAAATGAGGTTGGCGATTTGTCGGTGTCGGGTCCGTGAGCGACCCGGACGGCAGTTATGTTGTGTTTTCCAGCAAACCTGTCGTGGAAGAAGAAATGGAGCTTGGTAACCTTTTGTTTTACGTATGGAAGCTTGTCGAACCATTCATCTACTTCCTCGGCACCTTCTTTGACGCCATACGCCATTGGCATGGCTACCAAGAAAATCACTAGTAGTAGAATAGCCAGATTTTCCATTTCTTTTCTTTTCTTTCTCTCCTTTTCTTTTCTCCCCCAAACAAAATGGAAGTCTATGCACGCCTTAATATAAGATACCCCATGGCACATTTTGATTAAAAAATAATATCTATATTCTATATAATATATATATATATATATATAAAAGGATTAGTTTAGAAAAAATTTAAACACATAAAAATATTATTTATTTCTCATCATATTGTTAAATTCATTTTTGAAAATAAAAATTGAAATAAAATAAAAGTTGTGATTATACATTTAAAAATATTATAATTAATTTATGATTATTAGTTAAAAATGTTATATTAATTTTAAATATATATCTTAAAATATTTTAATTATAATTTTAAAAAATTATTATAATATTTGAATGGATTAAGTGTGTACCAAATTAATCCCATATATTTTCCTTTCTTTATATGTATACCAAATTTTAAATAAAAAAATTGGGTAGAGGGAAAATTTTCCACTTTTTGAATGGATCTTTGTTGTTTCTTATTTTTAAATTGATCCCAATTGAAGTGCAAATTACTAATAATGGTGTTGTACCAAATCAGTAACTTAACCGGCACTTGAGCATTTGTTATACCTCCTCCCACTTTAAACCTCCCTTTTACTTGCAAGTTGACTGCTGTGTGATTGGCTTTACATCATAATCAATAAAAATAATATTCTTATATAATTTAATTAATATTATTTTGAATAATTAATTCAATTTAATTTTTTTTAAATTCAAATTAGATACGACCGTGAACATTTTAGTAGTGTGGCTGGTGATGTTAGGTTAAAATTGTTGAGCCTATGTAGGTTTGTTGATCACTTGTTTTGAGTTTGAATTTTAAAAGTAAAATAACATTGAATTTAAATTGAAATTTAATTTTAAATTAAGTTTTGTTTTTGTTTATAGTGGTGATTCACATTTTAAGGGTGCGGTAAATTATTAAAGTATAGATTAATCATATCATAAATAATACGAAACTTTATCGGAAATGGTAATACAGAAGGTCATTGAAAATGATGGTGTCAAGTCTTATTTGGAAAATATTAATTTTTAATTGATTTTACTTTTTTCACATATATTTAATAATTTAAAGTAAAAATAATTTGATAGAATTTTTCTATAAAAAAAGTGAAAATGATAAGTAAATAATAATTATTTATTACTCAATTGAGGATGTTTTCAATTAATTAAATTTAATTTTAATATTTTAGTAATATATTATCATAATAAAAATTTTCTTTTTTTTTTTTAGAATAAGGCGAAATGTTTGAAAATTAAGGATAAAATGTAGAATTTTTTATAATTTAAAATCTATATTTATGAAACAACCAAATTATATTCCATAATTAAATTTAAGTAATATATCAAATAAAATTTATAAAATAAATTTAATGTTTAAATTTTCAATACTTAATATTTCATATTGAAAATATGCTCTAGTAGCTCTACAATATACATTATGGTTTTTCTGTTAAAAATGTTGTTCATTTCTGTTGTTAAAAATTGATCTTTATACGTCATGTGGCACATCACATGTCAGTGTCTATTTATTCCATCAACTTGATTTAATGTACAGGGACTAGTTTGCCCATTCTTTTTAGTAGAGGGAATAAAATGCAATTTGACTACTAATACAAAGCCTCCATAATTCTTTTAGCAATGGTTGTACATGTATAGGTATTTATTAGGATATTACATGTTAACTTTGTAAAAAGAACGACATTTTACTCATTTTTCATCCGAATTAATGTTTTGTTAATTTATAATGCCTAACTCAATTATGATAATATAATATACTTGCATCATAATAATCGATATCATCACCACATAC
This sequence comes from Gossypium arboreum, assembly GCF_025698485.1. NCBI lineage: Eukaryota > Viridiplantae > Streptophyta > Magnoliopsida > Malvales > Malvaceae > Gossypium > Gossypium arboreum. Next base: position 123,230,502 of record NC_069070.1, on the reverse strand, counting down.
AATATAAAATATCAAAATTGAAATCATTATTAATGAGACTTACATCATAATAATCAGTACCATCATACACACAATTCAACATCGTTATTTCAAAATATATATATATTTTATGTCAAAACGGTTCATATAAATTAATTTATTTGAAATTCATTAATATTTTTTTAATAATAATATCAACAAGATATAAACTCGAGTCTGTAAATCATCATTGCACCTAATGATATATCACAGGAGAAAATTCTATGCTCGAACTTGCATAAACAAATAGACGCAACGAAATTTGGAAGATATCCTCCACGTACCTCCCATCAAATATAATAAATATCCAAAATCATGCAATTATAATAATCCAAATCCATAAATTGCTTTAAACTGAAATTTCAGTTCATTAATGATGGAAACTAATGAAAAAGCCCATCTTATTCCATGGTTAGTTCTTCAAGAACCACCAAAACCACTAACCATTTAAAACAAAACAAAGCAGCATAAAATGAAGCTTAAAACTTCAGACATGAACCACTGTGGCTGTCTTTTTAATTTTAGAGTTGTCCGCAATCGGCAATAACAACTGGCTTAGAAGTTCTTCCACCACTAGACCCAACTTTCTCAATGTCTCGAACCACATCCATGCCTTCAACAACTTGTCCAAACACCACGTGCTTCCCATCGAGCCACTCAGTCTTAGTCGTGCAAATGAAGAACTGCGACCCGTTGGTTCCCGGTCCGGCGTTCGCCATCGAGAGGATCCCCGGTCCGGTGTGTTTCTTGATGAAGTTCTCGTCCTCGAACTTGGCTCCGTATATCGATTCACCTCCGGTGCCATTTCCGGCGGTGAAATCGCCTCCCTGGCACATGAAGTTAGGGATCACGCGGTGGAAGGTTGAGCCTTTGTAGTGGAGTGGTTTCCCGCTGCGTCCGACACCTTTCTCCCCGGTGCAAAGGGCACGGAAGTTCTCCGCCGTGCGTGGAGTGCAATCGGCGAAGAGCTCCATTACGATCCGCCCAGCCGGTTGGCCGCCAATCGTCATGTCGAAGAATACCTTCGGATTTCCCATTGCTGTAGATACGATTTTTCTCGGTGAAAAAATGAGGGGATAAAAGATTAGTCGAAATGGAAAATTAATTTTGATGGTTTGTTAGGATTTAAACGAAAAGGAGGGAGTTTAAATAGAAAGAGAGGGTTCTGGACCAATGATAGCTCGACACGTGTATATATAAAGTTTAAAGATTCAGTAATCTGGGCTAGTGATATCAAAATTTTGATTTAGTAAAACTCGCATATAATTCTGCTATTTTATTTTGAAAAAAGAAAAACAAATTTATTTTAATCTAATTATTTACTTGACACTAACTTATACATATTATTATCTAATAATTATATCCCAATCTGAAAATGACTATCGATAAAATTTTCTTTTTAAAAATTTGAGATGTATTTGTTTGTTAATTTATTTAAATGTTTGATTTTTATTTTTTTATTTTTAGTTTTATGTGTATAAGTTAAAATCAAAACCTGTTTGACGGGAGATTATCTTAGTTGAAATTTTTAAAGTATCGGCCGTGAAAATCAATGGATGTGAAAATCAATGGACTTTCGAATAGTCAGTATTGTTTTGGGTAAGATATTTTATTTACCCACTTTGTCAAAAGCTCGAATACTTAAACAGACACACGGGTGTAGCCAAAGGGACAAGCAAGGGCCTTAGCCCCTTAGCTGAATGGATTAATTTCTATTTTAATATATTGTAAACGTATACATTTTAGTTTAATCATTTTTAGCCTGTTTTAAATAGAAAAATTGTAATTTTGACTCCTTTCAAAGTTAAAAATATCACCTAAATCATTTTAATATAAAATTTTAGCTTTAACTCCATCTCAAATGTTCTAGTGCCAATTTATCATTGCTTTTTAAAATACTTTTAAGATAAAAATATTGTTAAATAAGATGCTTTTGAGTTTTTCAAAAATACTTTTAGGACAAAAATAATTTGCAAAAATATTTTTTTTAGCCAAAAACATAAATAGAAAATTTTAGCTTTTGATAAACAATACTAAACCAAGTCTATCACCTAATTCTTAGTTTTGCCCTTGAAAAGACAATGAATTTATAAAACAATAGCATTTCATTGGGGTGCTTCAAAAGATGAACCATGTACTTAAATTTGGCAACTTTAACTCGGGATATGTGAGATCTAAATAATTCAAATATCACAAAAAAAGCCAATAACACAAAATAACTCGAATAAAATTCAACCTAATTAAAAAAGTGTGTTTAGAAACAAATCAGGTGAAGTAATTAGTTAAAATTACACATGGTTCTGCTTTGTTTCTTGCTAGGCATTTTCTCCTACCACGTACATATTCCCTTTGTGAAGATTCATTTCGTAAAGTTTACTAAAGCATTGAATTTGGACACTGTTTTGCTTGAGTTTCTTTTTTCCTTTTGTTCTAATTATGGTAATGTCTGTTCATGCCTACCTAATCAATGTTTCAAAGACCATTTATACTGTTACCATTCTCCTCATCAATACATTTAAGATTGGTATCCCACACTAACTTAGACATCATGATGTTACTTAACAGCCAAAATAGAATACAGCTTCTACTCTCTTTGTTTCTGGATGGATATTTCCCATAATATTACGTGTTTGCTCTAGGAGGCAACCTGAACGACGCCGTTCTAAGTAAAATGCTTAAATAAAATGTCAGAAGTGGGATTTGAACCCACGCCCTCTCACGAGGACCAGAACTTGAGTCTGGCGCCTTAGACCACTCGGCCATCCTGACTATTTGTTTATTTGATTCTAAAATAAATACTATATATGAATGTTTTAGCTTGTTTTCTCCACTCGCACTTAGGAGTGTGCAAAATTCGGGTAAAACCGAAAAAATTAGGTTGGGGGTAGATTAAATTTTTTTTAAGTTTTCGGTTAACGGTTAATTCAGTTCGAAACTGGTCGGTTAACCGAAAAAATTTGATTAACCGAAAAAAATTAATTAAAAAAATTATAATATATAAATAGCCCACTATTCACTCAAACCCAATCCAACATAAATCTAAATACCCAATCTGATATATATTAATCCAAGTACCCAACCCAACCCAATTACCCAACCCAATTATAAAAATTACAAATAATTTAATAAATAAAAATAAAAATCTAAAACTAACAATAAAAATTAAAAGCATTTAATTTTATACAAATAATTTGGCTAATTCAGGTAGTTCGGTTAATTCGATTAATTCGGTTAATTTTATACTTATTTTAACCAAAAATTAAAAAATATATAATTTTCGGTTAATTCTGTTAACCGACCGATTTAACCAAAAAATTTTCAGTTCGGCTAACGGTTAAAAACTTTGAAAAGTCAATTAATATTATTTTGGGTCGGTTAACCGATTAAACACCCCTACTCGCACTTCGCTATTATTGAATGGAAGCCAAGTCATTCTACCATAGCCCACCAGCTCAAATGCAAATGCATTCATTTTATTATCTAACTGGCTTGTTGTAAGTTTCTTAGATCCAACATAAATAATCATTTATATCTAATTTCAATAAAAACAAAGAGTAAATCCAACCCAAGTGTGAGTGACTAATAAAAAGGAGTACACCATACAGGTATTCAATTTTTATTAAGCTTTTTCATGTATTTTGAACATCTTTGAATGATCATAGCCTTATATCATGGTCCAAATGTGTCAGATAGAAGTATTGGGTATTGTTGAGGGAGATAGAAGTATTGGGTATTGTTGAGGGAGATTAGCTCTGTTGGGAGAAATCTTTGAAGTGTCATCTACCGAGCAGTCAGTCGAACTCTCAAATAAAGGTATTATACTCCTTTGGTCTCTCTTTAGAGTAGAAAGACAACCCGAAGATAAAACCGAGCATAACCACTTCAAATACTTTTCCTGTCAGCGCCCTCAATAAGTATCAAATTTGAATGTTTTTTCCCTCCCAAAATAAAGCAAAAGAAACGAAAGAAAAATTATTCTCAATCCATACAGATAAACGTAAATGTCATAACATACAAGAAACTTAGGTACATTTAAAAAAAAGAAGAAGAAGAAACTTGGGCGATTGATGAATCTAATTATAAGTTTTTTTCTTTGTTGATGCAAGTCATGGACTTTTTTTGCTCTTATTCTTCATAAAACATAAGTCGCCACACAAAGAATACCCGCATCGCACTCTAAGCATACAGATCGATGCCCCAAAACTTGGCAGGTTGATTGGTCCGATATTTCCGGTCAATGGCTTTGATTTTGTCCATGTCTTCTTTGGCTAACTCGAAGTCAAAAACCTCAAAATTCTCTTTCAATCTCTCGAATTTTGATGTCTTTGGGATGACTACCGTGTTTCGTTGGATTCCCCACCGGAGAACGATCTGAGCCACGGTTTTCTTGTACTTCTCAGCTAGCGCCTGAAACCAAAGGACGTACGCACATTAGAAATAAACTTAGATGACCAAAACATCAGGTGGACAATTTTGTACCTTAAGGACAGGATCATCCAAACATGACACTGTTCCAAACCATTCTGCATTAGCAGCAGCACCTCCTAATGGAGTGTGAGCAGTAACACAGATTCCGTGCTTCTGGCAAAATTTTACAAGACAATCACGTTGGAAGTAAGGATGTGTCTCTATCTGGTTTACAGCAGGCTTCACCTTGGAGTAAGCTAGGCAATCTCTTGTTAAAAAGATGTCGTAGTTGCTGTATATGGAATTTGTATCAGATGTAAGTCTAAGGTTAAAAAGATTTATGGATGCAAATCGATAGTCAAGACGGAATTTGAGACCTGATCCCAATGCTACGAACTAAACCCTTGGAAACCAAGTCTTCCATCGCGTGCCAGGTAGTCTCCAACGATATAGTGGTGTCTATGTCCAGGACTCCATCCTTGTCCAAAGGACTGCCCGTTTGACCGACTCCTGCAGGCATAAAAAAATACAGCCAAAATCGAAGAGTGAGTAGTTTCCCAGTTGTTTCTGATGAGAGCCCTTTTAACCATCCGAAATGAGTACGTTCAATCTTTTTTAAGTTTTCCATATATTTGAAGGGTAATCTTCCCATAACCGTATCCTATGCTTACTAAGAGAATTTAAACATGAAATTTACAAAGAAAAAATTACCTGAATTGAGTAAAATGTATGCTAAACAATTAAAGAGAATAGTTGGGAATTACCAGTGTGCTTTACAGCAACGGGAAAGTGAACTAGATACAAATCCAGATAATCCAACTGAAGCTTCTTAAGACTGTCTTTACAGGCCTCAAGAACATGCCCGTGATCAGAATTCCAAAGCTGCAATCGAACTGGATAAGATAAGAACTACAAGATAATGAAGTACAAAGAGAAAAAAAGAAGATTTAAAGTTTCCATTGATCTAGCCTTGGTTGTAATAAAGAGGTCCTCTCTCTTAACAAGCCCGGTTTTGAATGCTTCAGACAATGCCTCACCAACTTCTGCTTCATTCTTGTAGTCAGCTGTAAAACACAGTATAGATGTTAGAGAAACATTAACACGACATAATGTCATCAACAATACATGACATAAAATCAAATAATTCTTGTACTGAAATAAATAGTAAATCTTAAAACATCCAACCATCTTTCGATTTCCCAATCTGTGAAACTAAAGAACTATGGAACTCAAACCCAAGATAACTGCAGACATGGAGGAGAAACATGAACACAACATGTATGCCACTAACAATACATGACAATACAATCAAAGAATGTCTGTACTGAAATAAAGACTAAATCTTCATATAACCAACCGTCTTTCGATTATCCCAATTTGTGAAACTAAAGAAATATGGAACTCAAACCCAGATAACTGCAGACATGTCATAGAAACACGCCACCAACAACACAATCAAAGAATGTCTGTACTGAAATGAAGACAGTATCTTCACATAACCAACCATCTTTCGGTTATCTCAATCTGTGAAACTAAAGAAATATGGAACTCAAACCCATATCATAGAAACACGAATACAACATATATGCCACCAACAATACAATCAAAGAATGTCTGTACTGAAATGAAGACTGCATCTTCACATAACCACCCGTCTCTTGATTATCCCAATCAGTGAAACTAAAGAAATATGGAACTCTAACCCAGATAACTGCAGACAACTGAGACAACCAAGGACACATTGGAGACACATGAACAATGCCACCAACAATACATGACAATAAAACCAAAGAATGCCCATACTGCAATAAAGACTAAATGTTCACACATCCATCTGACTTTCAATCAGTCAAACTAAAATACTACAGAACACAAACCCGAGACAACCAGCGACTTGTCGGAGGAACATGAACACAACATATATGCCACCAACAATACACGACAATAAAATCAAAGAAAACCTATACTACAATAAAGACTAAATTTCCATATATACAACCAACTTTCAATCAATCAAGCTAAAGTACTACGGAACACAAACCCGAGACAACCACCAACTTGTCGGAGGAACATAGACATGACATATATGCCATATATGCCACTAACAATACATAACAACACAATCAAAGAATGCCTGTGTAACAATAAAGACTAAATCTCCACATATCTAAACAACTTTCAATCAGTCAAACTAAAGTCCTACAGAACACAAACCCAAGACAACCACCGACTGTTTGGAGGAATATGAACATGACATATGTGCCACTAACAATACATGACAACACAATCAATGAATGCATATATATTGTCCAACAACCGTCTCTTAGATTTCCAGATCTATGACTCTATAGTACTATAAGACTCAAACTCGAGGCTTAGCTTAGACGGTTCATGCAACCATACTTTAGCAGTCCCTTAACTCTATCCCCCAAGTCATATAAACAAATAAACAGATTAGCATAATAAAATCATTTTATTGTCCATAAATATTCTTAAAATGTTATCATTTCCATAATTATTGTGATTAATTTTTTTCCAAAACACTTGAACTGAGAAACTTCATCCAGTCACTAACATCCAAAGTTTAACCAAAATAAAAAAAATAAAAAAAAACAAAAAAAAAACCTCAGATATAATGAAACAGTATGAAAATTGCAATGATTTCATCACACTCTAATAAATGATTAAATAAAGAAATTAAAAAAAAAAAAGCCCAAACTACCAGCACAATCGAAATGACGATAACCAAGCTTGATGGAGTTGATGATGAGGTCTCTAACGTCTTTTCCATCCATACGCCAAACACCTAAACCAACCACTGGCATCTTAAATCCATTGTTCAGTGTGATCGCCATTTTCCCCCCTTTGGTCTCTGTAAATCAAATCTGCTATCTCTACGAAGGACTTGGAACAACGAAATTAAAATGTTTCCCCATTTTTTGTTGGGCCTGCTGCCACCTGTTTACTCTTGGCTGCTCTATTTTGCCTTTATCCTATCTTCAATCAATGATAAGAATCGTCTGATTTGGGACTCTTGATCGGCTCCTTGGCCCAGACCCACTTAAATTTTATTTAATTTATCATAAATAAATTAGGCTTTTTTAATAAAAATAATTAAATAAAAAAATGTATGTAAACAGATTAATTATAAAATGAGATATTTTCTATATGGCACCACCCTAATTTTTTTTAGAAAAAATGATTTTTATTAATGTCGTCTGACATAGTGGTGGTATTTGAGTGTAATGTAATAAATCAAAACATTTCATACCTGATATAAAATTTTCCCTTTTAGATTGACTATTGTAAAAAAGAAACTTGGGGCATCACAATGCCGCATGTTTTAAGGGATAATCGTTTAATAAACCATTTTTTTTCATAACAACTAATCTAAAATGAATAATTTTTCGTAAATGTTTTGGCTTATCACACTTTAATTCACCGCTATTGCTATCAATAAGCACCGACAAAAAATTATTACTTTTAAATAGGGTGGTGCCGCCAACCAATTAGGCGACACTGATATTTACTTTAGAAAACATTCTATTTCGTAATTAATTTGTTTCTCATATATTCTTATATTTAATTATGTTTTAGTAATACTTTTATAAAAAAAACCAATAAATTACTAATAATAGAGAATAAGTATAAATTAGTCAAAGATGCTGAATTTAAAATGTTAAATTGTGCTATTAGGCCCTTTATTATGCGTAAATTGTGAATTTAGTTCATATACTATAACTTGGTTATTTTTAAATTATTTATTTTAAAATTTAAAATTCCAGTGTTAGCTTAAATCAGTAGCTGTTAATTTGGTTACATGTTAATTGCCAGCTTGCTATTTTTCCATAATTCTCGCAAAAAAACATATGATATTAGTTAATGAATTTAAAAACTTTAAATTTCAAAAAATATAAAGATTAAAATCAATAAATTTGAAGAATATGAATTAAATACATAATGTTGTGGTATCTATGAAATTTCAATAGTAATAGATACAAAAGCATTATCCTTTAAAACTAACATTTATGTACTTAGGCAATACTAGATTTTCCAATATCTCAATACATACCTCGACAAAAACCAATCTTTATTTAGACACATTGATGCTATCTATATATAAAAGAGTCCCTAATACACTAGGGACATAGCTTAATCCTTGCTATGTGGAAGGCTCCAAAGGCACTTAATTGAATCTAGCTTGGCATCTTCTTCAAATCAAATTATAGCTTTTTTCAAGTTTAGCCCGTATTTCTTTAAGTATTATTGACTTATTTTGTATGTGTTAAGGGTTATGCTCTAGTACTTAAACCCCGGCTTTCAAAATTTTAAATTGAAAAATATACAATTTGTTTTTCATTAACTTGACATTCATAGCCCTATTTTCCCTGAATAATATATTGACCAATTTTTATATTCATCCAAAGTTTCGAGTCTTCTAAGGAAATGAACTATTAGGCATGTTGTCAAATTCATATGTCTTATTTGGAGACTTGACATGATGGCTTTACAATAACGCCTTCTTCCCAAACTTGAAAGGAAAAAAATATAATATTACTTTGTGCTAGTAGCAAAAAGACTCCTCTAATCAAGCATGTGATTCTTCGAAGTTAAGCAAAAGAAACAATAAATTTGAAGTAGAAAATGATGATCAATGCAAAATTTACAATAAATTCTAAAGAACAAGGAAATATAGCAACACACAATAATCCTACTAAAGCGCATCGAGAGCATCTCCCTAACATGCGCTTTTTCCCACTTTTAAAATATTACTTGGTTCTACTAAATATACAAGTTTATGCATAGTTCAAAACAATATTTAATCAAACTTATTTAACTCTACCATTTTAGATTAGGATTGGAATCTTAAAATTAAAAAAGTATAGGGACTAACATTGATTGATAAAGTATAAGGACTAAATTCACTACTTACTCAATATGTAGGGACTAATAACATAATTTGGCCTATCATAAAATATAAAAATTAATTAAAAAAGAAAAAGTGTTCATCGTACTAGACACCACCAAACTACGACCCTTATATTAAATTAGTCTCTAAATTATTGATGTTGTATCAATCGGTATTTTATTATTAAAATTAATATTTTAACTATTAAATGACACACCAAATTTTATGTAGCTAAAATTAAAATTAGAGTTTTAAAGAAAATAGAACGTTGTTGCATAACTTAAAAACCTTAAAATAAAGTAAAATTGAAAAAAAAAGAGTTAACAATAAAGCTTTTGTAAAAAAGCATTGAAAATCTTGAAATTAAGATTTAAAAAAATAATTTTTACAATATTCATTTTAATTAAAATATAATTTTAAATTATGTCACATAAGTTCTAATATGTCATTTAAAAGTTAAATTAACTGTATTAATAATGGAAGAACTTAAATTAACGGTATTAATAATGGAAGAACCTAATTAATATAAGCTCAATAGTTTGGGATGTAATTAGAATGATTTAAAGTTTAGAGACTAATTTAGAATGGATTCACGATTTAGGGATGTTTGGTGCAATTAGCTCAAAGACAAAAAAAAATTAATTTTTAAAAAATAGCCAAAAAAAAATAGAAATAAAACTTTGGAAATAGGCATATGCGAAATAAAAATCGAAAATGGGCCCAATTGCATGAATTGCCCACTTAACCAATTACCGCGCAAAATTAAAATGGCTGATTTCCTTCCCTCTTGTTTCCTTCATGCGCGGCAAAAAGAAGCGGGGAGATAACAGAGAGATCAAAAGCTTTCGACTGGTTTTTTCGTCAGATGTACACGAAACCGTTTTGGTCCAGTAAACCCGTAAATGTCTTCTTCTTTCACCCCCGATGAAACGGCGCCGTTCTTCGGCTTCCTCGGCCGCGCCGCTGCTCTCGTCTTTTCCTGTAACTAATCCTTACCTCTCAATATATCATTATTATTTTTAAATATTAGACCCTTTTAATTATTTTGATATTAAATCTGTTTTAATTTGACATTTATTTCATTTTTCTGATAGTATTTTTTTTTTGGATCACTAATAGCAATATTTAGCGAATAAATTGAAAAAGAAGGATCATAAGATTTTAATTTTTATTATGAATTTTGTATAAATTCGGTGGTATTTAGTATTGATATTTGAATTTGAGATATGAATAGTTACGAAATAAGTAATTCTGTTGATTGAGCTGAGTCAATATTTGTTGTTTATATTGGAATTATATGACGGAATTCGCGTGAATTAGTCTTTTACATGTCAATCTGAATATTGCATTCAAATAAACTATTAATGGTTTAATTGATGAAAAATTACTGAAAACTTTTACTTTCATTGTAAATATTGTATAATTCAGTGGTTTGAAATAGATATTTGAATATGGGATATATATATTTATGAAATATAAGTTATTACTTTGATTCTGTTGAGTAAATATTGCACTCTGAAATTCAGAAGGGTTTGAATCGAAGAAGAGAAGTTAAATTAAACTTGTGAATTCAGGTATGGCGAGCTCCGTACGGGACGGCTAAGAGCGGGGCTGGTGTGGCGTCGATGGGTGTGATGAGGCCTGAGTTGTTATGGCCGGTTTTGGGTATTTATGGATTGATCATTGCTGTTACATCGGTACTGGGATCAATCCAAAGGCCAAATCGTACCATCGTTTCGTTGGTTATGCCCATCTTTCATCCGGTCTCGCTTGTTGCCTCGCCAGGCTTTCTGCCGGAATGGCTATCGGAATTGTTGGTGATGCTGGTGTCAGGTATGGTGCTTTGATCCCTCCCATGTTCTTAACTTAGATTGCACATTCTTGGCTAATTGATTAACACCAGAATGTTGTGTCGGTGGGAAAGTTTTGATTTATTCTTTTCATATGTTGCTTTATGGTCCCATTGAGTTTATTAGTATAGTATGTTCTCTCCATATTTGGTTTACTTGTGTAATTAAGCCTAGCTAAACTCAAGCAGTAAGAAGTTGAGGTTCAATGGAGTTTTATTTTTAAGGTTATAGCTTGATTTGAAACAAACTAACTTGAGTTTGATTTTATGCTTGATTAGTGCTAGAGCTTTAGTTCAAAAATAACAAATATATATTATAAAATAAAAAGTTTGATTAGTCTTGCTTGATACTTCAGTCTAGTATTAAGAACGCTGGAGTTCAACTACTTCGATAATTTTAGCTCTTGATAGTAATCAAACTGAATTTAAACAATTTTTTAATCGAATATGAATAGCTTGTAAATTTAGGTGTCTCATTTACACATTAATTTGAGTTGGATTTTAAAATCTATGTTGTCCTTAACTTTGGTTAGGGTTCTTAGTTTGATATGCCCTTGAGATTGCTCATCCTATGTTGCTCCGAGTCTTCTTTCCTTTAAGTTCCAATGTCTGACATTTGTGTTGAACACATTTTTGATCATGAGTGTAGGGATATGATCATCAAAATATGTGTAAAACTAAGAAAAAATGGAACCATGACATGTGAAAGTTTCCAATTGTTATCATCTTGTGTTCTCGAGCTGAGTAAAGATGCTCGCAATCTGGTTTAGTAGGGTGCTATATGTTTACATATCTGCAAAATAAGTTTGAGTTTCAGATAAGGAACTCTGTAGAATGAGATAATTTATTTTACAAAACTTACTTAGTTTTCAATTGATTCGGCCAATCGATCTGATTCAATTAAACAACTTCGATTTGAGATTATTGTTAGGGTTTGTCTTTGATACATGATATATATAAAGAGATTTAGGTTGCATTTGCTTTGAAAGAATTTTTTAAGTTTTCATTTTCTATTTTTGAAAATTGAGAAATATATTTAAAAAAATAGTTTTTTAAATAATGAAAATAGTGAAAAATATTTAATTTTCAAAATAGAAATGAAAACAATTAAATAATTAAATTAAAATATAATTTATTAAAATATATTACAATAGTAAAATAAAATGCAACAAGATAAGAAAAGGTTTAAAGGTAATGTTTCTAAAGAATTTGAACTAGGGTAAATTTAATGCATAAAATGAAAATTAAAAATCTCTTATTTCCATTTTTTCTTTTTTCAAAACATTTTATTGAAAATAACGAAAACATGTTTCTTATTATTCTCTAACTTTGATATATTTTTATTTTTCAAAATTTACTATTTTTCGTTTTCTAGAAAAATAAAAATAAAATAACCTTTACTTCCTGAAGCTAAATGCACTAACTTTTTTTAAAAAAATGCACTAACATTTTTAATTTTGATTTATGTGAAATGTGATATTTTAATATTGTATAATATCATCACTTAATTTTTTCTTAAAATGTAATTTTAAGTGATGATGTGACATAATATCGAGGCGTCACTACATTACATAAACTAGGATTGAGAAAATTTGTCAAGTTTTATTATTATGTGAATAAAACAAATTCAAAGATTAAGTTGGATAGAGTTATTAAGTTGAGAGACTAAACCTTATTTAACTCGTAATTATGCTAATAATTGTTATGAGTTAATTGATATTATCTCAATTACAAAAATACAATAAAAACAAAAAATTCCTTAAATTATAATAATAAAATCAGAGTACTTATGTAGTTTTAGTTTTTGTTTTGAAAATTTACCCTTTTAACATATTTCCTATTTTTCTAAAACTTCCTAATTTTTAAAGATAACTATATATATACCTTCTCAAGAAAATTTAGTGGATATAATTACAGCTCCCCTCTTTAAACAAAATTATCTGCTTAAAATCACTATTTATTTTTTCAAAATGTATATTTTGAAAAAATTATTTATTTTTCAAAAATACTATTTTATTACCGATAGAGTGAACGTCAAGAATTCTGGTTTATATATTGTGCATGGATTGAAATATATAATTTTTAATACTAGTGGCCTCAATTTAAAACACGTGGATAGGGTGGTGGCCCAAAGCACGAATCGAGAATTGGTGGATGAAAATCGTTTTGAAGGCCGTTTTCATTGTTTCTTTTTAGTTTTACCTCCCCACCTTTGAATCTCATTAAATAAGTGAACCTTGTTAAGAAAACAATATCTACGGTCACTTATATAGATGGGTCAATTGTCATACAGATCAAACGATTTTAAGAACACGACATATGACCTGTCAGTCACGTCCAAACACACATGTAAGAGGAACACTATGACTAAAGCTTCCAAGCCTTCATATGTAGGCACTTGCCAATGGATATATAAGACCATACATAACATTAGATTGACAATGACTGCGAGATATCTATATACTATTACGTCAATATTTTTCAATAAAATTCAACACTTTCTGAAACCTCTTAATGTGTGAATGGTCATAATCCTCCTATCACTCATATTTTATAAAAAATTAAAATAAATCTATTTTAAAAATTAAGATTTTATTATTAATTTTTCATTTGAAAGGTCAATATCTTTTATTATTTAGTTAAACTTTTCCTATTTTTCACTTTTTGCCACCTTTAATGGATAATAATCCAATTATCCAGAAGAAAGGAAAGATTATCCAAAATAGAAAAAGGCTTTTGGATGATAGTCTAATGGTATTCCACAAAACTTGAAATGTAAGATGCATAAGAATTTGTCAATTTTTAATTTAATTTCTAAATTTAAATTCCGTAAAAATGTGATAGTATAATCCTTTGAAATTATATCATATCACCACTAAAATACTAAAAATATAAAATTTAAACAAAAACAAAACTTATGGAATATATAAGAAATGGTAATAAAAAATATTAGTTAAAATGACCTAATCTTAAAGTATCAAACCATCACATATTAATGGAATTAAAAATATGGACCAAATTGAGAAAATTATCAAATTTCAAAAATAACCAAAAAAGTTTAGAGGTCAATTTGAAAAAAATACCAAATTTATGTACTAAATGTTACTTTTTCCTTATATAGAATACTGCTAACTTCAGTAAGCTGATTGCTCCAATCACGAGTATTATGGACCCTGCTACTTAATGATCATTGTATCATCTATATCTTCATTAAGTGCGTTGATGATTGTTATTTATAAAAAGCCACCATAAAAAAATTAGGGAACAAATCATGGTGACAGCAGCTTAGCAGTCACGGATTTATTACCCAACGTAATTAAACAACACACATTCGCCTTGACATGCTAACACGTGTTTGCCCAAAATATGAACAAATTATCTAACTGATTTATTTTAAATTTATAATTGTTGAAAAAGTCTAAAACGAATTGGTTCATTCAAAATAAAAAAAATTGTTTTAAAATTTAATGGATCTTTATGTTCGGAATCTTTTCTAAAAAATTATTATATCGACGTGCCAACAAACTTTAATTTTTAGTTATTCTTTAAAAACGCTATCATATAATTAAATAAATGTTTTAAAAATTAATTAAAATTAAATACATAATTTTATTAATTAATTACTATATTTTGTGATTATGGTTTTAAATTTTTGATATTTTTAGTTTGAATTTTCTTTTGTAAATCATATATATATTTTCAGTTTAGATTTGATTTTTTAAGTGATATTATGTGTAAATTATGTTTGATTTTTTTTAGTACTGATTTAGATATATTTTGATTATTAATTGATTAAAAGACTTTTGAAAGACTTTCTAAATTAAACCATTCAGCAAATTTTACTCTATAATTTATTTTTTTAAATTATTACATTTAATAACAAAATTATTTATATTATATTTGAATTATTTTATGAGAGTTAAAAATTGAAAAAAATAAAAGAGCGAGTATGAAGATTTAAATGCTCGCAGCGCGTCAATGTTGTGTTGTGCTCAAGGCAATTTCTTTTCTCGTAGTTTCTCTGAGTCTACGAAAAACAAAAGTAGCTGCTTTGCTCCTCTGTTTTCAGCTTCTCCATTTATCGAAAATCCTTTTTTTTTTTCGATTTATCATCTCTAGTTTCAATCACTCTTTCGTTGTAATTGAAATGAATAGTTATTTGTAGAATCATTGAATCCGTTTCTTTTTGAAAATTTTTATCAGTTCTCTTCATCGTTCTGTGAAAGAATGCCGTCAAAGCGAATAAAGTAAGGAGTTAAACACAAAAAAGGAAACAAATAAGCCAAAATGCGAACGCTTTGCGACGTTTGTGAGAGAGCCGCCGCGATCATTTTCTGTGCTGCCGACGAGGCCGCTCTTTGCCGTTCCTGTGACGAAAAGGTCTCTTCATTTTTCCCTACTTTTCAGTACTAGTGATTAATCGATGCGTATCTATTGATATGTCCATAGTTTGATTTATTT
Source organism: Gossypium arboreum (assembly GCF_025698485.1). NCBI lineage: Eukaryota > Viridiplantae > Streptophyta > Magnoliopsida > Malvales > Malvaceae > Gossypium > Gossypium arboreum. The sequence continues at coordinate 123,214,858 of NC_069070.1, read as the reverse complement.
GCACACTGGTATTTGACTTGAAATTCTTGGAATTGAAATTAGTGAAATCATCTCAAGAGTTTTGTTAAAAAAAATTAGCAGTAATTTGATTAAATGTGAATTTACTGGGAATTTTCAGGTTCACATGTGTAACAAGCTTGCAAGTAGACATGTGAGAGTTGGGTTTGCTGACCCCAGTGATGTCCCACGCTGTGATATATGCGAAAATGCACCAGGTATGTATGTATGTATGTATGTATGTAAGTATCAAGGCGAATCCAGGAAAATATTAGTGGGAGGGAATTGAATTATAAATTTTTTAGATTTCAAAACTTATAATTTCATTATTTTTTGTAGGACTAAAATGATTTTTTTCCCATTTTGGGGGGACAAAGGGAAAATTTACCATATATAATTTTATAAATTTATTATTTATAGGGAGACTGAAAGGTTAACTTTCCATGGGGGCCAAGGTCCCTGCCTGCCCCCTAAATTCGCCCTTGTATGCATGTATAGATGGATGGATGATTTGATTTCCTTTTTCTTATTGAGTAGTATACTTATTGTGAAAACATTTTCTTTTTTTTTGGAAATTTCTTCATTTGTTGATTTGTGTATGTAGCTTTCTTTTACTGTGAAGTAGATGGCAGTTCCCTTTGCTTTCAATGTGATATGATTGTACATGTTGGAGGTAAAAGGACCCATGGGAGATATCTCTTGTTGAGGCAGAGAGTTGAGGTTTGTAACTCTTTTGTAGACTCTTTTTTTTTTTCACTGTTTTAATGGTATGGTTGTCATCCCACTTCGGTTAAATCCGGGATTGCGTATGCTCTTTACATTCGAGTTAGCATTAAGTTGGATTCCGTTATATTGTTATTGCATGTTCGAGTTTATCACACGATTGGCTATTATATCATCTGCCTATGGAGTTTTTTACCGCAGCCAATTGGTTTTAGCCTGCCAAAGTTCTCCCCCTTTGTTGTAGTTTCCAGGGGATAAGCCTGCTCATTTGGAGGAACTCGGGTTGCAACCGGTTGATCCAAATGATGTAAGGAAGCCCACATTGGTTAAATTTGGGATTGCGTATGCTCTTTAAGTTGGATCCTGTTATATTGTTATTGTTGTTATTGCATGTTCGAGTTTATCACACTATAGGCGATTATATTATCTACCTATGGAGGTCTTTTACTGCAGCCAATTGGTTTTAGCCTGCCAAAGTTCTTCCCCTTATTGTAGTTTCCAGGGGATAAGCCTGCTCATTTGGAGGAACTCGGGTTGCAACCGGTTGATCTGAATGATGTAAGAAAGGACCAAAAATGGCAACCTAATTTTGCAGGGAGAGAGAACCAGCAAAATCATAAACACTCCCTTGTTCCGGCGCTTGACGGTAATGATGATGGAGACGGAAAGGTAGGTAATAAGTTGATTGATCTAAATACCAACCCCCAACGGCTGCATGGCCAGGCTTCAACGATTCAGGTATCGTTTTCCAAAGTTCTGTCCTTTATTTTTACTTGCTATTTTTTCCAAAAACCTTATTAATTTGGTAATTGCTTCATGTTTAAGGAGCAAGCCATGGATGTTTCAAGTAAGAATAATCATGACTCTGCAAGTGTGGTCCCTGTTGGATCCTTCAAAAGAGAGCCTGATAAATGATCTAGGTATTATCTCTGGCTTATGTTTGTTCACTTGTTTAAGAGCATTGCAAACATTTGGTTATGAGGTTTTTTTGTTTTATGGACATTTCCTGATACTTTTATATTATATTATATATATTTGAATGATAGAAGTACTATAAAGGCCCCTGTATTAAGATTTAGATTGTATTTTATCCTCTCTATTCAAAAAGTAGGTAAATTAGTGCTTATACATCAGATCAAAGAGCAAACCAGTCATTCTATTAAAAATTCAATCAATTTCTATTGTTAAAAACTGGTCCCTGTACGCCAACCTAAGATACACATGGCACACCATGTGTCATTACATGGTTATTCCGTTAGCCCAACCAATTTTTTAAAGTATAAATGGATGAAATATTTAACAAAAATGATTAATTTGCTTTTTAATCTTACGTGTTAGGACTAATTTTTTAATTTTTTTAGTAGAGAGAACAAAATACAATCTAACTCCTAGCACTAGGGCCTCCATGATGCTGTCCAAGCAGATACACTTTCTCTCACATGAAAATGCCTTTTGCTTAAGGCATATCCCTTATTTTAGAAAAAAAATGCCTGTGATCTAAAATTGATAAAGTGTGCAAATACTTAATTGGATTGCCCAAGCAGATTCACTTTCTTTCACATGAAAATGCCTTTTGCCTAACGCATTCATTATTTTTTTTCCCTTAGAGCTCAATATGTTATGTTTGATGAACTGTAATCGACTAGTAGGGGAAAGAAAAATTATGTTAACATTGTCATATTTGGTGGATTTTTTTTTTTGTATTAGTATGTTGGGATCATATTTGTTCTGAATGACTTCGGAAATTGTTAACTGATGTGAACTATGAATTGAGAAATGAAATTTTCTTCACCGTTGTCAATCTCGATGAAGTCAGCTTGACATGATTGCAGCTGCTGTGTGGGTTAAATTACTATTTGGGGTTCGAATTTGGCAACTATTCAAATATTGGTGCTTGAATTTATTTTTATCCAAATCAGGCCCTAAACTTGACAATTATTCTCATATTAGTGCTTGAATTTTTCTTTGTCTAAGTTAGTCCCCGAATTTGTTTCTACATTCGGACCTGAACTTGGTAATTGTTCTCACATTGGAGCTAGAAGTTTAGGCCTCAATGTTGAAACAATTTTCAAATTTAGGATCTAACTTGGACAAAATAAAATTCAGACCCCGATGTGAGAATAGTTGCCAAATTCATGTAACTAAAACATGATACATGTTACTAAGATTGAAATTTAATGACAGACAGTTGCAAATTATAGTCACTGGTGTTTATGTGGCATTTAAAGAAGTGAAAAAATGGTAGCATTGTGCGGATCCTGACTCATATAGTGCCATAAGATTTCCTAGGCTTTTTGTCTTAGGGTCAAGCCGTGCTAATTATCTTCATGAGAAATGGTGTCTAATGATAGAAACAGATAAATAACATTTGAACACAACACATGGTAACATGTCGGCTTTTGCTTGCTTACCTGTCTTGTTGATTTGGAATCTTTATAGTTAGGTATGAGTAATACAAAACTAATCTAGTTGTAACAGAGGTATACAAAAATTATACTCTTTTTATTTACCTGTGTTTTCCTTGTAGTTTTCTTATATGTTACGTGGACTCGAAGTTGTTTGTTATAATTATTTGGAGGATCATATATAACTTTATTACACATGTTTTTGAACAACTATTTGACATATTTCATTTAAGTCATTAGGTTGTTAAAATCATTGTTATATAGTCTTATTTGTTCGCACTATCTACACCAATCAAAAATTTAAACAACTTTCTTCTTTGATTTCCAACACTAACCGACAGATTGATTTGAATCTAAAGTATGTTTTTCTATTTGTCAATAGGTATTGATTCATCGTACCGGTTTTCTAATTATCACTTGCAACTCGTTAGCCTTACTTTAAAGAAAAAAATATAACAGTTCAGTGATTTGAATAAAAACTTTCGAATAGTTCAATAATTATTTTATAATTTTTTTAAATTGAGTGACCAAAATATAAATTTATTAATAGTTTAGTACCTTTTAAGTGTAGTTTACCTTTTTCCTTTCTCTCTTGAAGTAGCGTTATCCAACACCCATATCGAACGGATATCCAGACAAAAGTATATGAATGTACTTCAAATGACCCTCTGAACACGAGTTTCTTTGGATACAAATATTTTCCATATGTTGCCTAATCATGTGGGACTTTCCTTACAAAACATTTTGTGTAATAAAACTAATATTGTGGTGCAGATATTGGTGGACAAATGGTTTAAAGGCTCTCTGTTTCTTATGTTACATTCCTTGTTCCATGAACAAGTAAAAAAAAAAAAGTGTCAACTTTTGGAGATAAGCTTCACCATGTAACGTAGTGAAGGTATGTGGCATTTTACACTTTTATATGCAGCCTTGAGAATGCCATTGGTTGCCATAAGCTGATAACTGATATATATATATATATATATATAAAAAGATTTTATATTTTAGGTAACACCTTACGAATGAATCGAATGTTGTTACTTAATTAAAAAAAAAAGTTGTGTTTTTTTTAAATTAGGTATTTTATCCAATAAATTAAAATATGTCACAAGTCTTTATATTTTATTTTTAGAATTTACGCTTTCAACTTTTCAGATTTGAAAATTCAAGTCTAACTATTAATATTGTTAAAATTATTTTATTAAATTTATGTTTATTACAACATATTTTTAGTTATATGACCATTTGATGAGTTTTTTTTTAAATTTAAAATATCACAATAATAAATTTAAAAAAACAATTTAACAATTAGACTTGAATCCTTTTCATACGTGAAGTTCGGAAGAAATGGGTTAAACTTAAAACATAGCGTCCAATCGTTCTTTAAAAAAAATTTCCATTGCCAGGACTTGAATCCGAGGTTTTTTTTATGTGTGAAGAGTCAAGTATCCTAACCACCTAAACTACAGCAAATCTACAACGGATATTAAAATTACTCATTAAGTGAATTTTCTTATACCCTAGTGAAGCCAGACAAGTGGCATTCATGCGAGTAACCCTTCGTGAACCTTCGACGATTATGCTTGCACACAGTCCACAGCTCATCCCTCGTGACACATTTCTCATTGTATCCACCTTGTCATAATCGTCACGTACAACCTCGAGGAAACTAATGTTGGAGAAGAACAACCTATGGCCATGTAGGATCATGCAATACACCCAATAATTGTTTTGGAATGACACTAATAATCGTGTCACGACGTGCATGCATTGAGGTTATGAATCAACACAATTAACTCTAAATATTTAGCGGTGCTTTGCAAGTGTAATAGGTTGACTTGTAATATTTATAATGTTACAATGGAACACTCGAATATTCCAAGCATCAAACTTAAGAGAGTTTGAGGATAAAGTAATCAATATGTGACAGGTATGCAAATAGAAAGTCTAGCTAACTACTCGCTAGGTACTATATTACGGCAATTCATAATCAAGCATAATTGCACTAAATTAACTAAATAACACTAAGAAGGACCAAATTGTAAAACATGCAAAATTATGCAATTAACAATTCAAGGCACACAAGCGACTGGTTGACTTCTGTTGTTGATTAGTATTTGGATTAGGGATCTAAAAAGGTTTAAACTTCTAATGGACTCAATTTTTTCTCTCGGTTACCATTTTATCAAATTAAATGATTTAGTCTAGTTTATTTCTCGATCTCACTGAATTAACTCGGGATAATCAAATTGGTGCTTAATAGGAACTCCTTTCGGCCTCACCTATTTAAATAATGGAGATGAAAAATACCAACAAAGATTAGATTTTTATACTTTGAAAAGAAAATGGAGTTGAAATATATTAAAGACTTTGGATGAAAATGAAAATACAAAGTGAGTTTTGAGTACCAAAGTGCAATTAATACAAGAGCAATGGTAGAAACTAATTAAATTGCCAACTAAAAACAAGAAAAAGCTAAAAACTAAACCCTAAAACATGAAGCCTATTCTAAATGATGTTTTCCTCAAGGTTGGGCCATCGTCATCTTCCTACATCAACTCAAACACATCGTTAGGTTCCCTATGTAACACCCCTAACCCGTATCCGCTGCCAGAACAGGGTTTCGGAGCATTACTACCATTTACAGATCACTAAAAAAATTTAAATATTTACCGATTCAATGCATCATATAAATAAATATATTACCATTCAATCAACAGTTTGACACTTGTATAAGCATCAAACAGCAACATTGTTAGTATACTTGCACATATCTCATATAAATTCAACATTGATATATCTATTTTCTCGACATATCGCACTTGAGTTTAATAATAGTCTCAACTTACATGATTTCCTTGTATCAACATATCAAAGATAATCATATATGTACATGTCATGAAACATATCATGTTCTTACCGTTTCTTCATAAGCATATATCATTCATTTCATTATATCAATATTTCATGCTCCATCATTTCCATATATTTTATGTATATTTATTCGGTAATAGCTTACATCAAACTTAACATAAATTATATTCCATGTACTTATACTTATTTCGTTTATCTATCTTCATAATTATTTCATATAACCATTCGTCATCGATACATATTACCGAATATCAATTGTTCAACAAATTTTAGGCGTCTCCCATCCACGGTCTTATTTATCTTTGACATGATGCCATAGTGTCTTTCAACTATGGTCTTACTCATTTTCATCATGTTGCCATGGTATCTTTCAACCATGGTCTTGTTCATTTCATATCACGTTGCCATGGTATCTTTCAACCATGGTCTTACACATTCATATCGAGTTGCCATGGTATCTTTCAACCATGGTCTTACACATTTCATATCGAGAGAGCACACCCATGAACCTCATCCTTATAGTGGGATTACCAGTCCAGGTTAAATCCCCTGCAACGACAATTACTCTAATGAGCTTGGATCTAAATTACCAGTCCAGGCTAAATTCAGACCCTAATTCGGATTACCCGTCCGGGCTAAATCCATTTTACACGTATTCTTCGGGAGGGCTATATCAGAATAGGATCACCCGTCCGAGCTAGATCCTTTTTACCGTCAATTCCTTTTCAGAGATCCATCGAATTTTCCTTTCATTCAAGTGGGATTTATTTTCAATTTATATCGAGTATTATCAATATTTCATCAAATATCATGAATTGAACATTCAAATCATATTTTCATCACATAACCATATATTTCAAGTATTTAAAATACAATTCAAGTTACACAAACTTACCTCATTGCTTGTTTGTGTTTATAATTTCATTAATCCGATATCTTTTCTTTTCCACGATCAAGTCTCATATTTGAGTCGTCCGGATCTTTATAAATAAATTTGATCATCATTTTCATTCATTTCATCTTCTAATGCATTTAATTAATGCACTAGGCAAAATTACCATTTTGCCCCTAAACTTTTAATTAATGACGATTTCATCCTTAGGGTCAGGAAAATAGAATTCTTGCAATTTAATCCTTATTTCCAGCTATTATTCTCATATATATTGATAACAGTCCATGAATTCTATAAAATATCAGAATTTTCCATAATTTCAACACTTTTCAATTTAATCCCTAAAACATGTTTTCCCCCGATCTTGAACTACATTAATAATTTCATTCAATTTTGTAATTTAAATAATAAAATAATCCATTTCATGCAATTTGGTCATTTTTGACATTTTTAAAAAATTACCTATAAAGTTTTACTTTTATTCAATTTAGTCCCTAAGCCTAAAATATGCAAATTAGCCATGCTTAATGAATATTCATATATGTTTTCCTCCTCCTCCTCTCCATTCCACATCCTTGATGTATGTAGCACACTTGTAAGTAACATTATCTATAATCTTTATTATTTACTTTTTATGAATATTCAAGCTGTCCATCTGTGTCATAGTCACTAAATTATTTATATCTGAAGCTATAGGACTCCAAATTAAGATCCGCTAATTTTCCCTGAAACTAGACTCATATATCTTCTTACCATAAAATTTTCAGAATTTTTGGTTTAGTAAATAAGTACAGTTTATTCTTTAAATTTACCCCTATTATGCTGTTTGACAGTTGTGACCCTTCTTCACTAAAAATTAATTATCTCCTTGTACAGAATTCGAATGATGTTCATATTTGTTTCTATTGAAAATAGACTCATTCAGGATTCTAAACATATAAATTTAAGCCCCTAATTATTTTTATCCAATTTTTTTATGATTTTACAAATTCAGAACAGGAGAACCCGAAATCATTCTGACCTTGTCCCACAAAATTCATCACATCTCATGATTTAGAATTCCATTGCTTACATAATTTCTTCTATAAGAAACTAGACTTAATAATATTTAATTTCATATTTTATTCATCCTATAATTAGATTTCTACAATTTTTGATGATTTTTCAAAGGTAGACTACTGCTGCTGTCCAAAACTGTTTTAGTACAAGATATTAATTACCATGTTATAACATCCTTATTTTCTTTTTCTACACCATTTCTCATCACTTTCTCTTATTTTTTCTTCACTAACATATCAAGAACATAGAACCTTATGTAAGAAAACTCTACTATAACATTATTTCCATACTTTATCAATAATAACAAACTTAAAAACATATTAAAATCTTGATGTACTTATCTTTTCTTATTGACTTCAATCTTTAACTTGATTTTTCTCTCTCCTCCAGCTTCGATTTCTTGAATCCAACTTGATATTCTTGCTCCCCATCATCTCCTTGCTATCTTTCTCTCTTGATGGCTATAGAAATTCTTTCAATTTTTAGGTGAAAATAATGAATTTTTGGTGGAAGGAATAAATTGTAAAGAAAGCAAAATTCTTTTCTTCTTCTTATCTTACGTTAGTTTGCATGGGCAAGGAAATGTGTTGATAATTCTTCATCTTTCCTTCCTTTTATACTAAATAAATAATAATATAATAATAAACATTTTATAAAATATTAATAAAATAATATTTATCTAATTAATTAATTTAAAATATCATCAACATAATCATTACACTCTAGAATTCTCTCTCTTACTAATTGACCATTTTGCCCTTCATGATCTTTTAGAATTCCATCCTTGAGTCATCACTTAATTTGGTAAAATTGCGATTTAGTCCCTCATAATTTTTTTACCTATTCAATTTGGTCCTAATTCATCAATTTTTCTTGGTTTTTAGATCATTCCACCCTTAAAATATTTGCACCATTAGTCCTTCAACTTTTTCATATTTACACTTCAACCCCTTAAATTTTGAGTATTTACTCTTGTGCAACAAGACTTTTCTCATCTTTGCAATTTAGTCCTTTCTTGAATTAATATATCATAATATACTTCTCAATATTGACATCACTCAAAAATTCCCTTTTTGTCACTTTATTTCCTTGTTTTACTAAATCACGGATAATATTTTACTGTAAAAATTTTCAGGGTATTACACCCCATGACATTGTTTAGCCAATTTTAGTCTCAAAAAGATCAAAACTTAATGAAAAACATTTATTAATTGTAGAAGTTAAAACTCAACAAAAAACGTAGAAAAGATATTTAAATTGCTTGAGAATAAGCTCCTCAAGTGTACTGAAAAGTCTAATTTGACGTATCAAATTACAGAAGTTCAACTAACAATTAGCCAACAAGCACAACCATGCAAGCCATTGTATTGTCGACTATGTGACACTATGGAACAAATGGTGACCCACTATATAAATTTGAGTGCACAAGGGTCCAAGGATCTTCTTCCTTTCCTCTTTATTATTAACCTTATTAGCTCTTCTTCTCCTCAGAACCATCTCCTCCCCTCTCCACCTAAGCTAGGTGAATCGACACTCCCTTCATTATCCTCTCCTCTTTATTGACAGCTTGTATCAACAAATTTATTTATTAAAATATCGGTAAAAGTACCACGAATACCTTTATACTCGAAGTCAAATAACATTTTACCCATTTTACTCGAAAAATGGGCAAATTAGTCTTTATGTGTTAGATCAAATAGCAAATTAGTACTTTCTATTAAAAATTTCAATCTATTTTTATTGTTAAAAAACTAACATAGTTGATAGAATGACCAAACAATTTCACGTGGCATGCTATATGTATCTCATGTTGATGCATAGGGACTAATTTTTAATATTATTAATAGTACCTCATAGCATACAAATACTAAATTTAATAAATATTAATTAATGAAGTGTCAAATAATAATTTCTTTTGGTTTAACTTACGTATTAATTAATGATGTTTGAAATTGGATTGGATTGGACCGACCGATCGAACCGATTGAATAGAAAATCGATCAAGACACCAAATTAAAAATGACATCAAATATCTTTTAGATATTTTTAAATTTTAATAAATTTTAATCAAACTAATCCCACCTCCGATCCAATTAAAACATTAGTATTCAGATTAACTTAATACAAAATCTTTAGAAAACTTGACGTCACAAGTCAAATAATATTTTCTTAAGCTTATTTTAAGTAAAACTATATTACTTAAAAATCAATTGAAAATTTTCATAAAAGAATTATATTAAATTTTAAATACAATAATAAAGCAAGGTAAAATATTAAAAGGAAATATACAAACTAATAAATAAAAGAACAAATTAAATATATTCCAAAAAAAGCTGCTTGAAGAAGCCCAATAAGAAAAATTCTCCAAAAACACACACCGTTCGAGTTCGACGATTTGAAAATTCTCTCTCTGTATATCGCTTTCTTCGTTTTTTCAGCTGTTTGAATCCATCGTAGAAACCTCCAATTTTTTCGTTTTAATGGAGGCAATCAGAAAACAAGCCTCCCGGTTCAGGGAACAGGTCGCCCGCCAACAACAGGTTCCCTCTCTCTTTCTTTATTTCCTTTAGATCCGATTCAAAACTTCGTTTCTCAGCTTCATCCATGATCTCGCTGTCTCTAAATTGTCGCTCAGTTTGTTTATTTGTTTTGTATTATTCGATTTGCTTTGCCTGTTTAATTTCGTGATTTCGAGCATGCTCTCCTTTCGATTTTTTTTAAACTAAACTTTGGATCTATTTCCATGCGCCTTCGCGCGTTTATGATTAGTGAATCGTTTCGATAGAATTTGGAAATAATTAACTGTTATACAAATATGAAATGAAATTTTATCATCTGAATTTAAAATTTAAAGTTGGAGAATGGAATTGAAAATCCGTTGTATGTTGAATAGATATTAGAAACCTTTCAGTATGTTCTATTTGTTTATTATAAGCAGCTTAACATGTCAATTCAAATGCTTGATTGTGTAATTTTTCTCTTTCGAACTCCTTCCATAAGTTTCGCTAACAATGGCTCTGTAATGTGTCTCTAAATTTTCACTCAATTTGTTTATTTGTTTTGTATTACTCGATTTGCTTTGCCTGTTTAATCTTCGTGATTTCGTTATGCTCTCCTTTCGAATTTTTTTAAACTAAACTTTGAATCTATTTCTATGTGGCTTCGCACTTTTATGATTAGTGAATCGGTTCAATAGAATTTGGAAATAATTAACTGTTATGTGAATATGAAATGAAAATTTATCATCTGAATTTAAAATTTAAATTTGGGGAATGGAATTGAAAATCCGTTGTATGTTGAATACATATTAGAAACCTTCCAATATATTCTATTTGTTTATTGTTATTCTAAGCAGCTTAACATGTTAATTCAAATGCTTAAGACTGTGCAATCTCTCTTTTGAACTCCTTCGATAAGTTTCACTAACAATGACTGATTATTTTCATTGAATCTTACTTCAGGCTGTTCTCAAACAGTTCGGTGCCGGGGGATATGGAGGTTCGGACAATTTAATTACCGATGAAGCAGAACTTCAACAACATCAGAAACTTGAGAAGCTCTATATCTCAACGCGTACAGCCAAGGTTGTTTAGTTGTTCTCTAGTGTCAACTTTTGCCTCGTTTGATTTCTTTATTTATATTAGTTGATTTTGCTTTTACAGCATTTTCAAAGGGATATTGTTCGCGGCGTGGAAGGATATATCATCACCGGGTCCAAACAAGTTGAAATAGGTGTGTTGGTGAAGCATTTGTTAACATAGAAATCCACTTTGAATGACGTTGTTTTGTTTGTATACATTTTTTTCTGAAGGAACCAAATTATCCGAGGATAGCAAGAAATATGGTTCGGAAAATACTTGTACTAGTGGCAATACGTTATCAAAAGCTGCATTAAGTTTCGGACGTGCTCGTGCTCACATGGAGAAGGAGCGTGGGAATCTGTTGAAAGCTCTTGGCACACAGGTTCCCTTACAATTTTAAAATTTTAGGTTTCTATGTTAATGAGTCTGTGGAAGTAGGCTTGTGTTTAATATGCAGTTTGATAACCTGTACATGGATTATTCTCTTGGAATTTGTAGATTTTTTTTTAACCTTCTCCCTGATTACTGTCAACAATATAATCATCTGAGTCATATTTTGAACGGTTTGATTTGTTAGGTTGCTGAGCCACTAAGAGCAATGGTTATGGGATCCCCTTTGGAGGATGCGAGACATCTTGCTCAGCGTTATGACAGAATGCGACAAGAAGCCGAATCTCAGGTTTTATATCTTACTGATGTGTTGGATATGTGCTTGTATTAACTTCCTATGGATATATAGTCATTCATGCATATGTAGTTCTGAACACAATTAGGTTCTAAGTGTGAAAGACATGAAGCAAGCTAATTGGTTGTGAAGATGGGGCATTTTTATGGAGAGATGGCGAGAGTTATAGTCCTTCTGTTATCTCTAGACAGAAGATGGCGAGAGTTATATTCTTTCTGTTGATATGCCCTTTGTGATTTATGATCATTGCTATAAATATTTACCCCTTGTGAACCTAGACAGACAATTGAAGTCTCCAAACGCCAAGCAAGAATGAGGGAAATGCCCGGAAATCACGATCTTGTCATGAAATTGGAATCAGCAGAGACAAAACTGCACGATCTGAAGTCAAACATGTCAATATTGGGAAAGGAAGCCGCTTCAGCGATGGCTGCTGTTGAAGGTCAACAACAGAGGTTAACACTTCAGAGACTTATTGCTATGGTAATCCGAATTTCCTTATGTTAAATCCGCCACGTAGGCATTCATAAGCTGCAGGTAACTTGATTTTATCTTTGCATCGAAGGTTGAAGCTGAACGTACATATCACCAACGAGTCCTTCAAATACTTGATCAGCTTGAAAGTGAGGTATGCAGTTTGTGCCACCGAGTCATTTGTCTTGACATTCTTTCACTGCAGCTAAACTACTATATTACAATTGACACAATTCCCTCCACCTTCCCAATAGATGATATCAGAGCGGCAACGACTTGAAGCACCACCTGCACCTAGCGTGGCAGACATGCCTTCACCTCCACCGTTTGAGGAAGTTAACGGAGTTTATACTTCTCAAACGCATAATGAGTCTGTTGACTGCATGGGATACTTTTTAGGCGAGGTTTGTATATAATAGCATTGACACATTTGAATTACCAAATTACTATAATCTGTAAGATAGCCAAGTAATTGATGTATTATGCAGGTTATGTATCCATATAACGGCGAATCCGACACGGAATTGAATCTGTCAATTGGAGACTACATAGTTGTGCGAAAGGTTTAACCATATTCATATATGACTTTGAAGCATTTATTTTTGTTTCCTCGACTCAGTTGCTAGGGCATAGAATTCATTTGGTTCAGTTTTAAAATACCAAGATAACTAGCAAAAACGAATACAAAACGAACCAAAACGAATTGGCTCGGTCGATTATTTCGGTTTTTCATGTATATTGGGTTTGGTTGGTTGGTTAATATTGAAATTCTAACCAAATTATATAACTGAATAAAACCGAAACCGAATGAACCAAGTTTGACCGGTTTCAGTCATTTTTTTACATTTTACTCACCCGTACTTGGAATTAATAAGTATTCATTTTCAATATACTCTTGGCAGGTGACAAATAATGGGTGGGCAGAAGGAGAATGCAAGGGCAAAGCAGGTTGGTTTCCTTTTGCTTACATAGAAAAAAGGGAACGTGTTCTTGCCAGTAAAGTAGCAGAAGTTTTCTAAGACTTATATTCTGTTTTGTTTGGCATCTAAGAATATATATATATACATATATAATTTTGTTATGTGTGCTTTTTCCTTTTGTGCTATAATATGTGGTATCCATCGTTGCGTTAATATATTTGTATGTGATATATAGAATAAATGCCAATTTTGTCACCGATTTGTGAATACCTTTTATATACTATTTATTCAATTTATTTTATTTTAGTGACATGAGTTTATGTATCATTTTGTGCATGTGCCTTTAATTGTATTTAAAACTTCATATTTTATAGACTTAACAATGCTAATATAAATTTGGTATTTGTCATGAACATTATATTGTAATATTTTTTTAAAAATATTACGTATAAAATTAAATATAAATGATTTGTGCAGAATGTATATATAAATATGAGTTAAATTAGATCAAAAAGTAATTATTTTCTTGTAAATGAACAATTTTTATTGATTATTAGCTGGTTATTATAGCAATTAGAAAGTTTTGGATTTTTATTATACAATATTCTTTAATTTATTTAATTATGGATAGAAATTGTGGATTTAAACGGGTTTAAACATTTAATATCATCTAATTTAATTAATGAGATCTAAAATTTCCGGATAGAAGTTATTGATTCAACTTGCTTAAGCCTTCAAAAATTAGTAACCTATTATTTGTTTCTTGTCTTCAGCCAAAAGAGTTTTTCGGTATGAGCTACTTAAATCAATTTTTAAATATATTTTATTTTTGAATTTTAAATAATTTATTTAATTAAATTGAACTAGTCTCAAAAATTGTAATTTAGTTTTAGTCTCTAAAAATTTTCCTCGTCACGTAAAAAAATAATATCAATTTTTTATTTGATAATTTTCGCTTAAAATCTCAAATGATTGAGATCTTTAATAAATAAAAAAAACTTTTTTACCATTGACACCGCTCTTTCCACCTTCCATGTTTCTTCATTTATAGATTTCCACATACGTGTATATAATGGATAAAGTATGGTCCTGATAAAACGTAAAGTAGAACAAATTAGTGAATGAAATCAACGTCTGATAAAAACTAAATTATCCCTATTGTCAGCCTGACCCGTCATGTTTCTTTGAAGTACCTACGTTCGATACTTGCATCTGGCACATTAATATGAGAATAAAACATCCAAATATTCTTTAATTACACGAAAATATTCAAAAAGAATCTGATCAAATCAAACTGACACTTCAACCCAAGCAACATAATTCTATCGTATCATTATTTAGAAATCGAACTTACTAGTTATTAGGCCAGTTTGGGTTCAGGTTAACCAAAAAGATGGCCAATATAATGAAAAGCAAAACAACCTGCATTGGGTTTAAAATATACTAAGAATTAGTCGATGATTTCAAATTATAATATAAACACGATTGAAAAATGTCAAAATAACTCACCACAAACGAAGTGTAATCAGACTGATTCTCGATTATGTATGATTTCCTGATCAAAGACAAAAAAAGAAGTTGATATATACATGAGGAAACGGAAACTAAAACCGAAAAAAAATTTATGAAATCAGGAACATCTGCAAACCTTTTGTTTAGCACACCCGAGTCTCGGCAAGTCTTCAGGATTGAATCGAGTCGGCTCATGGTTTTTTGTGCATTAGGATCGTTTTTGTCGACCTACAACGGCCAAATGCATGCATATGATGACAATGATATGGAATTTGGAAAGGAATATGACACATCTGATTGACACTTTTCAGGGTTGGATACTTACCTTGGCTTTCAAAATGCAAGAAAAATCATAGAAAGCACCATAGACATCAGCCATTGATTTTGTTCGATCAATGACTTTCGCAGTTAAACCTGGAAATGAGGCATCATCGACCCGAAATACTGGACTAAAACTTAAAGTGTAAAGTTGATCGATCAAAGATCGAAGAAAACAATTCTAAAGGCTATCTTACCGCGCCTCATTTTCACAACACCTCGGAAGACTTTGATGTTGTTGTAGCACAAGGCTAGTGTTCCGATAGCCATGATCTAAGTATAAGCAAGACATAGAGAAAATTGGACATGAGTTTGAATAGGACATTAATATTCGAAAACTTGATTTAACGCATTTCAAGCAAAAGCTTAAAGACTGAAACGCAACTGAATGATATGCATGAATGAAGATAACAGATGGAATACGAATTCTCTCCAACCTGAGGGATAGCACAAAATCGGAATATTGCAGGGTCACGTAAAGCAGACATGTATTTCAGGCAATCATCAACATGTAGTAAAGCGTTAGTGACCATGTCGTTCAAGCACTGCACTGCCTTGACCGAGTTTTCCTCGTCTTTCAAGTCCTGCAGGTGAAAATATAAGTCATACACATAGGGAAGTTACTCGAATGAAATTTGGTTACAACACATACCTCAAGTTTCTTGATGTATTTACTCCAAATCTGGCGTGGCCAGAACATGCGTGACTGCGGTATTTCATTGATATCCTCTAGATAATCTCGGATAATATTTGTTTTCTGTAGTTCAGTTGGATCCAAAATACATAGTTTTAGAATCGAGTCTTCAAACATTAAAATCGAAGCATGAAACACGTTGGTTCATTTGTATATCACAGAGCAAATACCTGAAGAAACAACCCCATTGAATTGGAGAGCGATTCCGGAGCCAAATCTTCTGATCCATAGGCATGGAATAGCTTGGACAAACCTAATCCAACAAGTCCGGCTACATAGTGACAATATTCATCATAGTCATCAACTGTTTCGACCTGCGAAATAAAAAGAAAAGTACGGGAGAATACAAATACATTCATAAGTTTTATCACGTATCGAGCAAACTTAGTGGCTAAGTTGGATAAATCAGTTCTTTTATATGGTATGAGACAATCTAGCAGAGATCAACCAGTAATAATACGGAATATGAATAGTCAGCGCCAAGTAAATCATGATTAGAATATGAAAATATCCACATCAGTAAAACTTATTCTGGTTTTTAGATAGTTTTTGTCTAAGGGAAAACAGCAAAATTTGTCAACCAAAATATAACTGAGTCTTTCGTTCCAACCCCTCAACGGGATGACAAGGATAATACGTAACAAACCTCCTTGCAAATATATTTTGCCATCCCTGCTCCCATTCTTAGTGTAATGTCCTCAATTGCCTCCTGATAACTGCAATAAACAATCGAGAACTACCGATTATTTATCAAAAATTGACAACCAATAAAAACTTGATACATGAATTTAAGATAACAAATGTTAACTAACCCTTTTTCGAGTTCCAGAAAAGCAGCAGACACGTGATGAAACTGATCCATGAGAACTTTGTATTCCTTTGTACCACCTGAAATGTGAGAAAGTTATGCAACTTAAAAACGAAGAATCTATTTCAGCACAGAAAGTTTATGTTACTCCGACTCTTCATTTTTTTCTAAAACACCTGTGTTTAATACCTTGTATCCAACCGATATCTGAAGACAGGTACAGTGTGTGATCCTATAAGGACTCTCCTAATACATGGAAATCTTAAAAAGAAGTTGAATATACCTATGTCAGGCACATACTTGCATCCGCTGCTACTCACAACTAAGTCTGAGTAACATAAGGTAACATGAGCCACTTAACATATTGCCAATGCTAAAGTGCTCGTTACAACATATTTGGACACGAAAATTTCAAAAAAGTTATAACGGGTATGTCGAACAAATACATACCCGAGGCCAAATAACATAGTAAATTGCTATTTTTCAGCTATTTCCAGAAAGATTAAAGACACTCTGTATATTAAGGAGGCAAATTTTCAACAAGCTCACAAGAAAAGTGCCAGTCGCGATCATATATGTGATGATAAAAATCTATAAGAATTGGAACTTTGACATCTGCTGCAACACTAGTATCATCCTCTGCAACAGAAAAAACGAACCATACCAATCAATGCCATGAATATATCAATGAACAGTTCATAAATAGTTCGGTTTCTATTTGTTTATTTTCGTTTATCAAGCTAAAAAAATTAACACGAATAAGTTTAAAAATAAAAAATATATATGAACAAAGATTCCTTTGTTCAAGCTCGGTTCTATATGTTTATGTTTGTTTATCAAGCCAAATAAATGAATATGAATATATCGATTAACGGTTCATAAATAGTCTGGTTTCTATTTGTTTTATGTTTGTTTATCAAGCTAAATAAATGAACATGAACAAGATTTTGAGGCTAATTTCTTAACTGAACCGAACACGAACCTAACAAGAACAAGTTTAAAAATAAACTAATATGAACAAAGATTCCTTTGTCCAACCTCGGTTCATTCACAGCCGTGAATATATTGATAAACAGTTCATAAATCATTCTGGTCCTGTTCATTTATGTTCGTTTATCAACTAAATAAATGAATATGAACAATATTTTGAAGCTCCATTTATTAAACTGAACCGAACACGAACAAGTTTAAAAATAAACGAACATGACCAGTGATTCCTTAGTTCAAGCTCGGTTCATTTACAGCCATGAATATATCCATGAATAGTTCATAAATCGTCCTGTTTCAGTTTGTTTAGCTTGTTTATCAAGCTAAATAAATGAACATGAACAATATTTTGAGGCTCATTTATTAAACTGAATCGAACATATGCAGTGATTTCGTCGGTTGAGCTCGGTTCATTTACAACCATGTTATTAGTTAAATAGCTTGCAAAAGAAATTGAAGTGGATCAAGATTCACAAGTAAAATCTTACAATAATTAGTGTGTAGAATTATCATGTAATGAAGCCAATACGTGAAAATGATTGATAATAATTTAGAAATTTCAGTAAGAAAAAAAGTATAAATGATGGAAAATAATATGAGATTGAAAAAAGGAAATTAAAATTTAAGAAAAGAAAGAAAAAAAAAGAACAAACCAACAGTATCAAGAGCTCGAAGAACCAAATAAAATATGCAAACCTGCAAAAAAATCAAAACAGCATAACTCAAGAAATAAATAAAAATTACAGAAAGCATCGAGAGAAAAAAAAAAAAAGAAGCTAGATTCGCTTACTGCATTCCTAAGCTCTGTATCGAGCTGCTGAATAACAAGAGCGAAACTACGAGAAACTTTGTGAAGCATAGAGAAACAAAAACCCCAGTGAGGCTCCGATGGGATCTGTTTCTCGGCATTTCTCGCCGCCATTTTCAATTTCAACAATGGATAAAAATCATCTGGATGTTTCATCAGTGCTCCCAAACTCCCCATTTTGTTTTTGAAATTTTTAAACGCTTCAAAATCAGATCCAAAACAACAAAAACAATATCGATTTTAAGGATCGAAGAAGGTTATTAGATTTTTATCTTAAGAAGATGATGACGCATTGGATTCTTGCATTTGATATTTTTTTTCTGGTATTACTACCATACAAAAAAAAATTTAAGAGCTGTATTGAATTTTTTTATTTAAGTGCAAATGTTTTGGTCGGTTTTCAAAATCGATTTTGGGGTTTAATTTTGAAGAAAAGAGTTCGGGAAAATGACATCTGAATTTGGATTTTTGGGATTGTTTTCCTCCTCCTTTTTTTTTTTTCCCCTTTTTTGAAAATTTGCCAAATTGTGTGTTTAACAAAAATTGTGGAATACAAACGGACTACTACTGTCACGGGGAAAAGGTTAGGAACATGGACCATCAAATTTATAATAATAATATTTTAATTACGAAATAAAATATAATAAGATATGAAGAATATATGTCGATATAAAATTCAATTTTTATATATTAGATTATGATATCTGCAGAAGAAATAAAATAAAAGGACATATTTTTTAATTTAAAATTAGTGATAAATATCAAATTTACACATTAATTTCGATTCAACGTGCAATTTAATGTATAAATTTTAATTTGATGTAATTATTCTCAATGAACTTAATTTATGATTTATATGTGTATATGAAATTTTAATTTTGATTTCATTGTACACATTTAAAAATACTTACATTTATTTTCATATCGATTAATATAATAGTTTTTATATGCAATATATCAACATAAAATGATGTTGATTCGATAATGTTTTAATGATCCGTGAAAATTAAATCAAATCAAATTTCATGAATGACATTGCATATTGAATCAAAGTTTATGTATAATATTGATATTTATAACTAAAATTGTAGTATTTTCTTTTCAAATATTGGATAAAAGTATCATGTAGGCTCAGTATATTAAGAGTTAGATTATATTTTACCCTTATACTTAAGAAAATAAGCAAATTAGTCTTTATACATAAAGTTAAATAATAAACTAATCATTTTAATTATAATTTTCATCCATTTCTACTATTAAAAAGTGACAACATTATACCAATAAAAATATATACAATTGACGGATAATATTAACATTGTAATTAATTATTATTAATGATTCAATTTTAAAATTTACAGTAATTAAATTGTTTTGATCATTTTAAAGTGACCGAATTATTTAATATCAAAATTAAAAATAATTTATGTATGAAATTTAAAAAAAACTTTTGAAAATTAATTAAAAAGTTATGCACGTTTGTTAAAAACGCTTCCGTCTCAAGTCACCATTCTTTAGGAAACAGACTTCAAATTGGAAAACAACAGCTCATATTTTGTTTTTCACAAGCCAATTCAAAACCCGTGTTTGTTTAATTATTTTATTTTTATTTCTATGCATTCCATGTACAATCGTGCATATAAATATTATATTATTTTTAATTATAAAGTAAATATAAAGCCCTAAAAGTAACATTACTAATATGACTTTAATTCAGATTACAACTGAAACAGTGAATATCTCTTATCATCATATTAACACACAAAGTTTTGTATTAAATATAACCACTGAATGTATTAAAAAATCGAAACCTACTATTACAATAATAATAAATATATGAGTTGACATGTATTTAATTATTATTTTTATATAAAATTAGTGTAAACATTATATAAGAAAAATTTGTATTAAATATTTATATTATATTTAAAATATTTTATTTATTTAATGTGACAAGTACTAGAGGTAAATTTAGAAAAAAAATTTATCAGGAAATAGAATTGAATTATAGATTTTAAGAGATTAAAATATATTTTTAATATGTATTAGTTTATGATTTCATATTTTTATAAAAATAAAAATTTATTTTAAAAGATTAAAATATAATTTAATAATTTTAACAAGAGATCAATTGCATTTTTCTATTTTTTGAAGTCATTTGCATTTACCCCGACAAATAATACCAACTCGAATGAAAAACAATTAATTTTTTTAAAATAACATTTTTTATAAAAAATAATAAAATTAAGAATAAAATTTATTTTTAACTTTCAATTTTATTATTTTATTCAAATTTTATATAATTTTTAATAAATACATATTTTATATTTTTTAATTCATATAATAATTTAAGATAGAATTAATCATGTACAATATTATTTTATTATATTGTACAATTAAATTTAAGGATCTTACTAATGCAATGCTTTCAAACTAAGTTTGTGCATTTTCTTAACATTTTAATAAAAAATATTTGAAATGGATTGAATCGAATTGGTCGATTAAATTAATTGAATCGAGAATTAGTCCACATATTGATTTGAAAATTGGTTTTAAACTAATTAAAAATCGATATAAATTAATTGAAACAATAAAATTTTGGTTAAATTAATAGTTAAATTAATTTTTTAGTTTTTAATCAAAATGATGGTCAGAACGATTCAATCACAAACATTTTTTTTAAATATTAGTTTTAATATGAAAATAAAGAAATAATTTGATAAAAATCGTTGTAGTTTCTTTTTGAAAATAAAAAAAAAAGTTGTTGGGATCATGTTAAAATTGCATATCAAATAGGTGTTTTATAATCTTTGACTTTCTCCACTAATTCCTCAAGGTTTCTCGCTCTAGTGGCTGATGGTTATTGGGATCAGGGGCTTGGCCCCGAAATTTTTTTAAAATTCTTTTACTTTTAAAAGTTTTTAAAAAATTTAAATAGATATTCGAATTTTGTTTTGAAAAATCCCATAGTGCTTTTTAGAAATTTTAATTATTTTAAGGTGAGTTTGGATGAGCTATGCGTTTACCTACGATTTGTGTAAAAACAAAGGTGGCTGTGAGATTAGATACGGTAGTGTAGGACAAAAAGTAAGCTAAACGCACAGCATCACACCACACCGCCGCCCGAAACTCACCCTTAATGGAACTTTTTTAAACAATTTTTATAATTTGCCATTAGATCTTTTAATTAGGTATGTCAAAATTTAAAATTTTTAAAAAATTTAATAGACTTCAAAATTTAATATCAATATTTGACATTGTTTCTATCGCTTTAATGACAATTAATTCTTTAATTCAAGAAACACATATCTGCTGTAATAAATCTTTTAACTTAAAATAATTTGAATTTGTGTAAATCATAAAATTACGATAGACTGTATGATTATTTGTTAAAGATACTTTAGAAGATGTTCAAGTCTTAACTCGATTGACATTAATATTGTTGCCAGAGTATGAGGACATGAGTTCAAGTACTTTAAAGCACATTTACCCCCTTATTTGAGGGTGAGAAGAGGTTATAAATAGCTTAGGTATTGTATATAAAAAAATCCATTGTAAAAGAAGAAGAAGAAGATAAACTACACCTATGGTAACTGAACTATTTAAAAGTTTTCACTAAAGTAATTGGATTGCTAGAATCATTTATGTATGACCTTCTTTATTCCTATTGCATGCATTAATCCAAAACTCTCATTTTTATGAGTGAGAGAGATTGAGTTATATATTTTTATGAGTTAAAATACAATTTCACCATTATATTGACATATATCTTTTTAGTTTTTAGTACGACTAAATCAAAATTTTATTATTTTGAGGGGTCAAACTAAAATTTTACCATTTATTTACTTAAAAATTTTATAAAATTTTAAAGGACTAAAAGCACAATTTTTCATTTAAGAGAGGTCAAGACCCCTACCTACCTCCTCTCTTTGCCCTACTCATCAATTTTATTTCTTTTTAATAAAATAATTTTAAATATCACAAATCTGTGAATTAAAAATTTAAATAACTTTATTCTTTAATATTTTGCACTAATTATCAGATCGAATTAAAAATAAAATATATTATTTTACTTATCGATAAATAATTCATTATATCGGTCGTCGAATACTTGTTTAGAGTTCATTAGCTAAACTTGAAAAAAATAATCCAATAACTTATTTTTAAAAATTAAATAACTTAAATATTTAGGGATGATTTTTATAACTCAACTAAAATTTATTTAGATTGTGATTGCCGCCATTTATGATACTGCAAGGAGTAAAATGTCCAAGAAATCAAGAATGAATGTAGGTGCTCGGTTAAGTGGAATCGTTTCTAACATCGGGTTTGAGAGGCTGCGTGTTCGACTCTCGCAACATCCTTTCTCTTCAGTGCTTTTAGCCCTTTTTAGGGTTTGGTTAGCCTCCTCAGGGCTTAGGCTATAGCCTTTCCCATCTTCATTAAATGCCTGCTATTTTTAGTGTTATTTTTTGATCGTATCAAATGATTAAATCTGATAAAGCTCTATTTTATTTCATCATTTCTTCAAGTAGCTCAACACTATCAAATCGCCAAAATCTTCTACAGTCTTGTACACACCCTCACCTTCCCTTTCACACTATCCTTCTAATATCAGGAAGGTTCTAAGCCTTTCTCAAACCTGTTTTCTTTTTTTTAATAAAGAGATAGTGGCTAAATTTTAATTTTAATTCCTCTACTTTTTGAGATTATTTATAAAAAAGTAAATTTTTAGTATTAAATTTTATATTTGTTTCAATTTTAAAATTAAATATTTAAATATTAATTTTTATATAATTTAATATCTCAATTCTTAAAATCTCATTAATTAAATTAAACACTTTATTCATTTTAAAATATTGAAATGATTTTTTTAAAATTTATTAACACAATTAAAATTCTCTATTAATTTTAAATTAACGATAATATTATTTTTGTTATATAAATAATATAGCTATTTTATTAAATTTTAAAATAAGATCAATAAAGTTTAAAAATTATAAAAAATAAAAATTTCATGAAAAAATAGGAATATGAGTGTATTTTAACCCTATATTTAACCCAAAAATAACTAATCTAGTGAGCACATATACATGGAAATATATTCCATGTTTGAACATGAAAAGCCTTCCTCTTTTTACTCTCAAAAGTTGGTATATTTTCCATATTTGGTCGTAAATTGTTACCATACAAGCTCTCCTTTTTGGTTATAAAAAGATAGTTTCATTTCATTAGGCTTTTTCATGGACACAGTGAAACAACCAGCGGCTTAAAGCAAAAAAGAAAATCCAAAAATGGGACAAACAAGTGAAACTCAGTTTAAACAATCAGAATATACAGAAGATAATAATAGAACTCTGTCACTGAGAAGTACCGAAAGCTGCAATTTCCCATAAAATCTAATCTAATGACATTGCAGAGAGACACAACAACAAAGAGCCGACCAGTGAGACCCCATACCAGGGTGGACCCCACCACCTGTTCTTTCTTTTTTCATTATACCATATCAAGAACCAGGTGACAAAGTCCACCCCTTCGTTCCCATCGTCAAACCAAAAACATAACCAGAAACTGAACGAACAAAAGAGTTTAAATGAAAAAAAATAAAAAACCAACACTGTGTAGTTCTGTTTGTCCCCAACATCACCATGTCATGTCATGAGCTACTTAAGATTTGGAGTTAGTACACCAAGAGCCTATGCATCTTCCTACAACAGTTTCTTCAACAGGTTGCTTTGAACCATCACGTGCTGGGTTGAAGCACAAGGGTTGAAAATCTTCACATGGAAACCCCATTTTTTCGAAGTGCTTCACTAGCTCGTTAATGCCCTGTTGAATAATGTTTCATTCACCATAACAAGTGTGTGAAAATATTGAAATTATACATTGACTGTTTATATATATACCTGGAGTTTAGCACAATATATTTGACGAATCTTGTTTGACATGAAACACTCCCATTGCTTATCGTCACATGCATCATAAAACTTCCTGGCAGCTATTGGGGTGGTAAAGTTTACAAAAGCATAGCCTTTGTTTGACCTGGTGCTGCAACAATGGTGAACCAAGGTAAAGGGAAGAAATTGCAAGAAATGCATGTATCTATGTAGCCTCTTTTTGATTTAGTGCTGCAACAATGGTGAACTCAAAGGAAGTGATAAAATTGCAAGTATGTTTGTATGTATGTATGAAGGGATGTGAAATTTGGTAAAAACATACACAAAGTCTATAGGAAGATACAAGAAATCATAAGCTGACAATGAAGGTTCTTCATTATTTGCATTGGACTTTGCCTCTCGATTTGTAACCATGCAATGCTGGTCAAGAAATTCCTTCAACATCTCTCTTCTACAAAAGAACCACAAATGGTATATTGTCAATTTTAGTCCCTTGAAGTTTTTAAAATTATAATTCCCAAAGATGAAAAAAAAATCAGTTTAATACTTTTAAAATTCTAAAATAAATATATAAAAATAAAATTGTACTTTTGACCCCCTTTAAATTTTCATAATATACTTTTGGCCCCTCAAAAGGCAAATTATCAATTTAGTCCCTTGAAGTTTTTAATATTAAAATTTAATTTAATAGTAAAAATACACTTTGACTAATAGTAAAAATACACTTTGACCTCCATATAGATGAAAAATTTCAGTTTAATCCCCTTAAAATTCGAAAATAACAAGCATATACAAAGATAAAATCACACTTATTGACCCATTAAAGTTTTATAATTTATTTTTAGCACCAAAAGGGGAAATTATCATTTTAGTCCCTTTAAGTTTTTAAAATTATAAGTTAATTTAAATGGTAAAAATACACTTTAGCATTCTCAAAGATAAAAAAATTCAGTTTAACCCCTTAAAAATTCTAAAATAACAAGCATATAAAAGATAAAATTGTATTTTGACCCTATAAACTTGTGGTTTCGTCCCTGTGTATGTGTATTCAACAAAAAAAAAATTGCAAAAGACAAAAGCAACGATCATACGTGTATCTGACGGGAATGTTCTTGATCATGATCGTCGTCTCACTGCCACCAGATTGGAGTGGAATCAATGGTTGTTTCTCACCACCAGCCCAATATTGAACCTTCCTTGTACACTCAAACGAAGCTTGATCATCATCATCATCACCATTAAAACCAGGCTTAGCCCTCCATTCTTTCTTACGAGCTGCTCGAGCAGCAGCACCGCAGCCTCTTCTACCTTTCCAATGATACTTATTTCTACTGAAACCCTTCTTAACCTTGAACGGTTCAGCCACCAGCACAACATCTCTCTCCGGCGACGAGGAATGGGGTAGTACTGCATTTTGGTGGCGTGGTGGTGGTGGAGCAGTGAAAGCAAAGGGGTACTGAAGAGGTAGATAATAATAGAGGAGATTATAGGGTGCGTTTATGGTTTGTAAAATGGGAAAACTAGGACCTGGAACCAAAGTGTATCTTGTTGGGAAAAACTCTGGGGCTTCTGGGTTTAAGCTAAAGCATCCGATCTCCATTTTGTGGGGAAATTTTTGATCGGTTCTCACTGCCATTTTTAACTGTCAACTGTAGCGGGGGTCGTTCCGAAGCAGTGAACACTTAGAGACAATGGCTAATGAGTGTCTACGTATGTATATATAGTATTGTTAATTGATAATTTATAAATTTCGCTTTATATTACAAATTATTAATATTTATATATAATACAGGTCCTCTATATTCTAAAATTAATCATAATTTTAAAAAATTTAATGAGTTGTCAAAAATATTAGATTTCTTTCCTTATTTGACATTGAATTCTCGAGGATACCCGCACATTTACAGCTCATAAGGGTTCCATATATTCCTCGGGCCGACCCATTAGAGATGCTCATCAACTTATATTCGTATGAATCCGTGTGGACTTCACTCATTATCAGTCATCTATAAGCTTAATTACTATGTCTCATCTAAAGTGATTGATAGCATATCTAATCGCCACTCTATCTAAGCCTATAGTCATACATCACTTAACCTCTTATGTCTAGTCCACAACAGGGGCTCTAGATGTGGCACCTTAGGATCACAATTAAGAGAATACAAACCATCAACTACACCGAAAAAAAGGATCCCATCTCTCTCTCTTCCTGCTTTCAATCTTAAACCTTATTGCCTAACTCTAATTTTATCTTCACTCAAAACACCATTTATAGTGACTCTTCACCTTGTACCCAACGAGATGAACCATTCAGCTCCACCCTATTTAGATTCAAACATCAATACATATAAGAATACGGTATATTTAAAATAGGTAACATAACTTTTAAACACGAATGTACTATTTGAATTTAAAATAATGAAAAGCTAATACTCGTAAAATTTAATAAATTGAATTCGAGCTATTCATACAATAGACACACATACATACTCAAATTTTGGTCAACATGCAAATAAGTCCTTGACATTGAGTATTTGAGTATCCACATTTGAATCCCACCATGCATTATTATCATGTATGGCTTTTAATTTGAATTATTCAAATTCTTAATTTATTTGTATTGATTTATTATAATTGTTCAAACAAGCATTTCTGTTTTGTACTATGATTATACTATATTTGTACTTGTAAACTTTTAAAAAATTGCAATTGCACTTTAAGTGCGACAATAATGTTCATTGAGCCATCATATATCAAATCTCATATATGCATGCTAAAAACAATATATCACATCACATTCACATATTTTCACGTACTACCCGTTGTAATAACATCACACAACACAATCCAACTTACTTAGGTATGCATTTTCAACAAAAGCAACAAATGAGAAATATTTACTCTCGGAACTTATGATAAGGGTTTAGGCTAATCCTAAACTCCTGATTAACACTGCGAATTGTTCATACCAACAGCAACTCCGGACACTCACCAATCACGCTTTCGCTTACTAGCTAAAAGTTCAAACAAATTTTCCTTGCCTTTAGACTTGCTCGTAGTGGCTATCGGTTGATTCGGCACTTTGCACACACTACAAACTCATTCCAAACTCATTAAAAACATCCTTGAACACAACCAAACAGGAAGAAAAACACAAATCAAGCCTCTCATTTCTCACTACCGAAAACTAGCTAGTTTTGCCGAAATTTAAGTTTTGACATTATAATATCGTTTCTAATCCTCAATTGTGATTTCGAGAATCATAAATATAATTTAATTTGAGTTCTAAACCATTAGTTTACCTAAATCCATGGTTCTCAAATTTTCGAAAATTCAAGCTTTCAAAAACATATAGAAGAGGGAAATACTTGATTCTTAAAATTTTGGTAATGAACTATCAAATTGATATGAAATACCTTCTAATTAGGTTAGAATGAACTTAAAATTTGTCAGAGAGCTAAAATGGTATCTATACTTACTTTAGTATCAATATCTGCTTGTATAGTATCGATACTTACTTTGGATTTCAAAATTGTTAAAAATGGTCATTATTTCTCGAATAATTCTATTTTTATTATTTATTAAAATGTCAAATTAGTCATGTTCCCATATCTAATGGTTGAATGTGGTAGTCATTGCTCTTATATGTTATTATGTATGTATCTATATAAAAACTGGTAGTTGTTGTAGCATCTTATAACTCGAGTCTAACTATTAGACCGAGTAAGGGGTGTTAAAAAAATGGTTACTATGTTTTAAACAAGCTTCCGGTTAATTAAACATAACATTTATCATCTTAGTTAACAACTATTTTCATAGAAAAACTGATAAACTTAATATTATATTTCGAGATTTAGTGAAACAAATTTAGATTTTGGGGTAAACTACACTAAAGTAACTAAGTTATTAGTAAGTTTACGTTTTAATTACTTGACTTCAAAAAGTTACAAATGATGATTGAGTTATTCAAAAGTTTTAATTTAAGTCACTAAATTATTCGAATGTTTTTATTGAAGTCATTAGGCTGTTAATTTATTATTATTATTATAAAAGTATGACTGGCGAGCTTCAAGTAATGGTTTAATGATCGGTACAATGAATCAATACCCATCGATAAGTAAAATAACATATATTAGATCAAAGTCAATTTGATAGTCAGTGTCAGAAATCAGAGAAGAAAGTTGTTTATATTTTGATTCACAGTTTTGTGATATTTAAAGTTGTTTAACGAAAAAAACTGATTTTAAAAGAGAAGGAAAATTAGAGCTTTCGATTAGTGCAAACGGTGCAAACAAAGAAAATCATATAAGTTATAACAACGATTTTAAGAGCTTAATGACTTAAATGAAGAAATTTAAATAATTCAATGGTCATTTTATAACTTTTTGATTTGAATGACAAAAACATAAACAATGACGGATCTTGAGATTAAATTTTGGGGGCCAAGTTAAATTTTCAAAAGTTTAGAAGTTTAATGAAAAATTTGAGAAATGGGGATCTAATTAAATTTTTATTTTTTTGTGATTAATAAAATTTAAAATTTTTTGAAAGATTTTATTTATTTTAAAAATTTAAAGAAAACAATAAAATTTTCAAATTTTTATACAACTTTTATCAAGTTTAGTTTATTATTACTTCTCAAAAGTATTTTTAAACAAAAAATACTTTTGAGTAAAATTAAAATTTTCTGCTATTGTTTTTCGTTAAAAAATATTTTTGCAGAGCATTTTCTCTTCAAAATATTTTCGAAAAACTTAAAATTATTTTATTTAACACTAATTTATTTTGAAAATTTTTCTCAAATATATTTTTAAAAATAATATTAAATTATCCTTTCATATTTTAAACATAAACTTATTAATAATTTAATGAAAAATTTACCCGAACTTGACTGTAATTGTATTTTATTTTTATTTGCAAGAGTTGTGAACTCATCATCCATTTATTTATTATATTAAAATCTATAATAATGATTTATAAATGCAAAACAGACGGCAGGAAGAGCGTGAAAGAATGCGAGTGGTAAAAGAAAAGCATTGTGTCAGGGAAAGATATTGGTGATGATTATAAATAAAGAGGAGCCAATGAAGTGGAAGATTTGGTAGGATAAATAAAAAGTTAAAACAAAAGATTGTCTGTATCTTAAGCTTGAGAGAGACCTAGGTGATGTGAGACACTGACGGCGAATGTTCCCTCTTCATTTATTACAATTAGACATCTTTCAATTTTTTAATTTAAATATAATCAAATCCGAAATTTATTTAGAATATTAAAGTAGTTTTTACTTTTTTAGTTCCTTTAGAAAATTAAAACGACAGCAAAGGAGGCCTTACATGTATAGTTCATCCGCTTTGGTTTGGATCATATAAGTTTTAATTCTATTTGTGTTGTAAATGTTAATGTCAGATAAAGTGATGGTCGGATAACCTTTTGTATTGTAATAATTATTTATAGTTACATAAATATGTATTTGTATTATATTTTGATTGTATAATATTTTTAAAAATATTCTTTTAAAGCGAGTGGTTTCTTATACAATATATTAAATCAAAATTTTGTCGCTAGTTTTTAAGAAAAAATTAAAGATATTATATGTCATTAAAATCTTTATTTGAAATGACGATTTTTCTATGTGACTTTTAATAAATAATTTTTTTAATGTAATATAAAAATAATAAAATTTATAAACAAATTTTTAATCTGTAATTGAATATGAGTGAAGTGATGTTTAAGAGTAGGATCAAACTGAGACTCAATCTAAAAAAATATCAAACTCAATTTTAAGGTCGACACGCCCAAATGCTCATTTTATTGATAAAAAAAAAGTAAGTTTTTAACAATTGTATTTAGCTATAAAAATATATAAGTGTTAATATAATTTAATTTTCATACTTTATTTATTTTTAAATAATTAGAGGGGTTGGGTTAGACTAGTTTGGGGTTAAAAAACATAAATCTAGCTTGGTTCAAAATAAGTAGGTCATCGAGTCCATGAACACCTCTAGTTGAACATTTATACTACAATTTTTCAATTAGAAGTGTTCTTGAGTTGAGTCAGACTAAGATTATGTGAGAAATTAATACGTTTTATGCTCACCCATGTTATTTTCTATTTCTAAAAAAAAATATCGTTTTAAATTTAATCTTGAATATTTTATATATTCGCCATTTATTAAAAGTTTAAATAAATGCAACTTAAAATATATTTTAATGTTTACATTGTAATATTGTATATTATTATAGGTTTAATTTGTATATGTTATAAATTACTTAGTGTATAAAATAATATAATATAATATATTGCAAACATAGAAAATAGGTAGGGTCAGGCTTGAGCCTTGAATATTTTATATCGAGCTTGATCTATATTTTAAATGAACTTAATTTTTTTTCCCAAGCTCTCCTAAATTTCAAGTTGAACTTCGAGTTTGGACAGATAACCCGACCCTTAAATAGATCTAATTTCAATATTAAACCTTGAACTCTATATAATTTTATTGTATCTATAATATATTTAAAGCTTTTGACTGAATTATATTAAATGTCAATTAAACCTTTGATTAAATAATGTTCGAGTTAATCAAACACTAATATTATTATAAGTATGATTTCATCTTAAGACCATTTTAAATCTTGAACTCTATAATTGTCACTAAAATTTATTTAATTAAAATTATATTTTCAAATAAATATAATTTTTTTCCATATTATATTTTAATATTTAAATAAATATTTACTTAGAAAATTTAATTTACGTGAAAGATTCGAGTCACAATTGGCTGGATCACAAATTTTTAACTTCCAAGTTCAAGGCCGTAAGCCTCTTCGGATGAGTAAATTATTGGACCCTAGTGGTCCAACAACATATTCCAAATCGTGGCAGAAACACAAGATGGGGCAGAAGTGATGAACTCACTTTATGATTGCTCGGATTCATCTCAAAGTTTAAAATTTTGTTTAAGCTTGTTGATATTTAAAAATGTTTAATTTAAATCTATTTTACATCCGTTGATATTATTTTAATTTAATATTTAATAATTTAATATTTTTTATTTATTAATTTTTTATATAATAATTTTAATATCTTTTAATACTTATTTATATTGAAATAGAATTATATATTTAGCATAGATTTATTTTTATGTGTTATAAATTACATAATATATAAAAATAATATAAACTTTATCAACTTAACAAAAAGAGTTGGATTGGGCCAAAAACCTTGAATGCTTAAGCTTGTGCCCATTTTATATTTTAAACGTGCTATCATTTTTGCATGAATCTATTTTTCAAGCCAAACATTATTATTCAAGGTTTTTCAAATTTCGGATGAACCTTCTGATTTGGACAAGTAACCAATGAGCAAATATAGGCAAATCAAATCCTCTAGATATTTTATAAGAGATGAAAAGACAAAAGTAAAAAATAATGATTTTTTCTATTTTTGTAAAATTTATTTTTTCTTAAATCCAAGCCATTTTATTTCAAATATAAGAGAAAAAAACATTTTGTTACTTAAACTAATTGTTTTATTTTAGGTAACTTAATCCAACAAACAAAATATTTAGTTGGTTTACTTTTATTATTTGTAATTTAATTTCTCTATTTTTAAAATTTTTAATTTTAAGTTTAGTGCTCTTTATACATTTGGAATTTAATCTCTTAATTTTTCTAATTTAAAAATGCAAGCCCAATTATTAATTTTGTTATAATTCATTTGTTAAATTCAGGTCTATTTTAATGTTATTTTTCTAGGTACATGACTATTAAAGGAGTATTTTGTTAAATTTTAAAATGGTATACCAACAAATTAAAAAAAAGTAAAGGTGTTAACAATTGCAAAGTACAATAACTAAATTATAAACTTAGGAAGAGTGTAAGGACTCAAAAGCATATTTTAACCATAACATAATTATCGAATATTGGAGAAAAATAATTGCAAAACACGTTGAGAAGCGGTGGCAGTGTGGCACCCCCTCGCATGTGAAATAAGAGACAGATGGAGCAAGCACGTGAACAACTCAAAGGAAAGGTAATGACTAATTTAGCTTCTACTCAGAGAAGTCACATGGCTGTTGACTCGGACGACACTTAACCATATTTTTTGCATATCATTTTTTGCCCACTCACTGCTAGGACCATCCCACTCACTAAGGCAAGGCCGAGCCAAAAGAGGTTTCACGTGTCAACTCAGTGAAAAGGTCGAATTGAGTCCGGAAATGACAATTTCTCGCCACATATCGTTCTCAATTCCTTGCTCCTGTATGCTTGGCTCATGTTAAGGGACGATTCAATTTGGATAAACTACAACGAAGGTGATTAAATTATTAGTAAATTTATGTTTTGATTATTTAATTTTAAAAAGTTATAAAATAGTCATTAAATTATTTAAAAAATTTTATTTAAGTTATTGGACTGTTAAAATTATTATTGCATAGCATTCTCAATTTGCACCAGTTGCATTAATTGAAAGCTCTACTTCCTCTTTTTTTTATGAAATAACTTTAAAAATTGTGAATCTACAAAACCAAAGTCTAAACAACTTTATTCTCTGATCTTCGATATTGATCGTTAGATCGACTTGAATTTAATGTATGCTCTTCTAATTGTCAATGGGTATTGATCGACTAGATTGATTGTTGAATTGTCACTTGGAGCTCGGTAGCCAGGCTTAAAAAAATAGAACTTAACAATCTAATAACTTAAATAATGACTTTTGAATAGTTTAGTGATCATTTTGTAACTCTTTGAAATTGATTGAATAAACATAAACTTACTAATAGTTTAGTGATTTTGGTGCAGTTCACTTCCCAAATTATAACAATATTGAATAATTTAAATATTTTTATGAAAATAATTATTAGTCTAATAATGATTTTAGTCCTTTTATCATGTTGAAATTTAGGATTTAATCCATTTAGTTATTTTTTATACAATGCCTAGGACAATCTATAATCCCACCACAACCCTTAAATAGAGAGTAAACACTCTTCATGTGCTTGAACCAACGTCATCCGGCACAGGCAATAATGTCGATACTAATTAAGCATAACTATTAAAATTTAGGCTTATATGAAAAATATGTATACAAACTTTACAACTTTTCTCATTTAAGTAACTAAAGTTTTTTTTTTTGTCAAGGTAGGTACCTAAAATTTTATTATATTACCACTTCTAATATCAACCGTCAACTCGGTTTTAAAAAACTTTGAACCAATTAAATTAATTACACATGTCATTATTTAATTAATTAATAGGGTTTTTAATTGAAATTAATTTAAAATATTACATGTCATAATTTGATTGATTCAAACATTTTTCAAAGAAAATTAATAGATAATACCTAAAATGATAATGGAATAAAACATTAGGTACCATTGACAAAAAAAATTGTATAATTTATGTATCAACCTAATTACAAAATACACAATACAAGTGTGATGATATAAGCTTTGATAGCGAGTACATTATTTTCTATACAAATAATTTAGTGATTTGCAAATTACGATTGGAATATTCAACACAAAGTTGTTAGTTAAGATCAGACAAAACCATTTTTACGCAAGGATAATTTTGGACCCACAAATTACGTCTTATCTTCTTTTTTTTCATTTAATTTTCCTGGCCATTTCTTAATTATTTTCAGATTTATTAATGTGCTTAGTACTGTGTAAATTTGGATAAATATAAAATCTGGTGGGGATATAAGATATTAGAGGGAGAAAAAAGGAGATTTGTCTTAATTTTAACCTTGACATTAGACCAGACGAGCAGCCCCCTTTTTCATTTATTTTTTAAATAAATTATTTCTTTTTACTTTTATGAAGTTTGTCTTCAAGCCTGTGGCTTTCATTGTTGTCAAAATTCCTACCTTAAAGTTTATGTTTCCATAAATAGTGCATCAGAATTTTATTTTTGAAGCAACAATTACTCAATCATGAAAGTATATGGTCATCTTACTATGCCAAACAATAAATATATAAATAAAAAATCGAGTTCCGGATTTAATAAATCAACATAAATCATGTTTTTTAATTATTATTATTATTATTATTATTATTATTTTGTTATAGTGTTAGTCATTATTCGTCCTGATTTAACCCGTTATTCGATTAAAACTGAGTATACTATACATTTTGCTTGTAAATTTTGTTAACATGTGGTCTGTCAACATATTGGCGAACCCATGCCAGAAAAACACGTGTTGATCCTAAGGAAAAATACTTGTTAGCATACATAAGACACAGTTAAACTTGATACGTCACATCAAATGACGTAACTTATAAATATGAAAATAGATCTTTAAGTGAGCGAGAGAGAAAAACGGCCACTCAACAATTTAGCCATCATCCATCCGAATTTAACCCGTTATTCGATTAAAACCGAGTAGCTCACATACCACAGAGTTTGCCTGTAGGCTTCATTAACACACAATTCACTAATATGCTGGTGAACCCATGTCAGGAAAACACGTGTTGGTTCTA
Source organism: Gossypium arboreum (assembly GCF_025698485.1). NCBI lineage: Eukaryota > Viridiplantae > Streptophyta > Magnoliopsida > Malvales > Malvaceae > Gossypium > Gossypium arboreum. The sequence goes on along the minus strand of NC_069070.1, from coordinate 123,179,743 downwards.
GAGAATGATACGTGTTGACATACATGATATCTATTTAAAACTAGTACATCACATAAAAAAGACGTACCTTATAAATATGAAAATTGACCTTTAAGAGAGGGAGAGAAAAATAATCACTCAACAACTTTCAATTTTATAAGTGTTTCCTATTTATTTTTTTTAATTTTTAAATATAATTTAATTATACACTGTAAAATTTCAACCTGGGAGTTAAAAGTTGCATCACCTGTTTAGAAAATAATTATCATTGTAAATATATTTAAATTGGTTTGATAAACAATGATTTTGTGAAATCGGCTAAACTCATTGATTTTCCATTATCACTTTGGATCCGGCGTCGTTTTTTATCTCAAGTAAGATCATTGTCAAGTCTAATAGATTTTATCCATAATATTTGAGTGTTGGATAAAATAGATTTTATCCGTAAGATTGAGTGTTGTATAAAGATCGTGAAATTAACTCATTGTAATGTAATTAAAACTCATCTTTAATAATATATTTTTATTTAAACTTAAGTATAAAATATGTTTATTTTAATATTATTTAAAAATAAAATAAATTTTTGGATTGACTACAAAAAAAGTAATTGGGTGAATTTGAACAGACAATACATTTATTTGCTGTTAATATAAAACAGACTAACAATATTATATCGTAAGACAAAAAAAAAAATTAAACTTACCGCACTGTCTACCCAAACCACACTAAGTCAACTAGCGAATATTTTTGGCTATTTTTATCAAAATCCTACTAATTTTGATTCCTCACAAATGGTGAATATTTTAAATAAATATTAAAATATTAAAATGTTTTAGTTAAACTTAAAAATATATATTTTTAACAATTTTATCATAGGTTTTGATAGTACTTGTCTTTTTTTTTTTTGTGCACAATGTCTAAAACTATCTATAGCCTCTACTCAACTCATAAATAGAAGGATAATGCGTTTAAACACAATCGAATTCACGTCATCTTATATTGACAATAATACTTATTCGTGCTAATTAAACTAAGGCTCAATCGACATAAAGTATTGCCTTTTAAGTTGTTGCAATAGTAACAATGTTAACTCAAATAAGATATAATAAGTAAAATTTTAAAATATTAATATTGTCTCAATTAGATCATTTCATTAGACTACCATAATTTAGGCATTAAAATGGTAATTCGAATTTAAATCGTGATCACATTTACCGATATTTATCCAAAAAAATCACATTTACCAATATAGTTTGAATCTCATGTATTAAAAATAAAAACAATGCCAAGTTAATCAGTAGATAAAACAATCTAATTGGAATTTAATTACTTCAAGGGATAAAGCAATATTTGATCTCTAAGTTTGATATTTTTTCAAATTAGTCTCTAATATTTTTATCCACATTAATCTTGTAACTTTGTAACTTATTCCAATTTTGATCAATATGACTATATGGCTCTCTGATATAGTGCAATGTCATCAACTAAAAAAATATAAATCATTTTATAAAAAAATTCAAGTGATGACATAGTATAATTTCATATTACCACGTCATAACAAGGACCAAATTTGGGAAAAATTGTCAAGATCCGGAATTAAAGTCAGAGGCGAATCTAGGGGGCTGGCATAGGCCTCAGCCCCCCTAAAATGAAAAATTACTATTTCAGCTATTTAATTTTTTTAAAATTTTAAATTAATAAAAGTAAAATTATATTTTGGCCCCTAAAATTATAAAAAATGATTTAATCATTTAAAATTATAAAGATATAGACTATAAAAATTAAAATTTCATTCGCCTACTAAAAAATTGTTCTAGCTTCGCCACTCATTAAAGTGGACAAAAAATGTTTAAAGATCATATTGAAAAAAAAGTCAAATTTAGGAACTAAATGTTACATTTTCCCTTATTTTGAGGATGGGTCATGCAATTAACTAATAAATTTCCTAATTTTAACTTTGTGTAATTTCTCGATACTCGCCAGTTTATTCGCTCTCATTTTTTTATTTTCCAAAATCTCTCTATTTCGAGGGTCCATTTTAACCGAGTTTAAAACTCTTAACCACCATAAACTTCGATGTCACTCCACACTGCACAGTAAAAAGAACTGTAAATTTCAATTTTCAAACCTAAAGCTTTTTTTTTTTTTTTTTTTTTTTAAATTAAAAAAATCAATGCCCTTATTTTCCCACCAGTCCTTTAGCCTCCCTTCATTTCAATTTCAAGTTTTTCAACTGTTTAATTTTAATTTTCAAATTTCTATTATTTTATTGTCTCTCTGCAACTCTCCTTTGTCTTAAAGAAGACGAAACAATCTCTTTCTTTTTTCTCTGTTTTTCTAACTTTTCTTCTAATGTCCATAGTTACAAAGCAACAATAAAGCAAAGTTTATATAAAAATCATTTCTTTTTTTAACATAGAAATGCTCTTCAATCTTGTGTGTGTCAAGCCATGTGAGTTCACTGACACGGTCTCTTCTTCTTCTTCTTATTTGTATTTATTGTCTTTACCGAGTCACTGACTCAGTGAGTCACATACGGCATTCTCTCTGTCTCTTCTATATGGATTGTTCTTATCCGGCAAGAAGCAGCTCGCCGTTATCGTATCGGAAATCTTCGAGTTTTTCGTCCACTTCTTCGACTTCTTCGTTTTTCAGCAACAAACCAATGCATCACATGAGCTCCTCGTCGTCGTCTTCGTTTTTCAACTCGGGGAGTGAATACGGTTCTCGATCCATGTCCGATTCGATGCACTACGGTTCTCAAGGTTACAATGCTCGCCTGCCAGTTGCTTACGGGTCGGATGAGATAATAGGCGAGCCGTTCGAGGCGTCGAGACCGGGGGATAGTATTTCAGTTACAATTCGGTTTAGGCCCTTGAAGTATGTTGTAGATCTGAGTGTACTATATTAGATCTCATTACAAGATTCGTTTTTTCGTTTTGATTGTTGTGAGAGTCGTATTTTCAGATAATGCAATTCATTCGATCTGTTCTATCACTTATTTTTTATCTGGTTATAGTGAAAGGGAATTTCATAGAGGGGATGAGATCGCGTGGTATGCGGATGAGGATAATATTGTGAGAAACGAGTATAATCCAGCTACTGCTTATGCTTTTGGTAAATGCCCTTTTTTTTTTTTGAATTTTAAAGTTGAAATTTATTGCAGTTTACTTTTTGTAGTCAATTTCTGCAATTGTTGAATCTATCCACTTGAAAAGTACTGTAATTAGATGAAGAAATATAACGCTTTGTTGGGTTTACTACTTTTTAGTTAAAATAATTTAGCACAAGTATGATGTTTAAGCCTGGCAAGTGGCAATGAATGTGGATTTTGTATGAACATTATTTGATTTGGTTTTTACAGACAAAGTATTCGGACCTCAAGCAACATCGCAAGAGGTTTATGAGGTAGCTGCTAAACCTGTAGTGAAGGCTGCAATGGAAGGTGTTAATGGTATGAAATTTGAATTTCTGGAATGTTTATTGACTTCTTTCAGTTGATTTCTATTTGAATTTTAATTAAACAGTATCTAAAGAATAATCTATTTTAAGTCATTTCTTGTCATCTTGCTCAAACATGTTGGTCTTTTTCAATTCTGAAATTATATTTTGTAATTAACTGAAGCTAATATTAACTTGATGGAATTATAGGAACTGTCTTTGCTTACGGTGTTACAAGCAGTGGGAAGACACACACTATGCATGTAAGTATAGTTTTCTCCACAAACTTCTTGCTTTCCGTATAATTACTTAAGAGTATCATAGCAATTTTTCAAGTCTAGTTGTACGTCAATTCTGGCACTTTTTAATAGCAAAATTGCTAGTTTATGTTGTATCGGATTGAATCTTCTTATATGGCAATTTGGGTTGAACTCCTAACATAAATAACTGTGGGGTTTCCTTCCTAAATGGTAACAAGTATTCAACTAAATATGGTACTGATTGTACACATTGCAAAATTTCTCTTTTGGTATAAGCATTGCATTTGAGTTTCTTGAATCATTAATCAGTGGAATTCTTTTACCATGCTATATATTTATTTGACAGTTATGCTGCATGAACTTAGTAACTTGAGAACCTCAATCTGAATTCCTAAAATTTTCTAAATTTATCCCTTGTGGATGTTAGTAATCACATATATAGTGCCGGTGCTGTATCAGGAAATGTCCATCAATTAGAACATCTTTATTTGTATATAACTAGTAATGAATCCTAACATATGTTCATATTGATTTCTGATATTATACTCTGAATATCTTATAGACTCTGAAGAAGGCAAAAAAATAAAAATAAAAAATAAAATTCTATCTCTATTTCAGTTAACCTTTAGTTTTTACCAGTTTATTTCTATCCGGGGATTTTCAGTTGCATTAAAACTGTATATTCTTTTGGGCCCTTATTGGTTAAAAAACTTTAGTAATATGCTATTTATAAAATTTTAATCATATCACTATTTCAGTCTAATTAATATTAACAGTCCCTGCACGGTATATCATTAGAATTATCAATTGTTTTCCATCTGTTGTTAATATGAGTCTTATGGGTGTAATCCTATGATATAATACTGTAATGATTCCTAGTCATCTTACTTTTGACTTGATTTTTTTGATAATATGCTCAGGGAGATCAAAATGCTCCTGGTATTATACCGTTGGCAATAAAGGATGTATTCAGCATTATCCAAGATGTAAGTATTTTGCCGAAAATTATTAGGCCTAAATACAGAAACTGTCAGATGAATGCCTTTTGGCCATTCCTTTTCAGCACATGTTGTTTCTTTAACCTACCCCCGCACTTGTATGATTTTGGACTAGTTGGCTCCATTTTGATGCTAGCCCCTATTTTTCTTCTCAATTTTATTTCATTAGTTATCAACCATATAGTAATATGTTCTGAAGTATGTCAATAGGAATATCATTGCTTTACAAGTTACCTTTAGCACTTACGTAGGCTTTAATAATTAAGCTTCCATTCAATGCAATCCCCCAGTTTTCTTCTCAAATTTTAGTTCATTGGTTGTAGACCATATAATAACATGTTCTGTCAATAGGCTTTACTCAAGTTTATCTCTAGCACTTGATTAATAAATGTTCTTTTGGTGCCATTTTTTTTTCTTTGTTTTTTCATGTCTCAATGCAATCTTGGGGTTTATTTGTGTTTCATCTTATACAATTGGAATTGCATCCACTGGAGCCACAGGCAACTACTTAGTTACCCATTTCCCATTCAATTTCATTTATTGCTGTTGAAAATCCTTTGCATTGATTATCTTGGACAGTAGTAGTTATGCTACTAAATGCTTGAAGTTGCTGCCTAGTTTACTTGATTTGAATTATTTCCCCCAATTTATCTGTGTAAATTTTGAAAAATAACTGTGGTCATAACTCAGACTTCAGGGCAAGATTCTTACTCTGTGTGTCATATCTTGAAATCTACAATAATATTGGTGTTGAAAATCTGGTGTATTGATCATCCTGGACAAAATAGCAGTTATGCTACAAAAATGCTTGCACTTTGCAGTCTAGTTTACTTTATTTGAATTATTTCCGCCAACTTGTATGTGTAAATTTTGAATGACTAACTGTGGTCATATCTCAGACTCCAGGGCGAGAATTCTTACTCCGTGTGTCATATCTTGAAATCTACAATGAGGTGAGTTGTACTTTTAACTTTATGATTACATTTTTTGAATTTCTTTCGTTTCAGGTTTCTCATTAATGTTGTAATTTATGATGTTACCTTAGTGAGAATAGTTTTGTTCAATTTTTATCATATAACCTGTGGTTCAAATTTTTGGCTTCAGTTCCCTTTCAGTTGGAATTTCTTTTAATATGATTTTTCTTTTTTTGTTATTTTGCTTGTATCCTCAGGTTATAAATGATTTGCTTGATCCCACTGGTCAAAATTTGCGCGTTAGAGAAGATGCTCAGGTCTTTTGCTCAACTTATTCAAAAGTTTACATTGCGTTTATTTTTGTCATCGACCTTTGTCTCATTCTCTCAAAAAGTCATGTGCAGCTAAGACTCATTCTTCATGTTTAATATCAATCTAATGAATCTTCATTATAGACCCTATGTGGGTGTCCTTGTGCTGAGATTATCCAAAATGGTTCAATAAATTTGCTGATAGAATGGCTAGCAATTAATGTCAGTTCCATACTTTTGCTTATGTCAGCATTGTCTTTCAGGGAACTTACATCGAGGGTGTAAAGGAAGAAGTGGTTTTGTCGCCTGGGCATGCCCTATCTTTTATTGCTGCAGGGGAAGGTGCTTTCCGGGTTACTTTTGCTGTTTTCCTGCCTTTTCCTTCATATATTTTATTTCACCTGCCATATGAATAATCAATTTGTGAGATTTTATCAATTTCTAAGTTTCCATTTGTGTCTTGATGGGCAGAGCATCGTCATGTTGGTTCAAATAACTTCAATCTCTTTAGCAGCCGAAGTCACACTATATTCACATTGGTAAACATTCTTGACGTAGGAACTTACTCATTTACCTGCCAAAGTTTTGGGTAACCTTTAAATTTGTTTTAGTTAATATTTAGTTTATCTCAGAGGTGTTTTGAGTTCAGTTTTTTATTGTTGCTGAAGCAAATTGGATGCTTATACTGTATGGGTCCTTTCTTTTCTTTTTGCTTAAAATTTGCAGATGATTGAGAGTAGTGCCCGTGGTGATGAATATGATGGAGTGATCTTCTCTCAACTTGTATGGTTTAATCAATCTTTTATTTTTCAAGAAAGAACATTCCTCTTAATAAATGGCTTGACTTGTTACTTTCTTTGTTCCTTTATTCAGAATTTGATTGATTTAGCTGGGTCTGAGAGTTCAAAAACTGATACAACTGGAATAAGGAGAAAGGAAGGATCTTACATAAACAAAAGTCTACTGACTCTTGGAACTGTAGGTGCCTTGTATTTTTTTATGAATATTTGTTACTTTTCCTTGTTTTTATAAGGCCAAAACACACAAAGCATTGCATATGTCCCTTCAACTACTCTGCAGGATTAAAGCCTCTATTAAGTTGGTGGAGAAAATGAACTGAATCTTTGCAAATATATTTCCTCCAACAGTCTCAATGATTACTAATTACAATAATAAGTCTCAAGTGGATGATAAACTTTTCTTGTCAAATTATTCATCTTTGTCTTTGGTTTTATTGACTGGTGTCTTGACTAGAATTTTTAGTTCTATAATTAAATCATCTGGTTTCAATGTGAAGGTAATAGGAAAGTTAAGTGAAGGAAAAGCTTGTCATGTTCCATATCGTGACTCCAAGCTTACCCGTCTTCTGCAATCTTCACTAAGTGGGCATGGACTTGTTTCGGTGAGTTGATCAGTATCTTACCTGTAGCTGACATTTTTTTCTATTTCTTATCGGTTTGTTAATTTTATCTTCAACATGAAAATTGAAATTATAATTTCCTTTATCTATCAATTTTTTCTCCAATATTATTATGTGATCTGTCTGCAGTTATGTATCTTCTATTGATATGTGACAAAATTTCTGCCTATTTTGCATTTTTCTGTAAAATTACAGCTCATTTGCACTGTCACGCCTGCATCTAGCAATATGGAGGAAACTCATAATACCCTGAAGTTTGCAAGCAGGGCTAAGCGAGTGGAAATCTATGCCTCACGTAATAAGGTTTTTATAGCCTCAGTGTTATTTCTTTCAGCTAGTTGTAGAGAGATACACTTAAGGTCGAATCTTATGCTACTTTCAAAACTAAATTTTTTTCCAGATTATTGATGAAAAATCACTGATTAAGAAGTATCAAAGGGAAATTTCTGTCCTCAAAGAAGAACTTGATCGGCTAAGGAAGGGAATGATTGTTGGTGTTAATCATGAAGAACTTTTGAGCTTAAAGCAACAGGTATGGCAATTTCCTTTCTGCAGTCATTTTTATTTTTATGGTGTAACTATTTTCTGAGTTCTTCATGTTATATGTTGTTTGTGGGACAGTTGGAGGAAGGTCAGGTGAAAATGCAGTCAAGATTAGAGGAAGAAGAGGAAGCCAAAGCTGCTCTGATGAGCAGAATCCAAAGGCTTACCAAGCTTATACTTGTTTCTACCAAAAATACAATCCCTGGAAGTTTGAGCGATTTACCTAGTCATCAAAGGAGGCATTCTGTTGGTGAGGAGGATGTAAGTTCTTTTCTCAATAATTCTAAACAAAAGATTAATTCTTTCATTCTGATGGTTGAAGAAGACAACACAAATATTCTAAACACAAACATATGTAAAGATATTACCCAGAAAAGGCGAATGATACATTTGATTCAAATGGTGAAAAAGATGAAACAAAAATTCGTAGTTATGAGTTTTACTATCCCTGTCTGCTTTTCTTTTTGAAGACTGTATTCTGTAGTCATGAGTACTTTTTAGGTCTTGGGTTTTAGTCTAATAATATAATATGATTTTAATCCTTTTGGTACTTTTCCTCCAGCAGAAACTGGATCTACGAGTAGGTGATTCCTTGCTTATAGATGATGAGAATCAAAAAGATTCTCCATCTTTGGTTTCGGCACTTGTTACTGATCCATGTTTTGAGTTTAAACACAGAAGATCCTCCAGCAGGAGGAATGATGAATTCTCACCAGCTAGCCGTACTTTCACTGAGTCTACTCAAGCGGGTGAACTTATTACTGGGAGTAAACCGCTGGCAGTATGTTCTGCTTTTTTCATTTCCTTCTACCTTTTCAAATGTCATTTTGTTATATTTTCCAAAGGGATTCCTTGCATTTCCTTAAATTTCTCTCTTTCTTACTTTACAGTTGGATGGTCTTAGTCCCTCATAATAAGGGCTGGAACTTACAGTTTGATGGTTTAATTTTAGATCTGCATTTTTTCTTTCATGTAGCCTACCAAAAAGATGCGCCTTTAGACCTGTTCGGTTAAAAAGTTCCTATACTTTCTATATACGACTGTGCTTAACATTATGACATAGAATGTGTAAAAATTTCCTGTTCTTTTCTAGACAATTATGTTTTAGTGGTGCATAATTTCTGCATGGGGTAGAGAGTAGTTTCATTCTTTTATTCTTGATTCCATTTGATTTCCCTGTTCCACTTTAGCTATTTGCAGCTGAAGTTTTACAACCCCTGCCACAATACACAGGGTTTGTGTGCAAGATAATTTTTCAAATCATAGTACCATAGGATATCGTCCTCCATTATTGCTTCAGTGAATTGCAATCAGAACTGCCTTCTTTATTCTTGTCTTTGTAGTTTTCTTGAATTGCTGTTGATAATGTAATGATTAAAGCTAAGGCTTCCATTGTTATAGGGCCGGATGACATCAGATCAGATGGACCTTCTTGTTGAGCAAGTTAAGATGCTTGCTGGAGAGATTGCACTTAGCACCAGTACCCTGAAACGGCTGGTGGACCAGTCTGTAAATGATCCTGACGGCTCAAAAACCCAGGTATCTTTTCCTGTCTCACATCTATAGCACATTTTAATTCAGTGGCAGTGCCAGTGGATATTCCTAATGGTAGGAAGAACTGGGGGTAGACTGACATGATCTATTATTGATCCTGATTCTCCAGTCTATAAATTTTAACATTATCTGAGTATCCATGAGGTTATAAAACCGAGGACAGTGCAACTGGAATAAACTATCAGTTCTTGTACTTCCAGTGTCTGTTTACTCAAGAGTAAACTTTACATAGTTTTTATATAGGTGCTAATTAGCTTTTTTCCTAACACAGATTCAGAATTTGGAAAGAGAGATTCAAGAAAAGAAGAGGCAAATGAGGGTTTTAGAGCAACGCATAACTGAGAGCGAAGCTTCAATTTCTAAAGCAACATTTGTGGATATGCAGCAGGTAGTGTTGTTACCCTGTTTATAGTAATGATGTTTATGCTAATTTTTAAAATTATTTTATGGTAAACTATTTATGAGGGCTTTAATGCCTTTGGCTTTTGCTTAGCTAATTCTGAATGTTTTCTTATTGCAACAGAAAGTTATGAAATTGATGACTCAGTGTAATGAACAGAGTTTTGAGCTAGAGGTGAGTGTTGTGCAATTTTTCTGATATATGGAAAGTGCATTTCATGGATACTGTTTCACCATTGATTAGGGCTTGTTAAACAATGACAATTCATCGTGTATTGTGTAATAAAGTTTTTTCTACTCCTTGTTACAGATCAAATCAGCTGATAACCGTATCCTCCAAGAACAGCTGCAGAACAAGGTGAAAGCCTTGTGTTTGTTGTCTTATTTCCTCCATTAATAAAATGGCTTATCATGTCTCAAATTTAAATTTGGTGTTGCATTTGATTCTTCTTTAAGTGCTTCTGGCTTCTTTATAAAATCAATATGTTGTATTTGTCAATAGTTTCTCCATTTATAAATACAGAACTATTTTTCAATTATGGTTTTGGTTGTTGGCAGTATTCTGAGATCGAGGAATTGCAAGAGAAGGTGAATCTCCTGGAGCAGCACTTGGCACCTCTTTCCGGTGACAAATTATTATTGTCATCCAAAGAGGGAATATCTGAAGAATATGTTGATGAGTTAAGAAAAAAGGTCCAATCTCAGGTAATTTACTTATTGTTGTCTCAAATTTTCGTTTGCAAAAGGTTTATCAGCATGTAGTAGTTTGTCTTATTCTTATAATTGATTTTAATGAAATTTTGTGACCATGCCTCCACATGAATTCACATGATAGGTGCTGAAAAAAAAGTCATTTTGATCATGTGGTAACTGATTGCTCGTCTCTTTTGTTTTGTACACCTTAGGAATATTTCAAAACATGACGTTAGTAGTAGCATGTGAATCTCCTTTCGAATGTTGCTTCTACTTCTCGACCATAACTCAATAGCATTTCTGGCATGCCAGTGGCTCATAAAACCAAATAGTGTAGTTCATGGGGCCTACACATGGACAATCTCAGTAGGGATTGTCAACCTTACACGGGGTTAGGCAGGAGAATAACTTACCAAAACCCAGACTTTGGTGCTATAACTATCGTCTAACCTAAACCAATTAATAGCAAATGAAGAGGCTCAAATTAAATATAAGATCATAAGGAGCAATGCCCCCCCTTAATAGATGTGAGATAAAACCACTTAACATCTTCTCTTAGAAATTTAATCAAATTTTAAATTTTGTCAAAGGTTTGCTGAGTAGTATAGAAATGATTCATTAGTGTGCCTTTACAATATGATAAAAGCTACAGGTTAAGAGTGAAGGTTTGTTTGTGATTAGTGTAGTCCTTGTCTTCCTTTCATCATCGAGCTGCTCAAAGTACTGTTTTATCTCTCCAGGAGATTGAAAATGAAAAAATAAAACTCGAACAGGTGCGGCTCTCAGAGGAGGCCAGTGGGTTGCGTGTCCAAAATCAAAAACTTGCTGAGGAGGCTTCTTATGCTAAAGAATTAGCATCTGCTGCTGCAGTTGAGTTAAAGAGTTTGGCTGGTGAGGTGACAAAGCTGTCAGTACAAAATGGAAAACTAGAGAAGGAATTAATAGCTGCTCGTGAATTGGCACATTCTAGAAGTTTTGCTAATTCAACTTTCAATGGTGTTAACCGCAAGTACAATGACAGCATGAGATCTGGCAGGAAGGGACGGCTTTCTGGCCGCTCTCAAGACTTTTCAGTAGCGGTTGGTGATGACTTTGAGTCCTGGAATCTTGATCTAGATGATCTAAAGATGGAACTACAGGCTAGGAAACAACAGGAGGCAGCTCTTAAAGCAGCTCTAGCTGAGAAGGAATTGATAGAAGATGAGTATCGGAAAAAAGTTGAAGAAGCAAAGAAGAGGGAGGAAGCTCTTGAGAATGATTTAGCTAACATGTGGGTGCTTGTTGCTAAGTTGAAAAAAGAAGCAGCTGCTGCTACGCTTGACAGTAATACAGATGAGCCACACAGTAATGGTACCGATAATATCGAAGATCTGAAAGCAAACAACGTTGAGAGTAACAATGTCCTGAAGGAGAGACAAGTTTCTGAAGTGCCTTCAAAACCAGCTAATGAAAGACCTAAAGAAGAACCTCTGGTTGTACGTCTGAAGGTTTGATCCTGTACCGACTTTTAAGCACCATATCTGTGTTCTGACTTCAGTTTTCCATTTCCTTTACTCGACTCCTGACCCATAGACTGGTCTAAGATTTTGTAACAGCATGTTTGTTCCCGTTTCAAAACTAAACTCGGTCTACACTTGCAGGCTCGAATGCAAGAGATGAAGGAAAAAGAGCTCAAGTCCCTTGGAAATGGAGATACTAATTCCTATATTTTGTAAAGTATATTTTGAGTCACCCACTGCTCCTCTTTTCTCTCGTGTCGGCATTTCATTGTAAGTGATTCTCTAAGCCATTCCGTATTATTTCTTGCCATTAGTACTTATATTTTTTTGAAATGTTTGTTTTTCATTTTTGCAGTATTTAAATCTTGTTGGCTTGCTTGTTCTGAGTGTCCAATTTGTGGCACAAAGATTGCAGAATAGACTTTTTTGCATTTCACTTCATGACACAACTATATATACTCTCCTAATGAAAGGTCATGCAAATTATCACCACATTCATCTATGTTAGCCCGGCTTCTCATTTTCATTAACGTCCAACATCGTGTGTACACATATTTAGATAGGTATATGGAAAAAGAAACTTAGGATATGTACCCAATATTCACCTCCAAGTCCACATAACATATAGATTATCGTTCTTCTTTAATCGTATTCACATCAATACGAGAGCTAATCGGATCATGAAATTTTGACAAATTTAATCTGTTTTTTTTTTTTTTTTTGCAGGCCTGGGATAACCTGTTTCCTATTTTCAGTGATAAGCGGGTATCAATTCTTTCTTTTATTTATCTGTGTAACTGTTTTAAAGGTTAGTGTACCAGAAGTTTGTTCTCTCCTTCACTGAGAAGCAGCTGTAAAAATAAATAAAGAGATTAAGGTTAAAAATATTTTTGAAAAAGAAAAAAAAAAGGTTAATTCATTAAAAATTGCAGATACAAAGTGTTGCTTTGTTTAAAATTCACAGCAAAGGTTGTGATCTGTCTTTCAAAACTTTTCAATTGCTTTGTACAGAAACGATTTATTAAATGTTCTTTTTTCTCTCTTATTTTGGTTCATACATCTTATCGAAGATTAGTTTTAACTTTCTTGCATGATTCTTTTAATCTTAATGAAGGGAAATTAAAGTTATTATCTTGCGCCATATTTGATAAATTAGAGAAGCTTAAAATAATTATTTCAAACAAAATATTGTCTTGAACTCCATTAATTCTGCTGAGAGGTTTAACTTCATTAAAAAAATTTGTTAAGTGACGTTTGTTAGTGGCCAACAAATTTTCAATGGGTTGATATTTGTTCCCTCAACAAAAGACGTCTTTTTATTGAGGTGTAGTTCGTTTGGAGCCAGCTGACTTATCAACAAGTCGAATTTTGTTCTTTAACTGTCTTCTTAAAACACTTGTTGAGATGTTCTTATTCCCTTTAAAGATAATCTTAACTAACTGAGGGATTTGTCGGCTTCCTACAAATAATATTTTGTATGCTTCTTTCAATCGAGTTTGCCTCCTTTAATAAATTCTATTTCATAATCTACTTTAAAATTTGATATTTAATTTAAATTTCACCATAAACATTATACTTTTAAATGTAATCTTTATTAAAAAAATCCAATTATAACGACATAATCGATAGAAAGTGAAATGCTTTATAAGTATGGTTTCAAATTCTAATTTTATAGCCGAAAAAGAAGTATGATTTCAACTGGCCCGATTATTAAAGATTCTCTATCCCGATCTCGAACATGTATGTACAATTTTCTCTGAATTTCTTGAGATACGAAAAGCTGATCTGAGCAACTAAAAGAGTCGACCCATTGTCACCTAATATTCAGAATATCTGCCTGATCTTTGAAATGAAAGCTTAGGAGCACTAAGGATGAGACATTTCGGGTCATTCGAATTCCTTGACATGAAAAGGATCTCAAATTCACTAGCTTACAATTTTGCTAAAAAAATTGCATGGAAATAACCTCATAACACAAACATTAAAGACAAAATTTTATTTTATTTTTAAAAAATTCAGACAACTCACTTGAAATAAAAAAATAATACGCTTTTAGCATACTCAAACTTACATCCTCTTTTGTTAGCTTACATTAAATCAAGTTAAAACTCAATGGACAATTAAATAATCATAATTATTTATGTAATGTTATATATTTTACAAAAGTTAAATCAAATCAAAATTTATGTATAACATTCTACCATAATTCATATATATATATATATATATACTTTCTGGATTTATCACGTTTAAAAATAATGAAATACAAATATCTATTAATATTTTTCGTCTTCTAAATTTTCAAATCTTTTAGATGTAAACCTTAACATACAAAAACCATTAATGGCATTGTTAAAGAGTATGAACTGAGCTAAAGGCTAACTTTGTTGAGTCTGTTGTAGTCAATTGGATATAAATTGTAAAGTCCAGAGTATCTTTGCTTCTCAAAAAATTCTCTTTAGTTTCTCTTGTTTCCTCAGTAACCAAATAGTGTTTCTTTGTTTCATTTTTTCTTCTTCATTTGTGAACTTTTAACGTGCAGCATATGATGAAGGTTCAAGAAAATCATCGACACGCCAACCAGGTAAAGTTTCCATCAAGTACTCCGATATACTCATTGAAACCAAAACGTCGTCATCGCCGATGGTGTAATTATGTTCGATCCTGTAAGTCGTCAATGGCTTCTCAATTTCTTTATTGGACTGTGAAGTAGTTTCAGCTTCAGAACAAATGGTTTGACCACCATAACCGCCATTAGAGGAAGATGAAACTGTGTTTAAAGCAGGAGGGAAACCAGTAGCAGAAGAACAAGAAGAAGAAGAAGAAAGCTTAACGCCTGTGAGAAGAAACCTGTTATGTTTCGTGGTATGTTCATTGGCTTTGTGAATTGGAATATCACATTCCCTACAGAGTATTGCTCTATCTTCTTGACAAAACAGAAGCGCTCTTTTCTCCTGCAAAAAGGTAAATTTATGAAACCAATGCTTTTTTATGGTTAATTGTAGATCTCGGAATTCAAATCCAAGAAGAAACTTTTTTTTCAAGGATGGAAATTAAATTAAAAACTTTTATGAGATTTAAAATGTAAAAAAGAGGTAATTGAGCTTGAGTTCGGTCAAACATTTGTTACTAAGTTTGAATTTGGCTCGAGATATAATTGACCTAACTTGATTAAAATTATTTATCAATTTTAGTAATCAAGCTCGAGCTAGATGAGATAATTAAACTTAAAGTTAATAATATATATTAAAGATAATATTATAATTTAATAATATAAAAATATGAAAAAGCTCGATAAAGCTCGCAAGCAGTTTGAGTCTAGTATTACAAAATTCAAATTCGCTCAATCGATAGCTCGAGTTACTTGAGCTCAGCTCGATAACTAATGAATCGAGTTCAATTTTTTTTAAGTAGCTTCCAAGCATAAGTGTCTTATTTACACCACTATTTATAATTTTTAGAAAGACTAAATCATAATTTTATCATTTTAGGAACCAAAATACAATTTCGTCATGTATTAATTTATAACTTTTTGAACTTTAAAAGGATTATTCATTTTAAGGGACCATGGCTCCTATCTACCCCTCGGTGCTGCCCATCTTTTTGTCAACTTAATCATGCAGCTTAGACTTTATATGCTCAAACATGTTACTCAAGTTATAAACATGTGTATAGACTACAATGATAAAATTAAAATTTAATATATTAAAAAAATAAAAAGGAACTAAACCACATATATATTTATATATTTTAAATATACTTTTATATCAAATTTAAACCATCTAAATAGATAGTTAATACAACAGAAAGACTCGATTGATACCCATATAATGAGATGTAACTCACTTAGCCATTTGATTAAATAGTATAATTACTTCCTTAGATATGCTTGAATTTAATAATTCAAACCAATCCTTTTAGCTCTTTATTAAAAGAAAAAAATTGTATTTTTAGTCTTTATTTAAATTAATAATTTTTTTTAATTTTGACACTCTAATTTTTATTTTTATTTTATATCAACCTCAGAGATAAAATTTCTATTTTATTTTTATTTTATATCAACCTCAGAGATAAAATTTCTATCTTTGTCCCTTATTGATGTGACACCAATACTTTGATAACTCAACTGGAATGTTTAAAATGTCAATTTAGAATCTAAATGATAGATTAAAGACATCCAATGGAATTTGTTAGAGTAGATTTTAACCTCTCAAGTTTTCTAAGTTTCCTATGCCGAAAGTCAACATATTCTAATGTTTTTTAAATTGGACCGGTTTGATTAAAAATTTAATAAAAATATATAAATTAAAAAACTCTATTTAATCAATTTAATTAGTCCATACTAATTTTTAATATAATTAATTTAAAGTTATTCTCCAAACTAATATCTGAACCGACTTCTGATCCGATTCAAACATCTTTTATGGATCCCTTAATATTAAACTTAAGGTTTCTATACTCAATTTTATCATTTAACTCATATATGCAAAAGCTGATGGCTTTAAATCCCACCAATACAAATTTACTATAGGTGAAAGCGCTTCTACTTTATGAACACGAGGAGACAATGAAAATAAAAAACAAAGTTCAAATTTAAAACTGAAGATAGACATCTCGAATCCAATACCCAACCTAGTGGATTCGTCCGTGGTTAGTCTCACCAAGAGCTGAACCCCCTCCTCCAGAAAAGGAAAAACATATAAAGTCGTTGTAAAATCCGATAGTTAAAACGACCGTCGTTTTAAATCTGGGTTGTAAATATCAAACAAAAAGTGGGAAGTTGGGGGGGGGGGAGTTACCTGACAGATATCACAAAGAGGGGATTCATCGGGTTGAAGAAGAGCAAAACGACAGTGTTTAGTTGCAAGCTTATTTGCATGATGAACATTATGATCACACACACCACAAAGAGCAGCTTCATCAGCTGGGCAAAACACTGTGGCTTCTTCTTTATCACACACTTCACACCAAATCTTCATCTTTCTTTTTTGTTCCATTGAATTTTTTTTGTTGATTTATTTATAAACAGAGACCTTTGATTTTTTGTTTCTTTTTAAAAGAAGGTTCACAGAAAAGAATGAAGGGCTTATGGGAAACAGGCAATGAATATTTATGAGATGAAATAAACAGCTTTTAAAGTTTTCACTTTCAAGGAGATCTTTTGATATTAAGACACATTGAGATGCTTATCCTTTGAGACACTTTATAGGCACCAACATTTTGGGTTTTTTATTTTTTATACTTTTTAATTTATAAAATGGTTAAAACAACATTTAAGACCTGAAGTTGATAACATTTTTCAATTTGGTTTTTGAATTTTTTATGTTCACCTTTGTTTGGGAACTTAGCAATTTTTTTCCTAATTTGATCATTAAGCTTAGATTTTATTAAGGTATGATGATGTGGTACTCCCTCGAGGTTCTACATTATCACTTAAGTTTTTTAAATATAAAAGAAAAAGAAATTTTAAAGTGTTTTTTGGTTAGGTGAAAATTTGGTACAAGTTTAGTGACCAAATTGAAAAAAGTTGTCAAGTTTCAATAGTAATGTGAACAAAAAATTTTAAGGACCAAATTTGGAAAGGTTGTCTAAGTTTAGGGACTTAATTTATCATATCTATAAAATATAGGAAGTTAGTTGATAAGCACAAGAACTTGAATGGTTGATTTTTGTTAATTTGTACGTATGAATTAATAAATTTTTATTTCTACTAATTATTTTCCTATAAGTCGATGAATTATTGATTTTCAAATTAATAATTTAATAGCAAGATTTAACGGTGCTACCCCGAATGGATTAATTTTCATAGTTTTTTTTTTTTGATAAATTAAAGCAAAAGAATTAATTTTAAAATTTTCAGAAAATACAATGATCAAATTTGGAATTAAACCTTTTTCTTTCTTTGTGTAAAAAGGAAGGTCCAACTTGGCTTTCTTTAATTGTTTATATTTTGTATATAATAATTATTTTTCTACTGCCTATTCTTTCCCAACTGTTTACTCAAAACCTTGTTTTCTTCTTCTTCTTGCACCGTCTTTGTTGAATATTTTTCCTTAGTTTCTTTTCTTTATGGTTTTTAGAAAATTTGACTTCAAATAATTGGACAGTTTTTTTTCTTTATGGTTTTAGAAAATTTGACTTCAAATAATTGGACTTATTTAATAATAAATAAATTGCTCCCTAAATTTTTAATTCTTCGATCAAATAATTTGAACAATAATGTTCACACACACAACGTGACAAACAATAACTTTTTAAGAGCAAGATATGAATATGCAAGGATATGGATTTTAAAAATAAAATTATATTATATTATATTATATCGATAGTTGTATATTTATCATAATTTTTATTTTATATAAACAAAAATAATAAATCATTTTAAATTTATTAAAATTTTAATACTTATGATTTAAAAATATTTAAAAAAAGCAGAAAAACGTGGTTTGATTTTTATATCGACAATTACTAAAACTCCAGTTGTAAATGGAAATGATTAGAACATGGATTTTATTTTATAAATTATAAATGAAATTGGGTGAGACAGAAAATGACAAAAAACACTTTTTAAGAGCAGGATATGGTAGTGATCTTGTCTTGTAATAATATTATTTATAAACAAATAGAATAATGATAATAATGAAAAAGGTGATTTACAAAGTTGGTTACATTAAAAGGCACACCAAAAAGGGTAAAAAGCTTTAATTGCACCTTTTCAGTATTATTGCCCATGCTTCTTCACATGGTGTAGAGATTTTTGTAGCTTAAACAATTCATAGTCATGTAAGATTGATTCCCTCTTTTTGTTTTGAAAGTTTGAAATTATGGGTAAAGAGGAAAGTCACAAATACTTCTTTTTTATTTAGGTATTTTGTTATTTAAAGACACCTTCCTTATATTGCAAAACTAAAATGAGTTTTTTTTCAATTTTAAAATTAAATAAATTATTCCTTTTTGAATATTTTTGAAAGTGAACTCTATTTTTATTATATTTATTAATTTAATTATTTTTATCATATTTTAAGACAAAACCAAAACATCTCTAGTTAGGTAAGTTTATTCTTTTTAATTTCTACTTATGTCTTTGGTTTATTGCATTTAGAGTTTTTTTTTTCCCAATATCTTAGGCTTTTGTAGTTTTTTCAATTTATGTTGCAAGCTTCGTGTTTGTTGAATTTTTGTGTTTTTTGTTGTTATGGATTCTCTCGATTGTTATAAATCATTATTTAATTAATCAATGAGAGTATATTGAGAGATAAGTAAAAAGAAGAGACATTGTACAATGGCCATGATCATCATCTCTTCCTCTGCGTTGTATTGTTTGTAAGTTTAAATTAACTTTCAATTTTTAAATCTCAAATTTCTTTTTGTTATGAGCTTAATTTATTTTATCAAGAACAATTGCTAACACTTATTTGATTAATTTAATATTATTGTTATAGATTGATGTTTGAAGCTTATTTGCTTTGTTGTTTGTGATTTAAATTGTCGTTTCGGTAAAAAAAGTTCACTGAAATCATAACTTTTAATCAAATTCTTTTTTACCTTTATAGGATTTTAGGTTTTTTTTTTCCGGCTAGTAGGATTATAAAATGATTGTCAATTTGGTGGATTAACTTGTTCTTTAGCATCCTCTCCATAGCCAACTTAATTATTTTGTTAATAGGTCCATATTTTATAACAATATAGTAATATTTACAATGCTTAGAATTAGGTATAATCTCCACTCAACCTTCAAATAGGAAGATTTATACTTTAATACGCTTGAATCCACATTCTTTTACTCTAGTAAGAACGGCAATATCAAACTAAACTAAAACTCAATCTTCTTTACTAAAATTTAAAGTTAGTCAAGATTTGAGTTTTTTTTTTTCTTTGTTAAAATTTGGATCCTACATTTTATCCATTTGAATAGCCAACCATTCATAATTGAATGAGATTGTATAATCTAATTCGAAATTGCAAGGGAATTAACAATTTTTGATATCATTGTAAGCGTAGCTAGAGGGGAAATTTAAGCCCTTTTAAAGTCATCTTTTTACCTTTAGCTTTCAGTAACAAATTTTTAATTTCGCCCTTGATTATTACAAAAGCCAACCCTTTTTATAGCAGTTTTATTTATACTAAAATTTGTGTTGTTACACACTTGAAAATATATTTGAGATTTAGCTATAAAATATGATTAATTGGTTTTATGTAAAGTTTAAATAATTTATAGAGAACTAGAGTTTAGTAAATAGTGTATTTTATAATTTATGTATGTTGCTTTTATAGACGAAAATATGCTAGAGACGGTAAAAAGGCAAAAGCTTGAAAAACCGGTTTCATAAAAATCAATTGTTATAAATTGTGGTTGTTATAGAAAAGACTAATTGTGTAATAATAATTTTAAGTTAGACTATAGTAGAGGTCACATAATTATGTTTTTGTTTTTTGAGTTACTTAATTACGAAAAGTTACAAAATGATTATCCAATTACTTAGGCATCTTACTTGGGGGAAAGGCTACATTTAGTACTGGACCGATAATTTGAGAAATACGCCCTAAATTTTATTTTTCAAGCGTGGAAACTCTAGGAACAGAAGTAGTAGGATTTATTTTCATAATAAAGTGAAATATGTCAAAAATTTTTCTAAAATTATCTAATATAAAATAAATCTTCGACTGGACTTGATCGGTTAATTTAATAAGAAATGGGAGTTAGCGCTCGATTTCATTGGTCTCATCCAATTCAAGTGCATGCAATTGGATTGTTTCCTTATTTAATGAAGGAATTTTTAAGTTTCACCAACCTATTTTCAAAATAGGAAGTGGATAAATAAAAAATTTGGGAATATTTTTTGTCACAAACTGGCTAATGTAAAAATGAAAATACTTAGAAATCTAAGATAGTCCTGACCAAAAAAGACAAAATTGAGTAGTTGAGTGATCATTTTGTAACTTTTCATAATTAGGTTATCAAAAAAGAAATTTTCTAATAGTTAAGTGATCATTTTATAACTTTTCATTATTAGACGGCAAAAAGAAATTATACTAGATTAAGGAATTACGTAATGGACACTATATTAATGGGCTTAACCATAACGGGCTTAACATTAATAATGGCCTTTCATCAAGTCTATTTTCAGCTTCAATGGTAGCCCGGTCTGTGTTTTGATAACTAGGTCAAATCCTTTGTTTGGTCCCTGTATTACGTTGAAATTTAAGATTTAATTCTTATCCTTTAATTTGATAGTTTGTATTTTATACGAAATAGTTTATTCCTCTCCCTTAAGGAAGTTGGTGATAGTAAAAACCATCATTACAGATAAAACGAACTATCAAAACCATTCCATTTGAACTTAGATAAAAAATTTAATGGTTAATACATAATTTGGTACATGATTTTGACACTTCTTTAATGGGTTATTTGTATTTTTTTTAGTCTAATTCGATACTTATATTTAACAAAATTTATATATTTTGGTACTGAAAGGTAATGGTATTAATTTTTAGTGTTTAATTTAAATTTTAGAGTTGATTTAAGGAAATTAATTGCTAATATTATCATGTTTGAAAATTTTAAAGCCATACTAAAAATGGAATTAAATACTAAAAAGTTAACACGGTTATTTTTGGTATATACAACTTTTATCAAATATAAGTACTAGATTGAATAAAAAATAACATAAGTACCATATTAGAAAAAATATTAAAATCAAGTACCAAATGATATTTAAGCCAAAGTAAAAATAAAAAGGCTTACGTGGGAATTTCTGGCGGTAAGAGAGTATAAAGTAAAATAAAATCTCAACAAATCTCACAGTTCGCTCGCTCTGCGTTTCTGTTTCTTTTTTCACTACGCAAACCGCTGCTGTGATTCATTGAACTTCTAAAACCAAAACAAAAAACAAAAACAATGGAGATTGAAAAAGCACACCGGGGATCGATCAAGGCGTGATTTCTCGTCACCGGAAAATTGACAGAATCAAACCGTCGGGAGCCAATGGGAGACACTCGTGGCGGATGCTGTCCCCCGATGGATCTGTTCCGTTCCGAGACAATGCAATTGGTTCAACTAATCATTCCGATGGAGTCCGCTCGTCTCACTGTATATTATCTCGGCAAACTCGGCCTCCTCCAATTCAAAGATGTATGTACACTGTCTTTTTTTATTTACTTGTGTGATCACTTGTGTTAACAATGCTGCTATTTTTTATGCTTTGTTTTTGTTATCTCACGTTGTTGTACAATGTAATTTTACTTGAGTTATGGTGATTGATTATTGATGGTATTTTATGAGAATCCCAGGCTGGATTCTGGAATTAAGTGCACGCTAGTGTTAGTAGTGGGGATCGATATCTCCTTTTTTTGTCTTTTTCTTTTTCTTTTTTTTCTGTTCATTTGTTCTTGGTTATTGCAAGGGTTTTGGTTTTATCTATTAATATATATTTTATAGTTTTGCTTTATAAAATTCTTGAAAATCTAATTTGTTAAAAAATTCTGTGATTTGATGGATCACTTGGTGAAGATTTGAGACTGATGTGTGTGTGTGATGTCTTACAGCTGAATTCAGATAAAAGTCCATTTCGACGAACTTATGCTGGTCAGGTATTTTCTTCTGTGTTTTTTATTGATATATATTCACGTTTAACATATGCCGAGTTCCTGCTTGTTTCTTATAATGACTGGACACATTAACGGTTTTTATGACGCTAAGTTTTGTTGCTGTAATTTGCTTTAAAGTATTATTTTTCTATTTTGATTTTCGTTCATAGTCTATTAACATCTCTTCCTCATGAAGATTAAAAAATGTGGAGAGATGGCACGCACTTTGCGTTTTTTCAAGGAGCAAATGCTAAAAGCAGGCGTTTCCCCTTCAGCGAAATCTGTGGAAGAAACTGAGATAGATTTGGATGACCTAGAGGTACATCATTTGTTGCCAAGAAATGTTTTATACTATTATTGAACTCAATTTTTTTTCTTTGTGACATGCCAGGTGAAACTAGCAGAACTTGAGGCTGAGCTAACTGAAATGAATGCAAATGGTGAAAAATTGCAACGCAGTTATAATGAGCTGGTTGAGTATAAGATTGTTTTGAGGAAGGTATGGGTTTTTCTTCGCCGCCCTAATTAAGCTGGCTATGCTTGTCTTACTAGTTCCTATGGATATTTTTGCATAATGAGAAACAGTAACACAAAAATATTTCCACTTAAATTGCTAATTCTTCCAATGAAAGGTTATGTATATTTGGAAGGGTAAAATATCCAAAGTTGAAACACTGAGCTGTGAACTGGATAGGAGTTGATAGACATTGCTCAATCAGATAAAGACTTAAGTTAGTATTAATATCATATTATATTCTTGTCTTTTATAAAATATATTCTTAGTGGATTTCAATTCAGATAATAACTTGCTCTTTGTTTGTACATCTTCTCTTTTTTTTTTTTAAATTCTGTCACTCTATCTACTGTTAGGTGGTTATCTCTTTCATTTCTTTCCCGCTCAAAATGCTTTATAATAATTGCATAAAATGATACTTTATTTTCCTGTTTAGGCTGGTGACTTTTTTCCTTCAGCACAACACAGTGCTACAGCTCGGCAAAGGGAAATGGAATTAAATCAAATGGTTGAAGAATCCATAGAAACTCCATTGTTACAGGAGCAAGTATAGCAACATCTTTCTTTTAGTGTACTGTACTAATTAGATAATGTATACTTCTGCTCATAGAATCTCCTCACTATCTACGTAGGCAACCTCGACAGATTTATCAAAGCAAGTGAAGCTGGGGTTTGTTACTGGCCTTGTTTCTAGGGGGAAGTCTATGGCATTTGAGAGGATTTTATTTCGTGCAACTAGGGGAAATGTGTTCCTCGAACAGGTTCCTATAGAGGCACCTATCACTGATCCTGTTTCTGGAGAGAAGGTGATTGTTTTTACCAGTTTTGTTCCTATTCTTTTGATATTTTGAGAAAGAAGAGAGACACAAACTCAATTAACAATGGAAAAAATTGTACTTGCATCACAAAATGCAGATAGATATACATACACATGCACATGAAAGAATGTTTCTTATGTAACATTATGTTAATGAGACATGCACTGGCTTTATCATGAATGTATGGTAATAGCGAACCCTTCATGGGAGTTAGAATGTTATAATTGATCTAGATTTTAAGTTTTTGAGAGAAATGGGACTCTTGGTATAAGGTTTATTATGGTATTGAACTATTGACCATGCTTATGTTTGTCGTTAGCTTGTATAGTTTTCTGAAGCTTGTGATTACAGGGAGAAGATACTTGTCTAATATTGTACCAAGTTTTGTTTGGCTTTGATTAGGAAATATTGATGTGCAGATGGAGAAAAATGTATTTATGGTTTTCTATTCTGGAGAAAGAGCAAAGAACAAAATTCTCAAGATCTGTGATGCTTTTGGAGCTAATCGTTATCCTTTTGCTGAGGACTGTGGCAAACAGGCTCTGATGATTTCTGAGGTATAGATCATTTCTTTTTCTTCTTTAAACTGTCATTTCTGTATGCTTTTCTTAAGGGTTTGGTAAACTGGTTCTTCATTGTTTCTCAACACCATATGTTTGTTTCTCTGACATTTCAGGCCTTCCAATTCTCTTTTAGTTAGATTGTCTGAGTATGCATGTATATATTTTCTTGTAGAGATTACTCCTTCAATTTTACTTCTTGATGAGGAACACCCCTTGCCCTTGTTGCAATTATTTTCAGGCCTCCCTTAACAAAGCTTTAATCTTTCTGCTATTTGTTTGTGATTTTTGGGACTTTTTAACCTTACCAATTCTCTATGATCACTATAAATTTCAGGTATCAGGAAAAATTTCAGAGCTAAAAAGTACCATAGATGCTGGATTGCTTCACCGGGACCATTTGTTGCGGACTATTAGTGACCAGTTTGAGCAATGGAACCTTAAGGTCTGTTTTTTTGTTTGTCGAAACCTTAAGGTCTGTTTGAACTTTAAATTCTGTTTGAACTTTAAATTATGTTACTTGTTGATCATCTTTCACATGTGGCATGTGCTTATATTTTCCTATTGCACATCAAATGATAATGCTTTGCTGCAGTCATAAACCGGTGGACTAAATCATTTGGATCAAGTTTAGCGATTAACTATATTTTCTTTAACTTCTGAAGGTCAAGAAGGAGAAATCAATCCATCACACTCTGAATATGCTTAGTCTTGATGTAACAAAGAAATGTCTTGTGGCTGAGGCATGGAGCCCTGTTTTTGCCACAAAACAGGTATTAATTTTCTGCCCTTTTTGCTTTTACATATTCTTTTGTCCTTGCTTGAAAATTTTGAATTCTTGACATCATGCTCTTCTTGAATTGTGGTTTGCTTGTACAACCTTATAGAGATTTCTTTTTGTAGATTATTTACGTATGAGTTTGATCTTTTTTATGCAGATTCAGGATGTACTGCAGCGGGCTTCAGTTGACTCCAACTCTCAAGTTGGAGCCATTTTCCAGGTCTTGCATACAAGAGAGTCACCACCGACCTACTTTCGCACAAACAAATTTACTTCTGCTTTTCAGGAAATTGTTGATGCATATGGGTATGTTCACAAAAACACTTTTGTGTGATACTGTTTTGTTTATAAATAAAAAAGAGAAACAATATCTGCCAAAAGTGATACCCGTGAATGCTGATTGTGTGTGTATATCCTAATTGATACGTCTAATTTGTAACATGCACATGCATTTTAGGCATTTCCTGCATATTGACGTGGACTTATGATTACCTGCTTATATATTGCATATTATGTTCAAATTAATAAAAGTACTGATCTCCTTTGGACTCGAGAATTAGGTGTAGACATTCTGTCTCTTCCTTTCTGCTGTAATTTAATGCAATATTGGAAGGGATAAGAGCTATAATAAAACCTGTTCATATTAGAGAGATAACTCTAATGGTACAAGTATCATGGAGTCCCTTGTACTAAGAGTCGGATTGCATTTTTACCCTCTACTGAAAAAAAGGTAAATTAGTTCTTGTATGTTAAATTAAAGAGCAAATTGATCATTCTGTTAAAAATTTCATTTATTTTTACTATTAAAAACTAGTTCCTATGCATATTTTAATTGTACAAATGAATGAAAATTTTAACAGAAAGAACCAATTTACTCTTTGATCTAATGTACAGGAACTACTTTACCCATCTTTTAAGTAGAGCGGGCAAAATGCAATCTAACTCCTAGTACATGGGCAACCATGATACTTTTACCTAATTCTAATGGGTAGCTTAATAAATTATCCGACTGCCAAACGGACTAGGATCAGAAAATGGTAAATTCTCCATTTTACCTTTTTACATTTAATTGCAGGGTGGCAAAGTATCAGGAAGCAAATCCAGGTGTATACACTATTGTTACCTTCCCTTTCCTTTTTGCCGTCATGTTTGGTGACTGGGGGCATGGAATATGCTTGTTACTTGCAACATTATTTTTTATTATCCGGGAAAAGAAATTGTCGAGTCAGGTAATCTCTTCTTATGATATAATCAACTTCTCAATATATATAACCATACAGCTTTTACATTGGCATGGAGAACTCTCAGTGTGTGTTTTCTCTTCTTTTCTTGCTGTTTATTTGCTACTTCTTTGTGGGTCTCATCAATGATTAAACTGCTGAAAGAATAAGATTCACTGATGTTTTAATTGTGCCAGAAAAGTTGTAATACTTTCTCAACTTTTCATATTAATTTCGCTAACATGGTAAAATGGATGTGAGTGTGACATGAGATTATTCTACAAAGACATTTTTGTTTTACTTTTGTAAACAGCAAAGGTAGGGGCCACATTAATGCGTACTATGAACATGTCATGGATTTTGCGGAAACATAACTTTGCCATGGCTTTTGTTTTTGGTTTGACGGGTTCCTTTACAAAGTAGATATACCCGTTAGCTTTCTCCATTTGTGATATTTATCTTAGTTCCTTCTTCGTATAGTCTCTATTGATAGAAGCTAACTTATATTTCTTGGAAACTGCAGAAGCTTGGAGATATAACAGAAATGACATTTGGTGGCCGTTATGTTATTATGATGATGTCACTCTTCTCAATTTATACCGGGTTTATTTATAATGAGTGTTTCTCTGTAGCTTTTGATTTATTTGCTCCCTCAGCTTATGCTTGTCGTGATCTCTCTTGCCGGTATTTCCCTTGCACTTTTGGGTTGATATCAAATGTTGTATAATCGTCGTTTTTATGTATAATCCTTTATGGCTTTTCGACTTCCCTTTTGTAGGGATGCATATTCTATTGGTTTGATTAAGGTGCGTGACACTTACCCATTCGGGGTGGATCCTGCATGGCATGGTACCCGTAGTGAGCTGCCATTCCTAAACTCTCTGAAAATGAAAATGTCAATCCTTCTTGGGGTGGCTCAGATGAACCTCGGAATTCTTTTAAGTTATAGCAATGCAACATTCTTTGGTAATAGTCTGAACATCTGGTAAGTTGATATGCCAATCGATATCTTAGCTTTGCCTACATATTCCAGGTTTTTATCCAACTGCTAAATACGATTGCCTTTGCTCATGCATTACTCAGGTTTCAATTTATCCCCCAGATGATATTTTTGAACAGCCTATTTGGTTATCTGTCACTCCTTATCATTGTGAAATGGTGCACGGGTTCGCAAGCTGATTTGTACCACATAATGATATATATGTTCCTGAGCCCTACTGATGAATTGGGTGACAATCAACTTTTTCCGTATCAAAAGACAGTTCAGGTTATCTCTCTTTCTTTTTTTCTTTTAATTATTTTAAAATTTATATGTACATCCAACTTAACTTTCCTCCGCATTTCTTTCCAGCTTGTGCTATTATTACTTGCTTTGGTTTCCGTGCCATGGATGCTATTACCAAAGCCATTTCTTTTAAAGAAACGACATGAAAATGTATGGTATACTGCTATTTCTTGATTTCTTACTGAACATGTTTTCAGCATTACTTCCATCTTCTTGCCGTCACTTATTATATCTGCCTTTGTTTTAGAGGCATCAAGGCCAATCATACACACAAGTTCAAGGCACGGATGACGCTCTCTCAGAGGCAAATCATGATTCCCATGGTCATGGTCACGAGGAATTTGAGTTCAGTGAAGTCTTTGTGCATCAACTCATACATACCATAGAGTTTGTGCTCGGTGCCGTTTCAAATACAGCCTCATACCTTCGATTATGGGCCCTAAGGTATGCCGTTGGTAATCAAATTTATGCTTAGGCTCAACTTTACTTTTACTGAAATAACTTGTTGAAAAAATGCGAGCTAACAGTTGGATTGTTCTTTGATGCCTGATTTTCATAAAGAAATTGCTTTTTCTTTCCTACATGTGTTCCCCATAATTATTTACACACTTAGACATGTGTTTGTTCTTTTGTACGAATGGTATCGGATTTTACGAAAGCCTAACAACAAATTCATCATGTTTGTCCATCTTGTTCCGCAGTCTTGCTCACTCACAATTGTCAATTGTGTTCTACGAGAAGGTTCTTCTCCTTGCTTGGGGGTAACGTCTTTCACATTATCTTATGCTTATATGTTGCACTTTTTATCTCTTATGATATTGTTTTTATGACTTATTTTATACACTTTTTCATATATTTGGTGGATTATACTTTATACCAATGTCCTAATATATGTCGGACATGGATAATTCAAGAAAAATTAGGAGTTCATCATACATCTAACGTACATAGGGATATGCAAATGATAATGATGTGCGTTTTGCTCGCTACAGATACAACAATATGGTCATCCTCGTTGTTGGCATCATCATCTTCATTTTTGCAACTGTCGGTGTATTGCTAATTATGGAAACCTTAAGCGCTTTCCTACATGCATTGAGACTTCATTGGGTCGAATTCCAGAACAAATTCTACGAGGGAGACGGTTACAAGTTCTATCCATTTTCATTCATCTTGATCGATGATGAAGACTATTGAAGCAACAAAGAATCGAATAAAAACGAGTTCGGCGGAGTTGAATTTTGATAGAGATATGGAGTTTTTGTTGAAATTTTTTTAAATTCGAAAATCGGGTTTTAATGCATTCCCTGTAAGGGGGAGTTGAAACTTTCAACGGCCCCAACACTGCTTTTTTCCCTTCCGATTGGTGATTTTTTTTTCTTTTGTTAGCAGTTATTTAATAATGTTTTGATATAATTTTTTTTTTCTATCTAAATAAAAGAACTCAAAATTGTTTAGTTGTTGTGGTTGTCTTTGTATGGCAAGTCTAATTCATGAATATTTGTTCGGTGAAAGTACTACAGAAATTTTTGTTTTTATTTTAAGATTTAGATTGTATTTTGTCCTACAAGAATTTTCATGTTGCTTTTACCATATTCCTATAGTTTATATTTATGACATAATATTTGCAAGATCATATTTTATTTTTGTTGAGGAATTTTTTACCCCTTTAGAGAAATTTACAATTTTTTTTGTTTAGTGCCCTGGATTCTTTAACAAGTCCAGTATTATTCGCTACGGAAGATTTTTAATAAAATCTGAGCGTCTAAAATGAGTTCATAGAGTAAGAGCATTGAACAAACGAATTTGAATGAGTTTTAATTGAATTTTTAATTGAATTTTAACATAAAATTTAGACAAGGTAAAACTAAAATTCAAATGGGTAAATTGCACTAAATTTGTAAAATTCCTTTTTGATCGCCTAACTATTCAATTTTGTTTTTTTTTTTATCATTAGTTGGCTAATAATGTAAGCTTTTAAAATTAACATAATAACCATTTTAACCTTCAACATTTATAAATTATGTCAAATGATCTTGATTTAAAAAAAATTAACTCCAACATTTACACATTGTGTAATTTAGTCTTTTGTTGCGATTTTACTTTTTTTATGACATTGATGGTTGATTTTTAAAGAAAGAAAAATAAAATTATTAACTTGGATTTTTAAGTATTTTCATTTTTATATATTTTCAATCAAAATTAATTGATAAAATTTTTAGCTTTTTAAGTAAAAGAAAAACTAAATTAACATAATGTATAAATATTATGGGTTAAAACTATTATTATGTCAATTTTAAAAGCTGTTACTATCGTCCGATAACAAAGAAGAGAAAATTAAATAATTAAATAATTTTTTATAATTTCTTTTATAATTAAGCAACAAAAAAATACTAATAATTAAATCATCGTATTATAACTTTTTATAATACCATTACGTATTGATTTTAACTCATTCAGGAACATTGGAAAGTTAAAGCCCTCGTGATTTGCGTACAACTTTTTATTGACTATGTTTGATGGAGAATGCAAATATAATTTCTTTCAATAACTTAGATGCTGAAGTTTCGTTACTAATCTCTGTACTAGGCATAATTTTTCTATTTAGTTGTATTTTAATTTGGTTTATTTGAATTTATTAATTTTAGTTCCTATATTATGAGTTATCAATTTGGTTTTATTTTATTTTGATTAATTTATCAATTTAATTTTTATATTTTTTAATATTAAAATTTTGTTCATGAATTAAATAATAACAATTAAATCTATTAAGCAAAATAATATAAATTTTCATACAAATTAGCATGGCATTACAAAGTAATTTATTTATTGTATAAAATTTTAAAAATAATAAAATTTAATTAATAATTTTAATATTTTAAAAATTGAAAAGTATTAAGGATTAGAAATACACGTAGAGCTAATATACATATATAGTTAAAAAAGAGAGCGAAGTGGGTAGTTTTTAATGGGGCGGGTATATAAAGGGCAAACTAGTAAAAAAGCTTAACTTCCTTGGTTTCTCTCAGTTTCATTTTGATTTTGGATTCATTTGATTTTCAGATCCAAGTCCAAATTTCAAAGCATTAATTTTCAGTTTTCCACATCACAAAGCGCCAAAAAGGTCTTCGCTTATTGTGTTTTGATTTTTCAGTATATACGTATCTACTCCTTATCCCCCAACTTAAACCCGAAGGCAGTGAACGGTCTTTGATGAAGCGGCGTCAGCTGGTTTAATACAATGGCGGAAGTTACGAGCATGAACAACTGCTCCAAAGACGGCGGAGCCATTGAAGCTGTGACTAAGAACGACTGTACTATCAACGGTACCGGTAAGGATATAATTAAAGTCACTGTAAAGAAAGCGAATGTGAAAGATCCGGAAATTTTCAGTTGCTTGCTTCAACCGGCGAGTTCCGATTCAGATCTCGATTCAATCGGTGTTCGGCGATTTCTACTCGCTCGCAAAGCTGAGTCCGGTGTTCATCGCCGACTTGTAAGCTTTTATTTGTTTTCTGTTAGTTTGGTTGCGTTTATTTGTAGGTTTTACCTGCGGATCTGAGTTTTGAATTGTTGACTAGTATGATTTTGAGCTAGTTTTAGGGGAATTATGGAGCCAATAATGCGGGTTCAGTATTCTACTTGTTTGTATTGGAACGGAAGGTTTTAAATTCATTTCTTTGTTGAAACACAAAGCAAAACAAGTTGTTTTCTCTAATTTCATTTTGCTTTCACTGATTTTCCACGTTTTCACTTCATTCTAGGGTTTATTAACCTTCCATTTCATTTACAAAGAAGCGGTAAGCAAGAGTTTGTAGCTTTTATTTATGTTTTGTTTAAATTAATCTTTATTCGTTGATTGATGTGAAGGATTGGAGATGTAATGGAAAAGGTTATGTGGCCTATCGAAATTACATTCGTAGGCCAAGAAACTGGGAGAATTCACAAATACCAAGCTATCCAAGCACTCCTGGAAACAGGTACCTTAATTATCCAGAACTTGCATTATTTTTAACATTTGTTTATGGAGTTATATTTGATGCACTAACTGCATGTAATTATATGCAGATCATAAAAAAATTTAAAATTAAATTCACTTATTTTTATTTCTAATTGTGTGGTATCTTCTGGTTTGCTGATAGTATGTAGAATTATACACAATCAGTGCATCAAATATTACCCCCATGATCATTTGCTTCTCGAAATGAGGTTATGAAAGTACCAATTGCGGTCGCATTTGTTAGATTGGATGAATGGTTAGGGTTAAGGATGTTTTATGAACAATCAACTGCTAATTTGTGAGTTCTATTTTAAAGTTTTATGTTTTTATACAATTCTGACATCAGGGTAATTTACTGGTTGATGCATCAGTGGGCAATGGATGTTAACTTCAAGTCCACTCTCGCGTTTGTCCGAGGTGGAAAGCTGGAGCTCAAGCAAGGTAGGTACAACATTTGTTACGTAATTAGTACTTTCAATCAATTAGGGTATGTGACTATTTTCTTAGTTTGCATTGCGCATTGCTGTCTGAATTCATTGAATAGTTCTTGTTCATTTTATAATTGTTTGATCACTTTCCATGACAACTTATTCATCATGTTCTTGATGATGAAATGAAAGAACAGAAGATTTTCTTTTCCATTATAAAGGGATTTCCTGCATGTCAAGAGCTTGAAAGTTGTATGTTCTAATCTTGCAGTTAATATAAGACTTCAACCTTGATATATACAGGCTTTTAAAAGACATAGAAGAGTTTAATACTTTTCCTTGCAGGATTTACGGAGTGGTGCTTTGGCTTCAAACCATAGAACAAGTTTCAGCTCTAGCATTAGTGATAGTGATCGCCCACGTGGACAAGGAGTTGAACCTGCATATTCTTTTGTAGGAATGCACTGCATCTTTGATCAGTGCAAATCAGCTGGTACCTTTATTGTAAATCTTGAATGCAATCTACACTAGTTTCTTCTTTGTCATGCTACTTTGAGCAGTGAATTTCAATCTTTCAAAACTGAAGCAATCATTGGTCTTACATGTAGTTACGGTTTTGAAGTTCGGGCACATGAGTTCTGATCTACTTGCATATGGGGCTTCAGATGGGACTTTAACAGTTTGCAATGTCTCTGACCCCCCTACAGTTATCAATCAATTACAAGGGCATTCAAAAGATGTCACAGGTTGGATTTACTGGTATTGTATCTGTAGTCTTTCTTATAACTTAGACTAAAGTATATGTATCTGTGCTGCCTGCTAATGTCTTTCATTTAGTGAGATCACGGTCAACTTCATGTCTGGGTTACTTGCTCCATTTGACTTCCTTTATTTTCTTTTTGGAGTTACTTTGGAAATTGAACTAGATCAGCATGATTTTAGGTATGGATATTCACTTGATAGAAAATGGATGCTAGTTTACACTCATTAATGCATTTGATTACTCGTGTAATAGCATAAGGAAAAAACTTTACATACATAATTTTTTTATTTAAAATGGATGCTAATTTGCATACTACATTATTGTTATTCATATTAAATTTCTAGATATCAGTAACTAGGATTGAATTTTATTTCGATAACGATGATTTGTATCTAGTTTTTATTAATTATGTTTCTGATTTGCAACTGCTTTCTCAGATTTTGACTTCTCGTCAAACAATCAATATATTGCATCATCATCAGCAGATAAGACTGTGCGAGTATGGGAATTATCAAAAGGCCTTTGCATACGAGTAATATATGGAGTCTCGCCACAATTGTGTATTCGCTTTCATCCTGTGAGTACATATCATCAGCATTAATAAGTCGTCCCATTCAGGCCATGGAAATTTTATATGGTTATTTATTCTGCATTTTCTTTTTATCTACCATAATCTTGAAACAAATTCTGTTCCAACCTAATTTTAATTGAGGCCACAACAAATTTGTTCTCTCTAATTTAACTATAATGTGTATCTTTAAGTTTAGTTCGGGTTTAACTGTCTACTAAATTGTTTTTATATTTTAATTTCTTGGCCACAGGTAAATAACAACTTTCTTTCAGTTGGCAATGCAAATAAAGAGATTACTGTAAGTACTGCAAATCTTTGCTTTCTCAATTTATAGCTCTTGACAACAAAGTGGAAAATAACCCATTGATAATCTCAAGTCAACTTAATGAGCAATTACTGCAGTTGATTTAATATGTTAAATTGTGTAGTTTATAATCATCAGATTCAGACTCTAAATGCATTGCTTCTTTCTCACTGATTTGTTTTGTGAATTTTGATGTTTAGCTTGTGGTACGAGACAGGCCTCTGCCTGTTTAAAAATCCATGATGAAATAGCCAGTTGGCTGCTTCCATATATTTTAATCTTCATTCATTTCGTACTTAGGTGTACATCTGTATGTGTTTGAATTTTCTAAGCTCTCGTATTTAGGCTTTCAAAAATTAGGAATCTAAACTTCTGTCAGTTGTCCACAGCAACTAAAACTGCATATTCTTATCTACTTCAATCAATCCCATCATTTAATTGATAGCTTCCTTTTTTTTCTGTACACCAGGTGTTCAATTTCAGCACGGGGAGAGTTATTGCCAAATCCATCTTCGATAGTGAGGTTACCTCAATGGACCATGATCATACTGGTCATCTCATTTTCTGTGGTGATGCACAGGTATCTCTCCATGTGTCCATGTCGTAATTGGATAATCAAAGAAATTTGTTAATAGTCTTTACAGGAAGTTTCTAACGAGATAACATTTGTAGGGATGTATATACTCTGTAACTATGGACTCCCGCACAGGTGCGTTGTCCCGTTCTCATCGTTATAGAAGTAGCAGTAAACAGAAATTTCCAATCACAACTGTGCAGTACCGAAGTTTCTCATTACTGGCTGGTGGCCCAGTGCTGCTGACATGTACTAAAGATGGAAGTCTTTCTTTCTTTAGGTTCGTTAAGAACACTATGCCTTCTACTTCCAGTCTTTATGTTGTGTAACTGAAATAGTAAGCTCGCATTGCAGTGTTGCTTTGGAAGTACAAGGTTACTTGACCCTGCGTTGCTCGCTTAAATTAACTCCGAGAATACACAGTATTCGAGCATCCTTCTGCCCTCTGCTTTCCCTCAATAAGGGAGAATATATAGGTTTGTATCTCCCAACTTAATTGCCACTTACAAGTACGGATGTAATGAAATACTGATGCTCGCAAACTATTCGAGTTTGACTCGAAATTTTTTTAATTCTATTCGGTACTTATCAAGTGAGCTCAAGCTATCAGTCAAGCTGAATTCAAGCTTAGTAATACTTGACTCGAACAACTCGCAAACCTTATCGAGCTTGTTATGTTTTTATATTATTGAATTATTATATTACCCTTAATACATATCATTAACTTTAAGCTTAGTTATTGAGCCGAGCTCAAGCTCGAGTACAAAAATTGGTAAACGAGCTTAATTGAGCTCGAGCTTAAAAGTAGATGTTCAATTGATCTCGGCCCGAGTATCGAGCTCCAAATTTGAAGTCAAACTCAAGCTTGAGCTGGACAATATTCGGGCTGGGCTCAATTACACCCCTACTTACAATACAACTTCATTCTCAAATCATGTATATCATTTCTGACATTATGTTGTTTCGTGTCGTGAAGTTGCTGGGAGCGAGGATTCAAATGTCTATTTCTATGATTTAACTCGGCCGAAACATACATGCGTAAATAAGCTACAGGTAATACTCTCTCGAGTACTAGTGGATAACTTGTTCGAAACTTCTTTACTAATGTACTGTTAACAATTTGAGTAATTGATGTCCGCAGGGTCATCGTTTTCCGGTTTTAGTAGTAGCTTGGAATCACGGGGAGAACTTTTTGGCTTCAGCAGACCTGTACGGCGTTGTTATAGTATGGAAGAGAGCAAAAACGAGTTAAAAAGGCAATATATAAACATTATACAACGATATAAGGTAAAAAAAACACTCTCAAACACATACATCATATAGATGCATTAAACTGAACAAGGAAAATCGGCTTTATTCGCTCAGATTGATCATTCTTTGTTTATTTCATTTGAGTATTGAATTGTTCCTATGTTTCTTTGTCTGCCATTGATGAGTAAGCCGTGTGATCATTGTTCGACTCAAATTTTTAGTTCGTCATATTTTTCTTTTAGTTACATGTTGAGGAAATTTAGGGGGGAGAAAGGCCCAATTGCTACAAACTTGGGGTAGACCAGATTTGGGGGGGGGGGATGAAAAGCATGTAGATTAGTTTATTCTCTGCTTCTTTGTGTAATTTTAGTCACTGCGCCAAAAATTGTAGAATTACATTGTTATGAATTTGATTTCTTTTTATTATTTGTGATTGGTTGTGGGTCCAAAAACAGTCATTAGTTATTCATTCATTTATCGCATACTACGTGTTGTGCTTAGGTGTATCTTAAGAGGTAATATAGTAGTTACTCTTATCGTCTTATATTATGCGTTGGGCTCAGGTGTTAATGAATCAAGTTTAGACTAATTCAACAAGTGATTTAAAAATTTAGATATGTTTTGATTGGAGGTCGACTCCTTTCGGGTAAGTCTTCAACCTGTCATTCGTTGGGAGACGATAGACCCCTCAATAGGTTGGTGTTGTCGTCAATCTGAGTTTTGTTTCGCTATTTGGCGGGGATCCCCAGTGCCTATAATGGCAGATTTAGTAAAGTGGGAGTGCCTTGTTAAGATGGACCTGGACCTTGTGTGACATCACTTATCAAGGGGATGTGAACATTCACACTTAGTAGCATTTAAGTCCATGCTTTTAAACAACATCAATGGGCATCTATCCTACGGTTTGATTAACCTAATTTGTTGAAGCATTTTGATTTTTTTTGGAGAAGTTTTTAAATTGATGAATCCCTCAAAAAGTCAGTATCATTCTCACTCTCAACTTTGTGGAAAGTTAAAGAGTGAAGGTGATAAGTTCGATAAAATGAGAGTGCCTCATCGAAATAGATTATGCTTATATATGTACTTGGTAGGATTTAAATTTACCTATCTAGGTTTAAAGGTCTGTTCAAAATTTGAGAGGATTAGGATAAAAATATTAAGCTTGAAAATGGGCTTAGTCAAAAATATTAGGCTCGTTTAAAATATGAGCTAAGCTCAAGCTTGAACATTCAAGGCTCGAGTTTGGCCTGACTTGACCTAATTTTAGCTTATAATACTTTATGTTATATTTTTTATATTATGTAATTTAGAACATATTAAAAAGTAAATCCATACTAAATATATAATATTATAATATAAACATAAAATAATATGATTATATAAAAATTTCAATAAATAAAAAATGTATAAAATTATTAAATATTAAAATAATATTGGAGAATTTAAAATAGGTTTGGATTAATTTTTACAAATATAAATAAATTTTGACAAACTTTTAAGTATATATTTCAAGTCGAGTCAAGCTAAAATATATTAATATTATGTTTAAGTCTGACTTGACTTGCCCGTGATACCCTTTAATTTGAATACATGTCCTTAAATGACATCAATGGGCATCTATAACATTCGCTTGATTAACTATATTAAAACCAACCCATTAAAATTAAAAAAAATAAAAATATAAGATTTTAGTTATTGCATTTAATTTTAATTTATTTAAAAAACTCACTTTGTGTTTTTCTTCTCTCTCCTCAGATGTTAAATCCTTATCTCGGTAAAAAATCCGAAATTTGAATTTCGACATATAATCACTGCACCAAAGGTAGAGAAACAGTGAAGTTTTATATAACATACAATACAACCTTAATTTACAATCCAGATACATACATATGGCATAAAAAAAAAAAAAAAACCATAAAGGTTTTCAAACCAGCTAAGTCAGTCAGTCTCAAACTCAACCATCGTGGTAAAAATTAAAACTATCGTCTCTCAACTAAAACACTAGAAGTTTATGTACATTCTTTTTCACCTCCGTCGTCGTTTTTTTGCATCCACCTAAGTCACAATGTTGATGTTTAAAGGTTAATAACAAATACATAGTAACTAAATAATCTACTAATACTACAATCATTTCATGTAGATCTGCAGGTATAATTAAGCTGAACCAAGCTTGAATATTGATAAAATCAATCTCAAAATTTTAGAGTTCAATATCTAAATTTGATTGAACATCTATTTTCAAGTTCAAACTCAACTCGAGATATAGTCGAGTTACTTGAACTCGAGTTTCACTAGGCTTGTTTTTCAATTTTCATGCTTAACCTCAAAACTCAAGCTCGATTTAAGTTTGTATGTGTTCAAGCTTAGGCTCAACTCGATAATGAGCTTAGGGTTAATATAAAAATTATTTCAAATATATATTAAATAGACTCGTGAACCGTCCTGGTTGAGTATTATTAAACTTTAATCCGACTCAATGATGAGTTCAAAGAGAGAATTATTTAATAGAGTTCAAAGTTTTTTTCAAGTTAAATTCAAGCATCTTACAAGCATCACATTTAAACCTCTAAATTGCCCTATCCATTAGGTCTAAAACTAGTCAATTCACGTTTCGAAACATTGTATTATGGATTGATACTAGTCAATTCACGTTTCGAAACATTTTATTATGGATTGATATCATTAGGGCTTGAGGAGATGTTTTCTAGGATGAGTCATTATGAGTTGGGATAAATTCAATTCAAGTTCAACTCATTTTGAATTACTGGTTTGGGTTATTCTAGCTAGAATTATTTCAAGTTTGGGTTGAACTCATATTCAAGTCGTTGACTTTTATGTTCAAATAGAATCAGAATCGATTTGGGTTCAAATTGATAAAGTTTGGTCGAAATTGTTAATCCTACAATCCCTAACAATGTTCAACGACATGATACATTCTCTTTATACTCTCTTTCCCTTTAGTCTAGGTTAAGTGTAAGTATCGAAAGACCATATTTTTCACACTTACTAGACATGGATTTTGAATCTGATACTAAAAAAAAAAGAAAATGATTAAAATATGTCATAAGTCCACATAATCTTCACAAATTTGAAATTTAGTCCTAGTGCTTTTATTTCTAGACATTTAATTCCTCTACTTTTCTAATTTTAAAATTCAGGTGCAATTGTTATAATTACATAGCTATCAAGTAAGTATTTTTATTATTATTTCAAAATGCAACATAAACAAATTTAACAGTGTTAACAGTTAAATTTAAATTTTAAAATATGAAAAGTAAAAAGACTTAAATTTCCATATTTTAACCAGAAAAAATTATAAGACTAGAAGGAATTAGGAATTTGCTACCTTTGTATCCAAGTCTACGGAAGAGGCAAGGGAATTCTGCAACTTCTTCGGATCTTCGGATAAACAAGTTTCACAAAAATAGTGATCGAGTAATTTCACCTCTTCTGCTGTCATTTCTATACAAGCAGGGTGAAACCTGAATCAAAAGTGCATTCCCACATACTACATAAATTTAAGTGTTAATAAAGGAGCCTTTCAATTGTAGTGTAGAATAAATAGGTGAAAATGTTGAGTAAACACAATGAAGCAATTGCATGAAGAAATGATACTACGTCAACGTATCATGTCCCGTAACTAAAATTATATGAAAATGTAACTAAATGTAACTAAGTCATTAATATGTCACACAAGTAATTAAATTAAGAAAAAAATATTTCAGCAATGCATTTATAATTTACTTAACATAATTTGACTGGAAATAATATATGCTAATATGATGTCCCCAGTCTATACAATTTTTTCTCGTGATCTTTGCTATTATAGAGAAAATAAATTCTAATACTAAATTTAGTTATTAGTGTAATACCATGAGAAAAATACTAACACAATGAAAATTCGTTATAGTAATCTTGGAGAAAGAGCCGTACAAAGCAGTGATATTGCGTCAGCATATATTATTTCCACTTAAATCATGTTACGTAATTAATATTATATGAAAAGGCAACTGAATCATTAACACATCACATACGTAATTAAAAAATATTTTAGCCAATGCATTTATGATTCGGTTAACTTCTCACACAGTTTTGATTATGTAATGTGATTTGAGTGAAAATAATATACCTTAATGTAATGTTATTATTTCATACAAACTTTCATACAAACTTTTTTCGTGATCTTGTTATTATATAAAAGATAAATACTGAGGTTACATTTAGTTACTAGCGTAATAATATGAAGAAAATGCATATTTAATACACATGTATTAAAGTAGATAGATTTAAATTAAAAATAATTATAATAAATTTAAATTTGAAATTAGAATGATGAGTAAAAACTCTTGTAAAAAATAAAACCACTTTAAGAGAAAAACTTTCTTCCTCTTCACTAAAAGTAAATCATGAGAGTAACTAAATATTACTAACTTAAATTAAAAATAATACTCAGAAAAAATAGCACAAACGAAGCAAAGAAAAGCTAAATTGGATGAAAATTTTGAATTGGATTTTAATATTATGAAATCCGATGTTTTTCACAGCAGCCCAAAAATATTGGAGGGTAATGTATTCATACTCGCAACCATATTTTCTTACTCAAGTTTAGATATATTCAAATATTAATAAGAGAAATAAAAGCCAAAACTATATATATATTTCAAGAAAACAATAGTAGCTAAAAAGGTATTATGGAAAAATATTCCCAAGCATCCAACTTACCAGTCACTGCAACCTTCACACTGAACCATAAGATCATCAGGATTGTAAGGCATCTCACATTTGCAATAACTGCCCACATTAAGTTCAATTTTAATTTACATTTGCAATAACTCTGACATTTAAGTAGAACTTTTATTTTAACAACCTAACATATTTGAATTTAAAGAAAATAAATGTATATATTGAATGAACGACAATTAGCAAATTAATTTTTAACATTCTCCCCAAACACCAAACTCGTAAGATGGTATCTAAATATCGCATGCTAATGATCAACATTTCTTAAATTTTTCTTGCGTAAACCTAAAAAATTGAAAGAAATCAGAACAAGCGGAGCTCAAAATATAACCTATAACTGTTCTAAACATAAATTAACCAAAAAACTAAGCATAGAAAACTTTAATCAGTTCCTTTTAGTCGATGTATTAACCTAATCTTAGTCGAGAGATTAAGTAATCAAAACATCATTAGACAAAATTCACCAAAAAATTATTATTAAGTCACTAATTATAATGTGTGAACCAAATTAATAATTATCCACTCAGAAATCAGGTCATGAATTAAAAGTAAAAAATAATGGAAGAAGAAGAGAGGAACGTACACGGCGACGCGATCGGGGTTGAAAGCACCGGTGGCGGAATTGTATTCGAAACGACAGAAGAAATCGTCGTTTCCAACGGCGTCAAGCTTTGTATAGCTTTTGAAGCTATGGACCGTACACTTCGCTTCGATCGTATCAGCGCTCTGCACATCGTAATGATCAGACAAGAAAACCTCCTTAGAACCATGGAACTGTCTCCTCCCTCCGATCGACTCCTCCGGCCGATAATACCACCTCACGTGCACCTTCACGTTTCCACCACGTGCGTCCGCCTCGATCCGTTCGATTCTCGCCACGTATTGCGGTTTCGATCGCTCCGCCGGTCGCATCAACACACA
The DNA here is from genome assembly GCF_025698485.1 of Gossypium arboreum. Taxonomy (NCBI): domain Eukaryota; kingdom Viridiplantae; phylum Streptophyta; class Magnoliopsida; order Malvales; family Malvaceae; genus Gossypium; species Gossypium arboreum. The sequence goes on along the minus strand of NC_069070.1, from coordinate 123,138,415 downwards.
ATCTCCCGCTATCAATCACCACCACAACTTTTAAAACACACACAAAAAAAGGGGGGGAATAAAAGCTCATCTTCTTAGTTCTTTAGTCTTACCTTTAATTGTTTTGTTGATGTTCCTGAGTGTATAAGAATCGAGAGTTCTCCTTGGAGCTTTGCCTTTGCCCATGGCGAAACAATTTTCTTCAGATAAACAGAGATTTTGAAATGACACAAAAAGAAAATTTTCAAAATATTATACTAATTATTTAAAATTTTTATTTACTTTCTGTTTTGGCGGGGAGTTTAGATTCAGTGTTTCTCGGACGTATGGTGATACAGTGATTTTGGGGGTTTAATCTGCGTTGGATGGGTTTTTTAAGGGACAATATTGGAATTAAGGTAAAAGTTTGACGGTTTTAAGGAGAGTAAAAAGGGAAGGATAAGTGAGGATCCACGTCATCGGGTGATTAGATTTGGGAAGGAGCGTGTGGGTGCGGTGACGTTTCACGTCATGCGGATATGGGAGTTTGAGATTTGGTGCAACCAGATTTATTTTTACAAAGTGCTGTTCTTCACTCTGTTGTTATATAGAAAATTCATTACTAGATTTTTTTATATCGAAAGTTTAATGAATATGTATGTAAAAGGGAAATAAAAAAGGAAATTGATTTGATAGTGGTGATGTCGGTGTATCGTGTGGATGGGGTGATATACAAGTGTTGACTTTTGCACCAGATAATTTTTTTTTGACTTATTATTTTATAAAATTAGACTTTATTACATCAATTCGAATATAAAATTAAATAAATTTTGAATAAATTGTTCAAAAACGATATAAAATTAGAAATTAAAAAAAATCAACAATTCAATCAATTAAATGAATTTCATAATTTTTAAAATTGTTATTATTTTATAATTTTTACCATTTATGTAAGTATTACTAAATTAATTAATAAAATTATTGAATCCAAAATTAATAATTTAATTAATTCAACTGCTATTTCAGAATTAAAAATTTGGTCCAAATTTGACTAAAGATGAATAAAACAAGAAACTGATTAAAACTATCTTTAAAAGATAAAAATATTGTTTTAAGAATTTTTTAATATTTTAATATAAAACTTTAAAAATTAATAAATGTTTAATACAATGATAAAACACATTACATTTTTAAAGAGAAATAGTGTCTGAACCTTAAAATTAACATTGTTGATAGGAAGAATTACGAATCTCGAATTTAAATCATAAATGAACCAAAAGAATACTAATGAAAACTTAAAATAAATTATTGTATAAAAGTTGCTAGTTTTTATAAAGTAAAACTATATTTTTAAATCTAAATTTAATTTTTATGTATTTTTTACTTAATTCTTTTGTAAAATTTATGTGAAGAATACCAAAAAAATTAAAACTTAAAATAAATTATTGTGCAAAACTGCTCCTTTATAAAAGATTTTTTTAAAGTCTAAAATTCATTTATACATATATTCCTTTTACCAAATTCTTTTATAAATATAAATTTATAATTCACATATTGAATCACATAATTTAATATGAATAAAATCGAATAATATATGAGTGGTTAAAATATATCTATCAATCTTTACGCTTAAAATTGTGAGTCACATCCTATGGACTTGGGACTAATGTTGGTTTTTGTCGTTTGAGCAAGAGTTGATTTCTTATTCGGTTTAATCGGGTTTTTTTATATTTTTATTTATTTATTTTTAATATTAATTTCATTATAAAATTTTACTATACTTTTTTTATACAATATTTAAAAATTATTCATAGCCATTCTCTAATCCTTAAATAAGAGAATAATGCACTTCAACACACTCGAACTCAAGTCCTCCTATACTGATAATAATATTAATATCAATCGAGCTAAGATTCAAATCGACTAATCTCATTACTTTTTGTTGTTGGTCGTTTGTGCTTAGTGGTTTGTGACCATCTTCATTAGGCAGGCTATCCCTATATTATTTATGTTTTAAAATACACTTCAACACATTCGAACTCAAGTTCTCTTATACTGATAACAAATACGATTGTTGTTAGCTTAGATTTATGTTTTCAACTTCTATTGGACCATTCAACGGTCTTGTATCAATCTTTCCTTATTCGACCTAAAAAAAAATTCACACTTAAAATCTCCAATAGTTCAATGTTTGTACTTAAAACATTAAAAATTCTTCTTCTTTTTTGTGATTTAATCCAATTTGAATTAAATACCACTATTCATCCTATACCCGAATTTATAAATTATGAAATAATTTAGTAAGCATATAAGTTAATAGGAAATATTACTAATCAAATCTGCAATTCTTAAATTGCAATGAAAAACAAACCCTTAAAATCAGTACATATAAAATAACTAATGTACATAATATGATAATAGTATATATATATACTTTTTATGTTATCCATGCTCGTGTTTAATATATATTCCAATATGAGTGTATAAAAAATTAGATTATATTTAACCATAGTTCGAGAAACATAAATTAAATGCCGATGTAAGGTGAATTGCAATGCGCTTTACTGGATACTCTTTGACACGGATAAGGCATATACTGATGGTGATGATGATGCATTTCCTTTGTTTTTGGATATTTCTTTCTTTTCTTAGCATTGGGATGTTCTTGTTTTTTCAGATCCTCGACGTTACGAACATCTAAAATGCACGCAAATGATTGAGATTTTCCGGAATAATACATTGATAATCCTCGCCTGTTTAGAGTAGGGTTGAATCAAAATTACCGAATAAAAATATTTATTAAAAAAATAAAAATTACATATAAAAAGAAAAAAGAAAAAAAAATACTTTTGTGGAAGATTGTTCCTCAAAGATCCCATGTCAAAATGCCTCTTTTCACTTTGATTCTCCATTATTTGAATGTATTAAAACCTCAATGTTATGTTGCTGGGGATTTTATATGAAATTTTGTGTTTAGGAAATAGGTAACCTAAAAGGTTTTTTTATTAATTTATTTATTTTTCTATAAATATGGATTGCTTTGAATTTTTCTTTTTGATTTTAGGGGGAAAAAGGGAAAAAAAAAAATTGATATCCCCATGATTGTCTAAACTCCCTCTTGTCCATTCAAAAGGTTAAATGAATTTCTCAAAGGAAAAAGGCTTACTAATTGATATAGCCTTTTTTTTTTCCAATTTATTAATAGGTCTAATTTGAATAGAAAATTATCGATTTGGTTTAAATAAACGATTGAGTCGAATGAAAATAAATTTATATTCATTTTAAATTAAGGTTAAATTTTAAAATGAAATTTAATTAAATTCAGATATTGCTAATTGATTTTTGACTCATATTTGAGTTTCTTAAACAAAGAGTTGGGGAGTTATAAGTGAAGTATTTTAAAATATTGAATTTAATACAATATTGTTATGTTTTTTATTAAATTATTGAATTATACATATATACTTTTCAACATTAATTTTATTATAAGTTCTTATCATATATGTTTTTTTATATAATATTTAAAACTACTCGTAACATCTCATCAACTCTTAAATAAGAGGATACAACCTCTTACATTAACAATAATACTAATGACAATCAAATTAAAACTTAATCAACCTAAATTCCCTGCCCTTTAAATTGCTAAATTTCTTACCAAGATCTCATGAAATGCTTATTTAAGAAAGCTATTTTATATAATATTTTAATTGAGTTTCTAAGAAGGAAAATGCAGTATTATCAATTGGTCATTAGTTTGTTTGGGCTTTTGTGCAAATTTTGAAACTTTGAATCTATAAGAAGATTAAGTTGATTCCTCTTCAATTAATGCCCAAAATAGTATTTCTTCCGTTTGCTAAGTATTTAGGTCACCAGAGTTAGCATAAGTATTTTTACTCGTGCGTGGCATTTGACTGCATATATTAATTAAATATATTATATTTTGTTGTTAAAATTTAGATATAAAATTTATATAGAGATTGATTATATGTATTAATTAAAATATAGTGAAATAGTAAAATTTTTATTTTTATAATTACATTTTATTAAATTAGTTCATATATAATTTTAATTTTTTAGGTTTCACAAATAATATATTTATGGAATTAAAATATAATAATTAATAAAATAAAATTTTAAAAATAGGAGTTGATATTAAAACCATTTAAAAAACAATATTTGATAAATAATAGTATTGTTAATCTCACAAATTAAAGTATATTAATCTCATTATAGGGTCATATCACATTTGCTTTGTTTTTTATACAATATCTAGGATTACTCATAGTTTATTCCTAACCTTTAAATAGGTATGTTTCAGTGCACTTGAACTTACGTTCTCTTACACTGGCAACAATGTCGATGCCAATTGAACTTAAAACTCAATCAGGTCCATATAATTTTTTTAAAATATTAATATTAATTTATGCATTAAAATAATACAAACTAGTTATTAACATGTGTGTAATAACTTAATTTGAATACAATGACATTTGGTTAGAGTTTGAAAATTATTAATATCGAGATTATATATTTCAACATAGTTTTATATTTGGAAAATGCATTAATGCAAAAATGTGTTTAAGTTTACATCATCTAAATTAGATTAAATTTTTTTGTAAGTATAAATTTAAATATTGATACGTTTTTTCAAATTTTATTTAAATAAAATTGAGTTCCATCTTTGTAACACAAATCATAAACTTTGCTTATAAATGAACTCTTTGTTTCAATAATTAAGAATTTAAATAATTAAAGATTATTTGAATATTATTATTTATTATTATTTTTGAACAATTTTATTATAGGTTTTAATCATATTTGTTGTTTTTTACGATATTTAGAATTACTCATAACCCCAATCCATAAATAGGATGATAATACGCTTTAGCATATTCGAACCCACGTTTTCCTACATTGATAATAATAGCTATATCAATCGAGTTAAGACTCGATTGATTTATTCAAGTTAAATTATATTTTAATAAAATATAATTCATTTTATTAAATACCATTGATTTAAAATATATATCAAGAAGTCATAACTAAGTATGAAATGATTAACTAATATAAATAACGACAGGGATGAAATTGAATGGATTCAATTGCAATTGGAGGCTAAATAACATAATTTGCAAACTATGAAAGATTGGGTTTATTTGAGTTAGATACCTAAACTATTTTTTGACCGATTCGAATACGTAAACTTTGATTGCGGTTAGTACCGTTAAAAAAAAGTCAACCAATCAAATTTTACCTCATCGCCTCTCTTTAAAATATAATTATAAAATTGAGGGACTAAAGATTAATTAACCCAAATTGAAAAGATGGAATCACTTTTCCCTACCCGACGCCTTGATGGTTCCGACTGTAATCTATTTCCGCATCTCAATTTATCATAATATGTTTTTCACAATACTTTTTGAAAATTCTAGCTTTTTCAGTTTGAAATATTAAACTCTAGCTTGATTAAATTAGGCATCATGGGTGGGTCGGTGTAAACTAGGGACCAAATCCACACGTTTTAACTTTATATATATAGTATTAGTATTTAATATTATAGAAAATTATAATTTTATGAGCACCATACGTTCTTTTTAAAACATTTTAAATTATCTAATAACATGTTAAAAAGGTATTTGTCACCAGTTTAACCTTTTTTGTAAAGTTTTTAAACAGTTAATGGAATAATTTTCGATACATAATAAGCATCAAGATTGGATGTTTTTCCTTGTTTGATAGGGTTGGGTGTGTAAGATGCTTCAACATTGTCAAAGCAGTGAAAGCTACATTTGTTGGTAGTAATGGCATACCAAACATATCAAAACACTAAATATTTCACTTTTTGAATTTTAGGTGTTAATTTGGGTTCAAATCGTACTAATTATATTACGGTTTTACCCTCCTCTTATAATTTATAAAAAAATTCACTTTTTTTATTGAAAATATTTTAAAAATAATACAAAAATAAACAAAATTTTTATTAAAATAGAAAAATTAATATATTAAGTTTATTTTTATTTTTTACATAAAAATATGAAAAATAAAAATACCGTCAAATTATTATAATTTTATATGTAAATAATATTTTAGTCATTACTCAACTGAATTAATGTCTGATTCGCTCATGACACCAATTTTATGAATGACTTAAAAATATATAGTATAGCTTAATGTGTCATAATTTAATTATATAAAAATTTTCAGAAAAATAGATTCCATGGTTTTCTATATGATTTGATAAAAATAATTAAAATAGAAAAATTAAACTTATCAAATTTTATATAAGATAACATGCTTAAATCTAAATAAATATGATGCAAAAATAATATAAAAGATCACTGATTAATACATTTAGTGTTGTCAAGTTTAAAAGGATGGATATTGATAAATTTGACCAATACTAGAAAAATAAATTTAAGGAAAAAAATGTAATAAATTTACAATAAAATTGTTCTAGAATTATAAACTTAATTTAGTTTTTTTATAATAACACATTTAATCTGTTTATATTTTTATTAAATTAGTATTTATTCTTTTTTAGTTAAAGTTAATCATTAACCTTTTAAAAGAGTTAAATAATTTTTAAAACGAAAATATTGACTAAAATATTAAAATTTTAATAGTGTTGGTGTGGTAATCACATGCCAATCTACTCGTATTTCGTGTTGATTTTGCATTATGTCTTACATGTTACGTTAAAAATAATTTAAAAATTATAAAAAGTTCATAAAGACTAAAAAACTAGCATGAAATACATTTAAATTGTCATGTGCATTGTAATTTTTAAAATTTAATGATTTAGTTAAATTTTTAAAAATAAATTGACTCTTTTAAAATATTGAGAGTCAAATTTAATTAAAAATAAATAAGATTCAAATTGAGAAAAGATGTAAAATTAAAAATTAAACATTATACTTTGTTTTTAAAATTTTAAATATATTTCAATAATCACTTTTGTAATTGATTTTGAATGTAATTTATTCACAACCAATTATCTGTAGAATAAAAAATCATTTTGGAGATGGAGAGATGGACGGTTGAGATTTCATTTCCAAAGCAAGCTACTGGCTGACGACCGTATCTATAATCAAGCGATCAACGCCAGGTGGATGGTAAAGATTCGAGAAACATCCAATGTAAGTATGACACGTGGCAAAAATTGGTTGGTTCTTGATTTTCCCGCCTTCCAACGTAGCACGCAGGTTTGCTTTTCCTTGTACTCCTTTCTCAATAGCCGTTTCGTACAATTTTTGGTTTTAGAGTCAATTATTTTAAAAACTCAAATTACCTATTTACCACCAAGATAAAAAAAAAATTTATTGTGATTTAGGCAATATTTAATTCAATAAATTTAAAATCTTATAAAAATTTAAAAATTCCTTACTCTAATACATTAAACATATTCAAAATTAATGAATCATATTTATATATATTAAAATTATAAAATAAATTTCAAAATTTATTTATCGACAATAAAATATTTCATCAGGCAATAATTTTCATTGAATAATTCTCAATGTTGGTACCTCTTTATCCTTTATTTTTTAAGAAACTACACTTAATGTTGCTATATTATTATTATGTTAACTTTTTGATTATTTAACTTCAAAAGTTATAAAATGATTATTAAACTATTCGAAAGTTTTCATTTAAATAAGTAAATTATTTGGAAATTTTCATTTAATTCACTAAGTTGTTAGGTTTTTTGTTTTTGTTTTTTAAAGTTCGGTTAGCGAGCTTCAAATGAAGATTCAATGATCGGTGTCTTTCTACAAGTAAAATAACATACCTTAGATCTAAGCCGATCTAACGATTAGTGTCTAATACTGAAAAAAAAAACAGTTTGGATTTTGGTTCATAGATTATTGATGTTCAAAATTATTTCATGCAAAAAAAAAAAAGACTGTATAGGAGAAGGGGAAGGAGACCTTTCAATTAGCATAACTTGTGCAAATAAAAAAGGTCATACAACAACGATTTTAACAATCTAATAACTTAAATAAAAACTTTCGAATAAATTAACAATCATTTTATAACATTTTAAAATTAAATGACCAAAACGTAAATTTACAAATAATTTAATCACATTGATTAGCATACGTTTTTTTTTGTAGGCGTGACACAAAAGGCAAAAAAAGTTTGAATATTATCTAAAATTATTTTAAAATTGCAATGAACACATTAAAGTAAAATCAATACAATAAATAAGTTTGATTATTTGATTAGGTGTAAAATTATAAATGGAATATTGAAACAAATAAACATATTTATATACAACCAAAAATAAATATACATTAATGGAGAAAAGTAACAAAATATGAATTCATTATAAAAGTGAGCGTTTTATATTTGAAGAATAGTAAAAATAATATTTTTAAAGAGTTGACATCTTTAATTTTAAACTTTATTTTAATTATATTTCTAAATGATTGATATCGTATCAATCAAATCATTTCGTTATTAAAATCATTAATTTAATTGTTAAATGATGCTTCAAATCTTGAACAATAAAATTTCTGAAAAAGATTTGAAAACCTCAAATTAAATTTCTTAAAACATCTATTTTTATAATATTCAAATTTTTAAAAATTTTCATTTTAAATTATGTGACATAAGATTTGACGTTTCATTCGACAGATAAACTAATGATTTTGGTAACAAAAAACTTAATTGATATAACCTCGATAATTTAGGGATGTAATTAGAATGATATGAAGTTTAGGGATAAATTTAGAATGAGAGTCATAATTTAAGAATGTTTGGTGCAATTAACATATTTTTAAAATATGGGTTTTTTACAAGCTATTTGTGAAAATTGAACGTCGATAAATGAATCGCAAATAAAGAGAGAAAATAGAAGACACAAAATTTTACGGGCAAAGAAAAAGAAAATTTATTATGTTGAATTCAAATGATACAAGATAGGTATAGACTATATTTATTTATAAGTTTGTTACTTTATTTTTACTTATTTTACTTATTTTTACATTTGAATTTACAAATCCCATCTCAGCCCCGCACCCTCGATTGCAACTCCAATCCAATATTTTACTTATTATGGATCTGTGATGAGCTGAAACTCTCAATTTTTGCCCTCACATATCTTTTTATATTTTCTCTTATAATTCATTCTAATAGAAATTTAGATCAGACAATTTTAACATTATTATTTTAGGATAAAGTATTTTTTAAAGATTTTAATACAAAAGACCCTGACACTAATGAGTGGGAAAGTCGATATACAATGAGTAATTTATGAGAGCTGACCTCTACTTATAAATGAAAGTATAAGCATAAAAAAAATCAAAAATGCTATATGTAATTGTTAAAAATTTAAAAATTTCATTAATAAAAAATAAAAGAAGATGAAATTTTAATTTTTCGTTAAATGAATATATTTATTATCAAATAAAATTTTACAAAAAGTACTATTATGATGGTATATTTATCTTTTCAATAATGAATTTGTAATTTTGTATTATTTTATTTAAAGATAATATAAAATGTAAAAGATAAAAATACTATTATAATAATATTAATGGTAAATTGCACTGTAGGTCACTAAACAATTACTAAATTTAGGTTTGAGTTACTTAGCTTTAAAAAGTTATAAAATAGTCATTAAAACTGTTAAAATTACTGTTGTATAACCTTCTCTTTCACACTGTCATTAATCGAAAACTCTCATTCTCATTCTCTTTCACACTTTATTTTTTTCCATGAAACAATTTTGAATGTTACGAATATTTGAACCAAAATTTAAATAGCTTTATTCTTCGATCCACTATACTGATCGTCAAATCGTCATTTGAAGCTCTCTAGCTAAATTAAAAAAAATTAATTACCAAATAACTTAAATAAAAACTTTAGTATAGTTCAATGATTTAAATAATTTTTTTAAATAATTAAGTGATTATTTTGTAACTGTTTAAAGTTGAGTGACTAAAATGTAAACTCAATAATGTTTAATGACTTAACTATCCTAATATTAATTATAATTTAAAAGAAAAATATTTTTATAAATTTATAACTGAATTGGTGATTCGATTAAAATTAATACCAACTCAATAAAATATTAAATACAAAATTGGTGAGATTAAAAAAAAAAAACTAATTCATTTTTTTTTCAAACGATTTAGTCATTTTATTAGTAATGATAGAAACTAAAATAAAAATAGGCGGCAGCGACACTCCGCGTCAACTTTGCTTTTTGGATATTTGCCGTCTCTTTTTCTCTTTTACTTCCTCCCTTTTTTATATTTTTTCGCTCTTCTTTTCAAACTCTCTCTCTTCGATCTACTAAAAGAGTGATTCTCCACTCACATTTTATTTTCATTTCTCTATACTCAAAAAAACAAAATCCCTAATTTCTCTCCTATTTTGAAAAAAATTTTCTAATAATTTTATTCTTAGTTGTAGAAGAAGTAGCCGGAGCTTTTCACCGTTGCTGATCAAACATTTTTGTGTTTCCTTCTCCGATCGGTCGGTACCTTATTCGCATTTCTCTCATTTTTTTTGTCTTGCCTTTTGAATTTTGTTTTAAACTTGGTTTTAGAGAGCTGGTTTGATTGTCTGGTTCCATAAATTTTTGGTACAAATAATTTTTTTTAATATTTAAAAGAGTTGAATGTTTGGTAGAAGCGTGATTATTGATCAGTTATGTTCGTTTTAATTTAATTTAATTTTATTTTTCCTCCGAATATTTTCTGGAAAATCTCGTTTATTGTTCGTCATTTTTTGTTAGGAATGTATAACAATTTCTTCTTTTATTTTTTATTGGGAAAAAAAACTCTGTTTTTTAAGATTTTCTTTTGACTTTCTCTCGCATGCATCGATAGCTCGATACCTTTTTAAGTTCTGAGATTAATTAAAAAATGGGTATTAAATTTTTGGCTTTTGAGAGGTTGATATCTGAATTTTCGCGCTGATTTTAGTGACTGCTAAACGGGGTTGACCTTGATTAAAGTGTTGTTTTCGTTTAGAAGGACTCTTTTTTTCCCATTAATTTCACTCATTTTTCTATTGGAATTCGGTTACTTTGAGTAAATGCTTGGTAGATTCCAATGCTAGGAAGGTTTAACTTACATGTTCTTTATGTTAAAAAAAGAAAGAAAGAAAGAAAACTTACATGTTCTTTATATTGAATTTTGACTTCACTCTTGTTTCTGTCAGACTCTACCGCACTTCCACAAAAAAAATTGGCTGATTGGTTTACGTTGCAAGCTTTGATCCTTGAGCTTCAGTTCGGCTTTTAGTTGAATTATGTCTGCTGATACCATGATGAATGTTCCTAATGGCAATGGTAATGGCAATGCACAGCCTGATCCGCAGCGAACGTATCAAGTTGTTGTGGCTGCGACCAAAGATATGGGTGTCGGTAAGGATGGGAAGCTACCTTGGAAATTGCCTTCTGATCTCAAATTCTTCAAAGATATCACTCTGACTACATCAGATTCTGGGAAAAAGAATGCAGTCATAATGGGTAGGAAAACATGGGAAAGTATTCCCCTTAAGAATCGACCTCTTCCAGGTCGTCTTAATGTTGTTCTGACTCGGTCTGGAAGTTTCGATATTGCAACTGCTGAGAATGTTGTTATATGTGGAAGCATGACCTCTGCTTTGGAATTATTAGCTGCATCTCCTTATTGTCTTTCGATCGAGAAAGTCTTTGTTATAGGTGGAGGCCAGATATTTAGGTGCAGAAGCTATTTTTTAATAGTTTTGTTCTCCTTTTTTCTCTCCATCTCTTCTTACATGCAATATCTTTTGATGCAGGGAATCCCTTAATGCAGCTGGTTGTGATGCTATTCACATAACTGAAATAGAAACAAACATTGAATGCGACACTTTTATGCCTGCCATTGATACCGCTGTATTTCAGCCTTGGTACTCATCATTTCCTATGGTGGAAAATGACATTCGGTATTGCTTCACAACTTATGTTCGTGTGAGAACCTCGACAGTTGAGCACCTCTGCCAGAACTGTGATCTGGTCGTTGATAAAAAATCAGATACTGGCAAGTTTGAGGTAAAGAAGTTCTCTTTCCTGCCCAAGATGATTTTCCATAAACATGAGGAGTACTTGTACATGAATATGATTCAAGACATCATCTCTGGGGGTAACCTTAAGGATGACAGAACTGGAACTGGTACTTTATCGAAGTTTGGTTGCCAGGTAATGTCTAGCTCTTTGTTAAGTTCCTGTTGTTTTTTGTTTGAACCGTTAGGTTTCCATCGATCTTTATTGGTTTCAGCTTGCTGATTTGAATATATATTTTTTTTGTCCATAGATGCGTTTCAATTTGCGAAAAACGTTTCCGCTTTTGACAACTAAGGCATGTGTATTATCCTTGTGATGTAGTTATTTCTTCTGTATATTATTTTTAAGTATACAGAGAGTGATTTGCATTAGTGTTGCTTTGTCCGCAGAAAGTATTTTGGCGAGGTGTTGTCGAAGAGTTGCTTTGGTTCATCAGTGGTTCAACTAATGCCAAGGTGATAATTTCTTGAGCAGCATACTCCTTTGCATTGCTAGACATTTTTATGCCCTGATGGGATGGAGTTGCTGGCTTCAGACTTCTTTTGTCTTCCAAATGAACTGTGATTTATGGGACGGTTGAATTAGCAACTGCAGATTTTGTTTTGGTATATGAGAGCTGAGGGTTATGATTCGTTCTAAAATATTTGCATCATTGACAGGTCCTTCAAGAAAAGGGCATTCACATATGGGATGGTAATGCATCCAGGGACTTTCTTGATAGGTATTAGACTCTTTTGTTGTCGATTTCTTGTTGAACTAATTACCGTTTTCGTGTTGTTATTATAACTTGCATTTGAATTGCAATTTCAGCATTGGGTTGACTAGTAGGGAGGAGGGTGACTTGGGACCCGTATATGGGTTCCAATGGAGGCATTTTGGTGCTAGGTTGGTTTTTTTTTTTTTTTTCCCTTTTCTACTTTTACTACACTGCTGGTGATCGGATCCGTATTTCTACTTGATTTTTTAATTCAGATGCCTCATATCTGATACTTTCCAGGTATACTGACATGCATGCTGATTACACTGGACAAGGATTCGATCAGTTGTTTGATGCTATCGACAAAATTAAGAACAATCCTAATGATAGAAGGATTATACTCTCAGCTTGGAATCCGTCTGATCTCAAACTTATGGCACTTCCACCTTGCCACATGTTTGCTCAAGTTGGTATTAAATAGTGAACTTATGTCTCTCTTTCTTTTGTACTTAAAATTAATACTTTTCAATATGAATGTTGCAGTTCTATGTAGCCAACGAGGAGTTATCTTGCCAAATGTATCAGCGCTCTGCTGATATGGGCTTGGGTGTGCCATTTAACATTGCATCTTATGCTCTCCTGACATGCATGATTGCTCATGTTTGTGGTATGTTGTCGTTGAGACCGATAACCTGTTTATGTATAATTGATTTGTTAGAATGATGAGTAACATTTGTGTAGGGTTGCAAATGAGACAACAATGAATAGAAAACAAAACTTGATGCTATAACTGCAGGATAGCTTCCTGCTCGACTCTAAAGATTAGATTAAATCGTTAATGGTTTCAATTTCTCCTAGACTGCAATCCTCTTGTAAGGATCTCTCTTAATTTCTTCTACTGTGTATAGATCTCATTCCTGGTGATTTCATCCATGTACTCGGTGATACACATGTTTATAGCACTCATGTTAGGCCATTGCAGGAGCAGCTTCAGAAACTGCCGAAGCCTTTTCCGGTGAGTACAGTGAATTAATCTTTAAAAACCATGGAAAGGTATTTTTGGTTCCCATCACCCTTCAACCTTATTTCCTCTGAAGCATTTTTCTTACCATATCGGAATGCAGATTTTGAAGATCAATCCTGAGAAAAAGAACATAGATTCCTTTGTGGCATCTGATTTCAAACTCATAGGTTACGATCCTCATGAGAAAATAGAGATGAAAATGGCTGTATAGAGCTTTGTTGCAGGTTCAGCAAACTCAGAGGCTCCGGTCTGATTCTAGGCAGCATCCACTCAGTTTTGAGGTAAAATTTTCACTCGACTGGTATCTCTTGTGTCATGGTTAAGTGGTTTCTGGTTTGAGAGCTTGATGCTAGGAGTTGTATATAGTTGGTATGCTCATGCAGATGCTCTTCTATGTTGCTCCAACATTTTCATTTTGCTTAAAGTACCCATGTCTGGTATCCATACCTAACACATATTAAGAGATAGGTATTGGGAATATGACCAACGACTCTGAAACACATTTTTATGACACTCACACCCGAGTCCTAGTAAAACATTAGTTTAATCTGCATTTTGACTTTGTCAGACTGAATGTTTTAGTGTAACATTTCAGGGCCATTTACCGGAGGCTTATGCCGATGCCGAGACATACTGATTACCAAGTTCAAAAATAAAAGGTTTTTTTTTTTAGTTGGATACAGTTAGAAGGATGATATCATATGTAGTAAGTGAGAATCCTTTAGTTCCACATTATTATTCTTCAATGGTGGTTCTAAGGAGATTTAGGATTTTACTGTAATTTTCTTGAAGCAATTTTACTTTCTTAATTGCCAAACATATTCTTGAAAAGAAAACTGGTTATTTGGAAGACCAAAAGTTCTTTCAGCTTTTATATGGAGGGGTTATTATTTATTAAGGACTTAAAAAGAAATGATATAGTATTAATTATCAAATATCAATCCATAAATCTGTTTTCTATAGCTATATTTTGTTTGTTGATTTATTTAGTTCAATGGCGTAATAATGATGTTTGTTTGTGAATTTTAAATTTATTATTTTCCTCTTAATAATACTCATAATGGATTCATAAACTCACAATTTCATTTAATTTTATTTATTCTATTTTCCTACATATTTTATAGGTTAATAATTAGTATTTTTTAATTGGGGAGTTAAATCGAATTGTTGGAATTAAATATAAATTTTCATACCTATAACATAATATTTTATCATGGGTCAAGAGATTTTTGACATTATTAATTAGTTTTAAATCATATATTATGTTATTTTGAAGAATGTATTTATAAAAATAATTAATAATTGAGATATAGGGTAAGGTGAGTATCACAATTTAAAAAAATTAACATGTAATTTTTAAAAATATTTTATTTTTAATATTTTATTATACTTTTATAGAATATTTGTTAATTTTAATTTTATTTGTAGAGTCTAAAAATTTTATTAATAATATATGAAATAATTTTATATTTTATAAATAAATTTTAAGGGTAACATATCTCATTTAGAATATAGTAAAAATAAAAATATAAAATTAAAATTATGAAATTAAAACATTTCATTCACAAGTTATCACAGGCTAACTTATAATTATACATGACATCATGAACCTAAATATTTTTCAATAGTCTTGCGACATCAAGACCTGCTCCGCTTTTATTGCTATCTGAAAAGTTAAGAGTTTAATTTGAATTTTATAATATATTATGATTATTCGGTTGAGTTTTCCTTTTTAATTTTTTCTATAAATATTTTATATTATTTGATAAAATTTTAATTTTTTATAAATATTAAAAAGTTAAATTTTAAGTAAATTAAAAATTATAAATCTTATAAAATATATTTTAAAAATTATATAATATTTTAATATTATTTTCAATATAAAATATTTATTTTCTCATCATTTTAAAAAATATTTTCTAATCATAAAAATTAAAAAATATTTTCTAATCATTTTTAAAAATCTTATAAATATTTTCTCATCATTTTTTTCTCGGCCCAACGAAAAAGTCATTAGGCTTCTAAAATGGTAAATATCCTATTGGGTCGGATTTCAACCAACCCAAAAACCCTAGTGTTACAGAAAAAAAAAAAAAAAAGCCATCCCATTCGCATTATCACCTTCCTTATATATCTTACCGCACCCAAAGCAAAAACCCACCCCAACAAAAGCTGCGCTTCATCTCTTATCCTTTCTTCTTCACTTTCGGCAGATCCCAATGGTTTGTTCATCTCCCTTCTCTTCATTCTTCAATACAATTCGATTTGCCATTTTTCTACTTCAAAAGAAAAGGTGAATCCAGCTTTGTTTTAGATTCGTAAACTATATTGTTTTGTTGTTTTTTTGCAGGCACCAAAGAAAGACAAAGCTCCTCCTCCATCATCAAAGCCTGCAAAGTCTGGAGGTGGCAAGCAAAAGAAGAAGGTCGATTTTTTTTTCTGATATGTATTTAAAGGGGTGTTGATTTTTCTGCACTTTTTGAGTTAAATATGAACTGGGCTTTTTTTATTTTGGGTATTAATAGAAGTGGAGCAAGGGAAAGCAAAAGGAGAAGGTGAACAATATGGTGCTATTCGACCAAGCTACTTATGATAAGCTTCTCTCTGAAGCTCCTAAATACAAGCTCATCACTCCCTCGATTCTCATTGATCGTATGAGGGTACGTTGAAATTTTTTACCTCTTTTATGTTAATTTCATTTTTAGAATGTGGAATTATTTTGTTGTGTGATGTTTTTTTTTCTTGCTCTTCCATTTGTGATACTATTAGATTTTTTTTTATCTGGATGCGGAGATCTGAGTTGTTTATTTGGTTACATTAATTGTTGTTGTTCAATGATTATGTTATGGCTGTTTTATGCCGAATCGGGGCTATCTAGACTATTGTTATTGATGCTACATGGATCTGAATAATGGGAATTTTTCAGGTTGTTGATTATAACTTGAAATGTAGCCTATAAAATGGTATCATGACATGTTGGATTATAGCTTGAAATGTGGCTTACAAAAGTTGAATGGTATTGTAATGGTTAGGGTGTATTAGTGTTGAATCTGGGCTATTTACACTTTAGCTATTGGTGCTGCATGGATCTGGATAATGGATGATTATAGCTTGTAATCTAGCTTACAGAAGTTGGAATTGTTTTAGTGTTGAATTCGGGCTATTTAGACTTTAGCTATTGATGATGAAAGTGGATAATGAGATTTTTCAGGGATTTTCCAGGTTCTTGATTATAACTTGAAATGTAGCCTACAAAAGTTGAATGGCATTGTAACGGCTAGGGTGTTTTAGTGTTGATCCGGGCTTTGGACTTCAATTATTGATGCTAATAATAGGAATTTTCAGGGATTTATCCGGGTTCTTGATTATAGCTTGTAATGTGGCTTACTAAAGTTGGATGTGGTAGTATTGAATCCGGGCTATTTAGATTTTAGTTATTGGTGCTACATGGATATAGACAATAGGGTTTTTTAGTGATTGCAGGCTAAAAGCATGAGTGTTGATCTTAATTACCTTTGGCATGAACTTCTGTTGTTTGATTAATGTCACCCTAAATCATTTCTACATTCGAATTGTCTATTTCTATAAGTGCTGTCGGGACGTAACTTGGGTTACCATTCTTTTATACTTGTCTGCTTCTGGATGCATGTGCGAATTCTATTACATGAATTTGCATTTGGCGATTTAAGTCTGAGCCGTTGTGCCATAGAGTTTGATGCAGGTCGTTACTTAGTTGTCTGCTTCTTAATGGCTGTGTGAATTCTATTACATGAATCTTGTGCTATAGAGTTAGATGTCCGGCATTACTCGGGTTACCGTTCTTTTATGTCTGTGTCTAGATGCGTGTTGTGAATTTTATTACTTGAACATGCATTTGGCTATTTGAGTCTTAAAATTGTTTTGTTTGCACCTTGCAGATCAACGGATCGCTTGCGAGAAAGGCTATAAGGGAACTGATGGCAAGAGGGTCTATTAGGTTGGTTTCCGCCCATTCGAGCCAGCAGATTTACACTAGGGCAACAAACACCTAGGTCTCATATTGTTACGTTTTTTGCTTAATTAGTTATACATAGTAATGCTTTTTGCTGAGATTGAACTTGTTCAAATGGTTTCTTTTTGTTTTATTTTAAGACGTTTCTTCAGCTCAAGAATGTTTTTGTTATGGTTTAAAGGGATAGTTTTGGGATTTTGTTGACTTCCGAGATGAGATCTGTATGATGCTTCTAATTTTACATTACATTTTGATTTTGTGTGGGGTTAATTATTTTTGGGTTAAATTATAGAGTAAAAAGATTATGTTATCGCTTTTTTTATTTATTTATCTGGAATTTATCTAATGTGAATTTTTTTTTGTTAAATTTACTGGTGTAATGTGTGAAAGTTTAAAAGAAAAACCCAATAATATGACATTATAATGGAATTTAATTTCACAGAGCGTTAATAATCTTGACAATTTTATTTGTTAATAAATCATTTGATATTTATGTTGAATATGATATTTAGATCAAAAGGCATCATGTGTTTAAATAAATAGGTGATATTTTAGGTATTGAATTGAATATTAAAATAAATTTAAGATAATAATAATTTAAGTATCAAATTAAAAATTGAAGTATCAAAATGAATATTGAAATTAAAATCAAATCAAATATCAAATTAAAATATAAAAAATTCAGAATTAGACTCATAAATAGCATAATGATAAAAATGAAATTTAATCATCTTATATTATTTTAGGATTGTGTATCTGTGAGTTATTATAGGGTAAATAAGAACATATCTCAGTCAACTATTGGTAAATAATAAATTTATGTTTTCATCATTAGTTTTAAAAATTATAAAATAATCATTAAATTATTTATAAGTTTTCATTGAAATCATTAAATTATTTGAGAGTTTGTATTCAAGTCATTAAATTTTTTTATAGTTTGATTGGCGAGTTTCAAATAATGATTTAACGATCGACACGGTGGATCAATACCCATCAATGAGTAGAAAAACATAAATTAAATCTAAGTCGATTTGATGGTCAATGTTGAATATCAAAGAAGAAAGTTGTATAGATTTTAGTTAATAGATTTGTGACATTTAAAGTCGTTTCATAAACAAATGAATTGAAGAAAAAAAGAGAAAAAAAAACTTTTGATTGATGCGGATATTGTGAACAGAAGAGGTCGTACAACAACAATTATAATAACTCAATTATTTAAATAAATTTTTTTAAATAATTTAATAACTATTTTATAATTTTTTAAAATTAAATAAATAAAACATAAACATACGTTTAAGTGTAGTTTAGCACAAATATAGGAATTAGAAAAGCAAGCAAAATCTTTAAAAAGTTAATGAAATTTAAATATTGGCTAATGGCACACAAAGAGAAGGCCTAAAAGGTATATTCTTTCTTGCAGCTCCGTTTTCCACGACTCTACTGTCACCCGTTCAAGCTGCGTCACTGTCTTGTTCAACACAGTTAAATAGAAGGTGAAAATATTTATAGAAAATTCCACCTCTGAACAGATCTTCTCCCTCTCGTCAAACAACGGACAGTCATTTAAGGTCACCCCCATTTTTTGCTCTTCAAATATTTTTTTTTTCAGTTTTTGTATTGGTTTGCTTGTTGTTAAGATTTTAACTTTTTTTTTTCCTTTCATAGATTTTATGCTTCGTAAATATAGGTTTTTATCTTTGGTTTTTCTGGATCTGGGTTTCCAAATTGTTGTTTGGTTGGTGAGAAAGTTGAGGAAAAAAAGCTTTGGTAATCTCTTGTTCTCTTTGGTATCTTTGGGTTTTGGTGATGCGTGAATGTCATTGATTAGTTAGTGACTTCTTGTTGATTGGGGTTTGTGTTTTCTCCTCCTCTGTTTCCAGATTCTGAGCATGAAATTTGGTCGAATTCTATATTAGTCCCTCTGCTTTTCAAAATTTGAAATTTCACTATGAACAACAGTAGCTGTTAAATTCGTAAAGTTAAATTATGCTGTTTACAAAATTTTACTTGACAAACATATTATCATGTTTAATGCTATGTTAACTTGTTATTTTTATACAATATTCACAGAAAAACTGTCATTTTAGTCAATAGATTTAACGACTACAAATTGGCATTTGAAAGATATAGGGCTACAAATGATCAAATCAGAGAATAGGGACGAAATCCACACTCACACATAGTACAGTACTAATAACAGAATTTGACTTAATGAATTTAACTGTTTCAGTTTGGTGTAGAATTGAAATTTCAAAATTTGAAAAGCAGAGCGACTAAAATTGATCAAATTAATTTACGCATAGTATAGGAGCTAATAGTAGAATTTGACTCATGATTTTTTATGCATTTTCTTGGTAAACAAACATAGCATTAGGGCATTGTATTGGATTCAGTGATTGAAATTGACTGAGCTGTTTTGCTTTCCCTTTTTGTTGCTTAAATTGATGGAGTGTTTAATAATGAATTGAGAGTTATCGAGTGTTTAGTGATAACTATGTTGTTTTTGGGAAGCTAATGAGTCTGTGTGCTTAACTTTATTGGATTCTCCTCTTATGATGCAGGCTTTAAATTGGAGCTAATATTGAATGGAGGGAATTAGAGGCGATGGTGCATCATCAGCTTCGCCTTTGTCTCAATGGGGGCACGACGGTTGGAGGATTTATCAGTATTATCTCGATAAGACTACTCCTCATACAGCTTATAGGTGGATTGGAACCCTTGTTATAACGGCTATCTATTGTTTGCGGGTTTATTATGTTCAAGGCTTTTACGTAGTTGCATATGGCCTTGGGATCTACCTGTTGAATTTGCTAATAGGATTTTTGTCTCCTCTGGTTGATCCCGAACTTGAAGTTACCGACGGGCCTTCACTGCCAACTAAAGGTTCTGATGAATTCAAGCCATTTATTCGTAGGCTACCCGAGTTTAAGTTCTGGTAATTGAAAACATGTTACTTTTGTGTTCTGTGTCAACATTGTTTATGATGAGTTTTGTGAAGGCAAAAACACTGCTTGATTTCTCGGATAGAAACATGCCCTTTCGTATTTAGTAAAAAAAGAAAAGATATGCTGGAAATATTTGATGTCTGGTTAATGGTGTGATCTTTTATGCCTTTTCATCATTGATGAAATTCGGGGGATGTTATTGCATGATAGTAGCTTTGTGTTTAACCAAAATTATGGTCTTAGTTATTATTGCTTATGGTTTAACTTATCACAACCTAAGATAGCATAATTCGTTCTACCTGCTGCTTCTTCGGCATGCTCACTGAATCAGCTTAAAGTTTCTATCAATACCGTCAAACAATATTGCATTACATGCTAGTTTGACAACCATCAGCAACACTCTTCCGCTTCAAGCTTCTGTCCTGATTCTGGATATGTAGGGATAATGTACTTTAGAGCTTTTGCTGTTATCTGTCATTTCCATTAGCCATTGCCTTTTATTGTCTATCACTCCATCTCATGCATGCACGTCACCTTTGTGCATCTAATATCTAGACGTGGGTTTAGGGATATGACTTCTGTTGAGGGTTAGTCGGCTCCTTAGGGAGAAGATTTCGAAGTGTCGTCACTTGACAGCTGACCGGATCCCCAACAACCAAAGGCATTGTCCCTCGGGGAGGGTTTTGTCTCCCATGCTCTGCCGAAAGGCAGCATGCTGTAAGCGGCTGCCTTGAGGACCCGGTTTATAGAGTCAGGAGCACTTCGAACATACGTGGACGTACAGCCACCCACCAAGGCGATGTGAGTGTCTCGCCCTTGTTGGGGTTCGAACCCTTAACTCTAAATGGCCGCTCACAGAACACGTGCTCTGGTAGAGCATGACAGACAAAATCCTCCCCGAGGGACAATACCTATGATTGTCGGCCGCCATGAAGCCGACCTAACCCTCAACAACTTTCTAAAAGTCGTAAAAATAAAATTAAACATGGACATGTCTGTGTTGGATTCATACCTACAACGTATCTGGTGATTGGTTTAACCTATGTCATTATTTCCCGTAATCAATAATATTTTGGTTTGACCATTTGGAAGTTTGTTGTCTTGCTTAAGATTTGTATGTACTTAAGCTTGACGAATAGGTATTTAAGAATAGATATAATACTCCCTCTGTTTAATGATTTTTGCAGGTACTCCATGACAAAGGCTTTCTGCATAGCATTTGTAATGACTTTCTTTTCTGTATTCGATGTTCCCGTCTTTTGGCCCATATTGCTTTGTTATTGGATCGTTCTCTTTGTCCTTACAATGCGGCGCCAGATTACGCACATGATCAAATACAAGTATATCCCATTCAGCATCGGAAAGCAGGTCAGCTTCAAATCAGTTTTCGTAACTGTAGTTCCAAGCATTGTCTGCTTGAAAGATAACGGTATTTTCATCTCTTTTACAGAAATACACTGGCAAGAAGCCTTCTGCGAGTAGCAGTGGCTTTCGTGGGGATTGAAACAGCTTGTTCACCGGTAAGTAGTAAAAGGACTCGGTAAAAAAAGAACGAAAAGTAGCAATCTGATGATGATACTGATATTTGATTTTCATCTTCGGAATAGGTGCGTTGCCGTTGGTACGCAGTTACTACAAAACATAGGTTCTTCGTAGTGCTGACATATCCTAGAACTGAAACTTGATTGTTTATATACACATGGTGATGCATTTCAGATTATTTGCAAGTAATGTGTACAAAAAAGTATTGTTTTTGCACTTGTATGTCAGTAGGCGTCATTGGCAGATTGTAGGTTTTAATTTTATTTATTTGTTTTTAAAAATGGTATTCCAAATTTAATGTTTTTAAATATATTTTGAGAATCATATTTATATTTCTATTTATGTTCAAATGTGTTTCTATAGGTGTTTGATATTTTATGGAAAATTTGAGTAACAGCAGGCCTATATTCTGAATTTGGATTTGAATGAAATTGTGTTAAAGCATTATAGAAACAATAGGAAAAAAAACCTTAATTAATTAATTAATTACAAAAATGACTCGACTTGAAATCTATAGTGTCTGTCTGTGTCACTTGACATATCAGCGGCACCATCCCCAATGTTGAGCCAATGATTGCCTTTTTTTTAAAAAAAAAAAAGATTTTATTTGAATGCCGTCATTGTGTCAAGAGGTATCAATATGTATTTTTCGTAATACTCGTGAAAAATGAGTATTCACAATGGAGAAAAATGATTTTTTTTTTTTACTGGAGGCTGTGGATGCCGTTGGTATGTTAGGTGGTATCAATAAATGTTTCTAAAAAATTACACTTTTTAGTGCCGTTTTACATTTAAATTTTAAAAAAATATATATATCGTAGGTGATATTTTTAAAAAATTGGTGTACAAAGAGTAGTTCGAAGTTTTAGTTATTATTTTAGAAAGTTGAGAGATCTAAATTGAGGAAGTCAAAGAGAAGAAGGAAAATTTTTTTTAGTCAAAATCACAGGAAAATTAAATGAAAAAAAATAAAAATAAAAGCATCATCCCATTTAATTCCAATTAAATTTCACTTAACTTTCTTTTTATTATTCTGTTCTCTCTGTCTTCTTTTCACATTTCGTTTTTGTTTTTATCTTATTTTCTCAATGCTGATGTTTACCGTGGCCTTTTATGTTGATTTCAATGTCAAAAAGGAGATTTCCTCTTTCTTGTTGACTTCTCCGATTTAGATCTCTCAATAGATGATTTCAAATCCTCTAAAATAATAACCAAAGCTTTGAATTATTTTTTCATGTATTATTTAGATATTTTATTATTAATTAATTAAGTTAGGTTATTTTTAAAAAACCAACATTCAGTAATTGTAAGAACTGAAACCTTTGGAATTTGTTTTCGAAAGCTAATTATTTGGCTAAATGGAGATTTATTTTACTAAAAAAAAAGAATTTCTGAAGAAATGCAGAATTTTCCTAGGACCCAAACATGATCTGTTTTAGAAATTTATTTACAAAATCCTTAAAATAACAAAATATATAAATGAAAAATCACTTTCTATTGCATAGCTTTTATATACGAACAGTTGTTCTTATTTCACACAATAACATAATTTCATAACTTTCTATAAATATTTTAATAATTCAACTATTAAATTTAAAAAAATATTTATATTGATTCGATAATTTTTTAAATTAATCTGATATTTCTATTATGTTAATTTAAAATATTGTTTATATCATTATATTTTTAATGGTTGAATTTTTACATAAATATATAATTTTAAAAATTAAATTATTATTTCAAACTTGAAATACATTATTTAATTTATGTCAATAAAACAAATAAAATTGTATATTAATTTAAAATACTGTTTATTTCATTATAATTTTAATGGTTAAATTTTTTACATAAAATAAATAATTAAAATTTTAATTTATTACAAACTTTAAAATACATTATTTTATTTACTTAAGTAACATGAGAATAGTGTGTAAAACTGCATATAACTGTAGCCATAAATCAGAGCAGGTACAAATTGATGATCTTCAAGCAATATTAGATCCATGTCATTCAACCAAAAGAGACCACTATTAACAATCAACAAATTAAACATCACTACATTAATCTTTATAATTTTATATACTTGTTAGGATGGTTACCACTATTGGTCCAAAACTTATTTGGGTATGGGTAGATGCCGATTCAAACTCACAAGGTCGCAAATTGAGCTCGCATGATGAATTTGCAGATTGAGCTCATAGGCAGAGTTCGCTCGCCGAGCCTTCTCCCCTATGAAGTTATACGTGCATAAGAACGTGTAACACATGTTAATAATATGTGTAGGTTATGTGTCTGTATACATGAAGTCTACTTAGCATATCATCTCAACGAATAATATTCATATCATATAAATAGACAAACATTACTAGAAAAAGGGATCAGAGAGAAAAATTCTCCAATAATACTTTTTAAAATTTAAATTTTAAGTTCAACTGTTAAAATTATTTCATTAAATTGAAGTTAATTACATTGTCACTTTTTAGTTATAAGTGTTTTTTTTCTATTTGAAAATATCATACCAACAAATTAATATTGATAACAATTGAATTTGAATTTTAAAATCTGAAAAATATATGAACTAAATTTCTGAAAATAAGAGTAAAATAATTAAATTTCAAATTTATGAAAATAAGGTATTACATATTTCAACTTAAAAATTTAAGCACTCAAAAAAATAAACATTGAAAATCGCTTTGATAAATCCCATTACAGGCTAAGCTGCACTGGATACCTATGAATGCAACCTTCCCAGGGACTATTACACGATGGCTTAACATTCTTGAGTGCCAACCAAACTGCACTGTTACATTTGAAACCGCTCCCGAAAGCGATTTGCCAAACCCGATCCCCCTTCCGCATCCGACCCTTCGCTTCCATATAGGCTAGCTCGTACCAGATCGAACTCGATGAGGTGTTACCGAACCGGTGAAGCGTCATACGAGAAGCTTCAACATGTACCGGAAGAAGATGCAAATTCTTCTCGAGCTCATCGATCACGGCTCTCCCACCGGCGTGTATACAAAAATGTTCAAACGCGAGCTTGAAATCCGGGATATAAGGCTTGATTTTAGCATTGATCAACTTGTTGGCAACTAATGTGAAAAAGAACAAGATTTGTTCACTTATAGGAAGAACAAGGGGACCTAACGTAGTAATGTTGGACTTAAGTGCATTACCAGCAATCGTCATCAAATCTTTAGACAATGAAACACCTGTTTTCCCAACATCATCTTGTTCTTGTTGGACACAGTTAAACGCCTTATTATTAGCACCGCAATGTGTACGTACCACATGAATAAGTTTATACTTACTTCTTAGTTGGTCCACTGATTTATTCGATAATAAAACGGCAGCACCACCGATTCGAAACAAGCAATTTGGTAACAACATTGCTTTTTTGTTACCAAAATACCAATTTTGTGTAATATTTTCAGTACTAACAACGATGGCATAATTGTTCCGATGAACTTGTAACATATCTTTAGCTAAATCAACAGCTATAACACCAGCACTACATCCCATACCACCAAGATTAAAGCTTTTAATATTACCCCTCATCTTATACTTGTTGATAATCATTGAAGACAATGAAGGTGTTGGATTAAATAAACTACAATTAACGACAAGAATCCCAACATCTTTTGGCTTAACATTAGTGTTAGCAAAAAGGGTATCTAAAGCACCAAACATCACCTGTTCTGTCTCTTGTCTTGCAGCCTCCATTGATGGTTTTGGTGGAAGACAATGCATTGCTTCTGGTGCACATGTTTCTTCTCCAAGCCCTGACCTTCCCAAAATCTTGTCTAAAAACACCAAAGAGGTCTCATCAAAACAACCCATTAGCTTACAATGTTTCATGAACCGGTCGTGTTCCACTTTTAGCTTCGAAGGAGGGAGATAACAGGCATAATCCACCAAATAAACGGATCTTTTTCGGGTCATAAAGTAAACGATCGACCCGACCAAAACGAAAGCCGACAACACGACGACATAGACAAGGTTATGTTCAAGGTGAAGCCATGTTTGGTGGATGTCATTAAGGCTTAACCTCGATGCTTGAACGATGATAACAGCCATTAAAGGGACTAAACAAAGCTTTAAAAGGTGAGTTATGAGATAATGGTAACCAAGTTTAACGTACTTCAATTTAAGTACCCTATTGTTTGAACTGTTTTTTTCACCATTCATGGTGATGGGTGATTCAGAAAAAAGAAAAAAAAAACTGCGTTTTAATTTTTTTCTTGAAAAAGCTAAAAGATTTGATGGAAACTAGTTGGATTTTTTCGCTTGTTGTGAGCAAAAGGGGGTATATAACTATATATAATGGACAAAATTAAGAGTTTGTATTGAAAATTTTGTGGGTGTTTAAAGAGGGTTGATGAAGCATTTACAGCAAAGACCGGCCGCCATTAAAGAATACGTAGAGTGTTTGATGACTAATATTATTACCAGTTGAAATATACCGTAAGTGTCTATACTCTTCAACAATTTAAAATTTAGTCTCTTTATTTTTATTATAAAAATTTAATCTTTTTACTTTTTATATTTAAAATATAAATTCAACTGTTAATATAATTAAAATTATTATGTTAAATTCTTTCTCATTGTAACTTTGTTTTTCTTGTTATTTGGCTATCAAAATGAGTATTTAAATTAAAAAAGTAAGAAATTAAAATTTTCAAAATAAAAGTGAAAGAGCTAAAATAAAAATTTATAAAGAATACGTGTACTAATAATGTATTTTAACGTATATGTTTTAAAGAGCAATGATGAGAGGTTGGAGTTAGGTCGTTGGGCGTTGTGCGAATCTTCTTTGAGCTTTGGGTTTTCCTTTTGATGCATTTATGGAGTTCCATTGACAATTATGGACATTTACGGTCTAAGTAAAATTAGGTTCGAAGTGTGAAATGGTGAAAAGTATTCACGGTTGTATTATAAATCATAATAAATAAATTTGCGTTTCCTTTAATTTAATTTTTATATTTTAAAATTAAATTTAACAGTTGACCTTTTAAAAGAGTAAAATTAGTTTTTAATAAAATATTAATTAAAATATTAATTTTTAATGATAATGACATGACAATTCATATACAAACTCTAATTTTTGAGACGTGTTTGACTAATAACGTGAGCCCAAGCCACACTTGAAGTAGTGAACAATCTTAACTATTAGGTCATCACAATGGTTCGAGGCAACCATAAAATTTTTCTTAGAATTTTACTTAGTATTTTTCATTAAACTATTCATAATTTTTGAAAAATTTAATTAATTCTTCAATTCTTTTCGAAATTCTCATTAAATCTCTTAATATTTTTATTAAATTTTAATTAAACCCTAAAATTTTTAAAATTTTCAATTAAGCATCCAAAACCTTTACTAGATCTTACCTAACTTGATCCAACTTGTATCTCTATACAACTACCGTTGTTTCCCAATGAGGTCCCTTCTATTTGACTCAAGGGCAGCGCTAGATTGGACCTTAAAATGGAAAAATTATGCTTCAGTCCTTCTAAAATTTAAAAATTATAAATTAATACATAATAAAATTACATTTTAACCTTTCATAAAATTATAAAATTTTTAATTTCATATAAAAAATTACTGAAAAAAAATACATTTTACTTCTTATAAAAAATTATAATTTAAATTCGACTCCTACATCAAAAGCACACCACAATAAAAACATGCATGCATCTTCCTAACTTTCGAAACCCAGAATACACCCATTTCCTATCCCTTTCTCAGTATTCGTATGAACTTTCATTAACACAAACAATACCATACGTACACAAAGGCTAAAAGAACCACAAAAAAAGGGAAACACCCAACGCTCAACTGCCCACCCTCTCCATTATAACATACGACAATACTTGCAATTAAAACATTCTACGGGTTCTTCAATGGCTGCTATACTTACTGTATTTCATGCACATGAAAATATAATAACACATCTCATCATTAGGGGCAGAGGGTTGCTTGCCTTTTCTCCTAAAAAATAAAAATTCTTTATATAGTCCCATTAGTTTTTAAGATATCACAAATTAATATGATGGTAAAATTGCATTCCCTTAATTTTTTTTTATTAATTTCTTTCCCTAAAATAATTTCATTGCTTATTGTCAGTGAAGTAAAAATAATAAATGAGTTATAAGTAAATATTAATAATTGTATTTTAAACATTAACAAATTCGAAACCTAAACTTGAGGGACAAATATAATATTTATGATTAATATATTTAATTATACTTAAATAAAATTATTAATATTTATTTATAAATTTTTCACCTACTAATGATAATGTTATTCATTGATGTTACATCACATGTTATTCCTTTGATCAATCATTTAGATCTTTCAAGGAAAATCATATACTTGACTCTTCGCGTCTGAGCTTTATATTTGAACAAGTTCTTACTTGTTCTTAAATGGCCGCCGGTCGTTATATGTATATACCATTGTTCATTATAAACGAAACCCAATTCACTTATCAATCTTTTAGAAAAACCAAGTTTCCTTTTTTACCCGACATCGTGAAAAATAGTTCAAAAAATGGAGTTCAGGTCCTGCAACCAAGGAGATTGCCTGATTTCTTACGTAGTGTCAAATTAAAGTACATTAATTTCACAAAAAAAAAAATTAAAGTACGTTGAACTTGGTTATCATTATCTCATAAGTCATCTTTTGAAACTTTGTTTGTTCCCTGTAATGGCGGCTGTTACCATTCAAGCATCGAGGTTAAGCCTTGATGACATCCACCAAATGTGGCTTCAGCTTGAATATAACCTCGTCAGCGTCGTCGTTTTCTCTGCTATCTTTGTCTTCGGGTCGACCGTTTATGTTATGACACGAAAAAGATCCATTTAATTGGTGGATTACGCTTGTAACCTCCCTCCACAACACCTCAAAGCCGATCACCGGTATTTCATTTAATATGCCAAGGAGGCGGCCGATTTCGATGAGTCCACTATGGAGTTTTTACGTAAGATTATGGAAAGGTCAGGGCTCGGAGACGAAACCGGCGCGCCGCCATCACTGCATTGCTTTCCCCCACGACCGTCTATGGTGGTGAAAGAGAAGAAGCAGAACTGGTGATGTTTGGTGCTTTAGATACCCCTTTTGCTAACATTAATGTTGAGCCAAGGGATGTCGGGATTCTTGTCGTTAATTGTAGTGTGTTTAATCCAACACCTTCATTAACGGCAATGATTATCAATAAGTATAAGATTAGGGCTAACATTAAGAGCTTTAATCTTAGTGGTATGGGATGTAGTGCTGGTGTTATAGCCATTGGTCTCGCAAAAGACATGTTGCGAGTTCATCGGAACAATTACGCCGTTGTTTTTAGTACCGAAAACATGACACAGAATTGGTATTCCGGTACCGAGAAATCGATGTCGATATCGAATTGTCTGTTTAGACTTGGGGGTTCTGCGGTTTTGTTGTCGAATAAATCTGCAGACCGATGGAGGAGTAAGTACAAGCTTGTTCATGTGGTGAGGACTGAGGACACATTGTGGTGCTAATCACAAAGCATTTAAATGTATCCATTAAGAAGAAGATAATGTTGGGAAATTTTGGGTTTCATTGTCTAAAGATTTGATGGCAATTGCTGGTAATGCACTTAAGACCAACATCACTACATTGGGTCCCCTTGTTCTTCCTATAAGTGAAAAATTCTTGTTCTTTGTCACATTAGTTGCCAAGAAGTTGTTCAACGCCAAAACCAAGCCTTATGTTCCGGATTTCAAGCTCGCGTTCGAACATTTCTGTATCCATGCCGGAGGGAGAGGCGTGATCGATGAGCTCGAGAAGAATATGCAACTTTTCCAATTACATGTCGAGGCCTCTCGTATGACGCTCCACCGGTTCGGTAACACCTCGTCGTGTTCGATCTGAGCTGGCTTATATGGAGGCTAAGGGTCGGATGCGTAAAGGGGACCGTATTTGGCAAATCGCTTTCGGGAGCCGTTTCAAATGTAACAGTGCAGTTTGGTTGGTCCTCAAGAATGTTAAGTCCTCATGCCTCATGTAGTAATGTTAAGTCCTCATGCCTCATGTAGTAACCCTTGGGAAGATTGCGCTCACAAGTATCCAGTGAAGCTCAATCTGTAAAGGGATTAATAAGTAGCGAATGTTCGATGTTCATTTCAGTAGCGTAACGGTGTCGTTTTAGTTAAACAAAATTAATTAATCTTTTAATTATCTGAAAGGATTTTTCACATAAAATTTCTATGTGTTTTTTTTTTCTTTACAATCATCCTATTATCATTATCGATATTTAATATAACATAAATAAAAATTACAAAATGATGTTCAACTATTTAAGTTTTCCTTGATATAAAAGAATCTCTCTTTATTTTAATTATTAAATAAAAATTAAAATTGAATAGTATCTAAGATAAATTATACCGTTACTCAATTTCCCTTGATTCCCAAACGTGGCCTTAACTTGAATTTCACGTTACGTCGAGCCATGCAAGGGAAACCCAAGTTGATCCTCCCCAAAGCACACCAAAAAACGACCTACTTCTTCACTTTCAGTACTCATTTTTTTTGTAAAATATTAATTTTTGGTAAAATATGTAATATACTCTTCATAAATTTAAAATTTAGTTTTATACATTTATTTTTAAGAATTTAATCTCTTTATTTTTATATTTTAAAATTTAAGTCCAATTGTTAACACTGTTAAATTTTTTCTTAAATTTATTATGGTCACATTCCATAATTTAATAAATTGATTTAAATTGTGAATATTTTATTTTGGTAGAAAAGACACAAGTTCAAGGAACTAGTTACAATAAGACAGATGGGGCCTATATTAATCATTGCTCCATCAACATCTTTTTCAAATAAAGATCGAGCATGATCAGGTGAGTCTTCAAAAGCCAATAATTTATTAAGATCATTAATAACAATTTTGATTATATAATCTGCTAGTCTATTATATTCTTGTGGGACATATTAATATTTAAATTACTAGTTTTATTTGCATAAATCATGTATTAAACGAAGCTAGAGTAAATCCTTTTTATGTAACTCGTACTTCAACTGCAGAGCTTCATAGCAAAATGAAATTGAGAATATTGAATTTCATACACAAGGACTTTATGATAAAAGCGATAATAAAGTAATATATGGTTTATCCCGCATTGAAAAATTATGCTACTATTTCATTTCAAATTCAGTCAATACCATAATAAATTTAATTGAAATAAAAATTAATCATCATATTCAAAAAGCAATATTATATCAAAATTAAAAAAGAAAGAAAGAAAAGTAATAAACAACATTAATGCTGAAATAACATTTATATCACATCATATATTATTATGGTTTTCACTATTAATCTTAATTCGTAAAAAGTTTGGTGAAAGTCCTAGAATCATTAAATAAACTTATTGAATGCCATTAATAGACTCACAAAACGTAAATTTAATAGTAATAATCATTATTAAATATTAAAATCCCTCAAGGCATGCTGACTCAGCAGCTTCATTTACAATAACATAACCACCATCTAAACATAATTTAAAAGACTAATTAATTTTGTTTAACTAAAACGACACCGTTACACTACTATAAAATTAAACATCGAACATTGGCTATACTAATTAATCCCATTACAGATTGAGCTTCACTGGATACTTGTGAATGCAATCTTCCCAAGGGTTACTACATGAGGGCTTAACATTCTTGAGGGCCAACCAAACTGCACTGTTACATTTGAAACCGCTCCCGAAAGCGATTTGCCAAATACGGTCCCCTTTACGCATCCGACACTTCGCCTCCGTATAAGCCAGCTCGTACCAGATCGAACTCGATGAGGTGTTACCGAACCGGTGGAGCGTCATACGGGAGGCCTCGACATGTAATGGAGAAAGTTGCATATTCTTCTCGAGCTCATCGATCACGCCTCTCCCTCCGGCATGGATACAGAAATGTTCGAACGCGAGCTTGAAATCCGGGATATAAGGCTTGATTTTGGCATTGAACAACTTCTTGGCAACTAATGTGGCAAAGAAGAAGATTTGTTCACTTATAGGAAGAACTAGGGGACCCAGTGTAGTGATGTTGGTCTTAAGTGCATTACCAGCAATTGCCATCAAATCTTTAGACAATGAAACCCCAATTTTCCCAACATTATCTTCTTCTTGATAGACACATTTAAATGCTTTGTCATTAGCACCACAATGTGTCCTTACCACATGAATAAGTTTATACTTACTCTGCCGTCGGTCTCCAGATTTATTCGACAACAAAACCGCGGAACCCCCAAGTCTAAACAAACAATTCGATATCAACATCGATTTCTCGGTCCCAGAATACCAGTTCTGTGTCATGTTCTCGGTACTAAAAACGACGGCGTAACTGTTCCGATGAACTTGCAACATGTCTTTTGCAAGATCAATGGCTATAACACCAGCACTACATCCCATACCACTAAGATTAAAGCTCTTAATATCACCCCTCATCTTATACTTATTAATAATCATCGCCGTTAATGAAGGTGTTGGATTAAACAAACTACAATTAACGACAAGAATCCCGACATCCCTTGGCTTAACATTAGTGCTAGCAAAAAGGGTATCTAAAGCACCAAACATCACCAGTTCTGCTTCTTGTCTTGCAGCCGCCATAGACGTTCGTGGGGGAAAGCAATGCATCGATGGCGGAGCGCCGGTTTCGTCTCCGAGCCCTGACCTTTCCATAATCTTACGTAAAAACTCCATAGTGGACTCATCGAAATCGGCCGCCTCCTTGGCATATTCCATGAAATACCGGTGATCGGCTTTGAGGTGTTGTGGAGGGAGGTAACAAGCGTAATCCACCAAGTAAATGGATCTTTTTCGGGTCATAACATAAACGGTCGACCCGAAGACAAAGGTAGCAGAGAATACGACGACGCTGACGAGGTTATATTCAAGCTGAAGCCACATTTGGTGGATGTCGTCAAGGCTTAAACTCGATGCTTGAACGATAAGAGCCGCCATTACAGGGACCAAACAAAGCTTCAAAAGGTGACTTATGAAATAATGATAACCAAGTTTAACGTACTTTAATTTGACACAGCGTGAAAAATCAGGCAATCTCCTAGGTTGCAGGACCTGAACTCCAGTTTTTAAACTATTTTTCATGATGTCGGATGAAAAGGAAACTTGGTTTTTCTAAAAGATTGATGAAGTGAATTGGGTTTCGTTTGTAATGAACTATATATATATATAACACGACCGGCGGCCATTTAAGAACAAGTAAGAATGTTAGATTGCTGATATTCAACATATGTTACTGACTACGATGGTAAAAGAAAAAAACTATAGTTAGAGATTATTTCTTCTCTTTTTAAAAATTATGTATAACATTTTTCCATCTCATAAATCAATACACTTGAATCCAAATTTTCTACATTAAAAATAATACTCATATTAATTGAACTAATATTTAAATAACTATAATTTCTTAATTTTATAAAAATTATACAATATATTTCACCTTTTAAAGTTTTTTACTATATATATTTGATTTAATTTTGTAAAAATTAATATATCATAAAACAACATTTAAAAATTGGGGCACGATCAAGTAATTCATTTCAAATTCGAGAACGAAAACATTATATAAAGCTCAGAGTGGGAAGAGTTTGAGTATAAGAAAAAAAAACTTGGGTTTTTTTTAAAAGATCTTATTGATTAATCAAGGAATAACATGTGATATACCATTAATTAATAGCATTATGATACACCATTACTAGGTAAAAAAACTTATAAATAAATATTAATAATTTTATTTAAGCATAATTAAATATTAATTATAGTTATTATATTTTTTCTCAAATTTAGGTTTCAATTTATGATTTAAGATTTAAGTTTTATATCACGTTTTGGATGTAGGCTTAAAATTTTGAGTTTATAACGAGCTTTAAGTTTTAAATTTTAGAGTTTAAAGTTTATGTTTAAAATAAAATTATTAATATTAATCTATAACTCATTCATTATTTTTACTTCAACAGTAATAAACAAGGGTTAAAAATTATTTTAGAGGTGTAACTTTATCCTTATACTAATTTGTAATGTTTTAAAACTAAGAGTATTATATAGAGTTTTTTATTTTTTAGGGGAAAAGACAATTGCTTACCCTCCTCTATCCCTAGTGATGTGATGTGTTATTATTCATCGAAAATTATAAAATCACAATGCATAAAATATATTTATTAAATGCAAGTAGAGTAAGGACCAGCAGCCGTTGAAGAACCCGTAGAATGTTTCAATTACAAGTACTATTGTATGTTATAATGATGGAGAGGGTGGGGAGTTGGGCGTTGAGCGTTGAGCGTTGGGTATTTCTTTTTTTCTTTTTTTTTTTTTGTGGTTGTTTTTTTCAATTATTGCGTTTTTTTTCTTCTTTTAGCCTTTGTATGAATGGTTTTGTTTATGTATTAATGAAGTTCATACGAATATTGAGACAGGGATAGGAAATGGGAGTACTATGGGTTTTGAAAGTTAGGAACATGCATGTTTTTCTGATGTGTGGGGTTGGAGCATGCATATGTTTCTTGTAGTGTGATTTTGAGGGTTTGGAGTCAAAATTAAATTATAACATGCATGCGTTTCTTGTGGTGTGATTTTGAGGGTTTGGAGTCGAAATTATATTATACTTTTTTATGAGAATTAATTTTTTTTGTTATGTATGTAAGTTTGTAATTTTAAATTTTTAAAATGGTTAAATTAAAATTTTATCATTTTGTAAGAGATAAAAATATAATTTTATTATGTATTAATTTATAATTTTCGAATTTTAGAAAGACTGAAGCATAATTTTTCCATTTTAGAGCCCAATCTATAGTTGTCCTTGAGTCAAAGAGAAGGGACCTCAAGTCTCAATTGCATGGCTTGACCTAAGGTGAAATCAACGTTAAGGCTTTGTTTGGGAAACTAGGGAAGTTGTGTAAAGATACAAGTTGGATCAAGTTACGTGAAATCTGGTAAAGGTTTCGGATGCTTAATTGAAATTTTAAAAAATTTTAAGAGGTTTAATAAGAATTTTTAAAAATTAGGGTTTAATTAAAATTTTTTTAAAAATTTAAAAGATTTAATGATAATTTTTTTAAAAAAAATAAAGATTTAATTAAAATTTTTAAAAAAATTGAAAGGTTTAATGAAAAGTTGTGAAAATGTTGGGGGACAAGGCTCATGGCTCCCATTCCCATTTGCCCCTTATTAAACCAAAATAGATTTGAATTTAAAAAAAAAAAATAGATCTCAGGTTTGAAGATTATTTTTGGTAAACCCAAATTTATTTATTTAGCAAATTTAAAATGTAAAAATAATTATATCCTTGTTATTATTTATTTAAGTATTTTATTTATTTCTCTATTTTTAATTACAAAATAATAAAAAATACATATTAAAGTAATATAAAATTAAATACATTTGACTGACTTCATAAAGAAATTATATTTGACTTCAACTCAGATTAAGTATTTAAATTTTATATTTAATTTAGTTATATATTAGGCTTGATATGATTTCCTTAAATTAATTTTTATACAAAATTAATTAGTTATTATTATTTAAAATATTTTGATGAAAAATTAGTAAAATATAAAAGAAAAAATAATCCATCTCAAAATTAATATATAATTAAATTTAAATATTTAACGTGTATTTACATAATAATATTTGAAACGAAAAGAAAAAGTAAAGTAGAATATAAAACAAAATGTAATTATCATTAGTCATATTTAAAAAAACAAATTAATAACTAATGAAGCATTGACTAATTACAAGGTTAAAGCTTTAAGAACTTTAAAATATGAAGTCCAAGTCTTACTCTATGTAAATTATGTATGTGCTTTTAATACATATTTATTCTAATTTATTTGTTTTGGTCTAAGTTTGAACTCTAGGACATGAGTTCGAGTGTGTTAAAGTGCATTATCTTCCTATTTATGGGTTGGGAAATGGCTACGGGTAGTTCTAAGTATTGTGTGAAAAAAGGGCAAATATGATCAAAACCTATAATGATATTGTTAAAAAGAATTTAATTTGAGTCCAAACCTAAGAGGGGTTAGCTGGCTTTGTTTTTCTCAACCAAACGCATCATGGTACGTTTTTCTCAACCTATCTTCATGACTGACTTGTATCAAATTTGCAGAACCTTTTGATGTTGAATATAGAAGGGGCTAGTTGGCCTTATTTTTTGGTTTGTTTGCTTGGCGCATTTAGAAAAACCGGAATTTCTTCATTTTTAAAATGTGTATCTTGGAACTCCTTTGAGATTGCTAAAGTCTCGTATAGTTGGGCGAAGCAGTACATGTTAGTTCATAAGGATTTTCAAATTAGGCAGCATGAGGATAGCTCCAGTCAGTTTTTGTCAGGAAATTGGGTTCATTTAAATACCGACAAAGCAGTAAAACTGGATTTAGGGGGTCGGCAGAGTGTAGCAAAATGGAAATGGGGAATGGATCCTCAGGTATAATAGGCATTTGGAGAAATGTTTATGCCGAATTATGGGGTACCATGAATGGTTTGGTCCTTCTTTAACGGCACAATTACAGCAAAGTAGTGATTCATTCTAACCATTTGAAGATGTAATTAAAGGTATCCAAAATAATTTATTGGTAGTTTCAAATTCTGCTTTAGTTAAACAAATTCATCAAATTTTAGTACATGAAGATAATTGGATTTTGAGACATGTCTTTTAGAGAGAATAATCAAATTACTAATTATCTAGCCAAAGTATCTTTTACGGGAAGGAAAGTTTACATATTTATGATAGTCCGCCAAACGACGTATTAGAAGCATTCCATTTAGATATAATAAATGATATTTATCTTCATTTCAATCTAATGTCTTGTCTTGCAAAAAAAAAAAAAAATTGAGATATTTGTTCAGGTGAATTAATTATGTACTACCAATTTGCTCTTGTGATAAGTGAAATCAAATCAAATCAAATCAATTTTTTTTTTTATATGAACTGTGTTTTATTCTTCTAGTTCATAATTTATGCTAAGGTTTTCTTTACGTATAAATATGATGGAATATCCAAAGGTCAAAATTGACGACAAAGATGTCATTATTATTTGGCAACTTAAACATTAAATTTTCAGAATTAGTTATTTGGTGTGTGGGCATATTTAATGGAATTTTAGACCTTTTCAATATATGCAAAGTTCAAGTTTGGATTAAATTACGAAAAATGGTATAATTTAGAGGTTGATTTATCATTTAAGCCTACTTTTTTTGCATTCTCAACAACTTCTATTAACCAATATTAACACCCCTAAAATTTAGATTGATGATCCAATCGATCGGAATGGTTTGATATTGGTCAACCATTAATTTTTTTATCTCAAATTTCAAATTTATTTATTTATTTATAGATTCCATGCAGTTTCTTCAAATTAAGACTAGTTTAATCTTGGACACAAGTAAAAAGCTGAGGGCATCTAATAGCCAAACCAATGCTATAAATATGAGTGAAGTTAGAAATATTTTGGGGGTGGAATTAAATTTTAAATTATAATAAGAGCTAAAATTTAATTTTACCATTATATTAATTAATATATTTATAATGTTTAAAGGACTAAATTAAAATCATATCATTTATAAGGAGGCTAAAGTATAATTTTACAATTACTAGTTTATAATCTTATACAAGGGTAAAAATATAATTTTATATATATTATAATTACTATAAACCTAGCCAAAACTCTGCCCAAATCTCCTTTCTAACTCAGTTTTGTATCAACATATATTAATATTAATATTTTAATAATTAAATAATAATAAAAATATTTTTATTATTTAATTTGAATTTAAACTAGATCGATCAAGAAGTAAAAAAATATCTCGTCCAAGCTCAAGATCAAATTCTAATGCTTTGCTTATATTTTCATCGAAACACGATTTTTATTTTCTATATCAATTGTCTACTCAACAAAACTCTAAACCAACATCAACAAAATAAATAACACAAGTAAAGATAACAAAATTAATATGATTCGATTATGAGAGAGAGATGTAGATGCAGAAATTCGAACCTTAAGTTAATCCTTGCTAAAATATTAGAGGCTCTCCCATGAATATTAGGAAGAGTCAATGTTGTGGAGGGGCGCACATGGTTCGACATACCGCATATTGTGAGAGGTGGTTCAACGGACTAAACCTAACACCACGCTTCTTGTTTCTTATTTGTGCACTTTTAGCCAAAATTTATAGCAAACCCTCCAATCACCAATAATTTGAATAACTTTGACTTCACGTTTATATACTACCAAAATTCATACTTAGTTGTAGGGATAAAATTCGGATTGTCGATTCAGACATTGTAAATTTGGATAATATTTAGATTTGTATTTTAAATTATTATCTACGATAGATTCAAAGCTAATGCATATATATTTCATATATTCATTATCTAAATCTGTAATTTTATTTGAATAATGAATGAAAATTTGGATTCGAATATTTAAAACTATTGATTAAAAAATACTTATAATTTTAATTTTATATATACAAAAAGAATTTTAGTAGATTCAAATTTGGATTTTGATATCTGAAAAGTGTTTAGAAATTTTAAAATCGATTTTTTGTTTTTACTGATTCGAATATTCGATGGATAATGGTACTTAATTTGGATTTAAATAATAAAATTTGGACAATTTATAAATAATAAATGAATTTGATTATTTAGGCAAATATACAATTTTGAATTTGAATAATTCAACAAATGCGGATATCCGATCCAGTGTCATTCCTAGTTAATTAAAGCAATAAGTATGGGATGATGATGGGTCAAATGTAAGCAAAGACAAAGTTAGAAATTTAATATCAAGGATGGAATAAAATTATAAATATGATGGGTCAAATGTAAGCAAAGACAAAGTTAGAAATTTAATATCAAGGATGGAATAAAATTATAAATATTTGAGAGACTAAAACTAATAAATTTTTTTTAAAAGAACTTTAATCGAGTACCAATATTTTGAGGCTACACGTCGAGTGTAAGGATTTTTGTCTATCTTATTCTAAATCCTTTGACCCATTATTGCTTTAATGAAAATAAATCATTACAAGCATTGAATTGTAGAATTTGAACTCGGGATATCAAAAATTTCAAAGCATTTTCTTTACCATTAATAAAGTGATAAAATTTAATTTTAATCTCAAATATTTATAATTTACGTTTGATCCCTCAAATAATTTCTGTCAACGTCTCATTAAAAACTTAAGCTTTATTTTAAAAATCTATCGATTAAGCCAACTATATACAGTAAAGCTAGCATATTCATTTTTTAAAGTTCCTAACTAAAATCTACAAAATTAATAAAAAATCAATAAATTAGAGTTAAATTTTTTGTCAATTATGTGCATGATTGGTTAGAGCACAATTTTGGCTTAATGTCGTGAAGCATGGGGACTGACCCAAGTTTCTAGGGCTCATAATTGAGAGATTAGTTAAAGTCTCGATGCTTGATTTCATGTCCTAAATTTAGTAAGATGTGGAGCTTAATTTGCTGACAAATGTTGTCTTTTTTCACTTTTTTATTGCTACTTTAAGACAGTCAATGTTATCATTTGGGGGTACCTAATTTATTTGCATTACATTTCAAAAGAAAGGTCATCATGTAGGTCATCATTTAGAATCAGTTGTGTTAGGTTCACAGATTTTCACCATGTGTTTTTGTTAAGTAATCTAATCACTTCATATAAAATTAAGTAATTTAATTTTGGGTAAATTATGGTAGAAGTCACTCGATTCTTTTTTTTTTGTCACATAATTATGAAAAGTTATAAAATAATCACCTAACTATTCAATTTTGATTTTTTTTTTATCACCAGCTGGCTAATGTAAAAACGAAAACACCCAAAACTCCAAGATAATTAGGTGACCAAAAAAGACAAAATTGAATAGTTGAGTGATCATTTTAAAACTTTTTATAATTAAATGACTACTAATGTAGTGCACCCTTTAATATTTATAAAGATTAAATTGCATATTTTAATGTTTGTTCGGTTAAGTGGTAAGGAATTCGAATCTTGTCAATAGAGGAAACAACACTGAGAGAACTTGCTGCTCGAAATGAAATTTGACCCAACTCGATTCCAACAGATTTAGTCAGGCTCTTGGGGCATTTGCATATTTAACTACAACGCATGAAATGTTATTAGTGCTGGTTACGCTTGTCAAGTGCAACTCTAGTTGCAACTTAACTTGCATCTAGATGTTATGTAATTTGTCATATTTGATTGACATCTTTTAATTGAAAAATTTAGACTTTTTAATGTATATACTTGGAGAATTTTTAGCAGCAGTTTATTGAGTTAAGCGTGAAGAAAATCAAATCAAAGGATTCTTTGAAGATTTTTAATGTAATTGAGTTTCTTTTTTAAGAAGATTACTCTTAGAGTATCTTAGTTATTTTGTTCCATATTGAAGAAATTAGTTTTTACAAACTTTTAAAGCCAATTTACGAAAAAAAATATTAGTTTATTATTAAGCATGAGATTGAGAGCACTTGTTTGGAATTTTTTTAGTGCATTATTATTTTAAAAAAATTGTTCTCTCTATTCAAAGTTGCAACTTGATAATGTTAAACTTAAATCACATTTGTACTCCAGATTAGTAATAGATTACTCTATGAACAAAACCTAACAGAGGTAACAACATAGGTGGATTTGAGGGGGGTAGACAGGGGCCTTGGCCCCTAAAAATGAAAAACTTTCAATTCAGTTCTTTTATAAATAAAGAAATTATAAATTAATATATATAATAAAATTACATTTTGCTTCCCCAAATGAAAAAATTATGTTTAATTCATTTAAAAATAATGAAATTATAAATTAATACTTCATAAACTCATATTTTAATCTCTCCGAAAATTTTATAACTAAATTCTGGCCCTATTAAAAAAATTATGTATTCCCCTAGATAAAAAGTTTCTGACCAATTTCTACATTCATATGCTCTCATATATATATATATATATATATATATATATATATATATGTATATACACATTTCCATTTTGTTCTTTAGCATCCCATTTCGATGTAAGTTTATGCTTCTCCATTTTTATTGTACATTCATTGTCAGATTATATCTGATTCAATAATTGTTATTGTACTTCGATTCTTCAATTATTTGGCCTCCAACTTTAGCATTATTGATCTATTGATTTTCTCAAAATAAAAACACTTCATATGCTACATAATTATATATATATATATATATATATATATATTACAATAACATTCCTTCCTCAATTAAAAACAAAAACAAAAGAGGAAACAATGATCACACATTAAGCTCTTCTTCCTCTTCCTAATACATTAATGGCTATTCTTAAGTACTACAATTACTGCCACACACACAGACATATATAAGGGTGAGATCCATGCAAGTCCACCATTTTTTCTTCTTCATTTGACCTTCGGAATTTTTCATGCTGCATATTTAAAGAGAAAATCAACAAAGGGATTAGCCATGTAATAAGTTTAATTAAAATATGTCATAAATCTTTATACTCTTCGAAAATTTAAATTTTTTTTTAACTACATGTTACCAGATAAGTTTTTTTTTTATTTCAAAATATCGCACCAATAAATTTAATAAAAAAATTAACCTTATTAATAGTTAGACATAAAGTTTTAGATTTAAAAATAGAAGAATTAAATTCTAAATTTTCAAAAAATATATATAAATACTTATGGCATATTCTAAACCATTAAAATTCTTTCAAGATGCATGGCTCCATGCATTATAATTAATGATATTATCAAAACTTTGTAGGTTTAGGTTATATTTACAAACCCGAGACATAATTCATTTGGTTCGTACAATCATCTTTAAGAAGTAAGATTTAAAAAAAATTTGAATTGATGATATAATACAAATTAGGGTTAGTATTGATTTGTTAAAGAAATATATATAAAATTAGGGTTAGTTAAATCTCTAAGTTACTTAATAATCAACATCGGCTATCAAACACGTGTATTTCAAGAAAAAGTTCGGAATAACAAAGCTGAACATCGATATCACCCTCTCGGGTTTTTTACCTTGACGATTCCCGGTAACGGTCCAATAGTCGGGGAAAGGAACCCGACCCGACTCGATGCGTCTAACATCTTCAAGAAGAAGCTCATAGTGCTTCTTCACTTCCTCAACAGTTTTCTCTCCCACAGCTTTAGCAACATTGTACCAACGATCTGGTGTGTCCTTGTCGTAAACAGCTAAAGCCCTTTCGAAATCTTTGTTTTGCTTGGCTGTCCATGAACCAGACATTGAATTCGATGACATTTTTTTTTTCTTCTCTTAAGGCTAATGAAAATGTAATAATGTTAGCAGTTTCAAATTTTAAATAAAAATAAAATAAAAAAAGAGGAAAATCATCAAAATTTGGAAATGATGAAGAAGGATATATAAAGAGGATGATGGTAATGAGCAAAAGCTTTGGCAATGGCGGCTCTTTATAAGCAAGAAGAGTAAGGGGAGTTAGGGGTGGTGGTGGGGTATACGACCAGTTGGCATACGAACTTCCAAAAACCATTGTGGAATTTTTAATGATTTATTGGATTCTTTATTTTTCTAGGGGTTTGATTCTAATTAAAAGTTGTAAAAAAAATGATAAATTTTGAAAATTTTAGAGGATTTGATTAAAATTTGCAAAGTTTTTGTAGGGATTAATTAGAATTTTTAGCAGGATAGCTCTTTTTACCATCTGCCCCTACTCGGAAGTATATATTTATGTTTCATATATATTTGAATTTTACGTGGATAAACTTATTTTGAATATTTTTAGGATATTTTGATTCGGGTTAGTTTTGAGTTTAAGTCATTCTAGTTTTGGGTTGTTTTGAATTTTAGTCATATAAATTTATGGGTCGAGTTATTCATATTGATTCATTATGAATTCAAATAATTTTAAGTTTCGATTATTTCGGGTTGCTTTGATTTTGATTTACTTCAAGATTCAAATTTATATCAATTTAGGTTCGGGTTGGATAAGTTTAAGTTATTGTCTTTTTATTCTTAAATCAAATTAAATCAGGTTTAAATCTCGATTCATTAAATTAAAATTTCAAGTTTATATAAGAACTGATAGATCTAGATGTGAGCCTATAAAGCATGGTTTCCAAATATAGTAAGTTATGTCACCATGTGAAATTTAAAAAAAAAAAAACTTTTTTAAAAGTTAAAGATATTATCCTTAGAAAGGAAGGGGTAGTGTTTCTTCAAAAGTATTTCTTTTTAAAAAGTAATATATATATATATATATATATATAAATTATTTAATAAAACATATATAATCTCGTAAAAGTATTTTTAAAATAAAATTTTAATTAAATCGGTATCTAATTAAATAGTGAGAGAAATTCAGTTAAAATTTTATTATTATTAATATAGATAAAAAGAACTTTAAAAATTAAGATACACTATTTATTTCTATTAAAATATTTTTGAACAACCTCATTATAGCTTTTGATAGTATTTGTTATTTTTGAAATAATGTTTAAAATTACCTATAATCCTTTCTCAACTTATAAATAAGAGGATAATGCGTTTCAGCACATTCAAACTCACGTCCTTTTCAATTAGCAACAATTTAAATGAATTAAAATTTGAATTTTTTTTCAAATAATTTCTATATAAAAAGAAAGTGAGTATGTTGAATTATGAGATAGGGTAAAATAGTTCATTTTGTTTTCGTCGTGCTAAAAGATCATGTGAATCGGTGAAGTGATTCTTATGTTAGTAAAATGTAATGCTTGAAAAGTGCAAGACTCCGCAAAAACAGGATTTTCCCTTGTTTTCGCTAGTAATTGACATTGTTCACGTGCTCTTTTAACTACGATTTTCCCCCTTACTTCCCTTCCCACCAATGTAATTTCATTTTACATGAATGAGGATTGGATGTGAATTAGAACAAAAATTCAAAGTTTAATTTAGGTTAAAATATGTTTTAGGAGGGGTAGGAATTGAATTATAAATTTTTAAAATGTTAAAATATAATTTTATCATGTATTAGTTTATAATTTTATCATTTTTGAAAAAGACTAAATATTTTTTTAAGATTTTGGGGTCAAAGTATAATTTTATCGTATAAATTTATAATTTAATATTTTTAAGGGGTTGAAATGTAATTTTCTATTTTTTTGGGCGCCATGCCCGTACTTGCCCCCTTTGCATTTTTCCTTACTTTTACTTTTCAGATTTCAAAACTTAAGTCTAATAGTTAACATTTTAAAATTTAAAAAAAAAAACTCACTTGAAATTTGGTGGAAATGTAACTAAAAAATGACAA
This sequence comes from Gossypium arboreum, assembly GCF_025698485.1. Lineage (NCBI taxonomy): Eukaryota > Viridiplantae > Streptophyta > Magnoliopsida > Malvales > Malvaceae > Gossypium > Gossypium arboreum. Next base: position 123,093,908 of record NC_069070.1, on the reverse strand, counting down.
TGTAATGAACTTAAATTTAATGAAATAATTTTAACAGTGTTAACAGTTAGATCTAAATTTTGAAAACTGAAAAGTAGAGAGATTAAAGTTTAAACTTACGAAGAGTACAAAAATTTATAACACATTTTAACCTTCAATTTATTAATGCATTTGAAAAGTAGGGATGATAACAAGACAGGATAGAATGGAATTTTCTTGTCCGCTTTGGTCTCGATTCAATTTTCACTTGTGAATACCTTAACTTGTCCTATCTTGAACCGTATTTAATAGATTAACACTTAACTCTGACCCCAACCCTAAAGTGATTTTCTCGATCCACAATTTTAGAACGTTTTATATAAGAATATAGAGAATTGTTATGAAATTAAAAGATAGATATTTTAGTAAATATATCGATATGGAATGGGACGAATTTTACTTAAATTCAACTCCAACCAAACCTCAAAAGTCTCAATGAAAAACCAACCTTCCCCACCCTAAACCCAATTTTTGAAAAAGAAATCATTTCCAATAGGGTCGAGGCCAGTCAAAATTCATTTGTTTCATGTTTTTCTGTCATCTCTATTGAACAAAAAATATTTCTTTAATTAAAAATGATCGGATTTAAACATAGAATACATTGAATAGTGATCTCTAAAAAGTAATTATATTAACTATGTGAACTAATCTTTAAGATTGGCTTCGAGTTCGATTTCTATTTCCCCTCCATAGAGGGAGGAACTTAAAGAGGGTAGGCAGGGCTTCTTCTAAAAATGAAAATTTGTTTGCTTAGTCTCATTTGTTTGCTTAGTCTCATCTAAAATAATAAATTCATAAATTTATATATGATAAAATTATATTTTGACTTTCAAAATTAAAAAACTCATTTTAATCTCTTAAAATGATGAAATTATAAATTAATAAAAATAATTTTATGTTTTGACCCTTCAAAATTTATAATAAAAATTCGACCCTAAAAGAAGTTCTAAATCCGTCCCTGCCTCCGTATGTTCTTGCTCAGCTCCTTGTATACTCTCAATCCCAGGTGAGGTCCATTCTCCAAACATAGACCAATAACTCTGAAAAGATCAATTCTTCAAAGATGCTGAGATTCAAATACCATATAAATTTTAATTGTAAAAATATATAAATATTCATATAAAATTATTTTTGAACAGTAAAATTAATTATTTGAGTAGATCAGACTAAACTTGACCTGGACTATTAGAATTTTTAAAAAGATTCGAGCCTTGACTCGACCAATGAATACTATGGTGGGATGTTTTTGGAGTATACTTTTCTACGTAGGGGAAAATTAGGTTGATGTTAGTACAGTGTGTCGTCAACAACATTTCCAGGCATTTTCTAGCTGGCTTTCTTAATTTTTCTTACCAAAGGTCAAACATATGTTACCCACTTTTTCATTTTACAATTTGGGAGCTTCTTACAATTTGTTCAAATGTTCGGTTTTTCCGGTAAATGGCTTTGTCTTAGCAACATTTCTTTTGACCGGACATGTGTTACAAGTTTTTCGAGTAGATCTGATGAAGTAAACATGTTTATGATTTATTATTTTTGGGATTTATACATATATATATATATATATATATATATATTTGAAGAGAAATTTTTGAAGTATTGTATGTTTGAAACCTATAAGTGTTTTATACATTGTAGAGCATGATTTATTATTTTCGTGTGTCACATACGATTTGACTGACGATGCGCTTTCATTTTGTTGAATCTGATGCCTCTTTAGGCAACTTCAGGCACTCGAGCTCTCTACAAAATTGAGAAACAAAACTTGTGATCGAAACAATAACAACTCATTGAGGGATTCACTGACTCTAGATAAACAATACTCCAAAAAGTTTTCCTGAAAGTACCGAAAAGCTCTAAATAAACCTAAAAATATTGATAATTTCAAAAAATGATACACTTGAAATACATCGGTAATGACAAACATAAATATACATCGATATATATATATAGAGAGAGTGTCTGGGTTAACCATGTTTTTTAGCTTCATGTACATGCATGGTGTGTGAAATGACCCAAACTAAGGTTATTGGGTCATATTAAGCTTGTTTAAGGGCTAAAAGAGTGAAAGTTTACTCGAAATTTGAGAGATTATATAAAAATATTAAGTTTGAAAAATAAAATTTTAGTAAAAAAATGCTTATTTAAAATTTGGGTCAATCTCAAGCTCTAAATTAGAGCCCAAGTCCACCCAACTTGACCCGTTTTCAAATTTATGATGTGCTATTAATTTTATTTGATATATCATGTAATTTATATCATATGAAAATTAAATATACTATACTATAATGCAAATATTTTAAAATATAGTGTATGTTTAGAATAATAAAAGAAAAAATATAATGGTAGTAATATATATAATTACTAAATATTAAATAAAATAACTATATTTAAATAATAATAATAATAATAATAATAATAATAATAATAATATAGACAAACCTAAATGAGTTTAAGTTAACCATTTATAAATATGAATAAATTTAGACAAAATTTGATATCCATATTTTGGGTTAGAATGGGCTTGAACAACTATACATGATATTAATACCATTCATAGGCCTAACTCGAACTTGATCTAGCCTAATTCATAAACATATGTAGTTCATATAATCACACTTAGAATGATATTTAATAGGGACAGATCTCAAAATTGCATATGAACTTTAGTTTAATGTGCAATTGTATACATGAATTTAAATTTGATGCAATTATACACGTGAAACTTTGATTGTGTTTCAAATGTATATATGAAACTTTAATTTTGATTCAATCATACACATTTAAAAAATTAAATACATCAATTTATTTTTATATTAGATAAATATAATTATCTCTGTGTGTAATATATAAATATAAAATAGTGTTATATCAATAATTGTATTAATAATTTATGAGAATAAGATCAAATTAAAATTTTATGTATAAAATTACACAAAATTAATATTCTTGTACACAATTGCACGAAAAAGAAAAAAGAAAATGTGAGAAACAAAGATAGGATGGATACGACACATGCTAAACTATTTGATGCTACAAATTAAAAAATAGTTCCCAAAATGTGCATAACATGTTCAAAGTTGGCATCAAATAAAAATAAACTCAAATACTACCATATAGGAGAAAGGTTATCCATGATTTGAGTACCTTATTTGAGTATTGGGAATTGGTGCCCCAACACAGAATCAATGCCCCTTGAGCGTGACTGCTCCACACCTCATCGGCGCCCTTGCCCCGTCCTTTGCTTGCCCCTGCGCCGCGATTTGGCACCCCAGCGCTGGTTACATTATTTCGACGTAATTCTCTGCATTTTGTTCGAGTTTTGAGGGCGTTTTGGTCTTTTTCAAGCAAGCTTCTGTACCTTAATTTAGGTTAATTAGACAATATAAATACTAGATTTTTAGAGGGAAGTTAGGACTTTTTTAGTTGTTTTCTAACTTTAGTATTTCTCTTGTTATTTCTACTCTATGACTTTTTAAACTTTCTTTTCTAGTCATAGTAAATTTCAAAGTTTAATTTTTAAAGTTTATGAAATCTAATTATTCTTAAACCTTTCTTGGTTCTTTAGTATTTGCATGTCTCCTGGTTTAATCAAAATATTTAGACTTTTGAATATATATCTACATATAATACATTATAATATCACAAAAATTTATACATAAATAAAACTAAATACAAATAACTATAACATTTTATAAGTTATATAATTTGATTTATTATCAATGCATAAATTTATATATATTAAGAGTGCATCTGATGTAAAAGTGAGGAATTCAGTCGTTCTACATTTAATTTTAAAGCAAATAGATAAAATATGAACTAGTATGGTTCAATGTAAAAAAAAAAAAAACTAACTTCTCATGTTTCAAAAGGGGAAAAAAAAAACTTTGATATTTAGCTCAAAGGTGTTAACGTTGATACCCATATCGTGGGTTCAAGTCTGTTAGGTTCGAAAGTATCAATAGGGAGGTGAATTTGTACAAACAAAAAACATACATAAACAACTAGACATGGCAACACAAACATGCTTGAATCAAAGAATCACTAGATGAGTCCTTTTTGTAACCAAAAAGCATATTGAATCAACGTACCAAGCATCTTAAAATGAAAAAATAAGACACAGAAACTTAGCAATGGCATATTAAGCACATTTCACATATTTCAAATATGTTTGTATACACTTGCACCTATATACAACCTATATAAGCTTAGGACCACCTATTCACAATAAATTTATATTATAATATACACTATTTACATGGATTAAACAAAGCTTAACTTAAAAATTTTAAAATTTATTTTTGCTTTGTTAATTGGCTATCGTGATAGTAAAACTTGAAATTTACATTTTTAATGAACTTGAACTTTTCTAACAACTTTCAAACAATGAAACAAATTTGTTCAAGTGATCAAATGACCTTATTAACAAGGAAATCTAAAAATAAAAACTCAAAAGCTCATTTCCTTGAACTCATAATGGATAAAAAAGTGTAGAAATATCATTTTAAAGCTCTTTGAACCATTTAGTGAAGTATTATAACATGATTTAAGTATGTCTAAATGATTTCAATATCCATAAATCATCAAAATCAAATTTTGGTCATGTAAGCTCTAAGAGCCCATCAAACTGGCATTCAAAAACATTAAAATTCAAATTATTACAAGTTTTTCAAATTTCTTTATCTAAGCACGCTTAAAACTAAATTCTCAAAACCTTCAAATCATTTTCTCAATTGTCACTTGCTTAAACGATTTTTTAAAATTCTTTTTGCTAAAATAATTTTTCAACAACAAAAACTATGAAGCTTTGTATGCTCCTAAGATGTGCAAGACTGCAATGTATTATAATAGGCATTCCTCCTTTAAACATCTTCAAGCATGATTATATTAAAACATGTTTAGAAATAACAAGTCAATAGGCAACCGATTAACACATAATTAATAAAATGTAAGACTAAAGGTCATCCATCATTCTTAGTGTGTTTAGAGCATCTAAAATTTTGTACTTTGCTCCTCATTGCTCAAACAAACTTGCAAGAGACATTCACTTGGATTTAGGTACCCAAATTGCTTTGAATCCTTGAATATTAATCATTAAGTCTCATGTTATTTTTAGAACCCATATTTGTTTAATTTATATTGAATTATTTTCTTTATTGGACAAGTATGTCATGTATAACCATGGAAATGATAATGTTCACACTTTACCATTTTTGACGAGTTTTTAAAAATAAATTCTTTTTCTTTACTCAAGCTTTCAAGTTTCATTTTCAATTTTAGATTTTCTTTTGCAAATGAAACACACTTAATTTTAAAAGTTTCTAAGTCATTTGTCAAATTTTCATTATGGCTTTCAAAAACACTTTTAGTTTTCCAGAGAAAATCATTTTCAACCTTGAGTTTAGAAATCATTTTCTTATACTTGAAATTCATGGTCTCGAATCCCATAGCTAACTCACTAAAAACATTTTGTAACATATTAAAAGTATAAGAATTAAAATCTCATGAGTTAGAAGATACTTTGGGCTCTTCAAGAGCCATAAAGCAAATGTTGTCAATGCCTTCATCATTGGAGTCATCATCATTGGAAGTGTCACTATTATTCCAAGTGGCTATCGTGGCTTTTTTTTTTTTTTTGCTTCTTCCTCAAAGGTCATACTTGTTTTGCCCCAACTTTTGCAAATATAACAAGCCATTTTCTTTTCTTTTTGAAGCCTCTTGCCTTTATCTATCTTTGTGAACCTTTGGAATTCTTAGCAAGTAGGATCACCTCTTCATCATCCTCATCCTTATCATCTTCATCATTTCTTTCTTCATGGATGGATGACTTTAGTGCTATTCCTACTTCTATTGTTTTTTTATGTTACAATTTCATCTCATAGGTCAGGACTGAACCTTTGAGTTCATCTAGAAAAAGCTTATCCAAGTTCTTTGATTCCTTAATATTTGTCACTTTAGCTTCCTATTCATTTGGTAGACTACTTAGCAATTCCTTCACCATTTCTTTGTTGGAATAAGCCTTCCCAATTGCCCTCAACCCATTGATGAAGTTGGTGAATATATCGAACATTTCTTTGATGCTCTCTCCCAACTTCACCTTGAAAAGCTCATAGCCAAGTGTGAGTAGACCAATATTGGATTCATTGACTTGGCTAGTTCTTTCATGAGTGGTGGCAAGCTTGTCCCAAACTTCCTTGGCATTTTGATATTGTGGCACTCTATTATACATATTAGACCCTAATACATAAAAGAGAAACATATGGTCTTAGCATTGAGTTGAGCTTTATGCTTGTCACCTTCTTCCCATTCATCTCCGCCATCGGGCACCTTCAAGTCTCCATTAGAGATGATCTTCCATACATGACAGTTATTTGGTTGAATGGAGAGTATTATCCTTGTCTTCCAATATGAATAACACTCTTTACTAAAGTAAGGAGATCTTGTAACAAATTATCCATCTCTTAAGCTAGTTGAGTTGAAATAATGTGTCATTTTCAAACTTGATATTTGTGCCTTGAATCGTCTTTTTGGTGGTGAAATCTTCAATAGAGAGCTAACTTTGATGACAATTTTAGGTCCTAAAATACCAAGTAGGGGTGAATTGATATCTTAAAACTTCTACAAACTATTCTAAAATAAAACAGAAAATGAGAATAGTTTGGACAATTTGATTTATAATGGTTCGACCCTAATTTCCTACCTTTACTACCTTAGTACACCTCAACTAAAGATTTTCCTAATTCACTAGAAGAATTGCTACCTTTCAAAGAAAATGTATAACCTTTACAATCTTTATCTTTTGACAAAAGCTAAGATAGAACCTTTCCCCTAGTTTTTATAGCTAAACTAAAACTCTCTAGCTTTTTTGGCTCAATTAGAAACCATTTACAATCTACTTAAGGTTTATAAAACCTTAAGTATACTCTTTACAACAAATAGAAGATGAGCAAACTAATAAGAACCTCCCTTTAATAGGTGTGTGTTTACAAATTAAAGCTCTAAATAAAAAATATGAGAGTAAGAAAAGATTTGACAATAAGATTTCAAAGAAATATGCATAAGAGAAATGGAAAAAATAAAGATTTAAAGTTAATTATCTTGTGATGCTTAGGTATCTCTCTCTTAAGTCTTGAAGTGTTCTTGATGAGTATTTATATCAAGAAGTAATTTGTAGTTGTTTATAGCCATTAGGGATGTTTTGAAGTTGTTTGGAGCATTAATTTTAGGCTCAAAAAGTGATATTGCAACATATGTTTAGATACATAAAAATTATGTATCGGTACATCTCATAAAAAATAGCCTTTAGAAAATTATCATACAAGACCATAGGCTATGTTTCGATTGTAACGGCCTAATTTTCAGTGGTGTCGGAAATGGTGATTTGAGATCACTAAATTCGACAAATAAGATTGAACAAGATAGTAATTTAATATTTATGAGTCAAGTAAGAATTTAGAAGAATTTGTGAAATGGTGAAATTAGTGAATTAAAAGAATTTATTAGGTCAAACGGGTCAAAAATGAGGTATCGAGACCTCAAAGTTGAAAATCGAGCTATAAATATTTTTATAAATATTTATGGAGTGTCATTGAGTTAGTATTAAAGTTTCAGTTAGAAAATTTTAACGTTTGGATGGCTAATTAATTGAAAAGGATTAAATTGAAAATAGCACAAAATTTGTTAAATTGTGAGTAAATAGCTTAAGTATTTAAAAGATGGATTTAAAGAGCAATTAGACCCAAAGGTTAATGGCTGGACGGTTTGGGTATGAAATAAGCAAGAAAACAATGTGAAAAAGGGCAAAATTGGAAATAGATAAAAGTTAATAGTTAAATAATGATGTAATTGAAAAATCTAGACATTTTCTTCATAATTTCTCAGCCAAAACGCCATAGAAGGTCTGGAGAAAGCTGGTTTTCATATTTTTACATCATGTGAGTCTAATTCTTGCTTTTTCTTGATAATTTTATGTTTTTATGACTTTTACAATTAGGTCCACTTGTAGAATTCATTAGTTTTTGATTTTATGGGTGAAATTGGAAGTTACCCTGGATGGATAAGGAATTTTATGATGAATTATTATGAAATTTAAGTTCTAATTTCATATTAAGGTGGTTTTATTAAGTGATTTTGATAGGAAATGATATTTAGGACCTAATTGTGAAAAAGTTGTGAATTGAAGGTTGCTGTTGAAATTCAGAATATAAAAGGTTTTGAAATAGTTTATAATGATAAAATAAGTGTTAATTGAGAAAAATTAGTTCAATTGATGGGTGAATTGAGTAGGGACTAAATTGTGAAAACTGTAAATTTTGGGGTAAAAGTGCAATTTCGAAATTTGAACAGCATAAATTGTGAAGTGAAATAGAAATCAAATAAATGCTAATGAGTAGAAATATTTTATATTATAGATCAAGAATCCAAAGAAGAACGAGGAAAAGAAAAAGTTGCGGAATAGTCCCAAAATTTCAATATCTTCTACAAATTAGGCGGGTAAGTTCATATGGTTGAAATTAGATGTTTATTTGTAAATGATTGAAGTATATAATGTGTTATTATATACGAATTTGTTGTGGGATTGTGTAGATTTTGTTAATGAAAGAATAAATGTGGAAATGCAAATTAGGAAAAACGCAGGATCGAGTACGTTCGTATCGTGACGTGTGATGAATTGACGGATAAGACCATGGTTGTTCCATGGCAAAGTGTGAAATGTAGGTATGGTATCATCCATACTGAGTTGTGAAATGTAGGTATGGTATTATCCATATCTTGAAGTGTGAAATGTAGGTATGGTATTATCAAATCCATCTTGAGTTAAGAAATGTAGGTATGGCATTTCCCATCTTGAGTTGAAAATGTAGGTATGGTATTTCAATGAGGAAAACCATACTGAGTTGTGAATCGTGGCATTGAGCAACGACGTACTCAATTTCGTAAGCCGTTTCCTAATTTGATTATAAGAAATAAAGAGAAGTGATCCAAATGGAAGAGATTGAGTAGTTATTCTTGTTGAGCTCAACTATGTGAATTATTATAACAATGGTTGTGAATCGCAGGAAACTTTAGTAAATGTTTTGGTATTGTTTGGAAATATTATGTTTGGTAAGCATTACTTTTAACCTATGAACTTACTAAGCTTCAATAAGCTTACTTGTGTGTGTTTAATATTTTTATGTAGATTGACTTGAAGTGAAGTGGGTAGATCGGATCAACACAACAAAGCACACTATCCAGATCAATTCCGGTAGCTTTTGTTTTATGTTTGAAGATTTATATGGCATGTATAGAGTTTGAATGAATTGAAGTAAAGATGTTATAAACTAGTTAACAATATTTGTACTAAAATAGTTTTCGTAAGTAGCAGTAGTTTGACTTTGAAAAATCACTAAAAATAGTAGAAATGGAATTAAATAATGAATAAATTATGGAATCGAATCTCGATGAGTCTATTTTCATATGGAAGAAGCAAAACAGGTATATGAGCTATATTTTATGAGATGTTTAAATTTTTATGAAACAGGGCCAGAGCAATTTCTGGATCCCCTGTTCTGACTTTGAAATTCACCATAAATTTTACAAAGATAATTAGAAGTCATACTTTATATGTGCAGATTCCTTATTGAGTCTAGTTTTATTAGAGACAAACGGCATAGTCATTGAAGCTCTGTACAGAGAGATATCTGATTTGTAATACAAAAAGGTCAGAGTAGTCAAACCCTGAAACAGGGAGATTTTAAATAATAAACTGTACTAATTGGCTTGACCAAAATTCTAGAAAAAATTCGTAAGTAGATATATGAGTATAAATTCAGAGAAAATTTACGGATTTGGATTTCGAGTTTTATAACTCGAGATATGAATTATTTAGCAACTATGACACAGTTGGACAGCTTGTCTGGAAAGTGTGATATAAATTGTTTGAATTTGTTTAAGTGCTCAAATAAGTTTAGTAATGCCTCGTGCTCGACTCCAGCGACGGTCTCGGGTAAAGGGGGCGTTACATCGATACCTTCAAGTCAGTAGCTTGTTGACTTTTTATGCTCCAATAAATTAAAATATGTATCGTAACCTAGTTCCAAACTTGTATAAAATCAATTTAAACACCTTAGAACACTTTAGTATGGCTCAATTTTTTTTTTGATAAGTTAAAACACATTTGAAACATGTATTTGAGTACTTTGCAAGTCTTTGAAAATGTTTGATAAAACTTTCAACCGAATTTTCACTAAATGACTTATGAAATATAATATATAGAATTCAACTTAAATGTTGTTATATCAAAAGTTCAGGTTATCAACGTTAACAGAGTCGTAGGAATTCCCTACTAATGATATGTTTATATAGTAGTAATTTACTTCTGTCGTGGTGTGTGAGTTGTACCAAAAAAAAAAATTCAACAAGGACCACATTGCTCACTTTTTTTTTTCATTTTTCATGTCACTTCAAAAGACAACAATTCAATATATTTTCATTTTTCATGTCACTTCAAACCTATTTAATTTTTTACCTCTTTGCCTCAAAATTAAATGTACACGTACTTTTCTCAAAAAAGGAAAAAGATAAAATGTACAAAATCTAAATTTCTCACTTTTGTAATGGAGAAATTAATTGATTCTTATTCAACCTATAGTACAAGCACCCATCAAACCTCAAATTTACTTAAGGTCATCTTTAGCTTTGCTCGTAGTCTCACTTGAGTCACCACTAAATGAAGAAGGATTGAGATGGAAATGCTTCGTATCGTAATTATTGTTGCTTCCATATTCTTTGCTTTCTGAAGTGTATGAACTCGATTCATTGCTAGTGACGTCACTTTTGGAGTTGGAGGTTGAACTTTGGTTGAGATTTGGGGTTTCACTTAGGTCATCTAATGGAACACCATCTTCTAATGCACGTACAATCTAATTCAATAGATTTGATTCATTAGTATTACTTGTTTAGGTGTGCTTAGCCTTTCTTTTCAAAAGCACATTTCAAGCTTGTTGAAGGATTTTTTACTCGAGAAGTATAGCAAGTTTCATGTGCTCAAAAACGGCGGACCCTCAACAAGTCCAAAATTGTCCCCAATGGGAGTTTTGTTTCCCAACTATATCAAAAGGCCAAGTGCTTGAAGAAACAACGAGCAAGTGCGAAGGGAGAGGGCAAGCAAGGGCCCTACCCCTTTAAAATGGAAAATTATGCTTTTAGCCCTTGAAAACTTATAAAATTTTAAGTTAATAAATGGTAAAATTATAGTCCCCCAAAAATGATAAAATTTTATTTTATTTATTCTGAAAAGTATACAGATATATACCAATACAATGGTGAAATTACATTTTACCTCTCATATAGATACGCAACTCCTTATAAAATTTTTTGGGCTTTGCCCCTAGTAGCGAGTTCACAGAGCGATAGCGTTTTGTTAGGTGCTTAAGAAGGTGGATTATGCATGATATCCCATGGTTGAATTGTAACCCATGCCTTATAACTTATAGGGCAATTTTTAGGTGAGAATGCTACCATTTAGGCTAACTATAAGACATATGTTCGAGTCCAACTATGCGCAATCGTGCACGGTTAACCTTCTTAAACACTAGACAAGCACTCCAACTCTGTGAACTTGCCACCTCTTCAAGCACCAGGCATGTGTATTTTTCTAACTTTTATATAAAAATATAAAAGATAAAAACACTCTCATAATAATATGTTACTTTAGAAAAAATAATGCATTTTTAGTAATTTTTTAACATCTTTAAAACCTAGTTAATGAGTGAAACCAACTCAATTAAGCACTTAAAAAACAATATAGATAAATACCTGTCGCATTTTGGGTCGTTGTCTAGCAAAATGCCTAACACATGCACTGGCACATGAAACCATGGATGCCATCTCATGGATGACAAAATTGTTTCCTAGTCGTGGATCCACCAATTGACCAAAATTCCCATCCTCCATAGCTCTTGCACATAAGGGCCTAGCCTATTAATCCATATACAAACATATATGGATATTAAATAGTTTAGCCATTCACTATCAACATTTGGTGTTATATCAAAGATGTTAAAATTTAGGAAAATAAACATGATGCAACGAAAATTTGCTAATGTCAAATTCCAATTTGTGCATAGATAAAGGAACATGGTTGCAGACTGGTTAACAAGGAATTGTTCCTCAAATGCAGAGAGTTTAGTTAAGATAGAATTTCCTTCATTTCATGTTAAGAAATTACTTCTAGAAGATAAACTAGGAAATGACATTGTAAGAACAAATTGAAATAAGGCATTATGATGCTTTCTTTTCTTCTATAAAAAAAAAGATGTTAAAGTTTATATATTTCATACCCAATCTACTAAGCTTTCATCCATATTCAATGTGGGATTATAAGGCCGACGTCCGGTTATCAGCTCCAATAACACAATGCCAAAGGAGAAAACATCAGATTTGTTTGTCAGCTTACCACTTGATACATATTCAGGTGCTAAGTAACTGCATTTGTTTGATTATAATAAAGATCATATGAGGCTTTAAACAATTCAAAATCAAAGAATTTAAGGTGTGCTTGGTTGCATGAAAAAGTGAAAGGTTGAAAAGAAAAGAGTGAAAGTGAAAAGAAATAAATTTTCAGTGTGCTTAGTAGTAAAGAAAAGTAAGAAGAATGAAATGATGAAAGACTGACAAAATTTTCCAATTCTAAATGCATAAAAGCAAAAGTCTAATGATAAATTTCATCCCTTTGCTTTATGAAAATAGAGAAATTAGTCTCTTTACTTTTGTTTGTTGGAATTTAGTATTAGTATTTTACAAAAATTAAAAAGTAGTTCAATTATTGTTATAACACAAGAACCATAACTATTATTTTTTGCTAGTAGTTTGCATATAAATTGTTGAACCGTTGATTTTAAGATCAACGATTTGACAAGAAGGATTAATAGTGGTATCCAATTGGACTCACTTCTTAGTTTTTGTAAAATATGAAGATATGATTCTAACAAATTAAGTAGAGGGATGAAACTTATAATTACACCAAAAATAAATAATTCCAATTTGAAATTAGGGTTAATGCAATTTTTTAGGGCTTAAATTTGACTATTGTTCCCACATTGGAACGAATTTTTTTGTCCAAGATAGTCATTAAACTTGTCAATTATTTTCACGCTAGGGCTTGAACTAGACAGTTTTTTCTCACATTGGGGTCTAAACTTTTTTTTACTCAAGTTAGACCCTAAACTTGACAATTATTTCCACATTGGGGTCTAAACTTCCTTTTGGACCAACTTTTTCAAAGGAAATATTAGGGAATAACTTGAACCAAAAAAGAGTTCAATCCCTAATGTAATAACAATTGACAAGTTTAAGAACTAAATTGGACAAAAAAAGTTTCGGCCCCAATGTGGGAACAATTGCCAAGTTCAGGTACTACCTTCGATTAAAAAAAACTCAAGCCCTAATGTTGGAACAATTACCAAGTTAAGGCCCCAAATAGTGCATTAACCCTTGAAATTATAAGACAAGAGAAAATAAAAAAGATATAATGTGTGCAAATTTACACGACAATGTATTTTTTTGAAAATTTTATTTATTTCCTCCCTTTTCTTTTCTTTTTTTAACTTTACCAAGTAATTGATAAGAAAAATATAACTTTATTCACTTTAAAAGAATTTTTTTTTCTCTTTCAATTTTTCTAAATTTTAAAATTTTTTCACCCTATCAATCAATTTTAACCATTTTTGCTTACCCAAATGTTCCCATGACACGAGTAGAGACATGAGTATTACTATCTTGAGTAAGTTTAGCCAATCCAAAATCTGCTACCTGAATTACAATTCAAATATATATATTGAAAAAAATCTAAAATAAACACAATTTAATTAAATAATTTTGAAGTTATTGACATACCATGGCTTCAAAACAAAAATCAAGTAAGATGTTGGCAGATTTGATGTCTCTATGAATGATGCGAGGGTGGCCTGTTTCCTTAAATGGCATTAGAAAAAGAAATATGTAGAAATGTATTATGTGGATTCCAATGCACTTAAGTGTATAATATCCTCCACTTTAGATTGGAGGTTGTGGGTTATGTGTAATTTAGGTATTATATAAAAATAAACAATGTTATATAGGGGGAAAATTACTTACAATCTTCATGCAAGTATGAAAGACCTTTAGCTGCTCCAAGTGCAATTTTAAGCCTAGTAGGCCAGTCCATGGTTGGGAAACATTTCTCTATAGCCAAACAATTAATGATAGCATAAATAGGGTTATTATTATAATCCTATAAGTCTAATTACACCCTCAATCCTTGTATTTTTTAGATTTCTAAAATGTAGTCCCCTTATTTTAATTCTAGGAATTTAATCCCTTGTTTGATTAAAAATGAAACAAGTAGAGAAACTAAATCCATGGAATTAAAAGAAAAGGGACTAAAATTTAAAAGTTTGAAGAGTATAAGGATTGATCACATAATTAAACCAATCACATATTTCATATATAGTAAGCAATGTTGTTGAAAACCAACAAGCTATCAATATTAGTACTAGACTCATCCTAGTAAAGGCGAGAATATAAGTTCAAATCTTGAGAAGTGCATTTAACACTCCTAATCTGACATGGATTCATCTCAAATCTAATGTGACTCCAGATACTTTGTTTTACAGAAAAAAATTGATAAAAAAGTACCATTATCCCATTACATACCATGAAGGTGGAATTGAAGAGTTTTGTTTGGAAGAAACTCATAGACCAACATCTTTTTATCCCCAGCAATGGAAAACCCAACAAGAGAAACGAGGTGACGATGATGAATGCGGCTAATAATCTCAACTTCGGCTTGGAATTCACGTTGGCCTTGCCCGCTACTTGATTTCAAGCTCTTGACAGCCACTTCTCTTCCATTAGGTAAGACCCCTTTGTGAACAAACCCGAACCCACCTTGACCCAACAAGTTCTTCTGAGAGAACCCTTGAGTTGCAATGGCTAGCTCTTCATATGTGAAAGAGCACTTGTTGATCCCTAATGGTGATTGATATTTGGGTGTCAAATTTGGAGGTGATTCCTCTCGTGGTGACCCTCCTTTACCTACAATCCCACTTGGATTCACAGGTATATTAACACCATGCTCATTTGCTTCATTCCCAATTCCTTTTTCAGCATCACCTATACATATCAATCAAAATGCATGGCAATTTTCAAAAGAAAAGATTGATTAAACACTTTTTTTAACATTAATCTCATCATAGGTTCTTATCATATTCACTCTTTTTTTATACAATGCCCAGAACTAACCATAGCCCCTCCCCAACTCTTAAATAGGAGGATAATGCACTTCAGCTCACTCGAACCCACATCCTTCTGCACTGGCAGCAATACCGATGCAAACAACTTGAAGTATATGATTAAATTGTGCTTCTATTCCTTATATTCTTTGATGTTTAATCCCACTATTTTTAACTAGATAACTTAGTCTCATGCCGACTGAGTCCTAACTCGGTTAGCACCATTGATGTTACAACAACTTTGAGGTTGTGTGTTCAAGCGCGCTTAAACATATAATATCCTTCAATTTAGTTAGTTTAGGGTTTGAAGGTCTATGGGTAATTTAGAAAATGTATCAAAAATAATTTAAAATATGCTTTAAGTCCCTGTACTCTTCGTAAATTTAGAATTTAGTCCACGTGCTTATATATCCAAGAATTTAGTCCCTCTAGTTTTCAAATTTCAAAATTCAAGTTCTGTCGTTAACATCGTTAAAATTCTTTTTATTAAATTCTCCAGTGTGAAATTTTGAAATAAAAAAAATAATCGCTAGTAGCTATCTAACAAAAATTTGACATTGTAATACTTAAATTTAACAAAAGAATTTTAATTGTGTTAATAATTGAACATGAATTTTGAAATCCAAAAAGTAGGGGACTAAACTCATTAAAATATAAATAGAATGACTAAATTCTAAATGAACAAAAAGTACAAGGACTTGAAGTATATTTTAACGAAAACAATTAAAATAACACACATTCAAATTTAATTTAAGTTCATCAATAGTATAATCAATTAGACTTTAATTTTTAGATCAGATGATTAAAGAGACTAAATTCCTAAACTTAAAAACAGAGGAACCAAATTTTAAAAAATTCAAAGGGTAAAGAAACTCGAGAATTAAATCAAAATATATTTACCTTTTTGCACATGCTTTTCGAAGTCTTCTTTCCTTTTAGTGCGCATCGCATTGATGCACATTAAAATGAGACCAAGTAATAAACCAACACTAACTGGAACTCCTATTATAATTGGCAATGTAGATGAAAATGGCATATTAGATGATTTTGGTGTGTTTTCAATTTGATTAGTGGATGAGTTTGATGTTGGTGGTGGGGATGAAAGTATTGGGGTGGAAGAAGGATTCGGTAAGCTATTTTCAAGTGGCGAATTTGCTGGCAGTGGCGGCGGTGATGATGATAGTGATGATAATGATGGTGGTGATAATGGTGGTGGTGGTGATGGTGTAGGGCTTGTTACGGTGGTATTATTTTGATTGTTTCCATTGGTATTTGATGAGGGTTTCTGTAAAGGCGATGTTGATGATCTTGTTGATGATGATGAGGGTGATTTTGATGTCGATGTTGTCGATGATGTCCATGATGATGGTGATGATGGTGACGAGGACAAGGTCGAGTGTGATGACGATGATGTAGAAGACGATGTCGGTGGGAGCAAAGTGGGTGTCGAAGGTGGTGAAAAGGATGAAGTACTTGAATATGAAGGTGGTGAAGGTGAATTTGACTCTGCTGGGGGAGGCGGTGGCACCGAAGGTGGGTTTGGTGGCGAGGAAGCTGGAACTGGCGGTGGCGCAGTGGACTTATCCCCCACTGATGGAGGTGGTGATGAAACATGTGATGAAGATGTAGAACCTTTTGGGGAAGAAGCCATTTGGGGTATTTTTCACAAAGGTTTCCTTGAAAAACCGCTTCTTCTATCCTCCTAACAATCCCTTTTGGTGACCTCTACAATGAAATATACTACAAATTAGACATAAAATACTCTTTTACCAATAATCAACTATTTATTGTAATTTGCATTTAAAAAAATGACATACCATAAGACTAATTAGCCATGAAGAAGAATCCAATAAGAAAAATAAAAAAGCTTTAACTCAACAAATTAAAAAAGAAAATGGAAATAGCATACTTGTAAGAGAAGATAAAAGAGACAATGGAACAAATTTGGGTAATAATTTCCTTTTTTGTTTTGTTTTGTTTGGTTAGGCAAGCTCTTCCTAAACCATGAGTTTTCCTTTTTTTCTTTATCATTTCCTAAAATGGAGGGGAAACTCTTGGGGTTTCTAATTTTAAGATCAATTTTCCTTTTTTGCATTTTGTTTTAGGATATATATATATATATATATAGATTCTACTTAACTTACTTGTTCAAGTTGTGTCTAAATTGAAAACAAAATTATAATTTAAAGAGATGAATGACATTATTTGCAATAGTTAAAATCTTGAACCTTCGAATGTTTAGATTAAAGTCTCATTATGTGAAAAATTATGTGCGAACTAATTAGTTAGTTGAGTTAAATTATGGTCAAAGTTTACTAAGAGTTCCTGTACTATTAAGTAAAGTTCTTTTTAGTCCCTCTATTTAAATTTACTTTAGATTAGTCATTGTATATAAAAAATTTGTTCAAATCATGATAACGTTACAGTTTGTTAATAATTTGGACAAAATATAGCATACCCAACAAATTTATCTATTATCTGACCCATAAAAAAATCCAACCATCCCCCAAAAGCGTCCATATCACGTGGTTGGAAAATACATAGATTTTTTTTTTGGTGGGGGGATGGTTGGGTTTTTATGGGTCAAGTGGATCATATCAGTTGGATATGATATATTTTGTCTAAATTATCAATAATTTATTAGCAAATTGTAATGGTGTCATGATTTAAATGAAATTCTAATGTACAATGATTAATTTGTTGCATTTTTTAGTAGATGGACTAAAATGAACTTTACATAATAGTATAGGGAAGAAAGTAGATTTTGACCATTAAATTATTTGCTTCAGTGATTGTAATGATTAATTCTTATGGAAATTATTGATAAAGCTGAATCTTAGTTTTATAATTTTATATTGCTTATTTTTGTGTAGGATGTAAATGAGAAGGCTGTGTTTGCAAGATATTGAGTTTTAATTCCCAAAAGAAAAAAGAAATGGTTTCAATCAATTTCGAGTCAAATTTGAGTAACTTTAACTATCGAGTAAAATGAATTTGAGTATTCTTATGCTCAACATAAGTAGGGATGAAACCATAAATTTTATTATAGGGTAGAATTGAATTATAAATTATTGAGAGGTCAAAATATATTTTTATCATGTATTAATTTAAGCTTTAATCAATTTTGAAGGACCAAACATAATTTTTTAAACTTAGGGGGCAAAGTGTAATATTGGCATTTTCAATTTTGTAGATCTAGCCTATGAACTCACAAGGCTTTTTGCAAAACAGCTCAAATGGTAGCATCCTCTATGTAAAATGACTTATATGTCACAACTTTTTTGCTCAAGTCTAGAGTTGTTCATGGGCCAGGTTGGGTCAAATTTTAACAAAAATTAAGACTCGATTGATATGTTTGGGATCGACTCGAAAAATAGGATTAAAACTTTGCTCAATCCAACCTAGAATATAGATGCTAAACCCAGATCCGGCCCATTTTACTTTTTTTTAAATTCTTTTATTATATAAAACAAATTTAAAAATATAATATATTAAATACACTAAAAACATTAAAATAAATGTTTTCCAACAAATTGAAAATATATTAAAAACATTGAAACAAATGTTTCCTAACAAATTTTAAAAAGACATGTATCCAAGCCAGGTCTAGCTTGAGCAAAAAAAGCTTATTTTGAGTCCCATATTTTTGTCCCAGCATATGTTTTTGTCCAAATCCTTCTATTTTTCGAGTAAGCCTTTAGGCTTGATTGAGTGACTCGATCCATGAACAACTCTAACAAAATCTCTTCTATTGAGCCTAACCGAACACGAACTCTTCAGACTTATGTAATTTTTGTCTATTCAAATATTTTAAGAGTTTCTCCTTTTATGAACCCTTTAGATAGAATTAAAAACCTAACCAAGAAGTTTTTTTTTTTTCATGGTAAAGCCTAATAAGTAGAAACACCTCCACTTTTATGTTAAATTAAATTCAAACCTAACTTGAATTACAAGTAAAACTCCAACTTGTTAGGGACCTAATTTCCTTCTAACTTTTTTTTTAATGTTGGGCATGCAATTTTACCCAATTACTTCTTTTTTTTTACAAATATATATGTTAGGATTTAATATTTTTAAATTTATTAGCTAAAATAATTATTAATTAAAAATTCTTTCCTAACTTTTAAATAGAAAGATAATGTATTTCAACATATTCGAACTCATATTCTCTTACATTAACAACAATATCAATATTTAATTTTTATTAATTTATTATTAATTCACTGTAATGGATGCCACAAGATTAGTTATTATATAATATTTATTGTGAATGTAATGAATGACACATGTATTCTTATAAAATATAATTAAAAGAGCTTCTCATTTAGACAAAATTCTCGATTGAAACAAAATATGAATGATTAAGATTAATTTAATTTTTATATCTCAGGAGCTGTGAATTTTAATTAATTTCAGATTAACAATCATGTGTTATTAAATAAAGGTAAAAATTCAACATTAGTTCTTTTATTATGCTTAAGTTCTCAATTTAGTCCATATACTTTACTCTCGATTATTTTCACTTTTGTACTTTTTTTATTTTTAAATTTATTAAATTAAATTTTATCATTTCTAAAGTCTTATGTAGCAAATATATTATCACGTTTATCATGAATGTCACTTGTTATTTCTACGATACTTATAAAAAAAACTCATGTCATTTTAGTTAATAGATTTAATCGTTACTATTTAAGTTAAAATTGAATTTTCAAATTTTGAACAATATAGGGATTAAAAATAATTAAATTGAAGAATAAAAGATTCAATCCACAACTTATATATAATACGTGAGTAATAGTAAAATTTAACTAAAGATATTTAATTGCTATTATTTGGGTCATGACTCAAATTTCAAAATTAAATTCATAATAAAAGAATAATTGCATAATTTGACCTTAAGAAAAATGAGAAAGAATACTATACATTATTAAAAGGTTTAAATACAAAATTTACCTTCAAGCTATGCCATTTTTTTTTCATTTAGGTACTCAAATTTTAATTTTATTTCATTTTACTTCAAAACACAATAGCAACCAATAAAAACATACCACATGGCACATTCTTATCGGGCATAATATATTTTTGGGGTAAAATAACGTGAAATGGATATTTTAGGTACTACTCTTGATAATAAAAAATTGAAGTACCTAAATGTGAAAATTGAAATAGTTTGAGGGCTAATTTTGGCATTAATCCTAAATAAAAAGAACAATGGCGGTCAAAATCAGACTTCGCGAACATTTTCAATATCAGACAGCTATTGTAATATAAACCCACAAAATTTTCCCAGAAAGAGTAAAGAGGGAAAAAAAAAAATGAAAGGTCGTTTAATCTGAAAGTTGTGGAATATATAGTTGATTGGGAGATTAAGAAAAAAAAATTTGAAAAAAAATGGATCCAGAGCAAACATTTATGAGGGTTCAAGGGAGATTTTCTCAGATATTAACCCCAAGAGTTAGGGTAGCATTGGAGTATATCTATCTCTTCATTGCTATTACTTTCTTTTGTATTCTTGTTACTATGCATGCAAATTATGTTCAACAGGTATTTTCTTTTAATTTGGTGGGTTTTTTTTTCTTTTTGCTGATTTTTTTTTGGGGGGTGGGATTGTTTAATCGGGTTTAGAAGAGTTTAGTTGACGTAATTTCAGCTAAATTTTTTTGGGTATTTCTTGTTTGGAACTGTTTTAGGTTTAATTTATATTCACTGTTCAGAATTCCAACTTACTAGCTTAATTTTATAATTGAAGTTTGAGAAAGTGGTTCTCTTACTGCTGACCGTTTGATCAACTAAATTTAATTGTAGAATAGATGATTTTAATGATCGAAACGCCCATTGGAATACGATTTTACAAGTACTATAAATAGTTAGAGGGTGTTCATTGTTTTACAATAGGGTGAACAGGATTGCTAAATATCATTAGGGAATTGAACTAGGATGGCAGTGGTAAGGGTGGTTACGGTTCAGTTCGAGTCAGCTTTGGATTTTTAAGGCCTGCTACTTTAATGAAGCAAATACTAAAGTCAAACATGCCAGTTACAAAGTCAGTTACAACTTTTATAGGAGACTATAATGTCTTGGTCACTGTTTATTTTACTTTGATTAGGAGTTGGGATGGTTCATCCATAGAATGGTTGAAAAATCTATTGTTTCTTTCTCTCCGTACAACATAAATGAAGGCATTCAAATGCTAACTTGATGATGATAGTGATCGAGGATTTACCCTTTAGGTTGCTAAGTGCCCAGTATAATTTGTGGTCTCAATCAATGACTTTCGTTTTGATGTTGCATAACACCGGTATTTGCTACCATAGCTCTTTGGAGAAACTGCAGTCTAAGAAAATGCATTTAGAGCATAAAAACAGTGCTCATCCTCTACAAGTCCCCATCGTACTAGCCTATCTCTTGTTGGGAGGTCTATCCAAAATTGCCATCTTAGAGATAATTGCGTGTTTCGGGGACTGAGAATTGGTACCAAATCAGTCTATGCCATTCAACTTTATCCTTCCCCAGCCTTAACTCTTGCTGAACTGCTGCCACTATGTATTTATCCCTGGGAAAGGCCTCTTAAAGTGCCATTCACTTGCTTCATGACCCGTTGTGCCATTGGCCTCAACTGCAGAAAGCTTTCACCAATTCCTAAGTTTGCACTTAGGATTTGATCCATGCTATCCAAGTGGAACCAGCTGAAGCAAGAATAGCCCAAAGGTTTCTAAGAATACAAGCAAGTTTCCAAGACTTTATGTCTTTGATTCCAAGACCTCCTCCAGGTTTGGGAAGACATATAGACTGCCAACTAACATGAGCACATTGACAAATGAACCAAGCTGACCTGAATTCCACTGGTTCGGGTTGGTTAATTTTTTACTTATTTAGAATAAAATATCAATTTTTATATTAGAAATAATTATAAATAAAAATAGAATTCTGTCTGGTTCAAATTGCTGTAGTTATTTAACTTTTGAACCAAAAACTGAACCGAACCATATATGTTTAAGTATTATATAAACTAAAATGAAGAAAATTCAATAAAACCAAACGAAACACTACGGTTTGAATCAGTATACTGTTTTCTCATTTTTTTTTTTTTTATTTTTTTGCTCAGCTCTATAAGTGGGAGAGGGATGGCCAACATGTGATTAATTTTTCCTTTCCCTTTAAATTTTTTTCTTGACATGTAAGGAAAACTTGAATGAATTGTGATACTTTTTTTTGCATATGAAGCCTGGATGTTCGAGTGAGCTCTCTGGAATTGATTCAAATGAAGTACAACTTATTCAGATTAAGGTAAGATATTAGCTTTTATTTGTAATATATTAATGATACATAGAGCTTGAAGAGACAAGAGACCTATTTGATATAATTCTATTGCTCCTTTAGACCTCAAATTTGTCCTTTAATGTAGATAACCAGTGCTGGCTTGTGGTCAAGAAATGAGTCTGAAACCGTTACTGTAGATAACACTGATTTAAAAACCGCAACTGAAAATGTAGAAGTTGCAAGTGTTGTTGATGAAGGGTTGATGTTCTTGGATGCCAAGTTTTGGTTGAACTGGTTTGATTCAGGCGCTAGGAAGGGGAAATCAGCATGGAAGTTCTGGAATACTGATGGTGATCTTATTAAGCAACATGCAGAAAGCTCTACCAATGGTGAAATCTCTAAGCCAAATATCGACAATGTTGTTGCTAAAATCGATAATGAGGAGACACATAACGGTTTCTCTTTATCAGCAAAACAGACATTTAAAGTAGCTGTTGTGCACTTTGGCAAAAAGTGGTACAGACGTTTATCTTTTATTTGGAGACATGCAGTTCAAATCTTTGCAAGTTTCCATAAGTTGTTGGTGAGTAAAAAAGGCAGCAAACATATCCTTTGTTTTCATGGCTTAAATTTCTCTTTGCTGAGTTTTGAACTTCTTAAGTGCAGAACATAACAGGTTTACATCTAAATCTTGATGTTCCTAAATGGTTGCGTATACTTCACTTCGACAAGCTTAACTCATATGCAGGTGATGACATCATTCTATCCTCTCATCTTTGTTCACTTGGTCAAATTGTGAGCTTTCAGAAATAATTATGAATACTTAGGTTTTATAGTAATGATAGATTTTGATTCTTCTTGTAAAAGATTCTGTTTCTTGCTTTGTTGAGCATGAATAGCAAATAACAAGCACACGAACGCGAACACACCATATATGTTATAAGCAATTTGGCATTTTTGGCATCCTAGGGTGTATACTTTTTATTTTATTAAAAAAAATTGTGCTGTTGGTTTCAGTGCACTGGCTTGAGAGAAGAAGTAAAGCATTTGAACCAACTTATCTCTATTCTTTGGAAAAGGTATTTTCTCTCAGTCTGAATTTTCTTCTTTTTTTTGGGTGAATCTTTGATGCATTCTAAGATTTTTTAATGCGTTCCACCATTTGAAGTCTGTATCTTTAAACATAAGAAAATGCCACTGCTGCAGGGTTACTTCTTGCTGCCTGAAGCAGCTAAGTCACAGCATAACATCCGTACTGTTAATATTAGCTTATCAGCTCGACATCCCTGTTTTGGGAACAGGTATATTTGCTGAAATTTACTATTTGCAACTTCCACTTTCATCTTTCTTAGATTGCTATGTTTTTATCTTCATGTGATGCGTAAATAAAATGAGAAAGAAAGCCATACATTAATGCCAACTTGTTTGCAGGTGGCAGCAACTTCTCATCAATAGATTTGTCGGGTATGACACTATTATGATGAATAGCTTATTGCATAAGCCTGGCCTAGGTAATACTTTGTATTCAAATGCTGCATCACACTTTTCTTCAATAGCTTTTTGAGTTTTACACTATGTAACAACATGTTTATCATGCAATATTTGATACAGTTCTTTCAATGCATCAGTGATTTTCATTTTAAGGTCGTTTTATCATTACATTCTTAGCTTTCATTTTATTAGTCACTTAACATCTTTGAATGATTATTTTCTTTATATATTCACAATTTATCATACATGTCCATAACATTATGCACTTAATCCCAGTGCCGATAATGGTCATTATGACATTATAAGCAGACTCTGCATATCCTTCTAGTCCTTATGGTAGCTTTTGTGTACCTAAATGTTTAAAGTCACCTTGTAGCTGTTGTTTTTTTTTTTTTTTTTTTGGTATGACCAACGTATCCTTTATGTCAGTTTTATAATCTATGAAGATTGATCCTTTGGGGGTCTGTGGCTGCCTCTCCCAACAATGTTTTTTTCAGGGTTTGAACCGGAGTTCTCTTTTTGCATGGTCATTTTGGGGCTATTTTGTTCCTCTTTATAGCTTGTTTTGGAACTGTATTTCAGGT
Source organism: Gossypium arboreum (assembly GCF_025698485.1). Lineage (NCBI taxonomy): Eukaryota > Viridiplantae > Streptophyta > Magnoliopsida > Malvales > Malvaceae > Gossypium > Gossypium arboreum. The sequence continues at coordinate 123,069,301 of NC_069070.1, read as the reverse complement.
TATCTTTATAACTTTCAGACGAAGGAGTTCTATAATCTTAGTTATGCACAAGAATTGCCTGGTAGTTCTGCAAGACTTGGAGGTTTGTAGTTTTAATTTCTTTTACACATTAAGACATTTTATTTCACTAGCCATCTAATGCTAAAACCACCTATGTTACTTGAACTTGGGTGTGAATGTCGGATACCTGTATGACTCCGACATGGATATGTTCAATTTTTGCTAAGTTTTCGCATGTGTTTGAGGGACCCTTTGAGTGCCATATTCTGAGGCCCGTGTCAGAAATGGGTTTCTAACACGTGTACTTCAAGAAAAATGGCACATACTTAGAGAACACATTAAGAAAGATAGAAATATGAGAATAAGAAAGAAAGTGGTACAAATGGTGAGAATAATGGCACTTGATCCTTATAAAATAGCAAAGATGATAGTATATTATTGTCATATTTCGTACTATAATCTTGTTTTGTCATCAATGGATGAAATTTTCCTTGAAGTTATTTTTTATCTGGTTTCAATGCAGACTACCTTGTCACCAAGTGCGGTGTGCTCATGATGTCTTTGTTTGTATTTTTCACAACGACCATGTCGGTATCATTTACATTGAGGGAAACTCAGACTCGCATGCTTAAGTTCACAGGTCCGTTAACTTCTATTTCTTGGCAGGCCATGTGACGTTGTGCAAGGCAATGTAATGTTTGTGCAGATTGCATTCATTTCAATTTGTTGAAGAAGTTTATGATTAAAAACTTGGATACCAACTTATCACCCTTAGACTTTTGAAATCCTTTTAGATGGGTTTTTACTTTTGATTTAGAGACTCTATGTTTTGACCTTTTGCCTATAGTTTACTGAAGGAGTTATTCAATTGGATTATATTGATGGATGAATTCTGTGTCTAGAAAGAGGTGGCAGCACTTTGACATCGTTGAAATGCATCATTTTTCCTTCAATTTTCAAATATGAATTGTATCTCCTTTTCTTAAATTATTTCAGTGCAGCTTCAACACCACGCTCGACATAGGCTTCCAACATTTCAGTTGATATTTGTGCATGTAATTGAATCGCTTGTATTTGTACCGGTAGGCATAAATCTCTTGGCTTTTCTTTCGAACTTTCAAGCGTTTGCCACTAGCCTTAAAGAATGTTGTTGTCGTCTTGCAGATTATGATTGGCATCCTCTTTTTTCTGTTTGAGTTCTATGATGATCAACTATTGGCTTTCATGGTTTTAATTCTTGTCTGGATATGTGAACTTTTTATACTGATCAGGTTCTCTCTCTCTCTCTCTCTCTCTCTTTCTCTCGTTATATATATATCTGAACTAGAAAGAGTTGGGTTATACATGTTTTCTTAGGTGTTAGGACCAGTAGGTGGTGTTTATGGCAGGCATAAATTTGAGCAAAATGGAGAAATCTCTCAACCTGAGTTACTTGAACTTCGGTGTAAGTGTCGAACGTGGGTATGTGTTAGACACGGGTATATACAAATTTTTCCAAGTTCTTTCATGTATTTAGAGGGTCTTTGGAGAGTCCTAATACCCACATTGAAATTGTGTCGGACATGAATACTTTAAGAAAAATAAAGAGTTGGAGCAACGTAGCTCTCAACTGTAGGTTATAATCATATAACTTCAATTAGATAATTCCGGCTCCTTTTGGTTTTTAATTGGGTGCAGGTTATTATCTACGATATACGATTGCATCGAACGAGTTTACTCCGTATCTTCTGAATCCCATATCTATTTAATATGATTGTTTCTGTTTGCAGTGTTCGGACACCAATATCAATGAAGTTTTTTCCTCGATTCTTTTCTCTCTACTTTCTGGTTTTTCACATTTATTTCTTCTCCTATGCATATGGTATGATCCTATACCGTTCTTAGAATAATTAGCCTCGGAATTTGCTTCTTTTTCTGATTTTTTTTTTTTAATTTCTCAAGGTTTTTCGTATTTGGCTCTCTCTACTGCTGCCGCATTCATGCAGCACCTTATTCTGTACTTTTGGAATCGTTTTGAGGTAATGATCATTGAAAAGGCTGGCAATCTTCTGTTCTATACTGTGGTTTTGATATAATTTTGGGTAAACTTAGGTTGAAGTCACCGAACTATGGTTCTTTTTTCTTTTTGTCATTCAACTATGAAAAGTTACAAAATGGTCACCCAACTATTAGTAAATTTCTTTTTTGGTCACTCAACTGTTCAATTTTGTCTTTTTTTAGTCACCAGCTGGCTGGAAACACCCAAAAATCCAAAATAGTTGGGTGACCAAAAAAGATAATTGAATAATTGAGTAACTATTTTATAACTTTTCATAGTTGGATGACCAAAAAAGGAAAAAAAAAAATCATAGTTAGGTGACTGCTAATGTAATTTACCCTATAACTTTTTATCTAGTCTTATTATGGGAATTTATGATTTAAAATTCACTTAAATGTAACTAGTAAATATAATTTATCGGCTAGGTGTAGGGAGAGTGATTGGGGATCAAATTCCCATACTTGGGTCCGGGTGTTTGTTGAACACTAATACTTCCATAAGAACGAAGATTCGGAGTAACATAACAACAAATAAGTTGCGGAAAAGAAAATTTCCGATATAGATATTTTGTTTACATTTCTAGTACTTATCAGTACGTTACACTTCTAGGTACCAGCAGTTCAAAGGTTTATGCAAAGCCGGCGATCTCAGCTTCAGCAGCATCCGGACTTCCATATCACTTCTTCGACTATACTTGCATCTACTCTACACATTCGAAGATTAAACACCCGGAATCCAGGCCTAGCTAATACAGATCCTTCCTCCGGGCTGGGGTCGAGAACCATATCTGATCAAGCAATGCCAGCAAATGTTGCCGGAGAAGCTGCTGGCCCTCAAGGAAACACGGGAAACAACAATGTGGGCCAGATTGTTGACTCTGTGCAGATTCCTGGACAAGGACAACCTGAGCTACCGCAAGCCGAAGCTGGCTCTAATCCTGGGACTACGAGTTCATTCAGTTCATTGTTATTATGGATCTTGGGAGGTGCTTCATAAGAAGGTCTCAATTCATTTCTATCCATGTTCCGGGACGTGAGAGAACAAGGGCAGGTTTATACTAACTCTCCTAGGCATGAAGATCGTGCGACGCAGAATGTCCAATAGCCCTGAGCAGACTGAGTGGCACACTCGAAAGCAAAATGAAGATACATTTTAGTATTAGATGTTTGTATAGCTAATATTTCTAGTCATCTATACAGCAAAGATGAAACAATGCATAAAGATACACATATGATATATGGTACAAACCAATGCTTTAAAGTGTATAGATAAAAGAAAAAACACTTCGAATATTCACTTAGAGAAATTTAAAAAGGAAATGACAATATTGACATTGATATGAAAATAGGTTATAGCTCTTTTGAATGGTTTTTTGCCCTTTTTAATGCAATTCAAGTCTTTAAAGTATTTCTTTCAAAAAAAACAACACTTAATGTGATTAAATTATTAATGAGTTTACATATTGAATTAAATTATTAGTAAGTTTTATATTTTTAACGTCAAAAAGTTACAAAATTGATATTGAATTTGAATTTGAAAGTTTCTATTTAAATTATAAGTTGTTTTGCTTTCCTTCTTAAAGTTTGTCTAGTGAGTTTTAAACGATGATTTGATAATTAGTACAGTAAATTAATATCTGTTGACAATATTTATTGACAAATGGAAGAATATATGTTAGATATAAGTCAATTAGATGGTGCCAAATATAAGAGAAGAAAGTTGGTTGGATTTCAACTCGCATATTCATTACGTTCAAAGTTGTATCATGAAAATTGAACAATAAAAGAGAAGGGAAAGGAAAACTTTCGATTGGTGCAGGTGGTGCGAACAAAGAAAGTCATAAACAACAATTTTAACAACCTAATGGCTTAAATGAAATCTTTCGAATAGTTCAATGATATTAGTTTAGTGAAATTAGTTGTATTTTATCCCAAAAAACTCTATAAAGTATAATAATAATTTATTAGAGTACTAACTAGTTTGATGTCCTTTTAAGGTCAAAGTTTAGTTTTTTCCTATTTTTATCAGTTCAGATAAATTTCAAATATATGAAATTTAATTTAATGTGTAATTTAACACACAATTTTGATTTTGTGTGATTATATGCATAAAATTTTGATTATTGTTCAAATATATATATAGAACTTTAATTTGAATCAGTTATATACTTTTAAAGAAATAAATACATCAAATTATTTTTATATTGGATATATATAATTATTTATACACGCAATATATGTAACACTCCTAACCTATATCCGTTGCCGGAATAAGGTTATGAGGTATTACTTGACTAAACAAAACTTCTATAAGGTCAAAGATACTTACCAGACATAAATTATCAACAATGCAAACATGTCTCATTGATTTTCCATAAGAGCTCTTATAAATTTCTAAAATGACTCACTATCAAAACATAACCGAATATCTAATAACAAATTAATTACTATCAAGTTATAACTAAAACATTTCACCACATTAGTTCAATTATAAGGCTTCTCTAAACAAAATGAGCAAGCCATCTTCGCATGGCTATAATGTATACAAAGTCGAAATATCATTCTACCTATAGTCTATCCAATACATGCCTTAAACCATGATGATATACAATCTTCTCAACTCACATAATGATTAGATAGTGTGATGATATCTCCGGCCCTTCCAACTCGAGCTAAAGTATATACCTATAAGAAATGGAAAAGAGAACACGGAGTACGCTTCAATGCTTAGTAAGTTTTAAGCAATGCAAATAATTAATTTACTTATAGATCGATTATTCAAATTTTCAAGAAATCATTCCTAGATAATTGCCATTTTGGTCAAGTATCCATGAACATAATGCATATTTAGCAAATTCACCTCACTTGAATCTGAAATCAATTAAAACCAAATATTGAAATTACAAATAAGATCATAAGAACTCGAAAAGCATCTCATTAACAAGTTTTAACCATGTTTGCAACAAAATCACAAATTCACTACAAGCTGTCTTTCTGAGCAACAGTCACTAAATTATTTATAATCGGAGCTAAGAAACACCAAATCAAGTGCCGTTAATTTTCCCTGAAAATAGACTCATATATATTCCATCCATCAAATTTTCAGAATTTTTGGTTTGAACAATCAATACCAGGTTTTTATTGAAGTTTCCCCTGTTTCACAGTTTGACTAATCTGACCACTCTTCACTACGAATTAAATTTCTCATTATAAAGAATTCGAAATATGTTATCGTTTATTTCATTTGAAACTAGACTCATTAGGGAGTCTAAGAATATAAATTTTATCTTATAACCATTTTTTTATCATTTATAATGATTTTCTGAAAACAGAACAGGGGACCTCGAAGTCATTTTGACTCTGTTCCACACCACTTCAAATATCTCATTATTGACAACTCTTTTGCTTACACGGTTTCTTTTATAAAAACTAGACTCATTAAGATTTCATGACATAATTTATTCAGCCTCTAACTCAACTTCCACAATTTATGGTGATTTTCCGAAATCACGTTACTGCTGCTGTCCCAAGCAGATTTATTACCCATTCTTTGGATTCATATTATTTAACATGTATATCACCAAATCAATCTCATATAACTTTTCACCATAACCGAATACACACATACACATATGAGATTGTCACATATACTTCTCGTTTCGCATTCATGATTCAATTCCGATCAATCTAACATATAAAAGTATATAATACATACCTGACCGACTTAATGTATTGAACATATATATTCAATGGTAGTTTGCTACGAACATTCGAAATCATAATCTTACTCCAATCATCAGCATTAAGTCTGCTGGATTTAAAACCAAAATCAAATCACCACCACAAAGCATGCAGGACTTTAAGCCCGGATATAATACCAGCACGAATGCCTTCGGGACTTAGCCCGGATGTAACACCAGCACGAATGCCTTCGGGACTTAGCCCCGATATAGCACCAGCACGAATGCCTTCGGGACTTAGCCCGGATATAATACCAGCACGTATGCCTTTAGGACTTAGCCCGGATATAATACCAGCACGAATGTCTTCAGGACTTAGCCCGGATATAACACCAGCATGAATGCCTTCGGGACTTACCCGGATATATTTCCACCATAAAGCCTGCGGACTTCAAGTCCGGATATATTTCCAGCATAAAGCCTGCGGACTTCAAGTCCGGATATTTTTCCAATACCATGCATACTTAGTTATATATTTAACACATCTCAATCAACCTATCACTTAGTAATCATTTAATACATTCGGATATAAGTTTAATAGGCACATCATCATTAACATTTCAACTCAAAAATTATACCTAATATCACACAATCATTTCGCCATTCAAGCTTAAACTCAAAGTTACCATCGACCTCAAAGTCATATACACGCATTGTTTATTAAACAACTTTGTACAAGTGCTAACTGAATTTCAATTCACCTATTATACTCTTATAAACTAGCATCAATTATATATTAAAGGAAACTACTCAAAACTTACCTCGGATATTTTGAGCAGATTCTTGGATAGGCTACTCGACTGCTTTTTCCTTTCCCTTATCTGATTTAGACCCTCTTTGTTCTTGAGCTTAATTAAAACAAATAGATTTATTTAATGACTTATTCAACTTTACTAAATACAAATATCAATTTTTTTCAAAACAATATTCAAACATTATATCCAATGAACCACAACTATCGAGTATTTAACTTATAATCGGACATATGATATTACCCGTATGTCATAAGCTAATTACCGAACCTATTACTTCAATTCATGTACATATTGAATGGAGCAATCCTTACTTGAACTATTAGTCAACCTTATCAAATGGACAAATATACTTAAGATACTTTATATATATATATATCTATATATGTGCATAGATACCATGTTACCGAAAATTATTTTTCTAGCTTAGTTGCCGAACCAATATACAAAACCCATATGCTAAACAACTCGTCAATGTTACCTATATATATATCAAATTCATTCCTCATCCATTCGACTAGCTAAATTAATATCACGACACACTATCATATAATCCTTACGGCCACAAAGCATGCTCATTATTTATTATTTCCAAACCAATTTATAAGCTAATTTATACAATCAAAACAAGTCTATAATAAACCACAACCTAATCATATCCACCAATCACATTTACTTTACTTAAACCGAATAAGCAAGCACATTTAGTCCTTGGCCGAATATCACTAAACACAAGTCAACAATAGTCTTAATATTTATCACCCTATATATATCATTTGCAAAAGAAAAGAAAAAAAATGGATTAATCATACATATATACTACAAAAGCCGAATACAAAAATTTAACCTATGCATAACATTACTTACATTCCAATACTCAAATTATTCAAAATCAAACTCTTAAAAGTTATGCACAAAGCCGAATCCCTAATATGAACAAACCTCAAATTCATTCATTTCAAACATCCACACGGTATTTGTTCAAGTCATTAAGTAAATTTATGTTCGGCTATAGTACTCATGAGTATTAAAAATTTATAACTTAACTAACTCCAACCTTCCTCTTCAACAGTTCTTCATAAAACATAAAGACTATAATCTAATCTCCTCCTTTAATAACCAAAACCGAATGCTCAAATCATCACCAAATTTCAAAATTTTGACATAGGCTATGTATGAAACTATCTAATTAACTAAAATCAAGCTTAAAATTTCAAAAACTAACATAATACTAACCTTCCCCAAGCTTAAAGTGACCGAAAATCTTATCCCTTTTTCTTTCTTCAATTCGGCCAAGAAGAACCAAAAAAAAATGAAGCTTTGTTTTCATCACCTCTTTTTCTATTATTATTTTTATATACATTAATACTATAAAATATAAAGCCACTTCACTAATAAACAATACATATATTCTAAATAAAACCACATCATGGCCGGCCATTACACAACAAAATAGATATTTGACATGCAAGTCCATCTTTTTGTATTTATGCATTAATAGGCCACTTTAAAATTAACCCAACATATTTCACAATTGTCTCACCTAAGTCCTATTTAATAAATTTCACATACAAATGACAAAATTAAAGCATGAAACTTTCACACTTGCATGTACACATACTATAAGCATAGAATATAACAGTTAATTGTTTTTTTATGACTTGGTTTTGTGGTCCCGAAACCACTTTCCGACTAGGGTCAAATTAGGGCTATTACAATATATAAACAAAAAATGATGCTATATCAATAATTGTATTAAAAAAATTTTGAAAATTAGATCAAATCAAAATTTCATGTATAAAATTCATAAAATCAAACTTTATATATAAAATTGCACATCGAATCAAAATTCATATATAGTTTTGAGATTTATCTTAGTTTGATTCTGCATTGTAATTGATCCAACATATATTTGTACTTGTAAATGTATAATATTTGACGATGAGCTCTTGAACTATACATGTTTTCTCATTTTAGTATTTAATTTTTTGTTCTACTTTAATACTTGAATTATAATTTTGTCTTAATTTTCCCTCGAACGGGAAATGATATAGTTCAAAGATCAAATTATGATATAAACTTTTTTTCCATTTTGATCTTTCAAAAATAAGTGCCATATAATAGTAATTTTAACAATCCAATGATTTAAACGAAAACTTTCGTATAATTTAATTACATTTTGTATTTTTTAAAATTAAATAACCAAAACATAAATTTATTAATAGATTAATGACCTTAATTTAATATACTATTTTTTTTACAGATTTATTAAAAAGTTAAAAGTTGAACTAACTTTTCCGAAATTTATTATCTATGTAACCAAGTGGCGGAGCCGAGCTACTCCTTACCCTCAAAAATGATAAAATTTTAATTTAATCTTTTAAAATTATAAAAATATAGACTATTAAAATAATGAAATTAAATTTTTACTATAGTAAAATATACAATTTAATTTCGCCCAAAAATAATTTTCTGGTTTTGGGGCTATATAACCATAATAATTTTAAAAAGTAAATAATTTTAAATTCAATAAACATAATTTTCACGAAAATACCACCTTTGACCCGACATTTTTAATTAAAAAATCTACTTAGAATTTTTAAACATATGAAGTAAATCTCAAATTTTGCAAAAATATAGGGATTAACTGCATATTTTAACCTAAAATAAAATAAAGTTTTCATGTTTTCGTCCTCCGCAACCTCTTCCATTGAAGAACACAAAATCATACCAAATATAGCTTCAAAAAAAAAAAAAAAAAAAAGCTACAAATCACTTGAAAATGTGAGCCAAAAAAACACTAAAATCACTTGAAAATCATACAAAAAAACATAATTAATTGATTTACCTCTCAACAACAACCTTCCAATATACTACACGTCTCCGATCTCTGTTCGTCGGAGAGTTCCGTCGGAAACTTAACGAGAAACGTAATCCTCAAGTCACCTCGTTTGTCTCCTTTAACGTTAGGCATCCCTTGGCCATGAATCACTTTTTCGTATCCCGGATATATGACCTCACTGACGTGTATGCTCATCGTTTCACCTCCGAGCAACGGAACGGACAAGGAACAGCCCGTCAAGGCCTTAACCAACGGGATCTCGACGACTATCTCCAGATCGTCGCCGGTTCGCTTGAATAGCTCGTGCCTCTTCTCTTGAATCGTGAAGATGATGTCGGCCGGAAGGTAACCCGGTTTCTGATCGCCCTTGCCTTCGAAGGTAACCTTCGTCCCTTTGGTCCATCCCGGCTTTACGTTAATTGTTAGTGTCTCCTCTTGCTTGACTATCATTCTGTATACATAAAAAAAAAAAAAAAATGAATTTATATGCGGGTCGGGTCGTATCGGGTGGGTGGAAACGGATTTTAATATAGTTTAATTCAAATTAGTTTTAAAAGTTATAAGGATAAATTTAGTTCTTAACATTTAATTTTTTTATTAATTTGGTATTTATTTTTATTTAAACTTATTTTTAACATTTTAAAAGAGTTAAATTATTTTTTATAATTTTGGTGTGACAAGTTGTGTGGCAATCTATATGTATTTCATAGGAAAAATAAAATAATTTTAAGAATTAAAAAAATTAACATTAAGTATATGTGGATTGTCATGCATAATGTTTGTTGCTTTTAAAATTTAATGTTTTAGTCAATATTTTTATTAAAAAATAATTAGACTCTTTTTGAAATTTGATGGACAAATTTGACACTTTTTAAAAAATTAAAAGCTAAATTATAGACTAAATTTATCATTATACCTTTAAAAATATTTACTATCATTATATTGTTTTTAAAGAGCTAAACCGAAACCAAAATCGAAACTAAATTGAACCATACTAATTTGGATCGGTTTAGTTCATTGGTTTCTTTACTCATCCTTAATTGGCCGGCTTATGTATTGTATTAAGATTATACTTGCTTGTTGAAGTTTTGCCTAACCCGGCAAGAAATATGAGTTTTAAATTTTATTCGAAATCGTTTGTATTTGTAGGTAGTTATTTTTTTAATATTTTATTATATCGCTATAGGACACTTGTTAACTCTTTATTGCTTGCGGAATCTAAAAACTCCCCTCAAATGTACCAAATATTTTTCCTTAATTTAAAATTTTATATTTTATAAAAAAAGACTATATTCTAAAATTAGAAAACAGGTCGAGATGAGCTTGGACCAAAATATAGGAGCTCAAACTCAATTCGTATTTTAAATAGATTTTAATATTTTCATCCAAATCACACTTTTTGAGCTTAATTTGTTCAAACCCTTTCAAATATAGGGTAAGACTTTAGATTTAAGCGAGTAGTCTAACCATAAATAAGTCTACCTCAAACTCGAGATTCAATTTAATTGTTGATTATAGCATCATGCATATTTAAGTCTTATGAACATTAGATATACTCGAGAAAAAGATGGCGTACATATAAAGAGAAATAGAGTTCCATACCCTTCTTCAGAAATGACATCTTTTACGATGTTGATCTTTTTTAGCCCTCCATGACAGAGCTCCTCCAAGGTGCATTCAAGTGTTTTTTCGACTGGCAAAGGTTTTCTCCGAGCAATGGAGTGTGAGAATATAATAGGAGTGGTGCTCCTTTGGCTTGTACTTCTCGAAAGGTTAGGTTTTTCGGTTTCTGAATTGCCTTTTCGGTTCAAACTTCTCGAAAGAGTGGAAGCTCGATTGACACTAACACTTCTCTTCTGTTGTTGTTTTTGTGGTGTTTCATCTTCGTCTCGACCCTTTTTACTAAAAGTTCTCGAAAGCGAGAATCTCGAAGGGCTATTAGATGTCCGGATCGAACTCTTTGACAAATAAGTCGGTACAGGTGTAGGTGTGTGGCTCCTCCTACTCGAACTCTTCGAAAGAAACGAAAACTGACGAGAAAACATGCTCTCGTCCGCACTTAGCCTATTTTGTTTCTCTCTTTTTGAATGTTTCTCACCTTTTTTTGATTTATCTTCTTGTTCCTTTTTATTACCTTTCTGAAATTTAAAGAAAATCAAACATCAACATACATACATACATACATTTGAATTGAAAATTTATGTACAAACCTTGGAAGAATCATCATGATCTTTGATCTTGCCTTCCTCTTCCTTTGGAGAATTTCTATCAGAACACCATTTATTAACAATAGATTTGTATGCTTTGCATGACAAGCCAATAATGCCAGACGTATTTGAACGATGACGATCGTGATTGTGGTCTTCATCTCGATCTTGATCATGCTCGTCCTCATGATCATGACGACGACGATGACGAGAATGAGAGTGATCTCCCATCAAAAAGACTATAAAATACCAATAATTAAATGAATGTTTAAAAAAAAAAAACTAAAGAGAGAAATTGAGGAAAAGGTTTCAGAAAAAGAATGAGAAGATGGAATAAGAGAGAATGTTGGTGAAATGCCCAAACAGTCATCACAAAGCAATTTGTTAGGAGCTTTTATTAGCCATAAGAATAGGTCAGTTATACATACACATACACATATACATATATATACAAAAGCCTTCTTAACACTATTAATTACAATTTGTAGTGTTTTTAATCTTTGTCCATTCCATCATATATAGTTGCATACTATTTTGATTTATCTTTATTTAAATTTAATTATAAAAATATATAAACATTAATATAGCTTTTTATGGTGGGTTAGGTGGAAGTGAACTTAGGCTCGAAAAAATTTAGAAATATATTTTCATTCAAAATTTAAAAGTCTTAACTCAAATGGTAACTATTAAATTTATTAAAAAAATTGATTTTTTATGAGTATTATATGAATATAACAATTTAACATGACAAGCATGTGATAATATATTTTTCCTGTAAGATTTTGGATATTGTTTGGTTAAGAATGAAATTTCAAAATTCAAAAACAATATAAAGATTAAAAAAATCAAATTAAATTACAAGAACTAAATTAAACTTTTACACATTATACAAGGACTAATAATAAAATTTAACCAACAATATCCTCTAATTTTGGCGAGAAAAAATAGAGGGAGATGATGATTCATATAAATAATAGGAAGAAAAAACTGAAAAAACTCTCTCCCAAAAATCTACAAGAAATTCAAAGGGAGAATTTAAAAAAAAAGCAAAGGGAGAGAACTCAGTCACGTAGCATTTCGAATCGGCGTCGGGACCATTCAGATCCGATCAACCGTCCGACGATCGCAATGTCGTCCGCCGTCTTCTCCGCCGTCCGATCTTTCTCTGTTTTCGTCTTCGTTTTACTCTTCCTCTCCCACGCTTTCGCTTCCGAGTCATATCACAAGGTAAAAAATCTAGTACTATTCAGTAACGCTTTAGATCTCGTGTCTTTTTTTCGGTGTAATTTCTTGATTTCGAATTTAGATCTTTTGCATTTCCTTGTAATGTATTCGAATCGCATTCGTTATGAATGGAGAACTTAGATGGTAATCGTTTCTTTTTTTAACGTGTTTGATGTTTAGATTTCATTGATGTGGTTGTATTGTTAGGTTTCTTTAAGTTCTTGTTTTGTTCTTGTAGTATCAACCCGATGATCCAATTACTCTATGGGTGAATAAAGTTGGTCCGTACAATAATCCACAAGAAACATATAACTATTACAGCCTTCCGTTTTGTCAACCGGGTACTAATCCTGCTCACAAATGGGGTGGTCTTGGTGAGGTCCTTGGTGGAAATGAACTGATTGATAGCCAAATTGATATGAAGTTTCAAAGTACGCTTTCTTGTCTTCTTTTTTGATTCGTAATTTTGATTGCTTTTTTTTTCTTCTAATAATTAATTTTGATTTCTTTATTCTTCAACAGAGAATGTGGACAGAGGAACCATTTGTCAATTGGAACTTGATGAAGCAAAGGTCAGACAGTTCAAGGATGCAATTGAGAACAGCTACTGGTTTGAATTCTTTGTGGGTATGTTTAACTTGTCATTATTTTGTATGAAAATAGTAAACGGGCATAGACTGGTCTCCAAAGATATTGATACTTGATATATCAGTTGCGTACTTAAAATCCCTGGATCTAAAAGCATTGGAAGCATTGGGTGGATAAGTCAGCTGCATCACATTCCTTGGCTCATATGATGGATGCAAATTGTTTTCTCGTAAAATTTTTCTACAAGGTTTCTCCTCCTTGGGATCTATACTTAAAACGTAGGTTATATTATTGTTATTTTGCTTAAATCAAAGAAGACATAAGTTTTTTTATTTGCATTATAAAATTCTTTAGGAGCATACCGAGTTCACATCCTTTCCTGGATACATGATTAGAGATAGTTGCATAATGCAAGCTAGAAATACATTTCAAATCATGTAAGTAGATGCGGAGAGCATGGATGCTTGGGTGTTACTTTCTTTGTATTGTATGTCCATTCACAGTAAGGGGTTCTTTGTCTGATATGACTTACTTTGTGGAGCACTTACTCTTTATTGTCCTTGTCTTTTTGTTGATGCAATGCCTCATGCTCTTCGCAATGCTGAAAGTTCAGATGATCTGCCTTTATGGGGTATGCATTACTCTACTTTTTCTGATTTTTATTTGGTCTGGTAATCCTTATATGCTTTGTTACTGAAGACTATCTTTAAACTTTTTTAGGCTTTGTTGGCGAGCTGCATCCTGATAGGAACAGTGAAAATGGCAAGCATGTCCTCTACACACATAAGAATATTGTTATTAAATACAATAAGGATCAGGTTGTTTCTTCTGACATATTCATGATTTCTGTTCCATTTTTTGGAATTAGCTGTTGTTGACTGTTCTATCTTGCAGATTATTCATGTCAATCTCACTCAGGAGAGTCCAAAACAACTGGAAGCAGGGAGAACCCTGGACATGACATATTCTGTTAAATGGCTTCCAACTAATGTGACTTTTGCTCGTCGCTTTGATATTTACTTAGACTATCCTTTCTTTGAGCACCAAGTAAGTAGGCATTATTGGTGATAGTTTCCCCTTTATGAGATTCTTTTTTGTTACTACTGCAACAAAATATTTTATTTATTGCCCAACTCTTGCATTAGGTTTTTTTTTTCTTTTAAATTACCAGGTTCTTTAAATAAATGATGCAATATGCAGATCCATTGGTTCTCTGTTTTCAATTCATTCATGATGGTTATCTTTCTCACTGGTTTGGTGTCAATGATCTTGATGCGAACTTTGAGAAATGACTATGCGAAGTATGCTCGGGAAGATGATGATCTGGAAACTTTGGTGATATTACTTGCCCCTCTTTCCTTTTTGCTCTTCTTTAAGAAAATTAATTTTTTTCCCTGAAAATTCATGTTTTTCTTGCTATTTACTATGTTCTCAGGAAAGGGATGTGAGTGAAGAGTGTGGTTGGAAACTGGTCCATGGTGATGTTTTTAGGCCTCCTAGCAATTTGGCTTTGCTTTCTGCTGTTGTTGGTACAGGTGCTCAGCTAGCGTTGCTTGTTCTCCTTGTCATCTTATTGGCAATTGTGGGAACTTTGTATGTTGGGTATGTTGAGAAGACACTAATGAAATCAAAATTCGTGGGAGCTGTCAAAACATATTTTTTCATGATTTTTGTTTTTTTGAGCTTTTCTATTCATAGCATTGTCAACTTCGACCATCATTTTTGTTGTCTTTCCCCTCGTTTTTGTTGTTCATAATGGTGAACTACATTGTCTGCTGGTTTTGGCATTTCATTTTTCAGCATTTTGATTACTATTATCTCATATACTAATTATCTTGTTCAGGAGAGGAGCAATTGTCACTACCTTTATACTGTGTTATGCTTTTACATCATTCATTTCTGGTTATGTGAGTGGTGGAATGTACTCACGAAATGGGGGTACGTGCTTAATCCCTTCCATTCTGGCTTGCATTTAGTCCCTCTTGTTGTTGGCCGTCTTTCATTCTAAAAAATTGGGTTCTGTGTTTTTCAGGTAAAAATTGGATAAAGTCAATGATCCTGACAGCATCTCTGTTTCCATTTTTGTGCTTTGGGATTGGATTCCTCCTCAACACAGTTGCTATATTTTATGGATCTCTAGCAGCTATTCCTTTCGGTACAATGGTGGTTGTTTTTGTAATTTGGGCTTTCATTTCCTTCCCCTTGGCTCTTCTTGGTACAGTTGTTGGAAGAAACTGGAGTGGTGCTCCAAATAATCCGTGCCGTGTAAAGACCATTCCTCGCCCAATTCCAGAGAAGAAATGGTATCTTACACCTTCTGTGGTCTCTATGATGGGAGGACTTCTTCCATTTGGGAGCATATTCATTGAAATGTATTTTGTCTTCACATCCTTCTGGAATTACAAGGTGAAATTCTTTTTCCTAGGTTTTGATTGCTTGATAATGAGCCATTTTTTTGGAAATTGAATCATATTTGCAATTCTTTATTCAAAATCTTTTGGATGCATGTTCGATAACTTAAAGGAGTCTCTCTTACTCCTAATGTTACCTTCATAATGTCTTTGACAATACTATCTGAAAAACATAATAGTCAAATATAGACAAACTCGAACTGGAGTAGCCTTCCACACTTATGTATGCTGTAAAATCGGAAATAAAATTTGTAGGGTTATAGTGATTACTTACTAGAACAGTCTTAATTTATACGACATGGAAGTTGTCAGTCCATTTCATGTAATTTCATATGCAATATACTTCTGTTTTGCAGGTTTATTACGTCTATGGTTTTATGCTGCTGGTCTTCCTGATTCTCATCATTGTAACCATTTGCGTTACGATCGTGGGGACATATTTCTTGCTAAATGCTGAGAACTATCACTGGCAGTGGACATCATTCTTCTCTGCTGCCTCAACAGCTATTTACGTGTATTTGTACTCCGTGTACTACTACTCCGTGAAAACCAAGATGTCAGGCTTCTTCCAGACCAGCTTCTACTTCGGATACACTTTGATGTTTTGTCTTGGTTTGGGAATCCTCTGTGGTAAGTTTCAAATATATATATATTATCATAATCGTAATAAAAATAAGCATTTTCTCCCATGACTTTTCCGGCACAGTACCAAGTCCTGCCAAAAAATTTTTGGATCGTTTTCCTTGGCTAAAATTTCAGACATTTTTGAAGAACTAGTTGGGATGTCTCGAAACATCTGTAGATTACATGAAAGTTTGCACAACACAAACCATTTTTATCATGTCGTTTATAGGAAGGGGGTTTTGCACGTGTTGTTTGTTGTTTATTATGTCATCTTTTCATGTTATTTTATATTACTTCCTTTTTCAATACGTAGGAGCCATTGGTTTTCTCGGTTCGAACTTGTTCGTAAGGAGGATCTACAGAAACATCAAGTGTGATTAAACCTTTTGTTGTCAGAAACTAGAACCATCGGTGCTTCCATGAGCTTTTCTTTTTTTTTTTTTTCTAGTTGTCGAGGCAATAAACATCGAGAGGAAGCTTTCAGGTATAGAGACCCCATCAAAGCCTCCAAACGAAATCACAGGGTTTAACAGTAGGTATGTACTCTCGGTTCCATGGACCACGGTAAACCCCACGATTTTTGTTTCGCCTTTTTCCTTTTTTCACTCGGGTTTGTAATAGGAAGCCCTGATTTAGAAATTCAGATCATTGTTTTATAATTCAAAAGCTAGCTAAAAAAAAAAAAATTAAAACTCCCCCCATTTTGTTATATACTATTTGTCATTGATCCCTTTGCATACATAGATATGCTTTCTGTGTAAGAATTGAAACTGTGATGATCGGTTAAATTCCCTTTGGATTTGTTTTTCTTATTTGCACTTATTTTTGAGTTTAAGGTTGGAATAATTTTAGGTTGGATCATTATGTGTTTAGGTTATTTAGGGTTTTTTTTTGGATCAGTTCGGACTATAGTTCGAGAGAATTTGGATTTGAGTTTTTGATTGATCATATCGGGTTTATCGAACTAGAGTCAAAATTTATAGGTGGTCTTAACCGCGTACACTACGCAAGTCAATATGAATTTGAGATTTGAGTCCAAAAAATTTGAATTAAACATTAACTTGTTCATCCATTCAAGCTAAAATTCAATTAAAAGGTTGATAATACTTTTTTCTCCTTGAATTTGAGAACAAGTCAACTAACACCTCAAGATTGAGCACGTTATCATACTTTTACATTTTCCAAGTTTTTTTCATAAACCCAATGAAACCAATATTTATCTAATGAATGTTTCATTGGTTTTTTTTCTCTTTATTGGTGCTAACAATTTTATTGGTGCTACCAATAAATTTTGGTAAAAATAATTTCAATCTCTTAAATTCAAAATTAGTAAATTAGTCCTTATAAAAAAAATTTAACAATTTAGTCTCTGTCAATTTTGAAAGTGTGTAAGTAAGAATATTAAATAACCCCAATAATATTTTCTCTCCAAAAATCCTACGTGGCAAAAAGAAAAACAATATTTTCACATTTTTTAGAAGCTAACAATTGTTAGCACTAATAAAGAGAGAACGATCAAAGAAAGGCTAAATATAGGACCATTTCCACCAGTGTTAGGCAACGTGGGGTACTGATCTGGAAGAGGCATAACACATTCATCACCATTAAACAAAACCCTTGTCGGAAAACCCCATCCTTGTCTGAAACTCGGAAAATCTTCGCCTTTACGCATCAACATCTCGGTTTGCACGTACCCGTTTTCACCTTCCTGCAACAACATGTCGTTGTAATAACGAATCCCCCAAAACATCCCCGAATCATCTGCCAAATTCAGGACTCGTGTGAATTAAGGCAAAGGCAGGAAATTGTTTTAAGGAGGCTACGAAATGAATAATTTTTTTTTTGGAAGAAGCTAAAGTGCAATTTTATCATTACACTAATTTAATTCTCTTAAAAACTAAAGAAATTATATAAGCAATTTTTTAATTTTGAGAGACCAAGGTCACTTTGTGACCCCTCTCTCCGCCCTTGCGTGCGAGTGTTTAATAAAAGCATGTTCATTTTTCATTTGACAAAAATAAATTTAGTTCCTAATATTTGTACATTTTATTATTTTGCCCTTATCCTTTTAAAAAATCATTTTGGCTCTTAACCTTCAAATTTTAGTCAAATTGATTTGTTTCCAAGTAAAAGTTGACTGAACTCTTAAAATTTTAATAGTATTAATGTGATAGACTATATATACTTCATTTCTAACATCGATGTACTTTTAAAAAAATTATATTTTAATTTTTTTGAAACTTTATAAAATTAATAAAATATTAATATTTTTCAACAAAAGTTCAAAAAATCATAGTTTTTTTTTTTAAAAATCATGTTAGTAATGAAGTACATGTAGACTATCACGTTAATGCTATTAAAATATTTATAGTTTAGACATATTTTTCATCCGAAACAAAGTAATTTGACAAAAATTTGAAGGTTGAGAGCCAAAAAGTTCTAAAAGAAAATAAGGACAAAAATTACAAAATAAGTAAATTTTAGCAACAAAATTTATAATTATGCCATTTTCCCAAGATTTCCATGCCTTCATAGAGATTTTAGAGATGCATCTGACATGAGTACCGGACATCAATATTTAGAAAAGAAAATTAAAACATTAGTATTTAGTAATAATGAACTTTTTTTTTAACTTACTGATATGCCCATATGGATTAAGTGGCTCATAATTGAAGCTGAAAACTTGTGTCAAGTTTTTCAAATTTGGGTGTACTGCCTCCAAATTCCATTGACTGTAATTCTTCAATATATTCCTATTATTCAAAGTTACTTTCACCCTCCAATACTGTTTGTAACTTTGTTTTATATGCCAATGTATTCGTATTGGACACATATGTGACGAACATCTTATTAGTGTCGATAACTGTTGATTCGAATCTCTCATTTCTTGCAATACCGGTGGTGTTTCCCCGAACCTATTCATAAAACATATAAGTATGCATGTTCAAATGTACATACAATGGCAGATATGGGATTAAATTTTGGGGGGCCTAGTAAAATTTTCAAAAATTTAAGAGTTTAAAGAGAATTTTTAAAAAAAATTGGGGGTCTAATTAAAATTTTTAAAATTTTTTATGAGATTAATTAGTGATAATTTTCAAAAGTTTAAGGAGGGGGCTAATTAAAATTTTCTAAAAACTTCAAAGGAGAAATGGAATTTTCCCAAAATTTTATATAAATATTTGTATCCGAATAAAAATAAGGAGATATTTAAGAGGAATTTTTACTTGACACATTTGGATGCATGGCAACTGCAGCTGCATTTAGGGCAAGGGACAATGGTTGTGTTGTAGAATGCTGATAAGGAAACACAGCATTTTGGTGAACTTGATGCCATGAATTGGGAGTACATACATGTAATATTCCATGTTCCTGCAACACAATACATACCACATTTGTGAGATACATGACATTACCCGAGTCCGATCTCGAAAGCTTATTATAATAGTTGAAATCCGAATCAAATCTCGAAACTACATGACATTATTATAATAGTTGAAACCCTAGTTGAAACTTGAGTCTAATCTCGAAAATTTGCTTGAATGGTGATTGAAACCTAAATCTAATCTCCAAAACAAATTTATGTGATGGAAAATCTAATATCTATAGCAATAACTTAGGGGAATGTAACTATAATCGTATCAAACACTGACATCCAAACTCGAACTTACCGAGAGCCTGAGTCCACCTACGGCCACTATCCGAACTATACCGACTCGGTGGAACCCGAACCGGTTGCCCACAAGTATACCCCGAAACCCCGAACCTAAAATTTCCTGGCATTTTGAACTGATCTGAACTATTGACAGCCCCAATTTTCATCACAAAAATTGCAGCATAGTTACTAGGGTCTTGAACCATTGAAGACAATACACCCCCCTTGCAACAATTACTTGTTTTCATGTTGAATGAGGCTTCTGGTAATAGATCAATAATCATTGGTTTCTTTTCACAACAATGAGGGAGGTTTTCGCCTCCTTTGAACCTCGAACAATTGCCTTGCTCGGTTGCCTCGGCACCGAGCATGCTCATAATCGCCTCGTCACCTTGCCATTCCCAACCAAGCTGCCACCCCGGCCGCTCTATATGGCGGTATAATTGGAAGTTAAATATTGATACCCTCACCTGCAAATACATATAAATATTTTAAAGAAAATTGCAAAACCCTAACTACTATACAACTATATGAACATCATATATATATATATATATATACATATAACTTACATCACTTGTATCAGGATTAGATTGCAAAAGATCCCATTTAATAGTTATGTTGCCATGAGGATCCAAAGGATCATATCCATCTGCATTTTTCAATTAAAAAATATTCCAATAAATATACATTTTAAATAAAATTCAATACTTAAAATTAAAAACACTTACATGAAGGTGAAACTGATATGAAAATAAAGAAGGAGACCAAACTGAATACCATATCTACTGATCTTTGAACACTAAAGTAAAACTGGGTCATTTTCAGAACTCCAAAAATAATTAAAAATTAGTCCTTGTGAATATATATATATATATATATATATATATATATATATATATATGAACCTTGAGTATATCTTCTTGTGAATAACATTTTGTTTTCACTTATCACCAAAAAATTTAAGGAATAAATTGTAAAAATTTAGTGATAAGTGTTATACATTTTTATATAAATTTTATTTTTATCTCCTTAATATCTTTGGATTAATTTCTTAAAAATATATATATATATATTGGAAAAACTAATGATATTAAAATCAGTATTGATGAAATTTAATAAATTTAAATTCAAATTTCAACATTTTACCTTAATTTCATATTATAATTTTTATGTCGAAAAAAAAGATGATGAATTTTACGCATATAAATTTGGCTGGCAAAATTGCCATTAGAAAAACAATAAGATCAATATCATCATTGAATGATAAAATCACTATTTCTTTTCTTGTATTTATCAAGTTAGAAATTGTGATATGAATGAAAGATAATTAAAAATATTAATAAAAATAATTTAAAACTGAAAATGAAAAATTATATCAATATTTTCATTCTAAATTTCAATTTTCATATTTTTAAAAAATTAAATCTAAATTAAAATCTTAAAATTTAATATGAAGATATTAAGAAAAGATAATGACAAACTTTTCTCAAATTTTAAACTATGCATACCCCTAATCGTACAAGAATAACGAAAGAAAGCAAACAAGAAAACGGCGTAGCGCGCGCGAGACACCAAGTGAAGCTGTCGTGCAATCGCCACCTTTTCTTACAAATTAAAAAGAAAAAAGACACATTGAATTGAATTGAATGACAAAGACATTCATATCATCACCAATCACAAAGACATCCCATTATATATTTATGCTCAAATTCTCACTGTCTACCAAAACACTCCTCAGATTCAGACATGGAAATCTTCGCGACAGTTCTAACGATCACAGACATTGAAAGAAGATTGTCAGTTTCAAATGGTTGTTTATTATTACAAGCTTTATCACACTTCAACGGCTGCCATGGAAGAATCGTATTGAACGTTAAAGACGATGAAGGAACCTTCTGGAACTTTCGTTGCTTAATACGAACCGAACGGTACGGCCCGAAACTGGTTATCGTTTCCGGTTGGATCGATTTCGTCCGGACAAAAGATCTCCGGCAAGGTGATATCGTCGTTCTTTATAGAGAGGAAGATGTGATTGCCGGCATGGAATATAAAATTGAAGTGAAGAAGAAGAACAGTTTTAGTTCTTTGAATCGAATCAAGGGAAGTTTAGGGTTAAATTGATTTCTTTTAAAAAGAAGTTTGTAAAAGTTCATCAATTTGTACGTAGAAAAAGCCCTGCTTTTGGTTTTTACATGGCTGAGAACTGGAGATTCCGCAATTAAAGTTTGAGGGGGTTCACTGTGTATAAATCTGGATAAATTCAAATCTTTGATAGTTCTTGTAGGTTAAATTCTACTAGTAGTCCCTTACTTTATAAAAGTTGTAGATTTGGTCCTTATCCTTTTCAAATTGGTCAATTTGAGTCTTGTACTTTTCGAATTTTGAAATTTTAATCCTGATCCAAATTTGGCTTAAATTCAATTACTAATCTTGTACTACGTGTACAATTACAGATTTAGTCTATATTCTCTAATTGAATCAGTTTAGATCCTTATACTTTTTTAATTTTTAAAAATTCAATCTTGATACAAACGATGGTCGTTAATTTATTATCTAAATTTTTAGTGAGTAATATGTGGAAATAACATGTTAGCATGACATTATATACATATGAAAATAGTAGAACTTAACTTAATAAATTTAACAGTTATCATTTAACAATGACTGAAATTTTAAAATTTTAAAAGTATATATAGGGACTAAAATGATTAAATTAAAGTATAGGGTTTAAATCCGTAACTTTTGTAAAGTGCATGGACTAATGGAAGAATTTAACCGAAACTAAAAGATTTAAATAAAGTCTTATCTTTTTCGTCAAATTCATAGAGTTATATCAGCACTGATATTTAATCTTAACGTTTAATTTTGAGTTTTTTTATCAGTTTGGCACCTAAGTTTGGTTTAATGTCGAGTTGGTACTTAGATTTTTATTTTTTTTTCAATTTGACAATTGAGTTTTCTTTGTCCCATTTAAGCAAATGAGTTTTCAATATTCAATTTGATATCTAAGTTTTTTTTTTTTATATCCCAATTAAGTACCTATGTTTTTTTACTAGACCAAACATGCCACATGATGTCGTTTGATTTGGGCATTAAATTGAATATTGAAGCCAAATTCAAGTACTAAATGATGTATTAACTCTTTTTAATTATTATTTTTGGGGTAAATTCACCCAAGGTCACTAAACTATTAGTAAGTTTACATTTTGGTCACTCAACTTCAAAAAGTTACAAAAATGGTCACTAAAATATTTGAAAGTTTTCATTTAAATTACTAAGTTGTTAAAATCATTGTTATATGACTTTAATTGTTCATACCACCTACACGAAACAAAAGCTCTCATTTCCTTTCCTTTTCTTTTCTTTCTACAGTTTAGTTTTTTTTATGAAACAACTTTGATCGTCATAAACTGCAAACCGAAATCCAAACAAGTTTATTCTCCGATCTTTGACATTGGTTGCCAAATTGACTTAGATTTAAAATATGTTCTTCTACTTGTGGATAGGTACTAATATATTGTACCAATTGTCAAATCGTTGCTTGGAGCTCACTAGCCATACTTAAAAAAGGAAGAAGCAAAAACAGCCCAGTAACTAAAATGAAAACATTTGAATAGTTTAATAACTATTTTGTAAATTTTTAAAGTTAAGTGATCAAAACATAAATTTACTACTAGTTTAGTAATCTTGAATGTAGTTAAAACATTTTTATGGCCAAGGCAGTGGCGTGAGTGACGTGGTGGACGGACGTTTCCGCTTTGAAAACCTGGCGTCAGATTATTCTGTCGCGCGCTAAATACCATGCAAAGCATACGTCCACGTTATTCACATTGTTTGGCCAACTTTTTTTTTCTTTTTAGAGTTAATTGCATTTTTGGTTTTGCTTAAATTTGTTTTATTCACGAATATTTTAATCTTTATAATATTTAAAAATTAATATTTTAGTCTTCATTTAATTTTACTATTATTGGAATTACATGATTTATTGATTGCTGATGTGATATTAAATCAAAATAAAAAATAAATAAATTTACAAAGTTAAGCAACAATGAGTAAATGCAAAAATAAAATTGATTTTTCTTTTATTTAAAATTATTTTTATTTTATTAATTTTTTGTATATATTTATTATATTTAAATTATTATTTATAGTTGTTTTAATATATTTGAAATTTTATATTGTTGTTTTAATAAATTTGTCAATTGAATCTTATCTCGATTGACATTGGTATTATTGTTCGTAGAAAGACGTAACTTCAAATGCGCTGTAGTGTATTATTCTCCTATTTAATGGTTGAGAAAAGCTATAGATAATTTTAAGTATTGTATCAAAACGAACAAATACAATAAGAACCTATAATGAGATTAATATTAAAAACTAATTAATATATTTAAATTATTTTCAACTATTTGAATAATATTACATTACATGAATTATATTAAAATTCATTAAATAAAAATTGAGCCGCTTATATTAGGATCTTAAAAATAAATTTTAAAAGCCCAAATAATAACTCGATTTTAATTCAATTGTACATATTTAAAGAAATAGATACATACATTTATTTTCATATTAGATTAATATAATTATTTGTGTATGCGATATATTAACATAAATTGGCGCTGATTCGATAATGTTGTCAATTATTTATGAAAACTGAATCAAACCAAAATTTCATTTGAAAAATATATTTTTAAAAATTAAATCGCTACATCAATTAATAATGGACCACTCACATTCTTTAAAATGTTGCAATAATAACAATATATCAACTGAATTAAAATCCGATTAATTTAGATTTTAACGCCTTAAAATTTTGTTTAATTATTTTTCTCACTATATTATTGTAGTTTATAAAATTAATAAATTTAGGAATAAATTTAGTTAAAAAAGGAATAAATAAAATTAATTTTTAATATAAAATTGACATTGGAGATGGACTTATAACTTAATTTAGTCATATTCTATGTCTACAAGAACTCTAATAGTTGTTTACTTCTCAAAACTTGCTTTTAATATTTTTATTAAGGTTATGGATTTAATTTTGTATTTTAATTCATTCATTTTAATATTATTTGACCTGTTGGATTAAAACGGTAAGTTCATTGATGTAAATAAAGGTTATATTAATTGACCCGTAAATCATTTGGAATTAGTTGAACTAAGTTAAAAAAAAAATCACTTGAACTGATGATTATATGAATATTTTTTACCACTTCACCTACAATCATTATCCATAGTTACATATCTAAACTGGACCAGCACTAAAACTTGTCAAGGAAACACTTTACACCAGTTGAGCCAATTTTTTATAAATATTTTAATAATTTATTTAATTTTAAAAATGTTGTTAGTGTCAAATAAAATAAATTCTACCACATCGTGTGGCGTGGCGTAATTTCATTGTACTTATAAAACTGTTTCTCTTTTAGTATACATATCAAAAGGAGACCATTGTTCGAGAAGATACCCGAGTTTGCCTTGAATTTTTTAATAATAACTTAACCTCCAATCTTCCGTTACTTTCGATGCGGTGCGAGACGCGTTACAAACAAAAAAACAAAAAAAGAAAAGGGTAAATTTCATCATGAGTCATTAAATTATTAATAATTTTATTTTTAGTCATTAGACTGTTAAAATCACGGTTATATATAGCTTTCTCTATTCTCACCTCCAGCACTAATCGAAAAGGTTAAACTTTCTCTTCTATACTTTACTCTTTTTTTTATTTTATAAAATAACCTTAAACATCACAAATTAGCAAATTAAAATTAGAACAACTTTCTCTTCTAGTCCCCGACACTGGTTATTATATTAGTTTGGAGTTGAGATATATTCTTCTACTCGTTGATGTGTACTGTTCCACAATATCAATAGTTGAATCGTCGTTCGAAGATAATTTTGTGACTTAAATAAAAAAAATATTCAAATAGGTCAATGACTGTTTTGTAACTTTTTAAAGTTGAGTAACCAAATTATAAACTTATTAATAATTTAATCAGATATATACACACACA
This sequence comes from Gossypium arboreum, assembly GCF_025698485.1. NCBI lineage: Eukaryota > Viridiplantae > Streptophyta > Magnoliopsida > Malvales > Malvaceae > Gossypium > Gossypium arboreum. The sequence continues at coordinate 123,043,201 of NC_069070.1, read as the reverse complement.
TCTATTTGTACATATATAGACTTAAGTGAAATAAGAGAAAAAAAAACACAATTGAAACTTTCCAACACATTAGAAAAACATTAATACCAACACCTAAGAAACTTGGAAGATTTTCCAATCGAATTTACTTGTCTTCCCCAGTCAACATTTTATAATTTTCCCACACTTTCCAGGAAAATCCCAGGAAGATAAAACTCCGACATAGCATTCTATATATAGAGATATAAGCTTGTGTATATGAGTGTGTGTTGAAGCTTTAGAATTTGGTAAGTTAATGAAACATAGATTACATATGGAGCTAATATTTTCCAAGTTACTAACACAAACTGATATCGAACGACGATTATCGGTCCCGACCCGTATTTTGTATCTCTTTCCTTACACCACTACTGATCATCGATGTTTTGATTTGCAAGTTAAAGACACCAGCGATGTAGTATGGAGTTTCCGATGTATTCGACGAGACGGGGTTTACGCGAAGCCGGTTTTTTCTAAAGGGTGGCTTGAATTTGTGTATGCTAAAGGGCTCAAAGCCTATGATAAAATTGTTGTGTACAAAGAGAAGGGTGTTGTTGAGGGTGATGTGCCTTACAGAATTGAAGTGAAAAGGAAAATTTTGAGGTTAATGGGTGAAGATATTTGGATTGAAATTGAACATTTACATCTTTATAGCTGAATTTTAAATTTTTAGGGTTATGTTTGCAATTTCATTTATGTTTGAATAGGATAACTAAAGAATTGTTTGAATATGTATTGCCATATACTTCTTGTAATAGTCATTGATTATAAAAGGTTTAATTCTAAAACTGGCCCCCAATTTATATCATTTTTCCACTTAGATATTTAAATGCTAAAGTTCTATGGTTAAAAACGATACTTAAACTATTAATTTCATCTCATTTTACTTAAAAATGTACGACATTTAATATGAATGTGACGTATGGTTGGGATAAAGTGAGACAAATTAATAGTTTAAATATCATTTTTAATTAAAAAAAGTTAGATACTAATTGGAAAAATTAATATAGTTTGAGGGACTATTTTGGATTTAAACCATTATAAAACGGCAATACAAATTTGCAATGGTATCACAACTTGCGAACGGCTTTTCTAGTTTCTATATTTAATTTCTTTATTTTTAATTTTATGAATTTAATCCCTAATCGAAATTTTGACGGAAGTTCGTTAACAATGTTATAAAATGAATTTTAATTTTAACCTAAAAAAGTATAAAGAGACTAAATTCTAGAAATCAAAAGCAATAAAACTAAATTTTAAATTTTAAAAAACTTTAAAGAATACAAAGATCGAGAGCATAATTACCCCATATATTAAAGGAGCTTACAAGTGCAATTGCAAGTACAAGTACATTACAACACCAATCGAGGAATTCTCCTGTCATGAACCTCACAGGATTCTCGGCAAAGGCTGGGGATAAAATTACTTTACCATTGTTAGGGGTTTAGTTTCCTAAAGGAGTCCGGCCCTCTCAACAATGTCCAATCAAATAAAACTAGAAACAACAAGATACAAAGTGATAATGAAATGAAAATCAAAATATATCCATACCAAAGGCCATTTACGTGGGATTTAAACCTAGAATAATTTCGGAGAGAACGGCGGCAAATCTAGAGGGCAAGGGCCTTTTGCAAAAAAATGTAAACTTATTTTTAAGCCCCTTGAAAAATTATAAATTTATAAATTAATATAATAATGAAATTACCTTCTAGCCCTTCAAGAATTTATTGTTCAAATATAACTCCTCCCTAATTCTTTTTTCTTGCGTTCGACAGAAGAGAATCACACATGACATTTACGTATTATGAGACTTAAAATTAGGCACTCAAAATCTCAACCTTTACCAACTATACCAAATCCTTGTAGACTAAACCCCACTTATATTAGACTTTGGAATAATATCACAATTTGCAAACCACTTATATTTAATTAATTTTTTATTAAAAAAAATTGATGGACAGTAGCAAATTTCTGCTGGAAAAACATGTTGGGGTGTCCAAAGGCAAATATTAAATATATAGGTAAATTATAAAGTTATTAAATTTATATAATTATTTGCATATTTATATTGTATTTTTTAAGTAAAATTCATGTTGGACACCTAAAAAGCACAAAAGAGAAATTCTAAGAAGAAAAAGGTAATTTGAACTGTAACGCCCCCACGCCCGAAACCGTCACCGGAGTCAAGCTTGAGGTGTTACTGAACTTATCTTACCTTTTAAACAACTCTAAATCACTTATTTTAATTTTCGGAATAAACTATTTTCTGCGTCATGGTTGCTTAAAAATTCATTTCTCGAGTTTCAAAACTCGAAATTAAGATCCGTAAATTTTTCCTGAAACTAGACTCATATATCTATCTATTAATTTTTTTTTAGAATTTTTGACTTAGCCAATTAGTACAGTTTATTAGTTAAAATTATCCCTGTTTCAGAATTCGACTACACTGGCCTCTACTTACTACGAACCACTTTTCTCTCTGTAAAAAATTCATATGACTATACCGTTTGTTTCCATTAAAACTAGATTCAATAAGGATTCTAAACATATAAAGTACACCACCTAATTATTTTTGTAAAATTTATGGTGAATTTCTAAAGTTGGAACAGGGGATCCAGAAATTGCTCTGGCCCTATTTCACTAAAACCCAGATATCTTATAAAATACAAAACCTTTACCTGTTTTGATTATTCCATATGAAAATAGACACAATGAGCTTTAATTTCATATATTATTCACCATCAACCCATGTCTCTACAATTTCTTGTGATTTTTCAAAATCACATTATTTCTGATACTTGAATCTGTTTTTAAGTTACTTTCACATTTTTCATAGTTTTCATGTGATAGTTACTACTTAATCATACATACTATTAAACATGTATATCATCAGCCATTCTATTAGTTAATCACTAGAAAGTATTTACACATCATTCATTGATCATATCATATTAAAAGAAACCAAGTTCCTATACATGCCATACACAAAACGAAACGTTTAACTATACCAATGTGGTTTCTTCGATAGTGTGATCGGTCTCCGACGTTTCCTTCGATCCCCGAGTGGCTTGATAAAAAATAGTGCAAAAATATGAAAAATCAGCATAGGAGACCTGCTACGGCGTTTCTGGCTGAGAAAGATGAAGAAATGTCTAGATTTTCAATTACATCATTTTTTTAACTATTAACTTTTATGCTAATTCCAATTTTGTCCCTTGTTCACATTGTTTTCTTGCATATTTCATACCCAAACCGTCCAGCCATTAACCTTTGGGTCTAATTGCTCTTTAAATCCATCTTTTAAATACTTAAGCTATTTACTCACAATTTAACAAATTTTGAGCTATTTTCATTTAGTCCTTTTAATTAATTAGCTATCCAAACATCAAAATTTTCTAACGAAACTTTAATACTAACTCAATGACACTTCATAAATATTTATAAAAATATTTATAGCTCGATTTTCAAATTCGAGGTCTCGATACCTCGCTTTTGACCCGTCGACCTAATAAATTATTTTAATTCACTAATTTCACCATTTCACAAATTCTTCTAAATTCTTACTTGACTCATAAATATTAAGTTACTATCTTGTTCAATCTTATTTGTCCGATTTAGTGATCTCAAATCACCATTTTTGACACCACTGAAAATTAGGCCGTTACATTCTACCTCGGATTTGTGGTTTCGCAACCACTGTTCCGTTTAGGCCCTATTTCGGGATGTTACATGAACGCTTCAATCTTTTAGAATCAGCTCTTTACAGCAAACAAATAAAGCTATAGACTTTCAAGTTGTTGCTTTTAGTCCTTCTACTCTTCAACTTTTTTAAATTTAGTCTCTTGATAATGATTATAATGAACTTCCATTAAATTTGAATATGTATCATTCTAATACTCATAAAGGTTTAATTCAGAATTTAAAGTTCAATTTAACGGAAATCAATTAACAAACGCTATTGATTGGATTTTAATTTTTAAATCAGATAAATATAAGATCAAAATTTCTGAAAGTAAAAGGGACCAAATTACAAAATTTTAAAAAGGTACAGAAACTAGGCAATGTAAATAGGTTGTTCTTTTTTATTTTTTTTTTATGTGTGAAATAACCCCACAATTTTCTCTCTTTTAACTTCTATACCAACTAAAGAAGTTTCAACTTTTCTTATCAACCAAACAAACTAAGGACCTTTCCTTATGAAATTAATTATTGTAAATAAATATGATAAATAAATAAGGAAAAAATGGGGAAAAGGTCCAAGAAGGAGAGAAAAGAAAGACTAGCAAAAGGAGGAAAAGAGGAAAGAAACAAAGTAGGAATATGTTAATTTTAATTTGTATATTTTTAAATTTGAAAGATGGTAATTTAGTTAGATTCTTCTATTTGTTTGTATTATACATAAAATTGTATGCTTAGATAATATTTCGAATTTTAAAACTTTAATTTTGACTAAATTGTAATTGCTAAATTTATTAATTAATTTTTTTAAATAATATGCTAAATTAATGATCGGCATAATATATACTTTTAAAATTGATCAATTTTAATTCAGATAAATTTAATTTTAATTAAGTTAAATTATGTTATTAATCATTATCGTCAATAAAATTTAAGATTTAGTCCATTTCAGTTTAAAACTAGAAGCTCAATCATCTTACTTTTTAATTTAAAATTTTAATTCAATTATTATTGTTATTAGTTAAAATTTGTTAATAAGTTCATTCTTCATTAATAATATGTCACATCATATAAAGACGGTTTAAACAATATGCCAGATTGATAAATTTTAATAAAAAATACTAGACTCTGATTTCTCGATTAGCAAAATAAAGCCTTAATTTTTACTATTTAAATACAATGACCAAGTCCCAAATTGTCAAATTACAAAGACAATCAATATATTTTAACCTAAATTCCACTTAAACTTGTATATTTAGTCCATATTTTCCTATTAAATAACACCTTTTGAATTTTAAAATTTAAATTTTGACTAATAATCGCTAAATCCGTTTAACTGATTTTTGGGAATAATACATGAAAATAACAATATGACATGATATTATACATATAACTTTTTTTTTGAGCAAAATATTATACATATAACTATATATAAGAAAACGGGACTAAATTAAGAAGTTACGAATAACACGGGATTAATATCAAAATTTAACCTAAAAAACCCATTGAAAAGTACAAGTAACACAATACATATGCATGCATATATATATGCCATGAAAATTTTAAACCAATCAAACAGATGATAATCAAGCTTAAAACCCCAATTTTCAAATCCAGTTCAATGTCAACTTCAATGAACAATCTATTTACAAAGTAAATCAAGCCACAAAATTTTTTGGTATTTCACTTTCCTAGGCTCAGTTAACATGTCACCTGAAAAAGAGTTGCGTATAGGCTGGTACACTCGAGCTGCCAGTTTTAACTTAGTTGGCATTGTATTGAGATCGGTGCATTAGTCCGGCACCATCCATTACACGGAATACAGTCACTTTAAGCACGAACTCCCTCGATCTAAGCAGCTCGAATACACAAACATCTCCTTCGCCTAAATTGTTCTCCACTGTGAATTCATACCATCCTTGGCTGAACTTAGCTTTGCCTCCTCTATAAATACATCGAACAGACCATTGTTTCCCGTCGGGAAGTTGGAGTTTAATGAACCCGGAAACCCCACTTAGATGCTCGGCGAAGCAAGATGGTAGGTACTGCAAGAGAAAATTTCAAAAACGTGCAATATGGCGGAACCAAAATAAGATTTTATTCGATAAAAGAATCATGAAGGTCTTTGTACTAAAAGTCAGATTACATTTTATTCCCTCTACTAAAAAACAGGCAATTTTATCTCTATACATTAGACTAAAGAGCAAACTGATCATTTTGTTAAAAACTTCATCCGTTTTTATTGATAAAAACAATCCTTGTAAGTTAGAATGAGATTTTTAATAAAAAAGACTAACTTTGCTCTTTAATCTAATATAAAAAAAAAAAAGACTAATTTCTCCGTTTTCTAAATAAAAGAAACAAAATGCAATCCGACTTCTAATACAGAGACTTCCATAATACTTTTATCAATTATATTCAATGCCTCACCATGATACATCCCCGGTATAGATATGATGGTCGCAAGACGACTCTGCAGAAAGGGTTACTCGGTTCGAATGCTTTGGCTGCATTCATTGCCCTTTCTCTTTCTTCGGCTGTCACGGTTCTCTTTCGAGCTGAAGCGCTTTCGTAAAACCTATACCGCATTTCCGAATCGTCTTCATGTCCAACGGACAAATCCTGATCATCTACATTTCACAAGACAACCAGTGAGAAAAATCCCGAATCCCTTCCATACTGCAAAAACTTAAGAACACTTACTAGGGTCGAACTTCTGCTTTTTCCTCCCGGGTTTCTTTGGTGGTGGCGTCTCCGAACCTGAAGTACGCAATTTCACTTCCATTAGCAGAATCATCTTAAGTTCGAGCACATTAAACGAAGAACCATACCTCGAATAGGTTGATTATTCGCGCTTTTTGCCGCATTAAGGTTAACTTCACCACTCCAATTAACGCAACGGTTAAGTTTGGATCCCCCGAACAAATGCTGCATAGCTGAAGACATGCATTCATCGTCTTCGAGTTCATCGAACGGATACGATTTCCCATGATTGTATTGACTACCAAGAAGAGCATTAGACTGATAGTTTATTTCAGAATTATACAAATTAAAGATACTAACACTAAAAGCCGAATTCCCTTCGTATCGAAAGATCAAAAAGTATCCTATTCGGATATAGTATCGGTCAAGGAATTCGGGCCAACCCTCTTGAAACCAGACCTTGTTGTCACCTTTCCTAATCCCTACACGCCAAACATGACCATCAGGGACAGTGAGAGCAGCTGCAACAGAAAGTTCATCCTTGAATTTCTTAACAAAGTTATCAGGGATCCTCTGCAGACAGCCCCCAAAATCCAAAATTAGGGTTCTTTAAAATTGGGAATTTTTGCAGATTTTTTCATAAACATCGTGAGAAATTTCTTAACTAACAAGCTTTTTCACCAACATCCATGAAAGAATACACAGAAAAATCAACAAAAAAATCCATTAAAATGAACTAAAATTCAACATCAAGCAAACAAAAACTCTAACAAGTCCCAAACAATCAAATTTCAAAAAACACAACGAAATCTACAATAACAAAGGAAAGTAAAACAAACCCAGAGCTCAAAACAAAAGAAAAACTTGGGTTTTAATTTTGAGAAATTAAAACACACAAAAAACACACAAGCATAAAATAAAATTATAAACCCAGAGAGGAAATTAGGGTTTTTTAGTAATTTACCAGTTTCTTATCTTGGAGAGTAGAGGAGAGAATAAGCTTATGGAAAAAAGGGCGTGGCATATTTGAAGAGATGATCAGATTATACAGTGATGCTTGAGTTTCAAAGAGAGCTTTAAAGAGGTTTTTTCTTTTTTTTGAGTTTTAAAAGTATATGTGTGTATATATATGTGTGTGTATAGCACAGTGATTGAAATGATAAGACTTCAGAGATAAGCCGAAGAAGAAAGCTCAAAGAGAGAGAAAATGGAGATTTCAGATCTGGTCTTCACTGCTTCTTCTGCTTTTAAAGCTCCAAAAAAAAAAAAAAAAAAAACCCAACTTGCCCTAAAAGTTGAACCGAGTTGAACCACAATCTGAACTCACTTACTCACTACTGAGTTCTTCGTCTCGCCTTTCTTAAACGAAAGCGACCAACGTGTGTCCCACCTACTACCCCTTTTGCTCTTTTAGTTTTTTTTTTTTTGTTAAAATAAGTCATACGTCCCTGTACTTTTCTCAAATTTAGATTTTAATATCTGAACTTTAAGTCCAATTGAAAATACTGTTAAACATTTTTATTAAATTTATTAGTGTAATATTTTAAAAATAAAAATACTCATTTGATAACAAAGTAACTGAAAAAATAGCGTTATAATAAACCTACATTTAACAAAATAATGTTAAAAATGTTAATAGTTGGACCTAATTTCAAAATCTAAAAAGTAGAGGGAATAAATTACTAAAAATAAAAGTAAAAAACTAAATTTCAAACTTAAAAATAGTACAAGGACCCACTATTTATTTTAACCTTAGTTAATTTCATCAAAAGTCCTTGAACTATTATCCGAATTTTGAATTGGTCTTTGAACTATAAAGCATTTTATTTAAGTTGTCAAAATATCGGTATTGTATTGATTGGTTACTTCCATCAGCCTAGTTGTTTCATTTGGATATGATGTTGAGCATATTTAAAGTGCATAGAGCAAATTGCAAACACATGTGTAGTTATCGCACTAACAGCTTGGATCTAATGTGTTTATAAAGCAGTGCTTATAAATTTTATAAGGATATTTCTTCTTCTTTTTTACATGTAAAATCCAAGTTGTCTATCTAATAAGTACACATGCGTTTATGATTTGGATTAATGCGTTTAATGCTCATTCTAATAGTTAGTTTAATGGAAAGATACGAGTCAAGGATAAAGTTAGAAAATTACTTTAGTAGGGGATAAGGATGAATCATAAATTTTTGGAGAGATTAAAGTGAAATTTTACTATTATATTAACAGGTAATTTTACCATTTTCTATCATATGAGGGAGGGTAGCTACCTACCCTTTACCTTCGCCCCTAGTCCGAGTGATACAATATTTATATTTTGAATATTCAATTAATGCATTTTGATATATAGGACCAATTTAAGATCCTAGCCATAGTTTGAGGATGTATGATACAATAAACCTTAAATTTTAAAAATAATTTAACATTTTTACTATTTAAAAAATAATTTAAAGTGATATAATTTAAATTTATCTTTTTTTTCTAAAAGTTTTCAAGTTTTTAAAATAAATTAATTTAATTTTTGATATTTTTAAAATTATCTCTAAGAAAATAAAAGCCAAAACGCCAAGGATTGTAATTATGTTTCTTTTAGATGTACTAGATTTGTCCACGCCCTAGCTTGAAGGTCTGCCTGAAAAGTAACAAAATATAAGTTTAAAAAATGAGATTAGACAAAAAATAAAAATAAAACCTATTTTCTAAACAGGTCAGGTCTTGAGTAAGTTTTTATTGCTCAGGCTTACCTGACCTGACCTAAAATTACCACTGGTTTTTATTTATTTGTTATAATTTCATTATTATATTACTACTACGTTTTTATTATTATTTAAATATTATATAACTCTTGTTCTATTATTAAATAAAAATTTTGTCTTAAATAAAAATTTTAAATAATTTAATTACTGTTTTGAAAAATTTTAAAATTTAATAATCGAAACATAAACTTACTCATGGTTTAATCAACTTGTGTAATTTACTATTATTATTTTTAAATTGAAATCTGTTGGAGTCGTTTTCATAAGTGAGTTGAGTCGGAAGAGTATGAGAAAAAGGAAGAATCAGTGAGTCAAAAGGCCAAAGAAGACAGTGTGGTCCCGAGTCGTGAACCCATCAACTCTCTCAGCAAAATTTTTTTATTTAATTAATACTTTAAATAATATATAAAAATACTTTGAACACGTGTCAAGCTAGGGTGGATTAGACCATGCCAGAATCACATGCGCCCAACATAATGAAAATAATTGGAAATAAAATAATTCGTTTAATAATTTATTACCATATGATATATATATAAGTTGGTAACTTGCTCGAGTTGGATTTTAAATTCAACTTTTAAAATTTTTTATTCTTGTTAAGCTTATGTTTTGATTATTTACTTTTATAAAATTATAAAATAATTATTAAATTATTTAAAAATTTATTTAAGTCATTAAATTATTAAAATTGTTAATTTTACTAATTAAAACTATCATATTCTTCTCTCTTACATTTTAATTTTATTTCATAAAACAATTTTGAACATTATGAATTTGTAAACCAAAGTCTATGAACCTTTTTTCTCTGATATTCAACATCGATTATCAGATCAACTTGGATCTAATATATGTTATTTCACTCATCGTTGGGTATTGATCCATCAGAAAGACTGTCGAATCGTCATTTGGAGCTCGCTAATTAGACTGTTATTTAAAAGAAACTTAACAACTTAAATAAAAACTTTCGTATAATGTTACTGTACTAAATAAAAACTTTCGAATAATTTAGTGACTATTTTATAACTTTTTGTAAATTGAGTGATCAAAACATAAATTTACTAATAATTTAATTAGTTGTGCTTTTCAAAAAAAAATATGCCCAACCACCACAAAACGCAGACGTTTCATTTATTTTAATGTAGAGGGATGACCTCAACGGCGTCGTTTGAGCAAAGGCGAGATTTTGCTTTCAAGCGCACATTTGAATTGCCGTTTGGCGGGTCCATTTTCGACCGTAAACAACCGCTACCGCCATCATCATCAACCAAACTTCAAGCTCTCCCTTAATTCACACACATCTCATGCAAATTTCAATCTTTAAAAAAAAAAAACCAGGAAATAAAATTCATCCCAAAATTTGATCTCTTTTTAGTAATTTTTCTAATCCATTTCAATCTTTGATACGAAAAAAAAAACGAAGAAAAAAAACAAATGGAAGCTACCAAGATTCCACCTCCACAGAAAATGGAAGATAAAGACGAAAAGGAATGTCCAGAAGATGAAGAAGAACCAAAGAGTGGAGGAGGTTGGGGTGGTTGGGTTTACTCCACTTTCTCTGTTCTATCTGATCTTCAAAAAGCCGCCGCTTATGCCGCCGAGGAGATCACTCTCAATGTAATTTTATTCTTTTTTTTCCCCTTTTATTAATACTTCTGGGTTTTTTTTGTATTCGAATTAAAGATCTGTTTTCTTTTGAATCTCCGGGTTTTTAGGTGAAATTTAGATCTTCGATGACATATGGATGTGACAGGCTTCTGAGGTTGCAGAGAAAGCTGCCAAGACTATTGCGGATATTCAAGTTGCTGAAGATTCGGAATGTTCGTCCAAGGAGGAAGAAGCTGAGGAATCTTCGATTGAAAAAGATAGTGAAGATCATGAAAGTGAAAAGCTTCGAAAGTCTGCTTTGGATAGGTAGAGAAATCAAGTGACGATTCTTTTCTTGGTCCGGCAAGTTCTTTCCTCTCTTTTTGATATTGGTGGAATTCTTGTTTTGGTCCCTCTAATTAAATTTTAGATTTAGTGTTTTGGTCCCTCTAATTAAATTTTAGATTTAGTCCATTAATCCGGCATAATTTAATCATTTGTTCTTATAATGATATACATAGCTTATATATATATATGGTTACAACACAAAAGTTGGGGTGGTTTTTATGGCGGTTCACATTGTAAAGGACGTGGAGAGCTGCTAGATTTAATAGCCTAAGAGGGTGAATCGGGTGGACTCTGGTCAAATTATGGTTAACTTGGCATGATTTAATTATCTATTTTTATAATGTCATTAGTTAGTCTACTCAATATAGCTTAAATACCACTATATCTATATGTTGATACAGCACAAAAGTTGGGGTGGTTTGCTATAACTGTTCATATCGTAAGGGGTGCAGAGAGCTGCTCAAATAGGTGCAGTTCACATCGTAGAAGGTGTGGAGAGCCTCTAGATTTGGAAGTCTGAGAGGGTAAGTCGAGTGGAGTCTTGTTAGAGTAAAGACTGCCTGTTTTTCTTGTCTTCCTTATCCTGGTGATGGGGGTATTTATAGGAGAATGGAGGCTGAACGTGGTTTCCAACGACATGAGTTTCCTTTTTCGGGATGGAGTGATACGGTGGCATGTGTTAGCCTAAGGCACTGTTGGAATTGACCTGAAGGGCCTAGCTGTCGGATGTGTTGAATTGATGGGTGCTGTCAAGGAGGTTTCCCAATATATCTTTTGCAGATTGTATAAGCTCACTAAATGTGATATTTAGGCATGAAATCAGGTTTCTCTGGCGAGGAGCTGCCAAGGTTGTATCGCCAGGCCCCTAGGATGGTCTGGTGAGGGAGCTTAAGGTAAAGGTATAACATATATTTATATATAATCACTGTCGCAAGTTAGTCTAGGTGCTTTTAAGAAAAAAAATCTACGACTAACTAATGATACAAGTCTAGGTGCTTTTAAGAAAAAAAATCTACGACTAACTAATGATATAAAAGTAAAGAATCAATTTATGCCAAACTAAGTACAAAGATTATATCTCCAATTTGATCATAGTTGAGGGACTAAAACAATATTTGACCTTTTGATACCTTGAAACTTTACTAATCTGAGATGACTGTAAACCAGCAGATTTTAGTTTTCTTGTTTGTGTTTGAACCTATGTTTTGTGTTTTCTTGTTCAGACTTTGAGTAGAAATTTTCCCTGGTACTTAGAACATCCAAATGCCGTAGGTAGATAATTCGAGAATGGAAATTTCCGTGCTAATATAAACACGAATAACGTAGGCTGCTGCTAGATTTCGTGTTAATGGTCTATCTCCGAATGTCATAACGTTTTTCCATTTTATTTTCTAGGCTCGAGCATTCTACTGTAAATTTTGCGGATTCCATGCACCGTGGAAGTTTACCTGCTGGTTCTGTTGCACCATCATCGATCAAGGTTTGTGCAGGCCTTGTTATCCTTCTTAATAATGCCATGATGATCTCGTAGAATCCTCATCTTTTTTTTTTCTTCTAAGAACAGAAAACCTTTTACAACAAAGGGAATGCAAGTGCTCGAGTATGTAGGAAAGGAGACTATGGAGTTACTAATCAATGAAACCGGTATAGAACCTGAAATGAACACAAAAGAGAAACGAACAATCATCTGAGGAGGACCGGTTATTAGAGGAAGTTAGTTTCAATCAATGCTTCTACATATACGGAGGTCCAGAACAGTTGGAGGTTTAACTTCTTATCCTCGAAGTTGGAATTTAACGATTCAAATGGTTATAATCTTTTCGAATTGCTGAACTATAATGATGTTAGGAACTGGAATCATTATCCAGCCATTACGCCCTTCTATTTAATCGAAGAAAAACAACATTACCACCCGAACAGAAATCCATGTATGAGGGAAAGCTTAAAGAAATCCAACCAATTTTCACTTCCGAATCCGGAATGGATGGAAATGATCTGGAGTCAGCCAAAGGAAAGACCAAGGACAGTCATGACGAGATGAAAATTTTACATGATTCAAGTATTCGAAAGTATGCGGATATGGCTGTCGGGTAATTTACTAAATACTGTTTCTTTTTCGTTTTACCTTTGCTCGGAAAATTTCCCGACTGAGTTATTAACGGCTATATAGTATGGGTCCCGTATTTTCTGCAGTACTATTTATATTCGATGCTGCTTGGTGTCGTTAATCCACAACTTTTTCAGGTTCATAAATGCATTGACCGGATTAGCTGTTAACGATATAATCCAAAGAACTAGTAGAAGGCTAGAGTCACTTCACTCGGAGGGAGTTCATGTATCGAAATGTTCTTTAATTTTTTTTTTCCGAGCATTTTGATGATTGTTTCTGCATATGAACTGAATTTAAAATAACGTGTATGCTGCAGATGGTTTCGGAATTGTGCTGTTTAGCGGTGTCTCACCTCTTGATGCTTGCTAAATCCGTCATATCTAGTGGCAACAAAGTTCGAGTTGAAGATCCGGATGATGATGATGGTGATGATATAATGAATATCGACTGGTCTGAGGATCCTGTTGAAAAGGCGAAATTAATAAGAGTAGAGGCACAATCTATGACATGTTATACGGAAGCTGTATCGAACAACTTTATCACTGGTTAGTTTATTTGCAGTTACCTTTATTTTCGAGCTCCAATAGCTAAGGTGATCCATCTTTGATGCTGTTTTCAGGCATATTCTATGTAACCAAAGCTTTACGTAGCAGTCGTGAGAGCGCTACCGTGGATTCGCATGAAGCACTTCCACAAGCATCAATCAAGGAGAAAGCCAAGTCCTTCTCCAAACACCTCCACAATGATTGGGCCACCACGGTGAGCAAAATCTAGGATGGACTTCCAATATTTGTCTGTTAAATATGATTTTTATTTTCAGTAAAATTTGAGAAATAATTTTTAGTTAAACTCTATTTACTTATTTAAATCAAACACTAATTAGTTTAGATTATTTTATTATTATTTAACTTATGAATTTAGCATATAAATAGGCCCTTTTACATCCTTAGCAAAATATACCCATTAGAGATTAGAACTCATAACACATTTAAAGAATTTTGTGTTTACGTTTTATGGGTTATTTGTTTTCGGTTTTTCGGGGTTTAATTTTTATCTCTATCTTTTGTACTCTTCGTTCTTTTGCCATTATAGTAAAATTATCTTTGCCCGTAGTTTTTTATCCTCTTTGGAGGGATTTTTTTATGTTAAATTTGTGTGTTCAATTTCTCAATTTATTCTGCTATTTTCTTGTTCGTTACTTAATCGGGTCGAAATCCTAACAAATTGTATTAGAGCTAGTTCAATTTTCATAGATCAGCTCGTTCAGAAATGACAGCAACAAGATTTGAAATTGAGAAGTTTGATGGTGAGATAAATTTTAATCTGTAGCAAGTTCGGATGATGACAATTCTAGTTTAATCCGATTTAAAAAAGGTTGTTACTGGGAAAAAGCCTGAGAATCTAAATAAAACAGAATGGGAATAGCTTGATGAAAAGGCTTTTGTCTGCAATCCAGTTGTGCCTCGCAAATACAGTATTGCAGGAGGTATTGATAGAGAAAACCTTATCCGCCTTGTGAAAAAGGTTAGAAACTCTTTATGCGACTAAGTCTCTGGCTAATAGTTTAGTGTTGAAACAACGTCTATTTACGTTTCGCATGAACAAATGTGAGCTTCCTAGAGATCACATCAGTCAATTTATTACTCTTTTAAATGATTTAAAGAATGTTGAGGTTTATATTGACGATGAAGATTAGGCTATGTTATTATTGTGCTCTTTACCTCATTCATACAAGTCTTTTAGGGATACCCTGATTTATGGCAGAGACAAATTCTCGTTCGAAGATGTGAAGGGTCATTTGTTGAGTAGAGACAAACTCGACAATGAGCTTCATTTGAATAGCAAGACAGATAGGCAAGCTTCTGTTTTGGTAGCATCAAAGAAACGAGATAAAATGTGTCGCTATTGTAAAAAGTTAGGTCACGTCAAACCAAATTGTTATAAACTGCGAAATAAAAAGGTTGTTGAGAGTAACAAGGAAGATGTAGCTAGTGCTAATTTAGCCGATGAAAATGGTGATGATTTCTTGTTAGTGTCAACAAGCGATAACATCAAGCTTCGTCCGAGTGGATCCTAGATTCAAGATGTTCTTTCCACATGTGTCCCAATAGAGAATGGTTTTCCACATACAATTCGATTGAAGCTGGAGTTGTGCGCATGGGAAACGACTTATCTAGTAAGGTAATTGGTATTGATACTCTTAAAATTAAGATGCATGATGGGATGATTAGCACATTCTCAGATGTCAGGTATGTACTTGATTTACGAAAAAATCTTATCTCCTTAAGTATTTTAGACTTGAAAGGATGCAAAATCAACATCGAGTCGAGCGGCATTAAAGTATCTAGTGCAGCTCTCGTTTTGTTAAAAGGTAAAAGAACCGACAATCTTTATATTTTAGAAAGTTATACAATAACAGGTGAAATCGGACATCCCTTGTCCGTTACGGAGTTGAAGTTAACTTGTTCAGAACAGAGGCAACTTGGTCATAGGAGGGAAAAATGTATGACCGTTTCGTTGAAGAGAGGTTCTCTTTTGGATGCAGGTTTTGAAAAGTTAGGGCACTGTGTTCGTGAAAATCAAACCCGGGTTAGTTATGATTTGGCAGTGTACAAGTTGAAGGCTAGAAGTCTTCCAGTTTCTAAGCACAAATTCGACTCAGTTAATTCCCTGCATAGTTTAAGATAGGCTCGTAGAGGTTTTTGGCAAAGATGGCATTGTGAAAATATAAGTAAAGGTGGAGATTTGTTAAATATGACTATTATTTTCAGTCAAATTTGAAAAATAATGTGACATCCCTAATTTGGCCCTAGTCGAAAAGTGGTTTCGGGATCACAAAACCGAGTCACAAAAATAGTTAAATGTTATATTCTATGTTTATTATATGTGAAAGTGCATGTGTGAAAATTTCATGCTTTGATTTTGTCATTTGAGAGTAAAATTATGAAATAGGACCTATGTGAAAATTTCTGAAAATGCTATAGGCTAAATTGTAGTGGCCAAATAATTTATAATGCAAAATAGGAGGATTTGCATGTCAAACCCCCCATTTTTACATGTAGTGGCTGGCCAAGGTGATGGGTATTAGATAAAATATGCATGTTAGCATTATAATAGCTATAATGGATGGTGGGCATGATAAGCTTTTGTGTAAAATTTTTTATTGAAGTTATGGCTTAGTTATGGCTCAAATTAATATATCATTTATGTGTCATAAAATGTTGGGGAATAAGAATAATAAAAAAAGGATGGAAAGAACAAAGTTTTGTTCATTCTTGGTTCTTCATAGTCGAAAATAGAAGAGCAAGAGGGGGGAGATCTCTTGAATATTCGGTCACTTGGGGAAGAAAAATCCAAGGTAAGTAAAATCCAAGGTAAGTTCATGATACTTTGCTTCTATTTTGATGTCCATGGATTCTTCTTGATTCTACCTTAACTCATGAAACATATTTTGGTTTTTGGTTGTGTTGTGAGCATTTGATCATGAATTTAAAATGATGAAATAGAGATTATGCTTAAGTAAAATCATAGATATGTGATGATTGATTGGTGATATACATGTTTAAATAACATGCATGCAAGGTTTGTGTGAAGGAGTGATTTGGTAATAAATCTGCTTGGGACAGCAGCAGTAACGTGACTTTGGAAAATCACAATAAATTGTGGGAGATGAATTAGAAGCTGAATAAATTATAGAATTAAAGTTTAATGAGTCTAGTTTCTTATAAAAGAAACCGTGTAAGCAAAGGAATTGCCGATAATGAGATATTTGAAGTGATGTGTGACAGGGTCAGAATGACTTCTAGATCCTCTGTTCTGTTTTTATAAAATCATTATAAATTGTACAAAAATGGTCATAAGATTAAATTTATATGCTTAGACTCCTTAATGAGTCTAGTTTCAAATGAAATAAACGAGAACATATTTTGAATTCTGTACAATGAGAAATTTGATTCGTAGTGAAAAGTGGTCAGATTAGTCAAATAGCGAAACAAGGGAAACTTTAAGAAAAATATGGTATTGATTAGCCAAACTAAAAATTCTGAAAATTTTATGGAAAGAAGATATATGAGTCTATTTTCAGGGAAAATTAATGGAAATTGATTTGGAGTTTCGTAGCTCCAGTTATAAATGATTTAGTGACTGTTGCTTAGGAAGACAGCTTGCAGTGAAATTATGATTATGTGGTAAACATTGACAAAAATTTGTTAATGAGTTGCTTATTGATTTCTTATAAGCTTACTATGATCTGTATGTGTGAAAGTCAAATATTAGATGAATTGTGACCTTTTAGTTCTACCTGAATTAAGTTGTGCGATAAATAATTTATGTATATGACTTAGAGTCGAATGGTCACTATGGGTTAAGTTTGAATGGTGAAATAGATATGTGATATTTACGTATGACTTTTGAACCGAAATGTAAATGATGGTGTTCATAAGGAGCTTATATCCGAATGTAGCAAATGACTATTAATGTGATATGTTGAATGAGAGGTGTTAAAATATGATTAAATATGCATGATATTCGATGTATATCCGGTTAAATCCATGAGCTTCGTCTTTGGTATTATATCCGGTTAAATCCGCATGAGCTTCGTCTTTGGTAATATATCCTAGTTAAATCCCGCAGGCTTCGTGCTGGTATTATATCCGGGATAAATCCCGCAAGCCTAGTGCTGGTATTATATTCGGGACTTCGTGCCTAGCAGGCTTCGTGCCGGTGATGTGTATTCGGGCCTTCGTGCCTAGCAGGCGTAATGCCGGTAAAGTGATATATTATGTGAATTCGGTGTTCCTTGTAAGATAAGGCTTTAGCCGAATGTTAAAGATAAAATGATAGTGTATTGTATCATGCTTATATGGCCTAATGGCAAGTATAACATGTTGGTAAATATGCAATGTGCTTTTATAATCGAATGATAAGTTTGAAATGAATGTGAGTGAAATGTTATGCATAAGCTATCAAATGTTAAATGTGAAAATGGGATGATAGAAAAGTGTTTGAGATGTATAATTATATATACGTTCGAATGATGTTAGTACTCAATTGATATGAATATGTTATATGGAACTTGTTGATTTGATTATTCGGGCCTTTGAGCTTAGCAGACTATAATGTCGGTAAGATACTATTCGGGCTTTCGAGCCTAGCAGGCTATAAAGCGGGTGAAATGATATCGGGCCTCGAGCCTAGCAGGCGAAATGCCGGTGATTTAAGAAAAGCTTATGACTAAGGTACCTCGTGCTAGATTGTCAAATGAATACATTTAATACGTAAAATGGGCCAGGTACGCAGTATGTACTCATATGTGAGTTTGATTTGAAGTGAATCATAAGGGAGTAATGTGATACGTACGTGAATAAATGTTTAAACTATACCTATGATCATGATACACCTGGTCAGGGTGTGAAAGTATGTGAGGGTATTTGATAAAAATATGTTATATGAATTCAGATTAAGTGTGATAAGAATGTTGAACGTGCATTATGTGCTTGTGTATATTCGGTCAGATGGCAATATCTCTAGAATTTGGCCTCTTAAGAAATTAAATAATCGAAGTATAATTGCGTTTATTTGTTTGCATTGCTTAAGACTTACTAAGCTTATGAAAGCTTACTTCGTTGTTACATTTCTGTGTTTTATAGATTGTTGACTTCAGTTACCTGCTCGGGTTGGAGTTCGCCAGAGATATTATCACACTGTCGAGCTCACGTTATCGGTGTAAGTAAATCCTAGTATTTCGAGTCTATGGCATGTATAGGGTTTTAATGTTTTGGACCTCGTAAGCTCATAAGTTTTAAATTGATTGAAATTTTTCAGCACGGTTTTTGTGTGATTGACTGAGTTTAAGTCGGGTAACACCTCGAAACCTGTCCCGGTGAGGGATACGGGCGAGGGGTGTTACAAATAATCTTTCAGTTAAACTTTGTTTACTTGTTTCAATCAAATACTGATTAGTTTAGATTATTTTATTATTATATGGCCTATGAATTTAGCTTACAAATAGGCTTTTTTACAACCTTAGAAAAATATACCCATTAGAGATTAGAACTCATAATACATTTAGAGAATTTTGTGTTTACGTTTTGTGGGTTCTTTGTTTTCAGGTTTTCGGGGTTTAGTTTTTATCTCCATCTTTTGTACTCCTCGTTCTTTTGCCATTATAGTAAAATTATCTTTGCCTGTGGTTTTTTATCCTCTTTGGAGGGATTTTTCCACATTAAATTTGTGTGTTCAATTTCTCAATTTATTCCGTTATTTTCTCGTTCGTTGCTTAATCGGGTCGAAATCCTAATACTATCTTTTGTAGTCCTTTCGACCTCGATGCCGGCAACTTGAAAACCCGAATTCTCTACGCAAAATTTCTATTGATGATGCGGTATAATTTTAGAGCGAATCGTCATCGCATTTCAGGTAGCAAAGTACAGTTGGTTACCAAGTTCATCTACCAGAGTGAAACACGAAATTACATTAACCCTTCAAAAATACAGAGATCAGAGTACAATTTACGCAATTCCACACAAATAGATTCAGAGGAAATGTATTTTTAAAAATAATAATAATAATAATAATAATAATAAAAAATAAGCCATCTCATTAGAAAAAGAACAATTGCAGCAAGTAGGTTAAAAGAAGTCTAAACACATACAATGAAAGTCCACGGGGGACAGAGCAGTTGTGAAAACCAACGGTATGCATGCAGGACTGATCAATTCGATTGATTAGTCCTATTCAATTCAAACAATATTAACAAAAAGATAAGTAGTACCGACTTAGAAATGAAACCGTTTCTCTTGCTGTTACAATATCAATATTAGGGAAGGGGAAAGAGGATAATAGAGTTCAAAACCTGTGTTACTTAACAGCTAAATATTACTCCAAATTAACTCTTAATTAGAATTAATGTTGTTTGCATTAGGCTATATCAATTAAAATATCGGTTCGAAAAAAATTATTAGATCAATTAATTTAAAAATTAAAAGAAAAAACGATTTGAATCGAATGATTCAACTTGATTTATTCATTAATTTTTATTAAATGAATCGGACCGAAAACTTTGATTATAAACTTTGGCATAGAAAGAAAGGGAGGATTCTAGAGAGAAGGCATTGGGTACTTGGTCACTCTTGGTGTGACTGTATTTTTTATTCTTTTAGCAAAACTGTCCATGTTCAATGTATGTGAAACTATGTGATTTCATATATATGTCTATGTTCAATGTACGTTTGATATATAATTATTTCATTATACCCTAGATATTATCGTCAATATCATGTTAAATTTGTGTTAACATACACGTCACGTCAGAATTTGGGACGATTTCTTATTTTTTTCAGAATTACTAACCAACGAGGGATTTATTTGTTCAATTTTTTATATTAGAGGAACTGCCAAGTATTTTTACCTATTCTTTTATATGTTTGTTTCTTTGGGTAAACTACAATTAAGGTCACTAAACAATTAACAAGTTTACATTTTGATCATTCAATTTCAATAAGTTATAAAATGATCACTGAGCTATTTGAAAATTTTCATTTAAGTCACTGGATGTTGATATCACTGATGTACGGCCTTTTTTTGCTCACACCGTTTGCATCAGTTGAAAGTTCTCTTTTCCTTTCTCTTTTACAGTTCTTTTTTTTTCATGAGATAGTTTTAAATGTCACGAATTTACGAATTAAAATTAAAGTAACTTTCATCTCCAATTCTCACACTAATCGTCAGATCAACTTAAATTATTCGTCAATGAATATTAATTCACCGTAAAAAACCACAACCACTGACCGAGATGAAAACTTTTAATAATTTCAGTTTGTAATATTTTTTTTAGCGAAAGCGTCCATGTTCAATGAATGTAAAACTAAGTGATATATAACAAGCCATAGTCACATAATATTACTAATCTTCCTTTAAAGCAAGCTTTCTATATCAGAAACTTCAACATCATCATCATCATCATCATCAATCTAATCTCCATGGGAGAAGTTGATCAAGCTTTCATTCAATCCATTGAACACCGAACCAACCTGGATACCATCGAAATCGAAGGAATCCCATTGATCGATCTTTCATTATCCCACACCACAGACATCAACGTACTCGTTTCAAAGATCGGAACCGCCTGCAAAAACTGGGGTTTTTTTCAAGTGATTAACCATGGGGTACCTTTGGAGTTGCTGGAAAAGATTAAGGTAGCAGCTAAAGCATTCTTCGATCAAACCATGGAGGAAAAACGTAACGTTAAACGAGATGAAGTGAATCCTATGGGGTACTATGAAAGTGAACATACAAAGAATGTTAGAGACTGGAAAGAAGTGTTTGATTTCTTGATAAAAGACCCTTCTTTTTTACCAGCTTCGCCTGAACTTGAGGATGATGAAATGAGGACGTTGAGTAATCAGTGGCCTGAGAATCCTCCACAGTTTAGGTGATTAATCTTTCATTGGCGCTTTTCTTTAATGTTGTTAGGTAAAAGTAAACTCTTGGATGCACTGGTTAAATTATATTTTGTCCGTATTTACTATAAATATATATATATATATAAATTAGTTTTACACCTTTAATAAATGATCTTTTCTGTTAAAAGAATGGTCATATACTGCATGCTAATTACAAGAATAATTTTTAATATTATAAATAGATAAAATTTATAACACGGTAAATTTACTGTTTAATCTAAATTATAATGATTAATTTATTCATTTTATGAATGAAGGAAGCAAAATGCAATCCGACTCCTATTATAAGAGTTTCCATATTACATTTATCAATATTCCCTTCGGTGTGTTTGATAGATTGGTTGGTAGAGATGATCAAATCTA
This sequence comes from Gossypium arboreum, assembly GCF_025698485.1. Lineage (NCBI taxonomy): Eukaryota > Viridiplantae > Streptophyta > Magnoliopsida > Malvales > Malvaceae > Gossypium > Gossypium arboreum. Next base: position 123,021,177 of record NC_069070.1, on the reverse strand, counting down.
TGATTAGGGTGTAAATAAGATTAGCATTAGCTATTCGAGTTCAAGTTTGAATAGAAAAAGATTTTTACTCAATTCAGTTATTATTAAGCTGAGCTTGAGCTTGAGTAGTGAGCTATCAATCAAGTTAAATTTAAATTTAATAATATCTAATTTGAGAACGAAAATTGATAAACAAGCTTAATCGAGCTCAAGTTTGATTAAATTCATTTACTTATTTATATTAGCTCATTAGGGTACTCAAATTCAATTTGGTCAATATTAGCTTGAGACTAGCAATGATCGAGTGAAATACGAGTTTTTTTTCAAATGCAATCGTAACAAATGTCTCGTTTACGCCTCATGTTAATCCAATCTATTAATGCTTGCCAGGGAGGTATGCCAAGAGTATGCAAGAGAGGTTGAAAAGCTGGGTTACAAGCTATTGGAACTCATCTCTTTGAGCTTAGGCTTGCCATCTAATAGGTTCAATGGCTACTTTGAAGACCAACTAAGCAGGATGAGACTTAACCACTATCCTCCATGCCCTTGCCCCGAGCTAGCACTCGGTGTAGGTCGACACAAGGATGCCGGTGCTTTAACCATCGTCGCTCAAGACGATGTCGGAGGATTACAAGTGAAGAGAAAATCGGACGGTGTCTGGGCTCCCGTTAAACCGACCTCAAATGCCTTGGTCATCAATGTTGGTGATATTATTCAGGTAACCTCAGTTCATTTTGGGCTAATTTATCCAAGCTCTTGCATATAGATTTGCCCAAAGTTCGGGCCACCAGTCCGGATTAACTTGAGGCAGACTAAGACAAACTGCAAATCTGAAAATTAACTAAATGGTCAAAATATACCTATCGGTCCCTATATTTCGGTAAAGTTTGAGACTTAGTCCCTCTATTTTAAAAAGTTATAATTAAATCCTCTTGCTTTTTTAATTTAAAATTTTTAATCCAATCATCGACAACGTTAGTATTTTCTGTCAAAAAAATGCTTATTATCATATATAGTTATTGAGTTCATAACAATTTGCTTCTAAAGTTAGTATGATCGCATTGATGAAAAATAGTATGGTTTTACACGAAACTATTAAAGATGATCAAATAATATTGGATTTTCAGGTTTGGAGCAACGAAGCTTACGAGAGCGTGGAGCATAGGGTGGTGGTGAACTCGGAACGGGAAAGGTTTTCGATTCCGATCTTCATTTTCCCTTCTCACTATGTGATGGTGAAGCCATTGGAGGAGCTTGTGAATGAGGGAAACCCACCCAAATATAAACCATACAACTTTGGGAAGTTCAATGTGGCTAGAAACCGCAGTAATTATAAGAAACTTGAGGTCCAAAACATCCAAATTAGTGACTTTAAGATCATCTAATTTTTGCCCTTTTCGAACTGTCGGCAAAGGTTGAGGCTCTTCGAGATACTAGTTTAGTCTCGATTTATTCTAGTTTAAGTCCAGATATATTCTGATTTTCAAATTGTTATGCTTAGTACCGAATTGATTTTAGTTCTAGTTAATCAAACTTTTATATATATTGCAATATGAGGTTATAAAGAAAAGGAAATAAATAGTCACTTGGTATGTTTACAATTTGGGTAAATTACTTTTTACTCTTTTCCTTTTAAATATTTTTAAAGTTAAATTTTGTTAAATTTTACCGAATTTGTTAATAAATTTATATGTCAATTAAATACTTAAAAGTTTAATAATAGCAACTAATGATATTATCAATTTGGGCATATTTATAACATTATAAAAATTGAAAGACCAAATACCATTAAATTCAAAATAGATAGGCTAAATCTAGAATTTTAATATAGTGAAGGGACTAAAAGTAAAGTTAAACCATTGAAAACCTAAATTATTACAATATCTTGTACCATAGAGCAAGATACAATATGAAGCCAACCTGGTTCCACACGGCAAACCCACTAATTACCTACCGCCAATTAATTATTCAATAAAAGATAAAAGGTTAAATTATGCTATTAGTCCATATATTACGTTTTTACTCACTCAACTTCAAAAAATTAATTCAAAAAATTTCATTTAAGTTACTATTAAGTTTTTTTAAAGTTCGACTAGTGAGCTCCAAGTAATAATTTGATGATCGGTAGGATGAGTTAGTACCTTTCAATGAGAATAAGAACATATATTATATCTAAGTCAATCTGACGGTCAATGATGAAGATTAGAGAAAAATAGTTTGGATTTTGATTCGTAGATTAATAACGTTTAAAGTTGTTTAATGAAAAGAATTAAACTATAAAAGAAAAAAACGAGAACTTTATATTAGTGCAGATGTGTAAATATAATAATAATTTTAAAAGTCCACTCAACTTTTAAATAATTTTATGATGATTTTATAATATTTTAAAATTAAATGACTAATAATTTAATAAACTAATTTAAACTTTCAAATAATTTTATGGTGATTTTATAATATTTTAAAATTAAATGACTAATAATTTAATAAACCAATTTACACTAATTATTTTTGTCCATTTCCTTCTCTTATTACCCACCACCAACCAACGAAAATATTTTTTCTAAAGAAAATTTCTTTGGAATTCAATGGGTTATAAAGCTTGCTAAGCTACGTTGTCAACTATCTACCTACTGCACTGATAAAGAATCGCCATGGGAGGGGTCGATCAAGCTTTTGTTCAAGAACCAGAACAAAGGCCAAAACCAAGTACAATCGAAGTCGATGGGATCCCAGTGATCGACATGTCGGTTTCCGGCACCGGAGGAATCGAAAAACTGGCTTCGGAGATCGGTAATGCATGCCGGAAATGGGGTTTCTTTCAAGTGATCAATCATGGGGTGCCTTTGGAATTACGCCAAAGAGTCGAGAAGGTGGCTAAAGCGTTCTTCGATCTTCCCATAGAGGAAAAAAGGAAAGCTAAGCGAGATGAATTGAATTTTACGGGTTACCATGATGAAGAACATACTAAGAATGTTAGAGACTGGAAAGAGGTTTTTGATATGTTAATTGAAGACCCAACATTTCTCCCAGCTTCGCCGGATCCCGATGATGAGGAAATAAGGACGTACAGTAACAAATGGCCTGAGAATCCCCCTGAGTTCAGGTGAAGAAAGGGTTTACATTTTTTCTCACAACATGCTTGCTTGAATGTCTGAATGAATTCCCACTTGAATATTTTACTTCAATTAAGCTCAGTTAAGATTTTGGTGGTATATATGTTTGTATGTATGTACGTTTGTGCTTGTTTGATGCAATATGTTTGTGTCTATATAGGGAGACATGCCAGGAGTACTGTAGAGAGGTGGAGAAACTGGCTTTCAAATTGCTGGAACTCATATCTTTAAGCTTAGGTTTGCCTGCTAACCGGTTGAGTGATTTCTTTAAACACCAAACTGGTATGTTGAGGCTGAATTACTATCCTCCTTGCCCTTCACCCGAGCTAGCACTTGGCGTCGGTCGGCATAGGGATGGTGGTGCCTTAACTGTTCTTGCTCAGGACGATGTCGGTGGATTACAAATTAGGAGGCAATCAGATGGGGAGTGGATTCCTATCAAACCAATCCCAAATGCCTACATCATTAATATTGCTGATGCTCTTCAGGTAACCTTAGTTTTACTAGTACAAAGGGGACAAGAGAAGAGATTGTTGATTGTTGGGGTTTAAACTGGGTTAACTTCACTAAATTATTAGTAATTTTACATTTTTATCACTTCACCTTTAAACAGGTACAAAATGAGCATTAAACTATTTTGAAGTTTTTATTAAGTCATTGAATTGTTTGGATTTGTTTCGTAAATTCGTGCTATTCAAAGTTATTCCATAAAAAAAAACGGAACTATAAAATATAAGAGTTTTTAATTAGTGCAGACAATATAAATTAAAAAGGCCATATAACAATAATTTTAACAACTCAATAACTTAAATAAAAACTGTCAAATAATTTAGCGATTATTTTGTAACTTTTTGAAGTTACATAACCAAAACATAAACTTATTAATAGTTTAGTGATTTTAGGTGTAGTTTACCCTTAAACCTTAAATCTACGGGATGTCATCTCTTAAAAATGATGGTATGAATGCAACTTAGGGATAAGAGAAGGGATCGTAGATGTTGGGATTCGAATCTCGAATCTACTGTATGCAATCTCTCAGAAAAAGGGTTCCATGATGCATCTTTAGGATAAGAAAAGGGGTTTGCAGGGTTCAAACCCCGAATCTATTGGATTCCACCTCTTAAAAGTGGTAGCATGAGGAGAAAGGAAAGTGTTATAGATGTTGATATTTGAATGTTGTATACAAAAAAGTTGGGTTCCAAAACCCAAATTTGCTATATGCTATTCCCTTAAAATAGTTGCATTTAACTAACTAAGCTGAACTTTAGGCTCACCCAAGCTCGATTTCGGGCCTAGTTAGACAAGTTACTTGCGTTTTCGATTGCATCTAAGGCGAATTGGAAGATCATATTGTTTAAACGAGATGGCATTTTGCAGGTCTGGAGTAACAATCTTTATGTGAGTGCGGAGCACAGAGTTGTGGTGAATTCCGAACGGGAAAGATTTTCGATTCCGTTATTCTTCTTCCCTTCCCACTATGTCAAAGTGAAGCCTCTAGAGGAGCTAGTGAATGAGCAAAACCCAGCGAAGTATAAAGAATATAGCTGGGGAAAGTTTTACGTTAATCGAACCGGCAGCAACTACAAGAAACTCGAGGCTGAAAACCTTCAAATCGACCATTTCAAGACGCCAGAATCCGAATAATTGCTGCACTCTATCATCTTTGATTCTAAACCATTACCTGTTTTTTAGTTTCAGCTTTAAATTGTCATCATATGATATAATGAACATAGTTTGTATCATATAGAAAAATATGCTTTTATCATATGGAAAAATATGCTTTTAGTATTTCTCGGCTACGTGATTATATGTAAGATTTTAAGTTGAATAAAGACTGTTTTCATATGATTTTCATAAATTAATGTTGCTGACGAAGCCGACTCTTTCAAGAAAAATCTTCAAAGTATCGTCCGTCGGTCAACCAACCAGATTCCCAACAACCGAAGGTATTGTCTCCATATTGAGTTTAGTTCCCAGCCTCCGCGGAGAGCTATGTACAATTCATAGAGGGGGGCGCCTCGGTTGATAGTACTGCAAGATTCAGGAAATGTGTAACCCAAGTGGTACCATGGTTGCAAGTATAGGGGCTATAAGCCTCAGGTTGGTGGGTCGAGTCGCCTCACGCTCAAATATTTCCATTATTATTCACATGCCTCATATTGACACCTTGCCCGAGTCTTACAGGAACCACCAATTGAGATGCCCTCTCTGTGAACCGTACACAGCTCTTTGCGGAGGCTAACGACAAAACTCTGACACGAGAACAATACCTTAAATTGTTGGAGATCCTGTTAGCTGCCTGATGAACGACACTTCAAAGACTTGTCTCATGAAAGAGCCAATCCCCTCAACAAATATATCAATACTTGCCTTTAGAGTAAAACTCGAACTTAATCCAGTTAGTTCACGCAGTTATCTATTACAAACTTTATGAAAATGGAGAGACAAGGAGTCATCATTGCAGTTAAAAGACAAAGGTTTTCATTAAAAGAACATAAACACTTCATTTTGAAAGCTAATTGCAACAAATACTGGATTCTTCCGAGAAACTCTCCCGAATTTCCTAGAATAAACTTAGATTAACATCAGTTGACCACCCTAGATTAGTACACGAGCATGGTGAGAGTCACATCGCATATATTAACTCTCCACTGCTATCAATATCTAGTTCGGAATCATTGTCAAGGTCTTCCATATCATCATCAAGGTCCAAGCTACCGGTCAAATAAGAATCGAGATTATTCATATTCGTTGCAGGGATAGTAGCTTCGGAAATGATCTGCATTATCTCGTCAACACTTTGCATAGGTTGATCGGGTTCTTCGAACTGGTCGTTCATCGAGTTCTCATCCATGAGATCTGCTGGTAAGTTCTTTAGAAACCATTCGTGATTCTTAATTTCAGGAATGGATATCCTCTGTTGCAATAAAAATCGAATCAATATTATATATGCTTAGAATATATAAATCTATGTTGCTCGGACTTTTCGTTTTCCTTAAGGTACCGGTTTCTAACACATCTGGATACCCAATGAGTTCGGGTAGCATAGTTTTGAATTAAACTCTGACATTTCAGATACAATCATAGACTGAGCCATGATAGCACAAAGAGAGAACTAACCTTTGCCGGGTCAGCAACAAAAATCCTCGAAAGCAGATGACGGCACTCGGGGGATATATGGACGTAATCCGGGATTGAGTACTGGACATGTATAATCCGCTGTGAACCAACCAATTCCATTAGTCGAGATATAAGTTGCTATGGTAGTATTAACCAAGGAATGAGCTTACATGTATTGTTTTGTGGAAGTTTCTTGGATCCTTGGGGTCTTCGAACGGATATGCTCCAACCAACATAACATATATGGTAACCCCACAAGACCAGACATCTGCAACCTGAAATTTAGTTCGACATTAAAATTTTAGCATATATTTTATTTGCAAGAAAATACAAAGAGAGGTGATACTAAGCAATCTGAAGCAAATACGAAGCATCATTACCTTTCCGTCATATTCTTTCTTGAGTAACACTTCAGGAGCAATATAAGCCGGAGTTCCGACCGTCGATTTTGGTTGAGAATGTAATAACGAGGACTGGGGAAAAAAGTATACTACATCAACATATCGTATACGGAAATCAAAGACAATGAAAGCAAAGTACACTATGTTACTTGAACAGAGCTACAAGCATCAAATATGGATACTTCGAGAAAATGAAGAGCACTTTTTATACCTTGGAATACCCGAAGTCACAAATCTTCAAACGAGGAGCTGGACTCCCGTCCAGTAATGTGTTCTCCAATTTCAAGTCCCGGTGGCATATTTGCTTCAGAGAGGAATTCCGGAAAAGGGATCAAACCGAGTTAACTGGTAAAAGCAATGAAACAATAGTTTACTCACCATTGAATGACAATAACTCACTCCTGATATAAGCTGTTGAAAGAAAAACCGAGCCTACAAACCGGGGAAACAAGTTTAGACAAGAAGAAGAAAGGGGATCAAAACAAGCAAATATAGACTAATACGTAATCGATCAAACACCTCATCTTCACTAAACCGGCCTGCATTACATATCCGTTCAAACAACTCTCCTCCAGCAGCATATTCCATCACAATAGCTAGATGTGTTGGTGTTAATATGACCTAATGTAACACCATGGATTCACAAAGTTAAAAATCTTTATCAAGGATGACGAAAAATATGATAAAATTTGATGGAACACTCAGATTGAGGACCGACCTCTTTGAACCGGACGATATTCGGATGCCTTAGAGACCTATGATTGATAATTTCCCTTTGTACATTTTCATCTATCTGTTTGCATACGACATATTATGAAAAAAAGGAACATGAAAATAGAAAATCGAAAACAAGCTCAAATATCAAATACCAACAGGATCAATCGTAAACAAAAGAACAAGAAAAACAAAATCAAGGTTGATTGGCAAAATACTATGGAGATCCTGGTATTAGAATTCGAATTGCATTTTGTTCATAAAAAAATAAGTAAATTAATCTTTATAAATTAAATCAAAGAGTAAACTTGTCCTTTCATTTCTACATTTAAAAATTAATCATTATACGTCAGAATGAGATACACGTGGAATGTCACGTGTAATTTTCTGGTTATTTTAGCAACCACGGTAATTTTTAATAGTAGAAATAAATAAAAGTTTTAACAAAAAAAATAATTTGGGCCTCCATGTTACTTTTATCAAGTTGATCATAAAGAGTCCAAATTTTAACAAAAAAAAACAATTTAGACCTCCACATTAATCTTTATATGTTAAATCAAAGAGTAAATTGATTCTTCTGTCTAAATTTTTCATTTCTATTTTTAAAAATTGGTATATGTATGTCACTGTTTGGTTGTTTTGTACTGCTTGATTGTTTTGTCAAACGCACTAATTTTTAATACTACAAATAAATACTTTTTTAATAAAAAGAACTAATTTACTCGTTGATCTAATAAAACTTAACGGTAACAAAGTTAGCAATGAACTGAAAACAGAACCAAATTCCAAAAGCTCAAATCAACCAAATCAAAGTCCATTTCAAGCTCAATACCATACATGCAATTTCAAACACATTTGTAAAATGAAAATCACTTATGTATGAATTGCAGAATTAAAATTCCAACCTCAAATTTATTGAAAACAAACTCAAATATCAACCAGCCACTACTTCTCAATCATTTACAAAGACCCAGCAAATAACACAAAATAAAAGTTGATCATCAAAACAAAGCAATGAACTAAGAAAAGAAAATCAAATTCCCAAAGCTCAAATCAAATTCAATTACAAGCTCAACGCCATTAAAAACCATAGAGAATAAATGGGGTTTTAAAATTGAGAAGAACAACAAGAAGAAAAATACACACTAACCTTCTCACCTCTCTCGATATACTTAACAGCAACAAGCTCATCAGTATGTTTATCTCTCATCAACCTAGCAACCCCAAAATTCCCTGAACCAATATCTTTAACCAATTCATAACGATCACTATCATGCATAATTGGCAAATCCATCCCAGCTCCCATTGCTGGTCGATCCATTTCAGTCAAAGCTTAAAACACTTTAAAATCCCCCGCAAAAAAAAAAAAGAAAAACTAAACCCAAAGAGGAAAAATATGAAAGAAGCAAAACCCAAAACCTCTCACATCACGTTATCATCTGATATTCTGAAAAAAACCCAGATCAAAGCTTAGTCGGTGATTGGGTTTTTTGTGGTTGTAAAACGTGGCAAAACAACGATCGTTTGATTGGGTTGTTGAAGAAATGGGTTTTGGCTCGTGAAATTGTTTAACTCAAAAAGAAACTATACTTTTTCTTTCTGGGGATCCGAATTGAGATTTGAGAAAGAAATTTTACAGATGAGAGAGCTCGTGAACTGTTTGGGGCTTCTTTTTTTTTTTTTTCTCTTTATATCTATATATGTATATGTGTGTATGTGTGTGTGTGTATAGGAACATTGAACCATGACGATGGTTTTTTTCTGAAAATGAGGGGTGCAAGGCAAGCAAACAATGGGCGATCTTGTTTCAGCAATATTGTCTTCTTCTTTTTTGCCGTCCATTGCTTGAAGACACCATTTTAGAGTTACTTAAAAACATGCATTAATATTTATTACGTCTTTTATAAGTTTCTTCTACTGATAAAAATATAAGATAAACTACAACCAAGATCACTAAACTATTAGTAATTTTATGTTTTGGTCACTCAATTTTAAAAAATTACAAAATGGTCATTTAACTATTCGAAAGTTTTCATTTATGTCATTTAACTATTCGAAACTTTCATTTAGGTTATTGAGTTGTTAAGTTTTTTTTTTTTAATATAAAGTCTGGTTAGCAAGTTTCAAGCGATGATTTAACAATCGGTATAATGAATCAGTACCCATCAATGAGTAGAATAACATACCTTAGAGTCAATTCAATATGACAGTCAATGTTGAAGACCAGGAAAAAAAATTGTTTAGATATTGGTTCACATACTCATGATATTTAAAGATGATTCATGAAAAAAGACTGAATTATAAAAGAGAAGCAGAATGAGAGCTTTCGATTGTTGCAGGCTATGCAAACAAAGAAAATCATACAACAATGACTTTAACAACCCAATGACTTAAATGAAAACTTTTAAATGGTTCAATAATCAGTTCGTAACTTTTTGAAGTTAAATAACCAAAACAAAAACTTACTAATAGTTTAGTGGCCTTAGATGCGTTTGCCCTGAAATTTAAAATAGTAGAAGAAATGGTTAATATACTATTTAGTGCTTGAGTTTGATTTTAATGTTTGATTTGGTATTTGAGTTTTATTTTTGTTTCAAATTGGTATCTTAGTTTGGTTTTAATGTTCAATTTGGTACCTAGGCCAAACAACATTACACCGCTTAATGAATATTTGACACATGTGCTCTAATTAAAAGAACTTATGTAGTTAATTAGGACAAAAAAAAATTTAGAATCTAAATTGAATATTGAAGCTAAACTCAGGTATTTAAATAGAACAAAGAAAAAATCAAGTACCAGATTGAAAAAAACTAAAGTACCAAACTAAACATTGAAGCCAAACTTAAATACAAAATTAGGACAAAAAAACTCAAGTACCAAATAATATTTAATCCTAGAAGAAACTATATTACCAAATTGGCCGCTAAATTATCAGTTTTTCCCTCTTAAATACCTAGAGGTTTTTTTTTTTATCCAAAGTGGTACTTAAGACATGCTCTTATTGACTAGTATCATGTTAGATAAAATGACATGATATTGATAGTTTTTGTACCACTTTTAACAAAAAAAAAAAGCTTTAGGTACCTAAGTGTAAAAAAAGATAAAGTTTGATGGCTAATTTTTTAATTGGGTAACTAAGTTTAGGACCAAAATTAGGAAAAAAAAGATTACAAAGTTAAAGAGGCTAACATGGATCAAAAGAATTTAGGGACCAAATTGAAAAAGATTACCAATTTTATGGAGTAAATGTTTTAGTTAATCCCCTTCTTTACGACAAGTTACCTCTAAGGTCACTAAACTATTAGTAAGTTTACATTTTAGTTACTCAATTTAAAAAAAATATAAAATAGTTACTGAACTGTTTAAAAGTTTTCATTTAAATAATTAAGATATTAAAATTGATATTGTATAGTCTTTTCTATTTGCACTGCTTCCATCAAACGAAAGCTCGCCTTCCCCATCTTTTCTACAAGTTAGTTATTTTTTCTTTACAAAACAACTTTGAAATCACGAATTTATGAACCAAAATCCAAACGGCTTTTTTCCAATTTTCGACACTAACCGTCAGATTGACTTGAATCTAACATATGTTTTTCTACTTGTTGATGGGTACCGATTCATCGTATCGGTCGTTGAATTGACGCTTGAAGCTTGTTGGCCGAACTTTAACAAAAAAAAAAGTAAACAACCTAGTAACTTAAATAAATACTTTTGAATAATTTAGTGACTTAAATAAAGACTTTCGAATAATTTAATCATCATTTTGTATTTTATTTTAAAATAATTGTATCATGTAATGGAACAGGGGCCTAAGATTAATGGGCACTGGCCCAAAGCCCAAAGCTTTACCATTTTCATGGTCGCCTTTGAAAAAAAAAAAAGGAAACAATCTTTTGGATTGAAAAAGGATTATGGATATGCAGCAAATGATAATAGCAGCAAACAGAGCTCAATGCTTCGTTTCCCCGCCTCTTTCAACCCTCATAATCACCATCAATACCCCTTCTTTAAACCCTAATAAACCCTCCAAAACCCCCATGCGCACTTCCCTCTCTTTCCTCCGCCTCTTCCGCCCTCTTTCCCGCTCTCAAACCGTCCTTTTCCGCCCCCTCACCCGTCGCTACGCCGCGCCTCGGTTTTGCCCTTCTTTTTCCCGCCACTTCAGTGTATCTTCAGCCCCATTCTCAGCCTCCGCCGTCGGTTTCGTTGACGAAAAGGAAAGGGAAGAAGAAGAGAGGTGGGATTTCTCCAACAACGAAACCGAAGCGAAATTCGTTTTCGAAGACAATGATGGGGTTTTCGCGGATAACGATATGAAGCACTTGGTGGCACCGGATATTGAGGTTAAGGAACTAGACGAGTTGCCGGAGCAGTGGCGAAGGTCAAAGCTCGCTTGGCTTTGCAAAGAGTTGCCGGCTCATAAGGCGGGAACCTTGGTTAGGATCTTGAATGCGCAAAGGAAGTGGCTCAAGCAAGAGGATGCTACTTACTTGGCTGTTCATTGTATGAGAATTCGAGAAAATGAAACTGGTTTCAGGGTATATAAATTGATTTCTTTCTTCGATTTCATTATTGTTTTTGTTTGCCCAATTTGATGCTAAAAGTTCATGATTGAGGGTTTTAGGATTTAGGGTTTATGTGAATGACAAAGAACAATTGGTTGCCATTGCAAATTTGTTGATGTTAATCTTTCACATTTAGTTACTTTAGGGTTTTGGGTTTAAGGATTGTTCTTAGTTTTTGCTGAAGTTAAGATTCCTGTTTTACAAGTAGTAACTCTCAAGTAACTTCTCGAAAAAAAAACCAATTCTACGAAATTTCCTAAGCTATGAAACTTTGATTCCTTACTGATTCTGCTATGTTGTGTTTATGATTGTTGATATATGCTGTTTGTTGCTGTATATTGCTTTGAGTTTTTCAAAAATCGAAGAGAAATGTCTTTGAAAAACGGGAATACGGGTTTTGTTTAACTGTCTGAATTGCTTCTCGACAAAACCCAGTTTACAACATTTCCGACGTTATAAAATCTTGATTTCTTACTGATTCTGCTAAAATTGTGTTTATGATTGTTGATATATGCTGTTTGTTGCTGTATATTGCTTTTGAGTTTTTCAAAAGTCGAAGAGAAGCATTTTTAAGAATGGGAATTCGGGTGTTGTTTAACTGTCTGAATTGCTTCTCAACAAAACCCCATTTTATGACATATCCGAAGCTATGACATCTTGATTCCTTAATGATTCTGCTGGATTTGTGTTTATGATTGTTGATATATGCTGTTTGTTGCTATATATTGCTTTTGAGTTTTTCAAGAGTCGAAGAAAAACGACTTTTAAGAACGGGAATCTGTGTGTTGTTTAACCATCTGAATTGCTGCTCTGGTCGTATGATCGATGTTGAGAGAATCTTTTTCTGCATTGCAGGTCTATAAGTGGATGATGCAGCAGCATTGGTATCGATTCGATTTTGCTCTTGCTACCAAGCTAGCAGATTACATGGGGAAGGAGAGGAAGTTTACGAAATGTCGGGAGATATTCGATGACATCATCAACCAGGGACGTGTGCCTAGTGAGTCTACGTTTCATATTCTGATTGTTGCATATCTTAGTACACCGGTTCAAGGTTGTTTAGATGAGGCTTGTGGTATTTACAATCGTATGATTCAGTTAGGAGGATACCAACCACGTCTTAGCTTACATAACTCGCTTTTCCGAGCTCTTTTAAACAGACCGGGAGGTTCTTCAAAATATTACTTAAAACAAGCCGAGTTTATCTTTCACAATTTAGAAACATGTGGTTTAGAGATACAAAAAGAAATCTATACCGGCCTAATTTGGTTGCATAGCTATCAAGATACGGTGGATAAAGAAAGGATAAAATCGTTGAGGAAAATGATGCGAGAATCGGGTATGGAAGAAGGAAAAGAAGTGCTCATTTCGATATTGAGAGCTTGTTCGAAGGATGGGGATATTGAAGAAGCCGAAAGAACTTGGATCAAACTACTCGGTTCCAATGATAGTATCCCTTCTCAAGCTTTTGTCTATAAAATGGAAGTTTATTCGAAGGTTGGGGAAATTACGAAATCTTTGGAGGTATTCCGGGAGATGAAAAAGTGTTTGGGATATACTAGCATCGCATCATACCACAAAATTATAGAGGTATTATGTGAATCCGAGCAAATGGACCTTGCGGAATCGTTCATGAAGGAACTCATTGAGAGTGGTATGAAGCCACTTATGCCATCGTACATCAAGCTAACAGATACATACCTCCGGTTGAACTGTCACGATAAGCTCGAGTCGACCTTTTTAGAGTGCCTTGAGAAATGCCGACCGAATCGTACTATTTATAATATATACTTGAGCTCGTTGGTGAAAGTCGGGAATCTCGGCAAAGCGGAGGAAATTTTCAATCACATGGGCGAGAATGTCACAATTGGTGTTAATGCAAAATCATGCAATACCATTTTATGTGGATACCTTTCTTCCGGAGATAATTCGAAAGCAGAAAAGATATATGATTTGATGTGCCAGAAGAAATTCGAAATCGAATCTCCGTTGATGGAAAAGTTGGAAAATGTCCTTAGATCGAGCCGAAAAGAGGTTAAGAAACCCTTGAGCTTAAAGCTAAGCAAAGAACAACGAGAGATTTTAATGGGGTTGCTTTTAGGCGGTTTACGGATAGACTCAGATGAAGAGAGAAAGAACCACATGATACGGTTCGAGTTTAATCCAAGTTCTATACCACATTCTATTTTAAAGAGACATATTCACGATCAATACCACGAGTGGTTACATCCTTCAAGTAAGCTAACTGCCGGTAATGGTGATATCCTGCACAAGTTCAATACCATTTCACACTCTTATTTCGGTTTCTATGCGGACCAGTTTTGGCCAAAGGGTCAACCTGTGATCCCAAAGCTAATACACCGGTGGCTGTCTCCGATTGTACTTGCATACTGGTATATGTACGGGGGCTACAGAACATCAGCCGGGGATATCCTTTTGAAACTGAAAGGGAGCAGCGAAGGCGTCGAGAAAGTGGTGAAAACGTTGAAATCAAAATCCTTGAATTGCCGAGTGAAGCGAAAAGGGAGAGTGTTTTGGATCGGATTTCTCAGGACTGATTCAATGTGGTTCTGGAAACTGGTGGAACCTTACATCTTAGATGACTTAAAAGATTTTCTCAAAGCAGGCAGCGAAACCGCAGATGATTGTGCGGTCGAATCTCGAGACATAAACTTTGACAGTGCATCCGATTCCGATGAAAAGGGTTCTTCCGATTGTAGCGAAGACCTTAATCCATAAGGCTTACACAAGTAAAAGTGCCATTGAAAAGAAAAGTGTTCTTCCGATTATAGCGAAGATGATAATCCATATGGCTTACACAAGTAAAAGTGCCATTCTTTGGTATAACGCATTCATCAAAGAAAATTGAGCTGCCTTTGCAAAAAAAATGTATGTACGGTAGTGATCTTTTGCTATATTATGTATATATATGTTTTTGTTTCCTTACAGGCTTTCATGTCCAATACTTACGCATTCCACTTAGTGTCGTGTCGGGTAGGGTTATACATATATTTGATCTTAATACTTTTTTTGTTCCCAAGTTTTACTCACATTAGGGCTTGAACTTACAAGTTAGTCTTTAAACTTAATAATTATTTTCATATTAGGGCTTAAATCTCTTTTGGTCTTGAAAATCTTAAAAGTTTAGGTTTTAATGTGGGATCAACTGTAAGTTCAAACTCAAATATGAGAATAATTATCAACTTTGAACAAAAAAAGTTGAAACGTCAATGTAAGGGATTTTATCAAGTTAAGACATCAAGAAGTGATTTAACTCAATTAAAATTGACAGATATTAGATTTTACATCGAATTTAATATTATATTAATAATGGATAAAATAACATCTAATCTCTGAATTTAGTAACTTTTTGAAACATTTTTTATACACTTCAATTTCTTAAATTCGACTCTCATCTGATTTAAAGCTCGAGGTTTAAAATAAGTGGGTTAGCAAAGAAAAAGGGAAAATTAAGGTTGCCATTAATGATGTTGAAATTCCGAACACAACGGTCGTGTAAGAAAATTCCTTCTTGTCTCCGCATTTACATGGATTCTACTCTCAAGAAAACAGTTACTAATCTTCAGGAGAGACAATCAAATCTATGTTTTTTTTTCAAACACGTTAAGCTTTTGTAATAAACAAAAAAATAGAAACCATGGAAGAATCACAAAAAACTGAGAGAGAAGAACCCAAAGAAAAGCTTCAAATGGATAACAATGGAGGGAGTAGCAATGGTGTGAGGTTCAAATTCAATGCGTATGCACCCGAATTCGTCTCGAGATCGCGTACCCAAATATTACCCGTTTCGACTTATTATTACCCTTTCTTTCACTACCTTAACGGTGGCGACGATGGTGGTGGTGGAGGAGGATTTGATTGGTTCTTTGTTGGTAAACAAGAACCGATTTCCACTACTTATTTTATCCCGAATCATAATCTTTCTAACACTAATTTTTATTCCAAGAATGTGCTCACTGGTGAGCTTCGCTTAAAGATCATCAACCAGGTTATGCTTATTTATTTATTTATTTATTTTCACCTTAGATTTTCAAAGATAAAGTAACATTTACTCCTTGAATTTGGTAACTTTTTTCACCTTTGTTCTTCAAATTATTTTTGTCCACATTTATCTCATAATTTGGTAGATTTTTTCTTCTCAACTGGGTCCATAAATTTAGATTCCATTAATGAATAATGACGTGACACTAAAATTGTCATGGCATTATTTGAATTTTTTTAAATTTTTTAACTATTTTGTAGATTCTATATAATTTTTAGGTGACAATGCGACTTAATCTCAAAGTATTACATTATCAAACTTTAATGGAATTCAAATTCAAGGACTAAATAAAAAATAAATTGTCAAGCTTCGAGATTAATGTGAACCAAAAAAGTACAATGACCAAGGTGAAAAAAACTTGTCAAGTCTAGGGACTATATGTTACTTTATCCCTTAAATTATTATTTACATAGCTATGCTATGTTACCTGAACTTGAGTCAAGTATGTATTGAACCGGATATGATTCATTTTTTCTCTAATTTTTCATACAATTTGAAGGATTCTTAAAGTATTGTATCATTATATTAATGTCCCGATATATGTCCAACATGAGTGTTAAACATAAGTATAACCTTTTCAAGATATAGTTATAGCATGTTACTCGAAGTTGAACCAAAATCATATATATTTGATTTTATTCAAGCTTTTCACGTATTTAAATGATTTTTAAAGGATCATATCCCACAATCGTATAGAAATATGCACAAAACACATATCGAATATATATAATTATTTTAAAATCGATATATAATTATTTTAAAATGAAAAGTCGGAATAACATAAAATTCCTACTCTGCTTTGGTCAAAAACAGGTGGAACACCAATTCAGTGACATGAGCCTTTTAGCAAACGAATCATTGTCAAGGCAAATAAGCAAAGATCCTGAAGGTTATGGTAAGAAGGGGAAACACAATTAGGGTTCTAAAAAGTTCTTTTTTGGTATAATTTCAAATTTAGTTCTTAATGTTTACATCATTTGTCAATTTGACCCTTATTCTCTTTTTTAACTAAATTTAACCTTCAACCTTTTAAAAAGAGTCGAATTTGACCATCAACATCAAAAACAGTCAAATTGCCTTTTTTAATGGAAATACTAATTAAAATGTTAAATTTTTAGACATGAGAACCCGCATATCAATCTACATGTACTTCATACTTCTTCTTTTTAATTTTTTTGAATATTTTTATAACTTTTAAATTATTTATTAATTTGGTATACTGGTGTATAAGATAAATAGTTTCATGTTAACATAAAGTACGTAGGGATTACCATGCCAACATCATTAAAAAAATTAATGTTTTAGTCAGCATTTCTGTTAAGAAAACGATTTGACTCTTCTTGAATGGTTAGTGGCGCAATTGAGCTCAAAAAATAATAATAAGGGCAAAATTGATACAAAAATGCAAATGTTGAAGGGTAAATTATAATTATTCCTTTATTCAATTAAAGAAAAGTTCTGTTTCCTCGATACTCTAAATCTGCTCTTACAAAATTTAAGATTTAGTCCTTATACTTAAAATTTAAAATTCTATTATTTTTCTATTTAAAAATCTTAATCCAATCATTAACATCGTTAGTACATCAATTACATGCCACATCATATGAGAATAACCTAATTAACATGCGAATTGATAAATTTTGCTAGAAAATATTACCGATGTTAATCACTAGATTTTGATTTTTAAATTGAAAAAGTAAAAGAAATTTATATTTTAACATCTCTAAGTGTAGGGACTAAATCTTAAATTTTATTAAATACAAGGACTAACAAGATATTTTAACCAAAAAAATTCTCTATGCTTTTAGTTCCCATATCTTTCATTTCTTCAACAAAGAAAATCAACTCTCTCATCTCTAACAAACTGTTGCTGGCCAAAGTACTTCGATCCTCTTCAAAGCTTGTAAGTTTTTTTTTTTTTTAATCTCTGAACTTGCTAGCTTTTTTCCAATTTGGTGCCATCATGCCATCAAATTTTAATGGAATCTAAATTTTGGTGACCAAATTGAGAAAAATTGCCAAATTCCGAAATTACTATGGATCAAAAAAAGTTTAAGGATCAAGATGAGAAAAGCTGCAAAGTTCAAGGACTAAATGTTGCTATATCCCTTTGAATATCTTATTTTGGAATTTAAAGTAATAATTTTTATTTTTATTTTTTTGGTTGAAATGAAGGTTGTTAGTGATGATGGTAAGAAGGTTAAACGTAAACATCCTTTCACTAAGAAGGACAAAGAGGAAGTTCAGGTATGAGTGTTGGATAGAGATACATTTGTGATATAGGTATGCTCAATATCTTATTGAGGATTGTACTCGAACCTCTATACTAGATCAGTCAATTTGGTGGTTGGGATTAGTTTTGGATTAGATCGATCTAAATCGAATGAACAGGAATTGTAAAATTTTCACGTCTTTTCGGTTCAAGTTTATCATGAGTTTTAGTCTTTTTGAGGTTTGGATCACTTTTAAGTTCAAGTCATTTCAAGTTCATGCTATTTCAAGTTCTGATCATTCAAGTTTGAAGTTTAAGTTTTTCGATTCAAGTCGTTATGGATTTTAACCATTTCAAGTTTGAGCTGTTTTGGGTTTACTTGTTTCGATAATTCAAGTTCAAGTTTGAAGGTTTTCGGTCCAAGATCAATTTCAAGTTTAAACGACTATGGATTTGGGTTGTTAATTTTTTAAGTCAATTTGAATCGAATAAATTCAAGTTATAAAATTTTTGGGTCATTTCGGTTCAAGTCAATCTAGGATTTTGGTTCACTTTCAAGTTCAAGTCATTTCGATTTTTGGTTATTTTGAGCTCGGGTCACTCATATTTATAGTTAGGTTTTTTAGGTTAATACGAGTTTATTCACTTCCAAGTTATTTCGAGATATTTGCTTGGGTAATTTAGATTCTATTTCAGAATCAATTTTAGATTCAAATAAATTTAAATTCGAATTGTTAACCTTGTATGATTAAATCGAATTACATTGAGTTCATATTAGAATTGATAGTTGAACTCCATCCCAATATACAAAGGTGTATAGGAAAATAAAGATCCCGAGTTTTTTTTTTTTTTTTTGGATATTTTATGTATGATTCATTACAAATTACGACCTTATTTCTTTTTTTTCTTGCAGTCTCGTACTGTTGTTGTGGAGAATTTGCCTGAAGGTCACTCTCATCAGAACCTAGACAAAATTTTTAATGTTGTCGGAAGGTCCTTCTTTAATAGCTTCTATTACATTCTTTTTATTGGTTAAACTATGTTTCAAGTCCCTGAACTTTTCATAAATTGAATTTAATCTCTCTACTTTTATTTCAAAAAATTTAGTCCCTTCACTTTTCGAGTTTTAAAATACAAGTCCAATCATTATCATCATTAAATTTCTTCTAATAAATTAAGGGGCAGAATGTCGTTAGATCGATAGGGACTCCTCCCAAGTTTTTGGAAAATTTCATTATGCCTATTAGATATTTTTAATTATGTCCCCTCACAATTGTTAGAAATTCGAATTAAGTTTCCCAAAAGTTTTAAAAATTTTAATTAGACCCTTTAATTTTTTTGAAAATTCTCATTAATCCTCTCATGATTTTAAAAAATTTTAATTAACCCCCCCCCAAAAAAATTTGGAAATTCCTATTAAGCCCCTAAATCTTTTGAAAATTTTAATTATCCCCCTAGAATCTTTGAAAATTTTAAGTACCCTGAAAACTTAACAGCACCTTCCACCAGTGGACTACCAAGTGAGTTTTTTTTTGTTCTTTCAAATTGCCCCACCAATGAACTTGACAAAATTTTAACAGTATTAACAATTTGATCTAAATTTTAAAATTTGAAAAATAAAGAGGCCAAATTCTTGAAAAATACGAGTCTAAGAACAAAATTTCCAATTTACAAAAACTACAACAACTTAGAAACATACGCAATTGTATGTCCTAAAAGGTTGTTTTGCAACACCTTAATTGCTAATGATATTCAAATACAGTGTGAAGAACATTCAAATATGTCGTCCTCAAGAGTCCAATTCTCCTCGCTCTAAAACTGATTTTTCCACTTCTAACAAGGTACGATAATATTTAAGTGAAATCAAACATTTTTTTTTAATGTAATCCTTCAAAGTTCAAATTATTACACAATATCCTTAGTAATTCTTCTTTTTTTTTTTCCATTTTCTTTAAGCTTTATACACTTATGGAGCTCGAATTGAGGGAGATTGCTAAAAAAGTGGGAATTTGATTTTTCATTTTTATTGAAGTGTTTGTTTTAGATACTTTGTGTCTAATATATATTTGGATGTGGATATAGTTTTTTTTTTAAATGAATATGAAAATGAACATGTTTATCTCTTGACTTTGTTACGAGTTCGAACGGGTTCACAGAGCGAGAATGTCTTAGTAGGTAATCAAGCGCCAAGCACAATTTATTCCAACGAGACACTCTCATTCTGTGATTGCCTTCCCAAGGCACTCGAGAACACGGAAAGTTTATGTTGTGAACTCACTCAAGCTCTTAATAAAGTCAAAAGATAAAATCTTCACTTGGGACAATATTGACCCATTGAAGGGTCCATTGAGAGTTCGAAGACTTCTCCGAAAGGAGTCAACCTCCCTTCAACAATATACATATAGAATAAATACATTTATTCGACACTCGCATCCAAATCTAAATATTCTTTGCCTAGGTTGAGAAGTTAAATGATGAAAGGAATTGGAGAAAAGGGCTCCGAGTAAGATTGCTGCTTAGATTCTCGATATCTATATTATTCATAATATTATATTTTTCACATATTGGTCTTCCTTAATTAAATTTTTTTTTTTAAAATTTTGAAATAAAAATGCAGCCAAAACCTATTCTAAAAATCCGAAAATCCGAATTTGATGCCATATTGAACGAAAAAGACTTTGAACATTCCTTTCAATCAAACAATGTTGAATCAACTGAAAATAAGGTAAGCATCAATATTATGTTTTTATCCACAACCAGTACTCTTTATTTTTCCTCAAGTAATCATATCCGGTTCTCGTCTTTAACACATTCGTGGATATGAGTATGAAGAAATAACCTTACAAATACATTGTATTGGTATCAAAGACATTCAAATCCAAGTAACATGGTTTCTAACTTTTTTCTTCCATAGATTGAGGACAATGGAGTGGGATCAAAAAAGGGCGACGGCAGAGGCCGCGGGAAGGGCCGAGGGCGTGTTCAAAACCACAACAGACGAGGCCAGCTCCCAACATCACCTCAACCTATCAACCCAACGACGCAATGTGAAGCATCTATGAAACAGACTTTTAAGGGTCCGAGAATACCAGATGGAACCAAGGGTTTCACCATGGGACGAGGCAAGCCGTTAACTTCATTTTTTTAGAGTGAAGAATGACACTTAATGTTACTCTGACTCTTTATTTATTTATTTATTTATTTTTTGAGATATTCGTGTCTGATATCTATATCAATGTATATCCAAATAGGGGTATGATACTATAATAATCTGTATTTACTTTTTTGGAAATGGCTTTATTAGCCATGGATAGAGTGGTCTACAATATGTTAATCAATAATTCAAGATGTATAATTTAGTATTTTCTTAAAAACTATAATTTAGTATTTTCTTAAAACTATCTGATAACAATTTTATTGCCCTTGTTTTCCTCTTTCTACCACATATTTTAGTTCACAAGTTAAAATCTTTGATTACCCGAACCAAGATGAATCTTTTTTTTTATTTAATTTATAATTTTTTTTTATGATGTAAAAATAAATATTTTTATATTCATAGTGGAAATAATTTAAAATACTATGAAAATATTTTTCAAGCCTCCAAAATTAAAGGAAATTAACTTCATCAAGGAACACTAGAAACAGTTTTGATTCTCCAAAATGCAAAATTGAAAAGAAGAATGAAAACCCCAAAAATAACCACACCCAAAAAAGAGAACAAGTCCCCTGATAGTTCTTAACTATGAGTTATAGTTATCAAGCCCCAAATCTCTTAGCGCATCGGTGGCAGCATCTTTGCAGCTTTCATGATTTTCCTTTGCCTTACAGATAAACTTGTCGATACCGTTATTCAGCAGAAGGGTTCTGCACACGAAAGCATCAGTTTTCAATAAATCGAGACTAGTATTACTAGTAACTTCTTTAATGGCATTATTAAGCGATTGAAAAAATTATGAACGTTGATACTCGAATTGTCTATATCCAACTTAAATGAAGTGCTGAAATAAAACTTGCCTGTTTTCCGGGTTCCTGACAACAAGATTCCGTATCATGAGACAGGAACTTCTTTGCATCGGCTGAGCAGCAGGGAACTTCTGCATGGCTTGAATAGCAAGATCACCTGCTCCAGCTTCAATGGCACGAGTTGCATTGTCGGGTGATCTCAAGCAGAGTACAGAAATGATGGCCATGACCTAAAGTCAAGTTCATTATGATGTCAATCCTATATTGTTATGCATGCATATGTTTTATCACGAAAATGCACATGACTTTCGCATCCATTATTACATCGAGTGTTTCTCAGAGCATCCGAACTGCTGTTTAAAAACAAGTAAGACTATCATGTTGTACAAATACTAATTGAGCAGAACAGTAATATGGTTGTGAAAACTGGATCATCAAGCATTTCACGGGTATAAGATTTATCAATCCCTTACCTCTTGCAGCACAGATGGATCATCAGAAAATCTAGCCGATAATTTGATCAGCTTGTCCAAACCTCCTTTTTCGACTATAGCACTCTTATTTGAGTCACTTCCTGCCAACTAGCCAAATAGGGGAAAAAAGAAGGCATTGATGATTCCGGTAAGACATGAAACTAAAATTCAGATAATGCAGCTTCATGAAAGTACAAGCTTCTGATTCATAATCCATATAGTTAAGATTTGCGATTTAAAATATACAAGCGCACGCAATTCTAGTATCACGTCACCTACAATAGAAAACCCTTTTTCGAATGGTACCATTGTACGGCTCTAAAAACAAAATATTTCATGCCATGAAAGCGGAGAAGATAAGTGAAAGATTATAATAAAGGAAACAACCTTCAACGGAGCATTTTATGTCTATACCTTGGATAACAATGAACAACAAGTTCTAGCTACAGTTTTGTTGCGTTGTTCACCACTATCATCAACACACTTAAGAAGCACATCGATACCACCAGCATCGGCAATGGACTTACATATTTCATCCTGCACAAAATGAAACACATTATAGTAAATTCAAAGGCTAATGTTCATCATTCATACATAATTAGTATTTTAAGCCTATTATATTAACCTAAATCAAGTAGTCCCTTATATCTCAACTAATTCTAATAACTTACATTGACAGCAACGGCTTTTAGTGCTATGCTAGCGGAAACAAGACTAGGTGAACTAGGCCCCCCATGAAGAGATTCCACAAGAGCTTTTGCAATTCCAATTTTTGCAAATCTTCGTGCATAACCATAAACCTGAAGCAACCAAATATCGCTCAATCGTTTTGAGGAACAATAACGGTACTACCTAAAAGATTTAGTACACGTATTTTACTTACTTCGGAAGCAACAACCCGATTATCATCGGAGGTTAATAGAACACGTATAGCATCATACAAACTTTGAATGCTTCCCTGAGTTTGTCCACTCAAAACTTGTAGAATCAGCTCATCAACTTGTAAGTCCATAAACGATTGTTTAACAACTTCATTACCGCTTGCAGCCGCAGCAACAACAGTGAAACCCGAATTCAAAATATCGAAATCTCGAATCCCATCACTAAGAATACCAACCACAATCTTCGGTCCTCCACTTGCCCTAAAACTCTCTGTACTTTGAACATCTAAAAGACAAACAAAACAGAGCATAAACTAATTTAACTCCAACACATAAACTATTACCAAATCTTAAAACATATTGAATTGTTCTAAACCTGTAAGCAATGATGCCATTGCCTTAAAACAAGAAACTAGACAATGCCTTGATTCAGTTGGAATTTTACTACAGATCGAACAAACCAATTCGATACCGCCGTTTTTAGCAACAATTGCTGCATTCCCCGAATCTTCTTTATTAGAAATACATAATTCACTTAGGTCATTAAGCAACGCAGTGATTTGGACTAAATCTTGGCCGCCGAATTTATCCTTCGAATCGGCATTCAGTTGATTCAGCTTATCCAAGCATTGCATCGCCGGGTGGTCCTTGATGCCGCCTTCTCCAGGAACACACTTCACGATCCCTATTTCAAATCGGTCGTTCAAAAAACACTCAGTTAAAAATGGGAATCCACGACAAAATGGATTAAAAATGAAAGGGAGATTGTAGAGATACCAGAAAGATCAACGCCTTGAAGGGAGAGTGTTTGGATGGCGTCTTCTAGGGCTTCGGCGGGATCCATCCCGAGGTCATCTATGTTCTCTTTCACTAACTCGTCGAAGGCCTCTTGTGAGATTGTACGGACGTTCTTCGTCGGAGCCATCTTTGGTTTCTCTTAGCTACAGATTTTAGGGATCCCCCGCTGATCGGAGGAGTGACGGACCGGCGGCGAAGAAGATCTGTTAAGACTCAGGAGTGTAATTTTTTACTTTCCGAGAGGTCAGGGATTTTAAATTTTAATTTTTTTGGTGGGGAATTGTTTAACTCTTATCTGACGATTTGGCTCCTAAATTATTATGTTTTATTTTTTTAACTTTTTTTTTTTGGGTAAATCACTTTTCTTGAATTTTATAATTTTTTTATATTAAGGTTGTAATTTTCTTTTCAAGTTAAATCTAAATTTTTTCATTTAAATTAATCCTTAAGAGGCTTAAAATTTAATTTTAAACTTAATAACAAAAAAGTTAAGTCCCATATTTAAATTCAAAATAATTTAAATATAAAAAATTTAAGTATTATATCAATTTCATCATCTATTAGTCTAATTATTAGTTTAGATGTTAAAATCTATAAAGATCTACATAGACATGTGGACAACATAGGTTTAATGTATTAAAATTTAAAATTTAAACATGGAAAAATGTATACATCTGCAATTTGACTCGTATTTAAAAATATTTCGTACCATTTTTATGCTGCATCCTAGGTAACAACAAGGACGATTAAGAAACATTTATTTAAATAATACTAATATTTTGAGATTTTTACTAAAATATTTTAAAATCTGAAAGCCAACTTAAAATCTAAGACAATAAATCTAATAATGTAAATGAAATTTTAATGCTCACAAACTGGAAAATGAACCGAATTAAAAACACTATAATACCCAATTCAAACAGGTTGCGAACCTAATCTAGATTTTCATTTTAATTTATTCTAATATTACAAAATTACATATCCCCATTATTATTTAAAGAAAATTTAGGTGCATAAAAATTGATAAGCAAGGTTAAGCGAACTCAAGCTCGTGTAGTTGGGTTTGGTTAGGCTATGTCTTAAACTCGAGCCGTATATTGAGCCCTAAATTTTGGAGTCAAACTCGAGCTCGAATATATAAAAAGGTAAAACAAAACATTGAACAAATATAATGAAAGGCCTGTTTGCTATTGGCTCCCCAATACAATACTGCAGAATCATACACTCCAAATTCTACTGATAAAATATATACAACCTAATGTAAGCTCCCCTTTTCACACACACACAATTGATCCATTTTTACGGCTATTTTCCTTTGATAGACATAATAAAGTGTTAATAATAGAGAGGGGGGCAACAAAATCTACCATATCGAAGTTTCATTCTTGTAAAAGTTCCATGGCGGCTAAGCGCCTCACACGCTGCATAAGTCGTCGTCTGCGATAGATACCAACCAGACGTAGGATGAGTATGAGAATAATCGCTGAACAATCAAACACCCTTCCGATTCCTATCCCCCCTGCAAAACAGGAAAAAAAGAACACCAATTTGTACAATTGGCTAGCATATACGTACCGCAATGCATTAGCTCCAAGGTTTTCAGAACCAGATTAACAATGGTTGAGCTGGTCAGATCACTGACTCTCAGTCCGACCGGTTCGTCCAATTCGATTAAATAAATTATTTTAAAATTTTAAAAAGTAGAAAAAAAAAACTGGTTCAACCGATTAGACCAGCCAGTTTGACCCCTTATTCTGGACCGGTACCCCGGCCTATTCCCAATCCGATCAACTAGTCCAGTCCAGTTTTGAAAATAATAATTAGCTTTCCAACACCAAAATGATCTGAAAATATCGATCACATGGTTACTTATTACTACCATCATCAAATTGACCCTGTGAACAACATATATATACCTGTTGGAATAAAATCTAATGGTGTGGCTCTGTAGATGATACTTAGCAACATCTGCAAAATAGTGGTTAAGAGTTTTAGCAGAGAACAGTCGGGAACCGGAGTGTTTAAATGAAATGAGCAACTGATTCAACATATATATGTGTTGCAAGTTAGTCACCTAACTTTGATTTATTATCGTCTAAACCGTCATGACAACCTATTAGTTTGTTATACTTGAAGCTTATAAAACAGTCACCTTTTTGTCAGCCCTTCCTAAAATTTACTGATAGAAGCTTTGACTAACCTCTGGTTTATAAGATCCTTGAAAGTTCTACCGGTTTCCTTTTGAATTGAAGATATAAAGTTAATGTATGACATGCACCGTAAGAAAATAGAAGATAGTGCACGCTCTCGACATTGAAGAAGTGCTAACTTTTCTAATTGAAAACGGTAAAACATAACATTAACTCAAAATAAAGACAAGGACAAGCACATGACCGCCACAAGACGTAAAATGCTTGTGCAGGCTAGTCTGCACATGTGCAAATCACATAAACGCATGTCTGTGTCTAGATGCCACTGCTGTATATATGCATATATATATATATATCTTCACAGCATATATATGCACTGAACTTAACTGCAAAAAGGCGTATCTCGGCAATATATGTATCATTTGTATCAGGATCCATCAATCCCTGGAAGATTCTCTTGACGAAGAATGGTAACTCACGCACTTTCTGCTAAGAAAAGAAGGAAGAAAATGTTCACGGCCTGCTCACAACAGAACAGAACATCAAGCATTACAGTTGTAAGACAAACGGAACAATAAACAAGAAGCGAGTATAAGGATTGTTAGCGTGAACAAAACAAAACAACATTATTCTGCAGTTCACCTCGAAAGCAATGTCAGAGCCATTAAATTATATGGTAAAACCATTAATTTTAAAGTTGTATGTGTCTGACAGAAATCAACTTAACATAAATGTTTACTAGAGTATACAAATGGCTATAATTAGCACGCATACCTGAATGAATCCACGTGCACCTCCAAGAAAGAGGAGGTTATACCTCCGTACACTTTTAAGCACCTCGGCAACTTCTTGGTTCTGTGGTTGTTGTTCCAATGATGCCTCTGGCATCAAATTAACAATCATGCAGGTACACATGGGACACCCGCATGGCTTTGACGCCGAGGAATAGTTCCAGAATTGCAAAATACAACTTCCTGCCAAAAACCGAAACGAGACCAGAAAAAAAGAAACCAACTTAAGGAAAGTTGATTAGAGGAAAAACACATAAGTCAGTTCCCCAATCCGGGGAGTATTCAATGACTATAATTTATCGAGACAATCATTTTACTGCAAAAAGCAAGTTAAGAGTTCCAACTTAACACAAGTTCTGGCAATCAAAGGCACTAGCTGCACAACTATAACAACAGTAAATAAATAAAGAGCTAATATATACCAAGGTACCTAAATACTTGGCAACTTATACTTACTTGGTACCTAAAATTTTTTTAGACCTAACTGATGCCTAAACTTGAAAACCATAAGCCAACTTGGTACTTTTTTAGGTACCTGACTAACTCCATTAAAATGTGTTGACATGGCACTGACAACCAATAGCATGGTAACACATGGCAGCCTCACATTTTGACACATGAAAAAGATAAAAATTAATTAAAAATATTATAATTTTTATTTTTGCCACATATCAAAATGTGAGGCTGTCATGTGTCACCATGTTATTGATTGTCAATGTCACGTCAACGCCACAGCGTATTTTAACAATGTTAACCAAGTACCTAAAAAGTACCAAATTGGCTTATGATTTCCACGTTTAGTTGCCAAGATCACATACCTCTGTATATATTAACCCATAAATGAATTTCAGCTTCAGAAACAAAGGCAATGACAAACGGATAATGCAACCCCCCGCCCTCCCCACCCCCCCAAAAAAAAATAAAATTACCATCCATTACTCCTATTGCGAAGGGAAAAAAAAGTTTAATAGCACTCAACAACCACCTTTGTACTAATACTGAAAGTTTTGCCATTTGGGGGATCCACAATTTCATGTGAGTTCCTAATATCTCTTCCTGATTACACGACTCGATAACAATCTCATTAGGTCATCAGCATCTAAAGGGCGAAACTATAGTGAGAAGAAACGAATCCTCCTTTAAAAGTGTCCATGGTTTATAGTTTAAACCTCAAGATTCTTTAACAATTCCACTATAAAATAAAAGAGAGAATAAATTAATGACTAAAACTTGTTTCCTAGTAACAAAGAAATTCTTTTCTTCAAGCAATATACCACCTTTACACAAGCTTTGGAAAAGAACAAAATAAAGCATATCATGTAAATGTATATAAACCATAAAAAATTGTATACACAAAGTACAATAAAAATCAAAACAAACTATTTGAAAAGGTTAAATTCTGCTATTAGCCCCTGTACTTTACAAAAGCCATGGATTTAATCCCTATACTTCAATTTGATCATTTTTAGTCCTTGTACTTTTTCAAATTTTAAAATTTCAATCTTCACCAAAAAATAACTGTTAAATTCATTAAGTTAAATTTTGCTATTTCCAAAATTTGATGTAGCAAAGCGTATATGTAATGCCATGTCAACTTGTTATTTACAAGTATTACCGACTGAAAATTCAGTTAATGAATTAACTAATATCATTTGCGTCAAGACTAAAATTTCAAATTTTGAAAAGCGTATTCGAGAATATGGACTAAATCTATAATTGTAAGCATACTGAATGGATATAACTGCTACTGTTTGGGTTAGACTAAAATTTCAAAAGTAAAAGGACTAAAATTAACAAATTTGAAAAGTACTGAGACTAAAATTTATCAAATGAAAGTACAGCAACTAAATCCATAACTTTCACAAAGCATATTGGCTAATAGCAGAATTTAACCATTTGAAAAAAAATGGTTTCCTAACAATTTCTTGAATGAACCAACAAATTCATGTTAACCAGTGAGAAATTTTAACTAATTTGTGCTAATTCAAAATACTAATTCGCGCTGGAAACTAAAACTCCAAGTACAGTTTCAGAGAAAAAGCCTTATTTCTTTTTCCTTTTCATTTCTTTCTTGAATTTTTTTTTCTAACCAACCAAACAAAACGAAGCTCAAGACAGTAGTCGCTAAATAAATTTGTTAAAAAAAAAAACAAAGGAATTTGAAAAAGGGAAGTACCGCAATACCAATGGCCGCAATTAGATCGACAAGGAACAGTGAAGGGACCAAAGCAAATTGGGCAACAATCATCATCGGGAGGGGTTTCACTCAATCTCTTATTGCCTCCTAATTCGTCCTCCATTTTTCTACCTGTATCATCAGTTTCCATTTTCCCTCCCTTACTCTTCCACTTTTTTTTCCTTAAGAATCTATTATTGAATAATGTTTTTTTCCATCACTTTCTCGGGAAAAATGGTTAAAAAATGTGAAATATCAAATGCCCCGCCCTTCATATATATATTCACGAGTTTTCGCGTAGTTTTCTAGGCAAGGACATAAAAGTAAATCTACTTTTTAAGCAAAAAATTAAACAAATTTTATAAATAAAGTAAATAATAGATTCGGATATTAAAATTAGTATTCGTAACCCACAAGAGAAACATGGATTTAGATATTTATTATCCAAATTTAAATCCGTAATTTG
The DNA here is from genome assembly GCF_025698485.1 of Gossypium arboreum. Taxonomy (NCBI): domain Eukaryota; kingdom Viridiplantae; phylum Streptophyta; class Magnoliopsida; order Malvales; family Malvaceae; genus Gossypium; species Gossypium arboreum. The sequence continues at coordinate 122,991,312 of NC_069070.1, read as the reverse complement.
TAAAAGTAAAACAGATTCGAATAATAAATATTTGTATTTACTTCAAATATGTTACAAATAGTAATTAAAATATTCAAAAAATTATTTAAATTTGTCATATTCAAACCAGGGTGAATCTAGGAATTATAAATTTTGTGATCTCAAAATATAATTTTATTATTTATTAATTTCTAGTTTTATTTTTTTTAAAAAGATTATATATTAATTTATAATTTTATTATTTATGGGGAACTAAAAGGTTAATTTTTATTTTTGGACCAAGCCCTTGTCTGCCTTTAAATATCGAATATGATCCTTGAAAATTCCTTCAAATACACTAAAACTTAAAATAAATATATTAAAAATTATAACTATTCGTTTTAAGTAAATAAAAAAAACTTTGTAACCGTTAAATATATATTAATATAGATTATATTTTAAAATTCAATAACCGATTCTTGACCATCATAGTTAAATTTTGACTTTTTTTTTTAACAATAATCTTATTATATGTTATTATCATATATGCTCTTTTTGACACAATGTATATAACTGCTCATAGTCTCTCCTCAACCTATAAATAAAAAGATAATACGTTTCAGCGCACTCGAACCCATATTTTCTTATACTGACAACAATATCAATACCAATTGAGTTATAATTAATCGGCATTTATACTTGTTTTCATATACCTATATCTAATATTTATATATTAATTTGAAAAACATAAGGAATGCAATAAATATGCTGCCCTTTCTGGTTGGCCTCTTAATTAGTTGCCTAAAGCCTTGAGATTGAACATTTGAATAATGGTTTTAAGATTTACTGCTGCTCATCAACCACTATAAAATAGGATGGGGTCTATTGAAGGAAGCTTTTATGCTAAGCACATTATTTTTTAAATTATAGGTGAATATAATGGTAAAATTACACTTTAATCTTTTAAAAATTTATAATTTAAAATTATCCCTCTAAAATGATTTCATGGCTCCGCCTTTAGTTGTAATGTTTAATCCTACTTGAATTTGTTCATATAGTTGTAACTTTAAAAGAAAAAAAAACATTACTTGTATTCTACATGTTATACTCGAACGATTCTGCTTCAATTTGCATGTACTTTTATATAATTACGAATTTTGATATTAAATTTTGGAGATTAATTAAAAAAATTAAAAATAAAGGTTTAAATCAAATTCTTAGAACTTTCAATAGGCTTAGTTAGGATTATTAACAAATTTGAAGAGTTTAATTAAAACTTTCAAAAACATGGAGGGTCTTAATAAGAATTTTCAAAATTTAAAGATAATTTTTCAAATTTTTTTGATGGCCAAGGTCCCTGGGTCTTATAAGGATCCACCACGGGTTCATACATTTGGGTGCTCTTATCATGGTGTATTTTTCACTGTTAAATTTAGAAGCCATCTTGACTCTAATATTATTTTCGATAGAGACTTTTTCTTCTAACTCTATTGAAAATTTGAATGCGTGAAGAAGCAATAGTTTCAACAATTAGAAGCACTTCATTGGGTGCCTATCGATAAACCATTAAAAAGAACTAACATAATGATTTACTTCGCACTCTAACTCTATAAAAAATTATTTTAATTTTTTATTTATTTTATTTATTTATTTATTTTAACTCTTAAACTTATATTATTTATCAAATGACTCTAAAATAGATAAAAAAATTGATGTTATTAACTTTGCTATGTGACATTCACATATATGTCGTAGTAATTAATTATTTTTAAAATTAAAAATAAATCTTTTATATTTTAAAATTTTTAATAGTGAGATTTTTTTAATTAAAAAAAATAATTATTGATGTAGCACCTACGTGGATGTCATATTTACAAAGTTAGCAGAGGTTAACTTTCCATCTATTTTTGGTAAATTGACATACAGTTTAAGTTCAATGGTTAAAAGAGACGAAAAATTAAATAAATGGTTAAAGTCTTTTTGTAAGGTTGGAGAACAAAATAAGTCATTATATTAAAAGAATTAAATATTTCACAATCGATGATGTTTGAACCTATATATTAAATGAGGCACAAGTACAAGTTGGCTACACGAAACGTCAACAATAATTCACATAAATTATCACAAAAACTCGAGTTAATTGAAAACATCTATTGTCTTGGATCGTGTGAAAAGAAGCTCGATATCTTTTAAACCAAACCAACTATGACAGGCATCTCGAATATAAACACCTCTAGACCTAACCCACAAGCACTTAATTACAACTAGAGTAAATTGCATCAGAGATCCCCAAACTATGATTCTCATTTCCAATGGGTTTCAAATTTTAAAAAATTTAATTATATCTCCAAATTTTTAAGATTATGTCAATTAAGTCCTTTCATTACTAAACTTGTTAAATTTACTATTAAGCAAAATGACACTTCACTTTTTAAAATTTAAAGTATGTCACATAGGATCTGATATGTTACTTAACAACCAACTTAATGGTTTTAGTATCATAAGGACTTAATTAACATAATCTTGAAAGTTTAAGGATGTAATTAGAATATTTTAAAGTTTAACAATCAATTTAAAATAAGTCATAGTTTAGGAGCCTCTAGTGCAATTTACTCTTACAACGAGCTACATCTATGAATGACTAAGGTGGGTTTGGGACGACGGTACGGTGTAGTGCGGTGCATTTAGCTTACTGTCTCATGCTACAATATCGCTACAATATCTAATCTTATCATTATCGTTATTTTTACACTAATTACAATTAAATATACCGCCTATCTAAACTCATTCTAAGATTTTTTATTCCTAGCGTGTCAAAATTTCACTAATTGTGTCATTTAAAACAAATAATTTGTTTAAAAGATCAAAGATTTCAACTTTTGATTTAATATTTAATGGCGATTTTCACTATTTTTATTTAAAAAAAAACCATTTAATTTTACATGTTTTTCATACACGATCTTCATCTTCTTCATCAGTATCGTCGTTAAAACTGATCCAATCCAAATCCAAAAACTAAAAACCCAAAGTAAAGATATGGAGCTACGAACATTCCATCATCATCTTCTTCAAGTGTTTATGTTATTATTTTTGATAAGCAATTGTTACGCGAGATTCGTGGTGGAAAAGAACAGCTTGACGGTAACATTGCCGGAGAAGATTAAAGGAACCCATGATAGTGCGATTGGGAACTTTGGGATACCTCAATATGGTGGAAGCATGGCTGGTGTTGTGGTTTACCCTGAAGAAAACCAAAAAGCTTGTAAAAGCTTTGATGACTTTGGGATTTCGTTAAAATCCAAGCCTGGTTCTCTTCCTACCTTTGTTTTGGTCGATCGTGGAGGTATTCTTTTCTTTTTTTTTTCAAAATTTTCGCCTTATAGGAAAAATTAATCTGTGATTTTGTTTATTTGAGCTATAATTTGTTTGTTGTAGGGTTGACCGATAAGGAATTTTTGTGTTGTTTTAGCTAATTTGAGTAATTCCAATTGGGGAATTTTTAATATTAGGTTTAAAGTTCAAATTGTTGGATTTGGTTTATTTATGGGGCAATAATTTATTTGTTAGTTTGGGATTTGAGGGTTAATTGATTTGGTTTTTTCATCTACTTGGATTTATGTTATTATTTTTTAACTAATTCATTTAAATAAATTTAGGTTTATCAGTTTCCATTGATTTCATTATCATTTATTTTTATATTTATTCATTCAATTATGTATTAATTTACTTGTTTTCAGCTTTGCTTTAAGTTGTTTGGAAGGATGTCGTTTTCTCTTTTTATCTTACTAGTGGTTTTCTGAAATTAGGTCCATTTTTTTAGCTTCATTTCCCTCCTTTCACAGGGATATAGCCTTAGAGGTGTCTACAAAAGTAGAGCTAAGTTTCTCTGATTCTTGGTTTTGCTTTAAGTACCAGTTTTAGACTCAATATCCGAATATGTGTACGGTCATATGATTTTTCAAAGATCCTCCTAGGTACATGAAAAAAATGTGAATATATCTGTGTCAAACACAAACCTGCATTTGAAACTCATACCCGAGTCCAAGTGAACATATATGCTTTGAGTTTGGTTGGTTCTCAAGACAGATGTATGATAATAAAAATGAATTTCAAAATGCTGGTTATCTAAGAATTTCGTAGTAATGGCTTGTAGTTTTCCAGATTGGATAAAGTGGTTTAGAGCTAAGTTTCTCTGACTCTCAGTTTTGCTTGAAGTACCCGTTTTGGACTCAATACCTGAACATGTGTGCGGTGATATGTCTTTTCAAAGATCCTCTAGGTACATGAAAAAAAATTGAATATATCAGTGTCAAACACATACCTTTATTTGAAACTCATACCCAAGTCCGAGTGAACATAGATTTAGAGTGTATGATTTGAGTTTAGTTGGTTCTTAAACAGATGTATGATAATAAAAATGAGTTTCAAAATAATGGTGATCTAAGCATTTCGTAGTACTGGCTTATAGTTACCTCCGGATTAGATAATTCAGTTACATTACTACAATGCGACTACGCTGTTAATAATCCTCTAGATATCCGTTTGAAGTACCCGTTTTAGACTCAATATCCGAACATGCATAGGGGGACACATGACTTTTCAAAGATCCTCCAGATACATGAAAAACAAAAACAAACATATCCGTGTCAAACATGTGCCTACATTTGAAACTCATACCCGAGTCTGAGTGAACATAGATTTAGAGTGTATGATTTGAGTTTCGTTGGTTCTCAAACAGATGTATGGTGATAAAAATGAGGTTCAAAATGCTGGTTGATCTAAGCATTAGGTAGTAATGGCTTATAGTTACTTCCAGATTAGATAATTCATTTACATTACTATAATGTGATTACACTGTTAAAGAGATGAGAAAAATCTGAAGTGTTGCCTATATACGGACACCAGCTGCTGCTAAGGTTGTAAAATTTGCTTATTGTCCTAGATTGAGTTATGGTCTTAGATGTAATTTTTCTTTAGTTTTTGATATATATATATATATTTGCGGAGACCGCATTTAGCGCCTTTTTCCTTATTATTTTTCATGATTGCTTCTTTGCTTTAAAGGTTTGGAATGTACAGCAAGCAGGTGCTTCTGCTGTGCTTGCTGCGGATGATATTGAAGAAGCATTAATAACCACGGACAATCCTGAAGAGGACAGTTCATCTGCCAAATACATTGAAGATATAACAATTCCATCTGCCCTTATCGAGAAAATTTTTGGTGAAACTCTAACCCTGATGATCGTGTCGACTACGAGCTATGGACCAACAGCAATGATGAATGTGGAGTTAAATGTGATATGCTGATGGCATTTGTGAAGGATTTCAAGGGTGCTGCTCAGATGCTTGAAAAAGGTGGCTATACGCAGTTCACACCCTATTATATAACTTGGTACTGTCCTCAAGCTTTCACCCTAAGCCGACAGTGCAAATCTCAATGCATCAACCACGGAAGATACTTTGCACCGGATCCTGAACAAGATTTTAGCTCAGGTTATGAAGGGCAAGATGTAGTTATTGAGAACTTAAGGCAGCTTTGCGTTTTCAAAGTGGCAAATGAGACCAATAGGCCCTGAGTGTGGTGGGATTATGTGACTGATTTTCAAAAAAATGCCCCATGAAGGAGAAAAAATATAACAAGGAATGTGCAGATGGTGTTATCAAATCTCTTGGTAAATAGTTAATTGGAAGAATTCTTGGTTTATCTTAAAATTTCTGTTAATAGCACAGTCAAATATCAAAATCTTGCTGGAAACTAGTAATAAATTGATGATATTCTTTTGTCATCCATTCAGGGCTTGATGCTAAAAGGATTGAAAAGTGTATGGGAGATCCAGATGCTGATATGGAGAATCCTGTTCTGAAAGAAGAACAAGATGCTCAAGTAATCCTCTCAGGCTTAGATATTTTATGTTTAGGATTTGAGGGTTAATTGATTTGGTTTTTTCATCTACTTGGATTTATGTTATTATTATTTTTAACTCAAATTCATTTAAATACATTTAGGTTTATCAGTTTCCATTGATTTCATTATCATTATTTATGTGACATCCCTAATTTAACCCTAGTCGGGAAGTGGTTTCGGGACCGCTAAACCGAGTCACCGACATGTTCGAACGTAATATTTATTGTCTAGAATATGTGAAAATACATGTGTGAATTTTGAATTCTTTGATTTAGTTAATTTGATGGTGAATTGAAAGAAAAAGGACTCATGTGAAGGGATTTAAATATATGTGGCTATTTTAAGAGGTTAATAAAAGAATGAAGTAAAATAAATGGAGTTGCATGTCAAATACTCCATTTATTTTGGATAAGTGGCCGGCCATGACAAGTTATGGGCAAGGGGAAACATGTTTCAAACATGTCTAGTTAATGGATTATGTAAGGAGGAATAAAAAAAAAAAAAAAGAAGCATGGGAAATAAACTAATGAAAAATTAAAGGAAGAAAACAAAGAAAAAAAAATGTGTCCATCATTCTCATACATGACCGAAAAAAAAAAAGGGAGAAGGAAAAGGCTTCATACTTTGGTTCTTCTTAGCCGTATAGAAGAGGGAAAAAGAGAGGAAGAAATTCAGCCACTTTGAGCTGGAAATTAAGGTAAGAATTCAAGTTAGCTCTTTAAATCTTAGCATGGTTTTAAGCTAGATTCTAAGCCCCTTATTTAACCATGCCGAAATCTTTGAAAATTATGGTGATATGAACATTCGGCCATGGTAGATGTTAAAGAAGATGGTGGAAATGTTGTACACATTTGATTAGTAAGTTAGATGGATGAGATTTGAACTAGTTATCAAGTTCTTTAGGTAACCCATGTTGAAATCTTGGTTTTTGAATAAGTGAGGTTTTCGGCTAGGGTAACTAACAAGGGTGATGATTGTTGTTTCATGCTAAATCTAGATGAACAATAGTTTAAGAGGAGCATTCGGCCATGATATGAGATTGTGATGTTAGTGCCGAATATGAAGATGATGAACTTGAATAAGAAATATTCAGCTAGCATGATAAGTATGAATTATCAAGTAGTTGAGATAATTGATGAGTGAAGTGGCTAATGGGGACTCTTAATGAAATTATGCTAAGGCCGAATGTATCAAATGCTAAATGTGCTTATATGTGTGTGTGTGTCTGGCATTCGGCATTGTTTAACTAAAATTAGAATTGAATGCTTGAAAGTTAAATATGGTCGCCCTAGTGACCAAATGCGTTAAAAGCTAATATATGGACAAATGATACGAATAAATTGACCTTTGAAATGTATATGGTTGCCGTGTGTATGTGTCTGATTGAGAAGTAAATTTGTTTGATTTAGCTCAAGATCTTAAAGGAGAGGCGTCCAACAAGGGGAAATCGAAGATCATCGAGTAGCCGACTTGGAACTATTTTACCTAACACAAGGTAAGTCATTAAGCATATGTTTTGTATTGATTTAAATGATCATAATATATATGCAATTGTGTTTAATGAATTGATGTGTAAATGAAAATGTATGTGTATGGAATGATGCCATTGTTGAATGTATAAAGGCAGCAAAATGCATAAGGTATTGGCCACGGCACTAAGTGTGCGGGTATAAATGGAGACGGTGACAAGATTGGCACTAAGTGTGCGGGTATAAAATTGTACAGCACTAAGTGTGCGAGTTTGATTCTATAGCACTAAGTGTGCGAGCTGAAAATATATAGCACTAAGTGTGCGGATTCACTATATGCTCTTGTATTACAATTGGCTTGAGTGTGCGACATTATCGAGTTAATCCGGACAGTGAATCGGGTAAGTACCTTGAGCTCATGACGAATAGACAATATGTTCATGCTCGGGGTTGAGCTTGGTAAGCTTTAAATCTATGTGATGATTACAATTGTGTGATTGTGGTGAAAATGAGTTAGTGTGTGAAAATGCCTCAAATATCTTATCGTATAAATATGAAATGTGGATGTATGACTTGGTATGAGATTGAACCGAAAGGTCAGGAATTATGGTATAGTTAGATATGGATGAAGTACCTAGCCTTGTTTCATTGTTTCACTTTGTGATGAATTTAGCTAATGGATAATTGTAAAGTGCTTACGACTTCTTGAGTTATAAACTCACTCGGTGTTTTCTTGTCACCCATTTTAGGTCTCGTGGACTCGTATTGTTGCGTGCTCGGAACCGTCGTTGAAGTCATCACACCGGCTGAAATATTTTGGTATTGTCTTCGTTGTTGAAGAACATCCGCATGTATAGGCTATTATATTTTGTTGAGCTGTGGGTTGTAAACTTTAAGCCATGTGAAAATGGCCTATGTGGTCGTCGAGTGGGATGCTAGAACCTATAGCCACGAGTCTTAGAAACTTTAATTTTGATAAGGTGGCCATAATTTGTGTCATGTTTGATGGATGATTAAGGCCAAGGAAAGATTCATGAAATTGGCATAGTATCTGCGATGGCTCATTGCGAGCAATGACGGTGAGGTGAGATTGAAAAATCACTAAAAATAGTAGAAGTAGAATTAAATAGTGAATAAATTATGCAATTGAACCTGATGAATCTAGTTTAATATGGATGGAGCAAACGACCATATGAGCGGTATATTGAGAGATATTAAAGTCCTCGTGAGACAGGGGCGAACGGTTTCGGGTCCCCTGTCGTGACTTTGAAAATTTACTATAAATTATCCAGAAAGAATTTGAAGTCATACCTTATATGTGCAGATTCCATTTTGAGTCTAGTTTCATTAGAAACAAAGCGGCACCGATATTAAAGCCTGCATGAGAGAGATATTCAAGTTTTAACGCGAAGGTCGGTGTAGTCGACTCTGTAACATTGGTGACTTTAACTAATAAACTGTACCAATTGGCCCAACCAAAATTCTAGAAATAAATCCATGGATAGATATATGAGTCTAAATTCGGGAAAAATTTATGGAATCGGTTTAGAGTTTTGAAACTCGAGATATGATTTTTATGGCGACGATGTGCAGATTTCCACTGTCTGAAATGCCAAATTGGTTGGTACCTTGAGAAGATTTGGCCCATTAACCCCTCGTGTCCGAAACACCATGGCAGTCAGTCAGGTTCGGGTGTTACAATTTATGTATTTATTCATTTATTTATGTATTAATTTACTTGTTTTTAGCTTTGCTTTAAGTTGTTTGGACGGATGTCTTTTTCTCTTTTTATCTTACTAGTTGATTTCTGAAATTAGGTTTCATTTCCCTCTTTTCATAGGGCATTGTAGTTTGGCATCTTAATTTTACATTCAATAGGGCAGTTTGGCAGTTTGGTAGTTTGGCAGCTTGGCAATTTGGTAGTTTGACATTTTGGCATGACAATCAAAGTCTATATAAAACTTATATCAAGCAATGCAAAACAATCATCAATAAATCAAATCAAATATATACATAATGGGAGAGAAATCATGGGTGCTGATGTTTTGTTTGCTGTTGTTGTTAGTCCCTCACGTCAATCTGCTACAACACTCGTCCCGGTTGGATTTGAGTATGCGGTTTGCTTAACTACTTGCGTCGCCAACGGAATTTCCTTTGGGGATTGTATTCAACATTGCCTGCCATCAAAAGCACTAGTGGAGACTCGTGAGGAAACCCACCTCACGAACAGTTCCGTATTCTGCACTGTCGGGTGTGCTGTCCTGACATGCCCGAGGCTAAGTAGCCAAGGTAGGATGCCTGGTAATTTTTCCTTTTTCCTTTTATATTAATATTTGATGGTAAGTAAGTAGCATTTGCTAAAGTAGTATGAAAAAAAAAAAAACAATAATACTACAATTATTGGCGTGACCCAAGTATCAGTGTGATGTTCCTTGTTTGTTGTTTTTTTTGGATCCTTCATGTTATATTATTTAATTGTTTTCCTTATTTTTGGAGGATTTTATGTGCTAAATGCACCCCAGAATTTGTTGATTACTTCTTGTTATGATACTTACTTACCATCAAATATTAATATAAAAGGAAAAAAGAAAAATTACCAGGCATCCTCCCTTGGCTACTTAGCCTCGGGCATGTCAAGACAAAGACACCGACAACAACGTATCTGAACTGTTTGTGAAGTGGGTTTCCTCACGAGTCTCCACTAGTGATTTTGACGGTAGAAAATGTTGAATACAATACCCAAAGGAAATTCCGTTGGCGACGCGAGTAGTTAAGCAAACCGCATACTCAAATCCAACCGGGACGAGTGCTGTAGTAGACGATTAACTTCCCTTGTAGCTTGGAGTATTATATGTTATATGTACAAACAAATATATTTCAATTACATCTATTTATATGGAAAAATAAGTTCTAAATTTATTAATTGGTTCAATAGCTTGGTTTATTTTAATTTTAAATGTAATTATAAAAAGTTAAAATGTTTAAGATAAAAAATTAAAAAGATAAGTTTAAAATATCAAAATTTTGTACCTGCCGGTATTGGCTAGAATGGGCCAAAACACATTGGAACATGCAAAGCATATTGAAATCTTGACCGAAACGAAACCTAAACGACTTGGTACAGGTAGAAGACCAGAACGGTATGGTACCGATTACTAAATTGGATTTTTCTACAGGTACTAAATTACACATTAGGTGAAAATTTGGGGGTTAACAAAAAAATTCTTAAAATTATTTAAGTATTGAAAATGCATGTTGTAATTAAAAATTTGATAAATTCAATCGATGTAAGTGAGATAATAATGTTTAAATTGGATTGGTTGAGTTATGAATTTGTTAGGATATCAATTCAGATAATGTTATCAAATTGATTTATTCACAAACCGATACAGATCTATTAAGCCGGCAAAAAAATAGATTGAACTAGTGATGGAATTGAAATTTTTTTATTTCTTATCTTTTTAATCAAACCAACGAATGAGCAACATTTGACAAAAATAAAACATTAAAATGATTTTAGAAAATAAAATTTTAAACCAGTATTAGGGGTCGGGCCCTAATAAAAATTTTCTATTTAAGTCTTTTTATAGTTTATAAAATTTAAATTAAAATAATAAAATTACAATTTAACCTCTTAAAAATAATAATTTAATTTTAATTCTTTACAAATTATAAATATACAAACTATTAAAATAATAAATTTATAATTTTACTATATTTTTAATATACAATTTAATTTTCTCCCAACAAATTTTTCTCATTTCCGCCGATGTTTTAAACGTTGATTTATATGGTACATTATCAACTCGTTAAAGTCTAATAAATCGGCCATATTATTAGTAATAATGAGACAAATTTTCATTTACACTCTCACTTTTGCTTGGACAGCAAATGTCTGTTTATATGTTAAGTGGTCAAACATTGGGTCTTTACTCTTTAGTCAAAAAATATAATGACATTAGTTTGCCTCACAAATGATAAAATTATGTTTTGATCGTCGAAAAATTTATGTTAAATTATTTTTCTGATTATGCTTCTATTTATGTGTTAAGTACATATGCATTTACAGTTTAATCCATGTGTTTTAAATATACATCCTTAATTAACATTTTAACACTTAACTTGCCTGATTGGTTAACGGAATGATTTGATTGGTATAATATTGATAATTTAAAGATTTAATTAATTTTTTGAGGTTTAAGGACTAATTTGAAAATCTAACAATAGTTTGAGAACATATGATGCAATTAACCTTAAAAAATAAAGGAAATGGTACTATGGTGGTTTACTATCATGTCTTCAACTTAAATTTAGCTCTTAATGTTTACATCTTTTATCAAATTGATAATTTTTTTAGCTTAAATTAATCGTTGAAATTTTAGAAAGAGTTAAATTTAATCATCAACTTTTAAAAAAATGGATCAAATTGTTGAGTTTTTTAACAAAATATTGACTAAAACATTAAATTTTTAAACACGGTAGTTTGCAGTTTGCATGACAACCAGGGGCGCAAGCAGTGGCCTTGGTCCCCAGCCAAATGGTATACTTGCTATTTTAAGCCCTCTAAAATGTAAAACATTAAATATAAGTATTTTAAGCATTTAATTTTATATAATTTTATCTTAGTCCCCTAAACAAAATTCTTGGCTTCACCCCTGATAACAATCCATGTGTGCTTCATTTTTTTTATGATTTTAAATGATTTTATTAACATAAATATATAAGATAAATAGTGTTATATTAGCATAAAGTACACATGGACTATCATACGGGATGCCGCACAAAAATCATTAAAAAATCTAATATTTTAGTTAGTATTTTCATTTAAAAACTTTTAGACTCTTTTCGAAAATTTAACGATTAAATCTAGATTAAAAAAAGAATAATGACCAAAATAAATATAAACATCGAGGCAAAATTATCATTATTCCTCTTTATAATAAAATATGTTATAAATTAAGGATCGTAAATGTTAGAATTTAAACTTAAACCCATAAATCCCTAACCCTTAAATTAGATGATAATACATGTTTAAACACATGTCTTCGTAGTTATTACAATAACAATCAGGGGTAAAGTCAGAAATTAAGAGGGACTGAATAGTTGTTTTTACCAAAACCTTTTTCCAATTTGGACCACTTTTTTTTTTATGATTTCTTTTATTGTAATTGATTACATCAGGTTGTAATACAAAGCAAAAAAAAAAAAAGGGTTCACTATTTGATCAAAATTATAATCACTAGGCCTGCATGCTACATTGATTAATTAAACATCCTTTTTCATACTTTTAACTATATTGTATATCAAACATATCTGTCCAATTTTAAATGATGCTAAATGATCACAAATTATTCCACAAAATATCTAATTTCACCACTTCCTAACATTACTTTCTAAAATCTACATTATTTGAATTTTTTTGTTTTTAAAATGTATATTCGATATATATATATATATATATTTAAACACAGTATAAGAGTTGCAACTATTATGAACATCTCTGATTTAAGATGTTCAATCTATCAAAAATTGAGTAAATTAGTCTTTGCACATTAAATTAAAAAACAAATTGATTATTTCTATTAAAATTTTTATTCGTTTGTAGTGTTAAAAACTGGCGTGGTTAATTGAATAACCAGACAATGACACGTGGCATGTCACCTATACCTCATGCTAACGTATAATGACTTGTTTTTAACAGTAGAAATGAATGAAATTTTTAATAGAAGCAGTAATTTACTATCTGATCTAATGTATAGAGACTAATTTACTCATGATTTGAATAGGAAGGAAAAAAAGCAACCCGACTCCTAATCCAAGGATCTCTACGAATACTTTATACCGAATATAAGACGGTATAATTTTTAAAGATATTAAAAACTTTTAATAATTAAATAAATTAATACTAAAAATATATTTTATATGTCCTTCCAAATGTAAAACACATTTGACCATCATTAGGGCACATGTAAAAAATAAAATTAATGTCCTACTTTAGCATTATTTATTTTATTATAATTATATATTTTATTGGTTAAACTTTCATTTTCTTTGAAACCTTAAAAGTACAATACGACAGCAATAAGTTAGATTGGTTCAATTTTTAAGGCAAATATATATATATATTTATAAATATCATATATTTAACATTTCGGTTTAGTTTTTATATAAAAAAACGTGAATTTTAAAATCTGAAGAGTATAGAAACTAAATTTAATGAAATAAAAGTATAAAAATAAAATTATTAATTTTGAAAAGTATAAAAATTATAACATATTTTAAGCTGTATGCTCGATATAATATATATTTAAACATAAATATGAGATCATATAAATTTTATAAATATGTTCGATCATAAATACTCTTTTGACACAAGAATACCTAGAATTACTCATAGCTCTTCAGTATATTCGAACCCACATCCTCCTATATTAGTAACAATACTCATACCACTCGAACTAAAATTCAATCGACATATAATAAAAAATTTAAAAATTTAAAAAATTCATACCAAAATACATATTTTATATGTCCTTCCAAATGTAAGATACATTTGAACATCATTAGAGCACAATATAAAATTTTTAATGGCTTACTTTAGCAATCTTTATTTTTATTATAATTATATATATTTGTTAAACTTTCATTCTCTTAGAAAACTTTAAAGTTAAAAGTACAAGACGACAGCAACAAGTTAGATTGGTTCATTTTTTAAGGCAAAAATCATGGAAATTGGATATATTTATATATATATATATATATATATATATATAGTGTTGTTTTTGGTTGAGGTATACGGAAGTCCCTGTATTATAAAGATTATATCAATTTAGTCCCTTTATTATTAAAAAAATCAAATAAGTCCATATCATAACAAAGTTAATATTTACTGTATAAAAATACCTTAAAAATTATTATTTTTCATTTGCAATTAATTAAAAACAAAAGATTTCAAATACAAAACCATAAAAACTTTAAAATATATTAACTTTGTTAAACAATAAATGATATTTTTATACAATAATTGTTAACTCTATTCTAATTTGACATTATTTGATTCCTTTTTATAGTACGGAGATTAAATTGATCCATTTAATAATATATGGACTAATTTGATCAAGTCTCTATAATAAAGGGACCTCTCAAATACATTCATAATTGTTTTTGAGGTATTATACGTTTTTATAAAATTTAAGTATTTATTTTTTATTTTTTTCACATGTTAAAATGTGAGGCTACCACGTGTCACCATGCTACTGGTCGTGAGTGTCATGTCATCGTATTTTAACAGTGTTAGTAGAGTTGTCCATGGGCCAGGTTGGTCCAGATTTGGGCTGAGCCCTAACAAAATTCTAGGCCTGATTGATAGGCTTCAGTCCCACTTTTCAGACAGGCCACCCGACTCGACCCATTGATAAGTCTAAGTATTAGTCATATACCTAAAAAGAAGTACTAAATTGGTTTACGATTTTCAAGTTTGGTTACCAGTTAGAATAAAAAGAAACTAAATACAAATTAGTAAATATAAGTTACTGAGTTCAGACACCTTATTATATATTAACTCAAATACCTAAACTTAAATACTCGAAATTCCATTTTACGAACACCGGAAAAGACCCAATAGCTTTTGAGGCTATTAGAGCCTTAATTAATTAATGTGTATAACAATTAGTTTACACTAATTAAACACCATTATTAACATCATTACTCTAAAAAAAACACATGATTATGGTACATAAATTAAGCTTTATCTACTCCAATGTATGGTCCTAACATTTACTTTATTTCTCTCTTTTTCTTTTTGCTAAGCCATGCCATGCTGTAATATTATTCTCCAACATTTCACCTTTCTTAAGTTCTTAGCTTTAAATTCATTAAATTAATGTTTTTTTATAAAAAAAAAATTAAGATAAAAAGTTATCAAACAACCACTTTTCCGGTGGATTGATTAAAATATGAAATAAAAACTTTAAAACTCAAATTATTTTGGTTAAAATACTATAAAGGCCCTTGTACTATGTATTGAATTATATTTTGTTCATTCTATTAAAAAAATAGGTAAATCAGTTTTTGTATGTTAGATCAAAGAGCAAATCAATTATTCTGTTAAAAACCTCATCTATTTCTACTGTTAAAAACTGATATTTGTACATCAACATGAGGCGTGACATGCTATGTATAATTGTCTGGTTATTACGTCAACCGCACCACTTTTCAATAGAGATGAACAAATTACTCATTAATCTAACATAAAAAAGTGAATTTTTAAGTAAAGGGAATAAAATGCAATCTAGCTCCCAATACAAAGTTTCCATGGTATTTTTATGACTTTTTTTTTTATATACATAGAAAAATGTTTAGTCGATACAAGAGCCTTGATCATTAAAATGGAAAAAATTATAAAATTATAAATTGTTATAATGATAATTTTTTTGCTCCTCAAGAATTTATAATTCTATTTCGCTCCTTAATTTATTTTTTTTGGTATCACTCGTGATTGATATTATATTAATAGATGTCGTATTGATCGGTATGTATCGATTTCATTATAAAACAAAATGTTACTTTAGTTTCATTATCCATCTCTATCAACATATACCAATACATATTTTTATATATTATTAAAAATTTTGAAACTAAAATTATAAATCAAAATAAATTATTATTATTTTAAATATAAAATTTTAAAATTCAAATACAATGGAAGAATGGATTGGACTCTCCTATCCCTAAATACATCTAGAATTTATATATAAAAAATATTTAAAAACATCGATAAATCTAAAATATTACTCCGATGTATGCTGATTCTATATATATAAGTTTATACAAGAATTGAAAGGAATAATAGAAGGGAATCAAAATGATTAAAATTTATATTCTCACAAATTCGAAATAATTAACTTTTATGTATTATAAAAATGGATAAATTACACTAGCAGTCAACTATAAGTAAATTTCATTTTTAATTACTGAAATATTATAAAATTTATTTTCTTTTATTACTCAATTAATTAATTTTTTTGTCACTAATTATTAATTATCAACGAAAAATTAACTTAATAACTTTTAAAATTGGCAACATAATTAAAAATTATATTTTCACGTACGAATCACAAAAATTAAGATTAATTTCCCAAACAAGCCCAACCAAAGGGTAGATTGAAGTTATTTTCTCTAGACTTTTATTTTTTCTATATATGCATTTTTCAAATATATAAATAATTTTAAAAATTAAATAATTTATGTCTTTGAAAAATATTACCACATCAACATTCCTCTCCAACATGAATAATTTCATAAATAAACAAAAAAAATCGAAAAAAATATCTCGACAACCTCGAATAAAAAATTTAAATAAAAAAAGGAATTTTTTATTTAACCACGTGTCAAAGACCCAACACCTCTAGAAATCTCATGCATACTGCCAGGGTTGAAACCCAAGCATCCAAGGAGACCTTGTTTGTAAGGCAAAAATGTTTTCCGCCTCATCTCCTCCGCGACGGCCCGATTCACCGTATAATGCAGCTCGTGTGCCGATACAGGAGGCATTCTCCGCTTTGAACTCGCCGTCTTCGACGATGGCGCGTGTTTAACATCTTCCACTTCTTTCTTACCCAAAACAGAGTATTTCCTCAAAGGTTCTTTGATGTTAGTTGCTCTGCCTTCAGATGCACTCCTAAACAGCAATAAGTCCCTCAATTTCCATTTTTTATTGCCTCTTTGAAACGAAATGGCTGAAAAGATCGATGAAACGTAGGATTTGGGGGTTTTTGTTGATGAAAAATTGACGGAGTTTTCGAAATTTGAGGGACATTCATCTTGTTCATCCAAAATGATGTTGGTGACTCTAAATGGGGATAAAGATCGGCTTTTTTTGTGAATTAGATTGTAATTATAGTTTGAAGATGATGTTGTTGATGATGAAAATGAAAATCCAGATTTCCTTTCTCTTCCTCGTTGTTCTTGTTTCACTTGCGGTGGTTCATGGTGGTTCTCCGCCGTTGGTTCGAACAAATGCGGTGGTTTAAGTGGCTTTATCTTACCGCCGTCGAATAACTCGTCGGCTGATAATGAAGTTCTTTCCAACTGGCCGCTGAAATTAAACTCGAAATCTCCACACCCATTGTTACCATCATCATTGTCGTTGCTTTGCTTTGGCTCCCACTCGAAAGGGACCGCCGGTGAAGAACCGACGACGTGAGAAACGCCGTTGAGTTCACCGTACAACGAAGAATCATGAGAAGGACTGGTTGGAGCAGTGGAGAATAAGAGGTTCCCGCCGAAGCGTTGCGGGCTTGAGGGAGCGGTGATGTACGGCGATGAACATGAGCTGTCGAAGTTGAACTCCGTCGTAGGGAGCGGCGCCACCACTTCGACCTCCATTTGTGGCAGTGGGAATCAAAGGTAGAAAGATATAGAAATGGGAAGGTGGGCGGAGAGGGGAAAAAATTGGTGAAGTCTCACAAGGGCGACCCATTTATAAATAATGACTAGAGTAGTATAATAGTCAAAATTGAACCTTCTAAAAGTTAGGTAAAAATTGAAAATTTGAAAATGGATTGTAGTTAAGAGTGTTTGGTCCATTTTTAAAAGGGATAATTTTAAAATTATACACGAATTTTAATTTAATATATAATTTAATACATGAATTTCGATTTGATACAATTACACGCTTCAAGTTTTAATTATGGTTTAAATGTATAAATAAAAATAATTTTAACACAACTTTATATATTTAAAAGAATAAATACATTACTTTATTTTTATATTAAATATATATAATTATTTGTATTGCAATATGAATACTTAAAATGTATTATATCAATAATTGTGTAAGTAATTTACGAAAATTGAATTAAATTAATATTTATTAGAATATTATTATGAGATATTATCTTTAAAAATATCTAAATATATTGTACATCTTTTAGGGATATATTATATATCTTTCTTATTCTCGTGTGACTATGCAGTATGAATTAAGGGTGTTTAAACTTTGGTTAAAATCGAACTAATCGATTAAACCGATCTAAAGTTTTTATATAAATATATTTGAAAATAACTCCGTAAGAGTTTATGTCTAATTTATATTTATTTCAAAACTATTTTTTGAAATATTTATAAAGAAATTAAAATTTTATTAAATTATCATTATAAAATCAAATTAGACCAAATCAAACTCATCTTTAATTCGAGCTCGATTAAGGATTTATACAAAATTTGATCTAACTTTATTTCATTATAAAACAAAAAAGAGTTAATAATTTGAACCCATGTATCCAAACCATAATTAATCTAAACTCAAATAGAATCAAATCAAAATTAATTAAACAAATAATTCGAAACACGAGCCTCAAATCTAAAAGACTCAAATATAAAATAATTTAAATTGAATCAATTTAAACTCAAAAATAATTGAATTTGAATTTTTAGTCATTAAGTTTCATAAGTAATAATCATTGAAGTTCAATACGTGTTGAAATTTTATTGGTTTTCCTTTTCACTTCTACCATTCATGTTTTCACCTAATTGGGATATATATATATATATATACACCCTTAAATGAAAAAAAGAGGAAATGGTGATTTGGTATTTTAAAGCTAAGTTATTGAGTACTCCTTACTTTGACTACTAAGATTTTCGTCAACCATTTATTTATTTTATTTTATTCGATAATTATATTGAGATTCAGATAAATTTTAAATCGAGTTAAATAAGATGCATAAATTATGATAAGTTCTTTTAAAAATTATCAAATTTAATACTACTTGACTCTTAAAAAGAGAACAATTTTTTATTAAAATCGATAAAATTAACCCAATTAATTTAATCAATTTTGGTTTTTTTTTTTTTTATCAAGGACTACAATAGATTTAGAATGATTTCTTACATGGATTTTTTATTCTAGGTTAAATCGAGAACCTACTAAGGTGTCGGTTCGAAATAAAAGGTTGGACTTGTTGATTCACGAATTGGTGCGAACCAATTGAATTGGGTTAATTTTTTTTAACATTTTATTTTTATAATTTTTTAATTAAATTAATTGGACCGATGAATCAGTAATTTGACTAATTCGACCACCAAACCTATTTTAAAAATCTTATATAACATATTATCCGATATATTCATTTTTTTTAATCTAAATAAGTGAAAAGAGATTATAAAATATTGAAAAGGAAAAACATGAAAAAGGCAATGTGAAAGCCTGGGCATAAGCATCAAAAGCATGATTTGGTTGGAATAGGGTGTTCATTAGGTTGGACAAAATGAGTACCCCAAAAAATTAATTTATTTATCCTCCCATCCCCAAATCTTTGATTCATCCAAAGATTAAGTTTCATGTAGAGTTGTTTATGAATTGAGTTGAATCACGGCTCAATTTAAAAAAAATACGATTGGACTCGAATGAAGAACGAGTCTAATAACTCAATTTAGGAAATGATATAGTTTCATGTTAAGTACTCTCAAACCGACAAAGCAAGTATGTACAAGGGGCAACCAAAGATTTTGGCCCCTCTTAATATTTATATATTTTTTTGTTAATTTGGTCCTTTCTTTTAAACTCAATTTGGTCTTAACATTTTAAAAATGATCAAATTCGACCCCTTTAAAAAGAGTCGAATTACTACTTTTTAATGGAAATACAGACTAAAACGTTAAAATTTTAAATAAAACATGCATTGCAATCCGCATGTACTTCATATTTTTTTTTTATTTTTCCTTTTTTAATATTTTATAATTTTTAAATTATTTATTGACGTTATATATAATATAGATAGTGTCATGTTAACATGAAGTACACACATAGACTATATTTAGTAAGCATTTTCTAAAAACAACGAGTTTATCTCTTTTTGAAAGCTTAAAAGCCAAATTTATTTAAAACAAAGAAGAATAAGGACCAAATTAACAAAAATAAAACTTAAAAAGCTAAATTTATTATTACATAAAAATAATAATTCAATTTAAGTCCTTTTAATCTCGGAAAAATCATTTTTATACTTTCTAAAAAATGATAATTTAATTTACGAAGTTTTAACACAAGATTTTTACCTTTCACCCTAAATTTTTAAATTTCATCATTTCTATATACAAAATTCCCAACTTCATATTTGTGATAAAAAGATTTTTATTTCTTTCGAGAGAAGTTTACGAATATAGTTGATCCAAAATCGATAAACCTTTCAATAAGTCCAATATTATTTTCATGAGTGAAAATTTTTTATCTCGACTCTACCAAAAACCCGAATACCTAACAAATAAACAAGTTCACAGAACAGAAAAATTATTCACCCAAAACAGTATTTCTAATCAATTACCATTTTAGACCAACACCAACTTCATTTTCAACAAAATTTAGTACTGACAAATCCCAAATTCTACTAAATTCCCAGCATCTTTGTAATCCAAGAACACAAGTAACATATCAAAGATGTCTGAAAATCTCTGCAGACTGTTCTTCTTCTTCTTTCTTACAGACATTAATATCATTGTCCCAATGTCCACCATTGCAAAACATTAAAGACCTGGTTTGTCCTTTTACCGACAAATAAGGTTTTCTTTCTTGGCCCCAATGTGAGATTTTGCATTAAAGTTGACATAGACAAGAAATTGGGATGTGTGTTTTTTTGGTATACAATTTTCAACCCAAATCTTAAATGATTTTTGCTTATTAATTTTATTTTTTGGTTAATATATTCCACAGGTCCTTGTATTTTCATAAATTTTAAATTTAGTTTTATATTTTTATTTATAGGAATTTAGTCTCTCTACTTTTTCAAATTTTAAAATTCAAGCCCAATAGTTAACACTATTAAATTTTCTTTGTTAAATTTATTAGTGTGAAATTTTGAAATAAAGTAAAATGCTCACTTAGAAGTAATGTAACTAAAAAAAATGACATTGTAATGAACCTGAATTTAGTAGTGTTAATAGTTAGACTTGAATTTTAAAATCCGAAAAATAGAGGGACTAAATTCCTAAAAACAAAAGTATAGGGACTAAATTTTAAATTTATAAAGAGTATAGGAACTTGTGACATATTTTAACCTTTTTGGTACTACCCTTTCGATTCAAATGAGTAAATATGTTTCAAGTTCTCGTACTTTTTTAATTGGTTGGGATTTTTTCTATAAATTAAGACAAAATTGATAGTTTAACTATAGCTTTAGACAAAACAAAATTTTAAGTACCAAATTGAGAAATACTATATATTTTAAGGGCCAGTTTTCTAATAAGCCCTATTTGTAATGTAAGGTGATGCTGTGGATATCTAATGTTGGTAGATTTGTTGCAGCTTTTAATTAGAAAGCTGCTCCGCCTTCTACGGTGACAAAACCGCCACTTTGCCGGCCACTGCCACCGGTCATAAAGCTGTTATTTACGACAACTAGACATACAGTTGGTTGGGTAGCTACCCATTTTGAAACTTAAAGGTAGAATACATGTAATAATACAAAGTTTTCATATTATATCGTACTTGTACAGTGTGTTCGTATCCATGTTTATAAAGTCGCAAATCAACTGAGCTTAACGAATGAACCATTATTTATGTTTGTTTATTTATTTTTAAATTTGTTCGTACTCAGTTCATTTTCATTAAAAATTTCAAAATTGTATTTATGTTTGTTTATTTAAATTTATGTATACTGTTTTTTTATTTATTTACGTTGAATGAACGTGTTCTTGAACATTAAATGAACATGCTCGTAAACAAAATTTACGAATAATAATAAACAAACAATAAATAAACATATTTTTTAGATGTAAAAATAAAAGTACAAAACTTAATAATTATATTATAAATAAAATAAGCACATAAACAATAATTATATTATTAATTATATAATAATTGAACAATAAATGAGTCGTAAACAAGTTTTAAATGATTTATTAAATGAACTTTAACCAAATATAAATGAATCGAATAAGCTTTACTTTTGTTCATTTTGCTTAATAAATGAGCCTCAAATTTTTGTTCATGTTCGTTTATTTAGTTTTATAAACGAATAAAAATTGAATACTCTGATCATTTATAACCCCACATGTACATGCATTTTAATAATATCACCACACATATTTGTTTATTCCGACTCTAGCTTAGCATAATCTAATTTGAACATAAAAAGTTTAAAAAAAAAAAACTTAGAACTTGTAAAATTCAAACTTAAATGGACTCGAATACAAATTAATTCAAACTCGGAATTGAAGAAAACAAGTCAAATTCGAAATGATTTAAACCTAAAATAATATGAACAAATAACTCAAAACGAATTAGACTCATAATAATTTATCTCTAACTACTCAAACCTTAAACTCACAATAAAGCATTCGAAACAATCTAAACCTGAAATGTAACCAAAATCAATATAAGACATTTCAATTTTTATTTTTAACCTTTTATACGATAATTTTATTTATATTGAAATATTTATATAAATTATTCATGATTCACAATGCATTTTTAATAGAAATAATTTTAGCATGTGGGACTGCTAATAGTAAATTGGGGGAGTTACGATTAATACATAGCTTGCTCAAGCGAGACTGGAAAATAAGATTTCGTCACGTTCAGAGATATCAAATGGCCAAAATAGCTTCTAGTGGATTGAATAATGTACAGTTGCTTTGAAAGGCGTCAGATTCGGTAAGGACTATACTAATAGCTAAGCATAATACTATTTCTTTACGTCGATACAGCTTTAAGAATTTAATTGCGGAAAAAAAGATAAAAAATATTAAAAATTCGAATTATTGAATTTAGTAATATTGATTAGACGCACGCCAACCATGAGTTCTTTGATTGTTCAAAGGCTACACCAATTTAAAGAGGACTTTAAGTTTCTCAACGTTAATGCTTTATCAAGTCAGTTTTAAATGAGACAATTTAGAACATAGGAAACTTGTTGTCTCTTTTTTTAGCAAGTGGTAATATTTATCTTTTACTTGGGGTAAAGGTCTTTAATTATCGGTCAAATAATCAATTTGGTCCTTTATTATATTTAAATTTAGGATTTAGTCTCTATACTTCAAATTGGCATAATTTAATTATCTATTTTTGTAATTTCAATTAGTTAGTTAAAATAGCTAACCCCCGTTATCTATTCCAGTTAAATATTAATATAAAATTTATTTTTTTTAAAACACTTATTCTGAAATAAAAAATATAAATTCATGTCAACATAATGAGTTGGATGAGGTGTTTTTAAGAAGTAAAAAAATCCACATCATCGTTTTAGTCGAAATTTTTATTTTTATTTGGTCACATTTACATTGTATGGAACGAACAAACGATAAATAATTCAGACATACTAAACATGTAGAACAAGAGCTCAGGGGCGAAGCTAGAAAATTTTTGGGAGGCCGAAATTAAATTGTATAATTTTACCATTTTAATAACCTATATCTTTATAATTTTAAAGGATTAAATCTTCAATCAAAATTTTATAGTTTAATAGGTCAAAGTACAATTTTACCATTACTAATCTAAAATTTTATAAACTATAAAAGAGTTCAAATAGAAATTTTTCCTTATAAATAGTGATTTGGGCCAAAAGATGGGTTTCTTGAAGCCCAATGGTAAACTTTATACGAGACCATCAATCAATTTAACGATATGGCCCTGGCTTTCTATTTCATGGCAGTAAAAGTAATAGGTTAATATACTATTTGACACCGGGTTTAGTTTTAATGTTCGATTTAGTAATTAATTTTTTATTTTTATTTGGTACTTAAATTTGAATTTAATGTTTAAATTTAACTAAACTCTCGAATAGTTAAGAGCTAATATTTTAATCAGTAGAGTTTTTAGACTCCACAAATAAGCGAGGTTAAAGGGTTACAACTATCTTACGAAATATTAATAAAATATTTTAAAAATAATTATTTAAAAATAAAAAGTATAATATAAGTGTACTAAATATTCATCCATAATAAAATATTAAAAATAAATATTTTATAAAAGGAAACATGTAACGATTTATTAAAGTATCAATATATATATATATATATTTTTTTGTTTGCATATGCAAGAGGGTAAGGATGTAGGAATGTACATGTATTTCTGCTAACATTATCTCAATCTGAAAGTGTCATCAAATTTACCCTTATCTCCACAGTTTTCACCTTACACTATTGAAGGGATAACGAGGTCTAGTCTTACAAAATCAGTAGGATGGAATAGCATAGAGATGGGGTTGTTTGAATAAGATTGAAACGAATATTTAGATTGATTTTAGAGAAGGGTATTAAATCGGTTGATTTTGGAATCAATATAAATCGATTGAATTGGGTAAAAATTTATTTGAACTGAGTGGTTGAACAATATTTTTATCAATTTTTAATGATTTCCTTAATTAATCTGGTTGAACCAGTTGAACTAAGGAATCGATGATCTGACTGATTTAATTACAGATTTGAGTCTTAAAACATTGATTAAAGCCGAAACAAAGATCGGATGGAAATTTGTTCTAACAGTAGTAGACATAAAGGAAGCGATGCATTGAGTTTAAATTTGTACAAAAGACATCGTGAACTAAGGAATGTGATCGGAAGTAAGTGAACTTGCAAAATGTGCAGCACAAAAAAACATATTCTTAGGTTGGTCACAAAAAATAAAATTTTATTGAGGAGATTTTCATTGTTGTGAAAGAAGAATGCAAAGTGTTGGAGTCAAGGCTTGACATACACTTTCGACAAATTTGGTATTGGGTTTAGTATGTTGTATTCGATTTTATCACTAAGTTTTATTCTCCACTTAAACTGAAAGCTTCTATGAGGTTCATAGAGTGAGAATACTTTTAGTCACCAACATATGGTACTCATCTTACACACTTTCTTCATAAAATCTCTTTACGGTTTTTAACAGAAACAAAAAAATAAAACTCAAAATTAAAATCAAATATAAACACCTTAAACTTAATCCCACAACTATTGAAAAAATTCATCAATTTTCATCAAATAACACTTTTCAAACTTCTCCTCAAACAGTCAAAATCCCCACTACAAATTCTAATTTATTTATGAATAAATGCCAAACTGATGAAGTAAAGGCCAATGCGTTCAAATGGGTCTGCCATAAATACTTTAGTAATGGAGATAATATACCCACCGGCCTACACTTTTCCATCTTAAAATTTGATATTTTCAACTTTTTATATATTATTTATAGTTTTTTTTTTGTGTTTCATAAATATTTATAATTTAGAGTTTAAACCGTCATTGTTATTTTTTTTATGTATACATTATATATGCGTATAGATCAGATCGGGTCTTGATAAAATTTTAAGCCCATTTGATAAATCCTGATCTGACTTAACTTAAAAAATAGATTTAAAATTTTACTCAAGCTCGACTCGTTAGTATTAAAATTTTTATATAATTTTTTCGTAAAAATATAATACAATAAAAATATTAAAATAAATGTTTCCAACAAATTGAAAATAAAAAAATTATACTTTAATAACACTAAGATAGGTGCAACTTAACAAATAAATACCTCTAAAATAGTAGCAAAATTAACAATAAAAAGAAGAGTTATACAATATTCAAACAATAATAACAAGATAATAGCAACATAATAGTAAAATGACAGTAAAACAACGAGAAAATAATAAGAAAACAACAATTTTATCTTCTTTTTTGTAAATTCGGGTTGGGTTGGGTTGGGCTTGAGCCCAGACCAAAAATAGCCTTGTCCGAGGCCCGACCATTTTCTAAATGGGTCTCATTTTTTTTGCTCAAGTTCATTTTTCGATCTTATAATTTTTCCCAAACCTTCCCATTTTTCGGACAGATCTGGCTTAACCCATGGACAAATCTAGTGTACATCAATGATATATATATATATATTTTTTTTAAAAAAGGTAATTAACAAATAATAAATTTAATATTGAAGTAAAATTATTGAAAGAATATAATAATAATAATGAAATTAATTTCAAAACAATATTTATTAAAAGTCAGATATCTCCTTTTTTTTGGAAACAAAACACAATAATTTAATTTCACATTTGACACGGCACCACCGACTGGCTGTTTCCATTTATATGCCCATTCCCATTAATAATCTTCATATCTATGCCCCTTGTCTAGGTTTTTAGGTGTCTTGTTATCTCATTCATTTATATTTTATTAATTTGTTTTTTAAAATATATATTTAATATTTCTATTTGGTACGTATTTTTAAATATGCTATAAATTTCTATAATTTTTTAAAATTTAAAATTTAGTTCTTGTAAAATTTAGTTCTTGTATATCGATTGAGTCATAACTCGATTGGTATAAGTATTGTTACTAATGGAGGAGGATATAGGTTCGAGTGTACTGAAATGCATTATCCTCCTATTTATGGATTAAGAGGACATTGTGTCGAAACGAGTAAATATAACAGAACTTATGATGAGATTATTCACACACATAAAAAAGAATTTAGTCCCTTATACTTTTATTTTTAGAAACATTATTATTTTTTCTTTCTAAATTCAAGTTGATTACGGTGTGAGTATTTTTTCTATTTCAAAAAGTCATACCGACAAATTTAGCAAAAAATTTCAATAGCGTTAACAGTTTAACTTGGAATTTGAAATTTAAAAAATAGAGGCTGAATTATTGAGAATAAAAGTATAAAACTAAATTCTAAATTTTAAAAATATAAAGACTTATGACATGTTTTAACTTTTTAAACTGTATTTGGTATAATTTATAGGATAAAATTTAACTCTAGTGGTATAATTTATTTATTTATTTTAGATAAGTTATGGCCTAATTTATTTATTACCTTATTAATACAATTATTATTTTTATACATTTATTAAATAATTTAATCGGACAAGATGGGATATTCACGAGTTTAAATAGGTCTTTAAACCAGCTTTACATTTTCTAATTTAAAATTTAACGTAATTTATTCAAGTAATTTTATAAATATTTTTAAAAATTATACTATTATAATAAATTTTAATATTTTTATTAAAGGCAAATAAATTATTTATTAATAAAATAATATTTTAATTTCAATTCAAATTAAAAATTTTAATTTAAATGATGTTAATGAACTTTTGATAAAGTTGACAAAGATCGAGTTTCACATTATGTAAATCATATACGAAATCTCTTAAGATTTTTGTTTTTGTTTTTTTAATTACAAAATATTTTAACTAGAGGCCGGGTCTTATCACATATCAAATCAATTGATATTGTTGTAAGTTAGATTAAATCTGTTTAAAGACTGAGCATTTTAAACTTTTTTAGTTGAAATTGAATTTATCGATTTTTTATAGAGATTTTTTAAAAAATTAGTTTGAATTGCTATTTATTAACTAAAAAGATAGGGTTTTACATGTGATATCGGCAAAGCGATGAACATGAACTCCATTATGCTTAAGATTGCTCGTGCCCCTCAACGGGTACAGTGAAAGCTACCATCTATAGGGATTTACATTTTAAATACCAATGAAGTAGTTAAATCGAGTTTAGGTTTGACTTTGGTTGGTGGGTTAATGCTAGATGAGAATAGGGTGAAGCCAAAAAATTCTTTTTTGGGTCGAAAATAAATTATATATTTTTATAATAGTAGAAATGTAAATTTATCATTTTAATAGCCTATATCTTTATATTTTTAAAGGATTAAATCAATTTTTTTTATCATTTTACGAGGCAAAGTGTAATTTTACTATTACTAATTTAAAATTTTATAAACTATAAAATGACCTAAATAGAAAATTTATTATTTTGGGGATCGGGGCCCTACCAGCACCCAGATTCGACACTAGATGGGAATGCTAATTGGGTTGAGAATTTTATGTTGAAAATTGGAATGACAGATAACATCTAAGCGAAACTTTGAGAGGGTGGAGCGGGAATATGCCTTGCAAGGACACTAAGTATATCGTGCTTGATTGTCGAACATTATGCATTACTAGTGGTTAAGTTTTTAAAAAGACCTCATGAGGCTTGTCATATAGTGGATACGTAAATTAAATATTGTTTTGATTTAATTGAGCCGAATTTGAGTACCATAATACTCAATTCAAGCAACTCACAAGTCTAATCTAGCTTTTTATTTTAATATTTAAAAAATTATATTTTTACTCTCGTAAATAAAATTTAATTACGAATGAGATTAATTGAGCTCAAGAAAGAAAATTGCTAAATAAACTTAATCGAGCTCAACTCAAAATTTGACACTCGATACTCAATTTGAATTAAAATTTAGAAATTAATGTTTAAATCAACCTAGCACGAGTGTGAAATCGAACTCAAGCTTACTACTATTCAAATTCTACTCGATTACATCCTACTTGAATAGGAAATTTGAAATAATATTAGACTGTGATTTAACCCGGCCCGGCGCCACCCATAACAGATCTTAACTTCCAAGATATCAACGACTCCAGGTGCATCATCCAATCACCAAACCGCCCTTTTTTTATAACACACTCTCCATTCTCTCCTCAATGAGAAACCCCAAAAATAGCCAAAAATGAAAAAATTGTTAATTTTGCTATAAAAAAAAAAAAACAACTCAGCGAAACGAAAAAAATTGTACGAGGAGCTCTAAACGAAGTGCAGAAACAGCAGGAGATGGAATCTTCAAGGACAAGTTTCACATTGTCAAAGAGAAGAAAAACCGTTGATTCTAAAGATTTGCAGGAATTGGAGTTACCACCGTCATCCGACATTAAGCTCGGAAACTCTCGTCGCCGTTTCCTTTCTGATTCGGGGGACAAACCTATTACAGTCTCCACTTCCTCGAATTCCGCCGGAGATATGTTTTCGAGCCTCGGCTCCGGCGATGATTCATCCTCGGCTTCACGTTGTGTTAGCAATGAGTCGTGTGATATTGTTAAGCATAGCTCGAGGTTCGTAGATCTAGAGGTGAGAATTTTGAAAAAAAAAATTCCTGCGCGTTTATTTTTTAGTGTTTGGTTGATAAGAAACGAAACAGGAAGGAAAGAAAATATTACCATTTCGCATTAGCTTTTTAATGTGATCTTTTGCAGATCAAGAGTTTCGAAACTGAAATATCAACGTGCATCAACAACATTAACAAATTCAGGTTAATTTTCACTAATTCCTTCATTCATTGATTCCTTACTATTTTTCTTTTTTCAAATTTATATTTCAATCCTTCAATAACTCTCCGTTTCTTTAAATCTCCATTTTTCAGTACGAAAACAACTCCAACAATCGAGCTCATCGGAGACTCAGAGGAACCGCCACATAGAAATACGCCTCCGTCTCCATCGCCATCACCGCCGCCGACACAAGCGGAGATCGACGAGTTCTTCTCCGTCGCTGAAAAGTACGAGCAAGTCCGATTCGCAAAAAAGCAAGTGTTTCACTTCTCTTTCCTTTCCTTTGCTCATTTTTTTTTCAGTGCGTAGGATAAGGACCGTAACCATACCCGTGCATTTTAGCATTCAGAGAATCAGGAAAAAAAAATCCCCCCAAATCTCTAACTAACTAACAAACTTTTACATTTCGTTATATTCCTTTAGAATTTTCATTTATTTATATTTTAATATCAGGTACAATTATGATATTGTCAAGGATGTCCCTCTTGACGGTCGATACCAGTGGATTCGGTTAAAGCCCTGAAAGTGAGAAGGAAAAGAGAGATATGTTAAAGGTACAGGTGGTAGCACGGAGATATAGCACCTGACAGTTGACAAATACCAAAACAGGTGGAGAATATCGCTTCTTTTTCACTTATTTGTACAGATTTTTATTTTTTAAAATTTGAACTAATTTTTATTTATATTTTTGAGTAAATTAGCATTGACAGGGAATTTTTGTTATTTATTTGAAAGTTGTGTTTTGTTTGAGCTTTCCTTTTGGTTGTTTTCGATTTGCTTTCAACTTATCTGGAAATTTCTTTTTTCTTTTTCTTATTCTTTTAAAATTAATATTTATATATTTTATAATTAAATAAAAATAAAAATAATATTTTGTTGATTCAATTTCAAATTAAAATTTATTCATATTCAAATTGAATTGAATTCAGATGTGTAATTTTATAATATAAAATTTATTAAAACAAAAAATTAATTACGCTAGATTGATAATTCGAACTATTTAAGTTCACTTGATAATTACCGAAACAATTTGAATTTTTTCGAGCTAAATATCAAGATCCTAAAACCTTTACCTTTGTTAATGATACTAATACATCATTTGTAGTTTTTTAATATTTATTATTAATATTTTATTAGATAAATTACACTTAAGTTCACTAAACTATCAACGAGTTTATTTAGTACTCAACTTCAAAAAGTTACAAATAGTAATTAAACTATTCGAAAGTTTTTATTTAAGTCAATGGGCTATTAAAATTATTGTTGTGTAGCCTTCTCTATTCGCATCGCTTGTATCAATCAAAAATTCTCATTCCTTTTTTTCTTCTTCTATAGTTTAGCTTTTTTAACGAAATAGCTTTAAACGTAATGAATTTACAAACCAAAATCCAAATAGTTTTTTTTTCCTATCTCTGACACTACTCGTTAATAGGTGCTAATTCACTGTACCGATTGTTAAATTGTTGCTTAAAGCTCACTAACTTAAAAAAGCGCTGAACAATTAAGTGACTTAATTAAAAACTTTCAAAAGTAACTTAAACGAAAATTTCAAATAATTTAATGATCATTTTATAATATTTTAAAATTGAGTGACCAAAACTTAAATTTACTAATAATTTAGTATCCTTTTAATTTTTTCTTTTGTTTTTTACTTTTGTAGCTTTGTTTTGTAAGAAAGGAAAAGTAAATTTTTATTATCTCATTTATCAGTTATATACAAACAAAACAAAATGCCTAAACTTATTTGTATTTTAGTACGCAAATAAAAAACAAGTGAAGCTTTGTTGTTTTGCCTTTGGGACAAATATACATTAATAAAATAAATATTAAATTACGAAGATTATATTGCTAAAATAATGACAAAGAGTAATGAATTTGTAAAAATAAAACCTCAGTAATGACAACTAATCGCAAAGAAAAGAAAAATAAAAATAAAAAACACACAGATTTTACATGAAAATCCTTTCGAAAAAAAATCACCGGTAAAGGAGAAGAAAATTCACTATGTCAAATTTGAATGAATTTTAAGAGGAGTTTCAACTACATCTAATCAAAGTCAAATATATTATGCTAATAATATATCATTCTAATAAATGCTAAATATATTATACTTATAAATACTAAATCTTCTAAAAAAGATATATTTTGTTTAACTTGACCTGCAAACAATCTCTTAGAATTTGGTCACACAACTCTAACATAAATATTATATTTTTTAGTAAAAAATACGATAGTTTATACATTTTCATATTCAAATAATTTATTGATTAATTTAAACAATTTACAAGCTTAATTGGGAATTTTTAATTAGTATTAATCAAGCCCGAATATAAATAATAAAATTTGATTGATAAAATAAAATTGTT
Source organism: Gossypium arboreum (assembly GCF_025698485.1). NCBI lineage: Eukaryota > Viridiplantae > Streptophyta > Magnoliopsida > Malvales > Malvaceae > Gossypium > Gossypium arboreum. The sequence continues at coordinate 122,959,535 of NC_069070.1, read as the reverse complement.
TTTAATGGAGAACGAATTTAATCAATCTTAATCTAATAGAAATAAGCATTGTTATTTTTCGTGGTTTTTATAACTTGGATGTTTGCTTTGGATGAGTTGCACATGTAAATGAGATATCGTTCGCATTCTATTAAAAAAATTCAATAATTATTAATCAGATTTTAAATTTTGGGTTGAACTGAATTAAACTATAATTTAATTTGAATGATAAGTAAATTTAATTGATCTTTCAATTTTAATATAATTTTATATTATACAATTATATTTTTACTTTTATTATATAAAAGAGTTTTATGTCTAAACTACTCGGACTTAAATACGAATCAATTTAATTGAACTGGAGTTTATTTTTAGTATGAAAATTGACAAACAAATTTAATTAAAATGTAAAATCGGCTACAAGTTATTGTACTCTTTATGAATTCAAAATTTAGTACCTATATTTTCATTTTCAGAAATTTAGTACTTTTAGATTTTAAAATTCAGGTCAAATTGTTAACAATATTCTTTTTTTTTTGTTAAATTTGTTAATTTGATATTTTGAAATAAAAACACACACTAAATAGCCATGTAATTAAAAAAAAATAAAATGTGATGAACTTGAATGCAATAAAATAATTTTAACATTATTAACAATTAAACCTAAATTTTGAAAATTGAAAAGTGAAAAAATTAAATTAATAAAAGTAAATAGCCTAAATTCTAAATTTATAAAAATATGATGATTTACGTTATATTTTAACATTTATTTATTTATTTGCCCATTACTATGATTGCAAGTAACACCCTTCCATTTGATTTCTTTAAAAGTTGATAACTTAGAGCTTATTAGATTTATATTTGAATATGATTTTATTAAAAATATCAATTTAAGAAAAACACGGATATAAAGTAACCCGAATCAAGGGTGAAGCTCAAAGTTTTATGTTAAAGAGATCAAGATAAAATTATTATTTTTTCAAAATCAAAACTACATATGCAAATTTTAAGAGATACCAAAATACAATTCTTCTTCCCTTTTGGATTCGTCATAAACTCGAATTAAAAAATATTCAAACTTAGGGACCTGAATAAGTAATTCACAAGTATCTGAATCTTAGTATCAACCTTGAAATAAATTACTTCAAAACATGAGGAACAAACTTGAATGATCGGTCTAAATAATACTACTTGAAAATAAATTGAATCTATAGTACAAATTTATAATGATTATAAATTTTAAAACTCAAATTGAGCCAATCTCAAATTAATTCAATCCCTAAATTGATATATCAAATATGTATATGTTTATTTTTTGAGAAATTATAAATACGGATAAATTACAATTAAAATACGCGTTGAAACAAATATAATATATAATCAAATTAATGCATGAAATATAAATAGAATAATAATTAAAATATAATCAAAAATTTTACCTAAAACAACTACATGTGATAAGATTCGAACATAAACACTTGAAAATTTTAACCTTTACTAACAATTTAATCTTTATAATTTATATCTAGGGGTGGCACCAAGAAGATTGGTAGGCCAGGTCCATAAAATAGGAAAATATCATTGTGGCCCTTTTAATTTTATTAAATTAGATGTTAGTAAATAGTAAAATTATATTTTGTCTTCTTAAAAATAATAAAATTTTTATTTAATTTTTTAAAATTATAAAATATAAATTAATACAAAGATAAAATTATATTATTTATTAAGATATCTATTGGAACGAATCAAATAACTAGTCATCGATATTCTATAAATCCATTAAAAAATAAATATTACTCACAAATTTTAAATAAAATTACATTTTAACTCTTATAACTATGTTATTTGATTTTGGTGTTAATTTTTCCATCGTACATTTAATTTGTTTCATTTTTATTCTCAGACAAAGAACCACGTCGTTTACTAAAAGTGGGGCGCACGATAAAAAACAAATACTAAAATGAGCTGGTATATATGCGTAAAATATCAAACCTGCCACATGGCACCTTTACACGACTGCCACCTCCTCCTCCTCTAACCAACATTATCGATTCCAATACTTCAAAAAAAAAAAAACCGAACCCACAAAAATTCACCAACCAAAATCTCGTTTTAATTTTCCCTGAAAATTATTGGGATTTGTTAAATTTCGTGGGAAAATCGAAAAAACCAAAACCCTAGGAATTGAATTTGGGGAAAAAAAAACAGCTTCGATAAAAATAATGATGGGCGGCGGTGGAAGTGTGTATTGGGGAAGAAATCAAGAAGAGAGTAAACAAGTGAAAGGAATCGTTGTGATTTTCGCTTGGGTTTCGATTCACGAGAAACACCTTAAAAATTACCTGGATTTTTATTCGTCTCTTGGCTGGAATTCCCTTGTTTCCCGTGCTGATTTTCTCAACGTGTAAGTGCCTTTATGACAAAATTATATATTTTGTTGTTTGGTTAGTTAGAAAGTAAATTGAAGTGGATTAAGCTTAATTTAGCTATTTTAATTGTCTAAATTTGGTCATTTAGCTGAAAATTTTAGTGTTCTTTTGTTATTAATAAGTTTCTTTATGAATATATGTATATATTTTATTGTTTGGTTACGTAGAAAGTAAATTGAAGTGGATTAAGTTTAATTTAACCATTTTAATTGTCTCAATTTAGTAATTTAGGTGAAAAAATTTAGTGTTCTTTTTGGTGGTTCTTTATGAATATAAGTATATATTTTGTTCTTTGGTTACTTAGAAAGTAAATTATAGTGGATTAAGCTTAATATAGCTACTTTAGTTGTTGTGAAAAATTTAGTGTTCTTTTTGGTGGTTCTTTATGAATATAAGTATATATTTTGTTCTTTGGTTACTTAGAAAGTAAATTATAGTGGATTAAGCTTAATATAGATACTTTAGTTGTCGGGAAAAATTTAGTGTTGTTTTTGGTGGTTCTTTATGAATATAAGTATATTTTTTGTTGTTTGGTTACTTAGAAAGTAAATTTTAGTGGATTAAGCTTAATTTAGCTACTTTAATCGTCTCAATTTCGTCATTTAGGTGAAAAATTTTAGTGTTCATTTTGGTGGTTCTTTATGAATATAAGTATATAATTTGTTGTTGGGTTACTTAGAAAGTAAATTATAGTGGAATAAGCTTATGTTAGCTACTTTAATTTCTAAGTTTGGTCATTTAGGTGAAAAACATTAGTGTTCTTCTGCTTTTTTTTTATGGTTCTTTATGAATATATGTATATAATTTGTTGTTTGTTTACTTAGAAAGTAAATTATAGTGGGATAAGCTTAATTTACACTACTTTAATTGTCTAAAGTTCGTCATTTAGGTGAAAAAATTGTTATTAGTAAGTTTCTTTATGAATATATCTATATGTTTTGTTGTTTGGTTACTTAGAAAGTAAATGGTAGTGGGATAAGCTTAAGAATGCTACTTTAGTTTTCTAAATTTCGTTACTTAGGTGACAAAAGTTAGTGTTCTTATGCTATTTTTTATGGTTCATTATGGATATATGTATATAATTTATTGTTTGGTTACCTACAAAGTAAATTACAGTGGGATAACCTTAATTTAGCTACTTTACTTTTCTAAATTTCTTCATTTAGGTGAAAAATTTAGTGTCTTTTGTTATTTTTTATAGTTCTTTATGAATATCTTTATATTTGTTGTTTGGTTACTTAGAAAGTAAATTATAATGGATTGAGCTTAATTTAGCTACTTTTATTGTCTAAATTTCGTCATTTAGGTGAAAATTTTTTGTGTTCTTTTGTTATTAGCAAGTTTCTTTATGAATATGTGTATATATTTTGTTGTTTGGTTTCTTAGAAAGCAAATTGTAGTGGGATAAGCTTAATTTAGCTACTTTAATTGTCTAAATTTCATCGTTTAGGTAAAAAAATTTCGTGTTTCTTTTGTTATTAGTAAGTTTATGCACAAACATATGTATATATTGCTTTTTGGTTGCTTAGAAAGTAAATTATGGTGGAATAAGCTTAATTTAGCTACTTTAATTGTCCAAATTTCGTTATTTAGGTGAAAAATTTAAATGTTCTTTTTGTTTTTTTGGGTGTTTCTTTTTATTATAGATTAGCTTGTGCTTCATTGAAATTCTGATGGTCAGAGTTCAATTAGAGGTTTTTCTTATTCTTTTTCTTGCTAATGATTGTGATAATTGGATTAATGGGTGTTACCGAACACTTATGTTCGATACATAATTAGATATATTACATGGTACGGTCTTCCAAATGTAGGAAAAAAAAATTGTAATAATTGGATTAATGGGTGCCATGTTATCCGAGCTCTTTTTCTCAAAGTATTCTAGACTTATGTCGGATACATATTTTGTGACATTGTACGCTGTATGGTCTTCAAAAAAAAATGAATATATCCATATTCAACACTTATCCCTAGTCAACCCGATTCTTGGTAACATAGCTTGGGTGATGGAATGGGTTTATTTTAGGATACTATTTTTTCACTCAAATTGTCCATGGTGAGGATGGACAGGATGTTGTTTGGTTTGGACATGGAGTTGGGGCTGTTTCTAAATTAAATTTTCACTACTGATATGACCAATGAGTTGCTCTAAAAGTTATTTGTAGGGTTGTATGGAGTGGATTTTGGAGTTCATAGGATCTATCTTACTCGGACTTAGGTATGAGTGTTGGATACAAACATGCGGCTAACATGAGTTTGGTTAGCTTTTTCTCAGTTTTTTTGGTGTATTCGGAGGATCTATGTAGGTCGTATCTCTATCTATATGTTGACATGAGTGTAACACACATATAACTAAGCGAACAATTTAACATTCCTTTGCTTCACTTTGAGCAAAATTCTTTTCTTGTTTTCTTTTAATGTACTCAAAAGTTTCATGTTACATTCTTTGTGCAGATATTATCCTGAGAGGGCTATGTCCTTAGCATTTGTTCTTCTTAACGAACTTCTCGAGGTCGGTTTCTTTATGTTTTATTATCGATTACAAGATGTCTTAAAATTCAGTTGGTGATTACTGAACAACCTTAAAACATAAGCCATCTTCGGTTCTTGGTTTCCAGAAACTAAAGATTAGAACTTGTCCGGTGGTCTTCGTCGCTTTCTCAGGCAGTCCTAAGGCTTGTATGTACAAGGTTTTTCAGGTACTATTATTGAACCTTTAATATTATTCCAATTCCGAATGAGTGTGGACACTTTTTTTGTGCCTTATAATTCCCATTGTTGCAGTTTAAATAATTTAGCTGTTTTTTATTGTAGATTATTCAAGAAACTGGTGAAAGTCCGCTTAGTCCGGTATCCTTTCTTTCTCCATTCGATTCTTGTTGCAATTTACTTGTTATATATAGTCCCTTTATGAAATATCTAATATTCTTAAACTAAACTGAAGTTTTTGTTGTTAATGCTCTTCATTTCATATAGGAAATCCAGTTGATTCGGAATTGTGTTTGTGGACAAATCTATGATTCTGGTCCGGTAGATTTTGCAAGTGATTTGAATGCCCGATTTGCATTACATCCCTCCATACGTAAAATGCCTCTACCATCGAAACTCGTTTCTTGGATTGCTAAAGGTGTTGCTTCTGGTCTCGACGGTCTTTATCTAACCAGGTTTGAGTCTCAACGTACCGAGTATTGGGAAACCCTTTACTCCTCTGTTGTAAGTTTATTAATCCCCAATGTTAGCTTGTTAAGTTGTTTTCGATCTGCTTCACTTTGGTTAATTTCCCTTACTCCTCTTTTGTAGGACTTAGATGCTCCATATCTCATTTTATGCTCGGAGAAAGATGACCTTGCACCATATCCAGTTATACGCGATTTCACCCAATGCTTACAGGATCTCGGGGCGGATGTTGAGATTGTAAAGTGGAATGGCTCTCCTCATCTAGGTCGGTTTGACCATCTCTGTTTTTTATTACTACCAAGTATTGTAACTTCCGTCAAGTTCGTGTCATATACTGATTATGGGTTTATTATACTTATCTAGTCGATTCAGGTGAAGGGTGGACAGCTAAATGATTTGTCTAAGTATATGAAAGTAAATTGGAGACTTTACATATTATATACTTGATTATAAGAAAGTAAAAGCATCATTAGCTGATTTATGAAAGGGTAAATTATAGCATTAGTCACTAAATTGTGGGTAAGTTTCCGTTTTGATCATTTAACTAAGTTACAATTTGGTCATTGAACTTTTTGGAAGTTTTCATTTAAGTCACTATAAACTATTCAAAAGTTTTTATTTAAGTCATTGAGTTGTTAAGTTTTTTTATTTAAAAAAAGTTCTGTCAGTGAGCTCTAAGTGACAATTAAACGTTCGGTATAGTTACTCATTGATGAGTAGAAGAACATACTTTAGATCTAAGTTGATCTATGGTCAACGTCGGAGATCTGAGAAAAAAATTGTTTGAATTTTGGTTTATAGATTCGTAACGTCCAAAGTTATTTTATGAAAAAAAAACTGAACTGTAAAAAAGGAGGAAATAGAGTTTCCGATTAGTGTAGGCAGTGTGAAAAAAAAAAGCCATATAATATCAATTTTGACAATCCAATGACTTAAAAGAAAATTTCTGAATAGTTCAGTGATCAAATTGTAATTTTTTGTGCTAACCAAAAATGAAGGCTTACTTATAATTTAACGAGTAATGGTGTAGTTTACCCTTTATAAAAATAACTCATTTTTATTTCATCTTTCAGATTTATGAAATGCCCGAGTGCTTGCTTGGAACTGATTGTGTTTTGTACTTCTAAAATGTTCAGTTACTTGTGTGTTCGGTTTTGGCAACTGAGTTAATGTTATTCTTTGCTATATTTCAGAACACTACAAGCATTATCCTATCCAATACAAGGCTGCCGTGGCCAGTTTCCTTGAGAAGACAACTTTGGTCTATTCCCGCAGGATCCGAAATCTCAGGGAAATGAATGGTATGCATGATGAGATCTCCGAGTTAATCTATGGCCTGCAGAAAGCAGCAGTCGACTCGAACCAAAGCTTTAGGAGAGTTGCTCTTGGTCCTAGTGACCACTTTTTCTTGCCAAGTTCAGCCAAATATCATAATAGTAGAGAGTCTGGATCTCTTCAAGATGAACGGCCAATCTCTCTACCTGTACAACCAAGCATCAACGCTCATAGTGTCCTCGGCCAAATTCTCTTTGATGCTTGTGTCCCTAAGAACATTGAAGGTTGGGATATTAGATATTCAGGTTCCAGTAAGGGACAGCCATTTGCATCGGCCCGTCGGCGTTCACCTCCCCTTGGTATCAAGTGCAATCGTCGTTCAAGACTGTAAAGATTCCCAATGAATCAAAATCCCATACTGGATATGAATGATGCTTAGCTTCTTCTCAACTCGAGTATTGGAAACGAGGTCCGTGGACTTTTTTTTTTTTTTGCAGGAAATTGTGTTGGTTTACCTGTTGTGCTGCTTGCTTGTGATCATAATCCTTTGGCTAGAAGTGTACAGGTAGTGTATATGAGAACATATGCATAGGATTGTATGTATGTATGTATGTATGTATTTTTGGTAAAATGTATGTATATGTGTTATGTATGTATGCATGCATGTATGTACATAAGAGGATTCTAAGATATGTATGTATTAAGTGAGATATGTACAAAGATGCCATCTTTATACCTCTGTTTTTATGAATTCTAAGATATGTATGCATTAAGTGAGGCTTTTTATTAAATACTTCTATTCTTTTCTTCATGTTCTTCTTATTTAGTCAATTCAGTAGTTTTGGGTATTCATGAAATTTGGATTTTTAAATCTTTTATTTAGATTTGTCTAAAGGTGGTACGTAGCAAATGGATTTAACCAAGTGAGCCAAGAACTGCAAGTAAGTGAATTGAAGAACAAGAAGTTAAGAGGAAGAGCTCCCATAAAGTTTAATTGAGAGAGATGTAAAAGATCAAGCTCTCCCTAGAAAATAAGATCGGGGAAGTAGACTCCTTCTGCTCAAGTAAATTAAAAAAAAAAATCGATTTTATAACATATTTAATAAAGGAGGTTATTTTTTTTGAAATAGAGAAATAGACCGATTTTGGAGAGAGAAACATAAAATGCTTGCTTCCTGCATGAAGTGTTTTCAACTTACATGCTTTCTACAAAACGAGCTTTCTTTTGATATATCATTTTTTTAGTAAGATAGTTAAATATTAGTAGTTTTATCATTTAGTCTTCAGTTTGATTTCTTTTCTACTCACATTCTTATTTTTTATTTTATGTTGTTTTAATTTTAAAAAAAATTTAATTAGTGTTTTTAATTAATAAATATAAAAAATACAAATATGAGTAGGAGAAGAATCAAACTTAAGACTCAAAACTTCAAATCATGCAACTATAAGAGTTAATGTATTAAAAGAAAATGCATTTTGTGGAAAGCCATTTTCGACATGTCAGCTAAAAACGCTTCCTGTAAAAAGTGTTTTATGTTTCTCTATTCAAAGTCGACTTATTTTCGAGAAAAAACAGCTTACTTTGCAAATCTTTTTCTGACTTTTTTCCCCTAATTTTCCCCTAATGCTCCATATGTCCTTTTTTAATTGATAAATTTGTTCCTTTGAAGTGACCACCTTATTAGATTAGTTATATGATTTGATACGATAGACTACATGATATATTAACAATGATGTGATAGCAATCTTGTTGGATTGATCAAACATGAAATAGACTCGATCCTTGTTGGAGATGAAGATTTAGCGAAGTTTGAGATATGTATAACACTTAAAGTGCCACATAATTTTTTAGAATTTGATTAGTGGTTGAATTAGTCAAGCCATTAGGGTGATCAGTTCAACTAATTTATCTAATTCAACTAAATAAATCATTAAAATTTTCATAAATATAAAAAAATATAAAAAATTCAATTCAATTGTCTGATTTAATTGATTTATATTGATTCTCAAGTCAACCAATTCTAGGTTTTTCTTCAACTTGATACCTCAATCGATTCGCAGTCTGACTAATTCTACCAATCGATCAAATTTAATTCAAACAACCTTAGTATCACACTATTACATTACCAATACAAAATTAATAAGTTTTAGATTAAATATACTTCTAATATTAATTTTAACCTTAATTAAACATTAAAAACAAAACATTTATAAAATTAAATACTTAAATTAATTTAATAGAAAATCGAAAACCGAATTCTAATATCTAATCTATTCTTTTTTTAATATTGAGTTTACTTATAGACAGGACAAAAAATTAACGCAACTTGAACAAAATTTAAATTCAAATTTAACATTTATAATTCAGGTTGAGCTTAGAAAATAGATCTAAAATTTTTTTAAGACTCGATTTCTCATGGTCTACAATCAGTTGTAGATGATGGGAGGATTAATTTAAAATTAAACTCCAAAAGTGGAAGAAACAAAAAAGGGAAGAAAGAAAAAAGGAAGAAATGCTTTTCATTTTCTTTCCACTAATACATTTCTCTCTCTGCAGTGTCCCACAAAACCCGATCATTTTGTACTGAAATATGTATATAATAATAAACTTCCTTTTCTCTCTTTGATTTTCAAAATTTCAAATACAAAAGCTTTTGAAAGTGAGATGCCATGGCTGTCTCTCCAAAACAGAGGATAAGCTCTCTCAAGGTCCCTCCTCCTCTTATATACACATTCATCAAATCTACATACTTATACACATCACATAATACATAAGCATCATCATCCATATGTTCCATGTATCTTTGAGAAGTATACTCAAAGCTTGTAATCTGTTTCTTTTTTATTTTCTTGGGTTATATCAAAAACAGAGGATAAGCTTTCTCAAGCTCTCTTTTTTCTTATATACATTCATCATGTATACGTACATATATATATACACATCACATAATACATAAGCATCATCATCGTCCATTTGTTCTATGTATGCATGGTTTAGAAGCATACCCAAAGCTTGTAATCTGTTTCTTTTTTTCTTTGTTTTTTTCTTGGATTCTATCCAGAAAAACAGTGAAAAGCTCTCTTTTTTCTTATATACGTTCATCATCCATATGTTTTATGTATTTTCAGAAGTACCCAAAGCTTGTAAGCTCTCTCAAGCTCTCTTTTTTTTTCTTATATACATCCATCATACATAACATACATAAGCATCATCTACATGTTTTATGTATGTATAATCAAACATTTACATTTTTTTAGAAGTACCCAAAGCTTGTACTCTGTTTTTTTTTTCCTTCTCGGGCTCTATTCAAAACAGAAAATAAGTTCTGCTTCTTCCTCTTTTATACATACATACATACATACATACATACATACATACACACATACATACATACATAAGCATCATCATTCATCCACTTATGTATGTATTTTAGAAGTACCCAAGCATGTAATTTGTTTTTTTTTTTGGGGGTTATGAATATATATATATATACATACATACATATATATATATATAGCAGGTTAGTCGAGGGAGAGGGAGACCACCCAAGACCAAATTGTTTAGGAAAAAACTTTCAGCAATGACTGTGAACCAAGTGAGCCTCAATATCCCATTTAAGCTTTTTTCCTTTAAGGTTGTCACTAAACTGTAAGTCTAAAAACTCTCAGCAACAATACGGTGGGTACTCGAGCTCGGGTGTAAATATCGGAAAGGTACCGAGCTCGTGTGTAAATTTCGGATACAGGTATACATCCGAAACAGCATTTTGGACTCTTAGAGGGTCATATGCTTGCATCCGGAATATGAGAATAAGCTCTTTCAAGGTCTCTTCCTCGTACATACATACATATACACCATCGAAACAGTCCTTAGAAGGTCATATCTTGTTACCTGTACCAGAACATGAGTTTGAAACGGTTGTTTGATATGTGTATTTCAAGAATATACTAATGGGAATTTTATGAATCTTTTGACAGATAGTCTCTTATGAAAAGGAGAAGGCTCAATGGTGGGTTATTTTAGCTCAAAATTTTCTTTCATGTCTTTGAAACAATCTGGACATTACAACATTGTATAATATAATATTGTCTCTGTTGTTTCCTTTTTAGTAATAAACGGAAGAGAGCAAAATACGATGAAGTGTACGAAAATGGCGAAACCAAATTGGCTGTAATGGAACGAGCATTGGATATTCAAGCTAATCTATCATCTGAGTTCCCTAGCATGATAAAATACATGCTTCCATCACATGTAACCGGAGGATTTTGGCTGGTATGACTCGGTTTTCGTCATTGAGACTTGTTTCCGCATTGGTATATTGATTGGCAGATGTTTTAACTTTTTCCGATGGCAGGGTCTTCCGAAGCACTTCGGCTTGAATCATTTGCCGAAGGAAGATCGAATGATGGTTTTGGAAGATGAAGAAGGGAAAGAGTTTCAAGTTAAATATTTAGTGGAAAAGATTGGTCTTAGTGGTGGATGGAGAGGGTTCTCCATTGCTCATAAATTATTGGAAGGAGATGTATGTGTCTTTCATTTAGTGAGACCCTCCAAATTTAAGGTAATTGTATGGTTTTTTTCTGGGTTGATCATACCCTAGTACCAACATCCATATATGTATCGTACATGCTTATGATGAAGCTTTCTATGATTTATTAGGTCTATATTGTGAGAAAAAAATGTTCAGAAGAAGTAGATGTTGCTCTTGGCCTTCTAAAGCTAGAATCTTCCACTCAATTAGTTGACAATGGTAAGCCATTTCTATCTCCGATAATACACAAACATGGCACGAATATATGAATCTTAGGGTTTATGAAGGTTTTCTTTTGATGATTGCAGGGAAAGAACTAAAGATATGTGAAATTTCGGTAGGAAAAACAGAAGATAGAAATGACCCCATTCTCTATAGTTCTAACATTGAACCAACTGTGGATCAATCCAAGAACAACAGGGTTGATCTCGGCTCTGAAGTTTCGGACGGAATCAGGCTTTCAGAATCCATTGTTGATTTTAGAGAAGTGAAGAGTTTCGAGGATTTTAACATTCTTGTTAATGGTTTAGTCATAGATTCCGAGTTTTCAAAGTACTTGCAGATGAAGTACTACGAGCTTTGTTGTAATCAAAACTCATTCCTTCACGAAAATCTTCTCGAGGGACTTAACTGTAAACTGGTTGCCGGAGTCATTGCCGAGACGATCAATATTGCGGATGCCATTAGAGCTGCCAAGCTTACAACTCCCCACGACAGTTTCCTCACTTGGGACAAAACTTTGAGATCGTTTGAGGGGTTAGGCATGAAAGTGGGCTTCTTACGTGCTCGATTGGACAAGTTAATGAACCTCTTGACGAAGTCGAGGAGGTACAAAGAAGCTAAACTCGAACAAGCCAACTCAAATGAGGAAAAGCTGAAACTCGAAGCAAAGCTAGCGGAAGTAACCCATACACTGACTAAACTTGATAGAGAGATAAGGTTATTTAAGCAAGAGAATGCTGATGACCTCGAGGCTCTGTTTCGAGAAGTGGCCAATGGACCTTGGTGACACTGGCCACTCAATAGCTTTTGTAATGGAAACTAGTCCATTAGTGATGGGGAATTTTTTGCATATATCTCAAGCACAAGAGATAGTATTTTGTGAAGAAGAAAGTGTACAAGTGTATAAAACTTGGGTTTTCGAGAATATCGGGTTAGGATCCCCTCCATTACTTTTCTATATACTATTATTCGATATAACTTTTAGTTCCAAATACACATACACGATGGCATCATTTAGCATTACATTATACAATACAAAAAAGAAATAGCAATTTAATGCTAACTTGTGGTTCTTTGTTCAAACCTAGTAACCATTTTAAATGAACATGATTCTGCTACGTATGTATGAGTATATTTCCGCTATGAGATGTAAATAGTTTTTAAGACTTATCCGCTGGGGATGAATGATGAACGATTACTCCATGATCATCGGCTGCAAATCATAACTTAGCCATTTGATGTTCAAAGCTTGGATCCATGCAAACAACAACCTAAACAGTTTCATAGTAATGTAAACACATTAGAGGACTACGCTGGTTTTGCATGAATGATCTCATTTTATAGTAAATTTGTGCTTACCTTGCCGGTGCTTTTACCCGAATGCAGATGTTCAACAGCATCACTAACTGAATGCAAACCCGAAAATCTTTTCGGGTCTATCACGACCTGGTAGAACCGAATTACAGCATGTTAAGTGAGAAGCATTAAGGCTTTTGTTTAGCTAAGCGAATAAAACACAAGATTCTTTTATGGAAGTATATCAAACATGTACCTTAAGCTTTCCTGAAGAGTAAAGCTGAAATAGTCTAATCAGGTGCTTTTGCATTAAATGGCTATAATGGATCAGGACAAAGCCAGCCTGAAAAGAAAAAGAACATTTTCAATACAATCAAACAACAAGAAATCTGATGTGGTGAAGAGGACAATATGACATGTATAGTAGATCCGAAACCATAAAATTCATGATCGCCGGAAAATGGCAAAACGGTTTTGCTCAACGAATTATTGTAAGTCTTATTATTATTATTATTTATATTCTAATAAGCTAGTCATTAGTAATTACAATATCTCATAAAAAAATCGTATCTATCTACTCATGTTCGAAAATATGTTGGACATAAGTATTGGAAAAGGGGATTTCAAGAAAAAAAAAGGAAGAGTCACCGCAACAAATTTAACCAACTACTTACAACAGTTTGGCTTTTGGCCAAAAGCTTCTCAACAAGCCCAGGGTAATTTAATGGCTTCCATCCATCCTTCCCTTGATACTGTCCAAAAGAAGTACAACACCAAAAGATATTAAAGGTGCGAATTTGAAGATCGGCTAGATTGTTTTTATGTTAAATTAACAACTCACTAGCTACAATATCATGTAAGAACATATGGTTTGATCATTCTCTAACAACCTATGGTTATTTATGTTATTCAAATTTGGGTTTGAGCGTCAAATATAAACACTTATCTAATATTAAAAGTGACCTGAAAGGAAAAACTAAACATAGCATCAAACTCAATACAAATGTTAAAAACTAAAAATTAATGGGTCAAAACAATAAATATGAATAGCAGTAACTTTATTTATAAATTTTAAGCTCATTAAAAAAAGGGGAAGTAAGAACAACCTGAGAGATCATTCCTATCACAATGAGACGTCCACGGATAGCCAAAGCATCGAGGGACAAATTAAACATGTTCCCACCGACACATTCGTAAACAATGTCAACTCCTTTAGGAAACTCCTCGAGAGCCTGGAAGATTACAGAATCAGATTTTTTTTTTCCATGAAACCAACAAAATGCAGAAATTATGACATGGCAGCATTACTTCAATATGTAAACTGTGGTCAGATCAATCTCAGAAGATGGGGCATGGCATGAATGATGATAAAATGATGGCAACTGAGATAGTCATGGAAAATGGTGTTGAGATTAATCTCAGATGTTAGGCTATGGATGATGATTCAAAGGATACATTGGTTGGAAAACCAGCAAAGTAGACTAAATAGACTAGAATCTCTCATACTGAGAGTTCAAACTTCAAATATATGTTACTTGGACTCGGTTGTAAGGGCCGGATACCGAGCATGTGTCTGATACGGATGGATAAAAAAGCTGACCATTGAAAATAGGAATTTCAGATACATACAGTTTTGATATCTTCAGTTTTATAGTCTATGACTCGATCAACCCCAAATTCTTTTAAAAGCCTCGCCTTTTCTTTTCCTCCGCAAGTTGCAACAACTTTATTTCCTGCCAGTTTTGCAAGCTGCAAAAGTCGAGATGGGGATCACAAAAAAGATACATCCAGGGGGCAAAATCTTGTTGAAGCCATGAAACATATACATACAATCATGAGATAACATTAAGTATATCTCTGAAGGTGTAAAATATGATGGTCATATAAAATATATCGTTGAAGATGTTTTTAAAAATAAATGTAATATCATAATTCAGTACTTATAAAATTAAGTTAAGCAAGGAATACAAGTCTATGTTACACTGATTCGGAATGAGAATTGGATATAGGCATGATTTATCTATCATGAGTATGCTCAACTTTTTCCTTTATTCTTAATATATTTGGAGTAACGTGCCCACACCTGTATCCGAAATATGTTGACACCAGTACTTTAAGGAAAATGAAGAGTTTATAGTAACAAAGATAAAAGCATACTAAGATAATAGAATTCGGAAGCCAGGACTTTATTAAACAAACAATATGGACAAACACATCTTTTGCTATGTTAGTAATTTAAATTGTGCTTATGTTAATTTGATACATTTGTGTATTATATCATGTTCTTATTTTTCTATTATTCTTATATTTTGTGTCGTTATTACTACCTTTTTTTTCATATCATGTTGGTATTACAAATTATCAACTCAGTTTAACACAAACCTGGACTGCAAATTGTCCAGTCCCTCCAGCAGCAGCGGTTACAAGGACAACTTTTCCAGATTTCATCTGACCAAGCTATAAGATGAAAAAAACAAAAAAAAAAATTGAAGAAGATTAAAAAAAAGGGTGATTAGAGAGCTACAATTTTTAAGAAAAAGGAAATGAAAGATGGGGTCATATTTTGGGAGAATGCAAAAGTCTACATCTAATAAGGGAAAAATGCAATAAAAAGGTACCTCTTCCAAAGCGATTGATGCTGTTAATCCTGAAGTAAGCAAAGCAACAACTTCCGGGTCAGGTCTTGGAATTGGAAGTATTTGCTTTGAAGGAACCTATATTTAGTTTCAAAATTGAATTATTTAACAATTTAAATATTGGAATAAAAAGGTAGAATAGATGATACACAAGATTCTATAAAATATTGAAAAAATAAATAAATAAACTTGATCTTATACCTTCATGAATTCAGCATAACATCCAATAGTCATGACTGCAGCAGGAGTTCCCACTTTCAAATTTCTTACAGAATCTCCAATGGCAGCAATTATTCCCACTGCCTGTAACAGCAAAATTGAACCATAGCCATAAGATATCAGCTTAATTGAACTATATTATATTACCACATTTTCACTAGGGATGACAATAGGTAGATAATGTGAATTCGGGTAATTGCTGATACAAATCCGATTTTTTCTAAGTCTGATACCATGACGTAGATATCCATGATGTCTTTTACTTCAGATTCGGTATTACAAATAATGGAAAATATCCCAATCGATGCCATCCCTAATTTTGGTTAGTTAATATTTTATTTCTGTACCTCAAATCCAGGGTCTTTCTTGGTTCCTTGAAAATAACGGCCTGCGCTAAAGTTCACCTGTGTGTAACATGTTATTCAAGAATACACGCATAAGTACAATGTATGTAATTTATATATCAAAGAGACGTAAAACTTTGTATAGTTATACAAGATTCTTACTCTCCGAATAAAAGATATCAAAAGTTTGGTGCAGAGAAGAATTAATTAAAGAAAAGAGTTTGGTGCAGAGTAGAATTAATTAAAGAAAAGAGAAAACAAATGAATCGTAAATGGAGCATAATAAAAAACTTACATCACCTGCGTTTACACCAGCATAAATGACTTTCAGAAGAACTTGGTCTGACTCAAGAGGTAGTCTCAATGGTGCACTTATTATATGGGTTGCATCACGAAAATTTTGGCTCCAGGTATGCACAACACTGCAGATGAAGAGCGATAAGGCACTGGTCAGTATCTTATTAAACCTATAAACACACATCTTATCTTTTTAAGCTGGTCTATGTTACTCAGATTTAGAGTGAGAGTCGACATGAGTATGTGTCCAACACATGGCTAATGAATAAAGACCTGGATTCTTATATGTTATCCTGAAATTGTAGCTTTCTCTGCAACAATGCAAGAACTCGATCTATGTAAATACTGGCAACTCAAGACTTCCAACCCTCAAAACTCCTCATATAATTTGTAAACACTAAAAACTGAAGCAGTTATAACATTTTACTTACAGTTTCTTAAAATTCTGAGGTAGTTGGGAACTTAAAGGAGCTTGGAACGAGATTTTGTTGGTCCTGGAACTTGTGGAAGAACGCAAAGAGTATTTTGCTTCTTCAGATGGAATGGGCCAATATACCATGCCTCTGCGGTTTGAAATCCATAGGCAAGAACCAGCTCTGCTTTCATCAGTGATAAGCTCGAAAGCACCTAGAAATACGCACAGGTGCATAGAAAGTTACCAGAAGTGATTTTACGTGCAAAATCTACTAAAAATCAATTTTTTTTATAAATATATTATAAATTAAATGGTAAAAGTACCATAAAATTCCTTGTATTAGTAGCCGCATTTCACCACCTTCTATTACATGAGAAAACTAGTCCTACAGGTTAGATTAAAAAGTAAATAGATAATTTCTTTTAAAAACTTCAATCCTTTTTACCGCTAAAAACTAGCGTGACTAATAAAATAACCTAACAGTGACACATGGCATGCCCTGTACACCTCTTGCTGACGTAGAAGAATTAGTTTTTAATAAAAAAAATGAATAAAACTTTTAATTAAAGTATCGGTTTGCTCTTTGATCTTATGTACAATGATTAATTTGTCTATTTTTTAATATAAAACTAAAATGCAATTCAATTCTAACACGATGTTTATAATACTTTTAACTACATTAAATATAGTTATCATAAGATAATGTTACAAGATTTTACAAATTTACTTTTAAGTTAGTATACTAGTTATTCATCTAAAATATGAAAATATTATTATATATCACAACTTTAAATATATCCTTTGAGATAGAGATTTTCAGGAATTGGACCAAGCAAATTCGTTACCCAAACATAATTTGAACTAAATTAAAATATCTATTTTACTATTTAAAAATAATAAAACATCAATAAATTCAAAAGAAAAAATTATTTTGAGATAACCGTTAGCAATATTCCAAAACATATACCTTTTACCACCAACTCCATTGGCACAAAGCCTCCCATTAGAGATACATATTTGGGGTCCAGTTTTTCTCCCATCTCTGTTCGAACAACCTATATCCATGTTCAAAGGCAAATTACATAGGAGAAGCTAATTATGAGCATCCAAAATCTTTAAATTAACTAAAGATTTTTTTACCTCAGGGCAAAGAACATTGACACGTATTCCTTCACGTTTGTACGGAGTTAGTGATCTAGTAAACAAGACAACACCTCCTGGAAAACAAATATTGCAGGCAATTTGTCAAATTACATAAATGTTTTGCCTGCAAGAATTACACACATAGATCCCTTATTCTTAGATCTTCATTAAGATCAACTCATTCTTAATATATATTCATTTGCCCTTTCTCGCACTAATCTCTGCAAATAATCTGAGAAATAGGAATAGGTGATGAACATTAATGTTTGGTTTGTAAAGTTATTTTTACCAATCAAAATATAACTCGTTTTGGTTTAAGTCTAGTCTTTCTTTTATCCTCAAACCACCTTTTTTTTTGAAGAACTGTTTACTATCGAGGGAGTAAACAAGATACTTGTGTTTCGCTTAAAAAATTTCGAATTCTATTTCATTATTATCTAATTAGGTTTACCCTATTCAACAAGCTAAATTTAAGTTGTATTCATGGATCCTGAGCATAAACTATAAAAAAGCCATGGATAGTATCGAAAAAAAAAAAGTGGCTACCAAATTCGATGGAGCTTTCTGTTTTCATATTTAAATAGCATTTAAAAATTCAATTCAAATTTAAGCTTAACAGAAATAATTTAGCGGTTCGTTTTATATCAAAAGGAACTTAAAACTTTAAGAATAAAACCGAATGAAATTATGAATTTTGACTGAAGATCAATGAATTGAAAACAGTGTTACAGAGGCAAAAATAAATGCAAACCTTTTGAGCCAGAGTAAATGGGGTCCAAGAAAAATGGGAAAAGACCAGCATAAGATCCTGTATTGATTATCACCCCTGGCTTTTGCAGAGCTTGCATAGTTTTAATCTGTTAAAAAGAAAACCTTAAACAATCAAAATCCATTGCTGGAAATTAGGACTGTCATCAAAGAAAAATTGCAGAAAAAACACTAGTCAAAGTGGAAGCTTTACTGCAAGGCGAGTACAATCAATAACTGCAACCAGGTTGACATTAATGGTGTGCCTCCATGTCTTAGCCCCATCACTTTGATCGTTCTGAAATGGTACTGGATTATTGATGCCGGCGCTGTTAATACAAATATCCAATCCTCCATATGTCGCCACATGCTTCTCAAACGCTAAACTAATATCTCCTATTCACAAAATTCCAAATCGAGCAAGTGTATATTCAATGTATATCCAACAAAAATACTTTGGAGAAAATGATCTGCAGGTGATAAACAAGGATGAACTGGAATTTACTTTAGTAACAATCATTTTGCTAAAGTTATACCGCCTATATGCAAAAATTCAAAATTGAATGGCGTATTCAAATATGAATCGAATACTTTGAAGAAAATGATCGAGCAAGTGATAAAGAAAAGATGAAATCCAGCTTACTTGGATTCGTAACATCGCATTTAACAAAAATAGCAGAAGGAAACTCCAACTTTTCATGAAATCTAGAATTCTCTTTCTCAACTAAACAAGCAACTTCCTTCCCTTTCTCTTCAGCGAAATCTACGATCGTTACAAATAATCCTTTCCCAGCCAAAGCTAAGCTCAACGCTTTACCTGCAACAACCAAACAAAAAAAATCAATAAAAATCAATCAAATTACTTCTGCTTTACAATCGATCACATCAAATCAAGTTCATAGATCCTTTAAAAACAAATATTATACAATTTTTTTTTTTTAGAAGTAAAGATTTCAAAATACCTACCGATGCCGGAAGCTCCTCCGGTGATTAAAGCTGATAAACCAGGTTTAAGCTCCATTTTCTTCTTTGTAATCACTGTTGTTAGAGATAATAATTAGTATCGTTTGTTGAAAAGGAGAGCTACAAACCGATTTTCACGATAAAGTGAGCAATTTATAATAAATATATAATATTTTTTGGATTTTTTATATTTTTTTCTTTTCATGAAAATTGACTCTGAAAATCTCTTTTTTTTTTTTCTTTAATGGAACCAAAAGTCGTTGCATCATTTTCTTTTTTTGCTTGAAGTTGGTGGCAGTTAAGTGAGACCCGCCGGTCTTGAAATTTTGAACACAATTTTATATACAGTCGTGATAAAAATCAATTTATATAATTTTTTACCCCTAAACTTGTTGATTATTTCACTTTAGTATTTGTTTTTTTAATCCACTTTAATATTTTAATTCGACAATTAAACCCATTTTGGACAAAGGTCCTCCCAAAATATATATAAGGGGCGGATCCTTATCGGGCCTAGGGATCTTGGGCCCCCAAAATTTTTGAGAAATCTTGATTTTTTAATTTTAGAAAAATTTAATTAGACCCTTAAATTTTTTGAAAATTTTCATTTCTCCTTTGAAGTTATCTAAAATTTTTAATTAGGCCCCTTTAAATTTTTGAAAATTCTCATTATTCTTTTTATTTTTTAAAATTTTAATTAAGCTCTCTTAATTTATTTGAAAATTCTCATAAATCTCACGAAACATTTAATTAGACCCCCAATTTTTTAACTATCAAATTTTGTCCTATTTTTTTTTTTCATTTTTGTCACATTTAAACAATTTTTGAGTTAATCAATTCAACCCCTTTATTCGAACCATTATATTAATTAATTTTGAGTCCTTCTAATCTAGTCCTATTCCAATAATACTGGTCACATCATCAAATCTTGACAGAATCCAAGTACAAGGACTAAACTGGATCTAGTTGCCGAGTTCATGGGCCAAAGTAGAACAAAAAAAAGTACAGGTACCTAAGTGGACCTAGTTGCCAATTAAAGGGCCTAAAACCATATTATCCCTAAAAAATAGGTTTCATTATTCTCTATAAAAAGGTTTAATTTTGATTTTACTCCTTTTACTATGTTAACATTTTAGATTCAATATTTTTACTTTAATTTTGCATAGTTTAATCCCCTTACTTTTATAGTGTTATTGGTAGATTACAAATAGGTAACATTGTTAGTTGTTATCGTTAAACTATGGTTAATTGTTCATATAAATAGTTAAGAATGGACAATTGTTCTTCTAGCTTCCTTAAAAATAATAAAATTTTAAGTTATTTAATGGTAAATTACAGTTTTGACCCATTAAATTTGAAATTTTATTTTCCCTCTAAAATGAAAAATTTTATAGTTTAATCCTCAAGAAATTGCAAATTTTATGTTATTACAATGATAAATTATATTTTAGCTTTATAAATAATTTATAAATCAATTTCCCACCAATTTTTTTTTGACTTCACTCCAGTAGTGTAAATTTAATTAATAAGATTCAACTAATAATAAATTTTTATATTAAATGATAAACCAATTTTAAAAAATCACATCACCACTTTAACGACAATAATCAATAATGCTATCAGTTTGAACGTAATATTAATATTACAAAAGTAGAATAATAGAATTATATCAAATTAAACTGAATACGTTAGATCTCAAATTTTAGTAAAATAGAGAGAGACTAAATCTATAAAAAATTTGAAATTATATCTAGAAGGTTAAAATATGCCATAAATTTCTATACTTGTTGAAAATTTTGAAATTTAATCCCTATATATTTATTTTAGGAATTTAGTCCTCTACTTTTTATTTTAAAATTCAGGTCCAACTATTAATAACGTTAAAATCATTTTGTTAAATTTAAGTTTATTGCAATGTCCTTTTTTAGTTATATAGTTACCGAGTGAGTATTTCTTTTCTTTCAAAATGTTATAATAAAAACTTTAACAAAAAATTAATAGTATTAATAGTTGTACTCAAATTTTGAAATATAAAAAATACAGAGATTAAATTTTTAAAAAGAAAATATAAAAATTAAAATTAAAATTTATGAAAATATAAAGTTATAATAAATCTTATTTTCTTCAATTATTGATAATTGGAATTTGGGCATCTAGATTTGACATATCGATTTAACTATTTTATGTGTTATTTTTAATTGATTCTAGTGTTTTTTTTCTTTCTAATTTTGATGGTTTATTTATCTACTTTTGATGTAATAAAGATGTGCCCCTATCTAGAAAAAAGAATAAAAAGATTAGAAATATTGCTGACTATAATTACATGGTGATAGACTTTGTAAATTGACCGTGGAAAAATATGAAATAAGAATTTTGAACATAATTATTTTTTATTGAATTTGAATGAGCTGGTTCCTAGGGTTGACTCCATAAAGTAGAAATTTGGGAATAAATTTGAGATAAATTTTAAAATGTATAATTTAATATATAAATTTTAATTTAATATGTAATTTGATATATATTTAAATATTATATGAAGATATGATTTTTAAATATATAAAATTTTGAATATATTTTGTATCAAAAATGTATATAAAGGTGAAATTAAAATTTCATAGAAATTTCAATTTTAAAGGTGTTTACGGATTAAATAACTTAATTTACTTTGAGTCTAATTTGAGTTTACGCTTTTCAACTTAACTTGGTCTCTTTTACTATTTATAAATAATAAAATAAATTTATATTATTAATATTAATATTTTATAATTGAATTTAAAAGAAAATGTTTTTGTATAAGTTTTAAATAGTAAGATGATGTGAAATTTTGGAAAGTTTATTTTGAAATTGGGTTTCAACTTGACCCTCCCCAACTAATGAACATCTTTACTTGACTCATTTAGTCAAATGACATAATTTCATTTTAATCTCTATAAAATTGGTAAATTAATTTAATCCTTTTCAATCATTGGTTAAATGAAAAAAAATCCATATAAAAATTAATAATTCAATTTAAATTATTTTTAATACCAAAATTTTAACTTTAAACCCTTAATTTTCTTTAATTTTATCTTAATGCCTAATATAAAATTTTCGATTTCACCTTTGTATGTTTATATATTCAAGTCTCACAATCCAACCCGAATAATATAAAAATAGGGGAATGGTGGGGATCTAAGAGGAGTGTTCCTTACGATCTGACTAATTCAACGGAAGAAACGTTCTTTTTTCTTTGTACAAAGTTGACAAGTAACCCTTTTTCTTTATTTGCCTCAATGATTTGCCCTAACAGTTGCTTTGAAATTTCTCGAAAGTTGACTATTGACTTACTATTTCTTTATTTTGCCTTAATTTTTTTATGTAATATTTCGTATTCATTATTATCGGATACAATAAATTATTAATATATGATTCATAAATCAATAATAAATTGTTCAAATTTGTCATTTAAATTTTTTGAGTTGGGCCATCTTAAATTAAGGTCATTTCAAATTACTTCTTCAAGTCAATTCATATTTAAATAATTTTATGTTTAGACCATTCCGTTTTTGATTTATTTTAAGTTGGAAATATTTTGGGTTCGGGTAATTTTCTAAGTTTAACTCGCTGTCCTTTTAAGATCAAATTGAATTGGATCAGGTTTGTATTTTAGTTTCTAGATTTGAAGATATTTGAAAAGTCCACATTAGATGGTCATATTTAGATTTGATTATGGGCTGAGCTACTCGTGACCCGCCTAAAAAGTGGAAGGGTTAGGAAAAATAATAGGTTAGAAAAATGGGTTTGGACAGAAAAATAAGATCTATTTTCTAAATGGGTCTAGCCTCTAGTAGAATTTTTTTCGTTTGGGTTCAGTCTGACCTGACCTGAATAAATTGTTTTGTTGTTGTCTTATTATTGTTTTGCTGTTGTTTTGCTAATATTTTGTTATTATTTTGCTAATTTTTTGTTGTTATTATTTAAATATTGTATAATTCTTATTTTATTGTTAATTTTGTTACTATTTTAAAAGGTATTTGCTTGCTAAGTTGCAACTTTGTTAGTGTTATTTAAGCATAAAGATTTTTTTAATGTATTTTCAATTTATTAGGAAACATTTTTTTTAATTTTTTTAGTGTATTTGATATATTATATTTTTAAAATTTTTTTATATAAAAAATAATCTAAAAAAGTAATATGAGCGGACTAAGCTCGGGTTTAGGATTTTTAATCTGGGCTTGAATTGGGCAGAATTTTAAGCTCATTTTTGAGTCAGACCTAAGTTTAGGCCCGTGCCCAAAAAACGAGTACAAAATTTTACATTAGCACGCCCCGAACTAAACTTGGCTATGATCAAGTCTAATAATATCTTTATGTTGGTATATCCAAGTCTAAATATATGCTGGACTCTGGAGTATCAGACACGATACCTTTAACAAGAGTGAAAAATATGCTATAACCTAACTATGTAGAATGAGTATATTTGGATATGAGAAGCAAATAGTTTAAGGTTTTACCTGAAGATGAAGAATAATTTCATCAGCTTCACTCCATAACTTAGCCATTTTAAAAGCTTGAATCATTGCAAACATGACAACCTATAGAAATTGACTGTACTATCAACACATTAGAGGCCTTTTCTATCTCTAATAATACATAAACATGACATGAATACACGAAGGTTGTGACCTTTGTGTAGGAAAAATAGAAGATAGAAATGACCTCACACTCTACGGTTCTGACCTTGGACCAACTGTGAATTTATCTCGGTTCCGAAGTTTCGGACCGAATCAGGCTTTCGGAATCCGTTTTTTATTTTAAAAAAGTGAAGAGTTTCAAGGATTTTAACACTTGCATTAAGGTTTAATCATAGATTCTAAGTTTTCCAAGTACCTGCAGATGAAGTACTATGAACTTTGCTGTGATCAAAAGTAATCTTCTCGAGGTACTTAACTGCGAACTGGTGGCCGGGGTCATTGCCGAGACAATCAACATCGTGGAGGCCATTAGAGAAGCCAAGCTTACAACTTCCCACCACAGTTTTCTCAAATTTAGGCATGAAAGTCGGCTTTCTACGTGATCGGTTCAAGGCTCTGTTTCAAGAAATGGCCGATGCACCTTGGTGACACTGGCCACTTAATAGCTTTTGTAATGGAACATGTTCCATTGGTGATGGCAAACCTTTTGCAAATATCTCAAGCACAACAACAGATAGTATTTTGTGAAGAAGATAGTGTATCAAGTGTATATCTTCATGAATTCCATGTCATAGGCTTTTGAATTGCCTCTATGTTGTACAAGGAAGTTAACAGAGTTTGATCTCAGGTCATTGAGATTCAACAGTAATATCGGGTTAGGATCTCTTTCATTATTTTCCTTTATCTATAACTATATAATACAACCTTTTTTAATATAAAAGAGGAATGAATATAATTTTTGGCTTATGAATTTTTCGGTACTTGAGTATTTTTTTGTTGGTCCTCTTTGGTACTAAAATTTGAGAACTAGTTCCGTTTTGGTCCCTAAACTTAGATTTCGTCATGATTTGATGATATGACCAGAGTTTTTGGAACATGACTGGATTGGTCAGTCAGACCAATTGGATCGAAAATCGATCGATATACTGGTCCAAATAAAAGGATTGAACCAATTGAATCGGAAATAACTTGAAACTGGTAAAAATAAAAAATTGAAGCAAAAACCAGTTGTTGAACAGGTTGAACTAGTTTAATATTTTTTTTAAATTTTAATTATTTATTTAATTACAATTGATCTAGTAGTTGAACTGATCAAATTGACCGATTAAATGAGAACCAGTGTCTAATTGATTTAACTACTAATCTGGTTATTAAAACACTATCATCGAACTTTTATATTTTTTAAGTTTAAGGACTAAAATGAATCTAGTTGCAAAGTTTATATATTAAAGTGAATAAAAAAATGTACAAATATAAAACTAAACCTAATTTTCAAATTTCAAGTTTAAGCCGAAAAATAATATTATTTCTATAAAAAAAATGTGTATAATTAAAACACACACAAACTGTAATCAAACGAGCAAACAGTGAAAAAAATGCACATGTCATTCATTCATATCAATAATGTCATTACAAAGCTAAAGACCAATACAAGAAGGTGGTCAATGCCACCAAGCAATATCTTTGTGCACTATGATATATGGTATCATTTAGCAGTACATTTTTCTCAGAATTTGTCTCATACACAAAAAAAAGAAAAAAAGAAAAAAAAAGAAAACAGCAACAACAACAGCAATTCAATGCCATCTACAGTTCCTTTATTCTAACCAAGTAACCACTACAGATGAGCATAACTTCTGCTATCTATGAATAATAATTTTTTGATATAAGATGCAAATAGTTTAAGATTGTACCCGGTAGGGATGAACAATGAACGATAATTTCATTGGCTTCAAATCATAACTTAGCCATTTGATGTTCAAAGCTTGGATCGATGCAAACGACAACCTACAGAATTTTGACAGTAATAAACACATTAGAGGTCTAGGTTGGTTTACTTGAATGCTCCCAATTTATTGAAAATTTGTGCTCACCTTGCCAGTACTTTTACCCGAATGCAGATACTCAACAGCATCCGGAACCGAATGCAAACCTGAAAATCTTTTCGGGTCTATTACAACCTGGTAGAATCGAATTACAGCATGTTAGGAAAGGTTTCCTAGAAGTATATCAAACACAGAACAGGATATATGTATTACCTTAAGCTTTCCTGAAGAGTAAAGATGAAACAGTCTAAGTAGGTGTTCTTTCCATAAATGGCCATACTGTACCAGGACAAAGCCAGACTGAAAAACAAAAGCTATTTTCAATTCAATCAAAGTATCAAACCACAAGATTTGAAATGCCAAAGTGCGAAGATGTATAAACATATACGATAGGATCGAAACCACAAAATTCGCGATAACCGGAAAATGGGAAACATTAGCTCAATGAATTATCCTAAATCTATATGTATTTGGCTACAATATTGTCTTTTTTTTCATATTCTCTGAAGCTAGTCGTTTCTATCTCCAATGATACACAAACACCGCATGGATACACGAATTTTGAGGTTATACCGAAAGTATTTAAGACAAAAATGTCAAACACAAATAGTTTAAGAGAAATGAAGAGTCACATCCGCAAAATTTACAGACTACATACCACATTTTGGCTTTTGGACAAAAGCTTCTCAAGTCTTGGGTAGTTTAATGGCGTCCACCCATTTTTCCCTCTATACTGTAAATAAGAAGTAGAACATCAGAAGCTGTAAATGATGTTAAAAACTAAAAGTTATGGTCAAAGGCAACAAAATAAGAACAGTAACTTCCTTTTAAAATTTTAATCTCATTAGTAATAATAATAACCTGAGAGATTAATCCTATCACAATGAGTCGTCCACGAATAGCCAAAGCATCAAGACACAAATCAAACATGTTCCCACCAACAGATTCATAAACAATGTCGACTCCTTTAGGAAACTCCTTGAGAGCCTGAAAGACTAAAAGTCAGATTGTTCTTTTCATGAAACCAACCAAATGCAGAAATTATGAAAACTGTGGTGGGATCAGTCTCAAGAAGATGGGACATTGTATGGATGATGATAAATGATGGCAGCTGAGATCTTTAGTCATGGAAGAGAGTGTTGAGATTAATCTCAGAAGTTTGGCCATGGATGATGATTAAAAGGATGCAATAGTTTGAGAGTTCCAACTTCCAATCTATGTTTACTCGAATTCGGTTGTGAGTTTCACTGTAGGTGGGTGTCCGAAAAAAAGCAGAACAATTGAAAAGAATTTCAGATACATACCGTTTTGACATCTTCAGCTTTATAGTCTATGACTCGATCAACCCCCAATTCTTTCAAAAGCCTTGCCTTTTCTTTTCCTCCGCACGTCGCAACGACCTTATTTCCTGCAAGCTTTGCAAGCTGCAAATGTCTCTCTTATTAAAAGATGCTATAAAAGCATACAGAAAAGATAAATCCAGGGGGCAAAATCTTGTTGAATCTATGAAACAAACCGTATTATCATGACATATATCTTTGAAGATGTAAAATATGGTCATATAAAATATATAATTTGAAGATGTTTTGGAAAATTAATGAAATATTATAATTCAGTATGAATAAAACTAAGACGAGTATGGAATAAAGCCTATGTTAATAGGATTCAAGATGAGAGTCAGAAACTTGTACGTGTTCAACATAAAACTGCTGAATTTTAAATTTTTTTTTTATATATTTAGAGGATTATATTATGTACCGTATTCGAATATGTGCGAAACATTAAATGAGTACTTCAAGACGCTTAGACTTTAGTAAACAAACGATATGATAAAACACATTCACGTTGTGTTCAAATTAACTTTTGTATTGTAATAATACTTAAAGAGTTATCTGTTTATGTAAATTTTTATATGCTCATAGTTTCTTACATATACAAATTCAACTACTGGAGAATTATCACTGAGTTCAAAACAAACCTGGACTGCAAATTGCCCAGTCCCACCTGCAGCAGCAGTTACAAGGACAACTTGTCCGGATTTCATCTGACCAGCCTATAAGATAAAAAAGGGGATCGGTAGTTAAGTTACTCGAATCTGGAAGTGTGTATTGGAAATGGTATATGTTTAATATGGTTGATTTCTTTTTAAGTCCTTTAATATATTTGGAAAATTTTTAGAGGATCATATTCTTATAACCATGATGTTATATGCACCAAATATGAATGTTTACATACCTTCCGAGTTAAACTTTTCATAATTAGATGACCAAAAAAAATTTACTAATAATTGAAAAATTACTGGTGCAGTTAACCAAAAGTAATCATCTAAAATAAGAAAAAAAATTGCTATAGAAACGTACTTTTTCTAAAGCGACTGATGCTGTTAATCCTGAAGTAAGCAAAGCAACAATTTCTGGATCAGGTCTTGGAATGGGAAGTATGTGCTTTGAAGGAACCTATGTTTAGTTGCAATATCCAATAATTATTTAATAATATAAATATGGTTAAAAGGGAGATTGAAATAGATGATGAAACAAGACCTTTATAAACATAATAAAAATAAAATTGATGTTATACCTTCACAAATTCAGCATAACTTCCAAAACTCATGAGTGCAGCAGGAGTTCCAACTTTCAAATTTCTTACAGAATCTCCAATGGCAGCAATTATTCCCACTGCCTGTAACAGCAAAATTGAACCATAATCATAGGATATCTGCTTAATTGACCATTAAATTAATATTTTAATGCGGATATCCAATCCACTACCATTTCTAATTTTTGACATTTAATTAATATTTTATTTCTTCACCTCAAATCCAGCATCAAATGGAAGAAGGGAACTAATTTCTTCCTTGGTCCCTTGAAAATACCGACCTGCGCTAAAGTTCACCTGTGTGTAACATATTATTCAAAAAGCACACAAATAAGAACAGTGTGTACAATTTATATATCAAATAGACGTACAATTATACAGGATTCTTATACTCGGGAGTAATGAGATCAAAAGGTGAGTGCAGAGAAGAAATTAATTAAAGAAAAGGGTAAAGGGAAAATCAAATGAATCATAAATGAAAAAGCATAATAAAAAAACTTACATCACCTGCGTTTACACCAGCATAAATGACTTTCAGAAGAACTTGGTCTGGTTCAAGAGGAAGCTTCAATGGTGCACTTATTATATGGGTTGAATCACGAAAATGGTGACTCAATGTATGCACAACACTGAAGAGGAAGAGCAGAAAGGTCCAGGTCAGTATCTTTAATAAACCAATAAACAAGCATCCTATATTTATTAAATCTGTTACTTGGGATGAGTACTGATAACGAATATATGTTGGATACGAGTCTACTCAATATTTTTAAAATTTTCATACATTTGAATATCATATTCTCGTACCAATGTTCAATTTTAAAGATCATGTCCTTATTAACCTGATAATAAATTGTTCCCAAAACTTCGAAGCTACGCTTTCAAGACTCTTACATGTTGTCCTAAAACCGTAGCTTTCAGAAGCCATGCAAGAACTGAATCTATGTTTAAGCTGGCGAAGAAATTATGAGATTTTTTTTACTTACAGTTTCTTGAAGTTGTGAGGAAGTTGGAAACCTAAAGGAGCTTGGAACGGGATCATGTCGTTCCTGGAACTTGAGGAAGAACGCACAGTATATTTTGCTTCTTCAGCTGGAGTAGGCCAATACTCCAGTCCTCGGCGGTTTGTAATCCATAGGCAAGAACCAGCTCTGCTTTCATCAGTGATAAGCTCGAAAGCACCTAGAAATATTATGCATACGTGCATAGAGAGTTACCAGAAATTATTAGAAGGGCAAAATCTAGATTTTGATTTCATTATTATACCAATGCTTTATATAAGTATATTATACCTGAACTACAATTATAGTATGAGAAGTTACATTAATAAGATCAGGATATACAAAATTTTCTAAGTTTATTTTGATACAATATTAAGGGTAAAAAATAAGAGTAAGACAGTTTAAATTTATACCAAATAAGTATCTAATAAGAGTTTTAACTATTTTCATTCAAGTTAAGATAAATTTATTTTTAATTTAGTATATTAGTTATGATAATATTGTATTAAAGATGTCCTTTGAGATAGATGGCAAAGAACTTATTATAATTTTATAGTATATAATCTCAAATTGTATCTCATTTGGACTAAATAAAAAGTTTATTTATTATTTCAATAGTAGATTGAATATAAAATTGGCTATCAAATTATATCAATTCATTCATTTAAGTAATTTTTTCCCAAAAGTGATATTAAACTATTAATTTCCTTTCATTCTACTCAAAATACAATGTCAACCAATAAAGATGTGACACATGGCACATTATTACAGGACATCATACATTTTGGGGAAAATGACGAAATTGAAAATTTAAATACTTCTTTTGTCAAAAAAAATTATGTTTCTAAGTGAAAGATGGTATAGTTTAAAAGTCAATTTTGTAGTTAATCCATTTAAAAATAATAAAATATTAATAATTTTAAAGAATAATAATAATAATAATTTATTGAATAATAATTCAAAGTAGATCAAATTGATTAAAATTACAAATTATTTAGCCCGACTCTTAAATAGATTTACTTTGAGGCACTTATTAGCAAAATCCCAAAATATATACCTTTCACCACCATTTCCATTGGCACAAAGCCTCCCATTAGTGAAATCAATTTGGGGTCCATTTTTTCTCCCATCTCTGTTCGAACAAACTACATCAAAGTTCGAAGGCAAATCATATTAAGAGAAACAGTTTTCGGAAGGCTAATGCTAATTATGAACATCCAAAATCTTAAAATTAAATAAAGATTCTTTTACCTCAGGGCAAAGAACATTGACACGTATTCCTTGACGTTTGTAAGGAGTTAGTGATCTAGTAAACATGATAACACCTCCTGGAAAACAAATATTTTAAGCAATTCGTCAAATTTCATAAATGTGTTATACACATAGACCCCTTTCGTTAAGATATTTATTAACACCAACTCATTCTGAATATATGCGTTTTCCCTTTCTCGTACTAATCTCTGCAAATAATCTGATAAATTTATTAGAGCCGAGGATTTAAATAAGACAATAAATAAATTATGAAGGTTTTGTCTTTAGAGTTAGAAAAATTAGTCTTTAAATTAAAGAATAAATTAAAATTTTTATTAAAAATTTCATCTATTTTTATGGTTAAAAATTGATTCATGTACATTAATATAATGTGCGCGTGACACGTCACATAACATTGTCCGATTATTACATCAGCTACATAAATTTTTAATAATACAAGTAGATAATTTTTTTAACAAAGTAGAATAATTTATTCTTTGATTTAACACAAAACTAAACTGTTTAATTTTTAATAGAAAAATAAAATATTGATTCATAAAAAAGTGTTGTTGATAAAACCGAATGAAATTATGCATTTTGACTGAAGATCAATGAATTGAAAACAGTGACACGGAGGCAATAATGAATGCAAACCTTTTGAGGCAGAGTAGACGGGGCCCAAGAACAATGGATAAAGACCAGCAGAGGACCCTACATTAATGATCACCCCTGGCTTTTGCTGAGCTTGCATAGTTTTAATCTGTTAAAAAAAACTCGTAAACAATCAATCCATTGCTGCAAATTAGGACTATTATCAAAGCAAAAACTGCAGAAAAATTAGTCATAGTGGAAGCATTACAGCGAGTCGAGTACAATCAATAACTGCTACAAGGTTGACATTAATGGTGTGCCTCCATGTCTTGGTCCCATCAGTTTGATCATCCTTAAATGGCACTGGATTGCCGATGCCGGCGCTGTTAATACAAATATCCAATCCTCCATATGTAGCCACATGCTTCTCAAATGCCAAAGTTATATCTCCTATTTAAGAAAATAAAAATCAAATGAATATATATTTTTAATTATGTACTGGATAGGAGTACATTGAAGAAAATGATCGAGCAAGTTATAAACAAAGGATCAAATTGGTTTTACTTGGATTAGTATCTATCATTTTCTCAAACACTAAAGCTATACATTTTATTGACGAAAATTGAAATCAAATGAGTATATAATAAAAATGTACCTGATATAAATATAAATAAATATCAAACGCATATGCTTGAATTAGAAATTATAATTTTCTCAAATGTAAATTCCTATTTGCCAATGAATATATGTTTGAATACGAGATATAAGACACTTAAAAGAGAAAAGAATTTATTTGGATTAGTAACACAATCATTTTCTCAAATGCTAAAGTTATTCCCCTATTTGTAAAAATCAAAATCAAGTGAGTGTATGTTAAAATACGTACTTTGAAGAAAATGATCAAGCAAGTAATAAACAAAGAAAACTTCAAATCGAACTTACTTGGATTTGTAACATCACATTTAACAAAAATAGCAGAATGAAACTCTAACTTTTCATGGAATCCGGATTTCTCTTTCTCAACTAAACAAGCAACTTCTTTCCCTTTCTCTTCAGCGAAATCTACGATTGTCACAAATAATCCTTTCCTCGCCAAAGCTAAGCTCAACGCTTTACCTACGTAAAATTCAATAAAATCAATCGAGTTACTTCATTCGATCCGCTTTACAATCGACCACATTGAATCAAGTTTATAGATCCTCCGAAAACAAATATGATACTAAATCTTTTTGTTTCAAAAAATAAAAAAGGAAAAAGAAAGTAAAGATTTCAAAAAATTTACCGATGCCGGAAGCTCCGCCGGTGATCAAAGCTGATAAGCCAGGTTTAAGCTCCATTGTTTCTTTGTAAATCACTATTGTTAAGAGCTATGAAAATGCTTAACTGTTTGACCGCTACGCTTTGATTTTCAAGGTAATGTTAGATTATTTATAGTAAATATAAAATTATTTATTTGGATAGTATATATATATAATTTGAATCAAATTCACTTGTCATTATGTTTTTGTATTTACTGAATATTGGATGGCGCCAAAGGGTGGAGGAGGAATCAAAATGGCATAATTTTATTTTAGTCTCTTTAAAATTTTAAAATTATATAAGTTAATGTAATGGTAAAATTGTATTTTATCGTTTAAGATGATGAAATTTCAATTTAATCCTTTTATACATTTTAATATACTATTTGGTATCTAATTTGAATTTCAATATTCAATTTGATACTAGAAAATTTTATCCCAATTTGATACTTAAATTTAGATTTAATATTCAAAATAGTATCGAGTTTTTTTTTCCATGGACAACTCTAGTAACCCATCAAAAAATACCTTTACATGATACAAATTACGTAATATATACAAATATAGGGCAAACTACAATATTAGTCACCCAACTATGTCCTTTTTCCTTTTTGATCACTCAATGATGAAAAATTACAAAATGGTCATTCAATTATTCAATTTTGTCTTTTTTAGTCATCAACTAACATAAAATTTAAAACACCCAAAATTTCAAGATAAATAAGTTTTCTTTTATTATCTAAGTACATTTTCCGAACTTAAATTTTTTTTATCAAAAATCTCATAAGTTTTAGACATACATTCCGACCTTTGAACAGGTTTAATAAATGATATTAAATATTTAAATCGAAACTCTCATACTATACACTATGATAATCTTGCCACTAAGTCCTTTGAAAAATATGAAACAAGAATCTTAGAAAAGTTAATTACTATCCTTTGGAATTTTTTTTCCTCAGCTTTGGAATTTAAGTTCAACCTCTGGAATAATTTTTTTTTATG
Organism: Gossypium arboreum; assembly: GCF_025698485.1. Classification (NCBI taxonomy): domain Eukaryota; kingdom Viridiplantae; phylum Streptophyta; class Magnoliopsida; order Malvales; family Malvaceae; genus Gossypium; species Gossypium arboreum. The sequence continues at coordinate 122,925,630 of NC_069070.1, read as the reverse complement.
TTGGTTCGATCTTCATTTATTTTTGAATTATTTATATTTAATATTCGTTTTCGATATATTCAATTTTAATTATATAAATATACTATTTTTAAAAAAATTATATATATTAAAAAATTAATAGACTCATATGTAACACATGTCTATTTTCAATCAAGGAAATTATAGGTCCAAGATGGAAAATACATTTTTCTCTTTGGAAAAAATGGACAAGTCTCTATTTTTTTGTTGAATATTGACTATTGACTTATTTTTTATTTGTTGTAATTATTTTTCCATATCATGTAACTCTATTTATTCAAAATTATTAAATATATTTGTTTTATAAAATAAATATGAATTTATTATATAATCAAACATATTTTGATTATACAACGTGGATGGTAACTAATATCGATTATACTATGTATTAATTATTGATATGAAATAAACGTGAATTGTCACGTCTGTAAAGTTAGTAAATATTAATTTTTTATTTGGTGTTTTGACTAAAAATACTAATTTAAGGGCTACAAGATATAAAAATTTAAAAAAAAACTAAAATAATTTTTTATAAAATTGAAATGTGTTTTATTTGATCTATTATGTCAAAATAAAATTGTGAGTTCCGTAATTCTTACAATGTTTACACAAGTAGACTTGCTTTATGGTAAACTCCATTCTTTTCTTAATTTCCGTCCACATTACTATTTGATGATAATGAAATTTTATTTAAATTTAATCATAAAATATAAAAGTATTAATTTTATAAAATTTTATTTTCTTGAATAATGAAAATAAAATAATTAGTTTATTTGGGGTTAACTTAAACTCGACTTAACTCAAGTTCAAATAAAAAATTAAAATTTTTCGGACTAGAATTCCACGATCTTAAAAATTAAGATCATCAATTCACTTGAACAAAAAGTTAACGTGGTTACCAATTGAATGGCAAAACACTTCCATTTAAAGGCGAAGTAAAAAAATATTTGTAGTCAAATCAAAATTGAATCATAAAATTTAAAAAGGTCAAAGTGTAGTTTTATCTGGGAGCGAAGATAATGGAGGGCAGATTGGGGTCTTGAACCCCGTCCCCAAGATGGTAAAACTATTTTTATGATCCATTGAAAAATTATAAAATTATAAATTAACCCAAATAATTTATAATTCAATTCTGTCCTTAAATTTTTTTTTTTACCTTAGTCCTTGGTTTTATATTGTATTAACTTATGATTCATCATTTTGAAAGGAAAAATATTAATTTGTTTTCATTTTGAAGGGTTAAAATACAATTTTACTATACATTAGTAAATAATATTAATATTATATAATTTAAGTAACACAATTTCTAGAAATTTTAATATTATATAATTTAATATCTGGTGTAATAAATAATACTAAATATTTGAATATTGTATTAAAACATTTATTATGTAGATACAATATTCCATTGAGCTGGATTTTAATATCATTGCTTGAAAAAAAAAATTACATCATTTGTTTGGTGATGAGACTTTGGTAGCTGTTTTAGATCCATTTTCACTCATTTTGAAAGGTGGTTTCCAGGAGACACCCTGAAAATAGAAAGCACAATCAATGAGACTCAATACTTTGTCATAAGCTTTGGATGAAGTAAATCGGATTGGTTTGAGATTTTCGATTACTCGGATTTAAGTGTGATTATAGAATGAAAATGAATATATGTTCGATATGGGTATTTCTTAGAAGATCTTTAGAGTAGACTGGTTAATCGGGCGGGTTGGGTCAATTTTGATTTTAAGGTTTCAAGTTATTTTGAGTTCAGATCATCTTTTATTTTGGTCATTTTCGAGTTTAAGTCATTTGATTTTAGATTCTATCCATGCGTTGAGTGGTCCGCCCGACCCAATAGGCTTAGCTCAAACTTGGTCAAGGATTTTCATGTCTCGAGCTAGGCCGAAAATAAGCTTAGAATTGATTTCTTTTTTGGAACTTGACCACAACCTAGTCTAGCCAATGGACACTTCTATATGTGTGTTGGATAGTTCAATTGGAAAGGTCTTTGGAGAGTTATATCTCCATGTTCATCTTCAATTATGCGTCAATTATAAATATCGAATATAAAGATGAAGTAAGATTATCGTACTGAAGTTTTAGACCCTGCTTCGTTGCAAGTTGTTCAGGAACTGAACCTTCAAGGTTATTGTTCTGAAGTAACCTGTTAAAATTTCAATAAAATCAATCGTTTATTAAAAAATTATGTAAGAATCAAATAAGATTTTAGTTGAAATTATAAAATCGAATATTATATTATTTTAAGATCAAATCTCACAATATGAGTATTTTTATTGATTTTATATAAAAAAATTTCTATTATTTTTTAACTTAACGATCGAATGAAACATGATATTAATTAGCGGTTTTACATATAATACTTACACTTCACGAAGAGAAGGAAGTTCCCCTAATGATTGAGGGATTTCCCCAGTAAAATTGTTGTTCTCCAAATGCCTTCCGTGGAAAACCATGAACAAAATACATAGATGTCAAATGCAATCAAATCAATTGAGGAAAAAAAAGCTACTCAAATTATGGTTTTAATTTCTCTACCGTATTTAAATTTGAAATTTAATCTCTGTATTTAATTTAGTATAATTTGATATTTCTATTTTTATAAATTTATTAGTCAATTAAAATAGTTAAAATAGTTAATTATTCTAGTTAAAATATTAATGTGGATTTTTTTTCTTCTTGAAAACACCATTTTCCAATCCATCTGTTGACTTGATTTTTCTTTTCTGATCTTGGAAGGTGTGTTTTCGAAAAAAATTCACACTATCATTTTGACCGGAACAATTAACACTATTAACTATTTGGCCCAATTGATAATATTACTAAAATAGAGAGACTAACTTATGTCAAATTAAAATATAAGGACTAAATTAAAATTTTGAGTATAGTGAATAGATTAAAACATAATTTAACCAAATAAGAACATGTAAGAGGGGACATTTTTGTCAAAGAACATACAAAGTTTCAAGCTTAAGCAAAGAATTCATTTCGGGGATCGAACCAGAGAATTTATTTCCCCCTAACCAACTGCAAACAAAAAAATTCAGTTAACGAATTAATGAATATGATACTAATTGACTTACTTGATTTAACCGATTATTTTTCTCAATTAAACAATTTTACTTAAATTTTTTTGTTTTAATTAATTTCCAAAATTTTAAAACCGAACCAAATGAATGCACATCTCTAACATAATGGAAGAAGCTAGTCTACTTACAGATGGTGGAGTGCAGATAAATTGTCTACAGTTAGAGGTAGAGTGCCAGATATCCCAGCATTTGAAAGATCCCTTCATATCATCAAGAAATTAAAAGGAAGTTAGCACATTTTTTTAGATATTATGCTTATTCATACTCAAATACGAGTGTTGAATATAGGTATGTGCCTTCGTGTTTGATATAAGTATGTTCAAAATTTTTGAGATAATATAGTTTTTAGCCTCTGAACTTGATAACCAGGTTCATTTTGGTACCTATGTTATTTTATTCAATTCGGTACATGAACTTGACAACTAGATCTATTTTTGGTCCCTAAACTTATATTCTGTTAAGATTTGATGATATGACTAGTGCTTTTAGAATGAGACTAGATTTTGATCGTTTGGACTGATTGAACCAAGAACCAACCAGTATACTGGTTCAATCAAAGAGGTTGAATTGATTGAATAAAAAACCGTTCAAAAATTAGTATAAAAAAAAGGACAAAAACCAGTAGTTGAATCGATTTAATATTTTTTCTATGAAATTTTAATTAGTTAATTATTATTAGTTTAGTAGTTGAACTGATCAAACTGATTGAATCGAGAACCGATAGTCTGATTGATTCAATCATTGGTTCAGTTATTAAAACACTAGTCCCTCTAGGATTATGTCATATCATTACTTGAAAATTAGGCATAATCTCATAGTGTAATGCCGTCAAACTTTTATATTTTCAAGTTCAATGATCAAAATAAATTTAGTTGTCAAGTTTAGGTACCAATATAGATAAAAAAAATATACAAATACCAAAATATACCTCATTACCAAGTTGAGTAACTAAAAATTAGATATGAATGTTAGAAACATTGCACTCTCAAGAAGAGAACCTAAGTTCGAATCTTCAAGATAATATTATTGAGATGTACAACTACAAACCTCAAACATGAAACGTAAAATAGACATGCATAATATAAAAAAAATGAAAACACGAAATAACTTACAAAGAGATAATTCTAGCAACGGTATCTTTTACGGAACAAGAAACTCCGGTCCATGAGTTTTCTTGGGGCAAGCATGGATCACCTACCCAATCAAGTGGAGGGTTGTCGAGGTTTCTAGCCAGTTCCTCCATTACCGCCACTAGGAAATCCAAAAAAGCATTCATATTATTAAAATTAGTAAAAAATATCACTAAGTTAAAAAAACTCGACTTTTCGTGTTTTAAAATGAATAAAAGAAATATCAGTAAAAATAAAGTATCATGGAAATCTTTGTATTAAGAGTTACAGATTGTATTTTTTGCCATTTACTAAAAAATAGACAAATTAGACATGTATGTTGGATCAATGAGCAAACGGGTCATTCTATTAAAAATTCCATCTATTGCTACTGTTAAAATTGGTCCTTGTATGCTAGAATGAGTAGAATCCACGTGTAACTGTCTAGTTATTCTTTCCATCATACCAGTTTTTAATAGTAGAAATAGATGAAATTTTTAACAGAAAGAACCAATTTGCTCTTTGGTCTAACGTATAAGGACTTAATTGCCTATTTTTAAAATAAGGAACTAAATGTAATCTAACTCCTAATACAAAAAATTCTACGATACTTTTACCAAGAAAAATCAAAATCCAAAACACGACAATGATTAAATTGATCAATTCTTTTTCATATCACTTTAAAATACGTTACGCATTGCATTTTGGATGCTATTAACGTGTTTATGTTAATTGGGTGGATACAATTGATTTTGGGTTGGATCAATTTGGGTATTAAACAATCATTTCGGTTTGGGTTGTTTCAAGTTCCAGTAATTCAAGTTAAAGGCTCAAAATTTCAAGTTGAGGTCATAGGGGTTCAAATCATTTCAAATTCTACTCACTTCATATCTAGATTGTTTTGAGCTCTAGTCTATCTAGGTTTGGGTTAGTTTGAGTTAGAATTGATAGGTTATTTATAGGTAAAAGTATCATAACGACCATTATATTAAGAAGCAGATTGTATTTTGCCTCATTTATTAAAAAAATAAATAAATTAGTTCATGTACTTAGGTCAAAGAGCAATTTGGTCATTTCTATTAAAAAATTCATTTATCTATACTATTAAAAGCAGGCATAATTGATAGAATAACCAGATAATGACACTTGGTGTGTCACGTGTACCTCATGCTAAGGTATAGGTACCAACTCTTAACCGTAGAAATAGATGTAACTTTTAATAGAATCGTTAATTTGCTCTTTGATCTAATAAGAATAATTTGTATTTTTTCAGTAAAAAGCTCCTAAAATAAGTACCTCTGTGATACTCTTACTTTGATAAATTTTTTTGAGAAATAATATCTTTGTATCCATATTCAACTATTAAACGTACGGGAAAAAAAACTACCATCTTTTGCAAGAGTCCTTCTACCAAAAGGCAGAATCTGGTAAACTTCACCGGCATTGATCAACGGCCCGGCAGAACTTTTAGCGTCAGGAGTCAAGGTAATTGTAGTCGGCCCCGACAATGGCCACGCCGCTGAATAAATCGTCACGCCGCCAGTTGAGACATTAAGATTATTGTAAAAAGTCTTCCCATTTACCGCAACACTGAACACTCTCCAAGCATTGGCGCTCGCCGCCCGATTGTCTTGGAAATACAGTGAAACATAGTATCTAGTGCTCTGAAGTGATCCTGACGGCCATTGAATCTCGAGTTTTTTCCCCACACCTCCGGCGATCGCCTTTGAGAACGCTTTCTCCGGTGGCTTGTTCCAAAAATCCGAACTGCTTACAATTGTTTGGGTCGAAACGACTTCATTCTTGTCTGTGAATGGTTGCCATAATCGGTAGTATGGATCATCTGGAAAGCTAGGTTCAAAAGATAACACATTAACCACACGAAAAAAATCTTTTGAAGCTTATAATATTATCTTTCATGTGCTGTACAAAATCAAAGTGTGAAATTAACATGAGGACTTTGTATTCCAAACCGATACCCCGGTCGGTTCTTGGTCCAACCGACCGGTCCTTTCCGACTCCAAAAATACTGATCATTACCTTATGCTATCTTCATTCCCAAACGCACTTCTCGCAACAGCGACCAATGCTTGGGTACGAAAATCAGTAGAATTATACATGGAATCCTCTAACGAGAGCACTTCAATGGCGGATATAAACGGGCTTGAATTCGCCGCCGTTTGATTACTTCTCGCCACGCAAACACTCAACGTCTTCGCATGAGCTCCGATGATAATCTCATAATACGACGACATCCCGTTGGCGTAATCCTCCGTCGTGTTCACCACGCTCCATTTTGTTCCTCCGATGATCTGATCAAACACTGGCGGCTGTTTCCCTCCATCGAAACCTCCGTAAAAATAAATCGTCCTCACCAAGTATTTCCCTCCCCTTATCACTTGGAACGTATAGCAATATTTCCTCGCCGATTTCTGGGGAAAATATCGTAGCGTGGATAGGATCGGCAGCAAATCATTGCTTTCGAGAGTTGTTTTGTTCCCAACGTTTATAAAGCCGTCGTCGGGGATGTAACTGAGGCTGGTGTCGGGTATTGACTGTTTTGTCGACGAGCCACAGCTTACCAACGTGCCTGCATATATCAATGTCGGCCATGCATGCATGCATGTACGGGACAATTAAAAAGGCACACAAATATTTGCATAAATCAAGCTTTCTTACTTGGTCTTGGGTGTTAGTGTCCAACACTAGTATGATTAGACTTTTTTCTAATTAGGGGTAGCAAGGGGTGAAAAAAATATATTTTAGGGGACTAAAATGAATAATAAAATTTTTAGGGTAAAAAATAATTTTATCAAATTTTGACTTGTGATTTCATAAATTTTGAAGTTATTATATAATCAATTTACCATTTTTGGGGCTTTGGCGTCCCTTGGTTAAAATGGTTAAATAGCTCTTTTAGTCCTTTTAAAAAATTATATTTTAGTTTCATTGTTTTAAATATAAATTTTATGCCTTTGCCCCCAAGAAATTTTAATATTATTTCGAACCCTAACACAATTTTGGCTTTGCCCCCAATCCTAAAGAGATTTTGCATCACGAATGAAGCCAAAATTCAGTATTGAGCATCAAAATAAAACTGTTAAAGCTTGGAGAGACCAAAAGTAAAAAGAATTGTGTACAAAGGGCTTAAATTGAAAACTTTATAACTGAAAGGGACTAAAGTTAATATTATACCGCTTTATAACTCCAATCATTGGCTACCCCTTAACTAAGCCTTTTGCTTTGCATGTATTATTAATTTTCGCAACCATTTCTTAAGAAATATCTTAAAATTCAAATATTAACATCCCCAATCTATTTCTCTATTAACAATGGTGCCATTAGTAAAATGTGTTAACATGTACAAACATATGTTATATATGTATGTATGTATGTATGCATGCATGCATGTATGTAATGCTTACCTCTAGGCTGAGAAGGGGACGAATGGGCCAAAAAGGGAATGCTAACCAGCCAAAGTAGGAAGATGGGGAGAGACATATTTGTGAAGGGCATGAAGATTAACCCTTCAAAAAAAGATTTATCTTTTTCTAAGGCATAAAAAAGAAAAGGTGAGGGGGGGTATTTGGATGATTTTGTGTTTTACTTTTTGTTTGTTTGGTGGGAAAGAAAGAGAAAAAGAAAAGGGGGTATGCATGAAGATAGAAAATTTTCAATTTTCAAAAGAATCCATGGTGAAACATGGTTGACCAGGTCAATGTCATCCTCAGTCCACTAATTTTGAAGCAAAATTGTTGTTTTTGCATTTAATCCACCCATTATTAGTAGTTTAATGAGGTTATAAATAGAATAGGTTTATGTTCCCAGAAAAACCGAAATGTAAAATTAAATTGTAAAAATATTTTTTGTTAAAATATACCATAAGTCCTTATACTATTTAAAATTTTGGAATTTAATCTTTGTACTTTTGTTTATAGGAATTTAGTTTTTTATCTTTCATATTTCAATATTTAGGTCAAATTGTTAACACTTTAATTTTTTTATTAAACTATAACGTCATTTTTAATTTCATAACTAACAAGTGAATTTTTATTATTATTTCAAAACATCATACTAACAAATTTAGCAAAAAAATATTTAAAAGTATTAATAGTTGAACCTAAATTTTAAAATCTGAAAAGTAAAGAAGCTAAATTCCTAAAAATAAAAGCATAGGGACTAAATTCTAAAACTTCAAAAGTACAGATACTTATAGTATATTTTAACCTTTTTGCATTTAATGAAATATCAATGTTGTAAAATTGGATTGGTGATTGAACCGATCACATCATCAATTCAACAATAATTAAAAATAAAAAAACTTACTAAAAATCCGTAAATTGATTCAATCGGTTAATCACTAATTTTTTATTTTAATTTTTATTTACTGATTCATAACAATTTGCTCTATAAATTTAAGTAACTGATAAAATCAATTGAACCATTAACTCAATTGATTAGTCTAGTGAAATTAAATTTACATTTACTCAAACCTTATTCCTCCTCCTCCCTTTTTTTTTTTCTTAAGTCTTGTCATTCCAGATTAATTCCACTAAATGTCTCTCAATTATCGTTAAGATTTTAAATTGATCATTAAATTTTAATTGAGTCTTAAAGTATTTTTATTGTGTTAATCATGTCATTCCGTTAACCTAAAGTCAAGTTAGTTATTAAATGTCAATTTAGGTATGAAACAGAACATATTTAAAATATATGAATCAAATCGTAAACATGTATGAACCTATCTCATGGTCAAATTGGATTTGAGTAGATATATACATGTTTACAATTTAATCCATGTATGTCATCCATATTTGAGTTGATGTTTAATGCTAAATCTAATTCCTAGGTTGGAAATACCTTCTGGGTGGAATTGCCACAACATGGGCATTCTTCTTAGCAAGAATTATTGCAGTAGGATAATGGCTAGGAGGATTTGAAAGGCATTATGGCATTAAGATTTCCAAGGTTTAGTTAAGGATTAGCTCAGGACCCCACTACTCGTCGTATTTGGTTTGGTATTGCTACCGCGCATGACTTCGAGAGTCATGATGATATTATGAGAACGTCTTTATCGAATATTTTTGCTTCTCACCGGGCAATTAGCAATAATTTTACGTGGACTTCCGAATCTGTTCATGTAGCTTGGCGGGAAATTTTGAGGCATGGGTACAGGATCCTTTACATGTAAGGCCGATTGCTCATGCAATTTGGGATCCTCATTTTGGTCAACCGGTGGAAGCTTTTACTAGAGGGCGCTCTGGTCCATGAATATCGCTTACTCGGTGTTTATCGGTGGTGGTATACAATCGGGTTACGTACTAATGAAGATCTTTATCTGGAGCCCTTTTTCTATTATTTCTTTCGTTCTATCCTTAATAGCGGGTTGGTTACACCTACAACCGAAATGGAAACCGAAGCGTTTCGTGGTTCAAAACGCCGAATCTCGCCTCAATCATCATTTTCGGGACTATTCGAGTAAGTTCCTTGGGTTGGACAGGGCACTTAGTCCATGTCACTATTCCCGGATCCCGGGGAATATGTTCGATGGAATAATTTCTTAGATGTATTACCGCATCCCCAAGGGTAGGCCCATTTTTTCAAGTTAGTGGAATCTTTATGCTCAAAACCTCGATTCAAGTAGTCATTTATTTGGTACCTCCCAAGGATCGAGAGCGCCATTCTAACCCTTCTCGGGGATTCCATCCACAAACGCAAAGTTTATGGTTGGTGATATTGCACACCATCATTTAGCTATTGCAATTCTTTTCCTAATAGCGGGTCACATGTATAGAACTAACTTCGAATTGGTCACAGATAAAAGATATTTTAGAAGCACATATTCCTCCGGAGGACGATTGGGCGGGGGCATAAGGGTCTTTATGACACAATCAATAATTCGATTCATTTTCAATTAGGCCTTGCTCTAGCTTCTTTAGGGGTTATTACGTCCTTGGTAGCTCAACACATGTACTCTTTACCGCTTATGCGTTCATAGCACAAGACTTTACTACTTAAGCTGCGTTATATACCCATCACCAATACATCGCAGATTCATCATGACAGAGCTTTTGCCCACGGAGCTATATTTTTATTAGAGATTACAATCCGGAACAAAATGAGGATAATGTATTGGCAAGAATGTTAGACCATAAAGAAGCTATCATATCCCATTTAAGTTGGGCCACCTCTTTCGGGATTCCATACTTTGGGACTTTATGTCCATAATGATGTCATGCTTGCTTTTGGGACTCGGAGAAACAAATCTTAATCGAACCCATATTTTCCCAATGGATCCAATCTGCTCATGGTAAAACTTCATACGGGTTCGATGTGCTTTTATCTTCAACGAATGGCCCAAACATTCAATGCGGGTCGAAGCATATGGTTGCTGGTGGTTAAATGTCGTTAATGAAAATAGTAATTCACTATTCTTAACAATAGGTCCCGGAGACTTCTTGGTTCATCATGCTATTGCTCTAGGTTTACATACAACTACATTGATCTTAGTAAAGGCGCTTTAGATGCGCGGTTCCAAGTTAATGCTGGATAAAAAGGATTTGGTTATAGTTTTCCTTGCGATGGTCCAGGTAGGGGGTACTTGTGATATTTCGACGTGGGACGATTTTATTTGGCGGTTTTCGGATATTAAATACCATTGGATGGGTTACTTTTTATTGGCATTGAAACACATCACATTATGGCGGTGGTAATGTCTCACGGTTTAATGAATCTTCCACTTATTTGATGGGATGGTTAAGAGATTATCTATGGTTAAACTCTTCACAACTTATCAATGGGTATAACCCATTTGGTATGAATAGTTTATCGATCGGGCGTGGATGTTCTTATTTGGACATCTTGTTTGGGCTACCGGATTTATGTTCTTAATTTCTTGGCGTGGATATTGGCAAGAATTGATTGAAACTTTAGCAAGGGCTCATGAACGCACACCTTTATCTAATTTGATTCGATGGAGAGATAAACCAGTGGCTCTTTCTATTGTGCGAGCAAGATTGGTTGGATTAGCCCACTTTTCTCAGAGGTTATATATTTACTTATGCGGCTTTCTTGATTGCCTCTACATCGGGAAAATTTGGTTAATTCCTTATGTTATGCGCTGTATCTGCGGTAATATCATCTCTTTCGATGGAGAAGGGGGTATGCCCCCCTCTATTTCTACATCTAGGATCCGACTTGTATCATTGATAATAATAGGAACTGAACCATTATGGCAAAGAAAAGTTTGATTCATTGGGAGAAGAAGAGGCAAAAATTGGAAAAAAAATATCATTTGATTCGTCGATCCTCAAAAAAAGAAATAAGCAAAGTTCCGTATGATATTGATACTTTAAGGATTCAATTAAAACGTTTTGAAGGTTTTGGATCAATTTAGAGTTTGAATAATAGTTTGAGGTCGTATAATGTTATTAACGTTTCCTTTCTTTTTCCAATAAAACGCACCGTATTGGTCTTATAATGTAGCTTTGACGATGAAGCTAAAACCCTAGCTTCCATATCCAAGCTTCTCTAGTTGCCAAGTGTTTTTGCAGAGCAGAAATGAAGGTCTTTGAAATCAATGGCAACACTCTCTCGCTTGCCCTCTTCGCTGATGTCACCAATTCCAAGTACTTTCTCCCTTTCTCTATCTCAATGCCTTTATTTTGTGGTTTAATGAAAGATTTATGCACTAGTTTCCAAATTCTTCTTTTTTTTAAAAAAAAAAACACGGTTTTAAATATTGCTAAACTCTCGAATTTTGTTAATAATTGAATGAAATCATGAATTATTTGATCTGTTTTAGCCAATATGAGATATTTTTGGGTTTCAATTTCTTATTTCCATTGGCCTGTTTAGAGTATTTGGGAATTTTCTCACTCCATGAAGCTCTTTGTAATGGGAATTTTTAGAGAATACTGTTTATATTTATATATATTAACATTGAGTGATTGATAATGGTGTAATTGAGTGGAATTGAGCTAAAACTATAAGAAAGCTCGAGCTCATTTTGAAATTTGAGCTTTGAAGCTTGTCTAATCGAGCTTCGTTTTTAAATTTCGAGCTTAATTCGAGATAAAATATTCGAGTTTTTTTTATATGCTAGCATTGGATGATTGATAACAGTGTAACTGAATCTAGCCAAGCTAAAACCTTAAGAAACTCGAGCTCATTTCAAAATTTGACGTTAGAATCTCGGCTTCAGTTCAATTAGAGATAAATATCAAGCCACTTGAGCTCGCTCGAGCAGGTTTGCTTACCTAGGAAAAGATGAGCTTGATTCCCTAGCTCGACTTCAAGCTCGATTATTTATACTCAAGTTTGAATTTGAGTTGAAAATTCTCAATACTAGTTGAAAAAGAAAACATATATAATAACAATAATAAAAGCTTAACTCTAAGAAGTATCAGAATACTTGAATTTGGTTAGACTCAACAATGACTGAGCCGAGTTCAAGTTCTTTTGAGAAGACACGTGAATAGTTTGCAAGCAGAGTTGTCTCGTTTATGCCTCCCCCCCCCCCCCAAGTAATTAACTTTGACCAATTTGATGCAAAATGCCTTGAGACTTCGTTTATAAACTGAGTTCCTAAATTTTGTTTGTGATCTTGCAGGGAACTCCTAGGCTCTATGCAAGCCGGAACACTTGATCCTGAAGTTGCGTTTCTTAATGCATCACTTGTATGAATCCCGAGTTTATAGTTTCTGTCTACTTACAGATACATATATGCATATTCATATAGTTTCTCTGATTTCATGTGTATGGATGATCGACACAGATTCCAGATGTTTTTCCAGTTCTAGCAGCAGCTCATAAGACACTTATTTCCAAGTCACGTGAGTCGTTGACTACACGAACACTCCATTCCGAACTTGTTTACAATTACTCTGGGTCTAAGCATGTAATCTTCTTGAACCATTTCTGACTCTGTAGTTCATTACCTGATTTTCTGTTATTTCAATATTTAACAACTGAGAAAACGATGATTGTTTCCAGATCACCGAATCCCTGAAACGTTGTGGTATTTCTGAAAGTTCAAGTTATGTCCTTGCCGCTCGATTTAACGCTTCTCCCGATGAGGTAATACTACATCGTATGCATCTTTTGTGTTGAGCTATTCACTGAGTTTCTTTTCGTAGATATATCCCATCGGTTCCATGTTAACGATTGACTAAAATTCTCATAGATGAAAGCTGTGGAGAAGCTTATCAATGGAAAAGAGATCGATTTAGATGAGTTTGAAGGAAGAGCAGACCAAGCTCAGATACAAAAGGTTTGCGACATCGATCTCAATGTTTCATTGCTCTCCTCACATTTATCTTTCTGATGGTTGGTTTATCATTTTCGGGTTTTCTTCAGCACTACAAAATATCCGGCCCAGAGCTAGGCATATCCACTCTTGCAGATGCAATAACATGTCGAATTGCTGCTCGAGATGCTTTATGAGATGGTGAGTTCCCATAATGTTTTGTTGTTTTTTCGTTTGGAATATGCATCTCCCCTGTGTCATTTCACCAGGGAGATAAGTGTTCTATGATTACAACCAGAGGCGTAGCCAGAAGGGACACCTCCCGGTGGCCAAATGGTAGAATTGCAATATAAGGCTCTCTAATAAGTAAAACATTAACTTTAAGCATTTTAAGCCTTTAGTAAATAGAAAATTTTAACTTTTGGCCCCTCTAAAAAATAAATAATTTAATTTAAGTATTTTTAGCATAATAATTTTAACTTTGCCCCTCCCTCCCCAAAAAAAAATTATAGTTTTATTTTGGACCCCTGAACAAAATTCCTGGCTTCAGTCCTGATTACAATGCAGATTTCAGAAGGCATTGCTTCTTAGACAAAAATGGAGCAGAGAGCAAAGAAATGTAAATGCCAAGGTATTTATTGTTAAAACTGTTCTTATTAGTTAGAATATGATAAAGGCTTGGAGAATGATACTTGGAAATTATGGTAATGTAATTCAATGTATTCTAAAATTCAAACTTATGTTATTCCGATTTTTTTTCTTTAAATATTTATGCTCGTATTCATGTTCAATAAATATTTAGATATTAGTATGGTATGATCCTTCGAATATATAAAAGAATTTAGGGGAAAAGACCTGCATTAGATACATATTTGTACTTGATACCATCAAATCCACGTAGTATAGTAGAAAGGGTTAATTGCATCAAATATCTCCTAGCTATTGTTCAAGGGTGTAATCGAGCGAAGCCCCGAATAGTGGCAAGCTCATGCTCGACTTGAACATCAATTCCTAGCCCTGAGCTTGGCTCGAGATAATCAAGCTACTCAAGCTCGAACTCAATTAAGATCGTTCATATTCAAGCTCGAGTGTGTTCATAATTAACCTCTTTCTATATAATAAGAATAAAAAAGTCATAATAAAAAAAATATATTAAAATGAAGAGCTCAGATGATGCTAGCTCGAGTTTAGCTTCATAATTATTGAATTGAATTTGAATTTTTTTTTTTTTTGAAACTCGAATAACTCGGAGCATCAATGTCTTTTTAAATTTTAAAACATTCTAATTGTGTGTTCAAAGTATTAGTATTTATCAATTATGTCATTTTGCCTGTCTAGTCATTAATTTAGGAGCTAAATGTTGGTTATGTATGTGTACCTATACCATGGAGGACTTGACTATGGCAAAGACGGTGTCGATAAATTAGTAGTAGTGTTATTTTTTTAACGCGTCAAATTCAAATTATCTATACAAAAGTTCACATTAGTTGTCGATAAATTAGTAGTAGTGTTATTTTTTTAACGCGTCAAATTCAAATTATCTATACCAAAGTTCACATTAGTTTTCAATTAGATTTACGTATTTTAAATGTGTTTTATGTTAAATTTGAGTTAGAATTGAGTGTCTAAGAATTTAATTGTTACGTTACTAATGTTTTGAGGACTAAGGACCAAGGATGCTCTCATGCCATCTTTGAGTCTGATTGTTGTGATGTTATTGTCATCTTTTATTCCCAAATTTCTTTATCGAAAAAATTGAAATTTTTTTAAGGTTGATACTAATTTAGAATTTGAGTCATAAGTTAAAGGACATTGATGTAATTAATCCTATTTTAGAGTTAAAAAAAGGAAAGAGTAAATTGTTACTAAATTATTAGTAAATTTATATTTTAGAGTTTCAAAAAGTTTTTCCAAAATGGTTACTGTCTTATTGAACTATTCAAAATTTTTTTATCAAAGTCACTCGGTTAAAATTGTTGATGTATGACCTTTCTTGCATCGTCTTCATCAATCTAAAGTTCTCTTTTCCTTTTACCTTCTATAGTTTAGATTTTTTTTATGAAATAATTTTGAACATTACGAATTTACAAATTAAAATTTAAGTAGTTTGTTTTCAATCTTTGACATTGATTGTCAAGTCAATTTAAATTTAAGATATGTTTTACTTGAATAGGTATTACTTATTTTATTATACCAATTATTGAATTGTCTCTTAGAGTTTGTTAATAGAGCTTTTTGATGATTTAAATAAAACTTTCAAATAATTTAAGGACTCAAATAAAATTTTAGAATAGTTTAATGATCATTTTGTAACTTTAGAATAGTATAGCAACCTTGAGAGTAATTTACCCAAGGGAAAATCCAAAGCTTTCATCATGTTTTGGAGTTTCTCGAACGCGATTCAAACGCGTATTAACTGCTAACTTTTTAATATTCGGCCTTTTTGTAACGCGACACGGTTGCCTACATTTGCGTACTATCCAAAGTTTCCAGCGTCGCATTTTACTTCGCTGCTAAGATTTCGCGCCACGTTACATTAACGCTAAGTAGCTAACCGCTAACCGATAATATCCGGTTACTTTCTCAACTACTCAAAAGCATTGTGCATTAATTAATTTTATAATTTTAACTCCATTTATATCATTAATTTGTTAGTTTTAAATTTTATTTTTGAAATAATAAAAGATAAAAATATCATTATATTAATATCTATTATTTTATTAAAAATATTTTTAAGTAATTTTTAATTTAGTTGTTGTTAATTTAACTTGTGAAACTAATTCAATTAATTATATTATATGAGTGTAATTTTATTATTAAATTTAGCTAATCTTTTTGCTTTTCACTTATTAAAAAGAAAAATACCACCAAAAATATTTCAAATTCAAATTCCTTACTTTTTTAACCAAGTCCCTGTTATTTTAATAAATACAGAAAAAGAATAGAGGAGTCTAATAATTCATTCACAAATAAAATAATAAAAAGCAGAATAAAATAAAATAAAGAAAACAAGAACAAGATGTATTAACCGGTACTAGCCGGTGACTAAAGTGTCAAAGTCGGATCTATAAATACTGTAATCGCCTCTTTCCGTTTGTTTGAAATCTGCCATCGGCAAAATCATAAAGCTCTCACAAGTTTCGAATTTTGCTCTTTAGTCCCTCAATTTATATTTGAAGTTCACCAAGGTTCTAAAATGGGCACTGCTCAAAGCAGGGAAGATCGGATCACGGATTCAGAATCCGATGAAGACTATGAAGAAGAAGAAGAGGAGGAGGAGCAATACGACGACGCTTTAAGCGATCATCAAAACACTCAATCTTCATCTTCAACTTCAACTTCTTCAGGTACTCAAAAAAGCCTCGACGATATCGATGCTAAGCTCAAATCCTTGAAATTGAAATACAATTCTCAGCAATCAAGCCCTAATCTCAAAAACCCAGTGAAGCTTTACCTTCATATAGGCGGGAACACACCCAAAGCGAAATGGGTAATCTCTGAAAAGCTCACTTCTTATAGTTTCACTAAGGAAAATGGTGATAATGATGAGAATTGTTGGTTTTTGGAAGTAGGAACGAAAGTTAGGGTTAGGGTTTCGACTGAAATGCAATTGAAAATGTTTGGGGATCAGAAGAGAGTCGATTTTGTGGATAAAGCTGTTTGGGCTTTGAAGTTTTTAAGGGATGAAGAGTATAGGAATTTCGTTACTCAATTTCAGAATTGTTTGTTTGAGAATGTTTATGGTATGGAAGCTAGTGAAGAGAATAAGGTTAAGGTTTATGGAAAGGAATTTATTGGGTGGATGAAACCCGAGGTAGCGGATGATTCCATGTGGGAAGACGCGGATGATCTGAGCTCGGGTTCAATTCCGATTAAAGGGAATCGAGAGTTGATGGAAGAGTTTGAAGAAGCTGCTAATGGAGGTGTTCAAAGTTTGGCTTTAGGTGCATTGGATAATAGTTTCTTGGTTAATGATTTGGGTGTTCAAGTTTATAGGAACTTTAACCGTGGGATTCATGGGAAAGGAATTTGTGTTAAGTTCGACGCTGGTGGTTCGAGAATTGGAGGAAGTCCGTCTAGTTCGACTCCCAAAAAGGCTTTGCTAATGAGGGCCGAAACAAATATGATGCTTGTGAGTCCAGAGAATGAAGGGAAACCTAACGCAACAGGGCTCAAACAGGTTGATATCGAGACAGGGAAGATTGTCACAGAGTGGAAGTTCGAGAAAGACGGTGCCGATATCACAATGAGAGATATCACTAACGATACCAAAGGGTCGCAATTGGATCCCTCAGAATCGACATTTTTGGGTTTAGATGATAATAGGTTGTGTCAATGGGATATGAGAGATCGAAAAGGGATGGTTCAAAACATTGCCACAAGTGATTCACCTGTTTTGCATTGGACTCAAGGGCATCAATTCTCGAGAGGGACAAATTTTCAGTGCTTTGCGAGCACAGGAGATGGATCAATTGTGGTCGGATCACTTGACGGGAAGATTCGGTTGTATTCGAAGACATCAATGAGGCAGGCCAAGACCGCATTTCCCGGTCTCGGTTCACCGATCACTCATGTGGATGTTACCTATGATGGGAAGTGGGTTTTGGGCACAACTGATACGTATCTGGTCCTCATTTGCACTCTATTTACAGATAAAGACGGGAAGCCAAAAACCGGGTTTAGTGGTAGAATGGGGAATAAAATTCCAGCACCCAGATTGTTGAAGTTGACTCCTCTGGATTCACATCTAGCTGGGAACAATAATAAGTTCCATGGTGGCCATTTCTCATGGGTAAACATCGAGACTGACCTTTATTTAATTGCTTTCTGCTTCATTGTTTTTCACTTTCCAGTTTTGTTTAGGGTTTACAGTTCTTGTTTAGGACTTAGGATTCACATCTATGCTCTAATTTTTGTTTAGGGGTTAGGGTTTTGGGGTCTGATGTTTAGTGTATTAGGTTTTATTTACCTTTATCACTTCCGACCACTTTACCTATAAGCTACTAAGGTACGATCAGATATTAGATCTTGTAGAGTTCAATTTCCGTTCTTGATCCATGACCAATATGAATGGTCACTATGAACTTGAATTTCCTTTTCTAAGCTATTGAAGAACGATCGGATATTAGATCTCGTAGAGTTTAGTTCCCGTTCTTGATTCATGACCAATATGAGCAGTCTCTATAACTCGAATATCTGAGCTATCGAGCGACAATGGATATGAAACGGTCATTATGAACTTGAGAATTTCCTTTTCTAAGCTATCGAGCGACAATGGGAGATTAGATCTCATAGTTTGATTCCCATTCCGAATCCATGACCTATAGTACCAGTCACCATGGACTCGAAGTCGCTCAGGCTAGGCCTTTATGCATGTTTTATATTGAGTATAAAACAGAGTCTCCCTAGACATGTGATTCATTAACGTTGGATAGTTTAAATGATCATTTACGTTGCTTCTTTTCGATTTTCGTAACTTCAATACTACATGACATTCATCACTTTCGGAACTGACCCACTTATCGAACTCTCTTTCTCAGGTCACCGAGAACGGTAAACAAGAGCGACACCTAGTTGCAACCGTGGGGAAATTCAGCGTGATATGGGATTTCCAGCAAGTGAAGAACAGCGCTCACGAATGCTATCGGAATCAACAGGGTCTCAAGAGCTGTTATTGCTACAAAATCGTATTGAAGGACGAATCTATCGTAGAGAGTCGATTCATGCACGACAACTTTGCCGTTAGTAACTCACCCGAAGCTCCGCTGGTTGTGGCAACTCCGATGAAAGTCAGCTCTATCAGCCTCTCTGGCAGACGATGACATTTGCCCAAGTAGAGGATATTACTTTTCAAATACGTAAAGAGAAACTTATCCATATCTGACATTCGCTCACATCATATGCTTTGTGTTTGTATTAAATTTTTTTTTTTTCCATTCTGCATCTTGTAATTGGTTAAAAAGCTTATCCATATCTCACATCATATGCTTGGATTGTTGAACAACAGTGTGATTGTTTTTCTTTTCACATCATCTTGTAAATAATATATAGTATATGAGTTTCTCTTTCATCTCTTTCAAGCCTTGTCTTAAATATAACTTAATTTTTGTTGTAGGAATATTTTTATTGTTAATTATATTACTGATATTAGAATAATAATTTATTTATATTATTATATGATAATAATAAAAGTAATATTACTTAATATGATAGTATATTAATGTGAAATTAATAAATTTAGTTTTATCTTTCAAAAATTCAATTTAAATAAAATATTATTAATTAATAATATTATAATTTATAAAATCATTTAATATAATTAGATAAATTAAAAATAATAAAATTCAAGTTTTTAATTTAATAAAATAATTTTATATATAAAAATATGATTTTATTTTAAATATAATAAGTAGAGATAAATATCAAATTTATATATAAGCTTTAGTCTAATATACAATTTGATACATAAAATTTAATTTGTTAAATTATATGCATGAAACTTGAATTATAGTTCAATTATATACTAATTAAAATTACAATTATTTTATATTAATTGCCACTTAATTAGTATTACAATTAAAACTAATATTTAATATGATAAATATATGCATTAACAATGTATTTTCATTCGAATAACATCTAAAAATTATAAGGGAAAAATTATAGTTTAATGTTATTTAATAAGTATTGTTTCCGGCACCCAAAAATATGATTATATTATGTCAATGACAATAAAATATTAAATGAATAGTTCTTTGTAGGTAAAATTTTGATTTATATTGAATAATTAGTTATTTAATTACTTACTATTTTATTATCGATTATTTTTTATTATTTTTAAAATATTATTTATTCTCTTGATTATGTATCAAATTAATAGACTTTATACATAATTAATTAATGATGCTTTGAAAATTTTGAAGCTAAAACTTAATGGTACGAATCATAATAACTAGTATCGTTTCGATATTGATCATACCATTTAATACATGTTTTAATCCTAAATTAGTACTAAATAATTTATGTTCCGTTTTGATCAAAACTTATACCAGTTTTAGTTATTTTGACGCATTTTAACCTATTTTGACCGATACAATGCGTTCTATGTATATTTTCACGTATTGATTGATACAACATTTTAATATTTAAACATTATTTTTAAATTTTATAGTTGCATATATGTATATAATATATTATATATGAAAAATATTTAAAAAGTACCGACAAAAACTAAAACGATATACCAAAATGTATTGGTACCAAAACAATGCCGATATATTCACCAATACGGTACTGATTAATACCATCCAAAAATTATAATCATTGCTCATCAACTATAACTTAGCAGTTCATCAATCTAAAATGAAAACATAATTCAAAAAGAAGCATTGGATGAAATTCATAACCTGCATGAGGCTGCCTTCGATCTTTGAGGAAATGTTCCTCAGCAAACCATCATCGATATCAGGAATCTGTCATCGGTGCTCGAAGATGAGATAACGGAAACCACCAGTCTTACACGAATATGACTTCGAACTTCGCGCAAGGGTTGTTTTCGATATGGTTCTTAAAATCAGCATCCCCTTTGAACTTGAATGTATATAAAGCCTGTCTTTGTGTCAACCCAAGAGGATATATTCTGTATACTTTTAGTTCATCTCCACCTCGAAGGCTTTCTGGCCTTTCCGGTTTCCAAATAGGAACGTGTTTCCGAAACTTGAAATGCGTGTGAACCGCAGCCTCCAAGGTATTTAAGGTCATATTCCCGGACCTGCTCATCGATATTGGAAAAATAAGGATTTCGTCTAGTTTTGTCATCAATAAAAACAGTTTTGCAAACATTTTACTCGTTAAGGGGGGTCGGCTCTTTTTTGGAGAGAAGCTTTTGAAGTATTATCCGTCGAGAAGCTGACAGAACCCTCAAACGGAGGTATTATTCCTATTGTGTTTATACTCGGTTTAGTCTCAAGTTTTTGTCTCCCTATTTAGAGAAAGGGCGGTAGTGATCTTATCCACTAAGACCCTTTAAGGGTAGGGGTTCAAATCCCTCCGTGAACCCCTTTAGGGTTTTTTGGGAGTAGGGAGACAAAAACCCAAGGCTAAAATCGAGCATAGACAACTTGGGAATAATACCTCCGTTCGAGGGTTTGATCGGCTACTTAGTGGACAACACTTCAAAGACTTCTCTAAAAACGAGAGCCAACCCCCCTTAACAGTACTAATATTAGTTAAAGAGTACAAGAGCTATACTACCTTAAGAAAATAGAATCCATCTCAAACCTCCCTCGTTCTCGTACGTATAAATGATATACGGTTTCTGATCCTTTGTTACACTTGCAGGGACGTTTCTTGGCATCAGAATCCTTTTCTTCTTTCTCCCAAATGGCGGTTGCTATGTGAATGCACAAACGGCATGACGAATGAACCGCAGCCATATCGAGAAGAGCCTTGAAAGTATCGGTCGGGCCTTCTTGCTTCCACCTAAACCCATTGATATCTCATTGTTAACAAGATTCCGGTAAAAGTACCATGGATGTCCCTGAATTAGGAGTTAGATTGCATGTTATCCCTACTCAAAAATGGGATCAATTAGTCCTTATACATTAAATAAAAGAGCAAACTAATTACTTCTGTTAAAAATTCTATCTATTTCTACTGTTAAAAATTGGCTTGACTGACAAAATAATCAAACATATGTGGTGTGTTATATGTACCTTATTTTAATATATTCTGATGTATAGAGACCAATTTTTAATAGAAGAAATGGATAAAAATTATAATAAAAAGACTAGTTTACTCTTTAATCTAATGTATAGGGACTAAATGAAATTCGACTCCTACTCCTAATATAAAATATAAGAACCTCCATGGTACGTTTACCACAAGATTCCTCGTGAAGAAATCAAATTATAATTCTGGCCATTAAAGAAACAATTTCCGTAAGGTAACGTATTCACCTTAATAATCGATTATAAGCGTCCGGGTTTCCTGCAAGGTACTTCATTTGTTCTGCAATGGACCGAACATCCTTCAAGTCCTTAATTTGTAAATATGAATCGGAAGAAGGAGCAAAATCTTCGATATTTGGTGCACCAATCACCACGGGTACACTTCCTACAAAATTTACCATTTCCATTAATCTGACGATGAAACTAAAACCAATCGGTATCGAAGCGTAATGTTCATACCTGCAACAAGAGATTGGAAAAACTTTTCCGTGACATAATCTTCCTCATTCGAGTTCTCGAAAGCCAAGCTAAACTTATATCGTTTCAGAATTTCGACTTTGTCCACTGCAAATTTAAATGAAATGTAAACACGGATTCGTATTTGAATTAAAAATATACGAAGTTTAATACTTCAATTCACCTCCCCCTTCACGATTTCTATGGCAAAGACCATAAGAATCTATCTTGATATTCTCCTTTTCGAGCTCCAGAAGAGCTTCCAAACGAAAGTTGCAAGCAATACAGTTAGAAATGAAAGCAGCTGCAAGAGCCTTCTCAGACTTCGGGATCACCGGTGCCATGATATCATACTCAGCCCACGAAAAATATCCGACAGGTACATCGGACGAGAGGCTAGTTGTCATTACAATATCAAAACCTTCCCTAAATTCATAGAAAAAGAAAACCATTAGTTTTACACCAATATTCAATAGTCCGATGGGGGAATATCAGGTTCATTTATAACAAACGTGTCCAAAAGAGAAGCACATTAGAAGTATGTGTTAAATCTCATAACGGTCAAGCCATGTCAACGAGCCTAGATGCTTGGAACATGTTTTTGTTGAAGCATCACATCGAGTTTATTATCCATAGATTATAGCTTCTAAGAGTAATCACAGCAAATATCACATTTAACTAGAACCCACTTCGGATTACGAACATATTCAACAGTTTGAAGGGGGAATATTGGGTTCATTTAGTCCGAACATATCCGAAAGAGAAGTACATTAGAAGTATGGCTAGAATCTTATAGCGGCAAAGCCATGTCAATGAGCCTAGATGCTCAGAAACGTGTTGTCGTTGAAGCACCATCGAGTTTATTGTCCATGGATCATACCTTCTAAGAGTAATTCACAGGAATATCGCATTTAACTAGAACCCACTTCGGATTAGTAACATATTCAACGGTTTGAAGGGGGAATATCGGGTTCTTTTATACCTCAAATATCCAAAAGATAAGCACATTAGAAGTATAATGGTAAAGCCACATCAACGAGCCTAGATTCTCAGAAACATTTTAGTTTATATTCCACAGATCATAAGCTTCTACAAGTAATTCACAGCAAACATCATATTTAACAGAATTGAGCATCATGAGTAAGGCAATATTAACGGAAAAATCCGTGATCATTTCAAATACAACCAAAGCCATCATAGATTGTGCTTACCCACCGTCGTGCCTGAGTAATATTATTCTCCGCATAGTAGGAAGCCGATTCCATAGAACGATGCACGCTAGGTGCTTTAGATTTTTTATGCAATTTAAAAGTAGCATCAGCTTTCCTAATCCATTTGGATCTGAAGCTACAATTCACGGCACAAGTTTTGACGTCCTACGATACCAAGAAGTTTAAGTCAGTAATTCAAAAAGGATATAACGACTTCAATCGGATTTTAAGTCCCGAAAGCTAACTAATAAGTTCAAGTTCTAAACATCATCAAGCCTGAAACAATAACATGCAGAATTACAAGAACATTTAGAGGGAACTAGCAAAATAATATACAAGTTTCCTAATGTACTAAATTAGAAGAAAATATAGAAAATGTCAATGATGAACTTATATATACACTTATATATAGGAAACCACTAGGATTAATAAATGTATATATATGACTTCCAAGATAGTTCCACTAACAGATACTATGAAGACATATGTATATAGGCAATGCGATAAACTTATATATATAGGAAACCTCTAGGATTAATTTATAAATGTATATGACTTCCAAGATAGTTCTTCTAGCCCTAACAGATGCTATGAAGACATATATTATATAGGCAATGTCTAGGATAAACATGTATATATAAGAAATCTCTAGGATTAACTTAACCTATATATATATATATATGCATGTAAATATATAGACTTTAATAGTAAATTGGTCACTAAACAATACCTCAATTCTCAGATTGGTTCTTAAAGTGTTTTTTTTTTTTTAACACATGACATGTTTTTATTGGATGTCATACACATTTCAGGTAAAATGGAACAGAATTGATAGTTTAGGATCACTTTTGACAAAAAATAAAACTTTAGGACCAATCTGAAAAATGGGGTATAGTTTAAGGACCAATTTATGAATAAAGCGAAATATATATGTCTGACTTCCAAGGTGATTCCTCTGCAATTAACAGATACTATGAAGATACATGCATGCATACATCCATCCATGCATCCATCCATCCATACATATACACACAATGAAGACATGCTATGAAGACATACATACATACATACATGATACATGCATGCCTGCCTGCCTCCCTGCCATAAACAAATGCAATGAAGACATGATCTTCACTCAAAAGCAACAATACCAAAAAAAGAACATTATATCACCTGCATTTCATGTATTATAATAAAAATAAACAAACAGAGCTTATTAGTAACCTCGAATTTCACAAACAAATCACTAAAAAATCACAATCTTAAAAGCTAAAGGTTAAAAAAAATCTAAACCAAAAATAATAATAGTAATAGTAATAACCTCCTTAACATCAGAAGTCGAAATCCAGATTGGATCCTTGTTAAAATCCCTTGAATAAACCACTGTATCTTCTCTCTCAAGCCACTCCTCACAGGTTTCCAGACCGGAGTAACGATGACCGCCCAAACCTCGAATCCCGGAATTTCGAACGCCAGCGACTTTCACACCACTAGAAGAGTGCTGTTTACGCAACAATTCCCGCCACGAATGGAAATACGTGGCGTTTTTGGCGATCCCGAGACGACCCAGAAACGTGAGTTGAGCAATGACGACGAGGGCGATGAGCCATGGCATCAAAGTGGACCATCTTTTCTTGTTGGAAACGGATATGGGAGATGCATCGGAAATGGGCAACCCTTCATGGGTTCTTGATCCTCTTAGTTTTGGCATTTCTCGATTTAATTCGAGGTTTAAGGGGAGAAATCACGAAATAATTAGAGAAATAAAGACTTCGACGTCAAAGAAAAATGAAAATTTGAAGATAAAATTTGAATAGTAATGGCTTGTTTGTGAATTAATGGACGGACGAATATTTTTCGTCGTTCAAAAAAGGCATTGACGTTGGCACGGGCTTCCCGTTCGAGTCAAATATTCCGGTTTTCGGCTTCGGCCGCCGGCGAGCCGTAGCAGCGGATAGACTTAGTTAAGGGTGGTGGCGGAAGAGGATTAAATAAAATTACGAAAGAATAACACTTTGAGAAATCATATTTATAGTATTTTATAGTACTTGTACATTAATATGGGATAAAGTATAATTTAGTCCTCAAAATTTGATATTATTTTTTATCTTGGTCCATATTTCTTTTTGAAGGATTGGTCCATGAATTTTTATTTGGTCCACATTCGTCCCGAAACTTGGCTGTTTTTTCAATCTGATTCTTAAACTTGGATTTCATTAATTATTATAATATATTTTTTAAGGATGACATGATATAATTTAAAGTGTTATATCATCACACCTTAATTGAGTTTAAATTTATGGACCAAATTAAGAAAATGTACCAAATACATATACTAAAGGTTCCTTTCATCTTTATTAATAATTTATGAAGGGTTAATCTCATGGAACATCTTCAAACTATGATTCAAAATTACAAAATGGTCCTTTAACTTCAAAACACTTTTTATTGAGCCTCGAAGTATCACCATCTTATCCATCAGACTATTCAACAGCCTAGCATGACGTTAAATGTCAACTTACATTTGGATTGGAGTAAATTTAAAATGTGTAGATTAATTTTTTTGAACTTTTCCAAATTATGATTCAAATTTCAAAATGGTCCTTTAACTTCAAAACATTTTAATTGAGCTTTCAAAGTATCAACATCTTATCAATCAAACCATTTCATAGCTCATTTTCAAAATATGTAATGGACTAAAAACACTCATTTTCCATCTAGTATCATATTACTCGGGCTCGGATGTGAGTTTCAAATACCAAACTCAATGCATTCAATCTTATCTAGATATGCATCGGAAACGAGCGGAAGTGCGAAACACAAACGTTTTAAAAACCTGATGATTTGGAGAATCCGGATCTAAGGTATACATTCATTGTGCCTATTTAAAGTATAAACAGATTACTAATAGCCAACCGGCTTGCATAATATCATAAACTTCGGATACACGGCAAATGATAGCTTAGAATGCAAGTTAGGTATAAAATCGCAGCACGAATCTAATAATGAAGAGAAGAAAAAGAACAAAAGAATTCTACCTTAAATCTATGCAAAATCTTCTAACTGCAAAATCATCAATCAATTCTTTGCACTGCATTCTCTCCCAGCGTTTTTCGGCAACCGAGCACTGAGCGAGAAATTGCCGAATTTATTTCATGGCCAAAAATAAGTATCATCGATTTTTTTCCCTGTTCATTAGTAGAAATTGAACTCTGCATTAGGAAGTATTGTATGTTGGACTTTCGGCAGGTGACGCTCTTGGTGTGGCCTGACAGCTATTTCTTTTTTATTCCTCTTTTTGCAGATGTATGGCTTATGATTGAGTCATCTGCCGAGTTTAATTTTCCAAACGGCGAAACCTGAACATGAGTTTCATGGATAATAAATTTGAGGTTTCTAGACATCTTCTCAAACAGTTAAGCTTTTGTAAAAGGCAGAGACAGTTAAAATTTTTAACCTTACTTGACTGTTACTTGAAGCATCAAGCATCGGCATCATCTTCAAGCGTTTTGCCCCGGAAACACAGCTGGTTTTTTCTCTTAGCTCTTCCTCCACAAAATTCTGATCCGAGACCTCTATAAAAGACCAAATACTTCAGTTAAACCAAAAAAAAAAAAAAAAAAATACAAGCACCATTCCAGATTAACTCGGAAGTAAAAAATTTCTCTCGAGGCAAACAAAAGAAAAAACAAAACAAGTGCCTCTTGATCTTAAGGAAACATGACACCACACATGGCATTTCTCCATTTCAAATCTATTCGAAAGTGGGTTTTGGTGTGGTGGGATACCTTCAAAGTCCCCACCGTGCAGCACCACCAAGCCAAATGGGCACTTCATCCAATCTTACATCGGTAACTTCAAGTCACTTTCACCCATCATGTGCATGTGAAGTTCAGAGAAACAGAGAACCAAAACCGATATTCCTCCACTGGTTGTTAAACCAATCACATAACCCAAAAGGCTCATTCAGACCAAAGTTTATGTCAAAAGCATACTAGGAGAGGAAAACAAGTTTGTTTACAAAGATCTCCACTAAAATGATGCATTTTCATGGAAAGAGCAATGCATTAAGTTAAAAAAGGTATACACCAAATAGCATGGAATAGGGAAGCTCATAACAGAAACAAAAGAAGGCAATAAGAAGAGGAAAATATGCTAGCAGATTAAGCCTAGATGTACCAGTAGTGCAGGCACCCAAATTCGTATTACTTCTTGAGCAGATTCTGCCATTGGGAACTGCAGTTTTCCTCGAAAAAGGAAATGTTGCTGAGCTGCTTTTGGCTGCAGATGTAGAATAATATAATGGATTCCCTAGGACATCACTAGAATCAGCAGTGCTATCCAACAACGGATCATTGCTCTTCAGGTAGCAGCCATCTTGGAGAACCGAAAACTGAAAAGACAATCAAGATAACTTATTGAAACGAGGCAATTAATAGAGTTAAAACCATAAGGTGAAGATGGCAAGCAGAGTAAGTCTCTGACTTGATGAGAGGAGGAATAACTTACTTTGGCAGGCAGTTGTGGGGCTGGACATGGCTCCCACATTTCCTCCTGTGGATAACAGCCTCGCAATCTCATAGAATAATGCAACTGCTCGGCAAATGATGTTTCTAAGAACTCAATATACGAGTTGTGCTTCTCGTTGGTCCAAACCATAGTTTGACCCTGCTAAGTTGAAAATAAAAAATAACAGAAAAGATTTAAGCTGCATACACGATGAAATGGGAGTTCTACGATAAATTAACCACAGGAAAAGAAGTTAAACCATTTAGACGAGATGAATTAATAAAGAAATAAGAGTTTCCTCAATAAGAGGACATCCTTTAACTTACCATCCAATCCATAGTGATATCAAATGGCCGAAGGATAGTTCTGGTAGGTTTACCTTTTTGGATTTCTTGGATAGAATTTTATCACGACAAACAGAAGGAAAAGGTGCTCAACAAAACATAATCTATGTTGGAAGAACTAGGTAGCGCATGAGGAAATTGCATTACTAACCGAAGGAATCCAGGATTACAATCCTAGAATCTAAATGAGGGAATTGGAGAGGACCAGAGAATTAAAGCTGTTTATATACTGATAGCAAATAAAGAATAAACAAGAAATATATAAGGCTTTCCTAATCACATCCAGCAGAAAGCCATCTTAGGCACTAAATGAATGAAGTAAATGGGGGATATTCTACTTAAATAGAGGGAATGAAGGATGCTATGTTTTGAGGCTGTGATCGATAGAGAAACCCTGTTTTGAGCTTGCCTTTTCTGGCGATTTATTGAAATTATATCTCATTTTTCATTAATATTGGAGACATTTAAGAAGAAATTCCTTCCTCGCAAATATATCAAGTATAAACCAACGTATAAGAAATTAAAAAAAAAAATTCTCCATGATGGTCATCTTAAGAAAGCCATAGACTTCATTTACTTGAAACTACAATATTTTGCAGTAACAATGCCCCCATTGTACAATTGATTCAAACGACTAGTATTTAATTGGTGCTAAATAAAGAAACTAGTCATGATTTTACAGTGAATTTTCCATTTCTCTATTCCAAAAAAACTAAATCGTCTAAACTCATTGAGCATTATAAAAACTGAGGTTCTCCGTTCTCAAGTTAAGATCAATAGATGCACAAACAGAAAAAAAAAACTTATAAAATAAAATGATTTATAATCGTCATTTCTTTTATCAACACAACATCATCACTACAAAATGAAAATGGAAAAGAAATAATTCATTAAGCTGTCTCTTTTTCTCTCTGCGATTTCCTAATTTTACTGTGAATTTCCACTTCTCTACTCCAAAAAACTAAATCATATCAATTTATTAAGCATTATAAAAACTGAGATTCTCATATAAAGATCAAAATATGCACAAAGAGAAAACACAGACAGACACACATAAAACAAAATGATTCATTATAATCTGCATTCTTTTAACAACAAAACATCATCACAGCAAAATTTGAAAAGAAACAGCAACAGTAATAAAATCATTATCATGCAATCCTAAAATCAACCTAATCGTCTTAAATGAACCGATCTCCTTTTCTCTTTATCGTTCCCTAATAACATGAAATCAAACCTCCATTATTCAAGCATCACGAAAAAAGTAAAGACTAAAACTTAACGGATAAAGAATAACGCATCAAGCTACAATTCAAAACTAAAAAAAGGAAGTTAAATTAGAAAATAACTAAATTACCGGTGTGGCATTTGCAGTAGGATCTCGGAAGCTCTCAATGGTTACACCAGAGGAAGAAGAGTCCGAGTTCATCTGAGTGAACTCATTTAGACGATCCAATAACGGATCCGAAGACGGAACCGGTACCGGAAAATTCCGCCGGAGATTATGTCCCATTGTTGACCTTTTTTCCTTGGCTTTCAAATCGGAAAAATAGGAAAAACGTGAAGATTGTTTTGAAATTTATAAAGAGAAAAAAAAATTAAAATCCTTAAAATTAGCAGAGAAAATAGAGAGGCGGTGTTGTTTATTGTTGTTTGTTTAAAGGGCCAGTAAAGGAGGTCCACAAGGCGACGCTTTTACACTTGTCAAAATCAGGCAGGTGACACGTCAACAGGTGCGATAATATCTTAGGCCAGTGTCAACCAGATATTTTTGTTTTCCCTCTTCCGGCATTATAGCTTTTAAGCTGTTCGCACGCTTTTAACGGTACACGTGAAAAACAAATGTATATTTAAAATATGGGTTAATTTTATTAAACATCCTCAAGATATGACCAATATTTTAAATTAGTCCTTCGGTTTTAAAGGGAGTATTAATATTGTATCAACTATGTCTTTTTTACATTAGATTAATCGTGAATTTAGGTGTTAAATGCAATCTCAACCTGACATAGAGTATATTTAAAATATTTGGATTAAATTATAAATATGTTTGTATCTATTACATAAGCTAGTGGGAACCGACGTACTAAAAATAAATTGTGCCAAAAATTAGAATATACTCATTTTCCTTTGATATCATATATCTAAGTTTCATATGTTATTATTTCATATCCATATATGGTAAATTTATATTTTGGTCCCTAAAATAAAAAGATTTCTATTTATTTTTTTCATTGGGATCTGACGTACTAAAAACCAATTGTGCCAAAAAATTAGAACGATACTCTTTTTCCTTTGATATCATATATCATATGTTATTATTTTATATTTATATATGATAAAATTGTATTTTGGTCCCTAAAATAAAAAGGTTTCTATTTATTTTTTCGAAGTGATGAAGTCATAAATTAATACAAGATAAAATTGCACTTTAACCTCATACAAATTATAATTTAATTTTGACTCCCTAAAATTTTTTTTGAATGTTCTGGTAAACTGTTTAATGCTATTTAAATAAGTCTTGAGCCTTAATATTCGTTAATGGAAAAAATAATTTTAAGAGAATTTTACCTAATATTTAAAGGTTTAATTTAACTCGACCCTGTATTTGGTCGAAACCTAATGTAACTACCGGATGTTGGAAAGTATAGGAGCAAAGGATAAAAAATGAATTATGCGAAGTAAAAGTAACAAGTTTATGGCTAGGAAAGTAGTTTCCTTAAAATGAAAGAAAGTAATTATTAATCTTATCCATTTTATAACAAAATTCTCTTATTCTTTCATTTTCATCCTCCTCGAGTTTTATATCACGTGCCAATATTAAAGATGTAAATGAGAGATTTATGTTACTTAAGTTTAAAAAAACAACTTCAAATTTAATTTATCTTTGTTACGTTCGGTTTAAACTCGATTTTCAATAATTTCAATTCAATCTCAAATGGAAATGGTAGAACTTGAAGTTAAATAAGAGAAGCATCAAATTTCTAAAATCGGAATGGTGATCAGAATTAGTCAAACCCTGTATTCTTCAGTCCAACTAGTTGACTGATATTTACAATTCTAATAAATAAATCATTAAAAATTTAAAATTAATATATATATATATATAATTTAATAAATTTCAATTATATTTTAAGTCACAGCAACATCACCAGCGCTCGTGGCCTAATGGATAAGGCGCCTGACTTCTAATCAGGCGATTGTGGGTTCGAGTCCCACCGGGCGTGTAAGTTTTTATTTTTTTTATTGGTCTTTAATCCTCTTTTCTCGACTTTTTATATTTATTTTGAAAGGGATAAAGTAAGATTTAGTCCTTGAGCTTAAAAACTTTTCTCATTTTGGTCTCTGGACATTTTTTGTCCATATTAGTCCTAGAACTTGACATCTTTTCCCAATTTAGTCGATATTGGTCCTGGAACTTGGAAACTTTCCAAATTTGGTCTTGAACTTGGAATAATATGAACAAAAATAATTACTAAGCTCAAGGACCAAACTAAGAAATGGTGTTAATTTTTAGGACTAATATGAACAAAAAAATTTTGGAGACCAAAATGGGAAAGACTAACTCTTGCTTTCTCCCTTTAAAAATAAATAATCATGGAGACAAAAACAAAGGACAACGTAATCAAACGATTAATGACCAGATGTGATGACGTCGCTTATAGATAATATCATGTCATTACTTGAAAACTTATAAAAAAATTTGTAAAAAATTATAATTCTTTTTTTTTGTATATTTTTAAATTTTATATAATTTTTTTTAAAAATTTTTAAGTGATGATGGGACACTCCACGTCATCACACCCTAAATGAATTCAAATTCATAGGCCGAATAGAGAATAGTTATCAAAGTT
The DNA here is from genome assembly GCF_025698485.1 of Gossypium arboreum. Taxonomy (NCBI): domain Eukaryota; kingdom Viridiplantae; phylum Streptophyta; class Magnoliopsida; order Malvales; family Malvaceae; genus Gossypium; species Gossypium arboreum. Next base: position 122,893,055 of record NC_069070.1, on the reverse strand, counting down.
TAAGATTATTGTGGACAAAAAAATTCAAAGACCAAAATGAAAAATAATTATAAAGGTGGAGGAGTAAACATTCATCCTTTTAATAAAGGAATAGAGGTTATTGGATAATCAATCACGAGATGAGTTTTAATTAAATACTAGTAATAATACCCGCGATGTGGGGTTTGATTTTAATAAATAATATATATTAATATTAGTAATTGATGTATTTATTTAATAATGAATTATTTTGTTTTCATCCTATAATATATTTTATATATAATTGATAAATTTCAATTAAAATTTCAAATAAAATGATTAAGATGTTTTATTTTTATTATCGGACTTAATATTAAAAATAACCAAAATTAAAAATATTTACATATTAAATATTTTTCATATTTGTAAAATTTAAGGAAAACAATTAATTTAATCAAAACTTTATCTAATCTTAAACTTTTAAGATAAGTATTTCTCGAATAAAGACCTTACCCTTACTCCCTTGAAGGTTCAAGCACGGGTAATTATATAGTGAACACCTACCAAATCAATCACAAAGAATTTAATTTTAGTTATATTGGTTTGACATCTCGCATAACAATTTATATGTATTTTATTGCTATTGAGAATGACATTTTCGTAGCGAAAAATGTTAATATCATCCTATCTCAATAATGGAGAATTTTACTTATAAAATTGGTCAAGAGCCGAACAAATTGCTCTGACTTAAACTGAATTTGAACAATACTTTTTACATCACGATTGCCCAACTATCCCTTCATTGTAAATACTCTTCAAAGAGATAAACGATAAAATTATATTTTATTTTCATAAATGAAGAACAATCCACCAATAATATGATCAAGCGACACAAAAAGTACTTGCACTTTTCAATGATGTTTGAAAAAGACCGGGCACTATTCCATTATATGGTATTGGATTGATTGAAACAATTTTTATTTTTATGATTTTTTAATCCAAACGGTCGAAATGATAACCTATCCTGTTCTAAAACATTGCCCTCTTTAATTGCACAATAAAACCTCATAAAAGAATTGAACATATTCATGGCAACTTCAACAAGAATATTAGAAATCAACAATAATTTAAGGCCAATTTCAATAGATTCAAGCAATGTGTTTAAATAAACATTAAAAAAAACAAAAATTCAAAATTCTGAAACTCAGTAACATCTTAAAATCATAGAAATTTATGAGAAAAAAACGAAAATCCAGTTTATTTGGCCAAACAAACCCTGAAATTTCATCAACGGTAACTCTTCTGGAACCTTGCCCTAGCACCTCTTCCACCGAATTTCTTCGGCTCACACCTCCTTGGATCAGCCACCAGCAAAGTCCGATCGTACGTCACCAAAACATCCTTAATATCCTTCTTGCTTTGCTCGTCGACATACTTTTGGTAGAAGGCAACGAGGGCTTTCGCTATGCTTTGACGGATAGCATAGATCTGAGAAGTGTGACCTCCGCCTTTGACTCGGATTCTCATGTCGACGCCGGCAAAACGGTGGCGGCCTAAGAGAAGGATCGGTTCGACGGCTTTGAATCGGAGGATCTCTGGCTCCACGAGCTCGATTGGACAGCCATTGATCTTGATCAATCCACGGCCTCTCTTGCAGTGTGTTACAGCTACCGCCGTCTTCTTACGGCCGAAACACTGTACGGACTCGACTGCTTTTTCCGCCATTGTTCTTTTTTCTTTAGGGTTTTCAAAAAATGAAGGCTGAGGGATTTATATAGGGTGGCTATGGCTTAGGTTTGTTCTTTTGTAAGGGTTAAATTGTCATACCATTGTATTTTCTTTAGGTTATATTCTGTTATTAGTCCTTGTACTTCATGAAAGTTATAGATTTGGTCCCTATATTTTAATTTAATCAGTTTTAGTCTCTATATTTTCAAATTTCAAATTTTATTATTCACTAAATTATAATTTTAAGTTTTATTATTTTCAAAATCCGATGGAGCAAATATATTATCACATGCCTAATATTATATTAGCTTGTTACTTACATGTATTATACACTAAAAACCAATTAATGGAATAATGATTGTCATTTGTGTCAAAATTGAAATTTTAAAATTTGAAAATATAGGGACTTAAAATGATCCAATTGGAGAATATTGACTAAATCTACAACTATACACATAGTACATGACTAGTAATTGAATTTAGCCAACAAATTTAACTATTATTGTTTGGTCCATGACTAAATTTTCAAAATTCATAAAGTATAATGACTGAAACGGACTAATTTGAAAATTACATGGGATAGAATTTATCAAATTAAATTATAGAGACTAAATCCACAACTTTCGCAATGTCCAGGGACTATGTCACATTTTAACATTCCTTCAATCGGAATAACATGAGTAAGAAATGGTCTATTATAAAATTAACACCCAAACTATGCCTCTTTTTTCATTTAAACACTTATATTTTTTTTCATAAGTGATATTAAACTGTTAATTTCATCTCATTTTACCTAAAATTGTTATGATAGATTATTTTATTTTTGAAAATCGAAATAAAATATCAAACGTAATTGAACTTAAATCCATCGAAACTTGAAATTGTTTAAACTTAAAATTAACATATAATAAATAAAAATAACTCTCCCTTTTTCCATCTATATTCTTTTTTTTTTTTTTTTTCATTTCAGGGCGAATCACGCTGTCTTGACATTTAGGATTTACATATACAACATATATATCAAGGGTGAGTTTCTTATTTCTTATTTCTTATTATTGAGCTTATAATATATAATTTATATTAGATGTTAGAATATTAATTCTATTATATATATATTAGTATTATTTTTATATTATTTATCTATTTCTATTTCATTTGCATTTAAGGAGTAAAGAATTATAAACTTGAAAAACACAGATCGGGTTGCGTCATACATATGAAAGAATATAAAATAATGATGTATTTGGCGAATAAAATACCATCGTCTAATAAGGAACTTTTCGGATTCGTTGATAAATTTTTGAAAGATTTCTTCGAAAATATTTCATTAACTCCTCGTTTATATTGAGTAGATCTTATTGTTGCGAAAATTCTTAATTCATGAGTTATAGGGAGGGACTTATGTCACCACAAACAGAGACCGAAACAAGTGTTGGATTCAATTAAATTTACCAAACTCAAATCCACTACGAGTTACGAAAATTTTAACTTTTGTAAATATATTCAAATATGATATAAATACACGAATTGAAATATTTACTCTATAATAATAAAGTTCAAGACCTTAAACTTGATTATGATACAAAGATATTATATATATATACACATGAATATACTAATTAATGGTGAATTCTTGGTTAAGAAATCATCATAATGTTAGTGATCTTAAATCTCATTGAGCTTAATGAATCTGTAAAAAATAATCATTCAAATGGTAGTATCGAAATTCCGGAACACTCAAAAAAAGTACAGAATTGGAATTGGCTCGTATCTGACTAATGATGTGGCTTATTCGGACTCAGTAAAGAGGACACTATGATGGTGTTTAAGGAGAAGAATCGGTAAACAATGTAGCATGCATTTGGAACTCGAGAGACGAGGTTATTGGTTTACGAAAACGAGGTCGGTTGATCAGCCGCACCATCGGCTTGTTTCTGTTGAGAAGCAACCTGCAACATTGGGTTTTAGAGCTTCGACAAGTGGATAGTGATTCTCCCCCTGTAAATTCGCCTGATGTAACATTTTCGGTTAATCGGAATAAATAAGTAAAACAGAACGACGCATATCGTTCTTTGTTGATCCGGAGTAGCATTTGCAAGAGAAGAGACTAGGGCTCCTACAGGAATCGGCTGAGAATGTTACGCATTTTGCATTGACTTATCGTATCGAGCGAAAAGCACGACACCGACAACATTAAGCATTATAACTCATCCTCGAGGTAACATAATGATTTTTCCTCGATTTCCACCCCTTCGAGAACCTCTTTGAGCTTCACCCCTACCTCTAGACATGGTGTTACTCCTACTCGCTGCCATTGAATGAGCTTCACCGTTCGGTCCGGCATTATTAACAGTTACCTGAGTCAATGTTGCATTTGGAGGCCGAACTTGAACGGCACGAACATTATTATCGATGTAATTTCTAGCCACTGTTGATGTTGATGCTCCGTTATTAACACCTCGATGTAACAACAAACCATTCGAATAATAAGGATGATATGGCCAAGTCGTGTCCGAATTACGATTTCTAATCGCGGTATCATTTCTATTGGCCGCTGGTACAAAAGCTTCGTTGTTTAGTGCCCCATCGACAGTAGGTTGAAGCCACGTATTCGAGTAATACTCGTAATTGGGCATCAGGGAAGTGGTCAATGGAGACAGTCCGTTATCGGGTTGTCCAGCAAAACCCGTCATCGGATATGAAACGATTGTTGCCTCCGAGGATGCTCCGACATCAAAATTTTGCGAGGAAGAACTAGTGTTAGTATTTTGATCAAAACTTTCAAGGTTATTTTCGTTTTGACCCTTCCTTTGGGTTTTGTACACCTTGCATAGAACACATGTATCAAGCTACAAAATGTAAAGTTAAATTTATTAGTAAATTAAAATAACAGTAACAACAAAGGTGTATTTAAAGGTTAAATATGCTATTAATCAAATACAAAAGAAGATCTAAAACAGCAGATAACCCATGTGAAACCCAACAAAATAAATCAAACATGAAAAATAAACGAAACATGGGAAAAAAAATAAAAAATAACAAAACAAAAATCTAGAAGCTTCACACAGACCCTTGCAAAATTAACAAACCCTAAACGGCAAAAAACTTCCCCTTGTTTCCGGTGAGTTTATACTTTGTAAAAATTTTGAATTTAGTCATTATACTTTAAATTGTTCAATTTTAGTCCCTATAATTAATTAATTAAACGTAATCATTTGGTAAGGATTGAAATTTTAAAATTTTAAAAGTATAAGGACTAAAGTTGATCAAGTTAAATATAGAGACTAAATTCACATCTATTACAAAGTAGAGGAACTAATAACATGGTTTAACCTATAGTTAAACAACTTTTTAACATTCAAAGACAACATATTGCTAATTAAAATGTAAAATCATGATAAATTTTAATAAACGGTAAATGTTTCACTAAATAAATTCTTACTATTATTTGTACTTATAAAATTAAATAATTAAAATTTTAAAATAAATCCTCAATGTTACAAATAAAAGTAAAATTACAAAAAAATCAAATTTTACAATGTGTAAATGTTTAGGGTTAATATTTCTAGAATTAATATTAAATTAACATAATGTACAAATATTAAGGGTTAAAATTGTTATTATGCTAATTTGAAAAGCTATCAAGCTATATTCCATTTGTAATTTAACCGTTTGCAACAAAAAAATTTTAAATAGTTAGGTGGTTATTTTATAGTTTTATAATTAAATAAATAATTTTTTTAATAATTAAGTGAATATCAATATAATTTACTCGAAATAAATTTTATTTAATAAAACAAACTAGAGGCATATTAGATTATTAATTAATAATCATATATTATATATAAATATTTGAAATTTTAAAAAAAATATATATTAAAATTAAATTTGAAAGAATTTACCGTCATGCCATCCTCGGGTTTGTTTTGGGGTTTAATCAGGCTAGGATCAACTTTGTATTCATGCATTTTCCATTCAGTTTTGTGACCAGAAGGATGTCGGCCGGTGTGAAATTCAAGTGTCTTTTTGGAGCCTATAGGTTTCAGACGGCCTTCAGGGATGTTTTTATCCATTCCGGTCGGCTTCCAAAAGCCATTCTCTGTCGAACGATCTGGCCTTCCTCCGTTTGGGTATTTTTTTCTCCTCGACGTGAAGAAATACCATTCGCTTTCTCCATTTGGTTCGTAAGACTCTAACACAAATATTATAAAACTTAAATTAAAAATATAATATATATTTAAATAAATATAAATATTTGAGTAAGTTAGGGTCCACGCAACTGCCCCTAGTTAGGAGTGTTCAATCGATTAACCGACTGGTTACTAACCCAAACTACCATTAATTGAATTAATCGACCCTTTTAAATCTTTAACCGTTAACTGAACCAAATTTTTTTAAAAAAAAATTAATCGAATTGAACTTTTTCTGTTAATTCGGTCGGTTAACTGAATTAACTGAAATTTATATATACATATATATATATTGGTTAAAACAAGTATAAAACACATCAAATATTAATCGACTTAACCGACCGATTAATTTTTATTTCTAAAAAATTAACCGAACCTACCAAATACTTATATATTATAATATTATTTATTAAATTCTGTTAATTCGGTTAACCGATCGATTTCGAACCGAATTAACCGTTAATCAAACTTTTAAAAAATTATTAACCGACTCCAACCGAATTAATTCGGTTAACCGATAGATTAACCGAATTAATTCGATTTTACCCTAAATTTGCACACCCCTACCCCTGGTTACAAGTCAAAGTTAAAAATTATTTATTAAAAAGGATAATGTAACATTTAATCCCTGAGTTTTAATTTTTTTTCAATTTGATCCCTGCACTTTTACGTGAAAAAACTAATACGAATATAATAGGAATAATAAAGGTTTAGTTAGGTTACCAGTGAGTTTGGCAGGTTCTGTTCCATAGAGATCAACCTCCCAAATAAGATTATAAGGTAAGAGTTCATTGTTAACCTTCTTCAACAAGTAATACTGAATCAATTCCTCGTCGGTAGGGGCGAATCGGACTCCAGGAGGAAACGATTGGATATAGTCTTTAACTTCAGCAACGGTTCGGCCGCCGTTAGAAGCAGTTGAGGAATTCAGCATGTTGTTTCGGTTATTGGCATTCTCCGCTGTTGTGACGGTTTCACCTCCTTCAAAAGCGGTGGTCTCGATGTTCGAAGCAACTGTGGAACTTAGAACATTGAGTTCATTATAAAAATTTTCATCCTGCGAGAAGAACTGATCACCTTCAAAAGCGGCGACGTCGATGTTCGAAGCAACTGTAGAATTTAGAACGCTATTTTGGTTATAAATATTTTCCTCCTGCGTGAAGAATTGACCAACTTCATAAGCAGTGGCGCCGCCATCCGCAGCAGCAAAGTAACTTAGCGTGCTGTTTTGATTAAAAATATCTTCCATCATTGTCTCGAATTCGCTGCCTTCATAAGCGATGGCACCACCATCCGTAGCAGCTGAGTAATTTAGTATGTTGTTATAAGCCTCATTCTCCGTTGCTGTGACGATTTCACCTCCTTCAAGAACGGTGGCGTCCATGTTCGAAGCAATTGAGGGATTTGAAATATCGTTTTGGTTTTCAATATTTGCTGCCATTGTGACAACTTGATGGCCTTCAGGCGCAGTGGCGCCGCCGTTAGCGGCAGCTGAGAAATTTTGCTCTTTGTTTTGCATATTTGAGGAAAATACGATGGTACGGTCAGGAGCGATAAAATACTAATTTTGGTTATCTGATTTTGTTTTGCGAAAAATTCTAAGCTTTCTATATTTAAATAAACAAATATTAACAAAATCATAGTTGTAGTAGGTTTAGATATAGAGAATTTAGGAACAAAAATTAAATTATTTAAAAATAATATTTTTAATAAAAATTAATGGTAGAAAAAATAGCTTAAATAAACTTTTATAGAAACTTCACGAAGCCTCTTTCAAACTTAATTATTTATTTTTAAAATTTATAAGTACAAAATTTAATTATTTAAATCCCATTATTTATTTTTTTTAAATATCCTTCAAAAGTTAATTAAAAGATTTGTCTTCATTAAAATTTTGGTTATTATCTGATTTTTTACGAACATTAAGATCATATATTTATATAAATATTTATTATTTATATAAAATAATAATTTTTGTCAAATAAATATTAATGCTTTAAAAAAATTTATAAAATTAAAGTTCAAGTTGAAGTGAATTTTTTTTTATTTAGGATGAATCCCTATAATACTAGGAGATAATATACATTATTAGAGACCAACAAAATGGGAGAGAATTTTTAGGAATAAAAATAATATTATTTTAATTGCCAAAAATATTATTATTTTTAAAGGATAAATTTTAAATTTTAAAAATAATGAGATATTGTATGGACCCGCTCCTATAGGAATCGGCTGAGACTCTTATGCATCGCCTATTGACATATTGTATGGAACGAAAAGCATGGCACCGTCAATATTAGGCGGGTAGACCATGTCCCGGTGGATAGCGATAGACTCGTCCTTGAGGTAACGTTTTTCGTTCAAGTGAGCCATAGGATGAAGTATTAACGAATCAAAGATGTCGTAAAATCCGAGCGATGATACAAACCAGCTGCTGTATTGACAGAACTGTTGCTGTCATAACAAAAGGAACTATTATCATATGCTACTTAGACGCAAGTAGAGATAATTTTAATCAACTTATAGCTCGAGATACTTTTTCGGAGTAAAAGCACAACAAACTTTGATCCTTTATTCATTCTATTAAGATCTCACATAATACATTATAAACATACGCTTTAACCAAATGATTATCAAAACTAATTGAACTTAATCAAGTACGATAATTGATCTTGCATGATGTTATGATGTTATGGTACTATATTGAGAATAACTCCTTAAGCTTTCCATTGGATATGCTCTCATCCAAATTTGAGAACACCATTAGTAGTAGTAGATGATGGAGAAGAACCAGAACCAGTAGATTCTTTTTTCTCAGATTCTTCAATGGAATTTGAATTATATCCATTTTCCCCTTCCATACAAGGAACCCATTTGAAAGATTCTTTCCTCCCACAGCTTTGAGAAAAAATTACCATTTTATAGTTAAAATGTGCCATCAGTCCTATACTTCTTCCAAAATTTTATATTTAGTCTCTAGTTTTTATTTTTAAGAATTTAATTTTTCTATTTTTAAATTTTAATTTTCAAGTTCAATTATTAACACTATATTTTAAAATAAAAATTCTTAGTAATCACATAATTAAAAAAATAAGTAATGAACACAGGCGACAGCAAAAGCTGGTAGGAGCTTGACTTGTTAAATTGGAAATTTAAATTTTGGCATTCTAATATATAACAAAATTGCACTTTAACCTTCTAAAAATGATAAAATTTTAATTTAGTCATTTAAAAAATCATGAAGATATAAGCTATTAAAATGGTGAAATTCCATTTTAGCTCATAAAATTACACAACTTAACCCAAAAAAAGATTTTGGCTTTGCTCCTTGTAAGCTCCTTGTAATGAATCCGAATCTAACAAAATAATTTTAATAATATTAACAACTGGTCATGAAATTTTTAATTTGAAAATAGAAAGATTGAATTTCTGAAAATAAAAGTAAAATGACAATTTTAAATTAGGAAATGGTACAGGGACTTTTAACATATTTAACCTTATTATCTTTTCGTTTTGTTCATAACCGATGAGGTTTAAGAACACCATAAGTAGTAGCTGACGGCGAAGAAGAACCAGAACCGGTAGATTCCTTTTTCTCAGATTCTTCAATGGAATTTGAATGAAACCCATTTTTCCCTGCCATACAAGGAATCCATTTGAAAGATTCTTTTCTATCACAAATCAGTTTTCTCGAGAAAAACATAGCACAATCGGCTTTTGATCTTTGCTCCGGCAAATCCAAGATACAGTTGTTCTTAACGTTGAGCTTCTTCTTCATTACCAAATCCCGGCATGCCGGTCCGACTTGGGTGAAATAATTACTCGACAAAGACAAGTTTTGAAGATTGGGTAACCGGCAAACGATTTCCGGTACTTCGCCGTAAAATTCATTGCCGGCTAAATTGAGTTGCTCCATCTTTTTCAAACAACCGAACGAATGTGGTATCGGCCCGGTTAGTTTATTCGTTCCGACGTCAAAAACGGTGGCGTTTTGTAAGTAGCCGATCTCGTACGGTAAACAACCAGTGAGTTCGTTGTTGAGGAATAGTACTTCGAGGAGGTTTTTAGCTTTGCCGATACTTGGCGGGATCGGACCAGTGAACTTGTTGTTTGCAAATGTTATGTATAATGCCGGTGTATCGCCTAAATTTTCCGGTAGACGTTGCTTGAAATTGTTGTTGTTGATGAAGAGAACGTCGAGGTCTAATTTGAAAACTGTCGCCGGAACGACGCCGTTGATTTGGTTGAACCTTATATCGAGGAAAGTTAATTGTGTGGCACGGAGGACTTCCATCGGGAAATCGTCGGTGATCTTGTTGTTACTGATATCAAACTCGTAGAGGTATTTGATTTTGGACGTTCCGATGAACGGAATGGTGCCGGTGAAGTTGTTGGAATTGGCATGGAAAATGGCTAAATCTGTTAATCCGTCGATGAAATCGTGGAGTGGAAGGGAACCATTGATGCCGGAGAGCTTAGCGCCGTTGAAATCAACGGCGGCAACTGCTCTTTTTTTCATGTCCGGTCGCACATCACATTTGAAGCCGTTGTATTTGCAAACGTTGGCACCGTTCCATGTTTTTGTGTATCTTTTGCTATTTTCATCTGGTTTGATTAGCTTCTTGAACTTTTGGATTACTCCATAAGATGTTGCGAGCAGTTCGTTTTCGAAGCAGAGGTTGTTGCTCCGGTAACCACATTTCGACGGTGGTGGTGGAGGTGGAGGTAGAGGTGGAGATGGTGGTGGTGGACATTCAGGTTCAGGTGGCGGAGGAGGAGGACAATCTTCAGGCGACGGAGCAGGAGCTTCACCGCCGCCGCCGCCGATAATGATCTCTAACGTTTCCCTGTTAGTCCCAATGAACGGATACAGACCACCATCATCACCATAATCATTGTCACTGACCACCTCGTGAGACCAACAAGAACCAAAAATGGCGATCAAAACTAAAAACGAAAGAGAAAGATTACCCATTGTTTTTCTTTGAGAAATTGAGTGAAAGGCTATGGTGGATTATATAAGATAAAAAAAAAATGGGGGCAATAGGGGTGACCATAATTGAAGGAAAAGTCAAGGTTCACGACATGGTACAAAGTTGGATCGTACTGTTTTTGTCTTGGAAAATGAAAGTTTTGTTAACAGCTGCTTGCTTTGTTGCTCGATTCCCTTTGCATAATTGCACCTTAATAACTTCTTCTCATAATTTTTTTTATTTTTAACTATAAAAATTTAAAATTTTCTATTTTAGTCATTAATATTATTAAATTTTAATATTTTGGTCACTAATCACTTGTAGTAACTCTTTTTATTGGTGTAATAATAAATTTAACCCTTAAATACTTACATATTCTATCAATTTAATTTTAATCTTAAAAATTAAATTTAATCATTAACTTTACACCTACTGTTAATTAAATTTTACTTCTTAAAAATTTAAAAATAAAATTTATTTAAATATTTTTTATAAAAGTACAAAAGATTGTATAAAATGCATATAAAATTATAAATGAACGAATATCCATTTTTCTTTTTCTTTTTGGCATAAAATTTATTTACTAAAATAAAATATTTTTAAAAAATACAAACAAGACTTAAACTAAATTTAAAATTTTCCTTTTTTAGTTTATTTTATAAATACTAAATTTTATTATCGTCTAGCATTGCTTCAGGCACCACCTTCTTCCACAACCGCAAGCACCAATAGCCTTTACTTTAAACTATTCGATTTCCATATTCTCTCCATCATCGCACCATTGAACTAGGATTTGGTAGTGGAGTTGCTCTCATGGCGTTCCACCTACTGAGTTCATAAGAGTTCATCCCCAAATCATGCTCGCCCTCAACCACGACCTCAAGCGCATCAAGCTCATTCTAAGCAACAACCTAAAGCATCGATTCTCACCCTTTTTGTCTTCAAGTTATAGCTTTTGACTCAACCTGAACATGGTGATAGTTAATAGTGAAAAAAGGAAAATTTTGAACCTGCGTAAGTCTTCTTAGTGATTTTTTTCCCTTAAATTGTTTTATTAATAGTATTATTTTATAAATAAATTATTATTTAATAAAAAATTTTATGTTAGAAAATAAGAAAAATAACATATTCATTTATTTATAACTATTTTGTATGTATGTTATTGGAAAAGAAATTTTAAATAATTTTTATATTTTTAAAGTTTTCAAGAATCAAGACTAAATTGACAAAAATGTGTAAAGTTGAGGGTTAAATTTTTTAGATTTAAGACTAATTGGATAAAATCTATAAGTACTGGAGGGCTAAATTTATTATTATGCCAATAAAGAGGCCATCGCTAGTGATTTTAATAGATAAGTGATCAAAATATTAAATTTCGATAATGTTGGAACTAAAATAGAAAATTTTAAACCTAGGTGACCAAAGTAAGAACACACTAATGATTAGGTGATTATTTGCGTACTTTATCTTTCTTTATTAAAGTACTAGTCTCGAGTTTAATCTTTACAAAAAGATCTTATTGATATTTAAAAAGATTTGTATAAAAGTATTAGTTTAGCTGGTATAGTTGACATTACAACAACTTAGAGACTGTAATTAGCATTAATCTCGAGTATAATCTTTACAAAAAAATTTATTTGATATTTACAAGGACTTGGATAAAAATATTAACTCGGCTGTTTAATGTTGTAAAAAATTAAATGCACTTAAACACAAAATATCTTTCACTTTAGCAATGGGGGGTTGTGGGTAATTTAAGCAAATATGAACCCAAAAATTTAATTTAAATAAAAAGGGTGAAAGTGCCTATGAAGTCCTTCTATTAAAGGGATTTTTATCAAATTAGTCATTCTATTATTTAATGAATTAATTTAATATTTGTTCAAAAATATTTAAATAATGTCAAAACCTATTTATTTTCATTTGCAATCTCCTAGCAAAAAATTAATTTGCAGTCAGAATAAAAAAGTTTCAAAATATAACTTAGTTAAACTTGTAGGTAGATTGGATCAAAACTCAAATTTAAAGAAAAAAAACTTTGACCATATTAAAGATTTACTCCATGTATTTTAAAAAGTTAGAAATTAATCCCTTCAACAGTTTCGATTTAAAATTGTCAGGACATTAAAACCGTAAACATTTTCTGTTAAAATTTGTCAAATTAGCATATTAATTGAGCTGCCCATGTATGATCTGTTGATGGAAAATAAACATGATGGCAAATTTTAACAGTAATTATGAATCACGTCGATAGTTAAATTAAAATTTTTAAATTAAAAAGTGAGATAATTAAATTTTAAATTTTAAATTATCTCGAATTCTATAAAAAATATAAAGACTAATAACATCAAGTAGCTTGAAATGTCACACTAATTGCTTTTTCTAAGAATAATATCCAACTAGCTGAAGACAACTTAAAAAAACCCTTTTTAAAAAATTATTTTAGAAGAAAAATGCCAAGATGGGGACAAAACAAAAACGTTGTCGTCTTGCATGGAATAGTAGCCAAGCCAGTTAAGAGTAGGTTCACATGCATAACAAAACCACAAAAAAAAATCAAATCAAAATTAAATGAACCACTTTACTTTTAGAAATTTCTAAATGGGCCCTATACTTTTTTAACCCTTTGCAACCTAAGCCTATCTCTTTTGAATGGTGGCAGAGTAGCTGGTCGTATAAAGATGGGCCAACGCCGACGGTTCTGTTGTTTTATTGCTTTATTGCTTTTCATCGGCGTCTTGGGGGTCAAGTTTTGTTCTCATGCGCCCCAAATTGCCATGTGCATTTCGGCATCTATCATGTCCATATACTCGAGTAGTGGTATTACTTGAAAATTTTGATTAAAATTTGGGTTCAAGTATCATAGAGGTCTTTATATTAGTAAATAAATGATATTTTATTTTACTTTTTTTCAATAAATGAGTAAATTAGTTCATGTGTGTTGAATGAAAGAGCAACCCAATTTTTTCTGTTAAAAATTTCATTCATTTCTATTGTTAAAACTAGCATGGTTGACGTAATAACCATACAGTAAAACGTGGCAAGCTACGTGTATATTATGCCGGTGTACAAGGACCAATATTTAACAGTAAAAATGAATAAAATTTTTAATAGAATGGCTTGTTTACTCTTTGGTTAATATATAGAGACTAATTAGTCAAATCTTTTAATAGAATGGGTAAAACGCAATTTAACTCTTAGTACAAGAGCTTCCATGGTATTTTTACCTCAAATTTTGCTATCAATTCTTATATTATACATACGTTATGAGCATGATCATTGTATTTTTCAACCGAAAGGCGAAGTTAAGCATTTTTTATTTGGGGCAGAGATTGAATCATTAATTAAACCGACAAGTTTACAAATTTGGGAAGCCAAATTAGCAAATTTACCATACCAATGAGGCCAAAGCCTTTAACTACACCTTGGTGCCATCCCTATTGTAGTCCTTATATTTTTGGATTTTAAATTTTTTTAGTCCTTAATAGTTAACTTGTTCGGTTAAATTGTGCTATCGATCTTGTACTATATACAAAGTTACAAGTTTAGTTTACGTTCTCCAATTTGATCATTTCCAATCATTATAAATTTTAAAATTTTAGTCTTGATGCAAACAATAGTCATTAAATCCAATTTGATCATGTCAGCTTACTATTTTCATATGTTACTCACTACAAATCCATTTAATGGATTAATGATTATTATTTGCGTAGAGACTGAAATTTCAAAATTCAAAAATTATTAGGACTTAGAATGATCCAATTGGAAAATATGGACTAAATCTTCAATTATACACATAGTACAAAACTAGTTATTGAATTTAACCAAAAGGATTTAATTGGTACTATTTAGGTTATGACTAAAATTTTAAAATTCCAAAAGTATATGGACTAAAATCACAACTTATGCAAAGTAGAAGGACAACAAGTATTAGCCATTTATATATTTATATCATGAGTAAGCTACCCTAATGTTACTAAACTATTAGTAAATTTACATTATGGTCACTCAACTTAAAAAAGTTACAAAGTGATCATTGAACTATTCAAAAGTTTTTATTTAAGTCACCGAGTTATTAAAATTGTTGTTGTATGGCCTTATTTGTTCGCATAGCATGCATCAATTGAAAACTCTCATTTTCCTTCTCTTTTATAGTTCATTTTTTCTTTCATAAAAAAACAACTTAAAATATCACAAATTTATGAACAAAAATTCAAACAATTTTCTTCTTCAACCTCCGTTGCTGATACCAGATTAACTTAGACTTAAAGTATGTTCTTCTACTGATTCATTGTACTAATTGTCAAATTGTCATTTGGAGCTCGCTAGCCAGACTTAAAAAGAAAACTTAATAGCCCAATAACTTAAATGAAAACTTTCGAACAATTTAGTGACTTAAATGAAAACTTTCAAGTAGTTCATTACCATTTTGTAACATTTTTAAATTAAGTGATCAAAACATATATTTACTAAGAGTTTAGTGACCTTAGATGTAATTTACCCTTATATCATTTTCAAATTATATTCATACTTTTTAATTAGAAAAGTTTTATGTAAAGGGCAATGGGCAGTACCAAACTCTTCCCTGTTCCCGGTCTAGCAGGAAATTGACGTGCTAACCTTTCTTTGACATGACAGACACCGGCAATTATGTGTTTAGGCGTGTAGCAAAGCGAATATCCTAAAACTCTTCTATTTGCCCGGTTCAAAAGCCCAATTGTTCATTTTATTTCAATATATTTTATATTATAAAATTACATGAAATAATAATATTTACAAGTATATTTGTTTATTGATTAGGTTATTCGTTTAAATCTAAAAGTTTGCATAAATTTTGAAAAAGTTTAAGTAAAAATATTAAGCTCGAAAAATAGATTTAGAGTAAAAAAATAAGCCCATTTAAAATGAATCAATTTGAACTTAAATATTCAATACTTAAGTCCGACCCAAATTAACTTATTTTTAAGTTTGTAATGTTCTATATTATGTTATTTTTACGTATTATGTAATTTATAACATATAAAATAAAATCCACAATAATATATAATATTATTGTAACGTAAAAATTTTATAAGTGTTAAGATAACTATATGTAAAATTTTAATAAATAAAAATATATAAAATTTTTAATATTAAATTAAAATAATATAAATGTATATATATAAATAATATGGGTGGATTTAAAATAGGTTTGAGTTAGTCATTTACAAATATGGGCGAATTTGAACAAAATTTTAAGCTCATATTTTGGGTCAGAGTTTGGATAAGCATAAAGTATGCTAATATCATGCTTAGGTCCAACTTGAACCTAATTTGGCCTGTGGATACCTCTAGTTACAAGCTATTCGAGTTTGACTTTAAAAAAATTCAATTAGGTAATTGTCAAGTTGAATGTGAGATACTAGTTGAGTTGAATTCAAGCATCATAATACTTATATTCAAAAAGCTTATCTTCCTAATCAAAGCTTCTTCTTTTTTTTTAAATATTTTTATATTATGAAATTTGAAATTACATTATTATTCTTATTATATAGAAAAAAGATTAAGTATGAATGAGCTTAATTGAACTTGAGTTCGAACTTAAATATGAATTTGATAAACACACTTAATCGAGCTCAAGCTTAGAAATTAATGTTCGATCATGCTCAAACGAATATTGAGTCCTGAATCGCAATTGAGAACGAGTTCTATCTTACCACTATTTAAGTTTAATTTGACTTGATTACACACCTCTACTCTGTAAATCAAAATCATTTGAGATAAAAAATTATTCAAACAAGTATGTTTTTCTTATTTGAATTCGTATTCTCACTTTTTACTGAGATTAAACTACTATTACTTCAACTGACAGCTTGTTGGTAATTATAATTTTTACTAAATGTTACTTTATTAAAAAAAGAAGAAGAAAGAAACAAAAAATTGAAGTGTCTAAATTTATGATTTATATTTAGGGTTCGTGGCTACTCTTTGTCCTCTTAAAAATGTTATCTTCAAAGTTTAGATTTATGTTTGTTACTTATGAGAAGAGGTGATCATGGGCTGGGCCGGGCTGGGTTCGGGTTAGGCTCAGACAAAATTTTAGGCCCGTCTAATAGGCCTGAGCCAGCCCAGCCTGAAATATGGGCCTAAAAATTTGTCCAAGCCCGACCCAAAATAAAATTGCTAAGCCTGAGCCCGGCTCGGCTCGGCCCGACCCATATTAATTTTTTTTTTTTGCTTATTTCATTAAATAAAAAATTTAAAAATATAATAAATCAAATATATTTAAAAACATAAAACTAATATTAAAACAAATAAAATGATACTAAAACAATTTTTAAAACAATTCACAAATTGACAATATAATAAAAATGGTTATATTAAAAATTTAAAATGATTAAAAATAAAATAAAAATATATTAATATATAATTCAGCCGGGCAGGTCCTACTCTAGGTCTGCCCGTTTTCTAAACGGGCCTCTTTTTTGTCCAAACCTATTTTTCGAGCTTATATTTTTACCCAAACCCTCTCATTTTTCGGGCTGACCTTCGGGCCGGGCCGGGCCACCCAGCCCATGATCAACTCTACTTATGAGTGCAATGTACTATGAGAAAATATACTTTTAAATAAAATCGTTCTGCTATAAAAAATTAAAACATAAATGGGATTATTTTTAAAATAATAATAAGTCTAATTACGATTTTAGTCCATCTACTTTGATAACAATTGAAATTTAACTATTTTATTTTAATTTGATATGGTATAATTTAGTCATCATTGTATAACGTTATTAGTAAGTTCAAATTAATAAAAACAATAATGACCTAACATTAGTTGATACTTGATATGAGTCTAATTGTTGCATCGAATAATAGTAAAACAAAATCCATATGATTTTTAACAACTATAATTATTAGTGTTATTAACTTTTATATGCGCCAATTAAGTTTTAGCTTGGCTGATATGGGTATTGTTGCCAATGCAGGAGGATGTGAATTCGAGCGGGTTGAAGCACATTATCTTCCTATTTATGGATTAGGGAGAGTTATGAGTAGTTCTAGTCATTATATCAAAAAGAATAGATATGATAGAAATTTGATCATAAATTTTAAAATAATGGAGGATTAAAACCATAAATAAACTTAAAAGAATAGATATACAATTTAGAAATGATAAAAAGTAACAACAAATTTTCTAAACATAATCCTTGATTTCTTTTATCTACATTAATTTAAAATTTGACAATTTTTCTCAATTTAGTCAATGAACTGTATTCTATTCAAGAGCGATGATATGGCATTATGAGATTGTGCCATGTCATCAGTCGAAAAATTTCAATAATTTTTATATAAATTTATTAAAAAATTATTAGAAGTTATTTTTAAAAGATTAAAAAAATTTAAGATGTAATATTATCATATATTACCAATTTAGCTTATAATTTTATTTTTTAGCTCTTTAGATGAAAGGGTCGTAAAGAAAAGTAAAAAAAAAAATTACACAATGTGTAAATGTTGAGTATTATACTTTTTAAATTCAAGCTTTAATTGACACAATGTATAAGTATTGAGGGTTAAAGTTACTATTATGCCAAATTTAAAACTATCATGCCATTTTTTTTGTTAGGCATTTAAGGACCGGTGACAAAAAAAAAAGACAGAACCGAATAATTGGATGAGCATTTTGAGATTTTTCATAATTGAGTGATTAAAAAAAACTTATGAATAATTGAAGCACTATCATAGAATTTACCCATAAAAAATTCAAATTCCAGAATAAAAAATTACCAATTTCAAATATTAAATCTTTATCACAAGCGAAGTTTATATCATTTACGAAACATAATTTGATCTAAGCTTCTACCAGATCAGCGGTCCACATTCATTGACTGTGAAATCACGTGAATTGACAGTTAAACCCCTCGAACAACTTCAAATTACGAAACGCCACTCTCACATTTCTCCATTTTCTACCAAATTGATTTTATTTTACTTGTATTCAAAATTTGCAATCCCATGGTTCAGGTTCTTCCGTAATATCGATCCAAGGTAAGATCTATAATCACCGTAGACCTAATCTATTGAATCAAATCTTTTGAAGCCGACCGATGCTTTAATTTGATTTCATCTTTAGGTTTTGAAACTGTTTTGGAATTTGGATTCTGAAGGTTGATTTATACTCTTTTTTTTCTTTGGTTGATTTTGATGATTTTTGTTAATTGGAAGCTGAAATTTGGATTTTGTTAATGGTGAATTTATCACCAATTAAATGTATGCTTCTCGTTAATATGCTACTAATCAAAGTGATAAGCAGATAATTTGTTTATTCCACGATTGAATTTAGCCTTTTGATCTCTAGATTGAAGAATCAGTGACTGTAACTTGTTAATTAGCTACCAATCAGAGTGCTAAGCAGATAATTTTGTTATTTGGGAGCTAAATTTGTGATTTAATTGTAAATTTATTACGAATTGAATGTAGACTTTTGATTTTTAGATTGAAAAATCAGTGATTATTAATTTTTAATTAGCTAATAATCAGAGTGATAAGCAGATAATTTGTTTATTCCACAATTGAATGTAGTCTTTTGATCTCTAGAGTGAAAAATCAGTGACTATCATTTGTTAATTAGCTACCAATCAGAGTATTAAGCAGATAATTTTGTTATTTGGGAGCTAAATTTGGAATTTGATTTCGATTACATGTTGAAGATTTAATTGAAATTTTATTACCAATTGAATGTAGGTTTTTGATCTTCAGAGCGAAAAATCAGTGACTATTATTTGTTAACTAGCCACTAATCAGAGTGGTAAGTGGATAATTTGTTTGTTCCACATTTGTAACTGTTAATAGCGATTGCTGTTTTAGATCATTTTCTAATTTCCTTGCAGTTTTACTGATTTTGACTATTTGAATTACCATTATGCGTTGATTAGTTCTCCAAATAAGTTGGTTGAATTTGGTTTTGGCTAGTAATAATATGCTTGGATGCTATCTGAATGTTTGCTAGCCTGACTTCGTAGTTGTTTATTCAGTATTCGCCAGTTGAAAATTCTTTTGCAAATGAGTTCATGAATTAAAAATGGCTCAAGCGACAAACGCTATAGTATACCCTCGGGTTAGGGCAATTATGTTTTTTGATGCATTCTTTGTTTCTTAAGGTGGAATATGAACTTAAGAAAATTATTAGAGTTACATGGCAATTTTACTATATGTCATTCTGTTCCTTCTCATTATATACTTGCTATTGGGCATTAGGTCAAATCATTATGGTATTTAGCTATTCATGGTTAGGGAAAAAAGAACCACAACTTCAATTTTCTCATTGCAGTCACTATTTATTATCTAAACCTAGACATTATGCTTGCAGCTATAATTCCTTCTCATATGTTGAGATCTGTGCTCTTGACCTTAAGTCATTATTGATACCCCTGGAACACTGGAATGGATGACGGACCCGCTGACTCATCAAGTTCACCTGCTGCTGAAGCTTCTGATGTACAACTTCCTGCTGCCACAGATTTAGGACAACAAAATCTTACACATGATTCACCATCAAAGCTGTCGTCTTGGGCTAAAAATTTAAAAATTCCTCAGCCATTTGCTGCCTCACAAGAGGACTCACAAACAGAAACTGCTGGAAAGTCACCTCTTGCACGGTTTACCAGTGGAATTGGACTGCACTCGTCTCCTAAATCTCCTCCCGCCAATGATAGTAATGAAGGGAATTCACCAACTGCTCAACCTGGCTTTTTTGGAACAATTACAAATGGCATAGTCAACACATCTAAAAATGCTGTGAAAGCTGTACAGGTCAAGGCTCGGCATGTTGTTTCACAGAACAAACGGAGATTCCAGGTCAGATACTGCTATTTTCTTTTGCATGGAGATGCTTCCTTAACTTCTTTTTCTTGTAAAAATGGGAATTGATATGTGATATATATTGTAATTGTTGTTTTTTATGATGATTTGATTCTCAATATTTGTAAAGTTGCCTCTGCACCTTGACTTCAGGAAGGAGGATTTGACTTAGATATGACATACATCACTGAGAATATAATTGCTATGGGGTTCCCTGCTGGTGACATGAGCTCTGGATTTTTTGGATATGTTGAGGTAGCTAAACTAATTCATAGCTAAATTTGGCTACTGTCTTTTAATTGTACTAAATTTTCTGTAACTGTGAAACAGGGGTTCTATCGAAATCACATGGAAGAAGTGATTAGGTTTTTTGAAACCAATCACAAGGTAATGACACATCTACTGATTTATAATTTTCTCCTCTTTTAATCTTTTTTTCTTTCTCTTTCTAGTTTCCTTCACTTTGATGTTTACGTTTTTATTTAATAATTGAACAAGACAAATTGATTGTCGTGAGCCATTTCTTTGTGAGGACTTTACCATTTATTTCCTCATAGATAACAGGAACCTTGTGCTGACCTCATAAGTTGAACGAAAATATGAGCTTGATCTATGTCCTGTTAGGTTTTGCTGTATTTGTGTTAATTTAAACATACCTGGTTTGGGGCGATGACTATAATGTCAACTTTCTGGCCTATACCTTTATCCTAGTACATCAACCTTTCTTTCAACATTAGCCTTGTTTGTCGAGGTTTGTGGAGCAGTTAAAGTTGCTTTGCCTAAATATTTGGTTGTATTACTCAAAATGAGCCTTTGGGTTTGACGGGGCTTTTATATGTTGGTAATTCGCAATTATATGATACAATTTGGCCCTAAAATCTGTCCGACTTTCTATATGCAGGATAAGTACAAAGTATATAACCTTTGCTCTGAGAGACTATATGATGCTTCACTGTTTGAAGGAAAGGTATGGCATGATTTGTTATGGGAACTAACCCGGTAATATGTTTGCTATTCATATTTCACTTGAGCTTATTTCATAATCTATATGCCCTGTGCCTATTGTTTAGCTTTGATAAAAGAAACCCTTTTTCTAACCAAATAAGCATATTGCTCTCTTTTAGCATTTGAAAAGAGATTAAGATTTCATTTGTTCGGACCTGTGGATTAATCTAAAGCAAAAATAAGTTTAACCCAACTGAAGAAATTAAGCCCTAATTTCTTTTGGAATCCATTCGGAGCGGATTGAGTGGAATATTGTACTCGATGACGAAATCAGTCATTGGCAGAGTATAATTCCTCGGTAGAGTCAATTCCATCCAAGCTTTTTTTGTTGTTTCACTAACTTTTGTTTCTCATTCGTGCATCCTTAACAACAGATACAACCCAGTTGATTAAAATCAAATCAACTAAAACTGACTGTAGTTATAGGATGACCAATGTCAATAAAGTTGTACCATCTTATTATTGTTATCATACTTTTTCTTCAGGTTGCTAGTTTCCCATTTGATGACCATAATTGCCCCCCAATTCGATTGATAATATCTTTCTGTCAAAGTGCTTACTCATGGCTAAAGGAAGATATCGAGAATGTTGTGGTTGTGCACTGTAAAGCTGGGATGGCAAGGACAGGGTTGATGATCTCTAGCCTTCTTTTATACTTGAAGGTTTGACCCATTGGACATATTCTTGAAGAAATGATAGTGAATTTGGTGAAGCTACATGTTTTGTGGTTACAATTGTTGATACTGTTTTCATAAATTATTATCCCTTCTAGTTCTTCCCCACTGCTGAAGAGTCGATTGACTATTACAACCAGAAAAGATGTGTGGATGGGAAGGGGCTGGTTCTGCCAAGTCAAATTGTGAGCAATGGACTTCTAGTGATATTCTCGGACGAGTAATTTCTGAATTTGTTCTGTCTTTGGCAAGCTGTTTATATCTTACCTGGTTGCCACTTTTGTTTTCTTGTTATCTTCTGAAGAGATATGTCAAATACTTTGAACGCGCCTTAATATACTTCAATGGTGAAAACCAGCCTGGACGCAGGTATTCTCTTGGCTATGCAATGTTTATATTGCATCTTTGTTCTTTCTATTATTGCTGACAGCACATTTTATATAGGTGCATGCTTAGAGGATTCCGGCTTCATCATTGCCCTTATTGGACCAGGCCCTCAATTACCGTCTCTGATCATAATGGTACAACATGCTTCGTCTGCAAATTGGTTTTTTTATTTGATTGATGATTTGTGCTTCTATATTTTTCTTTAAGCTAAGCTTCTCTATAACTTAGGGTCTGCCAATGCATAAGATACTTTTTATGCTTAGAGGAATTCCTTAGGTTAGATGTGAAGATTAGATTTCTCACTCTACCTTTACACGTCTACATTCGCTCTTACTCAAGAATCTAAAATACCAGCATTAAGAATGTTTAAAATGCATGGTTGTCGTTCCAAGAATCTAAATTACCGGCTTAAGGTCACCTTTGATTTCATTTGGTTCCTTATGTTTTAGGATCAAAACCCACCCCTTGATGTAATTTTGCATCACTTGAAAGCATTTGTTAATGAGAGTCTTTGTCGGAATGCTTTAATGAGCAATTGCTGTAATTCTAGGCTCTAACCTTTCCTCGCAAATTAAAATTTCAGATACATTCTTTCCCTTCTAGTACTTCAAAGAAGTGAAATTGACTCGCAGCCATTCTATTGTATATTAAAGCTACCTTAACCTTCTGCCTAGCCAAACATAATAATCTTTTCATGCACAGGTGTTCTCTTCTCCACAAAGAAGCATCCACGTACCAAGGATCTCTCTGTATGTTTCTTTGGTTGTTTGCTTAATTATCACAATCAATGCCCATATTTTTAAAAATGCCGTTTTAAGCTCTGGAGCATCCTTATTCCAATTTGAACTTCGGTGCATATAATTATTCTTCACAGCCAGAAGATTTTTGGTTTAGCGCTCCAAAGAAAGGAGTTATGGTCTTTGCTTTGCCTGGGGAATCGGGTCTGACTGAGTTGGCTGGGGACTTTAAAGTCCATTTTAATGATCGCCAAGGGGATTTTTACTGGTATGTAATCTTCCTCTCAAATAAAATTAGCTCCTTGGCTTGTATTTATGAATTGAAACTGATCTCTTTGTGATTCTTGGCCTTTTGATTCCTCAGTTGGTTGAATACAACAATGATAGAAAACAGAAAACTTCTGAGTACTGGTGATCTTGATGGTTTCGACAAGGTAAAACATGATATGCTTTACGTTGAGACTATATATTTATGCGTAAAACTCCAAGAAATCACCCTGTGGTTAACCCAAAATAAATTTGGCCCCTGAGGTTAAAAATCTGACACTGAACTATCTTATGCTTGCCTCCATTTACTTTATACACGACACCGATAACCATTTTTCCTCTTAATTTTACACTTCTTTGTTTCTGGTAAGAAAAATTTTTACAGCCCTTTTTCTCTTCCTCTCTCATGGTTTCACATTAGCAGCCATTTCTTGGCTTCCTACTACGCTTAAATTGGCAGCTAAAAACCTTATCCATAATATACTTGGCCAACAGCCATGGTAACAAGATTTTTAGGATGTTTGATCTCGATTTTTAGGATTTTCTAGGGAAACTGAGAATCCTGAAATGGCTATTCTAGGGGAACTGGGAATCCTGAAATGGCTAAGGAAGAAAGAGAGCCTGGAATGAGCATGGATGTGGAAATGGGTAATTGTTAAATCTCAGGTTTTTGATGCTGGACGGCTTATGAATGTATTTAGTGAAAATGAGAGAAGTTTTGGAAAGAAACGGAAAATGTTAAAGAGTGTTCTGGAAAGATAAAATGAAACACATCTCACAGTAGTTAAACTTTCGATTTTTAAACCTCAGAGGGCATATCTAGTCCGCCGTTAACCGCTGAATATGTTTCTAGAATTTACCCTAAATTTATTTGTGATGTTCTTTCAACCTGTCTACGTATCTTCGTTACTTTCGGTTGAAATAATGTCCTCTTTGATGTTTCTTCCTCTTTTGGATAATTTTTGCAGAGGAAATTGCCGTCCCCCGGTTTCCAGGTTGAGATTGTGCTTGTAGATTATAATGGCACTGCTCCCCCAAAGTCACAACCCGAAACTCCTACAAATAAGCAAGATGAAAGCTCAGGCACCTCCGAATCAGCCGAGGGAGCCACCTCCAAGTCCAAAACAACTAATTCTGATCAGGTTGCAAGTTTGGTGAAGTCTACTGAAAAAGTTTCCTTAGGAAGTACGGACACCCAACATAAGCATGCCATTAACGAGCCTAGAAAAGACACCGTCCAGCAAGCTGCTGATGCTGCTGATGCACGTGTTCCGATTTCCAGCTCAGAAAGTCAATTCAAGGCAATGGCTGCTGATGCATCTGTTTTCAGTTTCGGAGACGAGGAAGATTTTGATAGCGAATAAACCGGAGAAATGTCAAACTTCCTGTACATACATCAGGTTGCAAGTTATATGAATCCCAGGTAATGTTCTATTGTATTTGTTTTATTCGAATCATCTCACATTCTGATTCTGACTTATAGGTGTTGTAAATCCCCATAAAAAAAATTGGCTGGTAGAATATTCTCTGCATTAAATTATGAATCAAAGTCTCGATGAAATTCGTTTTTTGGTTACTTTGTGAAAGAAAAACTAGTTTACCATTTAGAAATGTAACATTTGGTTTGTTCGTTCTTTATCGTGTAGTTTGCATGGTTCTTGATACCATATGAGTTGTCTCAGGGTTTTTCCCGATTTTTCATTTTTTTTGAAGTATTTTTTCTCGCGTCTGCATCTGACATATGCCCATGTTGAATTTACATCCAAATCTGAGTTGTCTACTGTTATGAATATACCAACATATCCAAGTCCGAGTAACATAATTCTTTTTTATGCTTTTTCTTAAAGCACGGCTTGTTCGTTTCACATGAATATATGAATTTTTTTTTTATAAAAATCCTATGATATCTTGACATAATGATGACAAGGTCGAGGTTTTAGGAACTTTGAGATCTTTAGTTCATGTCTTACCCCATGTAAATTATGTATGGATTTTATTTCATTTTAAATTTCTCCATGCGTGCATCTGTCTAAATTTATTCTAGTTTGGGTTCACTTATATTTTGAATACCAATCTGTTTGTATATCGTAATAGTTTACTTTTGGTTATATTTATTCATACCTGATTTATTTGTTTAACTTCTTTAAGAAAAAAAATTATAAAAAATATAATTTTTAACGTGTTAAAACGTTTATAATTAATATATATATATATAAAACGAATTTCAGCAATAAAAAGTCAAAATAGTGGCAAAATATCTTAATTTGTCAAATTAAAAAAATGTTTTAGTCAGAGTTTGACCTGGTTTTTGTTTGATTTGATGACGTGGAGAAAAGGGCTTCAAAATAATAAAAATTCTTCTCTTAGAAGACCTTTTCTTTTATCTTAATCGAAGCCTTTATCCCTGCCTCGTTAAGAAAAGTATTCTTTGTGTGTATATAATACACAACACGGCTTAAATTATTGGATAGGATCGATTTTATTAAATTATATTTTTGTTTGTATCTTATACTAATAAAATTATATTTTCTTAATATTTAACTCAATAATTGTTAGATTAAAATTAATTTGTATTTATGTATACTATAAATAAAGTGTTTAATCATTGTTGTTAAAAATTGAATTAAATTAATCAACTAAATCAATTGAGCTCTTGAATTGAGTATTGATGCTATAAAACCAAAGGAGGATTGAGCCCTTAACTGATGATCATGTTTATAATATTATTTATATTTATTCATTTTTTCTAAAAATATATTTAATATTTATGAAAAGAAATTTAGATTACAAACACAATTACAAATATATCACAAATAATATATATATTTAAATAATTTTAATTATAATTAAATTATTGCAATGCATGAATGAATTAACAACCATCCAATTTTAAGATAATAAAATTTTAAAATTCCAACCTTAACTATTAATCCACAATAATTTTTTATAATTAATAATTGAGAGAAAAAATAGGGTTATTTGAGAGTCAACCAAAACTCTTATCCTATAACATTATAATCTTACTATTAGACCAAGAGGCTGTTTGTCATTAATGCATTTACTATTTATTTAAATGAATATGAAAAATACTTGAATTAAAAAATATTTTTGTTATTTTTTTCTAAATTCTGTTGATAAACTAAGAAACAAGTAACAACGTGAAAATTTTGTTTTTTTGTTTTTTGTATTTTATTCAACTGCCATTTTCGTTTATATTTTCTTGACAATGGCTGTTCATTGTCAAGGAAATAAAGTTGAAAAAAAAAAAAGTCTAATTTTCTTTTTGATGAAATAAATAATCTATTTTTTATAATTTTCTTTATTCATATATAACAGCCGCCATTACCATTTTATCAACTAAGCAACTTACAAGTTACAACCCCTGAACGCAAAAACCAAAACTTTCTTTTTCTTTCTATCCAAACAGAAAATAAAAAATCCTTTGGTTTTTCACTTTTACAAGCCTTTTCAGTTATGGCAACTACGCGTTTATATATGTTTTATATGGAAATTGCATAGTTTTTGCCAGTTTTTTAAAACCGAATTGAAAGCCCCCAAATTGAATTAAACTTCCCTTGCTGTTGCAAAGAAAAAAAAAAGTTTTAAAAGAAAAAACCATCATTAAAATCGTTAATTCAAAGCTTAAACACAACTTATCTATTAAAAGTTCACTCGTTTTCTCATCTATAAAAAGTCACCCCCCTTTTTAAAAGGCAGGTCAAATCACCAAATCTCATCACAAAAAAAACTCCAAATTTCTTCTCTGTACTTTTCTTCATTTTTATTTTCTTTATATTTGTTATTTTAGTATCAAATCCATGTCGGTTTCTGGTATCCACGGCCATGTTCTCGAGGTTACTGGTACGTGAAAGTTTGTTTTTTTTTTTTTTGAATTTTATAGGGTAATTATTGATTTTTGTGCTTATTTGAATGTTGGGCTTTTTTTTCTTTTGTGGCTATGGAAGTTGTTGGATGCAATAGATTGAAAGATACTGAATGGCTTTCAAGGCAAGATCCTTACGTTTGTCTTGAATATGGCAGCACTAAATACCGTACTAGAACTTGCACTGGTAATTTCTCTCTTTCAACTTTACATACACACACACACACACACATATATATATATATATGCACAGATGAATGTATGTATGTATTTTAGGGTTTTTGATTTGGGTCTTTGGATCTAAGTTAAACGTCAGGAAAATTCTAAGAAAATCTCCTTAAAACGAGCTATCTGTAAGCTTCCATGTTATACAAAACATTACAGGAGTTATAATAGTTTGTCTAATTGGGTAATCTTTTTGTAAGATTCAGCATTATATATTTACATATATATATGAATTCATGTATTTTGGGTTTTTGGATCTAAGTCAAAATTTAGGAAAATTCTAAGAGAAGCTCCTCAAAATGAGCTTTTAGTAAGCTTCAATGTTATATAAGACATTATAGAAGTTATAATAATTTGTCTAATTGTACAATGTTAAAACATTACAGATGAT
Organism: Gossypium arboreum; assembly: GCF_025698485.1. Lineage (NCBI taxonomy): Eukaryota > Viridiplantae > Streptophyta > Magnoliopsida > Malvales > Malvaceae > Gossypium > Gossypium arboreum. The sequence goes on along the minus strand of NC_069070.1, from coordinate 122,864,797 downwards.
GTAATAATTTATGTAATTAAATAATATTTTGCGTAATTGTGATATTAGACAACATTATGAAAAAATTGTGATAACAAGGTGTAAGTAATTCGCTTCATTCGCATCCAAATCATGAATGTTTGGAATCCATAGACGTCGCTTTTCCTAGTTTGAATTGAAGGGTGACATAAAATCGGTAGATTTATAGTTAACATATTCATTGTTTTTGTGTGATCGGAGCTTGTAGAAAGCTCAATCTAAAAAGCTCGCCCTGGAATTCTTCCGGAAATTTAACATCTCGGTTTTTTGTTTTAGATGGTGGCAAAGCACCTGTATTCCAAGAGAGGTTCACATTCACATTGATTGAAGGGCTTAGAGAGATCAATGTTGTGGTATGGAACAGCAATACATTGACTTATGACGATTTTATCGGCAGTGGAAAGTAAGAAAACACCTTTGATCCGTTTATGTGCTTTTGAAAAGATTTGTTCTTATTGGTTTTTTTATTCTAATGTTCGGTTTTCTTGTAGGATTCAATTGCAGAAGGTTCTTTCTCAGGGTTTTGATGATACTGCTTGGTCACTTCAGACTAAAACCGGAAGGTAAACAAATTGAAAACTGAAATCGAAGTGTCATATTTTGCATGTACTAGGGTAAGATATGTTTTGATGAATAACAAATCGAAAACCAAAATCGAATTGTCATTTTTTGCATGTACTAGGATGAGATATGTTTTGATGAATAATCTCTAGCGGCACTTGACCTTTAGAGATTGGTTTAAGTTATATTGCCTGCAGAACCTTGTTTATATTTCTCCATATAATTCCTGAATCTCAGGATTTTAATGATACTGCTTTGGTCACTTCAAAGAAAAACCGGCAGGTAAATGAATCGAAAATTGAATGGTAGCTTTTAGCATGTACTAGGATAAGATATGTTTCAATGAAGAATCTAAGGACGCTTGATCTCGAGATCGGTTTAAGCTTATATTGGTTGTGAAACGCTGTTTATGTTCCTCCATATAATTCTGGAATCTCTGTCATTGCTAGCTTGTCTTTATACTTATTGCATCCTATCTTCCATGTGGATTCATTTTTACTCTCACGGTTTATGAGGAAGAAAATCGGTTCTTGTAGTCATGTACGCATGTCTCAGTTGTCCTCAAACTGAAAGATTTTTGCTTAATTTATGCTTCTGTTCATCAAAATTGACACGTAATTACTCATTTTGCTGCAATGTCTTGCTCCATAAATGTTACGATACTGTTTTGATAGCAATTGTGTTTCTTGGAACCTTATTTGTTATATATATACCAGCAAGACATTCTGTTTCATGCTCGGTTATTGACTTGTCTAATTTGCCGAGTTAAATTTCATGTTATATTCCCTATTTTTGGATTTCCTTTAGTTAGAGCAATCTTTGAGCACCTACCGATACTTTTTCCGAATTGCAGATATGCCGGAGAAGTACGGCTGATAATGCATTACGGAAATGCCAAAGTAAGTCCAATCTATTTTACTGTTATTCACCAGCTTCGTTAATATTTATTTGAAAAAATGTGAACTAAACGGTTACTTGGATTATTGCAGCCGCCAACCACAACATATGCTCCGACAGCACCACAATATACAGCTCCTCCTCCACATGTCCCTCAATATTCCGCACCTCCGGCAACTTATCCAGCTTCTTATCCACCACCAGCTACAACATATCCATCTCCATCACCATATCCAGCGTATCCTTCATCTGCATACCCTCCTCCACCTTCGGCTTATCCTCCGTCGCATTCAGCTTACCCTCCACCACCTTCCGCATACCCTCCACCACCTTCCACATACCCTCCACCTCCGCCACATTCATCGTATCCCCCATCTACGTATCCACAACAATCACCCTATTATCCGCCAGGTAATTTCAGTTACATTTTATATCTTTCGATGATTACACCCTATTGCATTTCAAATATAGTACTTAAGTTCCATTCTTTTCCATTTTGCAAACAGGTCCTTTCCCGGGTCATTATCCCCCACCACCGTACTAAAACATCCAAGGAGGAGACAATTCCTCATCGGCCAAGGGTTTCACATGTCAACCAAATGCAAAAATGCACATGTCAACCAAAAGCTAAAATGAGAAGTATTTAAAATATTGTGTGGAAACTGAAAACTTAGAACTCTGTAATATCCATTGTATAGTTTTGACTTTTTATGATAATAATACACTTCAGTTTGTGGATTTCTTTTTAGGTCATTTCTACTCTGTTTTGTTCAACTTTGATGTCTTACAACACCACCAAAGCTAAATGAAATATTGAACAATTAACCTAAACTTGACCTAAGGCAGACTATTTATTATCCGCAGACTATTTATTATCCTAACTTGAAGGTCTGTTATTTTAGAATTAATTGGTATTGTTAGTATTGCAACATTTATGTTTAAGCTCGTAATATTTTTTATTTTGGGATTAAGATTTGCCATCATTGCTGTTGATATAGAGTTTGAGTTTGAATATGTTTATCCACCTCCTCTATTTTTGAGATTCGGGGCTGACAACATTGTTAGCAGTAATCTGACAAATAATATCTTTCAATTTAGGGATCGAAAGGTTATATGTAGTTTAAGTAGGATCGTAGATGAACAAAGTTTCGTTGCATAGTTTGATTCAAGTTTTAAAGACTCGCTTATTAAACGAACTGAACACGAACAAATGTTGTTCAATTTATGAATAAGTTTATCTATGTTCGTGAATGTGTTTTTTAATTTAAACGAATAAACATAATCATACATAATTTTAAATAAATGAACGACGACTTTACTATTTGAAATTCTTAAAAACACCCGCCAAATAAAAACAAACATGAACAAAAGATTATTCATTCAAATTCGATTCATTTACAATCCTAAGCTTAAACATAAGAAAGGCATAAGAAAGGGGTTTAGGCAAAAATATTAAAAATCTGAACAACATTAGTGGTGATGAAATCTCTAGCATAAGAACAGTGAAGGAGTTAGGATCATTTGATGAGAATGCATCTAATGGGTGATCCTTCAGAACCAAGCAACCTTAAAGGCAAGCAATGAACACTATATATTCCAACTGGAACATTATCAAGTTTCAAGCCCTCCACTAGAATGATTTCCTGGATCCAATAATTCTTGACAGTGAGTGTTTGATATGGATATATACTTAATTTAAGAATATTCATAGTTTTTTCATATATTTAGATTCTATACAAATACTCGTTTAAAAAAAGCAAAGAGTTTGACTTTGAAAATCGATAGTTAATCCTTGAGTTCGAATTTAGGATTTATCTATACAGACATAATTTAATCTCAGTACTTTTAGATTTAATCACAAAATTACCTTCCAAACTATACTACTTTTCTCGCTTAGGTACCTAACAAAATTTTGGTCAAAAATGGTACCTAAACTATTAATTTCATCTCATTTTACCTAAAATAATGTATGACTTCCGATAAAAACGTGTTGCATGTCACATTCTTATTGGATGATATCGTGTTTTGGGATAAAATGAGACCAAATTAATAGTTTAAGGAAAAAAAACTTTTAAGCACCTAACCCTAGTGGGAAAACTGATATAATTTAAGGCCAATTTTATATTTAAACCTAAGTTTGAAATATCGTTAATTCTAGTCAAAATAGCTAGCATGGATTTTTCTTAAATACAATATTTCAACTTATCATGCTAACATGATTTTTTTTTTTTTGGAATTGGAGATGGTACTTCTAACAAAAATCCACGGTAGCATTTTAACGTAAGGCGTTATAAAAATAAAGGGATTAAATTATGCTAAATTAAATTATAGGAACTAAATTCCAATTTTCGGTATATAAAAGGACCAAAACCTTAATTTGACCACCTATAAAAGTAATAAAATAATATGTTGTTGAAGTACAATTTCCTTACCCTGCCTTCAAAGAACTCAAGATGAGCTGGAACGGAATGATCATAGCATGCAGCAGATAAGAAATCGATTCCTGCATTTTCCAAGATAAACAAATTCGTCCCTAAGATTACTTGTTTTGCAAGTAAACTAAAGTAGCAACACCAATAGGCTAATCGAAGGAGCTCAGAATTTAGCACTTTTGATTCATGCAAACAACCTTTAAAAGCTGACATCTAGCAAGCTCCAGGTTGAAATCGAGCAACGAAGTTATGTTAAGCTAAGAACATAACTCAAAGCTCTTTTACCCTAAACCAAGGATGTTTGAATCAGATCAGACCGGTTGGACCAAGGTACCGGTCCGAAGAATAGCTTTGAATCGGTACAGATCGGTTGAACAAGATTCTTTTTTGTTTTAGACTGACGAACCAGTGGCCTAACTAGTTCGGTTTAAAAAACATTGCACTAAACCTTATATCTCACTTTAAGTATTCATATCCAACATTTGTTTTCCCCGTAAATTCAAATACGCTGACATCTAGCAAGTTCCAGGTTGAAATCGAGAAATGAATTTATGTGATGATATAAAGGACATAACTCAAAACACTCTTTTACCTTAAACCCTATATCTCTCACTTTAAGTACTCGTATCTGACATTTGTTTTTCTCGTAAATTCAAATACGGATTCAAGATCCCTTCAAATAAATGAGAACTAGAGGAAAAATAAACATACTCGTATCCAACACTCAAAATCAAGAAAAGATCTTACCTACAAGTTTGATGTCAGTGTTCTTTGCCAACCATCTTGCCCCATCTGTGGTGAATCCAACATAGCTCGAATCAAACTCCTTTTTAAACATAAGCCGCCTGAAATTGGGGAAAAAGATACAAAATAATGATCTACCATTTCAACCAAATTCTATGTTCAAACAAAAAGGAGACAACGCCAATGACTTTGATTATTTTGTTGATAGGTTTGTTTGAGTTAATACTTTGTTAAGGGATTTCCTATTCTTTCAGGAAAAGTATGTGAAGTGTCATCCGCTCAAACCTGGTGGACCAACAAGTCCGTTATTATCTCCGGTGAGAATTTTGTTTCTCAATTCTACTAAGAGCTTGAGTGTTTGGAGAAGTAACCTAAAAAGGCTCCAGATTCACAAAGTGAGAAAGTGCCTCCTTGGGTGCCTGGGAAGTTGAACCATGTGTAATTGCGCATGGTTAGACTCGATCCCATATAGGGCATTAATGGGTGAAAATGCTACCACTTCTACGTGGTTCGCCTTTTTAGACACCCAGCAAGGCACTTTCGCCCAGTGAATCCATTGTTTCTTCAAATACTCGGACTCTCAACAAGGTTGAAAGCAAAAAAAACCCATCGAAGATAATACTGAAATTGTTGAGGGGTTTGTCAACTCAAGACGGACAAATAACACTTCACATACTTCTTCTGACGGAGTAAAAAATCCCCTACAAAAAAAGACGCCATTTTTACTTTTGAGAAACCCTCAACATACTTGATAACTTATGATACTCAAAACTTTTCATTCGTCTTAAATAGTTCAAGTCTTCACCTACGCACACCACAAAACCATATATATGTAATGAAGTATGGTCCTCCAAAGATGTGAAGAAACATAGAAATAAATTATATGTACTCATATTTGATACATACCCAAGCTCACCGTTAAACCTGGATAGCATAGCATGTAACTTCCAAGAAAATAATAAAAACTAACCCCTCCTTTGGTTCATTGGAATAAAAATAAATGATAAAATAGCTATTTGATGCAAATGAAATAAAGAAATAATAAGTATAACATAACTTTGTTGATTTAATGGAATATACAAAGTATTACATTTTTGGTTACTTATAATAAATAAAGAATAAATAAAAAAATCAATTTTACCCTTACAATAAAAATATTATTTTTGATACCTTATTAATATTATTACTATCTCATAATTTTTAAATATAATATATTTATTAGTAAAATAAAAAATATTATGACAGTATTTTAAAAATTGTAATATGGTTTATTAAAATATATTATTTAAAATAAATTTTATAATTATACTAAAATATGATCACCAAAATAATAAATATAAAAATATTATTGAATACATACAAATTTTAAATGCAAAGTTATTTTATGTAAATATTATTTTTCTCTCTTATTAATTTCTCTCTTACTAAGCATATTAATTATTTTCTCTCTCTATCATAATTTCTTTTCCTACCCTCCTTTGGTTTTTTTCATCTCTACCCTTTACATTTAATTTCATTTCTACTTATATTTCGACGGGTTATAATTAACTAGTGTAGATGTAATGGTAAAGCACATTGTACTTTTAATTAGAGAATACATATTCGAACGTTAAAGACGATATTATTAAGAAAATAACCATGAACTTGAATATAGATTGTAAAACAAACATAGAACTGTATATTCCTCAAAACCTAGTTTCTGGTGATAGCGCCGCCAGCCACGGCTGCCGAAAGCTTTTTTGCTCCAAAAATTCACCTCATTGCTAGCATTCAGTAAATTAACCCTAAACTTATATTCCAATTTGTTCAATATCAAAATTAAAAAGAACCAGAGAGGTTCTCAGTTCTTTTTTATCAAAAATAATTCTAAACTATTAATTTTATCCTAGTTTACCCAAAGAACCATATTAGCAAATAAAAGCATGATACATGATATGTTGTTATTAAATGTAGTATTTTAAAAAATTTGAGCAAAATTAATAACTCAAGTATCACATAAAAAAATTTTAATGATTAATTTGGAAATTTGATTATAGTTTAGGGGTTAATTTAGTAATGAAACATTTAAAAGAATAATCCAAGTATTTTAGTGTTCAATTAAGCTCCAATACCTGTCAGTATTCAATGTTCTGAAAAGAACACGACGCACTCCTTTGGGAATGTTCAATGATTCCATCACTTTAGCTGCAACAACATTAAAATAAAAACAGAAGATTATAAGTTACTATCAGTATCAGATCATACACAAAGCCAAAAAAAAAAAAAATGGTGTTGTAGATCGATACCGGTTATATTACTATCCCTCGGCACATCCACTAACAAAGCTGGCCCTGCGACAATTAAACAAACACTTGGAGTGCATCATTTGATTACAATGAAAGATAAGAGATCCAACAATGGCGATTGCCGCGTTGGGTGTTTACCGTTAAGGACATCAAGGTCAAGGGTGTCGACATCGAACCCAGCGTCGAAGTAGCTGTCGACCATATGTCCCGGCGCGTCAACGTGGGTGCCGGAATGGACCGACTGCAGCTTCATCAAGGAATTATTGGACCTTGAACCGTTCTTCATGCTTGACGGAAGCCAAAGGAACTGACCCAGACCATCTTTGCTCCCCCACGAAGGCATATCCACGGTGTATCTATGGCTAATGTCGAAGATTCTCCCGTCGCCGTAAACTTCACGACGACCGGGAACCGGGTTATCATCCGCGGCGGAAACGGTGCAGTCTGTCGACACTGAAGGGTAGGCGGGAATGGAAGCGACGGCGGCGGTGATGGCGGTGGATAAGAGGAGGAGAATCAGAGAAGACATGGTTATTGATCAATTTGGAGCTTATGGAAACAGCTTAGTAGCTCTTATGATTTGAATGTTGTCGGTAACTGTGTTTTGTGACCATTCGTCTCAACTAACTATTATCAAAATAAGACAGAGGGTAAAAATACTATAGAGTCCCCTATCCTAAATGTTAGGTTGCATTTTAGTCCTTTTACTAAAAAAATAGATAAATTAATTCTTGCACGTTGAATCAAATAGCATATTGATAATTTCTTTTTAAAAAATTATCTGTTTTTACTATTAAAAATTGGCATAGCTGACAGAATAATTAAACAGTGACACATAACATGCCACGTATATCTCATGCCGATATACAATGACCAGTTTTTAACAGTAAAAATAGATGAAACTTTTAATAAGACTAGTTTGTTCTTCAATCTAACGCACGGGGACTAATTTACCCATTTTTTAGTAAAGGAGGAAAAATGTAATCTTTCTCTTAATATACATGCTTCCATGATACTTTTACCCACAAAGTGGATATTGCTCCAAAATTCATTGGTTTTAATTCTTGTTTTAGTCCCTCTATTACGATGAAATTGTGATTTAATTCCTTTAATTTGGCATAAAACATCTCTACTTATTGCTGTTCAAGTGATTTACGTGAATTTTATTGTTATTTTTTTATCATACAATTAAAATTAGGCGAAATTTCTTTCGATTATCTTTAACCAATAAAAAGTTATATATTAACCAAATGCTTAAGTATGTTTTTAAGTAAATCAAAATGAAGAGACTAATTATCAAATTTCAGCCTGGTAGAGAGGCAAAATCAGAATTAGACCTTTATTTGTATAGTTGTACAAAACTTTGGGTCAAATTCTATTATTAGTCCTTATTATATGCGTAAGTTACGTATTTAATCCATTTATTCTAATTTGATCAATTTTTGTTTATATATATTTTCAAAATTTGAAATTTCAATAATGGCACGTAATATAGCAATTAAATCTATTAAGTCAAATTCAACTATTAGTCTTGTACCGTCAATTTTGTTTATATTAGATCCATTAATTAAGATGACATATTTTTTTAATATTATGTGAAAATAGCATCTTTTTTTGTATTATTCATGTTAGTTTCAAGGGCGAATCTAAGGGGGCTGGCAGGCTCCTCGGCCCCCCTAAAATGGAAAATTTTCTATTTTGACCTTTTAAAATTTTTAAAATTTTAAATTAGTAAAAGTAAAATTACACTTTGGCCCCTTAAAAATGATAATTTTTTTATTTAATCTTTTAAAAATTACATTTTTACTATCATAAAAATTACAATTTAATTTCACGCCCCCTAAAAAGATTTTCTGGCTTCACCCCTAGTTTGTTTTATTATCTATGTTTGAGTTCATAGTTATCTTTTCTAACAATGTTGCCTCCAAAGTTCGAACTTGCATTCTGTCTTTAAAAGAGCAATGTGTATTGCTACTACACTCAAGACTTATTGTTGTAAAAATAATAAGTTAACATGGCATTACGCGTATCATATCCCGTATATATATTATATTACAATGTTCTAGCTATATAAAGAAATGAAAATCCATGTTGGCATTACAATTTTTTGACAAGCATAAATATAAATATAATGTGCTTCAACGCACTCGAACCCATATTCTCCTACATTGGCAACAATACCCATATCAATCAAGCTAAAACTCAATCAGTTAGTGATAATATGTTTGTCAAGTAATATTTTGAAAAAGATCAGTATTTGGTACACTGGCAGTGTATTTATTTTATTCCATAAGCAGCCTTAAAAATTATCACGTGTTTTTTTTAATATTTTACTACATCTCTATAAGATAATTGTCAAACCCTAACATTGCTTGTGGAATCTACAAACTCCTCCGGTAGTGAATCAAACATTAATCTTTTTGAAAATAGTTAAATTTAGCTTAAAGAATTTAACAATAACCATTTAGAACAAAGACGTAAGTTTAAAATTTAAAAAGTATAAAGACTGAAAAACATCATACGACAATACAAAGGCTAAATCCAGATTAAATTACATGTATCATTTAATGAGAATGCATCTAATGGGTGATCCTTCAGCACCAAGCAACCTTAAAGGTAAGCAATGTACATTATATATCCCAGTCGGAACATCATCAAGTTTTAAGCCCTCTACTAGAATGATTTCCTGCATTATCCCAACTCGAAAGTGAGTGTTGGAATATAGTTATGTGTTTAATACGAATATACTTAAAGTTTATTCATATGTTTCGAGGATCATATTTAATATTCATGTTTGAATATAAATCGACCTGACACGAATAATTTAAGGAAAAGAAAAGGATTCAAATTGTAAAAAATTCCTTACCCTGCTTTCAAAGAATTCAAGATGAGCCGAAACCAAATGATCCTCACATGCAACGGATAAGAAATCGACTCCTAAAAAATTCATCAGCATAATTACTTATATTGCAAGGAAACAACCAAAAATCGAATTAACTCAGTCGGTTCATGCAATTGTTTTTAAAAAAATTCTAAAAGGTTTGGGATTTGTATCCTAGAATTTAATATCCTTTTTCCTATTTCCAAATGATTGAGACAAAAGAAAATCAAAGTAATGTAATACTATAAAAAACGAATCGATGATTGAACTGATCAGATCATTGATTTTATATTTAAGTTCTCAACAACAAATAAAGAAAAAATATAGAAAGTCACAAACCGATTCAATAGGTTGAATTAACGATTTTTTTTATCTCAATATCCATCTCTTTTACCAGTTATATCAATTTGATTTATATCTAGTTATATACCATCGATTTAATAGAATGTATACCAGCTCAATTAGTTAATCTAGTCTAATTCTGACATCATTGAAATAATGTAGTTATGTGATAATATGAAGAACATCCCTACAAATCTTGCTCTTCAATTTTTTGTTGCAGTACCTTAAAATTCGTACCTGACATGTATACAAATGTCAATACAGGGATATGGTCCTCTAAAGATCCTCCAAGACATGAAATTTTTGAAAAAACATTGTATATATTTATAGGTAAAGTAACGTGCTATTTTATTATAGTGGGATTCCATAGAATCTTTTTTAAATTAACAATTGTGATTGAAAGACATAAATGAAGAAACTATAATCGTTTGATAAAGTCACAGTAAAAATTAGAAAATTGTGCTCGTGACCTAGAACTTGTTAAATCAGTTACTGAATACATTGTTTTTCTTTGGAAATCAATCTCTCTTTTTTAGTGTTGAAACTGGTTGAATTGATTAAAATGTAAACTCACATCTCTTAATGAAAATCCTATGTGGCATGATCTATGGTGAATTAGTGTTTCTTTTTTTTTGTCCTTTTTATTTCAACCATTAATTTAAAAGGATCCTACGTGATCTCACTATAATCGGGATCTTTAAATAAATATCAAAATATTTATATCAAATAAATACTTGTATCCAATCCTAACACTCAAATCCGAGTAATTGTTGATCTTACCTACAAGTTTGATGTCAGTGTTCTTCACCAGCCATCTTGCCCCATCTGTTGTGAATCCAACATAGCTAGAATCGTACTCACTTTTAAACATAAGCCTCCTGAAATTGAGAAAACAGAAATATCCAAAAATAAATTTATTCAGAGGTCCTTATACTCTTCACAAAGTCAGAATTTATTTAGGTTTCAAAGTTTAATTCTAATATTAACAGTGTTGAATTTTTTTTGTTAAATTTATTGGTGTAGAATTTTGAAATAAAGAAAATATTCACATGGTGATGGTAGTAATGTAACTAAAAATAAAAGATTTAACCAAAATAATTTTAATAGTATTAATAGTTGGATCTGAATTTTAAAATATGAAAAGTAGAAAACTAAATTTCTAAAATAAAATTACATTGACTAAATTGTGAATTTCAAAAAAAATATATATATATATATATAAGAACTTATAGCATATTTTAACTTAAACATATATTCATATCAGACACATACTGTCGTATTTAGTGTTCTAAAAAGAACACGACGCACTCCTTTAGGAATTTTCAACGACTCCATAACTTTGGCTGCCAAAAACAAAAGATTACCATTTGTTATAATATCTACGTTTATTTAACGATATTTGAGAGAGTTTGGAAAAGTTTAATAAATTTAAGACGGAAACAAAGTTGGTTCAATTTATGAGTTGAGCTTCGCTAAAGTTGAGCTAAATCCAACACGTTTTCAATTAAATAATATGTTATTTGTTTATATATATTATCCTTTTCGTATTATATGAAAAATTAATATATAATTTTGCAATTTAAATTTAAAATTTTAATAAAACATATATAAAATTATAAATATTAAAGAAAAATAGCGCATATTTTATAAGGGTTAATATTTGGTACAATAGAAGTGTATTTTTTATTTCACAAGCAATCTTAAAAATGGTCACGTGTCTCTTTATTTAAAATATTTATTTTTAATATTTTACTATAAGTTAGTTTTAGTACATTGCTAGTGTATAAATATTATTCTATTTTACTATACTCTTATAGGCCACTTATTAACCTCTAACCCTACTTGTAAAGTCTAAAACTTTACTATCAATTGTGCCAAATATTATTTCTTTCTATACAAACAATATAAATACAAACCATCCTAAATAAATTTGGGTTAATAATTTTTAAAAATATAAACAAATTTAAACAAAGATTAAAGCTTATATTTTGGTTGGACCGGACTTGGTAAATCATATATTGTATTAATGTCATTCATGAGCAAGGTTCAATCAGACTGGGTTATTTTTTTATGGGGTACAAGCAATGTTTTTAAAATCAAATTGAAGGTCGAATTCGTTAAACCCTCGATTCGTTAGTCCAACAGGTTCGATAAAAAATCATTAAAAAAAATGATTCAACCTATTTTTAACCGATTCAACTAGTCCGTGCTATTTTCAATCAGTTCAACCAGTCCGTACCAGTTCCCCTTCTAATTAGTTTAAAGTCATCATTCGAATCAATACCCTGACCAATTTCTCAATCCAACTGATCTAACCAGTCTGTCTAATTCAAACATGATTAGGTACAAACATAATCACAAAATAATATATCCGAACAAAATACATATAAAAGATAATTTAAATCATAAAAACTCAAAACAGAAAACATTCGTGTCGGAATTCAAGCTAAAATAAATTCGAATGGAGGTCATGTATGGCATTAATCCCATTTATGGGCCGGGTCAGGTCCACTCCGCCCATTGTCACTATCAAATATTCAACTTAAATTCAAAGAAGAGTATTTAGAAATGGTATTACCAGTTATATTACTGTCCCTCGGCACATCCACTAACAAAGCTGGCCCTGCGGCATTTAAACAAACGCCTAGTGTTCATCGTCGATTAACATTTGAAAAAGAAGATTAATAACGGCGGTGGGCGTTTACCGTTAAGGACTTCAAGGTCAAGGGTGTCGACATCGAACCCGGCGTCGAAGTAACGGTCGATCATATGGCCCGGCGCGTCGACGTGTGTGCCGCTATGAGTCGGTAGTTTCATCAGTGAGTTATTAGCCAACGACCCATTCTTCATGCTGGCGGGAAGCCAAAGGAACCGACCCAGACCATCCTTTCTCTCCCATGACGGCATATCCATGGTGTATCTATGGCTAATATCGAAGATTCTCCCGTCGCCGTAAACTTCACGCCGAACGGGAACCGGGTAATCGTCCATCATGGAAACTGTGCACTCCGTTGACACCGAAGTGGAAGCTGCGGCGGCGGATAGGAGGAGGAGGAGAAGCGGAAGAAACATGGTTTTGGTCATTTTTGGAGCGTATATCGATATGATTCTCAAATAAACAATTATGAAGCTAACAGCTTAAGGTCTTAGCCACATATATTAATATAACAGTGACAGATTCCATTTTTGTGGGGAATTGTGTATATGTCTCTGTGTGTGTTGATTATTTGTCTCTGAATAAATTTGTTAACTAAATAAGCTAAAGAAGAAGACAAAAGGGATTAGGCATGTGGCTGATTTTGCCATTTTGGTTCCCAATTTTGTGGATTTTTCTTTTTTGGGTAAACTACAAAAATAGTCACTAAACTATGTCTTTAGTTCTATTTTGGTCATTAAACTATTAATTTTTTTGATTTAGTCACTTAACTTTTCAAAATCAAATATTTTAGTCACTCTTCTGTTAGATGAGTGACGGAAAGATGATGCAGGCCTTTTTTATCGGCCTAATAACAAATTTAGCCCTCTAATATTTACACATTTTATCAATTTGATCCTAAAATTTATTGAATTTTATAATGTTGAGGGCTAAATTTATTGAATTTTTGGAATTCGAACTACAATGACAAATTGTATAAACATTGAGGGCCAAATTTGTGGATTTTTTTTCAGATTTATGATCAAATTAATAGAATGTGTAAACATTTGAAAGTTAAATTTGTTATTATGTCAATAAAAAATGCCTATGTCAACTTTTCGTCATTCATCTAGTGACAACTAATGGGAAAGTGACTAAAATATTTGATTTTGAAAAGTTGAATGACTAAATCGAAAAAATTAATTGCTATTTGGTCCTAATTCTAAAAATTAAACAAATTTAACCTTTAATGTTTGTACATTTTGTCAATTTAGTCCAAATTCTAAAATTTATAAATAAAATATTCAAAATATAAAACATTTAAAATAATAATAATCAATCAAAACCGAAAATCAAAATAGGTAAAATTTTCTTAGTTATGATGAAAAACCCACAAAATACTTCTACTTTTGATATGTGCAACCGCACAACATTGTGATTAAAAAATAAAAAGAAAAAAAGTTCAAAATTTTCTTCCCTGTTATCAGATTTTTTGGTCAACCAAACAAAAGAGAGAAACTTTGTAAAACAACATTCATCCATTCATCTCCTTCTCCGTTCATTTTCAAGCTTCCAATTATCTTCATACTTTCGCCCAAACCTCACAATCTCAAATACCATACTAAATCCATACCCAACTTACTAAACTCATACTACATCATCACTTTGCCATTGAGTACTCACCAGTAATCTCGATTAATTCTATCAATTCAATTATTAATTACATAAATTGAACTAGACCAAATTAACATATTTAAATTGATTCGATACCAATCAAAACTCAAATAATTAGATTGATTTCTATTGATTTAATAAACAATTAATGGATTTTTTTATGTCCATTCGTTAACTTAAACAAATAATCGAGTATATTAATGTTCATTACTATTTAAGATTTTAGGGCACAACTACAATTGTACTTACTATATAAATTATGTACATCAACATAATTGATTGATAATCCAAGATTAAAATATCACATAAGTCTTTGTACTATTTAAAATTTGAAATTTAATCATTGTATTTTCATTCTTAAGAATTTTATCTATTTACTTTTTAGATTTCAAAATTTAAGTTTAATTATTAACACTGTTATTTCTTTTTGTTAAATTCAAGTTCATTTGAATGCTGTTTAATTTTTTAATTTAAAATAACAAAATGTCACACCAACAAATTTAACAAAAAATATTAACAGTTGGACTTAGATTTTAAATTTTAAAAAGTGGATGGATTTATGACATTTTAACCTAACCTCCGTATATTCAGAACTAGACCAAAATAAATATAGATAATACACATATAAACTAAGATAAACCCGAAGAAAGCCCACACATTGCAAGACTCGAACGTAGGTGTTTAAAATCCCAATACCTCAACCTTATTAACACGATAAGGTTTTATTCACAAGGTTCATTTATAGATCATTCGAAAATCCATTTTATACTCATACAAAAAATTTTATTTAAAAGGTTAAGAGCTAAATTTATCTAAAAAAAATAAGGGTCAAGTTGACAAAAAAATATATAACTATTAATGGTTAAATTTATCACTATGCCTATTAAGTTTATACATTCGAATTACTACGAGCAAAATTAAACATTAAAAAGCACAACTTTGATATAATCTACCCTAAGACAGAATAACTCTCGAAAGGATCTCCATATAAGGGCCATATATGATTTAAATGGTATAAACGGAAAACTAACTTGAATCAAGATATTTGGACCGTTTACAAAATATAAATTAAAATTTAAAGTTTTAGGACTAATTTGATTTCTATTTTTTATTTATGTAATAACTAATTTTAATTTGTTATGATATAAAAATAAATGTTTTATATTTAAAATAATAAAACTAACTTAAATTCTATATAAAAGGGTATTTTTTTAAAAAAATTCATATGTTTTTCTTTACTTAAAATTATTCTTTTAAAAAAATTTATCGTTTAAAAGCCATAAAACAAAAATTATTTCATTAAAATAAATCGAAAGATCTAAAAATTAAACTAAATCAGATTTGAAAAAAATTAAAATTCGAAATCAGCTAATCTGTACCAAAAATGCCAAGACATGATTGGCTATATTTGGGGCACTTAATTGTGGACGTTGGCAAACGAAGAAGTCTAAAAATATCTCACGTACGGAGGTTCCACGTGACCTTTTAATTGGGGTTAATAATATTCAATGTTGAATTTAGTACTATTTTTATAATTTGTTATTTATATTTAATTTTAATATTTAATTTCATACTTGATTTTTTCTAATCAAGTACACGAGTTTAGCTTTAATATTAAATCCGAGACTTGAATTTTCTTTTTTTGTTTCAATTAAGTATTTATGTTTTTTATTATAATACACGTGTTAAATATTCACTAAGTCGCATTATATCATTTGGTTTGGGTACCACATTAAATATTAAAATTATACTTTAAGTACCAAATTGAATATTAAAACTAAACTTAATTATCAATCGGGATATTAACCTTTTAGTTATGAATAGTGGTTAATTGAATAAAGGTAAATGTACCGAGAGGTCCCTTTATTATAGGGTTGATCAATTAGTCCTTCTAATATTAAATGGAATAATTTAATCCTTATATTATTAAAAATGAATTAAATAATGTTAAATTAAAATATAGTTAACATTTATTATTTAATAGAGTTTGTAAATTAAATTTTATTTGAAATTTTAAAATAATATAAAAACTAAATCAATCTATTTAATAATAATCCATAAAATACGTAAATTTCCTATATATTTTAACCATTAAATAAATATAATTTATAAATTTATTTAATTAGAATATTTGAAACCGAATATTATTGATTGTTATCCGAATATAAAAAGCCTAAATGAGTTGACTTTAAGGAAATTTTTCATGCACTACCACACTTCATGATTACTCATCCGCTTAACTTTGATTCTCTTTTACGTCTTAAATTCATTGTTAAATGATTTTTATCATAAAAGTTAAAAAGTTAAAATTTTAAAATTTTCATTTTTTATTTTTGTATTTATTAAAACGAGTAATTAATCATCCGTATTTTATAGACTCATTAATAGAGTAAATTCTAGCCACGAGTTTTAATAATTAAAAGAAAGGAATACATAAAATAGTTAGCTTAAATCTAGCTTATTATTTAATAATTTAGTGAAATATTTATAATAATTTATTCTATTATAACTATAAAAAATATAATGATAAATTTAGTTTTTAATATTTATATTTCAATTTATTTATTTATTAGCTAAATTTAGCCTTCAACGCCTTAAAAGAGTGAAATCATTTTTTTAAACGGAAATGTTGGTGAATATATTAATTTTTTTTATGATATGGGCATAACAACCCGCATAATAGTCCACGATACTTTATATTGACATGACTTTATTTGTTTTATATGTCGATCAATAAATTATAAATATTAAAAAGTTTACAAAATATTCAAAATAAAAAAAATTTAACATAAAGTACATGTGAATTTTCATGTAGGCTATCATATTTGAAATTTTAACGTTTTGGTCAACATTTGCGTTAAAAAAGACAACAATTTGATTTTTTTTTTCAAAAGATTAATACTCAAATTTAACTCTTTTTAAATGGTTGAGAGTCAAATTTAAATTAAAAAGGGATCAAAATGATAAAAATATAAACATCAAGAACTTAATTTGCAATTATACCGGAAAAAAACATTGCAGCTTTGTTTTTCCATTTCTTTAATGGTTTTGTTTGTTAGGTTGCTGTAACCGAAATATTTATGAAGTTGTTACCAGTTTGACATATATGAAAATATATTCTTATAATAATTAAATTGAAATAAATTATTGAATTAAATTATAAAAAAATATAAACCAAATTGATTTATATAGTTGTCAAGAACAATTGAGTTGGTATAATTAATTATAAATTAAATATTTAAAGGGTACTTAAAATAATTAATAAACAATGTACTCAAAATGCCCCATGTTTAACCAACTTTTATTTCATTGCAACTGGTAATTGGTATGAAAATTATCAAGTACTTTAAAAAATATAAAAAAATAATTGAGTTAAGTACATTTTAAGTCACTCTATTATAGAGACCTTATTAAATGAATTAATTTAGTCTCGATACTATTAAAAAGAATCAAATAAGGTAAAATTTTATTAGTGTTAAAATTTAATGTTTAAAAGAAATATTATGCTGATTGAAGTTTTAGCTCGATTGTCATAGGAATTGTTACTAATGCAGGAGGACGTAGGTTCAAGTGCATTGAAGTGTATTATCTTCTTATTTATGGTTTGGGGAGGGGTTATAAGTAGTTATAGGCATTGTGTCAGAAACTGCAAATGAACAAACAAATAATCTTCACCCTTTCCTGACATAATTCTGGGACTTACTAAGTATTTTCACCCTTTCCTGACATAATCAAAAGGTCTAATTTTGCCCTTAATCCTAGTACTTTTTGAAATTTTTAGTCCCGTTACTTTTAATTCCAGTAATTCAGTCCCTTTATTTTTTAATTTATAAATTAAAGTCCAATTGTTAATATCGTTCTATTAATTGATTTATTTAAAATGTGTTGTCAATAGGATTGTAATTTTTAAATCAAATATTTATATATTAGAACGCTAAATATTCAAATTTAATGTAAGTCTATTGATAGTGTTATTAATTGAACTTTAATAAGATGAGTAGAAAAGCTGAATTCCTAAAGATGGATTAAATTTCAAAAATTTGGAAAACAAA
The DNA here is from genome assembly GCF_025698485.1 of Gossypium arboreum. Lineage (NCBI taxonomy): Eukaryota > Viridiplantae > Streptophyta > Magnoliopsida > Malvales > Malvaceae > Gossypium > Gossypium arboreum. The sequence goes on along the minus strand of NC_069070.1, from coordinate 122,846,276 downwards.
TGGATTGGAGGTAAAATTAAACCTAAATTAAATATATAGATATTGGTTGACTGGTCATGAGTTGTGCGGATATGTATGACACTCATCTATTTAATGAAAAAACACTATATTCTAAATCTATTATTATAATAAAATTTTGTCTCAATTAACACACAAATCAAAATAAAATTAAAAATATTAGTATATTTTATTTAATTAATTATTTTGATACAACAAACGTTAAAAAAAGCATCCACTTTTAAATTTAACATAATTTTATGCACCTAACTTATAATTCAACTTTAAAAAGTTCTTACATTTTTACCAAACGACTAACCGTTCATTTTGCAACGCATTTTTTTTAATTTAAACAAAAGGGTTAATTGACCAAATATCCTCAATTTATCATCTAAATTCTAAATTGATCCTAAATAAGGGAAAGTATATAACTTTCGATTGGTGCAAGTGGTGTGAGTAGAGAAGTCTATACAATAATAATTTTAACAGCCTGGTCACTTAAATAAAAACTTTCAAATAATTAAGTCATTATTTTGTAACTTTTTAAAATTAAGTAATCAATATATAAACTTACTAATAATTAATGACTTTAGTGTAATTTACCCTTATTTTTCTTTAGTGGTGTCCAACCATTACATATTTTTTTCAAAGCACTACCATCCAAAAAAAACCCTTGATTGAAACTCCTTTAAAGTTTGCATCATACTCCATTGATGACATTCACAAGCTTTAAAAAAAACCCTACAAAATAGAGCAAATTTCATTGAAAAAATGTTCAATCTTGTTCATTTTCTTGTTTTTGTTCTTCATCATCTTCTTCAAGCTCAAGCCTTAACATTACCACAAGATATTTCAGCTTTAAAAGCCTTTAAATCCTCGATCAAACAAAGCTCAATCCCATCATGGTCTTGCCTAGCTTCATGGGACTTTTCCGACGACCCTTGCGCCGTCCCCCACCGTACTCGCTTTATTTGTGGCGTTTCTTGCTCGCCGGACGCCACTCGTATCACCCAAATCACGCTTGATCCTATTGGTTACTCGGGTCAACTCACCCCACTCATTTCACAACTCACCCAACTCACCACACTCGATCTCTCTGATAACTATTTCTTCGGTCGTATACCTTCTTCCATTTCTTCTCTACGTAATCTCCAGACTCTGATTCTAACATCCAACTCGTTTTCCGGCTCGATTCCTGACTCAGTCACGGCTCTCAAATCGCTTGAAACATTAGACCTTTCTCATAATGCTCTTTCCGGGAAATTACCGAAATCACTTAACTCGCTTACGAGTTTAAAGAGGCTCGACCTGAGTTACAACAAACTCACTGGATTTCTACCGAAACTGCCGTCTAATTTATTGGAACTTGCTTTAAAAGCAAATTCTTTATCTGGGTATGTCTCGAAATCAACTTTCGACGGGTTAACTCGGTTAGAAGTCGTTGAACTCAGTGACAACTCGTTTTCCGGTACCCTGGGAGCATGGTTCTTCCTCTTACCGTCGTTACAACAAGTTGATTTAGCCAACAACAGCTTTACACATGTCGAGATCTTGAAGCCCGCCGGTGGTAACAGCGACCTCGTCGCTATTAACCTTGGGTTCAACAAGATCGGAGGGAACCTCCCGGTGAACTTCGCCGACTATCCGATTTTGTCTTCCCTGTCCTTGCGTTATAATCGATTACGTGGCGCCATCCCATTGGGTTACAGCAAGAAAAAGTCTTTGAGGCGATTATTTTTGGATGGGAATTTCTTGATCGGAATACCACCGGCAGAGTTTTTCGCCGGCGATACCGAGGTTACAGGAAGTTTGGGCGATAATTGTCTATGGGGATGTCCGGCGAATTCTCAGCTGTGCTCGCCGCGGCAAAAATCGTACGCAATTTGCAAGCGAGCTTATAGTGGGAAACCAAGGTCCTAAGAGTCAAATTTTAGTCAACGTTTTTTATATTTTTAAATAATAATAATATAGTTAAAGAATTTGTGCAATAATTAAATAATTAATATGATGTAAATATAGTTTAATGGATTTGTTTTTTCTTTAAATAATGATTAGTGGTGTCAGCTTTGCTGGTACTTTGATGTTCATCCCTTCATTCTCAAGTTTGGTTGATTTTCCATGTGTTTTTTTCGAAAATAAAAGTTTTTTTTATTTATTTATCAAAGTTTATTTTTAGTTATGGTTGAGTGGAGTAAAATTTACGTATGATATAATAAATATATGTTTTTTTGTTTTTTTTTCATATGATTTTTATTAAAGGAAAAAAATAGAGGTACAGACTACAGACTTTTAAAAGAAAAAAGTAGAATACAAAACACAGCATGTAATGCTTCCGGAGGGAGACTATGAGGTGGCAACACAAAAATGGAATCCCACAAGTCACCATGGAGCCAGATGGGAGTCGACATTGGAGAAGGGATCCATGGCCAATGAATGGCTTCAACCACCAATCCTGTAGGCTGGTACAACAAAACACGAGCTCCGTCTAGCGAAGGACCATGGTGAATGTGATAGATAGCACTCAGAGATAAAGGCTATAGGAGAGAAGAAAGGGGGTTAGGCCCAAAGTCAGGAGCGATCGGAAAAAGGCTTCTAGATCACTGATAGAAGGTCAATGAACGAGAGGGGCACGGTTCAGACTTCATTTTGTACAAATAAAAGAAAAGGAGGAAGGAAAAAAGATCGGACAATGGCCGACACAAGGTTGATCGTGCCAACAATCACAATGGAAATGGGGAAAGCGAGGCTTCAGAGAGAGAGGAAAAGAAAAAAGAAATTGTAAGGTGCATTGTTGTATTTCTACATAAGAGTGAAACAAAAAAATAAATAAATAAGGGGCCAAAAATGAATAAAAATTAAGAGAGAATAAAGTGTAATTTTATCATTATTTTAATTTGTGATTTCATAAAAGTTGAAGAAACTATATAAATAATTTTTTTTTAGATGAGAGGTTAGAGAACATTGTTAGAAAGAAGAATACAAATTTTAAAAGAATTAAGTTTTATAAATCATAAAACGAACAAAAATACAAATGCCTAAAAATAAATACTCTAACCCTAAATATATATATATTTGAACAAAAATATAAAATGCATCCATTAAATATATATACATTTTCTCTTCTATAGTTGCCATCCATATAGAAATCTTTTTCCATCATGCGAATGGTCGTCCGACCTCTAAGTTAGTGTCGCTCACCCCTTCCTGCCCTCCATAATGTTCTCCATTTGCTCTTCATTGTCCTTTGTTTTCACTTGTCCAGCCTTTGGGGGTTGTCGGATCTTATCTTTTTTGTCACCAATGAGTCCTTAGACAATTTGTTGGGGGTTGGAGGGGGGGGGGGGGGGAAGAAGGTTCTTGCTAGCTCTGTTTTGGTTGGAACAAGGCTCGAAGGATGGTTACCCCGTCGGCCTTTAGGTTTTATTTTGTCTTGGGGCATCTTTGACACCATCTCCTCATCATGTGAGTAAAGATAACCTAGAAGCCCCGCCCCTTTTTTGTGCTTTGGTCGAGGATTCAGCCGTAGGTCGAGCAACCATTTAGGGTTTCCTTTTTTATGTTATATCGTCTTCTATTTTGTTGCCAATCAGAGAAGGTCCATGGCTTGTGCGACTGTTGCTTCTACTTGTGGACGCGATTCTCCCCTCTTGTATTCCCGATATTACTACACTAGCCTTCCACTCTAATTTCGACCTGATTTCAAGATGGAGCTTGTTTACCTTCACGATCATGCTTGTGATGCTCCTCTATATCGTAATTCGTTTGAAGTGAATGATGTTGCCCGCTTCGGTTTTATTCTTGAGGGTTGAAATTAGAGTTATTCAACCTTTGGGTTTTCTTTTTCTCCAAGAGTGAACCTATAAACTCTTTCACTAATGTACACTAGTACCGTTATTATTGATATTTTATATATTTTTTTATTTACTTCCTTTCATTCGAGTGTAACATTACAATTTTTATTTTTTATTTTTTTATACAATATTTAAAACTACCCATAATCGCTCATCAATCTTTAAATAAAAAGATAATACACTTTTATACACTCGAACTCACATCCTTTTATATTGACAACAATATCATTATCAACTAAGTTAATATACAATCGATTTATAAAAAGCTTTCTAGCTATTCCAACAAGAGAAGAGTCATGAAAAGCAGTTTCATTTCAACAACCATGTATCATTTAATATTTGAATTTAATTTTAATGTTTAATTTGACATTTAGACTAAACGACATCATGGGACTTGATGAATATGTAATATGTGTATTTTGGTAAAAGAAAAAATTAAGTACTTAATTAGAATTTAAAAATTGTCAAATTGAAAGAAACTCGTATATAATATTAAATATTAAAGTCAAATTCAGGTATCAAATTGAACATTAAAGTAAAACTCAAATCCCAAAATAGTATATTAACCTTTGGTTTTTTTTTTTACAATGTTTGGATTTAGAGTTAATTAAGGATGATATTATGCTCAACTCTTTTTTCCCAAATTTTTTAGGGTTATATTTAACTCCGGACTTATACCATAAGGCAAATGAAGAATCAGAACAATATAAATAATATAATCGGCACGAAAATGAAATAAAATATGATACATATAGACCAATTGCGAACTCCAAAAACAAACTAATAGCACACAATTTTACTACATTTATTTTATTTGACTACTACCCTAATGCTTTGCCAAATTCATAATTGGGTGACCATTATACCTCAGCTTCAAACATCATATGGCAAAAAATTTAATCCGGTCACCAGACCAAATTGAAGCAAAACCGTCAACATCGACTCATGGAAGCAAATAGCAACAACAATGACAACAAATGAGGCCTCGGGATTTAGGTACTTTCAGAGATTACCCTGATTTTGGATTCAAGCAAGCACCAAATATAGCAAACATAATAAAATCCAGTGGACCAAATCGAAGCTAAAATGTCAACATCGACTTGAGGAAGCAAATGGAATAGCAACAACAACGATGGCAATGACAACATAATGAAGCCTTGAGATTTAGGTAGTTTTCAGAGATTACCTTGTTTTCGGGTTCAAGAAAGCACCAAAGCCAAAAGATGGGAATGAATATGGCAAACATAATCAAGTCCAATGAACCAAATTGAAGCTAAAAGCTCAATATTAAATCAAAGAACCAAAAGGAACAACAACAACGACGACTGCAACAACATAATGAAGCCTTGGGATTTGGGTACTTTAAGATTTACCTGGTTTTAGGATTCAAGCGAAGGACCATAGCCAGGACAAGGGAAGGTAAATGGAAAACACAATAAAGTCCAGTGGACAAATTCGAAGCTAAAAGGTCAACATCAAACCAAAGAAGCAAACACAAACAAACAATGGATATAATGACGCCTTGGGATTTGAGTACTTCCGGATTTACCTGGGTTTCAGATTCAAGCAAAGCACCATAGCCAAAACAAGGAAATGAATATGGCAAACATAATAAATGTGGACAAATTTGAAGCTACAAGGTCAACATCAAATCAAAGAAGCAAATAGAACAACAACGACAACGACAACGAAGACAACTATGACTATGACTTAATGAAGCCTTGGGATTTAGTTACTTTGAGATTGATATTACCCTGTTTTTGGGGCTGAGCAAGGGGAAGATTGTGATGGTGGGGCATTGAAATGGGTGAGAAAAGCATCAGCTAACATGTGCCCCAACTTAACCTGAGCCTCGGTTGTTAAATGAAGATTGTCCTCTTTCAGAGCCAACCCTTTGGCATCCACACATATTACGTTCGGAAGATCGATCCCGAGTTGTGCTTCCCTCACTTTCTCCATGTATCTCTCATCCCCTGATGCAATTGCAACCTGCAAATTATTCACCACATAATGAGCAGCATGCAATATGATTATTTCATAACGTTGATCACCAATCATCATCAGTGTTGTTAAAGATTAAAGTGTAAAAATAAGCACTTGCCAAAGATTGTAGTGAAGTAAGAAACAATACGTATGTGCAATGTATATGTATGTATATATAGCAATTATTGTTTTATCACGTATGTTGTTGAGTACTAAAAATATTTATAAGAGGAGAGTTTGATAGCATCTCATTTCTTCCTAGTAGAGGTATATATAAAACTAACTAAAAAGTGACAAGTAATAAGCGTCTCAACATCATATAATATGAATTATTAATGTATTAAAATTTGTAAAAAAAAAAAAATCAAATTCTGCTATTAATTTCCATACTATATTTAAGTTGTGGGTTTAGTCTATATACTCTGAGTTTATCAATTTTAGTCCCTATACTTTCTAAACTTTGATAATTTCAGTCCTAATCCTAATGGTAGCAGCTAAATTCTTTACATCATATTCTATTGTTAGTCCTGCACAATACCTAGTTGTGGATTTAATAAATGCACTCCAATTTGTTCCCTTTTATTCTCTGCGCTATACGAATTTTGAAATTTCAGTTCTGACTAAATTTTTTTGTGCATATTACATAAAAATAGCAAGAGATAATATGTTTATTGTATAAGATTTTGGAAATAATGGAATTTATATCAACCAATTTCACTGAAATTTCAAAATTCGGAAGAAAAAAAAACCTAATTAGAATGTAAGGACTAAATCCAGAACTTATGCATAATCAAGAACCTATGAATAAAAATTAATGATCCAAACCTGAATGATAGGAAGTGAAGGCAACCCAAGATCCTCACGCACATTATGAATCAACCTCTCCATGTTTTCCTTATAAGCTTCAGCAGTATGATACGACGGCGTATCACTCTCCCCTTGGTACCAAAGCAAAGCCTTGATTTCCCCTTTAGTCTTCTCCACGCTCTCTTTACTTCTCTTAAGCATGTTATCATACAGGTGCTGCCCACGTTCCCATTCCTTGATTGCAGTGCCACCCACGGCGCAAGGGACTAGACCCAAACACTCTCCGCCGCCGCCGAGATGGTCCTTCACCGCATTGGCGAATGACATCCCGGGCCCCACTCCACAGGCCTTACGGACGTCGATGTCGTGGTGTAGCGGCTCCCGGGCAGGTTCCCAGTGGAGTTTGGCGCTAAGGCGGATGATGGAAGCGTGTGGTTGAGAATCAAGTGGGACGACGCCATCCCAGTGGTGGTGGTGAACGCCGCCTCGGCCTGCCATGTTGCTTTGGCCTGAAAGGATGAAAATGTGTTTGGGTGTTTGTGGGTATTGCTTTTGCTCTGTAACAGGGATTATTGTTTCCTCCATGTCTATGGATTCTGGGATTTGTTGGGTTTGATTTTGATTATCCTTTAAGACTTGGTTTGGTTGAGAATTTGAAGCTAAAAATGGTGATGGAGATGTAAAGTTTGTTCTTTGCGCAAGTAACGATAGCGAGCTTTTATTATTACCATTTAGGTGGGTGTGTGATTTAAAAACTAGGTGTATGATTCAGCAGTGATGTGAAAGCAGACTGGACCATTCCCTCGAAAATCGATTGGTATATATTGGTTCCCATAAAAGATTCAATGTGATTTATAATTTTTTAAATATTTTTTTTATGAATTTTTAATTGTTTACATAAAATATAAAAATTAAGATTAAAACAATTATTTTCAGTTGGATCGGTGGTTGACTCGTTTAGGTCATCGATTTGTCGGTTTGACCGGTTCGATTTAAACATTATTAAAAATAAAAAAAAAACAAAAAAAATTATTTAACTATTGGTTCAATCGATTTTTTAAGTGGTTCAACTGTTTGTACTGTTTCTTGGTCTAATCGATTTAAAGCCACTTTCAAACCAGTCCTCTGATCGGCCGATCTAGCTCAAACAACGTTGTATTAAAATTGTTATTATATCAATTAAAAAAGTGTCACTTAATAGTCGACTGAGCAAAAAAATGTTTTCAAAAAGTTTAACGGTGAAATTTATAATTTTTTTGTTAAGTGACCAAAATAATATTTTACCCAATGATGGTGTACTTTGCCCTAAAAATACTCATTTGGAAGCCATGTAACTAAAAGTGTTGACATGTAATGAACAAGGTTATTTGAACCGGATCGGACTAGTTGATCAGATTGATTGGATTGTGAACTGACCGGAGTATTGGTTTGGAGAAAGTCATTGAACCGGTTGGCCCATGAATCGATAATGATCGATTGAATCAGATTTTTAATGATTTATTTAATCAATCATATAGACCGACAAATCAGTGGCATGACCAGTTTGACTACTGTTTTGATTTTGAGAACCTTGATAATGAATTTGAATTTAACAAAATAATTTAAACAATGTCAACTTTTGGATCTCGATTATGAAATCTAATAAGTACAATGACTAAATTCTAAATTTATGAAAAGTAAAATGACTTATGGGATCTTTTAACATTTGTTTAATTATTGTTGGATCACTAGTCAAATCCATTGAACCACTAATCCATGATCTAACTAGTTTAATCATTGGCCAAATTTTAAAACATTGATTTTTAGTCTTTGTACTCTACGTAACTTGCACATTTAGTTCAATTTTAGTCATTATACTTTTCGAAATTATTAATTTTAGTTTTGATATTTTTTAATTCTTGAAAATTTAGTCCTATTTTAAGTAGTAGGAATTAAATATGTTTGGTTAAACTCTACTATTAGTAGTGTTCTCTGCGTAGAATTGTTGATTTAGCATTGTTCTCCAATTAGACCATTCACAATCATTATATTTTTAATTTCAAAATTTTAATCTTGATGTAAACAATAATCATTAAGTTTGTTAATTGATTTTTTATGAGTAATATGTAGAAATAATAAGCTAACATGGCATTACATAAGATTGAGTTTTTCTACGGCTAGGCCAGGTCATAGGTAAATTAATTGAGTCTGATATATTTTGTCCAAATTATCTGTAGCTTAACAACAAATTATATCGATGTCATGATTTGAATAAATTTTTAATGTCTCAAGACTAACTTAGAGCAATTTTTAGTAGATGGACTAAAATGAAAGTTACATAGTATTATAAGACTCCTGGTAAACATTGACCCTTTTTTATGAATGTTACTTAAAAATAACAATTTTATATAACATTTCAAATGTGATAATATGCTTGTAGCATTAAAATTTTGAAATAGTAGAATTTAATTAAATGAATTTAATGTTTACTATTTTAATTAGGATTAAAATTTTAAAATATGATAAATACAAAACTAATTTGATAAAATTAAAGTACACAAATTAAATCCGTGACTTCAGATAATACAAATATCGTTAAAATATGTCTATAGTCCCTATATATTTTTAGAATTTAAGAATTTAATCCATGTACTTGTATTTTAAGAATTTAATCCTACTTTCCAAATTTCAAAATTAGGTCAATTGTTAATACTGTTAATAATTTTTTGTTAAATTTAGGTTAATTACAATATTTTTTTAATTAAAATAAAACTATTAAAAATAAAACTATTGAAATTTAAAAACTGAAAAGTAGGAAGATTAATTTCGTAGGAATACAAGTACAAGGACTAAATTTTAAAATTTTAAAAATTATAAGGACTATAGGCACATTTGAACCAACAAATATTAATAAAATTGTATTAAAATCCTTCCCACAAACGACAAAAACGAATTAAAAAGAAAATCCCACGAATTTCTCCTCAAGTTCTTGCGATTTACTCAGTTACCAGCGCCTCATCTACCATTTCCCATATCACTAACTTCCAATAACTGTACGAGTCAAATCAGGAAACTACCGTTTTGAAATTCCCATGTTACCCCCCAAGATTTTGTTAAGATTCTCAAAATTTCAGTCATTACCGACGTGGCAACCCCGAAACGTACTACAGCTGTATTAGCTTCCAACCGGTTACTGGTCAATAACAGTTCAATTAAGGCTTATTACCTGTATTACTTTACCGGCTCTATCAGTTACCTTTACCTATCCCGTTTAAAAACCCTCCCTTCTTCTTCTTCCTTTACAAATAGATTTAAATGCCAGAGAAGAACCGACGAAGACCGCCGTCGGAATTTGGATTTAATGGGTCAGGATATTGATCGGGTACGGGGACCATGGAATCCTGAGGAGGATGAATTGTTGAGGAAGTTGGTGCAGCGGTATGGTCCAAGGAACTGGACGGCGATTTCGACGTCGATTCCCGGTCGATCGGGGAAATCGTGTAGGTTGCGGTGGTGTAATCAGCTTTCGCCGGAAGTAGAGCACCGTGCCTTCACGGCGGAGGAAGATCGGATTATTAGGAAAGCGCATGCCTTGTGCGGGAACAAGTGGGCGACCATCGCGAGGTTACTGAACGGGCGTACGGATAATGCCGTTAAGAATCACTGGAACTCGACGTTGAAGCGTAAGTTTATCGAGGATTCGGAATCGGAGAAAAAACCAGCTAAATCGCCGAGGACGGCGAGTAGTAGTAGTCCGTCGCGTTCTGACGCGAACGATTTAGGACTCGGTGTCGTTGCCGATGAGTTGACTCAGTGCTCACGTGTTTCGACTAAGCTTACACTCCGAAGTTCTTGGAACGAATCGGTCGATTTGAACAACGATGATGATCACTTGTCGAAAGAAAATGACTTGAAATTAACAGCAGAAAAGCACGAGAATGATTCGTCGGCGACGGTGGCGGCGGCAATGCTTCCACCGGAAATATTGGCGGCGATAAAGGAGATGATTAAGAAAGAAGTGAGGGATTACATGGAAGAGTTTGGATTTAAAAGTGAAAGCGTGAAGAATGCCATTGGAAACATTGAATAAAGGGAAATTTGAAGGTTTAATTCAAAATTGGCCCTCAAAGCATACCACTTTTCTCATTTAAGTACCTAATTTTTTGCCTAAATGATACTTAAACTATCAATTTCATCTCATTTCACCCTTGAAAATGTAACACTTCCAATAAAATGTCACATGTCATGTTTTTATTGGTTGATATCGAGGTAAAATGAGATAGATTTGATAGTTTAAGTACAATTTTTTGACAAAAAAATGTACCTAAGTGTAAATATGGTATAGTTTAAGGATCAATTTTATATTTTGATTAATACAGAGGGATCTAAAATGACGACAACAAAAAAAAAAAAGAGAAAACTTTAAGGATGTACAAACATAAAACGAAGCACAAAAGGGACCAAATTGGCAAAATTTTAAATAATTTTACCTTTCTTTCGGGAGAAAATTTTTCAGTTTGTACCATATAGGTTCTAACATTTGATTCGATAAATTTAATTGAAAATTTACGTAGATTTTGGTTTGGATAATGATTTGAATAATAGTGTTGAGTTGAGATTTTTCCGAAAAATATAATTTAATGATTAACTTTTTTAGGTAAACTATAAAAATAGTCACTTTTGTTGGCCTCAACTTACATTTTAGTTATTTATATTTGAAATGTTATATTTTAGTCACTTACATTATCGTTTTATTACGTAGTGTTTACTCTACTGTTACGTTCTGTTACCTCCTTAATAATGGCCTTATGTGGCAGTCCAAATGGGTTTTAAATACCAACTTGGATGTCCTATATGGTAGTCCAAATTAAATTTATTTAATTAAAAATTTATTTTCATCCCAACAACTGGACATCCAAGTTGGCATTTAAAACTTATTTGGACTGCCATTAGGCAAGTAACAAAGTTTAATGGTAGAGTGACCACTTCGTAACCAAACGATAACGTAAGTGACTAAAACGTAATATTCTAAACATAAGTGACTAAAATGTAATCTGAGGCAAACAAAAATGACTATTTTTATAGGTTACCCAACTTTTTATTCATAAATTGAATTTTACAATTATTGAGTTTGAATTAAATTAAACGTTTTTAAAATTATTTTATTTTTATTAATTAAAATATTTTATTTTAAAATAAACGATAAACTAAATTGATTTGGATATATAAGAAAATCTGGTTTTGATTAAAGATATATAAATGAAATAATTTATATAAAATTTATTTTATTTAATAAAAAGTATATGATGATCTAATTTTTATATTTATTTCGCATTTATATTATTTTTAATAATTATTAATTTATTTTTTATGGTGAGTGCGTTTTCGTTAAAAATGGGTGGTTTAGAGGATGAGATGTTCGATAGTTGGCAATCTAATAACCAGTCAAACAGTAAAGGATTGCCTGGACATTAGGTGGAGAATATGTCAATTGTTGTAGGCTGAGAGGCAAGCATAAGGTCGTCCAAAGGTAGCTCTCCGGTGTTTCTAGTTGTGCTACATGTCTCAATCAGGGTATAGTAATTTTAAATATATAAAGGGTAAATTATATTAGTAGTGAACCAAGTATTAATATTTTTTGTCACTCAACTATTAAAAGTTATAAAATAATTATTTAATTATTTAAATTATTTTTTAGTTTTAAAATGGTTAAATGGTAATAGTAGTACGGTGGTACCTTTTAAAATTGGTATAATAATAACTTTAACCCTAAATATTTATATATTGTGTCAATTTAATCTTATTTTTAAAAAATTAACCTTAAATATTTACACATTGTATAATTTGGTACTTGAATTTAATACTTTCTTCTAAAGTAACACGTGTTTTCTTGTTCAATATAATACTTTGGCAAAAGTTATATATTTTAGCATATAAAGAAAACAATGTCATAATTTAATTTTAAAATTAATTTGATAAAATACAAATGACTACCATAAGTAGATAAGTCGTGTCAAGTAAGATTGGAGCAAAATTCAAACCTAAAAACCGTCTCAAATGGTCGGTTTTAATATTAAAAAAGATCATGGAAAATAATATATTTAATTATAAATATATAAATATATATAAACATCAATATAAAATTATTTGTATTTTTTTTATTTTTAATAAGTAAACATCTGTATAAAATATAACCGATGTCAAACTTTTTACCACTGGAATTCGGCAGAGCTCAGCTCGGCTCGGCTTGCTTACTGGTCGTCGTTTTTACGTTTCCGTCTTCTCATTTTCATGTAAGAGAGATTCAGAAGAGCTGTGAGCAGATATATATATATATATATATATATATACATGATATGTATAGCTAAAAGAGATTCAAAACGATTTACAGATCAAACAGTAAATCGAACAGCTACAAAAATTCAAGCAATATGTTACCGACGGTTAGCAAAACGCGGTCGTCGATCTCCACATCACGTCCTAACGCCATGTTCCCTCAGTATCTCCGTCGAATCGTCAAGGTACGATCTCTTTTCGCTTTTGTTGGATCTTGATCCTCTTTTTCATCTTATCTTTTTATATGTATAGTTCGATTCCTGATCCAATTATGAAATTTCCTCGGTTTTGCTGTCATTTCCTGATGCCTGTTTGCTGGAATTCACAAATTTGAATCGTAATGTATGTATGTTTTTTTTTTTTGTTACTGTTTTGAATTTGAGGATTTAGTTGCCGGTAATGCCTGGCATCGAGGAGTAGATTTAAGTTTTTGGAAGTGATAAGAGAAAGTAAACAGTGACATAGTTTTAAGTAATTTTTGAATGATAAGAAGACTTTGGATCCATTAACTATTTACGAGTTTCGTACTGGAATATGTTCGAGTAACTGTAGCTGGATTATTTCTCTTCGAAATCTCTAGTAGTTAGTAATTGACAATTGACTTTTGATATAGGTCTTTGCAGTGTTAAAATTGACCGCTCACGTGTAAGAGTGTAATTGATCTGAGCCGAATCCAAATGCAAGCAAATTCAAGCTCGAGCTCAACTTGAAATTTGGAGTTCGATACTTGACTTGAGCTCGATCAAACATCTATTTTTAAGCTTGAGTTTGACTTGAGATGTAATTGAGCTACTCAAGCTCGAGCTCGATTAAGCTTGTACATATTTAAGCTTAAGCTCAAACTTAGCTCGATAATTAAGCTTAGGACTAATGATATATATTAAAAACGATAATCTAATTTAAGAATATAAAAATATTTACAATATATATTAAAAATGAAAAGCTTGATTCAACTCGTTCAATAGCTCGAGCTGCTCAAGCTCAGCTTGATAATTATAAGATTGAGTTTTAGGTTTTTCTCCGAGTTAAGTTTGAGTTGTTTGCGAGATAATTTAACTAAGTTTTTAGTTTTGAGCAGTTTAGACCTCCTAGGTGGATTGATGTCAAATGTGAAGTCTTACTTTTTCCTTTTTTACGTATTGTTATTTCTTTGACCAAGATTTGGTATAGCCGCATCTAATAAGTTCCTCTCCATTGTGTTCCCTATGATAGTCTTTCTCAATATGGCCGCTTTATCTCATCATGTTCCTTTTTCCTTGTTCATGTAGTGGCAACAAATGGATATTGAATATACATTCTGGCAAATGCTTCATCTATGTACTGCACCAAAGAATGTGTAAGTACTCAGCCATAATCATCAATCCACTTGTTTTCCATTGTTTCCTTATTTTCATTATCATCTGATTAGTGGTTACTGATACTAGTCTAGGTTCATAGAGTTCCACCAGTAGAAGACAAGTACCTTAACACACCATTTTGTGCTGACTAAATTTTTTTTCTTTTTTGTCATTGCTCGCCTTGCATACTACTTCAGAGATTCTTGAAATGAAATTTCAACTACTAATCCACTTTATCTCAGAAAGCTTTGAGCATTTATCATTTATTATTTTTTGCTCCAGAATTGTTACTTCTTAATTTTGATTATGCCTTTTGCTTGGTTACAGATATAAGATTTAGTCATATTGCTCTCTTTTATAGCACTACAGGAACCTTTCATTTCTTTGGTTGTCTTGTTGTATATTAAGTGTTCTTTTTGGTCTTTATTTGAGGAATGAGAAAGGGATTATATGAAGGAAAGGAAAAGGTATTTTGAGTTTGGAAATGTGTTTTTCTAATTAATTTTTGTTCTATTGTGTATATGGATTTCTATGTTGGATGCAGCTATCAGCACACAAAGTATCACAAACGTAAGTAATTTCTGTTAAATGAATGTGTTTTTTATCTGATTCTGCCGAGTTGGAGGACCAATGTTAATCACAGGATGCCTTTTTCTTTTCCCAAGAGGAATGCTGACTGCAATAATAGTTTGTCAATTGACACTTGATAGCCGACAATTAGCTTGCATTAGTCTAAATTGTTGTGCACACTATATGTACTATTTTATGATAGCTGCCATCATATTTGGCAAGCCTTTAAGGCTGTATGTGCTTTAATAAATTGAATAATTGATTCACTGCATGTTTTGACTGATTTGTAACCTTAAGTATCAAGTGGTTAATTGAATGTGAATGTAGTTTGTAACTGCAGTGAGCTTTCAGGTCTCTTTTCCTCCCATACCCCCTTGCACATTAAAAGCATGATTAAGTCGATTAGAATACGGTACTATTAGGTAATTTGTATAAACATTAGAACTAATAGGTAAATATAGATTTTTCTTTTTCCTTTTGGTTTTGGTTTGTAAGTTTCATGTTCATGAACTCAATAAATTCTTTCCTTGATCTTATGATCTTGAAAACTTGTTTATTTTTATTTTTGGTTCAGAAACCAAGAACCAATGGGCACGTGACGGCCCTGCTTTTGTTGTAGTCTGCCTTCTTTTGGCAGTTGCAACAGTAGCTTATTGTGCTGCGTAAGTTTCTTGTACAATTTTAAACATGGCTGCATTTAACAAAAATAGATTGCTAACCAGTGGTACTTTAAAATTGCTCCCTGCTTTTACCTTGATGGGGCTTCTGGATTTGTAATTAGCCTTAGATAAATCTTTTTAACACCGAATTGGCATGCATATGGTGCTTGTATGGTATATTTGTTCTAAAGTTTTCTTAGATTTCACTACTAAGCATCGTGAGAGTTCTAAGTTCTTCTGAGTAATTATCTGTCTGGCTCAAATATTGTACTATATATCGGAATTCTTTCACTTTATCTGTTTCCATTGCACCATCAAATATTTTATAGACCTCGTCTTGTAATGTTTTGCTGTCTTCTCTATACAGTTATGATCACAGTGCTGCACATGCTGTTTCTGTAGTTATTTCAGTATTGGTTTTCCATTTTTTACTTGCTGGAATACTCCTGGAAACATGTTGCTGGAAAGAGCCAATAGCTCTTTGTTTTTGGAGCTGGAGCTATTATATCTTAGAAAAAATGTATGCTACACTTTTTTCTCTCTAAATCGGCTTAAGTTCCACACATCTGTCTGATAATTAGAATGTTGAGTTAGTGACCATTGTTCTTTCTGAAAGTCCAGTTGCTATTAAAAGTAGACATATTTCTGTGGTTGATATTTTAGTGTCCGGTTTTTCTTTTTAAATTAGTCTCAGGCTGGACCGGTATGTTATAGTTGTTTCAGTTTCACTGTTTTTATGTGGTTTAAGCTTTGTGAAATAAGTTATGGTTGCAGATAGGCCTGGTAGTGGTTCATTGTCTAGAAGACATTACTGTTACAAAAGGGTGTGAACACTTGAGAAATCCAAGGATTTGGTGGCCAGAAGTAAATCAATTACCTTTATTTCAAGGCTATACCATTTACATTCTAAGCTCCCATCGTATGTCTTCCTTCAGTAGATAAAAAGTTTCAAAAGAACTGCAAGACAACGTTAAGAATGTGTACGAGAATGCTGCGAGCCTCTGCTGATAGGCATAATAAAAGCTCGCTTTAATTTCTTACTAGCACGTTACGACAAATGCAGGTTCCTGACAAATGCTTATCTTCGGGAAGAGTTTCGAAATACTTGCGTGGTTGAACAACGGGTTGAATGGCAAGTCTGGTGACTTCGTCCTAACCTTCCACAAATTTAATTATCTACATGAGTGAGCTGTTTGTGTCAGTTCTATTCTTCATTGATCAATGTTCATCAATACTCATCCATTGCCAACTCTGGTTTTCCTTTGCTTGCAGGCTATATGCGTTCGATGTGCATTGCAATTCTTTCTTCCCAATGTTTGTAATGCTTTACGGTAATTTTACTATTAATGACCCGTTCGGCTCTTTCATGCATAATTTCAATACTGAAACGGATCGATAAGTATGACTAATATTTCGGTTTTTGGCAGTAATACATTATTTCCTCTCACCACTTCTTGTTGCCCACGGTTTCATACCTGCACAACTATCAAACCTGCTTTTTATGGTGGCAGCATCTTACCATCACTACCTCAACTTCTTAGGTTATGACGGTAATTTCGTGCCCCTTTTTTTTCTTTGGGTAAACTATATTAATAGTCACCCAACTATTAATAAATTCTTTTTTCGATCACTCAACTATGAAAAATTATAAAATAGTCATCCAACTATTCTAGTCACCAGCTAGCTAACAAAGGCAACTTTTAGAATTAACATAATAGCAACTTTAACCCTCAATATTTATAAATTATGTCAATTTAGTCTTGGTTTTAAAAGAATTTACCCTTAACATATACGCATGAAATTAGTCTATCTTGGACTTTTTGGATGCTTTTATTTCTTGTATATTTTCAATCGAATTTAGCTAATAAAATTGTTTTCTTTTTTAAGCTTTTTAGGTGAGCAAAACCGCAAAAAAGACTAAATTACTGAATGTGTAAATGTTGAGGGTTAAATTTACTATTATGTCAAATTTAAAAGCTGTCAAGACTACTGGTGACAAAAAAAGACAATTGAATAGTTATATAACTATTTTGTAACTTTTTATAATTTGGTGACCAAAAAAGAAATTTACTAATAGTTAGTTAACTACTAGTGTAGTTTACTCTTTTTCTTTTCCGTGTTCGGTGTCAATAGCAATGAGGTCTCTTCAAAAATTGATATATCTATTGTGCTTACAGTACTTCCCTTTTTGGAAAGAACATTTTTTTCTCTATCCGATTGGCATCGTTATCATTCTATCCCCTATCTGTAAGTTTCAACATGTTATCTTCTTTTTTTTCCCTTTTTGTAACGCTTCCAATTGCTGAAACTCGACATCTTTTCTCCGTGCTGCAGTGATTTTAAGTGAATTCAACCCTTCAAGATATTTTATGAACATATACTTTAGCCGAACGTTATGATTTTCGAATCGTTAGGAATAGCAGGAGTTTTAAAGGTCAGTGAATAGTTTTTGACATGGGGAAATTACATTAGTAGCCACCCAACTTTGATTTTTTTTCTTTTTTTTTTTGGTCACACAGCTATAAGAAGTTACAAAATGGTCATCCAACCATAAAAAGTTATAAAATGAGCTTTCAACTATCCAATTTTGTCTTTTTGGACAACCACTATCTTAAATTTTTTTGTGTTTCCACTTTTAATTTCGCTAACTGGTAACCATAAAAGAGAAAATTAAATAATTGAGTGGCCATTTGTAATTTTTCATAGTTAAATGATAAAAAAGAAAAAAAAAATTATAATTGGGTAACTACTAATGTTGTTTACCCTTTTATATTGCATTAATGTTTAGAAGGCTTTAATAATTTGCATACATATAAAAAAGAAGAAAAAGTTAACCTCAGCTGAAGAAAAATGCCTTCGTAGCTTTTGTTAAATGTTCTTTACTTATCACTTATCAATAGGAACAGAAAATTAGAACCAAATGAAATTTAGGTTAGGAAAATGATTTTTCAGTGATCAAATGGGGATATATATTTTTTATTAATGTATATTGTGTTTCTAATTCGAAAACGAGTATGTGTCTTCCATGGAGACTAATTTTTTAAAAGGACATTTCATGTATTTAAAGATCCTATATCTATGATTGAATTGTGTTGGACGCGTTTGATTTTCATCCTTGTATCTTATTAATATAAATTCTTATGTTATCCGAATTCAGAGACGAGTTGCGGATGCAAATGTTGGGTATGATTTTTCTTTTCTTTTCTTTTTTAAGTAAAAAAAAATCATTTTGTTTCTTATTATATTTAAGGTTAATATATTATTTGATACAGTATTCAAGATGACATTTATTTTTAATCTTAATTTGATACTTAAATTTGATTTTAGTGTCCAATTTAGTACTCAAATCAAACATTATGTCACATAATGAATATTTAACATGTGTACTCAGTTTAAAAACATAGATATTTAATTGAAACAAAAAATAACTTAAGTATCAAATTAAGAAAAGAGAAATTTGATATCAAATCGAAACTCAAATACCAATTAATCTAATGTTATTTTGGATTTGGAGATATATAAATATAGAGTTTTCATAGATTTAGAATATCATTTCTATATCCGAATATAAGTAGGACTAAAATGAAAAATTAGAATGCGAGTATATATAATAAATAATAAAATTATTAGAACTATATATATATATATAATATTATCTTCCAAAGCAAGGCATAGGAAAATGATGGCAAAATTGTAAGCTTACAAGATCCTAGTTTTTTAGTTCTCAAGAATTCAAGATATCCCAACTCTTTTGCATGTATGAAGGCAATGGAGCAACTATTTCCAGGCTTTTGAGCTTTGAAAGATCATCATCCGTAAACGATTTCGGATTTTGCAATACCTGAGAAACATTCAGTAAGATCATTTCCCGACAATGAAGATGAAGACGAAGTTGTTTTTCCGAAATGCTTCCACTATCCATGTTGAGTCCGAAAGGGAGCATGTTTTCCTTTGCTACCTTCTCGTTTGAGTTCTTTCTAAGGTCTGACTCAGCCAGATTTTGCAACCTTCTATGAGCTTGCCACCCATATTTGTAGTCTCCAACAATCGGTGTTCCCAGTACCTCAGCACAGTGTACTCGAAGCTAGAGTAAACAGTAGAGACTGGTTTATAAAATCGGAAGTGACAAAAATTAATGAAATAGTTTGGCTTCGATACATACTTGGTGCTTTCTACCAGTGAGAGGAGACAGTTCTAACCATGTGAACCCTGCATTAAGATCACTAAGCATAAGAGGGTATGCAATGCCGAAGTCGGATTTTGAAACAAGCGTTACAATGATGTTACCATGTGTTGATGTTTTAATGACACGATACTCTGTAATTGCACGCTGAGATGACAAAATCGTCTTATTGTGTTCAAAGACAGTGATTCGATCGGATTTCCCGTCATCCACCACCACCTACAACCAGCAGAAACTGAGACTTGTTTGGTAAATGCATATAGTTCAAAGCATCCGCGGTGACTAAGGATCTTTAATAGTTCAAACATGAAGACAACCTCGAATCAAAGATTATTCAAACCTTTCGAAGTGGAGCTGAAATTGTTCCCTTGGGGCGCC
The DNA here is from genome assembly GCF_025698485.1 of Gossypium arboreum. Lineage (NCBI taxonomy): Eukaryota > Viridiplantae > Streptophyta > Magnoliopsida > Malvales > Malvaceae > Gossypium > Gossypium arboreum. The sequence goes on along the minus strand of NC_069070.1, from coordinate 122,826,196 downwards.
TTGGAGATCCGATAACAAGTGCCCAATACCTCTTCTGCAAGACTCTTTTCTCGTTGTCAGAATCCTTAAAACATAACGGACTAAAGTTAGCCATAACCAGACCGACAATATTGCCATTCTACTGATATGTATAATATCCAAAAGGGAAAGCAAGCTTAGACAAAAGGAAGTCACATGTTTCGATGCACCGAGCGTTTCCTCACGGAATACGGAATGAAGAATTGCGGCACTCATTTGAGTTCTCCCCATCACCAATATGCCACTGCAATCTCGGTCAAGCCTGTGCACCTAAATAACACAAAAGAATGTTCACGAAAAAAACACCAGTTCTATATGTATAATGGTATAACATACTATCCGGCTACTTCATAACAGTACGGATTACGGAACATGATGAACCAGAGAATCTGAGGTCACAGTGCATCATCTACAATGCAACTCGAATTAAATCTGAGAAACAAACAAATAACAAGGATCACTTATGTTCACTCACCTAGTGAGGGGGTCTCCGACAATCATAACATAACCAGGTGGGCTGCTAAGTCATCTAATCATAACATAGCAGTATGGATTACAGAATATAACGGACCCATAAAATCTGAGCTCACAATGCATCTACAACACAACGACTTCGACCTGAGAACGAACAAATAATAAAGTTCGCTTATGTTCACTCACCAGCCGTGGTGATTCTGAGTAATCATAACGTAACCATGCAGCAGCTAATTCATCTAAACTCCATTTGATGCCAATGCCACCCTGTTTCGAAGTTTAAAAATATAAATTCAAACAAATAAGGAAAACAAATAGGAACAACAAATTAAAAAAGTCCGATGGATTACCTGAACTGGCATTCCCGGAGGCTTATTGAGAACAATAATGGCTGTATCCTAACATCAAACCGAATGTTGGATCGTAAGCTCAGGAACAAGTAAACGAAATAGCTTAATATTTACTACACCGACTTAGTCTAAAATAAGAGAACCTTATATAACTCCAAGCTTCGGATAAAGTTAGATTCTTCATCGGTGCAATCATGTTCGTGTTTCTCCTCCGGAACCTCACGAACACTAATAGGAAGAAAGATTTTATCTCCAATGTTCAATGAATCTTTAGCTCCAACCTTCACACAAAAATAAACTATGTTGATCCGACTCTTTTTTCCCTTAAAAGTACTTGCATCATCCGATGCAAAACTAAACATGGGATTTGATATTACCGACTAAAGATCTTCCAAATACATAAATAAATTAAACATACTCAATGAATCTTTCGCTCCAACCTTTACAAGAAAATAGACTATGTCGATCCAACTCTTATTTCACTTAAAGTACTAGTATCCATGCATAACTTAAAAAAAAATGGGTATGCGATATTATCATCTTAATATCTTCCAAAGACAAAAAAACTCGAAAAAAGTTAAACATACTTATATCTAACGAATTTTCTACACTTATAAACCGAGCCCGAATATTAGCAAGCTCAAGCTCGACCAGAAATTTAGAGTTCGATACTCAGCTTAAGCTTGACCGAACATTTATTTTTAAGCTCAAGCTCGGCTTGAGATATAATCAAGCTATTCGAGCAAGCTCAATTAAGCTCATTTATCTATTTTTGTACTCAATCTTGAACTTCAGCTCAATTAAGCTCATATGTATTAAATCTTGAGCTCAAGCTCAGCTTGAGATATAATCGAACTGCTCAAGCTCGATTCAGCTTATTTATCAATTTTTGTACTCTAGCTTGAGCTTTAGCTCGATTACGCTCGTACTTATTAAAGCTTGAGCTCGAGCTCAGCTTGATAATTAAGCTTAGGGTTAATAATATATATCTAGGGCAACAACATAATCTAATAATTCAAATTTAGCTTGATCAATAGCTCGAGCTTAACTCAATAATAACCAAACCAAACTTGAATAGATTGCTAACACCGTCTGAATCTAATTACCATGGAAAATAAAGCTAACTTCAAATAAAATTAAAATTACCCTTTTAAGTTGAATCTTTTGTACTTGACAACCATCATCAGTAACCTCCATGGCTATGGATTCTCTTCGAACCTGTGTGAATAAATGAAAAACAAAATCTCCTTTCAATTTAAAAAGAAAATTTCTTTTTTTTGGATTAAAAGAAAAATATTTAAAAACGAATAAAGAGTTTTAAATACGATTGAAAAATAAAAACCTGTCTTAAACGAAATAGCTTTTGTACTAGATTTCTAGGCAGCTCCGGGCAGCATTTCAGAACCCACTTCAGCGCCGTCGTTTTATAGGTGGAAGTTTCGGCGGATGTGGCGGATTTCAAATGGTTTTTTCTGGCTAATTTGGCTCCCAGTTCCGAGGCACTGACGGTTTTAGCAAATGGGGGTAGCGTGAACCATTTGCTTTCCTTCTTATTTTCACTATTTCCCTCATCTGAGAATTCGGTGGTTGTACTGTATTGTGGTCGGAGATGGTGGATGGCGGTGATGATAAAGCCAGTTCCACCGTCATCGGCGGATAGTTGTGAACGTAAGAGGCGGCGAAGAAGATTGGCGCCAACCAACATCGCCGTTACTTTGGGGTTTTGGGTTTTATGGAAGGACTAAAATGAGATTTAACTGACGGCAGATGATATAGTCGGGCTTAAGCCCAATTGTAAAAAAAAATAAAAAATCAAAATCTTAAACCAGAAAGTTACAAATTTGTTATTTAATTATTAGTAAATTTTTATTTTGATTATTTAATTATAAAAAAATTACAAAATAATTACTCAATTATGTAATTTTATACTTTTTAGTCACCAGCTAACTAACGTAAAAATGGAAACACAAAAAAATTCAAAATAGTTAAATGATCAAAAATGACGAAATTAAATAGTTGAGTGACTGCTTTGTAACTTTTCATAGTTGAGTAACTAAAAAATAACCTTACTAATAGTTGGATGACAATTTTGTAACTTTTCATAATTAGGTGACCAAAAAAAATATTACTGGGGTGCTACTAATATAGCTTACCTAGAAGAAAAACACTAAAATTCCTGAATAGCTCAACTGTTTAAATCTTGAAATTTTACTTAAAATTTAAAAGAGTTTAGATAAAAAATTAACAAATTTAAAAATAAAATAAAATAAAATTATATCTGTTTAAAGTATAAGTCAAATTTACACTTCAATATTCAAGGTCGGAATATGGCCTATTTTTCAATTATGTAATATATTATTTTATTTATATATAATGTAATTTGTATCGTATGAAATTAAATCTATAATATATAATATTATAATTTTAAATATTAAAGAATATGTTAAGCTATTTAATGCCCTACCATTTTAATGAAATTAAATATATACTAAACTATTAATTATTAAATTAAAATAGAAATTGCTTTTGTAAAATAAAAATAATAACATTGGTCAGCCTAAAAGCGAATTTAGGTTATTTATTTATAAATATTGATGGGCTTGATCAAATTTTAATATCCATAATTCAAGTTAAGTCGAGCTTATGGTAAGTATGAAGTGTATTAATATCATACATAATGTTAATCAAATCTAGTCCATAAAAATTAACCTCAAATGTTTATTTTTTTGTCACTTTGACGATAATTCTTTTAAAATTACTTTGTTGTTCAATTTTTAAAATTTAAACAAATTACTCTACCTAGGATGGAAAATTTTGTTGAATCATTAAAACTTTAACAATAGTGGCATACTACTGGGCATAGTAGCTTGTGTGTTCATATGTATTTATAAAATTAAAAATTATATGTGATAATATTTTTAAATTAAATTTTTGTAAATAGTTTATAATAAAAACTATTTATGTCAGTAATGAAGTAAATTGAATTGCCATGAGAGTTGTCATTTCAATGTAATTAAAATTTTAATTACTTCATAAAAGATAATATAAATAGTAAATTGATGTTATTAGCCCCACATATTTATTTGAAACACACCTACTAAAATTAAAAATATTTAATTTTTATTATTTTCTTTCAACATTAATCATTTTTAACCTAATAGAAAGACTAAAATAGAGGACTAAATTATGATAAATTAAAGGGATTAAATCTTAAATTTTGACCTAATAGAAAGACTAAAAATATAATTAAACCCATGTAATTGTTATACCAAACCTTGTAAGGTATCCTCATCATCGCCCGTGCTCACTCATTCAACAACAACGCAACTTAGGGAACTCCTGTCCTCCCTAGGGAATAGGGATAAGATAGAGAGAAATAAGTATTTCTAAAATCTAATGGCACAAATATATTATCACATTATAATATAATGTCAATTTGTTATTTTTATAAATTATTAAAAAAAGTCAATTATAGATGTGATTGTATTTGCGTTAAGACCGAAATTTTAAATTTTGAAAAAGTATAGAGATTAAGAATTATACAAATGGAGAAAATGGATTAAGGGAAAGTTCACCATTGGGTTGAAAAGTGTTGTAAAAAAAATACATTTGAAAATTTTGATGGTGTTTGTCATTACAGTCTACAAGTGCTTTTGGGGAGATAAAATGTCTATTTTAAACATGATATTGTAAAATAGAAGATTTAACGATGGAATAAAAAATAATTTTATTGAAAAGCCCTTTTCCAAAAGCCAAAAGCTAAACATTTTAGTTTTTTGGCTTGGCTTAAAATCTCAGTTTAAAATTAAGATTTGATTTGAAATGTTACTTTTTTTGTCCAATTTTTTTGTTTGAAATCATGGTTTGGGTTGGAAAGTGCTTTTCAGCCTTAATAATAAATACACCCTAAATTTACAACTTTATGCATAGTACATTACTTGTATAAAAATGTAACCAACAGATCCAACTACTATTATTTGGTCAAGATAAAAGTTTTAAATTTCAAAAAATATAGGGACTAAAATTGAACAATTCAAAAAGTAAAGAGACTAGATCTACAAGTTGCATAAAATCCAGGGACTAGTAATAAATTTTGACCTATTTAGTATTATTTGGTGTGAAGGTCAATAGCTTGCTATCGACCGACAAAGAATATTGAGAAATAGGTGAGAAAGTTAGTGTATTATATTCTAATAACTAATATTTCAAGTTTTCATAGACCAAATTGTGGACATAAATTGTAGCCATGCATGGAATTTCTAAGCTCCATTAATGTTGTACCCCTAGGACCGTATAAGTCCAACTTTTGTGCTCATGTAATGGGACAAATTAACATTTAGTCCCTAAATTTGAGAACTTTTTTCACACTAGTCACTATTTTCTTTTTCATATTAGTCTTAGAACTTGACATGCTTGAACTTGGATTCTATTAAGACATAATAACGTAACACTCCGAGATCATAAAATATCATCACTTGTTTTTTTTTTGGGTATTTTTTAGATTATACATATTTTTAATTTTTTATAGAAATTATGTCGCACAATTTTAAAGTGTCACATTATCATACCTTAATATTGTCCAAGTTAATTGGCCAAATTAAGAAAAGTTATCATCAAGTTCCAAGACTAATACAAACCAAAAAATCAAAGACCAATTTGATTTTTTTTTCCAAATTCAAAAATAAATATTACTTTGTCCCTTTAAAATTTATTGATACGTAGAACAATTTAATACAAAATACAACAGATTAAAATTGAAATATATTCAAATATAGATCAAAATAAATTCAAATAGAATACATATATGATGAGACTCAACTCAAAATAATCTGAAACAAAAACTCACACATAAATTTTACATGTAATAAAACTCGAACCTATACACTCAAAATATTTTTGACAGCATTATCATCTTAACCAAAAAAAAGGAAGTGCTATAAAGATGCCATTGGTATGTTGCCACAAATACTATTTTCAACTCTTAAGATTGTGGGTGTTAAACTACTCACAAGATTGTGGTGTAATTACTCAATTGATACAATGATTTGGAGTTTCGATTAAATCGGTTCAATCTGTTAATCTATAATTATTAAAATTGAATTGGATAGATTGATTAAATTGGTGATTTATAATTAAAAATAGTTGAAGTCATTTCCAATTTGATAAAAAAATAAATAAATAAATCAATAATTGATTTTTTTATTTCATTGACAAAAATTTAGATTTTGGTTTTTTTATTTTTATTTTTATATATTTTTCTAAATACTATGATTTTTATTTATTTTAATTTATTATTTTATTTCTTTTAAATTATTATAGGAGCTTGGGTCCTCCCAAAAGAGAATATCCTTCTTTAAAATTTCTCTTTAAGTGTCTTGGAATTTAAAATTAATAAATAGAAGATGTTATTAAGCTTTTATTTTTTGAATATTTTAATTATATTTTTAATTTTTTGAAAATTATCATTAAACTCTTTAAAATATTAATTAAACTCATTAGAACTTAATGTTAAGATCATCACTTGATCAAAGAGGATACATGGATGTTCTCAAATGTCTCGTACGTTGTATCACATGGTATCTAAAATATTATGTGGCACTCTACTTGTATTTTAAAAACATCGTATGCTCTATCGTTGATCAGTCAATCTCAATTGATAGAATGATACATGATGTCCTACTCCAAAAATTAAACTCCAATATTTTCAAATTGAATTTTTTTAAAAGATATTTTTAAAAATATAGTAGTCATGACTTATTATAAAGTATATATGAATGAATAATCATAATATAATAAAACCTACCACGTGGTGGATTTAGAAACTCGCACATAATAATCATTTATGGTGGGACTCGAGGTTAAATACTCAAATATACAAGGTTTTAGCCTTTGTCAACAATACCAATAACTCTTCCACTTAATACAAGTATTTAAATTGAATATTTCTATTAAAAAATGATATATATGCTTCTAAAAGAATTATATCTATATAAAGGTAAAATATTTATATTTTGAGTATTTATATTCGAGACCCATCATACTAGGGGTGAATTTGACCTTAAGGGGGAAAATTTCAGTCCAAATCTCTATTAAATGATTAAATTAAAAATTAATTTAAGGTAAAATTGTACTCTTGCCTTCTAAAATGAAGAGAATTATGTTTAATCCCTTAAAAATGATGAAATCATAAATTATGAAATTATGTTTTGAGTCCTAAAAAAATTATCCTAAAAGAATTTTGGATTCGCCTTGCACCATACACAATTATATGTGTAGGTCTTCAAGTCCCTTCATGTGTAATTCTTTAAGATTATATATTTTTTAAAATTTAGGTGATGATGTGGCATAAATTTAAAATATCACATCATCATGCTTTAACAGAATCCAAATTCAGTAATTAAATTGAGAAACATTCTCAAGTTTAGGGACTAAAGGATTGATTTATCCCTTACATGTAGATGCCCCCGCTATATCGGTAAATAGTTGTATTAAGAGTGCGCCAATTGTCAGCCGTATGATATGGGAGGCGAAAGCGCGAAATTCTGTGCCTAATAATTTGCCTTTTATGCTAAAAATCAGACGATACCATGTTGACTCTTAATTTTCGGTGAATCAAGTCCCTTCATTGTTGAGAATAAACCAATTTAGTCCATTTTAACTCCGAAATATCTCATCTGCAGAACTATAAATTTTTTTTATAAAATATTATTAAATAATAAATTATATTTTTTAAACTAATAAATGTCAACTCTGTTCAAATTTAGTCTCATTGGATTTTTTAATAGCGTAGAGATTAAATTGATTCGTCTATTATTAGATAGATTGATTTGATACCGTTCATAGGACGCTTTGTAGGAAAAGTACCCCGTAGGCCCTTGTATTGTGAGTTAGATTGCATTTCATCCCTTCTACCAAAAAATGATCAAATGATTCTTTATATGTTAGATCAAAGAGCAAACTAGCCTTTTCTATTAAAAACTCTATTCATTTGTACTGTTAACTAACCAAACAGTGACATATGGCATGTCACGTGCACTTCATGCTAACATACATGAATCAATTTTTAACAATATAAATAGATGTGATTTTTAATAGAATGATTAATTTTCTCTTTGAGCTCATGTAAATAGATTGATTTGTCCATTTTTTAAGTTAAGAAGACAATATATTACTCGACTTTTAGTACAGGGGTTTCAATGGTAATTTTTCGAGGACCTACCAAGTAAGTATATTTACCTTAATTTTCCCATGTTCCTCTGTCATTGTTGCAGACCGAACCAAACATTTTCTTTACTTTTTTCAAAAAGAAAAATCAGAGCATGAGGTTGCTTTAATGGCTCACTGCCATTGAACCAAAAGCTCAAATGGCGGCACCAAATCAAATCAACACATGATGTTTTTTCTTTCAAACAGGGGATGTTGTTTTTATTACAGTATCTGTTTTAGTCAAAAATTTCCACTATTAAATCTATAAATACAATCCCATAATTCCTTCTGCAATGTAAACTAAATAAAAGAAAAACCCTTCCACCATTTTCTAAGAGCTTTTTTTTTTGTTTTTTTTGCAGAAAAAAGAATGGGCCAAAAACTGTTCATTTTCGTTGTTTTTCTTGTTGTTTCTCTCTTGTTGTTTAAAACAGAGAGTAGGGTTTTGAAGGGTTTGAAGTTGCTGTCCGTTGATGGTGGGAAAAAGACGGTATTAGGGCAAAGTTCGGGTGTCGGACACAAATATTTTAATGTTCGAATCGTTGGGGTCCAAACATCTAGCTTGGATCAAGCTATTGGAGTTGAGAAATTAAGTTCGAGTGTCAAATATGGATACACTAATATTCAAATCGTTGTGCTTGAAAAATCCGGTCCAAGCCCCGGTGAGGGTCATAAGTGAAAAATAAATCAATGGTGATAACACTAATAAGTGACTTCAATGGTAATTATTGTATGCCCTTGTGACAATATGTACACATAATATATATATACATATGTATGTATGTATATGTGACTTCAAGTCTTATTCTTCTTCTGCATTTAAAATTTTAATTATTCTACTTTTATTTATAAGAATTTAATTTCACTATTTTTTAAATTTATGTCTATTATTAACACAATTAAAATGTTTGACATATTGAAATTAAAAAAATTTCACAACAAAAAAAATCATTGTAATGACACTAAATTTAATATAAAAATTTTATCGGGGTTACAATTGAACTTTTATTTTAAATCTAAAATATAGAAGGGTAAAATTTCTTAAAATAAAAGTAAGGGACTAAATCCCAAATTTATAGGAAGTACAAGGAGTTGGAACATATATATACATTCTAAATTTACAAAGAATATAAGAACCTAGAAATTAAAAATTTATATAAAATCTAGGCATGCTGAAGTAGTACAATGTCAAGTGATAATGTAATGACTCAAATTTTACGGTTATCGGAAAGTGAATTTTCGTGTCTCCATTTCTAAAAAATAGATTCGTAAATATTTATTAAAAATATTTACGAAGTCAATTGAATGGTTAATTAGACTTTAATTAAGTAAATTTAGCTTAATTAAGAGTAATTAGTGGAAATGATTAAATTGAATTAAGTGTGAAAGTTTAATTATAGAATAAAGAAAAGTAAAGGGACTAAATAAGAAATAAGCCAAAAGAGGTGACAAATGTATGGTTAAAATAAGTTAAATGTGTACAAATATAAATGGTACACATGTATTATACATGTTTATTTACTTATTATATAAGTAAAATAATAATAATTAAAAATATTATATTAATATTATTTTATATTAATTAATTAAATAAATAAAAGTTATGACAAGTGTAAGATGAAAATTAATACATGTGTATTAATAAATATACACATGTATAAATAATAAATATTATAATAGTTTAATAATAAAATAAAGAAATAAAATAAAGAAATAAATGAAATAAAAGAAATGAAAAAGAAAAACAAAGCAAACGAAACAGAGAAGAACAGGGGAGAAAGAAAGGAAAGGAAGAAAGAAAGGGAGAAAAGGGAAAATCAAGGTTTTGAAGCTTTAAACTTTAATAGGTATGTCAATTTAGCCCTTTTTACTTAATTTTGATGTTTTAAAAGCTTTAGAACAAAGTTTTGATGAAATTAAGTTGATATTTTGAAAGTTATTAGATTTATAAATATTGTTCGTGTTGAGTAAAATGATGAATTAAAGGCTAAATTGATAGAAATTCAAGTTAGAAATGAAATAAGGATTGAATTGTAAAGTGATTCATAAGTTTTATGCTTTAAGGACTAAATTGAAAGAATTTCGAAATTATGGTTTTATGATGAAAAATAGATAATTATGTCTAAGTTTGGTTAAAATTGAGTAGAAATAAAGTATGAATTAAGATAGAAAAGTAAGTGAATTTATTTAGGATTAAATTGAAATTAAAAGTAGAAAATCAACATTTTGCAATAAGACTATTTTGGACAGCAGCAGTAGTCTAAGTTTGAAAAATTACCAAAAATTGTAGAAATTGAATTAGAGGATGAATAAAATATGAAATTAAAGCTTATTGAGTCTAGTTTCTTATAAAAGAAACAGTTTAAGCAATTGAATTGTAAATTATGAGATATAATGAATTTTGTGAGACAAGGTCAGAATGAATTCGGGTTCCCCTGTTCTGAATTTGAAAAATCACCAAAAATTGGAGAAAAATAATTAGAGGGTTAAAGTTATATTTTTAGAATCCCTAATGAGTCTATTTTTAGGAGAAATCAATGGGAATATTATCCGAGTTCTGTACTGTGAGATAATTAATTTTTAGTGAAGAAGGGTCGAAACTGTCAGACAGCAGAATAGGGGTGGATTTAAAGAATAAACTGTACTTAATGGCTAAACCAAAAATTCTGAAAATTTTATGGTAAGAAGATTTGTGAGTCTAGTTTCAGGAAAAATTAACGGATCTTAATTTAGAATTCTGTAACTCAAGATATAAATTAGTAATGTATTAATGATTATGAATTGTATTAATCTCATAGTCAATGTGGTACCGAAAATCTTGGCTAAGGAAGGACAAGACAAAGTCGACGGGAGTTAGCTCGAAAATTACGGTTTGTATTTCTATAATCCGAACTCAGTCATTATTTGTTATATTTATATACATATGACAATTTTTAGTGTTAGAATTATGATGTTTTACAATCGAAATGGATTGATTTTGGTATGTGATGAATTTATCAAATTTATATTGATTGAAATCATTTTGATTGAATTTATATTGATTGAAATATATATTATATATATGATTTATGTAAAATTTGAATATTGAATGAATGTTATATTGATTGGAATATGAGGGAATTGATATGAATATATGAGATTTGTGATAATTGAATATTTGATATTGAAAAGTGAATTGAGTTGTATTGAATTATGAATTAATGTGAATAATTGAAATATATTTGTTGAATTGAATGAAAATATATGAAATTATGAAAATGTGTGAATATATGTGATTATTAGAATGGTATATTGATGAAAGATTTATTAAATTGAGAAAGTGAATCGAATACCCTATTAATGATGTCGGACAGATTGGATACAAATGGCATGCCATTGGATTTATGATGTGATGAGGAGATTTGTAGTTCGGCCGAGAAGATGTTTCTGTTATTATATACTTCGGTTTATCTGAAGAGGCATTTAATGCCTTATTGGTGTGTTTGGGAGGATATGATATACTGGTGTGTTATGGAGGATTTATAATATTCCGGGTGTGTTTGGGTTGGATATTCTGGTGTGTTTGGGTTGGATATTCTGATGTGTTTGGGAGGAATCCACGTATCTATCAGAGTCCGAGTCTTGTTAATAGGGGTAAATAAGTGAAAAGATAAATCGAGTGAATTTGATTGATTGAGTTATTGGAATGAAATGAGAAATTGAATTGAGAATTGAAATTGAGATATGAGATTGAAAACATGAACCAAAAGGTTCATGAAATGAGTGAAGTTCAAATGGATGATAATTGATGTTAGAATGAATTAAAATAGTATATTGTTAAGAAGTAAAGTGTGAATACAAATGAATTGTGAATATATTGTAAAGAATTTATACGGTAAGCAAATGAAAAGAATTGAGCAAATATGTTGTTGTGTTTGTTATATGGCTTGTATAGAATTTTTATGGTAAGTAAATGAAACTTATCTATAAAATAAATAAATGAATAGTTATATTTGTTATTGTGATTTTAAGTTTAATTGTTATATTATCAAGTGTTTGGATTATAGAAATACCACTGAGTGTATACTCAGCGTACGGTTTGTTTCCGTGCGAAGGTTAAGTTAAGGCTAAACTGTCGAATCAGCATTTCAGGCCGATCCCGAATTCAATGAGGTAAAGTATGTTGAGTATTGATAATGGCATGTACCTAGGATGTTTAATGAGAGTCATTTAAGTTGTAAAAGTATTGATGAACTAAATAAATTATGGTTGGCAACGGTATATAGTATGAATTTTGAAATATAAAAAAAAATTTGTATTGATTCTAAATTAGTTCCAAATTGAATTTACTATCCATATTGGACCGCGAGGGCCCATTAAAGGGACAACATCTTAAAACTAGGATGAGTATGAATATTTATTATAATTAATGACTGAAATTGGACTGTACTGACTGGTAATGTTTCGTAACCCTGTTTCGACGACGGTATAAGGTTAGGGGACGTTACAGATAATGTGGCACAATTTTAAGATGGCACATCATTACACTTTAACGAAATTTAAGTTTGAAAACCAAATTAGAAAAATGTTACTAGGTTCGAGGATTAATGTAAACCAAAAAGGATTTAAGAATTTTTTGTGTAATCCTTGATTAAAAGTCGCTCAAAAGTTGATTCAACTCTTTAGTTTGTATCGGTATGCCAACCAATACATGATTCGAACCAATTCCAACAACTATGCACAAAACTTGCTTTCTTGATTTTACTGTCATTGAAACTAAGTTTATCGGTGGCACCAAAACAAATAAAAATCTAGGGATAAAGTAACATTTAATCCCTTGAACTTGACAAAATTTTCTAATTTGGTCCTTGAAGTTTATTTGGTTTATATTAATTTTGGAACTTAACAAATTTTCTCAATTTGTTCCATGAATTTGGATTTTATTGAGGTTTCGTTATCACTTAAAAAATAAAAAAAAATTTAATATTTTATTGCATTTTTTAGATTTCACATATATATTTCAAGTGACGATATGATACAATATCAAAGTGTTTTGTTATCATACTTTAATAAAATTCAAGTTCATAGTGCAAACTGAGAAAAATTACCAAATTTCAAAACTAATATGAAAGAAAAAAAAGGGCTAAAATGAAAAAAGTTACCAAATTCAAAGATTAAATGTTATTTTATAAAATAAAAAAAATCAAATCAACACATGATTTTATAATTTTCTTTTATTGGAAACAAGGTAGGTTGTTTTTCATTACAGTATCTGTTTTAGTAATAATAATAATAAAAGAAGCCGAGCATTAAATTTCGAAAAACTACAACTTTGTTTCAAAGTGCTATAAATATAATCCAAATAATTCCTTTGCTTGGAAACTATTTTATTGAAAATAAAATGGGCAAAAAATTGCTCATTTTGGTTGTTTTTCTGTTGTTTAAAACAAAGGTAGGACTTTGAAGGATCCAATATTACTGTCCGTCGATGTCGAAAAAAATACGGTTTTGAGCTCGAATTTGGGTTTCACACACGAATCTTATGATAGTCACATCGTTGGAGTTGGAAAATTTGATTTAGGTCGATTTGATGGAATTGAGAGATTAGATTTATTAGAGTATGATAGCAGTTGTGGAAGTTAAGGTAGTTTAGGCTGTTAACAGTTAGTTAAGTTGACAGGTTTTGCATTATAAATACTATGCTTTGTATTCTGAAAGGTGTTCTCTTTTCAATCTTGATAAATAAGATTGATTTCTTGGTTCAATTCATAGTTCTCAACATGGTATCTGAGCCATAGGTTTTTTTTTTCCCACTCTCTTTGGGTTTGCTTATGGCGACTAAAACAGTTTCTGGTAATGACAGTGATCATCAGTCCATTTACACGACCACACCTATAGCCACTTCTTCTTCTGATCCTGCTTTTGCTTCCTCCCGAAAACTCCATCAGTTTCCCAAGCATGATACGGTGAAACTTGGTGAACATAATTTTCTTTTGCGGAAACAACAAATCTTGATTATTCTTAAGGGATATGGTCTGCATGGGTTTGTTCTTGGAACTATTCAGGTTCCTCCACAGTCAGTTCTTGCTATCGATGGTACTCCTATTTCTAATCCTGATTTTGTTTTTCATCAGCAACAAGACAAGTTATTGGCTTCTTGGCTCTTGTCTACCATTTCTGATAGTATTCTGGTACATATTATTGGTGCTTCTTCGAGTTTTGATGTGTGGAGTACGGTTGTCAGGCGTTTTTCTACTAAGTCTTCTCTGTCAGTATCTACTATGCGCCATTCCTTGTACTCTCAAGAGAAGGGACAGTTAACCATTAAAGAGTACTTATCCAAGATTAAAAGTCAGTGTGATGTTTTACTGGCTGCAGGAAGTGTTATTTCTGAACAAGAACAGGTTAGCATTGTTATTGTTGGTTTACCTGTTGAGTATGAGTCGATTCGCATTATTGCATCAACGATGACTATTTCTCTTGATCCTCTTACTGAGATGCTTACTGACTGTGAGGCCCGCCAGCAAGATTTTGTTTCCAATATTTCTTTGCAGGCTAATATTGCTCAGCATAATGAGTCTGGTGATAGACATGCTCGACAGTCTGATCACGATTCTCGATCATCCTCTAGGGGTGGTGGCTCCAGGGCCTTTCGAGGTCGAGGCCGAGGTAGGAAATTTTCTCATAACAAGCCTCAATGTCAACTTTGTGGATGGATTGGGCATACTGTGCACAAATGTTATTATCGTTTTGATGAATCATTTGAGGGGGTTTCTCATCAGTCAATGCAAGTGCATTGTCATCAGTTCCAAGATTCTTCTAGTCTTTCTTGTGTAGGGGCTCATTGTTGCACTCATAAGGGTACTCTGTCCACTCCTGGTCCGCAAGCTAACTTGGTCTCTCCTTCATGCCAGTTGCCTTTGAACACTATAACTTCTAAGGTCTGGTATCCAGACTCAGGAGCTTCCAATCATGTTACTAATGATCTGGATGGCCTTCGAGAGGTAGCTCCGTATACAGGTAAGCATAGGCTATTCATGGGAAATGGTATGTCTGTACCAGTGGATCATGTTAGCTCCTCTTCTTTTGTTCGATCTAATAAAATTTTTCATTTGAAAAATGTTCTCCATATTCCTCAGATCTCTAAGAATTTAATGTTTGTTGCACAGTTTGCTAGTGACAATTGTGTTTATTTTGAGTTTCATCCTCTTCGTTGTTTTGTAAAGGACATCAAGACAGGGACCATTCTATTGGTGGGGCGCATTCATAATGGCTTGTACCAGTTTGATCTCTCGGACATTCAGCTGTTCAACACTCCTTCTGTTCCAGCTATTGTTCATACAACACAATCAGGGGTTTCTTTTTCTGGTGATTCAGTTTTTAATCTATGGCACATGCATCTTGGACACCCTTGTAATAAAACTGTTACTACAGTTCTTCAAAAATGTAATGTTGTATCAAAGAATTGTAAGATGAGCTCAGTTTGCTCTGCCGGTCCACTTGGAAAATTACATAAACTGTCTTTTTCTTCTTCAACAACTGTTTATTCCGCTCCTTTCGAGCTTGTTGTTTCAGATCTCTGGGGGCCTGCTCCTATGGTCTCTGAAGGCAGTCTCTATTACATTTCATTCATTGATGCTTATTCTCGTTATACGTGGATGTACCTTATCAAAAGTAAATCTGAGGCTTTGGCCAGTTTTCTTCAGTTTCAGAAACTTGTTGAAGTTCAATTTGGTTGTAAGATAAGGACTCTTCAAACAGACTGGGGTGGTGAATAACGTTCTTTTCAAAAGCTACTTTCTCAACTCGGGATCCAACAATGACTCTTCTGTCCTCACACCTCTGAACAAAACGGTTTGGTGGAGCGGAATCATTGCCATATTGTTGATACTGGTTTGACTTTGCTTGCTCAGGCCAGCATGCCTATGTGTTTCTGGGCGCATGCTTTTATCAGTGCAGTATATCTTATTAATAGACTGCCCACACCCGTTTTAAGAGGCAGATCACCTTATGAAGTTCTCAACAAGATTGTTCCTACTTATCAGCATCTGAGAATTTTTGGTTGTAGATGCTACCCCTATTTCAGGCCTTTTAACACTCACAAGTTACAATTTTGATCTCAGCCTTGTGTGTTTCTTAGTTATAGTCTAATTCACAAAGGCTACAAGTGTCTTGCCAGCCACAATAGGATCTTTATCTCCAGACACGTGGTATTTGATGAGGATTGTTTTCCTTCCACTTCTACTTCTGGCTTATCAGGGGATTCATGTTCGGATAATAAGTCATCTATGTTCCAGCATCAGAATTCTTTTGTTCCAGTCATTGTACCTTTTTCCGAACAGTCCAGTTCTCAACCTTTGGTTTCCTTTATTCCAGCTCAAGGCGCTTCTCCTGTGCTTCCTTTGAGTTCACAGACTCCTTCTTCCCCTACGAATGATGGTTTCAGTAATCGGTCTGGTTCTGTTAATCCTGTTGGTTCTTCTTCAGTAGCTTCTAGTTCCTTGTCTGGGCCTGGTGATTGTTTGTCTACTAGAGCTCCTCAGGATCGTCCAGCTGAGTTGCCTATTAACCTTCATCCTATGCAAACGAAGACTAAACTTAGCATTTTCAAGCCCAAGGTTTTTTCAGTTGAGCTAACAGAGGTTGAACCTGCCACCATTGAAGATGCCTTCACTAGCCCAGCATGGACTCTTGCAGCACAACAGGAATATGAGGCTTTGTTAAGAAACAGCACTTGGGATTTGGTTCCATTACCTGCCAACAGGAAAACAGTAGGTTGTAAGTGGGTTTTTAAACTCAAACGCAAGTCGGATGGGACTATTGCTCGTTATAAAGGTCGCTTGGTTATTAAGGGTTATCTTCAGGCGCCAGGCATTGACTTTCAAGACACCTTTAGTCCCGTTGTCAGACCAATAACTATTCGGGTGGTTTTGACTTTAGCTGTTAAGTTTGGCTGGCAGCTTCGACAAGTGGACATCAATAATGTATTCCTCAATGGGGATTTGTCTGAAGAAATTTATATGACACAACCTCCTGGTTTTGAGCAGAATAATGGTACTGGCTTACTAGTATGTAGGTTAAAGAAGGCCCTGTATGGTCTCAAACAGGCTCCCAGGGCCTGGTTTTCTAAACTACGTGACTTTTTGTTTGGCTTACAGTTTGTTTCCGCTAAGTCCGATGCTTCTCTCTTTATTAAGAAAGCTGACGGAGTGCTATTGTATGTTTTAGTATATGTTGATGATATAATCGTCACTGGGAATCATCAAGCTAGCATTGACAGTTTTGTTTCAACTCTGGACACTCAATTTTCCTTAAAGGACTTAGGACCTCTCAGTTATTTTCTTGGTGTTGAGGTCACTCCTATTACTGATGGTCTATTTTTGAATCAACACAAGTATATTTTGGATCTGCTTAAGAAGGCTTGAATGAACCAAGCAAATGGTTCTCCTACTCCTATGGTTGCTTCCTCCAAGCTGTCTTAATATGATGGCTGTGTGATTGAAAATGAGTCTGAGTATCGCAGCATTGTAGGTACCCTCCAATATGTGGTCATCACCAGGCCAGATATCACATTTGCTGTGAACAAAGTATGTCAGTTCATGCATCGTCCTCTTGATCACCATTTCAAAGCTGTCAAACGCATTCTCTGGTATCTTCAAGGTACTATAGATTATGGTCTTCACTTCACTAAGGCTTCTACATTAGATGTGGTTGGATATTCAGATGCGAACTGGGGCACTGATTTGGATGATCGCAGATCCACTACGGGGTTTTGTATTTTTCTTGGATGTAACCCTGTCTCTCGGGGTTCGAAGAAGCAGTCCGCTGTCTCTAGGTCAACAACCGAGGCAGAATATTGGGGGTTAGCTCATACTGTTACAGAAGTAGTTTGGCTTGAGTCCTTTTTATCTGAACTACATGTTCCATCGTCGAGAAAGTCCACTGTATAGTGTGATAGCTCAGGAGCAGTAGCTGTGTCTGCAAATCCGGTGTTGCACTCCAAATTTAAACATGTGGAGTTAGATCTTTTCTTTGTTTGTGAGAAGATTGCAGCAGAGAAGCTTGTTGTGGGTCATATTCTTGCCCAATAGCAAGTTGCTGACGTGTTCACCAAACCTTTGTCATCTCATTTGTTTACGAAATTTAGGTCTTGTCTTAAAGTTGTTCAGCAGGTCTTGACTTAGTAAGAGTTGATAAGATAGGGGCATATTAGAGTATGATAGCAGTTGTGGAAGTTACGGTAGTTTAGGCTGTTAACAGTTAGTTAAGTTGACAGGTTTTGCATTATAAATACTGTGCTTTGTATTCTGAAAGGTGTTCTCTTTTCAATCTTGATAAATAAGATTGATTTCTTGGTCCAATTCATAGTTCTCAACAAGATTCAACTGTTAGATATGAGTACAATAGTGCTCGAATCATTGTAGTTGAGAAATCTGGTCTGTGCCTTGGTACCAGACATACTTGAAAAATAATGGTGATAGCACTAATAAGTAAAAAAGTATTATGGACACTTTTGTACTAAAAGTAGATTGCGTTTTATTTAATTTACTCAAAAAATGAGTAAATTAGTCATTGTACCTTTGATTAAAGAGCAAATTGACATTCTGTTAGAAATTTTATCCATTTCTATTGTTAAAAACTTATCACTATACATTAGAATGAGGAATATGTGGCATGCCATATAGAACTGTTTGGTTATTCTTCAGCTACACTAGTTTTTAATAGTATAAATGAACAAAATTTTTAACAGGATGGACTAGTTTGCTCTTTAATCTAATGTAAATAGACTACTAATTTTCTCATTTTTGAATAAGAGGAAAAATACAGTCTAACTCTTAATTTTGGGGTCTCCATAGTAAGGGTGAGCGTTCGATCGAATCAAGTAAAAAAATTCAAGTTAATTGAGTTGACGAATCTTATTTTATTATCCTAACTCGATTTGAAAATTTTTCGAATTAAGTCAAGTGAAATGAAATTCAAGTTGAGTCGAATCGAGTGAAATTGTTTGAGTTAAATTAAAAAAATTAAACATGTCGAATTAAAATCTTGTTAGTTAGAGCACATAAATTTGAAATCACATATAATTGAAAAAAATTCAAAGAAAAGGAAATACTTTAATATGATAAACTTGGATCATTGATTAACTTATCTAGGTCACAAAATTATTATTTTAGAACATTTTTAAAATTTAACTTTCTTTATATATTCTTTAGATTTTTTAAATTTTATAAAAATTTTAAAAATATAAATTTTAGATTTTTATAAATATTTAAATTTTTATTTAAATTTTTAATTTTTTTTGTAATTTTGTTGTAAGAGACCAATTTCCTCATTTTTAAAATTGATAGGGATCAAATGACATCAATCATTATTGAATTGTAAAATTCAACTTGACTCGAACTTGAAACTTGAATTACTTATTCGAGTTGACTTGAAAAAATTGAATAACTCAAAAAACTCGATTCGATTAACTTGAAATTAAATTTTTTTTTACGAATTAAATTGAGTTTTGCTCACCCTACTCTATAGTTCTTTTACCCACTAATATTAAGTGACTTCAATGGTGGTTATTGTAAGCTCTTCTAACTATATGTATGCATAATATACATGTATTATAAAAATATGACAAATGATGGTAGTTAAATCTATTGAATAAAATGGAATGACTTTTTTGTAAGTGTTACGTAAAAATAGTAAATTGATATAATATTTTTTACATGTAATAATATGATTGTCATGTAAAATTTTGAAAATAATAAAATTTAACTTAATGAATTTATTGGTAATTGTTTAGATAAGATTAAAATTTAAAAATTTAAAAATAGAAATTAAAAAGAAAAATCAACTCAGAATAAAGAGGTTAAATCTACAAGTTATATACAATATAGGGACTAATAACATAATGTATTTTTTAGTTTTGCACTTAACTTCTTCAACTTTCATTTTTTCTCAATTCACTAAAAAAAAGTTACCAATAAAAATCTTGTAAAACACTTTTATTAAATGTCAATAAATTTTAAATAAAATGGAACGAAAATAATAATTAATATAAATTATTTGAATAGTCTATAAATTTGTCTATAGTATTATTTAAGTATTTAGACCGAGTTTTAGTACAGTTGATATCGACATTATTGTTTAAGCAGAAGAATGTGAATTTAAGTGCGTTGGAATACATTTATACTCCCGATTAAAGAGCGAGAGAAATTATAGATAATTTTAAATATTTATATTCAAAATAAAGTATTTATCTCGTAACCCACTATCAATTATATATCTATATTATATTTAACCCAATACTTACTTTCGAAGGCTCGAACCGGATGAACTCTGGGAATAAACAAGACCATGCACCCGAACAAACACGAGAGTTGAATTAGATTGTAACTTTGTTAATGGAGTGATGATCCATAAACATACTCAAATCCTGCTAAGACTAATTTGAGAATTCTAGTACAAAATAGAACCTAAGCTTATTCGTATACTTAATAATATATGTGTGTATATATCTTATCCATATGCTTAATAATATATGTGTGTATATATATCTAATTTCTTGGTATGTTCTTGTAATCAGTCCACAACTGATCAACAGTTTTGCCCAGAATCTGAAAAAAGAAATCAGGGCTATAACCATCTTTGAGCTTCGCATTAAGCTCCGCCACGAACCCAGATTTCAAACCCTCACAATAATCCAAGAAATACGCCGTCACGGCGTACCCGTCGTACCAATGCTCGCCGTCCCCCGGTCGAGGCCACCCTCCGGGAACGTAATCCGCTTTCAGCCGTACGAAATCCGCGATCCCTTCCGTCAAACCCCCGAGATGCCCATCGCCGATTTGCCCGTTCCCATTCCACTGCCATATGTGAGTCATCTCATGGTAAAGCACCCCGTTGAAGCTCCGTTTCAGCTCATCGCCGGTTAAACCTTGGATCGATTTATCGCTCACGTTGATGTTATTGTTGCTTGCAAGCGCGACGAATCTCTCGTCTAGGTTGTCGACGATGAAGAGGCTTACGCTTTGTACGTTCTTTCTCGAAGCCGGATCGGGTTGCCGGAAAAGGTTCCAGATGAACTGGGAGGCTGATTCCATTTGTTGCCGTGTGTACTCGACGCCGAGCTCTTTGTCGAATACGGTGCCTCCGGGAGTCGTTGGGACCTCATTTGTGACGGTGTAATCTACCGCGGTGGAGCTGTGAAGGGATGTAGCTAATGCGAGCAGGTAAACGAGGAAGAAAACTGGGTGATTAGCCATTTTTTGGTTTGTTTGTTTGATTTGGTGAATTATTATTGCATAGTTCAAAGATTTATATAGAAAAAAACTGGAAAGCATCGTTTACTGGACGTAATGTTGAAATTTCAATATAGGTTGAAGCTTCCTTCGTCGTTGAAATTTCTTTACAAATTGAAGACGAAATGTTTACCGGGAATCTGGACACGTATAGATTTTGATGTTTTTCCGAAAGATTTTGAAAACTAAGAATGGTAAAAGTAAGAACAAACTATGTGATAAATTGTATTTTGGTCTTTTATTTAAAAATTGATAAATTAATATCTATATATATTAGATTAAAATTAAATTGGTCTTTTATTAAAAATTTACTTATTTATTTCTAATATTAAAAGTTGGTTCTTATATGTTAGTACGAGATACACATGACACACAACGTGTCACTATTCAATTATTCTTGATTAAGTCAATTTTTATCGATACAAATAGAAGATAATTTTATAAAAAAAATTAATTTATTATTTGATCTAACATACAATGACTAATTTGTCATTTTTTTAGTAGCCAAGATAAATTGTAATTTGACTTTTAATATAATGACTTTCATTGTACTTTTACCAAAGTATGAACTTTATCAAATTATTAGTTAACTTTTTTAATAGTGTAAACTAAACCTAACATCACTAAAGTATTAGTGACGACTCAATTTAAAAAAGTTACAAAAATGGTCATCGAACTATTAGAAAATTTTTATTTAAGTTATTGAATTATTAGAGAGTTTTTATTTAAGTTACTGAGATGTTATGTTTTTATTTTTAAAAAAGTCTAGTTAGCAAATTCCAAGCAACAACTGACGATCATGTCGAGTATAAAAACATACTTTAGATCCAAGTCGATTTGACGATCATGTCGAAGATTGGAGAAAAAAGTTATTTAGATTTTGGTTTGCAAATTTATGATATTCAAAGTTGTTTAATTAAAAAAAAAGAACTATAGAATATAAGGAAAATGTGAACTTTCGATTGGTGTAAGCGGTGTGAACAGAGAATGCCATACAATAATAATTTTAACAGCTCAACAACTTAAATGAAAACTTTTGAATAGTTTAATGATTAATTTATAATATTTTCAAGTTGAATTGTCAAAATGTAAATTTATTAATAATTTAGTAATTTTGAATGTAATTTGTCTTTACAAAATGCAGTAGACTCAAAGTGAATATTTAAATGATGAATTCAAAGTTAGATATCCAACTCTATTATATATTCATAACGGATTCAGGCCATCACTTTGGTTTTTGGTCAGTTGGATCAAGACGGAGCCTTGGAATTCATGCACTAGAACTTAGCTTCTGGCGCAAGAGATAGTTTGATTCGCCATTTGCAGTTGTTTAACTTGGCTCCATGATAGTTATGGCGCTCTTTTTTCGGTGTCTTGGGCTTTAAAGGGCTTGTTTGTACTAAATATCTTTAAATTATTATTTGAATTTTAAGATATTTTAATTAATTAAGAGATAGTTTGAATGAGCAATATTTTATCTGTATTTAATGTGACATAAGAAATAAACTAAATGTACTGTAATATTCACTCATCTAAATCAACCTTAAATCTTTTCATTAATTTAATATTAGCTTAGCGTAAAAATTCAGATTACATCTAACATAAACTATATTTAAAAGAGGTTAATCAAAATTTAAACACTATTTCTTATTGTACAGACACTATAGGTATATCATGTTAAAAAATTATCATTAAAATTTTAATTAAATATATTCATGAGTAAGGTTAAACTTAAGGAATCAATCATCCACAAAATGACACATTTTACTATTTTAAAAAATAAAAATAATTATTTATTTAAATTTTATTATAAAATTAAAAATTTTAATAAATTATCAAAATACACACTTTTATTTATAATTTATATTTTAGACACTAAATTATTCTATTTTTTTATATATTTTATTGTTTTTAAACAACAAATTTAGCAAGTTTAATTAAAAATACTAAATCTAGCAAATTTAATAATACGAAATATAAAAGATGATGAAGAAAAGCTCTGAGCGAAAGTTAAAAAAAAAAAAAAAAACAACAAAAAAAACTTTGCGGTGAGAGAAAGGGAGGAAGAGGGCGGAGGAGCAGCGGTGGCCGGCTGTGGCAAAATTAAATGGCCACCCCTCTTTCCTCCCATTTCCCTCTTTCTTTCTTCCCTTCTCAATCACCTTCCTTGGGAAAGCCTTTTCTCTTTTCTTCCTCTATTTCTTTCCCCGCTCTTCGTTTTCTCTCTTACACCAACCTCACGAAGCTCCCTAGAACCTCTCTCCTCGCTTTCTCTTCTAACAATTCCGGTTCTTCTCCTTTCAACGATGCTTCCGGTTCGAATTCTTCTCCTTCTAAGGTAAGGTTTTGCAAATCAGTGAGTCCTTTCTTTTCTTTTATTTTTTTGTATTTCGGGTGGAATGTTGAGAAATTAAATTTGAATTTGCTGATTTGTTTAGCGGATTGCGTGATGTGGATATAAGTGGTCTTTGAAATTTTGTTTTCTTTATGGAAATTGAGATTGCAGCTCGTGGAAGGGAGAACTTTATGTTTAGATTTGATTGAATTGTTTTAGGATTAGTTAAGATTTCATGTTTTGGTTGGATAATGAGAAAATGTAGTCGATGTAATATTGCAATAATTTGAGTTCTTTTTGTATTGTGGTTATAGGTTGATTGTGTAGTTATAGCTGATGTAAATTATATTTTGCTGGTTAGAATAGCAATTTTTCAAGTTATTATATACATGTGTGTGTGTATATATCTTTAAAATGTGTGAAAAGAATAAAATCCTCATTATGGATTAGAGTTTGGGACAAGGATGTAAACAAGACACTCATGATAGCAAGCTATTGAGATTTGACTTGGAAAAAGAACTTGAATTCGGCAATTCGAGCTATTGAGCTGAATTTGTGAGCCTAGGAATCATGCTTCTCGAGTTTGAGCATAAATAATTGAATTTGAAGTCTAGTTCTAGCATCAATTCCAAGCTTATATTTTGTTAGGTAAACAAGCTTAATCGATCTGAATTGAGTGAGTTCAAGTAACTCAATGTTTGTTCCGAACTAAGCTCAAAGTTCAAACTAGTTCAAACTCAAGCCGAGTTTCGAGGGTTGAATTTTTAGTCAAACTTGAGCTTCTTACAGCTTGAGCTGAACTGGATTACAGCTGTAGCATCTGAGGCAATTTCTTTCCGTGATTGTACAAGC
Source organism: Gossypium arboreum (assembly GCF_025698485.1). Lineage (NCBI taxonomy): Eukaryota > Viridiplantae > Streptophyta > Magnoliopsida > Malvales > Malvaceae > Gossypium > Gossypium arboreum. The sequence goes on along the minus strand of NC_069070.1, from coordinate 122,801,690 downwards.
ATTTCTACATGGATGTTCTATTAAACTCTACTTGAATTTTGAGCCATCTTTCTTTTGTGATAAATCTTGGTATTTACAAGAACCAACATAGATTAGGCAGTGTTTCTTGATAGTTCTCGAATTGATGTATATATTTACTATTTTCAAAGTGGTTTTCTGGTAATGTTTTAAGAAGTAACTTCTAGTGTTTTCTTTCAGAAATCGGTTCTCACCAATCTGATACAGGAGATCGAACCATTGGATATTAGCCTTATCCAAAAAGATGTCCCCCCTTCAACTGTGGATGCAATGAAAAGGACTATTTCGGACATGTTGGGTTTACTTCCATCTGATAGGTTTCAAGTCTTTATCGAGGCATTGTGGGAACCTCTTTCAAAGTTATTGATCTCTTCTATGATGACAGGGTATGTTCTTATCCTGCATGATATGCGCCATTGTAAGAATTATTTATTTACTTCAGTCGATTGCCAACAAGCTGAAACCCAGTCTAATGGCTTTAACTCTATGTTACTTGGACCCTTCGTTTTCCGTATAATCTGTATGTCAGATGCCTGTATTAGACAGATTTTGGACATGGGTGTTGGGTATGATTCTCCATTGCAAACACTTTAGAAAAAATGGAGCCTACCTGTGTTGAATGCATAACCATTTTACATTATTAGCGAGTCTGAGTAACATAGGTTTCAATGTGGTAAAAGTATCATGGAGGCCCCTGTAGTAGTAGTCAGACTACATATTGCCCCTTTTATTCAAAAAATAGACAAATTAGTCCTCGTATGTTAGATCGAAGAGTAAACTAGTCCTTTCTATTAAACATTTTATTCATTTCTACTGTTAAAAACTTCTGTGACTAACAAAATAATCAAACAGTTGCATGTGGCATGCCAAGTGTACCTTATGCTGACTAATAAGGACCAGTTTTTTTTACAGTAAAAATGGTTGAAATTTTTAATAGAAAGACCAGTTCACTCTTTGATCTAAAGTACATGGATTAGTATGCCTGTTTTGAGTAGAGGGGGCAAAATGCAATCTGACTCTAATATAAGGGCCTTCATAGTACTGTTTGAATGCTTGTTGGACATATATTAGTTCATTAACCATATTATATTCTCTATTTATACCATCTTTGCCCAAAGAGGTTGACATAATATGAATGAATATTCTTGGGGAGAAAGAGCCAATCTTGAATGCACCTAATCATGCCAAGCATGGCTCAATATATCACTTCTAGGGTTTATATCCTTTCCCTCTCTATATTTCACATTTCCTACATGTGAATCACTGGAACTTTCATCTTTAATTTCAATACTAGTATCATAAGTGTAAATGTTTGATGTACTACAAGACATGAAAAGTATTTCTTACTTCTTGAATTGCAGTTATACATTGAGGAATGCTGAATGTAGGCTTTGCCTCGAACGGAACCTTGGTTGTGAAGGATGTTTGGGAAAAACTCCGGACAAATCGAACTTTGATTTACAAGAGATATTGTTGGACAGGACAAAAATAAGTGATTGTTCAGGGAAAGACAATGTGTCATCTGAATTCGAGAAAACCACTGAAGACAAAGTTGAAGACATTGAATTTCAAAGCATGGGTGAAATATCCCCTGCAACTCGTAAATACATACTTCTTTTGCAGTCTCGTCTAACTTCCATGAAAAAGGTATGTTATAGCATTTTGAAGAGCTTCTCATTGTCCTTTTCTTTTATCTCTTTCAATCTATACCGTTTTAATCAAACTATTGACTGGAGCTGTTATATATAATAGTTTGTATCAGTGTGAAGTACTAACAAGACGCCAGAAAGGCTATAAATAATTACCAGTTGATCTTGTTATGCATTTTAATCTGATTAACTCGATTCATCAATCAACAGAATACATTTCCTTATCTGCGGTAAAAGTACCATAGAGGTCTTTGTATTAGGAGTTGGATTACATTTTGCACCCTCTACTAAAAAAATGGACAAATTAGTCCCTGTACATTAGATCAAAGTGCAAATTGATCCTTTTGTTAAAAATTCCATCCATTTCTACTGTTAAAAACTGGTCCTTATATGTCAGAATGAGGTATTGTCGGGTTATTCTATTAGCCACGCCAGTTTTTAACAATAGAACTGCTTGAAAATTTTAACTGAAAGGATCAGTTTGCTATTTAATTTAATATGCATGGACTAATTTATCCATTTTTTGAGTAAAGGGGGTAAATTTGCAATTTCACTCCTAGTATAAGGCCCTTGATGATACTTTTACTCTTTATCTGCAATTTGGTTGGATACATGCTCATAATTCTTGCTTGATTGAAGGAACTTCGTGAAATCAAGGGGAAAAATGCTGCTCTACAAATGCAACAAATTGCTGGGGAAGAAAAGAACGATTTACTAAACTACTTGAGATCACTACAACCAGATAAGGTTTCCTTCGATTTCAAACGCTTTTTAAAGCAAATTTCTTTATTAGTATCTCATTAATCTGATTCTAAAGTATCAATCTCTTTATGATCAATTCATTGGTTTTTCTTCATTTATATGATGGGAAGACTGTAATAACTAAGATGAGCATTTTCGATGCCATAAATTCATATCCCAAGTTGTTTTTCAATATCACAAGTTCTCTGCTTATTTCAAATTGCTAGCACATAGCAATTTTACTGACACTTTGTTTTTCTTGAACTAGTTGTGTCTGACACTCATGTTCGACATATATCCGGACAAAGGAATCGATGTGATCTTCTAAGAACTTCCTAGATACACGGAAATCTTGGAAGAAATTAGACTTAACTGTGTGAGGCACATATGTATATCCAACACTTACTCGAGTCCAAGTAACATAGCCATATACTGATTATTTAGAAATGAACTTCAGTAAAAAATTCAATACTGTTATGGCTAATAAAATTGTAACATAAATTTCAGGTAGCGGAGCTTTCCGAACCAACGTCCCCTGAACTGAAAGAAACAATCCACTCTGTAGTCCACAATCTCCTTACCACCCTTTCTCCGAAGATGCATTCAAAGACTTCTTTGTCAGAGAACACTGCAACTGGAACTTTAAATAATATCGAGATTGAAGATTGTACAAAACTTGTTGAGAATACTTCACTTCAGTTACAACCCATTATTTCGCTAACACGAGACTACCTTGCTCGTCTTCTCTTCTGGTTAGTACTTATGGTTAGTCTATCTCACATTTGCATTTATTTCTCATTGCATATCAACTAAAATTGTAGTCGAACACAGGGGCATAGCCAAAGGGGGCAGGCAGGGCCTTGCCCCCCCCCCCCTTTTCTGAATGAATTAATTGCTATTTTAGTACCTTCTAAACGTAAATAGTTCAATTTAATCCTTTTTATCTTGTTTTAAATAGAAAAATTGTAATTTTGGCCTTTCAAAGTTTAAAGTACAATTTAAGTCATTTTAATACAGAAATTTTAGCTTTGGCCCTCCCAGCTAGGGGTGTAATCTAGCCAAGCCAAGTTCAAATACTGTTAAGCTCGAGTTTGAACTCGACTCGAAATTCAGAGCTCGATACTCGATTCGAGCTTGATTGAACATCTATTTTTAAGCTCAAGTTCGGCTTGAGATATAATCGAGCTACTTGAGCTTGATTAAACTCGTTTACTAGTTTTTGTATTCAAGTTCTTAGAGTTAATGATATATATTAAGGGCAATAACGTAATTTAATAATATAAAATATGAAAAGCTCGATAAGGCTTTCGAGCTATTCGAATCAAGTATTACTAAGTTGGAATTTGGCTCATCCAATAGTTACCGAATTGAGTTCTAATATTTTGAGTCGAACTCGAGTAGCTTGCGAGCACCAGTGTCTCATTTACACCCATACTCCCATCACATAATTCCTAGCTTCACCCCTAGACTCAAACACTTCCAATGCCTTGCCTACTTCGCTGGAGACTTTAAATGATGGGAATCCTGTCGATCCAATCTGTCTTCCCCGGCCTCCCTAATACACTTTTGATATGAAATAAACCTTCTGTAAAAACAGATCATATTATGATCCAAGAGATGTTCTGCATGCAGGGGCGGCCCCCTAAAAAATTGAAAACTTGCATTTTTTTTTTACCCTTTAAAATGTATAAAATTATAAATTAGTAACGTTAAATTGCACTTTGATTCCCAAAAAATTGTAAGATTTTAATTTAGTCCTTTAAAAATTTGTAAAGATATTAACTAATACAATGGTGAAATTTCATTTCAACTCTCATCAAAATTTATAACTTAATTCCAGCCCCAAAAAATTTTCTTGGCTTTGCCCTTGTGGCGTGTTTAAAACTCTGCCAAAACATTCGATTGAAACTATGTCTTCTGATGTTCATATTTCTTTCTGAAGGTGTATGCTATTGGGACACTACCTTAAAGGTCTCGAGTATCGGATGGAGCTAATCGAACTTTTATCCTCAACAAGCAAGGCCAAGGACAACGGCCATGGTGATGAGCAGGTTATTTAGAGTTGCTCTGATATGAAAGACCACTTTTTTTTTTCCGAAGAAGGCCGGATTTGAATCAAGGTTAGGCCCTTATACTTTCTTGCAGATGGAGTTATTTTTATGCATAAAATGGATACAAATGTTGAGCAAATTGCTAATAACCAAAGTTATTTTGCTACTTCTCAATTGTTTAATTGATCTTAATTAAAATTTAGAGTGTTTAGTATCTACCATTGATTTAAAATTTCTGGTATGGAATTTGACTAGACATGACGAAGGGTTGGGTTTTTTCGGGCTTTCGGTAGAGCTTTCTTGAATTCGGGTTGGTTTGATCCGGCTTAAGTTAATATTTAATATTTTTTAAAATAATTATATTATATTTTGTTTTATGTTTTAATATTTTTTTGGTTTAATTGCACCATACATCCTCAATTTATTTGTTTAGATTCTAAATTGGTTTTTAAACTTTAGAAATGTTCTAATTGAACCTTCAAAGTATCATTATAGTTTCAATCAGGTCTTTTTGTCAATCTCACTCAGGGCAAAGCGAGGGCCTAAAATGATTATTGTTCTTTAGTTCCCTCATAAAATTTTAAGTAAATACATGGTCAAATTATAGTTTGACCCCCTCCCCCAAAATGCTAGAATTTAGATTTAATCTTTTGAAAATCATAAAGATATAAGTTAATAAAATAGTGAAATTGTATTTTAGCTCTCATAAAAATATATTACTTAATTTTAATCCTTAAATTTATTTTTGGCTTCGCCCTTGGTCTCACTATTGCCTTTGATGGTACATGTTACAGGAAAAAAGTAGTGTTGATAATTTTGTAAACACGTCAGGTTCAAGTCGTTCATGCAGTAGGCATGCGTGTTTACAATTTAATTTATGTATTTTAAAATGCTTTGGGCTAGATTTGAGGTGCATCTAAACCAAAGGTATTCTTTTTTCTCAATATAATATTTAAAATTAACATAGCTGTGTATATGTATATATTATCTATTATTTCAGCCATGGCCAAAATGTTTATTCAACATCCTTTCAATACCTAATTCTTAAAGTTTAGTACTCACATATTTGCATGTGAATAGTGATGATCACTTGAAAAATATTCATGCTCAGACGGTTCTGGTTTATCGACACCCTCAACGTTCCGGAGCCAATATGTCTGATTCAACGATGCTGCTCCGTCCGGAACATCTTTCATTACCCATTCATGGCCTTCAGGAAAATATATCCCGCTCTTTGGATGTGGAACCCAGCACCACGAATCTTTTATATCGTTGCTGCTGTTACTGTTTGACGATGACTTTCTCGACTTTTCGATAGTTTCCCTATCGGCACCAGCGATTTTGCTTATCGGTCGCTCAACTGATCGCCTAGCTTCCCTGCCACAAATTCTCAAATTTATATAAAAAATAAAGGAAATTAATATATATATATATATATATATATATATATATATATATAAAATTAACGTTACCTAAGCATTAAAATCTTAGTTTTGGCGATGGCAAATCTTCCCATAAAATATATAAAAGAAACTTTGATCGTAATATTATATATATATAAAGCTTAAATTTGAGAAAATTATTGTACTTAAGGTGTAAGTAACGTAAGGAGAGTTTCGTTGATTTTTATAATGCTTGAAAGTACAAATGCTGCAAGAATATGTTCGATGGTACAAATGAGGAAGGTTTAATTTTGGAGGTACTTTATAAATTATAAATTGTCAAGTGTCAAGAGTCAAAAGTTAATATTTTCATTTTAAGAGTGTCGGGCATAACTTTAAGTATTGCCGTTGGTCAATAGTGTAATGAAAAAACAATTTTTAGTGTTGCCGTTGGTCAAAGGATCTCATGAAATTTTTTTTATCATTTTGAAGACAAATAAAATTGAAATTAATAACCGAAATCAAAATTAGTAGTCAATAGTTTTTTTTTGGTTAAACCATTTCATATAAATGGATTTTTGAGTATTTAAAAATATCTCAGTATTTAATAAATATAAAATATAGTAAATAATTAGAAAAATATGTATTTTTATGGTATTGTTTTTAATATAAAAGGAAAAGTTACTTAAAGTTACTCTTCAATTTAAAAATAAAATTATATATTAAATAAATTTTTAGGGTGCATGTGACGATTATTTTGTTAGTCCCAATTCTCAAATAAACTAAAATATAAATACAAATTATAAATTAATAGTGTCTATAGATTAGGTCGAGACACGATTTTAAAATTTTTCTAGGCTTAGGTCTAAACTCTGCATAACCTGTTCTAAAAGTCATATTATTATTTAGAAAACAATATTTTTTATAATTAAATATAAAATAAAATTTTTATTTAAATTTGAATAAAATCAGACTGATTCGTAGGTAACAACTCTTTATATAAATTCGACCCAAGTCGAATTGAGGCAATTGAACTAAACAAGCTACCTGATAAATCAACAAGTGATCAAAATTTTAAATACAAATAAATAAATCTATAGAAGGAATATTGTTGTTGAAATTGAGTGGGGTGAGCATTGAGAATTGAATTAAGACACCCATTGAGCAATTTGAATCAATTGATAAAAACTTCTATATCCCTCTTCAATTTAATAATTAGGCTCATTTTCGTATTTTTTTTTGTTCACGTTAGTTTTTGAATTTGACAAATAGATCTATTTTGATCCTCGAACTAAAATTTTGTGAATGTTTGATGATGCAACCAGTGTTACTGAATAATATTAGATTGGATGGATCGAGAATTGATTGATATAACAGTTTAGACAAAAAGGTTAAACCAATTAACTTGAAAACTCTGATATTGTACTACATCATCACCTATAAAATTATAAAATTTTTTTTATTTTCAAGTGATGATGTGGCTCAATCTCAAAGTGCCACATCATCAGGCTTTTTATAATTTTCAAGTTTAGGGATCAAAATGGATCTAGTTGCAAAGTTTAAATACCAAAATGAGAAAAAAATAATATATGTATTAAAATGACCCTATTTATCAAGTTTAGGGCCAAAATTATATTATCCCTTCTTTAAATAAAGTTTTAAGTATAATTTTATGAATAGAAAAATAAAATGAAAATATTTTACATTCATTTAAAAGTCTAATCCAATTTAACTTGAATCTAATTGAAGTCTAATGTGACTATTGAATATAAAAGATTAAAAAAAAGAGTGGTTATAAAAACATATGCTAAAATATGATTGCAGAGAAAAATACCACCATCGAATTTTCATAGCATAAAAATAATAAATAGCAAATAAAAAGAAAAAGGGTGGGTTAATAATTTTGATGCTTTCTTTGTTTGTTTAGGTCAATTATGGACATTCGAATATTAGCCATATTTTCTCTTCTTTTTTTGGTGAAATTCTCGTAGGGGTCCTTGTGTTAAAAGTCAAATTGTATTTTGCTCCCTACTCAGGAATTAGGCAAATTAGTCCCTGTACATTTAATCAAAGAGCAAATTGATCATTTTGTTAAAAATTTCATTAATTTTTATTGTTAAAAATTGATCCTTATACATCAGCATGAGGTACATACTATTTGACCACGTCGGTTTTTAACAGTACGAATAGGGAAATTTTTAATAGAAATAATTAATTTTGCTATTTGATTTAACATACAGGTATTAATTTACCTTTTTTTGAGTAAAAGAGTAAAATATAAAATGACTTTAATATAGGGACTTTTATGTACTTTTGCCATTTTTTATAAAAATAAAAATTTTAGAGAAATTCAGAAATTGATGTGACAATGGGGTGAAAAGAGGTGAACGGTTCATGGTTTTAGCATGAATTCCCTTTCTTTTTTGTACGTTTAAAAATGGTTAAAATTTTCTATTAGTCCCTGTATTACGACGTAAGTTGTTAATTTTCTTTACACTTTAAATTGATCATTTCAGTCTTCTATTTTTAAATTTTAAAATTTCGGTACTAGTTAGTGGTGTTCATAAGTCGAATTTGAGTATATATTTTCAACTCCGAGCAGGTCTGAACTGTTTTACTATCTAGAAATTTTATAAAAAAATACATTAATATTTATATATTATTGTAATTAGTTTTATATAAAGTAATTTTACTATTTTTTAAATAGTAAAACGAGCTATATGAACAAATCAGTTCAGACTTGAGTTTAATTTAAAAACAAAAAAATAATTGGATCTTGACCTAATCTGACTCATAAACACTAGGTATAGCATTTCGAGAGCGGAGGTTGGATAGCTAAGGCCCATTGGGCTTGCTTCTTGGTCGGTCTCTCTCCATCGCTACTTTTTTTCTACTTTATTCGATAAAATAATTGTTGTTTGATCCTTTGATCCTGACTTAGTTCCAAAAAGGAATTTTCAATTCCAAATCCAAGCCGGAGCACAACTTGTCCAAATGACACGTGTTACTATTAAAAATAATCAAAAAATATTTTTTATTTAAACTTAATTATAAAATATATAAAATACTGATATAAGCTTGTTTTCTTTTCTATATTATTTCTGACCAGCAAAACAATTTGAGCCTAAAGTTGAAATATATGAACCCTAATTCGACCCAAAGTGAGTCAAATTGAGTGATAAAATTATTTGAATTAAATAGACTAGTTAGACACGGAACCAATTAAGGTATCAGACAAAAAAAAAATTGAATCGATTAGTCGAGAATCGAAATAAACAGGTTGAACCAGGTAAAAATCAATTGAACTAAAATTTTAATGTTTTTAATATTTATGAATTTTTAATAAGTTTTGATCAAATTGGATAGAGAAGGTCGGTGAATTGATTAACTTAAAATTAATATAAACTAATTGAATCATGTAAAAATTGGTAGAATTAGATTCTTAATATTTTAATTTTTTATTAATTTTTAATAATTTATTTAATTGAACCGAACAAATCAATTCAATTAATAAATTAATGATATATCCGATTTTAGAAAGGGAAAGTCGGGCCCATAAATATCACTATTTCACAATTTATTTTATTTTAGTAAAAATTTAGTGGATTGCATTAGTAATTCCACTGATTCAAAAGTCAAAAAACAAAGAAAAGAAAACAAAGTCCCCCCTCCCGCCATTGACGCGTTTGTCCATTCTTCTTAAGCAATAAGAAACTGCAGACGATACAAATTTAAAAATAATAATAATTAAGAAAAAAAACCATTATTGTAACTGTGAAGAAGAACAGAGAATTAAAAAAATTGAAAAAAAGAGAGAGAAAGGATCCATAAATGAAAGGGAAATCGAAGAGCTCGAAGAGAAATCTAGGGTTAGCAACTACCCTTTTCTTATGTTCACTTGCTTTCTTAGCTGGTTTGTTCACTTCAACTTTTTTCTCTCAGGTAAACTTATAAAACATGAATATTTCCTCATTTTGAATTGGGTTTAGCGGTTAATTCGTTGGATTTTGTAGGATGTTCCGATTATTAAACCCAAGCTGAGAAAGCTTGAAGTGGTGCATGTTGAAGGTGATAAGTATCGTGATTTGATGCCAATTGGAGAGACTGGGGAAAGTTCGATTGATTCTATCCCTTTTCAGGTCATTTTTGAATTTTGGTTTCCTGATTTTGTTCATTGGATTTTGAATGATGAATTTGATTCTAAATGCTTTTGATTTAGTTCTTTATTTGATTAGCTTTTATTTTTTGGTAATTGATAGTATCACTTAAATTATTAAAAATTTTAAGTTGTTTCATAAATTTATGTGGGATAAGAGCTATGATTAAAAAACGGAAAAATCGAAAATCTGATCTTTGGTAAAAAGCCAGAAAATGAGAGGATACATATGCAAATAAATTCTTGATACAAGGAGATTGTGGAGGTTCGTGATGGTCTACTTGGAGGGCGGAGAGTCGTAGAGAGTGTGTCTTGGCCTCCTATCCTAATGCCCGTAGGCTTTTAAGGGGTTACCTCTGATCATTCCCAAGGTGCCACAGTCCATATATTGGTTTCGGACTCCTTGGGGATTTATCCGACCTACGGATGCTTTGTCGTCATAGATATGGGTTGTCATGTCAGGAAAATGGTATATGTGACGTATCCATGTAAGGGGTGTGGACTTGATGGTAGGGGTCATGAGGTCTTGAGTTTGTAGGTGTCTTTAACCTGCAAGGTGATTCTTCTTAGTCAAGGACACGGACTCGATAGGCGGGCTTGCGGGGTATAGGTATGACACAAATGTTTAGGATTAATGGCTATGAGTAGCAATATTCAAGTTAGCGTGTATTTCAAAGCTATGTTACCCAAGCTCTTCCTTTTCTCTAAAATATCCATATCTGACTCGTACTCAAACATGCATATGAGACTGAGAGTATTATCCTACAAAATATATAGAAAAGCTTAGAAAATTTGATGATGCATGTGTTGGTACTTACCTATACCGACATTCGACCCCAAGTCCAAGTAATATAGGTCACGAGGTAGTATATGTTGAGGCTTGTTTAACCCGAAACTAAAACTGGAGTTTTCGAATATCGAAGGAAAGTAGTAATGGAAAAGAACAAAGATTTTATGTGCAAATATTGTACAGAAAACTGCCCTGTCTGTAGACTAACTTACTTTGATTGCTTCTCTTTAAGTACAGGTTTTAAGTTGGAAACCGCGAGCTTACTATTTTCCTGACTTTGCAACTGCGGAACAATGCGAACATATAATTGGAATGGCGAAATTGAACCTTAAACCATCTACTTTGGCTTTGCGCAAGGGAGAAACCGAAGAAAGCACTAAAGGAACTAGAACAAGGTAGAGTGCCCTTTTAAGATGCTTTACTATCCATTTCTTATCGGTTTTGAGTTCAATTAACTGGTTCCGAGTTAGCATTGAGGCTGGATAGTATTTTACCCTCGTGCTAGTGAATGTTTTGAATTGGTGAATGCTGATAACTCTGTTTTGAATTTGTACTTTGCTTGGACACAGTTCGGGAACATTTATTAGTGCATCCGAGGATGAATCCAGAACCTTGGACTTGATCGAGAAAAAAATTGCAAAGGTTACAAGCATTCCACAGAGTCATGGAGAGGTACATCTTTTGTTGATTTAAGATTTTCCCGATCGATATAGAACCGATAAGCCACAAAAAGTCTCATGGCATATTTTCTATCAAAATCATAAATCTTTCTTTACATTACTTTTGAATTGTTCCGAATCGAAATTTGTACACATTGCAGGCATTTAATGTTTTGCGGTATGAGATCGGACAGAAGTATGATTCTCATTACGATGCATTCAATCCGGCCGAATATGGTCCACAATCGAGCCAAAGGGTACGGTCATACACGTGAACTTCACCATTACTTTTCTGTCTGCATTTAAGTTGATAGTGTAAATGCAATAGTTGGATATAGAATTTAGTTTATATTTGTTATGGTATGCAAGTTATGAGTTCACTTATCATTAGACGATTGGTAAATCCTTTTGTTACTAAACAATCCATTAATGTTTGTTCTTCAAAGGTTTCATTTTGGTATCAAGTTAGTTCTGGATCCATCTGGTATGATAAGTTATGTTGTTATCACGTTTTGGTAATTTTAACCGAGCCATTGTATGAATGTTGATGCTGAAGAACTAAAACACCATGCTTAATTAGCATTGAACCTTCTCTCACAGGTTGCATCATTCTTGTTATATTTATCCGATGTAGAAGAAGGCGGAGAAACAATGTTCCCATTTGAGGTAGACATTGAAGATACTAACTTGCTTTAACTCTCCTTCTTGGATTAAGCATTTACGCCGAGTCTCGGTACCAACCATGTTATTTTGGTTGCAGAATGGCATGAGCGTCGAAGGCTATGACTACAGACAATGCGTCGGTTTAAAAGTAAAGCCTCGAAGAGGGGATGGACTTTTGTTCTATTCGCTGTTTTTGAACGGCACCATTGATCCGGTAATTTTCATGTTTGCTTTTTTTTTAACAAATGCTGAGGCTTTACTATATCTGTTATATAACACACCAAAAAGTAGTATTGTTTTCGTTTCTTCATATAGGGTCATGCAGTTGGTGGGTTCAGTTTAAAAGACTTGATTGATTGTCAAAGAGAAACTGATAGACTTTAGTTTCATAACCGAAAATAGCTAAACTGATTTAGCTCGACTGGTTCAGTTGGTTATCTCTTTATTTTGGTTAATAGGGCAAACTACTCCCAAGGTCACTAGACTATTAATAAGTTTACGTTTTGGTCACTACTTTAAAAGGTTACAAAATGGTTAATGAACTAACTATTCAAAAATTTTCATTTAAGACATTGGGCTGTAAAAATTGTTGTTGTATGGCATTCTTTATTCACACTGCTAGCACCAATCGAAAACTCTCATTTCTCTTCTTTTCGGCAATTCAATTTTTTTTCATGAAACAGTTTTAAATGTTGACAAACTTGCGAATTAAAATTCAAATAGTTTTCTTCTCTGATTTTCGATACTGGTTATCTGATCAAATTGGGTTTGAGATATGTTCTTACTTTTTGATGGGTCTAGATCCACTGTAATGATCATTGAATCATTACTTAGAGCTGATTGATTTTTTTTTCTAAAAAAAAAAACTTAAACAGTCCAGTGAATTAAAATAAAAACTTTTGAATAGTTCAATGACTATTTTGTAACTGTTTTAAAAATGAGCGATCAAAACGTAAACTTATTAATAGTTTAATGACCTTAGGTGTAATTTACCCTTTATTAATTTTATTATAAGTCGGGGTCAACTAGTTGGTTGGGTTACTAAACAAATTGCAAATTGATCTACTTAACTTACTGAATCGATGGTTTGGATTTAGATTGAAACCGGCCTAGCAGACTCCGGTTCAACCGGGTAAGTTGAACATGACACTATGTTGCAGGTTAGAGCTAAATCCTAACTTCGTTTCAATATTATTTGCAGACATCACTTCATGGAAGCTGTCCAGTGATCAAAGGTGAGAAATGGGTTGCCACAAAGTGGATTAGAGACCAACAACAATTTGATTAATAAAATGTAACTTTAATATTTTTTAAAAAAAAAAATCATTATAAACCTCTCCTTTTGGAAATGATTAATAATTTTTTGTGAGTTCATGCCCATTTTTATCTTATCTTCTTTTAATATTTTCAAAACCCTAAGCTTAAGGTTTGTGAATTTTTTTAAATTTTTTTAATATATGCTTGTTCATTACATCCAAACATAAATAGAGAAATATATAAAGTATATATCAACCAAAGAATGGTAAAAAATATCAACATTATTTGAACCCGATTATTTAAAAATTGAAATCTTCTAAACAAATTGTAGGACAAAAATTGACAATTAAACTGATTATATATTTTTTTATGAATTTTAATTAATTTGATTGATTCAACCACCTTTTCGGTTATAAAATTTTCGGGTTTAAAGCTAGGACAATTTCCATTTGAAATTAAAAAATAAAAATCAAAACTAAAAATTAAAAAATTGATTAAATCGAAAATGATACATCAAAACTCATTCTATCAATATGTAATGATACTTTAATCATCGACTTTCTTCAAAATTAAGGAAAAAGAAGAAAAACAGACTAAATCATATTCTATATATTTCATTGTAAATATGAACGTCATAAATGATAATTTTCTATGCTACTATATTGTTGGTTAATGTTTTAACCAAGTGTTACTTTTTTCTCCCTCAATCTTCCAAGGAACTAAGGCTAATTTTCTCAAGTTGCAGAGGCCAATCTTCTCCGAGTACCCGCGGATTTAGTTCCATTGCAGCACGAAAATCCATCATTGATGCATTAAACGATCTTTCTCCTGCTCGTTGTGAGTAATTTCGACTTCGAGACCTTAGGCCGGCTAGTCTTATGGAGGGTTCGATCAATCTTTTCAAGTATGCATCCAAGCCATTATTCAATAGGTTAACACAATCCACCGGGATGTTAATTCCCTCGGTTTCCAACTTCTTCTGTAAACGATTTATTAACGATCTTGTATCTGGTAGCTCGCCTTTCGTTTGACAAGTCTCAGGGTGGTAACTCGGAAGAGATTTACGAGCTCCACTGAAATTTATGGAGATGCCAAGTGGAGCTGTTACGGGGCTTCTACTTTGCACACCGGGGCTTCCAGCCACCTGCTCGACCTCTTCCCCGTCTTCTACGGATGCAACATCAGGTGGAGGTCTGCTCCCGAGTGAAAGTAACTCGGTTGCGCTCTGGTCTTGTGCCTTGGAAATGGACTCTTCAGGTACAATACTTTGTGTCTTTCCCAATGGACCTAGTGGACTAGGACGGTCTCGAAACTTACGATCCCGACTAACAGGGGACCGACCTTTACGAGGGGAAGGAGGAAATGCGTCCCCGTAAAGCGATTGAAGACAATTCCGTTGATAACCATTTCCAACTTGAAGGTTACTTCCTACTTTCCGTATTGTTTTTGAAGGCGGAACTTTAGAGACACAAGCATTCTTGATAATGGATCGAATAAGCCTGTTGTGAAGCGGAATACTTTCCCTACCGATGATCTTAACGCAAGATTTATCAAATTCGGACTTTCCGATCTTCAAACCAAACAACTTTCTGAGCTGATCAAAGTATTTTTCAGCTCTTTGATGCCCAATTTTTCTTACAATAAGAGATTTTAGCTCTAAGGTATCGATCCGAACATGATCTTGGTTGACCATTATCTTCAAATCCAAAATTTCCCCCAATTTCACTCAAGAGAATACCATCAAATGAACCAAAAATGGTACTAATTGCATCAAAATCTTCAACTTTCAATAAAAAACCCAGATGAAAAAATCATAGATTCCTCAAACCCTAAAATCCCAATCCCAAAAACCCTAATTTCCACCTGCAAATCACCATAATCCAACAACATACAGAAATTCAGCTCAAAAGAAGCGAAATTCAAAGCCCAAATAATCAATAATTGCTTAAAGTTACGAGTTAAAAACCAATACAAAGAACAAAGAAAAGGTTTTTTGGGGGGGAGGTCAAAGAATTACCGAGAGACAATCGAAAGCAATCGCACAAAATTCAAAGAATCGAAGCGATTATAACGAAAATCAATCGATACCCATTTGAGATTTCGATGACAATCGAAAACCCAAAGGTTCGAATTGAGAATCGACGTACCAAAACTCGATCGATGCAGGTGGGTTCTATTTGGCTATGAACTCTCCGAGTCTTCTTTTTATTTATTTATTTGGGTTTTTTTTTTTGAAAGAATTTATTTGGGCTATTAAGTGTTTGGTGATCTGTTCTTTATATGTTTTGTTTATGTATTATGTATTAATGTGAACAAATGAAAGCCAAACAGGGCTTTAAGCATATGAAGGCTGGATATATACTTATGACAGAACTGGTGTGCTTTTCAAAGCTTACTATGTGTAACTTTGCTAGGGGCTGTTTGTTTGCACTTTTTACTTAATTTGTTATTGCAATTTTTTTCTACACTTAAATGACTTGATCCGATTAAATTAATCTCTCATATTAAATAAATTAATTTAAATTTTGTGCTATTAAAAATAATTAAATAAAGTGAAATTAAAATAAAATTAACATTTATTGTTTAATAGAGTTGATAGTCGAGTTTGGTAGAGGCCTCGGTTCCTAAAATAAAAACCCTTTAAAATTTTTAAATAGTAAATATAAAATTATATTTTAACCCTCTAAAATGATAAAATTTTGATTTAATCTTTTAAGAATTGTATTTTTACTATCATAAAATTACAATTTAATTTCAAACCCTAAAATATTTTACGGCTTTGTCCTTGTTGATAATTTTAATTTTTTTTTAGAATTGAGTACTATTGAAAAATAAATTTCAATAATTTTTTTGTATAATAGATGTTATTTTATTATAATTTGAATTCATTTGATTCTTTTTAATAGCATGAGATTAAATTCAATACGTTGATCGATGTTGATCAGCGTTGACTGACTATTTATCAACGTTGACCATCCAATGACTATTAGAATCGTCACATCATCTTTCTTTTTATTTTTAATATAATAAAATTATTGTTTAACAATATAAAATCAAATATAATATATAATAATTCAAATTTAAAAAATTAAAATGCATAATATTCTAAAATACATAAATATAAATTTTAAAAATTGAATTATATGAAAATTGAATTTTTTAAAGAATAAAAGTTAACTTTTTTAAAAATATATATAAATATGAATTTAAAAATAAAAATATTATATAAAAATTGAAATTTTTCATAAATTTTATTTTTTTCAAAACTCTAAATTCTAAAAGTTAAAAAATATAGATATATTTTGAAAAATCCAAAAAACTCTAAAGTTTTTGAAAATATATTTTCAAAATTTCAATTTTATATAATATTTTTATTTTTGAATTTATATATTTTAGAAATTTATATTTTTAAAATTTTCAATTTTTATATAATATTTTAGTTTTATATAATTTAAAAAATTCATTTTTATTAAATATTTTATATAATTTTATCTTTATATATCTTATAATTTTTATTTTAATTTTTTAAAATTATTTATATATTATATATGATTTTTCTAAATTTTAAACAGTATATTATATATAATATTAAAAGACAAAATAGAAGGGTGATATGGCATGTTCTAATAATGTCACGTGAATTATTAAAGTTGATCAATGCTAGTCAATGGTGGGTCAATGTCTTTGTTTTAAATAAACAAAAGTGCCACGTAACAATTTTTTATTGATGCCATGTGGCAACTTTTTTTTTCAACATGATTACCAAAAAAAAAAAAGCTGAACCGGGTAATGAAATGTTTGTTAAATACTAATCTCATCTAAGACAATAAAAATTTAGGTACTAAAATGAAAAAAATCTGTATAATTTAAGGGTCAAATTCGGCATTAAACCTTAGTTTTATGGAAAAAACCTTAACAAAAACTTAAAATAAATTAAAAAAATTTAATGCACGTTACTACTCTTATTTTTATTTATTTATGGGCAAAATATACATTATTAGTATCTGAACTTGGCTTTGAAGTTTAAATTGGTACTTAAGTTTTTTACCAATTGGGTTCCTAAACTTAGCCTCAAGGTTCAATTTGACACCTGATTTTTTTATCCAATTAGATACCTAAGTTTGGCTTTTTTGTTCAAATTAGTACTTGAACTTGACTTCATAGTTCAAATTTGTTCAAATAAGTCATTGACTGTAAGTACTAAATTGAAGAAAGAAACTAAGTTCAAATACCTAATTGGACAAAAAAAACTTTAAGTACCAATTTAAGCATTGAAATCAAATCCTACATTAATTAAAAAATTTATATTATAACTTAATCTGCCAATTGAGTACAGTTCAATGCAGGAGTAAAAACATATTTAAAGTAGAGAGAACTAAATCTAAAATTCTGTAAAAGTACATGTGCTAACAGCATATTTTGACCAAAAAATTATACATTTTGACTCCGCCATATAAATACGCTAATTTCCCCCAATGGACCAAACTCCACCGTCGAAATCTAGGGTTTTCCATTTTGGCTTCTTGCAGAGCCTCCATTGACGAGCAGCTAAATCAACAATGGGTCACTCTAACGTATGGAACTCTCACCCGAAAACCTACGGCCCTGGATCTCGCTCCTGGTAATTGTTTCCTTCCCTTTAATTCTTATTTAGTTTCGTGAAATTGCCTTTATTATTATTATTAAACCTTTTTAATTCTTAATTAATCTTTGTGCAAGATGTTAATCTTTTAGCATATAAATGCGGAGAAGAATGCAAACGGAAGTTCGGTTTGTTGAAAATTTTTAGTGCCTGCATCGTGCGAATTAGAATGTTAATCGTTTGCCTCTTAAGAGATTTAACAATGTGACAGTGTGAAGGAATGTGTATGAGATGGATATGGTTAGATTTTCAAAGTTTTTCCATGTATTTGGATGATTTTAACAAAAACCGAGTAGTTGGAGCTAGGGGTGTATATGAAATATTAGTGTTCGCAAGCTATTTGATTTCAACTAAAAAAACTCGAATTTGATTTGGCAATATCAAGCTGAGCTTGAGCTATTAATCAAGCCGAATTTGTAAGCTCGAGCTTGAATACAAACGAGCTTAATTGAGCTTGATCTTGAGTACAAAAAGTAATAAACAAACTTGAGCTGAGTATGGGTCTCAAATTTTGGGTTGAGCTAGAGTTGCCACTATTTAGATTTGGCTCGGCTCGATTACACCCTTAGTCGGAGCAGCATATGTTTTAATGACATCGAATTTGCTTAAATTTGGAGCACCATGAATTGTTTCAGCGTAGGATGTAGAAGTATTCTGCAATGATCCATTGTAAAATTGGGTTTTGTGTCTTTGGATGATCTTTTTGGTTTACGATGACTTAGAATTTTGTTTTTCTTTGTTTTTTGTTTATATAGCCGTGTGTGCGGCAACCCCCATGCCATTATTAGGAAGTATGGGCTCATGTGTTGCAGACAGTGCTTCCGTAGCAATGCCAAGGAAATCGGATTCATCAAGGTAAATAAAACTAATATCGTTGCCAGTTACTCTTTTGATCACTTTAGTTAAGTGCATACAACATGTTCTAGGTGTTAGAATTCTTATATTACTTGTAGTGCAAAGCCAAAAAGAAGTGCTAACTTAAGTGAAGAAAGGCGCGATATTGACTTGTTTTTATGTGTGTCTATGTATGTGTGTATATAGAATAATCTTAAGTATATAACCATGATAATGAGCTGGGAAAGTGGTCCAAAATTTTCCGAACATCCAAAATATTTATTTTATTTTTTGCTAGCCAAGATGCATGATTTCCTTATAATTTAGAAGAGAACTTCAAGCAGACGGGTTATTTGTGCATCTATTGTCTTAAAAAAAATGGGGTGGTGTTCAAGGGCAACTAGGTGTGTGCCTAATTGAATGCATCTTGCCCGAAAGGGTTTAAGGCACTTTTGTTGTTTGATGTTAAGCTGCAACGGCTTAAGAACACTTCTCGTCTGCTCCGATTGTCTTAGAAAAACGGTGTTCAATGGCAACTCGGTGTGTGCCTAATCGAATGCATCTTGCCCAAAAGGGTCTAAGGCGCTTTTGTTGTTTGATGTTAAGCCGCAATGGCTTGCTAACACTGCTCCGATGGTCAATGTTATCTTGATGTTATATGTTTTTCGGGCAAGTAATTTCTTAACTTCCTGTTGTTCCATGTTTTTTAATCTTGCAGTACCGCTGAAGAATTTATATGGTCTGAATTAGGAAGGACTTTGTTTAAGCACGAATCATTGGTGTGGAGTTTTCTAATTTATCGGTACTAGAAGACAATGTTTTGGTTTTAGGTTAATTTAGTATGAACTTGAACTGAAAATACTTTCTCCTTTCTCAATCAAGTAATCATATTGTTAACTTTCTTTGCACTGTGATGGTCCTGTTAATTTTTTGGCATTTCATGTTATTTTATTTTGGGTTAAAATAAGCTACAAGTCCCTGTGTACTCGTCACAAATTTAAAATCTAGGCACTGTATTTTTATTTTCGAGAATCCAATACGTCTACTTTTTAGATTTGGAAATTCGGATGTACTGGAATTTTGAAATTTGAAAAGGATTAAATTCCTAAAAGTAAATATATAGGGACTAAATTTTAAATTTATGAAGAGTACAAGGATTTATGAGATATTTTAACCTTTATTCTGATGTTAGACCTGTTAATTTTGGTCCGAAATTAGAAAACTTGAGTTGATCATCTTAAATTAGATTCAATTTTGATTTGATTGTAAAAAGTCAAAAATGAATGAACAAAAATTGAAATGATTGGACTCTTAATTTTAGAAATGAAAACAATAGAATTAAATATTTAAAGGAGTTGAAATGTAGAGATGGACAGAAATCAAAAGGACATTGTATCTTATATTAATTCCAATTATTTTCTTAAAATATTTCCATTTTTTAAGCTTTGCTTGTAATAATCACAAATCCATTTTTCTGTCTTTTCCTAATGAATCTGAAGTTTATTACATTTTCTTCGAAAAATTAAGAGATAAAATTTCATTAATTTATATATTTTTAATTTAATTCTTGAATTTTTTATCAGCATTAATTCTAAATTCTTAATTTTATTTTTGAATTTAGATTTTGATTAAGATATAATAACAGGAGATTCGAGATTATGTAATGTTATTTTATAATTTTTGCAAAAAAGTTGTAATTTTTTTCAAAAATAACCTACTATCTTATAATCTTTAGTTTTGAAGTTGAAAACTTTTCTCTTTAGCCCTCAGTTTTTTCCACATTAATCCTGAAATTTGGTTATTTTTTCAAATTGGTCTCGAATTAGGACTATAATAAGATATGATAATGTGACATTTTAAGATTGTTTCATATTATTATTAATTTAAAAATATATATTTCCTTATATGATATTTATTTTTAGATTTTATTAATATTTTTTAATTTTTAAGATGATGAACCGGCACAATCTTAAAATACTATGTCTTCACATATTAACGAAATCCAGATTCATGGATCAAATTGGGAAAGTTTTCAAGTTCCGATTTTAATATGGACAAAAAATTTCAGCGACCAAGTTGGAAAAAATTGGCAAGTTTAGGGACTAGTTACTTTATCCCTAAAATTTAGGATCAATTTTATATTTAAGCAATAGTCTAGGGACTTTAAGTAGAATTAACCTTATATATATATTAATTTGATGTTAGATATTATTTCTTACACGTGAAGTCGGCCTCAGAAAATGTTTATAACAGAGAAAAAAATAAGGCTCGTCGATGAAAAATAATTTTGTTCCAAAAGCTTAAATATTGCTTTTTCAGTGTATGAAATTAAATTCGCTATATTCATCTCAATTCAGATCTTTCTCTTCTTTTTTTTTTATTTTTTTTCTTTTTAATCGTAAGCTCTCCTTAAACCCTAGCTAATTTTTCATCTCAATCCATTTCTAAAATCCGTAGCTTTGTACGGTAACGGAATCGAATTTATCAAGGTGATCGATCCGGTGCTTGATCGCTTCTCTATGCAATGGTGGTCTGCAAATGCCGCAAGGTATTAGTTGTTTTTTTATCAATTTTTTTGAATTTTTTTATCATATGATGAATTTTTTATTAGTATTAGCGTTGTAGATTTAGATTTCTTCGTGGTGAATTTTTTAATTTTTATTTTTGAGAAATATGTGTTGCAATTTATGATTCATCGGTGGAGGTTTTAGATCTATAAAAAGTTTGTTATCGTCTTAAAAGAATTTAGCTGTTTTGAGATCAACGTTGTCTTAATTGTAGAGCTTATTAATTGGAAATGCGAATTTGAAATGAACGAATCTAATAGAGATTTTAGATTTCAAGTGGAATGTTGCTTGTTATATTATGAATTTACTTCATTTTTTTAGAATATGTGTTGCGATTTGTAATTTATTGCTCAAGTTTTAGATCTATCCCAAATATTAATCATCTTAGGACGTTTTCAGTTCTTTGTTTCTTAATTTTGACTTTATTAATTGGAAAATGTGAATTTGATTACTTAAATGAATGAATCGAACAGAGCGGGAACATTGACCTTGATATTTGGAGTGCTAGAGTGGCTTGTTATGCTGTGAATTACTAGTGTGTATTGCATAGGATAAATTTGAAATTATGTTATCTTGTTGGGGTCAAAGCTTTGCAAATATCTCATCGTGTAAACATCTATTCCTCCTTTTGGTGTTGTAGGCAACAAAGTTATATTGTTTTGTGCACAAGGTTCCAGTTTGTGGAGAATGCATCTGTTTTCCTGAGCATCAAATATGTGTGGTAAGTTTTTAACATTCAGTTTATTTGCATTCAAAACAGTATTTCCAAGACTTTTATTGATAAAAATGGACTGGTTATGCTTCAGTGACTACAGGAAAATAATAATCCTATTTATACCTAAAAAGTTGGTGTTGGCAGTGGTTTATTGTGGCGGCCTTTGTAGAGTTAGAACTCTTGTAAAAACTATTTTAGGGTCATAGATTGATTACAACCTTTTTTCAATTATATGTCTTGGGATATGTTGGATACTGTAATAGTTTACTTTACGATAACCTTTATGTGCAATTTTCTAAATAATATGCAACATCATGGAAATTGCTTTTTTATGATGTTAGTACGCCAATTTCTGCCATGTATATATAAGCTTGACAGTGTTACAAACCATTTTTAAGTGGAGATGTTGTATAGAATGCTGTTTTGGGGATTATAATGTACTTTCCTTTCCATTTTGATCTAGATTCGTACTTACTCGGAATGGGTAATAGATGGAGAGTATAACTGGCCTCCCAAGTGTTGCAAATGCCAAGCTGTGCTTGAGGAGGGTGCTGGCTCTGAAACTACTCGGTTGGGTTGCTTACGTATGTGTTTATGCTGATTAGATACTGCCTCAGCTTTTTCTTTTTATTTTATTTGATCTGTTTACAGACTGCATGTTTGACTTTTGCTGTGTAATCTTATCATATATATTTGCTTCTTTAGATGTTATACACACAAATTGCTTGATTTCTCATATCAAAAGCTTTCCTCTGCACACTGCACCTGCTGGCTATACATGTCCTTCATGTTCTACATCTGTAAGTTTTCTAATCATCATGAATCAGCTATATCACAGTAACATCCTTCTCTTAACTATTTTTTCAAGTGATAAATTTGCACTTGAGAAATTGTTTGTAACGCTATTCTTGAACCTTGATGGATAAGAGATGGCCATGATAAAAAGTAATGTGTCCTGCTGCTTCTTTTGGAGCTAGTCAGTGTAGTTAGTCGATGAAAACTCCTTTGCTGATTACCATTTTTCTGATATTTTCCTCTAACTTTATTCAATTGAAACTTTTCTATGGGCTTAGTGGAAGCAGAGTGTAGATATTAATAACTGGAACAGAATTTAAATGAGATTCTCTCCTGTGTGAGAACAATTCCTTTGATCTATTACTTAAGGTATAAGAATCTGTAGAAGTTTCTTGTGGCATTCCTCAATTTGTATATTTATATGCATGGATTAGAGCAGTTATATGCAATGGTCTTGGTTAAAACTTCTGCCAGTAGTGGTTCTTTGGCTTGCCTCATTTAGCAGTGCTTTCTTGCCCAGATATGGCCTCCCAAGAATGTAAAAGATTCAGCATCTCGTCTTCATTCACTGCTGAAGGAGGCTATCATGCAGGTGAGTTCATTCTAGATTTCTGTTGTTTTAGAAATCCACTCATTCTAAATGTGAACTTTAGATATCTTTTTCTTTTTCTCAATATTTCTCTTATCAATCTTTTCTTCTGCTTTTTGTTGAGTACATCCTTTGCTTCTTTATCATATTGCCCATTGGTGCCTCAAAGTCATTCTTGCCACTTGCTAGTTGTCAGTTGTTATGCTTTTCACGATGTGGTGGTCAAGCTTGATTTTGGCCTTTCAGTGGGTGACGTGAATGTTTTGGCATTTAATTGTTACTGTGGTAAAGGTTTCCAAAATGGATGCTGTAAATTCCGCTAACAAAATTTTCCTGTCAAATGTATTGATCAGCAGAACCAACTGCTTCCAATGAAAATTAAAGTAAAATGTAGGCCATGGAAGTTTATAGCCAAACCTCTTCTTTCCCTGTCCACTAAAAGCATTGAACTATGAGATAGTTCCTGAAACCTCATTTCCAAAGTTATTTCAAAATTATAAAACTCAAAACACAGCCACCAGAATGTTGAAGATCCCCTCCTCATGTGGGGTGGCCACTCAATCTTTTGATGCTTCGAAATGCTGAACTTATAGATTACCTTCTGAAATTAACATCTAAATATAATCTTTAAGAAGTGCTCAAAAGAAAAAGTGATTTGGATTGATTTTAGTTTTAGCATGCTCTGTCTCAGATCTGTTTTGTATTCTTTAGGTTGAAATTAATATAATTCTGAGTTGATCAACTTCCATATCTGCTTAAGTATGTTTTAAATGACTTAAGTTGCTAATGTGTAGACTGGCATGGAGAAGAATTTGTTCGGGAATCATCCTCCACCTGCATTTGCTTCAGATCCTCTGGTAAACGTGAACTCTACTGGACGAAGGGATCGTGATGGGAATTCATTGTCCTCTGTGGCAATAGATGAAGGATACTCAACTGTTGCAGGACCTTCTAAACTTTCGGTGACTGAAATAATGGAGATAGATGGTCCTAGTTCAGCTGAGAATTATATTAAAGCTTCTAGTCCTGTTGCTGTAAGTTTTATTCTTGTTAATTGTTGGTTTCCCTGCTTGTATGTGTTATTTTCCGAATGTTAAATTTTTGTTTCCTTGGATGTTTTGTTCTATGTTGCTACGTAACCCAGCCTGTGGCTACAACTCGCAAGAGTACAGTTCATGCTGATCGACAAAATTCAGAAATCTCATATTATGCAGATGATGAAGACGGAAATCGTAAAAAGTATTCTAGGAGGGGTAAGTTAAAAAAGCCTTTGTTCATGAAGCCATTCTGCTCTGTAATTGACTGGAATTTTCATTTTTCTCTGGCTATGACCTACTATTTTCATTTCAGATCTTTTTGGATAACTCGGATATATCATGATCTATTATATGCTCCGATCTCAAATTCATGATTCGTTTTATCGTTTGTATAATTTGTTGTTGTAGGTCCACTTCGTCATAAGTTTCTCAGAGCGTTGATTCCCTTCTGGTCAAGTGCATTACCAACTCTACCGGTGACTGCACCTCCGCGTAAAGATGCATCCAATGCGGATGATGTCCCTGAAGGTTGGTTGAAGCATCAAAGGTCATCACGGATGGATCCACGAAAAATCCTACTTTTCATGGCAATCATGTAAGTCAGCACTTATACATACATATATACATATATATATAGATATGGATAACTGCCAATGCTAACCACTAGCTTACATATGCATGCACTTGCCTGTTTCTGATTGTTATGCATATATGTTTGTGCTTATGACAAACCAACTAATATGGAAAGGTCGAAATAAGGGAGAAAAGATCTTTAGAAATATATGTAAGTATATTCGGTATTCAAATCTTTTGCTTGGTACAAGATTGGTTTTTTCTGCAATTGCATTCCCTGTATGTCACGAATTTGGGTTTTATGTGTTCTTTTACCTGACTGCTAACTCATATCATTTTGCTCGTCCTATCTTGTATCAAGAATCATAGACTTAGGATGTCTTTGTACTGCTTATATCGGTTAATATATCTGTATGTCACGAATCTGGGTTTTATCCGTTCTTTTACCTGACTGCTAACTCTAATCATTTTGCTCATGCCATCTCGTATCAAGAATCATAGACTGCGGATGTCTTTGTACTGATTATATCGGTTAATATACCTATATGTCACGAATCTTGGTTTTATGTTTCTTTTACCTGACTGCTAACTCATATCATTTTGCTCGTCCCGTTTCGTATTAAGAATCATAGACTGCAGATGTCTTTGTACTGCATATATCTGTTATTCAAAAACTGAACCGTCTATTGTGTTATGCAGGGCTTGCATGGCGACCATGGGTATTCTGTATTACAGAATTGCGCAAAGAGCTCTGGGCGAGGGACTCATTGATGATGAGCCGATAGTAACTAATTAAAGTTTCAACTGCTATAAAACCTGCCTTGTCTGCTCTGACCTTAGCTTCGACAGCAGCGGTTGGGCAGATGAATTCCGAGGTACTTACTATCCGTCAGTCCCCTCTTTTTAAAATATTTCCTATTTGGTGTTAATACAAAGAAAAATTGTCAATTCAATGAAGTTAAAAATGAATGTTTACATAGCTTTTCTTGGCCCCTTTTTGAGCTTTTTCTTCTTCTTCTATGTTTTGTTGGTATTGGAGTTTAAATGAATGACGTTGTAAAGAGGTACCTAAATGCTTTTTACAATATTCAAGGTTTTTTTTTTTGCTTCAAATTATTTTAAAAGCCAACACAAAATTCTTATATGATGTTAATATATAATAGGGGTATAATGAATATGATATGATACTTGTTAATAATTCTAATATATTTAATTATTTATATTTTTACTAGCGTAAATTACATTAGTAGTCATTCAATTATATATAATATTATTAGGTTACTCAATATTTTTAGATTTTTGGGTGGTTATAGTCGGCTAGTGACAAAAAGGACAATTCAATGGATGGATAATTATTTTGTAATTTTTTATAGTTGGGTGACCAGAAAATTACTAGGTGATATTTTGTAACTTTCTATAATTGAGATTGAAAATGAAAAAAAGCTATAGTTGGTTGATCAGTTTAGTTTACCTTTTAAGCTATCGACGAAGTTATATCGCCCGTTCATCTGGGTTCAAACTCAGTTGAGAAGTAATTAAAAAATTGTGTTTTTTATAAAGTTATACTATTTTTATATGAGGTTAAAGAAACTCGCACGGGATGAGATTTTCTAACGAGTATGCCAAAATTTAGCCCTATATATTTTCATGCAATTGAGATTGAAATTGTAAATTTGGACACTCATGGACTTGTATCTTTTTCCAATTGAATTAGAAACTTTTACCAACTGTTTATGTATCTTTTAATATTTAATGCGCAAACGATTAACTTCACAAATGTGAAATTTAATAATGATATTATACTGTTATTATTTTAAGATATGAACTAAGCATATCATAACAAATGAAAGTCAAAATTAAGTTTTTTCTGCTATCTTCTTTAATGCAAGACTGATTTTGATTATTATGAATATAAGCTAAATTTAATTTAATTATAAAAATACAATTTGAACTATAATATACCATGAACTAAACAAGTAACTCAAATTTGCTAGCAAACCTAAGTGAAATGAACTTTAAACAACCTAATCATAAAAATAATCTATTCAAATGACTCGATTAAAGAAATAATAAAATATATAAGCCAATTGACCTGATTCATTGGTTTGCTGACCTAACCGGTTTGCTACTCTGACTGTAGAATTGATCCGAATTAAACTTTATTAAAATTTCCATAAGGTAAAACATAGTAATTTGTTTAGCCGGTTCAATATCATTCTCTGGACGGATAACCTGCTGATTCTCGATCCAGCTGGTCCGGTTCAAATTTCCTTGCTTGACTTATCCAATTGCTACAATTAATATATATTCCTTTTTTTCTTTAATCTGCATCAACATTACCTCATAAAAGAAGCCTTTTTTTTTTTCTTCTCATTTTGGAGTTAAAAAGTAGGAAAAGAAATACAGTAAAAAGAACCCAAATGAAATACACAGAATTGCCATTTAAATTACGGAGCAAAACCCAAAAAAAAGCTTCCGAGGATTTAGAATCTGTAAAGAAAAAAAAAAAGCTACAGTCAGATCCTTAAGATCTGCCCCTGATCTCAACCTTTTCGGCATGAATACGGTACAAATAGTTGACTTCTATTCTGGATTTTTTTTTTTCTCCGATACATTTTTTCTTTTCGAAATAACATCCATGCTCGAAAAATCTAACTAAAGGCATAACAAGAACCATATCAAACCTGAATGATCTGAACTCCGTGAAAATATTGGAGTTTTTCCTTCTTCATGCACGATCGTTGCTTACATGGTTTGGAACTTCTCCTTGACTATCCAGAGGCATGTATTGTGCCATTATAGCTCTGATTTCGGAATCCATGTATGACTGCATATGTAATAAATCAAGTGAATATTAGGGAGAAAGGCCCATATATACTTGAAATACAAATAATACATATAATATAGAAGAAAATCCAAACGGATAGTTCAAGTTTGGCTCGCCGTAAAACCCTCAAGTCCAGGCACTTTGATTGAAACCCATGTATGCTTAAAATATAAATAATATATATACACACACATAATATAGAAGGAAATTCGAATCGATAGTTCAGGTTTGGCTTGCCGATCAAAACCGTCAAGACCAGGCATTTCGATAGAAACCCAAGACTTCAGTAAGAAAAGTAGCTTTCTTAACCAACCAATATGCAGTCCAAACTTCATATTGCAGCCTTATCTTATAATGTAATGCAACAACTTACCCTTAATCGATATTTGTAAACAAGATAAGCACCACCACCAGCCATTGCCAAGCCGATCAAAATGACCCACATAGCAGCCCATGCTGATCGTACTTCAGTACCGCTCTTACCTGAGATAGAACATGGAATCGATATAAAAACATTAATCATAAGTCATATATTCTGAAGAAAATATGTTGTAGCAAATTGAAGATCCTCCAACTCACTTATGCACGTATCATGGTCCCTGATATACAAAAGATCTCCATTGCAAGTGCACTCGTAGCTTCCCCAAGTATTTTTGCAGCTACATTCAGGGCACTGGCAGGCTCTCTTCTCCTTGCATTCATCAATATCTGCATGATGGATAAGGCAGAAACATATAATTTAATATAACATTCCTATAATACTTGGTTGAAAATGTTGGATACGACTCATTATGAGTATGCATCCTCATACGCATATCCAGAAATGTAGGATCCTTAAAGGGTCATATCCCCAAACTCATATTGAAAAATGTGCAAGGGAAGTGCTGGGTATGGATACTTCAAGAAAAATGAAAAGTCCAAACAACATAGGAACATTCAACAAACTCAAGTTTCATGCAAGTTTCTTCATTTTAAGAAAGAAGTGGAGTCAATATGTCCCGTAGCGGATAGATCCCAATTCAATCTAGTTTGAGATCCTAATCACAGCATGAAACACACATGTGTGTTTGTGTGTATCCATTCATTCAAAACTCACCTTCACAACTTTTGACACCGTCACCTTTAAACCCTGGAGGACACTGGCATTTAACATCTCCGTTATCCTGTTCAGAGCATTGATCAGAACATAAACTTACTTTCACAAGGAAGAATAAACAACAAATGGAGGAGCTTGTAAAAAATAAAGATAGCAGCTTACCAAACAAGCAGAGTATGCACGCCCATTCCGTGACTCATGCCAACAACCTCCATTATTGATCTTGCACCTTCCAGGCCCACCAGCTGAATGGCAAGAGTAATAGAATGAGTGAACATACAAATCTATGTTAGACATATTCAAAATTTTTCAAGATGTAAATATATTTTGAGAGTCCTTGGATGATCATATCCCAATATGGATGTTTCGATATATATCGGACAGGGTTACAAAGTCCTTTCTCAAGAAGAAAGTTTTAGTGCCCTTATCACACATATGCAAAACATAATAGTCAATGAGCGGCTTCAAATCAAGACATAAGTCAAAAAAACAAATCAAACTTTTCTCACAAATCAAACTTTTCTAAGTTTTTCTATATATTTGGAGGGTCCTTAGACGGCCATAGCCCTATACCCATGTCCAAATATGTGTCGGACACGGATGTTAGATAGGCTACATGAATCCTATAATGCCATGCATCCTATTACGCCCATATCATAAGACATGAATCACAAATGAACATTAAATCTGTAACTTCATATTTTAAACATTAACTTTGAAGAAAACACTTAATCCGTGCAAATAAAATCTTGATTCTCACATTCACAGTGACTGTATCCATCTCCTTTGAATTGCACGCCATCAACCAAGGGACATTCACAAACTCTTCCTCGAAATGTATCCTAAGAAGCAAATCAATATATTCAAATAAGCTCATGGAGTAGAGAACCTCCATCAAATATGTTTTGATTCATACCCTGCAGGCTGTGAGATTTGCTGCTTTATCTTGCCAACAACCACCATTATTTTCCAAGCATTCATTTGTCTCCACATCTGCGAAAAAAGTAACCGCTATCACTAGTGTTTCAAATAACAACTGGACGGTAAGTTGAAACACTACACTGGATTTCTAAAAGCCTAGCTCTGGCCTATGTTACTTAGTGTGAGAGTCGGATAAGGCCACATGCTAACATGGATATGTACAAGTTGTTCTTAGCTTTTCCTGTATTCAGAACGTCTTTGGAGGGTCATATCCCCATACTCGTATATGAAAACGTTTCAGACATGGGTACTCAAGAGAGGTAAAGAGTCAGCACCCCTAAGTGGAACCAGACTAAAATACTTCTCTTGCAAGAAAAATAAAACACGACAAACTCACCACCACTCAAACAAACAGCTGGTTCAGTAGTCTCCTCGAAGCCGGCACATATGGCCTTCAAAACAGCACCTTTGGCCAGCTTTCCTGCATGCAGATATGTTAAGAAACGGAAACCACCCTAAATTTTATCTGGGAAATACAGGGATAAATATAAACCTCGATATTGGCGATTGTTGACAACAAGTGTAGGCAATATGGTAACATCTCCTCTAGATCCTTTCCCCACCTATGAAAATGTTTCTATTAAATAGCTTCAAAAAGGTCAAAGAAGACAACGAATTGGAAAAAGAGTAGTAAAACATAAAATATCTAAGCCTGAGAGGATTACTTGAGCATCTTGTTCTTCTTTCAGAACAGGATTCTCCATATCAGCATCTGGATCTCCCATACACTTTTCAATCCTTTTAGCATCAAGCCCTGAATGGATGACAAAAGAATATCATCAATTTATTACTAGTTTCCAGCAAGATTTTGATATTTGACTGTGCTATGAATATTAACAGAAATTTTAAGATAAACCAAGGATTCTTCCAATTAACTATTTACCAAGAGATTTGATAACACCATCTGCACATTCCTTGTTATATTTTTTCTCCTTCATGGGGCATCTTATTTGAAAATCAGTCACATAATCCCACCACACCCAGGGCCTATTGGTCTCATTTGCCACTTTGAAAACGCAAAGCTGCCTTAAGTTCTCAATAACTACATCTTTCCCTTCATAACCTGAGCTAAAATCTTGTTCAGGATCCGGGGCACAGTATCTTCCGTGGTTGATGCATTGAGATTTGCACTGTCGGCTTAGGGTGAAAGCTTGAGGGCAGTACCAAGTTATATAATGGGGTGTGAACTGCGTATAGCCACCTTTTTCGAGTATCTGAGCAGCACCCTTGAAATCCTTCACAAATGCCATCAGCATATCACATTTAACTCCACATTCATCATTGCTGTTGGTCCATAACTCGTACTCGACACGATCATCAGGGTGTGGAACAGCCTCTCGCCAATCGAGATTAACATTGACCATATCCCCACCACTGATAGCTTTCTTTAGAGTTTCACCAAAAGTTTTCTCGATAAGGGCAGATGGAATTGTTATATTTTCAATGTATTTGGCAGATGAACTGTCCTCTTCAGGATTGTCCATGGTTATTAATGCTTCTTCAATATCATCCGCAACAAGCACTGCAGAAGCACCTGCTTGCTGTACATTCCAAACCTTTAAAGCAAAGAAGCAATCTGGAAAAATAATAAGAAAAAAGGTGCTAAATGCAGTTTCAGCAAATATATTTATCAAAAACTAAAGAAAAATTACATCTAAGACCATAACTCAATCAAGGACAATAAGCAAATTTTACAACCTTAGCAGCAACTGGCGTCCGTATATAGGCAACACTTCAGATTTTTCTCATCTCTTTAACAGTGTAATCACATTATAGTAATGTAACTGAATTATCTAATCCGGAAGTAACTATAAGCCATTACTACCTACTGCTTAGATCAACCAGCATTTTGAACCTCATTTTTATCACCATACATCTGTTTGAGAACCAAACAAACTCAAATCATACACTCTAAATCTATGTTCACTCGGACTCGGGTATGAGTTTCAAATATAGGCACATGTTTGACACGGATATGTTTGTTTTTGTTTTACATGTATCTGGAGGATCTTTCACAAGTCATGTGTCCCCATATGCATGTTCGAATATTGAGTCTAAAACGGGTACTTCAAACGGATATCTAGAGGATCATTAACAGTGTAATCGCATTGTAGTAATGTAACTGAATTATCTAATCTGGAAGTAACTATAAACCATTACTACGAAATGCTTAGATCACCATTATGTTGAAACTCATTTCTATTATCATATCTGTTTAAGAACCAACCAAACTCAAAGCATACACTCTAAACTTATGTCCACTTGGACTCGGGTATGAGTTTCAAATACAGGTATGTGTTTGACACGGATATATTCAAATTTTTTTCATGTACCTAGAAGGATCTTTGAAAAATCATATCACCGTACACATGTTCGGATATTGAGTCTAAAACTGGTACTTAAAGCAAAACCAAGAATCAGAGAAACTTAGCTCTACTTTTGTAGACACCTCTTAAGGCTATATCCCTATGGGAGGGAAATGAAGCTAAAAAAATGGACCTAATTTCAGAAAACAACTAGTAAGAGAAAAAGAGAAAAAGACGTCCGTCCAAACAACTTAAAGCAAAGCCGAAAAGAAATAAATTAATAAATAAATGAATGAATAAATATATAAATAATGATAATGAAATCAATGGAAACTGATAAATCTTAATTTATTTAAATGAATAAGAGTTAAAAAATAATTAACATAAATCCAAGTAGATGAAAAAACCAAATCAATTAACCCTCAAATCCCAAACTAACAAATAAATTATTGCCCCATAAATAAACCAAATCCAGCAAATTGAACTTTAAACCTAATATTAAAAATTCCCCAATTTGGAATTACTCAAATTAGATAAAACAACACAAAAATTCCTCATCGGTCAACCCTACAACAAACAAATTATAGCTCAAATAAACAAAATCACAGATTAATTTTTCTTATAAGGCGAAAAATTTGAAGAAAAAAAAGGGTACCTCCACGATCGACCAAAACAAAGGTAGGAAGAGAACCAGGCTTGGATTTAAACGAAATCCCAAAGTCATCAAAGCTTTTACAAGCTTTCTGGTTTTCTTTAGGGTAAACCACAACACCAGCCATGCTTCCACCATATTGAGGTATCCCAAAGTTCCCAATCGCACTATCATGGGTTCCTTTAATCTTCTCCGGCGATGTTACCGTCAAGCTGTTCTTTTCCACCACGAATCTCGCGTAACAATTGCTTATCAAAGATAATAACATAAACCCTTGAAGAAGATGATGCTGGAGTGTTCGTAGTTCCATATCTTTACTTTGGGTTTTTTTGTTTTTGGATTTGGATTGGATCAGTTTTAAGGACGATACTGATGAAGAAGATGAAGATCGTGTATGAAAAACATGTAAAATTAAATGGGTTTTTTAAAAATAAAGATAGTGAAAATGGCCATTAAATATTAAATCAAAAGTCGAAATCTTTGATCTTTTAAACAAACATTTTTATGTTTTAAATGATTTTAGAACACAGCTTGTGAAATTTTGACACGTAGCTTGTGAAATCTTAGTCATTCATAGACGTAGCTCGTTGTAAGAGTAAATTGCACTAGAGGCTCCTAAGCTATGACTTATTTTAAATTGGTCGTTAAATTTTAAAATATTTTAATTACATCCTTAAACTTTTAAGATTATGTTAATTAAGTCCTTATGATACTAAAACCATTAAGTTCGTTATTAAGTAACATATCAGATCCTATGTGACATAATTTAAATTTTAAAAAGTAAAGTGTCATTTTACTTAATAGTGAATTTAACAAGTTTAGTAATGAAAGGACTTAATTGACATAACCTTGAAAATTTGGAGATGTAATTAAAATATTTTAAAATTTGAAAACTATTGAAAATGAGAATCATAGTTTGAGAATCTTTGCTGCAATTTACTCTCGTTGTAATTAAATGCTTGTGAGTTGGGTCTAGAGGTGTTTATATTTGAGCAACCCGTAAGTTGATTTGGTTCAAAAGACATCGACCTTCTTTTCTCTCTATCCAAGACAATAGATGTTTTTAATTAGCTCGAGTTTTTGGGATAATTTATATGAATTATTGTTGAGGTTTCTTGCAGCCAATTTGTACTTGTGCCTCATTTAATATATGGGTTCAAACATCATCCATTATGAAATCTTTAATTCTTTTGGTATAATGACTTATTTAGTTATCCAACTTTACAAAATGACTTCAACCCTTTATTTAATTTTTTGTCTTTTTTAACATTTAAACTTGCACTTAATGTCAAATTACCCAAAACTAAATGGAAAGTTAACGAAAACGTGGCATCTACATAAGTGTCACATCAACAATTAATTATTTTTTAATTAAAAAAACAAAAAAGCCCACTATTAAAAATTAATATAAATATAAAAACAAATATTAAATTTAATTAATTTGGATTTTTTAGGTGATACGATCCGGTTTTATCCAAAGAAATAAATAAAATCTAACAACTGCTCATAGATTTAGAATGAAGATTATTTAAAAAAACTGGTGGTCTAGTTGATTGGTTTCTCATCCAAAGATTAATTATTTGGATGCAAATATCAACTATAATACAGATACATTTAATTTTGTATATAAAATATCATATATTTATTAATTTAAATTTAAAATTAACCCTCAAATTATACCATATTTTTCTTTAGAAACCTATTTTTATTTTCAGCATCTTAAAAACAATTCCCTCTCATTTTATCCTTAAAATACAATACCAACCAATAAAAAACAGACGAAATTGAATAATTTATCTGCCTACTTTTGACCCTAAAAAAAACACTTTTGAGACCAATTTTGTAATCAAGCATTCTAGTTACTCTAGAACAATTAAGAAATGGCAAACTGCCTGGTAGTGATTGGATCAAATTAATTCTTCTGATATTAAATGAATCAATTTAACCCCTATACAATTAAAAAGAATCAAATAAGGTGAAATTTCAACAAAGTTACGTCTTTGACAAGGTTAATATTTTGAAATTTTTAGGGGTTTTGCAAATAAAATCCTTTGTTTAGAGTTGAACTAGAAACGAATAAAAATTAATTTTTCATGTAATTTTTCAAACACTAAATGTTAACTTTATTACAATTTGACATTATTTGATTCTTTTTAATAATTCAAGACAAAATCAATCTATTTAATAATAAATGGACTAATTTGATTCAGTTCATATAACAGAGGGACTTAGCATAGACTTTAAACATTAAGAAATTCTATAGAACAAGAAGGGAACATTTTTAACATACCAAAGGGCAATAAACAAAATTTGCCACTTTTAAGCATACTAGAATTGGGTCATTACACCCTCCAAAAACCAGTCCCTGAACTAATAATGTCACTAAACAAACGCAATAGAACAAACAACAATAATTTAAAACAGATAAATTATTAACATTAAATTAGTAGGTGCAAGATTAGTCAACCTCCATACCAGAAATGCCTTCCTCTAGAATCTTTTGAAGTTCCTTCACTCTTTGCCGTGTTAATGCAATACAGTCCTGCATCCACGGGAAAGTTATTTTCATATCAAGCTTTTGGTCCATTAGTTCAGTACAAGTTTAAGGGTTAATATAATTTTTAGCTCCCGAACTTTGCAATTAGGTTTGGCCCATGTTAGTTTTGGAACTTGGCAACTTTTTCCATTTTGGTCATTGCAAGTTGATTTTCATTGAAGTGTGATAATGAGACACTCGGATATTGTATGAAGAAGTGGCACAATCTTAGAGTGTTATGCTCGCACCTTAATGGAACCCAAGACTAATGTGGATAAAAAAAAGTTTAGATACTAAAGTGGACTTAATTGCAAAGTTTAGGGGTAAAAATTACATTACCCATAATTTTAACAATATAATTTCAAGGGTTAATGTAATTTTTAGTTCCAGAACTTGGCAACTAAGTTGACTTTGGTATTTTAATTTTTTTTGTCCACTTAGTCCTAGAACTTGCAACTTTTATCAATTTGGTCCTTCAACTTGAATTTCGTTAAAAGTGTGATGACATGGTGCTCTGAGATTGTGCCACATAATCACCTAAAATATATATAATTGGGAAAAGCTGACATGGTACAATATTAGAGTGTCAAGTCATCACACCTTAATAGAATCAAAGTTCAATGACTAAATTAGGAAAAGCTACCGAGTTATGAGACTAATAAAAAAAAGTTAAGAGTACCAAGTTGGACCTAGTTGTCAAGTTTTAGTGACAAAAATTATATTAACCCTAATTTTACAACAATTTGTATGGCAAACACATCATAAAAAAAAAGACTTCAAAGCACCAAAAAGTTCGAACTTAGAACATGAAAACCTATATTTCTATAAACTATTTCCCTTTGGACAAGAAAATGACCTTCGGGCATAATCTTGGAGTCAAGGTGGCTTCTAAAGTTAACGGTGAAAAATACACCATGATAAGAGCACTAAAATGTAAAGCATCATAAGAAAAATAAAATAAAGTTTGAACTTTGAACATGACAACCTATATTTCTATAAACTATTTAACTTTGGACAAGAACATGACCTTCAGGCCTAATCTTGGAGTCAAGGTGGCTTCAAAAGTTAACGGGGAAAAATACACCATGATGAGAGCACTAAAATGTATTATGCTGCTAAAGCATCATTAAAACCTAAAAAGGGACATCAAGATTCAACTGACCTGGATAGCTGATGTATATGCTAGAACTGTTCCACCTGGTTTATGAAGCGAGACGAGTTGACTAGATGAATCTAAAACCACGGTTACAATTGTGTCCATAATAGATTCTTCCTCGGCAGTAGGATCTGCCAAAATGTAGTTCTTGTGAAGTACACATGTCAATGAAAACGGAACGCTGCTCAGATTAATTTTTCTTTTCTCCTTATTGACTGGTTCCCTGTCAGATAGTCCTTGTTCCTCTGATAAAACGATCTTTCCATCATCGTTGAGAGATACCACTGGGATTTCCACTGGAATTTTTTTTCGTAAAATAAAAACAGTTAGATTAGACACTCCAAACAAAATCTATTAAATCAATAGTGTAGCTGCAGAGGGAATATCAAGACCAGATAATATAAAGAGGCTTTGCATGGGACAGCAAGCTAGGCAAAATTAAAAGGTAAATAGATTACAGCCATAACATATGGTTGACCTTGCTTTGTATCTTATATCATGAAAGTATAAATTGCGGATATTTTGCAACAGGGTTTACCATTGAAGTATGCCCTATAACCAATAAGCTTGGTCAAGATTTATACTACGAATGATGCATACTAATCACTCATCTAATATGAGATTTAGTAATTTTTTGGTTTACCCAAGGAAAAGCTTTAATCATGGATTAGATGAAACCATGTCCCTAAAGCAAATTCTGATCATTGTATTGCCAAGATAGAGCAGTGATGATTTTTGCTGGTACATGAAAATGCGTTTCCTATGTTAAAACTAAAGGAAGTAATTCATGCAAAAACCCCAAGATCATCAGACACACACTTAAAAGAAGCATGAAAATCAGAATGTCAACCCTGAAATAAAATCAATTTGTATGTTAATGCATCAAGTGGATATAGCTTTTAGTGGTTTATCATAAATTTCTTAAAGATAACAAAGGAAAAGGAGCATTATGTTCCAAGTGTATTTTGTCAACCTATTATGACTCACTCTTGATAAATAAATGAAATGCTACTTTTAATTTAATTTACACCAAAGGAATCCCTCAAGCAGTCATACATTTTTCTCTTAAAAAGAACAAAGCAATTTTACCATCACAAATTTTCTTTTCCCTCTCATTGTCAATCTTCTTTCTCATGGAAGAGGTTGGTTGTTTTTGGCAAGTATTATCATATTTAGTGGCATGGTGAATTAAGGTTATAATGTTTGATGAAAATGAGAGAAACACTTACAATGAGAAAAGGCAGCAACAGCTGAGAGTAATGCAGTGTCAAAAAGAGCACCATCAGCATCCAAACAGTATATGTCCTGAAAAAACAGAATACTATGTTACTTCCATATTCAAGGAGATCAAAGGCACTATGGTATTACTTGAATTTCCATATCAACTTGCATGAACACTAGATGGCTTATGTTCGAACTCTTACACAATTTGAAAGTCCTAAGACAGATAATTAAGACATTTCAAAACCACAATCACGTACCAAATATGCCATCCAAGCAGCTTTTCCACTAACCAAGGACAGTTCCTTCAAATTGATCATGCCAGAGCTGTAATTACACATGACAAGTTGTTTGAGAACCTAACAGAAAGAAAAGGATTCAAAGTGGAACATTTTTGAAACAGAACATTTATAAGTGTAAAGAGATTCAAAAGAAACGAAACCACCAACAAATTTAGATAGAAAAACTGAGCAGTGTGCTTCAGCAAGTAGTAAGAAGCAAGAGGGAGAACTCAAAGTTTCAATATCAAGGCTAAAATATCCAGTTAACCACATCAATAATCATAAGTAAATACAGAGGAGAAAAGGAAGATAATGATTGAATCCACACCAAGATGAGATAACAAATTGCAGACTTTGCATTCTAAAGAATTACAGCACAGATAAGCATCACACGTCACAACTACAAGTAAATTAACAGGCTTAATAGGGTGCATCTTAGCATCAATAAACAATCAAGGATCTAAATTGGCATGCCTTAAAATAGTGTCTGACAATTGCTTTGCCACGACTGGTGCTCCCTCAGCCGGTCTGCCAGGCCTAACAATTGGAGAACAAATTGGAGGCATGTGGAAATCAATCGCTGAAAAAGAAAAAGAAATTATGATAAAATACGAGAGATAAGAGATACGTTTTAAGAAGAGAAAGAGAAACAGGAAAGCATGCAGCTAATCGCAGCAAACCTATACAACCCTCATCCGGTGTTTCCAATGAAGGGGTCATGACCTCCATTTTGATAGCAGCCAACATAGTCTATGCCATGCAAGGAATTAATTATTAAACTCCAAGCTTAATTGCTTGCCAAAGCAAAGCAGTATATGTATTAAGAGAAAGTGACAAACTTACAGTTGAACCAATTTTTGCAAGTGCTGAACCATTAGCAGATGCAACAGCCCCTGGGTATTAAAGGAATCAGATCCAAGTATGGAGAAATATTATGTCACATAAAAGTTTCAGAGTTATATCTTTTTTCTTTTACTAACCAAGGGCAATGGTGGTTTCTCTTGCTCTTCCAAGCGGACGAGCATCAGGACGTATAGACTCTAAAAGATGTTTCTCGTAGAAACGAAGGGGAAAGAGGCGTCTGAAAGCATCTACCTCAACTTCAGTTGACAAGTCACCGCTCGCATTTGGTAATCCCATCGTCAATCTATTTTCTTTTGATCGAAAAAGGGGGAAAAAACACATTTATACCCATCCATTATCAAAAATTATATTTCATTCATTTTAAAATGTTGTTTTGAAGGTAATAGTACCATGGAAGACCTTGTACTAGAAGTCGGATTGCTTTTTGCCTCTTCTACTCAAAAAATAAGCAAATTAGTCCTTGTACTTTAAATCAAAGAGCAAATTGCTCCTTGTGTTAAAATTTTCATTCATTTCTACTATTAAAGAATAGTTCCTATACATCAAAATAAGGTACATGTAGCACGTCAAATATAATTGTCCGGTTATTCTGTCGGCCACTATAGATTAAAAAATTTGACTGAAAGGCCTAGTTTGCTCTTTGATTTAATGTACAGGGGAAAAAGGGTTTCCATGCTGCTTTTTCCATTAAATATGTGTTTTAGTTGTACAAACAGCATCAATATTTTATAAATTTTAGCAGAACTTTCTACATAAACAATTCTAATTCATCAATAAATCAGCATAATCGGAAAATTTTCAATACTCGGAATCAATATTTGAAACACAAGCTCATGCAATGATAATGAAAACAATAAACAAATTAGAAACGAGAAATAACCCACCATACAAAGATAGGGAAAAATGATGAAAACACCCAATAAAAAGCCAAAGAAAAATGGGACTTTAAATTGGTGAAGAGGAGCTAATAAACAATCTCAATCATGGGACAAAAAGGGTCGTTTTCTTTGTGTTTATTGTCTAACTGATTCTCAAAAAAAAAAAAAGATGAATGAAACACTCTAAAACTTGAAATGAAACGAGAAAAAAAACTATAAAAAGTAATATAAAATTATTATATATGAGAATAAAAGAAAGCCATTTCCGGTGTACCTTAGCAAACCGATGGCAGACAACGACGGCTAAACGTTTAACAGAGAAGAGCGGAAGTGACAAAAAGAAGATAGCGAGGGCTCAGCATTCATTAAGAAGCTTTTTTTTTTACTCCTTTTCATATATTTAAACAGTGCAATGGGGGTAATCGGTAATTAAAGCCATCTGAAGCAAACTAAATGGGTTAATGTCTTTTTTAGCCCCCACAATTTCACTTAATGTGTAAGTTAGTACCTGTAGAAAAATCCAATTTAGTAATCAGTACCATACCGTTCTGGTCTTCTACCTGTACCAAGTTGTTTAGGTTTCGTTCCGATCAAGATTTCAGTATGCTTCAGATGTTCCAATGTTTTTTGGTCCATTCTAGCTAATACTACTAGCCTGTAACGGTTGGTACAAAATTTTGATATTTTAAATTTATTTTTAATTTTTTACTTTAAATATTTTAATATTTTATAATTATATTTAAAATTAAAATAAAGTGAAGCTATTGGACCAATTAATAAATTTAGAACTTATTTTTACAGATAAATATATTTAAATAGATGTAATTAAGATATATTTATTTGTATATATAACATATTTAGTGAAAAATTAGTATTAGACTATATATACATGAAAAGTATTTTAAAATATTGTTAAATTCGAAACAGTACATTGAAACTAATACCATAACAAAAAAAGGCATGCTCACTAATACAATACTGACAACCATGGATTGTGTCCAAAACCTTAACCCGACATAACTTAAACGATGATTTAACAATAATGAATAAATAGATAACACGTCATCGTATTTGATTTTGAATTTTGTATATAATTTTTAATTCGTTGATTATATTTTTACCACTTAATTAAATTTGAAATTATTTCAAAATTTTGTTGTTCCTTTGAAAATTGAAATAAGAAAAATAAAATAAAATATTTTAATCACTTGGTAAAAATGTAATTAGCCCGTAAAAATTATAGGTAAATTTTAAAATCAATCAAAAGAAGTCACATTGTATCTATTTATTCATTGGTGTCAAGTGAGCGTGTGAATTAAATAGTGTTAAAATTTTGGATTGTACGGATACACGACAACATAGTGTATCAAATTGGACATATTATTTGTACAAGTACTATGTTACACATTAGGTAAAAGTTTAGGGGTCAACTGAAAATAAAATATGCATTTTTTTTTTGGATAGAAGGAATCTAGGGCTTGAGTTCAACTAGGCCTGATCATGGGTCGGGCCATACGTCTCGATTTGAATGTCTATCTGAAAAGTGGGAGGGTTTAAGCAAATAGGCCCAAAAATAGGCTTGGAAAAAAAAAAGAGTCTCATTTTCTAAATAGATCGGGCCTTGGATAGGCTTTTTTGGGCCGGGGTCGACTCAAATTTGAAAAAGAAAATCTGCTACTTTTTTATGCTGCTTTGTCACTGTTTTTGTGCCGTTTCGCTATTATATTGTTATTATTTTATTGTTATTATTTTGATATTGCATAACTTTTATTTTATTGTTAATTTTGTTACTATTTTAGAAGTATCTGCATGCTAAGTTACACTTATTTTAGTGTTATTTAAGTATAAATAAATTTTAATTTATTTTCAATGTTGGGAAACATTTATTTTAATATTTTTAGTGTATTTGATGAATTATTTTTTTTAAATTTGTATTTATATAAAACAATAATATAATTTTTTTTGATCTGAAATTTGGACTTAGGTTTTAACATTTTTATCTAGGCGAACTTGGACAAAATTTTAAGTACACTTTTCAGGCCGAACTAGTCCTGGTCCTAAAATTCTATGGAGGCCCGATCCAGCCCATAATCACCTTTAAGTTCGACTCCAAACTTGAGCTTCAACGATATATATTTACTATATATTATAAAATATAAATATATTTTAGAAAATTTAAAAATATGAAATTAAATTGATTTTTTAACCAGGTTTAAAAATTAAAAAAATTATAACTAATAAAACTAACGGGTAAGAGGGATCTTATAACTAGAGATCTGTCCAAATCATTCAAATTGAGACACATCAAACTAAATTAGTTGGGTTTGTCTGTTTAAACCAACATAAGCTCTCTTTCCGTGAACATAAGTTTCGGTTGAAAAAAGAAGGAAAAATTAAGGTTAATATTATATACAATAATGAAATTGTAAATTAATAATATGTAAAATATATTAAAAATAAAAATTCAATTAGACTATTGAACCATTCGAAATAGGTATTATAATACTCGAATTTAATTTAATTAATAATTTGAATCGTTTAAACTTGAATTTATAATTATTGATTGAATTTTGGCTCAAATAACCTACAAGAAGTTTTAGCACTGTGTACTCATAACATGTAATCTGCTTTTGTAGGTAGCCTACTGAAGAAATTCTGGGGTGCATTTAGCACATCTTTTCCTAAAAATGGAGGCCTCATTACATAAAATCCTCCAAAAATAAGAAAAACTTTAAGACTAATTAAATAATATAACATTAAGGATCCAACAAGACAACAAACAAGGAACATCACCGTAATTCTTGGGTCACGCCAGTTTAGCAGCGAGTGAAACCTCTCAACCTGTGTTGCAATATCACTGATCACTGTCACAACTCTCCCCGCAATACTTCTCAGCCTATCATATCTCATCCGTAGAACATCGAATTGTCTCGAAGATGGGAAAGTATCCAACTCTTCGTCCAATTCGTCGGCTGTTACAGATCCGGCAACCGATAGGTTTACATCGATATGAGTTGGACGCCTCGGTCGCTTTCTCCATTGGAGGATCATAACTTGAATATTATAAAGAGTCACTGTTGGTAATATCAAATCTGGTTTAAGAACTATAATGCAGTAGATCGCCAAGACTAAAACAGTTGCTGCAGAATTATTCCACTTGCGGATTTCATCGAACCATTGCCGAGCATCGGAAAAGCACTTAAAAGTAGCCAAAACTCTCTGAAAATTGGCTTTGGCTTTCCTTAGGCTCCACATTGGGGAACCTCCATCCAACATGTACTCCACAACTTCTTGCCTTAACGGCGGTTCGGTTCGGCTTAGACTCCAACAAAGAATACGAACGGCTTGTTTCCTTAAAATATCGAGTTGGTATATCGAAAGAGGGTAAATATGATGCATATGAGGCAACAAAGGATTCATGGTGTAAACCAGAAATAAGCTCAAGTAAGATGAGCAAGTAAATCTTATTGCTAGCTGAAGTTCTCCCATTTTTTTCGCTCCATTGGGTTGTAACACCAAAAGGGGATAAGAATATGTGTAAATCTTGTTCGTTGCAAGAGTCGAAAGTCGAATTCGTACCTTTCCGAAACTCGGATCTTTTCCATCTCCAACTGCAACTGCATCGCCACCATGCAAGTGACAGTCATCGAAAACTCCTATGGTAAGCATGGTATACGGGTCATAAACATCCCAACTATACTGTTCATTCCATTTTGGATCGAAACTGTCAACAACTGTCCGAGTCTTGACCCACTTAGGCCCGTATTTCGCCACGCAATAAGCATCGGTCGTTTCACGGCCATCTCTTAACTTCATTGGCTGCAAATCGGAAGCGTTAATGATCCCCAACTCCAAAACTCCGATCATAGCCGTCCACAACATTTTTGCAGTAGGCCGGTAATCGCTTCCGATGTGAACAGATTCATCGAACACATGATATCCGCCATCAAGACTTACACACATGTTAAGCTTACTAAAGAAATTCACCTCTTTCTCCATTCCATCTTCAAATACAATGTCCTCAAGATTGTACCACAACGGATCAGCTGGTAAAGGTAGCAGCCTCTGTTCAACATTCGATAAACGAATCACGCACTTCCCTAAACATCGGACCGTATTATTTTCGAGCCTATCCTCGACCGTTACTATTAAAGGATCGAAAAATGGCTCAGCAACAACGAACATCAAATCCTCATTCCATTTAGGATTCACATTCTTATCAGGGGAAACTCTGGTCCTCAATATCACATCCCCAACTACAGCCTTAACATAAACTTGAGGATTTCGATCCCTTCTTCCTGGGACTAAATCTCGTGCTTGAATTACGTTAACTCGAAGGTACCAAAGTCTCGGCGAAAGATATGCCTTTGAACGAGTATTTAAAAGGCTTTCACCGCTCACAATTGCCGAATCCGAGTGCCAAGCGTCGGGAAACACGCGATCGGCTTGTGTGCTATGCCACATAGCCAACATCAATTCGCCTTTTCTTAAAGTGAAACCATTTTTATCTTCCAATTTATACCACTGTGAAGCGAGGGGACTATCAGGGGGAAGACAAGGTGGAACCTCATGCAAAGCAACGGTGATTTTGCCAATCATATTGTCACCAATTATTAGTTCCTTGTCTCTCACGGTGATCTCCATAGTTGTAGCCTGCAACTGATCTTGTCCGAAGGCGAACACTTGGTTCCATTCAAAATCCGGTTTCTTCTCGAAGTACTTGGTTGTCGCGTTAT
Source organism: Gossypium arboreum (assembly GCF_025698485.1). NCBI lineage: Eukaryota > Viridiplantae > Streptophyta > Magnoliopsida > Malvales > Malvaceae > Gossypium > Gossypium arboreum. The sequence continues at coordinate 122,757,038 of NC_069070.1, read as the reverse complement.
AGTTTCCGATTTTTATTTCAACGTAAGGATCAATGATTCCATTGACAGCTTTCAATGGCAAATCTCTAGCTCTAACTATTCTGACAAATAAAAACTCCATCTTCTCAACAAGATCAAATGAAGATGTAAGTTTTTCGCCGCCGGAAACTCGGTCACCGCCGATGTTTGGGCTGGTTTCTTTCAAAGAAAAATCTACTTTTTCAACTGCCATTGTGCAAAGCTAGCGGGAAAGACAGGAACGAAAAGTTTAAAAGATTCTGGAAAAAGAAAAGACAATAAAGAATCGGGCCAGATCTCAAAAGATATAAATTTCAACATTTATAGAGTTGCCATATATATATATAACTAGATACGGTTAGTTTTCAAATTTTAATTACATTAAATAATCATTTAATATTTTTTATGTCATAAGTGAATAAAGTTAATATTACAGTCTAGAAAATTATTGCTCGAAATTAGGTTATAGGTTGGCTCGGGTTGATTCTAAACATAATATTAACATATTTTATATTTGTTTAAACTTATTAATATATATAATTTAATATTTAATAAATTTATATTTTTTATTTGTTGAATTTTTATTTAGTTATCTTAATATTATTTTAATGTTTACAATTAGAATAATATTATATATTTAGTATATATTTATTTATTTAATAATATATAAAAATAAAATAATATAATGTACTACAAACTTAATAATAAACTGACCGAGCTTTGAATTTTAAAATCTAAACCCATCCCCATATTTTAAATATACTTAATATTTTTGTACCACCAATTTATGAATAGTACTATTTACGTGTCGTTGCTAGTTAGTAAGATTTTGGGATTATGTTATAAGTAGCGAAGAGGTATGATGAATGTATGTTTTTTTTTTTTTTTTTTTGCATGTTAATCCCTTACGTTTGGATTAAGTTTCCTGCATACTCTCATTCTTGTAGTCTCTTTTTAAAGCAAGAAATGGAGTTATCTTTAATAGGCCCGGAAAAACATCCCTAGTTAATGTCATTGCAGTAAGTTTACCATACAGTAACTTTTAATTCTACCATTTATTAGGGGAATAAATGATAATTTTTCCATTTGAGGGTACAAGTCCATGGTGCATATATCTTTAGTTGATGAAGTTGTTTTCTCAGTATCAAAGAGAATAGCGGAGGATGAAACTCATGTCTGTTTGTTTTGTTATCCAACCGCTCGCTGGAAGAATGGATCCAACCTTCTACCATCTGCCGTAGTTGAAAGGGCCAACCACCGTTCATCATCTTCTACCTTTCGTTTTGCATAAAGGGGAACATCACCTATCAGATAAAGAGCTTCTTCTCTTTTTAGTCCCTCTGTAGCTAGAACATGGGCAGCACTATTTGCCTGTCTCGGCACATGCTTAAAAACACGACTTTCCAACGCTATTTCAGACCTTTCAATTTTCTCTTTTTGCAGTTTTCCGATCATATCACCTTCAACCTCCACCGTCGTTAAGTCTACACCTGCAAACATGCCACTGCTTCGGCGGCAAAAGGGGAAGGCATGTTTTCATGCAATGATACTTTTGAGTGTAGAATCTTGCGCATCTCTAATGATAATGTTGGAAAAATTGTAATTTATGGAAACTTTGAGTTATTTTTTTAATTGGTAAAGGTTAAGAGTTGAATCATAAAATTATGGTTTTATATTCTACTTCATGAGACCTTTATAACGATATATCATATGCTCAAAATGGTTGAGTGATAAATGAAAAATTAATACTCAAAGTAAACTACTTGGAAATATTTGTTGAGGAAAAAAAATGCTTAGATCCCACTTAACAAACAATTAAATGATTAAATTTGATAAGTGTGAGATGTTAAATTGTTTTACTAAATTTTATTGAATGCAAAATTAAAAGTACATTTCTATAAGAAATTAAATTGAGTTGAAATGGATTTGTTACGCTAAACCACATGAAAAATGTTTTAATTAATTGTCATTAAAATTATATTTAAAATTTTCGATTCATTTTAAAAATTAATGGAATCGTTGTCAAAAGTACTAGAATATAATCTTATAGAACTTAGGGCCAGTTTTTCATTGCTTTTGAAAAGTGCTTTTGAAAAGTAAAATGTCCATTTCGACATGATATTATAAAGTAACAAATATGTATTTAAATAATGTTCAAATTAGTTAATATTATGATATTTTAGTAAAAATATAAAAATAATTTATTATAACTTATTGTTAATATTTTAATATATAATATTAATTTTAAATATTTCTAAGTAATTAATATTAATTATTTATTAAATTTAATTAGAATATATAAACTATATTTAAATATTTAAATATAATAATTAAATATTTGTAATTAGATATTGACACAATTGTATTATTTTAAAAATATTTTTATTTTTAATTAATGCTTTTAACACATTTGTAAAACTTATATTAAATAACCAAGAAAGAGAACACAAAATAATAGCATCAAACACATTTTAAATCAAAAAGTAAGGTTAAAAGGGTAAAATAACAGCCAAAAGTGCTTTTTGGCTGAAAAAGCTAAAATTTACTGCTTTTTCATCTCTAAAAAAGCTCATCACAAAAGTTAAAAAAGTTGGCCCAATGATATGTGTTCTTCATTGCTTTTAAGAGAAAATCACTTTTTTTTAGAAAAAGTTCATCCCAAAAGTAATGGAGAACACACCCTCAAACTTTTTCTTTGATTTTCAAATGCAGATTCAAAATAACTTTCTAAATTTTTTTTAAATATTTTTATAAGTAACTAATTATGCTAAATCATTTAATGTCATTTTTTTAGAATTGTCCAACAATCTTAAAATAAATTTCCTTATTTATTTTGATAGAGAATATATTAGTTGTTTATCAACCTGTAATACTCGAAAATCTTTACGATAATATATTATCCTTGATATAATAAAATAAGGAAATAAAGTGATAAAAGGGAAGTCTTGAGTTATGGCAACATTGGGAAGTAAATTATGATATCTTGATTCAGGAAAGGACTAAATTGTAAAAGTTAGAAAAGTTTTGTTGCCTAAGAGTAAATACTCAAGACTTAAAGGGTTAAAGTGTAAATATGAAAAGTTGAAGGACCAATAGTGTAAATATTTTAAGGGTAGAATGATCTAGAAACTAAGGAAAATGGATGAATTAGGACCAAATTGAATAAGTGAAGAACTATGAGGGACTAAATTGCAATTTTACCAAATTAAATGATGACTCAAGGATGGAATTCTAAAAGATCATGAAGGGCAAAATGGTCAATTAGTAAGAGAGAGAATTCTAGAATGTAATGATTATGTTAATGATATTTTAAATTAATTAATTAGATAAATATTATTTTATTAATATTTTATGAGATATTTAATATTATTTTATTATTATTTATTTAGTATATAAGGAAAGAAAGATGAAGAATTTTCATCATCTTTCCTTTCCATGCAAACTAACGTGAGAGAAAGAGAGGAAGAAAGAAAGTTTTACTTTCTTTACAATTTGGTCCTTTTACCAAAAATTCACCATTTTCACCCAAAAATCAAATGAATTTCCATAGCTACTAAGAGAAAAATGTTAAGGAGAACATGGGGAGTTAGAATATCAAGTTGGATTCAAGAAATAGAAGCTGGAGGAGAGAAAATCAAGTTAAAGATTGGTATCAAGAGAATAAGGTAAGTACATCAAGATTTCAATATGTTTTTAAGTTTGTTATTGTTGATAAATCATGGAAATAATGTTATAGTAGAGTTTTATTACATAAGGTCCTATGTTCTTGATATGTTAGTGAAGAGAAAATAAGAGAAAGTGATGAGAAATGGTGTAGAAAAAGAAAATAAGGGTGTTATAACATGGTAATTAATATCTTGCACTAAAACAGTTATGGACAGCAGCAGTAGTCTAACTTTGAAAAATCACTATAAATTTTATAAATTGAATTAGAAGATGAAAAAAATATGGAATTAAATCTTAATGAGTCTAGTTTCTCATAGAAGAAACAGTGTAAGCAATGAATTTGTAAATTTTGATATATAATGAATTTTGTGAGACAAGGTCAGAATGAATTCAGGTTCCCCTGTTCAGACTTTGAAAAATAATAAAAAAATGAAGAAAAATAATTAGAGGCTTAAATTTATATTTATAGAATCCTGAATGAGTCTAGTTTTATTAGAAACAAACTAGAACATCATTTGAATTCTGTAAAAGGAGATAACTAATTTTTAGTGAAGAAGGGTCAGAATTGTCAGACAGCAGAACAGGGGTGAATTTAATGAATAAACTGTACTAATTGGCTAAACCAAAAATTCTGAAAATTTTATGATAAGAATAAATGTGAGTCTAGTTTCAGGAAAAATTAACGGATCTTAATTTCGAGTTCTGTAGCTTAATATATAAATAATTTAGTGACTATGACGCAAATGGACAGTTTTGAATGTACATATAAGTAAATAGTGAAATTATTGATAATGTTACTTGTTGTATGTTATATAAATTAAGGATGTGGAATGGAGAGGAGGAGGAGGAAAATATGTATGAATATTCATCTAGCATGGCTAATTTGCATGTTTTAGGCTCAGGGACTAAATTGAATAAAAGTAAAATTTTATGGGCAATTTTGTAAAAATGTCAGAAATGACTAAATTGCATGAAATAGATTATTTTATTATTTAAATTAAAAAATTTAACGAAATTATCAATTTAGTTCAAGATCGGGGGAAAACATGTTTTAGGGATTAAATTGAAAGGTGTTGAAATTATGGAAAATTTTGATATTTTATAGAATTCATGGACTGTTATCAATATATATGAGAATAATAGTTGGAAATAAGGATTAAATTGCAAGAATTTTACTTTCTGTCCCTAAGGATGAAATCGTCATTAATTAAAGTTTAGGGGCAAAATGGTAATTTTGCCTAGAGCATTAATTAAATGTATTAGAATATGAAATGAATGAAAATGATGATCAAATTTATTTATAAAGATCCGGACGACACAAATACGAGACTTGATCATGGAAAAGAAAATATATCAGAATAATGAAATAATAAACACGAGCAATCAATGAGGTAAGTTCGTGTAACTTGAATTATATTCTGAAATGCTTGAGGTTGTATGTTATTGATGTGAATATGATTTGAATGTTCATTGTATGAAAATTTATAAAACATTGATATATTTGATAAAATGGGAAGAAATCCCGGTTGAATGAAAGGAAAATTCGATGGATCTCGAAAAGGAATTGACGGTAAAAGGATCTAGCGGACGGGTGATCCTATCTGATATAGCCCTCCGAAGAATATGTGTAAAATGGATTTAGCCGGACGGGTAATCCGAATTAGGGTCAATTTAGCTCGACTGGTAATTGGATCCAAGCTCATTAGAGTAATTGTCGTTGGGATTTAGCTCGACCGGTAATCCCGACAATACTCTATGAGTTTATATTGCGAGGATTTAGCTCGACTGGTAATCCCGCTGCAAGGATGAGGTTCATGGAGTGTGCTTCCGATATAAAATGTGTAAGACCATGGTTGAAAGATACCATGGCAACTCGATATAAAATGTGTAAGACCATGGTTGAAAGATACCATGGCAACTCGATATAAAATGTGTAAGACCATGGTTGAAAGATACCATGGCAACTCGATATGAAATGTGTAAGACCATGGTTGAAAGATACCATGGCAACGTGATATGAAATGAACAAGACCATGGTTGAAAGATACCATGGCAACATGACGAGAAAATGAGTAAGACCATAGTTGAAAGACACTATGGCATCATGTCAAAGATAAATAAGACCGTGGATGGGAGACGCTCTAGCATCTGTTGAACAATTGATATTCAGGTAATATGTATCAGATGACGAATGGTTATATGAAATAATTATGAAGATAGATAAACGAAATAAGTATAAGTACATGAAATATAATTTATGTTAAGTTTGATATAAACTATTACGGAATAAATATACATAAAATATATGGAAATGATGGAGCATGAAATATTGATATAATGAAATGAATGATATATGCTTATGAAGAAACGGTAAGAGCATGATATGTTTCATGACATGTACATATATGATTATCTTTGATATGTTGATACAAGGAAATTATGTAATTGAGACTATTATTAAACTCAAGTGCGATATGTCGAGAAAATAGGTATATCGATGTTGAATTTATATGAGATATGTGCAAGTATACTAACAATGTTGTTGTTTGATGCTTATACAACTGTCAAACTGTTGATTGAATGGTAATATATTTATTTATATGATGCATTGAATCGGTAAGTATTTAAATTTTTTTAGTGATCGTAAATGGTAGTAATGTTCAAACCATTTCGGCAATGGATACGGGTTAGGGGTGTTACAAACTGAAATAAATATGTCGTTATATTTTCAATTAAATTACTCTATTTATTTTAAAATAAATTAAATATAAAGATCACCTAAATATTTATTCCGCACAAATATATATATAGCGTATGATGATCAATGGAATAATTATCGGGATCTTCTTTTGACATAATTAGATTTATAGATTTATAAATTATCAATATATAACTTTTAATGACTATAATTTTTACATACTTTTTTCAATCATATCATTAATATGAAAATAATAAGTATTGGGTGCAGTGGTAACACATATTGTACTTTCAATATGAGAATGTGAATTTGAACATTTGAAACAGCATTATTAAAAAAGGCAGTCATAACTCCAAATATGAATGCATTTCTAAGGATAGAGTCGTTAATCACTTACGCTTGGTCGCACGGATGCCACAGTTGTTTCTATTATAATCATTGAAACATGTAACTAATTAAAAGTGATATTGATTAAGTTTGTTAAGATTTTTTTATTTCCTTTTTAAGTTCAAAATATCTATCATATTTAAATAGTATAATGATAAATTTAGTCTCAATATTTATATATGTGGTCAATTTGACTTTTTTAATTAAATTTAATAATTAATTTTTAGAAAGAGTCGAGTCACTTTTTTCAATGCAAATGTTTACCCATGAGCAGGTCTAATTGTAGTTAAAGATTTCCAAGTAGAATAAAGCTTACTAAAAATCCAATCTCCTTCAAAGAAATTTGATTATAACCGTTTTGCTCATACTTTTAAGCAACAATGAGAGAATTTGCTCAAAGAATTTGATTGAAGGGATTTGATCAACGACTTCAATCAAAACATCACCTTCTAAGAGTTTGATGTCTTACTCATCTCTGTATTATTGTTCGCATCTATCACATTTCCCATTGCATTGAAGAGTGTCTCATTAAATGATTATTTTTCGGTTCCTCTTCTCTTAATCAAACCTTTTTAGTATCCCGCCCTACTCTGCATAAAGAAAGTGACAAGGAGAATCCATTTTAGCAATATCCTTTGAAGAGAGCACTGTTATCATAAAATTGGTACATACAAATCTTTATACGTTAAGAAATTAAGATTTTTTTTAACGTGTTACAAATTTGTCATTAAGTAAATAATATATATTAATTAAAGTGGATAATTTCTTTGTTCAATATACATTGCGTAAGGCTGGTCGTTGCGATTAGTTTACATGTTTATGGTAATTTGCTGCGTTATTCCCTCACTAATTCTTCTCATTTTCTGTGTCAGCATTATCTTTTGCATTGCTTTTAAAATATCGAATGGCTTTAGCCACCTCTTCCTTAAAATTTGGGTCTGATGTCACATTACGGAGGTCTACTAGTCCCTCCTTTTCCATTTTCAACAAGCCATTGGAAACTTCAGTAGCAATTTCTTCTTCCGATTCTGGGGAAGCTGCAACCTCATCAGCTAAGGCAAAGGTTGTCCCATCCACACTCCTGGAATTATCTCCAACAGAGCTTTTAAACTTTTCAATGAGTTTATCCACCCTCGATACAAAGTTAGGGTCTGCTATTATTTTTTTCAAATGCTCCCTTGCATTCCATCATCCTGCAATTTCGAAATAATGCCGGTCATAACTAATGCCCCAAATACCCCTACGGCTTCTGGGGATGCTGCCTCATCAATAGCCTTCTCATTTTTGTCCTACTACGAATTGGCTTGAGAACACCGAAGTCAATAAGAATACAACGAAAGAAACCTTTGCCATATTTTTTATTTTTTAAAAAGGTTAAAGTAAAAAAGTAAGTTATATTTTTATTGATGCATAGGGATGAAAATGAGACAAATTTAAAGAGTTTTAAATGAGATATTTGTGCAAAATTTAGGGCCCGTTGATTAGTCCGATGCTTAATAACCATACATGATTAAAATACATATAATTTCTCTCCACATTTTTAAAAGCCGTGTTTTTCACCATTATTCTTGATTTTCTTTGTTTTACTCGATAAAAAAAGTTATAAATTGTATACTTATTTTAAGAATGTGCAGTATACAAAATTTTGAATATTGATTAAGGTGAATAATTTTTTTAAACAATTTTTCTTTTAATCTTTTAAATAATAAATATTCTGTATATCTCAAGAGTGATAGTTATAGACTTTCAAAGTGATATTAATATCGCGATACTTGTATTATTAAAATATACAAGACAACAAAAAATTTAATTTAAAGAAAAAGACATTTGATTGATTATTAACACATATTGTGAAATAAAAAAATCAGCACCAACATCATAAAAATAACTTTCTTGTTTTGGATTCAATCCCGAAAGGGATAAATATTAAATTTATAGATGAGTTTTATTTTAATGTATAATTTGATACATGAATTTTAATTTGGTGCAACTACACACATGAAACTTAAATTGTGGGTCTAATTTGCCTAATTTTTTACTAGAAGGACAAATGGAATTTGACTCCTAATATAGAAGCCTTCATAGTACTTTTATTTATTTTTCATTCTCGAAAAGTTATAAGAGGAATCAATAGATCATTTCATAAATTTAAAAATATTAATTTTCCAAAATAAAATATGTTATCGACTTTATTAAAATAAAAATTAAATATATTTATTAGTTCAACAAATGTTAAATTTTTAAAAGTAAATTATTACATGACATATTTTACAAAAACTATGGGATATGTGGGATTGGCGAGGTCAAAGGCTTGTCCAAAAGATAGCTTCCCACTCCTCAGCATTGGCAAGCTTGTGAATTGAATTTGACCGTATAGTACTCATTTCCTAAATCCATGGGATGGGTTGTAGTTAAAGGTTTCCAAGTAGAATAAAGCTTACTCAAAAGGATGTTAAATCCAATTCTCCCTCAAACCAATTTGATTCTAACCGTTTTGCTCATACTTTTATGCCACAATGAATGAATTTGCTCACTCAAGTTGATTCTTTCTCATTCGCAAACCCTTTAATCATTCATTTTTAACCAAAAAAAATTATCACATGAAAAATTAAACCTTTGAACAAAGGATGAAAACATGAGAATCAAATTGAAGATAAGGTACCCAAATGTTGGGGATTTTGACATGTTCGTTTTATCTTTGTTAGAATGAGAATGAATTTTCTTCTTGGGCTGTGAGCTTTTTCGGTCCCATAGGTGTTTGACTTTTTTTTGGCCTACTAAGGAGTGGCATGTTTGACAAAACAATAGTTAGAGTCTGGCTAGGACTTTTCAGCCTTTTTTATCAGTCATTGATAAGTGATAAAAGTAATATATTTTAATCCAGTTCTTAATACATTTTTGGATGATTATTTTATGCTCTTAATCCTTTAAATTTATGTTTCTATACTTAGGAGAGCATTTGAGAGCAAAATGAGCAAAAACAAGCTAAAATCGAACAAATAGAGCATATTTCAGGAGCCACACGAGTTGGGCTTTCCCACACGGGCTGGACACATGACCCTGTGAGCCACACGGGTTGGCCAAACCATGTCGATTTCGCGATTCGCATCCCAAACATGCGGAAAAATGCAATTTTTAGGCTTGCTGGGCATTCTAAGACCTATAAATACCAAATAGAAGAAGAGAATAAGGAGCCATTAGAGAGTATAAAAGAAAATGACTCGAAGAACACCATTGAAGCAGACTCTGAAGCAGATTTCTATCAAGATTGAAGACCTCCTTTTAATTTCTTTGAAGTTTTTATGAATGTCTTTATTTCTTGTGGTTATACAGTCTTTAAGATGTTTATACTTACAATTATAAACTAATTCTTTATATACCTAGGGAAGATGAACCCTATGATGAATTCTATTATTTGATTTCTATTTTACGCGATAAATACTTGATTCATGTTCTTAGTTATGTGTGCTTATCTCTTGTTTTAATATTTCCTGAATATTAATGCATGTTTAATGTGCTTAAATTAAAGGAGGAAAAGTCTTCGTTCAAGCGTAGATCTAGCATAATTGAGTGGAGTTGCATGCAATCCTAGAAATAGGACGATATAAATCTACCGGATTAGAGTAAATCTAATAAGGGATCCATAGATCGAGTTAATGCGATAATAGGAGTTTTAATTAGAAAGAAATTTCAATTAATCAACCTAGAGTCAGTTGCTCTTATTCTCGAAAGAGATATTAACATAATTTAGGGATTTCTACTGATCAAGATACCAAGTGAATAAATCGTTTAATTTAGATTCATAATAATAGATGAAGTCTAGGTAGATTATTTCTTGGGTATTGTTTAGCTTCTTGGTTATTATTCAATTATTATTATTATTTATTCTCTGCTAAATTCTTTAGTTAATTGATTTAGTAGATTTTAGCTTAAACCAATTTGTCGGTTAAATAATAGGAAAACAATAATTACTAGTACTTTTAGTTATCGTGGATACGATATCTCTACTCACCGTAGCTATACTATTTATCGATAGGTGCACTTGCCTTTTTTCGTATTTTTAGTTAGTTTCGTGATAATCAGTTATATTGAGAAGTTTAATATGAAGACAATATTTATCCTTATTCTTATCTCTTGAAAGAGTTTTGGAATAGTTGTAAGATTAAAGACTTTTATTTGAAAAATATTCTAGATAATTAATAGGATAATTTAAGCTTTTAAATAGGAGTTTAAAGCTTATCAAAACTCTATTGGATGGACTCTTGCATCAGCCTAAAAATAGGCTATCGTGCCCTCACTTAGAGGCTAGTTTTGCAGTGTCATTGTTGATAGTTTTATTGTGGTTATTTGGTGACACTCTTTTAGGTATTCTTTGATGGGTTTATTGATTGTATTGTGAGGTATTTGAATAAGTGATTTGTGACAAATGGGGTTGGTATTGGGGCTTCAATTACTTATTTGTGTAAGGGTAGATTGGGCTAACGCTGATAGGTGATTTGAATGATTGTTGAATAAAATCATTTATTAGGCGAGGCTCTGCAGACATAGGATCGTTGTGTCTAAACTATGTTAACAAATATCATGTGCTAAGTCTCTCATTTCTTTTCTCCTTGTGTTACTTTGCAGTTAACCATTATGTTCGTTTCTGTTCTAATAGTTATTGGAACGAAATTGTTTTCCAAGTGCGAACCAAAAGTTTTCTTTCATTAAAATAATCCTCTAAAAAGAAAAAAAAATTAACATTTTAGAAGAACCAATTTGAGAATATTAGAAAAATAAGATGGTCCTTGTTAATAGTTATACCTTTCTCTTTATAGCTAAGTTTCACCTTCATTCCTTTTGTTATTTGTGAGTCGTTTTTCGACACAGGAGTGCAAGGTCTTCTCTTAATTGTTTGAGATGTCCTTATTTGTCAAAATCAAGTTATCAGGACCATGCATTCAAGGGTAAAGTCAGACAATTTTTTTTGGAGGAGTCAAATTTGAATTATAAATTTTTGAGTGAGCTAAAAATGTAATTTCGTCATAGTCTTAATGTAAAATTTTGCAATTTTAAGGAATTAAGCTATCAACATTTTGTTTTTGGAGAGGGCATAATTTAATTTTAAATTTTAGGAGGAGTCGAAATACAATTTTACTATTAAATTAAATTAAAACTTTATAAATACTCAAAAGATTAGAAGGACATTTTTTTTTATTTTTGGAGGCCAAGTACCCCATTTGCCCCTTTTAGATTCACCCTTGCATGCATTTTTTAGCTAGAGTGCTTTTATATGACAAGTTATATCCAAGAACTTTGCACTCATTGATTCTGATGTTTACTTTCTAATGCTTATTTTGTAGGTCGAGATAACAAAATTTAAAATAAAGAGTTAATAGTGCAAGACGTCCCCAAACTATGACCCTTATTTTAAATTAGTCCTTAAACTTCAAAATGTTTTAATTACATCCCGAAACTATCGATCAATCAGGTTATTCTATTTCTGAAACTATTAATTTAACCATTAAATGACACATAAAATCTTATATAACATAATTTAAAAATGAAAATTTTAAAGAAAGTAAAATGTTGTGGCATAGGTTTTAAATTAAGAACTAAAAACAAACTAAAACCGAAAAAAAAGAGTAATTGAACGTTAGCTTCTATACAAGTTTTGAAAACCTCAAACCAAAGATTTTTACAACACCCGTTTTTACGATATTCATTTTTCTTTAAATTTTTTATTTTAAATTATGTCAGATAAAATTCGACATCTAATTTAACAATTAACTTAACAATTTTGGTAGTAGAAGGATCTTATTGGTATAGCACCGATAGTTTAAGGATAAAATTAGAATATTTTAAAGTTTAAAAAATAAATGAATATGGCACATGCACAAATTTGTTGTTTTTTTCCTTGAATCCTTAAATACTTTTCTTATAATAAAATAATAATAATATAACGGTTTAATAACTTATTTTTACTCTTAGTTTTTACGAGGTTTTTAAATTCAACGGTTTCTTATTTTAGGCTTGATATACTATTTGATACATAACTTTAGTTTTACCATTCAATTTGATACCTAAAGTTTTTTTGCCTCTTAATTTTTAAGAAAGAGCAATCACATGTAGTTTCTAATGCCTTTTCAATTAGACTTCCAAATTGTTGTTGTTTTGGCGTAGAGAAAAATTTGTAGCCTTTATAAATATAGACATCCATGCATTGCATAATGTTTTTTTTTTGGTTCAATTACATGGCATAAGGTTTCTTTCTGGTTGCGATTAGGTTACATATATATGGAAATTTGTTGCATCATTCCCTCACTAATTCTTCTCATTTTCTGTGTTACCATTGCTTTCATCATATTGAAATGCTTTAGCAATCTTTTTCAGGTCTACTAATCTATCCTTTCCCATTTTCCTATACAAGCTACCGACAATTTCAGTATCAATTTCTACTTTCGATTCTGGGGAAGCTGCAACCTCATCAACTAAGGTAGAAGTTGTCCCATCCACACTCTTCGAATCATCTCCCACAGAGCTTTTAAATTTTTCAACCAGTTTAGCCACCCCAGACTGAAAGTTAGGGTCTGTTATTATTTTGTTCAATTGTTCCCCTTGTAGTCCGCCATCTTGCAATGCAATAATAAAGTCGGACATAACTGAAGCCGGAAATACCCTCATGGATTCTGGGGATGCTGCAAGCTCATCAGCTAAGGCAGAAGTTGTCCCATCCACACTCTCGGAATCATCTCCAACAGAGCTTTTAAACTTCTTAACGAGTTTTGACTTAAAGGCAGGGTCTGTTATTATTTTGTTGAAATGCTCCCCAAAGTCGGACATAACGAGTTCTGGGGATGCCGCCTCATTCTCGTTTTGTCCTACCACAAATTGGATTGCTCCGAGTTCTGGGGATGCCGCCTCATCCTCGTTTTGTTCTACAACAAATTGGATTGCTCCGAGTTCTGGGGATACCTCCTCATCCTCGTTTTGTCCAACCACAAATTGGATTGAGAGCAACAAAGCCAATGAGAATACAACGAAAGAAACCTTTGCCATGTTTTTTTTTTTATTTTTTAAAAAGGTTAAGCAAGGAAAAGTAAGATATATTTTTATCAATTCATATGGATGGAAATGAGACCAATTTTAAAGAGTTTAAAATGAGATATTTTTGCCGAATTTAGGGGCCATTGACTGGTCTGGTGTTTAATAGCCGTACACGACTAAAATACATATAACTTCTCTCCACATTTTTAAAAACTGTGTTTTTCACTATTATTGTTGGTTTTAATTTGACCTATCAACTGGGCGTAAAATTTTGTTATGGCCCAACTCGAACTCTACCTAAACTCAACTTTAGCCAATCCTTTTACGCTATTTGGCTAACACTTAACTTGCAATGATATTCAGAATTTCATTTAAAAGGACAATTCTAAAAAGATCTTTCAAAAGCTTCAAAAATTTCTTTCACATTAAACATATTGCAAAGAATGCAAAAAGAGTATACAGTACAAAATGGTGGATTCCAGGATTGAAGTTAGAGGACTCGCCATGCGTCTCAAGTCATTGGCTGGGACACGACATTGTGTCCCAATTTCGAAAGTCACACGGTCTGGGGTATTCCACACAGTCGTGTATCCCATGTTTCCAAAATTTTTTATTTTTCCCTAACTTTTCATTTTTTTACAGTTTGACCCTAGAATGTTCCCAATCTATTTTTAGAACCTCGTTGACTCGTTTTAAGTCCATATATGTATATAAGTTATGAATGATATGTGATTGCTTATTTAATGGTATGAAATGTTATCGTAATACTCAGTAACCCCAATTTGGCGATGAAGAGGAGTTAACGGTGTTACATATTTTGACTCGAGAGGCAAAAAATTATTGTCAACAATGGAATAAAATTATGATGTAAAAGGGAGAAAAGAAAAGAAAGAGGAATTAAATAGAAAAGATGGAAGCAGAATTGTAAGGGGATTTGAAAAAGGCAAATCAAAATTCTAATTGGAATGAAAGAAATAAATTAAAATCCTAATGTAATTAGGAAAGGGGACTAAATAGCTAGGTTTTCAGAATTTTTGAGGGGCTGTAGAGTAATTTACCCCTTTTGCCGAAAAGGGACGGTTCGAAGTTGGGTAAGAAACGGGGAAACAAGCATGCTTAACCGTTTGGGCAGAAGCCCACTCTTGTTAAACTTTTACTTAATTATTATATATTCTCAAGTGTCTTTCATCCTAGTTTGCTGAAAATAAAAAGAAAAGAAATTGGAGAGGTGTGGTTTGAATGTAGGACTTTTAAGGAATATATAAACTACTTAACCATCAAGCCTAAGGCTTATTTCTTAGTGATTTATTACAATTAACCCCCTAAATTCTTACATACTTTTTTCAATCATATTGTAAATATTAAAATAATAAGTATTGAGTGCAGTGGTAACACACGTTGTACTTTCAATGAGAGAGCACGAATTTGAACATTTGAAACAACATTATTAGAAAGGGCAGTCATAAACCCCAAAATATGAAAAGGTTTCTAAGGATAGAGTCGTCAATCACTTGCATCCCAAATATGTTCAGCTTTTTAAGGATAGAGTCATTAATCACTTGTGCTTGATTGCACAAATGCTGCAATTGTTTCTATTATAATAATTGAAACATCCAACTGATTTAAAAGTGTTATATTTATCCAAGAAAAAAAGGGTACTGATTAATTTTGTGAATGTTTGTAGTATAAGCATTTTTAGAATATTAGAAAAATAAAGGTTGTCTTTGTTAACAGTTATACCTTCCTCTCTCACCTTTACTCTTTTTGTTATTTGTGAGTCGTTTTTTGACATAGGAGTGTATGGTCTTCTCTTGATTGTTTGAGATGTCCTTATTAGTGAAAATCAAGTTTTCAGGACCATGCATTCAAGGGTAAATTCAGACAATTGTTTTTGGAGGAGCCAAATTTGAATTACAAATTTTTGTGTGAGCTAAAAATGTAATTTCGTCATAGTATTAATGTAAAATTTTACAATTCTAAGGAATTAAACTATAAACATTTTGTTTTTGGAGAGCGAATAATTTAATTTTAAATTTTAGGAGGAGCCGAAATACAATTTTACCGTTAAATTAATTTAAAACTTTGTAAATACCCGAGATTAGAAGGGCATTTTTTTACGAGGCAAGGGCCCCCTTTCTACCCCTTCTAGATTCACCTCTGCATGCATTTGTTAGCTATAGCGCTTTTATATGACGAGGCTATGCCCAAGAACTTTACACTCATTTTATTTTTAATGCTTATTTTGAAGGTCAAGATAACAAAATTTAAAATAAAGAGTTAATGGCGCAAGACGTCCCCAAACTATGACCCTTATTTTAAATTGGTCCTTAAACTTCAAAATGTTTTAATTACATCCCTAAACTTCAAAATGTTTTAATTACATCCCGAAACTATCGATCAATCAGGTTATTCTATTTTTGAAACTATTAATTTAACCATTAAATGTCACATAAAATCTTATATAACATAATTTAAATATAAAAATTTTAAAGAAAGTAAAATGTTGTGGCATAGGTTTTAAATTAAGAACTAAAAACAAAGTAAAACCGAAAAAAAGAGTAAGTGAACGTTAACTTCTATACAAGTTTTGAAAACCTCAAACCAAAGGTTTTTACAACATCCGTTTTTACAATACTAATTTTTCTTTAAAATTTCATTTTAAATTATGTCACATAAAATCCGACATCTCATTTAACAATTAACTTAACAATTTTAGCAGCGGAAGTACCTTATTGATATAACACTAATAGTTTAAGGATAAAATTAGAATATTTTAAAGTTTAAAAATTAAATGAATATCTCACATTCACAAATTTGTTGTTTTTTTCCTTGAATCCTTAAATATTTTTCTTATAATAAAATAATAATATAACGGTTTAATAACTTTTTTACTCTTTGTTTTTCGAGGTTTTTAAATTGAATGGTTTCTTATTTTAGGGTTAATATACTATTTGGTACATGAGTTTAGTTTTATTGTTCAATTTGGTACCTGAAGTTTTTTTGTCTCTTAATTTTTAAGAAAGAGCAATTACATGTAGTTTCTAAGGCCTTTTCAATTAGACTTCCAATTTGTTGTTGCTTTGGCGTTGAGAAAAATTGGTAGCCTTTATAAATATAGACATCCATACATTGCATAATGTTTTTATTTTGTTCAATTACATGGCATATATAAGGTTTCTGGTTGCGATTAGTTTACATGTATATGGAAATTTATTGCATCATTCCCTCACTAATTCTTCTCATTTTCTGTGTTACCATTGCTTTCATCATATTGAAAGGCTTTAGACATCTTTTTCAGGTCATCTTTTCCCATTTTCCTATACAAGCCACCGACAATTTCAGTATCATTTTCTACTTCCGATTCTGAGGAGGCTGTGACCTCATCAACTAAGGTAGAAGTTGTCCCATCCACACTCTCGGAATCATCTCTCACAGAGCTTTTATACTTTTCAACCAGTTTAGCCACCCCCGACTGAAAGTTAGGGTCTGTTATTATTTTGTTCAATTGTTCCCCTTGTACTCCGCCATCTTGCAATGCAATAATAAAGCCAGACATAACCGACGCCGGAAATACCCTCATGGATTCTGGGGATGCTGCAAGCTCATCAGCTAAGGCAGAAGTTGTCCCATCCACACTCTCGGAATCATCTCCAACAGAGCTTTTAAACTTCTCAACGAGTTTCGACTTAAAGGCAGGGTCTGTTATTATTTTGTTGAAATGCTCCCCAAAGTCGGACATAACGAGTTCTGGGGATGCCGCCTCATCCTCGTTTTGTCCTACCACAAATTGGATTGCTTCGAGTTCTGGGGATGCCGCCTCATCCTCGTTTTGTTCTACAAAAAATTGGATTGCTCCGAGTTCTGGGGATGCCTCCTCATCCTCGTTTTGTCCAACCACAAATTGGATTGAGAGCAACAAAGCTAATGAGAATACAACGAAAGAAACCTTTGCCATGTTTTTTTTTTATTTTTTAGAAAGGTTAAGCAAAAAAAAGTAAGATATATTTTTATCAATTCATAAGGATGGAAATGAGACCAATTTTAAAGAGTTTAAAATGAGATATTTTTGCCGAATTTAGGGGCCATTGACTAGTCTGGTGCTTAATAGCCATACACGACTAAAATACATATAACTTCCCTCCACATTTGTAAAAGCCGTGTTTTTCATTATTCTTGTTGGTTTTAATTTGACCAATAAAGCAGGCTTAAAATTTTGTTATGGCCATACTCGAACCTTGCCGATGCTCACCTTTTGCCAATCCTTTTACGCTATTTGGCTAACACTTAACCTGCAATGATATCAGAATTCCATTTAAAAGGACAATTCATAAAAGATCATTCAAAAGTTTCAAAAATTTCTTTCACATTAAACATATTGCAAAGAATGCAAAAAGAGTATATGGTACAAAATGGAAAATTCCAAGATTAAAGTTAGAGGACTCACCGTGCGTCTCAAGTCATGGGCTGGGACACGACCTTGTGTCCCAATTTCGAAAGTCACACGGCCTAGGGTATTCTACACGGTTGTGTGTCCCATGTTTTCAAAATTTTTCATTTTTTCCTAACTTTTCATTTTTTTTACGATTTGACCCCAAAATGTTCCCAATCTGTTTTTAGGACCTCGTTGACTCATTTTAAGGTCCATATATGTCTATTAGTTATGAATGATATGTGGTTTCTTATTTAATGGTATGAAATGTTAAATGGTTGAAATGTTATCGTAATACTCAGTAACCTGAATCTGGCGATAGAGACGGGTTAAGGGTGTTATAAATTTTGATTCGAGATGCAAAAAATAATTTTCAACAATGGAATAAAATTATGATATAAAAGGGAGAAAAGAAAAGAAAGAGGAATTAGATAGAAAAGATGGAAGCAAAATTGTAAGGGAATTTGAAATGGGCAAATCGAAATTCTAATTAGAATGAAAGAAATAAATCAAAATCCTAATATAATTAGGAAAGTGGACTAAATAGCTAGGTTTTCAAAATTTTTGAGGGGCTTTATAGTAATTTACCCTTTTTTCTGAAAAGGGTGATGATCGTTTTATGAATCGCTAAACTAGACTACGATCACGACCAAGGCAAGCATACATATCGAATGGTAATATAGCTATGGTGAGTCCAGAATATAATATCTACAAGGACTAAAAGTACTAGTATTAACTATCTTTCTGTTATTTAGCATAAAATATAAGGGATTTGTTTTAATCTAAAATTAACTAACTAATTAACTATTGAACGCGATAGAGAGCGAAATGGGAAAAATACTTGAAGAAAACTTATGAGGACAATACCCAGGAAAGAATCCACCTAGACTTCACTTATTATTCTAACTCTGAATTAAACGATTTATTCACTTATCTTGATCTGTAAAAATCCCTAAATCATGTTAATATCTCTTTTGAGACTAAGAAGAACTGACTCTAGGTTGATTAATTGAAATCTCTTTCTAATTAAAAACCCTATCGTCGCATTAACTCAATCTAAGGATTCCTCTATTAGATTTGACTCTAATCCGGCAGATTTATGTCGTCCTATTTCTAGGATTGCATGTAACTCCGCTTAATTATGCTAGATCTACTATTAAATAGGGACTTTTGATCTACTGAATAAACACATCTGTAATGGCCTATATTCAAGGTTATTAGAATAGTGGTTTCGTAACCACAAATCCTATTTAAAGAGAAATTTATTTCAATATTTTTGCATGAAAATTGATATGATAGGAAAATCGTATGAAAATATTGATAGAAAATTTTTACCGATTTAGTGGTTAGTTAGAAAAAGAAATTATTAAAGAAATTGGGTAAAAACAAGGTATCGAGACCTCTATCTCGTAAAACCAAGTCAAAAATAATTTTATAAATATTTATGAAATGTTAGTAATGTGGTATTAAAATTTCGTTAGGAAATTTTAATGTTTGGGTAGTCAATTAAATGAAAAGGACTAAATTGTAAAATGTGTAAAAGTTACTAGAATGATTAAATAGCTTAAGTGTCTAATGAGAAAGGATTTAAAAGGAAATTAGACCCAAAATTTATTTGGGCTGGACGGCTAGGGCATGAAATCAGCAGGAAAATTGATAAATTAAGGGAAAAATTGGAATATTGCAAAATTAACTAAATAAAGCTAGGACTAAATAGGAAATATCTAGATTTCTCTTCATTTCTCTTCAATTCCAGCAGCTAAAAACTCCATAGGAGGGCTCTTTAAGCTGGTATTCCATAATTTTTGCACCAATTGAGTTAATACTTGCCTTTTTCTTGTAATTTTTGTGTTTCTAAGACTTTTACAACTAGGTCCTACTATTAAATTCATTAGTTTTTGATTTCATGGATAAAATTGAAAGTCACCATGGTTGAGTACTGTAATTTTATGATGATATAGCATGAAATTTAAGCTTTAATTTGTTTATAAGATGATTTTATTAGGTAATTTCAATAGAAATTGATTTTTAAGACCTAATTGTGAAAATGTTTGGAATTAAAGTCTATTGCCGAAATTCTGATTCCTAAAGGTTGTAAACTAGTTTAAGCTGATAGAATAAAGTGTTAATTGAGAAAAATAAGCTCAATTAAGAGGCTAATTGAGTAGGGATGAAATTATCATTTATTAAAAGCCTAGGGGAAAAATAGTAATAAACAGCTTGCACTAAAATAGTTTTAGACAGCAGCAGTAGACTAAATTTTAAAAATCACCATAAATTGTATAAATCGAATTAGAAGATGAACAAAATATGAAATTAAATCTTATTAAGTCTAGTTTCTCATAAAAGAAACGGTGTAAGCAATGGATCTGTAAATCATGAGATATAATGAATTTTGTGAGACAAGGTTAGAATGAATTCGAGTTCCCCTGTTCTATCTTTGAAAATTTATAAAAAATTGAATAAAAATAATTAGGGGCTTAAATTTATATGTATAAAATCCTGAATGAGTCTATTTTTAAGAGAAACAAACGAAAACATTATTTGAATCCTGTATGAATAGATAATTAATTTTTAGTGAAGAAGGGTCAGAACTGTCAGACAGCAGAACACGGATGAATTTAATGAATAAACTGTACTTATTGGCTAAACCAAAAATTCTGAAAATTTTATGGTAAGAATATATATGAGTCTAGTTTCAGGGAAAATTAATGGATCTTAATTTAGAGTTCTGTATCTTGAGTTATAAATAATTTAGTGACTATGACTCAAATAGACAGCTTTGAATGAACTATAAATAATAATGAAATTATAGAGAGTGTTGCATATGAACATGAAATGTATTAAATTGATAATAAAATTTATTTATTTAGATCCAGAAGATTCAAATACGAAGCTAGATCGAGGAAAGGAAAAAGTTCGGGATTGATAGATTTTTGTACACGAACAAGTATCAAGGTAAGTTCGTGTAACTTGAATTATATTCTTAAATGCTTGAAATGTATGTTATTGATGTGAAAATAATTTGAATGTTCATTGTATCAAAATTGATGAAACATTGATATATTTGATAAAAAGGGGAAGAAATCCCGGTTGAATGAAAGGAAAATTCGATGGATCTCTGAAAAGGAATTGACGGTAAAAAGATCTAGCCCAGACAGGTGATCCTATCCTGATATAGCCCTCCCGAAGAATATGTGTAAAATGAATTTAGCCCGGACGAGTAATCCGAATTAGGGTCTGAATTTAGCTTGGACTGGTAAGTCAGATCCAAGCTCATTAGAGTAATTGTCGTTGTAGGGGATTTAGCCTGGACTGGTAATCCCAACAATACTCTATAACTTTATATTACTGGATTTAACTCGATGGTAATCCATTGTAAGGATGAGGTTCGCGGGAGTGTGCTCTCTGAAATGGAAATGTGTGCACATGAATATGAATTGACGGACCTGGAAATGTACACTAAAGGTGTACCTCTGAAAATCCATCGAAAATTCCAAGAAATTCAACGGGATAAATATGAATATATATATAAGGGAATGGAAATCATGGTATTGATGAGTTCATCAATCATGGTATATATATTATTGATACATGGAAATTATTGTACTAACTTGAATGTTGAGTTTGTGCATGTTAGGGTAATAATGCATTGAATGGATATTTGAATGTTTATTGCATTGTATTGAAAATATTAGGTAAGTATAATTCTTGTTACATGAGCTTACTAAGCACAAAGTGCTTACCCTATTTCTTTTGTCCCTGTTTTGTAGTGTTAAGAGCTCGGAGGTCAGATTTGGTCGGAGACACATCACACTATCAACTTCAAGATTTCAGTATATCAAGAAACTTTATTTTGGAAATCAATGACATGTATAAGCTAATAAAGTAAATGTTAACGTGAAATGAATGTAAAGTTAGTTATTGGTATGGTTAACAAACCTGGTTTTTGTATGTGATGATGTTATCTTATAAATATGCGTGAATCTATATGCGTTAATTTATCTTGAAAATATGTTGAATTGGATTGGTTGATGTGGATTGTTTTTGGTTTAAAATTCTAGGGAAGGTTAGATATCTATAAAGGGGTTATATTGAGTTTAAAAAAAAATTAATTCGTAAACTCTGGTAATACCTCGTACCCTATTTCGACAATGAATACGGGTAGGGGGTATTACAATATCAAACTTGGAATAATATCTCGAAAATAATAAAACAAGGATTAAAAACACATAATGAAGAACAATAACAAGTATTTATCGTGTAATTTAGATAATTAAATAATAAGATCCATCTTAGGTTTCATCCTCTCTAGGTATTTAGGGAGTTTAGTTCATAATGTAAAAAGAAGGCATCTCAAATTTAGAAAAACAACAAGACATAAAAAAAACCCAAATAAACTTTGAGAGAAATTTGAATAGAGATCTTCAATCTTGAAGTGGATCTGCTTCTAAGATGATTCCAATCACTTCCTTCGAGTAATTTCTGCTTTCTACCCTGTGTGTCCCCTTAGGTCCTCTTCTAGTATGTATTTATAGACTTTAGAATGCTCAGAAAGCCTAAAAATTGGCTTTTTTTTTTACGTGTTTGGGAAACAGGGAGCGATATCGACACGGGCTTCCACATGGGCGTGTGGCCAGCCCGTGTGAGCCTCAGACCATGTGGAATTAGTGTGGATCTTTAAATCAGATTGTTTTGTCCGTTTTTGGCCCGTTTTCTGCTCCTTTTGTTCCCTTATGCTCTCCTAAGTATAAAACATGAAATTAAAGGATTAAGAGCATCAAATTCACTAAATTAGATAATAAACCATCCAAAAACATGCTAATATGAGCTTAAAACATGTTATATTTATGGTTTATCAAATTGACGGTTCGAAGTTGGGTAAGAAACAAGGAAACAAGCATGCTTAACCGTTTGCCGACTCTTGTTCGACTTTTACTCAATTATCATATTCTTAAGTGTCTTTCATCCTAGTTTGCTGAAAATAAAAAGAAAAGAAATGGAAGAGGTGTGGTTTGAATGTAGGACCTTTAAGGAATTTATAAACTACTTAACTATCAAGCCTAAGGCTTATTTCTTAGTGATTTATTACAACTAACCCCCTAAATTTTTACATATTTTTTTCAATCATAGTGTAAATATGAAAATAATAAGTATTGGGTGCAGTGGTAACACACGTTATACTTCCAATGAGAGAGCGCGAATTTGAACTTTGAAACAACATTATTAGAAAGGGCAGTCATGAACCCTAAATATGAAAAGGTTTCTAAGGATAGAGTCGTCAATCACTTGCGCCCAAAATCTAAACAACTTTCTAAGGATAGGGTCAATAATCACTTGCACTTGGTTGCACAAATATTGGAGTTGTTTCTATTATAATAATTGAAGCATGCAAGTGATTTAGAAGTGTTATATTTACCCAAAAAAAAAGGTACTGATTAATTTTGTGAATGTTTGTAGTATAAGCATTTTGAGAATATTAGAAAAATAAAGGTTGTCTTTGTTAACAGTTATACCTTCCTCTTTATAGCTAAGTCTCACCTTCATTCCTTTTGTTATTTGTGAGTCGTTTTTCAACATAGGAGTGCATGGTCTTTTTTTTATTGTTTGAGATGTCCTTATTAGTGAAAATCAAGTTTTCAGGACCATGCATTCAAGGGTAAAGTTAGACAATTGTTTTTGGAGGAGCCAAATTTGAATTACAAATTTTTGAGTGAGATAAAAATGTAATTTCGTCATAGTATTAATGTAAAATTTTACAATTTTAAGGAATTAAACTATAAACATTTTGTTTTTAGAGAGGGAATAATTTAATTTTAAATTTTAGGATTAGCCGAAATACAATTTTACCATTAAATCAATTTAAAACTTTGTAAATACCCGAGATTAAAATGCATTTTTTTCGAGGCGAGGGCCCCCTATCTACCCCCTCTAAATTCACCGCTGCATGCATTTGTTAGCTAAAGCGCTTTTATATGACAAGGCTATGCCCAAGAACTTTGCACTCATTGATTAAGCTGTTTATTTTTAATGCTTATTTTGTAGGTCAAGATAACAAATTTTAAAATAAAGAGTTAATGGCGCAAGACATCCCCAAACTTCAAAATGTTTTAATTACTTCCTGAAACTATCGATATTATATCAATCAGGTCATTCTATTTCTGAAATCATTAATTTAACCATTAAATGACACATAAAATCTTATATAACATAGTTTAAATATGAAAATTTTAAAGAAAGTAAAATGTTGTGGCATAGGTTTTAAATTAAGAACTAAAAACAAAGTAAAACCGAAAAAAGAGTAAGTGAACGTTAGCTTCTATACAAGTTTTGAAAACCTCAAACCAAAGGTTTTTACAACATCTGTTTTTACAATATTAATTTTTCTTTAAAAATTTCATTTTAAATTATGTTACATAAAATCCGACATCTCATTTAACAATTAACTTAACAATTTTAGTAGCGGAAGGACCTTATTGATATGACACTAATAGTTTAAGGATAAAATTAGAATATTTTAAAGTTTATAAAAATAAATGAATATGGCACATTCACAAATTTGTTGTTTTTTCCTTGAATCTTTAAATATTTTTCTTATAATAAAATAATAATATAACGGTTTAATAACTTATTTTTACTCTTTGTTTTTACGAGGTTTTAAATTCAACGGTTTCTTATTTTAGGGTTAATATACTATTTGGTACATGAGTTTAGTTTTATTGTTCAATTTGGTACCTGAAGTTTTTTTGTCTCTTAATTTTTAAGAAAGAGCAATCACATGTGGTTTCTAAGGCCTTTTCAATTAGACTTCCAATTTGTTGTTGCTTTGGCGTTGAGAAAAATTGGTAGCCTTTATAAATATAGACATCCATACATTGCATAATGTTTTTATTTTGTTCAATTACATGGCATAAGGTTTCTGGTTGCGATTAGTTTACATGTATATGGAAATTTGTTGCATCATTCCCTCACTAATTCTTCTCATTTTCTGTGTTACCATTGCTTTCATCATATTGAACGGCTTTAGACATCTTTTTCAGGTCATCCTTTCCCATTTTCCTATACAAGCCACCGACAATTTCAGTATCATTTTCTACTTTCGATTCTGAGGAGGCTGTAACCTCATCGACTAAGGTAGAAGTTGTCCCATCCACACTCTCGGAATCATCTCCCACAAAGCTTTTATACTTTTCAACCAGTTTAGCCACCCCCGACTGAAAGTTAGGGTCTGTTATTATTTTGTTCAATTGTTCCCCTTGTACTCCGCCATCTTGCAATGCAATAATAAAGCCGGACATAACTGAAGCCGGAAATACCCTCATGGATTCTGGGGATGCTGCAAGCTCATCAGCTAAGGCAGAAGTTATCCCATCCACACTCTCGGAATCATCTCCAACAGAGCTTTTAAACTTTTCAACGAGTTTCGACTTAGAGGCAGGGTCTGTTATTATTTTGTTGAAATTCTCCCCAAAGTCGGACATAACGAGTTCTGGGGATGCCGCCTCATCCTCCTTTTGTCCTACCACAAATTGGATTGAAAGCAACAAAGCCAATGAGAATACAACGAAAGAAACCTTCGCCATGTTTTTTTATTTTTTAAAAAGGTTAAGCAGAAAAAGTAAGATATATTTTTATCAACTCATAGGGATGGAAATGAGACCAATTTTAAAGAGTTTAAAATTAGATATTTTTGCCAAATTTAGGGACTATTGACTGGTCCGGTGCTTAATAGCCATACACCATTGAAATACATGTAACTTCTCTGCATATTTTTAAAAGCTATGTTTTTCGTTATTATTGTTGGTTTTAATTTAACCTATCAAGTGGGCCTAAATTTTTGTTATGGCTCAACTTGAACCCGGCCCATGCTCACCTTTAATCATGTGATGGCTTTTCCGTAATCCTTTTACGCTATTTGGTGAGCACTTAACTTACAATGATTTTCAAAATTCCATTTAAAAGGACAATTCTAAGGAGATCTTTCAAAAGCTTCAAAAATTTCTTTCACATTAAACATATTGAAAAGAACGCAAAAAGACTACACAGTACAAAATGGCGGATTCCAGGATTGAAGTTAGAGGACTCACCGCGTGTAACTATAGGTGTGGTTGTCCTTCATCGTGTCCCGGCGACACAACTTGCAGGTTTTTGCCCTATTATTTTCTCTGATTTATGTTAGGGTAAACTATAAATTAGTCACCTAACATGGATTCTTGGTTCAAATTGGTATTTAAATTTGACTTTTTGGTCCAAATTAGTACTTATAGTAAATGACCTATTTGAATAATTTGAACTTGGCTTTGTATCAAATTGAATATTGAGATCAAGTTTATGTACCTATTTGGACAAAAAAAATGTTGACTAAAGCATTTATTTTTTAACGATTTTAGCACGATAGCTTGCATGACAATCTACATGTACTTAATATTGACATAACGGTATTTATCTTATATGCTATGTCAACAAATAATTTATAATTATAATTAGTATTTTAAATATTTAAACATAACCGTTATAATTCAAATATAACATAATTCATTCAAAATAAAGTTCAAAAGAAAAATAATTGTATATTTAATATAAATATTACAAAAAATACATATTGAATTAAAATGAGAGTTAAAACGTAATTTTCACTCCAAAAATATTTTTTAAGCTAAAGAAATTATAAATTACAGCTTTTTTGTTTGTGTTTGTGTTTGTGTTTGAAATGTACTTTTTATTTTCAAAAATTATCTGATTAGCATTATTTATAACTCTAAAGAAAAAACATTGAAATAAAAAAAATGTTTTTCAAAAGCAACTATAAAAAAACTATTAATGACATGAAAAATGCTTGAGTTCAAAAATTATCCCAAAGAGCTTGAGAAGGAAAGGGTGTATTAGAAGAAAAGGTCAAGCATTTTTTATATTAATTTTTTTGGCATAAAGATAAATTTAGTCCCTGACGTTTATTTATTTATTATCACTTTGATCCCTAATTTTTAAATTTTAGGTAAATTGCTTTCTTTTTGTTAGAGAATGCCTCTTATTTTAACCAAAATTTGTTTTGACTTTTCTTCTCCTTGTTAAATTTTGTTTTTAGTTTCCTACTTAAACTCTAATTAATCTAGAGTTGTTGTAGTCATATATGCTACGAATTTTAGCATATAAATAAGCCTTAGTTACTCTAGGTTTTACACAACAAAAATATTTAGATTGAGAGATTTTATTGTTTGTTTCGATAGGTTTTTCTTGTGGGACTTCGGGTTTTTCTTTTAATTCTCTCCATATTTTGTACTCTCCTTTATTACAGTGAAATTTTCTTTTGCCCGTGGTTTTTTATCCTCTTTTGAAGAGTTTTAAAGAAAAATGAAAATTTTAAAGAAAGTAAAATGTTGTCGCATAGCTTTTAAATTAAAAACTAAAAATAAAGTAAAACCGAAAAAAAAAGAAGAGAGTGAACGTTGACTTCTGTACAAGTTTTGAAAACCTCAAACCAAAGATTTTTACAACACCCTTTTTTACAATATTCATTTTTCTTTAAAATTTTCATTTTAAATTATATCACATAAAATCTGACATCTCATTTAACAATTAACTTAACAATTTTAGTAATGGAAGGAACTTATTGATATAACACCAATAGTTTAAAGATAAAATTGGAATTTTTTAAAGTTTGAGGACCAAATTAAAATAAAGGTAATGATTTAGGGAACTTTTGGTGCAATTAACTCTAATAACAACTAAAAAATCATATAAATTTATAATAAATTTTACAAAGAGAATGATATGAAGATATTTTTCTTCTAATTTATAGACATCCATACATTGCATAAATTTTTTTGTTCAATTACATTGCGAAAGGTTGCTCGTTGCGATTAGTTGACATGTTTATGGTAATTTGTTGCACCAGTCCCTGACTAATTCTTCTCATTTTCTGTGTTAGCATTATCTTTTGCATTGCTTTTATAATATCTAACGGCTTTAGCGACCTCTTCCTTTAAATTTGGGTATGATGCCGCACCACCTAGGTTTACTAATCCCTCCTTTGCCATTTTCAACAAGCCACTAGCAACTTCAGTAGCAATTTCGTCTTCAGATTCTGGGGAAGCTGCAACCTCATCAGTATCTACATCAGCTAAGGCAGAAGTTGGCCCTTCCACATTCTCGGAATCATCTCCAATAGAGCTTTTAAACTTTTCAATGAGTTTATCCACCCTCGACACAAAGTTAGGGTCTGTTATTATTTTGTTCAAATCTTGCCCTTGTATTCCAGCATCTTGCAATTTCGAAATAATGCTGGTCATAGCTAGAGCCCCAAATATCCCTACGGCTTCTGGGGATGCTGCCTCATTCTCATTTTGTCCTACTACGTATTGGATTGAGAGCACCAAAGCGAATGAGAATGCAACGAAAGAAACCTTCGCCATCTTTTTTATTTTTTAAAAAGGTTAAAACAAAAAAGTAGGATATAATTTTATTGATGCATAGGGATGGAAATGAGACGAAATTTAAAGAGTTTAAAATGAGATATTTTTACCGAATTTAGGGGCCTGTTGATTGGTCCCGTGCTTAATAGCCATACACGAATAAAATACATATAATTTCTCTCCACATTTTTAGAAGTCGTGTTTTTCACTATTATTCTTGTTTTTCTTTGTTACTCGAACCTTTTCGGTATCCTGCCCTATGCCGAATAAAGGAAGCGACAAAAATAATCCACTTCAGCAATATTATCCCTAGAAGAGAGCATTGCTATCATAAAATTGGTACATATAGATCTTTATATCTGTGTGTCAATCTACATGTACTTCATGCTGACATAGCAATATTTGTCTTATACGCCACGTCAACAAATAAATAAATAAATTTTATTTAAAAAAAACAAAAAGTTTGTAAAAGTTCAAAAAGAATTAGCATGAAATACACGTTGATTGCCATGTAGGCTACCATGTTTAAAAATTTAATGTTTCTATCTTTACCCTTTCTCTTTGCATTAACAATACGTATAAATTTGTAGATGATTGTTTTGCATTGCATGAGATAAGTTTTTTATAAACTTTGTGTAGGAGACAATGGCGTATGCTTCCATATGTTCATTCTTTACCCATGAATATTCTATTTGTGGTTCTTTGAATCGTGTGAGAAACACTAATATACATTTATGATGTAGGAACTATCATGTGCTTCATTACAATTATGCTTGCAATGTTCGAGAAATCAATTATCATGCTAAACTGCCCTGCCAAAGGTCACATAAATTTAATTTAATGCAATTAAATTGTTAGATTCTTAATTTTAAAAAAGGGTATATCTCAAAATTACACATAAATTTTGAATGTGTACAATTTCATATATGACATTTTTATTTGACTCAATTTTTATCAACTAATATCATTATTGATATAACACTATTTTTTACATTTTAGGATAAGCAATTTCAGAATATTAGAAAAATAAAGGTGGTCCTTGTTAACAGTTTTACCTTCCTCTTTATAGCTAAGTCTCACCTTCATTCCTTTTGTGAGTCGTTTTTCGACGTAGGAGTGCATGGTCTTCTCTTGATTGTTTGAGATGTCCTTATTTGTCAAATCAAGTTTTTAGGACCATGCATTCATGGGCAAAGTCATAATTTTTTTTTGAAGAGTCGAATTTGAATTATAAATTTTTGAATGAGTTAAAAATGTAATTTCGTCATTGTATTAATGTAAAATTTTACAATTTTAAAGAATAAAACTATAAACATTTTGTGTTTTGAAATGGCATAATTTAATTTTAAATTTTAGGAAGAGCCCATATATAAATCTATCATTAAATTAATTTAAAAATTTGTAAATACTCAAGAGATTAAAAGGGAATTTTTTTTATTTTTTCGAGTCAGAGGCCACCTATTTGCCCCTTTAGATTCAACCCTGCATGCATTTCTTAGCTAGAGCGCCTTTATATGACCAGGCTATGCCCAAAAACTTTGCACTTATTGATTTAGATGTTAATTTCTAATGCTTATTTTGTAGGTCGAGATAACAAATTTTATATATACAGGATGGGTTGTCGTTAAAGGTTTCCAAGTAGAATAAAGCTTACTCAAAAAGGTGTTAAATTCAATTCTCCTTCAAAGCAATTTGATTATAACCGTTTTGCTCATACTTTTATGCAACAATAACTGAATTTGCTAAGAGAATTTAATTAAAGGGATTCGATTAACGACTTCAGTCAAAAATCAGTCTCTAAGAGTTTGATATCTTACTCATTTTTGCATCAATCACATTCCCCATTGCATTCAATAGAGTCTCTTTAAACGATCATTTTTCGGTTCACCCTCTCTTAATCGAACCTTTCCGGTATCCCACCCTACGCTGAATAAAGGAAGCGACAAGGACAATTCACTTCAGCGATATCTCTAGAAGAGAGCATTGTTATCATAAGATTGGTACATACGGATCTTTATACGTTAAGAAATTAAGAATTTTTTTAACGTTGTAAATAATATATATCGATTAAATTGCATACTTATTTTTATTCAATTACATTGCGTAAGGTTGCTCGTTGCGATTAGTTTACATGTTTATGGTAATTTGCTGCATCATTCCTCACTAATTCTTCTCATTTTCTGTGTTAGCATTATCTTTTGCATTGCTTTTATAATATCTAACAGCTTTAGCGACCTCTTCCTTTAAATTTGGGTATGATGCCGCACCACCTAGGTCTACTAATCCCTCCTTTGCCATTTTCAACAAGCCACTAGCAACTTCAGTAGCAATTTCATCTTCAGATTCTGGGGAAGCTGCAATCTCATCAGTATCTACATCAGCTAAGGCAGAAGTTGGCCCTTCCACATTCTCGGAATCATCTCCAACAGAGCTTTTAAACTTTTCAACGAGTGTATCCACCCTCGACACAAAGTTAGGGTCTGTTATTATTTTGTTCAAATCTTGCCCTTGTATTCCAACATCTTGCAATTTCGAAATAATGCTGGTCATAGCTAGAGCCCCAAATATCCCTACGGCTTCTGGGGATGCTGCCTCATTTTCATTTTGTCCTACTACGTATTGGATTGAGAGCACCAAAGCCAATGAGAATGCAACGAACAAAACCTTTGCCATCTTTTTTATTTTTTTTAAAAAGGTTAAAGCAAAAAAAGTAAGATATATTTTTATTGATGCATATGGATGGAAATGAGAAGAAATTTAAAGAGTTTAAAATGAGATATTTTTACCGCATTTAGGGGCCCGTTGATTGGTCCAATGCTTAATAGCCGTACACAATTAAAATACATCTAATTTCTCTCCACATTTTTAAAAATCCGTGTTTTCCACTATTATTCTTGGTTTTAATTTACTTCTCTTTGTTTTACTCGATAAAAAAAAAAAAAGAAGTTATAAATTGTATACTTATTTTAAGCATTTGTAGTATACAATTTTTAACAATATTTCCTTTAATATTTTAAATAGTAAATATTTCATATATCTCAAGAGTGATAGTTATCGATTTTAAAGTGATTCTAATATTTCCATACTTGTATTATTAGAATATACAAGGCAACATAGAAATTTAATTTAACAAAAAAAAAAGACATTTGAGAGATTATTAATACATATTGTGAAATAAAAAATCAGCACCAACATTAAAAAAATAACTTTCTTGTTTTGGATTCAATCTCGAAAGGAAAATTTATCGTGAACTTTGTTTTAATGTGTAATTTGATACATGAATTTGAATTTGGTACAATTATACACATGAAACTTGAATTGTGGGACTAATTTGCCTATTTTTTTTATTAGAGGAGCAAATGAAATTTGGCTCCTAGTATAGGGCCTCCATAGTACTTTTATAGATTTATACTATTCATTTCATTCTCAAACTAGCCAAACTGGCTTGTCCGTGTTAAATTTTTTATATAATTTTTAAAATATATATATATAATACATCAATAACACTAAAAATATTAAAATAAATATTTCCCAACAAATTGAAAATAAATTAAAAATAATATGTATAGTTATATACTTAAATAACACTATGATAGGTGCAACTTAACAAGCAAATGCCTATAAAATAGTAGCAAAATTAACATTAAAATAAGAGTTATACAATAACAACAAAATAGTAGCAACATAATAGTGAAATGGTAGCAAAATAGTAAAAAAAAGAAGAAAATAGCAACAAAATAAAAAAAAAAGCAAGAAAAAGTAATAAAAATAACAGTTTTTTTTCATATTCAGGCCGGGCTCGGGCCAAAAAATCTTACCTGATACCCAGCCCGTTTTCTAAACAGATCTTTTTTTTTTTTTTGCCCAACCCCACTTTTCAGGCAGCCTAACTCGGCACATAGACAGGTCTACTTTGACCTTCAACCTTGAAATTTAGTTAAATTACTCTTTTATCTGAATAAATTGTTAAAATCTTAATGCCATTGAAATGACCGCTTACATAGCAATCTGCATACTTTATTGTCAATATGGATAATTTCTCTAAATTTTTTCATTAATTTTTTTAAAAATTTGTTCAACTTTTATTTTATTTTATTTTATTTTTAATATTGATGAAGTATACATGAATAATCAATTGCTCACATTGCTCAAGCATTTGTTTAATTAAGATTAATTTTATAGATAATCTATTACACCGATAGAAAAATGAGATCGACGATGAAAACTCCACTTATTCTTTCAGAATTATTCTACCAATCTTAAAATAATCATTACATGCTTTCATGATTTCTTTTTGACATAAAGATATATAAATTACCAATAAATAACTTTTAATAATTACAAGTTAAATACGATACCGATAAATATTGGTTGCAATAATAACACGTATTATATTTTTAACGAGAGAACGTGAATTTAAATCTTTAAAATTATATTATTAAAAAGGACAATAATGAACTCCGAATATAAACCACTTTCTAAGGACAATAATGAACTTCGGAGCTTCCTGATATTGGCTCGCATGAGCTTCCCAAATATGGCTCTTATAAGCTTCCCGACTAATGGCTCTCTTGATCTTCC
Source organism: Gossypium arboreum (assembly GCF_025698485.1). Lineage (NCBI taxonomy): Eukaryota > Viridiplantae > Streptophyta > Magnoliopsida > Malvales > Malvaceae > Gossypium > Gossypium arboreum. The sequence continues at coordinate 122,723,842 of NC_069070.1, read as the reverse complement.
CGTTATATAGTTCTTGCGAGCTTCTCGATTAATGCTTTCTTGAGCTTCTCGTTTATGTGCTCTTATGAGTATTCCCGAATATGAATTGACGAATTACAATTTTATACACTTAGTGTGTAGTACCCGTATATCCATCGATATTTTAAATGATTCAATAGACAAAGTTATGATATGTGACAATTTGAGTTCAAGACGATTTTCTACGAAAATATATGCTTGAAATACATGGACATAATTGTACTTATTACAAGGACACATGATGAGAAAAGTGTATGAATTTGGAAATTTGATTATTTGTGAGCTCATACATGTTTCTTGATATTTATATGAAATACATGACTAACATGATTGTTGAGAATATGTGTTTAGGCTTTTGCCCAAGTTGTTTGGAATATGTTTTGTATGCTTACCATATATGTGAAATAATGGTAAGTTAAATTCCATGTTATACGAACTTACTAAGCATTAAATGCTTACTCTGTTTTATTTCTTCTGTTTTATAGTAATTCGGTAGCTCATTGGATTGGAAGGTTGGCGGAGATATCTCACACTATCCATCAACCCATTTTAGTACATATACAAAATTACTTTTGGTTATAATGGCATGTATAGGGTAATTTGGACAATATTGACTTATAAGTATTTTGTTGTAAATAGCCATTGAAATGGCTTGAGTTAGACATATTTTGATATGTATATATGTGTGGCTTTATTATGTTTGTTTTGTTTGATTGAGTTGAGTTTGTATGTATAATATAAGTAAGCATACATGTAATTTTGGTCAAATATGTAAGTTTTGAATTATGAAATGATATTACATGCACAAAAGCTTGAATTTGGTTTGGTTGAATGTCTTATTACAGTCTATTGATGTCCAAAAATGTTTCGTTAGGTTGATGCCAAGTTTGGGTGAGAAATGTGACCTTGGAAATGACCTATTTTTGTCCACACGGGCAGAGACACTGGTGTGTGTCTCAGCCGTGTGTGACATACGGTCTAGCACATGGGCGTGTGGCTTGGCCATGTGTCCTTTGCAACTTTATAATTTCAAAATAGAATGCTCAAAATTTCTCACATGGCCTGGCACACAGGCATGTGGCTTGGCCGTGTGACCCCTACACCTTATTTATACAAGTCAGTATGCTCACACAGCACACGGGCGTGTGGCTTGGCCGCATGACCCAAGTCAGTAAGCTCCCAAAATTTGAATACGAGCTGGGACATGGGCCGTGTGTCCCTATTTTAAATGTCCACACGGCCTGAGATACAGGACTGTCTCTTGACCGTGTATGAGACATATAGCCCTGGGACCGCAAGAAAGTACTTGCTTGACTTAATTGCTTGCATGGGGGAGAGATCCTTACATGTCAAGAAAAAGATCAAGTGCCGACCACACGGGCGTGTGTCCTCTACACTTTGGAAAAATTTTTAAATTTTGCGAAAATTTCTTTGAGTACCCGGTTTAGTCCCGACTTGTTTCTATTGTATATTTTGGGTCTCGAGGGCTCATATAAGGGACAATATGATTGAATATGATAGATTTCTGATATAAATGTTAAATGGTATGAAATATATGTATTTGATCTATAAATTTCAGTAATACTTTGTAACCCTGTTTCGGCAACGGATATGGGTTAGAGGTGTTACATTCATAGATGAGTTTTACATATTTAAACATTGATAATTAATGTATTGAAAAGCGATGAATGAAAAAATATCGATACAATACGAAATTTATGTATTGACGTTGAAAAAAAATTAATAATGCATTAAAATTAAAGCTACAATTGAATTATCTAATTTTATATTAAACAAAGGATGTAAAATTTAAATTATAAGGGCTTGACGTGATTGCAAATATGATTTCTTTTTGTTTATATCTTGTGGTATTATAACATTTATTTTAATTATCCTAAATTCAAGGTGAAAGGTATGATTTAATGCTTTTCTTAATTAGTGTATCAAATTCAGCAATGATTTTTCTAAAAATATTGGCCAAAAAACTTTATAGGGTAAAAATTTATGAAAATTAAATCTTACAATTTTTAGAAAGAAAATTTTAGCTTTGTAATCGTGATTAATGTTACTATTTTTTCCAATTGTTCCCCTTGTACTCCGCCTTCTTGCAATTCAACAATAAAGCCGGACATAGCTGAAGCCGAAAATTCCTTCATGGATTCTGGGGATGCTGCAACCTTATCAGCTAAGGCAGAAGTTGTCCCGTCCACACTCCCGGAATCATCTCCAACAGAGCTTTTAAACTTTTCATTGAGTTTAGCCATCCTCGACTTAAAGGTAGGGTTTGCTATTATTTTGTTGAATTGATCCCCAAATTGTTCTAAGGATGTGTGTGAAGTCCCAAGTTCAAGCTTTACTTGGGCAAATTTTGGTATTTTTATAAATAAAGCCTTAACCTTGTGCAAAGGGCTTAAGTTTAATTGTTGGTAAGTTTATATCAGAATGGACTTACTAGTCTAGTGGTTAAGTGGAATGTTGGAGTGTTAGAGGGGTTATCAGAAAATAATCTGATTCTTTTTTTGTTGCAAAAAAATAATAATAACATTAGAGTTTCAGTTTTCTCTCCAATTACCCAAACTTTTTCTGACGTTTTCTTTTTTTCTTCTTTTTCTCTCCTCTGTTGATTCTTTCCCCTAGTTGCTACCAAAATTTCCATTATTTTTCCCTTCCGTTTCTTTCTTTTTTTTCCAATTGATTCGGTTGTTCATCGTTGGTTGCGCGTGTACGGTAAGTAACGGTTTTGTCTATTGTTAATTGTTCTTGGATAATCTTTAAAAGGGGGATTCCTTTTGTGTTTAGGAGTTAATCAAGGGGCTAGTGGTTTTGAATCGACGTTGTAATTGTGCGAAGTCGTGGTTACTTAAGCAAGGTAAGGGTTTTGTTAGGTTTTTAGTCGAGTTCTTTCCGAAATTGGTTCATTAAAAACAATTTAAGTGATTAATCTGGAGATATGTTGGTTGATTTTTAGGTTCTGGAGGCTTAGGAGTGCTTACATAGCAATCTACATACTTAATCCTTAATATGGATAATTTCTCTAATTATTTTCATTAACCCTTTTTTAATATTGATGAAGTATACATGGATAATCAATTGCTCAAGCATTTGTTTAATTAAAATTAATTTTATACATCATCGATTGCACCTAATAGAGAAAAGAGATCAGTGATGATGAAAACTCCACTTATTTTTTCGGAATTATTCTACCAATCCTAAAATAGTCATTACATGCTTTCATGATGTCTTTTTGACATAAAGATCTATATATTACACTGATAAATATTAGATGCAATAATAACACGTATTATATTTTTAATGAGAAAACGTGAATTTAAATCTTTAAAATTATATTATTAAAAAGGACAACAATAAAATCCAAATATGAACGACTTTCTAAGGACTTCGTTGAAAACCAGGGCCTCGCTTTGAATCACTGGGCGGCACAAATGCTGAAGTTGTTGAACTTGGCGGCGCATCTAGATTAACTGAAACAGGTAAATGATGTAAAAATGATATTGATTAAATTTGTAAACGGTTTTTTTTTTAAATTTTTAAGTTGAAAAGATGGCATCAGATTTAAATAGTATAATGATAAATTTAATTTTTAATGTCGACTATTTTTACTAAATTTGGTTTAAAAAAAGAGTCAAATATATTTTTAATGTAAATACTGATCAAAGTATTTATTTTTTAATGATGTTGGCGTGACAGCCTACGTGTCAAGTTAAGGCTACATGTATTTCATGTTAACATAACAATATTTGTCTTATATGACATATTAACAAATAATTACAAATGTTACATTTTTAAAAAAAAGTTTATAAAAGTTAAAAATGAATTAACATGAAATACACGTCAATTGCATGCAAGACACCATGTTTAAAATTTAATGTTTCTAATGGTATGTTCATTTAAAAAATAATAATTCGACTCTTTTTGAAATGTTGATGATTAAATACGACTCTTTTTAAAATCTTGAGAGCCAATTTTTGCTAAAGAAAATGAGGGCTAAATTGACAAAAGATGTAAACTTTAATGACTAAATTTATTTTTATTTCAAATAAAGAGAAAAACTAAAATTGATTACATTACCTATGCTGCTTGCGAAGACTCCTCCATGAGAGAAGAAAAGTAACAAAGCTGAGAGGAAGCAAGAAATGAGGAGAGAGAATGAAGGCTTGATAATTCCCATAATTTGGTTTTGATATGAAGAATGACAAACATGGTATGTATAAAAAGTATGCCAATTACTCCTTTCTCTCATCAACCCATTCTTTGGTTTATTGAATGAAATTAATTTCAATTGGAAAAAAAATAGCAGAAGTAGGTATGCAGATTGACTTTTATATTCGTAATATGGGTCCAAGTTGTATTCTAAAAGGGTTTATATTTTTGGTATAATGATAAATTTAATTCATAAAATTTATATTTCTTTTCAATTTGACCCTCATTATTTTTAATTAATTTTAATTTTAATTCTTTTAAAAATTAAAAATTATTTTTTAATAAAATACTGACTAAACGGCCACATGAAAATGTAGGTATATTTTATGCTAATTATGATGGGAGGGAATGAAGGTGTCATCATTCCAATATTTTGCTTTTTCTCCCGATTCTCAAACCAACAACAAAATTTATCATTTTTGGCATTTTTACTACGGTTTTTGTTATATGAATGAGAGTCATGCTACTATGCGAATTTGTCAATTTTCTACCAACCCATTGTTTGGGTTACTATGCGAATTTGTCAATTTTCTACCAACCCATTTTTTGGGTTACTATGCGAATTTGTCATTTTCCATTTTCAACAAGCCACTGGGAACTTCAGTAGCAATTTCTTCTTCCGATTTTGGGGAAGCTGCAACCTCATCAGCTAAGGCCGAGATCATCCCATCCACACTCTCGGAATCATCTCCAAGAGCTTTTAAACTTTTTATTGAGTGTTTCCACCCTCGACACAAAGTTAGGGTCTGTTATTGTTTTTTTCAAATGCTCCCCTTGTATTCCGTCATCCTGCAATTTCGAAATAATGCCACCCAAATACCCCTGCGGCTTCTGGGGATGCTGCCTCATCCATAGCCTTCTCGTTTTGTCCTATACTACGAAAAATACACATAATCCAACCTATTTGGCCAATTAAAATTACACATAATCCAATTTGTTGTTGTTTATTGAATTTCTTGTTTAACAAATTGTTTTGTTTTGGCGTACGTTGAGAAAAATTGGTGGCCTTTATAAATATAGACATCCATACATTGCATAATGTTTTTTTTTGTTCAATTACATGGCGTAAGGTTGCTGGTTGCGATTAGTTTACATGTATATGGTAATTTGTTGCATCATTCCCTCACTAATTCTTCTCCTTTTCTGTGTTACCATTGCTTTTATCATATTGAACTGCTTTAGCCATCTCTTTCAGGTCTACTAATCCATCCTTTCCCATTTTCCTCGACAAGCCACTGGCAATTTCAGTAGCAATTTCTACTTTCGATTCTGGGGAAGCTGCAACCTCATCAGCTAAGGCAGAAGTTGTCCCATCCACACTCCCGGAATCATCTCCCACAGAGCTTTTAAACCTTTCAACCAGTTTAGCCACCCCCGACTGAAACTTAGGGTCTGTTACTATTTTTTTCAATTGTTCCCCTTGTACTCCGCCTTCATGCAATGCAACAATAAAGCCGGACATAACTGAAGCCGAAAATACCCTCATGGATTCTGGGGATGCTGCAACCTCATCAGCTAAGGCAGAAGTTGTCCCGTCCACACTCCCGGAATCATCTCCAACAGAACTTTTAAACTTTTCGTCGAGTTTAGCCATCCTCGACTTAAAGGTAGGGTCTGCTATTATTTTGTTGAATTGCTCCCCAAAGTCGGACATAACAAGTTCTGGGATACCGCCTCATTCTCCTTTTGTCCTACTACAAATTGGATTGAGAGCAACAAAGCCAATGAGAATACAACGAAAGAAACCTTCCCCATGTTTTTTTTTTTTAAAAAAAAAGGTTAAGCAAAAAAGTAAGATATATTTTTATCCATGGAAATGAGACCAATTTTAAAGAGTTTAAAATGAGATTTTTTTTTGCCGAATTTAGGGGGCCGTTCACTGGTCCGGTGCTTAATAGCCATACACCATTAACAGCCAAAGTATGTAATTTTTCTTGATTTTGACTCTTTTCTCTTTCTTCCCCCTTTAATTGTTTCCCAAAATAGGGTTTATTTTAATCAAGTTTCAAAGTTCTTCAGATGGGAAGAAATGGGCCTTCAATTTAGGGATTAAAACTTAAAAGGATGAAGATAAATAGGGTAAATAGGTAATGAGTATTTTGTGTATATTTCCATTCAATATAACTTTAATCAGGGGCAAAGTCAAAACAATTTTTTAAAGGGCGAATGAAATTTTAACTTTTTATAGTCTATATCTTTATAATTTTTAATAGATTAAATCGGATGTTTATAATTTTAAGAGGGGCCAAAGTGTAATTTTACCTTTACTAATTTAAAATTTTAAAAAAAATTTAAATGGCCTAAATAATAATTTTTTATTTTAAGGGGGTCGGGGCCCTGCCAGCCCCCCTAGCTACGCCTCTGACTTTAATCATGGTTTAAAAGTTTAATTTTGACAATTCATAATGAGTCTTACATATTTAAACATCGATAATTAATGTGTTGAGAAGCGATGGATGAAAAAGTATTGATAGACGTTGAAAAAAATTAAGAATGCATTAAAATGATAAATATGAATTATACTTAATGTTAATATAACATTTATTTTAATTATCCTTATTAACATTTATTTTAATTATCCTAAATTCAAGGTGAAAGATATGATTTAATGTTTTTCTTAATTAGTGTATCAAATTCTGCAATGATTTTTCTAAAAATATTGGCCAAAAAACTTTCTAGGGTAAAAATTTATGAAATTTAAATCTTACAATTTTTAGAAAGAAAATTTTAGCTTTGAATAAAATCGTGATTAACGCCGCTCTTTACAATATTGAAAAAAATATTATTAAACCTAAGCTTAGAATATTAAGCGAACATCAGTCCTAATGTGTATTATCATCCGTCACCAGTGACTCTCTAATTTCATAATCAAGCGTACCTCTCACATATTATAGTGGATCTTCCAGAATAATTAATCGTTCAATTACATCTTCATCTGTCTTAGTTATGCAGTCAGTAACTTTATTGACATTCCGTTTAATGTATATTAATTTTAATATGGAATACATGATTTATTCTTTTTATTAGCTATATATAAATATAGTCTATGCATTACATAGGATTTTATTCCTTAATTACATGTTATTAAATTATTTTTAATATCTAAATTAAGGGTAATTGAACATTTAATTATAGAAATATAATAAAAATATCCTAATATTATGGGTGATAGTTGTGTAATCTTTTTTTTAATTACAATAACAAAGTAAAACCTGAACAACAAATATGATTAGCGAAACTCAAACTCAAACTACACCTGAGGTAGTGAATACCATTAACCAACAGACCACCACATAGGATTGCCACCTAAGTGAAATATTATAAAGCGGACATCAGTCCAAATATTATAATTGCCTTGAGACATTGTGTAAAAAAAAAAAAACAGAAATGAGGCAATATTATAAAGCGATAATAATTTAAGAATCATCGTTGGGGTGTCGTTAGGATACTTATTAATTATTTGTCAGGAAGAATGCCCTTTTCCAATAATGATATGTGATTGTTTTAAAAGTTTGGGATAAATCTTAAAATTATGCATGAAATTTGATAAATCTTAAAATTATACTATTTAAAATGGATTTAATTTTTATAAATTATAACCACAAATTTAAATCAACAAGTGTTTGGTGCAATTCGATCAAACAATTGCTTTATCCTATATTATCAAATTACAAAGGAAATTTTGTTATAATTTTTTTTAACTCCGCAAGTGGGTTAAGACACATTTAAACGTCTTTAATTGATGTTTAATAATAATATATAAATGAAACATTGTTATATGGTTATAATAAAAACAACCCGACTCAATCTAATAAAAGGCTACAGACACGCCAAAAGGGGAGGGATCGACTCTGCTTTTTGGAACAGGACGCCATTCTCCTCTCCAAATTGGCCTCCATTGATACATAGTATCAACAAACACAATACGATCTTTGTTTGTAGAGTTAAAAAAAAAACTAAATTGCATTTATAATTCTTAAAAGAAAAGAAAAAGTAAAAGTAAAACTGAGCACATTACTTAGAATCCGTATGTTTCTAGCAGAGACGAGCCCTCCATGAGGGATGAAATTGAAAAGTAAGAATAAAGCCCACAGGAAGCAGCAAAGGATGAGAGAAAATGAAGGTTTCATAATTCTCATAAAAATAATATGTTTTCTTTTCTCCAGGAAACTATTTTATTATACCATCATATAAATTTTTTTCATATGAATGAGGGTATAAATACTATGCCAATTTTGTCGTCTTCTTTTTTCATAACAATGACAGTCAAGCTTGAAATTTGTTTAAGTTGGGTGTTGTTGGGTGAAATTGATGTGGTGATCCGAACATACCACAACTTAGAATTATTATTCCCCCACTCCATTTGTATTAAAATCGTAAGTATTTTTTTTTGTCGATTTCAAACTTTGATTAGCCTGTACTTATATGACGTGACATACAATTGATAGAAAATACTTACGATGATAATATTTGGACTAAAATTTTTAAATTAAAAAAATAAAAGGATTAAATTTTTTATTCTTTGATTACAATATTGTTATTTATTTTAAATTTCTTATCAAATGTCGGAATAAAAAAAAATTTAGGACCAAAGGTGTTTTCGAGTTTGGCTCCCATCCATTACTTTTGTATATATTTTTATCCAATATAGCTTTAATCACAGTTTAAAATTATGACTTTGACAATTAATAGATTAGTACTACACATTTGAAAATCGATAAATAAAAAAGTATCGAACAAGATCCCGAATTCATGCTTTACGAAGTCAAAGTCAAGTTGTTAGAGAGAAAAAAGTATCTGATTTTCTTGTGGTGATACAAGTCCCTTTGAATAATAGTAAAAATAAAAAGGCTTAATATATTTTTAAACTTTTATTTTATTTTATTTTATTTTATTTTGAATATTGATGAAGTATGCATGGATAATCAATTGCTCAAGCATTAGTTTAATTAAGATTAATTTTATGGATCATCGATTGCACCTAATAGAGAAAGAGATCAGTGACGATGAAAACTCCACTTATTTTTACGGAATTATTCTACCAATCCTCAAATAGTCATTACATGATTTCATGATTTCTTTTTGACATAAAGATCTATATATTACACCAATAAATATTGGATGCAATAATAATAAGTATTATATTTTTAATGAGAAAACGTGAATTTAAATCTTTAAAATTATATTATTAAAAAGGACAATAATAAACTCTGAATATGAACGACTTTCTAAAGATTGAATCGAAAAAAGCCGGGGCCTGACTTTGAATAACTGGGCGGCACGTGTGCACAAGGTTCCTGCGACCCGGCTGCAAAAGTTGTTGCTGTTATAGTAATTGAAACAGGCAAATGATTTTAACGTTTTTTTTTTTTTAGTTTCAAAAAGAAAGAGTCAATTTTTTTTAAGTATATACTAATGAAAGCGTTTATTTTTTTAATGATGTTAGCTTGACAGTCTACATGTCAAGCTAAGGTTACATATATTTCATGGTAACATAACAATATTTATCTTATATGTCATATTAGCAAATAATTACAAAATTTATATTTAAAAAAGTTTATAAAAGTTAAAAAGAATTAATATGAAATACACGACAGTTACATGTAGGATACCATGTTTAAAATTTAACGTTTCTACTGGTATTTTCATTTAAAAACAATAATTCGACACTTTTTAAAATGTTGATAATTAAATTCGATTCTTTTTAAAATATTGAGAGCCAAATTTAACTAAAGAAAAGGATTGCCAAATTGGTAAAAGATGTACATTTTAATGACTAAATTTATTTTTATTCCAAATAAAAGGAAAAACTAAAATTGATTACATTACCTTTATCTGGTAGGCTTCTTGCAAAGACTCCTCCATGAGAGAAGAAAAGTAACAATGCTAAGAGGAAGCAAGAAATGATGAGAGACAATGAAGGTTTGATAATTCCCATAATTTGGTTTTGATATGAAGAATGACAAACATGGTATGTATAAATACTATACCAATTACTCCTTTCTCTCATCAACCCATTCTTTGGTTTATTGAATGAAATTAATTTCAATTGGAAAAAAAATTGCAGAAGTGTATGCAGATTGACTTTTATATTCGTAATATGGGTCCAAGTTGTATTCTAAAAGGGTTTATATTTTTGGTATAATGATAAATTTAGTTCATAAAATTTATATTTCTTTTCAATTTGACCCTTATTATTTTTAACTAAATTTAATTTTAACCCTTTTCAAAAAGTCAAATTGTTGTTTTTTAATGAAAATCTAGGTATATTTTATGCTAATTATGATGGGAGGGAATGAAGGTGTCATCATTCCAATATTTTGCTTTTTCTTCCGATTCTCAAACCAACAACAAAATTTATCATTACTATGGTTTTTGTTATATGAATGAGAGTCATGCTACTATGCGAATTTGTCAATTTTCTATCAACCCATTGTTTGGGTTACTATGCGAATTTGTCAATTTTCTACCAACCCATTATTTGGGTTACTATGCGAATTTGTCATTTTCCATTTTCAACAAGCCACTAGAAACTTCAGTAGCAATTTCTTCTTCCGATTTTGGGGAAGCTGCAACCTCATCAGCTAAGGCCGAGATCATCCCATCCACACTCTCGGAATCATCTCCAACAGAGCTTTTAAACTTTTCAATGAGTGTTTCCACCCTCGTCACAAAGTTAGGGTCTGTTATTGTTTTTTTCATGCTCCCCTTGTATTCCGTCATCCTGCAATTTCGAAATAATGCCACCCAAATACCCCTGCGGCTTCTGGGGATGCTGCCTCATCCATAGCCTTCTCGTTTTGTCCTATACTACGAAAAATACACATAATCCAACCTATTTGGCCAATTAAAATTACACATAATCCAATTTGTTGTTGTTTATTGAATTTCTTGTTTAACAAATTGTTTTGTTTTGGCGTACGTTGAGAAAAATTGGTGGCCTTTATAAATATAGACATCCATACATTGCATAATGTTTTTTTTTTTGTTCAATTACATGGCGTAAGGTTGCTGGTTGCGATTAGTTTACATGTATATGGTAATTTGTTGCATCATTCCCTCACTAATTCTTCTCCTTTTCTGTGTTACCATTGCTTTTATCATATTGAACTGCTTTAGCCATCTCTTTCAGGTCTACTAATCCATCCTTTCCCATTTTCCTCGACAAGCCACTGGCAATTTCAGTAGCAATTTCTACTTTCGATTCTGGGGAAGCTGCAACCTCATCAGCTAAGGCAGAAGTTGTCCCATCCACACTCCCGGAATCATCTCCCACAGAGCTTTTAAACCTTTCAACCAGTTTAGCCACCCCCGACTGAAACTTAGGGTCTGTTACTATATTTTTCAATTGTTCCCCTTGTACTCCGCCTTCATGCAATGCAACAATAAAGCCGGACATAACTGAAGCCGAAAATACCTTCATGGATTCTGGGGATGCTGCAACCTCATCAGCTAAGGCAGCCCTATCCACACTCTCGGAATCATCTCCAACAGAGCTTTTAAACTTTTCATCGAGTTTAGCCACCTTCGACTTAAAGGTAGGGTCTGTTATTATTTTGTTGAATTGGTCCCCAAAATCGGACATAACGAGTTCTGGGGATGCCGCCTCATCCTCCTTTTGTCCTACTACAAATTGGATTGAGAGCAACAATGCCAATGAGAATACAACCAGAGAAACCTTCGCCATGTTTTTTTTTATTTTTTAAAAAGGTTAAGCAAAAAAGTAAGATATATTTTTATAGATGGAAATAAGATCAACGTTAAAGAGTTTAAAATGAGATCTTTTTGCCGAATTTAGGGGTCGTTCACTGGTCTGGTGCTTAATAGCCATACACCATTAACAGCCAAAGTATGTAATTTTTCTTGATTTTGACTCTTTTCTCTTTCTTCCCCCTTTTATTGTTTCCCAAAATAGGGTTTATTTTAATCAATTTTCAATGTTCTTCAGATGGGAAGAAATGGGCCTTCAATTATTTTTAATAACTAAATTAATGGTAATTAAACATTTAATTATAGAAATATAATAAAAATATCCTAATATTATGGGTGATAGTTGTGCAATCTTTTTTTAAAATTACAATAATAAGGTAAAACCCGAACAACAAATATAATTAGCACGACTCAAACCCAAACTACATCTGAAGTACTGAACACCCTTAACCATCATACCATGACATAGAATTCATTAATGTGCAATCTTTCATATATATGTATGCACACATGATGTTCATCTGGCTTTGTCACCTAAATGAAATATTGCTTTAGTATATATATATTAGATGAGATTTATTAATAAGTTGAAACTCTTCTTTAAATGCTATGATTGAGAGTTTCAACTCAATTAACATAGATATTATTGTTAATATAGCAGGATGTAGGTTCGAGTCCGTTGAAGTACATTATCATCCTATTTATGGGTTGGAAAGAGGCTATGAGTAGTTTTAGGCATTGTGTAAAAAAACAAAAATAGAAATGAGGCAATATTTTAAAAGCGATAATAATTGAGTTATCGTTGGTGTGTCGTTAGGATACTTATTAATTATTTGTCAGGTAGAATGCCCTTTTCCGATAATAATATTTGTTTGTTTTAAAAGTTTGGGATAAATCTCAAAATTATACATGAATTTTGATTTAATGTTTAACTCTATATATGAACTTTAATTTCATTCAATTATACACTTAAAACTCCAATTGTAGTTCAAATGTATACTTAAAATTTTAAATTTTATTTAATCATACATATTTAAAGAAATAAATACATTAATTTATTTTTATATTGGATAAATATAATTATTAATGTATGAAATATATAAACATAAAATGATATTATATCAATAATTGTGTTAATAATTTAAAAGAATTTGATCAAATCAAAATCTCATGTATAAAATTGCACAAAATCAAAGTTCATTGATACAATTGCATCTTGAACCACAGTTCATGTATAGTTTTTGGATTTATCCCTAAAAGTTTTTAATCACAAATTATTTCTATCTGGGTGCCTAGACATATTCATGGACAAGGCTATCAGCTCAAACCCGAAGGCCCACTCGAAACTTGGGAGGGTTTGAGCAAATATATTAAGCCTGAAAAATAGGCTTAGGAAAAAAATTTAGGCACATTTAAAATATGAGTCAAGCTCAACTCGAACATTCAAGGCCCGAGCCTTACTTGAGCCGTTTTTAAGTTAGTGATGTTTCATGTTATGTTATTTTTATATATTATGTAATTTATAACACATAAAAATTAAATTTATAGTAGTTAATATCATGCATAGGCCAACCCGAACTTGGCCCATGAATACCTCTAGGGGTACCGTTGAAATTATTTTTGAAAATAAATTTATTTGACAATAATTTGATTTTTTTTATTTTCTATGACAAGAATTATTTTTTAGATATCCAATTTAAATTAATTATTTCAAAACTAAGGTTAACACATGATTAATAGTATTGTTTTAAACGGGCGTATGATGGTGCTAATATCTTCCTCACAGGTAATCGTACTTCCGAACTCAATTTCTATTTCACATACCAAAAATTATATTTTAAATAAATTTTCATTTAATTTTAAAATTTTATTAAAGGGATATGCTTTTAGATAACCAATCACACCTAACAAAAAAAAAATTGGTGATCGACTCCATATTTTTTTAAAAAAAATTGTCTAACGCACTTAAGAACTGCTATGATAGTAATGTTTTAGATTTAAAGCATAACCATTACATTCTGAGGAGAACTTAGAGGTGAGAAATCTAGTCTTTAAATACAATAGTGAGGTTGGTATACTGGGATGTGATAGAACTAATGAAACCTTAAACAAATGACGGAGATAGGTGAAGGGTGTTACTACAACTGCCGTTGGGTGAATTACCATAACCACCGCCGCTGCTAGGGTGAATTACCATAACCACCGCCACCGCTGGGTGAATTACCATAACCACTACCACCGCTAGGTGAATAACCATAACTATTGCTGCCACTGGGTGAATAACCATAACTGTTGCTGCCGTGGGGTGAATAACCATAACCACCGCCGCTGCTAGGTGAATAACCATAACTAAACCCATGTGCTTGGTATGAGTTACTTCTAGGAACATACGCTTGCCCTTCTGTACTTGAAACAAGTATCAATACGGTAAGATCAAATAGTTGTGGTCAAATCAATGAAGTCGTCGATTTTTTATTCAATCAATTTTATTGTTACAAAATTAGAAAAAAAAATTTAAACAACAAGTATTGGGTGAATCGGATCCAAGCAATTGCTTTTAAAAATAAATATAAATATCTAGCACTAATAAAAAATAACAATTATTCAATACAAATTATAAAATATATCAAAAGTTTTACAAGTTTTAAAATTTTATTAATTTTAAATAATGCCTTTAAAAATTTTAAATGAAAAATTAAAAATACAATTTTAAACAGATTATGTAAATTAAAAATGAAATTATATAATTAATAAAATATAAACTAAACTATTATTAGTTTACTTTCACACACATAATTATAAACATGCACCTACTACTTAATTTTTATAAATTATAACGACAAAATTAAATCAACAATTGTTTGGTGCAATTCAGTTTTTTTTAACTCCGCAAGTGGGTTAAGACACATTTAAGCGTCTTTAATTGATATTTAATAATAATATATAAATGAAACATTGTTATATGGTTATAATAAAAACAACCCGGCTCAAGATCCGACCCAATATAATAAAAGGCTACAGACACGCCAAAAGGGGGAGGGACCGACTCTACTTTTTGGAACAGGACACTGTTCTCCTCTCCAAATTGGCTTCCGTTGATATATAGTATCAACAAACATAATACGATCTTTGTTTGTGGAGTTAAAAAGAAATTGCATATATAATTCTTAAAAGGAAAGAAAAAGTAAAAGTAAAACTGAGCACATTACTTAGAATCCGTATGTTTCTAGCAGAGACGAGTCCTCCATGAGGGATGAAATTGAAAAGTAAGAATAAGGCCCACAGGAAGTAGCAAAGGATGAGAGAAAATGAAGGTTTCATAATTCCCATAATAATATTTTTTTTTTCTCAAGGAAACTATTCTATTATACCATCATATAAATTTTTCCATATGGATGAGGGTATAAATACTATGCCAATTTTGGCTTCTTCTTTTTTCATAACAATGACAGTCAAGCTTGAAATTTGGTTAAGTTGGGTGTTGTTGGTTGAAATTGGTGTGGTGATCCAAACATACCACAACTTAGAATTATTATTCCCCCATCCCATTGGTATTAAAATCGTAAGTTTTTTTTTTTTTGTCGATTTCAAACTCTGATTAGCCTGGTACTTATATGACATGACATACAATTGATTGAAAACACTTACAATAATAATATTTGGACTAAAATTTTTAAATTAAAAAAAATTAAAAGGATTAAATTTTTACCTTTTAAAGAATAGAGACCAAATGTCAAGTTTTACCAAAATACAGGGACTAACAAAAAAATTTATCTTCTTTTTCATAATAATGACAGTCAAGCTTGAAATTTGGTTAGCTTGGGCGATGTGGAGTGAAATTAACATTTTGACATGGATCGAAAATAGCACAAGTTGATATATTGGAATTATTCCATACGTTGGGGTTTTCTTAAAAAGTACTAATTAAATAATGGGTTAGGGGCAAAAAAAAAATATAAAGAAGAAGAAAGCACCAATTAAGTTTTTGAGCGAAAAATGCACTCGGTTAAGCCCCTGAATGCTTAAATTGCATCAATTTAACCCTTTTAATAGGTATTTCTTATCTTTGACCAATACGATATTGATGTGACCAATTGATGAGTTGATCGACCCATTACTGACATAGTAATCAATGTCAGCTGTCACGTTAGCAAAAATATAAAAGATTCAAAAAAACTCATTCAATCACTTTTTTTATTTTCTGATTACAATATTGTTATTTGCTTTAAATTTCTTATCAAATATCGGAATAAAAAGAAAAATTGGGATGAAAGGTGTGTTCATTTTCGAGTTTGGCTCCCATCCATTACTTTTGTATATATTTTTATCTAATATAGCTTTAATCACCATTTAGAACTATGACTTTGACAATTCATAGATTAGTTCTACACATTTGAATATCGAAGAATAAAAAAGTATCCAACAAGATCCCAAACCCATGCTTTACGAAGTCAGTCAAGTTGTTAGAGGGAAAAAAGTACCTAATTTTCTTGTGGTCTAATGGAATGATACAAGTCCCTTTCAATAATAGTAATAATAAAAACGCTTAATGTATACTTTATTTTTGGTATAATGTTAAATTTAATTTTAATGTTGATTTTTTTTTGTTAATTTGGTTTTTTTAATTACATTTAACTATCAACATTTTAGAACAAGGGTCAATTTAAAAATTTTAAGGGATCAAAATTGAATTATAATTTCTTTAAATGTCAAATAGATTTAATTATATATTAATTTATTATTTTATCATTTATAAAACGACTAAATAGAATTTTTTTATTTTTTATTTTTTCTTAACAATGACAGATAAGCTTGAAATTTGGTTAGGTTGGGTGTTTGTGAGTGAAATTGGGTTAGCATTGTGTGGTGATCCAAACATGCCACAACTTAGAAATACTATTCCCCACCCCACTCGTATTAAAATTGTAAGTACTTTTTTAGTTAAAATTTATTGATTTATAATTTTCATTAAGCTATATTTAAAGTTTGATAAATTTTGATAGAAAATATTTATGATGATAATAATTAAATTAAAATTTTAAATTTAAAAAGTCGGAGGATTAAATTTTAAAATTTTAAAATATCAAAATTAAATATCAGAATTTGCCAATATATAAGGAGTAACAAGCAGATTTTAATATTTCATTTTCTATAACGATGACAGTCAAACTTAGAAATTTGATTAAAATAAATGAAAGTGATTGTTGATATTGAAAAACGAATTCTAGACTTAAGTGTAGTTACATAGACATATTATAATTGAAATCGGATTGGACCGATTAAATAAATTGAATAAAAAATTAATAGTTTAAATAACTCGGAAACAGTCAATTTCTTGAATGGATAATAAAAAAGTTTGAATAGGTTTCGATTAATTTGAGAATCAAAAGTCTTAGACCAATTTCCCTAGTTTTAAAAAGAGAATAAATATAATTTTTCGTTTTGAATTTAGTAATTAGATTTACTTTAGTACATGTATTTTAATTTTGGTCCATTTTAACACTTAAACATGACAACTAGAGTCGGTCCTTAAATTTGAAATATATAAAAGTGTGATGATGTGATAATATTAGATTATGTTACATTAATACTTGAAAATTAAAAATATTATATAAATTTACAAATCATGATATAGTATAATCTCAAAGTGTCATATTCACTATTTTAATAATTAGACTAATGATTAAACAAGTCAGACCATCAGTTCCTAATTCAACCAATTTGATCGGTTTGACCATCATACCAATAATAATTAATTAATTAATTAAAACTCATGAAAATCTAAAAATATAAAAAATTTATTGAATCGATTCAACTTATTCAACTATCGACCAATTTTAAGCATTTTCCAAGTCAATCAATTTTACCCCTCTATTTGGGCCATCATATTGACCAGTTTTTGATCCGTCTAATTCGATCCTATTTTAATAACACTTGTCATAAATCACCAAAATAAATCTATTTGTTAAGTTTAAGTCAAAAATTATATTATCTCGCTTAAAAACCATCTTGATGATTGAATTAGTCACCATTAATTCTCGATTCGACTGTTTCTTCGATTTCAATTCAATAAATTATAAAAAAATTCATAAAAATAAAAATTTTAAAAAATATTTAACATATTGAACTGCATTTTTGTCAACCTCTTCGTTTGAGCAAGTATACTAGTCAATTGTTTGAGCAAGTATACTAGTCAATTCCCAATCCAAACGTTCCAACTCCAACAACCATACGGATCTTTCTGATCCAGTACTTTTTTCGTTAAAGGTTTCAGCTAATGGGACAGCATGCCACAGGAGTTGCTTCAAGTGCAGCCATGAAGGATGCACCATTAGTCCATCAAACTACGCTGCACATGAAGGAAAGCTTTATTGCAAACATCACCATGTCCAGCTCTTCAAGGAGAAAAGAAACTATAGCCAACTCGAGACTGAACGGCAAAGAAATTCTATGAATTCAAAAATCGCTGCCGAATCAAGGACACCATTCGATACATCTTTTTTTATTTTTCCACCGATCGGAATTCCGGCCATACATGTCATCGCAGTATCAGATTGGCGATCAATCGATTTTAGGAAAAAAAAAAAAAGTTTCGAACCTATCATCTTCCATTGTAAGAAGAGATTTTTGGAAATAAAATGGGTACTTCTTTTTCCGTTATTTGCTAGATCTTTAAACTCGATGGAACTCGAGCCTACAACTGCTTATAAAACTAAACTCGACTCGGTTACACTTCGAGTCTTATAAAATTAGGAAATGTCGATTTAATGTCAGTCGACTATAGAGGCAGTAAAAATATAAGCTTATCGTGTCCAACATTCTGGAAAAGTTTATACAATAGATGTTTCAATTTCATCTTATTTTTTTCAATGCGATATACAGTACGGTCTCAGAAGACTTACTCTAATAACCGCTTGTACTTACACCACGCGATAGCTATTACATAAAGGAATATCGAGCCGGCAGCACCACCTCCAATTGTCCACAGAAACTCTGGCATCCCTGCTTTATCTTCATCGAATAGCTCGATATGGATGTTCATGCCAAAGATACCTGCAACGACGATAAAAGCGCTGATGACAAGGGTTGCCGTTGTTAGCATGACTCCCATTTGAAGGAGATGGTTCTGTTTGTCATCGAGCATTATATTAATGTAGTCCTCTGTGTCATCAACATATTCCCTCAGCTTTAGGAAAATACGAAAAAAAATTAAGAACAATGTCAGTAACCCGAGGTTGAAAGAATAATCACAGGTAAAGAAGCTAATTTTCGTACTGCAAATGATGGCTTGTACAATGTTTATGTCAGGGGCTGAGACTCGAGCGCATGGACCATGATATGCTTACTATAGGATCTATAGATACGAATGAAATGCACAAAAAGGGATTGTAAAGCAGATCTGGAAATATCAAACACGACACACAACAAATAACACGAATGTATGAATCAAAATCTTATATAATATGAATTATTAATGTATCAAATTTTATATAAATATAAAGTGGGCAAAAGTACCATAGAAGTCCTTGTACTAGAGTTAGATTGCATTTTGCCCCCTCTACTAAAAAAATAGGCAAATTAGTCCTTGTACATTAGTTCAAAGAGCAAATTGATCCTTTTTGTTAAAAATTTCATCCACTTGTATTGTTAAAAACTGATATAACTGACGAAATAACCAGACAATGATACATGATGCGCCACGTGTTCATGATGTACAAGGACCAGTTTTTAATAGTAAAAATGTATGAAACTTTAGAAGAACCAATTTGCTCTTTGATCTAATGTATAGGAACTAATTTGTCTAATTTTTTAGTAAAGGGAGTAAAATGCAATCCGACCACTAGCACAGAAGCCGCTATGGTACTTCTACCATATAAAGTAACTTAAACATGATTATTACACAACAAAAACCACAAACACTATATAGATACACTGCATGAAACCGTAGAATCAATCAACTTCCGTGAGCATGAAATCGAAACATGTCCAAGTTATTAGATGATAACGAAGGGGACAGTAGTGAAGTCATAAATGCAAATGAAATACCGTGGATAGCTTGTTCAGTGTACCATCAATTTGAACAAAGTATGCTTCCAAGAGCATTTCTAACTCTTCTACATCAAGGTGCTTGCTGATAGCACTGCGAGTGGTACTTGTATGAGTTCCATGGCTGTCTCGGCCAATGGCATTGGTAGCACCAAACATATTATCCTGGGGGTTATCGGAGTCTTGGATATCACCTTCATAATTGGCTGCCAAGGAGATTTCAGCAGGTGTCCTGACATAAGGCAGGGACAAATCTGAGCTGCCGAAGATTGCAAATAGAATGAACCTAAAAAGGGAGCCTTTAACGAAACTGAGCAATGAAATTGTTCAGCACCTCTCATTGATGTCTGGTCGAAGAACATGATCATCCATATCATCCCTCTCATTCATAGACGAGGTTGAAGAATTTTCAAGTAGTTGTTTCTCAGTTAAATACATCTCGGCCATATCTTCATCATCATCGAGCAAGTGTTCCAACTCATCCCTTACCTGAGAAATAAGTATATCTATATACTTAATTTAGAATTCAAAATGGAAGAAAAATATAAATCTGCATAGTTATGTTTAAATACACAACCTTTTGGACACGTCCTGTTATTGCAACTAATCGGCTTTTAATTTGGCGAACACGCTCCAAATTGAGAGTACTAATCTTGGAAGTCAATTTATCTAAGGCCGGATGTGCCTCTTGCTCCAATGTCTTTGCCTGCATTGGCAATAGAAAACAATGACCAAATATAACAAATAAAACAATAAGATGGCGAAAAAAAGTTCATAGACAAATTAACAAAGACGAATTACTCACTTCATTTTCTAAGCAGCTGCAAGCAGCTTCGAGGCATGCTTCCAATGCAACGAATTCAAATGGGAGAATCTTCGAGCCATTTGGGTTTTCAAGACTCTGTTTCTCTTCTGATTTACCTTCATCATCCTGAGTTTGAGTCTGTGAAAACCTTGACGACAAATTTTGAGAACTTGATCGAATTATGTAGCTGGAATCATCAACTCCACCTTCCTAAAGAAGAAACAAAAACACTTGGCCAATGAATATGCAATGGAATTGGCTGGAGAGCCTAGTGACAAGATGGAAATCAGGAGTTCAGGACAATGAAACAGCACAAGCTGATATTATCTAGGTTACTCCAACTCTTCAGTTTTTGTACCCGAGGCCCACACTGATGCAGGATGCATATCCAAAATAGGTAACAAAGATACTAACCTCGAAGAACCCTCCAAATACAAGGGGAAATTTTTGAGCATTCCAACATCAGGCACATACCAGTACCCGAACACAACCGAGTACGAGTAACATGGCCATGGGTGGTGTCAGGGGGTTGGCAGGGGCCTGGCCCCCCTAAAATGGTAAAATCATGTTTTGGCTCTTTAAAATTTATAAAGTTCTAAGTTCGTACATGGTAAAATTGCATTTTGGCCCCAAAAATGATAATTTTTTTATTTAATCGTTAAAAAATTACAGGAGTGAGCTTAATGCTGACAGGCCGAGAGCTGCCAAGCTCACTATTAGCTATGAAAATGGAGTGTAACCACCAGCTGAGCTATCTAGTATCTAGAAGTCAATAAATTGTATTGCTTTAAGTTTGCTGATACTAAATTCTACAAAGCAATTCGATGAATTCAGCTATGTTACTCGAGTGAGCGTCGAATATAAGTGCAGTTATGAATGAAAAATATAAATTTCTCCTTTAACTCTCCAAAATCATAAATTCACAGTGAAATTCTAATAGAACACATAATTTTACCTAATCAAAACAAGAAAGTTCATCCATGCAAAACCCTAAACCGAAGCCCCATAATAGAAAATCACCTAAACAAATATATAAAGAAATTAAAAAGAAAAGAAAAAGGTACCTGGTCTTTAGTAGCTTGATAATGGCACAAAATTCGGCTCTGTATCTCATCAACAAAGGGCGTAACTGCAGGATCCTTAGAATTCAAAAGCAAAACCTCTTGCGCCGTGATGATTGCCTTGATATGCTCCAAATTAATCACGATCGCCCTTTCTCGACCAAGAATCGTCGATGGGTACGACAACAGCGGGTCCAAGATCCGAAGATCTCGAGCAGGCAAACCCGTACGTCTCATGATAGCATGTTTTCCGGCTTCCACCATCTGGGTTTGGCATGTCGAGTCCAGTATAAGCCATGCTCGAACACCGGTCCCTTTTTTCCGATGACCGGCGGCTGTGGTGGCGGTGGTGGGAGGGAGAGTTTGGTTAGGGAACGGAGCGGGTCCGGCCGATGGATCTGGGTCATCTTCGGGTTTAGGCGGTGACGACGGAGGTTGACTCCTCATTTTTGGGGGTTTATCTTTTGGAGGATCATTCGATACTGAAATTTAGCGGTAAGAAAATGGTGCCGTTTAGTCTTTATAGCCTTCATAGTCTAACTTGCGCGCTAGTGTTAAAAGACTATTTAGTAGTACCCTTTTACCATCGTAGCTTTTGACTTCTTTTTTAAAAACGGTTGCAACCGCTTAAATTATTGGTTTGCTATCAAAAGTTAATTAAATAAAATATTTTATAAATCAGTTGAATTGATTCAATTTTCGGTTTTTATTTTGAATTTTTAATTTTATTAATTTAGAGTGGTTTACTTAAATATTAGTTGTCCGAATTGGTATATTGATCGATTTTTTATCTAATCAACTCGATTCTAATATATTATCTTTCTGTTAAGGTGAATTGTACACAAAGTTATTAAACTATTAAAAAATTTACATTTTAATCAATTAATTTTAAAAAGTTATGATCATTAAATTATTCGAAAATTTTCATTGTTATTATTCAAATTGCTGCTGTATGGCTTCCTCCCTTCACACCGCATGCAACAATCAAAAGTTCTTATTCTCTTTTCTTCTACAATTTGATATTTTTCTTAAAACAATTTTTAACGTCACGAATTTATGAACGAAAATCTAAATAGCTTCTTATCCAATCTCCAATACTAACTCTTAGATTAACTTGAATCTAAAGTATATTCTACCTGTCAATAGATATCAATTCACGTACCAATTAAAGTGTCGCTTGATGTTCACTAATCAACTTTTAAAAAAAAAATAACAATTTAATTACTTGAATAAAACTTTTTAAATAACTTAAATGAAATTTTTTTAATAGTTTGGAACTACTCTAACTAAAATAGTCCTCGAAACTTGATATGGAAATGCCAAGTGTCTAACTAGATTGAAACAGGAATCTCGACTGCCAATTGGATTCCATTTGGATCAACCACCACAAAATCCAACCATTTTTCGTCTCTTTCTACATGAACCATTCCACCTGTAACACTTCTCCACCTTTCTAGACATCTCTCAATATAATATATATATGTATATGTATGTATGCATATTTAGCTCACAGTCCAGCTTTGAACTTAAAATTCAACAAAAATGACAGCTCTGTGCTTCACTTCACACTCTTCTCTATCTTCATGCAACCTCCACACCCACCACTACAAAAAGAAACTCGGCTTCAACTTCAAGAATCTTGGGTCGAATTTATCCACCATTATCAACAAAACCCAAAGCTCCAATCCTCGAATTTCCATTCATTTCTCCGTTTATCGTCGTCACTTTCCTCTCAAATCTTCCGTCAAAGACGAGCAAGCAACCGAAACCGAACCCACCGCCCATTCCGCCGTCGCGGTGGAATCTAAAGAACCGAGAGATGAAACACACGGTCCGAACAGTGAAGAAACGGAGGGGAAAGAAGATCAGCAAGAAATGGATTGGAAAACGGATGAGGAGTTCAAGAGATTTATGGGGAATCCTTCCATTGAAGCTGCGATAAAGCTGGAGAAGAAAAGGGCGGATAGGAAGCTTAAGGAATTGGATAGGGAAAGTAATGGGAATCCCATTGTGGGGCTTTTCAATAAGGTGGTGCGTGATAATTTGGCTAGAGAAAAAGAAAGGTTGGAGCAAGCTGAAGAGACTTTTAAAGCTCTTGATCTTAATAAGGTGAGAATAAAAAAGAAAGTTTAGATTCTTTCAAGTGTTGGATTTTGATTATAAATTCTGGGTTGATTTTATTTTGTTTATTTACTTGATTTTTTGTGGTATTTTATCCAGATTTTTAATTCGAATATGCTTTGATTACATGATATGATGGTCTAAATATATGAAAATTTTAGATGACACTCCCTGAAGTCGGAGTAATAAAGTTTCTGGATACATATTGATAGCTCACCAAGGGTTTCTACTCGGACTATGTTACCCCAGTTTTTCATTTTCTTTTCCGAGTCTAATAGCTATATCTGGTCAGCCGATATTCGGACGTTCACAAAAATAAGCATATTTGTATCCGACACTCGCTCGATTCATGGTAATACGGTATTTGGGCACATACTAATATTTCCTTGTGTTTGATGTTTCGATATAATAGTTAAAGAGCTGTTTCGGATTCGATACATTTTTTGCAACAGATGTTCGAAGATTCGGAGATGGTGGGATTTTCATTGGGAATTTGAGAAGACCGATCGAAGAAGTCATTCCTATACTTGAGAAAAAGCTGACCAATGCCGCAGGCAGGGAAGTTGTCTTGTGGTTCATGGAGGAAAAAACGAACGACATAACGAAACAGGTAACTCGAGACAGGGCCAATGTTTTGCATTTATGCTTTTGGAATAAGAAGATGAAGCCTAATTTAGTTGTTGTTGTTGTACTTTCAGGCATGTGTGGTGCAACCTAAAGCCGAAATCGATCTCCAATTCGAGTCTACCAAGCTGAGCACTCCTTGGGGATATGTTAGTGCAATAGCCTTATGTGTTACAACTTTCGGGACCATTGCTTTAATGAGCGGATTCTTCTTGAAACCCGGTGCTACATTTGACGACTATCTCGCCGATGTCTTGCCTCTCTTCGGTGGCTTCATCTCCATTTTGGGAGTTTCCGAGGTATGCCATTATTTTCCGAATGGAGCCACATAAGTAATATGTATATCTTATCCCTTGGCGGAGCCAAGGGGGGCAGGCAAGGGCCTAGCCCTTAAAATGGAAAAATTTTCATTTAGGTCATTTATAATTTATAAAATTTTAAATTAGTAATGGTAAAATTGCATTTTCCCCAAATAATAAAAATTTAATTTAATCTTTTAAAAATTATAAAAATATAGTCTATTAAAATGGTGAAGTTGTATTTTTAGTATAGTATAAATATACAATTTAATTTTGGCCTCCAAAAAAAATTTTATGGCTCTGCAACTGATCTTATCCGAGGCATATCTTTCCATATGTGAGTTTCTAAGGTATGTCAGAACTTTCCGTGGGGGAGTTTCTGAGGCATTTTAACCCCAAGTTGCATTTGTTCCCTTTTAGCTTAGAATAATGTGGTATCTGTTCTTAGTGGTTGTTCAAGTCTGTGCATTACTCCTCTTAATCCGAACGGAAGGATTGTAACCTGACGTTGCTAGAATAAGATAGCATCTGTTCTCGTGATTGTTCAAAGGTTGTGCATTACTCCTCTTAATCTGAACGGAGGGATTGCAGGGAGGCATTGTAAACTGATTGTTCAAAGGCTGTGCATTACTCCTAATCCAAACAGAGGGATTGCGAGGAGGCATTGTAACCTGAAGTTGCATTTTTTTCGGTTGTTGGTAGAATAAAATAGTATTTGTTCTCGTGATTGTTCAAAGGCTGTGCATTAATCCTCCTAATCCGAACATAGAGATTGTGGTGGAGACATTTAACCCGAAGTTGCATTTTTGTTGTACATTTAATAGTTTCCTCGCTCTTGCTACGTATTTACGTACAAAGTTATTCAAGAGCGTATCTCTCATCTTTGGCAGATAGCCACGAGGGTGACAGCGGCTCGTTACGGTGTTAAACTCAGCCCCTCATTTCTTGTTCCATCCAATTGGACCGGTTGTTTAGGTGTGATGAGCAATTACGAGTCATTGCTTCCAAATAAGAAGGCTCTTTTCGATATCCCGGTGGCACGTACAGCTAGTGCTTACTTGACATCACTGGTGCTTGCAATCGCTGCCTTCATATCTGATGGCAGCTTTAATGGTGGCGATAACGCATTGTAAGATCTGTTATAGTATTATGCTATATACTCGGATTATGGTGCGAGTTTCAAAGTCAAGTATATAAAATCCCCATTTGTTATCCGATGTGAATCAGGTTCATAAGGCCTCAGTTCTTCTACAACAATCCGCTGCTTTCTTTCGTCCAATTTGTTATCGGACCATATGCGGATGAACTCGGAAACGTATTACCAAATGCCGTGGAAGGGGTCGGAGTTCCTGTTGATCCCCTCGCTTTTGCTGGACTTTTGGGTAAGTTTCTTTGCCTTATTGATCATTGTTGTAATTTTTCCATTCTTGCTCTCGTAAAGGCAAACTTTGGAAAAGAAAATCCTTAGGGTTATAAAATAAATGAATCAAGCGTGAACAGACATAAACGAGCTTGTTTATGCAGTCCCTTAAGAAATATTTAAATCATAAATTAATATATGGTTAAATTATACTTTGACCCTCCAAAAATAAATTTTTTTTTGTTAAATCCCTTAAAAGATAATGTAATCATAAATTAATACATCATAAAATTATATTTTGATCTCTTAAAATTTATAATACAATTCCGGCCCTCCTAAAAGAATTTCTAGATTTGCCCATGAACAAGCTTTATTCATGGTTGGTTTGTTTAATAAACAAACATTAAAATATTATTTATATTTGTTTATTTAGCTTGATAAGCGAACATGAACGTACAAAAATTGAACTGTTCATGAATTGGTCTTTCATTGTTGATTTTCGCAGGAATGGTGGTGACTTCTTTGAACTTGTTGCCTTGCGGAAGACTTGAAGGTGGCCGAATAGCTCAAGCGATGCTCGGACGTAGTACAGCTACGTTGTTGTCCTTTGCCACGTCCCTTCTCCTTGGCATCGGTGGTCTAAGCGGAAGCGTACTTTGCTTGGCGTGGGGATTATTCGCAACCTTCTTCCGTGGCGGGGAAGAAATGCCGGCAAAAGACGAAATAACGCCGTTGGGAGATAACAGGTTTGCTTGGGGTATAGTTTTAGGTCTCATTTGCTTCCTCACTCTTTTCCCTAATGGTGGTGGTACTTTCTCTAACCCTTTCTTAAGTGATCCCTTTTTTAGGGGCGATCTGTAAAACAAACAGTGTATATATATACTACATTATATCATACTCACGTGTAAATTTTTGATTAATTTTGAATACAAGTAAAGGTAAAAGAAAATTCAAGAAAAAAAAATAGAAACAAAAATGTGGTTCAATCTGTAATTTCATATATAAATTTTAATTTAATGTAATTATATATATGAATTTTAAAGAGATAAATTTTAAAATTACACATAAATTTTAATTTAATCTATAATTAGATATATTAACTTTAATTTATTATAATTATATACATAAAGTTTTTAATGTGATTTAAATTTATACATGAATTTTTATTATAGTTTAATCATACACATTTAAATAAATAAATTAATTAATTTATTTTAATATTCGATTAATATAATTATACGTGTATATGCATAAAATTAGGGACCTTGATCTCTTGAAAAAAATTTTATTTAAATCTTTTAAATTTTTAAAATTTTAAATTCATAAAAATAAAATTACACTTTAATTCCTCTTAAAAATTATAAAATTTAATTTAATTATTTAAAATTATAAAAATATAAATTATTTAAATTTACTATCATAAAAATTAAAATTTAATATCAACACCGACATAAGATGATTAATTGAGTATATCAATTCTACAATTAATTTGACTGTCTAAATGGAAACCGACTTATGCTGTCTACGTCTCAACAATTCTAGGTTTCTTTGCAGGAAAAATGAAAGGGACAAATTTAGCCTCTGAATTTGATAACATTTCTTAATTTAATCACTATAATTTTATTGTCCATATTAGTTTTGAAACTTAACAATATTTTCTAGTTTTGATTCATGTAATGGCATGGTACGATCTCATTCGTCACATAATCAATTGACAAATATTGAGAGAAGTTATAAGTTCAGAAATTAATATGAAAAAAAGAGAAAATAGAGACTAAATTAAAAAAATTATCAAATTCAAAGACTAAATGTTAACTTATCCCAATATAAAATCATTAATTGTGAGAGAGAAACGAAATCAAAGCAATTTTAGCCAATAAATTAATCATTAATTAGTACTTATATTTTATAATATTTATTTATAAATAGAATGTTAATCGATAATTAATACATTGTAATCAAAATGATAGGCTAAATCAATAGCTAATTAATTACTTTCCATTAAATACCAAAGTTTCCTCATTAATTATCGATTGAGTCTTACTAAAGTTTCCTCACTAATCATCGATTGAGTCTTAACTCGATTGATATAGACATTATTACCAATGTAAGAAGACATGAGTTCAAGTATGAATTCAAATTTGTAAAATTACATGTATATAAAATTGAAATTATAAGAATTCTGTAACTTATGGATTCGAATATCTGAATTCGCACCTATTGATGAATAACCAATGCAGATTTGGATAATGAATATTAAGGGTTGTCTATCTATATTCACTCTAAATTCACAAGAAATAGTAATTTTAAAAATTAAATCCGAATATTATCAAAATCCACAATTCCAATCGTCATCCGTTAGAGGCAGCATTAAGGGTTAGACAATGGTCTTAGTCCAAAAAAAAAAAATGCTATATTACCCCTGTTACTGGGAAAATGACAATTTTTTGAGTAGAGAAGGATTGGAGGCAAATTTATCTACGCCAAGCAAGCAAGTTTTTGGACATTATTCGTAATAATAGAAGGTAATTAATTAACTATTGATTTAAAAAATAGTTTTAATACAACATATTAAGTATTGATTAACATTCTAATTATAATTTAAGTAGTAATTTTGCATTTAAATCAAAAAGATTTACTTGATTTCATTTCACATTTACTTATGTTCTTGCAAAAATTTAGAAAATTTCCATATTTTATCTATAAATATTGTTCTTGTTTTTGGGTTATTTTCTCTTTCAAAAATTTCACCCTAAAAATAATAATCGAAAATACAGTACTGAAGTGATGGTACAATCCCAGGCTGCAGTTCAGTTTCTTTTCTTTTCTTTTTTTCTTTTTTTAAATTAGTCTCATTTAGTGTTTTAGTTTTCATATATTTGTTTTTGTTTATCTAATTTTATTTTATTTTATTTGTAGATTTCTATTTTAAAAGTGAATATTAACTGTTGCGACAAGTGTCGATCGAAAGCGAAGGAAAAACTACAAAAAATCGACGGTAATTTTATTATTTATGTATCTATTTTTTAACTTTTTTTTAATATAATGTTTAAAACTATTCATAATCCCTCCTCAATTCATAAATAGGATGATAATATACTCCAGTACACTTAAACCCATGCCCTCCTGCATTTACAATAATACCGATGCCAATTGAGCTAAAACACAATCGTCATCTATTTTCTGAATTTAAATTCGTTAGATATTATTTTACAATAATTTGGTTGATAATTTAATTAATGGCCTTTGTTTTTAATTTTTGTGGTTCTATTTATATGAATTTCAAATATTTTCTTTATTATTAGGTGTGGAGTTTATCGAATATGATTCGGAGAGAGTGTTAAAAATTTCCGGGAAAATAAATCCAATGAATATTGTGAAGAAGGTTGAAAAATGGGGTAAAAAGGCCGAGGTTTTGTCTTTGCAACAATCCCTTAATAGCACTGATAGTGTCCATCATGAATCAGAATCCGAAATTCACAATGATGATTGTTGTCATTGTGATTTGATTTCCGATTCCGATTTTGAAAATCAAGATAGTGAAGTTTGTGTATCGAACGAGAGTAACCCCAATATCACTTTGAACAAGCAAAGCAGAAAGAGTAAACCCAAGAAAGGGTGCCTTTGGTTGTTCGGGTTGTTTTGTAAAAAGAAGTCGGACGAGGTAACTCTGTCGAGGGAACCTTCGATGGCTAATGGACCATTGAAATGGCAATTTCCGAGGATACCAATGTTAGAATATGGTGGCCCTAGGCCATACTATCAACCGTTTCAGTCTTGTTATCCGCCGATGATGGGAAGGCCATTGGGACCTTCATATTATCCTTTTGCGGTTATGCGATCACCGCCACGGTACGGTGTTTTCAACTCTCGGCCACCGCTGAAAGTTAACCCTCTGATTCATTATACTAGTTATGCAGACAATTATAGTCCATGGTAGAAACTGTTTTATTTTAATGATTGAACATGTTTTTGCCTTTTTTTCACAAAGGACTAGTTATTTTCTTTGTGTCCTTTGCTTTAGAGATATTAGAAGGTAATTCTTTTTTTTTCTTTTTTAATTTGCCTTCGTTTGAGATCTTTTGACAATAAATTTAATTTAAACTTTATTGGTATTTATATATCTTTTATTGAGTATTTAACCAATTCAACTTTGTCATAAGATTAATATTTAATAGATTTTTTGTATATGCTTCTCACCAAACTTGATCATCTTCATTTTTTTTATATAATACTTAAAATTATTCGTAACTCTTTCCCAACTCATAAATAAAAAGATAAAATACGCTCAAATTTATGTTTCTTACATCAACAACAATATCAATACCAATAAAATAAAAACCTAATCAATCTTAAAGTACCGTGTCCAAGGCATCCCTAAAATTATAGGCCATCAATGCCACAGATGCAACCATCGAGACTAAGCACACCATTTAGTTCTCTAATTGGCGTCCAGCCAGGTTTAGCTGAGGTTAGTGCGAAACGATAGGAGAGGTATATCAAACAATCAAACCTACATACAAGTCCGAACATAGGATTACAATTTTTAAAATTTTTATTAATATTGTGAATTCATTAACTATTTTTTATCAAAACTAAATGAATCGACTCAACATAAATATATATATATATATTTTTTGTGATTCAAATTATCAAAAGCTCAAAACCATAGACAAAATTATGAAATTAAAAAATAATGATAAACAATCATGATTTGTTTTGTATGGGAAAAAGAAATTGATAACTTAATTCAATGTGATAAATAGATTTACCACAATAATTTTATTTTATCTTCAATACTAACAAAGAGAAAGAAGAATGAAAAGAAAACAACATATTTACATTAAATACAGATATGTACAGGTTTTATACAAAATATACATTTGTTTTTCTTCACCAAAAGGGACACCACCTGGAATAGAATAAATAAAACAGTTAGTGATTCCTCCTTTTGATAAATGTATGCAAATGCTATGTTGTTCCCATTATTCTTTTCCGAAATAACACGCATTTTTGAACATGGGTATTGGATAAATTTGTCAAAATATCCTTTATATACATGGAATAAATTGAAGGACACACCCGAATTTGAGAAACATGGTGCCCATGGATACATATCTATTAGAAATCTCACAATTCCGAAACACAATCCAAACTTGATTTAACCATAGTTAGTCAACTAGGAGAGAGCAATTTTCAAACCCAAAAAACTGACTCAATTGGTTTAAGCGGTTTTGGTTTGGATGGATAGGCCAGTTTTTCAGTCATGGGTTCGGTTTTGCTGATTATTACGGTCTGTTATCAGTTTTTGAACTTTCAAACTGAACCAACCGAGAAAACGACTTAATTTCATATTTTTTAATTATTTAAAATACATTTATAATTTATAATATATAAAATAAATATATATCGGTTTTGATTGGGTCGATATTTGTAGATTATGGTTGGTTAAGTTGGTTTAAAAAACCAATTGAACCGACCAAAAAAACCGAGATTGAACCTGAATTGACATGAACTGAAACAACCTGCACTCAAAATGACCCAAACAAAGTAACTCAAAACGATCCAACTTGGAGTGACCCAAACTTAGAGTGACTAGATCTTGAAAAGACCTGATCCATCAATGATCTGACTCAAAAACCAAGCCTCAAACCCAATTGACCTAAGCTCAAAATGACCCAAACCCGAGAGCTCCAAAACAAAATGATCAAAAAAATTTAAAACCCGAATTAACTCATCTAGATTGACTTGAACTACCTAAAACCAACTTGACTCACCCGATTGACAGGTCTAAAAACGACAGGTCTAATATGTGTACAAGTACATGCATATGGCTACATAAGCATACAAAAAGAGAAATAGAAGGAAGAGGATCATACCCAACATAGTTCTGGCATAAATTTTCATGGGAAGTAGCTTGGATTATTAGCTTTTGAACTTGCAGTTTAACAGATAAACCATGTTCCACTTCTCGATTATCTCCCGAAATTAAGGTGCTGTGGTCTATTGAATGTTGGATATTAGAAGAGGCTGTCGGTATTGAGGAGCAAGACAAAAAGTCGCGTCCAGTAAGTTTGTTACTCATACGAGCCATAACCACCACAGCTCGCTCGTTCAAAACCTCATTAGCATCACCAAGTTGATTAACAGCCTACAATGGCACCAAATTGATTTTAACCCATCATATTACATTTACATTAATAAAAAGATAAATTGTAGAGTTTTTGAGATGTAGAAAACCTGAAGAAGTTCCCGTTCCCGAGCCCCTCGCTGAGGTTGAGCAAGCTCTTTACTTGGAGCAGTTTCTTCCGTGTTTGTGACAGCAGTGCCATGTGTACTCGCAAAAATTGACATTTGCGGAACTTCGTTGAAATTGAAAAGACGCCAATTAATGAGAGGATCATGAACGAATGCCTGAGGAACAGTTGATTTATAAAGGCAGATCCATCAGTTTTTATGCATAAACCGGAAAACAGATGTTTTCATTTATAGTAATGGATTGGCAACAATAACAACCAGAGTGCAGTTAAGCAAATGTGATTTCATTAAGGGCACAAATTGCATATATAAATACATCACTGTTTCAATACCCACACCTGACTCCGTTTCCTTTTTCTATTATAAACATGAACTTCTCGATAGTATAATTAGTTATTAAAGCTTCAATGGAACAACATGAACAAAAAATATTTTAAGTTCAGAGGTTCATACCTCCATCATAGCCATAACACTATCCTTATTTGACCGGAGAACCTGCATCACATTTTCACATGTCAAGCGGAAATTGCCCTCGATACCACCGACTTCCATGGCTTTCACAAGCATTCTAGTCAAACGAAAAGGAACCTGAATCGAGAATTCAACACAATGGACATTAAAAAACTGCAATCCCTCTTCCCTAACCCAAAAGAATGACAAAAAGAACCTTAGTGATTCTTTCGACGGACATACCTTTTCAGGGAACTTTTCCCGGTTCATAGAGGCTTCAAAACAGTCTCCAAAATCTATGTGCAAGATCTTTCCACTGCAAAACAGTATCATGACTATGAAATACATAATAACATCAGTAACTATTAATTAATACACTTCTTTTCCATACCTAGAGCGCCGTAGCATGAGATTACTTGGGTGACGATCACCTAAGCCGAGGAGGTAACCAACCTGAAACAGAAGCCATGCATCATTCAATCGTACCAAATCTCTTAACCAGGACACAATAACTACATGTATAACGTAAATTTATGGATTTACAATGAAATTCAAAATCTAACATAACACCAATTGACTTTCTCCATACAATATCAGGGAAAAAAAACTCCAAATAGATTTGTGGACTTGAAATGCAATTGTACTATTCAAAGTAATATTTTGATTGTATGTCATATTAAAAGCGCAAATAAGCACGCATGGAAGTTTAGCAGCAGACTCTTTTCTCGTACACCACATCAAGATATCTTCATTTTGCCAAAATGGGAAGTTTTACAGAGTAATCGAAATATTTATTAAAAAAGTGAAGAAACTAAGTCAAGCAGATATGGTTCCAAACCAGGGGTGATCCAAACCTTTTACCAATAATCAATACTGTAGCCAAAGATAATACGATTGCATACTGGGATACGATAAAAATTTATCTAATCAAAAAAGATAGAAAGAAAGAGAGGACTCCGACAACAAAAGTAATAACGAAAGTTAATTTACAGCTAGAGACTAGCATTAATTACGGATACACCAAATTATGAGGTAATCACATACCATGCTCATTACTGCTAAACTTCGAGTATAATTTGTCCTCCTCTCTAGCCACACCTCAGAAGTACGACTTTTTAACCAAAGAACCTATCAAAAGCCAAATTTATGGAAGTTGAAAGAAGTTGATAAATATGAAGAGGAAAAAAAAAGAAGAAAAAGAGAGAATATTAAGAGCACATACTTTCGCCAGATCGTTTCCTTCAGTATTTTGTAGAGCATACTCAAATACTTCTACTTTAGAAATGAGTGGTAAATGGTCATAATCCGGTGCAAAACTTAGCATAAATTTGTGCTCCTGATTTAGGGTGATCTGAGACCATGAAGCACAGGAAAAGTTAAATGCAAATTTTTTATATAAAGCGGCAACAGGTATGACCAAACAGACAATATGTGGAATATGAGAACCAAAAAAAGTATTTGGAGAATTTCAACCAACCCTTCTAGCATCTCTGTACTCCCTTATGAGCTGGTGTAAGGTGTCACAATTAGGGACCCATCCAATCAACCCACTGTTTGGAGATAGGGGTATGACTTCATATCGCTGAATAGACAGATCCTTCTCTGCAGTTTTTCTGGAGTTTTCCAAGAGAGTGTTCACTAAGCCAAATAGCTGATAAAATTTGATCATCAAGGACATTAGATCTCAATAGATGATGTAAAATGGTAAAATTATAGTTATGTATAAGAAATGTAAACCTCCAAACACCAAGCAAAAGAACCGTAGAATCATCAAACTAGCATGAAAGTAATACAAAAGGGGAATGGAAAAGTAAGCAGAAACTACCTGCATGACACGCTCATCTTGGCGAAGATCTTCGTGCCCTTTTAGTAAGAAGGCATAATCTTCACCATCACTCCCATGAATAGTCAATTTCCGAGGGCGCTGTTTTGAGGTTATCACGTCAAGTTGATGTGCAAATGATGCAATGGTTACCACTGGCGATTCTGAAAATTAAAAAAGGGGCTCACTTAAGTTGGGGCAGCCAGTTTTTCTTCTTTTATTTAAAAAGAAGAAGAAAGAAATGGATACACTAGATAATTGGGGGATAAGGATGCTAGGGTTTGAACACTAGTTCTAATGCCACACAAACTTCTTTCCACTAGGCCAAGATGTTGGCAAGGCGGTCAGGTTTATACCAAGACATCCATTCAAAGCAACCACTAAGCTTACCTGCACGGTATGTCCCAGGTACAGCAAGCTCCAAATCACGGCATTCTACCAACTCAGGAGAAACAGACTGCAGAATTTACAGTGAAAAGTTAACATTGTCAAATTAATAATTGAGAAGAAATACGATGATCAATATTTGCCTGCAGGTCCAGGGTAGTAAGACTTTGAAGTTGCTTGTCTATTCTCCTGAAAACATGATAATAGAGATCCCATGCCTGATGAATTCAAAAAATAATTAAAGAGAGATCAACATTCTGGGAACCGCAGAAAAAACAGAACAGATAAACCAGTAGCATATTCTAATCAGCATTTCTATTTAAAAGAGTATATATAAGTACAACCCTAAGACATCCTCAAGCAAGAAGTTCCACAGAAGTTGGGAATAAAGCTGCTTCAGACTACAATCAAATATTGCTCACTCAAATATATGTAAAATCTAACAATTTAGTCATCAAACATTTCATACCTGAGTAAGCTCAGCATCTTTTCCGGTTCTCTTATATTTCATGCAACACTCATAGGCCTGAGACAAATCATGATGGTATGCCTGCAATTCCATGAAACCAAAATGAATTAACTGAATATGCACACCGGAAATCCTAAAATGCCAAGTGGGCTCCAATATATCAGAAAAAAAAATATGGCACATAGCAGCAGAAGTATAAACAACTAGACTTGGAATATTCACCATTAATTATGATAAAAAAATCCTTAATGCAAACAATGAAATGAATATGCAAAAGTTACTGATCAGATCCCATGGAAGGAGATAAGATAGTTGCAGCAAAGGAATAGAGAAAACCTCTATGAATGCTCTCTCCTTTATAGTAGTATTGTCCCTCATTGCCCCTTCCTCAAGCATCTCGTGTAATGGCTCTAAGACTTTCAGCATCCCTTCAATGTTATGTTCACCAAAGTATAGGCGACTAGCTTCTTCTAGCCCCTCATGCCATAACTCATGCCAAAGTATTGCAACCCTGATTAGTTCCTTTGAAACCAATTGTGCCTATGAACAGATCAAATCTATTTTTAGATCAAACTGCCAAGGCAAATAAAACAAAGAAAGAAACAAAAACAGATTCTAATTATTCAACCTGATCCACAAGTACACCACTATGCTGACGCACTTTATCAACCACTTCTTGAGCTGCTGCTTTGCGCAAATTGCTTATGGATTTACAAGCAACAAGTAGAGGGTACATAAGAGCCTGGGAAATTATTAAATCAGTCTAGCAAATGAAACAGGTCGAAACGATTTGAATTGAGGCTGCTACAGAACCAAGAGCTCCAATCCTGAAGCAGAACAGAGATAATAAAGGCAAACCTGGGGATGACTTTGTCCAATTCGCACCAAAAGTGATTGTATAAGTTCTCTCACAGCATGGTTATTTGAATGTATTCTGGCGATTATTTGAGGTAAAACAGCCAACCATGTGTTGATATTAACATGGGCAAATCCTACTTGTAGGGCCATTTGAACTTCTGCAGTAGCTCCATGGTTAAACCACAAGGTAAGAAGGCGAAGTATATCCTGAAAAAGAAAATTAGCAGACTTTAAGAACAATGTTTAGAAGAGAACAATGAAGTTATCAAGTGGCAGTTAAGAAGGTGAATAAAAATAGGTCAGATCCCAAAGTTATCATTAAAGGTTTTGTGCTATTACCAAGCTTAAAAATGATATTGTATATTTAGTTAATATACCTGTAGGCTGTCATCAACACCTTTTGCATTTGCTGCACATGCTATCGAATGGAAATATCCATTGACAGCTGAAACAACAAACTGAGAGGCGATGGTTTGAAGGCCTCTGGCGTAATGAGACATGACAGCTGTATTGAACAATGCCCATGCGTGCCATGCTTTTGCCCATTTCGGCGCAAACTGAGTGGCATTCCTAAATGCTGAAAGGATCTCTGAAAAAAAGGACCATTTAACACGAAAAAGAAATCAATAACAACTTCAGCATTTAAGAGTCCATAATAGACATCTTCTTTTTATACAATAACCAAATATTTTATTTAAAAGAGGGAAAAAGCTGCAAATGAATAAGATATCAAGTTCTTAGTATTAGCTACCTTGTATAGAATCGTCATCCAATCCAGGTGATGAGAGTGTCCATTGCCAAGCTCCAAGTTTAAGATACACACGGGCCAGAAGTGGAACATTTGCACTTGTACCATTCATTGAAGCAGTTGATGGAATGGATTGAATATTTGGAGAGATTGAAAGCTCCCTAGCCAAATTCTGGAACAGTGATTTTTCCATCATGTAAATTTAATCAGGAAAAATGCAACTTACAAATTAGCAGTAGCGAATGCCAGCAGAAAGATGTACTAATTGTGGTAGATATGCATGAAAAGCTAGAAAAAGGATAAGTGCTCTTGGTTAAAATTGGATATACCTGCAGCCTGGAAAATGCTTCCTTTCGTTTAAGATCATCTCCAAGTGACCATTGATATTTTAAGTAAGCCAGCATTACTTGAGGAGGGCCATGGTATCTTACATTTTCAGGAGCAGTTTCTGGATCATACTGAGTAGCATACAGTATCCAGAAAAAATTTAAAGTAAGAAAACAAACATGATTTTGTGCATCCTTGGAGCTTCAGAAAATGTAAGTAGTACAGACCTGTAAGAGCTTAATTAAGGTAGACCTAGCCTGACTAATCCTTCCATTCTGCCGACAGAGAGAAGCAAACTTGAGCCAGGTTTCAATGTCTTCTGTTGGAGGTAAAACAAGTGCTCTAACAGCCAAAAGCACTTGCCAGACCTGCATATTTGAACGCATAGGAACCAACACTTAAGCTTGAGACACATTGGGAGAGAGTATAAATAAGCATTAGGTTCATTCCAATTAAGCAAATGCATACAGAATCATAAACAATTCATATATGCCTGAAGTCCTAATCGAAATCTAAACCATTAAATCTTCCATGTCAATCTACGTGCATTTGGATGTGAGTCAGACACACGTACATTAAAAATGAAAAAGGAAATTAACTTTATAATATTTAAATAAAAAAACATACATGGTACATAGATTAGCAAAAGCAATACTTACTAAGACATAATGGCAAACACTTCATCAAAGTAAATAATTTACCTCAACATTTCGTTTTGCTCCCTGTATCCGCTCAGTCCACATATTTCGAATCAAGGCACGCCGCCCTTCGGCAACAGGATTTCCCATAGGTAGAGTGCAATAATCAATGACCTGCAATAAACGAAGATTTCCCTTGATAATAATTCTTTAAGGAAGTCACGCTTAGAAAAAAGAACAACTAAAAGTGAGCAAATTAAATCTAAAATAGATGTAGAATGAACCTCCTCTAGTTCTGAAAGCTGCTGAACACGGACCATATTGCTGTAAGCACGCTCATAGCTTTCCAAAACCTGAAGTAGGTATTAATATCATGATGGCCATAAAGTAAAGATTTTCTCAAGTCCAAACGCATGAATTTTTAAACTTTCACCACCAGAAATCACGATGGTATCATTCAAGGTAGCGTTATACAGATAAACAATCATAGTATTATTAAATAGAGCATCAGGGTCCTGAACCATAACAAAAGCTAAGTTCTATAATTTTATTTGAACCAAGTAATTTCATTACTTTTTATATCATGTACCAAATGAGCCCGATAACAATCATTGCCATACCAACGACGTCATAAGAAAAAACCTTTATAGATACATATATATAGACACACATATAAACTACAAAAGGGCACAGGGAATTTAACTATACTTAAAAAGGTGTTTTACTTTCCCTTTCAACTATTCTCAAAGCATGGGGGAGCTAGAGCCATAAGGACTAGAAATATCGACAATTGTAAAAAGGAAGAGAGAAGTATGTATAATGTTGGATATGTTCTAGAAACTGAAAAGTAGCAATTTAGAGTATTCGCTAACATATAGAATGAAATGGAAAAAAGAAAAACTAGAAAGTGGCTGCTCAAATAAAAAAACACTAAGTATTCAGTTCAAGAAATTGGGGCTAAGAAACTAACCAAAGCAGCAAGTTCTGTTGCTAGGCACTTTCTAGCTCTCTCAACATACTCACGTGCCTCATCATACTGCAAAATGCAGATAGAAACAGATGACAGGCATTCACAAGAATTAATAGAAGTAATGAGTATAGACTAGAAAAAGCACCTTTCCCCTCCGAACTAACAGAACAGCTCTGAAGAATGTACCATTACTGCTTCCATCACCAGTAGCAGCAGTGTTCCCTAAAGCCCGAAGTTTGGTTTCATCACCATCATCTAATCGAGACACATACTCAGCCATTTGATCCCATTCACCCATATTCCAAGCAGCATTTGCAGCCTAGAAGAAAAAATTCATTGAGTACAAGCACAATATAGAAAATGTTGACATCAACTACAGCATAAACCACAAACCATTGGTGCCATTTCCAGTCGAGCTGAGGGCTCTGCTGGAGTCCAGTACTCTTTGCACAAGTTGTTGAGCTCTTCCCATCGAGCCAATGCAGCAAGGCATCGCATCCGTCCTACAATGTACATGCCACATTAAAATTTTCAAGAAACTAGCATACACTGGTATAGGAAGTAAATTATGCTTTCTAAGCTCAATTATTATGATGTGAAATATAGATATAGGAAAATTTTACATCAGAAAATGAAAACCCAAAAAGGTTGGTGATAATTTGATCTATTTACTAGAACCTAATCAGTGCAACCAACAGTCTATAGGGTAGAAAAATCACTCAAGGCATTTTAAAAAATAAATAAATAAATAAATAAACACGGGTGCCCGAGAAACATAACTTCAGCTTATATGAGCTAACTTGAATACAGCAATAGGAAGGTTTTGTCTATCAAAAAAAGCTTGAAGAAAGAAGAAAAATATTTTAACCCATAAAAATGCCCGATCACGAGTGTTCTAAATAAAATTTCAAAAAATAAAAAAGGAAATGAGTTAAATAAGAGAATGCAAAACCATCAGTATTCATTTTGCTTTGCTCACACCGACTATAAACAAAGGTAAATCAAAATATATGTGCTCAGTCCACAACATGTCATACCATCTAAATAAATTTGCTGCAACCTGTTTTTGCATTCTTATAGAGAAATTCAAAGAATTCCAAATTTCTGTTATGAAAAGTATACTAACAAAGAGCATGCAAGTATTAAAAGAAAGAGGAACAGAACAAACAATTAAACGAGCCATTGTGCTTAAGTTAATACCTAGGGTAGCTTCTAGTACGAGGTGAGGGCTTGATGCTTGAGTGGCTTTGGCAGTGTATGCCTTAAGAGCGTCATCCCATCTCTGCAATTTCTCATACCTAACAAACACAAATCTATGTAACTAGATCTTTTCCCCCCATTTTGCCAAATATACATATTTGAGGAAGACAGCATGAAATAGCAAATCAGGGAATGACAAGCAGAAAACTACAACACAAAAGCTCTGTGAATGACATTAACGTCACTAATCATTTTGAAAATCAAATGTCTAATACCATGATTCCTTCAACTGAACATCCAAATATTGTTGAGCATTAGTCAATATCCCCACAGCAGCCTAAAAAGGTTAAAAGAAAAATAATTAACAACCTAAATCAATAAGGAGATATTTGGGCGAAAGCATGTAGATATTAGGAAAAAAAAAAAAAAAGCACAGCTCACAGAATATATATAGTTATATACCTCATGCTGGTGTAACTGGTTATTTATGTGTATGAGAGCTTCAACTACAGCAACAGGATTAGCATCCATCTTCTTTGAGCGGGCACCTTCGAATTCCATTTCTTTGTAATGTAGTGCCTTAGCAAATGCTCGACACTGGCATGTGCCATAAGAATGATAAATCTTTCACTGTCCAGATGATATAAAAAAAAAAACACATTGCATAAAAGCATTTCTCAAGGAAAGCATACCTTTTCAGCAAGTGCAGCAAGAAGTCGAATATCTATAGGGAGAGGTCTTTCATCACGTTCCATGAATTCAGCCTGAAATGATCACATATATCCTTTTAAACAAAAGAAATACATTACCTTCTCTTTCAAATACATAGTACCCAGATTGCCCTGACAAATGGGTTACGTATGTTACAATTGCTTATTGGCTACATCAGAGGGGTTTCCTTATCACATATCTGCTTATATGTTTACACCTCAAGCTGATATTTTTACCAAATTGTTTTTTAATATTGCTTGTGGACCAGTTATACAATGCCAACTCTTTTAACCATGGAATTACCAAGAATAGAAAAACAGCAAAACAATATAAAAGCAG
The DNA here is from genome assembly GCF_025698485.1 of Gossypium arboreum. Classification (NCBI taxonomy): domain Eukaryota; kingdom Viridiplantae; phylum Streptophyta; class Magnoliopsida; order Malvales; family Malvaceae; genus Gossypium; species Gossypium arboreum. Next base: position 122,682,400 of record NC_069070.1, on the reverse strand, counting down.
ATTAATATGGTCTTGTAAAGTGAATCTGAATTTAGTAAAGGATAAAAGCAATCAAATAGCTTGCATGAAAACAAGGAATAAAAATTAGCTGAAGGGGCATACCAAGTTGAGAAGAGTAGCCAAAATTTCAGGAGGGATATTAGGAGAAGAAAATGCCATCTCCAAGCTTCGAACCAACTGCCTCTGACTAGACTCATTAAGTTGAGACCAGCAACTAACAAAACCAGCAGCAAACAACTCACGCCCAACAAAAGGCTGCAAAGGAGCAGATTAGAAACCTCACTCCTAAGGAAACAATACATAAACAGAAACCTTGTAAACATACCTGTAATTGGGCAAGCCGAGCACAGGTTCGTAGTGCTGGAGAAGGAGATTCTTTTAAGAGTTCAATGCTAAAATGCCTCATCCATTCTGCCCAATCTTCTTTGGTACTACGCTGAGAAGCCTCCCCAGCAGTGCGTAACCTCCCATCATTGACCTATAGACAAGTAATTTATGTCAATTAAGGCCTCTATAGACGACATGAAATAATGTATGAGAATTATTTTTAAAAAAACAAAATAAAGATAAAATGAATGTAACTTCAAAGGAAAATTTCATAGGTATAGAGAACAAGATAATGGACAGAAATAATCAAATTTCTGTGTATCCAGCAAGCATAAGAATATAGAACTACACAAGATTAAGAAATGACGTATAAAAATTGTCTGGGCTCACATCTGCCACAACCAATTAACAAGTCAGATATGTAAAACGAATGCAACATCACAAGCCATTACATGTCAGAAACTGCTCACAGCATGACTGGTAACAAATAATTATTTTGATGTTTCAAATTTACAAAGGCCAAAGGTATCAAGAAAGGATGTATACAAGCATAACTAACTCCCTAAATAACTTGTACAACTCCATAAAAAAACCTAATCTTTCTATGCATACATGAGATGCTACAAAGCATAAGAAAACACTTGCCTGTTCATGCAACTGATGCCAGTGCTTACCTACCACATCACATTTAATATTCTTGTTTTACATAAGAAATTTGCTGATCATACATTCATTTCTTTAAAACATGGTGTAACCAATTAAATAGAAATCTGGCCATGCCAACAACTACTCAGCTAACTACAGCGATAGGGTAAGTCCATCCAAAACTAGCTACAAAGATTATGATTGAAAGTTACTACATAACCAGTTTTAACTGATATGTAGTACAGATTATTTCCAAGTTTCATCTTCAAGCTAGCATTGCATGTTCGCTTGGCAGCATGCTCAGGAACCTAGGTGAATAAGCTATGGACAAAATAAATAATAAACAATAGCTTGTCATACAATCATAAAAGGATGATACCTGGTGACCTCTAGGATGTTTTTGCACATCGTTCCCTTCTTCATAAGGATCATTTTCCATATCATTTAGTGGGTCACTAACAACCTCCACTGGAGGTCGTCGACTTAATCTTTGTGCTGCTGTGCTCCCCACAATTAATGGTTCACGTCGCCTTAAACGACCTTCAATTTCCTCAAATTCTTTATGCTGAAATAAACAAGTTTTGATATTAAATTTGAACATTGGAAGTAGCAGGGTACAAGTTTTCCACATGCAAAAAAAAGAATGACACGGTCAGAAGCAATACCTGCAAGCGGTGTCTCAACAAAAGTTTGTGTATAGATGGGATAAAAATAGTGAAGTCTTCTCCAAGGGCATGGGCCAGACAGCAAAGTGCATCAACAGCATCTTTACGGAGCTCATCATTTTTCCTGTAAATCAAATTTCTTTTAGGCATAGACATAGTGCATAGCATGGTGCTTCCATCAAGCCTCCTCTGATGCTGATGGTTCTAACCCATTAGAACCATCCATCAGTTATCACCATTAGCGACTCATGTTTGAAAAAAATTACTTGGTTCATAGACTATTAATTTCCATAGACAAGTACCAAAAGCATTTATAAACTAAAAACCAAAAGTGCTTTGCAAAATTGAGTTTCTTTTATCCCAAGTTATCAGTTGAGTGTAACCCTATGATATCATCATAAACAATCATTTTATTATCCTTTCTTATTTACTTGGAAAGAAACTGAAGGCAAACTAAATCAAATTATCTAGACCATAACCACGATACTGTTTTGGTTCCAAAACCAAACACAGAGAAACGTGAAAAGATGCACGCAGACTAATACCCCTGATACACGGCAAGTGATCTACCATCCATAAGTCTAAATAGGGAAGTTTCCTGTATTCATAGAGTTTTAAACAAAAGGAACAGACAACTCACCCATCTAAAACTATCTTCAAGTGATGCACTAGAGAAGATATGTGACCTGTAACCTGAGTTACAAGGATGAAAACACAAACAGAATACATGTTCAACAGAACTTGAATCCGCAGGTATTTAAAACATATATATAGTAACTGATTCTCCAATGTAGTTAAAATTCTTGCTACCTACCTGAACACAGGGGATCAACCTTGTCAAAGTTCTGATAGCAGCACGTCTTATCTCCACAGAACCATCCACTTTAAACAGTCGAATAAGGGCAGGAAGAAGTAGATGCATATGTTCATCCAATGTCCCTACATGGTAATCATAATTAGAAATCCTTTAGATATTATCATGTAAAGATGCTTAAAGTTAGACAGATAGAGAGAACAATAAGCTTCAGTTCAAAACTAACAAATTTAGTTTAGACGAGCATGGGTTAATCAAAGGTTTGAATAAAAGGTTCTCTAGAATAAAACATGAAAATTTCCACTTTCTTAATTTTTCTAACTTGTAAATAACTATAGGGTTATAAAGCTATATACAGATGTTTATTCTTCTTTCAGCATGCTTAAAGAGCATGCCCATGGTCACATGCAGCATCACAGTTACAAAATAATAGACTTAAGTCCCAAAAGTGAAATGAGTGCTACTACTAACCACCAAACACTTCCAGGGTATGGAGAATGTCAAGAACATAGGTGTAGTCATTGCAACGTTCTGCATCGCTCAAAACTTGAATGCAACAAGGAAGAATAGCAGGAAGATACTTCCGAAATTCATCATTGAGAGCCAAGCAAAGCTGCTCAACTAGGTGCAGTACCTAAGAAAGAGAGGTAGGGAGAGTTTAAGAAATAAGATCAGCAGTAAAACAATAATAATCAAGACAATCAATCTAACAATCCAACTGCAGGATACGCAAGTACAAATTACTTGTACATGTAAACTAAAGTATAAAAATACCGGAAAACCACGTGAAGGGCGAGTACTGGCTGGCAAGCTGAATAATGACCATAGTTCGGAAATTAAAGATAGCAGCTCCGGTAAATATTTACGAATATGCTGCATAAGCACATCAAAAACCCAAAATAAAATGCCAGAAGAAAGCCAATATCAATTACATACATGAAATCTTGAAGATATTTAAATGTACCTGACGCACAATGGACACAAGAGTGCCCAACTTCCATGTTATAAAATCCTTCAGATGATCATCACATGTACGAACAATCTGAAAGAGATCATGCAAAACCTACAGAAAGAAGCAAGAAAATAAGCCACGGTTCAGAAAAATAACCAACAAAAAGCCAAGCATAAAAACCAAACTTGGCTGAAAAATTAATAGACAAACCTTTGGCAAGTATGGAACACAACCCAGACCCATTGACTAACCTCGCAAAAGAGAAATTTAATGATTTAAAGAAGTTAAAAAAAGAAAATTTTAATTAAATAGTATCTTGGATAAATATTTTAGGAAAAAGATTAAAATCCATATGTTGAACGCACCTTGAAAATAAACATGAGAGATCCAACCACCTTTTGGTGGTAACTGGCAAGAGAAGGATCCCTAAGAATTCGCATGAGAGAATTGATAGCAACCTGAATTCAGTTATTTTAGCAAATAATTAAGAGGTTCTACTACAAACAAAAACTGTTAAAACAAGCAAGAAGAAAGATAAATTAGGTAGGGCATTACAGTGGAGTAGTAATCTTCAGATGTAGCAAATGATGGCCAAAGGTCCATAGGTAGTTCATCCATTGATGATGGAATATGTTGACCTGAATCACTGGCAGCATGGGTAACATCTCCATGTGACCCAGATAGGCTTTGCTGATTCCTTTTATGCGCATGGGGATCCAAAGCACCCATGATACCAAGAACCTGGGGACGACAAAGTATACTCAGTTTCACAAGAAAGCTGAACCGTTAACTACATCTAAAGTTCAAGAGCAACTACCTTCAGTACTTCTCGTCTGGTAGACCACACTAACTCACCATTCAACAATTTCAGAAGTAAGCCAAGCAATTGAGGGTATTCGTTATATGGAGCTATGACATACCTGTCAGACCCGTTCAAGAAAAATCTCTTAAACACCATCAAAGGAAAACTGGGGAGGCTAACATTTCTAACATAAAACATGCAGAAGTTTAAGAATACTAATTAGTCCAAAGCTCCTCTGGCAAATTCAAAGCAATATAAGATGTCTTACCCGGTACTCTGTACAACTTGACCAAGAGTAGCAACAGCTACTTCACGTTTTGTGACAGCTGCCCCATCCAATAATGCCTCAACAATTAAAGGCATAAGTTCGGAGATATATTCTCTCATTGCAAAACCACCCTAAAATAAGTCATAGTCCAAGAAAGAATAGTAAAAGAAAATGTTATACAAGGAAACTTACAATGAATTACACAGCAACCAAGCTAGGATTCTCATCAGACAGCAAATTTAATACAACATACAACTTATAATTCACAATTAATGCAAACACAATAATCTTTTCCTATGTCTATCAAACTGAATATCTTACTCCAAAAATGATGTCATGTGTGAAAGACTAAAAGCAAACAAACAGAAGTTCACCCACCACTCTAGCAAGATCTCCCACAGTCACAAGAACTCCACTGATAAAACCATTATTGGCATTAACTCCAGTGCCCTCAAGTAGTCGCGCCACAAGAGCCTGAAAAATAAAACATTCAATAACATGATGGCAGAGACACAAAAAAGGAAAATAACCCCAACTCCCCCCCCCAAAAAAAAAAAAAAGAGAGAGGAGCTACTAGAAAAGTGGAACGCGGAAAGAAAATAATTAAATAACACAAGACAAATTAAACCTTGTGCACTGGGGCGATATATGGGAGTATTAGTCGTTCACAGTTGCGTATTAAACAACCGAGCAACTTGGCACTCTCTTCTCTGCATTTGTTATCTGCACTGCTCACAATGCAGGAGAAGTCAATATTTAATGCTGCATAGAGAGGACAGAAGTTCTTTTATCTTTACCTTTGCCCTAAGTATGTCAATAATTGTATGAGATGACGACGAAGTGCTGGAAGAACATATGCCGGATTTTTCTCTGACAATCTCCCAGCCACTGATATTGCATATTCTCGCACATCAAAATCCTAGAGCAACAGAAATATTCTCTATTCATAAGAGTGAAACACAAAGTAATGCAAAAATTGGAACAAAAAAGCACAGCTATTTCAGCACGTTTGAAGGCTAGCTATCAAGCTTAGAACCCTACAGCTGACTCATATGAAACTGTCCTTAATCTAATCAGTATGCATGTCTTCATACTTTTTGCCAAAGGCAATTCCAATAAACAAAGTGAAACACTTTTATGAAAATAATAATCTGTTGGAAAAGACAGCAGAGAGAAAGTGCAGGCAAAAGTGGCTTAAGAATAGTTCGGGCAAGATGGTTACTATTAGACACAATGTCGCATTTAGGAAAAGTTAGAGATGTTAAGAACAGTAATAGCTGCAGAGACCAGACATACTGATCAGCAAAATATAAAGTGTTCCTTAAATATGGAAAAAATGGTAATCAACCCTATTTTGAAGAGTTACAAATCAGGAAATATCAAGTCATTTTAACTATGGAAAACACTATTTTTCACCTTCAAACAAGAAATTAGGTACACATTATTTTTCTAATTTCCTGTACAGTATAAAGAACAATATTATTCATCCCCTTTGTCTAGATACCAAGAAAGTAAAATCTTGTAATCATGATAACATTCTAATAATCTTTTATTTCATAATCCAGCAGCCCAAATATTTAATTGAAGACATGCCGACTGCCAAGACAATTAGTAGGCCTATAAAGCAACGTACTGATAAAGAGGCATATAAAGATGAGAGGAACATTCTTGACAGTATAAAACTGGATTAAATTGCACCTCATCATTTAAAGCAGCAAAAACCGCACTCAGGCTATCAGCCTGTGCTAAAAAATCATCAAAACCTCTATTTCCATGGAGAGAGGAAAATATTGAATGGCGAACAGTAACATCAGCATCTGCAACAGCTGCAATGAGAAGCTTCTCCACAAGCTGTTGAAAACCCAATATAATTTATAAGCGAGCATAATGTATCATAAAGATTCTAACACAGGTAAAACATAATACATTAACATCATCAGTATTGTAACTACTATTGCACAGACGAACAAACCTCCTCAATAAGACGCCTTCGCTTCCCTCCAGCTCGGCTAGACCGACCAGAACCAAATTGTGAGGATGTGATATCAGAAAAGGAATTTGCAACTAATTTGCAACAACATAAAGCAGCATCTTTTCGTGTGGCTCCATCCTCGTCATCAAGATAACGAACAACCGATCCTCTCGCAAACTCAAGAAGTTCATGTCCCTAAACCGCAGAATAATTAGTGCCAAACCATGGTTGACATCAGACACTCCATATAATGTAGGTAAACAAACCTTGAAATTAAAACGAGCAAGAGTCTGCAAAGCAAGCTGAACATGGGCCGAACCACTAAGCTCAGCCACAGGCTGGGGAATATTTGTGGCAGTGCCTCGAGCCACAGCTGGCCTTGCCTGAAAATAATGGGACTTCGAAAGAACCAAGGAAATGCAATCAAGAAGCCGATCTTGAATAGTGGGAAGCAAAGACGGAATACTGAAACACAACCAGTATTTTATAAAATTAATACCCTCAATTAATCCCCAAATACAATCTGAACACAAGGTCGTGACTGCCCACATACCTGACTGTAATTTGCTCAAGAGCTTCAACAAGTGTAGGAGAAAGACCAGCAGAAAACATAATATCAAGGAGACCACGAACATGGGACTCCATTGCCGGTCCCATGGCTTTCGCAATGTTTCCAACACAAGCCAAAGCTTCAAGCGAGGGTCTACCTCTTCGTGGAGCAATCTGTAGATAAATAATATGAAAGCAAACAGTTGGACAACTTCTTTCTTCTCAAATAAAAACAAGCAAACTTCAAATAATAATAATAATAATAATAATAGTAATAAAAAAAACCAACAACATGCAACCAAAAGATAAGTCATGAATCACGAGCCATGAGACTCACTGCATCACGTAAGTGAGAAGTAATTGTCGGCAAATAGTGGACCAGCTCTCCATCCAAAGCACCAGCCATCTCCCCAAGGGCAATAAACCCACTGGCACGTTCAGCTGGTATTCTTAAGACTGTAAGGATATGGTTCATGCATATCTGCAAGATATCAAAAAATCCAAATGCACATAACTGAAATGGGTTAACATGCCGGTTAAGTAATGTGATCGTATATGGAGCAAAAACAACTTACCGTCAAGTAGTTTGTGACAAATCTGTCACGCAGGAAATGTGCAATGCGAGGTAGCAAAGAAGTTATGCTAAGGCGAACAAGGCGATCTCGATGCTCTAGGTATCTAAGCACAATTTCAGCTACTTCTCTGTACCTTGACATCATGAACTCACCAGTGTTCCTGATAAAGATGAAGTTTATGTCACTAACAACACATATACACTTATATATCATTTCATATGACAATAAAATATTTCCTAAATGAAATGGATAATCTTCGTCTCATAGAGGAAGAGCATACTACAAATTGTCTAACACTATAAATATATCTACACATGTATATACATCTATAACCTAATTACAACCTATACTGCAGCAGCTAATCAGCATTAGGTGAAAGACTATCTAGCACATACGTACCTATAGCTGTATTTATTTTACTAACCAATGAGGCATATATGCAAACACAATGCGTATACAAATTTATTTTTCTATTTCTTTCTCCTTTTCTTTTTTCAATGAGGAGGGGGAAGTGATCAAGTGGAGGGAACCAATTAACTCAAAGGTTGAAACAGAAATTAGAGGACTCGAAGTCCTTTTAATTTACAAACAATAAATAAGACCATCACACCAACCTCAAAAGCTCTCCAACAGCAAGCAAAGAACCATGTATACTGTGAATAGGAGCATTTTTTCCCAATCCATCTTGCGTAGCCTCGAACATTCGATAGTACCTATAGAAACACTGAAGGTTGAGCATAGAAAAGAACAAAGAAAACACATTTGAAAAATTGAGTTCAGAAGTTACAAAGAAATGAACATGCACAAGAAACGTAACAGTAAACCCTGCCTCCTCTACAAACAAAACCAACCATCAAACTGGGGCATACAAAGAATGTAAAAAAGCCAAGCAGGTGACAACTCCACCAAGAATAGCACACTATAAAGCACTACTATCGCAAGGCAAGTTATAATTCCTCTATTCTTCTGTTTATTTGCAATTTAGAGAGCATAGTAAGATCCATAGTAGGTAAAAGGGTGGTTTGGAACAAAATTAAGGCAGAAACAGCAAATAGGAACTCAACTCAGACACCGGAAACTACGAAACCATGAAGAGATGTTTCTACATACATTCATTTAAAATAGAAAACTAGGAAGGCTGATGCAGCTATTTGGTTCAAATTTATGAAAAGAAAAAAGAAAAGAGATATCAGAACATCACAATCAATAAACTAACCACTGCACACGCCAACGTGTCTCACGTTTTTCAATAACGCGAAGGCACGCTCGCAATGCCTCCACAGCACGCTCACGAACAGCCAACGTCGGATCCCTCAATGCAACCCAAATAGCATCAACAAATTCAGGTACATGAACATTGAATACAGTGGAAGCATTTTCTGCCATTTCCTTTAGTAGTAAAATGCAAAGGTAGCTTCAATAAAACAATCTTTTACAACAAATGAACAAAATTAAATTAAACAATTTGCAGCAACTTCTAACATAAGATCAAAAATAATAATTATTTTCTAGAAATCCATTCATAAGGAACAATAAAAATCTCACATAGAACGCACCTTCAAAATTAAGACAGCAGCAAAACGGCGATACTCTATTCTATCCCCACGAAGCCACTGCAGGGCAGTTTTGACCTGAGAAACAGGCACATTGTCTAGACATTATTCCCATTGGCTTTGAATTACACTACAAAAATTAGCAATGTCCCCAACAAACCTGAAATTCCACTTCATCCGCAGTCATCGCCCCACCAGCTCTCGCAAGATGGCCAAGAACTTTACTAGAAAGGACTAGTATTTCAGGATCACGCTTAGTCTCAAAAACAGTCCGCATATAATTAGAAAACCTGGAAACCTTGGAGGCATTCTCCCCAAGTGCGACATCTATCAACTCATCAATAGCTCTTAAAGCTCCCATGTTCTGTGCAACATCGTTACTTTCCAACAGGCTCGAAATTCGATCATATAACTGGTCCATAAAACGAGAAAACGCTTCCCCGCTAAGGTCACGAGCTTCTTCTTCCACATGCTTCTTCAATGCTAATGAAGTTCCTTCCTGCTCACAATCAAAAAAAGCCAAAATTATAAAAAGTTTCAAACAAATAAAGGATAATCAAATTAACTGCTAATCTTATTCTTCATTCTTTCAGCTAAGAATCCCGAAAATTCAATTTCAAATTCCTTCCACTTTCTACAACTCAGCAAGAGAAATAGAGAAAGAAAAAAGCAAGGGAGTGAAGTGGAAAAACATCACCTTAGGGTTGCCACGGGTACAGAGGTCAGCGAGTATACGGTTTAGCGCTTCGAAGCTTCCGCCGGCGGGACCAGATGCGGCCAGTCCACAAAAGCGAAGGCTCTGTAAAGTCACCGCCATAAAAACCCCTACCCTGACCACTAACTGCTGAAAATCCAACCCTAAAATGTTAAAAAAATTGTATAAAAAATGCGTATCGGATCTTTGGTTCAAGGCATCGAATCCAACGACGATAAGCTCAAAAAGAAGAAGAAGAAGAAGGAGAGAGAAATTAGAAGAAGAATCGATTAATGACGTTAAAAATACGCGTGGAGAGTGTGCACCACCAAGAAGAACAAAGCTTTTCGCTTTGGCAAATTGGAACTGAGCATTTGACGGCAAAGGCAATTTTGGTGTGGCTGTCCCCCTATCCAAGGATGTTTTTTTTTAGTTATTTACTATAATTCCATCTATTTTCCCCACTATTAACCCAAACCACTATAATTCCATCTATTTTCCCCACTATTAACCCAAACCAAACTTGGTTGAGCCGATTTCAAGTAATTTTGGGGTGTAGATGTTTAGTCACATTTGTATCGAATCGGATTGATTGCTCAAATTGATCAGATTGAAAATCAGTCACGATATCAATTCTGTATTGAATTAGTTGGACTAAGAATTAATACAATCGAAATAAATTAGAAATTTTTTATATATTTTATTTTAAATTTTAATAATTTTTTAAATGAAACTAGTCGAATCAATAAATTAATGGTCAAATAATCTATTCGACTATCGGTCTAGTTTTAAAAATATTAGCTTTAGCCTTAACTTAAATTTCATATTCGACCTGAGTTCAATGGATAAACAACTCGAGTTTGAACAAGTTTAAACTAATTTATTAAATTTCTTATTTAGACTCAAATCCAAGTAAATTATTATCAACATAATAAGGAAAATAATGTAATTTTATAATATAAAGAAATGTTAAAATGAAAATTTTGATTAGGCTCGTAAATTATTTGATTTGAATATTAAGGTGTTCGAATTTAACTTTATCAATAATTATAATTACTCAAATTCAATTCAATAATTATCGAATCAAATTGAACATTTTTTTCAAACTTAAAAGGTTGCAAACACCTATATATCATTCACACCGTAAATGCAATAAAAGTTAATTTATTAAATAGGTTTTATTTTCTTTGTTTCATGAAAAGTTTTTATAATATAGGCGTAATAATTTATTTGGCCCTTAAACTTTTTAAAAAAATTATTTTAGCTTTTTTATTTTTTTCTTCTTTTAGCTCTAAAATTTACTTTACTTATCAAATCATCAAAAATAATGAAAAAGTTAACATTGCTAACATACAAGTGAATTATCACATGGATGCCATAAATAATTAATTAATTTTTAATTTAAATATATAATTATTTTAAAAATAAAATATGTAAAAACATTTTTATTTTTATTTTTTATTTTTAAAAGAAATAATTAATTGCTAATAGGCATACACGTTGCTACGTAGATGCCATGTCAACAAAGTTAATTAATGACTTTTTCATCCATTTTAAGTGATTTGACAAACAATATAAATTTAAAAACTAAAAGAGGTAAAAATAAATAGAAAGCAAAATGACTCTCTTTTTTAATGTTGGAGGATCAAATAAATCATTATGCCTATAATATATTATTTTCAAATTTTCTACATAATAATTTAAAAAAATAAGAGGTCAAAATTTTTCCCAATATAGGAAATCAATATATATGTTAAACAATAAAAATATTTTTATTTGTATTTGTATTTAAATATAAAATTTTAATTTTTATTTTTATTATTTATAAAAATAAAATGGATCGAATTAGTTAGATTAAAAATATAATAAACCCATGCTCGACTTATAAGTTGTATCACCGATTCATGAGCATCTCTAATCAAAAAATTTTTTTGCGGAGTTCATTTATTTATTCAAACTAATCCAAAAATCCAAATTATTGTTCATTTAATATTAAAATAAAAATATTTTATATTAATACATATATTTTATAATTAAATAAAAAATCCAAACAAAAAAAGCATTTTGAAATTATTAAACAATTGTTTCAACCAATAGTATTTGGTAATGGACTTAGCCAGCAGAATTAGATTCCAACGAAATGTTTGGAGTCTCAGTCGGTCCACCCCACGTTCTTAATCGCTCTTCTGCTTGCACCGCCTGCATCATTTTATTAAATTACATTAATTCAATTAGTATTGTATCCATGGATGTTCTATTTCTTTTATTAAGCCTAATATGTACTGATATTAAATTATTTCAATGTAACGTTTTCGGTCTATCCATAGTTTTAATATTTAATATACATCACATATACATGCAATTATACCTCGGTTACATATATATTTATACATTTACATGCAAATAAAAATTTAAATTTTTAAATGTAATGAATGAAAGTAGTTAAGATAAAAGTGTTAAAATGATTTAAAATGTTATATCAATAAATACAAGTTGAAATAAATCTAAAGCTTTAAACACACGAAATGATAGAAAAATATTGAAATTTTGATCGAAACAAAACTTAAATTACTTAGTATCAATTTAAAACAAAAACTATAAGTATGGACTACCGTGTGAATTATCCTATGAATTTGCATCTATGATGTAAAATAAAAAAATTTACATTAGGCGCTGAAATAAAATTTAAAAAAAAAGTATAAATGAATTATAAATTTTAGGGAGGGTTAAAAAAAATTAACTAATGAGGCCCAAGCCCTTTGCATGCCCCTTAACTTCTTCTCCCCTCGGTGTTAAACTCGTGTTTTGAAGTTTTTGAAGGGAGGCTAAAGGCCCCTTTGGATGGACGGAACTCTTTTTGAAGAAGTTCTCGAAGTGTCTTTGTCTCTCGAGCTCTTATCAGAGTCGAGAGACAAAACTTTGGCTTGACGTGGAGTTGGTCTGCTCTAGACGAATGACATTTCAATAACTTTCTTTGAAGGAGTCAACCTCCCGTCAACAAAAATATTTTACACTTATACATCTTTCGATAAATTAATGATTCGTATAACATAAACCTCAAAACACTGATGTACCCATATTATATTCATGTTACTTTTCTGTGTTATGATTTGGTTTACCTCTTTTCGCCAAGTGGCTCGGAGCATTACAAAGAGTAGGATGGTGGTTTGAAGGACGGTTCCGATCAGCATACCGAACCAAATCCCTTGCACCCTCAGCTTAAATTTGAAACCTAGCAAAGCTCCTCCCGGAATTCCAAGTAGATAATAGCAAGTAATGTTGATTAACCCAACATATGCTTGCCATCCTGCCCCTACTGCCACTCCTATACAACCAACAAAATTTAAAACAATAGTTAATTTCTTTTTTATTTTCAATTATCATAGTTTTTATGTCGGGTTGCTCGGATGTAAATATCATATATGGGTATGCATTATGAATTTTTCACATATTTCGATAATTTTTTGTTGTTCTTATATATAAAATACATCAAACACAAGTGTTTGCGTGTAGATTATAAAAAAAGAAGAAGATAAAAGTATTTATCAGACCCTATTATAAAAATCAGATTAAATTAATTTGTAAAAATGATGAAAGTAAGAATGTGGTGATTATATTGATTGTAGAAAAGAAAAACAATAGGTCAATTAACTTACATATTTAGTATAAATCGACTTAACATTAATTTTTGGTCAATTAAGTTTGTTAACCGATTTAAAATGAATATATTATGATAAAAATTATTAAAATAATAAATATATTAATATATTCAACTGATTTAACCGACTTATATATTAATAAAAATATAAATATATTTGAACTATCTTAAAAATATTTAATATTAAGTTGGTCGGTTCAATTATTAAATTCAATAATCATTAACCGTCTAACATGACCAAATAAATCAATCCTACAATTAATGAGAAAAGATTATATAAAATTGTGATTCCACTTTATTCTTATCATTTTTAATGGGAGAATAATAAATCAGATTTTTTTCCTGATTTTTAACTTTTTTCCCCATAAAAATTTAAATTCAACTAAAAATACTAAAAATCAAGAGGAGAAATCTAATTTGTTAGAAAATAATAAGAATAACGTAAAATTACAGTTTCATGCAATCTCTTCTCACAATTAATTTGGAATGATTTTGACTTTTATATACATGAATATTTGACTTTCAAGGACTCTAAATACCTCAAATAATGCTCATGTTTGATATATATATAGATATATATTCGTAGCAAACACATACCAATCCAATGCTCATATGCAAATTCAAATATCGTAGCTAAAAGTAAATCAGATTGCAATACTTTACCATGCAGAACAGGTAAAATGCTATTGAGGAAGATTGTTGCTGCAAGAAAATACCCAAGCTTCGACGCCGCCTTTATAACCAGCTGTTTGTCGGTGAACAACTTCGGAAAATCATGTTTGGTTGCTAGAATAATGGCCATGAAAATAACTCCGACTGCCAAAGATGTTAACACGACCACCACGATCGAGAATTTCGCGGCTTTTGGACGTCCAGCTCCGAGTTCGTTGGACACCCGAACACTGAAAGAAAATAAGCACATAATTATAAGCCAAATCATGGGGATAAGAGATAATGTTGTGAAAGTACTATAAAGATCTCTGTACGTGTTATTAAATTGCATTTTGTTCTATCTACTCAAATAAATAGACAAATTAGTCATTATACATTAAAACAAAAAGAAAATTTGTCTAATCTGTTAAAAAATTCATCTAATTATATTGTTAAAAATTGGTGTGACTAATGGAATTACCAAACAGTAACACGTGACGTGCCACATGTACCTCATGCTGATATACATGGATAAGTTTTACTAGTAGAAATAGATAAAATTTGAAATAGAAGAACCAATTTACTATATGATTCAATGCATAATGATTAATTAATCTATTTTTTAAATAAAAAAAAAAAAAGTAAAATACAATTCGACTCTTAACATAAGAACATTCATAATATTTTTATCAATATAATGTTAAAACCCTGTTGTATATGTAGGTTAAGCAACAAACCTTGCTGCTATGTTGAAACCCAATGTAACCATTGATGTCCAAAGTTGCAAGTTCAAGCTGCAAAAATTGACAACCCAAATTAATAAAGAAAAGTATATTAAAAGTATATTCATTATAGTGGCACTATTTTGATAACAGGACGGGCTGGATTTTTGTTTATCTCAATTTTATAAAGTTAAACTAAATATGATTAAGTTTTGTAAAATTTAAAGAATCCTAGCTAAAATGTATAAAGAATAGTAATGAAATTAGAAGAGAAACTATTTTATCAAAGATATGGAATAAGATGGATTTTATTATCACCTCTATTTGATTAGATTTGTGAAGAGATTGATTTTGGATTGAGTAAATTTAGATTGGGTCAATTTATATTTTAAAATTTTCAAGTAGTTTTGGGTTTAGGTTATTTTAATTTCAAATATTTTAAGATTCAAGTTAATTGGTCTAAGTTATTTAGTCGAACTGTTTTGAGTTTGAGTTATTTTGAGTTTAAATCAAGGATATTTGATTCATTAACTTTTCTAAGCTCAAATTAGATTAGGTTGAATTTCAATTCGAATTAGTCGAGTTGAAATTTCGGATTAAAATTAAAAACAACATACTTAAATTTTAAGATAAAAACCTAATTTGTATTGCTCTAAATTAGAAATATTTATGAATTGACTCGACTAGAAATTTGGTTAAAAAAATTCCAAACCCAAAACTAGGCTCACCTAGCCCAAATGGCTCATTTTATGCCAAAATAGTAAAAAAAATATTTTATTATTATTTCTAAACAATGAAACAAGTAAGATTATGCCTAGTTAAAAAATATAAACATGGGTCTATTCCAAAGTCGGATTCATGAACACATTAACTTCAAATATTTTTTAAAATTTGACTATAATTTCTAGTCCTTAAAACTTGATAATTTAGGTTCACTTTAGTATTTATATTCTTTTTTTAATCCACTTTATCGATTTTTATTCTGAAACTTGAAAAATATAAAAGTTTGATAATGTAGTATAATCTTAGAGTGCTAAATTTAGTATTTTAATAATCGAACCAATGGTTGAATAGGTCAAATTATCGGTTCTCAATTCAACCAGTTCCATTGGTTTGACCTTTGGACCAACAATAATTAAATAATTAATTAAAATATCGTAAAAATCTAAAAAAAATGTTAAACATGTCCAACCTTTTCAACTATCTAGTTTTGTCCTTATTTTTTATTTTTACCAACGTCAAGTAGTTTTCGAGACAATCGGTTCAACCCCTTTATTTGGACTATTATATTTATCAGTTCTCGGTCTATTCAATCGGGTCATGTTCTAGTAACACTAACCATATCTTTAAATCTCGACAAAATTCAAGTTGAGGGACTAAAATAGATTTAATTGTCAAGTTCAATGACCAAAGTGGACAAAAAAGAAAGTACAAGTACTAAAATAGACCTAGTTAACAAGTTTAAAGGCCAAAAGTTATATTATCCCTTTTAAAAAAAGGGTTAATATGTAGTTTACCTTTGAACTTGTTTAAAAGTATCTAGCAAGTACTTTTTTTAAACCTAATTACTACCTAAATCCATATTCCGTCACTCAAATTAATACATCTACATTAACCTATTAATTTGTGCTTAGACATCACTAACATAAATTAAAATGATTTAAGAAGTCTTCTAAAACTACGTACTAGAAAATGACAAACTAACCAGATTGAAATGGAATCTACAGCAAGTGTAGGATCTTTTAAATACCCCACCATCAGAATAATTGCCGTAAAATACCATAGCTCCAAGCTGCAATCATTCATCAAAAATGTCATTTTTCTTACCAAACTTATATATATATATATATACACTTATGTATGTACGTATGTATAAGCGGAGAACTCACCATAACATTACAGCAGATGCAAGCGATAATTTAACAAAACCCCACAATGATTTAAACGCCAACAATGAAAGACCCGTCCATGAATCTGGAAAAAACCCAGCAACCACGTAAATCACCATTGCTATAACTTGAAGCCACCATGAAATATTGCCGGCCATGGCTGCACCGAGTAAACCAAACTCAAGCTTTGTTACCAAAGCCCAATTCAACAAAACATGACAACCCAAGCCGATAATTGATATTATTGTCATAACCCAGACTTTGGTTTGGGATTGAAGGAACTTTTGAATTGGAAAATTCATGGCGTAAGCGAAGAATTGAGGGATCACCATCTTGCAATATTTTCCGGCCAGTTCTGATATGGCTTTGTCTTGTCGGAGTAGATTTAGTATCGGTGTGGCGAGGAGGTAACATGGTGTTAGACATAAAGCGGTTATTCCGGTAATGATCCATGATCGTTGGAGGTAGATTCCGAGCATGTTGTGTTGGCCGGCGCCGACGGCTTGACCGCATAGTGTCTCGAGTGCACTTCCCATTCCTAACTAAAAATGGAGAAAGATCGGTTTAGATTCGAGTTTTGTTCTTCCGATTCTTTATTTTTGAAATGTTTGTGTCGGAAAATTGTTTTCAGCACATTTCGGACATAAGAACGAAGATATGTCTCCGAAGATTCGACTCACTTCAACTAAAAGTAATGGAAGCTTCCTATATCTAGAGGTGTACATAGTGGAGTGGCTAGATTCATTTGATCCGCTTTGGATCAAAATTAAGCTCATGTAAATGTTTTTTTGAATTAAATTGATCTGTCCTCAAAATAAATAAATTATTAAAAATCAGAATAAATAATAATAAAATCTCGTTTTCGTATCAATTAGTTTTTTTATGACTCTCAGGACCGATATCTCGACCACTTTTCAATTCAATTCATCAGTCTAATCTAGTTCAAACAATATTGATTTATACTTTTCAACTTCGAGCTAGTCTTGATTGGCTACTTCTACGACTCTACATTTTTTTATACGTTAAAATATGACATAGGTTCTTTACTCTTCATGAATTTAGAATTTAGCCCCTCTACTTTTTCAAATTTTAAAATTCGGACCCAATCATTAACATTGTTAATTTTTTTGTTAAATTTATTGGCGTGACATTTTAAAATTTAAAAAGAAAAAAATTCACTTTATAGCAAAGTAACTAAAAAATGACGTTATAATGAATATAATTTAATAAAATAATTTTAATAGGGTTAACAGTTGGACTGTATTTTGAAATATGAAAAAGTAGAGAAACTAAATTCTTAAAAATAAAAAAGTATAAGGATTAAATTCTAAATTTATGAACAGCACAAGGACTTACGGCAAATTTTAACTTTTTTTATATTGTTGATTAGAGTTCTAAGACTATAGTATCCATCTTTAATGAATATTCAGACGTAGAAAAACTGAGAAAAAGAAGTGAAAAAAACCATGTTGAACACAAAATTTTGATTGAAATCTGTTTGATATTCATATATATATATATACTCACCATGATACCGAAAACGAAGCCCTCGATCACGTTCGTTGTTATGGTGACCGCAGCGAGTTCGAGCTCGCCCAAATGACCGGCAAAGGCGACGGTGACGAAACCGATAGAGAACTGAGAGACCGATACCAAAATCGCAGGGCCTGCAATCGCCCACATCTTCTTTGATTCACCCCATATGGCATTTTGCTTTACTTCCGATGGCTTTTCTTCTACTTCCAGTGAAGCCATTTTCCCTTTCTCAAATCAAATTATGTGCATTACATACATATATACAGCATGCAATAAACAAGTTGGTAGTTAGGGACCAAACCATAAATATTTTATGGGTAAATTACAGTAGAGGTCACCCATATACAAAAAGATACAAAATGGTCATCCAACTACTTAATTGAATAATTGAGAGACCATTTTATAACTTTTTATGGCCCGAGTAACCAAAAAAGGAAAAAAAACCATAGTTGAGTGATCATTTTGCAACTTTTCATAGTTCGGTGACTACTAATGTAGTTTACCCTTATTTTATTGGGAGTCGAGGTAAAAAATATAAATTCAATTGGCCAAAGCTAAAAGTTTAAGGCTTGATATATCATTTGGTACCCGAGTTTGACATTTTTCCCTAATGTGGTACTTGTATTATTTTTTTATCTAAATTGGTACTTGTATTTGACAATGTTACATATTTTAATACCCAAAGGTAACACTATTAACTTTTAATGTTTAATTTCGGGTTTAAAGTTGATTTGATGAAAGTTAACTGTTAGTATTATTAAATTTAAATTTTTGCGATTTTGTTAATAGAATATATTCAGTGTTAATTGTTAATTTATTTAATTTTGTGTTCAATCTATCAAATGTAGTCCGATGTATATGATTTAATTCAGTTTTAAGGTTTATTTGATGAAAGTTAATTGCTATTATAATTAGCTAACTATGAAATTTTCATCAAATCAACTTTAACACCCGAATTAAACACTTAAAAGTTAACATTGTTACCTTCAAGTACCAAAATGTATAAATTTTGTCCAATACTGGTACCACATTAAAGAAGTGTCAAACTCATGTACCAAAATGCATATTAAACCAAAATTTAATGTTAAAAATGCAAAATTTGAATTACAAATTTCTAGGAGGGGTCAAAAATGAAATTTCACCGTTTTATCCAAGGTGCCAAATCCAAAGCCTCTAGTCCCTTTGGATTGGCCCTTTATCTATCCTATTTTACCGACTGTTTTCGGACATGGCGTATGAGATATGATCGGTCAAATTTGATCTTGGTCCTTCTTATTATACTTAAATTTGATTTTAGTCTTTATACTTTAATTTGATATTATTGGTTTTTCTTCTTTTATAATATCAGTTGTCGGTTCAAATCATTAATTATTTTGATTAAAACATTATGATAAATATTCTTTTGGGAATCGAGGTAAAAATATAAATTCAACTGGCTGAAGCTAAAAATTTAATGTTAAAATTCAAAATCTGAATTACAAATTTTCAGGAGGGGTCAAAAATGAAATTTCACCATTTTATGTATCGTACCAAATCCAAAGCTTCTAGCTCCCTTGGGTTGGCCCTTTCTCTATCCTATTTTTTGTTTGACCTGTTTTGGGACGTGGGGTATGAGATATAATCAGTCAAATTACGGTCTTGGTCCTTCTTATTGTACTAAAATTTGATATTTAGTCTTTATAATTTATTTTGATATAATTTAATCTTTTTACTTTTATAATATTGTTAGTTAGTTCAAATCATTAACTATTCCAGTTAAAACATTACGATAAATATTTTATTGGGAATCAAGGTAAATATATATATTCAACTGACCAAAGCTAAAAATTTGATGTTAAAAGGCAAAACTTAAATTATAAATTTTTAAAAGGGGCCAAAAATGAAATTTCACTATTTTATCCTGGTGCCAAATCCAAAGCCAGTAGCCCCTTTGGGTTGGTCCTTTCTCTATACTGTTTTTGTTTGACCTATTTCTAGGCATTGTTCACAGTTTTAACTATTTAAACTAATTAATGACATTATAAAATTAAAAATATCAAATTAAAATATAAAGATTAAATCATCGGTTCAAGTATTGTAAAAGTGTAAAAACCTCAATTTAACCGATACAATACTCCAAAAACCTTACAAGTACAATAAAAAAAGTAACACACCGGAATCAAATACTTGCACTCGAGTTCGAGTATCGTAACCGGTAGAAATGGCTTACCAACAAAAAAATGAGGACTAATTTGCAAAAAAAAAAGAAGAAGAAGAATTCCATGGTTGCTTCAAATGTATAATAAGAAAGGTTTATTTATTAATGGTTTTAGGTTTCAAGAAAGCGATTTATAACTTCAGGGTTTTCTTCATTTGAGGACTTAGTGTTTTAATGTTTGATTTTTGCATTAGTTTCTTTTGAAGCAAACTTGTAAAATAAAGTGCTAACTACAATTATATTCGTATATTAAATTATAATCATAATTAATATAACTGTGTAACTACGATTATAATCAAATTATTACATGCACAAATATTTGGATTTAAGACCGGAATAAATATGAATGGGATCACATGTGGTGAGACTTTGCATTTCTAGAGAAAAGCTCGAGTTCAAATATTGGAGATAATGTTATTAGGAGGGGCACCACGAGTTGCAAAAAAATTAATCTTTATAGACCTATGAAAAAAAAAACCCGATAACCTACCATATAAAGTTACAAGGACTTCGATGCTCTTTAAACAAAATCTTGAATTTGGTTTTGTGGATGTAAAAAAACAACAATGAATAAGATTTGTGCCCTGTTTATTTAAGAGTTCGACTCGAAACTCGAAGCTTAGTATGATAGTTAACTACAAAAATATTTTAGATAAAAAAATCATAATAAAAAAATTTAAGGTCTTCTTATAAAATTTCAAATATAAGTATGACTTAATGAGAGTATAATATAAATTAAATACATGAAAAAAGTCTCTTTGCTAATACTTA
This sequence comes from Gossypium arboreum, assembly GCF_025698485.1. Classification (NCBI taxonomy): domain Eukaryota; kingdom Viridiplantae; phylum Streptophyta; class Magnoliopsida; order Malvales; family Malvaceae; genus Gossypium; species Gossypium arboreum. Next base: position 122,661,160 of record NC_069070.1, on the reverse strand, counting down.
AAAGATAATTTTTTTAATTTCACATTGAAATACATGAAAGCAAAAAAGATATCGGTAATCACATTTTCATTTCGATTTCTTCCCGATATTAGTAAAAGTGCTATAAACACTTTTGTACTAGAAATCTGATTGTGTTTTGTCTCATTTATGCAAAAAAAGAGTAAATTAATTTTTGTACATTAGATCAAAAAATAAATGGGTCAATTTTATTAAAAATTTCATCTATTTTTAATGTTAAAAGCTAAATTGCTCTTTAATCTATTTTATTACTTAGGAGTTGTGCGAGATGAAAGTCCCATGCACGGTTTTGAATGAGAGAAAGAAGTGAAGAATCCTCTTTTCGACTTAGACTCTCTCACTCTAGTCGTTGCTTTTCTTTCTGTTACTTCGAAAGTAGCTATTTCAACTTCAACCACTTGAATTTTCGATATTTTTTTTTATTTCTCATCAAACGAATGACATCTTCTTATGAAATTCCTAACTATTCTTATAAAGATTAATTTACTCATTTTTAAAATAACAAAATATAATATAATTATTAATACAAAGAGGTCCATAATATTTTTACCCAATATTCTATAAAAGCTAAGACCATAATTTGATGAGACGTTGTTTTCGTAATAACAATGGCGACTTTCTTGTATTAAGTTGTGAACTTTGTATCTCCTCCACAGATCCTACCAGAATAACTGTCTCAATCAACAATTCATTAGTTGAGAAATCAAATCATTAAATTATTGGGTTAAAATATCTTTTCAATCCTTTTACTTTTACAAAAATTGATATTTAATCCTTGTACTTAAAAAGTTTAAAAATTAAGTTCAATCATTAACATTATTAATGTTTGGATTAATATCCATCTATAAGTAAAAGAACATACCTTATACTCAAGTTGATATGACTATCATTGTCGAAGATTGGACACAAAAGTTATTTAAATTTTAGTTTGTAAATTTGTGTCGTTCAAAGTTTTATGAAAAAAATTAAATTGTAAAAGATAAAGGAAACGAGAGCTTTGGATTTGTGCACACGACATTAATTTTAACAGTCTGGTGACTTAACAAAAATATTCAAATAATTCAATGACTATTTTGTAATTTTTTAAATTAAGGACTAAAACATAAATTTACTATTCAACTTGGATTTGGATTAGATTTAAAAATCAAATTTAAAATTTTAATTTTATTAATTAAATAATAATATGTATATAAAAATAGAAGTGTGTGGTGGGGAAAATGACAAATATTTGAGTTTGGCAATTCAAAGAGATCTTTTTGCAGAGCCATAATTATTGGCAGTGAAGCAAATTTCAAAGGCACGTGAATTGGACTAAGTAAAGGACGCAAATTTTACTACTCAAAGTATGTGACTTTTGGCATTTTACGTACAAATACTGTATATTTAGATATAAAGATAATATTAAATTTAGTCTTTAATGTTTATATTTTATCAATTTATTTTATTTTAAAAAAATTAAATTTAAAGAGTTGCATTATTTTTAATAAAATATTGATATAAACGTTAAAATTTTAAACTTGACAATATTAATTTTTAAAATAAAATTTTAAATTATTACTTGTCATTTGAATTATTACATCAATATCGTTAAAAATTAATATTTTAATTAATATTTATATTAAAAATTTATTTAATTTATTTAAAAATTTAATGGTAAAATTTATCTTTAAAAAATAAATATAAAATTAACAAAAATATCAATATCGAGGACTAAATTTGACACTAACATCGTTCATTTCGGTCCAAATTGAATCTCCATAATCCGGCAAGTCATTCTCTCTACACTTCACTTTACCTCCTCCGTCATAAGCACGCCCTTCATCGCTCGCACTTGTACTCATACTTGTGTTAATAATTAATTGACCTTAACTTGTAAAATGAATATTTAATCAATTAAACGACGTCAACTGTATCAAAGAGTGAGGCCCATACTTGACAGATTGGGCTGTATTTGTTGACTATTTGAGTCCCTCGTTAACTTGCTTGACATAAAATCAAAAAGAAAAAAAGGGTTAAATTGCAATGGTAGTCACTCAACTATTATTAAATTTATTTTATCACTTAACTATGAAAAGTTACAAAATAGTCAACTTACTATTCAACTTTTTTTTTATCACCGGCTGTTAAATTACTAGCGAAACATAACTTAGTAGCTTTTAAAATTGGTATAATAGGAACTTTAACACTCAACATTTTCACATTATGTAATTTAGTCTTTTTTGTAATTTTACTTTTTTTTGTGACATTGAAGGTTAATTTTAAAATAACGAGAAAAAGATTAAATTTATTATCTTGAATTTTTGGTATATTTTCGATCAAATTTAGCTGATAATTTTTTTTAACTTTTAAAGTGAAATAGTCACACAGAAAAGCAAAACTACAAAAAAGACAAAATTATATAATGTGTAAACGTTGAGAGTTAGACTTTTTTAGAATCAAAACAAAATTGATACAATGTATAAATGTTGAGGGTTAAAGTTGTTATTATGTCAATTTAAAATAAAGTCACAGCTAGTCTTCTAGTGACAAAAAAATAAAATTAAATAGTTCAGTTACTATTTTGTAACTTTTAATAATTAGATGATTGCAAATTGACTTTTCAAGGAATAAAATATTCAGATTTCGTTTGGTAGAAAATTATAAATTTGCTCTTTTGTCCTATATTAAAATTAAAATTTACAGTGACCAAAACATAAATTTACTAATAATTTAATGACTTTAGTTGTAATTTACCCTCCTATAAATTTCGTAACAATTTTGTATTTTATTTCATCATATAGTATGGTCCACCTTGATGTTAACCTTTTTTTTGTTCTATATTAAGCAAAGCTTTTTTTATGTTACAACAATGGCTTCTTCAAAGCAAGCATAGTAGAGATTAATGGATGCCACCATAGCTCAAAAGAAAAAATCACAGCAGTTCTAGCAAAAAAAGAAAAAAAAACATGTCTGGGTTTGAAGCAGACAACAATGGCGTCTCCATTTCAGTTGCAGCTGACCACAAAACTGTTGCAGATTTTGAGGTTTCGAAGAAACCTAAAAGGAACAAGTTTGCTTTTGCTTGTTCCATTCTTGCTTCTTTAGCTTCTATCTTGCTTGGATATGGTGAGTTCTTTTTTTTTTTTTGGGATCCTCCATTAATGTCTGGTTTTAAAGCTTTTATCACCTTTGTTGGAAAGAAAAATGAAGAGTTTTCATTTGTGTGAGTGTTTTTTTTTTCTGGTTTAATTTTACTTTCAGTCTCTGTGCTTTTTAGACTTTTGAAATTTAGTCCCATTGTGTTTTAATTCAAGGAATTCAATCTTTGGTCTAATTTTAAATTTCATCCCTGTACCAAATGTGAGAAGCAAATATGTTTGAACTAGGTTGGACCGATCGGTTGGACTAATTAGACCAAGAATCGATTGGGTACCAATCTAGAGAAAGTTATTAGATTGGTTAAACTGGGTAATTGAATTAGATTTTTTTAATGGTTTATTTAATTAAACCGGTCAGACTGTTGGATCGACATACAGGTGGCATGACCAGTTTGACCACCAATCCGATTCTGAAAACCTTTGTGAGAAGTTAATTAATTCCTCTACTTTAAACTTGTTAGAATTTGGTCATTTTACTTTATGAAAATTGAGGAATTAGTCAAATTGTTGATAAACAAATTGATAATTTGTTGCATATAAATTACTGAAGGTCAAATGTTTAACAAAAAAATTTAACCGTTATCATTTTGGATTAAATTTTCAATTTCCATAAAATATAAAGGTCAAACTATGATAAGTTAAACAAAGGGATTAATTTATCTATTTTTATAAAGTAGGGGATCAAATTTAGAAATAAACCATTTTTTACCATGTGATTTAAAAACTACGCATAATGTCAAACTTGGCCCCAATATTTATATTTTTTTCAATTTAGCCATTATTCTTTTTTAGTTAAATTTAATCCTTAAATTTTTAAAAATGGTCAAATTGGTTTTTTACAGAAATGTTGATTAACACATTCATTTTTTTAATGATGTCCATGTGACAACTCACACGACAATTTAAATACACTTTAATGCTAACATAACACTATTTATCTTATATGTCATACCAACAAATAATTTTAAAATACAAAAAAATATTTAGAATTAAAGTAATTATAAAAAATTGCATTTTTTTAGAAAATAGCATGAAATCTACCATATTTTAAATTTTAATTATTTTGTTTATATATCTATTTTTTTTCATAGATATCGGAGTGATGAGTGGGGCTATTATTTATATAAAAGATGATCTGAAAATCAGCGACGTTCAAGTTGAAATCCTCGTCGGAATTCTAAACTTGTATTGTCTTATTGGAGCATACGCCGCCGGTAGAACCTCTGATTGGATAGGTCGTCGTTACACCATTATCATCGCAGCCGCCATCTTCTTTGTAGGAGCTTTGCTCATGGGGTTCGCCACGAACTACGCTTTCCTCATGGTCGGTCGTTTCGTCGCTGGAATCGGCGTCGGTTTTGCCTTACTGATTGCTCCGGTATACACCGCCGAAGTCTCTCCGGTATCCTCTCGTGGCTTTCTCAACTCATTCCCCGAGGTCTCATATCCTTTGAATTTTTATTTAGTTATTTTCATTTTTTATATAAATGGGATTCGAATTAATTTTAAAAATTCTAATTAATTTGCGAATTAATTGAATTTTTAGTATAATTGAATAAACTTAATACTATATTCTAATGTAATTTCCCCTTTTGTGAAGGTTTTTATTAATATTGGTTTATTGTTGGGGTACGTTTCCAACTATGCATTTTCGAAGCTACGACTCGACTTAGGATGGCGGGTAATGCTTGGCGCCGGTGCTATTCCATCGGTTTTCTTGGCTATTGGGATTCTTACAATGCCTGAGTCACCTCGTTGGCTGATTATGCAAGGTCGATTAGGTGAAGCTAAGACTGTTCTCGACAAAACTTCAGACACCAAAGAAGAAGCCCGTGGTCGACTTAGTGACATCAAAGCTGCAGCCGGAATCCCAGAAGATTGCATCGATGACTTTGTCCAGGTCCAAAAGCAGACCCATGGCGAAGGTGTATGGAAAGAATTATTTTTACACCCTACACCAGTTGTTAAACACGTGTTGATTTGCACCGTTGGGATCCATTTCTTCCAACAAGCTATAGGCTTAGACTCTGTCGTATTATATAGTCCTAGGATCTTTGAAAAAGCTGGGATCACATCGTCAGACCATAAGCTACTTGCCACTGTGGCCGTTGGACTTTCCAAGACGATCTTCATCTTAGTGGCGACATTTTTACTTGACAAAATCGGGCGACGTCCGTTGCTCCTCATCAGTTCTGGTGGCATGGTCGTTATATTGGTTACACTCGGATTTTCATTAACGATCATTGGCCATTCAGACAACAAAATAACTTGGGCTATCGGATTGTGCATCACCATGGTTTTATCTTCTGTGGCAGTTTTCTCGATAGGGATGGGACCCATTGCGTGGGTGTATAGCACGGAGATCTTCCCCTTAAGGCTACGCGCTCAGGGAGCGAGTATAGGAGTGGCGGTTAACAGGGTGACCAGTGGTGTAATCTCGATGAGTTTTATTTCATTATACGAAGCTATTACCATCGGCGGAGCATTTTTCTTATACGCCGGGGTTGCGTTGGTGGCGTTTTTCTTTTTCTTCACTTTCTTACCAGAGACTCAAGGGAAAACACTTGAGGAAATGGAAGGGCTTTTTGGTAAATTGGTGGGATGGAGGGAGGAGGCTCAAAAGTTGAAGAGAAAAAGGAATATGAATGAAGCTAACCATCAGATCCAGTTAGGCAATAATTTAGCTACAGATCGCCAATGTTAGGAAATAAATTGTAGCTTATGAATTAACTTCGCTCAATCCAATCACTCTAAATCAACAAATTATTTTATGATCCTTATCACCATATACATAATTTTGGTAATTTTTATCTTAAATCCTAAAATATCGAGGAATAGCAAGATTTGGGATTTAATGTTAGGGTTTGAGGTTTAGGGTTTAAAATTCTAGGTTGTGTATCTAAGGTTCAAGGTTTTAGATTATGGATTCCATGAAATATTAGGTAAAATTATGCAATTGGCCACTGTAATTTGTGTAAGTTGTAGATTTAGTCTCTGTATTTTAATTTGATTAGTTTTAGTTATTCTACTTTTCGAATTCTGAAATTTTAGTCCTAAGGTAGTAGTTAAATTTATTCGGTTAAATTCTACTATTAGTCTTATACTATCTTTAAAGTTGTAGGCTTAGTCCACTTGAATTTTAGAAGTTTGGTCTTGATGCAAATGATAATCGTTAAGTCCATTAACTAGTTTTTTTGTGAACAATACGTGAAAACAATAAGCTGGCATGATATTTCAAATGGAACAATATGTCTGCCGCATCAAATTTTGAAAATAATAGAGCTTAGCTTAAAGAATTTAATAGCTACCATTTAGTTAAGACTAAAATTTTAAAATTCAAAAAATAAATAAACCGAAAATGACCGAATTAAAGTATACAAATTAAATCCACAACTTTTACATAATGCAGGGACAAATAACAAAATTTAACCTAAATATTATGACTACAATTATGAAAAAGGAAGAAAATAAATAAATAAATTTAAGATAACATGGAAGAGTGGACAGTGCTCCATAGAGTATATATGGTCCACCTTGATGTTAACTCCTTTTTTGTTCTATTTAAAGACAACAATGGCTTCTTCAAAATTAGCAAACTTGACGGAGATTCATGGCTGCCACCATAGCTTGAATCTCTAATACTTACAACATTAAAGAAAAAAAAAACATGTATAGGTTTGAAGCAGACAACCATGGCGTCTCCATTTCAGTTGCAGGCGACAATAAAACTCTTGCAGATTTTGAGGTTTTGAAGAAACCTAAAAGGAACAAGTTCGCTTTTGCTTGTGCCATTCTTGCTTCATTAGCTTCTATCTTGCTTGGATATGGTGAGTTGTTTTCTTTTTTCCTCCGGGTAGACTAACACCCAATTATTACGTTTTGGTCACTTAACTTCAAAAAATTACAAAATGGTTATTGAATTATTCAGAAGTTATTAAATATTTTTTAAAAAAAAGCAAGTCTAGCTAGCAAGCTCCAAATGATGATTCAACGGTCGGCACGGTGGATCAATACCCATGTACAAATAAAAGAACATACCTTAGATTCAATTCGATTACAGTAAGTGGAAAGAAATGATTTTTTTTTTCAGTTTGATTTTATTCTCACCCCCTATACTTTTTAGTCCTTGAAATTTAGTCTCTTTGCCTTTAATTTCAAAATTTCAATCCTTAGTCTGAATCTAAATTTCATTCCTATACCAAAGATCGAGAAGTTTAGATCATATACTTTAATTTGTTAAAATTTGATCATATGAAAATTAAGAAATTAATGAAATTATTCATAAACACACCCACTTGAACAATTACTACTTTTTGCTAATTTGTTGAGTATAAATGATTTTTTTGTTAATTTCTACGGTTGATTTGTAGGTCAACGATTTAATAAAAATGTCTAACAACATTGGACAAACTTTTATTTTTGTAAAGTATAAGGATAAAATTATTACAAAATTAAAGTAATGGATCATGTTCTCAATTTTCATAAAGTAGTGGGGTTAAATTCATAAATAAACCTTAATCTTTTACTATGTCTAATTTAAAAATTAAAATTTCATTTCATAATAATGTTAATAAACTTCCGTTGGATTTTAAATATTTAATATTTAAAATCTAATTAATAAAACATATTTAAATTTAACAAAAATCACTTGAAAATGTTATTAAATTGACTTTAATTTCTAAATCAGATAATTTGAGGGATTAAATTTCTAAAATTGAAAGTAGAGGGACTAAATTTTATAGTAAAAAAGTACAGGGACTGATGGTATAATTAGACTCTTTCTTTTTGCATAGATATTGGGGTGATGAGTGGGGCTATTCTTTACATAAAAGACGACCTGAAAATTAGCGACGTTCAAGTTGAAATCCTCGTCGGAATTCTAAACTTGTATTGTCTCATCGGAGCATACGTCGCCGGTAGGACTTCCGACTGGATAGGTCGCCGTTACACCATCGTCGTGGCCGCCGCCATCTTCTTTGTGGGAGCTTTGCTCATGGGGTTCGCAACGAACTACCGGAATTGGCGTCGGCTTTGCCTTATTGATTGCTCCGGTGTACACCGCCGAAGTATCTCCAGCTTCTGCTCGTGGCTTTCTCAACTCATTCCCTGAGGTCCTATATCCACTAAATTTTTTTTAATTTTTATATTTATATTATTTTACTATAAAATTATAATTAATAGGAACATTTAAAAAAAAACAAATTAACTCCTTTTAAAATTTTTGCACTTAATTGAACCATTGATTAATAAAATTGACTAAATAAATCTTTGTCCGTATTTTTAACAGCAATGTTTATGACCATTAATAAATCGTACATCAACATTGATCCATGACGTGACAATGCCACATCATCCTTGATTGTTGATTGTCAATGTCAATGAAATGACTTATTTAATCAATTTTGTTATTGATTTTTTTGAAAAATTTTCAAGACTTATAATAACATCAAACCTAATAAATATGTAATTAATTGAAAATTAAGGATAATCGAATCAACCCAAACTGAATTTAATGGGTTTGAATTTGCTCGGTTCATTAGTTTTTAAAAAAAATTAAAATTAATATTTTTCATTAATTTAAATAGAAAATATTTTTTTTATTTCTTTAAATAATGAATTAAATGAAAGAATAATTTAGTTTGGTTTGAATAATTCAATGGAACTCAAGAACTATGATTACGTGACAGTGACAAGGAATATTAAATGAGTGAAATGTGATGTATTTGTCGAACTTTTCTTTTGAAGGTTTTCATTAATGCTGGTTTATTGTTGGGGTATGTTTCCAACTATACATTTTCGAAGCTGCGAGCTGACTTAGGGTGGCGGGTAATGCTTGGTGCCGGCGCTATTCTGTCAGTTTTCTTGGCTATTGGGGTTCTTGCAATGCCTGAGTCACCTCGTTGGCTGATTATGCAAGGTCGATTAGGTGAAGCTAAGATAGTTCTCGACAAAACTTCAGATACCAAAGAAGAAGCTCGTGGTCGACTCAGTGACATCAAAGCTGCCGCCGGAATACCAGAAGATTGCACCGATGACATTGTCCAAGTCCAAAAGCAAACCCACGGCGAAGGTGTGTGGAGAGAATTAATTTTACACCCCACACCAGCTGTTAGGCACGTGTTGATTTGCGCCATTGGGATCCATTTCTTCCAACAAGCGATAGGCTTAGAGTCTGTTGTTTTGTACAGTCCAAGGATTTTTGAAAAAGCTGGGATCACATCGTCAGATCATAAGCTACTTGCCACCATGGCCGTTGGATTTTCCAAGACAACCTTTATCTTAGTGGCCACATTTTTACTAGACAAAATTGGACGACGTCCTTTGCTCCTCATCAGTTCTGGTGGCATGGTCGTTATATTGGCTACACTAGGGCTTTCATTAACCGTCATTGGTCATTCAGAAAAGAAACAAACTTGGGCTGTCGGATTGTGCATCACCATGGTTTTATCTTCTGTGGCAGTTTTCTCGATAGGGATGGGACCTATTACGTGGGTTTATAGCACAGAGATATTCCCATTGAGGCTACGTGCACAAGGAGCAAGTTTAGGAGTGGCGGTTAATAGGGTGATGAGTGGTGTAATCTCTATGAGTTTTATTTCATTGTACAAAGCTATTACCATTGGTGGAGCATTTTTCTTATACTCCGGAGTTGCGTTGGTGGCATTTTTCTTTTTCTTCACTTTCTTGCCGGAAACTCAAGGGAAAACGCTTGAGGAAATGGAAGGGCTTTTTGGTAAATTTGTCGGATGGAGAGAAGAGACTAAAAAGATGAAGATGAAGAGGAAGAGGAATGAAGCTAACGATGACGAAATAGGTAACGATCAAATCCAATTAGGGAAAATATATCACTTCCCTACCCATTTTAGGCAATAAATACATCAACATAGTGTGAAAATTTATGTAAGAAACATTTTTATTTTAAAATTTATATTGAAAATAATTGAATTTTTTTAGAAAAATAGTAAAATTAAAGGTTTATGATTCATTGAGTGATAGAGTATAGTAGAGACCCAGTGGCCATGGCCCCCACTAAAATGGTAAAATTTTAATTTAAGCCTTTTATAATTTATAAAATTTTAAATTAGTAATAGTAAAATTACACTTTGGCTCCAAAAAATTGATAAAATTTAATTTAATCTTTAAAAATTATAAAGATATAGACTATTAAAATGATGAAATTTTATTTTTACTATCATAAAAATATACAATGACATTTTCATCCTTAAGGTTGTATGAAATGATTAAACCCAAACAACCTCGACGAGGAGTGAATTAAGAACCATCCGCAAACTAATTTGACGAATGATCAATCACGGGCCACTAGACAACCAACCACATATCTCACCCTACTAAGATATAAATATAGAATACATTTAAATTTTAAATCTCAACAATAATCAATCTTATAGTCTTTTCTCTCTCTCTCTATATATATTATAATTTATTAATATACACAAATAAAGGGCTAAATACTACAAACATATATGTATATGATTGTTAATCTTGTGTATAGGATATATATCAAAATATTGGATTATTGCAAAATTTATTCAAATTATCATATATATAACTTATATATAATTTTACAATATATTTCCAAAAATGCCCTTCAAGCTCCAATAATTGAGGGGCAAAAAGTAAGGATTTTCATTTGCATTAGAGGTGTGATAAAGGGATAAAGATGTCTTAGACAATGCATGAGATATGCAAAAAAGATGGGACAATTATGAAGCTAGCATGTGATGTTTTTGTCCCATAGTCTCTCTCCTTTGAAACAAAACATGAATGTGTGTGGTCTAAATTGATTCTTTTTTTATTGATAAGATAAATTGATGTGTTTTTTTAATTATTGACTGCATCAGGATTTGGTGGGGGACCTGTTTATTATTATTATTATTATTATTATTAAAATGGGTCCTCTACCTATGATTTTTTGGTAAAATTTTAGTTTTAGTCCTTTTAGTATGTCCAAATTTGTGATTTGCTCCTTATATTTTAATTTAACTTAATTTGGTTCTTTTGTTTATATAATATCATTTGGTTATTCCAAATAAATCACATCAGTTAATTATTTCAATTAAAATCAATTATGATGCTAGAAAATTTTAAGAAGGAATAAGATAAATAAGATTCTAAAATTTTAGGGGAATAATAAAAAATTATTAAAAGAATTTAAATTTAATTCTTAATTGTTTAGAGGATAAAATGCAAAATTTTCATTAATCAAAGGGTTAAAATGACTTAAAGTAAATAATTAATTATTGTTAAGGACTTGAATTACATTATCATGTTTTACCAATGGCCAAGACCTTTATTTATCCCTAGCGATTTAAAGAGAAAAAAACCTATTCCAACATAAAGAAAGGTAACAAATTAACCGGAATAGTTAATCGTGTTAGCTGTTGTGATGAACTATAAAATTATAAAAGTAGATAAATCAAATCATACCAAATTAAAGTAATACAAAATTTGAACATAATTGAAGGATCAAAACATAATTTCATCAAGGTTTATATTGCATTGAATACAAGTCAACAAAATACGACAACAATGTCCAAAATTGACGTAACCTTTGCTTTTTTGTTTTAATTTCTAATAATAATAATAATAATAATAATAATAAAGTTGACTAAATTATTAGTAAATTTATATTTTGATTATTTAATTTTAAAACTTACAAAATTATTATTGGATAATTTGAAAGTTTTCATTTTTCCACCTATGATTTTTATATTAAATTTTAGTTTTAATCCTTTTGCTGTGCCTAAATTTTTTATTTAGTCCTTATATCTTAATTTAACTTAATTCGGGTTGTTTTATTTATATAATTAGTTAGTTCAAGTAAATAATACAATTAATTATTTCAGTTCAAATCAATGATAATGCCAGAAATTTTTAAGGAATATCGAGATGAAAATATAAAATTTTAGGGAAAAACTCGACAAAAATTGTTAAAAGAACTTGAATTCTAAATATTTTGGTGTGACCAAACATATAAAAATTTCTATTAATCAAAAGGTTGTAAGGACTTAAATTGATAATTAATTATTGTCAAGGGACTAAACAATATCCCATTTTACCAAGGACCTAAGGCCTTATCCCCTATCTTCATCACTATAAAAATATTTAAATTTTTCTTAAAAACACTAATTCCAACACAAATAAAAAGGACATCAACATTTTAATGGGGATAATGAATGGTATTATCTGTTTTGATCAATAATCGACATTATAAAAATAGACAAATTAAATTATATTAAATTAAAATATGAAGATTGAATCCAAAATTTTAAGATAGTTGAAGGACCAAAATATAGTTTGACCATGGTTTATATTACATTGCATACAAGTCAACAAAATGCGACAGTTATGTCCAAATTTGATGTTTGTAATAATAATTAATTTGGCCTTTTTATTAATTAAAAAAAAACAAATTCCAAAACTTTGGAGATAATATTCTTTTGTCTTGCAGAGATGACAAAAATGGCTGGTTTAGGACCCGAAAACGGTGGCGTTTCAATTCAGCAAGCAGCTTTTGTAAAGAAACCAAAGAAGAAGATGTTTGCTTTTGCTTGTGCTGTAATGGCTTCGTTAACTTCCATGTTACTCGGTTATGGTAAATAAATTAAGTTCCATTTTTAAAGCTTTTTTGGGGTACTTTTTCAGTGACGATTTTGGGCTAAATTCATATTTATACCTATATAGATATAGGTGTGATGAGTGGAGCTATAATGTTCATAAAGAAGGATTTGAAAATCAACGGCGTTCAGATTGAAATCCTGGTCGGCGTACTCAACTTGTATTGCTTAGTTGGTTCAATCATGGCCGGAAAAATAGCCGATTGGATTGGTCGTCGGTACACCATCGCGTTGGCCAACGTTATTATCTTCGCGGGTTCTCTATTCATGGGCTTTTCTGTCAACTACGCTTTCCTTATGGTCGGTCGTTTCGTTGCCGGTATCGGCGTCGGCTTTGCCCTTATGAGTGCCGTTCTTTATACCGCCGAAATCTCCCCGGCTTCTTCCCGGGGTTTCCTCACTTCATTCCCTGAGGTAATTTGTTTGGCTTTTTATGTATTGCAGGGAATAAATAAAATAAATCCTAAATACATCAATTTATTCTTTGTAGTATTAAAATAATCAAAATTTATATTTATATAAAATATATTAAAAGTTATTTCCAATTTCAAAAAATAAAAACTCTTGTTAAATATTAAATGATAATTTTAAATAGTAAACATTAAATTTATTTCAATTTACGTTATTTATTCTTTTTAATAAATTAATTTATTTAATAATAGAGGATTAATTTAATTATGTACTTATAGTACAGGTACCTCCAAGTAAATTCACTTTTTTCCTTTTTCTTTGTGAATGAGATTGTAAATGTAAGAGTTTTGATATTTGTAGGTGTGTATTAATAGTGGGATATTGTTGGGATATGTTTCGAACTATGCGTTTTCGAAGCTTCCGATTAAGATCGGATGGCGGTTAATGCTCGGCGTTGGAGCCATCCCATCGATTTTCTTGGCATTTGCAGTTTTAGCAATGCCGGAGTCGCCGCGTTGGTTGGTCATGCAAGGTTAATTGGATGAAGCCAAGGTTGTGCTTGATAAAACTTTAGACACCAAAGAAGAAGCTCAACTTCGACTTGATGACATCAAAGAAGCCGCCAAAATCCCCCAAGATTCCACCACCGGCAACGTCATCCCAAAACAAACAAACGGAGAAGGGGTTTGGAGAGAATTACTATTACACCCCACACCCGCTGTTAAGCACGTCTTGATTTGTGCCATCGGGATTCATTTCTTCCAACAATCATCCGGGATATCCGGCGTTGTTTTGTACAGTCCGAGGATTTTTGAGAAAGCCGGGATCACATCATCAGATGGTAAGCTACTCGCAAACATAGCCATCGGGTTTTCCAAGACAATCTTCGTCTTGGTGGCAACGCTCTTACTTGACAAAATCGGTCGTCGTGTTTTGCTCTTAAGCAGCGTTGAAGGCATGGTAGTGTCGCTAGCGACACTCGGGTTTTCCCTAACAATCGCCGACCATTCAGAGACAAAACTAACGTGGGCCATTATCTTGTGTATGACGATGGTTTTAGCTTTCGTCTCATTTTTTGCGATCGGAATGGGGCCGATAACCAATGTTTACATGTCGGAGATCTTTCCGTTGAGGCTACGTGCACAAGGGGTGAGTATGGGAGTGGCGGTGAATAGGGTGGTGAGCGGGATCATCTCAATGACATTTATTTCCTTGTACAAAGCTATCACTATCGGCGGTGCTTTTTTCTTATTTGCTGGCATCGCCACCGTTGGATGGGTGTTTTTCTATGTGTGTATGCCTGAGACGCGTGGGAAAACACTCGAAGAAATTGAATGTCTTTTTGGTAAATTGGTTTGTTGGAAGGAGGCATCTAAGAAAATGAATGATGTTACCATTGAAGGATAAGATATTGCTAAATTATTGCTCACTTTGTCCTTAATGATTGGCTCTAATGGAATTGCAGTAAATTTCATGGCAAAGAATACTCCTTATAAGTGGATTATTCTCTATTATTGACGGTAAGTACTTTTGGTTTTGACCAAAAAATTATTAATTTTGGATAAAATACGTCATAGATTCCTATACTCTTCATAAAATTTTAATTTAGACTATATTTTATTTTTTAAATTAATCCTCTATTTTTCAGATTAATTTTGGTTAAAATATTTATAGATCTTTGTACTCTTCACAAATTTAGAATTTACTGTTTGTACATTTATTTCTAGTCTCTACTTTTCAAATTTTAAAATTCAGATCCAATTGTTAACATCTCATTAATTTTTTCATTAAATTTATTGGTTTTAAAAATAAAAAAAATATTCATTTGATAACCATGGGATATTATAGGATATTATTATGGATATTATCTTTTAGCAATTTGACTCCTACGTAACTAATACTGTATAGATATATATATATACTTGAGATCTATCAATAAAATTCAAGAGATTACTCTATTCTTGTTATGGCATCCAAATAAGGTTTTTGACACAATTTTTTTGCTTTCATCATTCTAAATGGTTGGCGGTGAGCCTCCTCCTCCTCCACCACCACCACCAAGGGAGATACTTCCTTTTTTAATATAAAACAAATATTTTATTATTATCAACAACATAATCTAAAACTTTCACAAAGTATAAAGACTAACAACAAAATTTAACAATTAAAGTATAAAGATTAAATCCACGTCTTTTGTAAAGTAGAAACACTAATATCAAAATTTAACCAAATTAATTTTTTATTCTATTTTTATTTCAAATTTGTAATTAAGGTATCTAATATATGAAAACTAATCCTTCCACTATCATTCACTACCTTCTTGCCCATGAGTGGCTCCTTTAGTATTATCTTCCTTCATCTTCTTATCCACTTCCCTCCAACCTACCAAATTGCCAAAAAGCCGTTCAGTTTCCTCCAATGTTTTCCCACGTGTCTCCGGCAAACATATATTGAAAAACAACCAACCAACGGCGGCGATGCCAGCGAATAAGAAAAAAGCACCGCCGATGGTAATCGCTTGGTATAACGAAAGGAAAGTCATCGAAATGATCCCACTCGTCACCCTATTCACTGCCACTCCTAAACTAATTCCTTGTGCACGAAGCTTCAAAGGGAAAATCTCCGACGTGTAAATCCCGGCGATGGGTCCCATTCCGATGGCGAAAAACGCTACGAAAGACAAAACCATTGTTATACATAACACTATAGCCCATGTTAATTTCGCTTCAGAATGGTTGATGATCGTTAAAGAAAACCCTAACGTCGCTAACGACACCACCATGCCGCCGGTACTAATCAAGAGCAAAGCACGGCGGCCACTTTTGTCAAGCAAAAACGTAGCTACCAAAATGAATATCGTTTTACAAATTCCGACGGCTACTGTTGTGAGTAACTGTTCATTTGATGATGAGATGCCGGCTTTTTCAAAAATTCTTGGACTGTATAATACGACGGCATCAACGCCGGACGATTGTTGGAAGAAATGAATTCCGACAGTACAAATCAAAATGTGTTTGACGGTGGGTGTAGGGTGTAAAAGTAATTCTCTCCATACCCCGTTTGAGTTGGTTTGTTTTTGGACAACGACGACGTCGCCGGTGGAATCTTGAGGGATTCCAGCGGCTTCTTTGATGTCGTTGAGCCGGAGCTCAGCTTCTTCTTTGGTGTCAAGGGTTTTTTCAAGTACTACCTTGGCTTCGCCGAGTTTACCTTGCATGACTAACCAACGTGGTGACTCCGGCATGGCTAGAACGGCGAAAACTAAGAAAACTGATGGGGTGGCTCCGGCGCCGAGCATTAACCGCCAACCTATCCTTGTTGGTAGCTTTGAAAATGCATAGTTTGAAACATAGCCTAATAATATCCCCACATTAATACACACCTACAAACATTAAAAAAAAATCTTAATTATAAAGGAATAATTGTATCCATGTCCCTTTGATTCTTGAACTTTGCAACTTGATCTATTTCGGTCACTAAACTTGGATTTTTATTAAGATTTGATGATGTGACTAGTGTTATTGGAATATGACCGGAATAAACGGACCAATAACTAATCGATATAACAATACAAATAAATGAGTTGAATCAATTGACTCAGAAATTGCTTGAAATTAGTAAAAATTGAAGATCGAAATAAAAATCAATAGTTGAACAAGTTGAATCAGTTTAATATTTTTTTATTTTTATGAATTTTAATTATTTATTTAATTATTGTTGATTTGACAATCGAACTAGTTGAATCAAGAACCGGTGATTTGACATATTAACCACCAATTCGGTTATTAAAACACTGAACGTGACACTTCAAGATCGTATCACATCAACAAACTTTTATATTTTTCAAGTTTATGTACCAAAACAGACCTAGTTGTCAAGTTTAAGTATTAGAGGAAAAATATTCCAACTATAAATTATAATCTTAATTTAGAAAATTAATCAAAGTGTTACCTCTGGGAACGAAGTGAGGAAACCACGGGAAGAAGCAGGGGAGATCTCAGCATTATAAAGAATAGCACCCATGATGGCAAAGCCGACGCCAATACCGGCGATGAAACGGCCGACCATAAGGAAAGCATAATTGACAGAGAAGCCCATGAAGAGAGATCCCACGAAGATAATGACGTTGGCCAACACGATGGTGTAACGACGACCAATCCAGTCGGCTATGTTTCCAGCGATGATCGAACCAACTAGGCAATACAAGTTGAGTACACCGACGAGGATTTCAATTTGAACGTCGTTGATTTTCAAATCCTTCTTTATGAATATTATAGCTCCACTCATCACCCCAATATCTATATCATACATATATATATAAATTAAGAATGAAATAACAAGGGTAAATTACATCCAATGTTACTAAACTATTAATAAGTTTATGTTTTGGTCACTAAACTCTAAAAAGTTCCAAAATGATCATTGAACTATTCGAAAGTTTTCATTTAACTCACTAATCCAAAATTCTCATTCCTCTTCTTTTCTACAGTTTAGGTTTTTTTAGTAAAACAATTTTGACTGACGCAAATTTGTAAACCAAAATCTAAATAGTTTTCTTTTATGATCTTTGACACTAATCTTCAAATCAACTTGGATCTAATGTACGTTCTTCTACTCATTAATGAGTATTGATCCATCATACCGATCGTTAAATCGTCTTAACAACCTAGTGATTTAAATCAAAACTTTCAAATAGCTCAGGTCTTAAATGAAAACTTTTGAATAGTTCAATGAACATTTTATAACTTTCTTAAGTTAAGGACCAAAATATAAACTCACTAATAGTTTAGTGACTTGGGTGTAGTTTACCAAAAAAAAAAAACTTAAAAATAGAATATTGATTTACCATAACCGAGTAACATGGATGTTAAAGAAGCAAGCATGGCACAACCAAGAGCAAACTTGTTCTTCTTGGGTTTCTTCGAAACCTCGAAAACGGCAAGGTTGTCCGCCGGTCGGATTGAAATGGCTCCGTTTTCATGTCCTGAACCAGCCATCTTTCTTGTATTTCTGAAGGTGCTGCAACCCTCATGGATTGAGATATAGAGTTTGCTTATATAAATAGAAAAATGGGTAACTAAAATACAAAGTACAACCGAAAGGGTTACATCAAATTAGGACATTGTTGTCGTATATGTTGGAAGTGAACATGTTGTTGACTTGTAGTAAGCAATTTGATACCACTCATGTCTGTGTTGGAAAAATCATGCATGAGCTCAGCTAATCTTTTTAGCATGTGGTCCGTTTGTTAAGACTTACAATTAATACGTCTCTTTATGATTGAGAAGACTGTATATTTATGTTCTCATCAATTTGAATACGAATTCCAAGGGGAGGAGTGGGTTATCCCTTTTATTTTATATCGGTTGATGTGGATTTTGTGGGTCGAGTTAAGGTGTACTAAAAGGGGTTAAGAAATATGTTTAAATATTTATTTGCATTTAAAATATTAAAAATATTAAAAATAAGTAGCAAAAATTAAATTAATATGGAATAGGATGAGATGGAGCGGGGTGAGGCGAGGACAGATACATTTAACATCCATGAAGGTAGTATTAATTTTCAATATTATACATCAACAGTAGAGTAAGACAAATAGTAGAACAGAGCATGCCGATTATGAAGCAATAATAGATTTAACAACATCTGCCTTGCCCTGCTCCATTGTGGTTGAAATGAGCCCATTTTTATATTTTAAAGATATAGTGATGGGCTAATTTGCTCATTCGTTGAGCATTTATGCTCTTTTATCTTTAAGCCCCTCTATATTTTGGGCATTAACAATATGTTTTAAGTTTTAAACAATGGAAATTTTAATTTAGGATGGTTGATATTGAATAAAATTATTGTAGTAATTAAAATATATAGATAATTTTTGATATTTTATTAATTCATTAATAGTAAAAATAAGTTTATGGGTTGGGTTATAATATAAGTGAAGAAATTTATATAAAAAATATTTTTTTAAAAATTTGAGATAAAAAAATTAAATGAGGTTTTAGTTGAAACGATAAAATTGAGGTTATAGATATCATAGTATTTTAAATTTAAGTCTTATAATGTGTAGTTATTATTATGAGTATAAATTAATTTTTATAGATTTTATATAAAAATATAGAAAATATAAAAGCATACTTTTAATAATATTTATTTTGTTATGAAAAAAGTTTTTTTTCGAAATTTTCCAATCAAATTAATGTTAAGGACTTAAATATAAAAGGTAAACTACACCAAAGGTCACTAAACTATTACTAAGTTTACATTTTGGTTATGCAACTTTAAAAAGTTACAAAATGGTCACTGAAGTATTTGAAAGTTTTTATTAAGTTACAGAACTATTCGAATGTTTTTCTTTAAGTCACTGAGTTGTTAAGTTTTTTTCATTAAAAAAAAAAGTCTGGCTAACAAGCTTCAAGTGATAATTTGACGATTGATATGATGGATCAGTACCTATTGACGAGTAGAATAATATACCTTACCTTATATCCAAGTCGATCTAACAATTAATGTCAAATATCGAAGAAGAAAGTAATTTGAATTTTGGTTAATAGATTTGTAAAGTTCAAAAGTGTTTCATGAAAACAAATAAGTAATTCAGTTTTTCGAGTTTGACTCGAGTTGAATTTTACAATTTGAAAAACTCAAATAACAATTTTGTGTAAATATCATTTGTTCACTATAAATATAAAAAATGAACAAATTGGTTTCTCTTAACAAAAATTATAAAAAAAAATCAAAATGTTTTTCAAAAATTCAAAATATTTATAAAAATAAAAATTCTAAATAATATATAAAAAGTTGAAAATTTCCAAAATAATAATTTTGAGGACTAAATAGGTATCATACTAAAGTATCTTATTTTTTCTCTTATTCCAAAAAACTATTAAATTGAGTTAAGATGATAAAATAAAACTCGTTAACTCAAATTTTTCACTCAATTCTATCAAATGCTCACCCTTTAATAATGATTTTAACAACTCAATAACTTAAATGAAAACTTTAGAACAGTTAAGTGACAATTTTGTAACTTTTAAAGTTAAATTATCAAAATATAACTTTACTAATATTTTAGCAACCTTGAATGTAGTTTATCCTAATATTTATTGCTTTATAGAAAAAGTTATTTTTTCTGTAATTTTCCAATTAAATTAATGTTGAGGACTTAAATATAAAACACCATTTTTAGCCCATTAAAGAAACTAATATCTCCACATGATTTTGGCCCATTACAAAAAAAAAACCAAGGTATTGCCGAACAAAAGCCCATTTTATTACCATATTTTACGGCCTTTTTACTTCCAAGGCATTCGGCTTTTGCGATAACATCTCTATTTTCTCTCCCTCTTTCTAAGCTTTTCTCTTTCCAAGCTTTTAAAAATTTCGTGAATAGTTGATAAAGTACTAACTCGTGAATAGTTTTAGTGTATTGAAACATATTATTCTCTTATTTATAAGTTGAGAAGGGGTTATGAGTAGTTCTAAACATTACATTAAAAAAAGTAGATATGATTAAAACTTGTAACGAGATTGTTTAAAAAAAAAAAACCCACATGAATAACTCTTGCCTCTACTCTCAAGTTGAGTTTTTTTAGGGTTAAATTGTTTTTTGGGACTTGAATTTGATAACTCATCTCATATTGAGGCCTAATTTTTTTTTCAAGTTAATCTCTAAACTTGGTTATTGTTCCTATATCAGAGTTTGATGTTTTCTTGAAAGCTCTAAAGATTGGGCCCCATGTGGGAACAATTGCTGGGTTCAAATCCCAATATGGAATCAATTGACTAGATCAGGGATTAATTTAGACAAAAAAAAAGTTCAAGCCTCAATATAAGAATAATTACCAAATTCATGGACTAACTTGAATTAAAAAACAAATTCAAACTTTAATATAAGATTTGTTTTTAAGTTCAGATCTCAAATAATGATTTAAATTTTTTTAATAGAGTATGGAGTAGTTACTTAAGTGTCTTGCATTGTCTCTTGTATTTATTATTATTATTGTTTTATCTTTATATATTTATCTTTTAAAATTATAAAATTGTTAAAATAAAATAAATTTATGTCCCTTGGGAGCTATGGAGCGACTTTATAATTCGTGGTCAACATCTACTCCTTGATGGGCCTACAAAACACGGAAGGAGATAATAATATCGAGTTAAGTTATGACACAAATTCAATCAAATACATTATTAATATATACGGCTGATGAAGATAATAAATTATGCATATTAACATAAAAATCTATAAAGTCCATGAAAATGAGACTTTGATTGAGTGATGAATTTAATGTTTTACTAATCCCATTGGCGCGGGTTTAAATCTCACTATATGCATATTTAAATCCACAACTTTCAAAAAATATAGGGACTAATAGCATAGTTTAACGTTTTTAAACTATCGTGTAAACTATAGTAGAGGTTACTTAACTATGAAAAGTTACAAAATAGTCACCTAACTATTAGTAAATTTTTTTTTAGTCACCTAACTATAAAAAAAAGTTAGAAAATAGTCGCCTAACAATTCAATTTTATCTTTTTTTATCATCATTCATCAGCATGCTAATGTAAAAGTGGAAACACCCAAAAATCTAAGATAGTTGGGTCATAAAAAAAAATTTAAATAGTTGAATGACTATTTTATAACTTTTCATAGTTAGATGACAAAAAAATTTATTAATAATTAAATGACTAAAATAGAAAATAACCATAACTGAGTCACTACCATAGTTTACACTAAACTATTACAGTACTACAGTGTCAAAATCCCCACGTGCGGAACACACATGCCAAAGTGCGGCTTCCGGCTTGAGCCGGACCACCAAAATGGCTTTATAATCCACGTCATCACCCCTGTGGGCCCCGCACCCCATATGAAAAACCCTAAGTTTCACGCCACATGCACCCCAAATTCACCCCAAAACTAAACCCAAAATATGCGATCCACATCAACGGACTCTACTTTTTACACGTGTTCCTACTTTCCCATCTACACCGTCCATGCCAGATCACATGGCCAGCCTTCTCCTCACCTTCCAAATCACTAACAGCCGTTGGATCAAAAATGAAACTCCATCTAACGGTCAAAACACTGCCCGAAACTCAAACGGGCAGATCTCATCGCCTTTAAGAAGCGACCCTATCCTTCGATTGTTCCTCGCTCTATCGATTCGAAAGGGGTTAGATTTGAAACCCTAATCTTTTTACTTTTAGATTATTAAAAGAAAAGAAACTATATTTTTGAATTTTTTCCTTTGTTGAATTCTTGGTTGCATTGGTTAATCGGCACGTGGAGGCCGCGCGTGATCGATTTCATGTTTTTAGTTTTCGGGTCCCAATTGGGAAACCCTCGCCGGAACCCTACCGGCTCTCGGGAATTTAATGGCGTTGGCAGTGTTGGCGAATCGAAGTGAGTCAAATTGGCCACCACAGCCGAAGAACAGTGTTGTCGATTTCATGGGCAAAGCTCCCTTTACAGCGAAAAAACCAAACCCTAACCCTAAATTCAACAAGAAACGTCATATCTACCGTCAATTCGCGCAACTTGATGACGTTGGAGGCCATGTCGTTGATGATCCCCCTGCCGTGACTCAATCCGCGGCTTCTGATGATGCGTCGTCGATTAATCGGAAAATAAACGATTTCAGCTCCGGCGCTTATGTTAGCTTCCCCATCAGCTCATTTACGAGGAAGGAGTTGATTGATCTGAAGAATCGGTTGATTTCCGAGTTGGAGCAGATTCGTGAATTTAAGAATCGAATCCAATCAAATGATTTTCACGCTAGATTCAGCTCCACGAAGAAACCCTTGCCCAAAAAGAACATTTCTGGCAACAAACGGCCTTTGCCCCCAAATTTCAGCAAAGAATTGAAGAGATTGAACCCTCAAGAGAACGGGAAAGCTTCTAGGGCTCATTTGATGAAGAATTGTTCTCAAATCTTGAGCAAATTGATGAAGCACAAGCATGGGCATATCTTCAATTCACCGGTGGATGTCGTTGGGTTGGGGCTTCATGATTATTATGCTATAATCAAGAACCCCATGGATCTGGGCACTGTTAAATCGAGGCTCGCGAAGAACTTTTATGGGTCTCCATTGGATTTCGCAGCTGATGTAAGGCTGACTTTCAATAATGCCATGTTGTATAATCCAAAAGGGCATGAGGTTTATGCGTTGGCTGAGCAGCTTCTTGCGAGATTCGAGGAATTGTTCCGCCCTTTGGGTTTGAAATTGGAAGAGCAAGAAGATCCACAAGAAATGAATTATTACGAGGAAGAGTTGCAAGCAAGTTCTTGGGATCACGGGGAAGCTGAGAGAATGAAGAAAGATTGGGAAATTGATAAGGAAGATTCCATTAACATTGCGTCAAGATCTGATAAAATTGGAGGGGTTTCGGGCTTCGTTTCGAACCAGAATGCACCACCATCGCAGATGCAGTTGCAGCCACCAGAAAGGATGGCTTCTCCGGTGAGGCCTCCACCGGTTAAGCCAGTGAAGCTGCCAAAGCCGAAAGCTAAGGATCCAAACAAGAGGGAAATGACAATGGAGGAGAAGCAAAAGTTGGGGATTGGATTGCAGAGCTTACCACAGGAGAAGATGGATAATGTTGTTCATATTATAAGGAAAAGGAACGGGCATTTGAGGCAAGATGGGGATGAGATTGAGCTCGATATCGAGGCAATGGATACAGAGACACTGTGGGAGTTGGATCGGTTTGTCACTAATTATAAGAAGATGGTCAGCAAGATCAAGCGACAAGCTTTGATGGCAAACAATGTTGCATCTAATGACAGCAATAGGGTAAGCGCTAACCATATTGTGATTGCTTTATATGAATTTGATGATTTGTATTTGTACATTAATTAGAGAATGATGTAAATTACAGAGAGAAACAACTGTGGAGAAGATGGATGCTGCAATGGAGATGAAGAAGCCAAAGAAAGGTGATGCCGGCGATGAAGATGTTGACATCGGGGATGAAATGCCAATGAGCAGTTTTCCACCTGTGGAGATCGAGAAAGATAATGACCGTGCCAGTAGCAGTTCAAGCAGCTCCAGCAGTTCAAGCAGTGGTTCATCGTCGTCAAGCGGTATGATTACCCAACTCAATTCCATATTTCAGAATGATGGGCCGAAATTGCACAAGAGAGTGATTGTTGTTATTGCAGGTTCCGATTCTGGGAGTTCTTCGGGGAGTGATTCTGATGCTGATGATGCTCGGTCATAAATGCACGAGTTACATGTTTCGAAGCTTGACAGCTGAGATTTTGAGGGGTAATCCAAGTGGAGATTATAGATGAGGTAGATTTACTAACATTGCTAACAAATTAAAAAAGTTTAGATGTGGATTTTCAGTGTATTAAATGTTGAATGTATGAACCTTTTTTCTTCTTTTTATCTTTTGTTGATGTACAGGGTGGGTTGTTTTTTAAGTGTATTGTGTGAGTTGTAATGGTTGTTGCTCCCTTTAGAGGAAAGAAACTGATGAAAATGGAAAATGGGGGTCATCATTGCTAGAGAATGAATGATTGAATTTGTGGGTTTTTTTGGCAAAATCTAGTGAAAAAATTTGGTAGAAGAAAGATATTTTTGTAGCTAAAAATATAGTTTGGGGGGGGGGGTTGGGATTATAAAGTACTTTGTATGCTTAAAACCCCAAAACTTGAGATCTTTCAGCATCAATAGAGAGGCATTTACAATTTTAAATATTTTGCTTCTTGATTGATTCTTTGGGTAGTAGTCATGTGATCTATGACTATGTCAATCGGTTTAAATGCAATTGTTTTATAGATTTGATGCTGGTTGTATTTAACTTTATTTCGACTCTTGGTTTTTCTTTTAATCTTAAAAAACTTGGTGCTTGTGCATATTTGGATGGTTGTAGGTATAGGATAATGTATTTGGATACATAAAAATGTTTAGTAGGAAATGGATTTGTGCTTGTGTTGGACATAGCCCTTGACTTTGCACATGAATCTGAGTAACGTGGATTTTGCGTTTGAATCCAAGTAGTCGAGAATTAGGGTTTGATCGAGTTGAATTCAAGCATCTTAGAGGACGGAAACCAGGGTTTGATCTTCAAAGCTTGGTTTGAGTTGGGGTTTGGCTGGCTTGAAACTTTATGACTGAAAGAGGTTGGATTGAGTTGGAATGAGTAGTAGCTTCAATTCGGTTGGAGTAGTGAAATTTAGGATTCAAAGTTGGGTTTGAGGTGGAATGAGGTTGTTGGAGTATGTTTTCATCTGCTTGCCTTTTTGCGCTTGATTCGGATTCTCAGCTGGCGATGGGACATTATATCTACAAGCCTAGTTTTTGTTTTGTATATATATGCAACTTTCCTATGTTTTACTGGTATGGATTTTCATTTTACAAATGATTTGGTCTTCTGGATTCCATCTAATGGGAATATTTGCAATATTCAATGAGTTTGTATTAATTCACTAGTCAAATGTGAAGTATTGGTATTGTTTGATTGTTGGTAAAATTGTGTTTCCATTTAGAAGACTCAAAAGTGCTTAAAAGCATCAACAGCGTGCTATTATGGTTCAATAAGTAACTGGACATATGACTATTGGACAATGATATTTCAGGTAAGTTAGTTTGGATTAAATCTTTTTGCTAATTTTGGATTTGGGATTTTGGACAACATTATTTTAAATATAAAATGTTTTTATACTGAATCTAATAAAGTTGCGGTTGAATTGGAGTAATTGAAAATTTTCAATTAGTATTCCAGAAAACCTTTTCCTTTTTCAGTTTTTACTGTTGAACCCACTTATTGTGTACTTCCATTCAACTACTCATTCTCATGGTCAAGTACTAACATGTCTCAATTATCCTACACTTTAATATTAGTTATGGTTGTAAATATTTGATTATAATTATAAATGTGATTGCGCCCATGAGGCCTTTGATGCTCAAGGTTTGACTCACTTTGCATAAATCCTGTGCGTCAAATGATTCAATTATGTTTCTAATTATACTTGATTTGTTAGAAAATCATTACTTTCTTCTCAAAAGATATATTTGTTAAAATGGCAATACTATTGCTTATAAATGTCAAGACCCTGCCTATCCTTTTGATGTGGGATTAATACTCGATCTAATTTTACAGATCATTTGGTGATACACTAAAAATTCAAGTTCAAGTTCCACCTATTTTTATATATACTAAAATCTTGAAATACAATTTTACTAAAAAAATAGATATTTACTATTATTATTCAATTTAAATAATATATTCAACTAAAGAACGAATAAAAATTCAACTTTCGTAACTAACAGGAAATAAAAATCTAATTGATGGTCACACACATACTCATTTATATAATTTCTTATACAAAATTATCTTTTAATAAAAATATCATGAAAGTTCGTGTACTAAAAGGACTAAAATAATTATTTTTAATTCAAGAGGGGAAGCTAAAATTTTTATTAAAATGCTTAAATTAAATTATGAAATTTTCAAAAGGGCTAAAAATTTAAAAGTTCTATTTAATCAACTGTTTAAAACAAATAATATTGAATTATTCAATTTTGGGAAGGGTTATAAAATAATTTTTTCATTTAGTCAAGGAGAGACCAAGGACCTTGCATACCTCTTTAGTTATACCATTGATGGCATTCTACATGTAACTCATACTAATATATAAAAATTAATATTTAATAATAAAAATGGACAGAATTGTTGACAGAATAACCCCTTTACTCTTTGATCTAACATATATGTATGAACTAATCTGCTTATATTTTTAGTAGGGGAGATAAAATTCAATCCGGCTACTAGTACAAAGTCTCTATGATAAATTTACTCTTTTTATTTATTTATTTAATTTCAGTGCATTGAAATGAAAATTAAGGAAGAAATCAATGGCGGATCTAATTTCATTTGAATAGTAAAGAATTTGGGCCATGGTTTATTGACCCAAAATTTTCATATAGGTTATTAACCCAAAGATCAAAAACCTTTTAAAAAATCAAATCTGCTACGGCGTCGTCGTCGTTCTAAACCACGTTTTCACTGAGATCCGGCAAATTCCCAGTTACGCTTTTTTTGCGTCTGTCGTGATCTTCATCTTCGAGCATCAAGCCCAGTTCTCTCTTCACTCTGAAATCAATTCAATCAATCATAAAGAAAAAAAAGAAAAAAGAAAAATGGAGAAAGTGAAGAAGAAAATAGGATCGTTTTCGTTTTGGAATTGGGTGACAGCTTCGATCATCTTCAGATTGATTCTAATTTACTTCCCCAAAAACCTCAATCTATCTTCTCGTCCCGAAGTTTCCACTCCGCTCACCAGCTTCCGCCGCCGTAATCATCCTCTTTCTTTTTTTTTTCATTCACTATAAAAAAATCAAATTCCCTCTTCTTTTTAGCTTAATTTCCCCCCTTTATTTTGAATTTTTTGGGTGCAGTGGCTGAAGGTTACTGGTTAAAACAGTCGTCTATGTCTCCTTATGCAGGTTTGTTCAACGTTTCATATTAATTCGATAAAAAATTGGAAATGTACTTGATTTTTTTTTTCTGGGTTTATGTTTTTCAGGATCTATGTACCATGGTTCACCTTTGTTATTGTCTCTTCTTGGTCCTCTCACCATTAATAGGTGCCATTCAGCTCATTATCTGACTCTAATCTTCTTCTTCTTCTTTTTTTTTTTTTAATTTACAGTTCTTATTGATTTTAGTAATTTGGGTTTTTTTTTTTGGGGGGGGGGGTGGTTCAGAATTGAAGGACAGCCAAATCATCTTTTGTACAGGTAAAATCTTTTCTGTTATTTGCATTAGTGATAATTTTGATGTTTTTTAAGGCAAAATGTTGATAAATTCTTTAGTGGACTTTTGGAGTATGGCCATTGTTGTTTCTTAACAAAAATTGTGTATTTGTTTGCTCGGGTAGTTAATACCTACACATTTTTGGATACAGTTTGGTTTCTGTGATTGCAGATGTTGTTAGTGCAATGCTTATTCGTGCTACTGGGCAAAATCTTCGGCTTGCTTATCTTCGTAGTTTGGAATCATTAGACCTTGTTAAACAAATAGAAGTTTCAGGTAAATTCTTCAGAATGTGAAAATTATAGTTATGTCTACTTCCTCTCTTTTTTTTATTGTCCGAAGCTGATGAACTTAGTTATTGTTTTTCAACCAGAGTTCCTCTTTTCAGGAGATATTGCCGCTCTTATCTACCTATGTAATCCTTTCACGATAGTTGCATGTGTGGGCTTGTCGACATCACCAATTGAAAATATGGCTGTTATTCTGTGCCTTTATGGAGCATGTTCACGTAAGAGATTTCTAAAAGGCCGCAATGTCCTTCCTGATAGTTGATTACTGTGCTTCTATGTGTGTTTTCTTTGAACACTATTCTACTTTGTCTTGATTTCTTCTTCTGTTTCTTCGTTGAATTTGTCACTTTGTTCTTGAGAAATAAATTCATATATACTAATCTCTTGAATGCTTGTAAACCAATGAATTGAGAGTTCATTCTTATGGTGGTTAAAACCCTTTATATCTGTTTCTGCAACAACTTCTGTTCATTGTTCCCATCTCATATCGTTGTGCTACCTGATTTGTTAATCACAAGCTTTAATCTCGAGTTAAAAATGGATGGATATCAAGTATCTACATGCATTTGGAGTGTCTGACGCAAGCATCCTCAAAATTTTTAGCATATGGAATAGATATACATCATACAGATTTACATTTTTTATGATAACCTACATTCACAATAAGTGTTTCAAATAATCGACTTTTCATTTGAATTAAGGGTAACCAAAAATGCACATAAGTGGCATGGTTGAGATGCAGCAGAATGTTAAATGTTACTTGAGGGACAGAGTCAAGCCTGGGCAACATTTCGTTTGTTTTGGAGATGTTTCCAGCCTGTATCTATTTGTTGAAACAATGTTTATATGTGTGCTGCCACATTTTAGTGTCGCTATAAATGGAAATTATTACACATGGTTACTTTTGGATCATCATTTGTTGAAATTTTTCTGTGAAATTGTGAGTTGGGATTAGCAACTATTAACATACATATGGATTTAGTGTGTATTTTGTACTCTTCTTGCATAATTTGCTACTGAATAATGATCTTTATGGATTGCAGGACTTATTCCCTTGGCGGCTTTTGGGTGGGTCATTGCAACTCATTTGTCTCTTTATCCTGCTATTCTGATAATTCCGGTACATCTTTGTTTTTGTTATACCTATCTGTATCCATAGAATTGCTTAACATGCTCGAGATAGTTTTTAAATTTCTTTGTTCAGTTTCCTCAACATAACAAAATCTCCAAGACATATATTCATTGTTCAGTTTTCTCACAGGTGATCTTTTTATTAGGATGTGGTCCAGATTCTCCTCCTAGGAAATTGTTTCTGCAAAGGCACCAACAAAAAGAAGTGTTGAATCAGTCGAAGCTCCCTCCTCGTTTCTCATGGGGACCAGTCATTCATTTTGCATTTTGGGCTTTTCTGTGGTCAGTATATGTGTTGGTTCTGTGTGGCATTTCTTTGAAACAGTTTGGTGGTCTATGGGAGATGTTTAAAAGGTACCAATTATGCCATTTGGCATTTTATTGCTTATAACTCAAACTAGATTGCCATATAAAAGATTTTGACTGTTCATTATGTGTGGCTGGTTTTGTAGTACATATGGATTCATCCTCACCGTGGAAGATTTGTCTCCAAATATCGGTGTCTTATGGTGAGTTCAAATTATCTTTGGGATGCACAGCTTAAGTTGATCACAACTTACAATCTCATGTCCCTGATATGTTGTGGCAGGTACTTCTTTGCCGAAGTTTTTGAATTTTTCAGGAACTTCTTTTTGATAGTTTTCCATGTCAATATTTTATTTATGATATTGCCATTAGCCATTCGGCTTCGACACCGGCCCTGCTACTTGGCTTTTGTATATGTTGCCATATGTTCCATGCTCAAGTCCTATCCATCAGTAAGTTCTCACTATATCTTTTTGGCTGTTCTACTTTTACTGTTTTTTCTTCGTAACTATTTTATGAAATTTTGACATGCAACTCCATCAACTTGTGATTTTAGTTATGTACTACCCAAACATACGACATGAGCTAAATAATAATATAGTTGGTGCAATCAAGTAGTTCCTTGAATTAGGGTAGACGATGAAGTGCACTTATTTTGTTTTCGCTAGATGCTTGTAATGCACTTGGTTAAATGATGATTGCTGTAGCAGATAGTACCTTGGACAAAATCCACATTGAGTGAGTAAATATGTCACTCGTGCCTTAATTGGCAATGTCAGAAACAGAAACATGACTGCCTGTGCCACCCTCCTTGAGCACGAATATTATATAAATATCCAAAACCAAAAGCATCCTTCAATGTTGGTCGAATGTTGCCATACTTTATCGACATTATATTCTAGTTTGAATGCACTAAGCTTCAATGATGTAAGTTTACTCGAGATGAGCTCTAAATATTGCTTGTCTTGGTTCACATCGCATCACCTATGCATGTAGTAAGTAACTTGGGGAGATTGTGGCTTGTACACTGTCATTTTCTTTCTGTAACCTTTTTTTTCCTATTCATGAGAACTTGGTTTATTTAATATGACAAACCAGATTGGTTATTCCCTAACCTTTTGTGCTTTAATATCAATTAGGTTGGAGATTCAGCACTGTACTTGGGTTTGTTGGGTTGGTTTGTTAACGAATTAGCAGGCAAGTTAATAGAATCTTTTCCGATATTGAATGATAATTATCATTGTTTCGTATTTTAAGCCTTATCTCTTCCTTACAGATATGCAATTCTCTCTCTTCCTCTTCTGTGGATATGTTGGGGTTTCTCTTCTTAGTCCTGTCATGCACAACCTATGGATATGGAGGGTACATCTCTTCTTAATTCTTTAGTATCTATGTTGCTCCGACTCTTCATTTTTCGTTAAGTACCCATGTTTGGAATCCGTGCTTGACATATTCTCGGACATGGGTATGGGATATGACCCTCCAAAGGCTCTCCAAATGAAAATACACATAGGACACATACCCTTATCTAACGCTCACACAAGTCTGAGTAATGTAGCTTAGGACTGCTATTGACGTACTGAAATTTACAGGGCACAGGCAATGCAAACTTCTACTTCGCGACAGCTATGGTTTATGCTTGCTTGCAGGTGAGTTACTTCTATTTTTGATTCATTGTTTTTTTATCTGTAACTTGCTATGAGTTGTCGAAAATGAAATTCCAATATCAACAAATTATGAAATTCCAATGTCAACAATTTAGCTTTCTTGTTATTTATGGACGATATTCCAAATGGCATTCAAAAGTGTAATTTAGTCGATAAAAGTATAATGCAGGTCTTTGTATTAGAAGTCAGATTGCATTTTTCTCCATGTACTAAAAAAATGAGTAAATCAATCTCTGTATGATAGATCAAAAAGCAAATTGATTCTCTTGTTAAAAGTTTCGTCCATTTTTACCATTAAAAATTGGGCTACGTTAGAATGAGGTACATGCGGCATTTCAGTGTAACTGTCTAGTTTTTCTGTTAGCTATGTTAATTTTTAACTGTAGAAATGGATGAAAATTTTAATAGAACTGATCAATTTGCACTTTAGTCTAACGTACAAAAATTTATTTGTCTATTTTTTTAAGTAAAAGGGACAATGCAATTTGATATTTAATACAAGGACCTCCATGGTAGTTGGAGAGGTTTTGTTTTCGAGGATATGAAGACATGATTATGCCCCTTACTTTGACCTTATTTTGCAGATTGTCTTAGTAGTTGAGGGTGTAAGCGCCATGTTAAACCACGACAGAAAGTTGAGAAACCTAATAACCGGGAAGCCCCAAGATGCCAAATCTTGAGTTCTTTTCATGCACCATACGCATCTCCGGTTTCTTCAGCTTATTATTTTGGCACTACTACTACTACTACGAAGATGATGATCCTTCCCCGGCAGGTTTGTGCCCGCCACCATATCTTTGCTCTCAGCATTGTTGTATTGTATCAAGATCATTGCTTACCATCACCGTCACTAGAGTTCGTCGGAAAATGATCGTTCATTCGTGTTTGTTTCGGTACATCTGTTAGATGATGAATGGTTGTTGATAACCTAAAAAAGTACTGAATTTTTTCCTTCACCCATTAAACGTGTCAAAATTTCCTTCAAATTGTGTTAAAAACCTTCAAACTTTTCAATAGAAAGTAGAGGCTTTTTTTCCACATTGTATGAAAATAGGCAAAGCATATCTTTCCAATTTTAGAAGCTTTATTTATTTAAAGATTAAACTCCATAGAATCATTTGGTTGGGAGCCAAGTTGTGTTTATGGATCGGATCGAGTCTTGGTTTGGATATTTTTAAAACTTTTTTGGATTTGTTCTTATCTAAGTCCGGTTTAGGTTTGATTGGCTCGAATGTTTATTTTATTATTTATTGTAATAATAATAATAATAAATTATAATATTAATATTTTTTAAAATTAAAAAAAATGGGTTGAGTTGGCAAATTATATTTTTCATATTTACATATGAGTATGTGTTCGAAATGGTTGTTTGACATCTGACCAACATACTAATAATTTAATATTCCTTAAATTCAGACTATAGTCTTTTTATTTTTAAATATTAAAATTCAGATTTAACTGTTAAATGTGTAGCATTTTGAAATTAAAAATAAATATACATCTAATAGCAATATATTTAAAAAATAATATTATAATAAACCTAAATTGATGCATTTAACAATAGGACTACTTTTGAAACCTACTAAATACTTTCACCAAACATGATAATTATAATTTTAAGTTGCGGGTATAAAAGCTAGAAATTATAATTATAAATGGTGAAACTCAGATTCAAGTATTCAAGGTTCGAAATTTTAGCCTTTGCTACCAATTCCAAAGCCTTATTGATTGAAAAAATTACATACATACCAATAGTAGATATATGAGACTTAATACTTAAATTAAGTAGATAACAGAACAATGTTGCAATAATGATTATTGGGACTTTTGGGTTTAAATCTTAAACATGAAAAATGAGGTCTAAGATTCGATTTGACTCCCGATTTAATCGTTGCACCAACATAAACACCTTTACTTTCTTTTGAATCTTAGTTGACAATAATACCCGCAACAACATTGAATATTCTCATACAAATTAATAGAAATTAATTGTAATTTGATTAGTTTCCAACTCAATTAGTTCAACCCTTTTATTCGGATTCATATATCGGTAAGTTCTTGTTTAATTCCGACCTTTTTTCACCAACAAAAACACTTCCAGTTTCTTTTGAATGTTAAATGACAATAATACCCACAATAACATTTGATATCCCAATACAGACTAACGGAAACCAGCTGTAATTTAACTGAAAAACCGTCCTTTTCCGTCCACCCAATAAAAAGAGTTGCCACTTTCGTCTGGTTCATTCCGTCACCAAACAAATAATTTCCCGGCCCGCACACAAACAGAAAAAGGCAAGAGAGAGAAAAAAGAGAGGGAAAACCTAGAGAGAGAAAGACGGAGAAATGGACGGCAGCAACTCTACGGAGGCGGAGCGGTGGCTGACCATAGCGGAGAAGCTACTCGCGTCACGTGACTTTCACGGGACAAGGACTTTCGCGATCCGAGCTCGAGAATCTGCTCCTGTCCTCGCCGATCAAATCCTCGCCGTGACAGATACTCTCTTAGCAGCACAAGCCAATCCTCATGACTGGTACGGGATTCTTCAACTCATTCCTTTAACTCAGTCCATGGAAGTAGTGGCGAGTCAGTATAGGAAACTCGCTATTCTTTTGAATCCTGCGGAGAATACGCTTTCGTTTGCAGATCAGGCGTTTCGATTAGTTTCTGAAGCTTGGAATGTGTTGTCTAATCCTTCTAAGAAGCTTATTTATGATAATGAGTTGAGGTTTCTTCAGTTTGGTCCGGTGAGTCAGATGAATCAACTCGGCCAGTTCAATCAACAGCATTACCATCAACAACCAGAGCTTCAACAGCAACAGCAACCGCAAACGCAGATGCTGTTCATGCAACCGCAACCTACTCCACCGCCTAAAGAAACGCAAACGCTGTTTATGCAAACGCCGCAGAAGGAAACGCAAACGCAAGTTACGCAGTCACTATTTGTGAGAAGCCCTAGGAGTAATAATAAAGATGGAAACGCGGAATTAGAAGGAGGAAGACAGCTGGGTTTAAGTAATACTCTACCTGAGTCAACTCGGCCGGCTGAGTCAGCTTGGACGAGGCAGATTTATCAGTTAGGTTTAGCTGAGCCGAGTCAGGTTAATCAGACAGGATCAGTTGGTTCGAGCCATATTAGTTGGCCGGAGCCTACACGGCCTAGCCAGATTAATCGGCCTGAGCCTATTCGGGCGAGCCAGGTTAATCAGCCAGGAACATCTAGCTCTACTCAGTTTAATCTGACTGAGCCGACTCGGACGGGTCAGATCAATAACACAGCATCTCCTTCTCCTCCTACTTCTACTACGGACCGTAGTCAGGCAGAGCCAACTAGTGTGACTCAGAAAACCAATTTAACTCGTCCTAATGAAGCTACTGAGTCAGAGGGACCGGCTTTCTGGACGCCAACTAGTGTGACTCAGAAAACAAATTCGACTCGTCCTAATGAAGCTATTGAGTCAGAGGGACCGGCTTTCTGGACACCAACTAGTGTGACTCAGAAAACAAATTCGGCTCGTCCTAATCAAGCTACTGAGTCGGAAGGACCAGCTTTCTGGACGGCATGTCCGTACTGTTACGTTCTCTATGAGTATCCAAATGCGTACAAGGATTGTACACTTAGGTGTCAGACTAAGAATTGCCGGAGAGCTTTCCATGCTATGGTGATACCTTCGCCACCATTGAACGGAAAGGACACATATTTCTGCTGTTGGGGGTTTTATCCCTTAGGATTTTCCGGGAATGGTAAGAATATGGGCCGTAAATTTCCCAGTTGGTCACCAATTTCCCCCATGTTTACTTGCTCTAACAACAAGGATGAAGGAAAACAAAAGAACCCCAAAAAATCTGCTCCAAGAGTGTTTTATGATGAAAATGATGTATATGTTGAGATTTCTGATCCGAGTATGGGTTCTGAGGAAAATGATGAATGACCAGAAAAATGAAAGGACAAAAAAAAAAGAAAAGGCGGAAAATACTGAGGGTAAAGGATCTATGGGGGAGAAATGCAAAGAAACCAGAGTGATAGACTGAAGTAAGGGAGTAATGAGTAATGACCAAGTTTAATATTGGTCTTTCTGCTAATTGTAGTAAATAATTGGCTATTGAAAACTTGATGGACATTAGAGGCCATGGATGAGAAATACTCCTAAATTGCTTCAGGTTATTATGTTTACTGCTTTTCTGTTGTTCAGTCTTGTACTGTAATTTGAATTGCTATATTTTACAGGTTTAGGGGTTTTAATTGTAGTCAAAACTTCTTTGTTGTATATAGTCCATTTTCTATGATTTTGTTTATATGGTGTTGTGTTGATAATGAGTTATGGTATGAGTTTTTTGGAATTAAAAGATGTTAGGATTATTATTGTATAGCAAGGGTTTTACTTCAGGTTTTATTTTCACTGATATTCTGTCAATTTTGGGCTGGTATTGCAATTTGACTTGCCATTTTTGCTTGCATTGTGGTTTTATTATTTGGGGTTGTGCCGTAGTTTAATTTCCATACCATAGTAAAAAGCTTCTTTATTGTAGCAATTAAAAAGATGTTGGTTATTGTTGTATAGCAAGGGTTTTACTTCAGGTTTTTATATTCACTGATATTCTGTCTATTTCGATCTGGTATTGCATTTTGAATTGCTACTTTTGCTTGTTTCGTGGTTTTATTATTTAGTCATGCCGTAGTTTATTTTCCATTTCATAGTAGAAGCTTCTTTATTATATATAATCTGTTCTCTTTGCTATCAGGTTTATCATGAATCATGATTAATTTGAGGTGAGGCAATGTATGATTTTGATCGAGTTTTATTTAATGTTATGTTGTTTTTGCTGATGAGAACCAAATTATGGTATGATGTTATGGTTTCTAATTTGATGTTTATGGATGGTGTGCAGTATGAGATTATTTTTTGTATAACAGTAAGTAGTTTTCTTGAGTAATGTCTAAGGTGAGATCTTATTATTGTGGGATTCTGAAGGATCTTTTTTAAATCAACGACTGCTGTTAAAGGACAGAAATGGGAGAGACTGTCGCTGTTTGATCAAGGCACATCAGAAACTAGGAACTTGTGCTGGTGAGTTGGAACTTGTTAAAATTGTTACCGAATACGCTGTTCTTTTTCTGGAAATCAGTTTATCTCCTTCTTTAGTGTTGAAATTGGTTGAATTGGTTAAAAAGTAAACTCATGTTTCTAAACGTAATTCTACGAGGCATGATCACCGGTAGATTGGTGTTTCTTTTTCTTCCTTTTTTTCCAACTTATCCCACTATACCTATTAGATTTGTTTCAAAGAATATCAGAGTTGGCAAATTCCTTCTTGTTTGGAGAGGATTCATTGCTTTTAGGGTATTTTTTTGAGACTATCAGTATTTGCTGCCTTTTATGGTCATTATTGATTGCTTGGAATGACACTGGTTGTATTGGAAATATGGAATTCTAATCTCTGGTACGGTATTCTAAAGCTTTCTACGTATCCATTCCTGTATTCGAATATGTATCGGATAGGAAGCTGAAGAATCAGAGTAACATAGGTGGGTTAGGATTGTTTGTTATTACATTCAATTGTGACATTCTTCTTTTGCCTGCATTGAGATTTCGGTATTGAAGCATGGACATCTTATTACCACGGCATCAACGATAAAGTTTCGGGATTTCACCAAGACAGTCAAACCGGAAGAAAGGTAAATTATTCTGTCAAATTACTATGTTCTAAACAATATCTGTAGGAAGCACATACTTTACATTCTTGGTCTGAATTTTTTTTTCTTTTTGGTATCATATTATCTGTGCTTAATATTTGTGTTGGATTATATATACGTACTTTCCACATGCGCATTACATGGTGCCATGTCAGACTTAATGATAAAAATGGAACAAATCGTTTATTTAATGATCATATTGTAGATTTTTAAAATTCTAATTTAAATTGTACACGAGTAAACTTATAAATTATTCTGATATAAATTATTACAAATCTTGTACTTGTATACTATGTATTCTACAGAAGATAATAAAA
Source organism: Gossypium arboreum (assembly GCF_025698485.1). Taxonomy (NCBI): domain Eukaryota; kingdom Viridiplantae; phylum Streptophyta; class Magnoliopsida; order Malvales; family Malvaceae; genus Gossypium; species Gossypium arboreum. Next base: position 122,623,782 of record NC_069070.1, on the reverse strand, counting down.
TCCCATATAATATGAATATTATTTAATTATACAAATAATCACAATTCGGGTAAATTATATCAAGGTTATATTTTTGATTGATAACTTTAGAAAGTTGCAAAATTTTTATTGAGTTTTTGAAAGTTTTCATTTAAATTATTGAATTATTTGAAAGTTATATTTTAAGTTATTGAGTTGTTAAGTTATTTGTTTAAAAAAAAAAAGTTCGGCTAGCGAGCTCTAAGTGATGATTTGAGTGAGTAGAAAAACATAATTTATATTCAAATCGATCTGATGGTCAGTATTAAAGATAGGAAAAGAAAGCCATTTAGATTTTAGTCCAAAAATTTGTAATGTTGAAAGTTAATTCATGCAAAAAAACTAAACTATAAAGAATGAGGAAAACTTTCGATTAATACAAACAATGCAAATAGAGAAAATTATATAATATTGATTTTAAAAGTCTAATAATTTAAATAAAATTTTGAATAATCAGTGATCATTTTATAATTTTTAAAAATTAAATGACTAAATCATAATATCTCATATAATACACTTAGATTTGTATGCTTCTGATAAATATCTCATAACTTAGATTTGTATGCTTGTGATAAATATCTCATATAATACACTTATATTTGTATGCTTGTATAAATATCTCATTTAGTAAGAAACCCCGATGATCCAACGAAACAAATGATTCCGACCTTTTGATTATTAAGTCAACGACCCTTTATTCAAGGAAAATTGGATCCATAATTCGAATAATAAAACAAACAATGATTCTGTCATTAAAACTTGAACTGAGCCATATGCAGAAAAGTACACCATGTCTTCCCCAAATCTCTATTTGATCTACATTTCATCATTGTTCTTCAGTTTCCATTTATGGGTCTTGAAATCACAAGAAACACCATGTAACCCCAATGATTTGAAGGCCTTGAATGGATTTTCAAGCTGCCTGGAACCAAATGTTCTTGGATGGAACAACAGCAACTCTGTTTCGGATTGCTGCACTTGGACGGGTGTCACCTGCAACGATTCCGCGAGCAGAAGGGTGGTGGCTTTGGAACTTGGTCAAAAGAATCTTTATGGAACAATTTGTGATTCCATTGTAGGGTTAAACCAGTTGAGAATCCTGAATCTTTCCCATAACCAGCTTCACGGTTCACTTCCGACCAAGCTTTTTCGCATGGAGAAACTGGAAATCCTTGATGTAAGTGACAACAGGTTCGTTTATAGAATCCCCGAAGAGCTTCCTCTATCATCGTCTATATGGTACGTTAATGTTTCGAAGAATGGTTTGTTCGGTTCCATAGGTGAAAATCTCTGCAAAAACTCATCATCATCCAATATCAAGGTTCTTGATATGTCAATGAACTTCTTTGGGGAAGTTCAACAAGGTCTGTCAAACTGTACTTCATTGCAATATCTCATGATCAATGGCAACAATTTCAGGAGTTTGCCAAGGGGTATCTTCCAAATGATGCAAAATCTTAGAGTTTTGCATCTTCAAAACAACAGCTTTTCAGGGACATTGGATCATGGGATTGGTCATCTTCTAAACCTTGTTGAATTAGACATCTCTTCTAATTCATTTACAGGGGTTTTCCCAGATGTGTTTGGGAGCCTAGGAAAGCTTGAGAAATTCACTGCAAGTTCAAATAACTTCAATGGAGCTTTGCCAACCTCAATGCTCAACTCACCTTCAATTACAACCCTTGATCTCCACAACAACAGCTTGAATGATCCAATTAACCTCAACTGTTCAGCCATGACCAAGCTCAGATCCCTTCACCTTGGGTCTAATAAGCTCTATGGTTCAATCCTCCATAACCTTTCCTCTTGTAAGAGCTTGAACATACTCAACCTTGGCCACAACAACCTTGATGGTCAAATCCCTGAAAGTTTCAAGAATCTCAATGCTCTCACAGTGCTTTCACTCTCAAGGACCAACCTGGTCAACCTCTCATCCACCCTTAAGATTCTGCAGCACTTCAAAAACTTGACTGTTTTGATGCTCTCTGAAAATTTTCAGGGCGAACAGATTCCCGATGATGCTTATTTTCAATTCAGAAGCCTCAAGGTACTCAGCATTGCCTACAGTGAACTGCGGGGATTGATGCCACCATGGTTGCTTGGCTGCAACGGGTTACAATTCTTGGACTTGTCGACGAACCATCTGTTCGGAACCATTCCTCTGGGGTTCAACAAGTTTAAGTACCTGTTTTACCTGGATTTGTCAAACAATTCATTCACAGGTGAGATACCAAAAGGGTTAACTCAACTACAGGCCCTCATCGACATCGACATTTCGTTGTTAGGGACTCCTTTAGGATTCCCTTTGTTCAGCACCGGTATAGACGGTGCAACTTTTTGTTACAATAACATCATAAGTTTCCCACCAACATTGGACCTGAGTTACAACATGCTAAGTGGAACTATTTGGCCAAGTTTTGGCAACTTGAGAAGGCTTCATGTTCTAAACCTCAAAGAGAATCGCTTGAGAGGCTCGATCCCAGAGTCTTTGTCGGGGATGAAAAACTTGGAAACCTTGGACTTATCTCATAACAAATTATCTGGAAAGATACCAGAATCACTTGTGCTGCTCAGTTTTTTGTCCAAGTTCAGTGTGGCATATAATGAACTTTATGGGGAAATCCCCATGGGAGGTCAGTTCATGACTTTCCCATCTTCAAGCTTTGAAAGGAACAATGGCCTTTGTGGTGGACCTTATATTCCATGCTCACTTCAACAGGCTCCTGTTGATGAATCTCCAAGTGAAGCAATGACAGTATTTGGTCCTCAATTCGGATTCGGCGTTGCTACTGGCTTTGTTCTCACCATTATCGTCTGCTTTATGTCTGGTTGGATTCTTCCAAGAGAGACAACATTCAAATATAGATGCTTTACAAGTAGATCCAGTCACCATGACTAGCTTTTTTTCGATGTCTGCTGTACAGCTTTTCAAGTTGTAGACTGCTAAAAATATCTTGAAAACTGTTGTACTAAGAGTTAGATTATATTTTGTATCATCTGTTCAAAAAAATGAGCAAATTAATCTCTTTACGTTAAATTAAAGAATAAATTAATCTTTTCTGTTAAAAAAATTTTATTCATTTGTATTGTTAAAAACTAATATGATTGGTAGAATAATCAAACTGTCACATGACGTACCACGTATATCTCCTATTGATGTATAAAAACTAGTTTTTCAATTGTAGAAATTGATAAAATTTTTAACCTATTGATGTATAAAAACTAGTTTTTCAACCGTAGAAATTGATAGAATTTTTAATGAAGAATTAATTTGCTCTTTGATATAATGTACAGACAAAAAATTTCTCATCTTTTGAGTAGAGAAGACCAAGTACAATCCAACTCCTAGTATAAGGAATCCATGGTATTTTCACAGTTTTAGACCGTATATAGAGATGCTTCTTTTACAAAGTCAATATATATATATATATATTGTAATGATCTATCAACCACATAAGTAATGCATGCTCATTCCAATCCGAATCAACTGTGGGCAATAACAGTAATATTTGAATCCAAATATTATCGGAATTCTCATTACCCAAATCCACATAAAACAGATCGGAGAATTGCAAATATCATTTCTCATAGGCCATAGAACAATACTGCTTTAACCAGTTTAGCTTATGCTACAACTAACCCTAAAGCTATCCAACGAATTTCAGCTTTGCAGAGGTTTCTAGGGATGAAAACGGAACAAAAGACGTGATCTAATTGTAGATTAAACATCATGAGAATCTCTATGATGATTCATATAAGTAAAGACTGATCTAATTGTAAACTAAATGTTCGATCCAAGACCAGAGTCTGTCCCCAAGTTTGCAAACTTCACCTCAAAACCACTGCCGCTTTCCTTAGAGCTAGATACCTTTGCACATACTCATTGGGAAGTGATCTCACAAGCTTGAAAACATCGGCATTTGCATAGCGGAGATTCGTCCTCGGATCGTGGTACGGTGCCTGCACAACAATTACAAGTTTATTGTTCTTTATTTTGTTCCCGGAAATTGAATTTTGCAATTTACATCACAAGTTTCATATATGAATCCAAACCATCGGTGTATGCATCAAGATCAATCGGATTAACTATGGGATAAATGTAACTATCACTTTTATTAACTAAAGCATTCTTTATCTACGGAACATATATTCCCGACAAGTTATATCTCCATACTGTGTTTGAAAATGTCATACAGAAGTGTCAGACACCAATACTTCAAGAAAAAATGAAGGATAGGAGCAAAGCTTAAAGCATATGTTCTGAAACAAACCTCGAATCCCGTTATATCACAAATTCTTTTGCACGGTTGCATTGAAGGCGGTGATTCAATATTAACATCTGCAAAAATCCAAATTACACAAAGGAAATAGTTTCATCATTAATAACCTTGCCATCGAATTCTTTGGGTAAAACTACCATGGAGACCCTTGTACTAGAAATCGGATAATATTTTGCCCCCTTACTGAAAAATGAGCAAATTAGTCATTTTAATTAAAACTTTCATCTATTTTTACCTTAAAAACTGGTACCATTGACGGAATAACCAAATAGTTACACACATAGATCTCATGTTGACAAACAAGAATTAGTTTTTTAACATTAGAAATGAAAGAAATTTTTAACAGAATGACCAATTTGCTCTTTGGTCTAACATACAAAGACTAATTTGCTATTTTTTGAGAAAAGGAGCAAAATGTAATTAGAAGTACAAGGCGGGTACTTTTACAGGATTCTTTGCAAAAAATACTAAAACAACAACATAAGATTCTAATCATGGAATTCCTCTCAAAATAACATCACGTCAAGGTTTTCCACTACGGAATTTCGTTATAATGTCAAATAAATAACTGAGTTGACAATTGAATCCAACTTTTTCCAAAAAAAACCGTAGATTGATCCAATTGTTAACTATTCAATGTACTTAAATAAACACATATGAACACAAAAAAGAAACCCTAAAAAAATTGGCATAGGCTTACAATTGGGTTCATCAGGAGAGTAATTCTGGCAAATTTCAGCTTGAAGGATTTGCTTGAGCTGTTTCCATCTCACTTTCGATTGGCCCTTTGGGTATTTCTCATACATTTGAATCCTCTTGAAACTCATATGCGTTGGCAATACCAACTCTGCTTTTATCACCTCTGCCTCCATTGATTTCCCAATAATCTCAAATCCCTAAATAAACTCAGAGCTCCCGAAATGAAATTGGGGCAAATAAAGGCCAAAAAAAAAGGAGACAGAGGAATAATACGACGTCGGATTTGAGTCAATGCGTACGCTTATCTTTCTAGGACCGAGATAAGTAGGTCAAATTGTGATATTAGTCCCTCTTCTATCTATAAGTTACAGATTTAGTCACTGTACTTTAATTTGAAATTTTTAGTGCTTCATTTTTTTTGAATTTTGAAATTTTAGTCTAGAAACAAAACGATAACTATTAAAGTTGATTACGTTAAATTATGCTATTTTTAGAATATCATGCGACAAACATATTATCATGTGTAATAGTATATGTTTAAAAAAATTATATTATAAATATTTGGGAGGGATCAAAGGGCAATTCGATTATTAAATTAATTTATATTTATATTTTATTTTTTGAAGGACCTTAGAAGCAATTTTGCTATTTTCGTCCAGGAGGCAAGGCCTTCCATGCTATGTAATTTTAGTTAATAGATACAACCATTTGAATCAAAATTAAATGGTTAAATTTTACTATTAGTCTTTATACTTAACAAAAGTTGTGGGTTTAATCCATATACTTTTATTTGGCTATTTTTAGTCTCTGTACTTTTCAAAATTTAACATTTCAGTCTTCACTAAACAATAATTGTTAATTTCATTAAGTAAAGTTCTGCTTCCAGAATCTGCTGCACCAAACATATTATTATGTATGTAATGTCATGTCAGCTTATTATTTTCACATATTACTCATTAAGAATCTAATTAATGGATTACTAATTGCCATTTATGTTAAGACAAAAATTTCAAATTAAAAAAAATGGGGACTTAGAATGATCTAATTGGAGAAAATGGACAATATCTACAAAAACTATTAATTGAATTTAATCAAACAAATTTAATTACTTCTGTTTGGGCCAGGACTAAAATTCTAAATTTTGAAAAGTATAAGGACTAAAATTGATCAAATTAAAGTATAGAGACTAAGTCCACAAATTTTGTAAAGTATAGGTACTAATAACAAAATTTAACCAAATTGAAATTTCAAAACTCAAAAAAATATAAAGGCTAAAACTGATCAAATTAGAAAACAGAGACTAAATCCAAAACTTACTTATAACACGATACTAATATCAGAAATTGACTTAGCGGATTTAACTTCTATCATTTGGTTTAGGACTGAAACTTCATAATTTGGAAAAGCAGAAGAGCTAGAAATGACGAAATTGATAACTTACGCATAACACAAGGATTAATAGAAAATTTTGACCAATAAAAAAGGATATCATCGTGTCAACGTCATCCTAATCTTTAAGCGTAACTAAACGACGTCGGAATTTCCTCTCCTTTTACTTTTTCTTTTTTTCTTTTTCTGAAAAGCCATAAATAACGTCAACAACAAAACAACACGACATTATTTGAAGCAGTAAAACAAAAATAAAATAAAATAAATCAAATTATAATCTATTACTTTATTTATTCATCCCTGGTAATATTTTTTAATTTGATTTCTATTTTATTTTTCCATATTAGTTTTGAAATTTGATAACTTTTTTAATTTAATCCCTAAAATTAGATTTTATTAAATGCAGTGTGCCACACATTTGCTTGAAATTTTAAAAATTATATATAAAATCTAAAATTATTAGAACATTACAACACTTTAATGGAATTTAAGTTTAGGAGTCAAATTAAAAGAGACTACTGATCAGGGGGAATCAGTTCTCTAATTAGTAGAAATTTTTGAAGTGTCATCCTCTGAGCAGCCGGCCCAAACCTTGAACAATAGAGGTATTGTATCTGAGGTGTCTATGCTCGATTTTAGTCTCGAAGTTTTGTCTGGCGACTCCAATGTATTACCAATGTTCTAACCCTTTAAGCTCCTTTTAAGGCTTGGACTTCAACTCCACCAAGGCTGAAATGAGAAAACATTTTATTGGTGTACCTAGGCACTCCTTGATAAACTCCATGTACCTCTTTAGGCTCTTCTCGGAGTCAAAAGACAAAACCCCGAGATTAAAATTGAGTATAGACCTCCTGAATATAATATTTTCACTGTTTGATGTTTGAATTGGCTACTCAAAAGACGACATTTCAAAATTTTCTTTCAATAAAAGAGCCAATTTCCCCTCAACAACTACTAAGCTCTGGGGCTAATATGAAAAAAAAAAATTAATGACCAAAGTGAAAAATTATCACATTTAGGGACTAATCATTAATTTATCCCTTATTTACTCGTACAAGTTTAAAATACTTGGGTTTTTTTTCTTCTTCTTTTAAAGCAATAACTTAAATTCTATTTCAAGCATCAACTCCTCAAAGGCACTCTGGTCTTCTCTCAGTTCTTAATTTCTCCATGTAAAGCTTCAGTTCCCCCCTTCCCCCAGATTTTTGAAGATCATTATCGTTCACAGGTAATTAAATAACGATTTTAAATTACTAAAATGAACCCCCAAAAAAAAAAACGGAAAACAAAAAACCCTTTAATTGATCTGTTTCAAGAAATAATAATAATTGAGTGAAAAGGTCAAAACTTTTTTTTTTAGTTCGATTGTTATATTATGCTTGAAGTTAAAGGTTTTAAAGTGGATCTTTTGATTTTGGTTGATAATTATTTCTGGGTTTTTATTTTTTTCTTTTTTGATTTAAGTAATTGAATTTCTAAGAGAGTTTATGGAGTGTTGGTTTTTTTTTTTTAGAAATTTATCTATCAATCCATGAAATTTCTTTGATATTACGATTTGATTATTTTGTGATTGACTGATTTGTATATATTTTGTAAAATTACAGGTATGAGGAACTTCATTCTTGAATTTGAGTACTTTGCTGAAGATCTGTGTTGGTATTTTTTCGAAGCTTTCGACATTGTTGCTGAGGAATTTATTGCGTTCTTCCAGGTCTTAATTTCCTTCCTTGAGTTCTTATTTCATCTCTTGTTTTGCCCCATCTTGATTGCTTAGATTGTTGACGTAATTCGGGTTCGAAATCGGGAGTTTGTTCGTGTTAGTAATTGAAAGGTTCGAGTCCTTTTCGGTTGTGTTTTAAAACCTTGCCTGAGAGCTTTGTTCATCTCGTTTGCCTCATCTTGATTGCTTGGATTGTTGACGAAATTTGGGTTTGAAATCAAAAGCTTGTTTGAGTTAGTAGTCGAAAGGTTCAAATCCTTTTTTCGATTGTGTTTTAGCTTTGTTCATCTTGTTTTGCCTCATCTGGATTGTTGATGAAATTTGGGTTTGAAACTAAAAGCTTATCCAAGTTAGTAAGCGAAAGGTTCAAGTCCTTTCCATTCGTGTTTTAGCTTTGTTCATCTTGTTTTTCCTCATATGTATTGCCTGGATTGTTGACGAAATTCGGGTTTGAAACCGAAAGCTCATTCGAGTTAGTAATTGAAAGGTTCAAGTCCTTTTTGATTGTGTTGTAGTTCTGTTCATCTTGTTTAGATTGCTGTTGACGACTTTTTGGGATTTCGATATAGAATACTTATTTGATTTGGAGGAAGCTGAAGGTTTGAGTGTTTTTTTCCGGGTCTTGCTGTGATGGGATCGATTCAGAATACGGTTCATTATTGTTGTGTTTCGAAGGCTAACAGGACTCTATATGAATATAGTAGGGGAGATCATGAGATTGAAAATATGGCTGCCTTGTGTTTAGAAAGGACTATGTCGTTCCACAAATGGTATTTCGAGACTATAGGTAAATGGACTTTTGGGTTTTTATTCGAAGACGGGTGTGTTTATTTCGCGATTGCCGATAAAGCTGTCGAAAACCATGGTGTGCTTCGGTTCCTACAGCACATGAGAGAAGAGTTTAAAACCCTTGCTAGGAAAGGTTCGAGAAGTAGTTTCTCGGGTATGAGTTCGATTGGTGTCGAAGAGCAACTAGTCCCAGTTATTCAGCGCTTGATAACTTCTTTAGAGCAAGTTTCGCATAGTGACAATGATTGGAAAACCGAGGTTCCAGTATTGGATTATCCAAGTCACTCCCCATCTTCAAGCAATAGAAATGCCCAACTTGAATCTGCTAGTTCCACGAAAGCCCCTTTGTTGGGAAAATCAAGCAAGCAAGAGAAGAAAAATAAGGATCACATAGTTGCAGTGAGAGATATCGAGTTGGAGGAACATCGGAAATCAACAGATAGAGTAAAAACTGATTCAACCACATTAGATCCAAGTAACCAAAACGGAGCAAGTTCATCAATCACATTACAGAAGGACTTGGGTTCGACAAGGATCAGACCCGGATCTCAAAACATGCGTAAGAAATGGTGTCGCCAGGTGCGTATCGTTCTTGCCATCGATGTGGCTATTTGTTTAGTATTGTTAGTGATTTGGCTGTCAATTTGTAATGGCATATCATGCACCCGATAAATCATATTCAGATTTCAAATGCCACAGTCCCGGAGATCAGAAGTCGGTATGTATTTCGAAATTACTTATGTATAGTTTCATGGTGCTTATGTAAATCTTTATCATATTGTTTATTTGAGTGTTTTTAACACCATATTCTGCACTGCCATTTAATATAATGTTTATAGTTGCAGAGTTGAAAACGATGCCGTTTCTGCCTTGGATATACTTAAAAGTTTTATTTTAACCTGGTTTTCAAATCCGATCATTTCAGATTCGACATTCGGCATTCATCCGAGTTTGAATCCAAAATCGATAACCATTTAAATTAACAATATGGTCATTTTGGTTCTCTTTGGTATTTAAAATAATTTATAAATTTTAAAATATTAATGTGCTCAAATTAATCTTTTATTCCAAATAATGTTAATATTTACTATTTCATTTTGGAAACGAAATCTTTTGTTTTAAATTGTAATTGAAATAAATATTTTTCAAAACATTTTTATGCTTCTGGATTTCCTTAATCAGTTCAAAATCATTCTCCCCTATCTGGTTCGAACATCCTTGAATGTGACTACCGAATACCTGAGGGTTCGGGCCAAAGATGCCATCACATGAAAAAATGGAACATTTACAACAGGCATGAAATTAGCTCCAAGCAGAACTGTCTTGGACTAAGCAGTTTAACCGGCCTCAAAACAACAATGTTATTTCGACTTTTCATTTTGTCGTTAAGAAGTGCTCATGTCCAGCACTCGTATATTCGACGTTCACCCCAAGAACCAAGTCACATGATCAGACACACTAAACCCAAAAATAGATAACCGAAAAAAAAAAAAAAAACCTTGAATCTACCTCGTCTTGCATCCTCATGGAGGTATTGGATGCCAGTGTCGCCACAGCAGAGCGATTGCCGATGATTAAAATGTTTTCAACCTGCAAAAGGAATTGTAGACTATAAATAAGGTCTTTCATACCATAAGGCCTAAAGGACTATACGTTGTTCCCATAAGGTTTGGGTGGTTCGGTTCTTAATATACAATAAGAGCTGGAAACAACTTAAAGAAATGCCATTTTTGAAGTGACAAGAAGGCCAGAAATGCAGCTTCAAAACTAATTCCGGGTTAGTAACATTACCAAGTATCCAGTCAAGGTAAATAACTAATAGTTGGATAAAAGAGAGTGAGAGGACCCAAAGCTGCCAAGCAAGACTCACAAAGCAGTTAAAGCTTACATGACAAATACAAAGTTAAAGGATGGGCACAGTTCTGCATCTTTTAGATTGGTAAGCAAAAACCACTTACGGAAACATACGCATATAATGAGGAAAACATAAGCATCAAAAACTAAATCGATAAAGATCCATAATGATGAATTTTATTCTGCTATTAATCCACAATCCAGTGAAGCTTTCTCCAGAGAAATATTAACAAGCCTAAATAACTCAATAAAAAAGAACAGTCAGAGAACTTACCATCCATTCGTGCGATTCTGCAAGTATCACAGTAAGCAGAATATTCAATCTTCAACCTGGAAAATGTCTCATGGTATGTACAGTAAGTTCTCTAACCTATCTTACCAAACAGGAAAATAATGACAAAACATGATGATGCAAAATGTACAGTCTAATTCAGGTCAGGGAAGAACTATGAAATGAGATCCTTAGTACCTTCCATATAATTACAATACAATAAGCATACAATTAAAGCCACTACAACCGTGCGGGGATAAAACGATCTTACTTCACTCAGAAGCCTTAACTTTATCATCCCCGACAACTGAGAGTATAGGCAAACTACTGAAAAATTCATCTAGACCCTCGAAAAAACCGTTCCCTTCATTGTTATCCTCTTCCTCGTTTCCGGCATCATTCCCCTTACTCCTCCCTGCCACTGGCTCTTCTGCCTCGTTCCGAAACTCTACGTTCAAATCCAACTTCCCCAAAACCTTCGTTCCTCGTTTCATCTGCTTCCTTCTGCTTGATTCAGCAGTTGACACACTGTCCGGCACCATGGATGCACCAGTCGAATTTCCACCATGATCCGCATTAACTTGGTCATCACCCCCCTGCTTCATTCTCTCACTCTGTGGTTTCTTTGCATATCTCCCCCTAGATCCTTTCCCTTTAGAATTGTTCACCTTTTTCTCCCTCTTTTCATTTCGCCAATCATCATCATCATCCTCATTCTCGGAACTAATGCTCGAATCAGAGATCTCTACATATACATCTTGTTCATCATAAAACAGCTTTGGAGAAGACTTTTTGGTATTCATTTGTTTTCCAGCATTCTTGTTGTTAGGGCAAGCAAACATGGTCGAAATAGGTGACCAATTTGGGAAATTACCATTACGAGATAATCCTATAGGGAAAAAACCCCAGGAGCAGATATATGTGTCCTTTCCGTTCATCGGTGGCGGTGGTATCACAACTGCATGGAAAGCTCTCCTACAGTTCTTAGTTTGACACCTTAGCGTACAGTCCTCGTACACCTTCAGGTATTCACAGAGTGTGTAACAGTATGGACAAGCCGTCCAGAATGTCGGTTCCTCTGACTCAATAGCTTGATTGGCCCGAGTCACACCAGTTGGCTCTGTCTGAGCAGGTGGAGAAGGTATCACAACCGCATGGAAAGCTTTCCTGCAGTCCTTAGTCTGACACCTTAGTGTACAATTCTCGTACATCTTCGGATACTCAAAACGAGAGTAACAGTGCGGACAAGCTGTCCAGAAAGTTGATCCCTCTAACTCGGTAGCTTGACTAGCCTGAGCCGAATTGGTTTCCTGACTCGCACCAGTTGGCTCTACCCGACTATGCTCCTTAGTAGGAGTAGTAGTAGGAGTAGGAGCAGGAGCAGGAGCAGGAGCAGGAGCAGGAGCTGCTGAGTGATTAATCTGACCCATCCGAGTCAGCTCAGTCTGATTAATCTGGTTTTCCCCAACAGCCTCAGGTTGATTAATGGGGGTAGTCCGTGTTGGCTCCGGCCAACTAATTTGGCTCGAACCAACAGATCCCGTCTGGTTAATCTGACTCGGCTGAGTTAAACCAGTCTGATTAATCTGCCTCGTCCAAGTTGACTCAGAAGAATAATTATTTAAACCCAACTGCTCCCCTCCTTCTAATGTAGCATTTCCATCACTGTTATTATCTCTAGGGCTTCTCACAAACAGTGATTGCGTAACTTGCGCTTGCGTTTCTTTCAACGGCGTTTGCATAAATAGCGTTTGGGTTTCTTTCGGCGGTGGTGGTTGCTGCATAAACAGCGTCTGCGTCTGCGGTTGCGGTTGCTGAACTTGTGGCTGTTCTTGTTGATAATGTTGCTGACCGAGTTGACTCACATGACCAAACTGAAGAAACCTCAACTCATTATCGTAAATGAGCTTATTAGAAGGATTCGACAGCACATTCCAAGCTTCAGAAACGAACCGAAACGCTTGATCCGCAAAAGACAACGTGTTCTTCACAGGGTTCAAGAGAATCGCGAGTTTCCTATACTGACTCTCCACAACTTCCATGGATTGAGTTAAAGGAACGAGTTGGAGGATACCGTACCAGTCACGAGGGTTAGATTGAGCGGTTAAGAGAGTGTCGGTGACAGCTAAGATTTGGTCGGCGAGGACAGGTGCCGATTCTCGAGCTCGGATCGCGAAAGTCCTGGTCCCGTGAAAGTCGCCGGAAGCGAGTAGCTTCGCCGCTATAGTTAGCCATCGCTCCGCCTCGGTGGTGTTGCCGTCGTCCATTTCTACCAGTCTTTTCTCTCTCCAGGGTTTTTCCGTTTCTCCCTCTTTCTTTTTTTTGGGAAATTCTTTGTTTGGTAACGAAAGGACAAAGCTCGTGGTGTCTGGGTTTTTTTTGGGTGGACGAAAAAGGACAGATTTTTCAGACAATTAACCGGAGTTTATGGTTGGCTTGGATGAGATATAAATAACTGTATAGGTGTATTATTGTCATTAAAAATTTAATGTTAAAAAAGGTAAATTCAAAGTTGGATTCATAAGTTTTGATATTAGGCATAAAAATAAAAATAAAAAATTGCAATTTATTCTATTCGATTATATACTTTTATCCTTTACAGTTAAATACACTTATTTTTATCACTCAATTTTAATAAAATTTTATTTTCATCACTCATTTTATTTTTAAATTTTTTATTCTTTAAAAATTAATTTTAATTTTTTAGTAACAAAAATAACTTAGAAATTTTACAATGAATATTTGGATTAGAAACATCATTTCATCTTTTAGTTTTTTTTTCATTTTAGCATTAATTTCAGTTTTCTTTTTCAATAAAAGTGAAGGAAAAACCCTCCAAATTTTACAATAAAGTACCTAAAAACAATTTAATTTTAAAATATTGCACCTGCAATGTAAAAATAATATTATATATATAAATATGTTTTGAAGAATAATTATTTTTATTAAAGTAAACTAATATGGTTCTCAACCCACACTTTATCTATATTATTATTTAAGTTCTTACTTGAGTTGGTATTACAAGTCAATTAAATACTACATATTTTAAACCACACTGAATTGCATATATTTGCAGTTAGTGAGATTTGAACCATATTAAATTGCATTAGTAAAAACTTTAATTTATCACTAAATTAAAATATTATTTTAATATATTTATACATTTTAATTTTATTATACACACTTTATTACATCCATCAATTGTATATCTAAACAATTGAATCTAATAGTTTTGTTTAAATACTTTACATATTTTATGTATTATTATTAATTAATTTTAAACCATATATTTTATTATTTATTGTATAGCACACATTTATATTCAAAATTTGTGTACGTTTCAATAAAATTTCTAATACTCTTTATATGCTTAAAATTTAATTGATACGTCTTTTATATTCAAAAGTTTAATCTCTTAAACATAATTTCAACCAGGACTAAGTAATGGTTTGGACGTTATATAAACAGAAGTTATGCGAAAAGTGGGGGTCGTTGTAGGAGACTTATTAATTGAATTTTGTAGAGTTTATATAAAATATAAAATAAAATAAAAACAATCTAAAAAAGAAAAATATTTTGGAGGCTACTATCTTAAAAGAAATTATCTATTTTTATTTTTATTGTTAAAAACTAATATTATTGACAAAATAACTAATAATCTGTTACATGTGACATGTGACAAGCCACATAAGCCTCACACTGACGTATAATGATTTATTTGTAATGGTAAAAATGACTAAAAAGTTTAACGGAACCACTACTTTTTGTCAAGCTTTTAGTAGAAGAGTCAAATGCAATCTAAGCTTTGTAAATGAAATAAGGTTACAAATAATTCCCCACCTACAATTAACTCGTGGGAATAACCCAATCAAACACATTATATATATATAGATGTGTCCAACCCCGATTCCCTCTGCATAATCGGACATAAGTATGATAATAAGATCATCCAAGAATCCTCCAAATGCATGAAAAACAATAGGAAATATTAAATATACCTATACCCATCACGTATTGATACCCAACACTAGTACTCAAAGCCTAGTAAAATAATATAGAAAGACCAAGCAGTTGGGATTCATCCCCAGGAAAAGACAGGCCTTTTTTTTATGTGAGACTACTCTGTATTCAAGGGTCACATTGGATCCGTACTAAATTCGGAGTAGGGTTGGAGTCCTACCAGCACTGTTTTTTCCATCCACAAGATCCGATAGGTGTCGGATCCAGGCAAAGGACTTCGATAACAAACATTCAATTGAAAATAATAATCACAAACATCCAAGTGATTGATCCAATGCAAGCAACAGTAGTATCAAAATCATTAAGCTTAGAAAAATATCTCAAATCATCAGTTCCATTATTGTGAAGTAAACAATTAGGAAATAGTGCACAATGCCCCCACTATAATTAGAAAGCTTCAACTAAATATATATATGGCGAAATTCCAAGAAACTTTTAGCAGTATTTTCAAGGTTTTTTTTTTAAATATAAAGCAAACTGAAGGGATAGTGGGACCAATCAACTTCTCCATACAAAAACAACCAGAGAAGTAAAATACTAACTCGAAGATTAGGGATTTTACTGTTGTTTCTCATCCTCAGGTTTGGAGGCTTCTTTGATTTCATCGGTTCCATCCTCCTAAATAGTTAAAAAAACAAATAATAGTTAATAAAAGAATTCGATATATGAAAAGTTAAAACCAACTGTGCGCATTCTAACCTGCATATCCGAGGTCCACAAAGTAAGGTTATCACGAAGAAGTTGCATTATCAGAGTGCTGTCTTTGTATGAATCCTCTCCGAGAGTATCAAGCTCCGAGATGGCTTCATCAAAAGCCTGAGGAAAATAAACAGAAATTGTTGACTAAATAGAATTTGAATACAAAAATAAAGAGCAAATATAGATTTGTAATGATTTATATTTACTTGGACTCCTTGGGTAAGTATTGTATATGGGTATGTTTCCGATGACATGCAAGTTTTTCCATATATTTGCAAGATCATTATCTCTAGGGTGAACTAAAGTAGAAGTCACCCAACTATTAGTAAATTTCTTTTTTGGTCACCCAACTATTATCCCCAGTTGGCTAATGTAAAAATGGAAACAACCAAAAATCCAAGATAGTTGAATAACCATTTTGTAACTTGTCATAGTTAGGTGACTAAAACAGAAAAAACCATAGTCGGGTGCCTACTAATGTAGTTTATCCTTATCCCTATATCCAAATATGTATGACACGGTTGGGAAAATGAAAAGCACAAGTAACAAAGATAATACAATTCAGAAGTATAAACCCCCAAGCTCCCCTTCTCGAATGTTTTAGATGACCAACGTGAATATAGTCAGTAAACTAAAATTCCAAAGCTTTGTTATCCTACTTGTTTTGCAAGACTGCAAGCGCGGTCAGGAGAATTCAAGATCTCATAGTAGAAGACAGAAAAGTTCAGAGCCAATCCCAAACGAATAGGATGAGTTGGAGCGAGCTCGGAAACTGCAATGTCCTGAAAGAAAGCAGAACAAAAGGATGCTGGTAAAAGCAATAAAAGACTGGAACTATGGATAAAACACATAAATCATTATCACTTCGGTAAAATCTTCTATTAAAATGTAAAATCAGATCCAAAGGCAAATCATTAACAAGACAAGAAAAGGATCAATAAATTGAACCACCGAATATCTTTGTTTGAATTGGATTAGTACAAACTACTGAACGCATTTTGAAGTTTATGCCGTGTGGAGTCTAAGAGGACTGACTGTGGTTCAGAATTTTAGATATAAAAACACAATTTTGCTTTGGTCTAACAGGAATTTCAGTTACTCAAATCATACAAATGGTGGAAACCCATATAATACTAATTTAAAACCCATAGTGTTGAGATCATTTTCTTCTTGATAATTTTCATAAACTTTCCATTGTAATTCAATGTTATGTCTTCTAAGCAATTCAAAGCAGATCCAGATCTAAGCACAAATTTATTTTAAAAAATTACATCAAATCAAGGCAAGGAAATGAACAAATTACGAAAATGAGCACAAACCTGAGCAGATTTATACGCAGAGAGCGTATTCTCAGCAGCGGCTTTCCGGTCATCACCAGTCTTGAACTCAGCCAAGTACCTATGGTAATCTCCCTTCATCTTCAGATAAAAGACCTTGGAATCTCCGTTCCCGGCAGCCGGAACGAGCTTCTCTTCGAGAAGCTTCAAAATTCCGGCACAAATATCAGACAACTCAGCCTCGATCTTGGCCCTGTACTCACGAATGATGGAGACATGATCGGCGTTGCCACGTCCTTCCTCTTTCTGCTCGATGGAAGAAACGATCCTCCAGGAAGCACGGCGGGCGCCGATCACGTTCTTGTAGGCAACGGAGAGGAGATTCCGTTCCTCGACGGTAAGTTCGTCGGGAGCAACGACGGACGAAACGACGGTTTCCATGAACTTAACCATCTCCTCGTAGCGCTCGGCTTGCTCGGCGAGTTTCGCCTTGTAGACATTTTCCTCACGTGGTGAAGTAGCGGCCATGGTGATTTTGGGGGATGGTGGGATGGAAAGAAAATTTGAGAGGATTTTTCAGAGGGATTTGAGAGGTTGTGTTTTAGAGAAGGGAAAGCAACTTTTGACTTTTTGTTTCTGTTTCTTTTCCTTTTTTCTAATTTTTGGTAAATTACACCTAAGGCCATTTGATTATTAGTAAGTATATGTTTTGATCACTTAACTTCAAAAAGTTACAAAATGGTTATTAAATTATTTGAAAGTTTTCATTTAAGTCACTAAACTATTAAAATTGTTGTTATATGACATTCTTTGTTCGAACCACTTATACCAATTGAAAGCTCTTCTTCTCATTCTTTTCTACAGTTCAGTTTTTTTCATGAAACAATTTTGAACATTATGAATTTGCAAGCGAAAATCCAAACAACGTTTTTCTCCAATCTTTGACACTAACTGTCAGATCGACTTGGATCTAAGATATGTTCTTCTACTTGCCAATAAATATTGATCCACCGTACTGAGCATCAAATTGTTGCTTAGATCTTACTATTCGGACTTTAAAAAAAACTTAGTGAAAACTTAGTGACTTAAATAAAAAAATTCAAATAGTTCAATGACTTAAATGAAAACTTTTAAATAGTTTAATGACTATTTTATAACTTTTTAAAGTTAAGTGACCAAAACTAAATTTACTAATAGTTAGTGACCTTGGGTGTAGTTTATCCTTTAAATTTTTATTATTTTTATTTGTTTTTCATTCTTGAGATAAAAGCCACATTTAGTCCTTAAATTGGTAATTTTTTAAATTTGGTCCCTAATTTTTTATCCAAGTTACTACATTAATTATTTAACTAGACGTTTTTTCCCAAATTTGGTCACATGATAGCGTAGCACTCAAAAATTGTGTCATATCATTAACTAAAAATGGTATTTTTATTAAAAATTAAGTGATTGTGTGGCAAAATCTTATAATACCATATCATCACATAGACCAAAATTAAAAAATATTGTCAAGTTTAAAGACTAATATAGAAAAAATTTAAGGGCCTAGTTGAGAAAAATAGCCAAGTTGAAGGACTAAAGATTCCCTTTTCTTTTTTCTTTTAACTTGAGCATAACAATTTGGTATTTAAAATTTTATTTTGTTTCAATTTGATACCAAAATTATCTCTTCTATTATAAAATTTAGTCTAAAAATTAATCATGTTAATGGTACATCCAAGTAATGTGAACATATCATGTATCTTCCTTTTTCCGTGTCATGATGATGTGGCCATTGATCGTAGTCCTTGTTTAAGGAATTTAACCTCTATCTCTAATTGCACTTTCACCCTTCTTGTGGAACCTACAACTAACATGCCAACCGCATCCTTTGATAACCACACCCTATTCCCATTATCTTTTTTTTTATAAAGATATTTTAATATAATTTCTGAATTTTAAATTTTACAATTAAGTCCTTTTTATTTTAAATAATTAAATTTAAAAATTAAAATTATTCTAATTATTTGAAAAAAGTTAATAACGTGACACTTTGAGATTGTTTCATATCTTCACTTGAAAATAAAATTGCTATATAAATTTTCAAGATGTAGTACAATCTTTGAAGTGTTGCGTACAATGTTCTAGTAATTGCACTAGTGGTTAAACCAATCAGACCATTAAATTTCGATTTAATCTGTTTGATCTGCTCAATCGTTAAATAAAATTAATTAAGTACATAATTAAAAATTCATTAAAATTTTAAAAATAAAAAATTATTAAACTAGTTCAACATCTTCAACTATTGTTTCTATCCTAACTTTCGATTTTTATTAGTTTCAAGCAATTTCTAATTCAATTGGTTCAACCCCTTAATTTGGACTAGTATATCTCAATCCAATCAATTTGACAAAAACCAAATTCAATGACCAAAATAGATATAATGTCAAGTTTAAGGGCCAAAATTTACATTATCTATTTTATATAAATTTATAAAAATATGAAAATATTTAAATAAAAAAATCACGATTTCCAATTATTTTATAAAAATATTCTTATTTTTATCAAAATACGTAATTTTTATCCACGTGGCATAATTATGAAGTATTTGAAATAACAAATGGTTGTATCATTTGTGTCGGCAATGGGAAGTCAAATGAATTAATAAAAACAACAATATTCGGTTGCCTAAACATATGTGGACCATAATTTAAAGTAAGGTATATATACCTTTTATTAATTAATTTTTATATTTTTAAAGTTTCTTCTTATAAAAGTCCCTCTACGTTGGATCGGTTTTTTTTAATTATTCATAGTAATTCGGTTCGACATAGTTTTTTTCTTTCTTTTCATATTAAATTTAAGTCTTGGATTCTTTTATTTATTTTAAAAATGGTCATGATTTTTATATTATTTAATAAAATTTTAAAAATTTTGTAATAAAAATATTTTTCCAAATAAATTAAAATAATTTTTACTATTTTAAATATATATTTTTTATATCCTAAAAATTAAATAAAAATTCAAATTGTATCAAATAAATATAGTTTTTAACTTATTATATTGATTTTTTCCGTAGAAATTAAGAATATTCTTGATGGACGGTCTTCAGGTGAGAGGAAAAGAAATATACTTACCACGATCTAAAATGTTCTTAAATTAGATTTTTATAATCATTTAACTTATTGTTAATTAGATAATTATTTGAAATTTCTCAACCGTAACTAAAAAACGCAGTATTTAATTATTTGATTAAATATGTTGATTGAGGCTTAATTTGATTGTCATTAATATTGTTACCTATACGTATGACGTGAGTTTAAGTGTGCTGAAACACGTTTATCCTCATATTTAAGGGTAAGAATGAGTTATGAGTAGTTTTAAAATTATATCCACTTTAAAACTTTTAAACACTTTCGCAGTTGAACTAAATTTTCAAAAATAAAAACTATTTGGTTAAATATATATAAATTATCTTAAATTTTGTATATTCTTAAAATTCGATTATAAAAATTTAAGTTATGAAAAGAAAATAATTAAGAATTTAGAATAAAAATTGAAGTTGGATTAACTTAAAAGTGGAGTTTTTGTTAAGAATATAAAAAAATACTTTACTAGAAAAATGAAAAAAAAAAAAGAAAAAGAAAAGGAAATGTGAATAGAATTTGAAAATAACTTATTTTCAAAAAGAAAATGCATCTGATTCTTACTCTGTATTCTATTAATAAAGAATAAAAAGTTTGGTGGAAAATTTTACTTTATTTAAATAATATTTATAGTTTTATATTTATATTAAAATTTTAATTGAGTTTATGTTACGAGTCAATCGTATTAACTTAATCGAAAATTATTAAAACGAATAATATTTGATATATCGTAAGTGCATAAATTCTATACACTATAAGTGAATAATAGAATGACACGTAAATTAAACAAAAATATGGAGGACCTAAAAGTAAATTTTAATTATTTTATTCAAACATTATTTGTAAATATTATAAAATATTTCTTACGTGATTTTCTTTTCACAATCCAAGTAGATTACAAGTTAAAATACCGGTCTAATTATTAATTCCGTCCATTTATTTTATGAAAATTAAGAAGTTAGTCCTTCTATTTTTGTTTATTAGAATTTGGCTTTTGTGCTTTAGAAAATCTAAAAATTAGTCCAATTGAATGTCACTGTTAAATCTTTAACAATTCAATAATATATATGCAATTACATAAAAAAAAGGTTTATATGCAATAAGTTAGTAAAAATCGATAGTTCAGCAATTTGCATGCAACAAAGTAGCAAAAATTAGTAGTTTAAATTCACGTGTTTACTGAGAATTAGGTTAATTTCTCAGGTTTTGTAAATTACAAAGATCAAATTTTGATAAATTAAAGTAGAAAGACTGACCTTTTAGTTTTTATAAAGTAGAAAGGCGAAATTCATGACTAGACATTAAAAATAGTTTACTTTGATATAAATTACGAATTAAGAGCTTATTTATAATAAATATATAAAAATTTACGAATAAGACCTTGTGTTCTAGAAAGATTGTAATTTCAAGTTCAAATTTCACTATACGTGATTATCTTACATGGATTTTTAATCTAGATTTTATTTTGGTTTAAGTTCCAATGTGTGTGGATCTTATTCGTATTTATTCTAAATTAGGTCTAAATGTATTGTAATTGTCATCGTTTGCGAATTATACCGATTCATTTTAATTGTAGTCCCGAATTTAACAAGTATAAATTGTGTTATTAATTAGATTTTTAATTTTTAAATTAAGTAAAAGGATTAAATTTCAAAAGTTAGAAGAATACAGGGACTGAGGCTAAAAATGAACATCTCCTCATATAATAATATAAGATGAGTTGAAATGTTCCATTAGAACTTCAAGAAAGATATAACCTTTTATCTGATGAAATGGTAATCAAAATCGTGTGCCTCCGTTGCCGGCAGAAGCTAACGGTCCCGGCCTATGCCGAGAAAATTACTTGCGGAAAATGCGGCGAGGTCAATCCAATTATAAAGAAACCGTCGCCGGCGACTTCCCTAGAGCAGGGGAAGATAAGTAAACCTATGGAGAAACTGAAGAAATTACTGCTCGGTAACACCCAGAGACTTTCGGATTCATCGGGGTCATCATCCTCGCCGCCGTCCAAGCTTTGTGCTTTGGACGAATCCGGCAACCAACCGCCGGCGAAGAAACGAGCGGTGCTTTGTGGCGTGAGTTACAAGAAATGGAAGTATAAGCTTAAAGGGACCATTAACGATGTGATGAACATGAAAACTTTATTGACTCAAACGTACGGATTTCTAGAGCGAAATATTTTAGTGCTCACAGGTGAGTATTTTTTTAAATATGTCATAAGTCCCTGAATTTTTAAAAATTTAGAATTTAGTTTTTATATTTTCTAGATTTCAAAATTTAGGTTCAATTGTTAACATGGTTAAATTTTTTTGTTAAATTCAAGTTCATTACAATGCCATTTTTTAATTATATGGCTATCAAGTGAGTATTTTATTTTATTTCAAATTTTCATACTAAAAATTTAATAAAACAAATCCAACAATGTTAACATTGAATTTAAAATTTAAAATTTAAAAATAAATGGACCAAATTCTTAGAAATGAAATTATAGGGACTAAATTTTAAATTTTAAAAATATAAAGACTTATGACATATATTAACTTTTAAAATCAAATTAATTTTAGTTTAATTATGATTTCATCCTCTATTTCATAATGTTAATAATATATCTAAATTGATAATACTAGTCATTGGTGTCGTTAACGTAATTTTAGGTTTTAAATTTTGGACTAATTTTAACAAAATGATTTTGTTTTATAAATTTTGAAAATTAAAATGTATTTCATTAATATTTCTAAAAGAAATTCTAAGTAAATAAAAATCATCAATAATTCTTATATAATTTTTAAAAATATTTTTATATACTTTTATGTTATTTTCTTTATTTCAAATATGAAATATTTTTCACATAATAAAAAATTTAAAATTAATTATAAATTAAATAAAAATAAGATTCGATTCTGTAACCATAACTATAAAGATGAATTCTAAAAGTCGTCCAAACCATTGTTTTTTAAACCAAACTGATAGTTGAACTGTTAGGCCACCGCTTGTTAGTCCAACCGATTCAATTAAAAAATTATTAAAAATAAAAATAAAATCTATTCAATCAATTTTTTAACTAGTTTAATCGGTTCGTACTAGTTCTCACTCTAATTTATGTAAAATCATTCTTCGGACTGGTTCCCAATTTAATTGATCAAACCAATCTAACCGATTCAAATATCCTTGGTCCAAATACCATAGTTCGAGTTGACTTTCAAGTTTTTTTTTTCCTCAGCACTAATGACAAAAAAACAATATCTAATTCAACCCACAGAGGAAGAATCAGACACTCGACTGATTCCAACGAAGGCTAACATCGAGACATGCTTGAAATGGCTGGTGAATGGTTGTCAGAAGGGAGATTCATTGGTTTTCTATTACTCCGGTCACGGGTTACGACAACCTGATTTCAATCAAGATGAACGTGATGGGTTCGACGAAACCATTTGCCCTGTTGATTTCCTTAGAGAAGGGATGATTGTCGATAATGACATTTACGCCACCATTGTTAAGCCATTATCGGAAGGTGTTACGCTTCACGCCATTGTTGATGCTTGCCATAGCGGAACTATTCTTGATCTAGAGCATGTCTATGAAAGAGACAAGTAAGTACAAAACACCCCTAATTTTTTCACTTGTATTATAATCTAGTTTTATGGAAGTTTGTCTTATAACTATACTTATCAATAGAATGAATATTGGAGTAGTTCAGCTCAAATTAATTTTGAGTTGAGTGATTAGGATTGGATTATTTCAGTTCGGGTTAATTTTAGGTCTACGATTACTTTGAATTTGAATAATGAAGTACCTGTAAGCCCTCTAATCCCTAAAGTGGCAGAAATTGCATGCTTAAACAGGTTCGAATCCACATCCTCCAACTTATTACAACAATAATAATGCCGACTGAGCCAAGACTTAATCAATATTATTTAAGGTCTTTTTTAAGTTTAACATTATTTGGGGTCTTGAATACTTCAAATTTGAGTCATTTTCGGTTTTGGTTATTCTGGATTCAGGTCATTAAAGACTTTTAGATCATTTCAAATTATGCTTATTTCAGGTGTGGAATATCTTGTTTTCGGGTTATTTCATGTTTGAATTGTAGTTTTTGTTTTGTGTCAATTCATATTCATGTTGGACGAGTTCAAGTTGTTCACCTTTTGTGATTAAATTAGGTTGATCAAATTAGATTTTTGTATTCAGATAAAATTTAAAACAAAACCTACTTACATCCCATACATATTCAAAAATTAATCATAATCTAGATTTTATCAGGAGAATGTGGGTAGATAATAGTCCTCCATCAGGAGTGAGAAAAAAAACAAGTGGTGGCATAGCATATTCTATAAGTGCTTGCGAAGATAATCAAATTGCTGCGGACACATCCGTAAGAAATTCCCCAACTTATCTTAGTTTTCTCATCTCTTATTGACTTTAGGTCTCGAGTTCAAATCAAGACAATTCCTTTACAAATTGTGATAATTTTTTTTCTAATAACAATATATATATATACACATGTAGGCTTTAAATTCCAAAACAATAAACGGAGCAATGACATATATTTTAATAGACGTTGTGAGAGGCAACCTAAATATAACATATGGAGACCTACTTGACCAAATTGAGACGAGAATTGAAGATGCCAACCAACAAGGATGGTTTGGTGGTTCAAGAATATTAAGCAAATTGTTTGGTCCCAATCTCACTCAGGTATATATATATATATATATATATATATATATATGTATATAATGCAATTACTTGTGCATTAACTTATTGAAGAGTTCAGTTTTTTTAAGGTTAAATTCTGTTATTATTCCCTGTAGTATGTATAAGTTGTGGATTTAATTTTTACACTTGAATTTGACTAATTTTAGTTGTTATACTTTTTAAATTGGCCGATTTTAATTTTTATACTTTTCGAATTTTAAAAATTTCAATCATGAACTCAAACAGTAGTCGTTAAATTTGTTAATTATTAGTCTTGTATCATGCGTAAAGATTGTAGATTTAGTACATATGATCATATATTTGTGATATAAGATTTTGAAAATAGTAGAATTTCATGAATTTAACGACTACCGCTTGATTAAGAATAAAATTTTGAAATTCAAAAATATAATAACTAAAAAGTTCAAATCAAAGTATAGAGATTATATCCACAATTTATGCATGGTAAATGGACTAATAGCATAATTTAACCTTTTTTGAACAATAGCAATAATATAATAAGGGTGAATGTAATTTGCAGGATAAAATCAAATCGAATTAGACTCTCTACTATTAAATGAATCAATTTAGTCCTTATATTATTAAAAAGAATAAAATAAGTCCAAATTTAAGTTAAGGAACATGACTTTGACACTTTATTCTCTTTTGACTGTATACAGAAGCCTCTGCTTTCAGCTTCTGAAGAGTTTCCAGTTTACGAGAGGAAATTTAAACTTTAATTGTACTTTATATTTAATTATTTGGTTAAATATGTCGATTGAGTCTTAATTCGGTTAGCATTAACATTGTTGCCTATACAGAAAGACATGGGTTTAAGCGTGCTAAAGCACGTTTATCCTCCTATTTAAGGGTTGAGATGAGTTATGAGTAATTTTAAGCATTGTATCAACTTAAAAACTTTTAAATACTTTCGCAATTCAATTAAATTTTCGAAAGAAAACTATTTGGTTATATATATATATATAAATTATCTTAAACTTTGTGTATCGTTAAAAATTGAATATTTAAAATGATTATAAAAATTTAAGTTATGAAATAAATTTAAGAAATTAGAATAAAAATTGAAGTTGGATTAACTTAAAATGGAATTTTTGTTAAAAATATAAAAAATATACTTTACTATAGAAAAAGAAAACAAAGAAAGAAAAGGAAATGTGAATAGAATTTGGAAATAAGTTATTTTCAAAAAAAAATGCATCTGATTCTTACTCTTTATTCTATTAATAAAGAATAAAAAGTTTGGTGGAAAGTTTTACTTTATTTAAATAATATTTATACTTTTATACTTATATTAAATTTTAATTAAATTAGTGTTACGAGTCAATTAAGTATTAACTTAATCGAAAATTATTAAAACGAATAGTATTTGGTATATTGTAGGTGTATAAATTTTATACACCATAAGTGAATAATAGAATGAAACGTAAATTAAACAAAAATACGGAGGAACTAAAAATAAATTTTAATTATTTTATTCAAACATTATTTGTAAATATTGTAAATATATTTGTTAAGTGATTTTCTTTTCACAATCCAGGTAGATTACAAGTTAAAATACCGGTATAATTATTAATTCCGTCCATTTATTTTATGAAAATTAAGAAGTTAGTCCTTCTATTTTCGTTTATTAGAATTTGGCTTTTGTGCTTTACCAAATCTAAAAATTAGTCCAATAGAATGTCACTGTTAAATCTTCAACAATTCAATAATATATACGCAATTACATAAAAAAAAAATGTTTTTATGTAATAAGTTAGTAAAAATCGATCGTTTAGCAATTTGCATGCAACAAAGTAGCAAAAAATAGCAGTTTAAATTCACATGTTTACCAAGAATTAGGTTAATTTCTCGGTTTTTGTAAATTACAAGGATCAGATTTTGATAAATTAAAGTAGGAAGACAGACCTTTTAATTTTTATAAAGTAGAAAGATGAAATTCATGACTAGACATTAAAAATAGTTTACTTTAATATAAATTACGAATTAAGAGCTTATTTATAATAAAAAAATAAAAAAAAATTACGAATGAGACCCTGTGTTCTAGAAAGATTGTAATTTCAAGTTTAAATTTCAGTATGCGTAATTATCATACATAAATTTTAATCTGGATTTTATTTTAGTTTAAGTTCGAACATGTGTGGACCTTATTAGTATTTATTCTAAATTAGGTCTAAATGTATTGTAATTGTCATCGTTTGCAAATTATACCGATTCATTTTAATTGTAGCTATACAAATGTATCGGTCCCTGAATTTAACAAGTATAAATTGTGTTATTAATTAGATTTTTTAATTTTTAAATTTAAGTAAAAGGATTAAATTTCAAAAGTTTGAAAAATACAGGTACTGAGGCTAAAAATTAACATCTGCTCATATAATAATATAAGATGAGTTGAAACGATCCATTAGAACTTCAAGAAAAATATAACCTTTCATCCGATGAAATGATATTCCAAATCGTGTGCCACCGTTGCCGGCAAAAGCTAACGGCGCCGGCCTATGCCGAGAAAATTACTTGCCCACACTGTGGCCAGGTCAATCCAATTATAAAGAAACCGTCGCCGGTTATATCCGATGAAATGATAATCAAAATCGTGTGCCACCGTTGCCGGCAAAAGCTAACTGCGCCGGCCTATGCCGAGAAAATTACTTGCCCACACTGTGGCCAGGTCAATCCAATTATAAAGAAACCGTCGCCGGTGACTTCCCGAGATCAGGGGAAGATAAGTCCGCCGTTGATATGCAAACCTATGGAGAAACTGAAGAGATTACTGCTCGGTAACACCCAGAGACTTTCGGATTCATCGGGGTCATCATCCTCGCCGCCGTCCAAGCTTTGTTCTTTGGACTACTGCGGCAACCATCCGGCGAAGAAACGAGCGGTGCTTTGTGGCGTGAGTTACAAAAAAGGGAAGTATAAGCTTGAAGGGCCCATTAACGACGTGATGAACATGAAAACTTTATTGACTCAAACGTACGGATTTCCAGAGCGAAATATTTTAGTGCTCACAGGTGAGTATTGTTTTTTAAAATATGTGGTAAGTGCTTGTATTTTTAAAAATTTAAAATTTAATTTTATATTTTTAGCTTTCAAATTTAGATTTAATTGTTAATACTTTTATATTTTTTTGTTAAATTTAAGTCATTATAATATTATTTTTAAATTATATAGCTTTCAAGTGAGTATTTTTATTTCAAATTGTCATACTAATAAATTGAATAAAAAATCCAACAATGTTAACAGTTGAATTTAAAATTTGAAATCTAAAAATATGGACTAAATTCCTAGAAATAAAAATATAGGGATTAAATTTTAAATTTTAAAAATATAAAGACTTATGACATATATTAACTTTTAAAATCAAATTAATTTTGATTTAATTATGATTTGATCCTTCTATTTCATAATGTTAATAATAGATCTAAATTGATAATACTAGTCATTGGTGTCATTAACGTAATTTCGATTAACGTAATTTTAGGTTTTAAATTTTTGGACTAATTTTAACAAAATGATTTTGTTTTATAACTTTTGAA
This sequence comes from Gossypium arboreum, assembly GCF_025698485.1. Taxonomy (NCBI): domain Eukaryota; kingdom Viridiplantae; phylum Streptophyta; class Magnoliopsida; order Malvales; family Malvaceae; genus Gossypium; species Gossypium arboreum. Next base: position 122,595,389 of record NC_069070.1, on the reverse strand, counting down.
AATTAAAAATGTATTTCATTAGTATTTCTAAAAGAAATTATAAGTAAATAAAATCATCAATAATTCTTATATAATTTTTAAAAATATTTTTATATGCTTTTTACGTTATTTTCTTTATTTTAAATATGAAATGTTTTTAAATAATGAAAATTTTAAAACTAATTATAAATTAAATAAAAATAAGATTCGATTCCGTAACCATAACTATAAAGATGAATTCTAAAAGTCATCCAAACCATTGTTTTTTAAACCAAACTGATAGTTGAACTATTAGGACACCGCTTATTAATTCAACCGGTTTGATTAAAAAATCACTAAAAATAAAAATAAAATCTATTCAATCAATTTTTTAGCTTAGTTCAACCGGTTCGTACCAGCTCTCACTCTAATTGATTCAAAGTCATTCTTCGGACTATTCCAGTTTAATTGATCCAACCAATCAGTATGATTCAAATATCCTTAGTCCAAATATCGAGTGGATTTTCGATTTTTTTTCTCAGCTCTAATAACCAAAAACAATATCTAATTCAATCCACAGAGGAAGAATCAGACATTCGACTGATCCCAACGAAGGCTAACATCGAGACATGCTTGAAATGGCTGGTGAACGATTGTCAGAAGGGAGATTCATTGGTTTTCTTTTACTCCGGTCATGGGTCACAACAACCTGATTTCAACCAAGATGAACGTGATGGGTTCGACGAAACCATTTGCCCTGTTAATTTCCTTAGAGAAGGAATGATTGTCGATAATGACATTTACGCCACCATTGTTAAGCCATTATCGGAAGGTGTTACGCTTCACGCCATTGTTGATGCTTGCCATAGCGGAACTATTCTTGATCTAGAGCATGTCTATGAAAGAGACAAGTAAGTATAAGACACCCTAATTCTTTTTTTTAAGGAAAGAGACAAGTAAGTATAAGACACCCTATTTCTTTTTTTTTAAGTTATTTTAATATAATCTTTTTGATAGACATATGTTTCATACAAAATTTTCCACTCACATCATAGATGTATTATAATCTAGTTTTATGAAAGTTTGTCTTATAACTATACTTATGTCTTATAACTATACTTATCAATAGAATAAATATTGGATTAGTTCAATTCAAATTAATATTGAGTTGAGTGATTAGGATTAGATTATTTCGGTTCAAGTTATTTTGAGTTCTAATCATTTGGGTTTGAGTCATGATTCTTTTTTTAGTTGTGTCATTTTGGGTTCAGATTACTTGAGTTATTTTATACAATGTTTAAACTACTTGTAAGCCATTTAATCCCTAAAGTGGTGGAAATTGCCTGCTTAAGCAAGTTTGAACCCAAATCTTCTAGCTTATTGCAACAATAACAATGCCGACTAAGCCAAGACTTAATCAATATTATTTAAGGTCTTTTTTTAAGTTTAACATTATTTAGGGTCTTGAATTCTTCAAATTTGAGTCATTTTCGATTTGGCTTGTTCTGGATTCAGGTCATTAAAGGCTTTTAGATCATTTCAAGTTTTGCTTATTTCAGGTGTGGGTTATCTTGTTTTTGGGTGATTTCATGTTTGAATCGTTCGAGTTCAATTTACTTTCCATTTCGTGTAAATTCTTATTCATGTTAGACGAGTTCAAGTTGTTCACCTTTTGTGATTAAATTAGGTTGATCGAATCAGATTTTCGTATTTAGATCAAAATTTAAAACAAAACCTACTTACATCCCATATTTATTCAAAAATTAATCATAATCTAGATTTTATCAGGAGAATGTGGGTAGATAATAGTCCTCCATCAGGTGTGAGAAAAAAAACAAGTGGTGGCATAGCATATTCTATAAGTGCTTGCGAAGATTATCAAGTTGCTGCGGATACATCTGTAAGAAATTCCCCAACTTATCTTTGGTTTCTAATCTCTTATTGACTTTAGGTCTCGAGTTCAAACCAAGACAATTCCTTTACAAATTGTGATAATTTTTTTTCTAATAATATATATATATATATATATATATATATATACATGTAGGCTTTAAATTCAAATACAGTGAATGGAGCAATGACATATATTTTAATAGATGTTGTGAGATGCAACCCAAATATAACATATGGAGACCTACTTGACCAAATTGAGACGAGAATTGAAGATGCCAACCAACAAGGATGCTTTGGTGGTTCAAGAATATTAAGCAAATTGTTTGGTCCCAATCTCACCCAGGTATTCATATATATATATATACATATATATATATATATATATAAATATAATACAATCACCTGTGCATAAACTTATTCAAGAGTTTCGGATAAACTATTTATGAATTTGGATTGATTCGATTTGACTTGAATTATTGTTTAATAGTTTTTTAAGGTCAAATTGTATTATTATTCTCAGTATTATGCATAAGTTGTGGATTTAGTTTTACAATTTAATTTAATTAATTTTAGTCATTATACTTTTTAAATTAGCCAATTTTAATTTTTATACTTTTGAATTTTAAAATTTCAATCATGAACTCAAACAGTAGCCATTAAATTTGTTAGCTATTAGTCTTGTATCATGCGTAAAATTGTAGATTTAGTACATGTGATCATATATTTGTGATATAAGATTTTGAAAATAGTAAAATTTCATGAATTTAATGACTACCCTTTGATTAAGAATAAAATTTTGAAATTCAAAAATAAATTTACTAAAATGTTCAATCAAAGTATAGAAATTATATCCACAATTTATGCATAGTAAATGGACTAATAGCATAATTTAACCTTTTTTGAACAATAGCAATAATATAATAAGGGTGAATGTACTTTGCCGGATGGAATCAAATCGAATTAGACTCTTTACTATTAAATGAATCGATTTATTTTTTATATTATTAAAAAGAATCAAATAAGTCCAAATTTAAGTTAAGAAACATGACTTTGACACTTTGTTTTCTTTTGAATACATACAGAAGCCTGTGCTTTCAGCTTCTGAAGAGTTTCCAGTTTACGAGAGAAAATTTAGACTTTAATTGTATTCTATATTTATATTGGATCCGCCATTGAAGCAACAAAGTGCTGTTTGAGGAAAACTTTGTACACTGTATACAAAGAGGTTATATATATATATATATATATATATGCCAATAGGATTTGAATCCTTATTTTTGTTAAAATTTCCACATATTTTTATTGTCAAAAATTGGTCACTGTATATTAGCATGAGGCATATCTGATAATGGATGAAATTTTTAACAAAAAGGACTAATTTGCTCTTTGATCTAAGATACAGGGACTAATTTGCTCATTTTTAATAAAAGGAACAAAAACGCAATCTGATTCTTAATACAAGAGTCTCTTTGGTACTTTTATCCATTAACATGTCATTATTCACTTCCTATATAAAGAACTAAGTTGGTTAGCATCTTTCATTACTCTAATTTGTTGTTTACGACTTTAAAAAATGATTTTTCAATAAAGAACCAATTCGACGTTTACGCGTGAATATAAGAACATGACAATAATTTATGTAACAGAATTTAATTTGTTGAAAATTGTTTAAATATAAAGGGTAAACTACACTAGTAGTCACTCAACTATTAGTAAATTTTTTTTGGTCACCTAATTATGAAAAGTTATAAAATAATCATCCAACTATGAAAAGTTACAAGATGATCACCCAACTATTCAAATTTATCTTTTCAGGTCACCAGTTGACTAGCGATGACAATTTTTAAAATTGACGTAATAACTTTAACCATCGGTATTTATACATTGTATCAATTTAATTTCGATTCCAAAAAAATCTAGCCCTCACTATTTACACAAATTTAATAGGACAAAATACACTGATACAACATATAGTGAGAAAGAGATAACCTAAAGTATAAAAAACAGATCCCAAAATTTAAAAGGAAAAATATATTGATATGCCAAAAATTCTAAATTGTGAGTCAAAAGTAATTTCTCTTCCACTAAGTAGGATTTCTTGTTAGCCCATGAATTGAAAACATGGGCTCCATGGTTTGATTCTTCATTCACAAGTGGCCTTTGCCAATTGCCATGGTTGTTTAAAATGGTGAGTTTCATTATTATACAATAATTTGTATATGTTGGTAACAAACTCCTTTTGATTTTTGAAACAATTTAATTTCTATCAATTTTAAAAGTGAGTACTTAAGACGGTTAATTTTATATAATACGATTATTATAATAAAAAATTAGTCTTCAAAATTTACACATGTTATTTGTTTTACATATATATTTGAAGCTAAAGATTTTAAAATTTTATATATTTTTCAGAATATTTTTAAAATTAGGATCAAATTGATAAAATATGTAAATATTGATGACTTAATTTGTTATTATATCAATTAAAATTATATATAATTGGCGAAAAATATTAATTGTTGTGATTAATTATTTTAGTTTCTCGCTTTCAAATTTGAAAAGGATAAAGTTGCTTCGATTTTTTAAAAACTAACTTGTTTAATATTGAAATATTTAGAAGGACTAAAGAAGCATTTTTACCTTTAATGTTGAAAAAAGGTCATGATTTGACCTCTATTGTTTAAAGTCAACGCAGAATCTAATTCCCTATAATGAACCAAAAGTTTGCACTTTTGAATTTATTGTTTAAAATAAATTAAATAAAGATATTTTAAAAGATGAAAATATCATCAATACATGATGAAAATGTATTTCAATATACTTGAACCAATGTTCTCATATACTGATAATAATACTTGATACCATTCGAATTAAGATTTAATTAATAATAATATATTAGTTTTTTTCTTAACTAAATTGAGATAAATATAAATATTTTTTAAAAAATAGCAACCGCCCTTTAGATCCTATGTTTTATGGATAGCAATTAAGCTACTCTGCCACAACGAATCTTATCAGAAAAACAAATGAATCTGGTTCTCCACCAATTATGCTTGCAGATTCGATTATTGTCTACAATGATTGAACGAAAAGGGTATAAATCTAGCTTACTCCCCACAACTTCTTTTCACACGGTTCCGGTTCTTCGATATCATCGGGGTTATTTAACGGCTGTTCGAATCGATGGCACGAAGAGAACGATGCAGCGGATGCGGGATTAACATGTTGGTTTCACCCGAGGCACGAGTCGTTCGTTGTTCCGAGTGCCACACCCTTACCAATCTTGTCCCAATGAATGCTCGACCGGGCCGAACCAGGTTCTTTTCAAGCACTGCAGTTTTTATTATTACTACCAACCGGAAAACGTGTACGCAATCGTAATTAACATTCGTGTTTCCGTTGTTTCAGTCTGGTTATTGACAATACCGAAGGTTTTTTTTTTTTGGTAAATTATATGAGTAGTCACCCAATTATGAAAAGTTACAAATTAGTCATTTAATTATTTAATTTTATTTTTTTGTCACCCAATTATCTTAGATTTTAGGTGTTTTCATTTTTACATTGGTCCACTAGTGACAAAAAAAAAAAACAAATTGAATAATTGAATGACCAACTTGTAACTTTTCACAATTGAATGATAGTTGAGTGAGTATTAATGTTTGTTATGATAGGTATAATGGGCCACCGAGAATGCATGAAAATCCATACGGGAACGGCCCAAGCCCGCAACATCCACAATATCCACAATATCCACAACCGCGACCATCCTTATCTCCAGTTCCGATTTACGGGAGAAAACGAGCACTTCTTTGTGGTGTGAATTACCACGGAAAGAGTTATAAACTCAAAGGAAGTATCAATGATGTCAAGAGTATGAAGTACCTTCTTGTGGAGACATTAGGATTTCCCAATGATTCCATTTTAATGCTCACAGGTAATCTCGGGTTTTTAAATGTTGAGATTTAAATTTAATTTTAAATTTTTTTGCTTAACGAGCGGTTGAATAGAGATCTGTTTATGGGCTAAGCTAATCGCTCAAGCTCGAAGGCCTATTCGAAATTTAGGAGGGTTTAGATAAAAAAATTAAACTTAAAAAATTAGTTTGTACAAAAAAAATTAGGCCCATTTAAAATATGGGTCGAGCTCGAGTTTGAACATTTAAGGCCTAAGCTTAACGCAATTTTTTTTTAGGTTTATAATATTTTATAATGAGAATATTAATAAATGTTAAGATGACTACATATAAAATTTTAATAAATAAAAGTAAAATATTTAAAATATTTTATTTATTAAAAATAAAATGGGCAGTCTTAAAATGGGCTTCAATTAACTATTTACAAATATAAGCAGGTTTGAGTAAAATTTGAAGCTCATATTTCAAATCGAGCTAAACTTGAGTAAGTATAAAGTGTACTAATATTATGTTTAGGTTCGACTCATGAACACTTCTAGAATAGACTAACTCAATATGAAATCCAGTTCGTAAACATATATAAGCTACCAAAGAAGTAAATAGGGATGTAAACTAAACACATATGCTCACAAACTATTTGAGTTTTTGAGTCGAGTTTTGGTAGCTTAAGCTAATGAACAAGCTAAATTTGAGTATTTTAATACTTGGTATATATTATTTTGAAATCGAGCACAAGCACAAATATTGTCGTGCATGAGAATGAAGTTTGTTTTTTTGTTTTTCTAGGAAAACAAACCTGTTCGAGCATTTGACTCTTAAACCCGACTTTTAAATCTAAAACTATATTGAACTTCACTCGAATTTGGAGTCGAGTTTTAAACTTTCTCATACTTGGGCCGAATACATTTTCATATCCGTCACTTCTGCATATGTAGAAAATGAAAGGGAGCCTTCAAAGATCCCGACAAAACAGAATATCCGAAAGGCTTTGAAATGGCTGGTCTACGGATGCCAACCGGGGGACTCGTTGGTGTTCCATTTCTCTGGTCACGGCACTCGACAAAAAGATTACAACCATGACGAAGTTGACGGATTTGACGAAGCATTGTGCCCTCTTGATCACGAAACCGAAGGGAACATAATCGACGACGAAATCAACGACACCATCGTAAAACCGTTGACTCGAGGAACCACACTGCACGCGATCATCGATGCCTGCTACAGTGGAACAGTCCTCGATCTCCCTTTCGTTTGCAGGATGAACAAGTTAGTTAGTTAATTCGTAAAATTTATACACTATATTACCCGGACTAGATCGATAGTGTTGGACACGGGTATGTGTCCTGTAGGTTTTTTGGAAGATCTTTGGAGTATCATCTCCTCGTATTCATGTCTGGGTAGACAAATAATTTTCTAAAAAAATGAAAATTCTGAGCAACGTTTATTGGGTTTATATTTGATTTTTTGGTATTATGTAGGGAAGGGCGTTATATGTGGGAAGATCAAAGAAATCCCTTATTTTACAAGCGTACTAGTGGAGGATTAGCCTTTTGTTTTAGTGCTTGTGATGATCATCAAACCTCTGCTGATACCACTGTGAGTAAAAACTTTAGAGTTGGGTTCGAAAAAATTTGAATTTGGTTGAATCATTATCGAGTCAAGTTTGAACGGATTGGGATAATGAGTAGGTCGAATTCAAGTATTGTTAATGCTTGAATTGAGTTGGGTTGGAGTTTAGTTAACTTTTTTATTTTTAATTAATATCATAAAAAAAATTTCGAACTCAAACTCATCACAAATTAACGATATCATTTTTTACTAGGTAAATGAGCTTGATTGAAACTTACTGAAGAGCTCAAGGAGTTTGATATTTCATCTCGAATCAGGCCCAAGCTTTAAAAATAAAATTCAATTGAGTTAAAATGAAGTTTGAAGACATTGGAGGTTTTTTTATAGCTTGAACTCGACTTAGTTCGATTATACTCTTATTTCGAAGAGTCTTCTAATTTAGAACTGAGCTTTGATTTTGCAACTATTTTAAATCATCATATTGGAATCTCAATATCAGCATCATTTGGTCTTTAAAGCATTTGAGTGAAAATATCATTAGCTTTAGTGTGTTGTTTGAATTGTTATGTTGTAGGCTTTCACAGGAACCAATGTGAGAACCGGCGCGATGACATATAGCTTCGTACAAGCGATTCAAAATGAACGGAGGTTGACTTATGGGCATTTGCTTAATGCAATGCGTTACACGATTGGTGATGTTAGCAAAGCTCATGGAGCATCACAGGTATCTAAACCAAGGTTTTCAAAACTAAATTAGTGGTTGAACTGGTTAGATCATCTAGTTTCAGTCTAACTTGTCCAACCTGTTTCATAGGTTTAATTGAATAAATTATTTAGAAAAAAGGCCAGATTTTTCCATTTGGGGGTTAACTAGTTCAATTTTTATTTTGGACCGATACCTTAACCAATTCCCTATCCACCTAATCCGATTTTACCATGAGAAAATACGTATTAAATATGTGATAGTAATTTAAAAAAATGACATAATTAAAAGATGATCCCGAATACGCAAATAAGATTCTTTTTTTTTTCTGTAATATGAAATTGGTGATAAACAATTTGTAAATCTATCTATAAGTCAAGTCGAGCCACAATTCGATTCTAAAAAAAATTTTATACCTAAACCCAAATTTGAATCTATTCGACAACTCATTTTTACAACTGAATATGTTTGTTCGAGTCACGCTCCCACTCTTTGAACCTATCACCATCTTTTCTAAGCCGGTTTATTCTTGATTTGCAGGAGCCACAATTAACTTCATCAGATAAATTTGATATCTACTCTAAGCCAGTTGTGCTCTAGTATTTTTTTGTTGCTCATAATGAATTGCGTCCCGTTATACTCGGAGATTTCTCTATCCGTTCCATATTCGTGCAATACTTGTGTTTACAATACGTTAATCCATGCTCATGAGAATGAAATATATTCATGATCAGTTGTTTATCTCTTCGAAGAGCATTTGTGATGAGAGAATTAATCACTGTTATCGATGATAGATACCCACATTTCAATAAAAATAATTTTAGTTATATAAATTTTAGTGTGTTCATATTTACTCATAGTAAAAATTTATGTTATTTATAAAGTTATGCACCTTAATAATTTATATTATATAAATTTTAATTTATTTTAAGATATTGATGGTTTGTTTATCTTAAAATGAAGAGTGTTTGGTACGATGGAAAGTAATTATTAACATATATTGGATAGATTATATTAGTAGTCATCTAACTATTTTTTTTTCTTTTTAGTCACACAACTATTTAATTTTGTCTTTTTTATCACTAGTTGGCTAACGTAAAAATGGAAACACTTAAAAATCTAAAATAGTAGGGTGACCAAAAAGACAAATTTGAATAGTTGAGTGATAACTTTGTAACTTTTCATAATTAGGTGGCCAAAAAAAGAAATTTATTAATTGTTGAATAACCATTTTATAACTTTTAGGGTGACAAAAAAAACATAGTCTAGTGAATACTAATATAATTTACCCTATATTTTTAATTTATATGATACTTTTACTAATTATAAAACCATAACAATTATTAAAATTGAAATTTATTTTAAATAATATCTAACTCAATTGTAATTATATCACTAACAATAAACTATAAAAATAGTCACTTTTGTTTGCCTCAGATTACATTTTAGTTATTTATGTTTGGAATGTTACGTTTTAGTCACTTGCATTAGTGTTTTGTTACAAAGTAGTCACTTTACCGTTAAACTCTGTTATCCTTCTAACGACAGTCTTACGTGGCAGTCCAAATGAGTTTTTAATGCCAATTTCGATGTCCAGTTGAGATGAGAATAGATTTTTAATTAAATAAATTTAATTAATTAAAAAAATTTAAATTAAGTACACATTGAATTGGAAAAGAAAAATCTTTCGTCTCATTTTTCTTTTAGTTTTCTTTTCCATTTTTATTGAAGAAACTATTATCTTCTTTGTTGAATCAAAACAATAAAAATCAAATTGAGTGTTTCATCAACCGGTTCGATTTTTTTATTCAACATGGAAAAACAAAGGATGAATTCAATGGAGGATCCAAGTATATCTTATTTGCATCCGTTTGTCTCTTTTATTGAATAAGTAGTTTTATTCTAAAATAGTATACTGTTTAATGACAGCCCTAAATTAAAAACCTTGATATTTTCTTTCTTTGCATCTATTCGTCCGGGTATATCTTACTTTTTGATATTTTCTTCACAAAAGAAGAAAACATTAAAAAGAACCCCAAAAGATCCAAAGTTTAGTGTTTTATATCTGAAATTCTATTTACTTTCTTTTCCCAAATTTTTCGAGATCCAATTTTTTCTTTCTTCAAATAGAAAGTCCATATCCAAAAATGCCATCAGCAACCACTACTTACGACACCATCACCTCCAACCCAACCACCTTTTCCTCACATGCCAAACACACGCGCCGCTTGTGGCTAGAGCCATTCCCCCTCTCCTCTTTTTACCTCCCCATCTTTGCTTAACACTTCTGGCACCCATCATTCTGCGAGTTACATCCCTTTGATTTTATAGAAAAAAAAAAAAGATTTTTAGGATTTATTCTTTTGTCCAATTACCATATCCTACCCACTTTTATTTTTAATGAAAATTTCTTTAGCCAAGAGCTTATCTATAATTTTAAAACAGGGTTGAGCATATTTGTCATGTTATGAAGAAGTCAAAGAAGGAAAAGAAAACATTTCAGTAATCCCGACTTAGTTATTGCTTCTTTTTAATCAAGGGAAAATTAGGTTTTAGGGCATAATTTTATATTCTAATTTCATAAAAAAATTTAAAATTTTATTTTCCTCTCAACTGGACATTCAAGTTAGCATTTAAAACCTATTTGCACTGCACGTAAGATTACCGCAAGAGAGAAAACGGAGCTTAACGTTAAAGTGACCAATTCGTAACAAAACACTAACGTAAGTGACTAAAATATAACATTTTAAATATAAATGATTAAAATACAATCTAAGACAAACAAAATTAACTATTTTTATAGTTTACTTATCACTAAACTACACGTCCAAGGGCTTAAAAGATGATCAACAATTAAAACGCTGAACAGAACAAAGAGCGTAACAAAGAACAATTTTATAGTACCAACAAATGTTGGATTAAATGGTAAGCTACCCTGATAAATTGGTATGAATTTTAGAGACGGGCAGTCTTAAAACTCGAACATATATCATAAAACGTACATGGAGAATTAAAAAAATAATTTTCCAGTGAGAAAATTGCAATCTGGTTTTTTCTCTCGGGAATAATGTCAAACACTAGGAGTGCAAAGAACTTGGGTTAACAGTTTATCCAAGTTCACAAAATAACCGTCGGGACTAGCAGCTTTCTTTGCTTTCTTCTTCCATTCAATGGCTTTTGTTTTCATTTCCACACCCTTTTCTCCTTCTATTAACTCCCTAACAAGCTTCTCCACTTTATCTCTCTTAACATTCTCATCTATCTAAATACCAACACCCAATCTCGAGAACGCCCACGGCCCACCAACTGTTTGTTAATTGGTCTGCCCATTTATTTCAATGGTCAAATTTCAATTTTAGCCCCTAAACTATGTTGAAACTTGAGATTTAATATAAATTTGAGGATCAATTTTAAAAAATTGAAAGATAAAAAATTACGAAATTTAAGAATTAAATACTTTATCCTTAATAATAATTATTTGGACATCTAGCATGTGAGCAAAGATATTTAAAAAAGAAATAATATTTAAGTAGCTTTTAAAATATCAAAATAGATAGATTTGGTAAATTTTAAATAAAAATTGTTTTTAAAAATAGAAAGTATTCTATTTTCTAATCATTAGAGAATTTAAATTTATAATTTTAATGACACTTGTCATAACCTGATTGGACTTAATATATGAATGGGCCGAATTAGTTGGGTCGAACCCAAAAGTCTACTCGCTTTCCGACAAAGGAATGATTTTTTTAAAACAATAATAATAATTTTTTTTTTTTGTAAATACCACTTTTGTCCCTTTCATTTCTTGGGGACAAAGCAAAAAACACCAAAGGTAAAGCTAATGGCTAATCTTCATTGGTGCCCAATAAATTCATATTTAATTTTAAATTACAATAAAGTCACCATCTTTTTTATTTTTATTATTATTTTTGCAATGTCATAAGAAAAAAAAAGAATTTATGCTATGTTTTTATTCTTACCAAATTGATTCCTTTTTATGTTATTATATCTAATTCGATGCTTAAAATATCCATAATCATTTCTCAACTCTTAATTAATGCATTTCATTGTACTCGAACCCACATTCTCTTATATTAATAATAATACCGATACTAATCAAACTAATTGTTTAATATAAAATTTTTAAATTCAAAAGTAGATATAAGAAATCTTTATGTGTTTTATTTATTTAGTTTTTATTTTTTAAATATCAATAAAAACATATATATTACGATATTTAAATTTTCTCGTGAAGTTAATGGCTCACTATCACTGTATCAAATAAATATCTTTTAGGTTTAAAGATAACTTTCATTTTCTCGCTAAGTTTAAATCATGATTTAGCCTTGAATTATATTCATTTTTAGTTTTGGTACTTAAATTTCTTTTGTCCCACATTAATATTTGAAATTTCATTTTCGTCTTAATTTATAATTTTTAAATTTGCTAATAAAAACGTGAGACATAGCACATTTTTATTGAAAGTTGATTTTTTAAATTAAATTGAGAAGAAAATAATAATTTAAGAATGAAAAATAAGTCAAAAATTTTAAGCAGCAAAGTAGGAAAAAAAGGAAATATAATTTAATGCGAATTTGTTTTTAAGCAAAATAACAATAAATAGGAATATGTTTAAGAATGTAATACAACATTTTTATTCGATAAATTTTAAAATTATATCAACACAAAATAAAATTAAAAACAGAAAATACTAGAGTTTTTAGATTTTATAAACATAATTAGATATTGACAAATATTTTATAAGAGTATAGTAAAATATTAAAAATATAAATATTAAAAAACATAAATTTAAAAATAACTTAAACACGATTATGGTATAAAAAATTTAAGAACATGAAATAAGTACTTAAAAAGAGAGGATAAAACAACATTTAATCTCCGAATTTGACAATTTTTTTAATTTAATCCCTGATTTTTTTTATTCATACTAATCTTAGAACTTAACAACTTCTCACAATTTTGATCAATGTGATGAGTAATGACGAGATACTTTGATGTTATGTCACACCATCACCTAAAAATTTATATTTTTATAAAAAATTCAAAGATAAAAATATAACAGATTACCAGTTGAAAGAGTAAACGTTGTGTGATTCTAAAAAGAAAATAAATATTTTAAAATACTTAAAAATATGTCACATCATCATCTCAAATATTCAAAATTATATATATTTTTTAGGAGTTGAGTGTGTGTTACTAGTGCACCAAATAATTGTAAATAATATTAAATATGTATTTAAAATATAATGGTATAAATTTTACACGTATTTAGGTCTAAAAAATAAAAAATAAAAAAGAATTATTATATTTTTGTTGAAAAGAATTAAAATTAATTAATTATATTCATCTGGTGGTTATGAAATGAATAAATTTCTGCCTAACCTATAAAAAACCTTAAAGAGAGAGGAAACAACCTCAAAAAGGGGAAAAGAGAGACGTGAGTGGGTGTATTCCATATATGCCTTTTTCAAGAATACAGAAAATATATTTTAAAAAATAATTAAAACCCTTAAAAATAGGATCATTTGGCAAATATAAGAATTAAAAAAATTAATTTAATTATGTTAATAATTTGGGAAACCTAATTCCTCGCGATAAACTTTTAAGGAGGCGTTACGTATGATATCTGGAAAAGGAAAATATTTTCGTGTTATCAATACGATGATGGGGTAAAACATTATTTCATCCATCTAGAAAAATATATATTTAAAATTATAAATAATTTGATGGAAAAATAAATTAAAAATTTAAGTGCGAAGCTCTTTTAAGTAAATTATAAAAAGCAAAAAGAAATGGTTTTAATTTTAATTTTATTTGTTGAGAAAATTCAAAATAAAATTAATTAATATAAATAGTGATACATTACATGCATGCATAATATTTAATTAATAATTAATGACAATTCTTTTTATTTTACCACGCGCCATTTCAAGTGAGTGGACCCAAAAGTCCCGAACCTTCAGGAGACAAACGCTCGATTACGATTTGAGTAACGAAAAGCTCGACTGCGTGTACTTCACGCATACGAGTAAGAGTGTATTGCTTATTTAAGTTGTAGTGAAAAAGGTACCAAAAGTGAAAAAAAAGAAAAAAAAATTGCTTGAAGAGGAAAATCCCAGCGAGAGTCAGTCTGCAATCTGTCATTGTTTCTTTATAAATTTGTAAACCAAAAAAATTAATTTCTTTATTTAATATTATTATTTTTATATTAATTATATAATTATTTTGTTGGAGAAAAATATAAATAGCGTTTGTTCTTCTCAGAGTCCAGCTTTAATGGCGTGAGAGCGTACACAAAGGGAAGAGAGTATATATATGTATAGGTGTGTATGTATATGTATATGTTTTTTTTCTTAAAAGTAAAACCGTATGTGATCTCCTTCAATCTTTGCATGCTTCACCAAACTCTTTCACAAAAAAAGAAAACCCAAAAACCCAAAATATGATTTTTGATATCAATGAAATGAAATGCCATTTGGTTTCCAATCCTTAAAGAAAACCCACACTTTTTATCTTTTGCTTTTTCTCAAAATCTGAGCAAAACCCAGATGTTAAAAAGTGGTATTCTGTTCTGGGTATTTGTTGTTTTTTTAAGTTTTTTTTTTGTTTGATTTAATCTGATGTTTGTGTTTTGATTGTTTCTTTTGTTTTTGTTGTTCTTGTTCTTGTTCTTGTTGTTGCGTCTGTTTGTTTGTGTTTGATGTTGGAATCTACTGCTGAGATTGGGAACATGAAGGATGATGATGAGTTTGAAATGTTATTAGATGAGATCCCTCATGCAACATCTCATAATCATCATCATCATCAACATGAGAGGAAGAATCATGTAAATGGGTCATTACATGGCATGTATGGTAATGGTTTTATGTATGATGATGACCCATCATCAAGTTACTTGCATAATCGTACATGCGTTTCCCCTGTAAGCGGTTTCTCTTTACTATCAGATGGTTCCTCTTCAAGCTTGTTTTCACACAATGGGCAGTCTTTATCTGACCATGGATCACCACCACCACCATTAGAGGACTTTAAGCCACACTTGTTTGGTGAACTTGATCTCTGTAGAAGCCTTAGTAAACTGTATATTAGCAATGATCAAGAGAATTTGGGTTCTAGTTTTAGAGATTTCTCCCTTGAATCCAATGGGATTCAACGTTTTGATCAATTCAATGTTGAGAAACATGGTGTTCGTGATACATTGAGGAAAGGGTTTTCTGAATTTATGCCTTTGAGTTTCAATGGTGGGATGAATATGGCATTTTCTGGTTTGCCCCATAATTTATTAGGTCCTCAAATGTATCCTCAAGGGATGAATTGTTGGAATGGTGCAATGAGATCACCATGGCAGAACAAGGAACAAGCTTGTAATGTGTTGAATTTAAACCCTTCTTTGAGTAATGGTGACCTGATTGTTTGTGGTTCTCCCCGGCCAGTTCGAAACATGTTAAACCAGGGGCTGCCATTGTCCAATGGCTTGGCTAGACCTAGAGCTCATTCAAATGTTGGGGCTTTTAGTAATGAGGATAGTTTCATTATTCAAGGAGATGGTTTAAATTATGTAATGATCAATAAGGGGCTTGATTGTTCGAGAGGGCTAAACAAGGCAAAGGATATTGGTGCGAGTAAGCATCGAGAAGGAAGGTTGCAACTCGATAGTTGGTCTCAATTCGCACCAGCTTGTGGAAATTCTAAGAATGCTGCTAAGTTATGTACCTCGTTTTCTTTGCCGCCTAAGTATAACTCGATGGCTGAAGCTCGTGGATATATATACTTGATAGCGAAAGATCAACATGGTTGTAGGTTTTTACAACGGCTATTCGATGAGGGTACCCGAGAGGATGTTGAAATAATATTCAAGGAGATTATTGATCATGTAGTCGAACTTATGATGAACCCTTTTGGGAATTACCTTATGCAGAAGTTATTGGAAGTGTGTAATGAACAACAGAGAATGCAGATTTTGTTAGTGGCTACCGAGGAACCGGGTCAACTTGTTAGAATATCTCTAAACACGCATGGGTATGTATGAGAACACCTTGCTTTTGATATGTTTGTATTTGCTGATTGTATTTCTAATATTGTCTTTCCTTGTTTCAGGACTCGTGTGGTGCAAAAGTTGATTGAGACACTAAAAACCAGGCAACAAATTTTGCTTGTTGTATCAGCTCTTGAGCCCGGTTTTTTATCACTCATCAAGGACTTGAATGGCAATCATGTTGTACAGCGTTGCTTGCAATGTCTTAGCTGTGAAGATAACAAGGTAAAGCCTTCCATCTTATAGATTTCTAGGTGTTAACAGAGGGAATCTTTTCTGTTCCATTCTGGTTTTGTTCCTTAATTCAAAGTAAAATGTTGTCTCTTTTCGGGGTCTATATGTGCAAATGTCATACATGATTGCATTCCTTAAATCACAACCAAATTAAGCTTTAGTGACACAAAAACTGGAATGCATCATATTGCATATCGAAACTTCACAACTGAAAAGAAGTACTTGGTGATACTTTGTGTAACTTAGTAGTTTTGTTTAAAATTCAATTAAGACAATGATGCAGGTGTGCATATCGAGTTTTGTTTGTTCATCTCTTTTTCTCGAGCCATTTACTTTCGTCAGTAGCAGACATTGACAATGGCCTTTTTTCCCTGATCATTTTGACAGTTTATTTTCATTGCTGCTGCAAAGTATTGTGTTGATATTGCAACTCATCAACACGGCTGTTGTGTGTTGCAACGATGCATCAGTCATTCCACCGGGGAATATCGAGATAATTTGGTTGAAGAAATATCCTCCAATGGACTTCTACTTGCACAGGACGCATATGGGTAAGTATCTCTGCTTGCATTTTAAGAAAACTCGACTTTCATAATTTTGACATGTAGTTGTTTATACAATTATGAATTTCTGGTTTACTGAGTAGCCAAACTTTCTGGTTTGACTGATAATGCAAAATGGTGCAGTAAGCTGAAAATCTTCTTTGCATGTTTGAATGTATTAATGGCTTATTTTGTATCATGGACTTGTATTACGATAAAAAATTCGGACATTAAACATGCTCAGCAAGTCATCATATCGGTTTAATGTTCATATTATTATTGGAAAACAACCGTTTCTTCTTGTTTGGCCCATATTGTAACGAGACTGATCAGTTCATTCTAAAAACGGTATTCCCCGGTGCCCCTTAATTTTTGTTTTTCGTTTTGCAGAAATTATGTTGTTCAGTTCATCTTGGAGTTAAAAATTCCATCTGCCACTTCAACTTTGATCTCTCAATTCGAAGGGAACTACGTGCACCTCTCTTCTCAGAAGTTCAGCAGTCACGTGGTCGAAAAATGTCTCATGGTGTTAAATGATGAGAGCCGATCGAAACTCATTCATGAATTGCTATCTACAGATCACTTTGAACGGTTGCTTCAAGATCCGCATGCAAACTACGTTGTGCAAACCGCTCTCCGTGTATCCGAGGTTCGGGAATCAATCACTTTTCCCATTATTTACAAAACCCCCACTCCCTTGTTTTGATTCTTCAGTTTTCTTCTTTATATTAGGGATCTCTGCACAATTCACTTGTTGAAGCAATCGAGTCCCATAAAGCAATATCACGCAACAGCCCGTATTCGAAGAGGATTCTCTCTCAGAAGCTACTCAAAAAGTGAATGTACATTCTCCCCCTTTACTTTTTGTTGTTTTGTGTCAACTAAAACTATCATCTATATATATATATGTGGAAAAACCGGACTTGAAACCGTAAAAACGAGCTCGCGCGTTTAACCTGAGGAAGAGTTTTTGTCTTCTAAAAATGGCATGGGAAATCCCCTTCCATGTGCTCCAAAGAGTGTAAAAGATAAAAAAAGCAATTTTGAACTATAAAGTTGCTTAATTTTTGGACTTTGTATTATTTATGTTGGCTTGTTGATCTTTATCTATGGTATTTGGATGTTTTCTTTTGCAGTTGTACAATGTAAAGAATGTTAGGGTTTTTTTTCTTCTTTTTTCGGGTTCCCGTAGTTTGGAAATCGAGAAAGAAAGGGTTGCAGATCTTGAGATTCGAATCTTTGATTTATAAGATCTTACTTGTTAAAGAGTGATTGTATGAACCAACTGAATGCAACAAATCGAAGTTTTTTTTTCACTTTGGAAATAATGAAAGGGGTTGAAGATTTCGAGATTCAAATATCGGATTTGCGGTTGTTTTTTTAAGAATATTAGTTGGTATGAACCAAATTTTGATTACAACTCGTATTCGACATTCATTCTATTCCGTAAATAGTGGAAGGGGTCGAAGATTTTGAGATTTGAATATCGAATTTGCAATTGTTTTTTTAAAAAAGATTAGTTGTGTGAACTAAACTTTGATTACATACTCGTATTTGACATTCATTCTTTCCCATGAAGGGGTTGAAGTTTTCGAGATTCAAATATAGAATCAAATTTTTATTTCAAACTCATATTTGACATAGAAGAAAGTGCACTCTCTCAAAATAGTGGAAGGATTGAAGATTTTAGGATTTGAATATCATAGCAATTACCATTTAAAAGATTAGTTGTATGAATACTCGAATTCGATATTGATTCTCATGAAAAAAAGATAAAAATTTTGAGATTCTAGTATCGTATTTGTAATTATATTTAATTTAATTATAACCTCAAATTTTACATTCATAAACATTATTTAAAAAGAAAAAAACCTTATTTACAGTTTGATTTAAATTGTTATTTAATAATTATAGAATATATAAATATTAATATAAAATCTTACAAAATATTCATTCTCAATTAAATTTCAATAGATTAATTTATTAAAAAATTATTTAAAACTGATGGATGGGCAAAAACAACACAATTACAATAATTAAAATAGTATTTAATTAATTAATTTTAAAATTATGAACCCCACAAGACCAAGTAACCTACGGGAAGTAGCGCGTCATAAAATATTCCTCACCAAGTCTTTCTGGACACGTGTCGACATTCTGAACCATACACTTGACGGCAGCCAATCACGTCCCTGAAACTGATCGGATCTAATCGGCCTACCCTCATTCCACGTGTCCTTCTTAGCTTCATTCTTTACGTTTTAATTTTTTTAATAAAAATAATAATTTTAATCTCATTCAACGAAAAATTAAATCATACATTTTAATAAATAAAATTTTCTAAAATAATAGACCCAATTAATGCATTTTATTATCTGTAATTTAATTTTTCCCAATGTTAATTTTCAAGAAACATTATTTAATAATTTTATTTTCAAACATATAAAAATATTATCTTATAAATTATATATGAGAAAATCAAGACAAGCTTAATTTTTTAAAAATTCTATTTGGATCGAACTTGGATAGAAAAATAAACTCATATTTTGTATTATGCTAAACTTGGTTAAAGAGAATAAGTAGAATATTAGAATTTTGTTTGAATCCAACCCAATTCAATCGTGAATTTATGTATATAATTTTAATATTTAATTATATCTTATTTTATATTTTACTAATAAAAGAATACACAAAAATGATCGATATTGATTAAATTCTATTGTGAGTTCTTGTAATATGTATAATTTGTGAATTTAATTCTTGTATTTAATTTAGTCGGTCCCTATATTTTTGAAATTTAAAATTTTAGCTATGGAAAAAAATATAGCTATTAAATTCATTAATTTTACTATTTTTAAATTATTATGCGACAGACATATTATGACGTATGTAATGTTATGTCAATTTATTATTTTCACATATTACTTACTAATGGTGGTTAATGAATTTAACGGTTATTGATTGCGTTATAGCTAGAATTTTAAATTTTAAAAAAATATAGAGAATAAAAATGATCAAATTGAAGAACATTGATTAAATCTACAACTTTATGTATAGTACAAGATTGACAGTAGAATTTAACCGAACAGATTTAGCTACTACCACTTGAGTCACGATTTAAGTTGAACAATTTAAAAAAGTATAGGAATTAAAATTGACTCAATTAAAATATAGTATAGAGACTAAATTCATAACTTAGACATAGTAGAGAAGTTGGTAGCAGAATTTGACATGGATAAAACATTTGGTCGTTGGCTTGAAACAATGTTTTGAAGTTGTAAGGCCATATGATATCGATAGTTCCGCTCCATATTAGCTTCGCAAATTGCTGGTAGGCATTTTCTGAGAAATGGTAGGCATCGAAATAGAGATAATCGTCGGGGTTCTCACATAAAACGAATTCTGTTACCCCTCTCTTCCCTCCGCAGCTATAAATACCTCTGCCTTCACCGTACCCACAACATGCTGTTGCTTCCTTGAAACCTTTCATATCACCACCCACAGAAAACATATAATTATTCCGGACTCAATGTGAATGTTGAATGTAGAAACTGACACAAATATTTCAAAATTTTGGCCATATCTCATATTTAAGCATGTAGAAATTTGACACAAATAGTTCATGGTCTGTTCGTGATATATTGCGGTGAGTGTTGGCAATGAAAAGTGTTGAAACTAAGATTAAATGAATCTGAGTTTTAAAGATTTTAAGTGATAGATTAATTTCGAGTTCTGATTATTTTAAATTTGAAGCACTTTTCAAATCGATTTATTTAAGTTTAGAAACAGTCTAGCATATTTAACACGAAAGACAATGAACATTACTATTTAGATGATTAAATTAGAATTACAATATCCAAAATAATTCACACTTCATTGTTTTTAACAAAACAAATTCTTAGAATTCAAATATAAACTTATAAAATGATGACAATTTTTTCTTCTAAGATTTTCAATATCCGATAATCACATTACGCATTGATTAGAGCCGGAACACATTTTCGAAAGAGATAAAGGTCTTTTGATTCATATTTCCTCCATTCGCAAGACTTGAAATCGAGAGATTTCATTATCCGAAAACTCGCAATGGTGAAATAAATTAGTTAATGGCCGAGCAAACTCTTCGAATTTCACTGTTACTACCCGTCTTCACACCTATATTGCTCATCTTCACCATGGACTTCGCGAATTCCTTTCCGAAGTTCAATTTTCGGACGCCTTTCTCGCCCAAGAACTGTTGTACAAAAGTCCTCGTCGATGCATCGGTCCACAACTTCTGGTCCGACTCGAGCACTCCCCGACCGTTTTTCAAGTTGGTGAAGAAAGATGTGTCGAACTTGTTAGCACTACCGGTATCCAAATCAACACGTCGGAAGTTGTTTCCGTTTTGCGGGCAAAATGATCGGAGTTGAGGGAGGAATGATGGGTTGATCGTTGGGTCCGGACCACCATTGGTGAAGTTGTTTAATCTATAGTTAAATACCAAGCAAGCTGCTGTCCCTATGGTGTGTCCTCCTATATGATGGAATTTAAAAATAGGGTTAACTTTGGGTTAAACTTATATATATTATGAATATCATGTATATTTATGTATGCTTGATTCTCGATTTAACCGATTAATTAGATTCGAGTTAAAAAAAAAAAAGTTGCTTACCAACAAGGGCGACAAGGTCTTGAGTGTTGAGACCAAAGCGAGCGAACTGTTGCTTTTGGGACTCAATGGAGTCCGTAAATCCAGGCAATTTTGCGGCATCTGACTGCAATGAAACCCTCCCATCTCTACGTCCCGTCGGCACCTTCCAATTTATTCCTTTTGTCTGCATTTTTCAAAGTATTAGACTTTTAGCGACGAAAAATAAGTCGTCACTAAAAACTGTAATATAATAGTTTAATTATGGTTTTAGTCCCTCTTTTATGTTCAAAATTTATAGTTTACCTCCCTACTTTGATTTGGTCTTTTTTATTTTGGGATAAAACAACATTTAGCCCTTGAACTTGGTAATGTTTTTTTTTTTTTTAGTTTGGACACTAAACTCTTTTTCAGGACGGCATTAGTCTTGGAACTTGGCAACTTTTTTCAATTTGGTCCATAAATTTGGATAACATTAAGGCTTAAAAGTTTAAAAAGAAATTATATAAAATCTGAAAAATTTTAGGGACATTATATTAAAAAAATTTTCAGGTGATGACATAGTATAATACCAAAGTATCATTTCATTACACTTTAACAGGATTCAAGTTTAGAGACCAAATTGGAAAAAGCTAAGTTCTAGCACCAATATTGACCAAGAAATTTTTAAGGATCAAGGTAGAAAAGAATGCCAAGTTCAAGGACTAAATATTTGATTTATTCCTTTTTTTATTTTTTTTATGAAGTTGAATTGATAACATTATCATCCTTCGTTGCTATTATGATGAGGTGAATTTTTTTACTGTTACTTAATCTCCACAACTAACATTATAAAAACAAATTATCAAACTACGGTAAAAATTAAAAATGCAAATTTTAGTTAGTAGAGGGACTAAAATTAGTATTAGACCAATATTAGAGAATTCGAGTGTTTTTGTTTACCAAGACGACGGAATCACGAGCGGCGAGAGCTAGAATATCAGCACACGAAACGACGCCGGGACAAGCAGCTTCAAGCTTAGCTTTAGCATCGTCGATGACTTCAAAACCTCTCAACAAGCTATTCTGAACGGCTTTCCTCTCCGTATTAGGACCGTCGATAAGGACGGAGCCGTCACAGCCATTAACGAAGCAATCATGAAAATGCATCCTCAACAACCCTGGCGCAATAGCTGGATTTGAACGGAAATGGGATTCAACAGTCGACTTAACGATGGATTCAGCTCGTGGGCATGTTTTTGAATAGAACCCGACCCGAGTAGTTCCTTGCCCGAAACCAGTCGCAGGCATTGATAACAATGTGACAGCCATTGTAAGGAATATGTAAGAAGGCTCCATTGTTGATGAGGTTGAAGAAAGTGATTTTGGGAGTGATGGATGGTTTGGTTTTGAGGGTTTATTTATAGGGAAAAAAAGGTTAGGGTCAAAAGTAAAGAAAGTCGGCTATAAAGGAATCGCCATTAACAAAGGAGAAAAGAAGGTTTTGGAACAATAATGGAGTAACTATGAGTGTGTAAAGAAGGTTAGAGGAAGCTGCTGGGAACACTGTAATGGCGAGCTGGTGTTTTTGAGGTTCACGTGAAGAAATGTCCTTTTTTGTTCTTGAAGGACGTTGAGCGATGTTATTTGGCAAAAGATTCGTTGTATAATATTATATCGACATATCCATAAAACATGGAGAAACGTGATAGAATTATGAATAAAATATCAATTTTATATCTCCCATGAAATCTATATTATATAAGGGTAGAGTGATTTTATTTTTTTCTTTAAAAGTTTTATTTTTTTTATGTTAAAAACTGTTGTAGACTTAATCACGAGATGAGTCATTCATTTAAGTTGGGAGGTTTATCTGAAAAATAAGAGAATTTAGATAAAAATATATATTTGACAGAAAATAATGTTCGTTTAGAAAATGGGTCAGTCTTAGGTAAAATTTTTTTGCCTAGGCCCTAACATGAATTTGTCTAAATTTTTTCTCTTATTGTCGTTTACTTCTGTTTTGCTGCCATTTTAATGTTGTTTTTACCGTTATTTTATTATTATTTGAATGTTGTATAATTCGTATATTATTATTAATTTTGTTACTATTTTAGAGGTATTTTGCTTGCTAAATTATAATTATTTTAGTGTTATTTAAGTATTAAGACTTTTTTAATATATTTTCAATTTGTTGGAAACATTAATTTTTAATGTTTTTAGTAATTTGTTTTTATATAAAAAAATTTAATTCAGGCGGGCCGAGTCAGGCTCAGATTTAGCATTTTTTATCTAGGTTGGGCTTGGGCAAAATTTTAAGCTCATTTTTCAGTCGGGACTAAAATTTTGCATTGTCTTAGCCCATGACCAGGTCTATCACGCTAACAGTGTAAATGGATGGAATTTTTAACATAAAAGACTGATTTCCTCTTTGCTCTAACATATATGGTCTAATTTTCTCATTTTCTTAATAAAGAGGGTAAAATGCAATATGACTCTTAGTATAGGGGCCTCCATGTTACTTTTACCAAAAATTGATGATAAAAAAAAATTACAAATATGACTAGGTCTATTAGGTCAAGTTGTAAAGAGTTTAATATTCCTTGCCAACCTTAATTTGTCAATTGAGTTAGGTTAATTTTGAGTTTAGTTAATCTGAATTGGATGAATTCAAAATTTAAGATTTTGAATTATTTTGGATTCGATCAATTTTAGGATTTGGTTATTTTGGATTCATACAATTTCAAGTTAAGAAAATTTTCTTTTACTATATATATAGATATATGTTTGTCAAATTTTTAAAAGGTCCTTGAAGTATGTACTTCTTGCAAATTTAATCTTCTATTATAATTTAATCTTTTTTTTCTGAAACAAGTAATTTGATCAGTAAGTATTCTATTACGTTTTATCCTTGTAGTTTATTTTAGTCCTAAAATCAATGATTTTTTGCTAATTATATCCAATAATTTAACATAATTTAGATTTTAAAATGTGATATTATAATTTAACACATATTTTCTTACATTGATAATAATACACATGCTAATCGAATTAAGAATAAATCGACCATACACACAATATATTCTTTATAAGGTTAAACACTTTTTTCACATTTTAAAAGATTAAATATATAATATTTATTCCCACAGTAATAATCCATAAAATTAATATAAAAAACCCATAAAATATTAAGAGAAATGGATATAGTTTTAGATTTAGATTATGGATAAAATAATTTTAAATTATGAAATGCCAAATGCCTTACTGTAAAGTTACCAACCAATATTCCTGTAAAGTTGCCATATGCACGTTGTGTGGTTGAATTTTATATTCTATTAAATAATATATATTTAAATTTTTAAATGGAAGAATTTGAGATATCTTTTGGTTTAATAGTAAAGTTAATACCAATGAGATTTTAAGTTCGAGTTTTACTTGTGTAAATCATATGTGAGTTAAGTTAATTATATGCATAGTGATAAATTTAGCATTCAATATATGTTTATATATTTTTAGGGTTAGATATAAAATTGGTTATTAACCTTTCCGAAAGAGTCAAATAGTTTTTTTTTAACTAAAATGTGGACTAAAATATTATTTTTTGTTAAAATGTGTTATTAGTCCCTGAATTTGTATAAAATTAGAGATTTGGTCCATGTACTTTAAAAGTTACAAAGTTCAATCCTCATGCTTTTTCAATTTAAAAATCCTAATCAAATGATTTTCGTTGTCAGTAGTTTCTGTCAAAATTTGTCAATTTAATATGTTTATTTCTGTCAATTATATACCACTTCATATAAGGACAACCTAATCAAATATTCAAGTTGATAAATTTTGATAGAAAATACTTATAATTTTAATTACTAGACTAAGATTTTTATATAAAAAAGTAGGACTTAATTTTTAAACGTTTCAAGTACAAGGACTAACAACATATTTCAACCTTAATTTTTTTGACGATGTTGGCATGACAACCGACGTGGTAATCCACATAAACTTTATGTTAACATGGCACTATTTAAAAAATATATAAATTATACAATGTTCACAAAAATAAAAATAAAAATTTCAATGAAATACACCTGGATTGCCATACAATATGCCATGTTCAAAATTTTAGCGTTTTAGTCGGTATTTCTATTTAAAAACAAAAATTCGACTATTTTTAAAAAGTCAATTGTCAAATTCAACTATTTCTAAAAGGTTGAGGACTAACTTTTTCAAAAAAAAAAACAAATAAAGACCAAATTGACAAAAGACAAATATTAAAGACTAAATCTATTGATATGATATGGCAAGTTACATGGAGGTGAAGGCGAAATAGCCTAAAAGCAAAAATTATTTTAAAAATTGGTATAATATTTAAAATTATACATGAGTTTTAGTTCAATGTGTAATATTATACATGACTTCTAATTATGTAGCATTTTATACAATAAAGGTTAATTTGATTCAATTTTCAGTATTTCACAAATCACTAACATTATTATTGATATAACATCATTATACTATGTACACATATAATTATATTCATTCAATATAAAAGTAAATTGATGTATTTTTCTTCAAATATGTACATTTGAATCAAAATCAAAGTTTCTTTTATATATATATATATATATATATATATATTTAAACTGTAATTAAAATTTCATTTGTAAAAATTATATCAAATCAAAGTTCATGCATCAAATTAAATATTGAATCAAATTAATATATAATTTTCATATTTATCTCAATAAAGAAAGAAATCTTAAATTTTGCCTTGTATGGAAATAAAATTTGGGTTTTATTTTTAAGTAAATAACACCGAATCAAAACTATAACTATGTCAATCTATATAAAGCTCAAAAATTTCTAAGGCCAAATCACACTTAGAAAATACATCAATTTTTTTTTTAGCAAATTAAATCCTTAAAACATGGGCAAATTTTCTCTCACTCATGTCTTCATCCTTGCCCTTCTTTTCACTGGTTTGTTTTCTTTTATCCCAATAGTTGTTGAGGATGAAGTCGAGAATTTCTTTTTGAAGAATCGAGATTAAGTTATATATTTTTATAAAAAAATAAAATGTAATTTAATTGTTAGTATAAGGGCCGAATTTGATTGTGTTTCTTGCAGTTATTTCAATGGTAGCCAATGTTGAAGCACAAAAGAGATGCTCGGAGGTGTTGAACCCTAGCGGGTGTTTGCTTGCGGAATGTAGACAAGAGTGTTCTGAAAAATACGCAAGTGGAGTTGGAGAATGCATTGGAAATGGTGGAACTCCTTTGCAGCCTATTTATGAGTGTGTTTGTGTTTATGATTGTCCCCTTTAATTATTTTTTTTAAATTTCTATTTTGTATTTCAATAAGTAATGAGAGAGATTTTATATATAAAATTTTGATTTGATTCAAATTTCATTATACACCAATAATATTATTGAATTATCACCTTTTTTACATTGATATATATCGCATATGTATACAATTATATTATTCTGATATGACAATAAAAGGTTAAAAAATGCCATGGGTTCTTTTACTTTTCACAAAATTGGAATTTAATCTTTGTACTTTAGTTTTCTGAAATTTGGTCTGTCTACTTTGTAGTAATGTAACTAAAGGAAGGACGTAATGAACCTGAGTTTAACAAAATAATTTTATCGATGTTAATCGATCTAAATTTTAAAAATTAAAAAGTAAAAAAGAATAAATTCCAAATTTATAAAGAGCAGGAACTTATGCCATATTTTAACCAAAAGATAAACATGCATATATCCAATTAGACATGAAATATTCAAAAATGAAAAAAAAAAGAAGTTTGACTTAGGGTCTCTTGGGATGGGCAATGCGTTTACTAGCGGTTAGTGTAAAAACGGCAGTGGTTGTGAGATTAAATATTGTAGCGAAACTATAGCATGAGATCACAACAAGAAAACTAAATGCACCGTACTGGAGGTAAACACCCATCCAAAGAGGCCTTTGGTTTAGCGAGCAAAGTTAGATTTCGGTAAATAACAACAACATCAACAAAAAGTAACTTGGGTTTATATCATACCATACCAAAGAACTGGGAAATCACAATAAAGGAGCTCATACAATCCAATATATTATCATACAGTTTCTTCTTTCACAACAACATAAGATTTTTCATCGCAACAGTAATGTAGCATCAAGTGTTCCTGTTGTCAATCTCGAAGGCAAAATATTCTTTTCAAAGTCTCTAATCTTCCATTTCTAAGCAGCTTCATTGTATTTCTTTTAAATTCTAGATGCCTAAAAGGTTGCTCTACTAATGTGAATTTATGTACTTAAGGCTTGGAGGTAAAAGTATCATGGAGTTGCCTGTATTACAAGATTGCATTTTGTCCAATTTATTAAAAAAATTGGGTACATTAATCCATGTATGTTAGATTCAAAAGCAACTCCTGTTAAAAATTCCATTATACCCATTTCTACTGTTAAAAATTTGTCCCTGTACGTCAGCATGAGGTACACGTGATACGTTATGTGTTATCGTTGTCAACCATGCCCCTTTTTAACAGCAAAAACAGATGAGATTTTTAACAGGAGGAGCAATTTGCTCTTTGATCTAATGTACAAGGACTATAGTGCCCATTTTTTTTAGTAAACAGGCAAAATGCGATCCGACTCCTAATGCAAGGGCCTTTATAGAACTTTTACCGTCTTTGGACAAATATAGTATCTACTCATCATTATGTAGTAGGGGCCTTGAAATCTTAAGCTCTAGTCTTTGGAACCAAGATGGCTAGATCTTGATGGTATTCCCAAAGAACATTAATTTTACGGTTCATGTCTTAACCTTAATTTTTAACTTTTTAAATACAATGACTAAATCTCAAATTTTGTTAAAGTAGGACTAACAACATATTTTAACCTTAATTTTTTTACGATGTTGGAGTGACAACCCGTGTGCAGTCCACATATACTTCATGTTAACATGACACTATTTATCTTATGTAACACCCTATACTCGACCCGGTCGCCGAGTCTGAGCTATGGGATGCTACATCAGTTGTCGGAGCAATGTAGAAGCCCAAATTGCCCGGGCCCAATTATATGAAAACCCAACCAAACCTCTAAACCCACTAAAACCCTTAACCCATGACCCATTTACATCTACCCAAACCCAATTCAAAAGCCCATTAAGCCCCCCAAAAAAAAAACCTAACCCAAAAAAAAACAAAGAAAAAAAAAGAAAAAGAAAAACCTACCCCAAAAAAAACCTAACCCAAAAAAAAAAAGAAGAAAAAAGAAAAACCTAACAAAAAAAGATAAAAAAACCTAGCCACCTAACCACTTTCCCACTTGCCCCATTTTTCCTCCCATTGTCTACCACCACCACCTACAAAATAGAAAAAAAAAAGAAAATCATGTAAAAGATGGCTATAAAAAGCCATTCAAAAATCATGTAAAAAAGAAAAGGGGGGGGATTTTACAAAAGATTGAAAAAAAAAAGAGGAGACAAACACAAAAATCCCTTCAAATTTTGAACACAAAAGAAACATCAATAAAAAGGTTGCATTTTTTCTTTTTTTCCTCTTCTTTCGAATCTTTTTTTCTTTTTTTTTTGTGTTGTTTTTTTCTTTTTATATACATATATTGTTAAAAAAATTTACCTTTTCCGGCCACCGCCCACGGTTGCAATGGCGGTGTTGGTTGACGGCGGCGACCGACGATCGACCGGTGACCGGCCCCCCTTTGGCCGGATTTCCTTTCCCCCCTCCCTTCTCTCTTCTTTCCACCTTTTTTTTTAGGTATTTTATATATATTATGTATATATTTTTAATGCCATTAGTTATATATTTCTTATGTATTTATTATGTATATATTCTTAAATACTATTATATATATATATATATATATATTTTAAATACCATGTTGTGTATATATTATTATTACAAATTATTACTATTGCTAGTATTATTATAACTATTATTATATTAGTGTATATTTTATGTACATATGTATATATATATATATATATATATACATATATATATATATATTTGTACATATTATTATTTTATATTATTGTTGTATATTTTATGTATATATTTTTATGTACGTTTTCTAATATTTTCTTTTATTGTAGATATTATTATTATTATTATTACATACTTTTATTATATGCATATATATATATGTATTTTTATGTACATATTATTATTTTATATTATTATTACCAAATATGTCATTTTTCCTATTTTATTATTAGTACATGATTTGTTTTTATTTTGTAAATATCATTATTATTGTTATTCTAATATTCTAGTATTCCATGTTAATATTTTTCATTAATGATATAATTTTTTTTTCGTCCTTTATCTATTTTTAATTTCTTACTTTAGGAATATTTTTCTCATGTTTTAATTAATTTCAAAAATAAGGCAATGTACCGATTTAATATTAAGCTATCGATTTCATCGCTATGTTGGGTGAAATTAAATGGCTTGTGTTAAAAAACAGGACACCCTTTCTAAAAAATCGAAAACTAAAAATTCTCATTTTCAATCGGATCACGATTAAATATTATATTGAACTCGTATTTTTGAAAATCAAGTCAACACATGTTTATGAGATACCAATTTTGGGCGTCGCGAGGGTGCTAATACCTTCCTCGCGCGTAACTGACTCCCGAACTCCAATTTTTCTCTGGACTTTTGACGTAGACCTAAATTCGGCCTTCATTTTTGTGCAAGAATAAGTTTTCTTTTTCTAAAAAAGGATGGTTTATTAGGTGTCCGGTCACACCTAGAAAAAAGATCGGTGGCGACTCCCTTTTTTAATAAAATCGAAAGTTGGTTTTCAAATGTTTAATAAATCACCACAATTAGCGACCAAGCGAAACTAAATTTTTTTTACGTCGCTACAAGCAACTACAATCAATTATACACAAAGAAACTACTTACACATGCAAATAAGTATATTACATATTCATAATATGTTACATAATCATTTCCGAGTCTTATAATAGCTTACAAAAGCTTTTATGCTAACTTGAGGTCGAATTAAGACCAAATTATAAAGTTTACAAAATGTTGGGTTGACATCGCGACTTTTGGGATTCTTTGTCGTGAAGCATCTCACTGACTTCATCACATCGCAATGTTAAAGGTCTAGCGTCGCGATGTGACCATGTTTCCAAAAGGTAACCATTTGTAATACTTAAACAGAATAATTCAATCTTTTACATTCACCTTTCGAGCCAAAGATTTAAAAACTAAACATTTAAAACTACAATTTAAAACTACACATAACCTTTAGTCTAATGTGCAATACTATACATGAACTTTGGAATTTTATACAATAAATTAATTTGACTCAATTTTCAATTTTGCACAAATTATTAACACAATTATTGATACAACATTATTTTACATTAACATACAATATACACATAATTATAATTATTCAATATAAAATTAAATTAACGATTTATTTCTTCAAATATGTACAATTGAATCAAAATCAAAGATTCATGTGTACATTTAGACTGAAATTAAAGTTTCATTTACAAAAAATTACATCAAATCAAAATTCATACATCAAATTGAATGTTGAACCAAAAATCATACAGAAATTTGATATTTATCCCAAAAAAAATTGTTTTTAATAGGGAAAGAAATCTTGGAATTGTTTCTAATAGGGAAAGGACTCTTGAAATTTTGCCTTGCATGGAAAGAAGAAAAAAAAATGGCAAATTGGGTTTTATTTTTAAGTAAATAACACCAAATCAGAATATAATCATGTCAATTATTGTAAATCTTCATTATATTTCCAAATTTTGATTACAATTAGTATATATATAAAGCTAAAAAATGTGAAGGCCAAGTATCACACTTAGATAACACATCAATTTTTTCTTTCGAGCAAATTAAATCCTTAAAACATGGGCAGAATTTCTCTCACTCATGTCTTCATCCTTGCCCTTCTTTTCACTGGTTTGGTTACTTATATCCCTTCATGCCATATTTCTATTTATATAGTTCTTTTCAATTTGGGAAATTTCTTTTTGAAGAGTAGAGATTGATTTATATATTTTATAAAAATAAAATATAAATTAATTCTTAATATAAAGGCTTCTATTCATACTTAATTTAATTTTGCTTATTGCAGTTATTTCAATGGTAGCCAAAGTTGAAGCACAAAAGAGATGTACGGAGGTGTTGAGCCCAAGTAGTTGTTTGCTTGCGGAATGTAGACAGGAGTGCTCTCAAAAATACCCAAGTGGAGTAGGACAATGCGTTCAAAGTGGTGGAACTCCTCTTCAGCCTACTTATGAGTGTCTTTGTGCTTATAATTGTCCTCTATAAACTTTTTTTTATTATTTCTATTTTGAATTTCACTAATAAGCAACGATATTATTTTAAAAGATAAATATCAAAATTATATATGAATTTTGATTCAATATTCAATAACACATATGAATTTTGATTTTGTGTTATTTTATACATAAAATTTTAATTTGATTCAATTTTATCGGTGTTAATCGAATCTAAATTTTGAAAATTGAAAAGTAAAAAGATTAAATTCTAAATTTATAAAGAGTATAGTAACTTATGCCATGTTTTAACCAAAAGATAAACACGCAAATATCCAATTAGACATGAAGGATTCAAAGATGGAAAAAAAAAAAGGTTGACTTAGGGTCCCTTGGGATGGGCGGTATGTTTACCTGTGGTCAATGTAAAAACGGTGGTGGCGGTGAGATTAAATATTGTTGCGATACTATAGCGTGAGACAAAAATAAAACTAAATGCACCACATTGGAGGTAAACACCCATATGAAGGGATCCTTGGTGTAGCGTGCAAAGTTAGGTTTCGGTAAATATCAACAACAACAAAAAGCAACTTGGGTTTATATTACCATACCAAAGAGCTGGAAATCATCATAAAGTAGCTCATACAATCCAAGATATTATCTTACTGCTTCTTCTTGTACAACAACATGAGATTTTTCATCACAAGAGTAATGTAGCATCAAGTGTTCCTGTTGTTAACCTTGAAGGCAAAACATTCTTTTCAAAGTCTCAAATCTTCTATTTCTAAGCAGCTTCATTGTATTTCTTTTAGATTCTAAATGCCTAAAAGACTGCTCTACTGATGTGAATTTATGGACTTAAGGCTTGAGGTAAAAGTATCATGGAGTTGCCTGTATTACGAGATTCCATTTTGCCCAATTTATTAAAAAATTGAACACATTAATCCATGTATGTTAGATTAAAAAAGCAGCTCCTATTAAAAATTCTATTATATCCATTTCTACTATTAAAAATTTTTCCCTATACGTCAGCATAAGGTACACGTGACACATTATGTGTCACCATTTGGATATTTTGTCAACCATGCCCGTTTTTAATGGCAGAAACAAATGGGATTTTTAACCGAAGGAGCATTTTGCTCTTTGATCTAACGTACAAGGACTATATTGTTCATTGTGTGAAAAATAAAATAGAATAAAATAAATAAAAATAAAGAACACATAAATTTTACGTGGAAACCCTTTCGGGAAAAAAACCAGGCAAGAGGAGAAGAAAATTCACTATGTCGAAAAATTTTTACTCAAATACAAGAGGAATAGACTATGTCTATTTATAGGCTTGCAAAGCCATATTCTAGTAGGATTGAAACACCTTATCCTAATCAATATAAAATAGATGGAGTTTAATAAGGTTTAAAAACCTTATTCTAAAATAAAATAAAAGAAGTCTAGTTCTATATGGATTTTACTTTTATTTTATTTTCCATCGTATTTTATTTAAATAAGAATTTTGGGTCACTTAATTCTAACAATCTCCACCTTGACACAAATTCTCAATGAACAAGTTCTTCATCGCGAACTTTCAATAAACAAGTTCTTCACCTCTTCCAAAAAACCCCTTAAGGGTTTAACTTCAACAATGAACACCAACCAAGTCTAAGCAATGCTCAAACTTGGTTATAGGAAGTGACTTAGTCATCATATCTGCAGGATTTTCATGAGTGCTAATTTTGCTCACAACAATATCACCACGAGCAATAATATCACGAACAAAATGATACCGAATATCAATGTGTTTTGTTCTCTCATGAAACATTTGATCTTTTGTAAGAAAGATGGCACTCTGATTGTCACCCTTTGCAACAAGCCTTGCTTTATATCTGGGTTCTTCAACTCCTAGAGTCCCTTCTTTCTTTTTAAACACCCATTTACAACGAACAGCCTTTTTACCTTTAGGAAGTTTTACAAGATCCCATGTTCTGTTTTTGTGGAGTGATTCCATCTCCTCTTGCATAGCAAACATCCACTTTTACGAGTCTTCACACTAGTCGCCTCGAATAATTAAATGGCTCTTGATTCGCATCTATATCTTCAGCCACATTTAAAGCATAAGCAACTAGATCAACCTCGGCATACTTCTTTGGAGGTTTAATTTCTCTTCTTGTCCTGTTTTTGGCGATAGAGTATTGCGGTGAAGAAGCAACTCTATTCTCAATTTTTGTACTGGCTTGAGGAGTTGATTCTGTATTAATCTCGATGCTCCACCGCTTTTGGTTTTCTTTATTGGAAGATTCTTTAAGAGATAAGTTAGGTAGCATAGCAGTTTCATCAAAAACAACATCTCTGCTAATCACAACTTTTCTATTTTCAGACACCATAACTTATAGCCTTTTACACCACTTTATAACCAAGAAAACGCATTTAATGGATCTTGGTTCCAATTTTCCATTATCAACATGAGCATACGCAGACACCCAAAAATCTTTAAATCGAATAATTAGCGGGATTACGGACCATACCTCTTGTGGAGTCTTTTTCTCAATGGCAGCGGATGGAGATCGGTTGATCAAAAACATGCAGAGAGGTCGCTACGCCCAAAATGACTTGGTAAGTTGGCATTTGACAACATACATCGAACCTTCTCCATGATCGTTCTGTTCATTCGTTCGCAACGCCGCTTTCTTTGTGGAGTATGACGAATCGTCAAGTGTCTCATGATCCTTCCGACTTGCACAATCTATTAAACTCATCGAGCGAACTCTAAGCCATTGTGCATGCGGAGGTATTTTATCTGTTTTCCGTCTGTTTTTCAATCATAATTTTCCAAGACTTAAATGTGGAAAACACATCGCTTTTCGCTTGGGAAGAACGCCCAAACTTTTTCGGAAAAATCATCAATAAAGGTTAGCATATAATTAGCTCCACCTCTCGAAGGCACTCGGACGCCCCCACGATCGAATGGATATACTCCAACGTTTCCTTCGTGTTATGGATTCCTCTAGTGAATCGAACTCTCTTTGCTTCCCAAAACACAAAGTGCTCACAGAAATTCGGTTTGCAAATTCCTTGCCCATTAAGAAGTCCTCTTTTGCTTAATACGCCATGCCATTCTCACTCATATGCCCTAGGCGCATATGCCAAAGTTTAGTAATATCATCATCGACAAGGAAGAGGAAGCGGCAATTGCATCACCGATATGATAGAACCCAGTAAAACATATAACTTGGCAATCTTTCTTTGCCCTTTCATCACAACAAGGACCCTTTGAAATCTTTAAAACCCCACTTTCATTGTGTATCATGCCCTTTTGAATCAAGAGTACTCAACGAAATTAAATTTCTTTTCAATTCGGAACATGCCGCGCGTCACTAAGTGTTCGACAACTCCATCAAACATCTTAACTTTAATTGTTCCAACACTGCGATTTTACATGAAGCATTATTTCCCATCAAAACAACACCTTGAGATCTTGTTTCATAAGTTGTAAACCAATCCCGATTGGGACTCATGTGGAAGGTGCAGACTGAATCAAGTATCCACTCCTCGCTTACTTTAGAATCATTGATGAAGCAACTAGAAGTTCACCATCATTGTAGTCTTCTACAACATCGCTTCACCGAATTTTTCATTTGTTTTCCTTTTGATTCGCACCTCCCTTTTAATCTTATTTTGTAGCTTATAGCACTCAGATTTAATGTGCCCTTTCTTCTTGCGAAGTTGCAAGTTTTACCTCTGTTTGAAGATTTCGATCTACCCTTAGATTTACCACGAGGATTCCGTTCTGTGTTCTACCACGATCATCATCAACATTCGGTCTTGTCTCCCACGAACAATGAGACCCTCTCCACGAGAGTTGGGTTTAACCACAAGATGCTTCATCTTATCATACGAGGTTAAAGAATCATAAACCTCATCAACTGTGAGAGACTCGGCTATATAAAATCGTGTCTCTAAAGGTTGAATAAGACGGGCCAACGAACAAAGTAGAATCAACCCTAGATCTTCCTTATCATCTTGAACCTCCATGGCCTCCAAGGTTGAGAGAATTTCTTTAAACAACATTAAGTGTTCGTGTCTGACGCACCTTCCTCCAAGCGATGAGCATAAAGACGCCGCTTCATATGCAACTTGCTTGTTAGAGTTTTCGACATACATATTTGTTCTAGCCTCTTCCATAATGCAATGGCGGTTTTCTCTTTCATCACATCCTCGCAAAATTTTGTTGGACAAATGCGATGTAATTGTGTTAATGCCTTCGATCCTTACGTTTCTTCTCTTCATCTGTTAATGTCGAAGGCATCTTATCTATCCTAGCGGGGCATCCTCTAGATCCATCTGTGCAAGAAGCGCTTGCATCTTAATTTGCCACAACGCAAATCGGTGTTGCGATCCAACAATGAATTTCATACTTCAAAGACGCCATTACCGTGATCGAGATGAATAACCTTAAGCTCGATACCAATTTGTGAAAAATAAAATAGAATAAAATAAATAAAATAAAGAACACATAAATTTTACGTGGAAACCCTTTCGGAAAAAAACCACAGGCAGAGGAGAAGAAAATTCACTATGTCGAAAAATTTTTACTCAAATACAAGAGGAATAGACTATGTCTATTTATAGGCTTGCAAAGCCATATTCTAGTAGGATTGAAACACCTTATCTAATCAATATAAAATAGATGGAGTTTAATAAGGTTTAAAACCTTATTCTAAAATAAAATAAAAGAAGTCTAGTTCTATATGGATTTTACTTTTATTTTATTTTCCATCGTATTTTATTTAAATAAGAATTTTGGGTCACTTAATTCTAACACATTGTTTTTAGTAAAGAGGCAAAATGCAATCCGACTCCTAATGTAAGGGCCTTTATAAAACTTTTACCGGCTTTGGAGAAATATAGTATCTAATCATCATTATGTAGTAGAGGCCTTGAAATCCTAAGCTCTAGTTTTTGAAACCGAGATGACTAGATCTTGATGGTATTCTCAAAGAACATTAATTTTACGGTTCATGTCTTAACCTTAATTTTTACCTTTTTAAGTACAATGACTAAATCTCAAATTTTGTTAAAGTAAAAGGACTAACAACATATTTTAACCTTAATTTTTTTTACAATGTTGGAGTGGCAACCCATGTGGCAGTCCACATATACTTCATATTAACATGACACTATTTGTCTTATGTAACACCCATACTCGATCCAATCGCTGAGTTTGAACTACGGGATGCTACATCCGTTGTTGGAGCAACTACAATCAATTATACACAAAGAAACTATTTACATATGTAGATAAGTATATTACATATTCATAATATGTTACATAATCATTTGCAAGTCTTATAATATCTTAGAAAGCTCTTATGCTAACTTGAGGTTGAATTAGGACCAAATTGTAAAGTTTACAAAATGTTGAGTTGACATCGTGACTTTGGGCGTTCCTTGTCGCAACGCAACTTACTGTGTAACAACCAGTTTTTTAATAGTGACGGAACAGTGGTTTCGGAACCACAAATTTCTGTCATGTTGACCCGTAAATATTATTTATAGAATATTTACGGAGTCATTTGAGTCATATTAATTTTTGGTTAAGAAATTTTATCATTTAGATAGTTAAGTAGAGAAAAAGGACTAAATTGAAAAAGGTGCAAAACTTAGTAATTATTGCATTTTGATTATCAAATAGCTTAATCACTAAATTAGAAAGGACCTATGTAGCAATTAGCCCTTATTTATTAATGATAAAATAAATATGTTTTAATGGAAATTTTGTAATTAAATCAAAATTCAAACAAAACAAATAGAAAGAATAAACATTTTCTTCTTCTTGTTCTTCAAATTCATGCCAAAACACCATTCAAGAGGGCTCCAAGCTTCAGTTTCATCTCCCTAGTGCATGTGAGCTCAATTCTCACCTATTTCTTGTAATTTTTATGTTTTTAAGATTGTCGCAACTAGGTCCAGCTAGCAGTACCTTCGTTTCTGAATCTGTTAAAAATTTTGGACGTTGCCATTGATGAATCTTGGTTGTTTTTTTATGATAATTATGTGTTTGAAGTTTTGATTGTGGTATTTGGATGTTTTATGAAGTAATTTTTTTCCTTTTTTATTTAAGGATTAAATTGTTAAAATGTCAAAAATTCAAGGTTTGATGGTGAATTAGAGGTATATTTGGGACTATTTAAGGCCTAGATTATTCGGCTATAAATTTTGACTTGATAAAATGGTTAATTTGATTATTTTCGGGTTAGAGGACTAATTTGAAAAAGTTGTAAAAGGTAGGGGTAATTATATAATTTTAGAAAATAAAAGGGTATAAAAATGTAAGATAAATTGGAATATGAAATGTAAGCAAATAATTGGGAAATTTTACAATATGAATTGTAAGCTAATAATTGGGAAATTTTACATTGTATATCAAGACCTTGTTGATTTAAGTGAAAAAAGGAAAATTACGAAATAGTCCCTAAAATTTTGCAACTATTACAATTTAGTCCAAGTAAGTTCGTTCGATTTATAATTTAATATTTGTATGAGTTGTATGTAGATATAATATGAAATAGTTTATATTAATTATTTTATTGATGATGTAAAGTTGTTTGTGAAAATGTTATTGAATTTTAATACTTGGGCAAAATGAACGTGAGATACAGTACAATTGAATGGCAGCATGTTATACGAGGATTGGAGTGGAGATTGATGTGGTGTGTTTTATATATATATTTTCCCGAGTATATTGATGTTCAGCATTTGTTGCAAACCCTCGTGTTATACTATCCTGTTTTGGCATGTTATGGAGGCGGATGTATAGCCTACGAGCAAGGCACTTAGTGTTGAGGCATGCTATTGGTTGGATTAGCTCCTTGGAGCATTTGGCGTGTTATTAGTTGGATTAGCTCTTATAAGCGTTTGGCATGTTTTGGTTTGATTACTTGTGTATTCATATCTGTAAGTCGTTCATCAGGTCGTAAATTATTGTACTATAACTTGTTTGATGACTTTGAATGGCATGACATGTACTTGACATCTTGAATTAACTCTGTTGTGGACATATATGTTTTTCGGAGGTTATTATTTGAGCTTTGAATTGAAATATGCAATTCATCGATTTGCATTTGTGGATGATAGGAAACATGTGTTGTTGAATCATTTTTTATTTGATTGTTATATTTACTTCGGAAGATTTATTGCTTCTCTCCGTCGAACTTACTAAGATTCAGTAAGCTTTCTTGTGTTAATTTTTATTTCTTGTAGATATTTTTAAAGGTTGGACAATTAGATCAGCACTCGAGTCACACTATCCATCTGTTTTTGGTAGTTTTTGAACGTTTGTTTTGGATTATATGGCACATAATAGGCTTGTTTTGTCATTACTTTTGTTTTGGTATGTAAATATATAAGGAGTGAGCTAAAGTGTAAGTAGATAACTGATTGCAGTAAATGAATGTTGGAAGATGTCTTTGATACAAACTTTTAGCATATGTGTGATTATTTAATTGTTATGAATTTAGGTGCCTATGATAGACATATTGGTTAAAAGTTTAAGTTGTGTGAATTGGCATGTTTTGATTGATAGTTTATATTGTTGTATAAGTGTGTATACTTGTGGTACCATTGAGGGTACATTGGTTAGGCACTTAAGATGGTTGAATTAGCATGATTGAGCATGTTTAACGGCATTTTTAATAGGTCAAATTGCTAGTAAATGGATTGCTTATTGTCCAAGCAATCTTGAAATGGTTCATTTAAGTGCACAGGGCCTGGGATACGGGCTGCCACACGGCTGTGTGCCACACATGATCTAAGACATAACTGTGTGTATTAAGTCAGTGTGTTACACAGCCTGCGAGATAGCCGTGTGACCAACTCAGTGAGTTACACGGGCAGAGATACAGGCTGGGATACAGCCGCGCGTCCCAACTTCGAAAGTCACACGGCCTGATTTAAGATTTAAAAATTACACATTTAAAACTATACATGAGCTTTAGTCTAATGTGAAATACTATACATGAACTTCGATTGTGTAGAATTTTATACAATAAAGGTTAATTTTATTCAATTTTCAATTTTGCACAAATCATTAACACAATTATTGATATAACATTATTTTACATTAACATACAATATACGCATATAATTATATTTATTCAATATAAAAATAAATTGGCATATTTATTTTTTCAAATGTGTATAATTGAATCAAAATCAAAGTTTCATATGTACATTTAAATTGCAATTAAATTTTAATTTATAAAATTACATTAAATCAAAATTCGTGCATCAAATTGAATATTGAACCAAAGTTGATGTAGAATTTTGATATCTATCCCAAAAAATTGTTTTTAATAGGGAAAGAAATCTTGGAATTGTTTTTAATAGGGAAAGGACTCTTGAAATTTTTCCTTGCATGGAAAGAAGAAAAAAATTGTCAAATTGGGTTTTATTTTTAAGTAAATAGCACCAAATCAGACGATAATTATGTCAATTATTGTAAATCTTTATTATATTTCCAAATTTTGATTCCAATTAGTATATATATAAAGCTCAAAAATGTCAAGGCCAACTATCACACTTAGATAACACATCCAT
This sequence comes from Gossypium arboreum, assembly GCF_025698485.1. Taxonomy (NCBI): domain Eukaryota; kingdom Viridiplantae; phylum Streptophyta; class Magnoliopsida; order Malvales; family Malvaceae; genus Gossypium; species Gossypium arboreum. The sequence goes on along the minus strand of NC_069070.1, from coordinate 122,555,056 downwards.
TTTTTTTCTAGCATATTAAATCCTTAAATCAAGGGCAGAATTTCTGTCACTCATGTCTTCATCCTTGCCTTACTTTTCACTGGTTTGGTTACTTATATCCCTTCATGCCATAATTGTATTTATATAGTTTTTTTCTAAGTCTGGAAAATTGCATTTTGAAGAGTTGAGATTAAGTTATATATTTTTATAAAAAATAAAATACAAATTAATTTTTAGTATAAAAGTTTCTATCATACTTCATTTAATTTTGTTTATTGTAGTTATTTCAATGGTATTCAAGGTTGAAGCACAAAAAAATGCACGGAGGTGTTGAGCCCAAGCAGTTGTTTGCTTGCGGAATGTAGACAGGAGTGTTCTCAAAAATATCCAAGTGGAATAGGACAATGCATTGAAAGTGGTGGAACTCCTTTTAAACCTACTTATGAGTGTCTTTGTGTTTATAATTGTCCTGTTTAAACTTTTTATTATTTCTGTTTTGAATTTCACTAATAAGCAACGAGATTATTTTTAAGAGATTAATATCAAAATTATGTATGAATTTTGATTCAATATTTAATATCACACATGAACTTTGATTTCGTGTTATTTTAGACATAAAATTTTAATTAGATTCAATTTTATCATTGTTAATCGGGCTTAAAATTTAAAAATTGAAAAGTAAAAAGATTAAATTCTAAATTTATAATGAGTATAAGAACTTATGTCATATTTTAACGAACAGATAAACATGCATATATCCAATTAGACATGGAGGATTCAAAGATGGAAAAAATAAGGTTGACTTAGGGTCCCTTGGGACGAGTGATCTGTTTATCTACGGTTAGTGTAAAAATGGCTGTGGTGGTGAAATTAAATATTGTAACAATACTGTAGCGTTAGATAAAAAGAAAACTAAATGCACCACGCTAGAGGTAAACACCCATCCAAAGAGGGCCTTTGGTATACATACCAAAGAGCTGGGAAATCACAATAAAGGAGCTCATACTATCCAAGATATTATCATACCGTTTCTTCTTTCACAACAACTTTAAGATTTTTCATCACAATAGTAAAATGTAACATTAAGTGTTCGTGTTGTTAATCTCGAAGGCAAAACATCCTTTTTAAAGTTTCTAATCTTCCATTTCTAAGCAGCTTCATTGTTTTTCTATTAGATTCTAAAAACCTTAAAATGCTGCTCTACTAATGTGAATTTATGGACTTAAGGCTTGGAGGTAAAAGTATCATGGAGTTGTTTGTATTAGGAGATTTCATTTTTCCCAATTTATTAAAAAATTGGGCACATTAATCCATGTATGTTAGATTAAAAAGCAGCTCCTCTTAAAAATTCCATTGTAGCCATTTCTACTGTTAAACATTTGTCCCTGTATGTCAGCATGAGGTATAGTGACACTGTTTGGATATTTTGTCAACCAGTTTTAACAACAGAAACAAATGAGATTTTTAATAGGAGGAGCAATTTGCACTTTGATAAAATGTATAGGGACTATATTGCCTATCTTTTTTAGTAAAGAGGCAAAATGCAATCCGACTGCTAATGCAAGGGCCTTTATAGAACTTTTACCGGCTTTGGACAAATATAGTATCTAATCATCGTTATGTAGTAGGGGCCTTGAAATCCCAAGCTCTAGTCTTTGGAACCGAGATGGCTAGATCTTGATGGTATTCCCAAAGAACATTAATTTTACAGTTCTTGGCTCAATCTTAATTTTTAACTTTTTAAATACAATGACTAAATCTTAAATTTTGTTAAAGTACAAGGACTGACAATATATTTTAACCTTAATTTTTTTTACGATGTTGAAGTGACAACCTGGGTGCCAGTCCACATATACTTCATATTAACATGACACTATTTGTCTTATGTAACACCCCATACTCGACTTGGTCGCCGAGTCGAAGCTACGAGATGCTATATTCGTTGTCGGAGCAACTACAATCAATTATACACAAAGAAACTATTTACACATGCAGATAAGTATATTACATATTCATAATATGTTACATAATTATTTTTGAGTCTTTTAATAGCTTACGAAAGCTCTTATGCTAACCTAAGGTCGAACTAGGACCAAATTGTAAAGTTTAAAAAATGTCGGGTTGACATCACAATTTTGGGGATTCCTCGTCGCGGCACAACTCCCTAACTTCATCACGTGACGTCGCGATGTGACCATGTTTCTAAAAGGTAACAATTTGTAATACTTAAACAAAATAATTCAATCTTTCCATTCACCTTTTGAGCCAAAGATTTAAAAACTACACATGAGCTTTAGTCTAATATGCAATACTATACATGAACTTGATTATGTAGAATTTTATACAATAAAGGTTAATTTGAATTCAATTTTCAATTTTACACAAATCATTAACACAATTATTGATATAGCATTATTTTACATTAACATACAATATACACATATAATTATATTTATTCAATATAAAAATAAATTGACGTATTTATTTCTTCAAATGTGTACAATTGAATCAAAATAAAAATTCATATGTACATTTAAACTGTAATTAAAGTTATATTTATAAAAATTAAATCAAATCAAAGTTAATGCATCAAATTGAATGTTGAACCAAAATTCATGCAGAATTTTGATATTTATCCCCCAAAAAAATTTGTTTTTAATAGGAAAGAAATCTTGGAATTGTTTTTAATAGGGAACGGAATCTTGAAATTTTGCCTTGCATGGAAAGAAGAAACCAAATCAGAAGATAATTATGTCAATTATTGTAAATCTTGATTATATTTCCAAATTTTGATTCCAGTTAGTATATATATAAAGCTCAAAAATGTCAAAGGCCAAGCATCACACTTAGAGCACACGTTAATTTTTTTTCTGGCAAATTAAATCCTTAAAACATGGGCAGAATTTCTCTCACTCATGTCTTCATCCTTGCCCTTCTTTTCACTGGTTTGTTTACTTATATCCCTTCATTCCATATTTATATTTATATATTCTTTTTCAAGTCATGAAATTTTCTTTTTGAAGATTCGAGATTGAGTTATATATTTTCATAAAAAATAAGTTGCAATTTAAATCTTAATATAAAATATTCTATCATATTTAATTTGTTTTTGTTTATTGTAGTTATTTCAATTGTAGCCAAGGTTGAAGCACAAAAGAGATGCTCGGAGGTGTTGAATCCAAGTAGTTGTTTGCTTGCGGAATGTAGACAGGAGTGTTCTCAAAAATACCCAAGTGGAGTAGGACAATGTGTTCAAAATGGTGGAACTCCTCTTCAGCCTACTTATGAGTGTCTTTGTGTTTATAATTGTCTTCTTTAAATTTTTTATTTCTATTTTGAATTTCAATAATAAGCAACGAGATTATTTTAAGAAATAAATATCAAAATTATATATGAATTTTGATTCAATATTTAATAACACATAAATTTTGATTTCGTGTTTTTTATACATTAAATTTTTATTAATTTAATTTCATCAAATTACTAACATATTTATTAAATTATCACCATTTTACATTGATATCTTCCGTATATAAACAATTATATTAATTCTATATGAAAATAAATATATACATTCATTTTTTAATGTATACATATGAATGACAATTTAAGTTTCAATATATAAGCGCACCAAATCAAAATTAATGTATCAAATTATACATTGTACTAAAATTAAATTTAATTAATTCTAATTCTATTTAAATAAATATATATTATTTGTGACTATACTGAAAAATTTCTTTAAAAATATATTCAAAAAATATATTCAAATACTATTAAATTATTTGTTTCCTATGATAAATAAAGATCATCGAACCCAAGCTCAACTATTTACAAAATCAAACTAAACTGTTCCTAATTTTCAATTTAATAATTAATTTATTTTGTCAAAAATATTTCTTAAACTAACAACTTTACTTTTAATTTATAAAATAATAATAACAACGTGAAATCTAAAATAAATAAATATGAATTTTTATCGGATACTGACATTAAAAAAACTCTTGTTGGAATTTTTTAAAAATATATATGGGATAATCAATCTATCATATATTTTATTCAAAACAATAAAATATTATATTTTTCAGTAATAACAGCATTTTATTTTGCCTTTAAGATTATGCCATCTAAAAGGCATACATGTAAAATAAGTAAAATATTCCAATGCATTTGCTGCAATTTGAACTAGTGGATAAAGAAACTAAACACTGGGCAACTACACACACAAAAAATATAAAAGTTTAAAATTCGCCATAGGTTCCTGTACATTTCAAAAGTTTAGAATTTAATACTTGTACTTTAATTTCCAAGAATTTAGTCTCTCTACTTGTTAGCAATGGAACTAAAAAAATGATGTCATAAACCTGAATTTAACAAAATAATTTTATAAATGTTAATTGTACCTAAATTTTGAAATTCAAAAAGTAAAAGGATTAAAATCTAAATTTATAAAGAGTACAGGGACTTATGGCATATTTGGTTAAACATGCATATATCCAAGCAGGCAGAGTTAGATTCCAGTAAACAACAACAAAAAGCCTCTTTTCATTTGGAAAACAAAAGGTAACTTGGCATTATATCATATCATACCAAAGAGCTGGGAAATCACAATAAAGGAGTTCATACAATCCAAGATATTATCATACTGTTCCTTCTTTCACAACATAAGATTTTTCATCACAACAGTAATCTAGCATCAAATGTTCATGTTGTTAATCTCAAAGGTAAAACATTCTTTCCATTTCAAAGCAACTTCATTGTGATTCTTTTAGCTTCCAAATGCCTAAAAGGCTGCTCCGCTAATGTGAATTTATGGACTTAAGGCTATGGAGGTAAAAGTATCATGGAGTCATCTGCATTTGGAAATTGCATTTTGCCATGGACAAATTAATCCATGTACTCCTATTAAAAATTTTATTCCATCTATTTTTACTGTTAAAAATTGATTCCTATACATCAGCATAAGATACATGTGGCACTATTTGGTTATTTTGTCAACCATGCTTGTTTTTAACAGAAAAAACACATGGAATTTTTAACAGAATGAGTAATTTGCTCTTTGGTCTAACATTTAAGGACTCTATTGCCCATTTCTAAGTAAAGGGGCAAAATGCAATCTGATTCGTAATGAAAGAGCCTCCATGAAACTTTTACTGGCTCTAGACAAAGATAGTCATCATTATGTAGTAGGGGCCTTGAAATCCTAAGCTCTAGTTTTTGGTACCTAGATGGCTACACCTTGATGGTATTCTCAAAGAACATTAATTTTACAGTTCATGTCTTAATATCCTACAACTTGTATTAAACTCCTTTCCAATAATCCGAAAGTTGAAACACTAATTTATCACCAAAACTATACAGTCCTTCAGTCCATTGACCTCGTTCTATAGTCCGTTCTAGTGCATGAATTCCTATTAGACAGCATGTTTATAAAACATAAAGTACTATAAGAGAGGAATATGAAAGTTTCCCCATTTCATCTGATATGTGATCCACTGAAAAACACCTAATCCAAGTTATTAACTTGTAACTGATTAGTGAGCCACACAAAAAGAAAATCAAAGACCTCTGTTCTTCGTGTTCGTCAAATGATCCATAATGGATACCATGCTTTAGATGTCTATAATGTAACATAACTATAAACAAAGTAACTTATGCTCGAGACATTGCCCTGAAGCACAATATTAGTGCTAGACCGTGAGAGTGTTAACTCTCTAGGTATGGCAGTTCGAAGAAACCAAGCATAACAATAGCAGCGTACTCAGAAGTCAGAACTGTAAATTCAACAGGCACATAGTACAGAAATAAATGGAAATTGTATGCAGTGCTCAAAAGTACATCAATCATACAATATAATGATAACCAAAAAGAGTATGCCTCAAATGAGGGGACTCATATAGTCTAAGCTAGTAAAGATTACAAAACAATGTATCAAGAAAAACAATTTAATCAATCCAAACTCATTCAATATAAACCCACACATCTTAAACAATCAGAATCCACAAGCATCGAATTTGAGACCTTAAGAATCAATACAATTTTAAGGATGATAACTAAACTAATAGTAGTAAAATTGAATTTCCACAAGTGTGAATTATCCTACACAAAGATACCAGAAGCTTAAAACACTATGCACATCCATTACCTCAAAAAGCAAAACCATGAAATCACTTGGAAACCAATAGGATTTCGGGCTTCTTAGCCTTGCTAGGAGTGTTAGCATTCGAAGAAGAGTTCGTTGTCACCGTAGCAGCCGTTGTTGCAGCTGCTCTTGTATTCTTATCAAGCCTTATCAGACTCTGCAATGCCAAGATCGCTTGGGGTGCCAAATCATGAGATGCCCTCGCGTATAAACACCTAACCGCGACCGAGGCGGAGTCCTTCACATCTTGGGAATTCAAAGGACCAAACAAACAATGCCCTAAAATTGTCACTACCGGCCTCAAAAGTTCCCAAGGTAACGGGATCCTCACACCCTTTGTCTCCAAATTCTCTTCATTAATTCCCAAATTGTTCATCTCCACCACCACCACTTCCTTAATCACATCATCCTCATAGTCCACTTCATCTCCGTCGCCGCTTCTTGTTCCGTTGCTAAACCCTGAATCCTCCCTTAAGAGGCGAATGTGACCATTACCGTTTACGTTGCCGTTTTCATGGTGGTTATCTTCATCTCTGTCAAGCTTTGTTCTGCAAGGACAATCTTGCCCCGCCCAAGCGGCGGCGAATTTGCAGAAATCCAGTTTAGACCAAGCCGGCATTTGAGATACTTGTTTGTAATAGCAATCAAGTGCGGTTCCAACGATGATGGCTCGCTTAGTTGACTTAACGGCTAAGTGTGGCTCCAGTGGAGGTGATAAAACGCCCACGGATTGTCTAGATCTGTCGTCAACAGGCTTGTTACGAGGAGCGTGGTAAAGAGAAGGTTGAGATAGGTCGGGAATTTGAACGAGAAGTGGTTTCCCGGCACGAGATTTCGCTTCAGAAGAGTAAACAGCGAGGAGAACGGCTTCGAATCCGGCAAGCGATGGCAGAGAAGAAGAATCCGATGAGTGGACACGGGAAAGGTAGATGCCGGAAAGAAGAGGTAGAAAAGAGAGGACGAGAAGGCGGAGATGAGGATCGGAAGATTGGAAAGTTTCGTAAAGCCATTGGCAGAGACGGTCGGAGCCAGAGCCGGATTTAGGAGAAGAAAGGGCGGAGGAAATCAAAGAGTAAGTGGAGGGCGACGAGAGTAGGGAGACAGCGGGACGGTCAGAATCAGCCAAGGAAGAAACGGCGACTCCATCGGAAGGGAGGAGAGCGGCGAGGGAAAGGATGCGCGAACGTTGTTTGGAGACGGATTCCCACCATGAATGCATCGGATCGTTGTCGGTGGCGGAGGAAGGAGGAGGTTGGTGGTGAGCAGCGGCGGAGGAAGTGGAGGAGGTGGAAGAAGAGGCAGAGTTTGCGGAGGGGTTACGGTGGAAGTCCATGGCGGAGATGACGGTGGTTTGACTTGAAAGAGATTCGGGGGGATTTGGGTGTTCCGAAACGCGGTAAAATCGGGTCTCGCCTTTGCTTAGTTCCTATGGACTATGAAGCTGACTTTCAAAATTTTTTTCTCCTATTTTTCTCTATTTATTCTTTAAAATGAAATTTTCCTTTTTAAAAAAAAGCGTTAAATATGGGCAAAACCGTAATTAAGTATCTTTATTCAATGCCTTTTTGTTAAAATTTGACATAAATTTTGTATTTTTAATTTAAAATTCAGTATTTATACTTTTATTTTAGAATTTAATTTCTCTATTTTTCAAATTTTAACAGTTAGGTCCAATTGTTAATAATGTTAAGATCATTTTGTTAAATTCAAGTTCATTACAAATTTTTTCGATTACATTACTGACAAATGAATATTTTTTTTATTTCAAAATATCACACCAAACCTTTTAAAAGTGTTAGCAATTGAATCTAAATTTTAAAATATGAAAAATAGTGACTAAATTCTAAATTCGTGATGAGTACAAGAACTATCGCATATTTTAACCATTTTTTTATTTGTATCTTTATTCAATATTGATTTACACCAAGATTCATTATTTCTGTTTAAGCATAACAAATTGACGGCACCGAACTGAAGCGTGCAGGGGCAAAGCATTCAGGGACCTGATGAAGTAATTACCCTTTTTAATTGGCTGAAAAAAAAGTGTCGCATGAAAGTATGGCGGCACCTAATTAAACTTTTTATCTATTTGCATGTTAAGTTTATTCTATTTTGAAATTAAATTTAAATAGGCCTTAGAAGACATAAGAAAAACAAAAATAAACCTTTAGACGCAATATATAATTAATCTTTTCTGTTAGGATCAACCCGATTAAGCAACAAATAAAAAAAATAGCGGAATAAATTAAGAAACTGATCACACAAATTTAACATGGAAAAACCCCTCTAAAGAGGATAAAAAATCACGGGCAAAGATAATTTTACTATAATGGCAAAAGAACGAATAGTACAAAAGATGGAAATAAAAACTAAACCCCGAAAACCCGAAAACAGAGAACCCTCAAAACGTAAATACAAAATTCTCTAAATGTGTTATGAGTTCTAATATCTAATGGGTGTATTTTTTAAGGTTGTAAAAAAGCCTATTTATAGGTTAAATTCATAGGTCAAATAATAATAAAATAATCTAAACTAATCAGTGTTTGATTGAAACAAATAAACAGAGTTTAACTAGAAGATTATTTCTCAAATTTGAGTGAAATAGGAGTCATACTTAACAAATCTTCACCTTGACTCATATTTCCACAACGCCATCTTTGCCAAAGCCCGCCACGAGCCCGCCACGAGCCTATCTTGAATCATGCAGGGAATTAACTAAGTCGAATCTGTGCTTAGAAACTGGAAGACTTCTAGCATTTGACTTGTACACTACCAAATCAAAACTAACCCAGGTTTGATTTTCACGAACATAGTGCCCTAACTTTTCAAAACCTGCATCCAAAAGAAAGCCTCTCTTTAAAGAAACGATCATACATTTTTCCCTCCTATGACCAAGTTGCCTCCACTCCAAATGAGTTGACTTCGACTCTGTAACGGACGAGAGAGTCCGATTTCACCAGGCACGGTAGAACCTTCTAGAATATAAAGACTGTCAGCTCTTTTACCTTTTAACAAGCTCCACGAGATACTTCAATACCACTCAACTAGATGTTGATTTTGCATCCTTTCAAGTCTAAAATACTCAATGAGATGAGATTCTTTCGTAAATCAGGTACATACCCGACATCTGAGAGTGTCCTAATCGTCCCATCGTATATCCTAATTTTAACAGTACCAATACCAATTATCTTACTAGATGAATCATTTCTCATGCACACAACTCCACTTTCAACTGAACTGTATGTGGAGAACCACTCTCTATTGAGACATGTGTCGAAAGAACATCCCGAATCTAGGATCCACTCGGACATGAGCTTGGAGTTATCACTCATTAACACCAACAAGAAGTCATCACTGCTTTCATCGGTCAAATTAGCACTAATTATATCTTCCTTATTACTCTCAACAACTCTTTTATTCCGTAGTTTATAACAATCTGTTTTGACGTGACCTAACTTTTTACAATAACGACACATTTTGTCTCGTTTCTTTGATGCTACTAAAATGGAAGCTTGCTTATCTACCTTGTTATCCAAACCAAACTCGTGTCGAGTTTGTCTCTACTCAACAAATGACCCTTCACATCTTCAAATGAGAGTTTGTCTTTGTCATAAATCAGGGTCTCTCTGAAAGACTTGTATGAATGGGGTAAAAAGCAGAATAATAGCATAGCCTGATCTTCATCGTCAATATGAACCTCAACATTCTTTAAATCATTTAAAAGATTAATGAATTGACTGATGTGATCTCTAAGAAGCTCACATTCGTTCATACGAAACATAAATAGACGTTGTTTCAACACTAAACGGTTAGCCAGAGACTTAGTCGCATAAAGAGTTTCTAACCTTTTCCACAAGGCGGATGAGGTTTTCTCTATCAATACCTCTTGTAATACCGTATTCGCAAGGTACAACTGGATTGTAGACAAGGCCTTTTCATCAAGCTTTTCCCATTCGGTTTGATTTATATTCTCAGGCTTTTTCCTCGTAACAACCATTTTCAAGCTGGTTTGAACTAGAATTGCTATCATCCAAACTTGCCACAGATTGAAATTTGTCTCACCATCAAACTTCTCAATTTCAAACCTTATTGCTGCCATATCTGAATGGATTGATCTATGAAAATTGAACTAGCTTTGATACCACTTGTTAGGATCGACTCGATTAAGTAATAAGTAAAAAAAAATAGCGGGATAAATTGAGAAATTGAACACATAAATTTAACATATAAAAACCCCTCCAAAGAGGATAAAAAACCACAGGCAAAGATAATTTTACTATAACGGAAAAAGAACGAAGAGTAAAAAAGATAGAAATAAAAATAAAACCCCAAAAATAAAGAACCTTCAAAACGTAAACATAAAATTCTCTAAATGTGTTATGAGCTCTAATATCTAATGGGTATATTTTCTGATGTTGTAAAAAAACCTATTTATAGGCTAAATTCATAGGTCAAATAATAATAAAATAATCTAAACTAAGCAGTGTTTAATTGAAACAAATAAACAAAGTTTAACTAGAAAATCATTTTTCAAATTTGACTAAAATAGGAGTCATACTTAACATTTTCCTTTATGAAAATTCCAACGTCAACCTAAAGCTCATTCTTCTAATATTGAATAACACTATTCCAAGAAAACCAAAACAATATATAACATATATTTTTTCTAAATAAACTATACATGTATGTATTAAAATATTATTTGCAAACTTCCAAATAAACCTAAAATATCAAGTTAAAGCACACCCATTATCCATATGTAAGTATTTTGAGACCATTGTTGTTAGAAAGAATATGTTTTCAGTACATTTAAACATATATTTTCTTTCGATTTAAGAATTTAGAGCGAGTTATGATTTTATGGGTAATAGTAGAAATTGTATAAAAATTGTATCGACACGTAAATATTTAAAATTGAATCTTTACAATTATTAGAGTTAATAGCGCTATGCACCTCAAATTATAACTTTTATTTTAAATTGGTCTCTAAACTTTAAAATATTTTAATTACATCCTTAAACTGTCAATACCATATCAATAAAATCCTTTCATTACTAAAATCATTAATTTTATCGTTAAATGAGATGTCAAATCTTATATGGCATATTTTACAATGATAATTTTAAAGAAAATTAATATTGTAAAAATATTGGTTTTAAGGTTTTCAAGGCTTTTGCAAAAGCTTTATCACTCACTCTCTTGTTTTTTCAATTTTTACCGGTAAAAGTTATGTGCTAACTAAATAAACAGGTTTAATAATTGAAAGACCTGATTAATATAACATTGATAGTTTAAGGATGTAATTAGAATATTTTAATGTTTGAAGACCAATTTAGAATGTGAGGTATAGTTTAAGGATTTGTAGTTTAATTTAGTCCTCCTAATAAAGTTATCACATTCAATCACTATAGTTTGAAATATTAGAAGTAACTCCGCCAAAAAAACTAACTTGATTTCTCCAACTTAAATTCAACCACTAAACATGAAAAGATTATAACTTGAAATGATTCAACCTTCAAACCAAATATGACCTGAAATTAACATATAATAATCCAAACTCGAAATTATCCCAATCTAAAATAATATGAAATTTTAAAAATCTAACTCGAATTCTCTAACTTAAAGTAGCTCTACTTCTAATAATACTACATGATGAATTAGAATAGGACAGGGTACGTTGGTTTAAAACCGATTTGTAGTTTGTGAAATAAGTAGTAGGACAAATTAATTTAATCGCATTTATATAATTTCAATTATATTTTAACATACCAACAAAATTTGGGTCAAATTGTAAAAATATTTAATATTTATTAAGTAAAATTTTGAGTTTAAGTATCATTAGGATCCGAATTTTGGGTTTAGTTCTCAATTCAATAATAGAGTTTTTTTTTCATCGATGCTTAAATTTAGTTTCAATGTTAAATTAGATATTTGGATTTTTTTTAATGTTTAATTTGATATTTAATTTTTTATCCTAATTATCAATGTGTTTTTATTAGAATACATATGTCAAATAATTATTGGATCATTTGATGCCATTTGGTTTAGATATCAAATTAAATATTAAAGCGAAACTTAAATATCAATTGAATATTAAAATTAAATTTAAATACAAAATGATATATATAAGATATATATTTTTAGTGATCCATTGTAAAACTAAAAATATCAAAAAGGGTTTGAAAAAGACAAGACCCGAAGACGAGAATTTTCATGTTTTTCTTTAGCAATAGCCAATTAAAATTTGCCATTTGGCTAAATGATTGCCATTGAAATTTTTCTAGTTTTTATTTGTTTCATGCTAAAATGTAGGGAAATAAATGGCAATGGCAATGGCAATGCATGGTTGATTCAAGATTGGATACCGTTTGGTTTCTAGGAAAACAAAAGAACAATAAACAAAGGTAAAAAAAAAAAAAAAATTGAAGAGGGAAGATTAGGAAAGTTTAACAAAGGAGAGAAAGAGTAAAAAATTTTCTTTCATTTTCCTTCATTTTCTTTCGTTTTCTTCTCTCTTCTCTTTTTTTTTTTCCCTTTTCCGATCAACAATCTTTTCTCCGTCGATTGTTGTTGAGAATTTTCCTTTTTTAAATTTTGATCTCGTTTGGGTATTTACTTGATAGTTAAATCCTTAAATCCATGGCGCCGAGTAAGATCCGAAGAGCTCTCGGCCATGTTAAAGACCAGACGAGCATTAGTCTCGCCAAAGTCGGCGGTAGTACGTCGCTTTCTGACCTCGATGTCGCCATCGTTAAAGCGACGAGACACGAAGAATACCCCGCCGAAGAACGGCACATTCGAGAAATACTCACGTTAACCTCGTATTCAAGAGCTTACGTTAGTGCGTGCGTCAACACTCTCTCGAGACGTCTCAATAAGACTAAAAATTGGACCGTGGCGTTGAAAACTTTAATATTGATACATCGTCTTCTCACCGAAGGTGATCCGACTTACGAGCAAGAGATCTTCTTCTCGACGAGGCGTGGGACTCGGATTCTCAACATGTCAGATTTTCGTGACACTTCGCGATCGAATTCGTGGGATTTCTCTGCATTCGTGCGGACTTTCGCGTTGTACCTCGATGAAAGTTTGGAATTTAGAATGCAAGGGAAGAATACAAAACGGAATGTTTATAAATGCGAAGAAGATTTCGGGGAAGACTATAACAATAGCCTTGTCGCCGTTAAACCCACTCCGGTCAATGAGATGAAAACCGAGCAATTATTTCAAAGAATGCAGCAATTGCAGCAGCTTCTTGAACGCTTCTTAGCTTGTCGACCAACAGGTTCGTTTACATAGTTTGGTAACTCAGTTCGATAAAAAAAAATTTAACCTGATATTTGTGTTATTTTTTATTTAATATGGTCAGTTTTGACCGTGGATTAGATAGCACATCCGGTCTGACCTGACTGGGGCTAGGCCTGGATAAGGGATTTTTATGTCTTGAGTCGTCTGAATTTAATTTAAATAATATAAAATATTTTTTAAAATTAATTTAATTCTAAAAATATATTTTTAATATTTTATTAATTTTAAACAGTGAAATGGGCTTTTGTGTGGGTCGAGTTGGACGGCAAATGAGCTTGTGCTTTAATTTTTTTAACCCAGATGTGGCTAGACTCGTAGATAAGTCTAAATGTGATTTTTGCTTGGACAAAAGTTATTATAATTTGGTACAATTTAGATTTTAAAATTAATTTAATAAAAGTTATATTAGCAATTAATTTTCATTAAATCAACTCTAAAACTCAAATAAAATCAAATATGTAAAATTAAACATTCATAATTAACACTCAATTTATTCTATTAATAAAATCATAAAAATTCAAACATAATAATATTACTATTAATAAAATCATGAAAAATTCAAACATAATAATATTAGCAATTCAACTTTCATCAAATCAACACTAAAACATGAATTAAATACTAAAATTTAACATAGTTACCTTTGAGTATCAAAATATATAACTTTAAGTCAAATATATTGAATTGAACAAAAAATAACACATGTACCACATTAAAAAAAACGTCGAACTTGGGCACAAGATGATACATGTTTAAATAAAATATGACATGTATATATTTTAAGCATTAAATGAAGATTAGCATAACTTTTAAAAAGTTTGTAAACAAGTTTAGATTAACCATTAACAAATAAAGAAAGGTTTAGATAAAATGATACTTATATTTCAAGTTAGGAAGAGCTTGAACAACCATATATCATTTAAATACAATACACAAATCCAAATCAGACTAGCTTGACCCATGAAAACAAATCTCGTAAACATATATTTTGAGTCGGATCGAACTTAAAAGACTTGTATATGATATTGATATCGTAAATAAGCTTTATTTTACCCGTGATAACTATGAGATTTTTATTATTATAAATAATCATGGTGTTCATCATTTCGATAAAAGTATTATGAAAGCTCGAATTAGAATATATTTTTTATTTATTTAAAAAAAGAGTAAATTAATTATTACATGCTAAATAAAAGAGTAAATCATTTTTTTTTAAATTTCATTCATTTGTATTATTAGAAGTAAATGAAATTTTTAATAAAAGATAATTTACTCATTGATTTTTCGAGTAAGGGAGAAAAATATAATCCTTATACCTCCATGGTAATTTTAACTTACAGTTTTCGATTTTACGTTGCATGAATTAATGACGTAACGTTGTCTTTTTTCTTTTCTCTTTGCATGATGGGAAAAATTAAATCAACAGGTGAAGCCAAATGCAATAGAGTGGTGACGGTGGCGCTTTATCCTATTGTAAAAGAGAGTTTCAATTTATATTATGACATAACCGAAACAATGGGAGCTTTAATCGATCGTTTCATGGAAGTCGACATGACAGATACCATTAAAATCTACGAGATTTTTTGCCGTCAAAGCAAACAATTCGACGAACTCGATGCTTTTTATTCATGGTGTCGGAGCATCGGCATAGCTCGACCGTCGGAGTTCCCGGAGATCGAAAAAATAACTCAAAAGAAACTCGACCTCCTCGACGAGTTGATCCGTGACAAATCGGCGTTAGCTCAAGGGAACGTCAATAGAGATGAACCGGAACGGGAACCGGAAATTAAAGAACTGGAACCGGAACCGGAAGAAGATATTAACGCTATTAAAGCATTACCACCGCCGGCTGAAAATTTCTTTGAAGAAGAAGAAAAGGTTGAAGACGATAATTCAAAAGCTATTGTAGTACAACAAGAAGTTGATTTTTTGAACTTAGGGGAGAACGCTATGTCGAGTGAAGACCACGCCGATAAATTAGCTTTAGCTTTATTCGACGGTGCCGTTCCGGCGGCTACATCGTCGGGGTCGGGATGGGATACTTTTAAAGCCGATGCTGATTGGGAAACCGCCTTGGTTCAGTCCGCGAGTAACCTAAATAACCTAAAACCGACCCTAGGTGGTGGGTTCGACCATTTATTACTCGACGGAATGTATCGACATGGACAAATGATGGTGGCGATGACGAGTTCTGCGGCGACCGGAAGTGCTAGCAGTGTTGCATTTAGATCAGCAGGGAGATCAGCGGCGACACTTACGTTGCCGGCGCCACCTTCATCGAATGGTAATAAGAACAATGAACCCGTCGCCGTTGACCCGTTTGCGGGGTCGTTTTCAGTGGCGCCGCCGTCGTACGTGCAGATGTCGGATATGGAGAAGAAGCAAAAGTTGCTAATGGAAGAGCAAGTAATGTGGGATCAATTTAAAAGGAATGGAATGCGAGGAGGTAATGTTGCAAAGTCGAATGTACAACAACAAACGTATCCGTACAATCAAGGAGGGTGGCATACACATAATTATTATTGAAGCTTTTCAAACTTCATTAGTTATTAATGTTTTGGTGTTAATTTTTGTTTCTGTTTTTTGTGTTTCATCGAAATCCATCTTCTAATATTGGATTTGATTAAGAATTTGACAATTATTCTCGTATAAACACTTAAACTTTGGGGTTTTTAATGATTAATTATCAAATTCGAGTGGTATAAAGTGATTTAATCCAATATCTAATTAAATACCCTTTTTTTTTATTTCTTTACCAAAAGATTTTGAGTTAAAATATGTTATTAGTCCTTATATTTTGATAAAACTTAAGATTTAGTCTTTATAGTTAAAATACTAAAATTAAGTCTATTTAGTTTTACGGTTTAAAGATTTCAGTCCAATTATCAACATTCTTAATATTTTGCCAACTTGATATATTGATTAGATTATCTTAGCATGACATGACCTATGGTTGATGGAAATAACCTAATCAAGTTAATAAATTTTGATGAAAACAGATTAACGGCGTTAATGATTAAATTGTAATTTTTAAGTTGAAAAGAAAAAGGGTTTAATTTTTTTAACTTTTAAAGTATAATGATTAAATCTCAAATTATGTAAAATTACAAAAATAAACTAACATATTTTAACCAAAATTTAAAAATTATAATTTTATTTTCATCCGGGATTGTTGAATTTTATAATTTAGGAATAAAAATGGAATTATAGATGTTAAATTTTGATTTCCTTCATCTATGGATATAACTAATTTTATAAAGGAGATTTTCGGGATGAATGGTGAATTTTAACATAGTTTGTTTTCCTGTAATTATATATTAATACTTTAATGACTAAAATTTATAATTTAATTTTGATCCTTTAAAAGAAAAGTTGGATTTTGTCACTGCAAAGTACTAACTCTAGGTTAGGATTATAAATTTTATTATTATTATATATTATGAATTATTAGTTTAAATATAAAAAATGAAAAATTAACGTTTTTGAATCTATGATAAGAAGTTCGATATTCTTTAAACAATATTTATTTAGGGATATATCTCAGCTTGACTCCTTGAAACAAAATGTGACTACCAATATATAGGAAAGCACTAAGACTTTTGTATTGGCAGGATCAAATTACTATCACACACATTAATTTACAATTTGATTCTTTGATTAAGTATCAGAGAATGCCCTTGACCAATGGGGTAAAAGTACTATAAAGGTTTTTATACTAGTAGTCGGATTGTATTTTGCCTTTCCCTGCTAAAAAATAGATAAATTGGTCTTTATATTTTAAATCAAATGACAAATTGATAATTCAATTAAAAAATTCATCTATTTCTATTGTTAAAAATTAGTCACCGTAAGTCACATGTAACTATCTGATTATTTCGTTGGTCATGTCAAATCTTGACAATAGAAATAAATGAAATTTTTAATAGAAACAATTAGTTTGGTCTTTGATCTAACGTAGAAGAGTTAGTTTGCTTTTTTTTTAATAAAAAGAGCAAAATATAATTTAACTCTTAATACAGATAACCTCCATAACACTTTTGCAGACTAATATGACAAACTTTTGGATTGAAAACACTAAAAGATTATAATTTCACAAACTATTTACCTTGCATGGGAATAGTAAAATAACAAAGCTAAGGGGAAATTAAGCAAATTATTCAAATTTACATCCCATTTAAGCTAATCAACTTAGTAAGCCCAAAAGTAATACCCATAGCAATCCATCCTCCCACAAGCACCCTACCACCGGATTTCGCCACCGGAGCTCCCCCAAGCAAGGCCCCCACCACCCCAAACACCATCAACGCCACACTAGCCACCACAACCACCACCGCCATCCTCACCTTATGGTCCCTTATAAAAGCTGCCGCCAACAACGGAAGCACCGCACCAACCGAGAAAGCCAACGCTGATGCTCCGGCGGCTACTCCCGGACTCGGCAACCGCTCCTTCTTCTCCATTTTCCGGTCATTTTCATCAACCACCGGTGATCTCTTTTCTCCGCCTCTTTTCATTTGAGCCATCTCGACATCCCTTTGGGTGTATACCGAGACGAACTCTCCGATGGCCATGCTACAAGCTCCGGCTACCAAGCCGGCGAAACCGGCGAGAACCATGGCTTTAACGTCTTGTTTAACTGAACCAACACCCATTAACAGTGACGATACTGAAACTAACCCATCGTTGGCTCCCAAAACAGCAGCTCGAAGCCATTGTCCTCTTTGCGAGTAATCGAACTCGGGGTTTTCAACAGGTTCTTGAAACTGCTTTTGCTCGGTACCGCCATTGACATGAATTGACAACGCCATTATTGAAAAAAAAGAGAGCCAAAAAAGCAAAGATAAATAATAGAATATATAATATGATAATGATAAGAAAAAGGAGACTTGTGGAGGACACACGCCTTCGATGGAGGGGGATTTATAGGAGAGGAATAGCGATGGTGAGATTATAAATTATGATGTGGAAGGTCCACTCTCCTAATATTTAATGTATATTTTATTTTGTTAGTGGAACTAAAATATCTTTATTTTTACCTAAAAATTTTCCCGCTTTTATAGAAAATTCATGAATATACTAGGAATCAATATTCATAGATAAATAAAATATATTTTAAATGTTAGATATTAGAGAATAATAGAATTTAATTTGAAAATTTGCGACGTTAAAAGTTATTTTATTAAAAAAATTAAATTATATAAAAGAAGGAAAAAAATTTATGATTGGTATAAGCTGTGCTAATATAGAAAGCTATATAATATCGGTTTAACAATCCAATCACTTAATGGAAACTTTAGAATAATTTAACGATCATTTATATATATTTTTTTAAAATTGAGTGACCAAATGTAAGCTTACTAATAATTTAGTGATTTTAACTGTAATTTAATTTGAATTTACCTTTTTGAGAGTGTAATGCAGATTTGTTGGTCATAGTTAAGGTGTGTTTTGCATTTTTCAACTTAACACGTTTTCTTTAATGTTTTCTATTTTTTTTTGGTGAAATGTTTTCTATTTTTCAAGAATATGAAAACGAAAATAACATTTGTTAGTTAAAACTAAATGGAGCTTAATCTCTCTACTTGATTGATTTTAAAATTAAACCCCAATTGGTAATACTATTAATGAATTTATGTTAAACATGAATATGCAAGACATTTTAATATTCAAAAGTATAATTTAAGAATTAAAATCCAATCGATAACATATATTCAAATTTAATGAAACTAATTAATAATGTTATCAATTAAATTTAATTTTAGAATCAGACAAATATAGAGATTAAGTCCTATTTTAGGAATGCTTCTCAAAAGCATTTTTAGGAAAAAAAAATTTACTTTTGGAGAGAAGCTAAAAATTTAACTTCTGAAAAAAGTAATTTTGAGCTAATTTTTAACTTAGGAGCACACATTTTCTCTAAAAAAATAGCTTATTTAGGAGTACTTTTGGGACAATAAAGCTTTTGTTCCAAAAGTGCTTCTTAGAAATAATATTGAAGACATCCTAAATTTATAAAATTAAAAGTAGAGATTTAATTTCCAAAAATCCAAAAAACAGAGGGACTGAGGATAAAATTAAGCCCAAGTAAATTAATATCAATTTTCATATAAATTATAAGCATTTAAGTTAATTTGCATCACCTAATTTTTGTTAGGAATTAAGAAATTAAGTCACTTATACCTAACATTGTTAAATATTTCTAATGAAAAAGTTGACTCAACACTCTATTTTATGTACTTAAATTAACATTTACCCAACATGTGAGTTTCAATGATTCTTCATCATAATTCTTGATGTTTTGATTTCAAAAAAAATGTATTACACCTGTTTAAATGTTTTCTTGTTGAGTAAGACTAGCATTTTCAACTTAATCTTTTTTATTTATTTTTTTAGAAGTAAAATAAAATACAAAAGTAGGAGTGCAAGATATAATAGGATCAAAGCATGCAATAATGGAAAAATGGCTTAAAAGCAGCTTTAGAATTGATACATGTAGATCATATAAAAAGGTCTAGTGTATATTTATATACATAACCATTGTTTTCTTCATCTCATAATATTCCAAAGTTAAGCCAGGACAAGGTTGAGATTTTAAGAATTTTAAAATTTAAGGTTGGAGTTTTTGGGTTTTTTCTCTCATTTTTTTTTTGTGTATGGTTATTGAATCAATTATTCAATTTAGTGTTTATAGTGATTGATTTTAATTAGAACTTTTGATATAGTTTTAACTTAAAAAAAATATTTAAAACTTGATTTGTTATGATTGAATTAGATTAATGTTAATTGTTGATTGAGTGTTCGTTCGATTGACATCGGTATTATTATCAGTGTAGGAGGACGCAGGTTCGAATGCGCTGAAGCGCATTATCCTCTTATTTAAGGGTTGAGGAGGGGCTATAGGTATTTCTAAGCATTATATCAAAAAGAACACATATGATAATAACCTATAATGAGATTAATGTTAAAAAAATAGATTAAGACGAATTATCTTAAAGGCTCAAAACCTGTCTACAAACCATTTATTCCATAACATCATCAAACTTTCTATGTCTTTCAACAATGTGAATATTGAGTAACATTATGAACCAAAATCAGATTAGAAAAGTTGATTTTTCTAGCAAGTTTTGCTATGAAAGGAACCCTTTGGGGACAGCCTAAAAGCAGTTTGCTTCTCTAAATAATGGGTTTTTAGTTGACTTTTTGTAACACTTAACAACATATTTTTATTGGCGATTGTTCATTTTAAGTTTTAATTATCTCAATAAATTGCATAATAAATTAAAAATTGAAATATACCTAAACCCTAAAATACTTAAAGAAACTTACATACGACAATTATGCATATTAAGACCTTAAATAGAACCATCAGACTTTTAAGGTCTCAACATTATCAGCACAATGGATGCAGGTTGATTTGGTTATTGTTTTGCCTAGACCTCATTATCAATGATTTTCTCTCTCTATTTTCCTTGCTTAAACCTGTTTAATGCCATTGGTAAAACCAAAGGTCAATTAACATTGGATAACCTGCATATCACATGTTTCTAATAAGTGATATGAACAAAGAAGTAAAAAATAAAAAATCGGAATAAAAATCGTAATTTTGATTTTATTTTTCCTATCAAACTTATTAATGAACGAATTAATTAAATTATTGATTTTCAATTTGATCAATTCAAATTAAATAAATTATTAAAAATTATAAAGTTCAATTTAATAAAATTTTAATTTGAATTATTTAGTTTATACCAATTTACTGAATCAAACAATTTTTACTCTCTTTCAAATTGATATTCAATTGTTGTTAAACTATATGAAAAAGAAAACTAATACTGAAAATTTTGATATTTTGAATTCGGATTTTACTGGGATTTTTATAAAAGACTGAATAGCAAATGAAATCATATTTCATCTTGCGAAAGAAGAAAAATAAATATGAGTTATATTGTTGCATTACCTAATCATCACTTTAAATAGGTTATTTTCTATATATAAGAAGATACCCACTATCATTGTTTATATACAGACGATCTTCAAATATATTTGACAAGCAATAGTCAATCATCATTAATGAGAGTGGTTAAATGTGTGAAAAGGGGTTAACTTTGGGAATAATCCATCTCCATCAATAGTGGATATCTGAGTTGGACACCATTTTTGTTTGATTATTATAAGGAAGTGTGGCTTCCACACGAAAGTAATTGGGAATATATAAATACTTTTATATCTCAATTTTGGGTAAACTTCATCCTAGGTCATTAAATTATTAATAAATTTATATTTTGGTCACTTAACTTAAAAAAAGTTATAATGATCAATGAACTATTTGAAAGTTTTCATTTAAGTTACTAGGCCGTTAAAATCATTATTTATGACCTTTCTTGTTCGCACTATCTGCACTAATAAAAAATTCTCCTTTTTCTCTTTTACAATTTAATTTTTTTCATGAAATAACTTTAAATGTCAAGAATCTACGAACTAAAATCTAAACAACTTTCTTCTTCGATTTTCAACATTGACCATCAGATCAACTTGAATTGAATATATTCTTCTACTCGTCAATAAGTACTAATTCACCGTACTAATAATCGAATTATCACTTGAAGCTTGTTAATTGAATTTAAAAAAAAACTTAACATCTTAATGATTTAAATAAATTTTTTTTAATGGTTCGCTGACTCAAAAGAAAACTTTGTAATAGTTTCATTACCATTTCATAATTTTTGAAGTTAAATAACTAAGATATAAACTTATTAATAATTCAGTGACTTCAAGGGTAATTTACCGTTAAGTCTTTGAAAGTGTGTAGTACACCCCACTACTCTTTTTTGGTTAAAATAATGAATTTGTTCCACTTTTACGACCAAATTGTACGCTTTTTCTACTCACTTTATATTCCTTTTTCTTCTATTTATGGTGCTGCTTAACCCTACTTAATCGTGGTTGAGTTTGGAAGTGATAATCGAGGGGATTCAAAATTTGTTGAGTTGGATCTTTTATTTAGATTTATGTTTGGATAAGTTGGATTAAATTTTTACATAAATAATTGTTTTTTTTGGATAAAAGATAAGTTTGATGAACGGTGATGATATAAAAATTAATGTTTGATTGTTTAATTTAAATTGCAGGTGTGTTACATATTTTTAAATAAAAATATGATGAAAGTTTTATATTAGAAGTTAAATTATATTTTCTCTTAAAATGTGAATAAATTAATTATTATATGTTAGATCAAAGAGTAAATTGATTATTCTGTTAAAATTTCATCCCATTCTACCTTTTAAAACTAGTTTCTATATGTCAATATAAGGTACACATGGCAGATCATATGTAACTATATTTTATTATTCTATTAATTATACCAATTTTTAACAATAGAAATAAAAAGTTATTATCTGTACAATTTAAGAGTCAATTTATGAATAAAGCCGAAAAAGAGGTTAAAAGTACCATGAAAACTCCTGTAATAGGAATTAAATTGCATTTTGCTCTATTTACTAAAAAAATGAACAAATTAACCTTTGTAAATTAGATTAAAGAGTAAATGAGTTATTCTGTTAAAAATTACATCCATTTGTACTATTAAAAATTGATCATTGCAAGTCAGCATGAGAGACATAAAGCTTGTCATGTATAACTATCTAGTTATTTTGTTAATCATGCTCGTTTTTAGTAATAGAAATATATATAAGTTTTAATAATAAGAACTAGCTTGCTTTTATTTTTAAACGTATAAAAACTAATTTATCTATTTAAAAAAACTTTTCATGATACTGTTACAATTTGATATTCACATCAAAAGCAACAAAGAATAAAAGAACAAAGTTCCCCCTACTTTTTTTGAGGGATTAATTTTCTTTGCTATAACAAGTGAATTACAAGTATGACAAAGTGAAAACAAAACAAAATGAAAAAGAAAAAGAAAAAGAGGAAAATGTTACTCACTTATGTTGCAGCGTTGAAGGTAATAGTTACCAGAACTTACATATTTAGACCAGTATGATTGGTACTTGGAGACTGCTAGATCCAACCATGGCTTATAGTTTCCATTATAATGGATGACGGCTGCATTTTCGATCTCGGTTCGGTTTAAGGCCGGATCGTAACCGAGTCCTAATACGTGCCATTTTCGATCCAGTGGATGAGTCAAGTTGTAGAAAGTGATCAACCCTGGTGGCAATGTGCCAAGCTTCCAAAGAGTTCTATCATCATTCTGCAAAAACAGTTTATCTTCATCAGTGACGAATCTCGGTAAACTATGGAGAAAATGATGTTTAGAAACTCATATATCAATGACAATCCTTATGGTTTCTGGATTAAGCTAACATAATATAACAGACAAATGCGAAATACAATTTTCCATTTTTTATTAAGGAAAATAGGAGACTTGTCCAATAAGAACAAAGGACAAAGTAATCATTTATATTAAGAGCTAAAAAGAAATTAATAAGTCTTGAGGGCTTAAGGCATAATTTTGTATTAAAAAGACCTTAAATTATTAAATTTTGAAAGGATTAGAAGAAAAAAATTAACTATTTGACCCAACGGGTGCAGAGGCAAAAATTATTACTTTTTAAAAAAAAAATTAAGTACCAAGGTGAAAAAAAAATTACTAAGTTCAAAAGACAAAAATTATATTAACCCGTAAAAATATTAGGGATAAAGCAACATTTAATTTTAAATTTGACAGTTTTTCTTAAATTGGTCATTGAATTTTTTTTTGTCTATTTTAATGCACGAACTTAATTACTTTTCTCAAATTGGATCATTGTGATATTGTGATATTTTGATTTTATGCCACATCATCATTTAAAAATTTAGGTGATAACATGACACAATATCGAAATATCACATTATTATAAAATTAATATTTAAAAATTATTGAATTTAAAATCTAATGTAGACAAAAAAAGAATATAAACCTAATTATAAAGAATTATCAAATTCAAAAACTAAATATTGGGTTAGCGCAAAATATTATTACACTTTAAGGTATGGGATGTGCATGGACTCCAACATTAGGCTTAAGCTTCGCCTAGCGCATCGCAGTCCATTTTCTAATTTATAACATATTATTAAAATATTTTTAAGAATTATGTAATTTATATGTAACATGGAATTATATATAAGGTATCATATAAAAATTAAGAAATATATTAAAAATATTAAATATATTAAAATTAAAAAATAACATTATTTAAAAAATTAAAAATATAAAATACTTGTTTATATAATATCTAAAAATATTCATCATTTTTCTCAAACTTTTAAAAAGATAAATGTATTTTAATATTGATGTCAAGCAATTAATATCTTATGGGCAAAAATATAAAGGATTTAAATAGGCTTAAACCAATCATTTATAAGTAGGAGGTGTTTAAAAAAACCTTTAAAATTATATTTTCAACTAAATTGAGTTTAAAGAGGTATATATATATATATTTGGAATTGAATTATTTTCTATTTCCTAAACCCAAACTATCTACTTGAAAGAGAACTGAAAGAGTAAGAAAAGCAAAGAAGCATTACCAAATCTTGCCAATGATGATATATAGCAGTGATGTTTCGCTTTCTCCACTCCTTCAAATCGAAAATATTCATTCCAAATGCCCAACCACAAGCATTGGGGTTGAAATTCTCTATGATTATCGGATTAGAGAAGTTGAGATACTTATCAAATCTATGAAAGCTTTCTTTACATGTCTCCACTGCACCATTCACCATCCCTTTCAGATCAACATCCCAAAGAGGTGTCAAATCCTTTTGAACCACAATATCATCATCCAAAAACAAGATTTTATCCAGCTTTGGATGTACTTCAGGTAGGTAAAACCTAAGATGATTCAGAATAGACAAATACTTCGGGTTCCTATACTTGAGGTGATCAGCTCCATCAGACAGAGTCGAAGGATGATTCGCCTTGAAATAATAATCTTTAATCCTTACAGATTCGAGTTGTCGAAGAACCGAACAGTAAGACGAATTCATCCACTTGAAATCATCGATGTTGTCGACTTGAATCGTCGCATTCCCGGGAGAATTCACCAAGAACCACATTTTCATGGCGGCGAAATTCAGTTTATCAGTTACTATATGGAAAACATGTTTCTCAGGCTCGTTTGCGTGCAACACCGTTGAATTGACGACCACTGATGTCGCTAATACGTTATCGGAAAAGATGGCGTAATGGTATAACGAAGGGTCTTTGAGCTTTTCGTTGTATGGTTCTTGCTTGGTTTGATAATATCCATGAAAGTAGTAGTCGGCTGATAGCTGCAGAGATAGGCAATGCAATGGTTTCGGGACAGTTTTTGCAGCTAATTGAATCAAGAAGGCGCTTCTTTTCTTCTGTGATTCTAAATTGTCTTCTGTTGTTACAAGCATGGCTTGAAGTTTTCTTTCAACCGTGAAGCAATTATAGAGTTCATCTTTTGCTACAGATAATGCATGCCCCATTGCTTTTGCACGATCAAGTGAACTAGAAACAGAACAACATCCATTTACATGAAAACCAATAGTATATAATCTATACATGATAGCCAAAGGTTAAATTCTCTGATTAGTCCTTATACTATAAAAATGAGCAATTTAATCATCCTATATTTAATTTTTAGGGATAAACGCAACATTTGGTCATTGAATTTGGCAACTTTTTGCACCTTGCTCCTTGACCTTTCACATTAGTCCCTAAACTTGTTAATTTTTATCAATTTGGTCCTTAAATTTGAATTCCGTTAAAATATGATGACGTGGAATTCTGAGATTATGCCACATCATTCACATGAATTTTTTTAAAAAGATACTTCTAAAAATATTTTATGTATTTTTTAGATTTTATATAAAAATTTAAATTTCCATATAATGACATGGCACAATGTCAAAGTATTACATCATCATCACACCTAATAGAATCTAAGTTCAGGAACCAAATTAAGAAAAATTTTCAAACTTCAAACTAAAATGGACTAAGCAAAAAATTAGTTTGAAAAAGTTATCAAAACTAAATGCTGCCTTATCCCTAATTTTAAACCAAATAGTAAAAATTGTAAAAGGTGGGGAAAAGTTCGCTCACTAATTTTGAAGCAACTTAGTTATTGTATACATGATAACTAAAGACCAAATATCACATTAAAACGCAACAAGTAACGATCAAGTTAATTCTACTTTTCTGCCTGAAAGTTAATATGTTAAGGGACTAAATTGCTCAACTAATTTACTTGTTAACTTATAGTACAGGGACTTGTTAGGTAATTTAACTGATAACCAAAAACAGTAGACATAAAAGTAGCCATACCTAGGATGAAGATCAGCATCGGAGTTAGCTTCTCCAATAACATTTAGACTTTCCATGACTTGCTTCAAAAGAGAATTGTAAAGAACAGTTTGTTTCTTAGAAAAAGCAATGTTTGCATATGCTTTGGCCATAATAATCTGGTCACGCATAAGCTTCAAGGTAGAATCAGCATTAGGATTTTCGAAATCTTTTCTCCATATACTGTATTTTCCCTTCACAACAGGGTCCATATTTTTCAAGCTCTCAATTGCTTCCGTTGCTTGCAGCTCTTTATTAACTTCTTTATCTTGGCGAACAAGTTCTGCAGTACGGAGATCCCTTCTTTTTTGCCTCAATATCTGAAGACCTTTACATACTATCACAACTCTAAACCAGGAAAGAAATATGTAAATATACAGTAGGACTTGTGGATGGTTTACCTGACGCTTGAACTTCACAGGGCTCCAATACGTCTGTCGATGACTTAGAATTTCACCTTCTTGAAATTGTTGATCATCGGTGGACTGTTCAACATTTTCTTGAAATGGTGTGCTAGTTTGGTATGTATCTTTCAGCTTAAGTACCTGGGAAGTAAATTACTCAACTGGTGATGTCAAAAAACAGTACTTGGGTGTAAGTTGAGGAATGTGCTTGATATACGTATGGTTAGAATTCTCTTTTAAGTTTTTTCAGATATCTGGAAGGTCTTTGGAGGCCTATCTCCACATCCATTTGTCGGATACGAGTGTCAAACATGGGCCTTTAGTTGAGATAGGTATGCTTTATTTCTCAAAGTTTTTTCATGTGTATCGAAGATGCTAGGAGGTCTATTCCTATATTTGATGTGTCAGACATAAGTGTTGGATACAAGGAATTCAACAATAACCAACTTGAACAAGGGAAAAAAAGGAGATAGATAAGAGTTGATATAATTTTGGTTTTCCGGGCCATATAGCTCATATAACAGCTGAAAATGTATAATTTCACCATAGAACAGTGCTTAGTTTACTGCACTTAGTTAGATTATACTTGCTGTTATGAATTGGACAGCCATGAATTGCTAGAAAGGATTTAACAAAATCAAATACCTGTACTTGGGAGCCCTGTACTTTGTCTACATTGATAGGGTTTTCGAGAACCCATGAAGCAGAAAGGTCCTTCATTTTCACCCTACATGTTCTAATAGTGCCCGAAACATCACTGTATGTTGCAATTATGTCAAGATCCTGTATGAAAAATAATTTACATGAGTATCATTCATCTTAGTTATTAAGTTAAGACAAAGATGAACTCCACGCATTACCTTCTCATTGTCATTGAACATGTAAGCCGCAGAGGAAGCGTCCCTTCCCTGCTTGTCAACATTCGGACAGATGGTAAGTTCATGCAACATTAAGAAACCTTGAATGCGGGCAGTGGTATTGCACAGTATGATAAGTTATGAAGCGATTCTGACTCAAAACCTATTAAATATAAAGGAAATCTTTCTGTACTACAGGCTGCAGCGACCATGCAGGCAGCAGTATAGACTATGATTAGTTATGAAACATTTCTGAGTTTTGCTAAATCGAACACAACATGGATTCGGAATTTATAAAACATAATGGAAACATTTTTGTCTGTTGAGGGTTGCTCAGCTCCTTTAAGATAAGTCCTTGTAGTTTCGTCTGCCGGGCAGCCGACTGGATCCCAACAACTGAAGGTAATGTTCCTCAAGAGGGTTTTGTCTCCCGTGCTTTGCCGAGAGCCAACATTCTGTGAGCGGCTGCCCTGAGAGCCTAGCTCACAAAGTCGGGAGCGCTTTGACACACTAGCTCTTGGAAGACCACGGGAGACAAAACACTCCCCGGAATTTCAAATCTTAAAAAATATAAAGGAAACCATTCTGTCATACAAGGGATGATTGCAGGCAGCGGTATCAAATACTACGATTAGCTATGAAATACTTCCGAATTTTGATAAATCAACTACAATGTAATTCAAAGTCTAAACAATATAAAGGAAATCTTTCTTTCAGACGACGTATGATATGCAGGCAGCAGTATCAAACAGTATGATTAGCTATGAATCACTATTTGAAATTCGATAAATCTAACTGCAACATTATTCAAAATCTATGAAGTATAAAAGAGACCTGTCATACAATGGCGGATATGCAAGCAGTGGCATCAAACACTATTACAAGCTATGAAGCACTTCCAAATTTCGATGAATCAAACTAAAATATGATTCGAAATCTATAAAATAGAAAGGAATCTTTTGTGTCCTTAAACGGATGACATGCAGGCAGCGTTATCAAAAACCATTATTAGAGAAACACCTCTGAATTTCGACAAATCAATCTACAAAATGATTCAGAATCTTATAAATTATAAAGGAAACCTTTCTGTAATACAGTGGCCAACATGCAGGAAGCAATATTGAACACTATGGTTAGCTAGAAACACTCCGTAATTTCGATAAATCAAACTAATGCATGATTCAAAATCTATAAAATATAAGCGGCAGATATGCAGGCTACAGTATCAAACACCGCAATTAGTTATGGTACACTTCTGGATTTCGATAAATATTAATAAAAATCTATAAAATATAAAGGAAACCTTTCTCTCATACGGCAACGATATGCAGGCAGCGGTATCGAACACAATGATTAGCTACGGAACACTTTTGAATTTCGATAAATCAAATTACAACATGATTCGAAAGCTATAAAACAAAGGAAACCTTTCTGTCTTTCGGCAGCCGATAAGCTTTGAGTGTTCTTCCACTGAAAGAAATTGTATAGAGCAAAAAATTAAGGTAAATTAAAATTAGGATAAAAATTTCTTAAAAATCCTGAAATGATCTCACATCGTTCTGTTATCTGATATTTCAGCATCCACAATGATAATACTGGAAATAACCTGAAACAATAGCCATTAGTGGTGTCAATTATAATAAATAACTGATAAATGGCATAGAAAAAAAAACAGAATAAACAAATTATTATCTAATAAACATCGGCATTTTCTATTTTATTCTAATTTTAAGGTTAATTTGGATACTAATTTAATGAAATCAATACATAAATAAAAGATTTAAAACTTGTAAAATTGATCCAATTAAAACAAAAAGATTCAAATCCAAATCAATTCGATTTAAAAAGAGAAGAAGAAGAGATTTGAGAGAGCGAAACATATCGGAATACGTACGAGTAGGAAACAAGTGAGTAGCAAGGAATCGAAGCTCCATACAATTCTTGAAGCTGCTGCCATGGAGAAAAAAGAGAAACCGAGAGATTTGATTTTGAAAATTGTTAAAAAAAATACAGCGGGAAAGTGACGAACAGGATCTGTATATATAAATATATTATGAATCAAGGAACGGTTTCTTTGCTAAACTGCGCCAGAGGAGCGCATTGTGGGAAGCTCGCAAATGGAGTGCTAAAACTTTTCAGTTCTCCGACGGGTTTGAAAGTTGAACCTTTCTAATTCTGTTTTACTTTTTCGTTTCATTTTATTATTATTTCGCGGGTGAAAAGGAATTTTAAAATCGGAAATATAAATATATATGGTTAAATTTTGCTTTGACTCCCTATGCTCTTTGCACATATCAAATTTAGTCATTTTACTTTTATTTCCAGAATTTAATCTTACTTTTCAAATTTTAATAGTCAACACGGTTAAAATTCTTCTATCAAATTCAGGTTCATTATAATATAATTTTCTTTAGATTTCTTCCAAATGAGATTTTTTAATTTTAAAAATATCATACTAACTAATTTAATAGAAGAATTTTAGTAGTATTAATAATTGGACTTGATTTTTGAACTTGATTTTTGTTTTGCCCAATTTGGTCCTTGGGTTTGGCTTTAATGTTCAATTTGTGTACCTAGACCAAATAGCCCAATGAATATTTGACATGTGTAATCTAGTAAAAAAAAAACGTAGATACTTAATTGGAACAACACAAATAAAGTTTAGGTACCAAATTGAACATTGAAGCCAAACTTGGTACTTAAATGGGGTGAAATTTGAAGCCAAACTTAGGTGCCAAATTGAGAGAAAAAAACTCAAGTACTAAATTGAACATTAAAACTAAACTTATATACCAAATAGTATATTAACCCTAAATTAAAAAACCTTTCCGTGGTGCTTAACATTTTAGATATCAAATTTAACCTTAAAACTAAGTTCAAACACCTAATTTTGGACCAAAAATAACCTTAAGTACCAATTTGAACCTTGAACCCATGTTTAGATACTAAAATGTATATTATCCTAAAATAAAAGGATTGAGTATGCCATTATTTTTTTAAAATATAAAATTTTGAGCCTTATTTATATTGATTAGTACCATACATTCCATGTTGTTTCTATGTATTATGTTTTATCAATTGGATTGCATGCTTGTGCCTGTAGTCATAAAAATGCATTACTCCACAATTGAAAAAAAAAAAAATTCAACTCGTTTACATCAAAACGAAAACAACCCTTATTATCGTTTCTCTCGAAACAACATACATTGCATAATTTACTTTCCGTTCTATAATAATATAGCTTAAAAACATATCATCAAAGAATGTGCCCATCCATACATTACTCTTTTGCTCTTAAAATTCAATTGGCACAAGTAGCGCAGGTACAACCGGCACCACATTTGCAGTACATCTTTCCGGTCCCGCTGCCCCCGGCGGCTTCAGCCTGGCTGCATGTGCATGGATTGCATCCGCAATGCTCCCCGCACGAGCACCGCTTGTGGTCCACCTCGCCGGCTCCGCAACTGTTTCATTACTCGTACAAATTCGACAATGATGATAAAGTGATTGGATGTTTATATATAGAATGCACATTAAAAATAATAAAGATAACTAACTAATAGTATAAGGTGGGGAAAATAATTAGTAAAAAAAATCTCTTTACTCCTCAATTTTCAAATTGAGCAAATTGATCCCTCTAAAAGAATAGAACAATTTCATCCCTGTTGATTTCGAAAGTGAGCAACTAAGAACAATTTATAACATTAATGTTTTCTATCAATTGCACATAATTTTGATTGGTATAATAACAAATTTAACCCTCAAAGTTTACACATTCAGTTATTGATCCTAATTTATCAAATTTAGCACTCAAATATTTTTGTTTACTGAAACTTAAAATTCATTTTCCGTGTCGTGTAAAATAAAATAAAGAGTAAGTTATAGAATTAGTCACCCAATTATTAGCTTGTTTATGTTTTGGTCACCCAACTATGAAAATTTTCAATTTAGTCACTAACGATTTAGATCATTTCTATTTTTGTCACTCTTTGTTAAATATTTAACAAAAATGATGATGTGACTTTTTCTAACTAGTATAATAACATATTTAATCCTCAACACTTACACATTTTATCAATTTGATTCTAATTCTAAATAATTCAAAAATTTAACCATCCATATTTATAAATTCTATTAATTTGATCATCAAACACATATAACTTTTTAAACACATAATTAAATCTTGACAAAATTATATGTAAATCTGTGATTTTGACAAACCCAAAAACTTAGAATGCCCCAAAACTCAGTAATTTTGTAATTTTTATAAACTTATTCATAATCGTTCTAATAACATTCTCAACAAAGGAATCCAATTTTTCCTATGAAACCTAACATATAATTAACGAAAAAAAAAAGCTTCATTTTTCAAATTACCATATTTTACATTCTTGTCAACTTGAAGAATTGTGTAATAATCTGCACCTATCTTTGAGCATAAAATTTATTGTAAAATTTATTTTCATATATTTTGTTTGCAATTTATTTAGAAAAATATGTAAATTTTGTGGGTTTTTATTTTCTAACTTAAATTTTGGATTTTTATTTTTGTAATTTTTAAATTTTTAGATACATATATTTTTATGATTTATAATTTCTTTTATATTTTAAAATTTTATATAATTTGTATATAGTTTCTTTTAAATTTTAAATATTTTTATGAGAAAACAAACTAAGGCATCATCGGTGCCACGTATCACAACCTAAGAATATCACGTGTCCTATTTTTAATAGCATTACCAAAAAGTAATGGAGCCCTTGACAAAATGAAAATCTTAGTATCAACTTAGGGTACAGGAAATCATAAGTACCAACTTGGGAGAAGGTCTCAAGTTTGAGGGCTAAATACATATTTGAGCCTTATAATTATAAATAATATTACATTTGATACTTTTTATAATATATAATTTATATTTAATTATATATGTTTGAGAATCAAATTGATAGAATGTGTAAGTATTGAAGAATGAATATGTTATTATATCAGTTATAAAAATGCTACATCATCACTTCCGTTTACCATTTTACAGAAAGTGACCAAAATAGAACGATCTAAAACGTGAGTGCCCAAAACAAAAATGGTCTAAAATAACTAGTAATTAAACTAAAAAAAATTATAATTGAGTGATCAAAACAGAAATAAATTAGGTGACTAATTTATAGTTTACCCTAAAATAAATCAGAGAAAATAATAGGGCGAAAACCTGCAAGTCGTGCCGCCGGGGCATGGCGAAGGACAGCCACATCTATCGTTACACGCAGCGAGTCCTCTAACTTCAACCTTGGAATCCGCCATTTTGTACCGTATAATCTTTTTGCGTTCTTTACAATATGTTTAATGTGAATGAAAATTTTGAAGCTTCTGAAAGATATCCTAAAGATTGTCCGTTTAAATAGAATTCTGAAAATCATTGCAGGTTAAGTGTTCGTTAAATTGCGTAAAAGGATTGCGGAAAAGCTACCACATGGCAATGTGTCGGATAAATGGGAAGAGTTCATGAAGCTGTGTCGTACTTATAGTGCAAAAAAGTTACGTGTACCTAAAATCCTGTAAATTGTTAAGAGTTTTTGTTCGAATTTGTCATCTATGAATTAATGAGATTTATTGTCGATCTTATATAAACAAATCTTATTCTTACATTAGTTGTCAATTTATGCCATGTTAAACATACTATACCAAACCTCAATATATATACCAAAATTTTTATATTTTTTAAGGATTCTTTTCAATTTTTCATTTTCTTTTGGAACCTTTTATGAGATTTTGTAATTTTTTTTATTTTGCTCTAAAATTTTAATTTTTAAGATTTATCGTTTTAGATTTTTAAATATTTGTTAGTGGAACATGTAAAACTAAATAGTACACATCATCATAAAGTTTCACTTTGATATGTCAAGTAATAAGAAAAATACCACATAATCACTTAACTGATATATATTATTTACTTAATGATAAATTTGTAACAACGTTAAACAAATATTATTTGCATAATTTCTTAATGTATAAAGATGTGTGTGTACCAATCTATGATAACAATGTTCTCTTCTAGAGATATCGCCGAAGTGGATTGTCTTTGTCTCTTCTTTCATTCGGTGTAGGGTGGGATACCAAAAAGATTCGATTAAGAGAGGATGAACAAAAATGTAACACCCCAAACCCGGCCCAGACGTTATGGCCGGATCCGACATGCCACATCGAAGCGTTCAAAACATTTTATATTGTTGATCCAGAAAAACTTACTTAGTGTTTTAAAAGATAATTTCAGTATAGGTTAAAGTGAATGGAAGCTGTGCACCAAGTAGGAAATCAGAAAAGAGGAGGTGAGTCCATCGGACTGCTTAAGTACCAAGCTCCTTTCGGATCCAATCCTAGACATGCATACTGCCATTGCCACACCTTAACGTCATGTATATTTTTAGGAAACCAATTTGATTAAGTCCTTTTTAGGAAAAGTGATTGATTTTGGAAAATATCTTCATTGCGGAAGCTTTGCTTGTTGTTGTGTTATTTTGAAATCAATTACTGTTTTTTTTGAAAACGCGCCCTAAAGCTATCCAGTTCCAACAGTTAATATAAGTAATACCTATCTTAATAAAACATATCAAAACCATCAAAAATAATTAAGCGGCCTTATTACAACTTAAAACCCAAATCATAAAAATAAAAGAAAAGATGTCCAATTCACCGGAAGAAAACAGGAATTTGCAGAACGTGTGGCCACTCCGAATTCCTTCACAGCTCCAAGCCCACTATGGTTGGGGTTTACCTACGTGGATGAAAAATAAGGGGTGAGTTTGGGAAAACTCAGTGTGTAAAATAACCCAACCATGGTCTAAATCAGCTCAAACCACAGAAACAGAATAAGTTTGCCTTAGCCCAGAACAGAAATTCAGAATAAAGCCCATAGGCCCATAACAGAACAGAACAGATATTACATGTTTATGCAGAAACCCAACCATATCTAACCGTATACACCCCCGTACCAACCTTACACCATGTGGGGAGACAACTCGACCCACCCAACCGCTAACACCACAGAATTTGCATCATGGCTGCCAGAACAGATAATGTGACAGAGTCACCAGATACAGATAATCGTGGCAGAGCCACCAGAATAGATATATGTGGCAGAGCCACTAGATCAGATATTTGTGGCATAGCCACCAGGACGCTTCCTCCATAATATAACCCATGTCCCCATGTAACAGAAATAATATGTCATGGCATACGTATACAGAAACAGAACATCATGCTTTTCAGAAAAAAAATAACCCTAGGGGTATAACGGTAATTTTGCATACATAGGGGGTGTTCAAGTAATTTCAGTATTCTTAAGGTTTTCATACATAACATAACCATTTACGTACGATCAGAAACACTTACCGCGTTTTCTTACCAACTTGGGCCCGTTGGCCCATTATCTCGTTTTCCGCCCATTAAGCCCAAAAACATCAAAATGCACGGAATCGCGCACTCTGCAGTCTTATCACTTTAATTTACCATATATATCAAACTATTAATCTCATGAGCATTCACACACTCGCAAGATCTCAAAATACCGGCTTTTCGGCATTTCGCTTTTTTCGCTTGTGCCGATCTAGTCTATAAGAGGGTGTTAGTTACACACTGCTGCGACGATATCTTGTGAGATCCACACACGAACTGCCTACAATTGGATTACTAACACGTTAATCTAACTATTCAAATATGAACTACGCATTAACCCCTTACAATATTCGGCCAATCACACCTACAGATCAGAGTAAGCTTATAAGAAATCAATAAGCAACTCATTAACAAATTTGTCAATGTTTACCACATAATCATAATTTCATTGCAAGCTGTCTTCCTGAGCAACAGTCACTAAATCATTTATAACTAGAGCTACGAAACTCCAAATCAAGTTCTGTTAATTTTCCCTGAAAATAGAATCATATATCTTCTATCCATAAAATTTTCAGAATTTTTTGGTTTAGCCAATCAATACCAGATTTTTCTCAAAGTTTCCCATGTTTCACTGTTTGACTAATCTGACCACTCTTCTTTACGAATCAAATTTCTCATTGTACAGAATTCAAAATATGTTCTTGTTTATTTCATTTGAAACTAGACTCATTAAGCTTTAATTACATAATTTACTTAGCTTCTAACTCATCTCCCACAATTTATGGTGATTTTCCAAAGTCACGTTACTGCTGCTGTCCCAAGCAGATTTATTACCAAATCACTCT
The DNA here is from genome assembly GCF_025698485.1 of Gossypium arboreum. Classification (NCBI taxonomy): domain Eukaryota; kingdom Viridiplantae; phylum Streptophyta; class Magnoliopsida; order Malvales; family Malvaceae; genus Gossypium; species Gossypium arboreum. The sequence goes on along the minus strand of NC_069070.1, from coordinate 122,518,822 downwards.
TTCACACACCTAACTTGCATGCATGTTGTTTAAACATGTATATCACCAATCAATCATCACATATCTATGATTTTACTTAAGTATAATCTCCATTTCATCATTTTAAAGCACAACATGTTAGCCGATTTTTTTTCCCTTAGCATCTAAGGCACATGCATGCTCATTTGTTTGGCTAAACTTCACCTATCTTCCATTTTTCATCAAAAGAACATGAAACAACAACCATTTCCTTCATTTTAATTCATGACCAAATGCTTACAACACAACCAAAAACCAAAATATGCTTCAAGAGTTAAGGTAGAATCAAGAAGAACCCATGAACACCAAAATAGAAGCAAAGTACCAAGAACTTACCTTCAATTTTCCTCCTCCTAGTGACTGAATATTCAAGGGTTTCCTCCCCTATTTGCTCTCTCTCAAATTCGGCTATGAAGAACAAAGAATGAACAAAAACATTCCTTTACTTCCTTTTGTTATTCTTATCACTTAACATTTAATGACACATAAATGATTTACTAATATTTGTGCCATACTCATGCCATAATTCCAATAAAAATGCCCATAATGCTTATCATGCCCATCATGGAACATTTTCCTAACCCATTATCAATTTTTAACAATTTGTACCATAAATTATTAATATCAAGTGCACATATTGTCTACCACCAACATGATGACCAGCCACTACATGTAAAATGGGAGGTTTGACATGCAAATCCTCCTATTTTGCACTCCTATTTATTTGGCCACTTCAATTTAGCCTATAGCATTTTCAAACATTTTCACATAGGTCCTATTTCATAATTTCACCCGCTTTTTCTTATAGAACAAAAATTAACTAAAATTGCCAGGTTCTATCTTAAGCTTGGGCCTTCTAGAGGCCCACTAACATAATTAAACCTATGCCAACATTCACAGAATTCTCGAAAATTGGGGTGTTACAAAAAAATTGATCGTTTAAAGAGACTCTCTTGAGTGCAATGCGGAATGTGGTAGATGCGAAAAGTAATACAAGTGAGGAAGATATCAAACTCTTAGAGGATGATGTTTTCACTGAAATTGTTGATAAAATCCCTTCAATCAAATTTTTTGAGCAAATTCACTCATTCTTACATAAAAGTATGAGCAAAGTAGTTATAATTGTTAAAGTTTGTGTGATCCGAATCCCATCACTTATTGAAGAAATAAATACAGTGACATTGATTAGAATAAGGTTTTTCATTCTTTTGAATAGATTTAGTTGAAACTTCTTTTATATCAATTGTTTTTCAACATTAGTGAAATTCTTCTTCTCTGCCTATGATTTTTTTCTCGAAAGGGTTTCTACGTAATATTTATGTGTTTTTACTTTTTTTTTCTTGGGCTATCATTCTATTATCATTCTCAACATCTATTCTAATAATAATCAAATTAAATTGAGAGAGAATTGGATTTAACACCCTTTTGAGTAAGCTTTATTGTACTTGGAAACCTTTAACTACAATCAATCTCATGAATTTAGAAAATGAGTATTATATGATCAAATTCGATTCACAAAAACTCCCATCTACAAGCTTGTCAATGTTGGAGTGAGAAGCTATTTTTGGACAAGCCTTTGCCCTCGCCAATCCCACATGGCGTGAGAACTTCACATTGAGATGCACGAGGCTCCCACAGTTTTTGTAAAATATATCATGTAATAATTTACTTTTAACATATGTTGGCACATTTTTTTTGTTATTTATTTTCTCAACTATATATAGTTACCGATAAATATATTTAATTTTCATTTTAATAAAGTAGATAACATATTTTATTTGAGAAATTAATATTCTTAAATTTACAAATTGATCTATTATTTCTTCTTTTAATAGTACAATAATACAAGTGAAAATCAGTAAAAAGTATTATAGAAATTATTGTACTAGGAGTTAAATTGTATTTTGTAGTATCCAATAAAAAAAAAAGGTAAATTAATCCTACAATTCAAGTTTCATATGTTTAGTTTCACCAAATTAAAATTCATACATTAAATTATATATTGAAACAAAATTCACGTATAAATTCAAAATTTATCCCTTTTGGGATCGAATCCAAAACAGGAAAGTTATTTTTTAAATATTGGTGATGATTTTTTATTTCACAATATATGTTAGGAATCACTCAAATGTCTATTTTAAATTAAATTTCTATGTTGTCTATTCTAAAATACAAATATCACGATAGTAATATATTATTACTCTTGATATATATTAAATATTTATTATTTAAAAGTTTAAAGGAAAAATTGTTAAAAGATTTATTGACCTTAATCAATATTCAAAATTTTGTATGGTGCACATGATTAAAATAAGTATACTATTTATAATATCAACGATCACCCACAACATCATTAAGTAAAATAAAGAGAAGTAAATTAAAACCACTAATAATAGTGAAAAACAAGGCATTTGAAGATGTAGAGAGAAGTTATATATATTTTAGTAGTGCATAGCTATTAAACACCGGACCAATCAACGGCCTTAAATTCGTCCAAAATATCTCATTATAAACTCTTTAAATTTTGTCTCATTTTCATTCTTTTGCGTCAATAAAAATATATCTTAATTTTTTGTTAACCCTATTAAAAAATAAACAAGATGGCGAAAGTTTCTTTTGTTGTCTTCTAGATGATTTTGGTGTTTTCAATCCAATTCGTAGTAGGATAAAATGAGAACGCTTTTGATGAGGCAGCATCCCCGGGACCCGAAGGGATTATGACCGGCTTTTTCTCAACATTGAAAGATGTCAGAATACAACAGGATCATTTGAACAAAGTAATGACGGACCCTAACTGTCGAAACCATTTTTTTATTTCGATTTAAAAATGATGGATCGACTTTTTGGAAAACGAAAATGGAGTTGCCACCAATCTTTTCTTGTTTAGGTGTGATCGGATCACCTAGAAATTTGGGTTGTTTTAATAAAACATTTTGGTTTACTAAAACAATGATTTTGGTCTACGAAAATATGAGAAAATAGGCTCGGGAGTCGGTTACGTATGAGGAAGGATTAGCACCCTCATTACGCCCAAAATTGGTACCAAATCGATTAAATACTGTCCTTTTGTCTAAAATTAAAAATTTTTTTGAAATGTGGTTCTTGTTAATAACATTTGAATAACCCGAGTCCTTTGCCAAAAATCTTCTTGTTTCGACGTTCGAAAATTTATAATTCGAAAATAACAAAAGGATGCCCAACTATTTGGTCCAACGAAAAATCGATACCCAGCTCAGTAGGGCACGATTCCTCGAATTTCCAAACATTGACCATTGCCTCACCTTGGAAAATACGAGTGAAATTCCGAAGAGACATTCGATTATTTTGAACAAACGGGAGATTGCAACCCAACACGATAGGGCACTATTCCCCGAATTGCCAAACATCGAACATTTCTTTCATTTTAAAGAGTTTTTAGAAAACGTGAGTGAAATTCCAAAGGGATCTTCGATTATTTTGAACAAACGAAAAAGCGCAACCCAGCACAACATTTCAAATCCTCGATACAAGATCATTTTATAATTTCCAAAACTCATGCATTTGAAATTTCAAAAGGATATTTAGTTATTTAGGTTAAACAAGAAAAATTGAAACCTAGTAAGTTAGGGTACTATTTTCTTGAATTTCCTAAATTTGAAATATTGCCTTATTTTTAATTTGAAAAGAACATGGATGAAATCTCGAGAGAATATTTATTTGGTCAAACAGAAAATCGAAACCCAACACGTTAGGGCACAATTTCTCGAATTACCAAACACGAAATATTACCTCGCTTTGAAATTTTATTTTTTTATTTTTTTAAAAGGGAGTGATTATGGAAACAAACTTGCAACGTATTTATTCGATTCAATTGAAGCAAAGAAAATGAAATGAATAATTTCAGGCAAATAGGTTGGCAATCTCAATCATAATATAATACATGAGGATGCAAAACAAAGTAACAAATATGGAAAACGTATATCAATAATATATTATACAAATTTTTGAAAAGTACAAACACGAAAATCAAAACATGCCCAATGATAATAATCTTACCACATACACTATTTAACGTTTCTAACTAATGGTTAAATAAAAATCTATTTTAAGAAAAATATTTTAAAAGGTAATAAAAATGTTAAAACAAGTAAACTTGAAATGAACAATTTAAAAGTACCTAAATTATATATATATATATATATATATATATATACATAAACAGATAATACATGCAAAAAATTTACAATAGATCGTAAAATAAATAAAAATAAAAATAAATAATACATAAAGTATATAAAGTTTAACATATAAATGAGCTTCAAAATAAGTATTATAAGAGGAAACTTAAAGTTAGTGTTATGCAAAATAATTTAAAACCAAGATTCAAAAAATGTATATATATATATATATAATATTATGTGCATTGCAATAGTAATGTGTACCTATATAAAATTTTAAAACGAATAATGTACATATTAGCAAGTTGTAACATAAATGAATTATATAAATGCAACCATGTAAGAGTACACAAAAGAATATACTGAATGATATACTATATAATATAAATCAATAATTATACAAAATAATTTGAAACAAGATTTACTTACCAACAATTAACAAGATACATAAAGCATAAAACTTAATATAAACATTGTATATAAAAAAATAGTAATATAGGCAAGTATTTGAAATAAACAAAGTATAATTTAAAATTGGGGAACAAATGGTATACATAAATAGATTTAAAGGGAAAAATATAAACATGTTTGCAAGAGAATTCAAATAAGTAATTCAATTAAATTATGTATATATATATGTATATAAAATAAAGAAAATAAAATAACAAAAATGAAAAATGAACAAAGGGAATACAAGAAATTAAAATCAACTTTTTTTTTTGCTTTGGATTTTTTATCTCTATACGAAAATACAATGTTTTTTTTATCCCCCTTTTCCTTCCTCTACATTTGGTTTTATGATGGCTTTTATAGCCTTCTTACAACATTTTTTTTATTATTTACTATCTTTTCTTTTTACAAGTGGTAGACAAAAAAGGACTAGGGCGGCGCTTAGGGTGGCACATAGGGTGAGGAGGTTAAGTTTTTTTTTTTTCTTCATTTTTTTATTTTTTTATTTTTTATTTTGGGTTGTATTTGGGCTTGGGGTATTTTGGGTTTTAGTTGAGTTTTGGTATTTGGGCTGTGATTTTATTGGGCCTCGGGCAAAATTTGGGTCTTACACTAACTTTATGTCGGGGATGGATAAACTTGTTGAAAAGATTAAAAGCTCTGCCGGAGATGATTCCGAGAGAGTGGATGGGCCAACTTCTGCCTTAACTGATGCAGATACTGATAAGGATGCAGCTTTCCCAAAATCGGAAGTAGAAGTTGCTATTGATTTTGCCAGCGGCTTGTTGAAGGAAATGTCATAGTAGACCCCGATGATGCTTAGAAAGCAACTTCAGACCCAAAGTTTAAGAAAGAGATAGCTAAAGCCGTTTGAATATTATAAAAACAATGCAAAAGATAATGCTAACACACACAACAAATTTACTTTAACGTTAGTTGACACATTTTTTTCACTTATTTTGTAACTATATATCATATACTTTACCAATAGATATATTTATTTTTGAATTTAATAAAGTAGATAACATATTTTATTTTGAGCAATTAATATTATTTATTTTGCGGAATGATCTTTTAATACCTCTTTTAACTTTTCAAGAATGAAATGAATAGTACATAAATGTAAATAAAAATCTGTAAAAATAGTATGGAGGTCCTTGTATTAGGAGTTAAATTGTATTTTACTCCCTCTAATAAAAAAAGGGGCAAATTAGTTCCTTAGATTGAAGAGAAAATTCGTCCTTCCCGTTAAAATTTTCATACATTTTTACTATTAATAACTAGTGTGGTTGATAAAATAATCAAATAGTAACATATGGTGTGCCATGTGTATCTCATGCTGACATACAATGACCAATTTTTAATAGTATAAATGAATGAAGTTTTTAATAGGAAGACCAAATCACTCTTTGATTTAATGTGAAGGGACAAATTTGCCCACTTTTTGAGTAGAGGGAGTAAAATGCAATTCGACTACAAATACAGGGCTTTCCATGGTACTTTTATCGTAAAAAATTGTAATGTATGATAGTAAAGTCGAAGCATTTTTCTTACTATATGTTGCATATTTAAAAAGAACCAAAGATTCTCCTTTTTTCTCCAAGTCGTTTGCTTCTTATCTTTTGTTTTGCTCAGCGACAATGTCGGCCTCCGGGCTGACTATCGCCTGTCTTTTTCCTCTCCCATCAATCATTTTTTTCTTTCTTCTTCTCATTCACTACACACGTCTTCTCTCTTTTCAGTTTGCAAATATTTTTTTGTGGGTATCTTTGTTGTTTTCACAAGTGATGGACAGATGGCGATGCCTGTCGTTCGCTAAAACTCTATCGGCCACCAGTAGTTTTTCTTGGAAAGTGGGTGGCTATTCGTCAACTTCTTAATTTGTTTCTATTTTGAGAGTATTTCAGAATAATAAATGATTTCACGTGTCGATTTGGACCCGTGTTGTCTTAGGTTTTATATGTTTTTTTGTTTGTTTTTCTATTGTTTAGCAAATCTTTAGTTTTAAAAATTTTTGTCTGCTCTTGTAGCACGTTTTTTAGTCTTATTTATGCATGTAATCTTAGTTTTATAAGTGATTTTAGGGATGATTTTGTTGTTGTCCTCTCTAGTTTGGTGAATCCTCGATTCTTTTGTCGATTTTTGCTCGCCGCTTTGGACTATCCGGGGCTGATTTCCTTATCGTATTAAGTGCTTGAAATCACTCCAGATATGTCGTGCTTGAGTTGTGACAAAGCCAATTGTCAACGTGTCATAATGTTATATTGATGCGGAGGCTAAAGCCTTTGTTGTATTGATGGAGTTTATCCTTGACCATGACGAGTGTTTGTTATTATTTTCCCTTTGAATTGTATGGTTCCATTGAATGAATTAATCAATTTACCTTTAAAAAAAGTATTATTTCCTTAAAAAAAGACCAAAAAGATTTTGTGATAAAAATCATATATCTTTTTGGATTGAAACTAAAAGTGAATTTGGGTAAATTCAAAAAGAAGTAACTTATATTTGGTTAAGTTTACGTTTTGGCTACTAAACTTTAATTTATTACATTTTGATCACTAGTGTTGTCGTTCTGTAACATTTTGCCCGGCTATTCTTTTTCATTTTTTTTTAACTTCAAAACGAGAATGATCCGACAGAAAACGGTGGGGGACGAGGTTATTGGATTCAAATCCTTAAATGGATTTTTTAACAATATGAATTGATTTATGAAAAATCTAACCATACCCATTCTTACTATCACCAGAGAATACAATCGGGAATGGCGAAGGCGACGCGGCTAAGAGGTGGGCAAGATTTTATAGTTGAGATAAAGATGAATTTCACTTTTTGGGAAAATAAAAAGGTAACGAAGGAAGGAAAAAAATAAGAAGAAAAAGAAGATAACATAAGGAAATTCAGGGAAAAAGAGATGAAGAGATAAGGAAGAAATGTCTTTAGATTATATGGAAATGACATGGAAGTCATGTGGTATTTAATGGGCTACCTGTGATTCTCTTTACACTTCTAACTATAGATAATATTATTTAGCAGATAACTTATGCAATTAAATATAACAAATTAAAGTTTAATAACTAAAACGTGAATTTAACCAAACATAAGTGATTATTTTAATAATTTATCCCATAAATTTTGTACTTATAAAGTGAGTATTTTACATTTACGTATTTATTTAATCTCACTTAATTAAAAAAATGCATTAATGAACTCAAAGGTGTTTGTAATATGTAATTGAGATATAAAAGTTGAGACCAAAGTTTTCCACTTTGTATAAATAATTGATTGTATGAGTTGGTCTATTATTTCGAACATATATTTTTTTCATCTTAATTTCATTTTATTAATTTTGAGCATATTCTTATAATTATTGTTGTAGTTTGTTGTAGTTTTGAGATTGAATCGAAAATAAGAAAATTTGCACGATATGTCACACAGTCAAATATCTATTTTTAAATTAGATTTCTAAGTTATTTTATATATTCTCGAGATATAAGTATCATCGTATTAATAGCACTTTAAAAGACTATAAATATTACTCTTGAGATATATGAAATATTTAATATTTAAAAGTTTGGAGAAATTTTTTAAGAGATTAATTGACCTTAATCAATATTCAAAATTTTATATAGTGCACGTGCTTAAAATAAGTATACTATTCATAACATTTGTTTTCATTAAAATGTATCAACGATCACCCACCATGTCTTCGAGTAAAACAAAAAGAAGCAAATCTATATCACCAATAAGAATGATAAACATGGCCACTGAAAATGTGGAGAGACGTTATATGTATTTCTGCTGTGTATGGCTATTAGGCACCAGACTTGTCAACGGCCCCCAAAAATCGCCAAAATTATATCATTTTAAACACTTTAAATTTTGTCTCATTTTCATCCTTAAGCATCAATAAGAATATATCTCACTTTTTTCCTTAACCTTTTAAAAAACATAAAAGATGGTAAAGGTTCCTTTTGTTGTGTTCTTATTGACTTTGGTGCTTTCAATCCAATTCGTAGTGGGACAAGATGAGGAGGCTATAGATGAGGAAGTATCCCGGGAAGCCGACAATGTACTTTTGAGTTCAGGGGCAACTAATCTTGTTGAAAGCTTTAAAAGCGCTGCTGGAGATAATTCCCAAAGTGTGGATGGGCCAACTTCTGGCTTAGCTGATGAGATTGCAGCTTCTCCAGAATCGAAAGTAGAAGTTGCTACTGAATCTGCTGGTGGGATGAAGCGTAAAATGGCATAATAGACCCCGATGATGTTTAGAAAGAAACATCAGACCTAAATTTTTTTAAAGAGGTGGCTAAATCCATTAAAAATAATAAAAACAATGCAAAAAATAATAAAAGCAACATCCATAGTTTTTGCAAAATATGTAATGCAACAATTTACTTTTAAAAAGAAAAAAAGTTACGTTAACATTTATTGGCACATTTTGTCACTTATTTTCTTAATTATGTAAACTTTTCCAATAGATATATTTATTTTTCATTTTAATAAAGTAGATGACATATTTTATTTTTGAGCAATTAATATGTTAGATCAAGAGAAAATTCATCCTATCCGTTAAAAATTTCATACGTTTGCACTGTTAATAACAAATGTGGATTATGAAATAACCAAATAGTGGCACATGGCATACCATGTGTATCTCACGTTGGTATACAATGACCAATTTTTAAAAATAGAAATGGATGGAAGTGTTAACAGAATAGCCAATTTGCTATTTGATCTAACGTGCAGGGACAAATTTACTCACTTTTTGAATAGATAGGCCTCCGTGGTACTTTTTTTGTAAATCTATAATGTAAGATAGTAAAGTCGAAGCATTTTCTTATTGTATGTTCTATATTTAAAAGAACTAATGATGTATTATTTCCTAAAATAGACCAAAAGGATTTTGAGACAAATCTTTTTTTTTGGAACTAATAATGAATTTGGGTAAACTCAAAAAAAAAATAGTCACTTATGATTGGCTAAATATAGGTCTTGGCCATTGAACTTTAATTTGTTACGTATTGCTCCCTAACATGTCATTTGGTAACATTTTACTCAGTTATTCGTATTTATTTTTTTACTCAAAATAAAACCTAGTGACCCAATCTCAGCTCTATCCTCACCACCATTCAAAACTCCAATCTCTAAACCTTGGCAAATTTGCACCATAGCCCACTGTAAACCGAGACCTAATCTCAACTCTAACAATACATTTTCATAGTCATATAAATCAACCTACCAACTTCAACCTCACCGAACCATTACTAGCAAAGTTCCCAGAGCTCTCAACTCCAGCTAATCATCACCAACCTTTCTTACCATTCTCTCTCATTGACATTCTCTTAGCTTCCACTCACCCATTATCTCCATCACCAATCTCTTCCCTCAGCATAGTCTCGACCTCAACAACTCCCATCCCGTCTCCCATCAACGGTCACAAACTCCAACTTAAACAAGTAAGCTTTCACCACTCCCTTCACCATAGTTAGCATCAACAACACCCATCCTCTAACAACAACGTGAAATATATTCGACTCGGTCCGAACAACTAATAGTGTAACCAAATTCTAACTTCATTGTACAATTCAATTTATGCTTTATCATGCTTATTTCATCATTAATTTATAAATTCAACATAGAATATAACAGGTACCAACTCAATTTTATAACAATTTCATATATTAAGTCATGCAATTTTCTATTCTATTCAATTTAGTACTTGTTTTGATATCTAATCTAAATCACATCAATTCCGTTCAAGAAATCATCAAGAACTCACCTCCAACTCCATATAATGTAGAGTGATATAAACATGTAGAAAATAAATGGCTCTCGAATCATAGAAATAGAAACCAAAATTCTGAGCTACTTATCAACGATTTTAGATTTTCATTTCCTTCCTTCTCAACGAATCTGAGTCGACGTTAGCTACAGATTGACATAGAACATATAGAATGTCAATAGTCAACAAATTCCCAATCAATTATCAATTTATAAAAAATTCAATTTATTCAATTTAGTCCCTAAAACCTAGACTAACATAACTTTCAATTTAAAGCTTTGGATTGAAATTCAATTTCATTATTACTCATTACAGACTTCTTATTTCTTATTCCTACTTCCAATTTTATGTTTTTTCAATTTTTCCCTAATATACTAAACTATCAATTAATCCTTACAGTTTAGTCCTTTTATTAAACTAAACTTAATTTCTAGCAATTTAACACCTAAAACTTCAAGAAATCAACAATTCAAATTTTTTAAAACTTCAACAATTTTAAAATTGGTACATGAGCTAGCTAAATCAAGCTCCCACAACCTCAAACTTTTTTTTACAAGAAAATGACTTGGAAATGCTTACCAATTATGGATCGAATTGGCTGAGGTTCAAAAATGGTTTTTTTTATTTAGGTTTTTAGGCTTTGAATGACAAGGAAGAAGAAAGATGAACAAATTTCCACTAAGGTTTTATATTTATACTTTAATCTAATCTTTAATTATCTAGTTAACTTAATTTAATCAAAATTTATTAACTCAATCTATCATTAATCAAAATAAGTGGATTCTTCCATCACAAAGCAGCAACTTACATTTCAAAATGGTTTAATTGTTATTTTGAACCTTTGGTTAATTGCAATTGAAGTCCTCAAACCTATTTCTAATTAAAAATCTATAACAATTAAACTTTTACAATTTAGTACTGATATGATGGTATTGCTTCTTTTTCACAAGATTTGTTAAGAATTTGCCACACTCAAATATCTATTTTAAATTAGATTTCTAAGTTATCTTATATATTCTTTAAATACAAGTATCATCATATTAATAGCACTTTGAAAGACTAAAATATTACTCTTGAGATATATGAAATATTTAATATTTAAAAGTTTGGAGATATTTTTTAAGAGATTAATTGACCTTAATCAATATTCAAAATTTTATATAGTGCATGTGCTTAAAGTAAGTATACTATTCATAACATTTGTTTTCATTAAAATGTATCAACGATCACCCACCATGTCTTCGAGTAAAACAAAGAGAAGCAAATCTATATCACCAATAAGAATGATAAACATGGCCAGTGAAAATGTGGAGAGAAGTTATATGTATTTTTGCTGTGTATGGCTATTAGGCATCGGACTTGTTAACGGCCCTCAAAATTCGCCAAAACATACTCATTTTAAACACTTTAAATTTTGTCTCATTTTCATCCTTAAGCATCAATAAAAATATATCTTACTTTTTTCCTTAACCTTTTAAAAAACATAAAAGATGGTAAAGGTTCCTTTTGTTGTGTTCTCATTGGCTTTGGTGCTCTCAATCCAATTCGTAGTGGGACAAGATGAGGAGGCTATAGATGAGGAAGTATCCCGGGAAGCCGATGATGTACTTTTGAGTTCAGGGGCAACTAATCTCGTTGAAAACTTTAAAAGCTCTGCTGGAGATAATTCCCAGAGTGTGGATGGGCCAACTTCTGGCTTAGCTGATGAGATTGCAGCTTCTCCAGAATCGGAAGTAGAAGTTGCTATTGAATCTGCCGGTGGGATGAAGCGTAAAATGGCATAATAATCCCAATGATGTTTAGAAAGAAACATCAGACCCAAATTTTTTTAAAGAGGTGGCTAAAGTCGTTCAAAATAATAAAAACAATGCAAAAAATAATAAAAGCAACATCCATAGTTTTTGTAAAATATGTAATGCAATAATTTACTTTTAAAAATAAAAAAAGTTACGTTAACATTTATTGGCACATTTTATCACTTATTTTCTAAATTATATACACGTTTCCAATAGATATATTTATTTTTTAATTTAATAAAGTAGATGGCATATTTTATTTTTGAGCAATTAATATGTTAGATCGAATAGAAAATTTGTCCTATCCGTTAAAAATTTCATGCATTTGCACTGTTAATAACAAATGTGGATCATGAAATAATCAAATAGTGACACATGACATCCATGTGTATCTCACGTTGGCATACAATGACCAATTTTTAATTATAAAAATGGATGGAAATTTTAACAGAATAGCCAATTTGTTGTTTGATCTAACGTGCAGAGACAAATTTACCCGCTTTTTGAATAGATGTGGCAAAATGTCCTAGTACAAGGGCCCCCATAGTACTTTTATCATAAAAATCTGTAATGTAAGATAGTAAAGTCGAAGCATTTTCTTACTGTATGTACTATATTTAAAAAAGGCCAATGATTTATTATTTCCATAAAAAAAGACCAAAAGATTTTGAGACAAAAATCATATATATTTTTTTGGGATTTAAACTAATAAAGAATTTGGGTAAACTCAAAAAAAAAAGTCACTTATGATTGGTTAAATATAGTTTTTGGCCATTGAACTTTAATTTCTTACGTTTTGCTCCCTACCGTGTCATTTTGTAACATTTTACTCAGTTATTCGTATTTATTTTTTTACTCAAAATAAAACCTAGTGACCCAATCTCAAGTCTATCCTCACCACCTTTCAAAACTCCAATCTCTATACCTTGGCAAATCTGCACCATAGCCCACTGTAAACTGAGACCTAATCTCAACACTAACAATACATTTTCATAGTCATCTAAATCAACCCACCAACTTCAACCTCACTGAACCATTACTAGCAAAGTTCCCAGAGCTCTCAACTCCAGCTAATCATCACCAACCTTTCTTACCATTCACTCTCATTGACATTCTCTTAGCTTCCACTCACCCATTATCTGCATCACCAATCTCTTCCCTCAGCATTTTCTCGGCCTCAACAACTCCCATCCTGTTTCCCGTCAATGATCACAAACTCCAACTTAAATAAGAAAGCTTTCACCTCTCCCTTCACCGTAGTTAGCATCAACAACACCCATCCTCTAACAGCAACGCCAAATATTTTTGACTCAGTCCGAACAACTAATAGGGCAACCAAATTCTAACTTCATTATACAATTCAATTTATGCTTTATCATGCTTATTTCATCATTAGTTTATAAATTCAACATAGAATATAACATGTACCAACTCAATTTTATAACAATTCCATATATTAAGTAAGTCATGCAATTTTCTATTCCATTCAATTTAGTACTTTCAATATCTAATCTAAATCACATCAATTTTGTTCAACTCTCCTCCAACTGTGTAGAGTGATATAAACATACAGAAAATAAATGGTTTTCAAATCATAGAAATAAAAACCAAAATTCTGAGCTACTCATCAACGACTTTGGATTTTCATTTCCTTCTCAACGAATCTGAGTTGATGTTAGCTAAGAATTGTCATAGAACATATAGAACTGTCAATAGTCAACAAATTCCCAATCAATTATGAATTTATAAAAAAATACAATTTATTCAATTTAATCCCTGAAACCGAGACTAACATAACTTTCAATTTAAAGCTTTGGATTGAGATTCAATTTCATTATTACTCATTACAGACTTCCTATTTCTTATTCCCACTTCAAATTTTACGTTTTATTCAATTTTTTCCTAATATACTAAACTATCAATTAATCCTTACAGTTTAGTCCTTTTATTAAACTAAACTTAATTTCTTGCAATTTAACACCTAAAACTTCAAGAAATCAACAATGACAATTTTTTTAAAACTTCAACAATTTTAAAATTGGTACATGAGCTAGCTAAATCAAGCTTCCACGACCTCAAAACTTTTTTTACAAGAAAATCACTTGAAAATGCTTACCAATTATAGATCGAATTGACTGAGCTTCAAAAATGGTTTTTTTTTTTTTAGGTTTTTAGGCTTTGGATGACGAGGAAGAAGAAAGATGAACAAATTTCCACTAATGTAGCACCCCAAACCCGGCTCAGAAGTTATGGCCGGATCCGGCATGCCACATCAAAAATGTAAAAAAAAATTTCCATTCTAAGTCCAGAAAATCGTACTTGATGTTTAAAAGATTAATTCATTAAAGGTTAAAGTGAATGGAAGTTGTGCACCAGGTAGGAAACCGGAAAAGAGGTGGTGAGTCCATCGGACTGCTTAAGTACCAAGCTCCCTTCGGATCCAATCCTAGACATGCATAATATTTCTAGGAAACCGATTTGATTAAGTCATTTTTAGGAAAAGTGATTAATTTTGGAAAATACTTTCACTGCGGAAGCTTTGCTTGTTGTCGTGTTATTTTGAAATCAACTGTTGTTTTTGAAAACGCGCCCTAAAGCTATCCAATTTCAACAGTTAAAATAAGTATTGCCTATCTTAGTAATACATATAAAAAAAACCATCAAAAATAAATAAGCGACCTTATCACATTTAAAAACCCAAAACTTCAAACGTAAATAAAAGGATGTCCAGTTCACCAGAAGAAAATCAAACTTTCAGAACAGGTGGCCACTCCGAATTCCCTCACAGCTCCAAGCCCACTATGGTTGGGGATTACCTACGTGGATGAAAATAAAAGGGGTGAGTTTGGGGAAACTCAGTGTGTAAATTAACCCAACCATAGCCTATATCAGCTTAAACCACAGAAATAGAATAAGTTGGCCTTAGCCCAGAACAGAATTCAAACTAAAGCCCATAGGCCCATAATGTAACGTAATGATATTACATGTTTATGCAGAAACCCAACCATATCCAACCGTATACACCCCTGTACCAACCTTACACCGTGTGGGGAGACAACTCGACCCACCCAACCGCTACACACCACAGAATTTGCAGCATGGCTGCAGAGAAGAATAATGTGACGAGTCACCAGATATAGATAATCGTGGCGAGCCACCGTAGCAGAATATTTGTGGCGAGCCACCGGATCAGATATTTGTGGCATAGCCACCAGAACGCTTCCTCCATAATATAATCCATGTCCCCATGCAACAGATATATAATCATGGCATACATCATACAGAATCAGATCGTCATGCCTTTCAGTCAAAATTAACCCTAAGGGTATAACGGTAATTTTGCACCTAGGGGTATAACAGTAATTTTCCATACATAGGGGTATTATAGTAATTTAGCTACTTTTAGGGTTTTCATGCATATCCTAACTATTTACGTACTATCAGAACACTTACCGCACATACTTACTGAATTGGGCCCGTTGGCCCATGAACCCGATCTTTGGCCCATTAAGCCCAAATTATCAAAATGTACAAAATCGCTGCAGTTTATTACTTTAGATTACCAAATATACAAACCCAACTATCTTACGAGCATTTGCACACTCGCAAATTCCCAAAATCTCGACTTTTTCGGCATTTCGCTTTTCGACTTTTGCCAATCTAGTCTATGAGAGGTGTCGATTACACACATTGCTTTGCGACGATATCTTGTGAGATCCACACACAAACCGCCTACAATTGGATTACTAACACGTTAATCTAACTATTCAAATACAAACTACGTATTAACCCCTTACAATATTCGGCCAACCGCACCTACAAATCATAGTAAGCTTCTAAGATATCAATAAGCAACTCATTAACAAATTTTTGTCAATGTTTACCACATAATCATAATTTCACTGCAAGCCGTCTTCCTGAGCAACAGTCACTAAATTATTTATAACTGGAGCTACGAAACTCCAAATCAAGTGCAGTTGATTTTCCTTGAAAATAGACTCATATATATTTTATCCATAAAATTTTCAGAATTTTTGGTTTAGCCAATCAATACCAGATTTTTCTCAAAGTTTCCCATGTTTCACTGTTTGACTAATCTGACCACTCTTCATTACGAATCAAATTTCTCATTGTACAAAATTCAAAATATGTTCTTGTTTATTTCATTAGAAACTAGACTCAATAAGCTTTAATTACATAATTTATTCAGCTTCTAATTCTTCTCCCAAAATTTATGGTGATTTTCCAAAGTCACGTTACTGCTGCTGTCCCAAGCAGATTTATTACCAAATCACTCTTTCACACATACCTTGCATGCATGTTATTTAAACATGTATATCACCAATCAATCATCACATATCTATGATTTTACTTAAGTATAATCTCCATTTCATCATTTTAAAGCACAACATGTTAGCTGATTTTTCCTTTAACATCTAAGGCACATGCATGCTCATTTGTTTGGCTCAACTTCACCTATCTTCCATTTTTCATCAAAAGAACATGAAACAACAACCATTTCCTTCATTTTAATTCATGACTAAATGCTCACAACACAACTAAAAATCAAAATATACTTCAAGAGTTAAGATAGAGTCAAGAAGAACTCATGAACCTTAAAATAGAAGCAAGGTACCAAGAACTTACCTTCAATTTTCCTCCTCCTAATGACCAAATACTCAAGAGCTTTCTCCTCTCCTTTCTCTTCTCTAACTTTCAGCTATGATGAACAAAGATGGACAAAACTTTGTTCTTTTCACCCCTTTTTCTTTTAATAAAACTTCATATTTCATCCATTTAATTCTTTAATACAAAAGACATGAAATTCTTATCATGAAACATTTACCTAACCCATTATCATGAAACATTTACCTAACCCATTATCATGGAACATTTACCTAACCTATTATCATTGAACATTTACCTAACCTATTATCATTGAACATTTACCTAACCTATTATCAATTTGTATCAATTTGTACCATAAATTATGGATATCAAGTGTACATTTTGTCTACAACAACATGATGGCTAGCCACTTCATGTAAAATGGGAGGTTTGTCATGCAAATCCTCCTATTTTGCACTCCTATTTATTTGGCCACTTCAATTTAGCCTATAGCATTTTCAAACATTTTCACATAGGTCCTATTTCATAATTTCACCCCCTTTTTCTTATGGAACAAAAATTAACTAAAATTGTCGGGTTCTATCTTAAGTTTGGGCTTTCTAGAGGCCCACTAACATAATTAAACCTATGCCAACATTCACAGGATTCTCGAAAATTGGGGCGTTACAACTCTACCCTCCTTAAAGAAATTTCGTCCTCGAAATTTACCTAATCCAAACAGATGAGGGTATTTCTATTGCATCGTCTCTTCTGGCTCCCAAACTCAGAAGTTTCCCCTTCCTTAACTTGTTGAAAACGAGCAACCAAAGACTCATCTTTCAACTGTTTTTCCTTAATCTGATCCACCCAGGTTAGCCGCACTTGCAACTTAGCAAACAAACTTCCATCATCATACAGACTCAGACGAGCAAACATTGCTCTCAGATCAGATACAGCTCTACGACTTAGAGCATCGGCTACCACATTAGCCTTGCTTGGGTGATACTCGATCGAACAATCATAATTCTTAAGCAACTCAATCCATCTCCTTTGCCTAAGGTTCAGCTCCTTCTGAGTCAACAAATACTTAAGACTCTTATGGTCAGTGTATATAATACACCTTTCTCCGTACAAGTAATGTCTCCAAATCTTAAGTGCAAATATCACTGCTGCCAACTCTAAATCATGAGTCAAATAGTTTCCCTCATGAGGCTTAAGCTATCGTGATGCATATGCAACCACCTTACCCTCTTGCATTAACACGCAGCCCAAATCCACGTGTGATGCGTCACTGTACACACTAAAATCCTTCCCAGACTCTGGCTGAATTAACACAGGTGCTTCAGTCAGAACTTTCTTCAACTTCTCAAAAGCTTCCTGCTGCTTCTCAGTCCATACAAACGGTACTCCTTTCCTTATGAGTTTTGTCAGAGGTGCTGCCATCACAGAAAAACCTTCCACAAACCTTCTGTAGTATCCTGCCAACCCTAGGAAACTTTAAATTTCCGACACCGTCCTAGGTGGCTTCCACTCCAAAATTGCTTCAATCTTTCGAGGGTCCACCTTAATCCCTTCGGTAGAGACCACATGTCCTAAGAAGGTTACCTCCATCAACCGAAATTCACACTTGCTGAACTTCGCAAAGAGTTCCTTCTCCCTTAACACTCGCAGCACTATACGGAGATGCACATCATGTTTCGCTTGAGTTTCAGAATATACCAGGACATCGTCAATAAAGATGACTACGAACTGATCTAAAAATGGTTGGAACACACGATTCATCAGATCCATAAACGCCAGGAGCGTTCGTTAGTCCAAATGGCATAACCAGAAACTCGTAATGACCATACTGAGTCCTGAATGTCGTCTTTTGGATATCTGCCTCCTTGACCCTTAACTGATGATATCCAGATCGAAGGTCGATCTTGGAAAATACGGAAGCTCCTCTAAGCTGGTCGAATAGATCGACAATCCTTGGTAGTGGATACTTATTCTTAATCGTCATTTTGTTCAACTGGCGATAATCAATGCACATCCGCATCGTACCATCCTTCTTTTTCACGAATAGCACCGGTGCTCCCCATGGAGACACGCTTGGCCTAATGAAGTCCTTGTCCAACAACTCTTAAATTTGAGCCTTTAACTCCACTAACTCCTTCGGTGCCATCCTATACGGTGCGATGGACACAGGCGCCGTTCCAGGCAACAAATCTATTCCAAACTCAACTTCTCGGTTCAGAGGCAATCCTGGAAGCTCCTCCGGAAAAACATCTTGGAACTCCTTTACAGTCCTAACCTTATCCACTATCAGTCCCTCCTCTTCTGACTGACTTACAAATGCCAAATAGGCCTCACAACCTTTTCGAATCCACTTTTCGGCTCTTAAAGCCGACACCACATTGGACAAAAATCCCTTCGCTCACCTATCACCATAGCCTCCTTATCCTTTGTGGTCCTTAACACCATTTATTTAGCAGCACAATCCAGAGTCACCTTATGCTTAACAAGCCAGTCCATCCTAAAATGAGATCAAACTCTCTGAACGGTAACTCCATCAGATCTCCAGGGAAAATCCTACTTTGAGTTTCTAAGGGTACACCCCTATACAGTTTGTTTACCCTAACGAAAGTGACCCAAAGGACTTACTACAGATACCCCACTCACAATCTCCTCAGAGCGGTCCAAGTTGTCCATAATCCGTTCGTGGCCTCCAACCAATATTCCGCCACATTCGGGCTATACCGACACGCCCTAAAGATCTCCACTCCGTTAGCTCAAGTCATTCGAAATCGATCCTCGAATTCCGTTGTTCGAACTTGTCCCGCAACCCTTTCCGAACACGAAGCATTACCGTGACGGGCATCATCCCCAAAGACCATGATCATGAGACTCTACCTCTGTTGTCGGTGGTACCGGTGCATCCACCGCCTGCATATGTCTCGAAGACGAAGATCTCGCTCGAGCACTTCCTCGGCTCCGTCCACGGCCTCTTGTACTCATATCGTATTATCTTGATTCTGAATTTTTATGCATCAATTAATATTCCAGTGTTTATTATAGATGTTTTATGAATCGACGATGAGTTCAGAGTTTGTTTTCGCAGAATCGAAGTCTAGCTACAATTTCAGTCTCTTATCAGATTGTCCTATGGTTTCAGTATTATCCTATCTAGAGTATCCTAGCAGGATTTTAGTACAGACAGATAAGTCAGAAAAAAATTCAGAAGAGTTCAGAGTAATACTTACAGGCTTGGGCCGGAGATTCGGAATGCCACCTTCTAAAGATCTAAATTTTGAAAATCGAGTTTTTCGCATTCTTTATAAAATTTTCGCTTTCGAAAATCTTTGTTTTTGTAAACCCATTCCACAGCTGAGTTGTTGCAACCTAGGCTCTGATACCACTAAATGTAGCACCCCAAACCCGGCTCAGAAGTTATGGCCAGATCCGGCATGCCACATCAAAAACGTAAAAAAAATTTCTATTCTAAGTCCAGAAAATCGTACTTGATGTTTAAAAGATTAATTCATTAAAGGTTAAAGTGAATGTAAGTTGTGCACCAGGTAGGAAACCGGAAAAGAGGTGGTGAGTCTATCGGACTGCTTAAGTACCAAGCTCCCTTCGGATCCAATCCTAGACATGCATACCGCCATTGCCACACTTTAACGTCATGGATATTTGTAGGAAACCGATTTGATTAAGTCATTTTTAGGAAAAGTGATTAATTTTGGAAAATACTTTCACTGCGGAAGCTTTGCTTGTTGTCGTGTTATTTTGAAATCAACTGTTGTTTTTGAAAACGCGCCCTAAAGCTATCCAATTTCAACAGTTAAAATAAGTATTACCTATCTTAGTAATACATATAAAAAAACCATCAAAAATAAATGAGCGACCTTATCACATTTAAAAACCCAAAACTTCAAACGTAAATAAAAAGATGTCCAGTTCACCAGAAGAAAATCAAACTTTCAGAACAGGTGGCCACTCCGAATTCCCTCACAGGTCCAAGCCCACTATGGTTGGGGATTACCTACGTGGATGAAAGTAAAAGGGGTGAGTTTGGGGAAACTCAGTGTGTAAATTAACCCAACCATAGCCTATATCAGCTTAAACCACAGAAATAGAATAAGTTGGCCTTAGCCCAGAACAGAATTCAAACTAAAGCCCATAGGCCCATAATGTAACGTAAGCAGATATTACATGTTTATGCAGAAACCCAACCATATCCAACCGTATACACCTCGTACCAACCTTACACCGTGTGGGAGACAACTCGACCCACCCAACCGCTACACACCACAGAATTTACAGCATGGCTACCAGAACAGATAATGTGACAGAGTCACCAGATATAGATAATCGTGGCAGAGCCACCAGAACAGATATTTGTGGCAGAGCCACCAGATCAGATATTTGTGGCATAGCCACCGTAACGCTTCCTCCATAATATAACCCATGTCCCCATGCAAGCAGATATATAATCATGGCATACATCATACGTAATCGATCGTCATGCTTTTCGGTCAAAATTAACCCTAGGGTATAACGGTAATTTTGCACCTAGGGGTATAATGATAATTTTCCATACATAGGGTATTATAGTAATTTAGCTACTTTTAGGGTTTTCATGCATATCCTAACTATTTACGTACTATCGAACACTTACCGCACATACTTATCGAATTGGGCCGTTGGCCCATGAACCCGATCTTTGGCCCATTAAGCCCAAATTATCAAAATGTCTGAAATCGCGTACTACAGTTTATTACTTTAGATTACCAAATATACAAACCCAACTATCTTACGAGCATTCGCACTTTTCGCAAATTCCCAAAATATCGACTTTTCGGCATTTCGCTTTTTGGCTTTTGCCAATCTAGTCTATGAGAGGGTGTCGATTACACACATTTGCTTGACGATATCTTGTGAGATCCACACACAAACCGCCTACAATTGGATTACTAACACGTTAATCTAACTATTCAAATACAAACTACTTATTAACCCCTTACAATATTCGGCCAACCGCACCTACAAATCATAGTAAGCTTCTAAGAAATCAATAAGCAACTCATTAACAAATTTTTGTCAATGTTTACCACATAATCATAATTTCACTGCAAGCTGTCTTCCTGAGCAACAGTCACTAAATTATTTATAACTGGAGCTACGAAACTCCAAATCAAGTGCAGTTAATTTTCCTTGAAAATAGACTCATATATATTTTATCCATAAAATTTTCAGAATTTTTGGTTTAGCCAATCAATACCAGATTTTTCTCAAAGTTTCCCATGTTTCACTGTTTGACTAATCTGACCACTCTTTATTACGAATCAAATTTCTCATTGTACAAAATTCAAAATATGTTCTTGTTTATTTCATTAGAAACTAGACTCAATAAGATTTAATTACATAATTTATTCAGCTTCTAATTCTTCTCCCAAAATTTATGGTGATTTTCCAAAGTCACGTTACTGCTGCTGTCCCAAGCAGATTTATTACCAAATCACTCTTTCACACATACCTTGCATGCATGTTATTTAAACATGTATATCACCAATCAATCATCACATATCTATGATTTTACTTAAGTATAATCTCCATTTCATCATTTTAAAGCACAACATGTTAGCTGATTTTTCCCTTTAACATCTAAGGCACATGCATGCTCATTTGTTTGGCTCAACTTCACCTATCTTCCATTTTTCATCAAAAGAACATGAAACAACAACCATTTCCTTCATTTTAATTCATGACTAAATGCTCACAACACAACTAAAAATCAAAATATACTTCAAGAGTTAAGGTAGAATCAAGAAGAACTCATGAACCTTAAAATAGAAGCAAGGTACCAAGAACTTACCTTCAATTTTCCTCCTCCTAATGACCAAATACTCAAGAGCTTTCTCCTCTCCTTTCTCTTCTCTAACTTTCAGCTATGATGAACAAAGATGGACAAAACTTTGTTCTTTTCACCCCTTTTTCTTTTAATAAAACTTCATATTTCATCCATTTAATTCTTTAATACAAAAGACATGAAATTCTTATCATGAAACATTTACCTAACCCATTGTCGTGAAACATTTACCTAACCCATTATCATGGAACATTTACCTAACCTATTATCATTGAACATTTACCTAACCTATTATCAATTTGTATCAATTTGTACCATAAATTATGGATATCAAGTGTACATTTTGTCTACAACAACATGATGGCTAGCCACTTCAGTAAAATGGGAGGTTTGTCATGCAAATCCTCCTATTTTGCACTCCTATTTATTTGGCCACTTCAATTTAGCCTATAGCATTTTCAAACATTTTCACATAGGTCCTATTTCATAATTTCACCCCCTTTTTCTTATGGAACAAAAATTAACTAAAATTGTCGGGTTCTATCTTAAGTTTGGGCTTTCTAGAGGCCCACTAACATAATTAAACCTATGCCAACATTCACAGGATTCCCGAAAATTGGGGCGTTACAACTAAGGTTTTATATTTATACTTTAATCTAATCTTTAATTATTTAGTTAACTTAATTTAATCAAAATTTATTAACTCAATCTATCCTTAATCAAAATAAGTGGATTCTTCCATCACAAAGCACCAACTCATATTTCAAAATGGTTTAATTGTAATTTTGAACCTTTGGTTAATTGCAATTAAAGTCCTCAAGCCCATTTCTAATTAAAAATCTATAACAATTGAACTTTTACAATTTAGTATTGGAATGATGGTATTGTTTTTTTTTCACAATATTTGTTAAGAATTTGCCACACACTCAAATATCTATTTTAATTAGATTTCTTAGTTATCTTATATATTGTCAAAATACGAGTACCATCGTATTAATAGCACTTTGAAAGACTATAAATATTACTCTTGAGATATATGAAATATTTAATATTTAAAAGTTTGGAGAAATTTTTAAGAGATTAATTGACCTTAATCAATATTCAAAATTTTATATAGTGCACGTGCTTAAAATAAGTATACTATTCATAACATTTGTTTTCATTAAAATGTATCAACGATCACCCACCATGTCTTCGAGTAAAACAAAAAGAAGCAAATCTATATCACCAATAAGAATGATAAACATGGCCACTGAAAATGTGGAGAGACGTTATATGTATTTCTGCTGTGTATGGCTATTAGGCACCAGACTTGTCAACGGCCCCCAAAAATCGCCAAAATTATATCATTTTAAACACTTTAAATTTTGTCTCATTTTCATCCTTAAGCATCAATAAGAATATATCTCACTTTTTTCCTTAACCTTTTAAAAAACATAAAAGATGGTAAAGGTTCCTTTTGTTGTGTTCTTATTGGCTTTGGTGCTTTCAATCCAATTCGTAGTGGGACAAGATGAGGAGGCTATAGATGAGGAAGTATCCCGGGAAGCCGACAATGTACTTTTGAGTTCAGGGGCAACTAATCTCGTTGAAAGCTTTAAAAGCGCTGCTGGAGATAATTCCCAAAGTGTGGATGGGCCAACTTCTGGCTTAGCTGATGAGATTGCAGCTTCTCCAGAATCGAAAGTAGAAGTTGCTACTGAATCTGCTGGTGGGATGAAGCGTAAAATGGCATAATAGACCCCGATGATGTTTAGAAAGAAACATCAGACCTAAATTTTTTTAAAGAGGTGGCTAAATCCATTAAAAATAATAAAAACAATGCAAAAAATAATAAAAGCAACATCCATAGTTTTTGCAAAATATGTAATGCAACAATTTACTTTTAAAAAGAAAAAAAGTTACGTTAACATTTATTGGCACATTTTGTCACTTATTTTCTTAATTATGTAAACTTTTCCAATAGATATATTTATTTTTCATTTTAATAAAGTAGATGACATATTTTATTTTTGAGCAATTAATATGTTAGATCGAAGAGAAAATTCATCCTATCCGTTAAAAATTTCATACGTTTGCACTGTTAATAACAAATGTGGATTATGAAATAACCAAATAGTGGCACATGGCATACCATGTGTATCTCACGTTGGTATACAATGACCAATTTTTAAAAATAGAAATGGATGGAAGTGTTAACAGAATAGCCAATTTGCTATTTGATCTAACGTGCAGGGACAAATTTACTCACTTTTTGAATAGATAGGCCTCCGTGGTACTTTTTTTGTAAATCTATAATGTAAGATAGTAAAGTCGAAGCATTTTCTTATTGTATGTTCTATATTTAAAAAGAACTAATGATGTATTATTTCCCTAAAAATAGACCAAAAGGATTTTGAGACAAATCTTTTTTTTTTTTGGAACTAATAATGAATTTGGGTAAACTCAAAAAAAAAAAATAGTCACTTATGATTGGCTAAATATAGGTCTTGGCCATTGAACTTTAATTTGTTACGTATTGCTCCCTAACATGTCATTTGGTAACATTTTACTCAGTTATTCGTATTTATTTTTTTACTCAAAATAAAACCTAGTGACCCAATCTCAGCTCTATCCTCACCACCATTCAAAACTCCAATCTCTAAACCTTGGCAAATTTGCACCATAGCCCACTGTAAACCGAGACCTAATCTCAACTCTAACAATACATTTTCATAGTCATATAAATCAACCTACCAACTTCAACCTCACCGAACCATTACTAGCAAAGTTCCCAGAGCTCTCAACTCCAGCTAATCATCACCAACCTTTCTTACCATTCTCTCTCATTGACATTCTCTTAGCTTCCACTCACCCATTATCTCCATCACCAATCTCTTCCCTCAGCATAGTCTCGACCTCAACAACTCCCATCCCGTCTCCCATCAACGGTCACAAACTCCAACTTAAACAAGTAAGCTTTCACCTCTCCCTTCACCATAGTTAGCATCAACAACACCCATCCTCTAACAGCAACGTGAAATATATTCGACTCAGTCCGAACAACTAATAGTGTAACCAAATTCTAACTTCATTGTACAATTCAATTTATGCTTTATCATGCTTATTTCATCATTAATTTATAAATTCAACATAGAATATAACAGGTACCAACTCAATTTTATAACAATTTCATATATTAAGTCATGCAATTTTCTATTCTATTCAATTTAGTACTTGTTTTGATATCTAATCTAAATCACATCAATTCCGTTCAAGAAATCATCAAGAACTCACCTCCAACTCCATATAATGTAGAGTGATATAAACATGTAGAAAATAAATGGCTCTCGAATCATAGAAATAGAAACCAAAATTCTGAGCTACTTATCAACGATTTTAGATTTTCATTTCCTTCCTTCTCAACGAATCTGAGTCGACGTTAGCTACAGATTGACATAGAACATATAGAATGTCAATAGTCAACAAATTCCCAATCAATTATCAATTTATAAAAAATTTAATTTATTCAATTTAGTCCCTAAAACCTAGACTAACATAACTTTCAATTTAAAGCTTTGGATTGAAATTCAATTTCATTATTACTCATTACAGACTTCTTATTTCTTATTCCTACTTCCAATTTTATGTTTTTTCAATTTTTCCCTAATATACTAAACTATCAATTAATCCTTACAGTTTAGTCCTTTTATTAAACTAAACTTAATTTCTAGCAATTTAACACCTAAAACTTCAAGAAATCAACAATTCAAATTTTTTAAAACTTCAACAATTTTAAAATTGGTACATGAGCTAGCTAAATCAAGCTCCCACAACCTCAAACTTTTTTTTACAAGAAAATGACTTGGAAATGCTTACCAATTATGGATCGAATTGGCTGAGGTTCAAAAATGGTTTTTTTTTAGGTTTTAGGCTTTGAACGACAAGGAAGAAGAAAGATGAACAAATTTCCACTAAGGTTTTATATTTATACTTTAATCTAATCTTTAATTATCTAGTTAACTTAATTTAATCAAAATTTATTAACTCAATCTATCATTAATCAAAATAAGTGGATTCTTCCATCACAAAGCAGCAACTCACATTTCAAAATTGTTTAATTGTTATTTTGAACCTTTGGTTAATTGCAATTGAAGTCCTCAAACCTATTTCTAATTAAAATCTATAACAATTAAACTTTTACAATTTAGTACTGATATGATGGTATTGCTTCTTTTTCACAAGATTTGTTAAGAATTTGCCACACTCAAATATCTATTTTTAATTAGATTTCTAAGTTATCTTATATATTCTTTAAATACAAGTATCATCATATTAATAGCACTTTGAAAGACTAAAAATATTACTCTTGAGATATATGAAATATTTAATATTTAAAAGTTTGGAGATATTTTTTAAGAGATTAATTGACCTTAATCAATATTCAAAATTTTATATAGTGCATGTGCTTAAAATAAGTATACTATTCATAACATTTGTTTTCATTAAAATGTATCAACGATCACCCACCATGTCTTCAAATAAAAGAAAGAGAAGCAAATCTATATCACCAATAAGAATGATAAACATGGCCACTGAAAATGTGGAGAGAAGTTATATGTATTTTTGCTGTGTATGGCTATTAGGCACCGAACTTGTCAACGGCCCCCAAAATTCGCCAAAACTAGCTCATTTTAAACACTTTAAATTTTGTCTCATTTTCATCCTTAAGCATCAATAAAAATATATCTTACTTTTTTCCTTAACCTTTTAAAAAACATAAAAGATGGTAAAGGTTCCTTTTGTTGTGTTCTTATTGGCTTTGGTACTTTCAATCCAATTAGTAGTGGGACAGGATGAGGAGGCTATAGATGAGGAAGTATCCCGGGAAGCCGATGATGTACTTTTGAGTTCAGGGGCAACTAATCTCGTTGAAAACTTTAAAAGCTCTGCTGGAGATAATTCCCAGAGTGTGGATGGGCCAACTTCTGGCTTAGCTGATGAGATTGCAGCTTCTCCAGAATCGGAAGTAGAAGTTGCTATTGATTCTGCGGGTGGGATGAAGCATAAAATGGCATAATAGACCCTTATGATGTTTAGAAGGATACATCATACCTAAATTTTTTTAAAGAGGTGGCTAAAACTGTTAAAAATAATAAAAACAATGCAAAAAATAATAAAAGCAACATCCATAGTTTTTGTAAAGTATGTAATGCAATAATTTAATTTTAAAAATAAAAAAAGTTACCTTAACATTTATTGGTACATTTTGTCACTTATTTTCTCAATTATATACACGTTTCCAATAGATATATTTATTTTTCATTTTAATAAAGTAGATGGCATATTTTATTTTTGAGCAATTAATATGTTAGATCGAATAGAAAATTTGTCCTATCCGTTAAAAATTTCATGCGTTTGCACTGTTAATAACAAATGTGGATCATGAAATAACCAAATAGTGACATATGGCATGCCATGTGTATCTCACGTTGGCATACAATGACCAATTTTTAATTATAGAAATGGGTGAAAATTTTAACAGAATAGCCAATTTGCTATTTTGATCTAACGTGCAGGGACAAATTTGCCCATTTTTTGAATAGATAGGACAAAATGTAACCCGACTCCTAGTACAATGGCCTCCATGATACTTTTATCATAAAAATCTATAATGTAAGATATTAAAGTCGAAGGATTTTCTTACTGTATGTACTATGTTTAAAAAGAACCAATGATGTATGATTTCCCTAAAAAACGACCAGAAGGATTTTGAGATAAAAATCATATTTTTTTTTGGGATTTAAACTAATAATGAATTTGGGTAAACTCAAAAAAAAAAAAAATAGTCACTTATGATTGATTAAATATAGGTTATGGCCATTGAACTTTAATTTGTTAAGTTTTGCTCCCTACCATGTCATCTGGTAACATTTTACTCAGTTATTCATATTTAGTTTTTTACTCAAAATAAAACCTAGTGACTCAATCTCTGTCTCTATCCTCACCACCATTCAAAACTCCAACCTCTAAACCTTGGCAAATCTACACCATAGCCCACTGTAAACCGAGACCTAATCTCAACTCTAACAATACATTTTCATAGTCATCTAAATCAACCCACCAACTTCAACCTCACCGAACCATTACTAGCAAAGTTCCCACAGCTCTCAACTCCAGCTAATCATCACCAACCTTTCTTACCATTCACTCTCATTGACATTCTCCTAGCTTCCACTCACCCATTATCTCCATCACCAATCTCTTCCCTCAGCATAGTCTCGGCCTCAACAACTCCCATCCCGTTTCCCATTAACGGTCACAAACTCCAACTTAAACAAGTAAGCTTTCAACTCTCCCTTCACCATAGTTGGCATCAACAACACCCATCCTCTAACAGTAACGGCAAATATATTCGACTTAGTCCGAACAACTAATAAGGTAACCAAATTTTAACTTCATTATACAATTCAATTTGCTCTTTATCGTGCTTATTTCATCATTAATTTATAAATTCAACATAGAATATAACATGTACAAACTCAATTTTATAACAATTCCATATATTAAGTAAGTCATGCAATTTTCTATTCTATTCAATTTAGTACTTGTTTCGATATCTAATCTAAATCACATCAATTCGGTTCAAGAAATCATCAATAACTCACCTCTAACATGTAAAGTGATATAAACATGCAGAAAATAAATGGTTTTCAATTCATAAAAATACAAACCAAAATTCTAAGTTAGTCATCAATGACTTTGGATTTTCATTTCCTTCTCAACGAATCTGAGTCGACGTTAGCTACGAATTGTCATAGAACATATAGAACTGTCAATAGTCAACAAATTCCCAATCAATTGTCAATTTATAAAAAAAAAATTCAATTTATTAAATTTAGTCCCTGAAACCAAGACTGACATAACTTTCAATTTAAAACTTTGGATTGAAATTCAATTTCATTATTACTTATTACAGACTTCCTATTTCTTATTCCTACTTCAAATTTTACGTTTTATTCAATTTTTCCCTAATATACTAAACTATCAATTAAGCTTTACAATTTAGTCCTTTTATTAAGCTAAACTTAATTTCTAGCAATTTAACACCTAAAACTTCAAGAAATCAACAATAACAATTTTTTAAAACTTCAACAATTTTAAAATTGGTACATGGGCTAGCTAAATCAAGCTCCCACGACCTCAAAACTTTTTCTACAAGAAAATGACTTGGAAATGCTTACCAATTATGGATCGAATTGATTGAGCTTCAAAATTGGTTTTTTTTTTTAGGATTTTAGGCTTTGGACGACAAGGAAGAAGAAAGATGAACAAATTTCCACTAAGGTTTAATATTTATACTTTAATCTAATCTTTAATTATCTAGTTAACTTAATTTAATCAAAATTTATTAACTCAATCTATCATTAATCAAAATAAGTGGATTCTTCCATCACAAAGCACCAACTCATATTTTAAAATGATTTATTGTCATTTTGAACCTTTGGTTAATTGCAATTGAAGTCCTCAAGCCCATTTCTAATTAAAAATATATAACAATTGGACTCTTACAATTTAGTACCGGTATGATGGTATTGCTTCTTTTTTTTTCACAATATTTGTTAAGAATTTGCCATACACTCAAATGTCCATTTTTAATTAGATTTCTAAGTTATCTTATATATTCTCTACATAAAAGTATCATCAAATACTATAAATATTACTCTTGAGATATATGAAATATTTAATATTTAAAAGTTTGGAGAAATTTTTTATAAGATTAATTGACCTTAATCAATATTCAAAATTTTATATAGTGCACGTGATTAAAATAAGAATACTATTCATAACATTTATTTTCTTTAAAACGTATCAACGATCACCCACCATGTCTTCGAGTGAAACAAAGATAAGCAAATCTATATCACCAATAAGAGTGATAAACATGGCCATTGAAAATGTGGAGAGAAGTTGTTTGTATTTTTGTTGTGTATGACTATTAGGCACCGGACTAGTCAACACCCCCAAAATTCGCCAAAACTATCTCATTTTAAGCACTTTAAATTTTGTCTCATTTTCATCTTTAAGCATCAACAAAAATATATCTTACTTTTTTTCTTAACCTTTTTTAAAAAACATAAAAGATGGAAAAGTTTCCTTTCGTTGTGTTCTCATTGGCTTTAGTGCTCTCAGTCCAATTCGTAGTGGGACAAGACGAGAAGGCTTTAGATGAGGCAACATTGTAATGTCCCGAAATTTATGGGTATCGTAAATCGTGTTTCTGGCTTACTATTTTCAAAAATCGGGTTATGTTAGTTGAGTGACTAATTAGATTTTGGTTAAGTGAATTAGCTTGAATTAAGGTTAATTTAGTATAAGACTAGATTGAATAAAGTGTGAAAGTTGAATTATAGATTATAGAAAAGTGATGGGACTAAATTAGCAATTAAACCCTAAGTGACAAGTGTGTGTTAATAGTGAATTACATGTGGAATGGTTATAAAACATATATTAGTAATTATTAAAATTTTCTTATAATTTAAGTAAATAATATTTTAATATTAATTATATTATCATATTACATTAGTTAAAATAAAAATAAAAGAAACAAAAGAAAGAAAAAGAAGAATAAGAACAGAGGGTGAAAAATGAAATAGGAAAAAAAGAAGGGAGAAAAGAAAGAAAAAGGAGAAATTGAGGTTTAAAGGTTTGAAGCTTAATAGGTAAGTCAATTCGATCCCTTTCCTTTTAATTTTTCTGTTTTATAAGCTTTAAAACAAAGATTTATTGAAATAAAGTTGAGGTTTTGGAGGTTTATAGGTTTTTAAGCATGGTTCATGTTGAACAAGTCGTTGAATTAGGGATTTAATTGAATGAATTTCAAGTTAGAATTGATTAATGGATTAACTTGTAAAATAAGCTATAAGTTCTATATTTGAGGGACTAAATTGAAAGAAACTTGAGATTAGGGTTTTACCATGAATATTTGATGGTTAGGGTGAATATGATAGGAAATTGAATAGAAATAAAGTATGAATTGAGTGATAAAAGTAAATGAGTTAATTAGGATCAAATTGAAATTAAAGTTTGAATTAAATAGAAATTCAATTATTTATTGTGAATTAATGTTGTATTAATAGTGTAAATTGTTTAATTTCCGTAGCTAACGTAGTACCGGAGACATTGACAAAGAAAGTAAAAAAGAAGGTTGACGAATAGTAATCCAAGAATTACAGTTTGTATTTCTATAAACCGAACTTAATAATTAATTGTTGCTTTTATTATTTAATGCGTTTGGTATTGGATCGAAATAAGTTGTGAATGTTGAATCGAAGTGTGATTTGACTGTTATCTGAAACTTGAAAGTGAATTGAATACCCTATTAACAGTTTCGAGCTAAGTTGGACATAATTGGCATGCCATAGGATTGGAAGTGTTCAGGGATACTTCGACCTCGAGTGGATGAGGCACTATAAGTGTCATACTGTTACTGTTACTTCGATTTAATCTGATGAGATACTGAGTACTATACTGTTACATTTTACTTCGACAAAATCGATGAGGCACTAAGTGCCGTACTGGTGTGTTGGTTGGATCCGTGTATCCGTCCAGGTCTGAATTATGTTAATAGGGGTAATCTACTGTACTGAATGATTGTATTACTGTATTGAATAACTAAATGTTATTGATTAATATTTAAATGAATTGAATAATTCCTTGAGAATGAGTTGTGAAAATTAGTTATTGTTATGAAATTGGAATTTTATAGTTTAAATGCGTTGAATTAATAATTGATTTAAGTATTGGTTTATAGAAATACCACTAAGTACATACTCAGCGTACGGTTTGTTTCCGTGCACAGGTTAGGTACGAAAGTGACTAACGACTCAGCATCCAAGCCGATCCCGAACTCAAATACTTGGTGATGTATCTTTATTTTGAAAAAAATGGAATGTACCTAGGGTGTCTTTTGAAGTCATTTTGAGATGTGAATTTTATAGATGTATATTAATGATGTATAAGATGATATTGGTTGGTTTGTACATATAAATATATGTTTATAAAATGTTCATTTACGTAGTTTAACTTGAATTGGTTTGGATGGTATTTAAATAGAATGTTTAGAAATTTATGTTTAACACTTATAAACATACACGAATTAGATTGTTATATTGACAGTTTTGATATGTTTAGATGTATTTAATCATGTTTTGGATTGATTGAAAGATTGGATTTTAAATTGCTTGTTATTCAAGGTTTGCAGGGTTGGTAAACTTGAACTATAAGGCTCATTTTGAGTCTACACAGCCTAGCACACGGGCGTGTGATCAGACCGTGTGAGACACACAGCTTATGCATGGGCATGTGGTTAGGCCGTGTGTCCCCTGTATCTTAAATATTAAGAACAGAATGCTCAGGTATTGCAACATGGGTAGAGACATGGGCATGTGTCTCAGCCGTGTATGGTACACAGCCATAGCACACGGGTATGTGCCCTGGTCGTGTGAAAACTGCATTAGATTCGAATGCAAAATAATTCCACAAG
Organism: Gossypium arboreum; assembly: GCF_025698485.1. Taxonomy (NCBI): domain Eukaryota; kingdom Viridiplantae; phylum Streptophyta; class Magnoliopsida; order Malvales; family Malvaceae; genus Gossypium; species Gossypium arboreum. The sequence goes on along the minus strand of NC_069070.1, from coordinate 122,485,632 downwards.
GGCTAAGCACACGGTCGTGTGTCTTGGCTGTGTAAAACTAATTTGTTCATGAGCAACAAGTCAGAGAGTTACACGGGTAAAGGATACGGGTGTCTCCTGGTCGTGTGAGTCATACGGAGTGACAACACGGGCATGCCTTAGGGACACACGGGCGTGTCTCATAGACCACACGGGCATGTGAGTACTGTTCATAAGATAAATTTTGGAAATATTTCGAAAAACTTTATAAGCTTCTGATCAGGTTCTAATTTGTTTTTAACATCTTCTTTGGGCCTCGAAGGTCCATTAAAGGGTCAATAAGACAAATTACTGAACTGTATAATGAATAATTTTATATAATTCGTGTTTTAAACTGCAATGATTGGTAATGCTCCGTAATCCTGTTCCGATGCTGGAAAAGGGTTAGGGGATGTTAAAAGCATCCCCGAAAGTTGAAGATGTACTTTGAGTTCAGAGGTTGCTAAACTCGTTGAAAACTTTAAAAGCTCTGCTGGAGATGATTCCCAGAGTGTGGATTGGCCAACTTTTAGCTTAGCTGATGAGATTGCAGCTTCTTCAGAATCAGAAGTAGAAGTTGCTACTGAATCTAACGGCGAGATGAAGAGGAAAAGGGCATCGTAAACCCCGATGATGTATAAAAAGCAACATCAAACCCAATTTTTTTTAAAGAGATGGCTAAAGTCATTAAAAATAATAAAAACAATTTAGAAAATAGTAAAGGCAACATCCATAGTTTTTTGTAAAATACGTCATGCAATAATTTACTTTTAAAAATAAAAAAAGTTACTTTCACATTGGTTGGCAGATTTTTTTCACTTTTTTCTCAATTATATACACGTTTCCAATAGATATATTTATTTTTCATTTTAACAAAGTAGATGACATATTTTATTTCGAGCAATTAATATTCTTATATTTACAAAATAATCTTTTAATTCCTCTTTTATACAATTCAATTTATGCTTTATCATGCTTTTTTCATCATTAATTTATCAATTCAACATACAATATAACATATACCAACTTAATTTCATAACAATTTCATATATCAGGTAAGTCATGCAATTTTCTATTCTATTCAGTTTAGTCTCTATTTCGATATTTAATCTAAATCATATCAATTCAGCTCAAGCAATCATCAATAACTCACCTCCAACTCCATATAATCTAGAGTGATATAAACATGCAGAAAAGAAATGGTTCTCGAATCATAGAAACACAAACCAAAATTCTGAGTCACTCGTTAATGACTTTGGATTTTCCTTTCCTTCTCAACGAATCCGATTTGATGTTAGATACGAATTAACGAATCCGAGCCGACGTTAGATACGGATTAACAAATCAGAGTCGACGTTAGATACGGATTAACATAAAACATATAGCACTATCAATAGTCAACCAATTTCCAATCAATTATCAATTTATACAAAATTTATAATTTATTCAATTTAGTCCCTAAAACCGAGACTAACATAACTTTAAATTTAAAGCTTTGGATTGAAATTCAACTCCATTATTACTCATTAGGGACCTTCTATTTCTTATTCCTACTTTCAATTTTACATTTTATTCAATTTCTTCCCTTATATGCAAAACTATCAACTAAGCTATACAATTTAGTCATTTTCTTAAACTAAACTTAATTTCTATCAATTTAACACCTAAAACTTCAAGAATTCAACAATGAAAATTTTATAAAACTTCAACAGTTTTAAAATTGGTACATAGGCAAGCTAAATCAAGCTCCCACGGCCTAAAAAAAATACAAAAAAAAGGACTTGGAAATGCTTACCAATTAGGGACTGAATTGATTGAGCTTCAAAATTTGTTTTTTTTAGGTGTTTAGGCTTTGGACGACAAGGAAAAATAAAGATGAACAAATTTCCACTAAGGTTTTACGTAACACTCCAAAACTTGACCAAGAAGTTTTAACCGGATTCTAGAGGTCATATTCGCCACCGGAATGGCCCAAATCAGAACGCCGTTCAAATTTCCAAATTTCTTTTCAAAAACCATTTTCTTCTCATGTTTAACAAAAATTTCGTAATTACCCTATCTTACATTACCAAGCGTTTGTTTTCTCATAGCGTAAATAAATTTAAAAAAATTATCAAATCCTTATTCGGTTTGCAAACCTTTTAGATTTGAGTAAATTGTTAATCGAAATTCCAAAATTAATATTGAGTGAAAAATCCGATGTTTTACTATTGGTTGAAATTCATAAGTTGACAATTAAAATATGGCCAAAACAATCAATTGAAAATTGTCCATGCATGAGATTGTTGATCTTAATCAAAAGCGGAAACCATATCACAGTTCATTTAACTTATTTACAAATCCGATTGAAAATCAATATTCATATCTAAAAAAAATTATTAAAACCAAACTGAGAAAAGAAATTCTGAGACATTTGATTTGCTGAGTCCAACACCTAACCTTGCGGATTACCTGAAACAGGAAAACTAAAGGGTGAGCTACGAGGCTTAGTGTGAGTCTTGAATAGAAGAAAATAAGCAGAGTATAGTAGCAAACAATGTAGCGACAAGAATCGAACATTCATACAACAATCAATTTCTAATCATGTTAAAACAAAACATCACATTATGTTATCACAACAAAAAATGTAACCAAAACCAAATCCAACATATCCAACCGCTACACACCATCTCCAACCATCCGACACACACCAAATAAGGTATGCTAGACCCTTCCATCCTCTACACATCATATTTCGAGTTATGGTGGACCCATCCAACTGGAAAACACTTCAATATGGTCATTTGCCACTTGAATTATTACGGATTTACTGTTACGAATTTACCGCTGCATAATATCAATGCAACTTAACTGCCTAATCGAGCTTCCTTCATTTTAGAATCAAATCACAACCAATATACATATGCAAAACTTTCATTACATACAGATAAACATATCGAATCAGACTTATACCCAATCACAAAATAGCGGTAGTACAATTTGTGATAATTATAGCCAGTCATTTTCGTATACCAAGTATTATACACAATGTCATGTCATCAACTTAAACAAATAACCAAAATCAAATCTTAGAATTACATATGTATAAAAAAAATATTCTAGTAGAAATATGTCTTTCATAGACCTACCATAACCAGTATTCGGGTCCCAAACATTCCTACAGGGGCTTAACCATGCAAAGGAACACTCAGGGACTAAAACGAATCTATTTGCAAAAACAATGCCAAAACTGCAAAAATAGGACTGCACAGCTTTGTGGGAAGGTTCAGACCATGTGACAAGGGTAGACGGCCATGTGGCTGTGAGACACGCCTGTGTGACTGAGGTACATGACTGTGTAACTCACTGAACCGTGTGACAAAATTTCATAATTTAGAAGTAGGGGAGACACGATCATGTCTTAGGCCATGTGAAACCTCCCCAGGCCGTGTACGATTGACAAATTCCCTAATAGAGGTCACATGGCCATGTGGCCAACCCGTGTGACCAACCTCAGACCATGTGACAAGAAAATTACCTTAGCTTCTAAAGTGACATACGGCCGTGTGCACCGCCCTGTGCAGCACACGCCTATGTGGTCCAAAAATCACCCCCAAGTCTACTACAAATGTGACACCCCTAATGTGACCCTAGTCGGGAAGTGGTTTCGGGACCACAAAACCGAGTCATAAAAATAATTAGCTGTCATATTTGATGCTTATTATATGTATATATGCATGTGTGAAAATTTCATATTTGAATTTTGTTTAATTGTAGGTGAATTCTAGTAAATAGGACTTATGTGAGAAAATTTAGAAATGTGCTAGGCAAATGTAAAGTGGCCTATTAATGCATGTTATAGAAATGATGGGGTTGCATGTCAAATTGCCCAAAATTTGAGCTAGTGGCCGGCCATGCTATGGGTCATAGCATATTTTAAGCATGGTGTGTTAATGCTTCATGTTGGAAAGAATAAAATAAAAGAGTTAGTAATAAAATAAGGGGATGAAGGATGAAGAAAAGAAAAAAAAGTATCATCTTGTTCTTCTTAGCCGTACAAGAAGAAGAAAGTTTTTGGTTGCTTTAATTTTTGACTTAGAAGATGGCTAGAAGGAGGAAAAACTATGATTTTAGCTAGTTAGGTAGCTGAAATTTCAAGTAACCCGGTAATCCATCGAAGAAGAAGGAGAGGGCTGCAACAAAAAGAAAAAAAAATGGAGACAGCTTGCATGTTGAAGGAAACTAAGGATTTAGCTTGTTAGGAGTTGTATCCTAAGTTGCTTAAGAGCAAAGAGGATCAAAGTCGGATAGGGGAAAAGAGAAAGTAAACGAATAGCCGTGGACATCTAATCGTCAACCACTTCCGAGGTAAGTTTTAAGTGATTAAACATTGAGTAAATTCAATCATAATAGAACATAATGAGTTGATTTAATAAGATATGATGTGGCCATGATATGTTTTAAACTCAAATGGTAAGTTCATAAGTGTTTGGACTTGGAAATTTAAGAGCAAATTGTAACAATTTGCTTAGGACAGCAGCAGTAACGTGATTTTAGAAAATCACCATAAATTGTTGGTGTGGAATTATAGGCTGAATAAAATATGTAATCAAAGCTTAATTAGTCTAGTTCCTTATAAAAGAGGCCGTGTGAGCAAAGAAATTTCCTATAAAGAGATATTTAAAGTTGTGTGAGACAGTGTCAGAATGACTCCGAAATCCCCTGTTCTGTTTTTAGAAAATCGTTATAATTTGCACAAAAATGGTTATAAGGTAAAATTTATATTCTTAGACTCCTTAATGAGTCTAGTTTCAAATGAAATTGAATATAACACATTTTGAATTCTGTACAATGAGAAATATGATTCGTAGTGAGGAGTGGTCAGATTAGTCAAATAGTGAAACAGGGGAAAACTTTAAGAAAAATCTGGTATTGATTGGCCATACCTAAAATTCTGAAAATTTTATGGATGAAAGATACATGAGTCTACATTCGGGGAAAATTAACGGCAATTGATTTTGAGTTTTGTAGCTCCAGTTATAAACAATTTAGTGACTGTTGCTCAGGAAAACTGCTTGTAGTGAATATGTGATTTTGTTGTAAACTTTGATGAAACTATTTGAGTTGCTTATAAGCTATTGCTGAAATTGATGTACAAGAAAAATATGAAATATGTATGAGATATATATATGTGATAAGGCCTAATGGCCGATGTGATGAATGTGAAAGTGTGTATATATGTGATAAGGCCTAATGGCCGATGTGATGAATGTGAAAGTGTATATATATGTGATAAGGCCTAATGGCCGATGTGATGAATGTGAAAGTGTGTATATATGTGATAAGGCCTAATGGCCGATGTGATGAATGTGAAGGTGTATATATGTGATAAGGCCGAATGGCCAATGTGACGAATGTGAAAGTGTATATATGTGATAGGGCCGAGTGGCCAACTTGATGGATGTGGAAGTGTATAAATGTGATAAGTCCCGAAGGGCATTTGTGTTAGTACTATATCCGGGTTAAAACCCCGCAGGCTTTATGCGAGAATATTATCACCGATTAATGACCGTAGGCTTCGTGCTCGTACTATATCCGAGCTCTAATGACCCGATGACTACGTGTGGAGATTTTGTCCGGTAAGCCCGAACTAAAGGTTTTTTGAAGATTCAAGTAAAGCGTAAGATTATGCGACTTCACAATGACAATTAGTAATAAATACGCTCAATGCGTTAAGTTGGTCAGGTATGTATTTTGAGATTATATTTAAGTTTGATTTAGACTAAATCACAAGGTCGTTATGTGATGCACATGTGAGTAAAGCAATAAGACTGTTCTATGATTATTGTGCATTTGGTCAATGTGGGAAGTCAGGTAAAAATATGTAATGTACCTATGATCATAAGAGGTCACCATCAAGTGAGAATTTATCTGCCTATTACATATGATGAGATGTGCATATTCGGAAAAGGGGATGGTATGCCCGAAGGAAGAGTGAAATAAAAATACGAACAACTATGTTATAATTTGATTGTTATCTGTTGACACTGCTTGAAACTTACTAAGCATTGTAATGCTTACTCCGTGTACTTTGCTTCCTCTGTTTTATAGATCTCATTTGAAAGCTACAGGCTCGGGGATCGTCAGCAACTAGTCACATTATCACCATCCACTGTTTGGTACTGCTACGTTTTGGAATATCTTATGGCATGTATAGAATAGACTAGTAGTGAGAGGATATTTTGGTTAATGTATAGGACTACCCTTTTGTTGTAGGTCATGTACCTTTCGGTTTTGTGTAAATTTGGATAGCCATGCGAAAATGGCTTAAGTATACTGGATCATAGCATTATAATCGTTTTGTATGTCGTCCGTCGAGAGGTATGGAAATGTTGGTAACGGCTAGTCATGGGAATGGTTATTCATGATCACCTTTGGTATATGTATGACAAACTCTAGTTGATCCATGGAGGATCATGAAATAGGTAAAGTTTACCTTAAAAATAGATGCTGGCAGCAACAGTGATGTGGATGTGAAAAATCTCTAAAAATAGTAGGAATGGAATTAAATAGCGAATAAATTATGTAACCGAACCTTGATGAATATATTTTCATAGGAAAGTAACGAAACGATCATATGAACAATATGTTAAGAGATATTTAAGTTTTCGTGAGACAGGGCCAGAACAGTTTCTGGATTCCCTGTTCCGACTTTGGAAATTCATTATAAATTAAACAGAGATAATTAGAAGTCATGCCATATATGTACAGATTCCTTTTTGAGTCTAGTTTCCTTAGAAGCAAGCAGCATAAGCATTGAAGACCTGTACAAGGAGTTATCTAAGTCGCATTGCAGGAAGGTCAGTGTAGTCGAACCCTGTAACAGGGGAGACTTTAACTAATAAACTGTACTAATTGGCCCGACCAAAAATTCTAGAAAAAAATTTAGATGCATATATGAGTCTAGTTTCAGGGAAAAATCACGAAACTGATTTTCGAGTTGTGGAACTCAAGATATGATTTTTAAGGTGACAGTGACGCAGTTAGCCAACTGCCTGGAACTTTAAAAAAAAAAATGGACTGTGTAAGTAAATGGATTAAGCCGTTAACCCCTCGTGTCCGACTCCGGCGACGGTCTCGGGTACGAGGTGTTACAACAAAAACACAAAAATTTACAAAATAGGTACCCCAGATTACATATGTTTAAGAAAACACGCCTGAAAGACAATTCTAATGCACTAAAAATCAACTGATACACCTCAATTAAACTGACGCTTCTCCTACTCAAATCTGAAATGAACGAAAATGCGAAAGAGCAAAAAATCAAGAAGGATATTAAAATGATGAAGGGCATGGAATTACTAGACTTTAAAGTATTCCAACATCGAAACAAGGGAAAACTAAGGAATCGAATAAAAACTTCAAAGGACAAAGATGGTGGGGAAAAGAAGTATAGCAATAATCTAAAAATTGAGAAAAAGGAAGTGAATTGACGTGAGAACGTTTAGGAAACCTGAGAGAAAATTGTAAGGACTTGCTTTTTCAAAACTAAATTAAAAATAAAATAATATTTAAGAAAATCTTAACCAATCATTTTTTTTATTAGTTGAAACCAAAAACAAAATAATTGCTACTAAACACACTAGGGGATTCAAACACAAGACCAAACAGTAACCTAAAAAGCACATTATCACTAAATCAATAGGCTCATTCTTCTTTTTACAATGCAAAAATCAACTTAAAAGTCCAATGGTAACCATTGACTCACTTGCAACCCTGATGCTTCTAACCCCATTTTTGGGATATGACATTTTATATTTATACTTTAATTAAATCCTAAATTATTTAATTAATTTAATTTAACCATAATTTATTTACTTAATTTATCATTATTCGAAATAAGTGGATTCTTCCATCACAAAGCACTAACTTATATTTCAAAATGGCTTAATTGTCATTTTGGACCTTTGGTTAATTGTAATTGAAGTCCTCCAGCCCATTTCTAATTAAAAATCTATAACAATTAAACTTTTACAATTTAGTACCGGTATGATGGTATTGCTTTTTTTCCACAATATTTGTTAAGAATTTGCCACACACTCAAATATATATTTTTAATTTAGATTTCTAAGTTGTCTTATATATTCTCTAAATACAAGTATCATCGTACTAATATCACTTTGAAAGACTATAACTATCACTCTTGAGATATATGAAATATTTAGTATTTACAAGTTTTGAGGAAAAATATTTAAAAGATTAATTGACTGTAATCAATATTCAAAATTTTTATAGTACATGTGCTTAAAATAAGTATACTATTCATAACATTTTTTTCTTTAAAATACATCAACGATCACCCACAATGTCTTCGAGTGAAACAAAGAGAAGTAAATTTAAGCCACCAATAATAGTGGTAAACATGGCCATTGAAAATGTGGAGAGAAGGTATATGTATTAGGCAACAGACTACTCAAAGGCCCTCTAAATTCGGCAAAAATATCTCATTTTATACTCTTTAAATTTTGTCTCATTTTCATCCTTAAGTATCAATAAAAATGTATCTTACTTTTTTCCTTAACCTTTTAAAAAACATAAAAGATGGTAAAGGTTCCTTTCGTTGTGTACTTATTGGCTTTGGTGCTCTCAATCCAATTTGTAGTGGGACAAGATGAGAAGGCTGTAGATGAGGAAGTATCCCGGGAAGCCGATGATGTACTTTTGAGTTCAGGGGCAACTAATCTCGTTGAAAACTTTAAAAGATCTGCTGGAGATGATTCCCAGAGTGTGGATGGGCCAACTTCTGGCTTAGCTGATGAGATTGCAACTTCTCCAGAATCGGAAGTAGAAGTTGCTACTAAATCTACTGGTGGAATGAAGCGTAAAATGGCATAATAGACCCCGATGATGTTTAGAAAGCAACATCAAACCCAATTTTTTTTTAAAGAGGTGGCTAAAGCCGTAAAAAATAATAAAAACAATGCAAAAAAATAATAAAAGCAACATCCATAGTTTTTTTTGTAAAATATGTCATGCAGTGATTTACTTTTAAAAATAAAAACTTTAGTTTAACATTTGTTCGCTCATTTTTGTCACTTATTTTCTCAATAATATACACGTTCCCAATAGATATATTTAGTTTTCATTTTAATAAAGTAGATGACATATTTTATTTTGAGCAATTAATATTCTTAAATTTACAAAATAATCTTTTAATTACTCTTTTATACAATTCAATTTATGCTTTATCATGCTTATTTCGTCATTAATTTATCAATTCAACATACAATATAAAATATACCAACTTAATTTCATAACAGTTTCATATATTAGGTAAGTCATGCAATTTTCTATTCTATTCAGTTTAGTCTCTGTTTCGGTATCTAATCTAAATCATATCAATTTAGCTCAAGCAATCATCAATAACTCACCTCTAACTCCATATAATATAGAGTGATACAAACATGCAAAAAAGAAATGGTTCTCAAATCATAGAAATACAAACAAAAATTCTTAGCTACTAGTCAACGACTTTGGATTTCCTTTCCTTCTCAACGAATCTGAGTCGACGTTAGATACAGATTGACATAAAACATATAACACTATTAATAGTCAACCAATTCCCGGTCATGTAACGCCCCAATTTTCGCGAATTCTGTGAATGTTGGCATAGGTTTAATTATGTTAGTGGGCCTCTCCATGTTTAAGATAGAACCCGGTAATTTTAGTTAATTTTTATTCCATAAGAAAAAGGGAGTGAAATTATGAAATAGGACCTATGTGAAAATGTTTGAAAATGCTATAGGCTAATTTGTAGTGGCCAAATAAATAGTAGTGCAAAATAGGAGGATTTGTATGTCAAATTCCCCACTTTTAATGTAGTGGCCGGCCAAGGTGATGGATAGTTGATAATGTATGCATTTTAACATTTTAATAGTTAATGGATGATGGGCATTAGCATTTTAATAGTTAATGGATGATGGGCATGGTAAGCATTATAGGCATATTTTTATTGGAATTATGGCATGAGTATGGCACAAATATTAGTATATCATTTATGTGTCATAAAATGTTGAGTGATAAGAATAACAAAAGGAAGTAAAGGAAGGTTTTTGTTCATTCTTTGTTCTTCATAGCCGAATTTGAGAGACAGCAAATAGGGGAGGAAACCCTTGAATATTCAGTCACTAGGAGGGGGAAAAATTGAAGGTAAGTTCTTGGTACTTTGCTTCTATCTTGATGTTCATGAGTTCTTCTTGATTCTACCCTAACTCATGAAGCATATTTTGGTTTTTGGTTGTTGTTTCATGTTCTTTTGATGAAAAATGGAAGATAGGTGAAGTTGAGCCAAACAAATGAGCATGCATGTGACTTAGATGCTAAGGGGAAAAATCGGTTAACATGTTGTGCTTTAAAATGATGAAATGGAGATTATACTTAAGTAAAATCATAGATATGTGATGATTGATTGGTGATATACATGTTTAAATAACAAGCATGCAAGTTAGGTGTAAAAGAGTGATTTGGTAATAAATCTGCTTGGGACAGCAGCAGTAACGTGACTTTGGAAAATCACCATAAATTGTGGGAGATGAGTTAGAAGCTGCATAAATTATGTAATTAAATCTTAATGAGTGTAGTTTCAAATGGAATAACCGAGAACATATTTTGAATTCTGTACAATGAGAAATTTGATTCGTAATGAAGATTGGTCAGATTAGTCAAACAGTGAAACATGGGAAAACTTTAAGAAAAATCTGGTATTGATTGGCCATACCAAAAATTCTGAAAATTTTATGGATAGAAGATATATGAGTCTATTTTTAGGGAAAATTAACGGCACTTGATTTGGAGTTTCGTAGCTCCAGTTATAAATGATTTAGTGACTGTTGCTCAAGAAGACAGCTTGCAGTGAAATTATGATTATGTGGTAAACATTGACAAAAATTTGTTAATGAGTTGCTTATTGATTTCTTATAAGCTTACTATGATCTGTAGGTGTGGTTGGCCGAATATTGTAAGGGGTTAATACGTAGTTTTGTATTTGAATAGTTAGATTACCGTGTTAGTAATCCAATTGTAGGCGGTTCGTGTGTGGATCTCGTCGGCATATCGTCGCAAACAGGTGTGTAACTAACACCCTCTTTCTTAGTCTAGATCGGCAAAAGTCAAAAAGCCGAAATGCCGAAAACAGGTATTTTGTAGATTTGCGAGTGTGCGAATGCTCGTGAGGTAAATTGATTAATGTTTTTGGTAAGCTGCAATGTTTGGACTGCAAAGTGCATGATTTCTGTGCCCTCGATATTTTGGGCTTAATGGGCCAAAATTGGAATGATGGGCCAACGGGCCCAATTCGGTAAGAACCCTCGGTAGTGATTCTGTTAGTACGTGAAAGGTAGGAATATGCATGAAAAACCCTAAAATAGATAAATTACTGAAATACCTTTAAAAGTGGAAAATTTATAGTTTTACCCCTAGGAGATAAATTACCAAATACCCCTAGGTTAAATTGACCCAAATGCATGTTTGATCGTTGTTATTTCTTGCATGCCATGTTGTTATTATCGATGCATGGGATGGGATATTGACGGAGGAAGTACTGAAAGTGGCTTGTCCATGTCTTGGAGGCTTTGCCTCAATTATTGATAATTGAGTGACAAAGGCAATCTGTGGAGTGTTAATTTGGGTGGGTTGAGCTATTCCCCACATGGAGTGTATGGTGGTACGGGTGGAGTGTAGTGGTTGGTGGGTTGAGTAGTCTCCCAAATGGGCTTGCATATGTTTACTTGATGTTGTATGTATTTTGAAATGGGCCTATGGGCCATCTTTGTTATCTGAATAAGGGCTAAGGCCTAGTTTATTGTAATCTGAAAGGGCTCGCCCGATACCACTATTACTGAATGGGCTTAGGTGTAATGGGCTTGAGTGACTTGGGCTTTGAATGGGTTTTCCTTACATACTGAGTTTCCCAAACTCACCCTTCTTTAACCTTGCGGTGAGCCTTGATGTGGGTGACTTGGAGCCGGAGGGATTCAGAGTGGCCATGGTGAATACTTTTGGGTTTGAAAAGAGACTGGTTTTCTTAAGTTATTTTTAATTACTATTTAATTTTGGGTTGTAATAAGGCCATTTTAACTTTATTTTCTTATTTGATTTTTCGGGATTATATTATTAAAACAACTTTAAATTGATGGATACTAATTCAAATGGGCTAGACTCGGCGTGATTTGAAAACGATACTTGTTTTTTTTTAAAATAACACGACGTCACGAATATTCGATTTACCAAAGATAATCACTCAAAGAAATTTCCACTTGTTATAACCAAGTGTAGCAATGGATGTGGGCATGTCTAGGATTGGATCCAATCGAGAGCTTGGTACTTAAGCGACCTTCATGGCTCACCTCCTCATTATGGATACCTACACGGTGCCCGACTTCTATTCACTTGGTTAGTTTGACAAAAGTCACTTTTAAAACACTAAAAAGGGAACACGGGTTTTTGACTTCAAAGTGGCACGTCGGATTCGGCCTTAACATTTGGGCCGGGTTTGGGGTACTACAGGTCAATTATCAATTTATACAAAATTTTTAATTTATTCAATTTAGTCCCTGTAACCTAGACTAACATAACTTTAAATTTAAAGCTTTGATTGAAATTCAATATTATTAATACTCATTGGGGAAAAGATTGAGAATGCTACATTAGTCACCGAAATGGCGGGTTGCCAATGAGTATGAGAGGATTGCTAATCTTTCTCTCTCAGATTCAGATATAAGTAACAGAATGAGTGTGATTCTTAGGAAAGCTAATAAGACTTGGGCACTCAGAAAAAAATTAAGATTTAGTGTTCATGGTAATGAAGAAGAAGAGGTAATTGAGGAAATAATGAGAGTAGAGATTCAATAACTATGTTTCGAAATTAGTACGTGAGAGGTGCTCAGGTTTAAGTGGTTAATAAGCTGGTGATTGAAGCTCTCGTGCAGTTTTTGGTGTTGATAAGGGAAGGTGTTTCAGGAGTTTTTTCAGTTTTTTTGAAGTAATTAGGTGCTTAAAGAATAATAACTTTTAAGAAATATTGATGGCGTGAAGGGAATTATTGAAAGATATATAGGACGTTTTAACAGATTATGGAATGGCAAAGAATTTTTGTGATGGGTGTTTGGGATTGAATTGTCTATGACGACTTGGAAATGTTAGGGTGTGTTTATTGTTTATTTGATGTTTGGTTGCTTCAGGATTTTTTAGGTTGGCTTCAATCGATAAAGGATGTACATAAATAGTTACAAGAAAAAAGGGATTTATGTGTTAGTGGGAGTCTTAGTACTTAGTTGGATGATATGATGCTGTTTTGTTTGTTGGAATTTTTCTGGGTGTTGTTGTCTGAATAGGAGTAGGATGTCTGACTATTATTTTGGTTTGCTTACTGCTTATGGTTGTTTTTTGTTCATTGAGTGTAGGTTTTGCTTAAGAGGTTTGTGTTGGAGTAATTGGAGATGTATGATGTAACACCCTGAATTTGGGGCCTAGAAAAGTTGGGCTTTGAGTCTGGGATTCGGATAGAAGAAAACCTGAATAATGAAGAAGTTTTAAATATTATCGTTTAAGAAAAAATTAAATTAAATTACTACTAGAAAATTTTCTTGTATTTATTGTTACAGATATTTTAAATTTTTATGAAATTTTAATTAGTATTATGAGATAAAATTATTAATATTAGAAAAATATTCTTGTATGTATGTTTGAAAAATTTTATGAAAATTATTATTATTACTTCTTGTATTATTGATATTTGAAATTTTATTATTAGATATATTTATAAAAGTATTGTTGTTTTGGTGTTCGAATATTGGGCTGTGTTTAAATGTGTTAGTGGGCCTTTAGAAGGCCCAAGCCTAAGTTAAACACGGTAAAATATCAAGGTTGGATTTTAAGTGAATAGGAGACTTGGTTAAGTGGGCTTTTAAGAAGAACTTCGTAAATTACGACACAAATAAGGCCATGGTAAAGTGGCAAGGTGGCGCCACTAAGTTCCTAAAAAAAATGGCGTCTGGGAAGGAATTAAAGGTCCAGGGTTCAAGTTGCAAGATAGGCATATTGTTACTTTTTAATTTTAGGCATGTACCGGGCATGTGATCACTTAAGTGAATTTCGGCAAGGGCCTTAGGGAGGTTCGTCCGATTGTTTTAGTTGATATTAGGGTTAGGTTCTTTTTTTTTCTATCTTGGAGAATTAGGGTTAGCCACCTGAAAGCTTTCACTTTCATTCATCCTCTCTGAGTTCTCACAAAAGCCGAAAACGCAAATTCCTTCTCCTTGGTGCCGATTTCTTCTTCCTTTCTTTTTCCTTCATTTTCTTTCTTCCTTTTTGCTTTTTCTTCTAGCCAAAACCTTCTGATCACCTTACTCACCTCCTCTATTAATCCCATCCTCCACAAAACCTCCATAGTCGATTGCTATAAAAGCCGAAATCCCGGAAACTCACTTCTTGTGCCGATTTCTCCAAGCCAAAATCCTTCAGTTATTTTTGTTCTTTTTGATCAACTTTCATCTTCTCTAAACCCTTAGTATCTGTCGGCAACATTACTTCAAAGTTATAGCCTCAAATCGTCATCTTCTTCATCACTTAAAAAGCCGAAATACAATAGATTTAGGGACTTATAGCCGAAACTTCAGATCTCCTGGATTCGAGTTCTACTATCATTTAGAGGATAGATCTGTGTAGAATTCAAAGAGGAATAAGTGGTAAGTGCTCATCACCTCAGATCTAGTCTTATTTTACAATTTAGAAAAGCCGAAGTCCCTAAAATCTGGGGAGGCTGTCGATTTGGGCATAGGGCTTTAAGGGTCTTTAACCGATGGTTTATTTTGGTGATTAGTGTCTTCTAGAGGTTTGATCGAAGGCTTGGATCTTTGGAGCAACTAGACTTGGGCCTAGTCATCAGTTTTCGGCAAAAAGGTAAGATTCTAAAGGCTTTAGGGGCATGGTTCGAATATGGGTTACTGAATATTGGGATTGGTTGTTGTGGGTTGCAAACTAAGAATTGTGGTAATCAATTGTAGGACATCGTAAGGGATCTCAGTAGCAGTTATCGCGAAACAGGTGTGTATTGAACACCCTCTCATAGTTCAATTCGGCAAAAGCTGAAATGCCAAAATTCCAGTATTTCGTGGGCTTCTGAGTGTGCGAGTGCTCACAAGATGTTTAGAAATCATTAGATCTGAAATCACAAAGTGGTAAGTTAGTCGTGTGTGAAATTTCGTGCACTTCGATAATTGGGCCTCGATAGGCTAAAATTGGGCCCAATGGGCTCACGGGCCCATACGGGTTAAAAAATAAAAAAATAATAAAAATATATAATATAAAAAATAGGCAATAAGTATGTTCTATTAGACTGTAGAATCAAAACTGCTTAAACCGGTAAACTGGTCATAAAACTTGGGTTAAATGGGCTTAAATGGCTAATGGACACTGTAGGGCCCATTAGGGGTTTTAGGGCCCAATGGCTAAAATTGTGAAATTGAGACAAATAAATTATTGCGATGTCAAATGGGCTAGTAAGGACAGTAACATTCGTGAGAACCCTTAAAACTGATAAAATTACTGAAATACCTTTATAGGTGAAAAATTTACAGATTTACCCCTAGGAGCAAAATTACTAATATACCCCTAGGGTTAAGGTTGACCTGAATGCATGTTTGACTGTTACTATTTACTACATGCCATGTTATTATTATCTGATAAGGTTGACCTGAATGCATGTTTGACTGTTACTATTTACTGCATGCCATGTTATTATTATCGATGCATGGGATGGGTTATTGATGGAGGAAATATGAAAGTGGCTTGACCACGTACTGGAGGCTTTGCCTCAACTTACTGATATCTGAGCAGCTATGCTGCAACTGTGGAGTGTAGGGCTGGGTGGGTTGAGCTATTCCCCACATGGAGTGGAGGGCTGGTACGGGTGGAGTGTAGCGGTTGGTTATAGGCTGGGTTGGGCTTGCATACACGAATATGTCTGTTCTGTTCTGGAATGGGCCTACGGGCCATACTATTATTTGAAAAGGGGCTAAGGCCCAGTTTAGCGTATTCTGAAAAGGGCTTCGACCCAGTACCCGCGGTTATCTGAATAGGGCTTAGGCCCAATGGGCTTGAGCTGACTTGGGCTTTGGATGGGTTTTCCATATACAATGAGTTTTCCAAACTCACCCCCTTTCTCTTCCAACCTTGCAGGTGAGCCCTAGTGTGGACTTAGAGCTGGGCGGGATTCAGAGTGGCCACGAAGATTAAATTTCTGGTTTTAAATAAGTTTCAAGTAGCTTCCTTTTTAATTTTTGCATTTATTTTTGATTATTTCTATTTTGGTTAAAGTTGTAATAAGGCCGCTCTATTATTTTTATTTTGGTTTTTAAATTGGTTAGCTCTAGGGCGTGTTTTATAAAAATTACTTATTTTCAAAATATCACGATAACCGAGCAAAGCTTCCGCAATGTAAATATTTTCAAAGGAAATAAATATTTTAAATAGACTTAAACTTAATTTGTTGTTCGTGGACAAGTAATAAGCTTAAAGTGTGGCAATGGATGTGTGCATGTCTAGGATTGGATCATGGAAGAGTTAGGTACTTAATCAGTCTAATTGACTCACCTCCTCTTTTCTTGAATCCTACCTGGTGCGCAGCTTCCATTCACTTTAATTTAAAACAAAAATATTCTTTAAACATTGAGAAAGATTTTAGATAAAACATGACTTCTCTAATAACGCTTCAATGTGACACGCCAGATTTGGTCGTAACGTCTAGGCTGGGTTTGGGTGTTACATATGAATGGTGAATTGTTGTGTAGATGGAGGAGGATTCGGGTTTTGTTTGGGTTAGGTTGTTTCATTTAAATGTTGCTAGGGTTATTTTTATTGTGTTTGTGTCATGTAATGGGGTTATGGTTGCGGGTCGATTGGGGGTGATCTTTTTTCCTGATTGTTTTTTGGTTTTATTTTCTAGCTATGGTGCAGGAGAGGTCATGGAAAGGGTGGTCATATTGGCAAGTAATGGGGTTGCAGTATTGGTTAAGGTGTTGAGATGGAAAGAGTAGGTTTTTTTTTTAACAATGAAATGCAATTCAATCAAAGTATCAGATTGGATGTAAGTTTGTCGCATTCAGTCGTGGTCGTTTTGGGAGCTGTTCATGATTTTGGGAGGTAATTTTGGTTATGGTTGTGGTACGAATTGAAATCACATGTCGAGGTTTGTATGGTGCGATGGTTGTTTCGTTTTTTGTAGGTTTCCTGTTGTTTATTTTGTGTGGAGCTTTTTGGTTTCATTGTTGGGGAATTCTGTTGTGCTCTTTTATGTTTTTGGCTTTGTTCCGCTATTGTTGTTTTACTTGTCGAACTGGTCAGGTTTGGTGATCCCAATGCCTTATCTTGTAATCATATGACTGAGTAAAAAAAAAAAAAGTCACCAAAATGGCTATGCTAACTTATGTTACTTTTGAATACCTTAAATAAACTCACTTTAGGGACAAAATCGTAGTTGTTCTTTGAGTTAGTTTAAAAAACATTCATTATTAGGTCATATGTATTTAAGATTAATTTTATTATTGACAGTGTTTTTTAGAAAAAAAAAAGTTTGTTCGTTGCTTTACTTTGTAAAAACTTGATTGTGACAGCCCAAAATTGACCCTAGTCGGAATGTGGTTTCGGGACCACAAAACCGAGGCATAAAAATAATTTAAAATTTATTTTGATGCCTATAATATGTGTGTGCTCATGTGTGCCATTAAATGATGAATTGATAGTGTGGTGATTTCTAACAATTTGACTTTGTGTTTGTTTATAGCAATGGATCCCGATCCCAACCGAGCAATAGTGATGATGTGGAGAGTGTGGCGCTGCTCTCCGCGCAAGGGAAGGGGCGGCGGACTCTCAACCTATGGCCAACAATCCGAATGATGAGGCTAGGCAAGCCTTTTATAGTCGATGAATGATTGGTTTAACCAATACATTCGAACTAACACTACTGTTTCACAACCTCCATTCCCGACAAACGCAACCCCGCACCTACAATACCTCCGATGAATCGACCAAATAAGGTCAAGTAAGCCCCAATCGATGTGATTCAAAACATGGGGCCCTTGAATTTAAAGCTACGGATGACGACGATGCCGAGCAAGCTGAATTTTGGTTGGACAACACTATCCGGTGCTCGATGAGCTATCTTGTACACCGATGAGTGCTTAAAGTGTACTATCTCCTTGCTATGCGATTCCGCCTACTATTGGTGGAGTACTCGACTTGATTGTGCCTAGGAGCAAGTAACTTGGGAGTTTTTCCAAACCGAGTTCAAAGAAGTATATCATCGAGATTCATCAACCAAAACGAAAGGAATTTCTTGATCTTAAGCAAGGCTCTATGTCCATCATCGACTACGAGCGAAAATTTGTTAGACTCAGAGATATGCTCGGAATGTGTTTCGTCCGAAGCTATTATGTAAACGCTTCGAGGATGGGCTGAATGATGATATGAGGATGTTTGTTGGCATTCTCGAAATACGAGAGTTCGTAGTACTTGTTGAGCGAGCTTGTAAAGTCGAAGAGCTTAGAAAGGAGAATCAAAAGTTGATGTGGGAACCGGAGAATTTCAAAAGGTCCTCGGAAAGTCTCTTCAACAGCATCGAAGAGATTTGAGAAGATGTGAGTCGGTCTAGAGGCGCTTCAGCCTTTTTAGACGAGATCGTGATCGACCCCGTGGGTATCGAGGCACCGGTCTCCGGTGTTGGGAATGATCGTCGAAACCAAATGGAGTGTCGACATTGTGGCAAATAGCATTCGGGAGCTGAGGTTCCGTGATCGCTCCTACTATAAGTGTGGATCGGCCGACCACTTTATCAAGGATTGCCCGAGGTTGCTTGAACAAAATGTAAGTCGAGTGGAAACCCGGTGCTACCAACGCTCAAGTAGGCCATCCAAATCTGAGCAATGCTAGTGGCGGTCGAGAGGGTCGAGATGCTACAACAAGACCCGAGGCTCGTGCTCTGCTAGGACTTATGCCATACGCGCACGCGAGGATCTTGCCTCACCGGATGTCATTACCGGTACTTTCACTCTTTTCGATACTAATGTGATTGCTTTGATTGACCCTGGTTCTACTCATTCTTATATATGCGAAACCTTAGCATCCAAGAAGACTTTGCCTATTGAGTCTCATGAGTTTGTAATTCGGGTGTCAAACCCCCTGGGTCATTACGTGCTTGTCAACAAAGTGTGTAAGAAAAGTCCCCTAGTATTTCGAGGTTCTTGTTTTCCGGCGGACTTGATGCTTTTGCCATTCGACGAATTCGATGTTATTCTTGGTTTGGATTGGTTGACCATGCACGATGCGGTTGTAAATTGCAAAAGCAAGACTATCGATCTGAGGTGCGCGAATAACGAGATAATTCGGGTTGAGTCTACGGACTTAAAGGGGTTGCCAGCTGTAATTTCAGCAATGTTGGCCCAGAAATATGTAAGAAAAGGGTGCGAAGCGTACCTTGCGTATGTGCTCGATGACAAGGAGTCAGAAAAGAAACCCGAATCTGTGCTAGTGGTTTGTGAATACCCGGATGTTTTCCTTGAAGAATTGCGGGTTTACCATTGCTCGAGAAATAGAGTTTGGCATCGAATTGGTACCGTACCACTCCAATTTCGATAGTTCCGTATCGTATGGCACCAATGTAATTAAAGGAGTTGAAAGCTCGGTTGCAAGAATTGGTGGATAGAGGTTTTGCTCGTCCGAGTTTTTCACCTTGGGGTGCGCCGGTGTTGTTTGTGAAAAGAAGGATGGAACCATGAGGTTCAGATCGACTATCGTCGACTTAATAAAGCGGCGATAAAGAACAAATATTCGTTATCACAGATCGACGATTTGTTCGATCAACTGAAGGAACCTCGGTGTTCTCGAAAATAGATTTGAGATCGGGCTATTATCGATTCATGAATTTGAGATTCGGACGTACCCAAGACCGCCTTAAGCGAGATATGGTCACTACGAGTTCCTAGTGATGCCGTTTGGGCTTACTAATGCCCTGCGGTATTTATGGATTTGATGAATCGATCTTCGACCATATTTGGATCGGTTCGTAGTCGTGTTCATTGATGACATCTTGGTCTATTCAAGAAATGAGATCGAACATGCTGAACACTTGAGGTTAGTGCTGCAAATTCTACGGGATAAGCAATTATATGCTAAGTTCAGCAAGTGTGAGTTCTGGTTAAGAGAGGTTAGCTTCTTGGGGCATGTGATATTTGCATCGGGCATTCGAGTCGACCCGAACAAAATTTCAGCACCGCCTTTCACCCCTAAACCGATGGTCAATCCGAGCGGATAATTCAGATACTTGAGGATATGTTGAGATGTTGCATCCTCGAGTTCAGTGGTTCATGGGAACGGTATTTGCCTTTGATTGAATTCGCTTACAACAACAGCTTTCAATCAAGTATTAAGATGGCACCCTACGAGGCTTTGTACGGTCGTAAATGCCGTACACCATTGTTTTGGACTGAGCTCGGTGAAAGCAAAATTTTTGGGGTGGATTTGATTAGAGATCTGAATGAAAGTGAAAGTAATCCGTGAAAGTCTGAAGATAGCCTCCGACCGTCAGAAGTCGTACGCGGATCTGAAGCGTAAAGACATCGAGCATCAGGTGGGGGATAAAGTGTTTCTCAAGGTTTCGCCTTGGAAAAAGATACTCAGATTCGACCGTAAGGGCAAGTTGAGCCCGAGGTTTATTGGGCCATATGAGATATCCGAGCGAGTCGGTCCAGTTGCATATCGTTTGATTTTGCCCCTTGAACTCGAAAAGATTCACGATGTCTTTCATGTTTCGATGCTTCGACGCTATAGATCTGATCCATCGCACGTGATTAGTCCATCAGAGGTTGAAATTCAAGCCAATATGAGTTATGAGGAAGAACCGATTCGTATCCTATCACGTGAAGTGAAAGAGTTGCGAAACAAGCGGGTTCCGCTAGTGAATGTGTTATGGCTCAAACACGGGATAGAAGAAGCTACTTGGGAAACCGAGAACTCTATGAAAGAGCGATACCCAACCCTATTTACCGGTAAGATTTTTGGGGACGAAAATTTCTTAAGTGGGGGAGAGTTGTGACAGCCCAAAATTGACCCTAGTCGGAATGTGGTTTCGGGACCACAAAACTGAGGCATAAAAATAATTTAAAATTTATTTTGATGCCTATAATATGTGTGTGCTCATGTGTGACATTTTTGATGATTGATTTAGTGTTATAAAGGTGAATTCCACTAGAAAGGACTTAGTAGTGAACTTTGAAAGTACGATAGGAAATGTGTGATGACTAATTAAAGCATGCATGCAAAACAATGGACTTGCATGTCAAATTCCCCTTTTTAGGTGGTGGCGGCCATGACATGGTTTATGGGCAAAGAAAACATGTTGAAACATGTTTTGTTAATGGAGCATGAAAGAAATGATTAATAATTAGATGTGAGAAGAGAAACAAAAAAAAATGTGTGTGAGAGTGTAGCATTCCCCCATTGCCGTGCAACTAAGAAAGAAAAAAAAAAATTTTGTCCATCCTTGTTCTCTCCTTTTTGGCCGAAAATACTAAGAGGAAGAGGAGATTTTTGCTTCATTTTCTTTGTTTAGAAGAGATCTAGAAGGAGATTTGGCTAAACTTGCATCAAGATTAAGCTCAAGAGCAAAGGGGAACTAGCTCCAATAAAGGAAAAGAAAAGGTGATTGAATAGCCGTTGGAAGCGTTCGATAATCTCCAAGGTAAGTTTTCGAGTATCGAAACTTAGATTTTGATTCGATTGAACAAAGTAATAAGCAATCAAAATTGTGCCTTGTATGTGGCCATTGAGCCGAAATGATATTCTTGATTAAGTAAATTGTGCATAAAAGTTTGTTATGAAATTGAAACAAAGATGTGTATGAATGTGCGAATTGTGATATCCGGGCTAAGCCCGAAGGCAATTGTGCGAGTTGTGATATCCGGGCTAAGCCCGAAGGCAATGGTGCGAGCTATGATATCCGGGCTAAGCCCGAAGGCAATTGTGCGAGTTGTGATATTCGGGTTAAGTCCCGAAGGCATTTGTGCGGGTTACCATAACCGGGCTATGTCCCGAAGGCGTTTGAACGAGTAGCTATATCCGGTTAAACTCTGAAGGTATGTGATTTGAAAATTATAAGCTTGCTGGAAAATTTTCAGTTAATGCACTTGTGAAATTCCCAACAACAAGGTATGTGTTGTGTGTGCTTTGCACACTAGGAGTAAGTGCGTATGAATATTTGCTCCAATGATAAACGAGTTATCGGCCTTAACTAAGCCATTATTTGTGTATGAATATAAGAGTTGGGATTGTGAAGTAAGCATGTCATTGAGAAATTGTGCATATGAATTATTGTTTAGCTACTTGAATGCTATGCTTTGGTTGTGTGTAAATTATGGCTCGAAACTTACTAAGCATAAATTGCTTACTCCGTTCCTTTGTTTCTCTGTTTTATAGATTTTGCTCGTTAGCGATCGGATTCGGGATCATTAAAGTCGAAGTCATCTACACTATCAAAGCCTCCATTTTGGTATAATTTTGGTTGAACTTTGAAATGGCATGTATAGGACTACCCTATTGTTGAAGTCATGTACCTTTCGGTTTGTGTAAGCTTGGATAGCCATGCGAAAATGGCTTATATCGTTTTAGTATGATTCTATAATCGTTTGTATGATGATCATTATGGGGTATGGAATTGGTTTGAAAAGATTAGCCATTGGAATGGTTAATCATGATCACACTTTGTGCTATGTATGCAATAAGGGCCAATTGAATCGTGGAAATCATGAAATTAGTAAAGGTTACCTTGAAAATAGATGCTGGCAGCAGCAGTGGTGTGGTTTTGAAAAATCACCAAAATTTGTAGGAATGGTATTAAATAGTTAATAAGTTATGTAATTGAACCTTGATGAGTCTACTTTCATATGGAAGAAACGAAACGGTCATAGAAGTTACATGTTAAGAGTTATTAAAGTTATTGTGAGACAGGGCCAGAACGGTTTCTGGGTCCCCTGTCGCGACTTTAAAAATTTACTATAAATCATCCAGAAAGAATTAGAAGTCATGCCTTATATGTACAGATTCCATTTTGAGTCTAGTTTCATTAGAAACAAACGGCACCAGCATTAAAGCCCTGTACATAGAGATATTCAATTTGTAACGCGCGAAGGTCAGAGCAGTCGATCCCTGTAATATGGGTTACTTTAACTAATAAACTGTACCAATTGGCCCGACCAAAAATTCTAGAAATAAATACATGGAAGGATATATGAGTCTAAATTCAGGGAAAATTTACGGAACCAGTTTCCGAGTTTTGAAACTCGAGATATGATTTTTAAGGCGACAGTGACGCAGTTTTCCAGCCTGTCTGGAAATGCCAAATTGGTCAGTGCTTTAAGAGGATTTAGCTCGTTAACCCCTCGCGTCCGACACCGGCGATGGTCTCGGGTTCGGGGTGTTACATTGATGTTAACTAATGCAGCGGAAAAACCATTATTCATATCATTTTGGAAATCTAGTCACTTTATCAATTTGTTTTTTCAAAACTGGTTTCTTTCCATTGCAACGAAAATTACAGAACAATGTCAAATTTTACTTAAGCCAGATATTATGCATTTTCTGGTTGTTATGATTGAGTAATTCATTCATGCAAAAATCCCCAAATGAAAAATTACCAAAGCATAGACCATAAATAATTAAAAATTACAAACCCAAAACCAATAGAGACTTAATAATACTTAATAAAAATCGTTCAAGGTAATTCTCCGTATGTCGGGTTCAGTCCAGTTTTGAGGTTTACTTGAAAATTTAAACACTATGGGAGTTGAGCTTAAGAAAGCTCACTTGATTCGGACAATTAATTAAACGAACATAAATATCAAATATAGTGAAACATATTAGCATTAACAGAAGAACACATAACTGTCATTGGAATTTCATATCATTTCAGAGCCATTATCAAAATTGATGTCAAACGGTGTATGAGCATAGGTCATCATTCATTCAAGTAATAAGAATTAATTTTGATACCATTCAATACAACACAATACAATACATAGCATAAATCAATACCATCCGAGTATGATGTGAGCATGATGCATTGCAAAAAGGTTCCTACCCAAACCATCTGCTACACACCACGAGTTCCCTAGAACCTGTCTGCCTAACTCCAACGTTTGCAAGCAAAGCTCGATGTGGTAGAAACCACCGTATAACATAAATGCAGAAAATATGTCGAATAACATATAATGCGATAAAATCACCAATCCCCTTGGTACTCCAAGTGAAGTGCACTAACTGTGTATAAATGTAACACCCCTACCCGTATCCATTGCCGGAATGGGTACGAGGCATTACTGGAGTTTATTGAACATTTTCAGATAATTTTGAGTCATTTATTATTCATATTTTGAAAACATAACGTCTCTTTATTGGGCCCTCGAAGCCCCAAACATACATTAAAAACCAACCGGAATTAAATCGGGATCATAAAAAAAATTTCGCAAAATCTTAAATTTTATTTTCATCTAAGTACTTACCATTTCAATGCTTCTTATAATTAAACATGTTACCATTCAATCAATAGCTTGACCTTTGTCTAAGCGTCAAGCCACATCATTGTTAGTATACTTGCACATATTTCATATAAATTCAACATTGATATACTTATTTTCTCGACATGTCACACTTGAGTTTAATAATTGTCTTTACTTACATAATTTCCTTGTATCAACATATCAAAGATAATCATATATGTACATGTCATGAAACATATCATTCTCTTACCGTTTCTTCATAAGCATATATCATTCATTTCATTATATCAATATTTCATGCTCCATCATTTCCATATATTTTATGTATATTTATTCCGGTAATAGCTTATATCAAACTTAACATAAATTATATTCCATGTACTTATACTTATTTCGTTTATCTATCTTCATAATTATTTCATATATCCATTCGTCATCTGATACATATTACCTGAATATCAATTGTTCAACAGATGTCATAGCGTCTCCCATCCACGGTCTTATTTATCTTTGACATGATGCCATAGTGTCTTTCAACTATGGTCTTACTCATTTTCATCATGTTGCCATGGTATCTTTCAACCATGGTCTTACACATTTCATATCAGGTTGCCATGGTATCTTTCAACCATGGTCTTACACATTTCATATCAGTCGCCATGGTATCTTTCAACCATGGTCTTACACATTTCATATCAGTCGCCATGATATCTTTCAACCATGGTCTTACACATTTCATATCAGGCTGCCATGGTATCTTTCAACCATGGTCTTACACATTTCATACCGAGAGCACACTCCATGAACCTCATCCTTACAATGGGATTACCGGTCAAAGCTAAATCCCAGTAATATAAACTCATAGAGTATTGTCGGATTACCATCCGGCTAAATCCCTACAACGACAATTACTCTAATGAGCTTGGATCTGAATTACTAGTCCAGGCTAAATTCAGACCCTAATTTGGATTACCCGTCCGGGCTAAATCCATTTTACACGTATTCTTCGGAAGGGCTATATCAGAATAGGATCACCCGTCCGGGCTAGATCCTTTTTACCGTCAATTCCTTTTCAGAGATCCATCGAATTTTCCTTTCACTCAACCGGGATTTATTTTCAATTTATATCGAGTATTATCAATATTTCATCAAATATCATGAATTGAACATTCAAATCATATTTTCATCACATAACCACATATTTCAAGTATTTAAAATATAATTCAGGTTACACCAACTTACCTCATTGCTTGTTTGTGTTTATAATTTCATTAATCCGATATCTTTTCTTTTCCATGATCAAGTCTCATATTTGAGTCGTCCGGATCTTTATAAATAAATTTGATCATCATTTTCATTCATTTCATATTCTAATGCATTTAATTAATGCTCTAGGCAAAATTATCATTTTGCCCCTAAACTTTTAATTAATGATGATTTCATCCTTAGGGTCAGGAAAATAAAATTCTTGCAATTTAATCCTTATTTTCAGCTATTATTCTCATACATATTGATAACAGTCCATGAATTCTATAAATTATCAGAATTTTCCATAATTTCAACACTTTTCAATTTAATCCCTAAAACATGTTTTCCCCCTATCTTGAACTAAATTAATAATTTTATCCAATTTTGTAATTTAAATAATAAAATAATACATTTCATGCAATTTGGTCACTTCTGACATTTTTACAAAATTTCCCATAAAGTTTTACTTTTATTCAATTTAGTCCCTGAGCCTAAAATATGCAAATTATCCATGCTAAATGAATATTCATATATGTTTTCCTCCTCCTCCTCTCCATTCCACATCCTTAATGTATATAACACACTTGTAAGTAACATTATCTATATATTTTTTTTATTTACTTTTATGAATATTCAAGCTGTCCATCTGTGTCATAGTCACTAAATTATTTATATCTGGATCTATAGAGCTCCAAATTAAGATCAAAAAATTTTCCCTGAAACTAGACTCATATATATTCTTTCCATAAAATTTTCAGAATTTTTGGTTTAGCCAATAAGTACAGTTTATTCTTTGAAGTTACCCCTGTTCTGTTGTCTAACAGTTCTGACCCTTCTTTACTAAAAATTAATTATATCCTCGTACATAATTTGAATGGTATTTCCGTTTATTTATATTTAAAATAGACTCATTCAAGATTCTAAACATATAAATTTAAGCCCATAATTATTTCTATCCAATTTTTGATGATTTTCCAAAGTCAGAATAGGGGAACCCGAATTCATTCTGACCTTGTCTCACAAAATTCATTATATTTCATGATTCACAAATCCATTACTTACACCATTTCTTCTATAAGAAATTGGACTCAATAAGATTTAATCTCATATTTTATTCATCCTATAATTCGATTTCTAAAATTTTTGGTGATTTTTCAAAGTTAAACTACTGCTGCTGTCCATAACTGTTTTAGTGCAAGATATTAATTACCATGTTATAACACCCTTATTTTCTTTTTCTACACCATTTCTCATCACTTTCTCTTATTTTCTCTTCACTAACATATCAAGAACATAGGACCTTATGTAAGAAAACTCTACTATAACATTATTTCCATGCTTTGTTAATAATAACAAACTTAAAAACATATTGAAATCTTGATGTACTTACCTTTTCTTATTGACTTCAATCTTTAACTTGATTTTTCTCTCTCCTCCAGCTTCTATTTCTTGAATCCAACTTGATATTCTTGCTCCCCATCATCTCCTTGCTATCTTTCTCTCTTGATGGCTATGGAAATTCTTTCAATTTTTAGGTGAAAATAATGATTTTTGGAGGAAGGACTAAATTGTAAGAAAAGAAAAACTTTCTTTCTTCTTCTTCTTCTCACGTTAGTTGCATGAGAATGGTGATCATCCTCCCCTTTCTTTCCTTACATATATATATTAAATAAAATAATAATAAAATAATAAAATATCATTTAAAAATTAATTTAAAGTATTAATAAACTAATATTTATTTATTTAATTTATCTAAAATATCTCCAACATCATCATTGTCTCTAGATTTCTCTCTCTTTCAATTGACCATTTTGCCCTTCGTGATCTTTTAAAATTCCAATCTTGAGTCATCACTTAATTTGATAAAATTGCAATTTAGTCCCTCATAATTCTTCACCTATTCAATTTGGTCCTAATTCATCAATTTTCCTTGGTTTCTAGATCTTTCCACCCTTAAAATATTTGCACTATTAGTCCTTCAATTTTTCATATTTACACTTTAATCCTTCAAATTTTGAGTATTTACTCTTGGGCCACAAGACTTTTCTCACTTTTACAATTTAATCCTTTCTTGAATCAATATGTCATAATATACTTCCCAATATTGACATAACTCAAAATTTCCCTTTTTGTCACTTTATTTCCTTATTTTACTATATCACGGATAATATTTTACTATAAAAATTTTCGGGGTATTACAATAAATGCGGACTTAATATGCCGCCAATACTCCACGGAACTCATCCATCAACCACAAAAAAAACCCTCCTAAATGCACATGCTACATGTCATACATTCTCATACATATCCATAAATTAATACTTTCATATTTAATTGGAATTTTCAACATATGCCCTCATTTATCAAATACTTTTAGTAAATGGAAATAATATTCCAGCTTTCAATTTACCAATAAAATGGTATCATTCAACAAATCACAATTTCATGTTCATTTATAACTTTTCTTTGTGTACATGTATGTCAGTCTTTTGAACATATCATAACAGATCACTTGTACGAATATATCATGCATAAGCCTTATTTCATTCATAAACATACTATACACATAACCAATCATACATCAAATTAGCCAAACATTCATGACAATGTCAATCATTCAATCATTCAGTCAAACTGGCACATTGCTACCATGACAAACAGTTAGGGCTCGAAACGTACCTATTTCAACCACTTACAAATTAATTACTTAGCTAATTAAGCCAAGCTCAATCAGCAAGCTAAATCACAAATTAAATAACAATAATTATCATTACCAATCAAGTTATTGAGTTTAAGACCCACACCTTAATTTACACTTTGCTGCAGCACACTAGCAAATCTCGTGGTTCCTCTAATAAGCTTTAAAATTAACCTAAACAAAAATTCAGTATTAAACTCAATTATTGCACCTCTTAAACAGTCCCTAAACACTCATTTATGGGTTCAATCCATTTGTCACAAATGCATCAATTTTTCGAATCCAAACTAGTTAGATTTCTTACACTGATTTGATACGAATCGTACGCGCGAACGTCTTTCGACTTTACTCCTGATTTGAGGCATTTAAGGTGCCACCTAAAACGATTAGTTACTAAAAAATAAATAGCTAATGTAACGACCCACATTTCACGGGCACCGAAAAAGTGAGTTTAGGGCTTCCGTCTTAGGAATATGAGTTCGTAAATATTTATAAAAATATATATATTTATGAAGATAGTTGTGAGTTGAATTAGATTTTAATTAGGTGAACTTATTTTTAGTTAGAAGTAATTAGTAGAAAGGACTAAATTGAATAGAGCATAAAAGCTTAATCATAGAATAGAGAAAGGATAAAGGATTAAATTAGTAATTAAACTAAATTAGTGACATGTGTAAGTTAGAAAATAAATACATGTGTATTTAAATTATTAGTACAAATGTATATAATATATATTTACTTATAAATTAAGTAAAAGATATTTACTTATTATTATTATTATTATTATTATTATTATTATCAAATAATTGAGATAATGACAAATGTATGGTGATGAAATATTACATGTGTACATGTGTGTATGAATTCACATGTAGTATTTTTATTTGTAGTAATTAGATATTTTATAATTAATTATTAATTAAGTAAATGAAAGAAATAAAATGAAATAAAGAATAAATAAAAGAAAGAAAACAAGAAAAAGAAACAGAGGAGAAACAAAATAGAAAGAAAGAAAGAAGAAAAAAAAAAGAAAAAAGAGAAATTAAGGTTTGAAAGCTTGGAAGTTAAATTGCAAACAAAGAAACCGAGACGTTGAATGCTAAGGGAAAGGAAAAAGTGATCGATGAGTAGCTCGGAAAAATATCGGTTTGTATTACCTTAATTCAAGTTATTTATTATTAAATGTTTAATTTCAATATATGTGCATGAAAAATGAAATTGAGGTAATTAGTGATATTTGAATTGAATGAGAATTGGATTTGATTGATGAATGTATACATGTATGAAATTGAATTGTCTAATGATTTGTGGTGAATTTGAAATTGTGATTGAATTGTTATTGCGATTGATTTGAATTTAAATGATTATGATCAACTGAAAGTGAAAGTGATATGAATATGTGATTTCGATACCCTATTAACTAGTCGGGCTAGGGTGGATATAGTTGGCATGCCATAGGATAGGAAGAATTTAGGGATTCTTCGACCTCGAGTCGATGAGACACTTGGTGTGTCATATTTGCTTCGGATAGATTCGATGAGGCGTTGGTCGCCACTTTGCTTCGGCTTAGCCGATGAGACGTTGGTCGTCACTTATTTGCTTCGAACTATCCGATGAGGCATTGGGTGCCACTCTGGTGTGTTTAGTTGGATCCATGTATCCACCAAAGTCCTAGTTATGTTAATAGGGGAAATATATGTGAAGATAAAAATCAAATGAAATTGATATATTGAATTATTGAATGAAATGAGAAAGTGATATTGTCAGATGAATTAAGAAATGCAATTTGTGCTATGAGATCGAAGGCATAAAACCAAGGTTCATGAATTATTCATATTAGAATGTGAAATGGATATTTATATGTGATTGAGAGATGAACCAAAGGTTCATGAATAGTTGGTCACATTTTTGATGAAATATTGAATCAAATAATGAAAATGATACAATGGAAATATGATAACTTGGTATGAATTATATGTATGATTTGTTAATTATCTATGCATGTTTATGATATTTTATATTTTCTTTAATTTGAATTATGGTAATACCACTAAGTATTTCCAATACTCAATGTATAGTTTGTTTCCGTGCGCAGGCTAGGTAAAGTTGAAGTTTGGTGCAGCATCCGAGTCAATCCCGACCTCAGCTTAATTTTTGGTGATGATTCTATCTTTTGGAAATGTGGCATGTATTAGGTTTTGTTTTAGTCAGTTAAATATATTTTATGTTTTGGGTGTAAGGAAATTTGTAACTTTTAAGAAGTATTTGAAATGGATAAATGAATGTTATTTGATCAAGATTTATAAGTCAATGTTTTGGGTATGAACTAGGTGTGTTCGATATGTGAAAATAGCTCAAAAATGGTGAAAAATCAGGTTTTCACACGGCAAAGTCACATGGGCGTGTGCCCAGGTTGTGTACCAAAGTCAGAATTGCCCACAAGTTAGTCCCACGACCATGTGAGCAAGTCAGATCTGCCCACAGGCTGGCCCCACGGCCATGGGAGCCCCACGGGCAGGCCACACGGGCGTGTGCCCCTATTCTCAAGGAAAAGTTTCCAAAGTTCCCGGTTTAATCCCAAATCACTTCCTAAATATATTTTGGGTCTCGTAGGTCCATATTAGGGACTTAAAGTGGAATTTGAGAAATTTTAAATTGAAATATAGATTTATGACTCGGTGTTGTTCGTTATTAGTGTTTAATTTCGGTAATGCCTCGTAACCCTGTTCCAGCGACGGGTTAGGGTTAAAGGGTGTTACAACTAATATATGATTAAAATTCATTATTTTATCAATTAACAACTTTTCCCAATATCTAAATCGAATATATCCACTAGTTTACAATTATCCACACTTACTCTTCTCGAATCATCAGATCTGAAGTGTCAATTGATCAAGATAGATTTTCCCTATTTAACACATGTTTCAAGGCTTTTTAGGAGGGGTTAAAGAACCCAAAATCAAGCTGATGAAATTTGCAGCTTCTCCAGATTCGGAAGTAGGAGTGGCTACTGAATCTGCCAGCGCGATAAAGAGGAAAATGGCATAATAGACCCTGATGATGTTTAAAAAGCTTAAAGAGGTGCCTAAAGCCGTAAAAAATAATAAAAATAATGCAAAAAATAATAAAAGCAACATCCATAGTTTTTGTAAAATATGTCATGCAATAATCTACTTTTAAAAATAAAAAAGTTACATTCACATTTGTTCGCACATTTTTGTCACTTCTTTTCTCAATTATATACACGTTCCCAATAGATATATTTATTTTGCATTTTAATAAAGTAGATGACATATTTTATTTTGAGCAATTACTATTCTTAAATTTACAAAATAAGCTTTTAATTCCTCTTTTATACAATTCAATTTATGCTTTATCGTGCTTATTTCATCATTAATTTGTCAATTCAACATACAATATAACATTTACCGACTTAATTTCATAACAGTTTCATATATCAGGTAAGTCATCCAATTTTCTATTTTATTCAGTTTAGTCTCTATTTCGATATTTAATCTAAATAATATCAATTCAGCTCAAGCAATCATCAATAACTCAACTTCAACTCTATATAATGTAAAGTGATATTAACATGTAGAAAAGAAATGGTTCTCGAATCATAGAAATACAAACCAAAATTCTAAGCTACTCGTTAATAACTTTGGATTTTCCTTTCCTTCTCAACGAATCCGAGTCGACGTTAGATACGGATTGACATAAAACATATAGAACTATCAATAATCAACCAATTCTCAATCAATTATCAATTTACACAAAAAATTTAATTTATTTAATCTATTCCCTAAAATCAAGACTAACATTACTTTAAATTTAAGGTAATAGATTGAAATTCAATTCCATTATTACTCATTAGGGACCTCCTATTTCTTATTCCTACTTCCAGTTTTACATTTTATTTAATTTTTCCATAATATACAAAACTGTCAATTAAGCTTTACAATTTAGTCATTTTCTTAAACCAAACTTAATTTCTATCTATTTAACACTTAAAACTTCAAGAAATCAACAATAACATTTTTCTAAAACTTCAACAGTTTAACAAATTGGTACATGGGCTAGCTACATCAAGCACCCACGACCTTAAACAATTTTTTTTTTTAAAAAAAAAAAGACTTGAAATGCTCACCAATTAGGGACCGAATTGATTGAGCTTCAAAAATTTTTTTTTTAGGTTTTTAGGCTTTGGACGATAAGGAAGAAGAAAGATGAACAAATTTCCACTAAGGTTTTATATTTATACTTTAATCAAATCCTAATTTATCTAATTATCTTAATTTAATCACAATTTATTAATTTAATCTATCATTAATCAAAATAAGTGGATTCTTCCATCACAAAGCATTAACTCATATTTGAAAATTGTTTAATTGCTATTTTGGACTTTTGGTTAATTGCAATTGAAGTCCTAAAGCCCATTCTAAATTAAAATCTATAACGATTGAACTTTTACAATTTATTATCGTTTTGATGGTATTGCTTTTTATTCACAATATTTGTTAAGAATTTGTCACACACTCAAATATCTATTTTTAATTTAAATTTCTAAGTTGTCTTATATATTCTCTAAATACAAGTATTATCATACTAATATCACTTTGGAACACTATAACTATACTCTTGAGATATATGAGATATTTAGTATTTAAAAGTTTTGAGGAAAAATATTTAAAAGATCAATTGTAACACCTAATTTATTAAATCTTATTTTTACAAACTTTATCATAAAATAAGTATCTACTTTAGTGGTTAAGTGATATGGGTTTGTGTTTGAAGTCTTGGGTTCAAGTCTCATTTTTGGAAATTTTGTTAGTTTTGTTCCTAGCTTTATCCTTAATTGTTTGACTTATATTATATTTTCAATCAACTCATACTAGAATGAGCTTGTTGGTTCAAGTAGTAAAGTGTTAGCTTGCCTAAGGACTTGTGTTTGAAACCCCATATGAGCAAAAAATTATAATTTTTGCTTCTGTGAGTGTATGCCACACCATTGTGTGGTAGAGATTTGGTGGGATTGAAATTCTTACTATGGTAGCTGGATGAGAGCGTTAGTGGTCAGTTTTGGTGGGATTTGATAGGTAGTGGGGAGTTGAGATATTATCTTTATTTTATTTTATTTTCCCAAATTTCCTCTTTTTTCTGACATTTTCTTTTTTTTCTCTGCAAATTTCTTTTTCTTCTTCCTTCGATTCTGTTCACAAATCATTTGTTTAAATCACTACGATTCAAATTTCCCGATTTTCTTTGTTCGACTTGGTAAGTGGGGCTTTGTTTTTCTTTAACTTTTGATTTCTGTAAGTCTGTTTGGTTTAGGATCTTTCTTTTGAAGTGGCAAGTGGTGTTGTAGTTTGGGAATTAAGTTATGTGTATGTCGTGTTTAGGAGAAGATTGTGAAGCAGTGGGTTTCACTCCAACGGCCTAATTTGTGTCTGTGATTGCTGTTCGTTGGCTATAAGTATGCGTGTGCGTTTTTCGATTTTGAGAGGGTTTATTCACGGTCTATTCTTGGTGAATTCATAAATTGATAAGCTATAAAAGTAACATATTTTAATCTCATTCTTAATACATTTTTGGATGATTAATTATGCAAATTAGTGAATTTGATGCTCCTAATCCTTTAAATTCATGTTTCTATACTTAGGAGAGCATTTGGGAGAGAAAGAAGCAAAAAACGAGCCAAAATCAAACAAATAGAGCTATTTTAAGGATCCATACGGCCTGGGCATTTCCACACGGGCTGGCCACATGCCCATGTGCCAGCCCATGTTGATTTCGCACCCTGCTTCCCAAATACACAAAAAAAAAAAACCTAATTTTTAGGCTTTTTGAGCATTCTAAAGTCTATAAATACCAATTAGAAGAAAACCTAAGGGGGCAATCAGAGAAGATCAAAGAAAACACTCGAAGAGCATCATTGGAATCAACTCGAAAGTGGATCTCCTTCAAGATCAAAGATCTCCTTTTAATTTCTTTCGAAGTTTTATTGAGTTTCTTTATGTCTGGTGGTTATTCTGACTTTAAGATGCTTTTATTCAGGATTATGAACTAATTCCCTAGATACCTAGGGAGGATGAAACCTATGATGAATCTTATTATTTGATTTTTTATTTACATGATAAATACTTTATTCTTGTTCTCAATTACATATGCTTATTTCTTATTTTAATATTTCTGGAATATTAATTCATGTTTAATGTGCTTATTTCAATGGAGCAAAAATTCCTGTATAATAGTAGATCTAGCATAATTGAGTGGAGTTGCATGCAATCCTAGAAATAAGACAACATAAATCTACCGGATTAGAGTCAAATCTAATAGGGAATCCATAGATCGAGTTAACGCGACAATAGGGGTTTTAATTAAAATGATATTTTAATTAATTAATCTAGAGTTAGTTGTTCTTACTCTCGAAAGAGGTATTAACAGAATTTAGGGATTTCTACGGATCAAGACACAAGTGAATAAATCTTTTAATTCAGATTCATAATAATAGGTGAAGTCTAGGTGGATTCTTTCCTGGGTATTGTCTATCTTATTCGTTATCTTCGACTATTTTCCCATTTCATTCTCTGTTGCGTTCTTAATTAAATTAGTTTAGTAATTTTAGATTAAAACACAATCACTCCAATTTGTTGGCTAAATAATAGAAAAAAGGTAATTACTAGTACTTTTAGTCCTCGTGGATGTGATATTCCCAACTCACCATAACTATACTATTGTTCGATAGGTGCACTTGCCTTAGTCGTATTTATAGTTAGTTTAGTGACCATCATAAATCAAGCACTAAAGTAATCGTTGGGATACTATTTCTAGGTTTCGGAGGCCTCGTGGTTGCTTTCGTATCAAAATCGAGCCAGGTGTGTAACGAAAAACTTGAAAAATGGTGATTGACGAAAGCCAAAATTGGGGCCTGTCGACGCCACACGGTCGTGCGGCTGGCTGTTTGCGACACAAGACCGTGTGACAGGCCATGTGTGACACACAGCCTAGGCCATCTTGGGCCGTATGGGCCACACAGGTGTGTAGGTCGTGTGTTAGGCCGTGTAGCCCACACAGGCTAGGCCATTTTGGGCGTGTGGGCCCAAATTTAGGAATTTTTCCCTAGGGTCGTACACGTCGTCTCGATCGACTATGGACCTTACGTGGGGTCGATATGTGTTTAAATGAGCTATTAAGCACAAAATCTAATAGTTTGATAGTATGAAACATGACGTAAATAACGCCTAACATGTATGATCTATTATGTACCAAGCATGTTCTATTTCAGCTATCCTGAAAAGTGACGTATGGACATAAGTGGTGTGTAGGGCTGGATGGGTGTTTTATACCCCATATTGTGTGATGGGATGGTCGGAGCTGGTGTGTAGAGGATGGGGGTAGGATTATATATATATTTGTTCTTGTATAATTCTAATCTGATTCTGATTCTGGTATGAAATAAGTCTATATCTGATTTGCCACGTATCTGAATTTGAGATTCTGTTTCTATGAGTTGCACACTGAGTTATAAAACTCATTTTCTGTTTGTCTGACAATTTTAGGTAACCCTCAGGCTTAGGTGGGTCGGCGCTACGAGAGCTTCGTTGTGTCCACATTGACGTAAAACAATATTTGCTTAAATTGGCTCACTTAAATTTTTGTTTTGAGAGTTTTGTATTATTTGGACTCTTCGGACTTTTGGGACTGTTTTTGCTTTCAGATTTTTATTTTGCTTTACTAGCATGGCGATTGATAAAATGATTTTTATGAAAATGATAGTTTTTCTGAAAATAATTGTTTTCAAGGAACAAATCAATTTACCAAAATATAACGTTTTAAGAAACTTCGCTGCAAAATATTTGATTTATTTGAAAGATGTAATCGAACAATGATTTTAAATTAAATAAGTATATCGAACAATGGTTTACGATGATTACAAAAAGAAGGAAATCAAATTTATAACTTTTTCTTCATAACACTTCCGAATTCGGCCATAACGTCTAGGCCGAGTTTGAGGTGTTACATTAACAGACCGTAATCAATATTCAAATTTTTTTATATAGTGCACGTGCTTAAAATAAGTATACTATTCATTACATTTGTTTTCTTTAAAACACATCAACGATCACCCACACCTTCTTCAAGTGAAACAAAGAGAAGTAAATTTAAACCACCAATAATAGTGATAAACATGGCCATTGAAAATGTGGATAGAAGTTATATATATTTTTGTTGTGTATGGCTATTAGACACTAGATGTAACACCCCGAACCCGAGACCGTTGCCGTGTCAGACACGAGGGGTTAATAAGCCAAAACCACTTATGGCACCGACCAATTTGACATTTCCAGGCAAGCTGGAAAACTGCATCGCTGTCGCCTTAAAAAGCGTATCTCGAGTTTCACAACTCGGAAACTGATTCCGTAAATTTTCCCTGAATTTAGACTCATATATCCATCCATGGATTTATTTCTAGAATTTTTGGTCGGGCCAATTGGTACAGTTTATTAGTTAAAGTCACCCATGTTACAGGGGTCGACTACACTGACCTTCGCGCGTTACAACTTGAATATCTCTTTGTACAGGGTTTCAATACTGATGCTGTTTGTTTCTAATGAAACTAGACTCAAAAAGAAATCTGCACATATAAGGCATGACTTCTAATTCATTCTGGATAATTTATGGTAAATATTCAAAGTCACGACAGGGGACCCAGAAACCGTTCTAGCCCTGTCTCACGAGAACTTTAATATCTCTCGGTATACTGTTCATATGATCATTTCGTTACTTTCATATGAAAATAGACTCGTCAAGGTTCGATTGCATAATTTATTCACTAATTAACACCATTCCTACAAATTTTGGTGATTTTCCACATCCACATCACTGCAGCTGGCAGCATCTGTTTTTAGGGTAGGCTTTACCTATATTGTAGTTCCCAAGGACCAACTATAGTCTAGTCATACTTAGGTCCAACATATGATCATATTTAGCCATTCCAATGGCTGATCATGTGACCAACTCTCTCATTCCAAACCATAATCACATCATGAAACCAAATATAATTACAAACCACATATGGTCAAATTCCATACTCCACTTTTACGAACCATTTTCGCATGGCGCACACATATACATCACAAGTACTTAAAACAACCGAGAGTAGTCCTATACATGCCATATCCAAAACTCAACTAAAGGAGTACCAAAAGGGCTTTGATAGTGTGGTTGACTTCAACTTCTATGATCCCGAATCCGATCGCTAACGAGCAAAATCTATAAACAGAGAAACAAAGAAACGGAGTAAGCAATTTATGCTTAGTAAGTTTGAGCCATAATATACACACAACCAAAGCATAGCATTCAAGTAGCTAAACAATAATTCATATGCACAATTTCTCAAAGACATGCTTACTTCACAATCCCAACTCTTATATTCATACACTAATAACGGCTTAGTCAAGGCCGATAACTCATTTATCATCGGAGCGAATACGCACATACACTTACTCATAGTGTGCAAAGCACACACGAAACGTACCTTGTTGTTGGGAATTTCACAAGCGTATTAATGAAAATTTTTACAGCAAGTTCAAAGATCTCGAATCACATACCTTCGGAGTTTATCCGGATATAGCTACTCGTTCAAACGCCCCCGGGACATAGCCCGGTTATGGTAACCCGCACAAAGGCCTTCGGGACTTAACCCGGATATCACAATTTGCACAATTGCCTTCGGCTTAGCCGGATATCATAACTCGCACAATTGCCTTCGGCTTAGCCGGATATCACAATTTGCACAATTGCCTTCGGCTTAGCCCGGATATCACTCGAACATTAATACACATCTTTGTTTCAATTTCATAACACAACTTTTATGCACAATTCACTTAGCAAAATATCATTTCGGCTCAATGGCCACATACAAAGGCACAAATTGATTGCTTATTACTTCATTCAATCGAATCAAAATCTAAGTTTCGATACTCAAAACTTACCTCGGACGTGGTCGAACGATTTGACAGACTATTCGACGACTTTTTCCTTCCCTTATCGGATTTAGCTCCCTTTGCTCTTGAGCTTAATTTAACAAATAAATTGGTTTTATCATTTGAGCATCGAAGAGGAATTCAAGATACCTAGCCAATATATATGCTCATTAGGCATCAAAGTCACATATGTACGAAATCACTAATCGAACTCAACACATTAGTTAATATTCCTCTTAGCTGAATTTTCTAAGCCAAGAATAGGCATCAATATGCTTGCCTCTAACCGAATGCATGCACACCAATTTCCCTCATGTGGCCGAATATGCATGTCCATGTTGAGGCCAATTATGCACTTAATACCACACAAAAACAGCATGCATTTTACTAACTAACGATTACATATTGTAGCTCAATACACATCTCTCATGTACTTCATAACCGAAACATCATCACAAGCAAATATATACCTTGAAATAGTATATATGTCATGCCAATACATCATGTGCAAACATGTATACACATATAGGTGCAAGGTCAATCTCAAGGGGTTCATACCCATCCAAACACAAATTTTTACCAATCAAGTAACAAGCATAAATCATGCTCATGAATGCACCATGGCGAATACATCACAACCATACTCTTTCAACTTCGGTCATGGTTAAACAAAGAATTCAATGTCTTACTCAAGATTGCTACAAAGAAATTTCAAGAGTAGTCAATCCATCATTGCATGCATCATTAGCAAGCTTCACATTTAGCATGCAATGGCTTCAACACAATAACAACCTTGGCCAAATACCATTTCCATGGCATAACAAGGATTTGAACCATGGCTAACATGAACATCAAGTTAGCAACTAAAATATGCATGAATCTCATGACACAACCTCATACATACCTTAATCTTGATGCAAGTATAGCCAAAATCTCCTTCTAGATCTCTTCCAAACAAAAAAATGGAGCAAAATCCTTCCTTCTTCCTTAGTTTTGGCTCAAAGAAAGGATGAACAAAATTTTTCTTTCTTTCTCTACAACTCACGGCAATGGGGGGGAATACCACACTCACACACATTTTTTTTCATTCTTTTCTTACCCATACACCTTTGTTTATTATTTCTCCCTAATGCACCAACAAAACATGTTTCATGACATGTTTTGCCCATCCTCTCTTGCCATGGCCGGCCACTTCATGTTGGGGGGGGGGAAATTTGACATGCAAATCCCTTATTTTTGCATGCATGAGCAACTAGTCATCACACATTTCCCCATCATACTTTCAAAGTTCACTACTAGGTCCTTTCTAGTGAAATTCACATTTATAACACTAAATCGAAACATCAAAAATGTCACACACAAATTAACACATATCATAGGCATCAAAATAAATTTTAAATTATTTTTATGCCTCGGTTTTGTGGTCCCGAAACCACATCCCGACTAGGGTCAATTTTGGGCTGTCACACTAGACTAGTCAACGGCCCCCTAAATTCGCCAAAAATATCTCATTTTAAACTCTTTAAATTTTGTCTTGTTTTCATCCTTAAGCACCAATAAAAATATATCTTACTCTTTTCCTTAACCTTTTCAAAAAAATATAAAAGATGGCAAAGGTTCCTTTCGTTGTCTTCTCATTGGTTTTGGTGTTCTCAATCCAATTCGTAGTGGGACATGACGAGAAGGCATTAGATGAGGCAGCATCCCCGGAAGCTGAAGATGTACTTTTGAGTTCAGGGGCAGCTAAACTTGTTGAAAACTTCAAAAGCTCTGCTGGAGATGATTCCCAGAGTGTGGATGGGCCAACTTCTGGCTTCGCTGATGAGATTGCAGCTTCTCCAGAATCAGAAGTAGAAGTTTCTACTAAATTTATCAATGGGCCAACTTCTAGCTTAGCTGATGAGATTGCAGCTTCTCCAGAATCGGAAGTAGAAATTGCTACTGAATCTACCAGCGGGAGGAAGCGTAAAATGGCATAGTGGACCCTGATGATGTTTAGAAAGCAACATGTTAAAGAGGTGGCTAAAGCCATTAAAAATAATAAAAGCAATGCAATGCAATAAAATAAAAGCAAAATCTATAATTTTTGTAAAATATGTCATGAAATAATTTACTTATAAAAATAAAAAATTTACTTTCACATTTGTTCGCACATTTTTGTCACATCTTTTCTCAATTATATACATGTTCCCAATAGATATATTTATTTTTCATTTTAACAAAATAGATGACATATTTTATTTTGAGCAATTAATATTCTTAAATTTACAAAATAATCTTTTAATTCCTCTTTTATTCAATTCAATTTATGTTTTATCGTGCTTATTTTGTCATTAATTTATCAATTCAACATACAATATAACATATGCCAACTTAAGTTCATAACAATTTCATATATAAGGTAAGTCATGCAATTTTCTATTTTATTCAGTTTAGTTTCTATTTCGATATTTAATCTAAATCATATCAATTTAGCTCAAGCAATCATCAATAACTCAACTTCAATTTCATATAATGTAGAGTGCTATTAACATGCAGAAAAGAAATGGTTCTCGAATCATAGAAATGCAAACCAAAATTTTGAGCTATTCGTCAACTACTTTAGATTTTCCTTTCCTTCTCAATGAATCTGTGTCGATGTTAGATACAGATTGACATAAAACATATAGAACTCTAAATAATCAACCAATTATCATTTTATAAAAAAATTTCAATTTATTCAATGTAGTCCCTAAAACCGAGACTAACTTTACTTTAAATTTATGGTTATAGATTGAAATTCAATTTCATTAGGGACCTCCTATTTCTTATTCCTACTTCAATTTTACATTCTATTTAATTTTTTCCCTAATATACAAAACTATTAATTAAGCTTTGCAAGTTAGTCATTTTCTTAAACTAAACTTAATTTCTATCAATTTAACACCTAAAACTTCAAGAAATCAACAATGACAATTTTTTAAAACTTCAACAGTTTTACAAATTGGTACATGGGCTAGCTAAATCAAGCACCCAGGACTTCAAACAAAATTTTTTAAAGAAAAAGACTTGGAAATGCTTGCCAATTAGGGACCGAATTGATTGAGCTTCAAAAATGGTTTTTTTTTTTTATGTTTTTAGGCTTTAGACGGTAAGGAAGAAGAAAGATGAAGAGATTTCCACTAAGGTTTTATATTTATACTTTAATCAAATCCTAAAATATCAAATTATCTTAATTTCATCACAATTTATTAGCATAATCTATCATTAATCAAAATAACTAGATTCTTCCATCACAAAGCACTAACTCATATTTCAAAATTGTTTAATTGCTATTTTGGACCTTTGGTTAATTGCAATTGAAGCCCTCAAGCCCATTTCTAATTAAAAACCTATAACGATTGAACTTTTACAATTTAGTATCAATATGATGGTATTGCTTCTTCTTTTTTTTTTTTCATAATATTTGTTAAGAATTTGTCATGCACTCAAATATCTATTTTAATTTAAATTTCATGGTTGTCTCTAAACACAAGTATCATCGTACTAATATCACTTTGAAACACTATAACTATACTCTTGAGATATATGAAATATTTAGTATTTAAAAGTTCTGAGGAAAAATATTTAAAAGTTTAGCAAACCCTAATCAATATTCAATTTTTTTTATATAGTGCAGGTGCTTAAAATAAGTATACTATTCATAACATTTGTTTTCTTTAAAATACATCAACGATCACCCACATCGTCTTCGAGTGAAACAAAGAGAAGTAAATTTAAACCACCAATAATAGTGATAAACATGGCCATTGAAAATATGAATAGAAGTTATATGTATTTTTGTCATGTATGGCTATTAGGCACCAGACTAGTCAACGGCCGCTAAATTTGCCAAAAATATCTCACTTTAAACTCTTTAAATTTGGTCTCATTTTCATCTTTAAGCATCAATAAAAATATATCTTACTTTTTTCTTAACCTTTTTAAAAAACATAAAATATGGTAAATGTTCCTTTCGTTGTGTTCTCATTGGCTTTGGTGCTCTCAATCCAATTCGTAGTGGGACATGATGAGAAGGCTTTAGATGAGGCAGCATCCCCTGAAGCCGAAGATGCACTTTTGAGTTCAGGGGTAGCTCAACTTGTTGAAAACTTTAAAAGCTCTGCTGGAGATAATTCCCAAAGTGTGGATGGGCCAACTTCTGGCTTAGCTGATGAGATTGCAGCTACTCCAGAATCGGATGTAGAAGTTGCTACTGAATATGCCGATGGGCCAACTTCTGGCTTAGCTGATGAGATTGCAGCTTCTCCAGAATCTGAAGTAGAAGTTGCTACTGAATCTATTGGCGGAAGGAAGCGTAAAATGGCATAGTAGACCCCGATGAGATCTAGAAAGCAACATCATACCCAATTTTTTTTAAAGAGGTGGCTAAAGCCATTAAAAATAATAAAAACAATGCCAAAAATAATAAAATCAACATCCATAGTCTTTGTAAAATATGTCTTGCAGTAATTTACTTTTAAAAAATAAAAAAGTTACTTTCACATTTGTTTGCACATTTTTTTGTCACTTCTTTTCTAAATTATATGCACGTTCCCAGTAGATATATTTATTTTTCATTTTAGTAAAGTAGATGACAATTTATCTTGAGCCATTAATATTCTTAAATTTACAAAATAATTTTTAATTCCTCTTTTATACAATTCAATTTATGCTTTATTGTCCTTATTTCGTCATTAATTTATCAATTCAACATACAATATAACATATGCCAACTTGATTTCATAACAATTTCATATGTCAAATAAGTCATGCAATTTTCTATTTTATTCAATTTAGTCTCTGTTATGATATTTAATCTAAATCATATCAAACCAGCTCAAGCAATCATAAATAACTCAACTTCAACTCCATATAATGTAGAGTGATATTAACATGCAGAAAAGAAATGGTTCTCAAATCAAAGAAATACTAACCAAAATTCTAAGCTCCTCGTCAACGACTTTGAATTTTCCTTTCCTTCTCAACGAATCCGAGTCAACGTTAGATATAGATTGACATAAAACATATAGAACTATCAATAATCAACCAATTCTTAATCAATTATCAATTTATTCAAAATTTTAATTTATTCAATCTAGTCCCTAAAACCGAGACAACATTACTTTAAATTTATGGTTATAGATTGAAATTCAATTTCATTGGGGACCTCCTATTTGTTATTCCTACTTCCAGTTTTACATTTTATTTAATTTTTCCCTAATATACAAAGCTATCAATTAAGCTTTACAATGTAGTCATTTTCTTAAACTAAACTTAATTTCTATCAATTTAACACCTAAAACTTCAAGAAATCAATAATGATAATTTTCTAAAACTTCAACAATTTAACAAATTGGTACATGGGCTAGCTACATCAAGCACCCGCAACCTCAAACAAAAATTTTTTAAAGAAAAAGACTTGGAAATGCTCGCCAATTAGGGACCGAATTGATTGAGCTTAAAAAATGGTTTTTTAGGTTTTTAGGCTTTGGACAATAAGGAAGAAGAAAGATGAACAAATTTCCCCTAAGGTTTTATATTTATACTTTAATCAAATCCTAATTTATCTAATTATCTTAATTTAATCACAATTTATTAACTTAATCTATCATTAATCAAAATAAGTGGATTCTTCCATCACAAAGCACTAACTCATATTTTAAAATTGTTTAATTACTAATTTGGATCTTTGGTTAATCGCAATTGAAGTCCTCAAGCTCATTTCTAATTAAAAATTTATAACGATTGAACTTTTACAATTTATTATCGGTATGATGGTATTGCTCTTTTTTTCACGATATTAAGAATTTGTCACACACTCAAATATCTATTTTAAATTTAAATTTCTAAGTTTTCTTATATATTCTCTAAATACAAGTATCATCGTACTAATATCACTTTGAAACATTATAACTATACTCTTGAGATATATGAAATATT
Source organism: Gossypium arboreum (assembly GCF_025698485.1). Taxonomy (NCBI): domain Eukaryota; kingdom Viridiplantae; phylum Streptophyta; class Magnoliopsida; order Malvales; family Malvaceae; genus Gossypium; species Gossypium arboreum. The sequence continues at coordinate 122,441,161 of NC_069070.1, read as the reverse complement.
TAGTATTTAAAAGTTTTGAGGAAAAATATTTAAAAGATAAATAGACCTTAATCAATATTCAATTTTTTATATAGTCCAGGTGCTTAAAATAAGATACTATTCATAACATTTGTTTTCTTTAAAACACATCTACGATAACCCACACCGTCTTCGAGTGAAACAAAAAGAAGTAAATTTAAACCACCAACAATAGTGATAAACATGGCTATTGAAAATGTGGAAAGAAGTTATATGTATTTTTGTCATGTATGGCTATTAGGCACCAGACTAGTCAATGGCCCCCCTAAATTCGCCAAAAATATCTCATTTTATACTCTTTAAATTTGATCTCATTTTCATCCTAAGCATCAATAAAAATATATCTTATTTTTTTTCTTAACCTTTTAAAAAACATAAAAGATGGTAAAGGTTCCTTTTGTTGTGTTCTCATTGGCTTTGTTGCTCTCAATCCAATTCGTAGTGGGACATGACGAGAAGGCTTTAGATGAGGCAGCATCCCCGGAAGCCGAAGATGCACTTTTAAGTTTAGGGGTAGCTCAACTTGTTCAAAACTTTAAAAGCTCTGCTGGAGATAATTCCCAAAGTGTGGATGGGCCAACTTCTGGCTTAGCTGATGAGATTGCAGCTACTCCAGAATCGGATGTAGAAGTTGCTACTGAATATGCCGATGGGCCAACTTCTGGCTTAGCTGATGAGATTGCAGCTTCTCCAAAATCTGAAGTAGAAGTTGCTACTGAATCTACCGGCGGGAGGAAGCGTAAAATGGCCTAGTAGACCCCGATGAGGTCTAGAAAGCAACATCATACCCAAATTTTTTTAAAGAGGTGGCTAAAGCCATTAAAAATAATAAAAACAATGCAAAAAATAATAAAAGCAACATCTATTGTTTTTGTAAAATATGTCTTGCAGTAATTTACTTTTAAAAATAAAAAAGTTACCTTAACATTTGTTCGCTCATTCTTTTGTCACTTCTTTTCTCAATTATATACACGTTCCCAATAGATATATTTATTTTTCATTTAAATAAAGTAGATGAAATTTTATTTTGAGCAATTAAAATCTTAAATTTACAAAATAGTCTTTTAATTCCTCTTTATACAATTCAATTTATGCTTTATCATGCTTATTTCATCATTAATTTATTAATTCAACATACAATATAACATATACCAGCTTAATTTCAAAACAATTTCATATATCAGGTAAGTCATGCAATTTTCTAATTTATTTAGTTTAGTCCGTATTTCGATATTTAATGTAAATCATATCAATTTAGCTCAAGCAATCATCAACAACTCACCTCCAACTCCATATAATGTAGAGTGATATTAACATTCAGAAAAGAAATGGTTCTAGAATCATAGAAATACAAACCAAAATTCTTAACTATTCATCAATGACTTTAAATTTTCCTTTCTTTCTCAACGACTCTGAGTCGACATTAGATACGGATTGACATAAAACATATAGAACTTGTAAAACCCTAAAAATTAAATTTTTTATTTGTTAAATTCTACTATAATTAAGTATTTGCTTCAATGGTTAGGGGCCTTGATTGTGTGTTTGATGTCTTGATTTCAAGTTACATTTCTTGGGAAAATTCAATTATTTTTGCTCTTAGGCCTATTTTTGTTCGTTGGGTTTAAATATTATTTTCAGTCAATTTATGTTAGAATGAGTCTACTGGTTTGGTGGTAAGATGTTAGCTTACCTTTAGGTCCAGTGTTTGAGACCCTGTTGGTGTAGTTGAGGAATTTAATTTTTGTTGTTTCTATTTAAGTCATCTAGGTGGAGTTTGAGATAATTTTAAACTTTTAAAAAAATATGTGTAGTTATCAAAATCTAATGGGTGGTTATCAAAATTCCTTTTATTTGTTTTTTTCATATAATAATAAGAAATTAATTAATTAAAAAAATTCCCAAAATTTTCTCATGTTCTTTTCCTCTCTACTATTTTGTTTCTTACGCCCCTTTTGTGCTATTTTCTTTTCCCCAAACAAATTCAAGTTCTATCTCCAGTTCTTTTCTTCTATTTGTCAATTCTATTATGCTCATAACCCCATTCTTCTTCCAATTCCATTTTATTATTTCGATTCGGTTAGTAATCGAGGTAGATGAAGATTTTATTTTCGATAGTTGACAAGTAAGTTGGGATTTTCTTTATTCTTGTAATGGAAGAGATTGTTGAATGTTCCTCCAGCAATTTAAGTATCGCATGGTTGTTGTTCATTTATCGGTAAGTGTTCGATCATAGCTTTGGGGGTCAATTGAGGACGTTTGTGTTCAATTCTTGAGTTAAATTCATGAATCGTTGCTAAATTAGTCGATTGAATTTTGTTGTTAGGTTATGGGAGTCTCGTGGTTTCTTTTGTATCGAAATCAAATCATGTGTATAACTGAAACCCCAGAAAACAATGAACGGAAAAAGCCAAAAATTGGGATTGTCGATGCCACATGGTCATGTGTCAGGTCGTGTGGTAAGCTATGTGCTGGACCGTGTGTAACACAAAATCTGGGCTAATTGGGCCCTGTGGACCACACGAGTGTGTGTGAGCCCGTGTGCCAGGCCGTTTAGGCCACAGGGGTTGGTTATATAGGCTGTGTGGGGCACACGGGTGTGTCGACCGAAATTCTAAAATTTTACCCTAGGATCGTAAGCATTTTTTAGGTCAAATGTAAGCCATCCGTTAGGGTTCGTTTGACACAAATTAATCTATTAAACATGATTTTTGATTTTCTGATAACGTAAAATTTTAATATGTTAAGGAAAGGTTAATATGTTGTATGATCAGTATGTTCTATAATATGGTAAGTCTGATATGTTTTTCATCAAGCACGATCCGTATCTGTTATGAGAGCATGTATGTCATTTATATTCTAATATCTAATAAATTCTGTATGTGCATTAGGGTGGGTTTTGTGTAAATGGAGGAAGTGTGGGCAAATATACATCAATCGTAGCTGGTGGCTCAGCCACAAATGTCTTTGAAAATGGCGGAAAATTGCCTAATGATCTGGCAATTAAGCTAAAAATATTCTGAAAAGCGACATACCAACACTAAGTGGTGTATTCCGGCTCTGACAGATGAAACACTCTATATCTTTATTAAGCATCGTTCCGATTTATTCGATGAGGTACTCTGTGTACCACTCATCATATCGCTATCTTTATCGTTATCGTTACGGTGTATTCCGGCTCTGGCAGATGAAACACTCTATCTTATCCCGGTGTATGGGTTGGATCTGTGTATTTATCCAGGTCCGAGTCATGTTAATAGGGGTAAATAAAGGTACTGAATAATTAATTGCTACTGAATATTTGACTATTACTGAATTACTGATTATTACTGATGACTAAATGACACTGAATAATAAAGATCAATTGATTGTTATTGAGTGATAATGATAAATTGATTGATGTTAAAAAGTACTGACTGTTACTGAAATGGATAAGTACAGAATACTAATTGAAATGTGATAGTTGAATGGTATTTAATGTTACTGAATAGTGAACTGAAGAATGACTGAGACATATGAATTAAGTATCTTTCAATTAGATGTGAATAGGAAATATTATTGTTCAAGTGATTTATGAATTTATTTTGGAAAGCTAATCGGATTAATAGATGATAAGAATTGAATGAGTTATAAAGAATTTACCCATAAATTGAATAATTGAATATTTATGATCAATATATGTTTTTAAGTGTATGTTATATTATTAAGTGTTCAATTATAGAAATACCATCGAGTTCATACTCATTGTCGATTTGTTTTCGTACGAGTTAGGGTAAAGACAGACCGTCGAATCAGCATCCCAGTCCGATCCCGAACTCAATAAGGTGAAATATGTTAATTGTTGGTAATGGCATGTACCTAGGATATTTAGGATGTTTATGTGTGTCATTTAGAATGGTCATTATAATGATGAAATAAGTAGAATTAGACTTGGTAATGGTATATTGTATGAAATGACTTAATTGAAATGAATTTGAACTAATTGATAATATATGTGAATTATTTAAAAAGATCCATTATATAGGTTCATAAAATGTCTAGTTGGTCAGGATTTGGGTAGATTCAAATATGATTCAAAGTGATTGAATGATTGGTTTTTAGATTGTTTGATATCATTAAATTGCAGGGTTGGTAAACTTGATGTTTAAGGCTCATTTTGAGTCCACACGGCCTGGCACACGTGCGTGTGACCGGACCGTGCGAGACACATGTCTTGCACACAGGCATGTTGTTAGGCCGTGTGTCCCTTGCACCTAAAATGTTACAAAATAGAATGCTCAGGTATTGCCACACGGGCTAAGCACACGGGCGTGTGTCTTGTCCATGTGAAATTAATTTTTTCATAGGTAAAAGTCAGCGAGCTCCACTAGAGGACAGCGTGTCCAGGCCCTGTGAGCTACACGGTGTGCCCACACGGGCATGTCATGGAGACACACGGGTGTGTCACATAAGCCACACGGGCGTAACACATAAACCACACGGGCATGTGGTACTGTTCATAAAAGGGAAATTTTAAGAACTTTATAAAAAAATTTATAAGCTTCCGATTGAGTCCCGGTTTGATTCTAACATACATTTTAAGTCTCGAGGGCCCATTAAAGGGACATCAAGATATAATTTATGAACTGAATTGTATTTCCTTCTCTATTAATTGTAATTGAACTGTAGTGACTGGTAATACTCCGTAATCCTGTTCCGACTATGGGATAGGGTTAGAGGGTGTTACAAATATCACTTTGAAACACTATAACTATACTCTTGAGATATATGGAATACTTAGTATTTAAAAGTTCTGAGGAAAAATATTTAAAAGATTAATTGCCCTTAATCAATATTCAAATTTTTTTATATAGTGCACGTGCTTAAGATAAGTATACTATTCATAATTTTTGTTTTCTTTAAAACATATCAACGATCACCCACAACATCTTGGAGTGAAACAAAGAGAAGTAAATTTAAACCACCAATAATAGTGATAAACATGGCCATTGAAAATGTGAATAGAAGTTATATGTATTTTTGTCATGTATGGCTATTAGGCACCAGACTAGTCAACGGCCGCTAAATTTGCCAAAAATATCTCATTTTAAACTCTTTAAATTTGGTCTCATTTTCACCCTTAAGCATCAATAAAAATATATCTTACTTTTTTCTTAACCTTTTTAAAAAACATAAAATATGGTAAATGTTCCTTTCGTTGTGTTCTCATTGGCTTTGGTGCTCTCAATCCAATTCAGTAGTGGGACATGATGAGAAGGCTTTAGATGAGGCAGCATCCCTGAAGCCGAAGATGCACTTTTGAGTTCAGGGTAGGTCAACTTGTTGAAAACTTTAAAAGCTCTGCTGGATATAATTCCCAAAGTGTGGATGGGCCAACTTCTGGCTTAGCTGATGAGATTGCAGCTACTCCAGAATCGGATGTAGAAGTTGCTACTGAATATGCCGATGGGCCAACTTCTGGCTTAGCTGATGAGATTGCAGCTTCTCCAGAATCTGAAGTAGAAGTTGCTACTGAATCTACTGGCGGGAGGAAGCGTAAAATGGCATAGTAGACCCCGATGAGATCTAGAAAGCAACATCATACCCAAATTTTTTTAAAGAGGTGGCTAAAGCCATTAAAAATAATAAAAACAATGCAAAAATAATAAAATCAACATCTATTATTTTTGTAAAATATGTCTTGCAGTAATTTACTTTTAACAATAATAAAGTTACATTAACATTTGTTCGCACATTCTTTTGTCACTTCTTTTCTCAATTATATACACGTTCCCAATAGATATATTTATTTTTCATTTTAATAAAGTAGATGAAATTTTATTTTGAGCAGTTAATATCTTAAATTTACAAAATAGTCTTTTAATTCCTCTTTATACAATTCAATTTATGCTTTATCATGCTTATTTCGTCATTAATTTATCAATTCAACATACAATATAACATATACCAGCTTAATTTCAAAACAATTTCATATATCGTAAGTCATGCAATTTTCTAATTTATTCAGTTTAGTCCCTATTTCGATATTTAATGTAAATCATATCAATTTAGCTCCAGCAATCATCAATAACTTACCTCCAACTCCATATAATGTAGAGTGATATTAACATGCAAAAAAGAAATGGTTCTAGAATCATAGAAATACAAACCAAAATTCTTAACTACTCATCAATGACTTTACATTTTCCTTTCCTTCTCAACGAATCTTAGTCGACGTTAGATACGGATTGGCATAAAACATATAGAACTTGTAACACCCTCAAAATATAATTTTGATTTGTTAAATTCTACTATAATTAAGTATTTGCTTCATCGCTAGGGGCCTTGATTGTGTGTTTGATGTCTTGATTTCAAGTTACATTTCATGGGAAAATTCAATTATTTTTGCTCTTAGGCCTATTTTTATTCGTTGGGTTTAAATGTTATTCTCAGTCAATTATTGTTAGAATGAGTCTACTGGTTTGGTGGTAAGATGTTAGCTTACCTTTAGGTCCAGTGTTTGAGACCCTGTTGGTGTAGTTGAGGAATTTAATTTTTGTTGTTTCTATTTGAGTCATCTAGGTGGAGTTTAAGATAATTTCAAACTTTTAAAAAAATATATATGTAGTTATCAAAATCTAATGGGTGGTTATCAAAATTTCTTTTATTTGTTTTTTTCATATAATAATAAGAAATTAATTAATTAAAAAAATTCCCAAAATTTTCTCATGTTCTTTTCCTCTCTACTATTTTGTTTCTTACGCCCCTTTTGTGCTATTTTCTTTTCCCCAAACAAATTCAAGTTCTATCTCCAGTTCTTTTCTTCTATTTGTCAATTCTATTATGCTCATAACCCCATTCTTCTTCCAATTCCATTTTATTATTTCGATTCGGTTAGTAATCGAGGTAGATGAAGATTTTATTTTCGATAGTTGACAAGTAAGTTGGGGTTTTCTTTATTCTTGTAATGGAAGAGATTGTTGAATGTTCCTCCAGCAATTTAAGTATCGCATGGTTGTTGTTCATTTATCGGTAAGTGTTCGATCATAGCTTTGGGGGTCAATTGAGGACGTTTGTGTTCAATTCTTGAGTTAAATTCATGAATCGTTGCTAAATTAGTCGATTGAATTTTGTTGTTAGGTTATGGGAGTCTCGTGGTTTCTTTTGTATCGAAATCAAATCATGTGTGTAACAGAAACCCCAGAAAACAATGAACGGAAAAAGCCAAAAATTGGGATTGTCGATGCCACATGGTCATGTGTCAGGTCGTGTGGTAAGCTATGTGCTGGACCGTGTGTAACACAAAATCTGGGCTAATTGGGCCCTGTGGACCACACGAGTGTGTGTGAGCCCGTGTGCCAGGCCGTTTAGGCCACAGGGGTTGGTTATATAGGCTGTGTGGGGCACACGGGTGTGTCGACCGAAATTCTAAAATTTTACCCTAGGATCGTAAGCATTTTTTAGGTCAAATGTAAGCCATCCGTTAGGGTTCGTTTGACACAAATTAATCTATTAAACATGATTTTTGATTTTCTGGTAACGTAAAATTTTAATATGTTAAGGAAAGGTTAATATGTTGTATGATCAGTATGTTCTATAATATGGTAAGTCTGATATGTTTTTCATCAAGCACGATCCGTATCTGTTATGAGAGCATGTATGTCATTTATATTCTAATATCTAATAAATTTCGTATGTGCATTAGGGTGGGTTTTGTGTAAATGGAGGAAGTGTGGGCAAATATACATCAATCGTAATGGTGGCTCAGCCACAAATGTCTTTGAAAATGGCGGAAAATTGCCTAATGATCTGGCAATTAAGCTAAAAATATTCTGAAAAGCGACATACCAACACTAAGTGGTGTATTCCGGCTCTGACAGATGAAACACTCTATATACTGTTACGGTTACTGTTCCAGATTTATTCCGATGAGGTACTCTGTGTACCACTCATCACATCGCTATCATTATCAGTATCGTTACGGTGTATTCCGCTCCGCGGATGAAACACTCTATCTTATCCGGTGTATGGGTTGGATCTGTGTATTTATCCAGGTCCGAGTCATGTTAATAGGGGTAAATAAAGGTACTGAATAATTAATTGCTACTGAATATTTGACTGTTACTGAATTACTGATTATTACTGATGACTAAATGACACTGAATAATAAAGATCAATTGATTGTTATTGAGTGATAATGATAAATTGATTGATGTTAAAAAGTACTGACTGTTACTGAAATGGATAAGTACAGAATACTAATTGAAATGTGATAGTTGAATGGTATTTAATGTTACTGAATAGTGAACTGAAGAATGACTGAGACATATGAATTAAGTATCTTTCAATTAGATGTGAATAGGAAATATTATTGTTCAAGTGATTTATGAATTTATTTTGGAAAGCTAATCAGATTAATAGATGATAAGAATTGAATGAGTTATAAAGAATTTACCCATAAATTGAATAATTGAATATTTATGATCAATATATGTTTTTTAAGTGTATGTTATATTATTAAGTGTTCGAATTATAGAAATACCACTGAGTTCATACTCAGCGTACGATTTGTTTCTGTACACAGGTTAGGGTAAAGACAGACCGTCGAATCAGTATCCCAGTCCGATCCCGAACTCAATAAGGTGAAATATGTTAATTGTTGGTAATGGCATGTACCTAGGATATTTAGGATGTTTATGTGTGTCATTTAGAATGGTCATTATAATGATGAAATAAGTAGAATTAGACTTGGTAATGGTATATTGTATGAAATGACTTAATTGAAATGAATTTGAACTAATTGATAATATATGTGAATTATTTAAAAAGATCCATTATATAGGTTCATAAAATGTCTAGTTGGTCAGGATTTGGGTAGATTCAAATATGATTCAAAGTGATTGAATGATTGGTTTTTAGATTGTTTGATATCATTAAATTGCAGGGTTGGTAAACTTGATGTTTAAGGCTCATTTTGAGTCCACACTACCTGGCACACGCGTGTGACGGACCGTCTTGAGACACATGTCTTGCACAGGCATGTTGTTAGGCCGCGTGTCCCTTGCACCTAAAATGTTACAAAATAGAATGCTCAGGTATTGCCACACGGGCTAAGCACACGGGCGTGTGTCTTGTCCATGTGAAATTAATTTTTTCATAGGTAAAAGTCAGCGAGCTCCACTAGAGGACGGCGTGTCCAGGCCCTGTGAGCTACACGGTGTGCCCACACGGGCATGTCATGGAGACACACGGGTGTGTCACATAAGCCACACGGGCGTAACACATAAACCACACGGGCATGTGGTACTGTTCATAAAAGGGAAATTTTAAGAACTTTATAAAAAAATTTATAAGCTTCTGATTGAGTCCCGGTTTGATTCTAACATACATTTTAAGTCTCGAGGGCCCATTAAAGGGACATCAAGATATAATTTATGAACAGAATTGTATTTCCTTCTCTATTAATTGTAATTGAACTGTAGTGACTGGTAATACTCTGTAATCCTATTCCGACTATGGGATAGGGTTAGAGGGTGTTACAAATATCACTTTGAAACACTATAACTATACTCTTGAGATATATGGAATACTTAGTATTTAAAAGTTCTGAGGAAAAATATTTAAAAGATTAATTGCCCTTAATCAATATTCAAATTTTTTTATATAGTGCACGTGCTTAAGATAAGTATACTATTCATAATTTTTGTTTTCTTTAAAACATATCAATGATCACCCACAACATCTTGGAGTGAAACAAAGAGAAGTAAATTTAAACCACCAATAATAGTGATAAACATGGCCATTGAAAATGTGAATAGAAGTTATATGTATTTTTGTCATGTATGGCTATTAGGCACCAGACTAGTCAACGGCCGTTAAATTTGCCAAAAATATCTCATTTTAAACTCTTTAAATTTGGTCTCATTTTCACCTTTAAGCATCAATAAAAATATATCTTACTTTTTTCTTAACCTTTTTAAAAAACATAAAATATGGTAAATGTTCCTTTCGTTGTGTTCTCATTGGCTTTGGTGCTCTCAATCCAATTCGTAGTGGGACATGATGAGAAGGCTTTAGATGAGGCAGCATCCCCTGAAGCCGAAGATGCACTTTTGAGTTCAGGGGTAGGTCAACTTGTTGAAAACTTTAAAAGCTCTGCTGGATATAATTCCCAAAGTGTGGATGGGCCAACTTCTGGCTTAGCTGATGAGATTGCAGCTACTCCAGAATCGGATGTAGAAGTTGCTACTGAATATGCCGATGGGCCAACTTCTGGCTTAGCTGATGAGATTGCAGCTTCTCCAGAATCTGAAGTAGAAGTTGCTACTGAATCTACTGGCGGGAGGAAGCGTAAAATGGCATAGTAGACCCCGATGAGATCTAGAAAGCAACATCATACCCCAATTTTTTTAAAGAGGTGGCTAAAGCCATTAAAAATAATAAAAACAATGCAAAAATAATAAAATCAACATCTATTATTTTTGTAAAATATGTCTTGCAGTAATTTACTTTTAACAATAATAAAGTTACATTAACATTTGTTCGCACATTCTTTTGTCACTTCTTTTCTCAATTATATACACGTTCCCAATAGATATATTTATTTTTCATTTTAATAAAGTAGATGAAATTTTATTTTGAGCAGTTAATATCTTAAATTTACAAAGTAGTCTTTTAATTCCTCTTTTATACAATTCAATTTATGCTTTATCATGCTTATTTCGTCATTAATTTATCAATTCAACATACAATATAACATATACCAGCTTAATTTCAAAACAATTTCATATATCAGGTAAGTCATGCAATTTTCTAATTTATTCAGTTTAGTCCCTATTTCGATATTTAATGTAAATCATATCAATTTAGCTCCAGCAATCATCAATAACTTACCTCCAACTCCATATAATGTAGAGTGATATTAACATGCAAAAAAGAAATGGTTCTAGAATCATAGAAATACAAACCAAAATTCTTAACTACTCATCAATGACTTTACATTTTCCTTTCCTTCTCAACGAATCTTAGTCGACGTTAGATACGGATTGGCATAAAACATATAGAACTTGTAACACCCTCAAAATATAATTTTTGATTTGTTAAATTCTACTATAATTAAGTATTTGCTTCAGTCGCTAGGGGCCTTGATTGTGTGTTTGATGTCTTGATTTCAAGTTACATTTCATGGGAAAATTCAATTATTTTTGCTCTTAGGCCTATTTTTATTCGTTGGGTTTAAATGTTATTCTCAGTCAATTATTGTTAGAATGAGTCTACTGGTTTGGTGGTAAGATGTTAGCTTACCTTTAGGTCTAGTGTTTGAGACCCTATTGATGCAGTTGAGGAATTTAATTTTTGTTGTTTCTATTTGAGTCATCTAGGTGGAGTTTAAGATAATTTCAAACTTTTAAAAAATATATATGTAGTTATCAAAATCTAATGGGTGGTTATCAAAATTTCTTTTTTTTATTTTTTTAATAAAACAGTGAGAAATTAATTAATTAAAAAAATTTCCCAAAATTTGCTCATGTTTTTCAGGTTCTTTTCCTCTCTACTGTTTTGTTTCTTACGCCCCTTTTGTGCTATTTTCTTTCCCCAAACAAATTAAAGTTCTATTTCGGGTTCTTTTCTTCTATTTGTTAATTCTATTATGTTCATAACCCCATTCTTCTTCCAATTCCATTTATTGTAAATCTTAATTTAAATATGTAGAAATTTAATTATAAAAAAAATTTTTTCACAAAGTTCGGACATTTGTAATTTCTATAAATCCAAATTTTCAAACAAAATATATTTATGATAATATTTTAAAATTACAAAATTTAACTTTTAAATTAGATTCATTTTTCCTTATTTAAATTAATTATTCCATCATAATTATTTTATAATAATAACAATCAATAATTATCATTGTTTAATTATTTAATTTAGCAAAATTAATTCTACTTTTTAAATTATCATTATTTTAAAATTTTTCCAATTTAATCAACAAATTTACAATAACTACTTGTTTTATAATAATTTTAATTTTAACATGAATAAATTTTAATTTAGAATAATATTTTTAAAATTTCAAAATCAATTTTAATTCCTTTCCTTTTATTTAAATTCAAATGTTTATTATTGACATAAAATTTTAATCCTAACACAATTTCTTTTTAAAATCCAACTTAATTAATTAATAACCAATATTATAAAATTTTAATTTAAATAATTTTATTTTATTCATTATCCAAATTCACCAATTAATTTTTAAATTATTCAATTTTTTTCAATTTTATTTCAATTTTAATTTCTTAATTTTCAATTTCATAAAATTATTTAAATTAGCTTAGAAAAAAATAATTTCTAATTTAAAACTTAAACCTTAAAATTTTAAACATTTACTAAAATTTCAAAACAATTCCTCTAAATCAAATTTTGAATTAAATTAATTGTTCAAAAAACTTGGAACCAATTAATTAACTAAAATGTTTTATTTTTAGGTTTCTTTTTATAAAGAAAATTTCAATTTAAAATTTCTATAATTTAATTTATATTTAATAAATATAATTAAATTATTTAACAAAAATTATTTCATAATTATATTAATCAATTTTAAAATTTTTCCCTAATCAATATTCAATTTTTAAATTGTCTTTTAATTTAATTAACTTTTAAATTTTTTACCCATTCAATTCCTTCGATTAATTTCAAAACAATAAATTTTTTTTAAATAAATTTAAATTTTATCTAAATTATATTAATTTAATTCATGCATTCTTAAACAAAATTATTATAAAAGAAAAATTTTAAAATATACTTAAATTTAATTTGTATTTATTGACAAAATTTTTATTTTTTTTAAACCTTAACATAAAAAAAGTGGGAAAATGGATTATCATCATTAAATTGAAGTTTAATTAATTTTATACTTTTACAGGATACAAGTTAAAAAAATTCTAAATTCATACCAATTTTATTAATTAATAATAAAATAATTTTTTTCCTTAAAATGGGCAATTGCCATGTCAATTGGCTTTTTAAATTTGAATGAATTAATTTGGAAGAACCCTAACGGCCATTAATTATTAAGTAACTTTTCAATTTTATAACTTTAAAATAAACATCAAATTAATTAATTCCTTTCTTTGAAATTGTTGGAATTTCAACAAAATTAAATTTATAGTTAAAATTTTCATTCTAAAAATTATCATTTTGATTTTTCTTTACTTTAAAACTTAAAGTTACCTTAAATTTGAAATATTTCCATTTTATTTCAAATTATCTGGTTATATAGTTTTTCATAATAAATATAATTTATAAATGCCATTAACTTTTTAAATAATAGTTTCATTTCATCAAATTTTATTTTAAATTCAACTAAATTACCGAAAACAAATTAATAATTATAAACCAATAATTATAAAAGGCAAACAAAATACTCAAAATTTTAAAATAGCTAATTCCTAAATTTTAAACAATTGAAAGATATAATCAAAAATCCCAATTTTAAAATATCTACTTTAAATTTCTTTTTAAAAATTTAAAAATTGAGCCTTTAATTTATTTTAAATTATAAAATTTCAATTCTTCCTTATTTTTTCCTTCCTTTTTTAAATTTTCTTTATAAAAGTTAAAAATTTTTCTTTGGCCATTTTTTTTTTCTATAATTTAATCTTTGAACAATTATTTAAAGCTTTATTTAATTTAAATTTAAGCACCTAATAAATAACCCTTTGTTAGAAAAAATTGTTGTTAAAAGTCATGATATTTTTATTTAGCTTGAAATAGAAAACAAACAATTTCCAGGTATAAAATTCACTTTATTTTTTCAATATTAAATATAAAAAAATTTCAAATAAATATTTTCCAATCCTAACTTCGCCTTTTTATTTTTTTCCCAAAATTTTATCAATTAATTCAAATTTATTAAATTCATAACATTTTTTCAATTATTATTAAATTTTATTATTCAATTAGATTTTACCAAGAAAAATTAATTTAATTTAATTTTAATTAAAATTTCATGCCTTATTTAAATTAATAATTAAAGTTATTGTTTAAATTTTAAAATAAAAGTAATCAATAGTTTTTATAAGTTTTCAATAGTTAATTCAAACTTTTAAAACATTAAAAACTTTCAGAAACATTTTGAAATTTTTTAAATCATCATTATTAAAAATATATCTGTAAGCTATTCACCGCACATGCAAATTTTTTAATCTTTAAATTTCTTTATTAACCAAAAATTATATTAAATTTTTTAACTTTTAGTGTAAATTCCTTTGTTGGTTATGTTGTGACAAATTCAAATACAAAACTTTACCAATCTAAGATTTTAATTAAATTTCAATTGTTAACTTAAATTTATTCATATTGATTTTACCTCTTATTTTAAATTGTTTAAAAATTAATTTTGGTAATAATGGAATTCTAACTTAATCCATTAAAATTAAAGAATTCACAAAGGGATGAGTCTATATTATGAATATTAACAAATTAAGTTTTTAAAGATGGAAATTAATTCAATTTCTCCAAACTTAATAAAGAAAATCGTTAATATCATTGCAAAATTTTAACATTAAACAATTTATTTGCATTTTAAATTTTAATTTAAATTTAAATTAATTAATAAAATTTTTAATTAAATTTATTTATTTACTTTGAATTCCTTAAATTAATTACTTTACCTTTTGTCTTATTTACCAAATTACATATTAATTTAAATTAAATAGTCTAAATTTAAATTTAGTTTAAATTTAAAATTATACTAAATATGAACTATCAAATAATTAATTAATTAAAAAATTTTTTAAACTAAAATAAAAATTTTAATAATTATTCTTTAAATTTCTTAACACAATTAAAACATAAATGGAAAGATTGGTAACTATAAATTTGTATTTCAAACATAATAATTTTAAAGGTTAACAAGAAGTTTTTGGAATGTTAATTAAGATTAAAATTGAAATAATATTTCCCAAAATTTGTTTGTTGGTTTAAGTTTAATTAGAGTTATTAAAGATGAAATCCTGGAATTTCTAATTGTACTTTTTTAGTTAACTGAGTTTATAAAATTAGGGTTGATAATCCAAAATTTAAATAATTAGGGATAATAAATTTTAAGGAAAATGATTTTAAAAAAATTTTGTCTAATTAAATTTTTAAATATAATTTTAAAACTTTTTGGTTATATTGCAGATTTTATTTAATAATATTGCTAATTAAATTTTTATTATTTTTACTTTTAAATTTATAAGTTATAGATTCAATATTTTTATTTAATAATTTTGTAATGAAATTATTTTGAATTTATTTAAATTTTACCATTTGTCTTTAACCCTATTCTTCAAATGTATAGCTTTGTTCAATTTAAATTAGAAATTATAAATACGCTATTTCAAAATTTTTTTAAGGTAAAATTTTATTAGTTAAATTTGTATGAATATCATTGTCCCAAACAATCCATCTAAAATTGAGAATTCATTAAAAGTCAAATTGTCTAAAACTAATATTCTTATTTTCCCTTTTTTACCTGAGACCAGGGATTTAAAATTTAAGCACCAAAAAAATTAAATTTATTGAAATTTTATAATTAATTAAGGTTTTTGCTATTAACTATTGGGTAATAATTGTTAAAAGTCCCTTTTAATAAATTCTTGAAAGGAAATTTTTATTCTTATTATTTTAATGATATTCATTTTTTATTAAATTTGTTAAAAATATTTTATTTTTTTTAAATATAACACAGGTGGTGAAACTTTGATGGAAATTTTTGTTTTAATTAAATTCCTAGGGATAAGAAGTTTAATTTAAAATTATGTATCAACCCAAGATATTTAAATTTTATGCCAACTTTTAAAAACTTTTAAATGCATTTCACCTTTCCAATTTTTTCTTAGTTTGTCTTAATTTCTTAAAAAATAAGGTAATAGTCCATTTTTCTATGAATTTGTTCTCATAATCATTTACTTGAATTACCATAAAAAGATCCTTAGTTTGGTAGTTGAAAATTAATTTTGAAATTTTAAAGTGGAAGCAATTTAATTAACTTGAATGGATTAGTCATGTGAAATTGTCTGAGAATTGACATTGTTTTCAATTAGGTAGTGATAATTTGTCAGCTTTTTAATTCTTTGAAATAAAGTTCTAAATGAATTAATTTGTTTAGGAACTTTAAAATAATATAATTTAATTTTAAAGGAAAAGAACAAAAAATTTGATATAGCCAATTATATTCTTTTTAACAATTGTAATCCATGTCTTTCAAATTAAAATTTGGTTAATCATGTATCTTTCATTTACAAATTTTATTCAGTGATGCATTTTTAATTTATTTAATAATTTAGCTGGATTAATTTTATGTAAATTAATTATAATTGTTTTAAAATTAATCTATTTAAAAATTTATTTTAAATTGTATATTTAAAATTCAATAAATTGTTTTAAGAATTCAAATATATTAAAGTCATAAATTTTTTAATTAGTTATCTATTTAAATTTTGTAATTTCTTTTATCCCAATATTATCTAATTACATCAATATGAAGGTTGTTAACTGCAAATAAAATGTTTATTGACACAATTCTTAAACTAAAATGTTTGTCCTTTAAAAATCAATGGCTATAAGTTGTTTCCTTAATACTTGGGAACACTCATAATTTTATTTCTTACCAAAGTATTGTAACCTCAGGTTTGTTATTTTAGAATTTTGAATTATTTTTGTAAGCCTTTTTTACCTTAGTTGGATTTTGTTTTAGAAATTTTTTATTTGTTTGGGGAAAGTTCTTATTAATATTTGAAATTTAGTTAAATTTAATTTTATTCATTTGATAATGAAATTAGTTTAAAAAAAATATTTATGTAATTTTGGTTTCAAAATTTTTTATTTGTTTTTCATAAATAATTAATTAATAAATAATTCTTAAATAATTAAATGATTTTCTTTTTTTCTTAGTAATTTAAATTTTCCAACAATTAAGCTAATTGTTTGTTATTTATTTTTTCAAAATTATCTATTCCCATTCTTTAATTTGTATTTAATTTTAAAATTTTTATTTGAAAATTTTATTCAATAAAATTTTTTTTTTTCCATTTTAATCATTTGAAATGAAGTGTTTCATCTAGTTGGGCTTTCATTAACGTTGGGTTAACGATTAAATCTGAATGGGAATTAGCCGAATATTTTTAGTTTAGTTGTGGTTTTTGTTATTTAAATTGGGTTAATGTGATGCAATTTGGAGGCATGGATTGAGAATTAGAATTCGGATGGTAAGTAATTTGTGGAATTGGTTAAGAAATTGAATTTGCTAGTAATAATGGGTTTATCGGGTTCAATTGGTTATAAATCAGTGTGTGGTAAAAAATCTAAAATTTAATGAACTTTTAAAGAATCAAAATTAAGTGGAATTGTGCAAATTATTATTCTGGAAGGGATGCTTTTGAATATGTTACTTTTACAAATTTCAATGATCGCTTCTTATTGCCAAGTTTACACAGGGTTGTTTATGTTTAAATTTATGGAACAGTAATTCATTTAAAATGTCTAATCTTTTAATCAAATGTTACAGGTGGGTTTTTAAGACAACAAATATAAAACATTACATAATTTAAAATTTTCGAATATCAAATTTATAGTTAAAATTAATAATTTATTGCTAATCAATAAACTCCAATTAAAGTCGAATTTTCATAAGAATCCTTCTTATACATTGTATTCAATTAATTCTTAATATTCCTCTAAAAACTTAATTTCTTATGGGTTAATTATCTTGATATGAAATTAGAAGTTTGAAAAAATATTTTATTAATTCTTTAATAAATTGCCAAAAATTTTTGAATTGTGATTTGATAATATACATTATTAATTAAATTTTTTCTAAAACATCAATTATGGAATTTAAATAAAAATTCTAATATCAAATGAAATCTGATTTTATTGGATGGAAGTATGTTAGTATTTATGTTATTTGAGTAACCCGTTAAAAATATGATTAATTTTTTTATTTATAACATTAATAATTTACTTTTTTATTTTAATGTATTTATAAATAAGGTTAATTAAATTTCTTTTATGTTTTTTTTAAATCGATATTGTAAAAGAAATAACTTTTTAACATCCAAGCTGCAATTTTAAAAGTTCAAAGTTATTGTTATTTAAATTGTATTAAAATCCATATGATGATTTGGTATAATGAATGATGTATTAATAGTAAAGTTGTTGGAATGTATTTGTATGTGAAATAGAATTTAATAATTTAATAGAGTTGTTTAAACTTATTATTTTGGGGAAGTTTGGGAGATCATTGATAAGAGATTTTTAATTTTGAATTCTAATTGCTTAAATATAAGAAATTTTCCATAATTTATGAATTTTTTAAATATGTTTTAAAAGTGCTATGTCTACAATTATTAAGTTACATGTACCTTTGTCTGACTCGCTTTTCCATTTTATTCCCATTGTAAAATTTTGGTCCTGAAGTCGTGTTTAGGTTGCCCGACTAAAATTGGTCAAACAATCTAAAATTTGGTTTCTGATGTAAATTTTAATTAAATTTAAATTTAGCGTTTGATTTAAAATATCATTATAATCTGAATTTGCTAATTTAATTATAATGAAAATTTATGTTCTATAATTTAATTGAATATTTAAAACTAATCCACCTATATGTAGAGGATTATAAAATAAATAATATTTTGATATAGAATAAAGTTTTGTCAAAATTTAAATTTCTTAACGAATTTCAAATTTTAATTGAATTTTAATTAATTTGTTTTTAAAATTTACAAATTGATGAACCAAAGGGTTTCCATTTGTGATAAATCTTATTGTATAAGATCCTGAAATTTTCTTTCTTGGCCATTTATACGGGTTAATTTATTCATTTACATTTTAATGGTCCATTTCCCTTTAACAATTTGTTATTTGTAATTTTAATTTTAAAGGTAAATAATTTTGTGTTCTCATGAAGTTTGGTCTATAAGTTGCAAATATAAACATGGAATATAACAAAATTATGTTTATTTATATTTTAAATTAAATGATTTAATAAAAAATTTACTTCGTTAGTCGTTTATCTAATTGAATTTACTGAATGGCATTTTTCACATAATACAAGTTTTTCAATTAATTAATTTCTTAATTGAAGAATATATTGTATATGATTTATGACTAGATGAATTAATTTGTAAAATAATGGATTAAAATTTAATAAATGAAATTATTTTAAAGTTTCAGAATTATTTTAAAGAGTTATTCATTTATTCAATGATTCAATTTTTAGTAAATAATTTTGATTATATGTTAACAGAATTTTTTATTACAGTTTGTTCTTTTATAAATCAAATCATCTGTAAACATAAAAATAAAATTTAAAAAAATTATGTATCACAGGATTTTTAAATTTATGTGTAAAATTAAATTAATTTTTGCCAGAATATTTAGGCCACCGTAATGTTTTTAATGAAAAAATTGAAAAAATACTTAAATTTTAATGATCGTTCATTTTTTTACAATTAGCATTAGGTAAAATTGATTTCAAAATAATTTTATTTAAAATTTTGACTTTCGGTTAGTAAAATTTGTTAATTTGGAAATCAATTGTTGACCCGATTCTTTATTTTGTGTTTGTTCTTCAACAGATTCTATGGCAGTTTGAGGCAGTTAATTGAACCCATAAATTAGATTTTGGGTTTTATATGGAGGAGTTCAAGGTATCACTGTAAAATTATAAAAGCTTGAAAATGAATAAATTCCAAATTTAAAAGCAAATTTATTAAAGGAATAAAATTTGAGTTCAGCCTCATGTGTTCTTACCTCCATTTTGCTATTCTCATACAGTATAATTTGACTTTTTTTTCTTTTAAAATTTTATGGGTTTTGAATTATGGGGGAGGGGGTTTTAAAATAAAGGGAAAAATTTAATCAAAACAAAATTTAAAAATTTTTAAAGAAATTTTAAAAAATTAAAATTTTTTAAAATGAAATTTAAATAAAAATTTAAATTTTTTTTTAAAAAAATGTTTAAAAATTTATTTAAAAAAATAAATTTTTTAAAAAATTAAAATGTTAAAAATTGTATTTTTTAATTAAAAATTTAAGTTTTTAAAATTTAAAATAAAATTTTTTAAAAATTTTTTTTAAAAAAAATTTTTTTTAATTTTAAAAATAAATTTTAAATTTTTTTTTTTTTTTTTTAAAAATTTAGTTTTTTCCCCAAACAAATTAAAGTTCTATCTCGGGTTCTTTTCTTCTATTTGTTAATTCTATTATGTTCATAACCCCATTCTTCTTCCAATTCCATTTTATTGTTTCGATTCGGTAAGTAATCGAGGTAGATGAAGATTTTATTTTTGATAGTTGATAAGTAAGTTGGGGTTTTCTTTATTCTTGTATTGGAAAAGATTGTTGAGTGTTCCTCCAGCAATTTAAGTATCGCATGGTTGTTGTTCATTTATCGATAAGTGTTCGATCATAGCTTTGGGGTCAATTGAGGATGTTTGTGTTCAATTCTTGAGTTAAATTCATGAATCATTGCTAAATTAGTCGATTGAATTTTTTTGTTAGCTTATGGGAGTCTCGTGGTTGCTTTTGTATCGAAATCAAATCAGGTGTGTAACAGAAACCCCAGAAAACAATGAACGGAGAAAGCCAAAAATTGAGGTTGTCGATGCCATACGGTCATGTGTCAGATCGTGTGGTAAGCTGTGTGCTGGACCGTGTGCCAGGCCGTTTGGGCCACAGGGGCTGGTCATATAGGCTGTGTGGGCCATACGGGCGTGTGGGCCGAAATTCTGAAATTTTACCCTAGAACCATAAGCATTGTTTAGGTCAGACGTAGGCGATCCGTTAAGGTTTGTTTGACATAAATTAATTGATTAAACATGATTTTTGATGTTCTGATAACGGAAAATTTTTATATGTTAAGGAAAGGTTAATATGTTGTATGATCAGTATGTTCTGTAATATGGTAAGTCTGATATGTTTTTTGTAACACCCTGAATTTGGGCCTAGAATTTTTGGTCTTGTGCATGGGAGCGGTTGAAGGCAGCTTATAATATTCTGTTGTGCATGTAAATTTCGTTAATGAAGGCTTGTTTTAGTGGTTAAGTGTGCTAAGAAGTGTTGGAGAAGTCCTAGGTTCAAATTTGGACTCTAGCAAAAATTTTGGTTTAAGGTGAATCAAACCCTGGGTGTAGTAGGTAGGCCTTAAGAATATTGTTGGAGAAATTGTGACACAAAAAGCCTTGTGGCTTAGTGGCAAGTAGCGTGTGGAGCATGTAACGCCCCAATTTTCTGGAATCCTGTGAATGTTGGCATAGGTTTAATTATGTTAGTGGGCCTCTAGAAGGCCCAAGCTTAAGATAGAACCTGGTAATTTTAGCTGATTTTTGTTCCATAAGAAAAAGGGAGTGAAATTATGAAATAGGACCTATGTGAAAATGTTTGAAAATGCTATAGGCTAAATTGAAGTGGCCAAATAAATAGGAGTGCAAAATAGGAGGATTTGCATGACAAACCTCCCATTTTACATGAAGTGGCCAGCCATCATGTTGTTGTAGACAAAATGTGCACTTGATATCCATAATTTATGGTACAAATTGATACAAATTGATAATAGGTTAGGTAAATGTTCCATGATAATAGGTTAGGTAAATGTTCCATGATAATGGATTAGGTAAATGTTTCATGATAATGGGTTAGGTAAATGTTTCATGATAAGAATTTCATGTCTTTTGTATTAAAGAATTAAATGGATGAAATATGAAGTTTTATTAAAAGAAAAAAGGGTGAATAGAACAAAGTTTTGTCCATCTTTGTTCATCATAGCTGAAAGTTAGAGAAGAGAAATGAGAGGAGAAAACTCTTGAGTATTCGGTCATTAGGAGGAGGAAAATTGAAGGTAAGTTCTTGGTACCTTGTTTCTATTTTGAGGTTCATGAGTTCTTCTTGATTCTACCTTAACTCTTGAAGCATAATTTGATTTTTAGTTGTGTTGTGAGCATTTAGTCATGAATTAAAATGAAGGAACTGGTTGTTGTTTCATGTTCTTTTGATGAAAAATGGAAGATAGGTGAAGTTGAGCCAAACAAATGAGCATGCATGTGCCTTAGATGCTAAGGGGAAAAATTGGCTAACATGTTGTGTTTTAAAATGATGAAATGGAGATTATACTTAAGTAAAATCATAGATATGTGATGATTGATTGGTGATATACATGTTTAAATAACAAGCATGCAAGTTAGGTGTGAAAGAGTGAATTTGGTAATAAATCTGCTTGGGACAGCAGCAGTAATGTGACTTTGGAAAATCACTATAAATTGTGAAAGATGAATTAGAAGCTGAATAAATTATGTAATTAAAGCTTGTTGAGTCTAGTTTCAACTGGAATAAACGAGAACATATTTTGAATTCTGTACAATGAGAAATTTGATTCGTAATGAAGAGTGGTCAGATTAGTCAAACAGTGAAACATGCGAAACTTTGAGAAAAATCTGGTATTGATTGGCGAAACCAAAAATTCTGAAAATTTTATGGATATAAGATATATGAGTCTATTTTCAGGGAAAATTAACGGCACTTGATTTGGAGTTTTGTAGCTCTAGTTATAAATGATTTAGTGACTATTTCTCAGGAAGACAGCTTGCAGTGAAATTATTATTATGTGGTAAACATTGATAAAAATTTGTTAATGAGTTGCTTATTGATTTCTTATAAGCTTACTATGATCTGTAGGTGTGGTTGGCCGAATATTGTAAGGGGTTAATACGTAGTTTGTATTTGAATAGTTAGATTAACGTGTTAGTAATCTAATTGTAGGCAGTTCGTGTGTGGATCTCGTCATCGACATATCGTCGCAAGCAGTGTGTAACTAACACCCTCTTTCTTAGTCTAGATCGGCAAAAGCGAAATGCCAAAAGCGGTATTTTGTAGATTTGCGAGTGTGCGAATGCTCGTGAGGTAAATCGATTAATGTTTTTGGTAAGCTGCAATGTTTGGATTGCAAAGTGCATGATTTCTGTGCCCTCGATATTTTTGGGCTTAATGGGCCAAAATTGGAATGATGGGCCAACGGGCCCAATTTGGTAAGAACCCTCGGTATGTGATTCTGTTAGTACGTGAAAAGTTGGAATATGATTGAAAAACCCTAAAATAGATAAATTAGTGAAATACCTTTAAAAGTGGAAAATTTACAGTTTTACCCCTAAGAGATAAATTACCGAAATACCCCTAGGGTTAAATTGACCTAAATGCATGTTTGACTGTTGTTATTTCTTTGCATGCCATGTTGTTATTATCGATGCATGGGATGGGATATTGACGGAGGAAGTACTGAAAGTGGCTTGTCCACGTCTTGGAGGCTTTGCCTCAATTATTGATAACTAGCGGCAAAGTGCAAGCTGTGGAGTGTTAGGTGGGTGGGTTGAACTATTCCCACATGGAGTGTATGGTGGTACGGGTGGAGTGTAGTGGTTGGTGGGTTGAGTAGTCTCCCAAATGGGCTTGCATATGTTTCTTGATGTTGCATGTATTTTGAAATGGGCCTATGGGCCATCATTATCTGAATAAGGGCTAAGGCCCGGTTTATTATAATCTGAAAAGGCTCGGTCCATTACCCTTTATTACTGAATGGGGTTAGGCCCAATAGGCTTAAGTGACTTGGGCTAACTTGGGCTTTGAATGGGTTTTCCTTACACACCGAGTTTCCCAAACTCACCCTTTTATTTTCATCCACGCAGTAATCCCCAACCATAGTGGGCTTGGAGTCGTGAGGGAATTGAGTGGCCACCCGCTCGAAAGTTTGATTTTCTTACGTAAACTGGACATCCTTTTATTTACGTTTGAAGTTTTGGGTTTTAAATGTAATAAGGCCGCTTAATTATTTTGATGGTTTTAATATGTATTACTAAGATAAGTATTACTTATTTTAACTGTTGAAGTTGGAAAGCTTTAGGCGCGTTTTCAAAAACAACAATTGATTTCAAAATACCACGATGACAAGCAAAGCTTTACAATGAAAGTATTTTCCAAAATTAATCACTTTACCTAAAAGGACTTAATCAAATCGGTTTCCTAGAAATATACATGACGTTAAGGTGTGGCAATGGCGGTGTGCATGTCTAGGATTGAATCTGAAGGGAGCTTGGTACTTAAGCGATCAGATGGACTCACCTCCTCTTTCCGGTTTCCTACGGTGCACTGACTTCCATTCACTTTAACCCTTAATGAATTAATCTTTTGAACATCAAGTACGATTTTCTGGACTTAGAATGGAAAAAAAATTTTAACGTTTTTGATGTGGCATGCCGGATCCGGCCATAACTTCTAGGCTGGGTTTGGGGTGCTACAGAGCATGGGTTCGAATCCCATGGCAAACAAAGAGCATTTATTTTGCTAACAGGGGGCGGCAAGAGTTGGTGTTGAATTTAAACTCGATGATGGAGGATCCCACATCGGGAGCTAACATAAGAGTGGATCTGGTGGCTTTAAATAGAGAGAACCATGAGGAGAGTAAAGGTACCTTTCTTGGCTGATCCCTTTCGCTTTATGGCGTGCTCGTTTGGGTTGGGCGTCAGCTAAGAGTGCTCGGAGCGCGGATTAACTCCAGTCTCCTATTAGGTGTGTATTAAATATTGGACTAGGCTAGGTGAATCTCATATCTGTGGCTAGATTTAGGCTAAAAGGGTCACACGAGCGTGTGGGCCCATTTGGGCCGAGAAAGGGCTTTAGGCCCATTCGTATTGTTATCCCTGTTTAGAATACTTTAGTTTACCAAATTACCAAAATACCCTTGGTTTACAAAATTACCAAAATACCCCTAGTTTGTAAAATTACTAAAATACCCTTTGTTTATAAAATTACCAAAATACCCCTGGTTTGTAAAATTACCAAAATACCCCTGGTTTGTAAAATTATCAAAATACCCCTAATTTGTAAAATTACCAAAATACCCCTGATTTGTGAAATTACTAAAATACCCTCGACTTGTAAAATTACCAAAGTACCCTGATTTACAGAATTACCGTTTTACCCTCGACTTACAAAATTATTGTTTTACCCTCGATTTAAAAAATTACTGTTTTCCCTCGATTTACAAAATTACTGTTTTACCCTCGATTTACAAAATTACTGTTTTACCCTCGATTTACAAAATTACTGTTTTACCCTCGATTTACAAAATTACCGTTTTACCCTCGATTTATAAAATTACCATTTTACCCCTAGGGTGTTAAATGATTGTTTTGCCCTTGTGGGCAAGTGGTGACTTGGAGGTGTGTGGTTGTGATTTGATTGTGAATATATGATAGTGATATGAATGACTTGACTGTGACTGTTTGATTCAAGTATGGGCATGATATTTTGATTCTGTATGTTGTATGCCATGACATGTATATCTGTTGCATGGGACACGGGTTTATATTGATGGAGGAAGCATTCTGGTAGCCTCGCTGCAATCTGGTGGCCTCGCCACATATATCTGTTCTGGTGACTTCGTCACAATATCTAGCAACCTCGCTACAATCTGGTGGCTTCGCCACATATATATATCTGTTCTAGTGGCCTAGCCATAATATCTGTATCTGGTGACTTCGTCACAATATCCGCGACCTCATTGCAAATTACGTAATGGTGTGTAGCGGATGGGTGGGTCGAGTTGTCTCCCCACATGATGTAAGGTTGGTACGGGGGTGTATACGGCTGGATTGGGTTGGGATTGCATTCACATTCTGATTTTGATTATGTTACGATCATGATTACGATTCTAATTACGTCACCTAATTTCGATTCGATTACGATTCGATTCGATTACGATTACGTCACTGATTCGATTCGATTCTCATTTTGATTCTAGTTTTGATAATGTTTCTTATTACGTAATGGGCTAAGGCCCATCTGTGCTTATCTGTTATAGTGGGCTAAGGCCCAATTGATCTGGCTAAAAGTAAGTAAATTTGGGTCGACTTTTAATTCTTTTTATATGATTGTTCCTTTTATAGTAGGGATTTCACACTGAGTTTTAAGTAAACTCACCCGTTTATTAACCTTCGGTAATTTCTAGCCTTAGACGGATCGAGCTGCGAAGGGCTCGGAGGATGCCACACACACTGTTTATGTTATAGTTTTGATTATTGCTTTTAAATGTTTTTATGTGGGTTGTAGTAAAGCCGTTGTAATTTTCTGGATTTCTAATTTGGAATTTTATTTATTGTTCTTATAATAGCTAGTATTAGAACACGGTTTTCCAAAGCAACTACTGTTGTTCAAAACATCACGTAACCGCAATCGTTTTTAAATTAAGCTTCCACAACTGCCAGGATTTTTTACAAAGTTGTTAAGAATGTTATTCAGCTGAGGTTTTCTAACAAGGTTTAAAAAGGGTACAAGTTTTTAATTATTAAAAAGGGTTTTTAATGGAAACATGGTTTCCGAAAAACACTTCAATGTGACACGCCAAATTCGAGCCAAACTTCCAAGCCGAGTTTGGGGTGTTACATTTTTTGTCAAACAAGATCCGTATCTGTTATGAAAGCATGTATGACATGTATATTCTGATATCTGATAAATTCTGTATGTGCATTGGGGTGGGTTTTGTGTAAATAGTGGAAGTGTGGGCAAATCTACATCAATCGTATCTGGTGGCTCAGCCACACATGTCTCTAAAAATGGCGAAAAATCACCTAATGATCTGGCAATTAAGCTACAAATATTCTGAAAAGCGACATACTAACACTAAGTGGTGTGTAGGGTTGGATGGGTATTTAATAATCTATATGGTGTGTTAAGATGGTCAGAGATAGTGTGTAACAGATGGGGGTAGGATTGTATGTAACACCCCAAACCCGACCCAGACGTTATGACCGGATCCGACATGCCACATTGAAGCGTTCAAAACATTTTATATTGTTGATCCAGAAAAACTTACTTAGTGTTTTAAAAGATAATTTCATTATAGGTTAAAGTGAATGGAAGCTATGCACCAGGTAGGAAACCCGAAAAGAGGTGGTGAGTCCATCAGACTGCTTAAGTACCAAGCTCCCTTCGGATCCAATCCTAGACATGCATACCGCCATTGCCACACCTTAACGTCATGGATATTTCTAGGAAACCAATTTGATTAAGTCATTTTTAGGAAAAGTGATTAATTTTGGAAAATACTTTCATTGCGGAAGCTTTGCTTGTTGTCGTGTTATTTTGAAATCAATTGTTGTTTTTTTTTTTGAAAACGCGCTTTAAAGCTATCCAATTTCAACAGTTAAAATAAGTAATACCTATCTTAGTAATACATATTAAAACCATCAAAAATAATTAAGCGGCCTAATTACATTTAAAAACCCAAACCTCAACGTAAATAATAGGATGTCCAGTTCACCAGAAGAAAACCAAACTTTCAGAATGGGTGGCCACTCCGAATTCCCTCACAGGTCCAAGCCCACTATGGTTGGGGATTTCCTGCGTAGATGAAAATAAAAGGGTGAGTTTGGGGAAACTTAGTGTGTAAGGAAAACCCATTCAAAGCCCAAGTCAGCTCAAGCTTATTGGGCCTAAGCCCATTCAGTAATGAGTGGTCTTGGACCGAGCCCTTTTCAGATTACAATAAACCGGGCCTTAGCCCCTTATTCAGATAACAGTATGGCCCATAGGCCCATTTCAAAATACATGCAACATCAATAAACATATGCAAGCCCATTTGGGTAGACTACTCAACCCACCAACCACTACACTCCACCCGTACCAGCCATACACTCTATGTGGGGAATAGCTCAACCCACCCAACCCAACACTCCACGATTCTGACCTTTGCTGCTCGATTATCGATAAATTGAGGCAAAGCCTCCAAGATCGTGGACAAGCCACTTTCAGTACTTTCTCCGTCAATATCCCAATCCCATGCATCGATAATAACAACATGGCATGCGATAAATAACAACGATCAAACATGCATTTAGGTCAATTTAACCCAGGGGTATTTGGTAATTTTGCACCTAGGGGTATAACTGTAATTTTCCATACATAGGGGTATTATAGTAATTTAGCTGCTTTTAGGGTTTTCATGCATATTCCTACTTTTCACGTACTAATGAGAATCACGTCGAGGGTTCTTACGAATTGGGCAGTTGGCCCATCATTCCAATTTTGGCCCATTAAGCCCAAAAATATCGAGGCATAGAAATCATGCACTTTGCGGTCCAAACATTGCAGCTTACCAAAAACATTAATCGATTTACCTCACGAGCATTCGTACACTCGCAAATCTACAAAATACCGATTTTTGGCATTTCGGCTTTTCGACTTTTGCCGATCCAGACTACGAAAGAGGGTGTTAGTTACACACCTGTTTGTGATGATATGCTAACGAGATCCATACACGAACTGCCTACAATTGGATTACTAACACATTAATCTAACTATTCAAATACGAACTACGTATTAACCCCTTACAATATTCGGCCAACCACACCTGCAGATCATAGTAAGCTTATAAGAAAACAATAAGCAACTCATTAACAAATTTTTATCAATATTTACCACATAATCATAATTTCACTGCAAGCTGTCTTCCTGAGCAACAGTCACTAAATTATTTATAACTGGAGCTATGAAACTCCAAATCAAGTACTGTTAATTTTCCCTAAAAATAGACTCATATATATTCTATCTATAAAATTTTCAGAATTTTTAGTATGGCCAATCAATACCAGATTTTTCTTAAAGTTTCCCATGTTTCACTGTTTGACTAATCTGACCACTCTTCATTATGAATCAAATTTCTCATTGTACAGAATTCAAAATATGTTTTTGTTTATTCCATTTGAAACTAGACTCATAAGCTTTAATTACATAATTTATGCAGCTTCTAACTCATCTTCCACAATTTATGGTGATTTTCCAAAGTCACCTTACTGCTGCTGTCCCAAGCAGATTTATTACCAAATCACTCTTTCACACCTAACTTGCATGCTTGTTATTTAAACATGTATATCACCAATCAATCATCACATATCTATAATTTTACTTAAGTATAATCTCCATTTCATCATTTTAAAGCACAACATGTTAGTCGATTTTTCCCCTTAGCATCTAAGGCACATGCATGCGCATTTGTTTGGCTCAACTTCACCTATCTTCCATTTTTCATCAAAAGAACATGAAACAACAACCATTTCCTTCATTTTAATTCATGACTAAATGCTCACAACACAACTAAAAACCAAAATATGCTTCAAGAGTTAAGGTAGAATCAAGAAGAACTTATGAACATCAAAATAGAAGCAAGGTACCAAGAACTTACCTTCAATTTTCCTCCTCCTAGTGACCGAATACTCAAGAGCTTTTTCCTCTCCTTTCTCTTCTCTAACTTTCAGCTATGATGAACAAAGATGGACAAAACTTTGTTCTTTTCACCCCTTTTTCTTTTAATAAAATTTCATATTTCATCCATTTAATTCTTTAATACAAAAGACATGAAATTCCCATCATGGAACATTTACCTAACCCATTATCAATTTGTATCAATTTGTACCATAAATTATGGATATCAAGTGCACATTTTGTCTACAACAACATGATCGCTGGCCACTTCATGTAAAATGGGAGGTTTGTCATGCAAATCCTCCTATTTTGCACTCCTATTTATTTGGCCACTTCAATTTAGCCTATAGCATTTTCAAACATTTTCACATAGGTTCTATTTCATAATTTCACCCCTTTTTTTCTTATGGAACAAAAATTAACTAAAATTGTCGGGTTCTATCTTAAGCTTGGGCCTTCTTGAGGCCCACTAACATAATTAAACCTATGCCAACATTCACAGAATTCCCGAAAATTGGAGCGCTACATTGTAAATCTGCAACTGATATGTTTTGATATGGTTTTTTTTATATATATATTTATGATTAATATCTGTTGATTTTATAAAATGTTACACACTAAGCTTCGAAGTTTGTTCTTTGTTTGTTTGTTACTTTCAAGTAATCCCTAGACTTAAGACGGGCCAATGTAACGGAAGCTCAGGTCTAACATTTTAATTAAGTATTAATTAAAATTGATTTATTTTTTATTATTTTTGGACTGTTTAAAATTTTGGAATTTTTATTTTCGTATTTAATTCGTTTTAATGTTTTTGGATGGTTTTTAATAAAATCTGCAAAATGCCGCGTTCTTAAACAACAAATTCCATTTTGCAAAACTGAATTGGATTAAAAACTCCTCTGCAAACCTAAATGTTTTAAAAAGCATAATTAATCAACGGTTTTACTAAATTGGTTAAGAAAGAAATGCTCTCTAATAAATTAGATTTTTACTTAGCAAAGGCTAGCATCATCCTTGCAAATTAAACGGTTTCTAAGTTTTCAAATGAAATGCAGTAACACCTCCAGATCTGGTCATAACGTCTAGGCGGGATTTGAGGTGTTACAAAACTATCAACAATCAACCAATTCCTAATCAATTTTTAATTTATTCAATCTAGTCTATAAAATCAAGACTAGCATTACTTTAAATTTGGAGATGTGGATTGAAATTCAATTTCGTTATTACTCATTAGGGACCTCCTATTTCATATTCCTATTTCCAATTTTACATTTTATTCAATTTTTTCCTAATATACAAAACAATCAATTAAGCCTTACAATTTAATCATGTGAAAAATAAAATAGAATAAAATAAATAAAAATAAAGAACACATAAATTTTACGTGGAAACCCTTTCGGAAAAAAACCACAGGCAGAGGAGAAGAAAATTCACTATGTCGAAAAATTTTTACTCAAATACAAGAGGAATAGACTATGTCTATTTATAGGCTTGCAAAGCCATATTCTAGTAGGATTGAAACACCTTATCCTAATCAATATAAAATAGATGGAGTTTAATAAGGTTTAAAACCTTATTCTAAAATAAAATAAAAGAAGTCTAGTTCTATATGGATTTTACTTTTATTTTATTTTCCATCGTATTTTATTTAAATAAGAATTTGGGTCACTTAATTCTAACAATCTCCACCTTGACACAAATTCTCAATGAACAAGTTCTTCATCGCGAACTTTCAATAAACAAGTTCTTCACCTCTTCCAAAAACCCCTTAAGGGTTTAACTTCAACAATGAACACCAACCAAGTCTAAGCAATGCTCAAACTTGGTTATAGGAAGTGACTTAGTCATCATATCTGCAGGATTTTCATGAGTGCTAATTTTGCTCACAACAATATCACCACGAGCAATAATATCACGAACAAAATGATACCGAATATCAATGTGTTTTGTTCTCTCATGAAACATTTGATCTTTTGTAAGAAAGATGGCACTCTAACTGTCACAAAATCTTGTGCTGATTTGAAGGTCTTCATTGAGTTCACTAAATAGTCCCTTCAACCAAATAGCTTCTTTACAAGCCTCGAGAATCGCCATGTACTCGACCGATTGGTAGACAAAGCGATCGTAGTTTGCAAAGTGGCTTTCCAACTAATTGCACAACCTCCGATTGTAAAGGCGTAACTTTGTGAGAGATCTTCTTCTATCAAGGTCTCCAGCAAAATCAGCATCAACATACCCTATAACTCCATCTTTAGTTCTTCCAAAGCGTAAGCAAACATTAGTAGTGCCTCGTAAGTATCTTAAAATCCTTTGAATTGCTTTCGGTGTTCTTTACCGAGATTCGCCATGTATACGCTAAGCTGACCTTGTGCATATGATAAATCGGGCGTGAACAAACCATAGCATACATGAGAGATCCTCTTGCACTAGAGTATGGAACATGTGACATGTACTCAATCTCATTATCGATTGAGGAGATAAGGCCGATGAAAGTCCGAAATGGTCGCTAAAGGAGTACTAACGAGCTTAGCACTCTGCATATTGAACACGCAAAGAACTTTCTCAATGTACCCATTCGACTTAGGTACAATTTACTTACTTTTCTATCTCCGAGAATCTCCATACCGAGTATCTTCTTTGCTGGTCCTAAATCTTTCATCTCAAATTCTTCACTTAGTTGGGCTTTAACCTTTCTTATCTCTCTTTTATCTTTTCTTTGCTATCAACATGTCATCAACATAAAGAAGTAGATACACAAAAGAACCATCAACATTTTTCTTAAAGTAGACACAACTGTCAAAACTACTTCTTTTGAAATCATGAGAAGTCATAAAGGAATCAAACCTCTTGTACCCTTTGTCTTGGTATTGTTTTAAACCGTAAAGGGACTTTTTGACAAGCAAACATAGTCCTATTTTTTCGAGACTATAAAACCCTCTGGTTGTTGCATGTAAATATCTTCCTCAAGTTCTCCATGCAAAATGTAGTTTTACATCTAACTGCTCAAGCTCCAAATCATGCATGGCAACAATACCAAGCAAAGCTCGAATCGAACTATGCTTAACAAGCTGGAGAGAACACATCTGTGAAGTCCACTCGGAATTTGATGTAACCCTTTGCAACAAGCCTTGCTTTATATATGGGTTCTTCAACTCCTGAGTCCCTTCTTTCTTTTAAACACCCATTTACAACGAATGCCTTTTTACCTTTAGGAAGTTTTACAAGATCCCATGTTACTTTTTTGTGGAGTGATTCCATCTCCTCTTGCATAGCAAACATCCACTTTTACGAGTCTTCACACTAATCGCCTCGAATAATTAAATGGCTCTTGATTCGCATCTATATCTTCAGCCACAT
Organism: Gossypium arboreum; assembly: GCF_025698485.1. Classification (NCBI taxonomy): domain Eukaryota; kingdom Viridiplantae; phylum Streptophyta; class Magnoliopsida; order Malvales; family Malvaceae; genus Gossypium; species Gossypium arboreum. The sequence goes on along the minus strand of NC_069070.1, from coordinate 122,408,515 downwards.
TTAAAGCATAAGCAACTAGATCAACCTCGGCATACTTCTTTGGAGGTTTAATTTCTCTTCTTGTCTGTTTTTGGCGATAGAGTATTGCGGTGAAGAAGCAACTCTATTCTCAATTTTGTCTTGGCTTGAGGAGTTGATTACGTATTAATCGATGCTCCACCGCTTTTGGTTTTATTTATTGGAAGAGTCTTTAAGAGATAAGTTAGGTAGCATAGCGGTTTCATCAAAAACAACATCTCTCGCTAATCACAACTTTTCTATTTTCAGGACACCATAACTTATAGCCTTTTACACCACTTTATAACCAAGAAAACGCATTTAATGGATCTCGGTTCCAATTTTCCATTATCAACATGAGCATACGCAGACACCCAAAAATCTTTAAATCGAGAATAATTAGCGGGATTACGGACCATACCTCTTGTGGAGTCTTTTTCTCAATGGCAGCGGATGGAGATCGGTTGATCAAAAACATGCGATGAGGTCATACGCCCAAAATGACTTGGTAAGTTGGCATTTGACAACATACATCGAACCTTCTCCATGATCGTTCGTTCATTCGTTCGCAACGCCGTTTTCTTTGTGGAGTATGACGAACTGTCAAGTGTCTCATGATCCTTCCGACTTGCACAATCTATTAAACTCATCGAGCAGAACTCTAAGCCATTATGCATGCGGAGGTATTTTATCTGTTTTCCGTCTGTTTTTCAATCATAATTTTCCAAGACTTAAATGTGGAAAACACATCGCTTTTACGCTTCGGAAGAACGCCCAAACTTTTCGGAAAAATCATCAATAAAGGTTAGCATATAATTAGCTCCACCTCTCGAAGGCACTCGGACGGCCCCCACGATCGAATGGATATACTCCAACGTTTCCTTCGTGTTATGGATTCCTCTAGTGAATCGAACTCTCTTTGCTTCCCAAAACACGGTGCTCACGAAATTCGGTTTGCAAATTCCTTGCCCATTAAGAAGTCCTCTTTGCTTAATTCGCCATGCCATTCTCACTCATATGCCTTAGGCGCATATGCCAAAGTTTAGTAATATCATCATCGACAAGGAAGAGGCGGCAATTGCATCACCGATATGAGAGAACCACGTAAAACATATAACTTGGCAATCTTTCTTTGCCCTTTCATCACAACAAGGGACCCTTTGAAATCTTTAAAACCCCACTTTCATTTGTGTATATCTGCCCTTTTGAATCAAGAGTACTCAACGAAATTAAATTTCTTTTCAATTCGGAACATGCCGCACGTCACTAAGTGTTCGACAACTCCATCAAACATCTTAACTTTAATTGTTCCAACACTGCGATTTTACATGAAGCATTATTTCCCATCAAAACAACACCTTGAGATCTTGTTTCATAAGTTGTAAACCAATCCCGATTGGGACTCATGTGGAAGGTGCAGCCTGAATCAAGTATCCACTCCTCGCTTACTTTAGAATCATTGTCAGAAGCAACTAGAAGTTCACCATCGCTGTAGTCTTCTACAACATCAGTTTCACCGAATTTTCTGGCTGTTTTCCCTTTTGATTCGCAACCTCCCTTTTAATCTTATTTTGTAGCTTATAGCACTCAGTTTAATGTGCCCTTTCTTCTTGCGAAGTTGCAAGTTTTACCTCTGTTTGAAGATTTCGATCTACCCTTAGATTTACCACGAGGATTCCGTTCCTGTGTTCTACCACGATCATCATCAACATTCCGGTCTTGTCTCCCACGAACAATGAGACCCTCTCCCTGAGAGTTGGGTTTAACCACAAGATGCTTCATCTTGTCATACGAGGTTAAAGAATCATAAACCTCATCAACTGCGAGAGACTCGCAGACTATATAAAATCGTGTCTCTAAAGGTTGAATAAGGCGGGGCAACGAACAAAGTAGAATCAACCCTAGATCTTCCTTATCATCTTGAACCTCCATGGCCTCCAAGTTTGAGAGAATTTCTTTAAACAACATTAAGTGTTCGTGTATGACGCACCTTCCTCCAAGCGATGAGCATAAAGACGCCGCTTCATATGCAACTTGCTTGTTAGAGTTTTCGACATACATATTTGTTCTAGCCTCTTCCATAATGCGTGGCGGTTTTCTCTTTCATCACATCCTGCAAAATTTCGTTGGACAAATGCGAGATGTAATTGTGTTAATGCCTTTCGATCCTTACGCTTCTTCTCTTCATCTGTTAATGTCGGCGTCTTATCTATCCCTAGCGGGGCATCCTCTAGATCCATCGTGCAAGAAGCGCTTGCATCTTAATTTGCCACAACGCAAATCGGTGTTGCGATCCAACAATGAATTTCATACTTCAAAGACGCCATTACCGTGATCGAGATGAATAACCCGGAAGCTCGATACCAATTTGTGAAAAATAAAATAGAATAAAATAAATAAAATAAAGAACACATAAATTTTACGTGGAAACCCTTTCGGAAAAAAACCACAGGCAGAGGAGAAGAAAATTCACTATGTCGAAAAATTTTTACTCAAATACAAGAGGAATAGACTATGTCTATTTATAGGCTTGCAAAGCCATATTCTAGTAGGATTGAAACACCTTATCCTAATCAATATAAAATAGATGGAGTTTAATAAGGTTTAAAAACCTTATTCTAAAATAAAATAAAAGAAGTCTAGTTCTATATGGATTTTACTTTTATTTTATTTTCCATCGTATTTTATTTAAATAAGAATTTTGGGTCACTTAATTCTAACACATTGTTTTTAGTAAAGAGGCAAAATGCAATCCGACTCCTAATGTAAGGGCCTTTATAAAACTTTTACCGGCTTTGGAGAAATATAGTATCTAATCATCATTATGTAGTAGAGGCCTTGAAATCCTAAGCTCTAGTTTTTGAAACCGAGATGACTAGATCTTGATGGTATTCTCAAAGAACATTAATTTTACGGTTCATGTCTTAACCTTAATTTTTACCTTTTAAGTACAATGACTAAATCTCAAATTTTGTTAAAGTAAAAGGACTAACAACATATTTTAACCTTAATTTTTTTTACAATGTTGGAGTGGCAACCCATGTGGCAGTCCACATATACTTCATATTAACATGACACTATTTGTCTTATGTAACACCCATACTCGATCCAATCGCTGAGTTTGAACTACGGGATGCTACATCCGTTGTTGGAGCAACTACAATCAATTATACACAAAGAAACTATTTACATATGTAGATAAGTATATTACATATTCATAATATGTTACATAATCATTTGCAAGTCTTATAATAACTTAATTCTAACAAATCATTTTCTTAAACTAAACTTAATTTCTATCAATTTAACACCTAAAATTTCAACAAATCAACAATGACAATTTTCTAAAACTTCAACAGTTTTACAAATTGGTATATGGGCTAGCTACATCAAGCTCTTACGATCTAAAAAAAAATTACAAGAAAAGGACTTGGAAATGCTTACCAATTAGGGACCGAATTGATTGAGCTTCAAAAATGGTTTTTTTTTCCTTAGATTTTTAGGCTTTGGCAGCAAGGAAGAAGAAAGATAAACAAATTTCCACTAAGATTTTATATTTGTACTTTAATCAAATCCTTAATTATCTAATTAACTTAATTTAATCATAATTAAAAAACTTAATCTATCATTAATCAAAATAAGTGGATTCTTCCATCACAAAGCACTAACTCATATTTCAAAAATGTTTTAATTGTCATTTTGGACATTTGGTTAATTGCCATTTAAGTCCTCAAGTCCATTTCTAATTAAAAATCTATAACGATTGAATGTTTACAATTTAGTACTGGTACAATGGTATTGCTTTTTTTTTCACAATATTTGTTAAGAATTTGTCACACTCAAATATCTATTTTTAATTTATATTTCTAAGTTGCCTTATATATTCTCTCAATACAAGTATCATCTTACTGATATTGTAACGACCCAAATTTTAAGGTTATTGAAAAAGTGTATTTTCGGGTTTTCGTTTTTGAAAAATGGATTCGTAAATGTTTATTAAAAATATTTACAAAGTTAATTGAGTGGTAAATTAAAGTTTAATGAAGTGAATTAGCTTAAATTAAGGATAATTGGATAAAAGGATTAAATTGAATATAGTGTGAAAGTTTAATTATAGAATAAAGAAAATTGAAGGGACTAAATAAGTAAATAAGCCAAAATGAATGCCAAGTGTGTGGTAAAAATAAAATACATGTGTAATAAATATTATACATACATTTGTAATACATGTATGTATTTACTTATTATTTAAGTAAATATTATTATTTTATATTAATTAAATAAAGTAAATATTTAAATAAATAAAAGAAAGACATATGTATGGTGATATATGGATACATATGTACTAATAATATACACATGTATAAATAATAAATAAGTATTACTTAGTAAAAAATAATATAATATTATAATAGTTAAATAAAGAAACAAAAGAAAGAAAAAGAATAGAAAGAACAGAAGGTGGAACAAAAAATAGAGAAAGAAAGAAAGAAAATGGAAAATTGGAATTTCAAGGTTTGGAAGTTTAATTTGTAAGTCAATCAAGCCCTTTTTACTTAATTCTGATGTTTTAAAAGCTTTAATACAAAGTTTTGATCAAACTAAGTTGAAGTTTTGAAAGTTCTTAGATTTTTAATATAGTTCATATTGAATAAATTGAAGAACTAGGGGTTAAATTGATAGAATTTCAAGTTAGAAGTGAAATAAGGATTGAATTGTAAAGTAAAACATAAGTTTTGAATAGTAGGGACTAAATTGAAAGAATTTCGAAATTATGGTTTTATAGTGGAATTAGAGAATTGAAATAAGTCTAAAGTGGAAATTGAATGAAAATATTGAGTTAAATGTGAAGAATAAAAGTTAGTCTCGGTTTAGGGACTAAATTGGAATTTAGGCAAAAGTTAAATAAAAATTGAAAAATTCAATGTGAAATTGAATGGTAGTGTATTGATAATATTTAATTGTTTTAATTTCCTTAGCTAACATTGTGCTGGAGACCTCGACCAAGAAAGGAAAAGACAGAGTCGATGAGGGTTAGCTCGGAAATTACGGTTTGTGTTTCTATAATCCGAACTTAATATATAATTGTTGAATTTATTATTTGATGTTTAGGGTAATACATTGAAGGGTGAAATTTATTATTAAATTATTGTATTTTTATTGAATGTTATGGTGAGTAATTAAAATATGGATTATTGTGTTATATAATTGAAATGAATTGATTAGATATGTGTTAAATTTATTGAATTTATACGGATATATGTGATTATTGTAAAAATTGAACATTTGTTATTGAAAAGTGAAATGAATTATATCAAATTATGAATATATATGATTGTTCAGATGTGAAATGATTGGAAACTGGAAAATGAATTAGAAACCCCATTAACAGTATCGGGCTAAGTCGGATATAGTTGGCATGCCATAGGATTGAAAGTGTTCAGGGATATTCCGACTTTGTGTCGATGAGACACTATAAGTGTCACCTTATTGTTACTGTTCCGGATTCGTTCCGAAGAGGTACTCCGTACCTTACTGTTACTATTACTGTTCCGAATTTATTCCGATCAGGTACTCTGTGTATCGATACGGTTACTGCTACTGTTACTATTACTGTTACGATGTATTCCGACTCCGGCCGATGAAACACTTTATGCTATCCTAGTGTGTGGGTTGGATCCATGTAGCCATCCAGGTCCGAGTCATGTTAATAGGGGTAAATAAAGGTACTGAATAATTGACTGCTGCTGAATATTTTACTGTTACTGAATTACTGATTATTACTAATAACTGAATGATACTGAATAATAAAGATCAATTGATTGTTATTGAGTGATAATGATAAATTGATTGATGTTAAAAAGTACTGACTGTTACTGAAATGGATAACTACAGAAAACTAATTGAAATGTGATAGTTGAATGTTATTTAATGTTACTGAATAGTGAACTGAAGAATGAGTGAGACATATGAATTAAGTGTCTTTCAATTAGATATGAATAGGAAATATTATTGTTCAAGTGATTTATGAATTTATTTTGAAAAGCTAATCGGATTAATAAATGATAAGACTTGAATGAGTTATAAAGAATTTACCCATAAAATGAATAATTGAATATTTATGATCAATATATGTTTTTAAGTGTATGTTATATTATTAATTGTTCGAATTATAGAAATACCACTGAGTTCATACTCGGCGTATGATTTGTTTCTGTGCACAGGTTAAGGTAAAGACAGACAGTTGAATCAGCATCCCAGGCCGATCCCGAACTCAATAAGGTGAAATATGTTAATTGTTGGTAATGGCATGTACCTAGGATATTTAGGATGTTTATGTGTGTCATTTAGAATGGTCATTGTAATGATGAAATAAGTAGAATTAGACTTGGTAATGGTATATTGTATGAAAAGACTTAATTGACATGAATTTGAACTAATTGATAATGTATGTGAATTATTTAAAAAGATCCATTATATAGGTTAATAAAATGTCTAGTTGGTCATGATTTGGGTAGATTCAAATATCATTCAAAGTGATTGAATGATTGGTTTTTAGATTGTTTGATATCATTAAATTGCAGGGTTGGTAAACTTGATCTTTAAGGCTAATTTTGAGTCCACACGGCCTGGTACACGGGCGTGTGACCAGACCGTGTCAGACACATGGCTTGCACACGGCATGTTGTTAGGCCATGTGTCTGCTGCACCTAAAATTCAACAAAACATAATGCTCACCTAAAATGCAACAAAATAGAATGCTCAGGTTTTGCCACACGGGCTGAGCACACGGGAGTGTATCTTTGCCGTGTGAAATTAATTTGTTCATAGGCAAAAGTCAGAGAGCTCCACAGGTAGAGGACACAGGCATGTCCAGGCCCTGTGAGCTACATGGTGTGCCCACATAGGCATGTCATGGAGACACATGGGTGTGTCACATAAGCCACACGGGTGTGTGGTACTGTTCATAAAAGGGAAATTTTAATAACTTTATAATAAATTTTATAAGATTCCGATTGAGTCTCGGTTTGGTTCTAACATACATTTTAAGTCTCGAGGGCCCATTAAAGGGACATTAAGATATATTTTACGAACTGAATTGTATTTCCTTCTCTATTAATTGTAATTGAAGTGTAGTGATCGGTAATACTCTGTAATCCTGTTCCGACTACGGGGTAGGGTTAGGGAGTGTTACAAATATCACTTTAAACTCTATAATTATACTCTTGAGATATATGAAATACTTAGTATTTAAAAGTTTTGAGGAAAAATATTTAAAAGATTAATTGCCCTTAATCAATATTTAAATTTTTTTATATAGTGCCCGTGCTTAAAATAAGTATACTATTCATAACTTTTCTTTTCTTTAAAACACATCAACGATCACCCACAACATCTTGGAGTGAAACAAAGAGAAGTAAATTTAAACCACCAATAATAGTGATAAACATGGCCATTGAAAATGTGAACAGACGTTATATGTATTTTTGTCATGTACGGCTATTAGGCACCAGACTAGTCAACGGCCCCTTAAATTCGCCAAAAATATCTCATTTTCAACTCTTTAAATTTGGTCTCATTTTCATCCTTAAGCATCAATAAAAATATATCTTACTATTTTCTTAACCTTTTTAAAAAACATAAAAGATGGTAAAGGTTCCTTTCGTTGTCTTCTCAGTGGCTTTCTTGCTCTCAATCCAATTCGTAGTGGGACATGACGAGAAGGCTTTAGATGAGGCAGCATCCCCTGAAGCCGAAGATGCACTTTTGAGTTCAGGGGTAGCTCAACTTGTTGAAAACTTTAAAAGCTCTGCTGGAGATGATTCCCAAAGTGTGGATGGGCCAACTTAAAGCTTAGCTGATGAGATTGCAGCTACTCGAATCGGATGTAGAAGTTGCTCTTGAATATGCCGATGGGCCAACTTAAAGCTTAGTGATGAGATTGCGACTTCTCCGAATCAAGTAGAAGTTGCTCTTGAATCTCTTGGCGGGAGGAAGCGTAAAATGGCATAGTAGACCCGATGAGATCTAGAAAGCAACATCATACCCAAATTTTTTAAAGAGGTGGCTAAAGCCATTAAAAATAATAAAACAATGCAAAAATAATAAAATCAACATCTATTATTTTTGTAAAATATGTCTTCTGATAATTTACTTTTAAAAATAATAAAGTTACATTAACATTTGTTCGCACATTCTTTTGTCACTTCTTTTCTCAATTATATACACGTTCCCAATAGATATATTTATTTTTCATTTTAATAAAGTAGATGAAATTTTATTTTGAGCAGTTAATATCTTAAATTTACAAAATAGTCTTTTAATTCCTCTTTTATACAATTCAATTTATGCTTTATCATGCTTATTTCGTCATTAATTTATCAATTCAACATACAATACAACATATACCAGCTTAATTTCATAACAATTTCATATATCAAGTCATGCAATTTTTTAATTTATTCAGTTTAGTCCCTATTTCGATATTTAATGTAAATCATATCAATTTAGCTCCAGCAATCATCAGTAACTCACCTCCAACTCCATATAATGTAGAGTGATATTAACATGCAGAAAAGAAATGGTTCTCGAATCATAGAAATACAAACCAAAATTCTTAACTACTTATCAATGACTTTATATTTTCCTTTCTTTCTCATCAAATCTGAGTCAACGTTAGATACGGATTGGCATAAAACATATAGAACTTGTAACACCCTAAAAATCTAATTTTTGATTTGTTAAATTCTACTATAATTAAGTGTTTGCTTCAGTGGTTAGGGGCCTTGATTGTGTGTTTGATTTCTTGATTTCAAGTTACATTTCTTTGGAAAATTCAATTATTTTTGCTCATAGACCTATTTTTGTTCATTGTGTTTAAATATTATTCTCAGTCAATTTATGTTAGAATGAGTCTACTGGTTTGGTGGTAAGATGTTAGCTTACCTTTAGGTCTAGTGTTTGAGATCATGTTGGTGCAGTTGAGGAATTTAATTTTTGTTGTTTCTATTTGAGTCATCTAGGTGGAGTTTAAGATAATTTCAAACTTTTAAGAAAATATGTGTAGTTATCAAAATCTAATGGGTGGTTACCAAAATTCCTTTTATTTGTTTTTTTAATAAAACAATGAGAAATTAATTAATTAAAAAAATTTCCCAAAATTTGCTTATGTTCTTCAGGTTCTTGTCCTCTCTACTATTTTGTTTCTTACGCCCCTTTTGTGCTAAACAAATTCAAGTTCTATCTCGGGTTCTTTTCTTCTATTTTTCAATTCTATTATGCTCATAACCTCATTCTTCTTCCAATTCCATTTTGTTGTTTCAATTCGGTAAGTAATCGAGGTAGATGAAGATTTTATTTTCGATAGTTGATGACTAAGTTAGGGTTTTATTTATTCTTGTAATGGAAGAGATTGTTGAGTGTTCCTCCAGTAATTTAAGTATTGCGTGGTTGTTGTTCATTTATCGGTAAGTGTTCAATCATAGCTTTGGTCGTCAATTGAGGACTTTTGTGTTTAGTTCTTGAGTTAAATTCGTGAATCATTGCTAAATTAGTCGATTGAATTTTGTTGTTAGGTTATGGGAGTCTCGTGGTTGCTTTTGTATCAAAATCAAATCAGGTGTGTAACAGAAACCCCAGAAAACAACAAATGGCAAAAGCCAAAAATTGGGGTTGTCGATGCCACACGATCATGTGTCAGGTCGTGTGGTAAGCTGTGTGCTGGACCATGTGTAACACAAAATTTCAGCTAATTGGGCTGTGTGGACTAAATGAGTGTGTGTGAGCCAGTATACTAGGCCATTTGGGACATACGGGCTGGTCATATAGGCTGTGTGGGCCATACGAGCGTGTGGGTTGAAACTCTAAAATTTTACCCTAGGATCGTGAGCATTGTTTAGGTCAAACGTAGGCCATCCGTTAGGGTCTATTTGACATAAGTTAATCTATTAAACATGATTTTTGATGTTCTGATAACGTAAAATTTTGATATGTTAAAGAAAGGTTAATATGTTGTATGATCAGCATGTTCTGTAATATGGTAAGTCAGATATGTTTTTCGTCAAGCACGATTCGTATCTGTTATGAGAGCATGTGTGACATGTATATTCTGATATCTGATAAATTCTATATGTGCATTGGGGTGGGTTTTGTGTAAATGGAGGAAGTATGGGCAAGTATACATCAATCCTATCTGGTGGCTCAGCCACACATGTCTCTGAAAATGGCGAAAAATCGCCTAATGAACTAGCAATTAAGCTACAAGTATTCTGAAAAGTGACATACCAACACTAAGTGGTGTGTAGGGTTGGATGGGTATTTAATTATCTATATAGTGTGTTAGGATGGTCAAAGATAGTGTGTAACGGATGGGGGTAGGATTGTAAATCTGCAACTGATATGTTTTTATATGGTTTTTTTTATATATATTTCTGATTAATATCTGTTGATTTTATAAAATGTTACACACTAGGCTTCGAAGCTCGTTCTTTGTTGGTTTGTTACTTTCAAGTAATCCCTAGACTTAAGACGGGTCTGTGCAATGGGAGCTCGGTGTAACATTTTAGTTCAGTATTAATTAAAATTGGTTTATTTTTTTATTATTTTTTGACTGTTTAGTTTGGAATTTTTATTTTCGTATTTAATTCGTTTTAACGTTTTTGGATGGTTTTTAATAAAATCTGCAAAATGCCGCGTTTTTAAACAACAAATTCCATTTTGCAAAACTGAATTGGATCAATAACTCCTCTGCAAACCTAAATGTTTTAAAAAGTATAATTAATCAACGGTTTTACTAAATTGGTTAAGAAAGAAATGCTCTCTAATAAATTAGATTTTTACTTAGTAAAGGCTAGCATCGTCCTTGCAAATTAAACGGTTTCTAAGTTTACAAATGAAATGCAGTAACACCTCCAGATCTGGTCATAACGTCTAGGCAGGGTTTGAGGTGTTACAAAACTATCAATAATCAACCAATTCCTAATCAATTTTTAATTTATTCAATCTAGCCCATAAAATCGAGACTAACATTACTTTAAATTTGGAGATGTGGATTGAAATTCAATTTCATTATTACTCATTAGGGACCTCCTATTTCTTAATCCTACTTCCAATTTTACATTTTATTCAATTTTTTCCTAATATACAAAACAATCAATTAAGCCTTACAATTTAGTCATTTTCTTAAACTAAACTTAATTTCTATCAATTTAACATCTAAAACCTCAACAAATCAACAATGACAATCTTCTAAAACTTCAGCAGTTTTACGAATTGGTATATGAGATAGCTACATTGTAACGCCCCAATTTTCGGGAATTCTGTGAATGTTGGCATAGGTTTAATTATGTTAGTGGGCCTCTAGAAGGCCCAAGCTTAAGATAGAACCCGGCAATTTTAGTTAATTTTTGTTCCATAAGAAAAAGGGGGTGAAATTATGAAATAGAACCTATGTGAAAATGTTTGAAAATGCTATAGGCTAAATTGAAGTGGCCAAATAAATAGGAGTGCAGAATAGGAGGATTTGCATGACAAACCTCCCATTTTACATGAAGTGGCTAGCCATCATGTTGTTGTAAACAATATGAGCACTTGATATCCATAATTTATGGTACAAGTTGATACAAATTGATAATGGGTTAGGTAAATGTTCCATGACAATGGATTAGGTAAATATTCCATGATAATGGGTTAGGTAAATGTTCCATGATAATGGTTTAGGTAAATGTTCCATGATGGGAATTTCATGTCTTTTGTATTAAAGAATTAAATGGATGAAATATGAAATTTTATTAAAAGAAAAAGGGGTGAAAAGAACAAAGTTTTGTCCATCTTTGTTCATCATAGCCTAAAGTTAGAGAAGAGAAAGGAGAGGAGAAAGCTCTTGAATGTTCAGTCACTTGGGGAAGAAAATTGAAGGTAAGTTCATGGTAGTTTGCTTCTACCTTGATATTGATGAGTTCTTCTTGATTCTACCTTAACTCTTGAAGCATATTTTGGTTTTTAGTTGTGTTGTGAGCATTTAGTCATGAATTAAAATGAAGTTGTTTCATGTTATTTTGATGAAAAATGGAAGATAGGTGAAGTTGAGCCAAACAAATGAGCATGCATGTGCCTTAGATGCTAAAGGGAAAAATCGGCTAACATGTTGTGCTTTAAAATGATAAAATGGAGATCATACTTAAGTAAAATCATAGATATGTGATGATTGATTGGTGATATACATGTTTAAATAACATGCATGCAAGTTATGTGTGAAACAGTGAATTTGGTAATAAATCTGCTTGGGACAGCAGTAATAACATGACTTTGGAAAATCACCATAAATTGTGGGAGATGAATTAGATGCTGAATAAATTATGTAATTAAATCTTGTTGAGTCTAGTTTCAAATGAAATAAATGAGAACATATTTTGAATTCTGTACAATGAGAAATTTGATTCGTAATGAAGAGTGGTCAGATTAGTCAAACAGTGAAACATGCGAAACTTTGAGAAAACTCTGGTATTGATTGGCCAAACAAAAAATTCTGAAAATTTTATGGATATAAGATATATGAGTCTATTTTCAGGGAAAATTAACGGCACTTAATTTGGAGTTTTGTAGCTCCAGTTATAAATGATTTAGTGACTGTTGCTCAGGAAGACAGCTTGCAGTGAAATTATGATTATGTGGTAAACATTGACAAAAATTTGTTAATGAGTTGCTTATTGATTTCTTATAAGCTTACTATAATCTGTAGGTGTGGTTGGCCGAATATGTACGGGGTTAATAGGTAGTTTGTATTTGAATAGTTAGATTAACGTGTTAGTAATCCAATTGTAGGTGGTTCGTGTATGGATCTCGTCAGCATATCGTCGCAAACATGTGTGTAACTAACACCCTCTTTCTTAGTCTAGATCGGCAAAAGTCGAAAAGCCGAAATGTCGAAAATCGGTATTTTGTAGATTTGCGAGTGTGCGAATGCTTGTGAGGTAAATCGATTAATGTTTTTGGTAAGCTGCAATGTTAGGACTGCAAAGTGCATGAATTATGTGCCCTCGATATTTTTTAGGCTTAATGGGCCAAAATTGGAATGATGGGCCAACGGGCCCAATTCGGTAAGAACCCTCGGTGGTGATTCTGTTAGTACGTGAAAGGTAGGAATATGCATGAAAAACCCTAAAATAGATAAATTACTGAAATGCCTTTAAAAGTGAAAAATTTACAGTTTTACCCCTAGGAGATAAATTACCGAAATACCCATAGGGTTAAATTGACCTAAATGCATGTTTGATTGTTGTTATTTACTGCATGCCATGTTGTTATTATCGATGCATGGGATGGGATATTGACGGAGGAAGTACTGAAAGTGGCTTGTCCATATCTTGGAGGCTTTGCCTCAATTCTTATGATAAGCTGAGCAGCAAGGTGCAAGAATGTGGAGTGTTAAATTTGGGTGGGTTGAGCTATTCCCACATGGAGTGTATGGCTGGTACGGGTGGAGTGTCTTGGTTGGTGGGTTGAGTAGTCTCCCAAAATGGGCTTGCATATGTTTATTGATGTTGCATGTATTTTGAAATGGGCCTATGGGCCATCTCATTATCTGAATAAGGGCTAAGGCCCGGTTTATTATAATCTGAAAAGGGCTCGGTCCATTACCATTTGTTACTGAATGGGCTTAGGCCCAATAGGCTTGAGTGACTTGGGCTTTGAATGGATTTTCCTTACACCGAGTTTCCCCAAACTCACCCCTTTAATTTTCATCCACGCAGAAAATCCCAAACCATAGTGGGCTTGGAGCTGTGAGGGAATTCGGAGTGGCCACCCGTTCTGAAAGTTTGGTTTTCTTCTGGTGAACTGGACATCCTATTATTTACGTTGAGGTTTGGGTTTTTAAATGTAATAAGGCCGCTTAATTATTTTTGATGGTTTTAATATGTATTACTAATATAGGTATTACTTATTTTAACTGTTGAAATTGGATAGCTTTAGGGCGCGTTTTCAAAAAAAAAAACAACAATTGATTTCAAAATAACACGACAACAAGCAAAGCTTCCGCAATGAAAGTATTTTCCAAAATTAATCACTTTTCTTAAAAATGACTTAATCAAATCGGTTTCCTAGAAATATACATGACGTTAAGGTGTGGCAATGGTGTGTACATGTCTAGGATTGGATCCGAAGGAGCTTGGTACTTAAGTAGTCCGATAGACTCACCTCCTCTTTTAGGTTTCCTACGGTGCATGACTTCCATTCACTTTAACCTATAATGAAATTATCTTTTAAAACACTAAGTAGGTTTTTCTGGATCAACAATATAAAATGATTTGAACGCTTCGATGTGGCATGTTGGATCCTGCCATAACATCTGGGTCGGGATTGGGGTGTTACATAAATCAAGCTGTTACGATCTCAAAAAAAAAAATACAAGAAAAGGACATGGAAATGCTTACCAATTAGGGACCGAATTGATTGAGCTTCAAAAATGGTTTTTTTTTCCTTAGATTTTTGGGCATTGGGCAGCAAGGAAGAAGAAAGATAAACAAATTTCCACTAAGATTTTATATTTATACTTTAATCAAATCCTTAATTATCTAATTAACTTAATTTAATCATAATTAATAAACTTAATCTATTATTAATCAAAATAAGTGGATAATTCCATCACAAAGCACTAACTCATATTTCAAAAATGTTTTAATTGTCATTTTGGACATTTGGTTAATTGCAATTTAAGTCCTCAAGTCCATTTCTAATTAAAAATCTATAATGATTGAATGTTTACAATTTAGTACTGGTACGATGGTATTGCTTCTTTTTTTTCACAATATTTGTTAAGAATTTGTCACACACTCAAATATCTATTTTTAATTTATATTTCTAAGTTTCCTTATATATTCTCTCAATACAAGTATCATCTTACTAATATTGTAATGACCAAGTTTACGGTTATTGAAAAAGTGTTTTTAGGTCTCCATTTTTGAAAAATGGATTCGTAAATGTTTATTAAAAATATTTACGAAGTTAATTGAGTGGTAAATCAAAGTTTAATGAAGTGAATTAGCTTAAATTAAGGATAATTGGATAAAAGGATTAAATTGAATATAGTGTGAAAGTTTAATTATAGAATAAAGAAAATTGAAGGGACTAAATAAGTAAATAAGACAAAATGAATGCCAAGTGTGTGGTAAAAATAAAACACATGTGTAATAAATATTATACATACATTTGTAATACATGTATGTATTTACTTATTATTTAAGTAAATATTATTATTTTATATTAATTAAATAAAGTAAATAATTAAATAAATAAAAGAAAGACAAATGTATGGTGATATATGGATACATATGTACTAATAATATACACATGTATAAATAATAAATAAGTATTACTTAGTAAAAAATAATATAATATTATAATAGTTAAATAAAGAAACAAAAGAAAGAAAAAGAATAGAAAGAACAGAAGGTGGAACAAAAATAGAGAAGGAAAGAAAGAAAGAAAGAAAGAAAATGGAAAATTGGAATTTCAAGGTTTGGAAGTTTAATTTGTAAGTCAATCAAGCCCTTTTTACTTAATTCTGATGTTTTAAAAGCTTTAGAACAAAGTTTTGATCAAACTAAGTTGAAGTTTTGAAAGTTCTTAGATTTTTTAATATAGTTCATATTGAATAAATTGAAGAACTAGGGGTTAAATTGATAGAATTTCAAGTTAGAAGTGAAATAAGGATTGAATTGTAAAGTAAATCATAAGTTTTGAATAGTAGGGACTAAATTTAAATAATTTCGAAATTATGGTTTTATAGTGAAATTAGAGAGTTGAAATAAGTCTAAAGTGGAAATTGAATGAAAATATTGGGTTAAATGTGAAGAATAAAAGTTAGTCTCGGTTTAGGGACTAAATTGGAATTTAGGCAAAAGTTAAATAAAAATTGAAAAATTCAATGTGAAATTGAATGGTAGTGTATTGATAATATTTAATTGTTTTAATTTCCTTAGCTAACATTGTGCCAGAGACCTCAGCCAAGAAAGGAAAAGATAGAGTCGACGAGGGTTAGCTCGGAAATTACGGGTTGTGTTTCTATAATCTGAACTTAATATATAATTGTTGAATTTATTATTTGATGTTTAGGGTAATACATTGAAGGGTGAAATTTATTATTAAATTAGTGTATTTTGATTGAATGTTATGGTGAGTAATTAAAGTATGGATTATTGTGATATATAATTGAAATGGATTGATTAGATATGTGTTAAATTTATTGAATTTATACGGATATATGTGATTATTATAAAAATTGAATATTTGTTATTGAAAAATGAAATGAATTATATCGAATTATGAATATATATATGATTGTTGAGATGTGAAATGATTGGAAACTGGAAAATGAATTAGAAACCCTATTAATGATGATCGAAATTTGAGTCGGATATAGTTGGCATGCCATAGGATTGGAAGTGTTCAGGGATATTCCGACTTTGTGTCGATGAGACACTATAAGTGTCGCCTTACTGTTATTGTTCTGGATTCGTTCTGAAGAGGTACTCCATACCTTACTGTTACTATTACTGTTCCGAATTTATTCCAATGACGTACTTTGTGTACCGTTACTGTTACTGCTACTGTTACTGTTACCATTACGGTGTATTTCTGCTCCGACTGATGAAACACTGTATGCTATACCAGTGTGTGGGTTGGATCCGTGCATCCGTCCAGGTCCGAGTCATGTTAATAGGGGTAAATAAAGGTACTGAATAATTGACTGCTACTGAATATTTGACTGTCACTGAATTACTAATTATTACTGATGACTGAATGATACTGAATAATAAAGATCAATTGATTGTTTTTGAGTGATAATGATAAATTGATTGATATTAAAAAGTACTGACTGTTACTGAAGTGGATAAGTACAGAATACTAATTGAAATGTGATAGTTGAATGTTATTTAATGTTACTGAATGGTGAGCTGAAGAATGACTGAGACATATGAATTAAGTATCTTTCAATTAGATATGAATAGGAAATATTATTGTTCAAGTGATTTATGAATTTATTTTGGAAAGCTAATCGGATTAATGGATGATAAGAATTGAATGAGTTATAAAGAATTTACCCATAAAATGAATAATTGAATATTTATGATCAATATATGTTTTTAAGTGTATGTTATATTATTAAGTGTTCGAATTATAGAAATACCACTGAGCTCATACTCAGCGTACAATTTGTTTCTGTACGCAGGTTAGGGTAAAGACAGACCGTCGAATCAGCATCCCAGGCCGATCCCGAACTCAATAAGGTGAAATATGTTAATTGTCGGTAATGGCATGTACCTTGGATATTTAGGATGTTTATGTGTGTCATTTAGAATGGTCATTATAATGATGAAATAAGTAGAATTAGACTTGGTAATGGCATATTGTATGAAAAGATTTAATTGAAATGAATTTGAACTAATTGATAATGTATGTGAATTATTTAAAAAGATCCATTATATAGGTTCATAAAATCTCTAGTTGGTCATGATTTGGGTAATTCAAATATGATTCAAAGTGATTGAATGATTGGTTTTTAGATTGTTTGATATCATTAAATTGCAACGTTGGTAAACTTGATGTTTAAGGCTCATTTTGAGTCCACATGGCTGGCATACGGGCGTGTGAGCGGACCGTGTGAGACACATGGCTTGCACACGGGCATGTTGTTAGGTCGTGTGTCCCCTGCACCTAAAATGCTACAAAACAAAATACTCAGGTATTGCCACACGGGCTGAGCACACGAGCGTGTGTCTTGGCCGTGTGAAAAGAATTTGTTCATAGGCAAAAGTCAGAGGGCTCCACAGCCCACACGGTCGTGTCATGGAGACACATCGGTGTGTCACATAAGCCACACGGGTGTGTGGTACTGTTCATAAAAGGGAAATTTTAAGAACTTTATAAAAAATTTTATAAGCTTCCGATTGAGTCTCGGTTTGGTTTTAACATACATTTTAAGTCTCGAGGGCCCATTAAATGGACATTAAGATATATTTTATGAACTGAATTGTATTTCCTTCTCTATTAATTGTAATTGAACTGTACTGACCAGTAATACTCTGTAATCTTGATCCGACTACGGGATAGGATTAGGGGGTGTTACAAATATCTCTTTGAAACACTATAATGATACTCTTGAGATATATAAAATATTTATAGTATTTAAAAGTTCTGAGGATAAATATTTAAAAGATTAATTGCTCTTAATGAATATTCAAATTTTTTTATATAGTGCACGTGCTTAAAATAAGTATACTATTCATAACTTTTGTTTTCTTTAAAACACATCAACGATCACCCACAACATCTTGGAGTGAAACAAAGAGAAGTAAATTTAAACCACCAATAATAGTGATAAACATGGCCATTGAAAATGTGAACAGAAGTTATATGTATTTTTTTCGTGTATGGCTATTAGGCATCAGACTAGTCAACGGCCCCTAAATTCGCCAAAAATATCTCATTTTAAACTCTTTAAATTTGGTCTCATTTTCATCCTTAAGCATCAATAAAAATATATCTTACTTTTTTCTTAACCTTTTTAAAAAACATAAAAGATGGCAAAGGTTCCTTTCATTTTGTTCTCATTGGCTTTGGTCCTCTCAATCCAATTCGTAGTGGGACATGACGAGAACGCTTTAGATGAGGCAACATCCCCGGAAGCCGAAGACGTGCTTTTGAGTTCAGGGGTAGCTAAACTCGTTGAAGACATTAAAAGCTCTGCTGGAGATGATTCCCAGAGTGTGGATGGGCCAACTTCAGGCTTAGCTGATGAGATTGCAGCTTCTCCAGAATCAGAAGTAGAAGTTACTACTGAATCTGCCGGCGGGATGAAGAGGAAAATGGCATAGTAGACCCCGATGATGTTTAGAAAGCAACATGACACCAAAATTTATGAAAGAGGTGGCTAAAGCCATTAAAATTAATAAAAAAAAACAATGCAAAAAATAATAAAAGCAACATCCATAGTTTTTGTAAAATGTCATGCAGTAATTTATTTTTAAAAATAAAAAAGTTACTTTAACATTTGTTCGCACATTTTTTGTCACTTATTTGTCAATTATATACATGTTCCCAATTGATATATTTATAAAGTAGATGATATATTTTATTTTGAGTAATTAATATTCTTAAATTTATAAAATAATCTTTAATTTCTCTTTTATACAATTCAATTTATGCTTTATCATGCTTATTTCGCCATTAATTTATCAACTCAACATACAATATAACATATACCTACTTAATTTGATAAAAATTTCATATATCAGGTAAGTCATGCAATTTTCTATTCTATTCAATTTAGTTTATGTTTTGATATTTAATCTAAATCATGTCAATTCAACTCAAGCAATCATCAATAACTCACCTCCAAGTCCATATAATGTAGAGTGGTATAAAAATGCAGAAAAGAAATGGTTCTCGAATCATTGAAATACAAACCAAAATTCTGAGCTACTCGTAACGACTTTGGATTTTTCTTTCCTTCTGAACAAATCCAAGTCAATGATAGATACGGGTTGACATAAAACATATAGCACTATCAATAATGAACCAATTCCCAATTTATACAAAATTTTCAATTTAGTCCCTAAAACCGATACTATCATAACTTTAAATTTAAAGTTGTGGATTGAAATTCAAATTCATTATTACTCATTAGGGACCTCCTATTTCTTATTCATACTTCAAATTTTACATTTTATTCAATATTTTCCCTAGTATGCAAAACTATCAATTAAGCTTTACAATTTAGTCATTTTCTTAAACTAAACTTAATTTCTATCAATTTAACAGCTAAAACTTCAAGAAATCAACAGTGATAATTTTCTAAAACCGCAACAACTTTACAAATTGGTACATGGGCTAGCTAAATCAAGCTCCCATGACCTCAAAAAAATTTTACAAGAAAAGGACATGGAAATGCTTACCAATTAGGGACCAATTTGATTGAGCTTCAAAACTGGTTTATTTAGGTTTTTAGGCTTTGGACGGCAAGGAAGAAGAAAGATGAACAAATTTCCACTAAGGTTTTATATTTATATTTAATCAAATCCTTAATTATCTAATTAACTTAATTTAATCATAATTTATTAAGTTAATCTATCATTAATCAAAATAAATGGATTCTTCCATCACAAAGCACTACCTCATATTTCAAAATGGTTTAATTGCCATTTTAGATCTTCGGTTAATTGCAATTTAAATTCTCAAGCTCATTTTTAATTAAAAATCTAAAAGGATTGAACTTTTACAATTTAGTACCGGTATGATAGTATTGTTGTTTTTTTCACAATATTTGTTATGAATTTGTCACACACTCAAATATCTACTTTTAATTTAAATTTCTAGGTTGTCTTATATATTCTCTAAATACAAGTATTATGGTACAAATATCATTTTGAAATACTATAACTATTACTCTTAAGATCTATGAATTATTTAGTATTTAAAATTTGGAGGAAAATATTTTAAAAGATTAATTTACCTTAATCAATATTCAAAATTTTGTATAGTGCACGTGCTTAAAATAAGTATACTATTCATAACATTTTTTTTCTTTAAAACACATCAACGATCACCCACAACGTCTTGAAGTGAAACAAAGAAAAGTAAATTTAAACTACCAATAATAATGATAAACATGGCCATTGAAAATGTAGAGAGAAGTTATATGTATTTTTGTCGTGTATGGCTACTAGGTACCGGACTAGTCAAAGAGCCCTAAATTTGCCAAAAATATCTCATTTTCAGCTCTTTAAATTGTCCCATTTTCATCCTTAAGCATCAATACAAATATATCTTACTCTTTTTTTTCTTAACCTTTTAAAAAATAAATAAATAAAGATGGCAAAGGTTCCTTTCTTTGTGTTCGCATTGGCTTTGGTGCTCTCAATCCAATTCGTAGTGGGACAAGACGAGAAGGCCTTAGATGAGGCCGCATCCCCAGAAGCCGAAGACGTACTTTTGAGTTCATGGGCAGCTAAACTTGTTGAAAACTTTAAAAGCTCTACTTGTAACGCCCCAATTTTCGGGAATTCTGTGAATGTTGGCATAGGTTTAATTATGTTAATGGGCCTCAAGAAGGCCCAAGCTTAAGATAGAACCCGACAATTTTAGTTAATTTTTGTTCCATAAGAAAAAGGGGGTGAAATTATGAAGTAGAACCTATGTGAAAATGTTTGAAAATGCTATAGGCTAAATTGAAGTGGCCAAATAAACAGCAGTGCAAAATAGGAGGATTTGCATGATAAACCTCCCATTTTACATGAAGTGGCTAGCCATCATGTTGTTGTAGACAATATGAGCACTTGATATCCATAATTTATGGTACAAATTGATACAAATTGATAATGGGTTAGGTCAATGTTCCATGATAATGGATTAGGTAAATATTCCATGATAATGGGTTAGGTAAATGCTCCACGATAATGGTTTAGGTAAATGTTCCGTGATGGGCATTTCATGTCTTTTGTATTAAAGAATTAAATGGATGAAATATGAAATTTTATTAAAAGAAAAAGGGGTGCAAAGAACAAAGTTTTGTCCATCTTTATTCATCATAGCCTAAAGTTAGAGAAGAGAAAGGAGAGGAGAAAGCTCTTGAATGTTCAGTCACTTGGGGAAGAAAATTGAAGGTAAGTTCATGGTAGTTTGCTTCTATCTTGATGTTCATGAGTTCTTCTTGATTCTACCTTAACTCTTGAAGCATATTTTGGTTTTTAGTTGCGTTGTGAGCATTTAGTCATGAATTAAAATGAATTAAAATGAAGGAAATTGTAGGCGGTTCGTGTGTGGATTTCGTCAGCATATCGTCGCAAACAGGTGTGTAACTAACACCCACTTTCTTAGTCTAGATCGGCAAAAGCCGAAAAGCTGAAATGCCAAAAACCGGTATTTTGTAGATTTGCGAGTGTGCGAATGCTCATGAGGTAAATTGATTAATGTTTTTGGTAAGCTGCAAAATTTGGACTGCAAAGTGCATGATTTCTGTGCCCTCGATATTTTTGGGCCAAAATTGGAATGATAGGCCAACGGGCCCAATTCGGTAAGAACCCTCGGTACGTGAAAAGTAGGAATATGCATGAAAAACCCTAAAATAGATAAATTACTGAAATACCTTTAAAATTGGAAAATTTACAGTTTTACCCCTAGTAGGTAAATTACCGAAATACCCCTAGGGTTAAATTGACCTAAATGCATGTTTGACTGTTGTTATTTATTGCATGCCATGTTGTTATTATCGATGCATGGACTGGGATATTGTGAAGGAAGTCTGAAAGTGGCTTGTCCACGTCTTGGAGGCTTTGCCTCAATTTTTGATAATCGAGCAAAGCAGTCGCAAGCTGTGGAGTGTTAAATTTGGGTGGGTTGAGCTATTCCCACATGGAGTGTATGGTGGTACGGGTAGAGTGTAGTGGTTGGTGGGTTGAGTAGTCTCCCCAAATGGGCTTGCATATGTTATTGATGTTGCATGTATTTTGAAATGGGCCTATAGGCCATCCATTATCTGAATAAGGGCTAAGGCCCAGTTTATTATAATCTGAAAAGGGCTCGCCCAGTACCACTATTACCCAAATGGGCTTGCATATGTTTCTTGATGTTGCATGTATTTTGAAATGGGCCTATGGGCCATCTTCATTATCTGAATAAGGGCTAAGGCCCGGTTTATTATAATCTGAAAAGGGCTCGGCCCATTACCACTTTATTACTGAATGGGCTTAGGCCCAATAGGCTTAAGTGACTTGGGCTTTGAATGGGTTTTCCTTACACACTGAGTTTCCCCAAACTCACCCCTTTTATTTTCATCCATGCAGGAAATCCCCAACCATAGTGGGCTTGGAGCTGTGAGGGAATTCGGAGTGGCCACCCGTTCTGAAAGTTTGGTTTTCTTCTGGTGAACTGACATCCTTTTATTTACGTTTGAAGTTTTGGTTTTTTAAATGTAATAAGGCCGCTTAATTATTTTTGATGGTTTTAATATGTATTACTAAGATAGGTATTACTTATTTTAACTGTTGAAATTGGATAGCTTTAGGGCGCGTTTTCAAAAACAACAATTGATTTCAAAATAATACGACAACAAGTAAAGCTTCCGCAATGAAAGTATTTTCCAAAATTAATCACTTTTCCTAAAAATGACTTAATCAAAATCGGTTTTCTAGAAATATCCATGACGTTAAGATGTGGTAATGGCGGTATGCATGTCTAGGATTGGATCCGAAGGGAGCTTGGTACTTAAGCAGTCCGATGGACTCACCACTCTTTTCCGGTTTCCTACCTGGTGCACAGCTTCCATTCACTTTAACCCTTAATGAATTAATCTTTTGAACATCAAGTACGATTTTCTGGACTTAGAATGGAAATTTTTTTTTTTACGTTTTTGATGTGGCATGCCGGATCCGGCCATAACTTTTGGGCCGGGTTTGGGGTGCTACACTATTGGAGATGATTCCTAGAGTGTGGATGGGCCAACCTCTGGCTTAGCTGATGAGATTGCAACTTCTCCAGAATCAGAAGTAGAATGTGCTACTGAATCCGGCGAGATGAAGAGGAAAAGGGCATAGTAAACCCCGATGATGTTTAGAAAGCAACATTAGACCCAAATTTTTTTAAAGGGATGGCTAAAGCTATTAAAAATAATAAAAATAATGCAAAAAATAAAAAAGTTACATTAACATTCGTTGGCACATTTTTTGTCACTTATTTTCTCAATTATATACATGTTTCCAATATATATATATTTATTTTTCAATTTAATAAAGTAGATGACATATTTTATTTTGAGCAATTAATATTCTTAAATTTACAAAATAATATTTTAATTCCTCTTTTATACAATTCAATTTATGCTTATTTCGTCAATAATTTTTCAATTCAACATACAATATAACATATACCAACACATAACAATTTCATATATTAGGTAAGTCATGCAATTTTTTATTCTATTCAATTTAGTCTCTGTTTCGATATTTAATATAAATCATATCAATTTAGCTCAAGCAATCATCAATAACTCACCTCCAACTCTATAGCGCCCCAGCATTTTGAGTATTTGAATTGTTATAAATTGTCATTGTGAGCAACCTGGTTTTATACTTATGTGTTTGAGGAATGTGTGAGAGGTTCTCTGTTCAAATCATTTCTTTGAAATTTTCTTATTTTTTGACTCAATCCCCACCTTTGGACATCTACCTTAAATTTTATTTTTGCTCAACTCATAACAAGAATGAGCCTATTTGGTTCAATGGTAAGACTTTAGCTTACCCTTTGGTTTCACATTTCACTTTTTTATTTATTTTTTTTATTCTTTCTTTCTCTTTCTTTCATTCTTTTTTTTTCTTCCTATTTCCACAATTTTTCTTTTCTTTCTTTCATATTCCGTTTCCTTCCTCTTTTGATCATGAGTTCTTTTCGGTTATTGGCATTGTCGTTGCCATTATTTTGTGTAATCGCTGGTGATGGGTTTGAATAGAATTGACTGTGTGTAAACCTTGGCGTAAGTATTGTTATCATTCTCTTTGGGATTTAAGTTTTCTTTCCTTGTGTTCAATTGACGTTCCTATACGCCATGAACTTTGTTTTTAATCGTAATTGTTTTTGTTAGGTGAAAATCTTGAAACAAACGTTCCTCCGACGCCTTAGTGGCTATGGAAGTTGCTGTTCAGAGTGGGTAAATGATTGAATGTTTGATGAATGGCTATTGGTGATGTTAGGGTTTACCGATTGATTTTTTGCATTCATTTAGGCAAATTAGTTTAGAGTTTTGTTAATGATTGGAAGCGTTTTGAATATTGATTTTAAGTTCGGGTTACCTTGTAATTGGATTGGCATAAGAAAATACCTAGGTGTGTAACAAAAACCTAAAAAAATCACGAACAGCAAAAAGCTGAAAAATTGGACTGTCGACGCCACACGATCTGGGCCAATTGGGCCGTGTGGGCCACATGGGTGTGTGGACCTAAATTCTGAAATTTTTCCCTATGACTATATTCATCGTGCAAATTGAATGTAGCCTTCCGTAATGTTCATATGGTATAAATTTGTTTATAAATCATGATTTCTAATGCTTTTTTAATGTTAAATATGACTTCATGAATAGTATGTTATATGTGATAGCATGATCTGTTATATGCTAATATTATCTAAATCTAATGTGTAAAGCATGTATGTCATACATGTATCTAATATTTGTTTAGTTCTGCATGTGAATTGGGGTGAGATTATAATTATAGAGGAAGTGTGGGTAATTTAATTTGTAACACCCTCTAACCCCAAACCGTCACCGAAATAGGGTTACGAGACATTACCGGACTTATACACTAGCATTTATACAAAACTGAGTCATAAATTTTAATATTAAATTGGAACTTCTCAAATTACACTATAAAGTCCCTAAAATGGGTCTACGGGGCCCAATACATGACTTTAGAAGTAATTCAGGAATAAACCGGAAACTTTGGAAATTTTACCTTGAAGATAAGGGCACACGCCCGTGTGGCCTGGGACATGGCTGTGTGGCCAGCCCGTAGGGTTCCCATGGCCGTGGGGCCAGGCTATGGGCAGATCTGACTTGCACACACGACCGTGGGGATAGCCCGTGTGACATAAACAGAGAGCCACACGGCCTAAGCACACGCCGATGTGACTTGGCCGTGTGAAAACATGATTTTTGACCATTTTTAAGCTATTTTTACATGCTAAACACATCTAATTCACGCCCAAACATTTACTAATAGTTCTTAAATCAAATATCATTCATTATGCTATTCAAGCTTAGCAAATATTCATTTATTCACTTCAATACCTCTTAAGGATTATGTACCACAATTCATATCAAAATTATACTACATTATCATACTAGTCAAACTCATGTAAGTTTAACTTCCAAAATATGCATATTTCATACCATGTTTCAACATCTTTCAAGCTCATTCTTATCATTTACAAAATAAAATCTTATCAGCCTAAGTACATACCAATTTACCAAAAGAAAGGTACTTCACCACTTTGAGTTCAGGATTGGCTTGGATGCTAAGTCCTTAACTTTCTTTCGTACCTAATCCTGCGTACAGAAAAACAAACCGTACGCTGAGTATACACTCAGTGGTATTTCTATAAACCAATACTTAACATGCATTTAAAACATAACTATAAATTCTAACAATAAGAACTTTATAAATTACCATTCAATTATTCTTAAATTACAATAACACTTATTAATAAAATTGTATTCAATAAGATCATACAAGAATAACAAGATATCTTTCGATTACTCGATACAGATAGTTTATCCCTTACATTCATTTTACATCTCTTCCCTGTAGTAAGCAATTCGTATATATTTATACTTCATGTCTTTCGATAACTTAAACATTTGTAAATCAATCACAGTCACTTAATCGATATCAGACAGTCTTCAGTACTTTCATTTACCTTTATTAACATCACTCGGACTTAAACGGATATGTAGATCCAACCGACACACCGGGGATAATATACAGTGTTTCATCGACCGAAATCGGAATACACCATAGGTATGATAACAATAACGAAGAATGATCATAATCAGTACGAAGTACCTCTTGAACGAATCCGAAGCATCACGATGAGTCGACACATATAGTGTCTTATCGATACACAGTCGGAATATCCCTGAACACTTCCAATCCTATGGCATGCCAACTATATCCGACTTAGCCCGACACTGTTAATAGGGTATTTGAATCATTTCATTTTAATACAGAAACAGTAACAATTTTCTATCACAGTATTTATCATACATACTAATTAATTAAAAAGATATAACAATTACATTTATTAAATTATTAAGCATAGTTTATAGAAATACAAACCGAAATTCTCGGGTTTATTCGATATCCTCGTTCACTTTCTCCTTTCCCTTTTTTGATGATGTTTCCGGTGCTACGTTGGCTACATAAAATTTAACATTTAAAATTATCAATATATGTTATTTAATAACACACTCTTTAATTTCCATGTAACTTTTACTATATTTCCAATTAGGTCCTACCACCATAACCATTCTTTTTCTTCAAATAACCTTATAAATTTCATTTTATACCTACTTTAAACAAGTTTCAACTCTTAATATTCAATATAAAACATCAATTCTACAATTTAAACAATTTAATCCCTACTATAACAAAACTTATATCTATCTTTACAATTCAATCCTTTTCCCACTTCTAACTTGAATTTCTATCAATTAAACCAATAATTCTTTCATTCACTCAACTTAATCAACCCCTCAAAATTCAATAACTTTCTAAATTTCAACAAAATTCAAATAGTATTTCTTCCTAAGATTCTATAGACACCAAAATTACAAGAAAAAGGATTAAATTGACTTACCACTTAAAGCTTCAACCTTAAAACCCTATTTTTCCTTTTTTTTTCTTTCCCTTTTTCTTTCTTTCTTTCCCTGTTCTGTTTCGTCCTTCTTTCTTTCCTTTTTCTTTATTTTATTTCTTTATTCTTTTATTATTTCTTTTATTATATTATTAACTATTATATTATTATAATTATTAATTTCTTAAATAATAAGTAAATACATTTATTTACATACATTTGTACCAATTATAATAATACAAATGTATTTATACTTACCACACACTTGTCACATAAGGCTTATTTGCTAATTTAGTCCTTTGACTTTTCTATAGTTAATAATTAAACCTTCACACTTTATTCAATTTAGTCCATATACTTAATTAACCCTAATTAAACTAAATTTACTTAATTAAAATCTAATTAACCTCTCACTTAACTTCGTAAATATTTCTAATAAATATTTATGAATCTAATTTCCAAAATCGAAGACCCAAAAACTCACTTTTCCAATGACCTTAAAATTTGGGTCATTACATAATTTATATGTCGTATTTGGTGGCTCATCCACATATATATGTTTCTGAAGGGTTATAGCATTTTGATATTGCAGCTAGTCTGCATATATTCTGTAAAGTGACAAATGATCACTTAGCGGTCTGTAGGGCTAGATGGGTATTTAATACCTTAATTGGTGTATAGGGATGGTCGGAGATAGTGTGTAGCGAATAAGGGTAAGATCTGAATCTGTATTTATTATGCATTTGAATCTGTGACTGATATGCATCTGAATATGTATCTGCTACGCATCGATGTCTATATCATCTTCGTAATCTGTTAAGCATGTGTATCTAATTTATTGTATGTAATGAGTTACATACTGAGCTTGTAAGCTCAATTTCTGTTTGTTTGGTTCTCAGGTAATCCTCAGCCATAGGACGAATCGGTGTGATGGAAACTCAATTTTACATATTTGCTTTGCATTTCTTTAAATTTTGTCTAGTTTAATTTATTTTCGTTTCATTGGACTATTTTAGACTTTTGGAACTATTTTTAATTCCGGTTTTATTTTTATTTTACATTTAGAATAGTTTAAATGTTTCTAGATGATACCAAACCTATCTGCAAATGTTGGATTTCAAA
This sequence comes from Gossypium arboreum, assembly GCF_025698485.1. NCBI lineage: Eukaryota > Viridiplantae > Streptophyta > Magnoliopsida > Malvales > Malvaceae > Gossypium > Gossypium arboreum. Next base: position 122,379,997 of record NC_069070.1, on the reverse strand, counting down.
ATCAGATCGTTTCCAAAACTTTATTTAACTAAGAAATTCCACGCAAAACAAAGTAATTTTATAAGTGATCGTCGGCAAAACTAATAAATTATTTAAAATGAAGTTTTCCTCAAATAAACTGGAGTTTTATTCACTTCATGTTAGCTTTATAAGTTTTGCAAAATGGTTTCTAGATTTTTGAATGAGTTGGTAACATCTATAGATATGGTCATAACGCCTAGGTCGGGCTTAGGGTTACAAACTCCATATAATGTAGAGTGATATAAACATGCAGAAAAGAAATGGTTCTCGAATCATAAAAATACAAACCAAAATTCAGAGCTACTCGTCAATGACTTTTGATTTCAGTTTCCTTCTCAACGAATACAAGTCAACGTTAGATACGGATTGACATAAAACATATAGAACAACCAATAATAAACAAATTCCCAATCAATTATCAATTTATACAAAATTTTTACTTTTTTCTATTTAGCCTCTAAAATCAAGACTAACATAACTTTGAATTTAAAGTTGTGGGTTGAAATTCAATTTCATTATTACTCATTAGGGACCTCCTATTTCTTATTCCTACTTCCAATTTTACATTTTATTCAATCTTTCCCAAATATACAAAACTATCAATTAAGCTTTACAATTTAGTCCTTTTTCTTAAACTAAACTTAATTTCTATCAATTTAACACCTAAACTTCAAGAAATCAACAATGACAATTTTCTAAACCTTCAGCAGTTTTACAAATTGGTACATGGGCTAGCTACATCAAGCCCCCATGATCTCAAAAAAAAATTACAAGAAAAGGACTTAGAAATGCTTACCAATTAGGGACGGAATTGATTGAGCTTAAAAAGTGGTTTTTTTAAAGTTTTTAGGCTTTGGACGGCAAGGAAGAAGAAAGATGACCAAATTTCCACTAAGGTTATATATTTATCCTTTAATCAAATCCTTAATTATCTAATTAACTTAATTTAATCATACTTTATTAACTTAATCTATCATTAATCAAAATAAGTGGATTCTTCCATCATAAAGCACTACCTCATATTTCAAAATTGTTTAATTGCCATTTTGGACCTTTGGTTAACTACAATTTAATTCCTCAAGCCCATTTCTAATTAAAATCTATAACTATTGAACTTTTATAATTTAGTACCGATATGATGGTATTGCTTTTTTTTAAATGTTTGTTAAGAATTTGTCACACACTCAAATATCAATTTTAATTTAGATTTCTAAGTTGTCTTATATATTCTCTAAATACAAGTATCATTGTACTAATATCACTTTGAAACACTATATATGTACTCTTGAGATATATGAAATATTTAGTATTTAAAAGTTTTGAGGAAAAATATTTAAAATATTAATTGACCTTAATTAATATTCAAAATTTTGTATAGTGCACGTGCTTAAAATAAGTATACTATTCATAACATTTGTTTTTTTTAAAACACATCAACGATCACCCATAACGTCTTCAAGTGAAACAAAGAGAAGTAAATTTAAACCACCAATAACAGTGATAAACATGGCTATCAAAAATGTTGAGAGAAGTTATATATATTTTTGTTGTGTATGGCTATTAGACACTAGACTAGTCAACGGCCCCTTAAATTCGCCAAAAATATCTCATTTTCAACTCTTTAAATTTTGTCTTGTTTTCATCCTTAAGCACCAATAAAAATATATCTTACTCTTTTCCTTAACCTTTTCAAAAAAATATAAAAGATGGCAAAGGTTCCTTTTGTTGTGTTCTCATTGGCTTTGGTGCTCTCAATCCAATTCGTAGTGGGACATGACGAGAAGGCTTTAGATGAGGCAGCATCCTCAGAAGCCGAAGATGCACTTTTGAGTTCAGGGGTAGCTAAACTCGTTGAAAACTTTAAAAGCTCTGCTGGAGATGATTCTCAGAGTGTGGATGGGCCAACTTCTAGCTTAGCTGATGAGATTGCAGCTACTCCAGAATCGGATGTAGAAGTTGCTACTGAATATGCCGATGGGCCAACTTCTGGCTTAGCTGATGAGATTGCAGCTTCTCCAGAATCGGAAGTAGAAGTTGCTACTGAATCTGCAGGCAGGAGGAACCGTAAAATGGCATAGTGGACCCTGATAATGTTTAGAAAGCAACATAGACCCAATTTTTTTTAAAGAGGTGGCTAAAGCCATTAAAAATAATATAAACAATGCAAAAATAATAATAAAAGCAACATCCATAGTTTTTGTAAAATATGTCATGCAGTAATTTACTTTTAAAAATAAAAAAGTTACTTTTACATTTGTTCGCACATTTTTGTCACTTCTTTTCTCAATTATATACACGTTCCCAATAGATATATTTATTTTTCATTTTAATAAAGTAGATGACATTTTTTTAAGCAATTAATATTCTTAAATTTACAAAATAATCTTTTAATTCCTCTTTTATACAATTCAATTTATGCTTTATCGTGCTTATTTCGTCATTAATTTATCAATTCAACATACAATATAACATATACCAACTTAATTTCATAACAATTTCATATATCAGGTAAGTCATGCAATTTTCTATTCTATTCAGTTTAGCCTTTGTTTCGATATTTAATATAAATCATATCAATTTAGCTCAAGCAATCATCAATAACTCACCTCCAACTCCATATAATGTAGAGTGATATAAGCATGTAGAAAAGAAATGGTTCTCGAATCATAAAAATGCAAACCAAAATTCTGAGCTACTCGTTAACGAGTTTCAATTTTCCTTTCCTTCTCAACGAATCCAAGCCGACGTTAGATATGGATTGACATAAAACATATAGAACTATCAGTAATCAACCAATTCCCAATCAATTATCAATTTATACAAAATTTTTAATTTATTGAATTTAGTCCCTAAAATTGAAACTAACATACTTTAAATTTAGAGTTGTGGATTGAAATTCAATTTCATTATTACTCATTAGTGACCCCCTATTTCTTATTCCTACTTTCGGCTTTAAATTTTATTTAATTTTTTCCTAATATAAAAAACTATCAATTAAGATTTACAATTTAATCCTTTTCTTAAACTAAACTTAATTTCTATCAATTTAACACCTAAAACTTCAAGAAATCAACAATGACAATTTTCTAAAACTTCAACAGTTTTACAAATTGGTAAATCAAGCTCCCACGACCTCAAAAAAAAATTACAAGAAAAAGACTTGGACATGCTTACCAAATAGGGACTGAATTGATTGAGCTTCAAAATTGGTTTTTTTTAGGTTTTTAGGCTTTGGATGACAGAGAAGAAGAAAGATGAACAATTTTCCACTAAAGTTTTATATTTATACTTTAATCAAATCCTTAATCATCTAATTAACCAAATTTAATCAAAATTTATTAACTTAATCTATCATTAATCAAAATAAGTGGATTCTTCCATCACAAAGCACTAACTCATATTTCAAACTGGTTTAATTTCCATTTTGGACCTTTGGTTAATTGCAATTTAAGTCCTCAAGCCCATTTCTAATTAAAAATCTATGGCAATTGGGCTTTAATAATTTAGTACCGATATGATGATATTGTTTTTTTTTTTTTTTCACAACATGTGTTAAGAATTTGTCACAAACTCAAATACAAGTCTCATTGTACTAATATCACTTTGAAAAACTATAACTATCACTCTTGAGATATATGAAATAGTTAGTATTTAAAAGTCGAGGAAAATATTTTAAAAGATTAAATATTCAAAATTTTGTATAGTGTAGGTGCTTTAAATAAGTATACTATTCATAACATTTTTTTCTTTAAAACACATCAACGATCATCCTCAACATCTTTGAGTATAATAATTTTAGCTTGAATTAGCTCCATAGCTCATTGATTTTGCAAAATTAAGGTGAGATTCTAACTTTTTATGATTAAACTAAGTGAGTTGTTATTTCAATTCGAGATTTAAATGATTTAATCAAGATCTATATATATTACTTGATTTTAAGTTGATTTTTAGCTTGAAAATGGTAGATCTCGTATTTCTTAGCTAAGCTTTGGTTTTAAAGTGGTTTCTAACTCATTTTTATCTAGTTAAAAGGTATTTGATCTTAATTTAAGCAATCCTTACTGAATTTAAGCAAATTGAATGTTTTCCCCTTGTAACACCCCTTACCCGTATTCATTGCCAGAATAGGGTAGGAGGCATTACCGGAGTTTACCGAATTAATTTTTCGTTAATACGAGTTAAATACTATTTATTTACTAAAACATGTCATGGTGTCCTTTAGATGGGCCTCCAAAGCCCAAAACATACTTCGAGACTAGACTAGAATTAAATCGAAACCATAGGGATTTTTCGCAAAATCCCAAAGTGTTTTTTTTTTGCTCAATATAACCCTTTATAAATATCTAACCTTCCTGCAATTTTTAAAACCGAGACCAATCCAACCAACCAATTCATTTCAATCAATTTAATACAAAATTATACTTCTATTATAATTATACTATTTAACTTACTCATCATTCTTTACTTTAATGTATATTCATTAAACAAGTCTTAATATTTATATAATCACCAAGCCTTATACATGCCATATAAATCAAAAGGAAATTTACAAAAGCTACGGAGATAATCTGGATAGTGTGATCCTCTGTGTTGATCCGATCCTCCGTATACTTCCACGTCAATCTACAAGAGACATTGAATACACTCAAATAAGCTTATAAAAGCTTAGTAAGTTCATAGGCATAAAACATAAATCTTACCAAATATTTATACACTTATACTATATACACAATTATTAAGTTCACTGTCAATCACGGTCATTGGTGAGTTCCCTATATAAACTCACTACCACTTATCCATTTCCATTAATTCTTTTGGGCCCATTTGTCATATATCATTCTTTAACCAAATTAGGGAATGGTAAAGGAAAATTGAGTACTTCACTTTCACTTTGCCATAGTATAACTATGGGCTTGCATATGATCACTTATCACTTTTTAAAATCATAGTCCTGCCACGGTCTTACACTGATCACATTTATCACTTGTCACTGATCAGATAAGTGTAGCTAAAGCTACCACTTATCACTTATCACTTGTCACTGATCAGATAAGAGTAGCTAAGCTACCACTTATCTATTGTCACTTATCACTGATCAGATAAGTGTAGCTGAGGCTACCACTTATCACTTGTCACTGATCAGAAGTACTCAAATCCGACATTCCACTCAATTTGATCATTTATTCGATTTTCAAGTTGTTATTTTATTTTCTATTCATCAATAAATATATTTCATCATACATTATATAATTCATAAAATTAACATATAATCATTAAACTTCAACCATATGAACTTACCTGGGTTGATTTGTAAAATTTGTGAAAATTTAGGGACTAATCAGCTACTTTTTCTTTTCCTCGACTTGCTTCGGGTTCTCGATTTGCAGTAAAAATATGAAAAACCAGCTTAAGAAAAACCTTCTATGGTGTTTTTGCTGATGAGAATGCAGAAAAATAATGAGAATTCTAGATAATTCCACTTTAGTCCTAGTTTATTAAGTAAATTTTGCAATATTCCAATTTTGCCCTTAATTCATCAATTTTCCTGCGATTTCATGCACCTTGCCGTCCAGCCCAAATAGACCTGGGTCTATTTGCCTTTTAAACCCTCTTTCTTTTATCATTTAAGCTATTTAATCTTTTCCCATAATTTTACATTTGTTACAATTTAATCCTTTTTATTCAATTAACTATCGAAACTTTAAAATTTCTTGACGAAACTTTAATACTAACTTATTAACACTCCATAAATATTTATAAAAATATTTATGGCTCGTTTTAAGGATTTTCAAACTCTCGATATCTCGTTTCCGATTCTAATTTAAAATTTTTTTTTTATTTCTAGTACACTATTCGCTATTTCAAAAATTTTCCTAACTTCACACTTAACTTATATTCACTAAATTATTAATATTTTCTACTCATTTGTCGGATTTAGTGATCTCGAATCACTATTCCGACACCACTGAAAATTCAGGCTATTACACCCCTTTTTTAAAATTACATAAGCTTAATTTTTTTTGAATGTTTTCCCCTTTTTTAAAATTACATAAGCTTGATTTTTTCGAAAAAATTAGATTGGTTTAATTGGGTAAAATTGATGGTTTAGATCTGTAATTAGATTATATTTAGGATGTCTGGAATCAAAATTAAGGTTTAGAAACTAGAGTTGAGTGGTGAAATCGCATTTCAGGAAAACTAGCTAGTTTTCAATAAGCATGATAGATGAGTTGTGGTATTTATTTTTTTATATGATTTAAATGTGTTTGAGGCTGTTTATAATGTTTTTGTAATGTATTTAATGTGAATGCAAACTGTCAGACTCGTTGGGAGGTTCTACAAGCAAGGACAAAGGCAAACAATGGCTTATTTGAGCTTCTGCCATTATAGTCAAGGTAGTAAGGTGAGTGGTTTGGTGTGCTACAATTAAGCACAAATCAAAGTGTTAAAGGGGAGCTTAGGTAGCCTAATCACCTATACTAAGTTCAATGAGTAAGTGTTTCTTCTTAATCTAATGATGATTTGCAAATGATCCATAAATGTGATATGTTATGTGATGTATATTGAGATGACAATGAAAATGTTATGTGTTTATGATTGAATATGATATGAGACTTGAAAATGTGATATGAACATGAGTTGTGTGATATGTGACAGTGTGCATAAAATAGTAAGTATACATGTTTAAGTGTATGTGTTGGGAGGGTATATTTTGTTGTGTTGGGAGGGTATATTTTGTTGTGTTTGGTGGGTGATAGCTTTATGCTACACATTATATTGGTCGTATTTGGAAATTCGATTATCCAATGTAATATATTTTGTATATATACTTCATGATCACATTGTGCCAACATATCAATGAGAACGCCATGAATTACGCTTGATTGCTTACCATGACTAATTGTGATAGTATGCTTTCCTTTAACTTTGAATATTGTGACTACTTGTGGAAATATTTGATCACTCTCTGAGCTTGAAAAAGCTCACACTCTTTTATGTTTAACAACACAAGGATATAGCTGAAACGAGGAGGAGAAGTAAGCTACCAAGTCATCCAAAGCAAGGCAATTTACCTTGAGTATGTTTAATGTGCTTCCAACTCAATAAGGAAGGCAATGTGGGACTAATTTTAGAGGGTTTTAGACTTTGAATTGTTAATGGTTTGTAATTGGACATTAATAACTCTTTAATCGGTTTGATTTAGAGTTTTTATTACTGCTTCAGATAGATGATTGAATAGTAGATTATGAATGGTTGATGAATTGTATGAGTAATTGTTGGACTAACTAATAAGCATAGTTTGAAGAGTCGTTGGTTATTAAGGTAAGTTTTATATATTTTATGTGAAATTTGGAAATTAATCATGAGTCTAGTATGCATGAAATATAAAATTGGACAAATTACGTAAATAGTGGGTGGCCTGTGAACTAATTAAATGATGATGATTTTATGAAGAGATGCATGATGTTTTAATGAATCTTCCTAAACAAGATTATATGTATTATTACTCTACTATACTATTTTCAACCTTATAAAATGATGTTTTCCAACATTTTACTACATTACGATTTAGATCTAATCATTTGTTTTTAAATAAAATGGTTTCTAAAACCCTTTCAAATATAACCTTTTAAATACCCTGTCACTTGCATTAATGTTCAATTGAAGCTTTTAGTATATTTGCTTGTTAAAATTCAATTTACAAATTATGCAATTGAGATCCCACTTTGTTTAAATAATTGATTGTACATGTTGGTCTATGTGAAAATAGAATGTCAATAAAATAGAATGTCAATAATGGCAATGTATCGCAAAGAAAAGAAAGAAAAATATAACACATAAATTTTACATGAAAACCCTTTTGAAAAAAATCACGGGCAAAAGAGAAGAAAATTTACTATGTCAAATTCAAATAATACAAGAGGAGAGACGACTACATCTATATATAGGTTTGTAAAACCATATTCTAATAAAAGTCAAATAAAAGTAATGCAGTAAGGTTAAAACACCTTATTCTAATCAACATCAAATAAAGATAGTATACTTCTATATGGATTTCACTTGTGCAGCTTGTACCGTGTATAGCTATTAGGCGTCGGACTAGTCTACGGCCCTTAAATTCGCCCAAAATATCTCATTTTAAGCCCTTTCAATTTCATCTCATTTTCATCCTTAAGCTTCAATAAAAAAATATCTTACTTTTTTTCTTAAACATTTTTAGAAAATAAAAAAGTTGGCAAAGGTTTCTTTCATTATGTTCTCATTGGCTTTGGTGCTATCGATCCAATTTGTAGTAGGACAAGACGAGAAGGCTTTTGATGAGGTAGCATCCCCGGAAGCCGAAGAGGTACTTTTGAGTTTAGGGGTGCTAAACTCGTTGAAAACTTTAAAAGCTCTGCTGGAGATGATTCCCAGAGCGTGGAGGGGCCAACTTCCGCCTTAGCTGATGTAGATTTTGATGAAATTGCAGCTTCTCCAAAATCCAAAGTGGAAGTTGCCGGCGGGTTGAAGAAGAAAATGGCATGGTAGACCCCCGGTGATGCTTAGAAAGCAACATCAGACCGAAATTTTAAGAAAAAGGTGGCTAAAGTCGTTCAAAATAATAAAAAAAAAAACAACGCAAAAGACAATGCTAACATAGAAAATGAGAAGAATTAGTGAAGGGATGATGCAGCATATTACCAATAAGCAAATTACCATAAATATGTAAACTAATCGCAATAAGCAACCTTAGGCAATGTTCGTAATTGAATAAAAGAAACACATGCAATGTGTGTATATATTTATATATTATAAGGGCAACGAAATTTTCTCAAACGCCAAAACAAAACTAATTGTTAAACAAGAAATTCAATCAAAAACAATAAATTGAAAGTTTAATTGAAAAGAAATTAGACTTTCTGAAAATTTTGCATATAGAAATATATTTGTATCTTCAAATTAACTAAGAGACATTTCAAGTCCTTTGTCGAAAGCTTTTTGGCCATATGAAAACTTTGATTCCTAAAAGGGTATAACAATTATAATATTATTATAGATTCTATAATGTTTGCTAATATTAATTATAGGTAAAAATATCTCTTCAATCTCTTTTAATTTGAAATTGAGTAAATTAGTCCCTCCAAAAACACTAAAGTAATTTAGTCCCTATTAATTTTAAAAGTAAGCAACTAAAAACAATTAATCAGGACATTAATATTTTTCATCAATTGTATATAATTTAGCTTTGTACAATAATAAATTTAGCTCTCAAAATTTACGCATTCTATCAATTTGATCCTAATTTAACAAATTTATCCTGCAACATTTGTGCAAATGTGGAGTCTGAATTTGTTAAAATTTTTAGAATTAATGTCAAAATTACAAAATATATAAACATCAAAAGCTAAATTTGTTACTATACTAAACAAAATATATACAATTGACGAAAGATATTAACGTTGTGATTAATTATCCTTAATTACTCACTTTTGAAATTGATCGGGATTAAATTGCTCCAATATTTTTAAAACCAATTTGCTCAATTTCGAAATTGAGAATGAGTACATATGTCTTTTTACCTTAATTGTATACAAAACATTATAAAATTACATGTATTATTATAATTTTTACATTTGTCAAGTTCAAAGATGAAATTTTACAAAATACAAAAACTAAAAATAACCAAATTATAATATAAAACTAAATACTCAGCTTCCACACAGAGAATAACAGTAGAATTTAACCAATTTTATATCATTATCAATATTTTTTTTTCCTGTTCTGCCTAAATCAAATCAAAAGACTATTTGCAGACACCTAATAAAAAAATTTGAACACACATATATTCCTTCAAGATGTTCTTTTTGCACCAACAGAGAAGACATCCATAATGACTTCAAGAGGCATGCCTTTGGTTTCAGGAACTTTGACAAAGACGAACACCCACGATACGGCACATACAACGGCGTACATGCCGAAGAGGCCACCAAGACCGATAGATTTGAGCAGTACGGGGAGTGAATATGTGACAATGATGTTGCAAATCCAGGAGATAAGAAAGCATACAGCAATGCAAATGCCACGAACACGCGTTGGGAAGATCTCGCTGCAGAGTATGTTTGGGATTGGACCAAACCCCATAACAAAGAAAAAGAAGCAGAGCACGACACTAATGGTTGATAATGCAGCGTTCGTGACGTTCCCCATTTTAACGATGGCTCCGATGACTAATACGAGGAGAGATATTATCAGGAGTGGGATCGTAGTGAGTAGCAAACTCCTGCATGCACAGGAAGCAAAGAACAAACGTTGATAGAGCTTCAACATGAACTCGGATATATGATACTCCAAATACACGGAAAAAAAAAAATTCAATCTACCTTCGACCAGCAATATCCATAAGCCGCATTGCAACAGCTATACTTGGAAGCATCAACAAAATTGTAATACCACTTATAAGCAGTGACGCAGAAGCTGAACTGATTCCCATGTTGGAAAGAAGAAATACGACTCCGGCCTGCTTGAGAATTTGCGGAGTGTAGTATAGAACACCGTTTATACCCGAGAACTGCATTTGAAAAACGAAGGATCGTAAAGAGTAGGAAAATAACTTTGCAACAGTACTATACCCCAATCACATTAGTGCATCAGCTTCAACAGAGGGTAATAAGAGATCGCAGGAGTTCGGTCAAAAAATCAAGAAGGCCTACTCTTCGAACAGTAAAGCAAAAACCCTATACCGTAACAGTAATATTCTTTGAAAACAGTAAAGCAGGCAGTAATGCAGCCATAAGGAAATGATTTTAAGATGAGAAACAAGAACTTTATAAAAATACTTCATAATTCAGCAAGCACAAGCTGGAAAGCTTATACGAACTGTTTCCGGAAATGGAACAAGCAGATTAATAGAAGATTATAGTAAGGCTTTCGACATTACCTGCTGAAGTATTTGAATTCCCACCCCTACCAGTAAAGCATGCTTGACTCCGGGTTCAAAGAGATCACTCCAACTTGGACCCTGCGCAGTTTCAGTTGGATGGATCATAGCTGGTCCAACCGGATGCTCCTTCATAAGCTCCTTGGAATAAAGAGCCGGCTGACTCACTAAAGCAACAGCCTTGACATACTTGCTGTCCGAAGGGGCAAGAGCACCAGACAAAGAAACTAGTGATCCACGTATAGATCCAGGGGTACCCTCTTGGCGCAAATAAATTCTTTTAAATCCCTCTTCTTTTTCTTGGCTTTCTTTTTTGGACCATTTCCAAACCAGTTGCCAACCACCACCGATCCCTGTGCTACCAACCAGTTCTCCATCATTTCCTTGCATTAAACTAATTAGTCTCAAGTTTGCAAAGCTTCCTTGTGCAGGTGGAACAATGCCTGTCTCCACAGTGGTTGTCTGCCGAGAAATCAAAGGACTATGCAAGTTGTCATCAGAATCACCAGCAGCAGCATCAGACAGGTAGTCCTCGCCCTCTCTAATGACACTCTCATCCTCATCCCACTCTTCATGTCTAGCTTGATTACCTCCCACACTGAACATGCTGCCAAAGTGTGGAAACAGCACGCTTTGCATGCTTCCTGTTTCGGGAAGCTTGGCATGGATATTTCCAAAGAGAGTGACAACAGGATCCACAGGAACAAGGGCACTCTGGCTAGCTATGCTTCCATGCCGAGACACAAGACCAAGGGTACTACGTCCAGTAACCGGCCTGGCTACCCATGAAAGACCTGGTTCTGGTCCATATAGCTTGATTTGATCTCTATCAGACGATATATCAGGGTCTTCAATGTCTTCATTGGCTGGACCGACTATGTACTCCTCTATTGATGTTTCACCTCCAACACCGAGCCCCTCAACTAGCAAAGCCATCTCAGCTGTTCATCTAAGTACTATCAGTACAATCTAAATATGCATCATCATTCATCAAATAGATAAAAAGAGCACATATTCTTTCGAAAAATACCTATTTTTTTTGAGTTCTGGCAAGCACAAATGAACAGAGCACAAACACAAACACAATACAGGTGGCAAGTACAATGTGCATACTGAAAAAAATGAAAACTTGAAAGAGTGAATGCTAATGAACTAACCGGTAACGTCTTCCCTGTCACGGAGCCTCTGCAAAACCTTTATTGCCTCACACATTCGCCCTTTACTTACTAGCCATCTCGGTGACTCAGGCAAGAAGAACACAGTTAATGCAAAATATACAAGGGAAGGAATAGAAAGAACTCCAAGCATCAATCGCCAATTCGGTATTGTTGATAACGACATTCCAAAAACCATGCAATATGAAAGAAACATTCCAATGGAACCAGTAAATTGTGGAAGGGTATTCAACAACCCCCTTATTTCTGGTGGTGCTGTCTCAGATATATAAACCGGGACCAGTGTTACAGCCAAACCAACTCCAAAGCCATCCATAAGTCTTCCCAGAAGTAGGATATAAACATTAGGAGACCATATCATTACGATACCGCTAAGAAAGTAAAAGACCGATGAGATTATTAGCAATGGCCGGCGGCCAAGCCAATCCGATATGTATCCTGAGCATGTAGTAATGCAGGTGGCTCCAATAAGAGACATTGCAATAATCAAGCCTTCTATAGTTGGTTCACTTTCCAATTTGAACTCTCTCTTAACATATAAAACAGCACCTGCAGAAAAAAAAGAAAATGACAAAGAGGGTATATATATAAGCGTGTGTGTATATATATGTATTGTATGTATATATATATAATCCAAATTTAATCATAAAATGAAGTTTGCCATAGATATTTGATAGATAAAAAGGTAAAAGTAGCATAGAGGTCATTGTACTAGGATTAAGACTGTATTTTATCCCCTCTGCTCAAAATAATGGATAAATTAACTCCTATACATTAATCAAATCAAAGAGCAAACTAGTCTTTTTCATAAAAAATTTCATCTATTTCTACTTTTAAAAAATCAGTCCATGTATGTCAGAATGAGGTATATGTGGCATGTCACGTGTAACTATCTAGTTATTCACACCAATTTTTAACACCAAAAGAGAATGAAATTTTTAACAAAGAGAATCAGTTTGTTATTTGATCTATTATGTAAGGATTAATTTATCATTTTTAAGTAAAGAGGATAAAATGTAATCTAAATCTTAATATAGGGATCTTCATGATACTTTTACCTAGATAAAAAAGATTATTTTAGACCAAATGGTTGGAACTTTTCAATGTTGGACTACATGTATATGACCTATGTTGCTTTGACACTGTTATTTATTGGCATTGACGTGATATACAAGTATTAAGAGTCAAATTATATTGCATGCTCTCTAATTAAAAAAAATAAATTAATCCCTGTACATTACAGTTTTTACTACTAAAAACTGGAGAATAAGTTACAAATGGCACCCAGCAATAATTTTCTGGTTATCTTGTCATTCAGAAATGGATAAAATTTAAATAAAAAAATAGACTTTGCTCTTTGATTAAATATAGAGGGACTAATTTGTTTTTTTTAGTAGAGGACTATGTTACTTTTATCTAGTTTATACCACTCTGAAATTAGTGAAGAACTGAAAAGGAGTAAATTACCTGCAATGGTGGCGGTATCCCATCCTTGCAAAAAGTTACCAATAGCTGCTGCAACAGCTACAAGCACAGGTCCACCCATTATTACTGAAAAAGTGAGCACTAAATCAAGTACCCTGAAAGTTAAACAAAGAAAAACCCAAATCAAAGATCAAAAAACGATTCAAGCTAGTTATCAAAGATTCCATACAGAACCATCAAAAGAAAAAAAAAAGCAAATTAAAAAAACAAGGGTCAAATTACCTATGGTAGCAAAAGCAGATATAGAAATGACCAATAAAGCTTCTTCACTGCAAATTCCCATAAACATTTGGCAACAAAGAAAAAAAAAAAAAAGAAGAGCTTATTATTGGGGCTTTTGAAACTAAGCCACCTGCCCTTTTACACTTCTCTCTTTATCTAGCACGTATTCGAATGAAACGTATCTTTCCTTGGGTCTCCATCGAAATTTTGTAAAAAAACACAAACAAACAAACCAAAAAGGAGAACATTATAAATTATAATTGCATAATTAGCTCCCCAGTCTTTTCAAGTTCCTTTGTTTTGATTGGGTGAAAGAAAATTAAATCATAAGGTGGAGAGAAAAGAAGAAAAGAACTTTGATGGGAAAATTATTAGTGGGAAAACTAATTGTTTAATTAATGGAGGAGTGAGGTTGAAGAATATGCCGTGTTGGATTGACTCATTGACTGTATCTTTGTTTTCTTAAGATATTAAAGAAAAATAAAGAATGATATTTTGAATCAAAATATAAAGTTGGGTTAATATATATTTTATCACTCGTGACTTGTATATTAATTTTCTTTTAGATTTAATTGGTATTTAAACTTTAAATTTTAATTTTGTAAATATTTTAGTAGTAATATGTTGACATGATTCTAAAGATCAATAATATGATAGCGATGGTTTCTGTTTTGAAACATTGAATATTTTTGAATAATTTATAGAAAATTAAAAATATAAAAATATTTCAAAATGAATCTAGAGAATTGATTGTCTAAATATTTTTAAATTTGGAGAATAATTTGTTCAAATTCATTCCTGACATACTTTTAATAATTTTATATATTTTAATTTTTCATAAATATTATATTTTTATATTATTATTATGAATTAATAATATATATTTATGAAATATACAAATTGAGCTTGTGACTTTCGCATGCTAAGTATTAAAATTTAAAATTATAATAAATATAAATTTAATAAAAAAATTTAACGATTTTAACAATTAAATGTATAAAATGTACATCCTTCAAACATACTTTAACTTAAAGAAAACTTAAATATATTATGTAAGGTTTTGAATAATTTATGTTTTATTGATTTTTATACAATCATATCTGCACACCCAAATTTGTAAAATATATTATATTTTATTTTTAAAATTATAAACCCTATTACCCAAAAAATAAACACAATTATTAAACCCTAGCATATTATATTCAAATCTTAAATTTATAATAATTTTAAATTTTCATTCTTTTTAAATATCCATTTTTATTAATTATTTGGAGTCTAAATCCCTTTAAAAGTAATAAACAACATAAATTAATAATTTGATATTTTCAAAATAAAAATAATGTCTTTTAAATGGATTTCATTTGGATTTTTCAATTTTAGAATGAAGTTTGTTTGGTTTAGATTTCTAAAAATTAAGTAAACCAATTTTTTTAAAATTGAATCAATAGTCATAAATATTTAAAAGAAAATTACTAGATTTTTCTATGACTTGACATCAAATGATATAAAAAAATATACATTAAACACGAATATCAAATACAAATACAAGAACCTCTTAAAGTATCATCAACCTACAACAACCAGCATGGACTACTGTAAATTATAAAATTTGTAGAACCAAAACAAGAAAGATTTTTACAATTTAATATTTATAGACATTTTCAATTTTTATGAGATTTAATTTAGCTTCATCTATAAGTAAATGTGTCATTTAAGTTTCACTAAGATGTAAATAAAATTACAAACTTATTTAAATCCTCTGTTGCTATACACCTTCCAAAACTGTAGTTTCACGAGCTATAGAAACTTCCTGCAAAATAAATAGAGTATTATTATGACAAATATGACCTGATCTATCCATTTCACATGTCATAGTCATGTTTAAGAAGTTATCGTATACCATGTACTAATAATTTATATGATATAATAAATTTATCATATTATACGCTTTAAAAGTAAAATAAACATGTTATAATAACAAGAATAACAAAATTTCAAGCTCTGATACTATATATCAAGTTAAATATTCTATATAAAATCAATTAGCAATAGGTAAAGTGACTCAACTTGAATATAAAGACACAAGCAATCTTGGGCACTCAACTTGAATATAAAATTATAGACAATAGATAGGGGCTTTGTCTCCCTTTGTTTAAATGAAAGAATAATACTTCTAATCATTTATCATTATTTATAATTCAATTCAAGTCCTTTTACAGTAAAATTTTAAATTTTGACCTCTCAAATTTTTATAATTTTATTTTAACCCCAATATTAAATTCCAAACTTTGTCCCTTACCATAGACAATCTAGAGTTCAATTAATGCAGGATAGCACTATTCTTGACAATTGGTAAGTACGATATATCATGAAATTGAATCATATTTCTGTACGTTGTTAGTGAAACAAAAAACTTCACAAACAAATTTAGGTAGCAGTCATGTCTCATTGTAATTATTATTTTATTTGTCTAAGAACATATGATAACGCATACACGCATACATAAGTTGTAAATAAAACTTACTTTCAACTTCCCCTCACTTGAGAAGCAAGATCTTGATGTAATAGCATATCCTTGATCATAAAGCCACCCCACCTCACCGCAAGTTTCACCTCCACTGTCCTTTAAGGAGCACCATAATTGTTTAGGGAGCAATATGAGATTGCTTCCATCTCTTATTGACTTCATTACCCCATTATCTTTGAGCTCTTCAAGACAGTTCTGAAGTTTTTAAAAACAAGTTCACAATTAACAGTGATCAGACTATATAACAATCTATTCGTCAAAATCTTGTATATGTTACTCCGACTCTCCATTTTTCTTGAAATACTTATATAGATGCATACCCACACGTCAATATGAGATAATGATATGACCCTCTAGGGACCCTTTCAATAAATAAAAAAAGTGAAATTGAACATAACCATATTGGACATATAGCTTTATACAGCAATTACACTCAAATCCGAGTAACATAGCCCGTAGGAATATACACAATAAACTTCTCTTGGTGACAATGTCAAAAAAAACTGTTCTGAAGCTATAATTCTTAGAAAATCATCTATTTAATATTCACTCATCATTACTCAGTTTCGAATAAAGGGAGAATGCCAAGCTAATGTTCACTCATCTATTTAGTATTCATATTCAAAACCCGTACCCAAGGCACATTCTAATAAGGGCATAAGGCTATAATCTTCCAAGACATACACGTACCTAACGCTCACATCCAACAAGGTTATAGATAAAACAAAAGGATATTAAAAGCATAATTTGAATCTAAAAAATCAAAAAAAAAAAAGCTTAAAAAGTGAAGGAATGTTTACACTCACATCACCAGAACTATCAAAACTGGCAACAGCATTAGACCCTTTCCATACACCACCAACATCAGAGGCATTTGTAGCAGCTCTTGAGGCAAAAGCAGAATCACGAATAGCACATCCACCAAGTTGATCACCGTTCCTAAATGGACCATACCATTGTTCGCAAAAGACCCTAACATTTTGTAACACGAACTTTGTACCACCGACTCGAAAAACCTGAATAATCCTCACACGAGACTCCCTATCTCGAGGATTAATCAAGCAATGCTCCAACTCCAACAGATTTTTATCTGCAACTGACCAGATAGCAGTGTAACATCCACTAGAATGATATGCAAAGGCAGAAACTTCATTGTCCACACCCCCGATGTTCTTCTCTTCGATGCTATATCGTGTTGCAGCATCGGCTTCACATCCAACGGTTGGGAGTAGTTTTATAGTTTTGTAAGTCATGGTGTTCTCCACTGGATCAGCAAGGGTAGGGCATTGAGTTTGCCAATCATAAACCTTGACTTCCCATTCCCTGTAAGCTTCAGGTACTACAGATTCAGGAAGTTCAATTGGTTTCCCTTCAATGGTGAAATCAGCTCCAAATCCATCCCATTCACCTGATACATTCTTAGCAAATTCTGACCAAGCTTCACAAATGAAAGAACAATATCAATTTTTCGCTCACAATTTACAATCTACAACACTAACATTACATTCATTGTGTCTTCTGGCCTATATTGCTCCGAATCTTCATTTTTCTTGGAGTATTCATATATGACACCTACACCTGATACATGTTCGGACATAGGCATAATATATAATCCTTTAATCATAGAGTTGAGACCCTGTTCATTAATTTTCTATCCATCATTTCTATTGGATGGTAATAGAGGAAAGCTCAGCTTCAAGAATCCTCCAAAAATACGAAAAACTTAAAGAATCCTCCAAAAATACGAAAAACTTAGGGAAAGAAACCATTACCATATTGGATAAATACTCATGTTGGACACGGTTGAGGGGTCAGTCAGACCCTCAACAAATCCGGTAGTTTCTCCAACCAAAGTTTTATCCCCTGACTCTACCAAAAGCCTTGTGGATTAACAGAGCACCTCATAGTGCCTAAACAGATAAAATTGTGAAAACTAAAGAGTTTGTGCACGGTTGGACTCGAGCCAATGGCCTATATGCTCATGAAGGAGAATGCTACCACTTGAGCTCGCTTTTTTTATTGAGAGTCCAACCTCAATAAGTATGGTATCGTCCCTGACAAAATTGTCTCTCCACTCTATCGAGAATCTTGACGAGTCCACGAAGTGGAACGTCTCGAATGCCTGAACAGGAGAAACCATGGCAAATTAAAGAATTCGTACATGGTTGAACTCGACTTCATGACTTTTATGGAAAATACCCCACCGCCTGAGTTAATTATATCCGACACTTATAACATAGCTTCCAAGTTCCAACTAATACTTAAAATAAGTTATTGAAATAATGAACTTGTTCAATAGAAAAAGGGAACCAAAAGGAGAAAAAAAACAGCAAAGTTTCTAAACTGGGTTTCATTTTGATGGGGTCATACATTAAATTAAGCATAAAAATAATGAAAAACAATAAATTAAAGGAACAAATAAATAACAAACTTACTATCATCAGCAGCAGCATCTGTGGTGAAATCGGAGTTGTGAACCTCAACATCAGAAACAACAGTCTTCGCTAAGCAAGATGGGGTAAATTTTCCACCATTTCTACTCTGATGAACGTACGGAGGGTCCGAAAATGAATGAAAATTGATCCTCGAATGGAGTTGCTGATGATTTACTGCTAAATTCCCATGCTTTGGCAACGAGAAAGCTAAGCAATTAACGGCTCTGTTATGGGATATTAAAGTGCTTGGTCCTGATAATGCCATTTTCAACCTTCTGATGATCCTTGATTGATGAACCCTTTTATTATTACCTTATCTTCAGCTTAGTCTCAGAACATCAATGGCTTGCTAGTTCAAAACAATGATAAGAAATCTCAGCCATTGCAATTAATACATACAGGGACCTGGGCTTATAACTGAAAAATTAAAGCTGAGGTTCCATTATGGGGTAAGTTTTTATAGGCCATTAATTTTCCTTAATATTAGCCCAATAGTAAAGCAGCCCAATCATTGACTTCATTCAACAATAGTTAAATAATAAAGGTTAAATTTTGCTATTAGTCTTTGTACTTTTCGAATTGGTCAATTTTAGTCCATTTACTTTTCAAATTTTGAAATTTTAGTCTTGACCCTAATAGTAGCAGTTAAATATGTTTGGTTAAATTCAATTACTAGTCATGTACTATTCATATAGTTGTAGATTTAGTCCCTCTTCTCCAATTGAATTACTCTAAGCCCCTATACTTTTTGAATTTTAAAATTCAGTCTTAACGCAAGTTAATCCATTAATTGGATTTTAGTGAGTAATATGTAGAAATAATAAGCTGACATGACATTACAAATATAATAATATATTTGGCACATCAAATTTTGAAAATAACAGAACTTTACTTAATGAATTTAACTATTATTGTTTAGTGAGGACTAAAATTTTAAATTTTAAAAAGTATAATGATTAAAAATAACTAAATAAAAGTATAGAGATCAAATTCACAACTTTTTCTAAGTACAAGGAGTAATAGCAAAATGAAACCAATAATAAATAATATTTTAGAAAATCATAAACTAGTTCAACTGATTAAACACTTTTTTTTTGTATTCTAATTTTGGTTTTTACCATTCACAATAGCACCTGTCAAATTGATAAGATTAATTATTTTTATTTATGCTCTTAATCCAATTTGGTTCTAACACCATTACTTTTTTACTTGTATGATAATTTATAAATATAATATTATGAATTTATATCTAATGCAATCGATAGTGTATAATTCAAATATAATTAGTGAATCAAATAATAATTAAACATATAATAAATACATTGTTTAACAAAAGTGAAGTTATATGTTTAATTATAGTTTATTTTTAAAATAATATTATTTATTATCATAAAATATTAATTCAAATTAAAAGTAATTTACTTTAATTAAGGTTTATCGGCGATATTTATTAAATAATTTATAAGTTAAATATGTGTAGATGGATAATAACTAATTTTTAATTAATGCTGAGCTTAATAAAAATAAAAGTAACAGTTATATGTTAGAGTCATCATCCTCAAATATAATATTAATATATATATATATATTATTTAAAATTACTCTCATTATTCTTTTTAACACGATTAATAATATTTAAATTAAATTTCATAATAATCTATATTTATTACTTAAACATATTTTGTATATTGTATTAATAGAAAACTACATAAATGATCACTTAATTATTAGAAAGTTTCTTGTTAGGTCATCTAACTTTAAAATTTTATAAAATGATCACCCAACTTATTAATTTATTTTTTAGTCTAAAACCATAAACTATTAAAATGTTAAGAGTTTGTTGACTCATGGCATGTAATTTTTAACTAAAATAATGGTTAAAAAATACATATCATCGAGTTAACGAGCGAGTCAACAAATCATTAGCATTTTAACAATTTTAGACTAAAATAAATAAATTGATAAGTCAAGTGACTATTTATGTAGCTTAGCCATTTTAATTAGTAATAACTGAATTTAATTTTTTAATTTTTGTAAAATATAATAATTGCGAATTAAGATAAAAATTATAAAGTAAGAAGAGTTGAATTGACTGTTAAACCATCCTTTTAAATCCTATTTCTTAAGCGAGGGAATCGTAATCGTAGACGGGAAGTATAGTGAATAGGTGGACGGTCACGATCATCGTATATATATTTATTCAAAAGTTGAAAAAAAAAATTCACTTTATTAAATTCACCCGCTTAATTGATGGTCAAAAAAAAAAATCACCCGGTTAATTTATCGTAGCCGTTCATCTCTCATGAAATAGACTTAATCAACGGCTGAAAGTGCAAGCCTGTAAACACCAGCTTAATTATATCAGACTCCTATCCTAAGTCCTATCCTACTATTTTTTTTAGTTTCTATTCGTTCTCCATTTTTCCTTTCAAAAATGGCGGCACTCGTTGCAGGGACGCCATGGATGAGAATCAGAGTAATCCCTGAATTCGCTTCTCCGTTCATTTTCCGGCGCCATTTCCGTCGAAATTTCTCTGTGCGTGCTTCAGTTGACAGTGATGCACCGGTCAGAGTCCGTTTCGCTCCTTCTCCGACCGGCAATCTCCACGTCGGCGGAGCCCGAACTGCTCTTTTCAACTACTTATTCGCTAGGTTTTTCTCTTATTTTGCACGTAGTATATTATTTTCGGGTGTAAAACTTTGTCAATTTTGTTGATTTCTGTTTCTGTTTCTGGTTTTTTTCTTGTCTTAAGATCGAAAGGAGGAAAATTTGTGCTGAGAATCGAGGATACTGATTTGGAGAGGTCGACGCGGGAATCGGAGGAGGCTGTGCTTCGAGATTTAGCTTGGCTTGGTCTTGACTGGGATGAAGGTACTGTTTATACGTGCTTATCATTGTCTTTCTGGTTTAGTTAATTTGATATGAAATTTATTGCTTCAATTTCACATGTATGGTGCCATGGTGTTTTTCACTTTTAGCGTTAATTGATTCTATCTCTTGCATTGTAGGCCCTGGTGTGGGTGGGGACTATGGTCCTTATCGACAATCTGAAAGAAATTCTATGTACAAACAATATGCTGAGAAGCTCTTAGAATCTGGTCATGTTTATCGTTGTTTCTGTTCCAATGAGGTAATCGAATTCAACTATAAAGGTTACATTACATGAATTTGGTCCTAAGTTAGTAGTAAGACATTTCAAATGGGAGATATTTGAACTTTTGAATTGCCTTTTCTTCTTTGGTTTCATCTGATTGCCTGTTGAAATTGGAAGAAAACTATTCCTTTGGAGACAAGAAAGTAAATTTTGTGTCCAGAAAAATATAACCTTTGATCCAATAGAACTATGATTCTGCATTTTGAAGTATGGTCGGTTTTAACAGTCAACTTATGAGTTCTTTCGTAATCCTATAGGAACTTGAGAAAATGAAGGAAATTGCGGAGCTAAAGAAACTTCCACCTGTATACTCGGGGAAGTGGGCTACTGCAGCAGATGGAGAAGTAGAAGAAGAGCTAGCAAAGGGAACCCCATATACATATCGATTTCGAGTTCCCAAGGAAGGGAGCTTGAAAATTAATGACCTTATTCGAGGCGAAGTAAGTTCAATTGATTGAAGAATTTCTCCCCTAACAGCCTTGTGACCGGCAAACTGCAAATTGTTCTGTTAATTTGAGCATTTTTGGCTCAAAGTATCATCATGTTTAAGTTTCAGCAGTCCCTAAACTAGTAACAACAGGATGTATAAGACATAACTGTAATTTTCTTTTATAGGCACTAATTTTGTTTGATAGTGTCATGAAGGTTAGCTGGAAATTGGACACACTTGGGGATTTTGTTATAATGAGGAGCAATGGTCAACCTGTTTACAACTTTTGTGTTACAGTCGATGATGCTACCATGGCTATTTCACATGTTATAAGGTAATGGGGAAAGTCTAATTTTTTTACCATTTTGCTAGATATAGTATATGTTTTGTTTGTGGCTTTTGGGTCATTTCTTCTCACACTCTCATATACTGGCATTTCAGAGCGGAAGAGCATTTACCTAATACTCTAAGGCAAGCCTTGATTTACAAGGTGATTTTAAAAGGCATCTATTATCTTTTTTGTTACCATTTGGTGACTTTTAGAGTTTCTGATTTCTTTCAACAAAATGAGGAAGCTGATCTTTGGATTTAAAAATTATTTTGCCACAGGCTTTGGGATTCCCAATGCCGTCCTTTGCCCATGTTTCATTGATTCTTGCACCTGATAGGAGCAAATTGTCAAAACGCCATGGTGCAACTTCAGTTGGTCAGGTAGGTAGTTATCTTCATGCTACCTTGTTTCGTGGCAAATGTAACAAAATAATTGTATTATCTCCTCTAATTTCCATGGGTCCTACAATTTTATCTTTTTAAATTGAGGATTGAAACTTCCCATGTTTAACAAAATTACTCTGTTCCAGTACAGAGATATGGGTTATCTGCCTCAGGCGATGATGAATTACTTGGCACTTCTAGGTTGGGGTGATGGAACTGAAAATGAATTTTTCACCATTGATCAACTTGGTTAGTTTTTCCTGTGACTTCATTTGATCCATATGCACCTCTATTCTAAGTCCTAACCAATTTATCATCCCTCCTCCCCATCTATGAAAAGAGAGCATAAGAAATAGAATGAGAAAATGGAAAATTATAATCAGCTTTGACAGATAATATTTGGATGATTGTAATTTGAATATTTTTTATGCAATTCACAGTTGAAAAATTCTCAATTGGTCGCGTTAACAAAAGTGGCGCTGTTTTTGACTCTACCAAGTTAAGGTGACTTCTCTATGCTTTGATACTGTAGGCTTTATGGTCATATTTTCCATGTAATACTGTAATTTATCCATCTTGTACTCTTGTTCTTTGAAGAAGTGACATTGTACCTATTATTAGGTTGTTTGGTTGGTTCTTAGGGGTAGTTTATCCTTGGTTTGTTATTGGGATCCTTGCTCGTTGGACTTTGAAGTTCAATTTCTTTTCCTTTTTTGTTACTTTGGGCGAGAATACTTGGTTGTTTATATATGCAAGTCCTAAGCTTGATCAAGTGATAACTCCAATGAATTTTACAATTTTCTGCGACTTTAGCTTACAGCTCTATACAAGAACTAAAACTAGAATTATCTGTTTCTTGTCTGCTAAAAGTTGCCACATTTATATTGTTTTCTAATTTATTTCTTCCTTGTAAACTAAAGGTGGATGAATGGTCAGCACTTAAGAGCGATTCCCTTTGAGGAGTTGTCCCAGCTTATTGGTGAGCGCTGGAAGAGTACTGGGCTTCTCACAGAGTCAGAAGGGCCATTTGTAGATGTATGTTTCCTTTTAACAAATTTTGGAAGAATTCTATTTTTGCTCTAGATTATGATAAATAATGGTATGTAAATATGTACAAACAGGATGCAGTTCAGCTGCTTAAGGATGGAATCGACTTGGTAACTGATTCGGATACAGCACTCTCTAACTTGCTGTCTTACCCTGTACATGCTACATTGACGAGGTGATTATCAAATTCTTACCCTTATGTTCTCTTCTTTATTACACAATTCAGTATGTTTTCCAACTTTGATAATTGTTTATGATGGAATTTTGGTTATGCTTGTGCATTCTAACCAGTCTCAAATGTCAGGACAGCCTTAAGTGTAGATATTAGTACTATATTCAATTTATGGATAATAATAGTGGAAGTGCTTTGAAGTAGTGTGTAGACCACTAGAAATTTAGAACCGTGCTTTGAAGTTATGCTTATGCTTTCTCCAATTTTCAATTCACTGGTTTTATTTAGCGCTAACTGTTAACATATTAATATATCCTGTCACAAATTTTGGGACTTTGGGATGTTTAGAATCTGAAAAATACCATAATATTCTATGCTGCTCCGACAAGTATCCATGTCCAATGCATAACTGAATATGGGTACGGAAATACAATCCTCTAACTTCATGGAAATACTTCAAAAAGATTGAACATACCCATATTGCCCACATGCCCATATACGATTGTCATACTCAAGTCCAAGTAACTTAGATAATAGGCAAATTCTACAGCTGTTACAATAGATTGCAAGATCTGGGGTTTGGTTTATGTCAAAGAATCCTATCGTTATGTCGTTTAAATTTTTGTCTCTGCAGCCCTGAAGGTAGACCCATTGTCGAAGATAAGCTTTCTGAAGTTTCTGCCCACCTCTTAGCTGCTTATGATAGTGGTGAACTCTTTGGTGCATTGGAAGAAGGCCCTGCTGGCTGGCAGAAATGGGTAAAGGGCTTTGGCAAAACACTGAAGCGCAAGGTGAGCTTCTAATCTCATACATTACCTTTATGGGATCTTGAATTTTCCTTTTCTTGGCCTACTTGAAATTAGGGGTATAATCGAGTTGAGCTCTAGCTTGAGCTTGACTCGGAATTCGATGCTTGAAGCTTGGCTTGGGCTTGAGCTTGATTGAGTTTCACCTTTAAAGCTTAAGCTCGATTCCTAACTCAATTTCAAGCTCAATTATTTGTGTTTGAGCTTAAGTTCAATTTGAATTTTTTCAGTACTTATTAAAAATAAAAAAGATTGATTGGACTCATGAGTTACTCGAGTCAATTATCAGGATACTTGAATCTGGTTCTTCGATGACAGTGGCTAGCTGGATTTAAGCTTTCTTCAAGCTGAACCCTAATAATTTGCAAATAAAGATGTCTCATTTACATCCATACTTCAAATTATAATCCATGCATGGTACTAAACTTACATATCCGAGGCTGTAACTCTCATGGCAGGGGAAGTCATTGTTCATGCCGCTGAGGGTTTTATTAACAGGAAAACTCCATGGCCCTGATATGGGTTCTAGTGTAATCCTAATCTATAAAGCTGGAAACCATGGCATTGTCTCGCCTCAAGCTGGGTTCGTGACATTGAAAGAAAGGTTTGAAATATTGAGACAACTCGATTGGGAAGCTCTCAACCAGGATCACCCTGCTTTGGAATCGGCGGCTACCATATCAAATTGAAAAAAAAAAAAAGTGACAGGTTCATTTAAAGTTTTTTTTTTGGCAATATAATAATTGCTTATCCCTTTTTGTGTTGTTGAAGTCATTGATGAGATGTAGTTTAGTGTAATAATGGTTTGGTGTTTATGAATGTGATGAACATTTAGTTAGTGTTAAAACTTTTTTTACTTTTGAATCATGTGGAAATGTTTCAAAGCTGCCCGGAATTAACTTTTCTTTGGGGACATTATGGTATTTTTACTCAATTGAGTAGAGAGGCCTAATTATGAACTTCATCATCTACTTTACGGAAATTGAGAAATTAGTCCCTTAACTTTAATTTATTAGAATTTTATTCTCATACTTTACAAAATCTGAAAAGCTAGTTTAGTTGTTGGTTAATCCATGAACTCGAACCGTTGAATTTTGCCTGCTTATATGTTACGTATATATGACTGAAGCGGTGATTTTTACTAATTTCTTGCTTATAAAATCATCGAGCCGCTTATTTTTATGTTAGCGATTTAATGGCAAAAACTAATTGGTTATTGGATTGGACTAACTTCTCAATTTTTGTAAATCAGAATCAACTTTTGATAAATTAAAGCGAATAATTTTTCGATTTTCATAAAGTAGAGGGAAAAACTTACAAAGTAAGTCGGTAGAAGTCCAAATTTGACTCAAATTGAGGCTTGAAATAGATATTGCAGTACAAATAATAATTAGCGCACTTATCATCTTAAGTGTGCGTATATATATTTTATTTTAAATGTGTAAAATTGAATTAAAATTATATTTTTATGTATATAATTGTATTAAATTATATTAGTTCAGGTGTAATTTTGAAATGTCCCCGTTTAAGTGTAGGTAACACTGAATAAGCATAGAAATTGTAATAGTGTAATATATGACATAAGCATGAATAATGGTTACGTACACAATGAAAAAACACGAGATATATTAAATATGATTAATATACGTATTAAATTCGATATGCATAATGATTTATCACTTATTTTGTGTTTAAGAAAATGGGATAAAATTATTATTTAGTCTTTGATTTTCACAATTTATTCAATTTGGTTTTCTTGTCTACATTAGTCTTGAAATTTTAATTTTTCCAATTTGGTCTTTGAATTTATTTTTATTCAACTATGATGATGGGATGTTCTAATATTATGTTACGTAATCATCTAAAATTAAAATTTACAACATTTTAAGTAATGATGTAACACAACGTCAAAATACAATATTATCATACATTAATATTATTCAAATTTAAAGATCAAACTAAAAAATTATCAAAATCTATTTATTTCATATAAAATATTTTACAGAAAATATTTTTCTTATTTTCGGTGTTTGACTGCATAAAGTAATTTTATTTTACTGAAAAATGCTTTGCTTTTTATGTAAAATGTTTTGCAAAATTATTGCTAGTTGTCTGCATACTTCAATTATTAAGGATGGTGTTGGACCACCTTCTAACTTCAAATTTTTCACATTGTATAATTAAGCATTTTTTCAATGATTGCATTTTTTTCTTTATTGATTAATTAGCAAATAATTAATTTTGGCTTTACTCCTCATTTCAATTGGAAAAAGGTTATGTGAAAATTGAAAATTGAAACAATTTTTTATTTCAATATAATTTTAATTATGCAATTGGATATGTTTTAGGATTATATTTTTATGAACAATATTATTGTAGCATGTAATTGTTTAATTTATGTATTTGGTTATTTTTATAGATATGTTACAAATTTTATACATATTGCTTAAATTTAGTTTTTAGATTATTATAAAAAGTTAATGTTATTTATTGATTTAATTAATTAATAATTAAATATTATTTTCTAAATCAATTACGAAAGAAAAATCCTTTTTCCAATTGGTAATGTGATTTTTAATTGAAATTAGCTTATGGAAAATTTATCAAATAATAAAAATATTTTACTTATAATCGTTTTAACATAAAAATATCAATTTTTAGAAAATCAGTTCATTTTCTAATATAATTTTTTGTAAAATATTTTACATGAAAAGAAGCGAAAAAATAAAATGAAAATTACTAATTTGGATATGAAATGTTACTTAAAGAAAAGGATAAACTCTACTTGATGTCACTAAACTAGTACTAAGTTACGTTTGGATCATTTAATTTTAAACTGTTATAAAATGGTCACTAGAATATTCAAAAATTTCCATTTAAGTCATTGAATTAATCAATAGTTTTTATTGAAGTTACTAAATTGTTGAGATTTTTTTAAGTTCGACTAGCGAGCTCCAAGCAATGATTCGACAATTAGTACAATAGATCAATACTCATTGATGAGTAAAATAACATACTTTAAATCTAAGTCGATTTGACAATCAATGTCAAATATAAGAGAATAAAATCATTTGGATTTCGATTCACAAATTTGTAACTTTCAAAGATGTTTATGAAGAAAATTAAACTATAAAAGAGAATGAGAATAATAGCTTTGTGTTAGTGCAAGTAGTGCAAACAGAAAATATTATACAATAACGACTTTAATAGTTTAGGGACATACATGAAAATTTTAAAATAATTTAATAATTTTTTGTATTTTTTTAAGTTGAATAAAACTTAAACTTATTAATATAATTTACTCTAAAAAAGTTAAAAATTACCATATCAAGTGAGACATGTGGACATGGCTTTGCATTGTTTTTTAAACATTTTCTAATATTAGAATTTCGTCCTTTTTCTTACCAAGCAAACTGTCATCATAATAAAGATTCCCATAAGATTAGTAAGTACACTTGTTGTTGTTATATTAATTATTAGAAATTTCTAAGGATATCTTTTATTTAAAAAAAAGAATTTTCTAAGGGTCGAATAAAAGGTGTGGCTAATTAGATTTGTCTAAAAATAATATTTAAATTTGTCAAATAAAGAATCTCTACAGGTTATAGTACTAGTGATTAGACTTATGGCTATTATTTATATTCGCATAATGAAAATTTTAGTTATTAATATTTATATTTTTTGACAATTCGATTTTTTTTTGAAATAAATTTTATTATAAATATTTTAAAAGAGTTAGATTTGGCCTAACCTTTTAAAATGAATCGAATGCTCGCTTTTTTAATGTAAATATTGATTAAGACATTAAATTTTTAAACATGGTAGTCCGTAAGACAATCAATGTATACTTTATGCAAACTTTTTTAAAATTTTATGAACTTTTGTATTTTTTTTAATACTTTCAGAAGTTTTAAATGTTAAATGTTCAAATTAGAGGCATACCTTTTAAAAATTATTCGCATAAGAGAAACTTTTCGAAATAGTCATACAATAGCCTAACTTACACAAAAATACTTAAATAAGAGTTTTTCACGCACTTCAAGTCCAGTTTGTAGTAAAAATTAGATGATTGTTAATGTGTTTAGAATAAACACAATAGTTGAATCAGATATTTCTTGAAAAGAAAAGAAAATAATAAAAATATCATTTGAAATCTGATATAAGACATTTGAGAATACCTTATTTGACTATCTTAAGTGGTTTGGCCTTCATTTGAGCACTTTTGTAAAGATTATACCCTTATATTACCATTTTGAAAGGTTCGACCATTATGTGAGCAATTTCTAAAAGGTTGAGTCCCAATTTGACCATTTAACTATTTTTAAATTATTTGCTAACATAACATATAAGATAAATAGAGTAATGCCAACATAAAGTATACGTGAATTGCTACCTGGGTTGTCAGGTGAACATCATTAAAAATTTTACCATGTCATGTTAAAAAAACGATTCGACTTTTTATTAAAGGCTAATGGCCAAATTCAACTCAAGAAAAGAACAAGGGTCACATTGGTAAAAGATGTAAAATTTGAGAGCTAAATTTATTATTATGCCATTTATATTTAAGCTATATTTAATTTTTTATTGCATCAATATCAATTAGAAATTATTAAAAATTTTATTTTATTATTTTGGAAAAATTAAAAAATGAGAATGTAAATGTTATTTAACATAAAATTTTAAATATTTTTATTAATAATGTTTAAAATTTAAAATTATTAATTTATAAAATTACTTATTTCACTTATAATTTTCCACATAATTAGGCTTATCCAACTATCAATAAAAGTACAGTTGTCAAAATTAAATTGAACCAGCTGAATTAGAAATTAACATGCTCGTCGATTCAACTAATACTATATCATAGAAAAAAGAATAAATTAAAAAATTAAATTAATTAAAATTATTTAAATTGAATTGAAACTAATTTAAATATTTAATTTTATCGTTATAAATTAAAATTTTGAATGTTTATGTTGCCATTATTATTATTTTTGGTCGAATCAATTGAATCGTTGATAAGACGATTGATTGATTTAATTATTTATATGATTTTCACAACATTGGAATAAAGTGTCCTACAATATTAAGATATTAGGAGTTAGACTTGTCCTATTATATTGATGAGTCTTGTTATATTATAATAAATTCTCTTGTGGAGTTTTATGTAATAAATTAATTCGATATTAATTTAATTAAATAAATTATTTAAAAATATATTTTAAAAGGGTAATGAATGTTATAATGATGTTTTTGTTTTTATTTTATAAAAATGTAAAATAAAATAGCTAAAATCATTAATTAAATAAAAAAGTCTATTATTAAATGATTTAATTTTGAATTTTATCCATCTATTTTTCAAAAATTAACAGGTTAGTATCTCTACTTTAATTTGTTAAAATTTCATCCTTATACTTTATAAAAATTGAAAAAGTTATTACGATTGGATAACCTTGTTAATAGCCATCAAATCGATGACCTAGACATCAAAAGTTCAACAATATATGGGCAAGAAATTAGTAAAAATAACCACTTCAACAAATTAATTCAATAAATTAGCAAAAATCGACCTATTTACCAATAATTGAATTAATTTCTCATCTTTGTAAATAAGAGGATCAAATTATGTAAAATTAAAGTACAAATTCTAACTTCTCAGTTTTCATAAAGTATAGGGATGGAATTCTGAATTAAACCTTTTAAATCAAATAAGTAAATGGATTAAATTCTAGAAATTAAAAACAAAAAGTTAAATTTCAAAAGTATGAAAAATAAAAGGACTAAGTGCATAATTAGACCTTGTTGTCTTCAACACCCAAACTAAAAACCATGCACTTGCAAAAAAAGACAGCCTTCAAGCTCTTTTGAGTTCATCTCATATCATTGTTCAGTTGCACAGCTGTCACACGTGCCAACACCCTGTCTCTTCACTCACGCGCCATTTCCTTTTATATCATACGCTCTCACCCATATCTCTTCACTACTGGACACGTGTCCTCCCAAAACAATGCTATAAAGAAATAGTTTTCCCTACTTTTTCCCTCAATTCCGTTTCACCTTAGAACGTAGCGGAACTGTCTCGCACCCTCTCGTTTTCACATTTTCCTATTTTATGCTCTCATCCTCCTCCGTGCCTTCCGCCGTCGGCTTCGTTCACCACCGCCATTAATGGAGACCCACCGGCGATCTTCGACTAATTCCGTTCGATCTCACAAGCCGGCAAGGCCAATTGCTTTGGAAGATGATTCCACCAAAGCTTCTGACGCATTGCCACTTCCTTTGTATTTAACGAATGCTGTGTTCTTCACTCTCTTTTTCTCGGCGGTTTATTTCCTTCTTTGCCGTTGGCGGGAAAAGATCCGATCCTCTACGCCTCTCCATGTCGTCACCTTTTCCGAGATCGTTGCGATTCTTGCTTCCGTTGCGTCGTTTATTTACCTTTTGGGGTTCTTTGGTATCGATTTCGTTCAATCTTTGGTTCTCCGGCCATCGGCTGACGTTTGGGCTACTGAAGATGATGAAGTGGAAACTGAAGTTTTGCTTCGTAATGAAGATGCTCGTCACGTTACTTGTGGACAAGCACTTGATCGGTCAATTCGATCTTTGCAACCTCCGGCACCTATTGTAACTGCTGAGAAAGTGTTCGATGAAATGCCTGTGACAGTTATGACCGAGGAAGACGAAGAAATAATTAGATCCGTTGTGAATGGAATGACTCCTTCATATTCTTTGGAATCTAAATTAGGTGATTGCAAGAGAGCAGCTGCGATCAGGCGTGAGGCTTTGCAGAGAATAACAGGGAAGTCATTATCAGGATTGCCCTTGGATGGTTTTGATTATGAGTCGATATTGGGACAGTGTTGTGAGATGCCGGTTGGGTACGTGCAGATTCCCGTGGGCATTGCTGGGCCTTTGTTGCTTAATGGAAGAGAATACTCGGTTCCCATGGCAACCACCGAAGGATGCTTGGTAGCTAGCACTAATAGAGGCTGTAAGGCTATTCATTTGTCTGGTGGAGCTACAAGTGTTTTATTGAGAGATGGGATGACTAGAGCTCCTGTTGTGAGGTTCGATACCGCAAAAAGGGCGGCTGATCTGAAGTTGCATTTGGAAGATCCTGAAAATTTCGAGACCTTGGCTTGTGTTTTTAACAGGTTTTTTTTCCCTCGAATTCTTGGTTTAATAATTTTGTATTCAAGTTAATACTGTTACTTGTTTGTCTAAGAGTTTTGGGTATTTTTGAGTTATTGCAGATCAAGCAGATTTGCTAGGCTTCAAAGCATCAAATGTGCAATTGCAGGGAAGAATCTGTATTTAAGATTCTCATGCTTTACTGGTGATGCTATGGGGATGAACATGGTTTCCAAGGGAGTTCAAAACGTTTTAGATTTCCTTCGAACCGATTTCCCTGACATGGATGTCATTGGCATCTCGGGTGAGTCTCTTTTTAATGGATTTATAATTATGTTCCGGTTAAAATGTGCCTACAGTTCCTGTACTTTTCAAAAATTAGGAATTTGGTCCTGCTTTTCAGATTTTAAAAACTATTATTATTTTGGTTAAATTTCTTGCTATTACATTTTGAAATAAAAAAAACACTCATTTGGTAGCTATATAATAAGAAAAGATGTTGTAATTAACCTGAATTTAACAAAAAATATTATTAATAGACTTGAATTTGAAATATGAAAAGTAAGAATAATTTCCTGAAAATACAAGTTCAGGGACTAAATTCCTAATTTTCAAAAAGTACAGGGAGTATAGGCATATTTTAACCCTATGTTCCTCATCATTTTCATTGTTTGAGCTTAAGATCGTTGAATTTTATTGATTTATGATGGATATAGGAAACTTCTGTTCCGACAAAAAGCCAGCTGCAGTAAATTGGATTGAAGGCCGAGGCAAATCTGTCGTCTGTGAGGCCATCATTAATGGTGATGTAGTGAGGAAGGTCTTGAAGACAAGTGTAGAATCTCTCGTGGAGCTTAACATGCTTAAGAACCTTACTGGTTCTGCCATGGCTGGAGCTCTGGGTGGATTTAATGCTCATGCCAGTAACATTGTCACTGCTGTCTATATAGCTACTGGCCAAGATCCTGCCCAAAATGTCGAGAGCTCTCATTGCATCACCATGATGGAAGCTGTTAATGGCGGCAAGGACCTTCATGTCTCTGTCACAATGCCTTCCATTGAGGTAATTGATTGTGTTGCTCGGGTTTTCACTATCAAAATTATCAGGCATACTAAAAATATCTTACAACTTATGCCCCGATAAATGACCCTCTAAGTACGCTCTAAATGCATCTAACACGAGAATGAGATATTAAATGCATTGACATGAGTACAGGACATGATCCTCAAGTACACTCGAGTAAATTAGTCATTCTCCTAGAAAAGTGAGCTATTTAGTATTTGTTCATTGAAACGGTTAATGATGGTAAGGTTGAACAACTTGTTGAAGTGAAAAAATGATCAAACTACTTTTTAACTGTTATTGTCTTTTTTAAGGGTTAAATTACTTTTTTGGGTTTGAACTTGGCTACCATTTTAAGGGTTAAATTACTTTTTTGGGTTTGAACTTGGCTGCCATTCTCATGTTGGGGCTTAAAGTTTTTTTGGTCTAAATTAGTTTTTGAACTTGACAATTGTTCCATATTTGACCTAATTCTTTTTTCAAGTTAGTTTCTAATATTTTCTTCGAAACCTTAAAGTTCAAGTCTCAATATGGGAAAAACTACCAAGTTCAAGGACTAATTTGGATAAAAAAAAGGTTCATGACTCAATGTGAGAATAATTACCTAGTTCAAAGATTAATTTGGATAAAAAAAGATTGAAGCCCTAGTGTGAGGACAGTAACCTGGTTTAGGTCTGAATATGGGAACAAGACCAAAAAAAAGCTCAAGCTTCAATATAAGAATTGTTGCCACGGATCCAAATAATGATTTAACACTCTTTAGCTTATGGTACAAGAATTAGTCAGCTCCAACTTTTAGAATTTTCCAAAACAGGTAAATCTTGGAAAAAAAGGTTAAGATATCCGTATCTTGCCTAATAATTTTATATTGTTATATGATTTATCTTCATAGGTTGGCACTGTTGGTGGTGGAACTCAGCTTGCATCACAATCAGCTTGTTTGAACCTTCTTGGTGTCAAGGGTGCAAGCAAAGAATCCCCTGGAGCAAACTCAATACTCCTTGCTACTATCGTAGCCGGTGCTGTCCTTGCCGGCGAGCTGTCACTGATGTCAGCACTTGCTGCCGGGCAACTAGTGAAAAGCCATATGAAGTACAATAGGTCTAGCAAGGATGTTTCCAAGGTTTCTTCCTAAATTTGATGAAAAAAATGACCTTGGTGTCTGTCAAAGCCTGAAAAATTTGGTGTAAAGTTGGAAGCTGAAAGAGAGACATCATCATCTCTTAGTAATAAGCTAAGTAGACTTCCCATCTATTTGTAACTTACTTCTATTTATTTTTGTATTTTTTTTTTCTTAAGTAAGTCAATGTAATCTGAGTTCTTAGATTTGTGTAAAATGACAGGATTGTTATTAGCATTTTCTTTCTTTTCATTTCTCTTGGTTGAGAAATGAGAAATGAGTTAATTGCACACATCCCTAAATTATGACTTTTATTTTAATTTTTTATTTTTTAATTTTTATTCTAAATTATGTCATATAAAAATTTGATGTCTGATTAAATTAATAATTTTAGTAATAGAATTTTATTGAAAATATAATTAGAATGTATTAAAATTTGAGTACTAATTTAAAATAAGGATTATAGTTTAGAGTTGTTAGGCTTAATTTAAGAAGTTGGGTCTAAATTCAGAAATATTTATAAATTATGTTAATTTAATTTTAATTTTTTTAAGATTAACTTTTAATATTTACATTTTTTATATTGAGCATTAATTTAAAAAATAGAAATTATTATTGTGAATTTTATTTTTAGGTTTTTAAGTGAAAGGGTTATAAAGAAAAATAAAATTACAAAAAGAAATACACAATATGTAAATGTTGAGAGTTAAATTTTTAGAATCAAGATTAAATTGATACAATGAATAAAATTTGAGGATTAAAGTTATTATTATGTCAATTTTAAAACTATCACTATTAGTCACTTTTTTATAAGTTTTCATAGTTGAGTGACAACAAAAAATTAATAATTGGATGATTATTTTATAACTTTCAATAGGTAAGTTAAAAAAATCTACTCATAATTGGGTAACTATTAGTATAATTTATCTAAAAATACAAGAGTATGTCATTGTGTTTCTAAATTAACAAAATGTGATAAAAAATCAATTCAATTTTATAATTATCAAGTCGAGATAGAATTATCAATTTAAGATTAAAATAATCAATCCAAATTAATAAAAGAAAAATCAAATTCAATTAAAATACGATTTAAACCAAACCTAAAAATTCATATTTCCATTTAACTCAGTTATCCGGTCTTGAATTTCGATTACACGTAATGAACCCTAAAATCCAAATGGAATATAACCCAATAAAAAAATCCTAATTGATTAGCTTATATTATGTTTTTCTTCCTACATTTCAATAGCTGAAAGCCTTGGTTTTGAAGCAGAGAAGAGCAAAAAAGCTTTTTCAAGCTCTTTTCCTTTTCCCTTCTAAAGGTAAAAAATACATTGTTTCTTTTCTGGGTTTTCTTTTATATGTTTGATTTCGAAATATTGACTTTATTTTGAATAAATATGCGACCTTTTTTTGTTAAATCTAATTAGGGTTTTTTTATTAAAGCAGGGGGAGAAAGTTGGAAACAAAGAGCCTAAGCTTATAATTTGATGGATACCGGAGGGAATTCATTACCGTCGGGACCCGACGGTGTGAAGAGGAAAGTGTCGTATTTTTACGATCCGGAGGTCGGCAATTACTATTACGGCCAAGGTCATCCTATGAAACCTCATAGAATCCGAATGACGCATGCCCTTTTAGCACACTATGGATTGCTTCAAAATATGCAAGTTTACAAGCCATTACCTGCTCGAGAAAGAGACCTTTGCCGTTTCCATGCCGATGATTATGTGAATTTTCTTCGCAGTATAACGCCGGAAACACAGCAAGATCAGCTCCGGCAGCTTAAGCGGTTTAATGTCGGTGAGGATTGTCCGGTTTTTGATGGCCTTTTCTCGTTTTGTCAAACGTATGCAGGTGGATCTGTTGGTGGTGCTGTTAAATTAAACCATAATATTTGTGATATTGCGATTAATTGGGCTGGTGGCTTGCATCATGCGAAGAAATGTGAAGCTTCTGGGTTTTGTTATGTTAATGATATTGTTCTTGCTATATTGGAACTTCTTAAGCAGCATCAGGTATGTGTTTTTAATACTTTAGTTCTTCATTAGCTTTGTTTGGAACTTTAAGAAATAGTTAAGATATTGCGAGCTAGTGCTAGCACTTTGGTTGGGGATAGATGCATCCAAAGTCCATGGAGGTGGTAGTGGTTTTCAAGATTATATATCCATAGTGAAGTGGGATTATACATCCATAGTGAAGTGGGGTGGATTGTGGAGCACAGCATGCTAACTCTCAGTGGTGATGGGTTTTGCAACATCTGCCCCCCACCCCGCACCATTGCCATCTCTACCCAGTCCTCCATTGAAGGATCAGGCAGAAGGTAGAAAAGCTTAAAACAAAGCCACTTATCCGATTTTTCTAGCTTTCTTTTAGAACTTTCTTCTTCATCTTTTAGAGGCGACTGTGTCTTTGTCCCACACTGGGAAAACAATAGGAAATAGATAAGCCATTGCGCACTAGTGCTAGCACTTATTGACAACCGGGAACCCTCGAAGAATGATAAAAAGTTGCTATAGTAGGCATGAAATAATGAACATATACATATTAATTGACCCGGATGAATTGTTTAAGTTTTCAATTCATACATTTCATCCAGATTGTAAAGATTTATGTTTTTGCACTGGTAATAACTTGATGTTGTATAGTTTGTTATCAATAATGCTTTTCCTTCTCCTTGTTGCAGCGTGTTCTATATGTTGATATCGATATCCACCATGGAGATGGTGTGGAGGAGGCATTTTATACAAGTGACAGGGTCATGACTGTTTCTTTTCATAAATTTGGCGATTATTTCCCTGGCACGGGGGATATACGTGATATTGGATATTCAAAAGGGAAATACTATTCCCTTAATGTTCCTTTGGATGATGGGATCGATGACGAGAGTTACCATTTCTTGTTTAAGCCAATTATTGGTAAAGTTATGGAAGTTTTTAAGCCTGGTGCAGTTGTCCTTCAATGTGGTGCTGACTCCCTATCTGGAGATCGGTTGGGGTGTTTCAATCTTTCAATCAAGGGTCATGCTGAATGTGTTAAATTTATGAGATCTTTCAATGTTCCATTGCTACTATTAGGTGGTGGTGGTTATACCATTCGGAATGTTGCTCGTTGTTGGTGCTATGAGGTAACTTATCTTTCACAATTTCATTGAATTAATATTTACTAATTGGTTTAAGCAATTCGGTTTGCTATTGTTATCTAATGTTAATATATTGTAAAGGTGGGTAAAAGTATCATGGAGACCCTTGAATTAGGAGTTGATTGCATTTTAACCCTCTATTATGTGTTAGATCAAAGAGCAAATTGGTCCTTTTATTGAAATCTTCATTTTTACAGTTAAAAACCGGTCCCTGTACGCCAGCATAAGGTGGTTATTTCGTTAGCCACAGCCCACATCAGGTTTTAACTGTTAAATTCTTAACAAAATGGAGTGGATTGCTCTTTGATCTAGCATAAAGAGATTAATTTGCCCATTTTTTGAGTAAATGGGATAAAATGCAACCTGACTCCTATTATAGGGGCTTACATGGTGTTTTTACTGGTAAATGTGAGTTTTAAGGTAGTAAACATTTTCATTAAAGATATACGGCACTTGTGTGTAATTTACCGAATAATAGTTGTCCTTTTCGTTTCTCGAGTAATGTATACACTTCAGAAGAACTTTTATTGTTTTTGTGCAACTAAATGCTCCTCTTTATTCTTTTTTGGTAATGCCCCTGTCATATATTTCATCAACACTTCAAGTTGTTTCTTTTTCGATTTTGACTGTATTATGGTTGTGATCTTAAACTTAGAGGAACTATTTGTAATAATGATTTCTCAATGTAAGCAGACAGGAGTTGCACTCGGAACGGAAGTTGACGACCAGCTGCCTCAACATGAATATTATGAATATTTCGGTCCGGATTATACACTTCATGTTGCCCCTAGTAACATGGAAAACAAGAACACACGCCAATTACTTGAAGAAATACGTAATAATCTACTTGACAATCTCTCAAAGCTTCAGCATGCACCAAGTGTCCAATTTCAAGAAAGACCACCTGACACTGAGCTTCCCGAGGTGTGTTCCACAGCTTTTTTATGTTATTTCTTATCATGTTTTAGTAGCTTCTTTTTGCATCTGGTATCTATCGGGGAAGTATATCATGTTTCCCACTCTCAGTTTTCAATCTTCTCCATATTTGGCATTTCACATTTTAATAGTATTGTTGGAGCAGAAGTCATTTTTTGCCTCTTTTCTGCCCCTCTAATGCAACTGGGTGGTAGTTTACATTGATACATTTCTTCTTATGTTACTGGGGCCCGGGTACAAATGTCAGATTCGGATATATTCAATTGTGTCCAAGTTTTAACATGTATTTGGAGGATCTTTTAAACATCATATCTTTATACCCATGTCCGGACAAGCATCGAGCACGAGTACATAGAGAAAAGTGGAGAGTTAGAGTAACATAGCACTTCATACATTTACTAGAAGTTACATGTATATCTATTGATTATATTCAGGCCGATGAAGATCAAGATGATGCAGATGAAAGATGTGACCCGGATTCAGACATGGAGGTTGATGAGAAGCGGTATTTTTCTCTCTTTTTAAAAACTTTTTCGGATATTTTACATCCGAACCTGTTTCTGATTGCATTTTATTTTCATCTTTCCCATTCATTATGTAGGCCAATCCCTAGCAGAGTAAAGAGAGAAGCAATTGAACCCGAGAGAAAAGATTCGGTATGCCTTATGCTATAAATGTTAGATTTTTTCCGCGATTGCGAGACTTAATGGATTTGCATCACAATTCTTGTTTTAAAAATTTGCTAGTTTGAATGGAACTTTTTTTCATTCTGCCTTTATATTCTCTCAGGAGGCTCCGAAAGGCACTGCAGAGCAAGCTAGAGGATTCGACAACATGGCAACAAATGAGACCCTAAGTACAAAGGTGATATAAACACACTTGCATTTGTATTGTCTATATAAATTATAACACGACCTGATTCCGATAATGGTATTGGAACACTTAAAATGCCATGTTAATGTTGTCTTTTTCCTTTTCTATTTTTGCAGTCTGTAGATGTCAGGCCTATGGCTATCGATGAACCAACTGTGAAAGTCGAGCAAGAAACATCGAACAAAGCATCTGATCCAATATACCCGAAGTCTTAAATCGAAACCTTTCAAATAGGTACTGGAGGTAACTTGCATGTATTAGCAACACTGTAACATTATAGCCCCCCTTTTGTTTGTTGTTCAGTGTAATCTGTAGAAGCCATGAAAAACCTAGCTTTCCTTTTTAAGTTTTTATTTGAAGGTAACCCTGTATTTTATTTGATACTAAATTTATTATTTGCAACAAATTTATATGAACATGCTATTAGAATCTGCTCCATTTATATATAAGTTTTGTTATTTTATATTTTAGGGATAAATCAAATTTATACATAAATTTTGGTTCAATCGTACATTTATACTCATGAAACTTGAATTGTGGTTCGTATTTACACATAAGTGTTTGATTTTAATTTGATTATACATATTTAAAGAAATAAATATGTGCATTTATTTTCATATATGATTAATATAATTGTTTGCGAATGCAATATATCAATATAAAATGATGTTAATTTGATAATATTGTTAATGATTTCATGTATGAAATCACTTTAATATTATTCTTCTATTTAAAAATTAATTTAATTTTAAACATTAATTTAATTTTAAACATGTAATGAGTCTAAATGTTCCTCATATATTGCCGTGTAAGTTCCGGATTCCGATAGACTTGCAAATTATTTGCTTTACTTGAATTTAAGCTCAAGCTGTTCAATTAGATAATTATTTAATCGAATTTAAGCTAATCTTTCTTGCTTTACTTGAATTTAAGCTCAAGCTGTTCAATTAGATAATTATTTTTCACTAAACACCAAGTAACTTAAGTGGATAAATTATATTAATAATTCTCTAGCTATTAGTAAATTTTTCTTCACTTAATTGATAAAAATTATCAAATTACACATGTAAATATTAAAAATTATTTTAAAAAAATTAAGATTAAATTGATATAATGTATATAGTTCAAGACTAGTAATGCCAATTTTGAAAGCTACAACCATTAACTGAAAAAAATACAATTGAATAGTTAAATAATTATTTTATAACATTTTATAATCTGAGTGACAAAAAAATTTACTGATACTTAAGTAATCATTTTGTAACTCACTGCAGGCAATCCTAAAATTAACTTTTTAAGAAAACTGAACAATTTTGTCTTTAATTTTCGTTCCATATTCAAAATAAATCAAGCAAAAACTCCTCATGCACCAATGGAAAGCTCAACATTCTTTTATTTCTGGGTTTTCAACAGATTAAAACATAAACCCCAAATATATGCATTCCCATCTCTGATATATACTATTTATCCTTATATAATACATCTGATAGAAAACAAAAATAGATATTAGTCATTGAAGGCATTAAGATACAACTGGATGCGCAAACATATTTTGTGTTCTAACACAAGATCGGTATACTCACCGAGCAGTGCATACAAACCGACAGAAAAACTATGCAGCAAGAAAGTGTTGACCTAATTAGTCTATCGTCTTCATTTTTCAGTCATTGCAGATTTGCAGTTGAATCAGCTTAGCAGTTAAATGTACAAGGTAAAGCAGGACTTACAGAATATGTATCAAAGTAGTGGTCGGTGCTTGATAAGGCATTTCAGTGCCTAAACTTGAAGGATTTAATCCGTAAAAGCACAGAATAAACTTAGTGAACGCATTCAATGTGTTGATTACGGTCATGATACTTCTTGAAGTGCTAGATTCAATTCCTGGGCAGATTTTGCAACTGATCCCCCTCTTCTATGGAGAAAAACAAAAGAAAACGAAAAGAATAAATGAAAAAAGATCTCCAGAGCAAGTATATGGCAAAGTACCGTGGAGGCACCTATACTAGGTGTGAAATTGCTTTTTGCCCCATTTACTCCAAAAAGGGGCAAATTCGTCTTTGTATATTAGATTAAAGAGCAAATTAATATTTTCTGTTAAAAATTTTACCCTTATACTGTTAAAAGCTGGCATAGCTAACAGAATAACTAAACAATAACACGTGGCATGCCACATGAACCTCATGCTGACGTACAGGGACCAATTTTTTATAGCAAAACTGGATGAATTTTTTAACAAAATAATCAATTTAGACTAAAGAGCAAAACTAATATTTTCTGTCAAAATTTTTATTCATTTTTACTGTTAAAAACTGGCATGTCTAATAAAATAACTAAACAATGACACGTGACGTGCCACATGTACCTCATGTAGACGTTCAGGGACCAATTTTTAACAGCAAAATGGATTGAATTTTTTAACAAAAGAATCAATTTACTCTTTAATCTAATATATATAGACTAATTTTCCCTTTTTTTGAGTAGAGGGGGTTAAATGCAATTTGGCTCCTAGTACAACGGCCTCCATGATACTTTTACCCATACGGTTAAACCTACGGTGTTTATGCAGGTTTTATAAACGCCATACTCACCTAGTGAGAGTGGGAAGACATTGCTTTACTTTTTCGAGTTCTATAAAGCAGAGGTTACAACGCTCAAACCTAGGCCAATCAGCAGCATGAAATCTCGGTTAATACCCAAATAACTGAATATTTGAACACTAAATTTACAGTTTAGAAGCAAGTGGTCTGACCTTTGCTCTGCCTCAATGTCTACACCGGCAGGTGCCAAAGCTGATAATGTTGAATATATCATTGAACCAAATATCCGGACAAGCTTAAGCAGCATGTCAAGACAGATGCTCAAATGCCTATACAAAGGTCACATTTAAATATCGTAACTTCATCCAGATACCAGTAGTTACGATAATTTTAACTGCCTACTAAGTATTGAAGCTTAAAGCCACAGAGAAATACTGAAAACAATTGATGTTTCCAGAACAAATGGAAAACATAAAACCTGAGGTCAAGTGACTATAAAGTTGAATAAAAAATGCAAGATTATGACACTGTTCTTACCTGTCCATGTCACTTCCAAGGAGACCGGATAGAAGTGGCAGAAGAGAAGTGCAAATTTCCAATGTTACAATGTCTATTTTTTCAGTAACAATGCTCATCACATCAGCAAGCACCTGCATTTTCCATCATCAAAAGAAAAAGTGGCTCATCAATATATTCTGATTTACATAAAAGTTAGAACTTTGAAAATGAATGGATGTATTAATAAACATAAACTGCATACACCATGATCAGACATCTTTTCCATTGCACCGATTGCCCCCTTTATGTCATTCCTTTCCCAAAGTCGATGAACAACCTATATAACCAGCAATATTCTATGCAAACTTCAACACTGTAGATATCTTACTATGAAGTGACCAACTAAAGCATCCAAAAAATCCGTTAATATGACTTCAAGTTTTTCTACAATCACCTGTAACTTAGCTAAACGAGACTGCATGGAACCAATGAATTGATCATGCTGCTCCATTACATCTGCAACAGCATCCTCATCAGTGGCCGAAGGCATTTCTTTTTCCACAGAAGAAGAGTATCGTCTTCTTTGTTTATACTTCAAAAGTTAACATGAACGCATCATTAGTATTGACAGGGATTTTGAGAATATGGAGAAATAGGAAAGAAAGTGAATACAGACTTAGATATGCTTTTACCGCATCGAAAGAAGGCATGTTTGCCACAGATACATTCCGTGGAGAGGCACACAAAGTAGGTCCATCAAAATTAGATCTCCTCCTTTTCTCCAAATTTAGGATTACTGAACGTGTTCTTCCTGAATAATTGATTAAAGATTTTGAGTGACAAGTTCACAGAATTGTGCATAACAACAAGCTATCAACTGATATACCTCCTTTTTGGCTTTCTAAAGGATACGCATCTCTATGTGATTTTTGCACTTGAGCATCATCTGAAAGAAAGGATTAAAGTTAAGCAAGAATGGTTGCTCATTTCAACTTGAAAATGCAATAAAAGCCTACTCAAGCTAGACCAAATTTGAAAACCAAACAAATCCAGAATACATGAACTACGACAACATGCCCGCAAGCAGCATTTAGCAGAAACTGAAGTTCAAATCAGTTGTTCTTTTCAATCACGATGCATAACCACAGGTAATGCTATACATTAACATTCCTCAGGTTCAAATATGTTATCCAAAGGGTATAACGACCTAAAGAGAGATAAAGATACACATAAGAATATAGCCCAGCCTTAAAATGCATAGATATATAGTCAATTTAGAGACCAGAAGAACTAATTTAGAACCACAATTCTTTTGTTAACATAGATCCAATGTTCATGTGTGTATGCATGTCAGAGAGAGAGATACAGAGACTCTTAGAAGGTGAATTTCTTTAAGTTCTAAAGCAACTTCTAGGCTTAGCCATTTGGTTTAACTCATGTTCAAATTAAAATACCAAAGAGACTATATTTTTCAATATTCCCAAACATTTCATTTTCTTTATACAACCAGAAACTAGAGAAGTTATTATTAGAACTTTAGAAGGATCTCATCATTGTTCTCTCCACCTCACTCTTTCAGTAGTTCCTGTTAAGTCTCAAGAAAAATCTAGTTGTTACCAAGCACAGTCCTTTACTAAAAGCATTTCAATATAAACATTTTCAGTCATAAACTAATTCAAGGACTAATGATGAAATTGGAGGTTAAGCAAACATATTATACAAAATATAAAATTCAGGGAAAAAAAGCAGCAGCTAAAATATTGAAGCAGAATGTTAAGTTACGAGTTTTAAAAATATACAATTTTCATCCCGGTAGCTTGAAGGCAATTCGACCACCGAGTTTGGTTCAGTCCTGACAGAGCCAATACACCTATCTTCCCTCACATTCATTTCTGCAGCAGGCATTCCGTTAATTGGACCTTTAACAGAAGGAAGAGTGCTCCTGTCTGAACCACTGCTGAATTCAACCCTAG
Organism: Gossypium arboreum; assembly: GCF_025698485.1. Classification (NCBI taxonomy): domain Eukaryota; kingdom Viridiplantae; phylum Streptophyta; class Magnoliopsida; order Malvales; family Malvaceae; genus Gossypium; species Gossypium arboreum. Next base: position 122,335,617 of record NC_069070.1, on the reverse strand, counting down.
AACCTGCATTCTCAGGCGGAGCAGAGATAGCTGGCCAGTCCAAGTCTTCCCTGCTATTTTGAAACTTCCGAAAACTAGATGTCTTTGATTGCAAAGAAAATGGCATTGTTCTTCCAGCAATACCAAGTTCTTTTCTCGAATCAGCTCCCTGCTCCAAAGTTCTCCCAACTATTCCAGCTTCTTTTCTTGATTCAGCAGCCGACTGACTTGATTCCAAACTTCTTCCAGTAATTCCAACTTCTCTTCTAGATTCAGTGACTTGCTCCAAACTTCTCTCAGATATTCCAACTTCTTTTCTTAATTCAGCAGCCTGCTCCGACCTCATATCATTTCTAGGAACAAGCACAGGTACAACATCAGACTTACTAAAAGTGGGAACAGTGACAGCTGAATTAGCCCTTGTAGAACTCCTCCTTGGAACTGTTACCGACCTCTGTTGAGCTGTCTTTCGAGCAGCGTTTAAATTGACCCGGTGAGGGGTACCAGGTGCATTTCCTGTGGCTTTAACCAGTACGTAAAAAACAAAATCAGGTAGACAAACAGGTAATGGTTGCACCGCCTCCCATCAGCACTTCCAGATATTTCATAACTTTTTGAAGACACAAAATAAGTAGAAGAGAACAGTGAAGCATATCTCCTATCCATCAATCCACTTTTGCCTTCTACTTTTGTCATTTTATTGGTCAAAAAGTTGAGTAGTTCAGAATGATGGATTTGACTTGTCTCTCCTAAGACCTTTTGGACTAATAACAAGAAAGAGAAAGTCTAGTAGAAATGCAAACAACGAAAAACTAGGATAAAATATAACGTACTTTTTGACTCCTTCGCAGGATCTGAGTTTTGTGAAATGGACAACCTTCCAAGGGATTTTGTTTCCTTCACTAAAGGATCAGGATTTTGTGAAACAGGTATACTAGCTTTTGTGGTATTCTCATTCAATACAGAGAGGTTTCCACCTGAATGAGATTTAGGTTCAGAATGACCATTTACACGTTTAGCATTACCAACTGCATATGGTTCTATGCGCTGTGCCAGTGATCAAAATTCAATATTAAAATGTTAACACAATGACTGCCATTAAAGAAAGATGGACCAATTAAATATTTTGAACTGTAGAAAGTTGAGCAATACCGAGATGTCTACAACCCATACTCCTACACAGCTTTGATTATATGAGCAGCCAAGAAGCTTTCCTTCATGAACATTAAGATCTGACAATCTAGACCATCCCACATCCACACCATCATAACATCTTATCGGTTCCCATGAGAAAACCTATAAGTTGGAAAAGAAAAATGAAGTGCAAACCGGACTAAGCATAAAGCATTCCCTGGTAAATATTCTAGACTACTGAAAGTTGAATTGATAAAAGACTTCACCTTCAGATTTTCATGCAATCCACAGAGTACAGTTCTTCCATCAGGATTGAAGGTCAAGCAACGGACACCTGCAGTCTAAAGTAGAAAAGAAAGCTTCATGCATAAACTTCTCCATAAAACAAAATAAATGATCCTAGATCTAAACATATGTAGAAGATCTTCTGATCTCAACATTAATCTCTAACTCTAGTAAGAGAATTAATAACAGCACCAAAGAAAATGGAAGTACCTCAGGCCCAGCTGAACCAATAAGCTCAAAGGTTTCAAGATCCCAAAACTTAACAGTCCGATCAGCTGAACCTGTGAAGCCAAGAGTATGTATGAAGAAAATCAGAACACACAAGAAGGATTTACAACCTCCTTGGACATCATAACAGATCTTACACTAAGAATTAAGTTTTAGACAACATCATAGAATAACATCTCAAGTCAATGAGGAATATGCAGTAGCTATTCTAATAGAAGGTAATAACCAACCTGTAGCCAGCAAAAACTCATGTGGATGGAAATCTAAGCACTGAATTTGACCTTCATGATCCTTGAATTGATGCAACAATTTTCCAGCAGTCAAATCCCACACCTGTTGATACACAGGACATGGAAAAGATCATTTTAACATGTGTATTTAAATCTGTTTACATGGTAAAAATGTTTTATCAAATGGTACTGACAGTAAGCAACCTACATGCCAATCTGACAATTATACTATTTAAAACAATGAAATAGCCTGCAGAAATCAAACCCAAATAGCAGTAAACCAACAACACATCTATGGGTCCATTCAAAGTCATTTAACGGTTTTAACAGTAAACAAGGGTGCTAATGACAACCACGTAATTAAAGTTATTTGAGATGAAACAAGGTTATTGGTTTATCCAACACCCTCAACTTCGCATAGCCTGACTCTGGACTCCACAATCTCAATTCCAATTCCAGAGAAACAAGAGTAATAGCAACAAGACAGACCACCAAAAGAAATGAAACCCTTCCATTGTTCATTCACCCTACCATAACCACAGAAAGAAAAAGGAACACAGAAGAGTAACAAATGTCTACAAACAAAGGATCATGTTAGAACAAAATAATTTAAATGATGAACCAAAGTACGGCAACTCCAACCTTCACAATGTTGTCCTCACCGCCGGATACAACCCATCGACCATCTGGTGTGAACCTGATTGCATTGACTCCTCGAGTATGACCCTTGTAAGTGTGGATGCACCCTTTCTTTCTGATATCCCATATCTTTAGATTTGTATCAAGAGAGCCAGATGCAAAAAACTCGCCAAAGGGGTGGAAGTCCACAGAAATGCAATTGGATCTATGACCAGTCAGAGTCCGAACAACTAGAAAAGTATCAGATTGCAAAACAGAAAATCAATATAACATAGTTAAGGCCAACATTTAACATGCAGCAACATGTATATTTTAAGGAAAAAAAAAGGTCTACAGAATTGGAAAAACATACTTTTCGCCTCCTCCAAATCCCATAGCTTAATGGTACCACTTGCAGCACCTGCAGCTACCAAAACTTCCGAGGAATCAAAGGTCACTGAATCTATCCCACTTGTGTGTCCCGATAAACTCTGGTAGATGATTCAAACACAACAACAATGGAACAAGAATTCATCGATCTCCAAAATGAAATTTTATCAAAGGTAGAACAGTTTAGTCCTTTTCTCGATAATTGACAGTAATTTAATCCTATTGTTTGCTGCATCCTACATTCGTTTTCCCCCTTAGGCTAGTGAGCATATAACAAACTGAAGCATGCCAATGACAGTGAAAACACTACTAAGATCACTGCAAAAAGGGTATTTGAAACAAATTTAATAATAAGCATTGAGCAAATGCTAAGAGAGAGAACTGACCAGTATGGCATTCGGTTTACCGATAGCCCAAAGATTAACCTTGTGATCTTCCCCTCCAGTCACAAGAACCCTCGACGATTTTCTTCCAATCTTTAGGCAATTCACACTTGAAGAATGTGCCACAAATTCTTCTATTTATTACATTTGTTAAGGACACCATAAGAAAAAAAGAACACAAGAAAACTACAAATGCATATAAAACTAAAGAGATCCAAGAGCAAGTAAATCAATTGGAAACAAATTTTAATTAATAAAAAACCTTTAAAAAAAATAGGATACGTAGCTTGTAAGCGCGTTTGGTACTCATGGCAGGAACGAACTATATAATAAAACCCTAAAAATGGCTATAGCAAACATTCAAATGAAAAAAAATAATAAAAATCAAATGAACGTTGCCGTAGATCTCATCCTCATTTCATTTCATTAATTCAACCATTTTTCCACCACTGCAAAATCGACAGTTTTCACTGTTAGATCGGAAACAACATTAACTAAAGCATATACATATACAAAAACTTAAACAAAAAGAAAGGAGCAAATGACATTTTACCAGAAACCAAACACTTACATGAAATACAACAGTTTTGAGAGATTGCTTCAGTATTTAATCTTCCTTTCTTGGGTTTCCTCCAAAATCTGTGTGTGTTTTTATATATATATATCAGAAGAAAAAGAAGAGTAGTAGTTGTAAAATGCAAGAAATGCACACACAAAAAAATAAAAATAAAAGTCGATTTTGAAATTATGAATAAGTAAGAAGAATTTGATTTTTTTTCTTGTTTGATTTTTCAAACCCAGTTTTTCTCCTAACAAATTTTTCTTAATTAAAAACCCAAATCTTTAACCTAAAACCAAACTCTAACAAACAAGATTTTTCCAGATATATAAAATCAATAAAATGATTAAGAAAATATAGAAAGAAGGAAGCGAAGGGGCCGCTTTCAGGTTTCACTGCCGTTGCTCCTTTTTAATTTTCAATTCTATTTAACTGATTAATAGGGTTAATGTTACAAAACGTCCCCGATTTATTTCTTAAATTTTAAAGTAATCCCTAAATTTCAAAATATTTTGTTCCTTATGCTAGCTTAATTGGCAATTTAGGCATTAAATGATTTGAAATCTAACCTGAAATATATTTAAAACATGTTAATCAATTTGTAAAGATGTGTTAAAATACTTTAATTGAATTGTAAGCATATGTATAGTTATTGTATAGACAGTTTAGACATTACAGGTAGGCACGAGTCTTGCCCCCATTAGTTAAATGGTGAAATATACATTTAGCCCCTCCTATAATATTAATCATTCAAATTGAATTCTTTAACTTTTGAATGAATGAAAATTTTGTATTTTTAGCCTTCAAAAAAATATAATGTAATTTAAGCATTTTAACACAAAATTTTATAATTTTATCTCGTCCCCCTCCAAATAAAATTTTTGGCTTCGCCCAGGTGTGCCAATAAAACTTAAGAAGGCGATTTATTTCTTCTTCTTTTTAACATGTTAAATCCAAGTTCTGTATGCAATAGTCACACACGTATTTTCAAATTGTTCCATGTACTTTAAATATGTTTATGTCAATTTTGACTGAATATTTAATGCCCAAACTAACAGCTAGACAGGTGAAATGACTTAATTGTTACAATATAAATACTTTTAGGATTCAATTAAAATATTTTAAAATATTTGGACCAATTTAAAACCTAAGACATAATTTGAGGATGTATAGTATATTATTCCTAATTAATAAGGTTTCTTCGGAATGTTAATTGTATTTTTTCGCTTAAATTAACTAAAAGGGAGTGCGAAGTAAAAAGGAGGAAATTAAGAAAAATTAAAATGGAAAGTAAAATAAAATTACAAGAAAAACCTCTCTTTTTAGTTTGCTAGAATTTGATGAAAAATTAATCAAATTTGATAATTCAATACTTGATATATAACTAATTAGCAAAATCAACAATACAATAATTAAAATTATATATGAACTTTGATTTAATGAATAATTTGATACTTAAATTTTGATTTGACGTAATTATACACGTAAAATTTTAATTGTAAGTCAAATATATACAAAACACTTAAATCGAACCTATTTCAGCTAAGAAACTCTCTAAACATTATTTTTCGATTTATTTTAATTGATTAAATCAAATAAAATCTAATTTAAAAATAAATTATATATTTTATTTGTATTAGTGATACCTAATCCAATTATCACACCTAACCTTATTCGATTTTCATACTCAAAACAAAACCCCAACAGACATAATCGTTAATATATCAATTAATTTCATTTCAATTATTTCAAGTTTTATATAAATTTATTTTAAAAAATTAAAATAAAATCGAATTGACCCAATTTATCTGATAATAACCATAACTATTTTCAAAAGTAAATTTACAAGAATTATTATTTTTAATTTTGTTTTACTGATTTAATAAAAGAAAACAATTTATAATTAGGAAAATATAAATGGGTCAAAAAGAAAAGGTTTCACTTATACATCAAATTGAATGCTTTTGAAATTTTAAGAGGTTTAATTTGTCGTTTTATAAAGTTAATGCAAAATTTATAATGAAATTAATTATAACATATATTATTATTTATTAATTAAATTGTTAAAAAAACTATATAAAGCTATATAAATTCATTAAAAAAAACTTGGACTGAATTGCTATATGTAAACTTGTACAATTGATAACTTTATAAATAATATAAATATTTTTATTTTTCATTCCATGTCATTAATACAATAAAATTTTTATTTTATCATAATTATTCACTTAAATTTAAAAATAATTAATTTTGAAAATTTTCAACAGTCGTGTTACCTGATTTTAAATTTTGTTTTTTAGCTTTAGTTAAACAAAGGGTTAATTTAATTTTTACCCTAAATTTAGTAATTGAGTCCATTTTAGTATCTTTATTTTTTCATTATAGTATTTAAACTTAAAAATTATTAAAGCATGATGACATGGCATAATATTATAGTGTCACGCTATTAAATTTTTCGTAAAAATTAAATTCACGGGACTAAATAAACATAATTTTAAATAAGATTTAATTATCAAGTTTTATAATAAAAATTATATTTTAACCTTTTAAAAATTAATTATTCAAATAAAACTATTTAACACTTTTTTTTAGATTTGCTATTCCAAAAAATCTTTATAACTTTATTTTGACGGTGACAGAATTTATGATTTCGTCTCATCCAAATAAATTGAGAAAATCATAACGCAAGTATAATTAAATACATGTTCATAACTTTAATTATAGACAATAAAATATTTGAATGTTATTTTCAAATTCAATAAAATTTGTGAGGTTATTCGAATATTTTCCAATTACTTTTCAAGAATTCATTAGATCTCACAAATATTCTTTTAAGACATATAAAAAATAAAAAATATTTAATCTTTTTAATTAAAAATAACACGTATGGGAATTATCATTGTAAACAAGCCAAAAACCAACTCTTTTGTATCATTATTTTTGTGAACAGTCACATTGCTGCATGTGCAAAAATCCCTGATGTTTTTTTTCTTTTGCATAATAATTTTATGAACCTCATTTTACTCATTCATTTAATTTTCTTACTTTTAAATATTAAATTTATATTTTTATAAAATCACATTGAAATAAATGGAAAATTTAACATTTTTAATTATTTTAAATTTTAAAAATAAAGAATATAAAAACTATATTTGAAAAATAAAAATAATTCAAATTATTTAAAATTTATAAAACAAATATTTTAATATTTTTAAAATTTAAAAAAACCGATTAAATGATTATGTGTCATATCGTGGTAATTCACATGTATGCCATATCAGTAAAATTAATAAATGTTAATTTTTTCATCCGTTTTAGAGTGATTTGACAAAAATGTAAGTTTAAATATTAAATGAGACAGAAATTTTGAATTGAAGACTAAAATGAATTCTTCAGTAAAGTTTGAGGACAAAAAGGTCATTATGCATTTCTTTTCTATCATTATTACTCATGAAAATACATAAAAATTAAATAAAGTTTTATTTTAAATGCTAAAAAGTAAGACATTGAAGATCATGATATTTTAGTTTCTTAACTCTAGTATTTTTCTAGATTTTTTTATGTAGTATCTAGAATCACCCATAAATTTTTTTAATTTGTAAATAAGAGTAAAAAGCACTTAAACTGCGCCTTCTTACATTAATAACAATATCGACGTCAATCAAGTTAAATAAATTTTTCAAAATAATATTTATTATTTTATAAAATAATAGATTTTTGGTAATTTCATAACTTGGTTGGAAGCTAGCTGATGGTTAACAGCAATTTAGTGAAACATTTAAATGTATAGTATAAATATAGATATAAAAGTATAGATTAAACTAAAAATTCTATCATACGCGTATGCGTTTGAAAATTATGTATTTAGAATATAGGGATGTAAATATCATGCCATATGCAAATTTTTATTTGGTTTAAAAAAGATTAAAATATCATTGAATAACATATCTTATTTTAATTACGAAGTAAAATTTTCGTAATTTACCTAATCAAGTTAGTGCTTAGTTGACTTATGACACTAATTCAATTAAGAGTTTAAATAATAGTATAAATATACAATTAATAAAGATAATAAAGTGTGCATAGTAAAATTAAAATAAAATTTTGATTTCGTGATAAATTTAAAGTTTTATAATTAGAGTTGTTCAAATCTTTTTACATACATATTTTTATTATTTAAAAAAACATTTAAAAATTTAAATAGTATAATTTATTTTAAATATAAAAAATATTTTTATAATTTTTCTAATTGAATTGATATAGATTATTTCAATCACATCAACTTAATCTAATATTTAAATAATAATAAATATAGATTTTCTTTTCAATAAAATGCTGGTGGGGCTTTATTGCAAAGAACTAAAAGCGCATTTACAACAAAAAATAACCAGAAAAAGTCGATCCCTTTATCCAAGGGATCCCCACCGACATAAGTCATCAAGCCAGGAGCAAAAGGCAGTAAAGAGACGCTTGAGACCAGATAAACCGGAGTAGCAAAAACAAAGAAAATCCCGCGAGCAGCGGTGATCGAGGTAGCCACCAGTGGAGCTTCCTCCACCCAATACCCATCCTTCAGAGGGGACGTACCATCATCAGCCACCGCATGCGCAGCCCTATTAAATGAAATTTGACACGTATATCTGTTAAAAATTATATTTAAATATCAATTATATTATACATGTATATCAGTTATTCCTATTAAATGAAATTTGACATGTTAATACATGCATGATTTGCATATTTATGTATTCATTTTTTCGTGTGTTCTGTAATTATGGAAAGCTGAAAAGACTGCATTAGATGCTACTTCCCAACAATGCAAATGCATGTGCAAAACATAAAAATATGAATTGTATATTTTAAGCAATCTCATTCAAATGATTTAACAACATTATGGTCCATTCTTTCATGATCTGCTTAAAAAGCACATCAATGGCGGTCGGTCCCATTTTCTCCCTCCACGCACCATCACTTTCACTCAAATCTCAAAATCCTAGGATAAAATTAAAATATTCGGGATTTTAATATTTTGATTTGAATTAAGGATGAGTAAAAGTTTAATTGATGGTTTTTGGTTGAGTCAATTATGATGGTTAAGACAAGTGGTTAAACTTGAATATTAAGTTATGTAAATGAGTTTTCAATTATAATTTTGAAATATTTCATAAGCTCTAAATGTAAGTTTAAGGGCAATGTTTTCATAATTTGATAGTGGTTGTTTAGTTAGGTTATCGGTTTGTCGGTTTAGTCAGTTCGATTAAAAAATTTTAAATAAATTGTTCAATAGTCGATTCAATCATGTTCTTAATCGGTTCAATCGATCTGTAGTGATTCTCGATCCAATTGATTAAATTCTATTCATTGGACTAATAACCCAGCTAGTGGTTTCAATCAGATTCAAACATCATTGTTCAGAGTCGAAAAATTTGTTATCTTGGAATAGAGCATGAAAAATTTACGAATATACAAACGGGGTTAATATTAGTTACAAAATGAATATTGAACTATTCAAAAGTTTTGATTTGAGTCATTAGGCTATTATGTTTTTTTTTTAAGTTCGATTAACGAGCTCCAAGTGATAATTTGATGATCAGTATAGTGGATCAATACCTATCGACAAGTAGAAAAATATAGCTTTGATCCTAGTCAGTATGATGATTAGTGTCGAAAATTAGATAAGAAAGTTATTTGAATTCTAGTACATAGATTCGTAACATTAAAAGTTATTTCATGACAAAAATAAACTAAACTATAAAAGAGAAGAGGAATGAGAGCGTTTTATTGATATAAGCGGTGCAAATATAAAAAATCATACAACAATAATTTTAACAGGCTAATAATTTAAATCAAAACTTTCAAATATTTAAATGACCATTTAGTAATATTCTAAAGTTAAATGACTAAAATATAAACTTATTAATAGTTTAGTAACCATAGTCAAAGTTTATCCAAAAATACAAACATGATCACAATGCATACAATGCAAGAATTGGGAGAACAAACTACCAACTAATAAAAAGCGCTGTCGTTTAAGCACCACATCTTCATGCATTGTCTCCATCTTCCTTAAAATAAGGGTAAACTATATAGATAGTCATCCAACTATTTAAAAATTTCATTTTAGGCACTTAAAATAAAAAGTTTGTAAATTAAGCACCCACATTACATAGTTCAATCATTTTGGTCACTCCCGTTAAAATCACCAATGGCAAACTAACATGGTAGTAAAAGAATTTGGTATAATAACAAATTTAGCCTTCACTTACATATTATATCAATTTAGTCATAATTTTTTTAAAAAACTAACCCTCAAAATTTACGAACAATCTCAATTTAATCCTAATTTTAAAAATTCAAGGGATATATAAAAATGCACAAATATTTAAAAAATATATAAGAATTTCTATTTTGTTTGAAAATATTTGTGCATTTTTATATATCCTTTGAATTTTAGAATTAGGATCAAATTGAGATTGTTCGTAAATTTTAAGGGTTAGTTTTTTAAAAAAAATTATGACTAAATTGACATAATATGTAAAATTTGAGGGTTAAATTTATTATTATACCAAATTTTTAACTATCATGTCAACCCCTGGTTGTGATTTTAACAAGAGTGATCAAAATGACCGAACTATGAAATGTGGGTGCTTAAATTGTAAATTTTTTATTTTAGTGCTTAAAATAAAAAATTTTGATAGTTGGGTGACTATCTGTGCAGTTTACCCTAAAATTAAAACAAGAAATAAAAATTAACGCCTAGATCTGTTTTGTATTTGGCTCCATTGATTTAACGGTGAAAAAAAACCGGGACAAAAAAGAAGAAGAAGAGCGGCCATTGAAATTTTCTTCGTCAAGCTGCTTTTCTCCTCTGGTTAAAACCCCAGGTACAGGGAGAAGAGCGTGAAATTTACTTATTTTTCTTTTCATATTATTATTAAAAAAAATTCGCCAACACTTAAAAGTGAAAGAATTCGAGTTTTCCGAGGAGAAGGAATCGATGGATTTAGATCAATGGATATCAAAGGTTAAAGAAGGGCAGCATCTCTTGGAAGACGAGCTCCAGCTTCTTTGTGAATACGTATGTCTTCTTCTTATCCTTTCCTCTTTCTGTACTTTCCTTTTTTGGGGCCTTTCAGCTACTAGGGTTTTACAATTGAGTAAAGTATGGTTTCTATTGTTTCTTTGGTGATTGGGTAATTAAGATATTCGAAAATCGGTGTTTGTTTTGTTAAACTGAAGTTGAGCATTTGCAATGAATGAAGAACTACAAAGAAAAAGAAAAAGGAAGTGAAGTTTGTGTCCGTACTTGAATATCATGGCATCTGTGTGTGTGTGTGTGTGTGTTTTTTTTTTAAATTATAGTATCTGTAAGTAATGTTTCTAATGAATATTCACTGCGCATTTCTTAATAAAAAGAAAGCTTCCCGAAACTGCGATTGCTTGTATTTCCTGGGTTTTTGTTTGATTGAAGAATCATACACATAATGTTTACAGTTATATTAACTACTTGTTTAGTTTCTTTGTTCTGCATTTTAGTAGAGTGCTTTGGTCGCTGTTATATATTATCAACTCGCAGTTTTATTCACTGTGAAGGTTTACTCTCTGTGTGATTTCATTATTATGTAAAACATTACAGGTAAAAGAAATCCTCATCGAGGAGTCAAATGTGCAACCTGTCAACAGTCCAGTTACTGTTTGCGGTGATATCCATGGTCAGTTTCATGATCTAATGAAACTTTTTCGGACTGGAGGTCATGTACCAGAGACAAATTACATTTTTATGGTATAGTTTATGTCTATTGCCTTTATTTTTATTACTTTTTTTTTTGTGAAATTCCATGTGATGGTGTCAATGATAGATTAGTGATTTCAATTAATGAATGCCAAACTTTCCCATTCCCTTGGACAGGGAGATTTTGTTGATCGAGGTTATAATAGTCTTGAAGTTTTCACTATTCTTTTGCTTCTTAAGGCAAGGTATGCCCTCTTGGTACATACTTAAGCATCTCTATAACATTGCTTGGGGTTTATCTACTGATTTTCAACCTTGTACTTGGGTACATTATTTTTCTGCTTGTGACTTGTTCCTGGTTTACTGTATGATTCCTAGCTGAAATTGCAGACCTCCTATGTACAATGTGTCCCCAGGTTAAGGTGTATTGGTCATCAGCAATCATCATACACAGTTTCAAATTGTAGTTTTGTTTAGGAAGAAAAACCAACGCTAGTATATTATTTGTTTTAAAATTAGCCAAATTGCAACTTTTTCTTGCTTCAGGTAAAAATACCCTGTTGAAGCTATCATGTTGTTTTGGCAGCAAGATAGCAGGATATATTGTATTTGTTGTCATTCTTTCATTTTGAAGGTTTAATACTGATACCTTAAATTGGTTCTGATATTGCTTTTCCAAGTATTTGATACTGTATTTTTTTTTTGGCTGTTTATTGTTTGAAATAAGAGGTAACTTTGCTTCTCTTTATGTGCTCTGAATCACAGATACCCAGCGAATATCACTCTCTTGCGTGGGAATCATGAAAGCAGACAGCTTACTCAGGTGTGCTTTTAAATAACCAAACGGAATATGCTTGTAAAGGGCTTATAGAATTTTACGCTTTAGTGAAAATCTAAGGTTAAGCTTTACGAGTAGCACACTATCTGTGAGGATCCGAGTTACTGGAAGTTATATATGCAACCATACTAGTTTGATTTTTAGTGTTGTTGAATAGTGCTGCAAAGCTGGAATTTTTTAGAAAAGCATCTGAAATACTGAGGACTGCCATTTTTTCGGTGTGTATACATCTTTACCAGGTTTATGGTTTCTATGATGAATGCCAAAGGAAGTATGGAAATGCTAATGCATGGCGGTATTGTACAGATGTTTTTGACTATCTTACACTTTCAGCAATTATAGATGGGACTGTAAGCATTCTCTCTAAACTTCCAAAAACTAAGCACCTTATTAGCTCACATTTTTTATAGTTCTATGATTTTCTATTTTGTAGGTACTTTGTGTACATGGTGGCCTTTCTCCTGATGTAAGAACTATTGATCAGGTATGTTTCATATTTTGAAGTTTAGTGTAGTTTTTCTTGTAGCAAGCATGAATAATCATGTGATAATCTGGTCTGAGACAGCTTGAGTAATCTAATAAAAGACAGGCGTGTATGTTGTCCTTTTCCTATATTCGAGTGGGGGACAACATTATGGTCAATTGAAGATAAAATTTTTTTAAGAAATAATGGGGAAGGTTTTTGTTCCTTTTGTCTGTTAAAGAGGGTGCATTACGGTATTGAAAAAAAAGAAAAGAAAAAGAAAGAGGGTGCATTACAGCATTGGACTTTACCGACTTTGTAATCATCTAGTCTGAGTAGTATCTTTCAATTCAGTTTAGTTAATATTAATAACCATCCTCTCCAAATGTTATTAAATAAAGTGTATGTGCTTGGTCACTCAGTTGCTTTTTTTTTTTTTTGGTTTGTTCTGCTTAAGGGATAATTGACACTTTAGTCACTACTATCTGGTGGTGTTTTATTTCACGAGTACGGTACCTGTTTTTCTGAGTGCAGTGATTGTTAGTTTGCTTCGTTATTTCATTAGATGGTGTTGATGCACTTTTCTTTCCCCTCCTTTTATGCCAGATTAGGGTAATTGACCGGAACTGTGAAATCCCTCATGAAGGTCCATTCTGTGATCTCATGTGGAGTGATCCGGAAGATATTGAAACATGGGCGGTCAGTCCACGTGGAGCCGGTTGGCTATTTGGGTCCAGGGTCACATCCGAGGTAACCAATCTTATCTCAGTTTACAGTCATGTTGTGATGCTGCAATAATAATTTTAACTTTTTCCATCCATTGCAGTTCAACCACATAAACAATCTTGATCTTGTCTGTCGAGCTCACCAACTCGTGCAAGAAGGTCTTAAGTATATGTTTCAAGATAAAGGCCTAGTAACTGTGAGACACACTACTTTCCATTATCATTGTTTTTGCTTAATGGTATCAAGAGTTTAATAGAATTTCTTGAATACTGGTTTCTTACAGGTGTGGTCCGCACCGAATTATTGTTACCGTTGTGGGAACGTAGCTTCTATATTGAGCTTCAACGAGAATATGGTGAGAATTCTTTAACCTTCTTATTTTTCCTCTTTGCTTTACAAGTGTGTTCAAATGACCTTGTCATACTGGTATTTATAATCTTCAGGAGAGAGAAGTGAAGTTCTTCACTGAAACAGAAGAAAATAACCAGATGAGAGGGCCGAGGTCTGGAGTCCCATATTTCTTGTAGAGCTACATACTGCAGTGCTTGTAAAATTATCCCTAACATCAGGTTGCCAAAGGGAGGTGTAACAAGAAAGCCTCAATACGATGTTTGCATGTCCAGGTAAATTTCTGTCTAATCCTTGTTTGTCATGGCTGCAACATGGCTTTGTCTTTAAATCTTTGTCTTTGTCCCCGTACAATCGATATTAATGTATGCTAATCGATGTTTAGTTAATAACTTAAGTGTCTGTTTTTGAATTCATGAGGTGTATTTGTTTCATTATGAATACTGCATTTGATCTAGTTCTAAAATATCATCATTTGTTTTCCTTGTGTTCTTTTTGACTAAAATGATATTGGATTTTACTCAAATCCTGATATTCCTTAGGTTGATAGCAATGGTTCCAATTGTAAAAGATTATAAAAGTATTTCACTATGATCCAATGTGTAATTAAATACATAAACTTTAATTTAGTGCAATTATACACAGATTAGATTGTGATTCAATTGTACACATTTAAATTTAAATAAATACATCGATTTATTTTTATATTGGATAAATATAAAAATAATTATATATGCAATATGTACATCTAAAATAATAATATATTAATAATTGTGAAAATTAAATCAAATTAAAATTTTATGTATAAAATTGTATAAAAATAAAATTTATGTATAACATTATATATTGGATCAATGTTCATATATAATTTTAAGATTTATCCTTATAAATACTGATAAAAGATATTTATTTATTTACCTCGTGAATGGATTCTCATAATCTCTTATGTTTTTGGTCTAATTATGAATTGTCCAATTATTAAGTAACACTATTAAAAATTGAGAAGATAGTCTTTTGTTTTAATTTATTAAAGTTTGATCTTCGTTATTCATAAAATTAAGAATTTAAATTAAGAATTTAGTCCAATTATTAGGTAACACTATTAAATCCTCAACGGTTTAATGTGGGGTGAATTAATAAAAACGACAATTTAGTAATTTATATGAACAAATTACAATAACAAAAATTTAAGTTCACGTGACCAATAATTGAACTAATTCTTAACTTAAAAAGAATACTAGATGAAATTTTAATAAATTAAAGTAAATTTCTCTTTAAGTAATTTTGGTAAAGTAAAAAAGATGAAACCATAATTCATACCTATCAAAGTGTTCCATGTTTTCATTATTAATTGTTTGAAACAATCGATGATAGACCTAAAAGTATAAATGTTAACTTTTGCTCTACTCACCCATTTTTGTAATTAACTATTCCAATCAATGCATATTACTTTTTAAAACTTAAATTATATTAATTTTTAAATTTCTTTGTTGAGTTTTAAATTATAGATAAAACACACTAATATCATGAATTGAAAAAGGGAATGAGTGGAACCAAAATCCTTTTTTTTTTCTCTTTGTTTAAAAATCTTTTAAAATATTGAACGAACTTAACAATGAACACGTAATTTTTTTCGAAATTAATATTTTATTCAAAAATTTCAAAATATTGAACTTTTGAGCCTATAGTCCAACAAGGAGCACCTCTTATAGTATTTTTATATTGTCCACAAACATGGAAATTCGCTTCCTTTATTATTCTCAAAGCAAATATTTAAGCTTTGAAGTTTAAATTTAAATTACTCAAATTCACTTAATGGCATATCATATAACACCTATTACTTGTGTTTTCTACCATTCAAGCTAGATACGTAGATCTCCATGTTTTACCCCTTGGGCTTATCCGCTTAGCTCATTTAAGCAGTGTGAAGTGGTTAACAACGACCACCATGACAGCAACAAAGAAGCTTTCATTTCTTTTTCTTATGTTGTCACTCATTTGTTTCATCTCCATCTTTCTCCTCACTATTTCTAGAAAAGTCTCCATTTTTTTTTCCTGCAACTCATCCCAATTCCTCCGGTTTAGACCCAGCGACAGTTAGCACCAATGCCATCACTCGATCCCACCCACCTACAACTGACGATTCTTTGCATCGAGTTGTGAGTTTACGACCCAGATACGAGTTTCGCTAGCTACAAGGAAATGTTTGAATGATGGAATTACACTTCATAAACAAAATTTTAGAAATCCAATTAAATTAAATCTCTATCATTTCGAGCTCATTATCTTTATCCGAAAATTTTAAATATATAGTATTTAAAAATTTATAAAAAATCAAATCACATAAATGGTAATAACCATTTACCATTACGTTTGAAATTTAATTTAAATATTTAAGTAATAAAAAGATTTTAAAACATAATCATTTGCAATTCAATAAAAATTTAAAATAATAATAATTTATTTATTATTATTCTATTTAATTAATGAATAATTAAAAACTATAAAATGGTTGCCTCACTTATAGTAATTATAATGTGTAAACCTTGTTATATTATATATATATATATATATATTATGATAATAACAAAACCAAAATTAATAAAATGTATAGTTCAAATTTCATTTTCTTTTTGAAAATTTTAAATTTAATCATTGTGTTTTTATTTATAGGAATTTAATTTTTCCATTTTAAAATTTTAAAGTTTAGTTCAATTTGTCAACATTGTAAAAATTATTTTGTTAACTTCTGAATTTTGAAATCTGAAAATTAAAGAGACTAAATTATTAAAAATAAAAATATAAAGACTAAATTCCAAATTGATGAAAAGTAAAGAGACCTATGGCAATTTTAAGCTTTTTCTTTTTTTTTGCTTCCAATTCTAAACGTGGACCCCCCGACCTTTAGGGAATTAGAACATAAAACAAAAACCCTCGTCTAAAAAAAAGCCTAAAACCCATAAAAAGCCCTGCCCTGCCTCTGCCTGCAACTCGCTGCTGCGACTCGCCCCTTCATTTCATTCCTCTCTTTCACACTAACCGTCGCGGCTGTTCGAATTTTTGCGTCCAAAAAGGTTTTTGTTTTCCTTCAACCAAAAATGGCGGGGCTTGTACCTCCAGTTACCACCACGATTCCAGCCGATGCATCCAAGACGAAGAAAGCCGACGAGAAAACCGATTACATGAATCTTCCTTGCCCCATTCCTTTCGAAGAGATCCACCGCGAAGCTCTCAGTTAGTTTTTTCATCAATCTTCTCACTTTCTAATTTTCAGATTTATTATGTCTCTTGATTGGTAGCTATGTCTTTTAGTTTAGAATGAGAGCTTTTATTTATTGATGTTTATTGGCTTATGTAGAGTGAAGGTGTTGCAGATTTAGTTTCTGATTTGGTTTAGCTCCTTTGTAGATCCTTTGTATGCTCTGATTAGTGGAGATTGGCCTTTATATAGCCTTAGTATGCAGATTTAGCTTCTAGTTGAGTGCTCCAAGCACATTCTTTAAGATTAATTTATGTAGTCATATCTTCGACCAATGTATTGAAAATGATGAATAAAATTACTAATTATTGCATTTTTTTACAACATTTGAACATTATCGAGTAATTTTTTATTTTTTATTGTGCGAAGTAGGTCGTAGCTTGGGTATAGGGATAGGGTTGCTGATGTTGGGATTTGAAGTTAGAGTTGGCATGCTTACGTGAAATAACTGAGCTAAGCCAGTATAAAGAGTATATTAACTAACCTTAAAGAGTGCCTGAGGGCACTCATTAACAAAACCTTATGATTCGTCATATAAGCAAATTTTATGAAAGCAGTTGCTTGTTAGAATTGGTGATAGCAGAATTTAAAACCTTTTGAGTTCTAGGGTATTATGATGCGCCTATAGTAGACGTAGTGTTATTATATAGAAAAAGGAATGGCCTAAAACAGTGGTTAGAATCTACTATTTTCAATGAAAAGATTAATGTTTATTCTTGAATATATCTGGCAGTGTCTCTGAAGCCAGAAACTTTTGAAGGATTGCGATTTGATTTTACCAAAGGACTAAATCAGAAATTCTCACTCAGTCACAGGTTGCTTTAGCTTCTTTGACTCTTTGAGGTTATTACTATTTTCTTATGTATCTTCTATATTAATTAATAATAATGGTGTCTGTTCCTTCTCTATAATTTCAGTGTATCTATGGGCCCAACTGAAATTCCTTCTCAATCTGCTGAAACCATTAAAATCCCTACCTCTCACTATGAATTTGGTGCCAATTATATTGATCCAAATGTAGGTGGTTCTGTCATTATGTTGCTCTTCCAATCTCACCCTTTTGTCCTCCTAAATTATTTTATCTTACCAAGTCAATCTAATAGCAAGATCAATTATGGGGTTTCCTCAGTTGATGCTTATTGGGAGGGTCTTGACTGATGGTAGACTCAATGCAAGAGTGAAATGGGATTTGACTGACAATTTTACTGTGAAGGCTAATGCTCAGGTAATTAGCATTTTCATTAATTCTTTAAGCTTTGGTTTTCTCATTTTCAGGCATAATATATGAATTTTCATTTTTAAGCTAGTGAATAACTTTATCTTTTTTTCTGTTGAAGCTCACAAATGAGCCTCATATGTCACATGGCATGTTCAACTTTGATTACAAGGTCAGTCACTCTTAAACTAGGTTATATCTTGACTAGTTAGCTCTTGGTTGTGCCTGCATTATTGTTTGTATCGTGCCGACTGTGATGAAATGTGAGCTTGCCTTGTCTTTTGACATTTCTCTTTTCCTTGTACAGGGTAAAGACTACAGGTCTCAGTTTCAGATTGGAAACGGTGCATTATTTGGAGCTAGTTATTTCCAGGTAACCTTTCATATCTATTGTTTGTTCAGATGCTCTACCTTATTACTATTGCTATGATATATCTTGTTTTAGATGATAAATGCAATATGATACATATATCGATAGTGATGAATGCAACCTAGACTTCCTAGGGCCTTCTGCATTTTTCATTTTCTTTGCTGTTTTAGAGAGGCATCGCACGACATTCACCATCAACCTTAGTATGTATCCACCATTTTATAATTATGATTTGTTGTTATTATTATTAATCTGCGGCATATTTGTGCAGAGTGTTTCACCACATTTATCCTTGGGTGGTGAAGTATTTTGGGCTGGTCAGCACCGAAAGTCAGGCATAGGTTATGCTGGCCGTTATGAAACAGATAAAATGGTACTTGCAGCCGGGTTTCATCCTTTATTATCAGCTTTTCAGTATTTATTTTTGCAATTGTTAGTGGGTGCTGTTTATGACTTCTAAATATGTTTCTGAGCCTGTTATAAAGGTATGAATGTCATTTAGATTCAGGATGTCCTTTCTTTTCTATGACTTAAACAACATTTCCAAAACATGGAGCTGGTGGACCAAGTCATCGGAATCAAGGACATTGTTTGATTCATGAAAAACTCATACTTCAGCATTTAAACTTCCATCATGAAGTTTCTAGATTATCCAAAAGAGAAAAAAAAAGTTTGTCCTGTCCCTCAATGCTTGATGGCAATGCTTCTTCTAATCTTACTTTTCAAAAAAAAAAAAAAGCAAAAAAAAAAAAAGCATACTTTTAATCCATACCATAGTTAATTCATTTCTCCCTCACCACTTTTTGCAACTTTCCTCTATCAAGAGGAACTCGTCAATGGCATGGAGTCACTTGTTATTACTAGAAATATTCTCCGTTTGCTTTATAATTTTACAACCAGCCTAAGCATTTGCTGCCTCCAGGTTGCCACAGGCCAAGTTGCAAGCACTGGAATGGTTGCTTTGAGCTATGTTCAGAAGGTATCTGAGAAGGTAAGAACTTTATCCTCCTAATCATGATGCAATCTGTTAAGGTGTTATTCTTATGCAATATTTTTCTATCAAGGTTTCTCTGGCATCGGATTTCATGTATAACTACATGTCAAAAGATGTAACAGCAAGTGTCGGCTACGATTACATCCTTAGACAGGTAAGTTTTGGGTTGATATATTTTCAATATTATTTCATATTGATGTTTTTGCATGTCTATAGGTGGTGTAATATTAGGATTTATATTGTTTGATGCATGCATATTAGGAAACATGCACTATTATGACACTAAATTCATATGACATCTATTTTTGAGGAAGTCTTTTGTTATGAATATTTTCAACATCCTATAGTTTATGTTCCTACATTCTTTTTTAAAGTAATAGAATGGATCTAATTAAACCATCATTTCGATTAATAATTTTATCGTGTTTTCAGTGTCGGTTGAGGGGAAAGATTGATTCAAATGGGTGCACGACTGCTTTTCTGGAAGAGCGGTTAAATATGGGTCTAAATTTTATTCTCTCTGCTGAGGTAAGATAGCTTTCACAACAAGAGATCTACAATTATACACATAGAGAAGTTTGTTTAGTTGTTTCTAAAACTTAATCATAAAATCAGAGGGGGTGACATTGGTTTGCTCTTCAGATTACAAGTTCAACTGGTTGAATCTGATTAGTCAATTAAATATTAAATGCGATTTTGATATTATTAAGTACTAAATAAGTAATTAGTTGATATATATTCGGCTTAATTTTATAGCTTTAAATATAGGACAAACCGGTAACCAGTTTTTTACTAGTTGAACTGGTTTTCTACCTATTCATCAAATCATTGATCCTTTGGTGTGTGACAGACTGGACAGGTCACCAAATCTTGGTTGAATTAGTCGACCGACCAATTGGGTTTTATTTTTCCACATGGTGATACCCAAAAGCTATGGAAATTGTGTTTCATAACATATTTCTTTTGTTGGATTCATATTTTGCAGATAGATCATAAAAAGAAAGACTACAAATTTGGATTTGGATTGACCGTAGGATGAGATTCGATTTTATATTTCCTCGTAAAAAAGCAATCGAAGATGTTTCTCGGTAAGAAATGAGTTTAAAACAATGTTGAATTTGGAGGTGAGCAATTTTATCAGTTGATATACTTCATGTTTTTCAGTTTAGAGTTGTAGCATTTTGTTACATCAAATGCAATATGAGATTTGCTTACAATTACTCCCTCACTTTATACACATAATAATGAATTGGGTTCAACCAAACCAACCGGTTCATGGATCCTTCTTGACCTATGTTATTATCCGGATTTCACTTGCTTGTCCCCTGTTTTCTATTTACAATTTGACACACACATACACGTAACTGTTTTCAGAGTTGGACTGGAACGGCCGGTCATATAGGTTGTACCGGGAATTGGATAGGGTACCAGTTTGGAATAAGGGGTTAGATTAATTGACCCTTGAACCGGTTAACCGATGGACAGACTAGTTGAACTGTTTTTATCTATTTTTTTAATGTGTTCTATTTAAATAATTTATTCAGTCAAATTGGGAACTGTTGGTTTGACTAGTTCGACCATTGACCCATTTTTGAAAATCTCAAATGTGTATGTTGTAGGTTACCTACAAATCAATACAAAATTAATTTTGATGGAATTAAAAACCAGAGTAATTAATTGCAGGTGGGCTTGTGAGTTTTAATTCGGTTGGCTCAAACGCTCTTAATTGTACAATATTTTTTAACTCATATTTGGTATTCATATTTAACTCGTACCATCACATGATTAAATGATCTTCTAAAAATGCTTCAAACTTAAAAAAAAGAAAAAATAATAAAACTCAGAAAAATTGTCAATATCCATTTAATATTCGAACCTAAATTCAAGTAAGATACTTCTGTTCATTATTCTCCCTCAAAGGCTTTTCCGACTTACAATGCACGGATAGAGCTCGGCTTCTACGATAGGCACGTGCTGTGTTTGCTGAAGTCGTTAGGGAACATAAGACATTGTCTTTAATGTTCTCTTCCACATTAACTCTCCTTCAAAGGGCTTCTTCGACACATCTTGCGCAGATGTATCAGCTTAGCCGGATTCTCGTCTTCACATTTACTCTTAAGGTTCTTAGAATTAAATTAGTGGCTGAACTAATTAGTCTAATTAATTTGATTGAAAAACTATTAAAAATAAAGAAAAAGAATATGTTCAAACTCGATTTATGAGTCAATCAATCTAATCTTTTGTTTTAAATTAATATGTCAACTTTTGATTCAACCAATCCGTTTAATCAATCCAGTCTGATTCTAAAAATAATATTGACTCTCCTTCAAGAAGGTTATCTGTCATTCCATAATACTATGATAAAATATTTGACACAAATGTAGAACCTGAATAGTTAAAACAAAATACAGTGATAGAAGAAATGTCGGCTATTTTACTCATCTAATCTAAAGAAAATTAATATTTACAAAAATGACTTTAGTTCAAAAATATTTACCTAAATAATTTGAAATAAACAGTAAAATTGAGTTATGTGAACTAGATGACTAGCACTACTATTTCTAGTGTCCAAAATTCCAAAAATTATTTTTTAATAGAAAAACTAATGGTGCTGGCCATCTAGTTCTCATAAATTAATTTTACTGTTCATTTCAGTTTATTTGAATGAACGTTTTAAAATTAGGGTTATTTTTATAAATATTATTCTTTTGTGGTCAAATGGGTAAAATAGCCAAAAATGTCTTTTCCCACAAAGTCTCAATACCAAATCCTCTTGCTTTGCTTAAGCAAAGCAAAAAGCAAGCCTTTTCGTCAATTCTTTTCCTTTGGTTTCATTTCCATTTTCGATGCGCTATTTTTGCTTTAGATTTTAAGTTCTCTGTTTTGAGAGACCATAAACTAAAGCGATCATGGAATCCGGGTTTATGGAAACATAGGGAACCACTCAGTCGATTCGATCAAGAAAGTGGCAAAAACCAGATTCTAGGTAAAAATTCCGACGCGCTATTTTTGCTTTAGATTTTAAGTTCTCTGTTTTGAGAGACCATAAACTAAAGCGATCATGGAATCCGGGTTTATGGAAACATAGGGAACCACTCAGTCGATTCGATCAAGAAAGTGGCAAAAACCAGATTCTAGGTAAAAATTCCGACATTCTCACTCTTTTCTCTTCTTTTTTATTCCACTTTTTTCGATTACTATAGGTTTTTTTTAATAGTAGATTCTGTTATTAGTCCCTATACTTTGTAAAAATTGTGAATTTAATCTTACACTTTTCGAATTGATCAATTTTAATCTCTATATTTTTTAGTAGTTAAATTTCCATGGTTAGTATTGTACTATGCATGTAGTTGTATATTTAGTCGGTATTCTCTAAATGAATCATTCTAATATATTTCTCGAAGTGAAATTTTTGACACAATTTTCATGCAAGCAGACCAAAAGCTTCTTAATGATCCTTTTATCAGTGAAACTCCTTGTTGAGCAAACTGACTGTCAATATAATATGTTGTATACGACTAGTACCAGTTTGATCAATGTCAATATAATATGCATCCCATTCTGTTTATTTTGAATTTTCCAAAATTTGACTCCTTGATAGTTGACGCCTCTCCTATTTGCTTTTAGAATAATTGCTTTTATATTTATTTGATAATAATCATGAACCTCACAATTTTTATTAAATTTGTGGATGGATTAGGTTTGGACTGGACTATCATCTGGGATCCTTAAATATAATTTCATTCTATTTAAATTATTATTTAATTAATACCATTTTTATTTAAATTTAATTTAAAGATATGGGCTCGGGTTTAGCATCTATAATCCGAGTTGAGCTTGGGCCTAGAAAATGGGTCCAAAATTCGGTTGAGGCCTGGCTCGGCCCATGATCAGCTCTAATTGATGATGACTGAAATTGTATAATTCGAAAAAGTATAAGGATTAAATAAAATAAAATTAAAATATAAAGATTAAATCTACAATTTTCATAAAGTATAGGAATTAATAGCAGAATTTAACTAAAAAGAAATTATACTCTTTGATGTGTAGAGTAGAGAAGCATGTTCTTTGAGACATTTCTTCAAACATCTGGAACATTGTTTAAAGTGTATTATGCCTTTTGATTGCAGGAGAAAATGTCTTGTTTTCTTGAGATTTTGAAGTGTATTCTGTGTTGTGAAGACGAGGATATTGGGATTATTGATAACCGAACTTCTTTGAGAGATCCTTTTAGTCGAACTTCGACTTATAACACTTATCATCGTAGTTCCTCCATAGATGAATCGTATCGTAGTTCCCAAACTTGGAGTTACCCAAGTTCATCCCTGAATTCATCACCAGGAAATGAGTGGCTATATAAGATTCATTCATCTACAACTTCAACCAAACCATCTCAGTCCTCGGTTAAGCCAGTTCTATATCCTCCTAGTCTGCTGCCATCATTTGAAACATCATTTACGGCCCAGAAACCATCTCCATCACCTAAAGGATTGACACCACCTAAACCAACCACACCGTCTCTGAAACCCTCTTCATCGTCTTTTAAGCCAAGTCCATCCCTTAAGCCAACTCTATCAGAACTAGGGAAAGGAAAGTACAAAACACTCAATCCAGAGGATACATTACCGATTAAGCCGATTCTATATCCTCCTAGTCCGCTTCCATCATTTAAAATGTCATTCACAGCCGAAAAACCATCTCCATCACCTAAAGGACTGACACCACCTAAATCAACCACACCGTCTCCGAAACGCTCTTCATCGTCTTCTAAGCCAAGTCCATCCCTTAAGCCAACTCTATCGGAACTAGGGAAAGGAAAGTACAAAACAGTCGATCCAAAGGATATGTTACCGATTTACATGATTCCAAAGGATATCGAGGATTTAATCAAGAGAGACATTGTGCCTGAAGTTTTGAAAAAACCATTGTCTGCCTCTACATATCAGGATTTCTTTGCAGCCCTTCTATATGCTGAGGATTCCTATATTGAGGTAATGAGATAGGTTTGCCTTTAATTAAGCAATGATGTATGAAGTACAATGTGATAAAAACTTACAATGGGCTTGATCGGATTTGATTTAAATCATATTCTATCTTTTTTACTAAAAAAATGAGCAAATTATTTTGTGTATGTTGAATCAAAGAGCAAATTAGTTTTTTCAGTTAAAATTTGATGGAAGAATCAAACAGTTACACATAGCGTGCCATAAGTGCCTCATGTCGACGTACAATGATCCATTTTTATGAGTAAAAATGGATTAAATTTTTTATAGAACCAATTTGCTCTTTGATTTAACCAGACTACTAATACAATGGCCTCCCTGATACTTTTATCAGAAATTCATCTCTATACCCCAATTTTCAAATATGGGTAGACCCGGGTGTTGGAACGGATAGTGCAAGAAAAACAAAAAGGGAGAATGCTTTTGGCAATGACTGTTATCTAATCTAAGAACATTGTTCACTGACGTGATGGACAAGTAAACTCGAAAAAAAATGGAAACTGGGAACAGCATAACTAGAAACTAATGAATGCTTTTTTTCCCCCTCTGAAACAGAAATGGAGCAGTTTTGAGTTGGAGAATGTATCCATGGAGTTGCATTCAGCAACAATCTATCAAAAGTCAGGAAAAAACAAGCATTCGAAAGCAAGTAAAAAGATGGATGATAAAACTTTTGCAGTATTTAAGGTGGATTCTCTTTCTATGACACGGCCATTTCTTCTGTCAAGGGACTTCGTCTTTGCAAAACGTGTAGGCAAAGAAACCGAACCATTTCAGGTTTCGACTCTTACTCTTTGCATGATCATGCATGTACCATAATATCTAACATGATACCTTATTATAGCATGGTGCATATGAGCTCAACTTTATTCCAAGATTCCATGTGTTTGGAGAATCTTTGGAGGATACTATAGGTCCGGATATGCTTTCCATATTGGTATCGAACATTGGTACTTCAAGAAAAATGTTGGAGTAACATAGGGTTCAACAAACAGTGCATTTAAGAGTTAATTTTGCAGCACCCTGGCTAGCTTGTCTATCAAGTGAATATTTGGGGGGTGAATGTATTTCAGAGATCTCTCTATTATAGGAACTTTATCAAATTAGTCCCTTTATTATTAAATGGATCAATTTAGTCCCTTTACTATTAAAAAGAATCAAATGAAACCAAAAATCAAATAGAGTTAACATTTACCATTTAACAGAGTTAATATTTTAAAAGTTTTGTAAATGAAATCTTTTATTTGAAATTAAACTGCAATTGAAAAAAAAAAATCTCCAGACATTTTTTAAACCGTAAATGTTAATTCTGATACAATTTGGACCTATTTGATTCTTTTTAATAGTATAAGGACTAAATTGATCCATTTAACACTAGAAGGATTAATTTGATCTGCTCCCTATAATACAATGACTAATTTAGGGCATCTTAGCATTTTGCATTTGTTGCATAGTCTAGATTAATAATAATATATTTATATGGATGATTTCATGGAACTATTAACTCTACCCTGCTGAACAACAAGAATATCATGTCATTCAACCAAATGTCTCATGCAAAGTTCTGGGAAATCCTCGTGATTTGACGTAAGTCTGCAAAATTTTTTGATGGTGATGTGCAAAGTTCAAAATTCTCGTACCTCAAGTGTGCGATGATATGGTTTTCATTGATTCCATCATGTAGTCGAAGTTCGAAGTGTGAAAGGTCTTAATCTTTTCTTTCCACTTTGTTACATTGTTGTGTTGTTGTTGCAGGGTGTTTTGTATCGGGTTGTGAAGAGCACGACCATACTAGTCGAATTCGGAGAGGAGTTTCATTCTCAGCATCATTCAACCTGCAGATATAATATTAGTTTCTCGTTCAACAGAGTATGTTTGAAAAGGGCTCACCAAGCGATCGCAGCAGTGTCCGCTTCATTAATAGGAAAGTTTCTTTTCCCTAATTCTTTCTCCCAACATTCCATGCATAACTCGGAATATTATAACCTTTATGACCATAATCTCAATCTAGATGAAAAGTCTGCAGTTCATCGTATTTTGAACATCCGAGCCCCTCCACCATTTCTAGTAAAGGGTCCTCTCTGTGCAACTTTCAACGGTAATTCCGAATCCATTTCAAAGCAACTTTCAAGAACTGGACTAGTTGTTAAAGAAGCAGTGCTGCAAATTTATCGACGTCACCCGCAATCTAAAATCCTTGTCTGCGCACCTATAAATAGCACATGTGATGTGCTAACGAGAAGCTTGAAAATAGACATTCCAGCATCTGATATCTTCAGAGCCAATGCTGCATTCAGGGAGATAGAGGGGGTTCCTATCGATATTCTTCCGTCTTGCCTTTACAAAAGGGATACCAAATGTTTCAGTTGTCCTTCGCTCCATGAACTAAGGGAATTCCGAGTCATATTTTCAACTTTTACAAGTAGTTATCGGCTGTACAATGCCGGCATATCTGCCGGACATTTTAGCCATATCTTTTTGGTGGATGCTTCTTCAAGTACCGAACCAGAGACACTGGTGGCTTTGGCTAACTTTGCTGATGACAGTACAACCGTGATAATTACCGGTGCACCCGGAAATTGTTCAAGCACTGTCCGTTCAGATATTGCTAGGGAGAAGGGATTGAGAATATCATACTTCGAAAGGCTTTGCAAGCTTAGTCCATTCAAGAATGATGACCCAATGTTCATTGCACAGCTTAAGGACCGATCACTTTAGGGCTGTAAATGAACAAAGCGTTCAATTAACAAGTCATGAACAAAGCTTGTTTAGTTATTCTCATTAACAAGCTCATTTATGTTCCTTTAAAGCTCAGTTAAAACTCTTTTATTGTATATTAACAAATTTGTTTTTTTTTTAGTGTTTATATTATTTATTTATAATATGATTATTAATATTTATATTGATTATTTTATATCTAAAAATTAATGGATGTTTATTTATGATTTTTAATTCATAAACATTCGTGAACGTATTCAGCTATAAGCTAACGAATATATTCGTTTAACTTAAACAAATGAACATGAATATCGATTTGAAACTATTAACAGACATGAACCAAACATATACAAACTTAAAAATAAACAAACGAACATAAACATAAATTTG
Source organism: Gossypium arboreum (assembly GCF_025698485.1). Classification (NCBI taxonomy): domain Eukaryota; kingdom Viridiplantae; phylum Streptophyta; class Magnoliopsida; order Malvales; family Malvaceae; genus Gossypium; species Gossypium arboreum. Next base: position 122,307,754 of record NC_069070.1, on the reverse strand, counting down.
TTCTTTCAAACTCAGTTCATTTACAACAAATGAACAGGTTAGCCAAAAAAGAAAAATCCAAGACTACAAGAGGCTAAAAAATTAAAAAAGGTGTCGTGAAATTGTGTGATGTTTCATTTTTAAATACTTATCCTACTCTCTCACAACATATAAAGTTGCAGTCTAAAGACCTTCATCGATGAAAATTTCATCAATCATTCGGAATAAAATACGAATGACAGATTAGTAACCATAATATCTAAAAGAGTTCATAAACCTATTAATCAACTCAAAACATTAGCAAGACTAGACATATTTCCCTCTATATTTCGGTTTTGATTCTTTACTTACTTTTGAATCACCAGATTCGGCATCTGCTGGACTGAAAACCAAAGAGTGAAGATTACCATTTTCTAACCATTTGAGATGATTCTCCCTGAATTCCAAATGTTTTATCCTAGCTGCCAAAGCGAGTTCCTCCGTGTATAAAGATGTCTTTACCATAGTGAGTAAAACACGACTGTATCGTGAGCTGAGCATCTGTTCGGAAGTGGCAACTAACTTAAAACACGGATGTTCCGGGAAATGGGTTTCTACAGAACCATCTTCTCTCAACACAGGATAGAAGAATACGAGCCTGCCACCCATTACGAGCATCCTAGCAGCAAGGTCAAGCAAGTCATGGACACACTCAACTAGGGTATAAGCTGCAGTTGATGGTATATGGTCTGCCCTTTTTTCATCAGGGACAGTGTAAGGGCCAACAATCCCCTTGAGCAATTTTCGACCACCAGACTTACGTCCACCGGCCCGAACACCGTACGGGGGATCACAGATTATCGCATCAAACACCTATGCAAAAGCAAGAAAGGATACTTATAATCAAAGACACATGGAAGAGGCGACTATAAACAAACCAAAATAATCTCTTATAAAAGTTCAAATGATCCTCTCTAAGCACCCGTTCATGTGTGTTAGTGTTTTTCGATCAAAACAATACCACGAAGACTTATTGAGCTCAAAAGAATTAAGAAAAATGTTGATCAAAGAAGACCTACGAATTCAAAACAATTAAAAATAGGGTTATATCATTTTTGGGGGCCTGATCTTGGCAACTTTTCTCATTTTAGAGCCTGAACCTTTTTTGTCCAATTTAGGCCTTGAACTTGGCAATTGTTCCCACATTTGGGCTAAAATTTTTTTTTTGTCCAAGTTAGCCCTTGAAAACCATAAAGCTCAAGCTCCAATGTGGGAATAGCTGCCAAGTTCAAGCCTCGGATATGAGAACAATTGCCAAGTTCAGGGACTAACTTGGACAAGAAAAAAGTTCAAGTCCCAATGTGGTAAAAATTCCCTAATTCATGCCCGAATGTAGGAACAATTGCCAAGTTCAAAGCCTAACTTAGACCAAAAAAAAATTTAGATCCCAATGTGAAAATAGTTGCCAAGTTTAGGCCCCAAATAATGATTTAACCCTCAAAAATACACTAGCATATTTAACAGCAAGCAATCATACAAGAAATTACCTCCTTTAATCCAGGGCGCCAAGGAGGAAGGTTGTTATCTGCCCTCAACAAACCAATTGGCATCGGTAATCCATACTACAATGCAGCAAATAAATATATATTCAAGCACATCTATTGCAGGTAGATAAAAACCAAAAACAAAAAGATGAATTGCTTATTATGTGGCACATTCACCTGTTTGAAGTTACTCCAGACATTACAATCAGGGCCACGTCCATCACGAACTACTCTGATGTCGATATCTGCACCCTGAACAAATCCAAGAAGTTGTCAATAGACCAAAGTTACTGCACAAATGTTCGTCATATGATTTCCAAAAGAAAGTCATTGATTGATTGATTCAATGAATGAATGAATGAATATGTTGGACTAAATTGAGAAAATGCAATACCATTGTCATTGCTCCAAAGTGAGCAGCAGAAACAAGAATACTCCCAGTGCCAACGAAAGGGTCATAAACAAGTTTCCCAGGTGCAGCCTGAGCTTGATTAGCCATTAAGAAAGCCATTTCCGCATCCATTGCTGTTGGTCCAAGATAATTTCGGGTTTTCAATTGATACAATGGTATAAGTTTCCTGTCAGCTCCACCAATTTCCCTACCAAAGAATATTCTCCTTTTAACAACCGGTGGAAGTCCATTATTAGTCTCATTTTCATCAGTTTCCATTAGCCAAAAATTGTGATCTGGGTTCTTTAAATTAACTCGACCCTGCAAAAACATGTCGATTTAGTGTTAGAACTTAGAAACCCATTATAAAAAATTTACAGATACAAGCTATTCCAATTCTTCTTCTCATTTCCAAAATATAACAATTTTTTCCTTCTCTTACATGCTTGGATGCAAGCCACACTAGTACCAACAAGCAGGGGTGTAATTGAGAAACTGATGCTCGCAAGCTACTCAAGTTCTACTCGAAAAAAACTCGAACTTGATTTGGTAATTCTCGAGCCGAGCTCAAGTTATCAATTGAACTGAATTTGAGTTCAATAATAATGGCTCACGAGCCTTATTGAGCTTTTCATTTTTAATATATATTTTTAATATTTTATATTATTAGATTATGTTATTATCCTTAATATACATTATCAACCCTAAGCTTAATATTCAGCCGAGCTCGAGCTTGAATATGTACGAGCTTAATTGAGCTTGAGTACAAAGCTCGATTATATCTCAAGCCAAGCTCGAGCTTAAAATTAGATGTCTGATCAAGCTTGAGCCAAGTATTTAGATCCGAATTTTGAATGGAGCTCGAGCTTGTCAGTATTCAAGCTCAGCTCAATTACACTCCTACTAGCAAGATATTAGGGTCAGGGTAAAAATAATTCAAATCCAACCTGATCATCTTCCAATCGAGTTCTAGCTATCAAGCAGATTGAACTCAAGTATCTAACAGTGAACTCAAATAATTCGCAAATCCAAGCACAAACGATTGAACTATGAGAATTACACTTAATTTTTACTAGCTCCTATTAAGCAAAGCTCGAGCATCTTTATCTCGAATCAAGCTTCACGACATTGATTTCAAGTTAAGCTCAAGCTCATCACTATTATGCATTAACATTTTATAAATAAACTGATTAATCAAACCTTGAAAGGAATATAGGAAAGCCCTTGAATCCGTTCATTCTGTTCCTGAAGACTCAATACTTTCCCAAAACTATCAACAGTAACCTTAAACGTACTTTCAGACTCCAAATATGGTAACTTCCGTTCATCTGGATAACTTTTCACGGCCTCTTCAAGCTCCTCAAAGTCATTTCCTTCACCCCAAAGTTCATAAATTCCTTTCACAAGTATACCTAAAAAAAAAAAAAAAACAAATCTCAGATTTCAAAAATCAAAATCCAATTTCAATAAATAAAAGGGAATAATATTATTTTACTTCGGTTCGCAATGTTCCTAGCGACGTCTTCGGAAGGTAAATGAACGAAATGGAAGGGGGAATCGGGGTGGTGATGTTTAGGAAGCCGCCATTGTAAAACCTTGTCTTGGGTATTGAAATCGGAGCTCCGTTTCTCACCGAAAGCTCCGAAAAGATCGGCCAAAGACTCGAATTCGGGTTTTCTATAATCAAGAAGCCTGTGGTAAAATACGCATAGGTACCACATCGGTTGTGTTTGGAGAAGAAAGCTCAAGGAAGACGAAGGTGAGATTAAAGCAAAATAAAGGGAAGGGCTAAAATGGCTGTAAGCTTAAACCCAAAACCCTCTTTTTCATGTCAACCTTTAACTTACAAAAACGGTGCCGTTTCAATCACGTAAAAAACCCATGAAGAGGCATTGTACCATTTTGGCTCAATTTTGAATTTTACCCCTCTACTTCATGAAAATTAAGAATTTAGTCATCCTGTTTTAATTTAGCAGAATATGATCCTAATCCAATTGGGCGATACTGTTAAACCGTAATATTAAATTGCCATCTTGAAAATCAACAACTCAACCATTTATACGTAAAATATTAGAAAAAATAAATAGCTCAACAATTTGTGTAGTAAACATAGAATATGATGACTAAATTTTGACAAATTAAAATAGAAAAACTAATTTCTCAATTTAGACTTAATATTTTTGGTGTTATAATTTGGATATGATCAATAAAACATCAAATTAATGTAATAAATATAAAACATATATGATTAACAAATATAAAAATATTACAATAAGTACGATATAATTTATTTAATATGATTTGAATTAATTTTAACATATTTATTCATCAATTTGCTATTTTTATAATAAAAAATCAACAAAACAAATCGTATACTTAATTAAAAAACAAACAAATTATATCATTCCATTTATGGATAAATTAATTTCTAAAATTTTAAGTTTTTAACATTATACAACCCACCCAACATTAGTTAAAAATCCAAATAATTAAAAATAAATAAAATAAAATATATCATTTCCACTTTTGGATAAATTAGTTTTAGAATTTTAAAATTACACAACCCACCCAATATTAATAAAAAAAATTCAAAGATAGCTGATAGCTAATAATTTGAGGCGAGCAGCAAAATTCGGCTCAAAATATCGGCCTCAATCGCTTGAAAATAATACGGATACGAACACAAAATACGGATACAACAATATAGAGACTCGGCAGCACCGGAAATATTAAAAGGTTCAATATCAAAATACTCGCTGCTGATTCCACTTTTCTTTTCCGGGAGGGAGGGGGATGAGCTCGTTGATCATGTATTGATCACGTTTGATTTTACTTTTACCTTTTGACATGTCCAACACATATTTTACTGTGTCAAAGACCATATCCGTGTCCATCGCTCAGACACGTCCCTAACAAAAGTGTCAAATACAAATACTAGAAATCTAAAAGATCAATCAGATACAAATAAATCAAACAACAGACCGTATGCCTCGGTTTAGGTCTAAACCTTACAAAATCATCTATCAATGTGAGTCAGACACGGAGCGGAAAAGTGGGAAAGGCCTACCATGTTTGTGTTGTAATCCGCTGGTATCAGAAGAAAAAGAGATAGAGAATTGGCTGCCGCAACTTCCCCTATGATCCTTTCTCATTTTCTAGGAAAACAGTCAGCTACCACAACATAGCTTGAATAGAGCATTTATAAATTTGTTGGAAGTATAATGCAACTCTAAACAACAACATTAATCTCTTTAAATTACCAACCGGAAAGATCATTGTCCCTACCCTTCATCAAAAACGAAAGCTTTAAGAAGATAAAGTTTGACATCAAGTGCAATAAAGTTCTAAGCAACCCTTAAGAACTTAATGATAATGAGATGATTATGAGGTCACGCAATTCCTAACTCGAAGGAGATGACTGCTTCAATTTTGCTTGTAAAATAAGTCCAGCTTCATCGGCTAGTGTTTTCTTCTTAGATGCAACCTACATTATAAATTACAAGTTTCGTTACCAAAACAGAAAGGGATCCTTAACAATCAACAAACATTCAAAGAACAAAGGAAATTTAATCTTGTTTGCCAAAAGTTGGCACCAATATTGAAGGAAATCCATCTCAACCTAATGAACTATTTTTTCCCTTTTTTTTTTAGTTTTCGATACATTTATTCCTTTACCCCAAGAGAACCTTAATCAGTATCATTCCGCAATCAGAAATTACAAAGATGTATCCACGTGGACATGTATGACACAAGATTAATCAGAAGGAAGAGTGATCCTTCCTAATTTCAGAAGCTTTAAAGCAATCAAATCTAGTGAACAACTAACAAACAAGTATCAATGAATCTGGACTTGGTCCAATTAGTTCATGCTTCCACCTATACGAGGTGATATCTAGCAAGTCTAGGATTCGAATGTGAAAGACCCTTAATTAGCAATCAAATCTAGGTAACAAGTAACAAACAAGTACCAATGAGCCCAGACTTAGACCAGTTAGTTCATACATCCACCTTTAAGAGGTGATAACTAACACGTCTAAAAGATTCGAATGCCAGAGAAACTTAATTAGTACCATCCTGCAATGAGAAATTACAAAGACATATCCATGTGCACGTGAACGAAACAGAACAAATCAGAAGAGAAAGCCACAATCAAATAAGTTTTAAAACAATAAAATCTAGGTAAACAACTAACAAACAAAAACTCATTAACCCAGACTTAATCCAGTTAACTCATGCATTCACTATCTAGCAGGTCACAATTCGAATCTCAATATCTGCAAAACCCTTTATCTATGTATCTTTTTACCAAAAACAGGAACTAACAAGTACCTATCAACTCTTTATAGGGTTATATGCTTCTTTCCAACAAAAAATGATGAGTTAAAGGTAGAAGAAGGTAAAGGTACCTCGATAAGTTGATCGAAATTGGATTTCAGTAAGTTGATCTTACGCTCGCAATAATCTTTGCCTTCAGCCATTGTTTTCTGAAGAAAAAAAAATCAAAATACAAAACAATTAGGGCAAATTAGATCATACTCCAGCAGAAACTGCAAGCGTTGAAGAAAGCAATAAATAGGGGAAAGAATTATATAGGGACCTCAACGAAGTATCCAGTGCCAATATCAACGAGAACCTTATCGGCATCGTCGAGTGTACCGGGAACATAGAGGGAAGCAGTGAGAGGAACCAACATTTTCTTCCCTAAAACCCAAAAAAAAAAAAATCAATATATATGTGTACATATGACAATTAAGATATTTTATTACTAACAGAAGGAAATGAAGGAGATGATTGATAAGAGACGGGATGGTGGACGGACCTTGAGGGCGGAGGGAAAGGTCGTGGAGAGCGGCGGAGGCGTTCTCGAGGCGGCCAGTGGCGGTGCGGATGTTATTAAGACTGTCTTGTAAGAGATTGACTTCAATATCTGCTTGTTCTTTGACTGCTTTGAGCTGATCTAAGCTCATCTTCTCCATATCCCCCGATCTGATCACTTGTTGGCTTCCTCCTCTTGACGACGCCATTGTTTTTGCTTTTTTTCTTTGTTTAAGCTAATCGTCCCCCTTTCTCTCTATGTAGTAAAACCTAGAGATAGAGAATGCAAAAATGGAATCGAAAAAAATCAATAAATCTAAATCCTAATCTCCCCAAACCGGCAAACCCTATTTCATATTTTCATTTTTTTTTAAAATTATCATGAACTTATTATAGCATCATATATTAATTTAATATAAAAATAATAAATTACCTAAGGAATTAAACTATTAGTAAGTTACATTTTGCTCATTAAACTTAAAATCGTAATAGTTTGATTCTGAACTATTTAAAAGTTTCATTTAATTCACTGAATTACTTAATTTTTTTATTTAAGTCATTGTGCTAGTAAATTTTTATTTTGAAAAGTTCATTTAGCAAATTCTAAATAATAATTTTGCGATCAATATAATTGACAAATACTTATCAACAAGTAGAATAACATAATTTAGAATTTAATCAATATGACAATCAATGTTGGGATCAAAGAATAAAATTATTTAAATTTTAGTTCGTAGATTCGTGACACTCAAAATTATTTCGTGAAAATACTAAACAATAGAAGAGAAGGGAAGCAAAACTTTCGATTGGTATAAACAATGCAAACAAATAAAGTCATATAGCAGAGATTTTAATATTTTAGTGACTTAAATAATTTTTTTAAATAATTTAATGATAATTTTATAATTTTTAAAGTTAAATGGTCAAAACATAAATTTACTAATAATTTAATAACTATAAATATAGTTTACTCTTAAAATTAATACTTTTATGATAGATATTTTATTTATTTATATTTATAATATATAAAAAGTCATTACAAAATTTTTACCACGTTCACAATGATTATCATCCGGAAAAGACAGAAAAATGTTCAAATATTGTAAATATAAAAATACATAATTTTTAAAATAAATTCTAAAAATATGTTAGAATTTTTAAAATGTTGTAAAAATATAAATATATATTAGAAATTGTAAAATATTGAAAAAATATAAAAATATTAGAAATTTTAAAATATTATTTTTAAAATAGTAAAAATTATTGTATCTTAAAATAAAGTATATATTGGTGAATCACATTCAAAATATTAACAATTTGATATAAAAGTTTCATATAGTTCAAAATACAACCAAATTATATAAAATTGCATTTTAGAAATATTTTAAATTTTGAATAAATTTTATACTATTTTTGGTATTCAAAGGTAACAATGTTAAATTTTTAGAGTGTAATTAGGTTTTAGTGTTGATTTAATTAAATTTAATTATTAATATTATTATGTTTGAATTTTTCATGATTTTATCAATAGAATAAATGTGGTGTTGATTGTAAATTTTTAATTTTTCAAATACAATCAGATGGATTGTGAATTAATTTGCGTTTTAAGGTTGATTTTTAATAGAAGTTAATTGCTAATATATCAACCAATTATGAATTTACATCAAATCAACTCTAAAATCCAAGTTAAATACTAAAAAGTTGTCAATTGAGTTTTAGTTTGGTTGGCCTCGGCATTGTTGCTAATGTAGGTTTAAGCATGTTTTATCCACGAATTTAAGAGTTGAGGAAGGGTTATACGTATTTTTAATTATTGTATAAAAAATTTAAAAAATTAACATTGTTATCTTCATGTACCAATATGTATGACTTTTGTCAAATATAAGTACCATATTAAAAAATGAACATAAGTACCACATTAAAAATATCAAACTTAGATGGCAAATTATGCATTAAGATTATTTAAAATAAATTATACTATTTTAACTTTTTATTTAAAAAATTAATAAATTTATCACTCAATCAAAATTTAATTTTAATGTATTATATATATATATATATATATATATATATATATGATAATGCACACTATATTACCTCTCTTGTTTTCAAACACACCCATATATTATAAGTAATTTGTTGAAGTAATTAATCACATAAAAAATTTGTTAATATATTTTTATATAATTAATTTTCATCCATATCGTACTATAATATATTTTTATCATCTAATTACTTGGTTTCGATATGTCAAATATTTAATTATAAAATATTCTTATAAAATTACATTTAAAATATTTTAAAATAAATTCTATTAAGTTTTAGTTCGACTAGCATCATCATTGTTGCCAATATAAGAGGTAGTGGGTTCGAACATGTTGAAGCGCATTTATTTTCTATTTAAATGTTAGGTAATTCTAGTTTTTGTATAAAAAAAATTAAATAAAAAATAAACTATTCAAAATTGGTTACTTCAAATCCTTCTATTATGAGATCCCGTTGGTCGCCACTGGAGAGAGGATGGATGAAACTTAACACAGATGCGGTTGTGTCGAAGAATGATATGTCTGCGTCGATAGGAGGAGTGATTAGAGATGCTGATGCTACTTGGGTATATGATTTTTTTATGGCGGCGGATAAGGAGGCGCCTTTTAAATTTGAAGTTAGAGCTGTTTTAGAGGGCCTTCGCTTAGCATGAGAATAAGGATCAACACAAGTTGAGTTGGAATGCAACAATGCTCTTCTAATGGAATCTCTATTGGCAAATGGAGCTGTTAACAGTTCGATGGCTGAGCTATGTTTATTACACTGTCTCTTAGGCAGAAATTAGAAGATACATGTTCGTCATGTTCCAATAGCACATAATGAAGTTGCAAATCATAAGGTTAAATGTGCGAATTCTGACTTTATAAATTTATATGTGTTTGATGAACCTCCATTATCTATTCAGGGATTATTGTTAACTGATTGTAATATCCTTCGACGGGCTTAAGTGTTGTTTTGATGTAATCACAGTTTAGTGTTATTTTCAACCAAAAAAAGAGTATGAGCTTTAAAATTTAACTATAGTTTTCATTTGTCTCCATTAAACCCTAATTATCATTTTTATTTGGTTTAATTGATAAACTACACCTTAAATTATATATTCTTTTCAATTTAATAATTAATTTTTTTATAGTACTTAATCACCCCAGTTACCCAAAATCTTAACCCTGTTTAATAAAAACCATTACCAATCATATCGTATCACATTGGCATCTTTTTTAATTTTATATTAATATTAATTAAAAACTATTATATTAAGGAATAAATAAATAATTCCCTCCCCCATCCTCGTCCCTCTCGGCTCTCTCCCCCACCACAGCTCTCTCCTCCCTATCCCTCTCCCCCACCGTCCCTTCTTTTCTTCCAGTTTTCTCAAAGCTGCACCTGCACATATTATATTTTCAGTTAAACTACTATCAGAGGAAATGATAATTAAGTAGCAGGATATTTACAAATCTATGAATAATTTAATGGAGGGTAATAAATTTGAATGCAGATATCCGTCAACTGTATTAGAGAAGGGAAAGCATTCTTTCAAACTAATTTAGTGATGATAAGCCTTCTTCATTCTATCAACACAAATATATCATTGCTGGTTTTAACCGAAGGGTACTGGTGGTGAGAAGATTGAGGAAATTAAGGACAACAGGGCGGGGCAAGTGGAGGAAGATCTCTGGAGGAAACACCCACATAGGCTGTTGCTGTTGTTTGTTTTGGTTTGGTTTTGATTCCAATCATCATTGAACACAAATAGATTCCTTGCTTCTAAAAGTAGAACAAAGTTTAATATCAGATATATATGCCTATCAAAGAAAATTGCAGTTACTTGGCATCCCTGCAATAAGAAACAAGGAGAGGGAGTGGAGAGCGGTGGTGGGTGAGAGGGAGCCTAGAGGGACGGTGGGACGGGGAATATTATTTATAAAATCAGAAAATATAGTGACGTGGCATGATATGAAGGGTTAATAAATTTTTTAAACGGTGGTAAGATTTGGGATAATTTGGGTAACGGATAAAAAATTTTGAAGTACTAAATTGAGAAAAGATGTATACCTGAGGGTGCAATTTGTAAATTGAGCCTTTTTGTTATTATAACGTTATTAAGTGTTTATTTTTCCTTTAAAATAAAAACAAAGGGGAAAAAAAAAAAGAACCAAACAAACAACGAAAGAAACACTCCACCCAACGACAGCTCTCTCCAATAATTCCTTTTCTTTTTCCCTTTCATTTTAAATTTAGATTCTTGAATTATCCTCCGGTTCGATCTAGTGAACCGCGGGTTTCTCTCCGATCAAAGAAAATAGTCTCCAACGAAGAATATCAAACCGGAAATCGGCGGCGGAGGGAAGCCTAAAGAATGTCGGCCGAACAAAAGGAACAAGTCCCAAACCCTAATGTTAACGACAACGATAATTTGAACAGTGAAAGTAAACAAGAAGAACGTCAGTCATCGACGAGAACTCCTTTTACTAATCTCAGCCAGGTCGATGCTGACCTCGCTCTTGCTCGAACCCTCCAAGAACAGGTATTTTTTTTATTTTTCATTTTTGGATTTATGTGGAATTTATCCTCTCTTTTTTTTAAAAAAAAATTATTGTATATTTGTCGTAGGAAAGGGCATATATGATGCTTAGCATGAATAATGATGGAAGTGATTATGGGAGTTGGGAGGGTGGAAGCTATTTAAACGATGATGATTTCAATGATCTCCATGATCATGACGATACCGATGACGATGATGATGAAGGGGAATATGATGGCACTGATGCTGGTGATGTGGATGCCTTTGATTTTCATGGTCATTCTGAGGATGGTGAGGATGATAATGACGTGAGTGTTGAACTCGATCCGGCTGATTTTTCGAGTGACGAGGCTTATGCTAGAGCACTTCAGGATGCTGAAGAAAGAGAAGTGGCTGCTAGATTGTTGGCCTTAGCTGGGATTAATGATAGTGAGTGTTAATTGCTATGGGATTCTTGTTAATTGTTCGAATATATAAAAATGAGTGTTTACGTAAGTTTAACTAATTTGCAGGAGGAACTGTTACCTTAGAGGATCATGGACACGGTGGTAACTCTCAGGTACAAATTATTGTCAGTATGATTCTTGACTCAAGTTCCGTGCTTACATATGAATCTTTAGGTTGGTTTGTGGAAAAAAATTCAATCAAATAAACAGTTTGCAATCATAGGCTATTTATTGATATCTTAAATCATTGTCCTCAATTTCACCTTCTTTGCTAGATGACTCTGTTGGCAACTTTCTTTTATCGGAATGGTGATATGAAGTTATCATAAGTGTGATATTGCATTTGGAACTGATATAAAGTGGTTGGTTTAAGGTTATCTAGACTTTAGTCTCCATGTAGTTGTACTTGTATCTACTATTTAAGTTACTCGGGATTGGGTGTGAGTGTTGGATACCAATCTATGTCTGAGACAAGTATTTTAATTTTTTCTAAGTTTCTCGATGTACTTACTACTTAGAGGGTCATATTCTCATATCCATGTCCAGATATGCGTCAGACATGTGTTGGACACAAGCGCTTTATGAAAAATGAAGAGTCCGAGCAGCATAAGTGTATTGTGGTTGGATTTTTTGTTTGTTGGTCGTATTTGCTATGGAGAGCAAGTTAACCAGGAATTATGGTTGTCCTACCTTTATGAAAGGTGCTTTTGTTTTACTTGGTGCATATTGTCAATTTTCATACGAGGAATGAGCAAGTAGTTTGCGTCTTTGAATTTGTTTATCTGTTTGTCTAATTGTATTTTGTCCCTTTGCTATTAAATGAAATGATTAACTGTTGGCCAGAGAAAGAAAAATGAAATAAAGGAACTGATTTATGTGTTTTATATCATCTGGACATGCTTGCATATGTGTTTGTTAATACTTAGATGGCTGCATATTTTCCTACGTGCCTACAAGGATGTGAAATGCAATAGTATATGGAGAAGCATAATAAACTTAGATGGTTGCATACTTTCCTACATTTGTACAAGGATGAAAATTGCACTAATACATGTGGAAACATAATATTACTTGATGGTTTTCTATTCTTATTTGGTGTTTCTTATTGGGATCTGGTGATATGTTGGAACAAAGAACCTGTATCAAGTATTTTTAACAGTTGAGGTTTTTCATATTAATGGTGCTGAGAATTATAAATCTGCGCTGCTTGAAAGGTGAGGAACATGTTGTGATCGGTTCAGCATTGTAGTGTTCATATGTTAAAGTTCTCAACATTTCTCTTCTTGGAGACCCGTTGTTAGATTATATTTTTACTTAATGCCGTATTCATTCTTTGCTATCAAGTCCTTTGGAGAATTGAAGCAAGTCTTTACACTGCTCTTAATGAGATTTGACAGTTAATTTTCATGAAATAGTGAATCCAAATTCTCAAATTACCTTGACATTTCCGGATAGAACATGAATTTTCTTCCCTCTTTCTCTTTTCCTTTATTACTGGGGTTTATTATTTCGATTTATTTCAAGTTTTCAGTCTTTTAGTGACGTGTGTTTGCAGGATACTTGGGAGGAAGTTGATCCCGATGAGCTTTCATACGAGGTAAGTTGTCTTGAAACTTAGACTTATTTTAACATTTTGCTCAAGCTTTGTTGCTAAGCTCAATTCCATCATTCAGGAACTTCTTGCACTCGCTGAGGTAGTTGGAACCGAGAGCAGGGGTCTTTCAGCTGATTCAATTGCCTCCTTGCCTTCACTGATATACAAGGCAGGAAATAGTCAAACTGGAACCAATGATTCGTAAGTTCGATTGCCATACTCTTTTCTTATGCCTGAACCTTTTTCACTCGATCTTTAAATCTGTTCCCTTGTTTTCAGGTGTGTCATTTGCCGTGTAGACTACGAGGATGGTGACTCCTTAACAGCTCTTTCTTGCAAACATTCATATCATCCCGAGTGCATAAACAATTGGTTGAAAATAAACAAGGTATGGTTATTTATATCCCGTTTTAACCGCCTTCCGTTTTATTCATGTCGTATACATGTTAGAACACTGTTTTGTATGAACCCATCATATGTAATAATTTGTATTTTGCCGTGTTTGTTGCAGGTCTGCCCTGTTTGTAGTGCCGAGGTCTCGACCTAATGGCGACGTGACTGCTTGTTTTTAATATGCAGAATGTGTCTTCTCTTTTGTATGGGAAAGAAAATAATTTGGTATCAGTTCTCTTTCGTAACTTTTGTGTTGAAACCACCTTTGGAATTAGGTTACTGTCTTTTATGACGCCATTGGCTGTGTATTTTTAGAGAAAAATATTTTTTTTGATAATGAAATTGGAAACATGGAATATAAATTGGACTGGACCAGTTGGTCAAACCGGTTCAGTCCACCGACTATATAAGAAACATCACCGGTAAAAAAGCGCTCAAAATTGCAATCCTATGGGCATGAGTAGACTTATTCATGAGTTAGGTTACTTGTCCAAACTCGAAGAATTGCTCGAAATATGAAAGGATGTGGACAACTCGCATTGCTCAAAATATGAAAGGATGTGGACAAGGTATGAGGCTCAAAGGGTTTAGACAAAAAGATCAAAGGGTTTAGACAAAAAGAAAAGTTTGTTTAAAATATGGGTTAAGCTTGAATTTTAAGATTTAAGGCTTCAGTTTGGTTTGTTCCATTTTATACTTTTGTAATATATTTTTATATTATGTTTTATATGATATAAAATTAAATATGTAATAAAACAATATTATGTAAATATTTGAAATAATAAATAATATTAATGGGTTTAAAACAGGTTTAAGTTAGTCATTTATAAATATGAACGAGTTTAGATAAAATTTTAGGCTGGTTCGAACTTAGATAAACATAGTTTAGGTTTAAATTTGGCTCGACTCATGAATACCTTTATAAAGAAAGTTAAGGTTGATTAATTTTTATTTTATAAAATTCTAATCTACTCGTAATTTTTCAAATCTTTAAATTAGAGAATGCTAAATTTCATCGAATTTATTAGATTAATTACAATAATTAAGGTTTTCAGAATTGGACCGTTAGTTATATTAGTTAAGTCATCGGTTTGTTTGGTTTTATTAAATAAATTATTAAAAATTATAAAAAATTTAATTTAATCATTTTTACTTTAGTTTAACACGGTCCATATCGTTTTTAATTTAATGGTTTTTTTACTAATACTTTGATTGATTCCTTACCTAATCAATCAATTTAATCCAACTCAAATAACTATAATAGTAAATTTAACCGATGTTTAGTGGGTCAAGGAGGGTTAATTTGGCACTTTCAGGACTCCTCCAAAGTCCCCACTCCCCGATGATATTGGAGATACTCACGCAATTTCCAACATTGACATTTAAGAACCCACAGAAAAATATCTTAAAATTCACAAATATCTTCCTTCTTTCATCCATACAAACATAATCTCCCTCTCTTTATCCCCTTTCATTTCAATCAAAAACGAACACCCAAATCCCCCAACAAGTAAAATGCCTGCAATATGTTTACCTTTGTACCCACCTTCAACTTCAATCATAAACAATACCTTAACTTCGAAACCAAATTCTAAGAATTTGCCTTATCATCATCATCATCGTCGTCGATCTTTAACATGTAAGGCTTCGGCCGATTCTCCTTCTTCGATACTCAATTTCGATCTCTACGATCTTTTGGGAATAGAAAGCTCGTCGGATCAATCACAGATCAAAACGGCTTACCGTGCCTTGCAAAAGCGGTGCCATCCTGATATTGCTGGACCAACGGGTCATGATATGGCTATTATACTCAATGAAGCTTATTCCGTTTTGTCTGATCCTGGTTCTCGTTTGGCTTATGACAAGGTTAGTTGCTTATTTCTTCTTCACATGTTGCAAATTGATTTACTTGGATTCGGTTGTAAGTTGTGAGTAAAGATATAAGATTAAATTCTATATATAATGGAATTAAGATTAAGCTTAACTCGAAATTTAAGGTTTGATATTCGACTTGAGTTTTATCAAACATCAATTTTTAAGCTTGAGCTTAGTTAAGTTCATTTATCACTTTTCATATTCGAATTCTACTCAAGCTCGATTAAACATCAATCAATTTTTAAGTTTAAATTTAGTTTGAGACTTAATTAAGTTTGATTAAACTCATTTATCACTTTTACTACTCAATTTGAATTTGAGCTTGATTAAGCTCAAACTTTTTCATATTTAAACTCTTTATTTCTATACATTAATGGTAAAAATATAATTTCATATCTAAAAATGTAGAAATATTCATTAGCTGAGACCTTCTACGTGTGAGCTGACCTGGCTATTTTACTGTTCAAAAGGAAAAGAAAAATTATTATTATTTATTTAGATTTAATTATAAAATTATATAAATATAAATATAAATATAAAATATTTTTTTATTTTTTATTTTTGAATAATAAAATCAGCTGACTCAAGTTAAAAAATACAAACTCAAGTTCACTTCAAAACAGATAGCCGAAGTCATGAACATCTCTATAAAAATATATTAAAATAAAAATCTCAATCAAGCTCACAAGCAGTTTGAATCAAAGATTATGGTGCTCGAATTCGGCTCGATTAAGATAATTATTTAATTGAATTTAAATTTTTTTCAAATCGAACTCGAATATATTGCGAGAACCAATGTACATCAGACAAGGGGACCGGCAACATAGTTCGTAAAATCCTAAGGTTGGGATTCAATGAAAAAGTGCAGGAACAAGCAAAGATGGCAGAGCTTAGGGGCTATACAGGGAAGCCATTATATTCAGTGTGGCTCGGTTCTGAAAGTGAACAACGAGCAGTGTTTGTTGATGAAATCAAGTGTGTTGGTTGCTTAAAATGTGCTTTGTTTGCCGAAAAAACGTTCGCTATCGAATCCGTGTACGGAAGAGCTCGAGTCATCGGTCAATGGGCTGATCCCGAACACAAAATCCTAGAAGCCATTGAAGCTTGTCCTGTTGATTGCATTTCGTAAGTATCTTGATCCCGATCTTGCTTTTCCGCGTTCCATATGTTTAGTATCGAGCACGGACACTATCATGTTCAGATACTCTCTTGTCTTTGAACTTTTTAAACATGACAGAATGGTGGAGAGATCAGATCTTGCGGCATTGGAGTTTTTAATGTCGAAGCAACCTCGAGGAAATGTTCGAGTTGGTGTCGGGAATACGGTGGGCGCTCGTGTCTCGAACATATTTGTCGAAGTAAAGAAGTTTCAAACCAGATATTTTGATGCCATGGACAAAGGTTCTAACAAAGAATCCAAGGTATATAGATCAATCTTTATATTAAGAATCGAATTACATTTTGTCTCCTTTATTAAATAATAGATAAATTAATTTTTGTACGTTAGATTTAAGAATAAACTAGTCTTTCTATTATTTTCTATTTTTAAAATTTAGTCCCTGTATGTCAGAATAAGATACGCATGGTAGTTCATATGTAACTGTTTGATTATTCTGTCAATCATACCGATTTTTAACAATGAAATTGAATAAAATTTTTAATAGAAATAGTCTATTTGCTATTTGATCTGAAGTACTTGGATTAAATTGTCTATTTTTTAGTAAAAAATAAAATATAATCTGACTACTAATATAAAGGTCTTTATGATACTTTTACATAATAGATATCAATGACTGCTACAACTAACTCAGCAATGTTTATTTTAGGAGGCTGACCGTCGTCGAGAAGCAAGGATGTCGGCAATTCATGCGATAAAATCGATTTCAAGATGGTGGTATTGGCAATCACCTAATGCCGGTACACCATCGGCCAAGTCTGATCTAAGCTTGACACACATTTCCCGAAAATCATCCGAACCAAACATTAACAAGATCCGTGATGCCGCTGCTGCTAGAAAACAAGTAAGGGAGAGTTCAAAAATGACCAGATCTCGAGCCCCGTCGAGTTATTTGTACGATGACGAGTATTGGATCCCATCAAGACATGCTCTTCCAGCTTCGGTCGAAAACAACTCAAGCTCTAGAGTTGCACCAAAGCCTCCAAAAACTAACCCGAGGAACGAAACGGACAACCGACATTACGGAAAAGATAGAAGGACAAGGAACTCGATAGAACGGGGAATCCCAACGGTGGCTGCAATGGTGGCTGCTGTTATAGTTCGACTACAAGTCGGGGACAGAGTGGCCGGTGAAATAACCGAACACGCTGGTGGCTCGTTGGCACTAACAATGGTTAATAGCTCATGGTCACAAGTTATTTTAGCAGGGATTACATGG
Source organism: Gossypium arboreum (assembly GCF_025698485.1). NCBI lineage: Eukaryota > Viridiplantae > Streptophyta > Magnoliopsida > Malvales > Malvaceae > Gossypium > Gossypium arboreum. The sequence continues at coordinate 122,289,775 of NC_069070.1, read as the reverse complement.
TACTTGATTGCGTCAACCATAGTGGAGCTAATAGAAACAATAAGAAATAGATGAGGGATTCACATAGGAAAAACAGAATATTTTCACACAAATATAAATTGATTAATTTCTGCTATCAGTTCCTGTATTTTGTGAAAGTTACAAATTTAATCTCTATACTTCTATTTGATAAAAAAGTTTTAATCCTATACTTTTTAATTTTGAAAGTTTAATCCTTAAATTTATTTGTTTAAATTCAATTATTGGCCTTGTACAATAAGTACAATTATAGATTTTAATTCATTTATCCACTCGAATCATTCTAAGCTTATGTACTATTTAAATTTTAAAATTTTAATCTTAATGTAAATAATAATTATTAACCTATTAACTGAATTAGTAGTGAGTAATAAGTGAAAAAAAATCGATATGATATTACATATATGATTATATATTTGTCACATTTTATTTTAAAATAATAAAACTTAATTAAATGAATTTAATAATTATCATTTAGCGATGATTGAAATTTTAAAATTTAATACGTATAACGACTAAAAATGATTAAATAAAAATATAAAATTAAATGCATAACATTTACAAATATAGGGACTAATAGTAAAATTTAATCTTTTAAATGTCTATACCGATCAACTAATTATTTTAACTCTTCATCTTTCTTAAAATACTCGTAAAAGCTACGCAATTTCACATTCATACAAGCATAGCAATGTAGCATTATTCACATTTAAAGTGTTTCAAAATTGAGATATAATCAGTACCGGTACTTAGTCGAGTAATCTTTCGGAGCAATTACGAGACCGCGACCCTTTCTTGCCCCGCGGTATACGGTTTCGACGATGTCGATGAACTCTTGCTTGTCCTTGAGTGCCCAATTGATTTTGTTGTTGTTTCCGGTGCCGAGATCAATCATGATGTGCTTGTTTCGAAAGAAGAACATGACCGTCGACGGATCGTAAAGCTCGTACATGGTGTTGAAATCGGGCACTTCGGTTATGTCAACGACGTAAATTATGGCAAAGTTCTTTACTTTTTCGGCAACTGAAGCAAGGACTTCATCCATCTGAAAAATGTAAATTAACTTCACCATCATAACTCTTAACGTAACAAAACCAATGTTAAAAAAACCAAACCAATTCTTTATTAATGGTTTCTTTTTATGTTTTTATATTTAAATAAATGTTAAATAGATATTAAGTTGACTATATATAAACTTTTAATAAATAAAGAATATAAATTTATTAAATATTAAATTAAAAATAATATAAATATTTTTTAAAATTTAAAAACAACATAAGCTAGCTTAAAATGAGCTTGAATTAGAATAAGTTTAGTCAAAATTTTATACACATATTTTAAGTCAGACCAAACTTAACAAATATAAAATGTATTAATATCATGCTTAAATTTAATCTAAACTCAAACCTAACTTGTCTCACAAACACTTCTACACCGATACCCAAATAGGTATATAATTTTGGCCCAAACAAGACATCACTTCTTAATTCAACCAATTTTATTACTCTGTTTGAAATATAAATTTCAAATTTCAAATTTCAAATTTATTTATTATATAAATGATAAGAATAGAATATATGAATTATGAGTAAATTAGATAAGATTCAATATAATATAAAAAAATAAAAACATGAATTTGTTTGTTAAATAGGCATTTAAAATTATAATGAATATTATATTTTAAATAATTTATTACTTAATTTACACTATTTTTAAATTTAAATCTAAATTTTAAAATCCTAATTTTCAAAAGATACCTAGAAATAATTAATGCAAGTCATGCATATATCACCTGCAGACTGCAGCCATTACATTCTCCATGCATAACCCATTTTATAAAGCAGGACTTTCCTTTTCTTGAAGTGCCTTTCCTATCTCTTCACATACATACATACACATCCAGATATTAGCAAAACAAAAAGGGATAATATATATATTTTTTGTTCACTTTTCTACTTAAATTTAGTAATTAGAATCATTTTAGTCTTTTAACTTCAATTCTGTCAAAATTTTATGATCTTATCAGTATTAAAAACTAATTGATAAAACTATTCAAACAAAAAATTTACTGCCTAACTCGAAAAATGCTTAAACATGGTAAAATAAAAATCAAAACAAAAATCAATAGTTAAACAGATTAAACATGTCTATTTTTAAATCTTTATGAATTTTTAATCATTTATTTAATTATTGTTAATGCGACAATTGAATAGATTTGACTTGTTCAATCACCAATTCGGTTATTAAAAAATTGAATATCTCAATACCACATTATAAATTTTTTAAAATTTTGACTTAATTATATTATTCCATCGCTGAGATTCAACCTGCCGAAGTAACTAAGAACTCCGAATGGAAGTGAGAAGATTATTGAACCGTCGAACTATTTCGACATATTTTTCTTTAGGTCCTATCCGCTAGGTTTTTTTGAATCCGCACATACTTTGTTCTTCCCTTTTTTTTTTCCAACCCATTCTTTGCTTTTAATTCTTTGTTTTTGTCTTTATTTTATCTCTTTAGACGAAATTTCAACTTCATAAACTAAAGTGGATAAAAGAAATTCAGGTAAAAAAAATCAAGGAGCAAAAATTATATTATCCCAAACAAAAATTCTATATAAGAATAATCCAAAAATCCGTTCATCGCCATTGCAGACAGACTCCAAACAGAATTATCATATAACTAAGGTTAAAGGTATAACAAAGCTCAGTGTTTTAAGGTATCGATCAATATGCATAAGTTTATATATATTACTAGGATTCAAACTTCAAAGAGTGAGTGAGTTTGATCGTAATTTTATTTTTTGGAGTTTTCCATGTATTTGAATGTTCAAAATAATGAAGTTCATATCAATGTGACGAAAACATAATTTATTGAAATCGAAAACATTTTCTGAAACATATATACAACTCTAAATAAATTTTGTAATTTGTGAATTATTTGTCGTGAATCAAATCAATTTTTAAAAAAAGCTGGAGAAACAACAATTTCTGTTAACAGAGATTTATATCATGGATTCATACATAGTTCATAAGGTAATGGCGTATCGTAGGTACCTGCATGCAAGTTTCGTCCCAATCATGGCCGAAACGGATGATGACAACGCGTTCTTCTTCGGCGAGGATGGCCTGATCGACGGCCCACCCCGAATGCAAGTGCGGCAACAGGTACGACATCGTTTTTCTCCCTTTCTTATCAGTCTTTTTTGCTTTAATATTCCCCCTTCCCTTTGGCTTGGCCTCTGAAAGCCATGGAAATCTGAATATTTTTTATTTATATAGAAAATGGTGCTATGGGCATGGCGATGAAGGAACGCTCTGGAAAGGTCCTCAGCCTTCTACACACTGCGTGTATGATTGGTTTGTGATCTCCCGCCCGCTAAACTCATGCCACGTGATTAGTTTGTCGATCACCTGTCTTAAGTCTAAGATTCGTCTTGTCCGTTGACCTTTTTTAAATTTATAAAGGGTTAATATAATATTTGATCCCTATTTATTCCGATTTTCACAATGGCAGTATGAAATTTTGTTAAAGCTTGGTTTTAGTGCTAATTGATGATGCTTTTTTAGATGATATTCTGTTGTTTAAATAAAGACATTGGTTGTTCTCACCGTGAGCAATTGATTGGTACCAGATTATTGGAAAATTCCTATATTATAGAAAATGCATCAAATTAGTTTGTCTATTATTAAATAGATTAATTTAGTCCTTATACTTCAAATTGTAACCGAATTAACATGTATTGCATTATAGGGATTGTATCAAATTAATCCCTCTATTTTTTTTCACTTTGAAAATATTAACTCTGTTAGGAATTAAATGATATTTTTATCTAGTAAATGGTAACTTTATTCCAATTTCACATTATTTGCTTCATTTAATAATAGAAGGATTAATTTGATCAAGTCTCTATAATAGAGGGATCTCTTAGGTACATTCACCATTAATATATACTTATCCGCAATTAGGAGGCTCAATTGTAGTAAAAGAATTTGAGATGTAGCTGGGGAATATGGTGAAGTTGATAGGGAGCTAATCGAGAGCGGCTTTGTTTTTACGAGCGGACATTGGCATCGACAATCCGTCAAAAAACGATGTTGTAATGGCGGCGGTTGAAAGTGGTTGTAAATCCGGATTCCGGCTCCCTTTAGGCGCTGTCAGGGGGGATGATAAACTAGTACTACCATCTTGATCTTGCAAATTCGACGTACTATATGATTTCCTTACTGCAGAAAATTTATCAACCACGAACCCGTCTCCGATAGCTATTGAAGCGGGATTGAACCCTACCTCGGCATCGATTAATAAATTAGTACGGCTTGCTGCTTTAGATCTTAGTGCCAAGCCTTTCGATGTTATCGTGGAAAATCCTCCGGTGCTGGTGTTATCTTCCAATAGCTTTTCAGGGGTACAGTCGGCCTCCGATTTTGGCCGCCTTTTGAACAGTTTCTCATTCGACTTATCTTCACTTTCTTTAGCAGCTTCTACAACAGACATGACATTGGTTCCGACTTCACCATTTTCATCAAAAAATGCATTAGCTTTGTTTTTACAATTCCGATGAAGCTTCAAAGATGGGTAGGAAGCAGAGGAGGGTTTCAAGAACGGACTATCGTCCGGAAAATGAGTTTCCCCTTTCCTGTATACCGCCATCTCGAAACCTTCGGGTATCGTATTTCTTTCTGTCGATTTAAGGGCATAGAAACCTTGCAATGAAGTCATTGCAGGAGAGACCCTTCGATGAGTCGTTTTCAACGACAGGAACGAATCGAGCAAATCGGGAGGCAAATGTTGGGCCGGCATTCGGCTCGCATTGTTTTGTCTGCAAAAAGAGTTATCAGACACAGTGAGATGAGTCCAGGATGCATAACTTCGAAAAATCTTCAGTCGTAGAAAACGAGACTGAAACATTGAGTATGGAGTTCTCATGAAGAGGTTCATTAATACATATTAGCACCAGAGAATAAAGCTTTCACAATCAGCAACTAATGAATAGGCCAAGCATGTATTTTCCGAATTGGTCAATTTTACATAGAATTTTTTCGATGCTTTCTAATTCAAAAGGCAGATTCTAAATATAAAAACTTTCTAACATAAGTTTCTTCATAACCAAAAGGAAACATTTGCAATAGGATAATCTAATTTCAGCTTCTTACTACATTAGTGTATATATAAAGAAAAGAACAAAAAGTGCATCAAAGGGTTTGAGAAATGCATACCCACAAATTAACCATTCAATTCAAAATCATAGGAAAGCATCACAACAAATCATGAAGATTAACATGCAAAGGTGCAAAAATGAAAATTACAACTAATTCTAACAACCATCAAAATGAATAACGGTAAAAGTATCGTGGAGGTCCTTATATTAGAAGTTAAATTATATTTTATTCTCTCTAAAAAATTAGTAAATTAGCCTCTGTACAATAGATTAAAGAGTAAACTAATCCGTCTATTAAAAATTTCACCTATTTCTGTTGTTAAAATTTGGTCTTCATATGTCAACATAAGGTACACATGACATGTCGTATATTATTATCTGGTTATTCCGTTAGCTACATCAGTTTCTAACAATACAAATGGATTCAATTTTTAACAAAAATATCAATTTACTTTGATCTATTGTAAAGAGATTAATTTACCTATTTTTTAAATAGAAAAAGTAAAATATAATTCAACTCCTTATACAAAATACTTTTATCAAAGCTAAACAGTCCATAGAACAAGTAGTATTGAAATTATAAGAGAAATAAGGTGCAATACACTATTGTTTCGCAACCATTGGACGAGCAAGGCGACGGTGGATGCCGCCCTGGTAGAGGAATCTGAATTGACTTAAGAGCAAACATTTGAAAATCTGTAACCAGACCGTTCATCTTTTTTATATCAGCTACCTGATTATTTCACACACATAACAGCAGCAATTTATCAATACCTAGACAAACTATAATTTATAAAAAGGGTATCATTTTAGGTTAAAAGGCAAATTAATCCCACTATAAAATTAAGAAATTTAATCCTTCTATATTTAATTTTGAAGCAAAGAAATGAAATTTTAAATGGAGGTAAACATCAACATTATAATATATTGACTTAGTTTGATTTTGGTTAAAAGTGGGGTAAAACTATTATTGAAGAGTTAGTTGCATTTTATCTTTTTATTTAAAATTAGTAAATTAATTTAGATTAAATAGTAAATTAATTTTATTAAAAATTTTATCAATTTTATTGTTAACAATTAGTTTTATTAATTATTATACACTAGTTCAAAGAGCAAATTAGTTCTATTAAAAATTCCATCAATTTGCTCGGTTATCTAATGTCTTGGAATTAATTTGCTCATTTTTCTTATACAGAAGCTCATGGTACTTTTACCTTAAATGTGCAATATGATAAATAAATTTTAATTTTGTATAATTATATATATATGAATTTTTATATAATTTATTTTTCACAAACTATTAATATTGTTATTGATATATCACCATTTTTCTTTATATATTCCATGCACATATAATCATATGCAGAATTACGCCAAATTCAATATTATGTTATACATTTTAATCAAAATTCATATATAAATTTAATATTTATAAAGAAAAAATTCAAATTTCAACATTTTAAAAACATAATAAGAACTAAATTACTCAATTTTTAGTCAATTTTAAACACTAAAGATTAATACTGTCTTTTATATTTTACCAATATTTGAACTAAATTGCTATAAAGATTGATTTGCACTAAACAAGTTATAATGTATAAAAATAATAAAAGAACTACCATAAACAATTAGAGTTTAAAAAATCCTAAATCATTAAACTAAAGTATGAAAATCAGTTACCTCTACGCCGTACTTGATGGCGACGCCGGCCATAGTATCGAACCGGGAAACGGGATGTTCAATGTAACCATTACCCCGTAACGACAGATCCGGCGAACTTTGATCCCTTTCTTTCTCTAAAACACTGTAATCGTTGCAAATTTTACTGTATATTCCATTTGCGCTGTAACTGTAATCTCCATTTGCAATGCTATTACACCTTTCTCTTTCCATCTGCAATTTCCAAATTTCCTTCAAAAAAAACACAAATTCCTATTTCATTATCCTAATTTCATCACTCCCCCTTATTCGATCTTCCATACTCCATTTTTTTAGTTATTGAATCGAAATTTAAAGAATCTAGAACACATTGAGAACAGATAATCTAATTGTTCTTTTTTAAATTTCTATCGAATTGATTGAAAACTCAAAATTAGACCCTTAAATTAATTAAAAAAATCTTAGATCTGTATAAAAATGAGAAAGAAAACAAAATAAATAGAAAAAGCATTCAATTTAGGAAACTGAATTAACAAAAAATAAATGAGGATAATAGAAAATAAAAAAATGGAAACCTTTAATCGTATACGAGACTTTCTCTTAATAAAATATTGTCTTCTTTCTTTCTTTCTCTTAAAAGTATGATTATCAGCATTAAACTCAAAATTCCTCAATTAAATTAGGCGAGTTTTGACCATGAAAATATATAAAATTCCTATTTTAACTTCCGCCAATTGTCAATGAAAGTTCTAAAAAGAATTAAATTTCAGTGTTAATCTCTAAATAGAATTAAATTTCGGTGATCGATTAGAAATATGGGCGAATTGACCTTAGGCTTATCTCTTCAAAATTGTTCCTACAGTTAATATAAATTATATAATTATTTTAATTATAACTACATTATAATTATTTTAATTAAACAAATTTTATAAAAATATATTTAAAATTTAGACAAATATTTATACTAAAATCAAAATATAAACGAATTTAATGAAACATACGAAGTAATTATAAAAAATTACCAATTTTCTGTTTAACTCATAAATTACGCTATAAACAACCAACGGGAAGCCTTCTAGAAAAGATGAGCTCCAATAGCATCTATTTCAAAACTATTTAATTATAAAATATACATAACTAAATTTTTAAATTTGTAAATAATAAAATTACGAAAACATAAACTAAAGAAATTAACTATCATAAAGAAATATAACTAAAATTCTAAATCCAAAAAAATACACTTAAAATAATATATTTGACTTTAAAAATAATTTCAATAAAAATTTAATATTAACAAAAACAATAAATTTTAATTTGAAAATTAAAAGTATTTACATCATCTACTATGATACCGATCAAAGAGAGTTTTATATTAACAAAAATAATTATAATAGTTAACAATAAATAAGCCAATAAAACAAAATTGAATATTATAAATATTGCAAAATATATAAATGGTTCGAAAATAGTGTATACCAGATAGACACTAGACAAATGGGAAAATTTACTAGACTTGCAAAATATATAAAATTGTTGGGAAAATTCTAGTACAAGGCATATAATAATAAAACTGTGAGATTCAACATACTAATTAATTAAGATATAATAACAAAACAAAGCTTAATCTAAACCAAAACCATTTCTTTTTGGTACATGACCAAAAACAATTAAACATAGCTAATTGGAACCTCCAACTTCATTAATCCTCATCATTAAAAGTAGTCTTCCTTCCTGCATTTCAAGTAAATTATAATTTGATTTAGCAATAATAGAAAATTCCGGTTTTTAATTGGTCTAAACCCTTTTTTCTCATTTTCCCGGTTTAAACCAAGTTCGGCTCATTAATCTCGTTTAAACCAAGATGTAGGATTCCCCCAGTTGAACCAATCCAATAATGTCTGAACCGAACCAGTTTGGACCAGGAACCAACCAAAGTACCAGTCCAAAAAATTATTTTGAACCAGTTAAAACCCAAAACTGGTACAAACAGGTTGAACCAGTTAAACCGGGTTTTTTATTTTTAAGGACTTTTTAAACAAACTAAATGGTCCAACCAGTTCGGACCACCAATCGAATTCTAATGACTGATCATGATTTTTAAACACTAAGAAAAGCAAAACATGCTGGAGTAACATAATAATACCTGTGCCAGCAGCAGCAAGGTTTGGCTTATTATAAGGTGTTCCACGTCCACCTCTGCCACCACCAAACCGACCACCACCGCCACGCCTACCACCGCGGCCACCACCATCCCTTCCTCCCCGACCACCGCGACCTCCACGGCCACTGCCATCCCTTCCTCCACTCCATCCACCACTCCTACCACCACCTCTTCCACTGCCAAAATCGCCTTTAGGTTTTGCCTCATCCACGGACAAGGATTGATTATTAAGTTTTGATCCATCAAGTTCTAGAGCTTTGTTCAAACTACCCTCATCTTTGAAATCCAAGTAAGCAAAACTGCAAATTGGTTTGCATATGATCAGATATGGAGTTCCACTAGAAATAAAATGCATACTTCAAAGACATTAACATTCCAAGATTTACTCGGGTGCGACTGTGGAAAATAGTATGTGTTTAAGACGGGCATTATGGGAAGGATATGACCATTCTTGAATACGGTACAAGATTTTAATGTATAGGAGGATCCTTGGATGGTCATATCCTTGTATACTCGTAACCCAAGAGAGGGATATGGCATCATTTGAGGATACTCAGATGAAATAACAGCAGAGCATATATTTTCATAATACTAACCCTTTCACAGCACCGGAATCCCGATCTGTTGGTATAGCCACCCTAGAAATCTCTCCACAAGAACCAAAGTGTTCTTGCAAGGAATTCCTGATCTGCAAATGTTTCAGGCACAACAGAAATAAATACAAACAAATTCAGAAAAACAGATGGAGGAAGAACAGAGCAACGGAAACTAATATTTAAAGCAAAAACAGCTAACCGTATCCTCATCAAGTGATGCATCAAGTCCTTTGACGAATATTGTTCGAGATTGACCTTTTCCACCTTTCTGGAATGAATTGTTCCCATTGCTGCACAAGAAAGGTGCAGGAAATCGGTTGAAAAAATTAATTGAATTAAATAGCTACTTCTAGATCAAGGGTCTACAAGATATATATATACACAGACACCAATTCACGAATTGAAGTAGGGAAAACTTACCCACTGTATGGTGTATATGCACCCCTTTCACGAGCCAAATCAAGTCTAACAGCACGGTTCATCAAATATTCCCCATTCAACTCCAGGGCCTGAAAAGGGTATGATGTTAGTTAATAACTTTACAACGGCTATATATCCCATGCATATAGGATCGATTTTTATGAAATTATGGCATTCACAAGCATGCAAGTCATATACTTGCAAAATATGCTATTACATATGCAAGAACTCGACACAAAAACATTAACCGATTACTTGCAGAATACACAAACAAAAAGTTAGCTTATGCATCAGATATCTATGTTATAAATACAAGAAACCTACTTTCTGTGCAGCCTCTGCAGTGGCAAATTCAACATGTCCATAGCCCTTAAAGTTCCCCTCAGCATCAGAGGAAAAACGAACTTCGACGACTTCACCAGCATCTTTAAAGAAATTCCTTCTGCAGTGTATAACATAGAAAAGATGAAATTTATATTCCAAAAAAGATAACTTTAGAGGGACCAGAGAACCTAAACATACACATCAGCTTCTTCAATTTGAAAGGATAAGTTTCCAACAAACAGTGTCTTCGATCCTGTGGATTGGGTTTGAGGAGTTACAGGTGTTTGGGGCTGCAGAAAAACAATGATCAGATTCTGACCAACTTGACAAAATGATCAATAACAAGCTGAGGTGGACATTTAAAGGAAACTTAACAGGAAACTAGTACTTACAGCTTTCTTTGCAGACTTCAAGTCCTGCTTGGCAGGTGTTGTAGCATCGACCATTTCCACATCTGTGTCCTGATTCCAATATAAAAGTGCAATAATGCATTAGACAATCATTACAACCTACAAAAAGTATCATACAGAACATAGGTTCCTAAAAAAATTGTACTTTTTTCTTTGGAGCTTCTTCTTCGTCACTTTCCTCGTCATCATCTGATTCCTCAGATTCTTCCTCTTCACTACTGCTTGCTTTTTTAGCAACTTTAGCCTCCTTCTTAAGAGCCTACAGTGTGAAATGAACAGATTGCCAAATTAGTACAAGTTAAATAGAAAGTTAAGAGTAACCAGATACACCCCATTCTTCGAACAATAAAGCACACCTCTTCATCCTCAGACTCACTGTCATCAGAGGAGTCACTGCTGGAATCCTCAACCTTCTTGGGGGGAGGAGCAGAAGCTTTCTTCACAGCAGGTGCTTTCTTTACATCCTAGATTAGTGCAACGGCATCAATATCATATATGAAATAAATAAATAAATTGAACCGAGAACCTTATGAATGAGATATCACACCTCTACATCAGAATCCTCCTCAGAGCTGCTGTCGCTAGATTCAGTTTTAGCCTTTGCAGTCGCTGAAGGTACGTTCTTTGGAGGAGGTTTCTACACACGTATATATATTCAGTTAGTGGAATTATAAAGATTGATAATAACTAAATACCAGCAGAAAATATGGGTCTTATAAGGACCCCTAGTCTATTATAGGCATCCCAACACTCACAACATCTTCATCCGAAGAGCTGTCACTTTCTGAACTATCACTAGACTCCTTTTTATTAACAGCAGTTGGTGCTTTCTTAGGAGCAGGCTTTGATTTTTCCTGCATATAAAAAACATTACATTTATAAGCTAAAGTTTTTAAAACATACTCCCAATCAAATTGAAAAGCAACCATCATTCAACAATCCAGCACTTACATCATCTTCATCCGAGCTGCTATCTGCATCTGAAGAATCTGAAGACTCTGCTTTCTTAACAGGTGCTGCACCATTTTTAGCAGCTGCTACTTCTTTTTTTGCAGCAGGTTCCTATAAATCAAAACCCAACAATAAAGATAAATTCAAGATATTCTATAGTAATTCTTACATGCTACCTATACTATTTGTCTCAATACTAACATCATCCTCATCAGAATCATCGTCAGAAGAAGAATCCGAACTGCTATCGGCTTTCACTGTCTTAGCCGCTGGAACAGCAGCCTTTTTAGCAACTACAGGCTTTGTATTCTTGGCAGGAGCTTCCTGTAAAACCAAAAAATTGAATGTCAACAATCAAAAAAAGGAACATCCTACAACCATACAAATATTAGTGTTACGCGGTCTCTATTTTCCCCTTTTAAGTACAGCATCCGACACATGGACTCACACCCTTAGTCCAAATTACATAGGAGCATAATACTCACTTCATCGGAGGATGAATCTTCCTCACTACTCGAGTCAGAAGAATCAGAACTGCTAGCTTGTTTTGCTTTCTTTGCAGGTACAGATCCATTCTTCACGACAGCAGCCTGTTTCTTCACTGGTGCAGGTTCCTGAACAAAACAAAACAACAATAAAATAGCAAAAACAGATACAAATGTACCTTTATATGCTTCATTTTACTATTCTATGAATGCATAGCATAGGTACTTAAAAGAGAAATGGGAGCTAAAAGCTCATGAAAAGTGAACTATCAGCATAAATCAATATCATGAACAAATACATAATCATAGTTGGTTTTCGCATACATCTTCGGATTCTGAAGAGTCATCGGAAGAACTACTAGTTTCCTCCTCCTTCTTCTGAGTCTTAGCTTCAACCTCTTTCTTCACAATAGCCTGTGCCACTCCATCGTTTTTCTTCTGCTTCTTTGCAGCCACTTGTTTTTCGGGAGTTTCTTCAGCATCTCTCTTACCTATACAATCAAATAAATACATGAAAAACAAAAACAAACCAACAAATGAATAGTTTCCCAAACACAAAGAACAATAAAAAACATAAAACAACCAGTTCTCATACAATGAAAATCATTCTAAAAATCTTGAAACTTTATCACACATTACGGATTATACAACAAACACATATTTAAAACTCAAAACCCAACAACAAAAACATATTTAAAACTCAAAACCCAACAACAATAATTATATAAAAATAAATACCTTTCTTTCCAGATTTAGGAGCAGCTACAGCAGGAGCTGCTTCAACCTATGAAAAAAGTACACAAATTTAAGCCATTAAAAACTACTTAAAAGAAAAACACATTAAACCAACTGGAGAATCTTTTAATAAAATAAAAGAAGAGAAAAAATAGTACTTTGGGGTTTGATTTCTTGCTTGATTTTCCCATAGTTTAAGAAGACTTAAGGAGATTTTCAAAACTGACTTATGATTTTTATGGGATTAAAAGAGAGATATAAGAAACAGCGGCTGAATATCAGCAAAAGAAGTTACAAAAACCCTACTTCAAAGAGGATATTTTTGGAGTTTGGAGGTTTAGGGTTTTGTGAGGGGAAGAGTCGATAGAAAGTGAGGATTATATAGTGGTGGGTGTCAATGTGTATTAAACATTGCCAAAGTAGGTGTTAGGGTTTTTGCATGTCCGCATCAAATTGAAGCGGTTGAATTGCACGTGCAAATGACAGTGCTCAACCGGGCCGCCCTGCCTGACCCGGGTGGCCTGATTTATTTTGGGATAGGCTTCTGTTTAATATTTTTAATTTTCGGTCAGTCCGGCCCGTTTTATTATGATGTTTAATAAATAATATATTAATAATTTTATATTGATGTTTGTATAGAGAGGTAATCATGGGCCCGGGCTTGGCCCAGTTTAAAAATATAAGTTTAAAATTTTGCTCAAGCCCAGCTCACCCATATTATTTTTTATATAAAAATAAATTTAAAAATTATAATACATCAAATAAATTAAAAATATTAAAATAAATATTTTCCAACAAATTTAAACTAAATTAAAAAAATCGTACTTAAATAACACTAAGATAAGTGTAACTTAACGAGCAAAAGTCTCTAAAATAGTAGCAAAATTAACTATAAAATAAGAGTTATACAATATCTAAATAGTAAGAACAAAATAGTAGCAGTATAATAGTGAAATAGCTGCAAAATAATGGAAAAACAATAGCAAAACAACAACAGTTTTTTCTTTACAAAGTCAAGCAGAGCTAAGCTCGGGCTAAAAAAAGCTTACTTGAGACCTAACTCATTTTCTAAACGGAATTTTTTTTTGTCCAAACTTATTTTTCGAGCCTATATTTTTGCTCAAACCCTCTCACTTTTTGGACAGACTCCCAACTCAACCCAAGATCAAATTTATTTATGTGTTTTTTAATTAAATTTAAATATACAGCGTAATGGATCATTGGACAGCTCAAACTCAGGCTTAGAAAAATTTTGGAATCAAGCCTAGGTTCAACACAACGCATGAAAACTTCTTACAGTCTCCATAGTTACTAACGGTGGGTATTCTTTTTGAATATATTCAGGCAATTAAATGAAAATGCAATATTATAAGTGAAAATATGTATGAAGTCTCTATTATAAGGACTATATTAAATTAGTTAATTTATTAATAAATAAAACAATTTAATTATAATTTTGTTATAAATAATCACATAAAGCTAAATTGAAATAGAGTTAATATTCATTGTTTGAAGAAATTACATAAAAATTATTATTTTTAGTTTAACTTAAAAAGCATTCAATTAATGCTCCTTTTACATTTTTAAACTTACTGTTAAATAATTTAATATACTTTAATTATTTAATACCATAAACTAAATGCATCACACAGTAATAAAACTAGTACAACATACCTTAATTTCATTGATAGTTAATTTTAATCTCCTTCATCAATATAGTTATCATTAAATTTAAATACATATCTCGATATTAATTTTAATATTACTAATATAATATTCAATCGCACTCCTATATTAATTAATCACATCCACTATATTATTTTTACCATGTTGAAGTCAATCTCACTATCCTTCCAAATACAACTTAATGAGCATATCAAATGGCACGGAATGTGGCTTTCACACTCCACCAATCCTGCAATGAAAGACCATAATGTTGTTGGACAGACAAAATGGACATCCTGCATATCTGCCTAGCCAAAGGAATTAACCAATCATTCTGCATAATCGACATTAAATTTTAGAATGTTTAATTTAAAATTTTAAAGATTTAATTAATATTTTAAAATTTTTAAAGGGTTTGATGAGAATTTATAATAATTAAGATTTATTTTAAAAGAAGAGTTAAAATTATCAAAAAAAATTAAGAGACTTAACTAGATTTGTAAAATTTTAGGAAACTAATTAAAATTTTCATAAATTTTGAAGTAATAATAAATTTCCGTAATATATAAATATTAAGCGTAAATTATGTAAATGGTGACCCAATTATGCTTATATTTTTGTTTTGGTCATCTAACTTTAAATTTTTTTTATTTAGGCCTTGACATTTGAATTTGTCTTTGTTCTGGTCATCTGCTGTTAAATTAATAATGAATAGCCTTTATTTCTAATAGGTATAATAACATATTTAGTCCTTAATACTTATATATTCTATCAATTCGATCTTAATTCTAAACAATTCAATAAAATCAATCATTCACATTTACAAATTCTATCATTTTGATCCTCAAACTTTCTGATGGCTGTTGTAACAGCCTAATTTTTAGTGGTGTCAGAACAGTGATTTGAGATCACTAAATCCGACAAATGAGTAGGAAATATTATTAATTTAGTGAGTATAAGTTAAATGTAAAGTTAGGAAAAAAATTTAATAGTGAATAGCGTACTAAAAATAAATATTAAAATAATTAGAATCGAAAACGAGGTATTAAGACCTCGAATTTTAATCGAGCCATAAATATTTTTATAAATATTTATGGAGCGTTAATAAGTTAGTATTAAAGTTTCGTCAAGAAATTTTAAAGTTCTGATAGTTAATTGAACAAAAAGGACTAAATTGTATCAAATGTAAAATTGTGAGAAATGATTAAATAGCTTAAATGATAAAGGAAAGAGGGTTTAAAAGTAAATAGACCCAAGGTCTCTTTGGGGTGGACGGCAAGGCATGAAATCAGCAAGAAAATAAGGAGAATTAAGGGCAAAATTGGAAAATTGCAAAATTTACTTAATAAAGCTAGGACTAAAGTGGAATTATCTAGATTTCTCTTTATTTTTCTGCATTCTCATCAGCAAAAACACCATGGAAGAGTTCCTTCAAGCTGGTTTTTCATATTTTTACTTCAATTAAGTTCAATTCTTGATTATTTCTTGAAATTTTTGTGTTTTTGTGACTTTTACAACTAGGTCCACTTGTTAAATTCATTAGTTTTTAATTCTATGAAAGAAATTGAAAGTTGCTATGAATATGTGCTGGAACTATATGATGATTTGGCATGGAATTAGAGCTTTAAATTATTTATATGCTGATTTTATTGAAAGAATTGAATAGAAAGTGAATGTTTAGGACCTAATTGTAAAAGAGTTTGAAGTTAAAGTTTCATGTGGAAATTCTGAATTTCAATAGTTATGAAATAACTTCTAATGTCTAGGAAAAGTATTAATTGAGAAAATTATCTTAATTGAGGGGTTAATTGAGTAAGGACTGAATTGTATGAATTGTGAAATTTGGAGAAAAATGGAAATCAACACTTTGCACTAAAACTGTTTTGGACAGTAGCAGTAGTCTAACTTTTAAAAATCACCAAAAATTTTAGAAATGGAATTAGAAGATGAATAAAATATGAAATTAAAGCTTATTGAGTCTAGTTTCTTATAGAAGAAATTATGTAAGCAATGGAATTGTAAATCATGAGATATGATAAATTTTGTAAGACAATGTCAGAATGATTTTGGGTTCCTCTGTTTTGAATTTGAAAAATCATAAAAAATTGGATAAAAACAATTAGGGGCTTAAATTTATATGTTTAGAATCCTGAATGAGTCTATTTTCAAGAGAAACAAACGAGGACATCATTCGAATTCTGTACGAGAAGATAATTAATTTTTAGTGAAGAAGGGTCGGAACTGTCAGACAGCAGAACAGGGGAGACTTCAATGAATAAACTGTATTAATTGGCCCAACCAAAAATTATGAAATTTTTATGGAAAGAAAACATATGAGTCTAGTTTCTGGGAAAATTTATGGATCTTAATTTCGAGTTCTGTAGCTCAAGATAAAAATGATTTAGTGGCTATGACACGGATGGACAGCTTGAATATTCACATAAGTAAATAGTGAAAATTATGGATGATGTTACTTACAAGTGTGTTATTTATACTAAGGGTGTGGATGGAGAGGAGGAGGAGGAAAAGTAAATATATATATATATGAATGACTTGATCACATGCCCGATTATAATCGATAAATGTTGAATTAGAAATGATATAATGTTTTATTTGGAATATTTATTATGAAATTATGAATATCGTTATAATACAAAAATCGTACTTGTGAGTTTGTATAACTAAATTTTAGTGACCATTTGTTAATTTTATGAATTTCATGATATGTTATTTTATATGTATTGATGATAAAATCGCGAATAATGTAAAAACATGAAAATTGAATAAATGATCAAATTGAGCATTACAATTCAGTGACAAGATAAATTGAAGGAAAAGACCATGGTTGGACCATGGCAACAAGTGATAAGTGATAGCTTCGGCTACACTTATCTGATCAATGACAAGTGAAAGTGATAAGTGATAGCTTGGCTACACTTATCGATCAATGACAAATGAAAGTGATAAGTGATAGCTTGGCTACACTTATCGATCAAGACAAATGAAAGTGATAAGTGATAGCTCGACTACACTTATTTGATCAAGGATAAGTGAAAGTGATAAGTGATAGCTTGGCTACACTTATCTAATCAAGACAAATGAAAGTGATAAGTGATAGCTTCACTACACTTATCGATCAAGACAAATGGCAAGTAAAAAGTGGTAGCCGGCTACGATCAATGAAAAGTGGTAGCCGGCTACCGATCATCGACTACTTGATTAGTGAAAATGGTAGCTCAAACTAGCGATCGATGAATAATGATAGCTTGGCTACAAGTGACAAGTGATTTCGTGTAAGACCATATCGGGATAAGACATCGATTGTGATATGTGTATAAACGTAAGACCATAGCTGAGCTATGGCATTCTAGTGAAAAGACCATAGCTATGCTATGGCATCGATGATTGTCGGTGAAATTCGGTGCATCTGGGGTGCAGACCAATTCGTAAGATATTCACTAATTTGAAAAAGTTTGGTAAGTATTACATGGAATTATGTGACATAAGGAAATACGAGTTGATGAGACATGAGCATAAAACCCGATTGATGAATGAGTTCATTTGTGATTATATATTTCTATGCCTTGAGTGTATTATCCGTATGAATTGGTATTCCAAATGAATTAATGAGAAAACTTCTAGTATGAAATAATCTGAGTTCGAAATCATGAAAACGTACCTGAAATACATTGGTATGTCTTGTATATGCTATTTGAATTCATGAATGTGGAAAGTAAATGTATATGGAAATAAGAGATGATGATATCTGTACATGGAATTTATTGATAAATACGTACATCCATGTAATATCCTGAATTAGGGCCTAATCGGAATAGTGATTTCGTGACTACAAATCCGAGATAGAAATAATTATTTTATAATTATTTTGAGGTTTATGATATGATTGAATGATTGTGTGAAAATTTCGTGATGAAATTCTATGCATAAAGTGCTTAAGTTGAGATTAGGGACTAAATCGAATAATTTGCAAAACTTGCATTCTAGAAGTTTTTAGTATGAAATTGCTTTAGAATATTAATGAGGAGGTCTTAAATAGCAATTTGACCAATTTATAAGTCTATGGAAAAAAAAATTTGGACATGGATGGAATTTTTGGAAAGTTTAGTAGTAAGGGCATTTTGGTCATTTGGATATTAAATGAAATTATGTAGTATAGGAAGTTGTAGATAAAACGGAATAAAAATGAGGTATCGAGACCTCAAATTCATAAACCGAGCCATAAATATTTTTAGAAATATTTATGGAGTGTAAATAAGTTAGTATTAAAGTTTCGTCAAGAATTTTTAAGATTTCGGTAGTTAATTAGGTGAAAAGGACTAAATTGAACTAAGTGCAAAATTGTGAGATGTGATTAAATAGCTTAAGTATTTAAAAAGATGGATTTAAAGAGCAATTAGACCCAAAGGTTAATGGCTGGACGGTTTGGGTATGAAATAAGCAAGAAAACAATGTGAACAAGGGACAAAATTGGAATTAGCATAAAAGTTAATAGTTAAAAAAATGATGTAATTGAAAATCTAGACATTTCTTCATCTTTCTCAGCCAAAAACGCCGTAGCAGGTCTCCTATGCTGGTTTTTCATATTTTTGCACCATGTAAGTTCAATTTTTACTATTTCTTAGTAATTTTATGTTTTGTGACTTTTACAATTAGGTCCAATCATCTAATTCATTAGTTTTTTATTTGGTGGGTGAAATTGGAAGTTACCCTGGCTGAGTAAGGGCAGTATATGATGAATTATTATGAAATTGAAGTTCTAATTTCATATTAAGGTTGTTTTATTAAGTCATTTTGATAGAAAATGGTATTTAGGACCTAATTGTTAAAAAAGTTGTAAATTAGATGTTGGTGTTGAAATTGAGAATATCAAGGGTTTTGAAATAATTTATAATGATAAAATAAAGTGTTAATTGAGAAAAAAAATAGTTCAATTGATGGGTGAATTGAGCAGGGACTAAATTGTAAAAACTGTAAATTTTAGGGTAAAAGTGTAATTTTGAAATTTGAACAGAATAAATTGTGAAGTGAAATAGAAATCAAATAAATGCTAATGAGTAGAAATAATTTATATTATAGATCAAGAGAAACGAGATTCAAGTCGTGATCGAGGAAAAATAAATAAAGTTTACGAGGAATAGGCTCGATTGCTAATATTTTATATCGAGGTAAGTTCATATGATTTTTAATAATGCAATGTGTAATTTAATGTTTTGAAATGAAAATTTCATGAATGATATAGTATATTATTGCATATAAAATGTCATTAAATTGTGATAATTGTAAAATGATATTTGAATAAAAGTATAAATTAAATGGAACAACGGACTTGAGTACTTTCATTCAGTGGCTAAGACGAATTGACGGAAAAGACCATGGTTGGACCATGGCAGCATGTGAAATGTGATTTCCGTATAAGACTATAGCTGAGCTATGGCTTCGGAGAAATGTGATATGTGCTTCCGTATAAGACCATATCCGGGATATGGCATCGGTGTGATATGTGCTACTGTATAAGACCATATATGGGATATGGCATCAGTGTGATATGTGATCCGTGTAAGACCATGGCTGGGTTATGGCCTCGGTATGTGATATGTGACTGTTGTTTCAATAGGGTCGGAAACGTGTAAATTATTGTACTAAAAAATCACACAAAGTTCAATTCCGAGGGAAGAGAGGTGGATCACAAGGATCTCTTAAATACCAAGTCTTTCCTTAGTCAGAATATTCCTTCTAACGTAATTTAATAGCACAATTAAATACTACTATTATACCCTCAAATATTGAAAGAAAAATAGGACAAAAAGAACACAAGAGTTTTAACGAGGTTGGTAAATTATACCTACGTCCTCGAGCACTAACACCGGATGATAACTTTACTATCTCCAAAATATTACAAACAAATAGAATTCCTTAAGAATTCTCAAATGGGAGAAGAGAAAACTAGAGAGAAAGATTGGTTGGGATGGTTGAAATGAAAATGAAAAGGCCTATTTATAGTTGAAGTTCGGGGACTAACTTGCAAATGGCCTAAAAATTAGGGACCAAAATTGCAATTATCCCATTCAACTTTTCAACATTCGGTGCAACTTGCTTCACCTTTTTAACAAGTTGCTTCCTACCTTTGCTTCCTACCTTTGTTGACTTTTCAACAATCTCCACCTTGAAGATTTGATTAGGATAATCGCATCTTCACACACTTCCTTCAACTCCCCAAATTCGATAAAGTTATCTTTTGTAGTGCCTCCAAATGCGCTCTCGAGCGCCATACACCTGAAGGTGCTCAAATTCTCAGGATGTTAATCAAGTTCAAACAATGATTAAACTTGATTGTTGTTACCACTTTGGTCATCATATCTGCGGGATTATCTGCCGCCGGAATCTTCAAGTAGAATTTTCCTTTTCAAAGACTTCCGTACAAAGTGATATCTTACGTCGATATGCTTGGTTCTTGAATGATAGACTTGATTTTTGCTAAATGAATAGTGCTCGACTGTCACAATATAAACTTATGTGACTTTGAACAACTCCCAAGTCTTTCAACAATCCATTAAGCCAAATAGCCTCCTTAATGACTTACAGAAGCGCCATATATTCCGCACAGTAGTAGACACGACTCATCAGTATAAGGTAGACTTCCAACTCACTGGGGCTTTCGCAAGAGTAAGCAGATACCCGTAGTTGAGCGACGTTTATCTAAATCACCAAAGAAAGTCGGAATCAACATATCCGACTACAAACCGACCAAGTGCTTCATCCTGTTCAAAATTAAACCAACATCTACGGTTTTTCAAGATATCGTAGAATCCATTCACTGACTTGCCAATGTCCTTTTCAGGATCATGCATATACCGCTCACAACTCCAACGACTTGTGAAATGTCGGGCAGCGTACACACCATCGATACATCAAACTCCCAACTGCATTAGCATATGGGACTTTTGCCATATATTCTCTTTCTTCTTGGTTTTGGAGATAATTGAGCACTAAGTTTCAAATGAGAAGCAAGTGGGGTACTTATATGTTTAGTGTTTTCATTTACACCAAAACATTGTAATACCTTTTTCGAGATATTGCTTCGATTCAAACAAAGCTTGCCTCTCTGTCTATCTCTACTTATCTCCATGCCGAGAATCTTCTTGGCCTCACCTAGATCTTTCATCTCGAACTCTTGATTCAACTGAGCCTTCACTTATCTATCTCTTTTGGCTCTTGAGCGATTAACATATCATCAACATACAAGAGTAGATAAATGAAAGATCCGTCATGCACTTCAGTAAATACACACAATTGTCATATTTACTTCTTGTGTATACGCTTTTCATAAAGCTATCAAATCGCTTGTACCATCGCCTCGGGATTGCTTCAATCCATATAGCGATTTGTTCAACTTACAAACCCAATTTCTACCACCAACATCTCTGTATCCTTGAATTTGAGTCATATAGATCTCCTCTTCTAACTCACCATGCAAGAAAGCCGTCTTAACATCAAGTTGAGCTAGCTCCAAATTCAACTGTGCTACCAAGGCCAACAAAATTCTAATGGAGGAATGCTTCACAACAGGGGAAAATACATCATTGTAGTCAATTCCCTCCTTCTGAGTGTAGCCTTTAGCTACCAACCTTGCCTTGTAGCGAACATCTTTCTTGCTAGGAGATCCATCTTTCTTTGCGAATAGCCACTTGCATCCGATTGCCCTTTTACCTTTCGGTAATTGCGCCAACTCCCAAGTATTGTTCTTCAGGAGAGATTGCATTTCTTCATCCATGGCGCTTTTCTATTTATCACTTTCTAAGCTTTGCTTTGCTTTTTGATAAGTGATAGGAATATCATCATCAATAACGAGAAGGGCGTAGGCCACCATATCAGTAAATCGAGCAGGTTTACGAATTTCTCTCCTTGGCCTTGCAACTGCAACTGGTTCTGGTGTACTTAATGGTTCTTGGGTCAGAACCTCTTCAACCTCTAATTCCTCCATTGTGGTTGGAGAATTAGACTTGTTAACTGGGCAAATCCCCATCTGCTCAAACTCCACCTGGTTTGGAGTACACTCCACCTGCTGTGGAGTATCGCTTGTCTGAATTTCTTCATCTGCTACCTTTTTCAATGTGGCGATTCATCAAAGGTAACATCTCTCTGAGATCATTTTCTTTGTGCTTAAGCACCAAAGACGAAATCCCTTCACTCTAGAAGTGATTCCCATAAAGAGAGCTTTCTTTGTCCTCGGATCTAACTTTGACTCCTTCACATGGTAATATGCAGTGGATCCAAACACATGTAAGGAATCATAATCAGAATGGCGTTTTCAGACCATACCTCCATAGGAGTTTTTCTTTCTAATGCAGATGATGGCGAACGATTAACAAGATGGCCAGCGTATGTCACAGCCTCAGCCCAAAATTGCTTGCCCAACCCAGCATTGGACAACATACATCGAACTTTCTCTAGCAATGTTCGATTCATACGCTCTGCCACTCCATTCTGCTGTGGTGTATCCCTAACTGTGAAGTGTCGAACAATACCATACTCTTGGCACACATCGAAGAACGGATCACTTCTATATTCCCCTCCATTGTCCGTCCTAAGCCGCTTGATTTTCTTGCCAGTCTGGTTTTCGATCATAGTTTTCCATTTAAGAAAAACTCCAAGCACTTCATCTTTAGTTTTCATGGTATACACCCAAACTCTTCTGGAAAAGTCATCAACAAAAGTAACAAAGTAGTGTTTTCCTCCCAACGAAGGTGTTTTGGAAGGCCCCCACACATCTGAGTGAACATATTCCAAAATACCTTTTGTATTATGGATAGCGAGTCTTAATTTCACTCTCTTTTGCTTTCCCGAACACAATGCTCAAAATTTTAATTTGCAAGCCTTTGCATCTTTCAACAATCCTTGCTTTGCTAGAATTTGCAAGGATTTTTCATTGGCATGTCCCAACTTCATATGCCACAACCGCATTGAGTCCAAGTCTTTGTTCTAGGAAGGCAATGATTGCTCCAATAATGTATTACCTTGGTAGTAATACAAGTTATTTTTCCGATGCCCTTTAATATCACAAGTCGCCAAATGTCACTTTCAAAATCCCATCTCTCATAGTAACAACCTGAACCATTGGATTCCAAGGCTCCCAATGAGATGAGATTTTTCTTCAAACCGGGCATGTACCGAGCGTCGATTAGAACTCGGTTGATCCATCTTGATTCTTTAATTGGATTGAACCTATCCCAACAGCTTTACTGAGCATTGTCATTGCCCATATAAACAACTCCTCCATTTAGTTCTACTAAATCGAGAACCACTCCGGTTAGGGACATATGATAGGTACAACCCGAATCCAATATCCACTCATCCGAATGGAACAGCGATGATGATGCAACCATGATAGTTCGAGTCACGGTATCATGCTTTACAACACAAGCATCTACAGCAGACTTTTCCTTATTCTTGACTTTGGACAATTTTTCTTCCGGTGGCCTTTCTCATGACAAAAGGCACATTCATCTTTCCGAGTCCGGACTTTGACTTTGATCTCCCTTTTGAGTTTTCTTCCGAGTGTATGAACGACCTCGGACTACTAAAGCTTCAGTATCTCGATTGAGTTTTTCTGTTTGTCCTTCTTTCTCTGTTCATAAGCGTATAAGGCCGCATGGACTTGGTCAAAGATATATCACTCCGCCATGAAGTAGAGTAGTTTCTAGAACTCAAACTCCTCGAGAAGTGACCCCAACAGCATCAAAGCCAAATCTTCATCTTTGAATGTCTCATCCATATTCACAAATCGGTGACTAACGATTAAATTTGGTGATGTGATCATTCATTGTGGTACTTGGGACGTAAGTGAAGCGAAACAGTCTTTTCTTTAAGTGGAGCTTATTTTGACTGTTTTTCTTCAAAAAAATTTCTTCAAGTGCCACCCACAACTTATTTGCAGAAGTCTCCTTTGAAAAAGCATACCTCTGCTCTCGAGAAAGGCATGATCGAATTGTGCCACATGCCAACCGATTGATCGCCTTCCAATCTTTCTCCTGTACATCATCTGGTTTTTTTTCATCAATGGCAATGTCTAGACCCTGTTGAAAAAGGGCATCTAGAACCTCACTTTGCCACATACCAAAATGGCCCGTGCCATCAAAGATCTCCACGGCCAATCTTGCATTTGCAATTGTCGGTCTTGCCCACATGGACGATGTTGAAGCTCCTACACCGACCGTTTCTCCATAATCTTTCAATATACCTAAGGAAATCTTTTCTGATGTGGAAGATCAGTTTAAACTGCAACCACAGAGCATACTACGATTAACCTTCGGCTCTTGATACCACTTGTTGTTTCAATAGGGTCGGAAGCGTGTAAATTATTGTACTAAAAAATCACACAAAGTTCAATTCCCAGGGAAGAGAGGTGGATCACAAGGATCTCTTAAATACCAAGTCTTTCCTTAGTCAGAATATTCCTTCTAACGTAATTTAATAGCACAATTAAATACTACTATTATACCCTCAAATATTGAAAGAAAAATAGGACAAAAAGAACACAAGAGTTTTAACGAGGTTCGGTAAATTATACCTACGTCCTCGGGCACTAACACCAGATGATAACTTTACTATCTCCAAAATATTACAAACAAATAGAATTCCTTAAGAATTCTCAAATGGGAGAAGAGAGAAAACTAAGAGAGAAAGATTGGTTGGGATGGTTGAAATGAAAAATGAAAAGGCCTATTTATAGTTGAAGTTCAGGGACTAACTTGCAAATGGCCTAAAAAATTAGGGACCAAAATTGCAATTATCCCATTCAACTTTTCAACATTCGGTGCAACTTGCTTCACCTTTTTAACAAGTTGCTTCCTACCTTTGTTGACTTTTCAACAGTGACTATGTGCAAGACCATAGTTTTACTATGGCATTGTGATAATGAGGTACTCAATTCCGTAATCGTTCCCTAATTTGATTATGAACGAAAATGTAAAATGGCCCGAAAAGATTAAGAATTGGTGAATACTATGAAAATGACACGATTTGGAATAAGTTCTTGATACTTGATGACATTGAGATTATGGATCTATGCTTATGAAGCATAATTATGTGTTCTTACCATGATGGATGAAATGATATTGTATGGATTTAGTGAATAACAGTGGTGAATGAATAAATATGGCATTGGCAGTTTTGGGTTACTGCAGTAGTGTAACTTTTGAAATTCACGATAAATTGTGGAAATTGAGTTAAAGGCTGAATAAAATATGAGATTAAAGCCTGATGAGTCTAGTTTCATATAGAGGAAACGGTACATGCAATTGGACTTTATGTTATGAGATATTTAAATTGTTGTGAGACGAGTCTGAATGACTTGAGATCCCCTGCTCGATTTTAGAAAATCATTAGAAATTGTACAAAAATAATTATGAGTTTTAATTTATATATTTAAAATCCTTATCGAGTATATTTTCAATATGGATAGACGGGAACATCATCCAAGTCCCGAATTATGAGATAAATAATTTTTAGTGAAGAGAGGTCAGAACTGTTGGACAGCGAAACAGGGGAAACTTTAATGAATAAACTGTACTAAATGGATAAACCAAAAATTATGGAAATTTTATGGAAGAAAGGTATATGAATCTAGTTTCAAGGAAAATTAACGGAACTTAATTTGGAGTTTCGTAGCTCCAGAAATAAATTATTTAGTAAATATATCTCGATAAAACAGTTTAGTTTGAGTATGTATAATTGTACAATTGTGGTGTTTTATCTTAAAAGCGTGTTGGTAGTTGCTTATTAATTTCATATGGACTTACTAAGTATTTATGCTTACTCCCTCCTTTTCATTCCTTGTAGTTTTGACAAGCCAGCTCAGAAATCGAAGCGGTTGGAGGCCCACTCACACTATCCGTATACCATCTTGGCATAATGGCTTGTATGTTTTGAGTATGGCATGTATAGCATTATAATCATTTTGTATATATGGTCTTATGATATGGATATTGAGTGGTATGGAAATGCTTGGTAATGATTAGCCATTGGAATGACTAATCATGATCATATTTGGTGTTATGTATGCTAAATTGCTAGCTAATCCATGGAAACCATGAAATAGGCAAAATTTACCATAAAATAGATTCAGACAGCAGCAGTCACGTGAGTTTGAAAAATCATTAAAAATAGTAGAGATATAATTAGTTGATGAATAAAATATGTAATTGAAGAATTATGAGTCTATTTTCATATGGATGGAACAAAACAGGTATATGAGTTATATTTTATGAGAAGTTAAATTTTTTGTGAAACAGGGCCAGAGCGATTTCTGGATCCCTGTTCTGACTTTGAAATTCACCATAAATTGTACAAAGATAATTAGAAGTCATGCTTTATATTTACAGATTCCTTATTAAGTCTAGTTTTATTAGTAACAAACGGCATAGTCATTGAAACTCTGTACAGGGAGATATCTGATTCGTAATACACAGAGGTTAGAGCAGTCGAACCCTAAAATAGGGGAGACTTTAACTAATAAACTGTACTAATTGGCCCAACCAAAAATTCTAGAAAAAATTTTAATAGATAGATATATGAGTCTAGTTTAAGAGAAAATTTACGGAATTTGATTTCAAGTTTCGGAACTCGAGATATGAATTTTTACGTAACTATGACGCAGTTGGACAGCTTGTCCGAATTTGTTTAAGTGCTCAAATAAGTTTAGTAATGCCTCGTGCTCGACTCCGACGACGGTCTCGGGTAAGGGGGCGTTACAATCCAAATTTATATGATAGATTTTAGTGTACATTGAAATTGGGCTCAATAAGTGATTTGGCAATTTAAATCGTGATTGGCAGGAAGAGTTAGTGAATTGCATATTTATGAATTATTACACGTATTTGTCTGAAATACGAGGAAGTGATGGTAATTGATACATGTAAATTTGAGACTATATATATATATATATAAAAACATGGAATATGTTTGATAAATGTGTTCATTTATAACTACGGAATTATGTACCTCATGTGTGTTATTTGCATAAAGATGATATTTCAAAGACTTTAGTGAATAAAGCTTAAATACGAAATAGTATGAAATTGAGACAAGTTGTTATGAAAATGTATTTAAATTATCTATAAGTGTTTCGTGCTTCTCGGTAATGCCTCGTACTCTATTCCAGCGACAGATACGGGTAGGGGTTGTTACAGCTATCGATTCCACCAATATAAACCTACACCTAGTTTGCAAATTAAAGCAGTATAGGGAGTAGGGTCGATCCCACGGAGATTGGAATTACTTAAAATTGTTTGTTTCTTGACCAGATTAGTGTCTGGGCAGTTGTCGTGCCCGCGACGTTTAGGGGGGAAATAAAATATGAAACCTGAAATAAACACAAGAAAACGTAAAAAGTAAAAAGTAAAAGATGAAATAAAAATAAATAACAAAATAATTTAAAGGAAAATCAATAAAACTTAGCTCAGCCTTAAGCACGGGTTTTCCCGTCTTTGACCCGTTCCTCGAAATTAGGTGAACTCCTCTTTTTCGATAAGCTAGTTATAGCTACCAAGGACGCCTCGGACACCAACTCTTCCTTGTGTAAATTAGTTATGGAACGTCCTATAACTAACCCTTACCGATCGAACAACCTACGAAACGTTCGTGATTTAGAACTCCGGCAGCATTGCGTTCTAGAAGAGCCTAGCTCGAACCAATGCCCTCAAACGTTGAGACATTTAAATCCGGTTACTACTTCCCTTGACGGAACCAAACAGCAATCCCCACTTGGCACGCCAATGTGTTCACGGAAGACCAATTAGACAATCGATCCATTCGGAATTCCAATCAGACGTCTAGTCACACTAACTCAAGCAGCGTCTTTTTGACTTAGTCTGTCTTGACTTTGTGAGTTGATGAAGTCATACTCTTAATCGGAGAAATAATAAATATCGAAAGTCGGGAGTTAAACAACTTGGGTTCAGTAATCATGGGTATTTTGACGGGTTAACACGGCTTAAAGTGAAAGGGTTTAGTGTGGCATGAATTTAATCATGCTTGAAGGTTATGGAAATGATAGAAATTATATGAAAAAAGGTAGTGGAAATGGATAGGAAAAATTGCAAAGAAAATTAGACAAATTTTGTAAAAAGAAGACAAAATAATCTAATGCTCAATTGAATTAAGAAAAATAAAACAAAGTGGATAATGGAATTCCAAAATGAAATAGGAATGTAAAGACAATTGATTAATGGATAATTTCCTAAGAACTAAACCCCCAATTTATATAGGGTTTACTAAAAATAGCTTAAGAAAATTAATATAAAATCTAAAATAATAATAATTAAAATAAATAAACTTAAAATAGAATTTCCTATTTTGGCTTTTTACAAAGTCAAATTTATGACTAGTCCTTGGCTTGCTCCATCTTTTCGCTTTGGCCCATTCAATAATTTTCTTCTAATTTGGCCCTTTTGATTACTTTTGATCAATTGCATCCCTGACAAGAATTAAATCATAAAAACACTTAGTTAGCAGGATTCAGTTCATCAATAAACCAAATTAAGCATAAAAAATATGCAATTTGACATGTTTATCACTTTCCAACCAAAGCTTTCAGTTTTTAAAATAGAGACATTCCACATCTATAAATTTGAAACCCCCCCAAAAAATTTCTCAACTAACAAGCCGTTCTTTGAGTCAATTATTGATACCAATGAGTTTATCTTGAAACTTTATTTCCTTCTATTTTTTTTTTCATTAATTTTATTGTTTTACAACCATTTGACCGATAAATTTTTGGCTAAATAAAATGATTTTTTTTTATAAAAAAGTACTTTAGATTTATTATTGTTGTTAACAGTATGATATTTCCTTCAAGGTACATAAAAATAACCCTTGACGTTATTATCCATCAATTAGTAAAAGAATATATCTTAGATTCAAGTCAATCTAATAATCAGTATCGAAGAATGGAGAAGAAAGTTGTTTGGATTTTGGCTCTCAAATTCATGACATTCAAAATTGTTTCATGAAAAAAACTAATCTGTAAAAAAGAATAGGAAAGAAAGCTTTCGATTGGTGCAAGCGGTGAAAATATAAAAGGCCATACAACAATGATTATAACATTCCAGCGACTTAAATGAGAACTTTCGAATAGTATAGTGACCATTTTGTAACTTTTTGAAGTTCAGTGACCAAAATGTAAATTGACTAATAGTTTAGTGACCTCTGATGTAGTTTATCCTTATTACTGTTATCATCTATTTATAGATTAGATATCTTAACTGCCCTAAAAACAATGCATTTCCTCAGCCGAAAAACCGTTAATTTTTTCAGTTTAAAATCAACAACCAAACCCCTTTCCATTTTTAAAAATTTTCTCTGAAATTCTCAGTAGCCAAACAACAATGTCTCTTCTCAACGATCTCGTTAATCTCAATCTATGCGACGTCACTGAAAAAGTCATAGCTGAATACATATGGTCAACACTCTTTCTCTATATCTTTCAATTCCCTTTCGATTTCCTCTGTTTCACACAATTTTAATTTTTACACTAATTACTAATGCCTTTTTTCAAACATTTTTCCAGGATCGGTGGATCTGGCATGGATATGAGGAGCAAAGCAAGAGTGTGTTTTACTAATGAAACATTCAAAACTTTCTGTTGAATATTATGATCTGTTTTTTTCTAGAATCGAAATGGTGATATATATTGGTTTGGATATAGACATTGCCGGGACCGGAGTCGGATCCTTCAAAACTTCCTAAATGGAACTACGACGGTTCCAGCACGGAGCAGGCCACCGGTGATAACAGTGAAGTTATTATATAGTAAGTTTTGTTTAAACTCTTCTTCTTTTTTTACTGAGGTATTTCGGTAATCCATGCTCAGTTTAGATCGGACAACTCCAAGGTCTTAAACGTAAAAAAAAAAAAAAGGAATCCAGCAATCAAAACAGTTCAGTTCGGTTTTGGAAAATTAAGGTTATTATTGGAGAAGTCAGTAAATCTTTTTAGGTAGCTAAAATTAAATTAAATATTTTATGAAAGTTAAAAATATTTTTTATTATAAGTTTAAAATTTTGTAATTTTTTAAAAATACAAATTATTTATTTTGGAGTATTCATGTAAATATATAAATTTACTTTTTTTTATGTAATAACTATTAACTTAAATTTTGACTAGATTAGTCCTCAAGCGATATTCAGAGATCCATTCAGAAGAGGAAGGAACATGTTGGTAATCAATTTACTTTTCGATAAAACATTTTAGAATTTTGCTAAGATATTAAAGATAGCTTATGGGGTTAATTTGTATATATATATATATATATATATATATTGTCAATGAACCAATTATTAATTTTATGTATACAATTGCATAAATAGGTGATGTGTGACGCGTATACACCAACTGGAGACCCCATTCCTACAAACAAAAGATTCAACGCTGACAAGGTCTTTAGCCACCCTGATGTCGTTGCGGAGGAGCCATGGTAGTATATATCTTTTCAACTTTGTTAGTAACTTAACCCTTAAACTATACATCAATTTTTGTATTGATTTTGAAAGTTTTTTTTTTATCAGAAATATTCCTTAAACTATAAATTTTGTCTTAATTTACCCAAAATCCTATTAGCCAATAAAAAAAAGTTATTGTTTAAAGATAAATTTACCAATAAAGTTTTTCTTTTACAATGTCTTTTACTTTGTATCTTCATTAACACTTGTAGTAATTTAAAGAAAAAACCTTCAAAAATTTCATTCCAAAATTTCAGGCGTTTATAGACCAAATGAACCAACTATGGCCTTAATTATAAACCAAATGA
Organism: Gossypium arboreum; assembly: GCF_025698485.1. Taxonomy (NCBI): domain Eukaryota; kingdom Viridiplantae; phylum Streptophyta; class Magnoliopsida; order Malvales; family Malvaceae; genus Gossypium; species Gossypium arboreum. The sequence goes on along the minus strand of NC_069070.1, from coordinate 122,258,365 downwards.
ACCAACTATGGCCTTAAATTTATATCTAAGTCTCAATTGGGCTTGAACCCGTGAATCAGCCTATTTTACTATTAAAAGAACATTTTATTATACTAATTTTAATTCGATTAAAGTTTAATTAATTTAATTTTTTTAACATTAATCTTATTATAGAAGGATAATGGATTTTAGCGTACTCGAACCTATAATCTAATATTAATCGAGCTAAGGTTAAATCAACTTAATTAATTTAAATTTAAATCTCTTATAAAATATCCAACTCAAATGAACCAAATGAATAATCCAATATTTAAAGAGACTTATTTGATGTATAAGTTCATATTTGTTTTATATGTATATATATTTGGGTTTTTTTAATTTCATAAACTGGTTAAAAAGCTATCTAATGCCATATTCTTTCAATTAATAGTTGTCTATATTTCAATGTATCCTAAAAATTACTATCTTATTGTACTAATTTAGGTATGGCATTGAGCAAGAGTACACACTTTTTCAAAAGGACACTAAATGGCCTCTTGGATGGCCTGTCGGAGGGTTTCCCGCACCACAGGTAAAAATAAAACATTTAGTGGTAGATTTTTTTTTAACTAAGTTTTGGGTTTAATTAAAAATTTCAAAAATTAAGAGTCTGATAAGAATTGTTTTAAATTGGGATTTTAATTAAAAATTTAAAATTTTAAGAGACATTAATTAAAATACTTAAAAATTAAAAGCATAATAAGAAAATTTTAAAATTTTGAAAGATATAATTAAAAATTCCAAAGGAATAATAAAAATTTTAAAAAAAATTGAGGCCAACACCGCCCTTAGCACCATTACTGTTCACCCCTGATTACATTGTACTTCTTTTCTTTTGTATTACTTAATATATCAAAAATTGAAAATCAATTAGATTAAGATATTTAAATCCGAAATTTATTAAATTTAATTTGATTTTGGTTCAAGTGAAATTAAGTAATTAGTTAAGTTCAATTTTCAAAGCTGAAAAATGCATAATTAATCAAACTAAACCAAATTCTTTAATTTCTAATTATTTTAACTTCTCTATAGTGTTAAAAAAACAATCATTTCGTTTATTTACAATTGTGAAAAATCCCTTAAATACCTTTTTAAAATATTAAAAATAAAAACTTAATTAATCCATACATGCAGGGACCGTACTATTGTGGAGTGGGTTCTGACAAAGCCTTCGGCCGAGACATTGTGGATGCACATTACAAAGCTTGCCTTTTTGCTGGCATTAACATTAGTGGAATCAATGGTGAAGTTATGCCTGGCCAGGTATGTGATTCTTTTTATTCACAAATCAAATAAATTCAGCTTCGATCTATTCACTACAATATTCAATTTTATTTTTAAAAATCAAAATACTATATATAAAATCCAACCGAAATATAGCATATTTATGTGGTGTTGTTATTGTGTAAACAGTGGGAATTCCAGGTAGGTCCAGTTACTGGGATTTCTTCAGGGGATCAAGTATGGATGGCTCGATACATACTCGAGGTAATATATCCACAAAACCAGTTTATTTATTTATTTAATAATCATATTTTGATCTTTTTTCTAAAGGTATTTGTTATTATAACATTTTTATTTTTTTTCATTTTTTTAAACAGCGAATAACTGAAATCGCAGGAGCTGTTCTTTCTTTCGATCCCAAACCTGTTTTGGTTTGTCCCAACTCCCAATGCCTACAATTTCTTTTCTTTTTTCTTTGGCTTTTTTTCTTTTTTTAATCTTTGTTTTATTTTATTCGATTAGGGTGATTGGAATGGTGCCGGCGCTCATACTAATTACAGGTAAAAATTAAAATACCAAACAATATTCTCTATTTTTAATGGGATAGATTACTTACGACAAAATTTTTAAATAAATTTAAGGGTAAATATATATTTTGTTATATGAATTTTATTTTAGTGTTGAAATGGATATTATATATGTTTTTAGGTTAGGTATTTGAATTTGGCATTTAAAGTTTATTTTGGTTCAATTAGGTATTTAAATTTAGCTTTTTGGTTTAACGTAGTATTTGGTTATTTGAACAAATTTGAACTATGAAGTTAAGTTCAAGTATCAATTTGAATAAAAAAGCCAAGTTTAAGTATCTAATTGGACAAAAAAAAGTATCAAATTGAACTTTGAAACTAAGTTTAGGTACCTAATTGGACAAAAAAAAATCTTGAGGCCAAATTCAAGTATAAAAAAAAAGTTTAGGTATCGATTTGAACCTTGAGACCAAGTTTAGGTATCTAATTAGACAAAAAAAAAAACTCTTAATTACCAATTTGAACTTTGAAACTAAATTTAGGTTCCAATATATATTTACCTTAAAATCAACTCTAACACAAAATTAAATCATGACTCAACCTTACGAATAGATAAGTTTATTTTTAAGAGAGGAGTAGACGTGATCATGATTTAAATTAAATAAATTATGACCGTAAACATTTAAAATATATATATTTTTTGTCTCAGCACAAAATCGATGAGAAATAATGGTGGGATCGAAGTGATAAACGAGGCGATCGAGAAATTAAGTAAGCGGCACAAGGAACACATTGCAGCTTATGGTAAGGGTAATGAGAGACGCTTAACAGGTCTTCACGAGACTGCCGATATCAACACATTCTCTTGGGTAAGTCAGCATCATATTAGCAATTTAGCACTCCATGTCTTGGGTTGGACCATGCTCAGTTTGATAAAATTTTGAAGTCTAAGCTTGTTTTTAGGCTGGCTCAGTTAAAAGCTTATTTCACTATTTAAAATGTTCAAAAATTAAAATATACATTTTATAATTAGATATAAAAATATTTTTATTATTATTTAAATTGAATTCAATTTAAATTAAGTTAATAAAATAAAATTTAATGTCCAAACTTAACCTAAATCTGATTGGGTTCAAACTTAATATAAAATAAAAATATTTTATTATTATTCAACCCATCTGACCATTGAACAATTCTAGCGTTAGGGTTGAAACTTAATAGGAAATTAAAATTTCAAAAGAAATTAAAAGAATTTTGAATTGTATTATTTAATTTGGGTTCAAATTGAATTTTATTAAATTTAGATTAAGTGTAATTAAGTTTTTAAAGATTTAAAAATCATAATTATTGGAATTGAATTATAATTTTATGTATATGCAATTAGCTTTTCTGAGTTAATGAAGAAAGCTTTTAAATATTTTTAAAAATTTAAATAACCGATGAACCGGTAAATTTTGTTTTGGGATAATTCGATTTTCGTTATTAATGGCTTTTCCGTAGATTGAACCGTATCCCTTTTGGCTATCAATATCAACCTTAGAATGCATTGATTCTCCTTATAGTTTTGATAGAAAAGGAAATTAAATAGTGGTTGTAATTAAATGTGTTTATAAGTTGTTCAGGTGATATTTAAGTATGATATTAAAATATTTTATATTTGTTTAAGTTCAATTTGGCTCGAAATATAGGTTTAAAATTTTGTTTAAACTTACACGTATATGTAAAATACTAACTCAAATTTATTTTTCCATATTATTTTTAAAAATATTTATTTTATTTTAATATTTAATATTTTTATATATTTTTATTTATTGAAAATTTTATGTAGTTAACATTATATTAATGTTTAACATTAGAATAGTATTATATATTTAACATTAATTTATTTTCTTTAACGTGTTCTAAATTACATAATATATAAAAATAGCATAATATAAAGTACTGTAAACTTAAAAATGGGTAGGGTCAGGCTGAGCTTGGGCCTTGAATGTTCAAACTCGAGCTTGGCCCATATTTTAAACGGGACTATTTTTTTGTCTGGGTCTATTTTTCAGGCCTAATATTTTTTGCCAAATTCTCCCAAATTTCAAGCAGGCCTTTGAGCTTGTGCGAATAACTCGATCCATAAATAGGTCTAGTTGCAATGACACATTGTATTATGTTATTTTGCGTTTTTTTTGCTGATATTTATCATAATTGATTGAAATATTATTTTGTTTGTATTGTTGAAATATTAGGGTGTTGCAAATAGAGGAGCCTCTGTTCGTGTTGGTCGTGACACTGAGAAAGAAGGAAAAGGTAACCATTCTTTTCTTTTCTTCTTTTTTAGATCTCGTCTCTTGAATTTTTTAGGTAAAAATATCATGGAGGCCATTTTATTAGGAGTTAGATAATATTTTGTTCCTTCTACTAAAAAAATAGATAAATTAATTAATAATTCTGTTAAAAACTTTGGTTGTTTCTATTGTTAAAATTTGATTATTATATGTTAATATGAGGTACATGTGACACGCCAAATGTCACAATCTAATTATTTTCATATAAGCTTTTAAGAACGAATTTTTTAACAAAAGAAAAAGATAAAATATAATTTAATTAATTTTTCTTGTTTTTTAAATTTAATATACTTTGCAGGCTATTTCGAAGATAGAAGGCCATCATCTAACATGGATCCTTACGTTGTGACTTCAATGATAGCTGAAACCACCATTCTATGGAAGCCATAAAGAGCTTGAAAATGGAGGCATTGGAAAATCCCACGTCGAACTAAAACTAAATGTTAAATTACTTTTTATTGCTTCGAATTTGCCAGTTAGTACTTTTTATTTAGTTCTTAATTTATTTGTCTGGATATTGTTGGAACAATGATAGCCGAGATATGGTCAAGAAGAAAAAAGGAAAAAGAATCTAAATAGTTAATTGTGGGGTTTTAAAATTTAAATTATTTGAATAATCATTAAATATATTCGATTCGAGAATTAAAAATGCCTGTTAATTCTATATTCAACAAAAGTAGCAAAGATGTTAATTGCTCGGTAATTTATTGGTTTAATACATAAATTGATACTTAAGTTTGACACTCTTTTTAATGTAGTACTTATATTGTTTTTGTTCAATCTAATACTTATATTTGACAAAATTATATATTTTGATACACAAAAGTATGATTGTTAACTTTTAGAGTTGATTTTATAAAAAATCATAATTAGCTAATAATATTAGTAATTAACTTTCATTAAATAAACTTTAAAACCGAATTAGATCACATTAATTGGATTGTATTTGACAAATTAAGCATAAAACTAAACAAATTCATAATTAAAACTAAATTTATTCTATTAACAAAATCATGAAAATTTCAAACATAATAGTTTTAACAATTAGCTTTCATCAAATCTATCTTCAACCTTTAAATACTAAAACTAAAAAGTTAACGCTGTCACTTTCGAGTACCAAAATACATAAAAGCTCCATTTATTTAATTGAAAATGGCTTCTGAAAAATGACTTACTTTTCTAGAAAAACAAATATTTTGAGGTGTTTGGGTGAATCTGTGTAAAATATTTTCTATTGTTTAGTAGATTTCTTGAAAATATTTGATAAAAGTTGTTCAATGAAACAAACATGTATTTGAGATTCATGATTAAGAGTCTAAATGAAATAGTGAATTGATTACAAAGTGATGTTAAGGTGAAATTATAGTAAATAATGAATATTCATGATGTTAAGGATTAAATTGTAAACTTTGTGAAATTTATAATTGAAACAAGAGAAGTGATATGCATGAAATTTTGTTATGTGAAATAAGATATTATAATGAATTATTATGTTAAATTGCTTATATGATGAAAAATAAATTACATGGCAATAGGGACTAAATTAAAATTATACAAAACTTTAAGTGTGAAACAATTTAATATGTGAATAAGAAAATTATGATAAAAGTTTAATAAATGTGTTATGAGATGATGAAATATGCATAAAGTATTATAAAAGTGAAATTGTGGAAAAATACAAAAATTTTATGACGATAAACACTAAATTGTTAAACTTGAGAAAATATGTGGATGAAATAATAGAAATGAAATACATAGAAATTTGATATGTGAAGCAATATATTAAGATAAATTATATGATTAAAGTGTAACAAGAAAGAAATTGGATTTAATATGATTAATTAGTGAATATTGAACTTTTATGACAAAAAACGACTAAATTGAAAAGTTATGAAAGTTTATAAGAAAATATTTGACAGGAGAATAATGTAGTAAAGAATGTAAAATCTTGGTGTTTTGACTTGATGTTCGAATCGGGTAAGGGGTGTTACAGTGAACAGAGCTTTATCAGTTTAGTAAAACATTTTATAAGAATAAGAGGTAATTTTTTATTGTCTGGAAACTATTTTATGTTGACCATCCTATTTTATATGAAACAAACATCGAGAAAGGTTGAAAATTTTTTCATAAAAGCTTTTACCTTGAAGCAAACAGAGCCAAAATTTGTCAAATAGAAGTACTATATCGGACAAAAATAATACAAGTAACACATTAGAAAAAATGTCAAACTCAGGTACCACATTAGAGTGGATCAATGTCCTAGTCGAGTAGAAAAACATACTTTAGATCCAGGTCAATTTGACGATTAGTGCCAAAGATCAAAGTAGAAAACTATTTTGGATTTTGGTTCGTAGATTTCTGATGTTCAAAACTATTTTATGAAAAACATTGAACTGAAGAAGAGAAGAGAAAAAAAAGCTTTTGATTGGTACGGACGATGCGAACAAATAACGCCATACAATAGCTATTTTAACATCCTAATAACTTAAATGAAAACTTTCAAATAGTTGAGTTATACTTTGTAACTTTTCAAAGTTGAGTGACCAAGATATAAACTTTCTAATAGTTTAGTGCACTCAAATGTAATTTACCCAAATTTGTTTGAAACAAGTCCAGCTCGGCCCGACCCATCAACTCCGATACGGTACAGTTACCCCAATTCCTCTCCCTTTCTTTTTTTTTTTTTTTTCCTTCGTACCTTTTATTCCTCAGTTTCCTTTCTTCTTTATGGAGTCTAGCCTCGTAGCTGGATTCCTGCAACTTCTAAACCCTGTCCTCAAAAAGATGGAGCATTTCTTCTAGTGTTTTCCCTTTAGACAGCGAGCTTTTGTTCTTTTGTTTCTCATTTCTGAAAAAGATTTCAAAAAAAAAAAAAACGAAGAAGAGGGATACGAACACAAAGCAATGTCTCGCCTAGCAGCTAATTCCGCTTTCCCTAAATCCAAAACCCTCGACAACAAATACGTAAGTCAATTTCCATAAATCGATCTGTTTTTCTCGAGAAATTATACATTTTTTTCTCGTTAAATTTCCCTTTTTTTTCACTCTTCCAGCTATTAGCTGCTCGTCTGGTTTTAGAATCGAGTGCAAATGAAAAGAAAATTGGAAATGAGAAAGAAAATTTGAAGGTTCAAAATTTTACTCTCAATTACGAGAAAATGAATGAGCGATTTTTCTAAAATATGATTTGACTGATGCAAAAGTTAATGTTCATTTAAAACAAAAACTCTTCGAAAATTGGAAGCTAAGTTTCTTCTGTGATCATTTTATTTTGTTGAATTATTCGTTGTAGGAGTAGTTAGAGCATACACCTGAGAAAAATGAAAGATATGTTGAAGCTTATATATTGCGTTTTCCTTTTCTGTGTAGATGCTTGGAGACGAAATTGGGAAAGGTGCATATGGACGTGTTTACAAAGGCTTGGATTTGGAGAATGGAGACTTTGTTGCAATTAAACAAGTTTCTTTGGAGAATATAGCTCAGGAGGATCTCAATATCATAATGGTTTGATTTTCTAGTCCTTTTTGCTCTAGAGTTTCTAAATTTCTGAGTACTTAAATAAAATACATGGTTTCACAAGTTCACTAGGATGGCCTCTTAGTCATTTTGGTTAGCCCATTAGTGATAAATGGTAATGTTCCGTGTATTTAAACTACAGATGGGTTCAGTCACTTTACACAGCTTTTGACATTTTTTTGGTTATAGATTATACCATGTTTTCAGGGCATAATAATGGACGAGAGATTGTTTGAATATGGTGCTTTTTTTGGTTGCCATGGTTCTTAGTTTTTCATTATTTTTTATTTGACAAAATGAAGCCATGTAACTTCTTTTCTCATGTTAAAGAATCAGTAGTTTATTTCCTGAATATGTACACACGACTTATATTTATAAGCAACACTTTTTGTATCAAAGGTACTTGAGAGTCACAGCATTTGAATTTATTTGTCTTGACCGCTTTCAAGGACCTGCTTATGTAAGATCAGTTTGCATCTTATTATAGAAAATCTTAGTGTGCAATCCATTGGGAGACTGGATTTTAGTATCTGAACATCCTCTGAGTACTTATTGGTTGCTTTTTATTCAAAGGGCTTTTACCATTCTAGCCCTTAATTATGGTGTATTTAACTTAAATGTCCAATAGTTTAAAAAAAGCTTGGTGATAAACATTTAAATTTGGTCCATGGGAATGCTACCTTTGAAGCATGAAATTACCTTTTCCAGTTTCTGTAGTGTTAACAACGCTGACAAGTTGCTCTTATCTTTTGAATGCTCTTGATTGGTGGAATGGCTTAACATTGCAGCAAGAGATTGATTTATTGAAGGTAAATTTTTCCCTCTACTTTTAGTGCTTTTTGAACTTTTCCCTTGTTATAATGCTTATAAGTTGGCCGTGTAGCAACTCTCAATCCCCCCATTCATTACTTGTTGTTTACTGGTCATCTTCCATTCTTCGTGGGAATTGTCTCCTGCTGCTCGGATAATACTAATTAAAATTTGAAGCTCTTTGCAGAACTTGAACCATAAAAACATTGTGAAGTATCTTGGGTCATCGAAGACAAAGGCTCACCTGCATATAATTCTCGAGTAAGAAATCTTACGTTGTGCGTTGCAGTGTTCTGTGAGCTGTTAGAAACTTGTATTACTTCTTTTATTTTTTTGTAGGTATGTAGAGAATGGTTCACTTGCAAACATCATCAAGCCAAATAAATTTGGGCCTTTTCCAGAATCTTTGGTGGCTGTTTATATTGCTCAGGTTTGTTTTTTTTTTTTTTTTTTTCTTTCTTCTGCAATTTATTGATTCATTTTGCTATAAAGTATCATTGGATTGCTACATACTTGTTCAACAGGTTTTGGAAGGCTTGGTTTATCTACATGAACAGGGTGTTATCCATCGGGATATTAAAGGTGCAAATATTCTGACAACTAAAGAGGTAACCTAACAACCATGCCAGTTCTTCTCTTAGTTTTAAATCTATTTCAGGGTCTTTAATTTTTAGTTATTATCTTGCAATAAATTTGAGCATGGCAGCAGAGAAACAATTTGACCTCTCCTTATTTATGGGGCCATTGGAGACTAATTGAATTTGGCCATTTAATTCATATGTTTCCTTTTACTTTGGCTACTTATGTGCTGAGAAATCTCCTAAGATAAATGAAACAGAAGTGCTTGAGCCTTCTTGAGTTGCACACCTGCAGGCTGCTGAATTTTGGGCCATATTTTATTGCCTCAAACCTCAGGGCTCTTGCTTGTGTGTTCAGATGCATTTTAGTCACCATTTTTTCTCGTCTTCACAATTTCATGTTCAAGTTGGTTTTGATGATTGTGTCTTTGGGGTTTGTGGACTCTCTTTGGGTTTTTTCTGACTTATCTTCAATGTAATTTCTCTTTTCAGGGTCTAGTGAAACTTGCTGATTTTGGTGTTGCAACCAAACTAACTGAGGCTGATGTTAACACACACTCGGTTGTTGGAACGCCATATTGGATGGCCCCAGAGGTACCGATGATTGGATTGTGGCTATTAATTGTCAACCTCATTACTTTTGTCCATTTTTTCATGTTTGTTTTTTAAGGTATACATTGGATGTGTTACTTACAGGTGAAGTTAAATTTCAGGTGATTGAAATGTCTGGGGTTTGTGCTGCTTCTGACATTTGGAGTGTTGGCTGTACTGTGATTGAACTCCTTACATGTGTTCCTCCATACTATGATCTGCAGCCTATGCCAGCTCTCTTTCGGATTGTGCAGGTCTGTGCAATTTACTTTAGTCAGTATATAAGCATAAGACTAAATTCTTTGTATTGAGTGGTTCTTTCCATCCTTGATTTATCTCCCTGTTGATTTACATTTCATATTGGGATATTCTTTTCACTGCTGAAGAATGCTTTAGCAAGTTATTTTCTGCCATGTCTTAAATTGCTTGTCTTTATGCATACACATACGTATGTCTTCCTCTCAGGATGAGCATCCTCCAATACCTGATAGCCTATCTCCTGACATTACTGATTTTCTGCGCCAGTGCTTTAAGAAGGTAAGGTGGCAGATAAATGAAGATTCAGTTTTGTATTTTAATTATTGCTTGATCTGTCAAAAGTGTATAATGCTTCAGACATACTTGGTTTATATCAGACAATACGGTTATTAGCGATGAAAGATATATTTTGATGGGAATGACCTGTGTTTTGATCTTATAACTTTGGAATCTATGAAGACCAAAAGCATCCAGCAACTCTCTTGAAATTCTAGAATGAGTAAATATTCTTCTAGTCACAAAATCTTTGGGTGGAATTCACCATCAGGATGAAATGAAATTCGCAAAATGGAAGGAAAATAGAATAGCCTGATAATTTCATAGACTAATTGAAATTCATGTGGCTAAAAGAAGATATGGCCTTCTATCTTGGTCCCATTTATATGATAACTGCTGGAGTTCAATGGTTGTCACCCAATGTGATGATGGTTGCTGATCAGACCATCACAAATCTTCACTTGACCCTGTTAAAGTCTGTGATAATTTGTTAATTTCTTAGACGAGGCTTCGTTGAATTTTCAGGATGCCAGACAGAGGCCTGATGCAAAAACGCTTCTTTCTCACCCTTGGATACGGAATTGCAGACGTGCTTTGCAGTCTTCTCTGCGTCAAAGTGGAACCATTAGGTGTGTATGGTACAGTATGTTTCATGTGTAATGTATTTTGAACGTTGCCTTGGGTTTTTGGTCAGTATTCTGCATTCATGAATTTATGTGCTATGTCGTCTCCCTTATCCGCTAGACACCTACAATATCTGAGCTGGTCAAATAATCAGAGTTTTGATTGATTTTAGTCTAAATTATTTTCACAACCTAGCAACCACATTGGGCTTCCTGTGATCTTGTAATAAATGCCCTCTATATACAGGTAATTGGTTTTAGTTTGGATACTTAACAATACTGCTCAGTGGGTTTTTTGTCAATTTTTTTATACTAAATTATGAGGACGTATCTCTGCTTATAACTATTTCTACTGCAAACTTGCTTCTTATGCTACTAGTGGACTTATCATTTTATTTCACTTCTATGAGACTTTTCCTTGTTCTGGTGTGCCATTAATATTTGATCTTGTTTTCTTTCATATTTTAAGCAGTTCATATAAAATTTTCCAAACCTTAATATTTACAGAGTTGACAACTAAATACTTGTTCATTTATGTTCTATTTAATCCTCTGGTTGTCTATTCCTTGGCAGAAACATTGCAGAAGATGCTGCAGCAGATGCAGAAAGCTCTAATGCAGATAACCAGAGTGCTGGAGAGAATCTTCCTGTGGAGAAAGTGGATGCATCTGAAACAGTGAGAACTTGTTCAGCCTGAACCTTTTCTGGAAGCAAGCCATAGCTAAAGTTGAAAGCTACAGGAGACATAACTTTTTAAAACAAATTTAAAAATTGAGACTATGTTAAGTTGTTTGAAGACTATTGTTTAGTTTTTCATATAGAATGATGCAAGAGGATGTTGATTTTTACACATTAATGACATAGTCTTTTGATTATCAGAGCTCTAGGAAAGAGGTATCATCAACAGAGGCCACTGATCGAAGCAAGTATGATCACGATCATTCTGCAGATAACACTCCTGTTGAAGAAAGAACAAATAATTTAGATGATGATCTACTATCAGATCAAGTTCCAACCTTAGCTATTCATGAGAAACCATCATTACAGAGTAGTTCTGGTAGACTATCTGTTAAGAATGTAGCAGTTGCTCTTGGTTCTAGTCAGCTTCATGATATATCACATCAAGATGAAGCTACGATGAATGGTGATGTTGGCTCACCATCAAGAAGGAAACATACGGAAAAAGGACAGGGAGGCAATTGGGATCAAATTGATAATGAGAATAAATCATTTGCCTTTGGACCTATCACTCAGAATGCTGGTCTGCAAAAGGTGATGCTTCATGAAATGGTGTCAGTTTCTGAGAAAGTTAATTTGTTAGATTTATAACATTTATATTAATTTACTTTTGAACTTCAGTCATGCTTTTCTCTGACATTTCGCTGCATGCCTCTATGTGGTTGCTAGGTTGCATGCCAGTTTAGTTGCATTGTTAGAAAGAACTCATCTTGGTTTCTATTATGTCTTGGACTGTTTTATCTCTATGAAGTATCTTCTTGGCTTGGATGGTTTAGTTAAAGAAAAAAAAAAGATATCTTCTTCTAGATGCATTCATTTATGCCTGTTTTCTCATTGTTTCTCAGATCAAATGAGAGTCATAATGGTGATTGTTCATTTATGCCCTGACCCTCTTTTTCCTCTAGAGAATGTTTATTAGAATTCTGTATTCTTTGAGGTATTACCTATGATTCTCTTTCTGTAAATTCTTTTATCAGTTCTGTGCTTCTATGATTCTGTTTTGTAACATCTCTTGTCAGTTCTATGCACATGGCTTGTCATTTTTTCTGTTCACCTTTCTCACCTTCCTTTTTGGTTTCCTCACAAATGTATAAATGGAACCTTAATATTTGACTCCCACCTTTTTAAGGCTGTGAAAGCTTCAGTGACCTCAAGTGGAAATGAGCTAATTAGATTTAGTGATCCTCCTGGAGATGCTTCCTTGGATGATTTATTTCATCCGTTGGATAAAAATCGGGAGGAAAGAGGAGCTGAAGCTTCAACGTCTGCATCTGCATCTGCATCGAATGTGAACCATGATACTGTGCCTGATACTGGAAAAAATGACCTGGCTAAGAAGTTACGTGATACAATTGCTAAGAAACAAATGGAAGAGGAGATGGGTCAGTCAAATGGAGGTGGCAACCTTCTTCGCTTAATGATGGGCGTTTTGAAGGATGATGTAATAGACATTGATGGTTTGGTATGTTAAAAATAGTCTGTGATCTGATATGTTTTTGAGTGCCATGTTTATGTGATGCTGTCAGACATGAACCTGATGATGTTTTTCTCTTGTTTATTGTATTCCTGTGGCTAGGATTTTGAAGATAAATTACCTGCTGAGAACCTATTTCCCTTACAGGTATGTATCATCTCTTCCAAAAAGTGGACTTGAATTATTTTATCTGTAATGGAACCCTCTTATATAACTTGTTTTTTGGTTGTGCAATACACTCTACCTTTGAGTATATTGAGGTTTTCTAACTGTAGTTTGGCAACCTGATTCTAATAGGTTTAAAGTAACCCTTATGCTGCTGTGCATGTGCAGCTTCTTGTTAAGAGTTTTTACCATTATTAATGGATGTCCCCTATGTGTCTTGCTGTTGATTTCAATCTAGTAAATTCAAATTTTAAGATATTTGTATTGAAATTATAATATATAGCCACTTCTTTTTACTGCTTCAGTGTTCTTTTCTTTGTCTTCTTTGCTATATAAAATTATTTAATTTTCTGTCTCATGGAGAGCAGGCATCTCAAGTGATGGGAGTCATCATCAGTTTGCTTATGCATGTCAAAATCCTATTATAAGTTGCCCATTGCATATACTCCTAGGCTGTGTGAATTCTAAGGAGATTATTTTAGTAGTTTTTTCCTCTTGAGATTTATGACTGAAGTTGTATTTTATTATTTCTGTTACCAAAAGGATAAAGACATGATCTTGTAAGTTACTAAAAATGAATCTGTATTTACTCCGAAAAATTATCCGACCCTTGTTGTCCTTTCCAGCTGTCTGTTATGAATTTCTTTCTGTTGAATTATTTATTTTAAACCTTTTTTTTTTTTGTTATTGTTGTTCCTGGCAACCAAGAGTTTGAAATCTTATTTTGTTCTTGCACTGTAGGCGGTTGAGTTTGGCAGGTTAGTTGGTTCCCTAAGACCCGAGGAATCAGAGGATGCAATTGTTACTGCATGTCAGAAGCTTATAGCGATCTTCCATCAGCGCCCTGAACAAAAAATTGTTTTTGTTAGCCAGCGTGGTTTGCTGCCTCTAATGGAATTGCTTGATGTCCCAAAAACTCGTGTATGTCAATAATGAGGCTCTCTTCCTCTCCCCACCCATACCCCCACCAAAAGAGGGAAAAAAAAGGAAAAAAAGGAAAAAGAAAACCTCCCACTTCCAGTCCTCCTAGCTGGGGAAGGAGTAAAGGAGAAAGTTCTAAATTTGTTTCCTACTTGCTTATGGGTTTGGTGAAACTTCAATTGCAGGTCATATGTTCAGTGCTTCAACTTCTTAATCATATCATTAAAGAAAACACTGATTTCCAGGAGAATGCTTGTCTTGTTGGCTTTGTAAGTTCTACGCTCATGTAGCTTTATTTGTTCACATATAGAAGAGTGGGCAAAGTGTGCTAGTTGTTACATAATTGCGCAGTAGGTTGGGACCTAAAAGAGATTTCATTTTATTTTATTTTTCCCCCTTCATGAATAACAGTGTCATGGCATGCTCAGAACATGTGCAGTCTCCTTGTTCTACACTAATGAGCGATTACCATTAGAACTCCTTAGGAGTTGGTGGAGACTCTCAACTATTAATGAGGCATCTCTGTGGTTTTTAGAATCCTTTGGTTGGCCTTCAGTTGTAATTCGTGTAAATAAAGGTTTACGTTTGTATGTTTCAGTTGTGTGTTTGTGTCACGTTTTGGATTGATCTTTTGAACTGAAATTGATAGGGGAGGGAGAGTGATTATATTGTTGTATTTATACCGTTTTATTCACTTTCAAGTTACATTATAGATCCCGTTGATTAAGAGTTTTGCGGGGCCTGATCGTCCTCGGGAAATTAGGATGGAGGCAGCTTTTTTCTTACAGCAGCTTTGTCAATCAAGGTGTTGAGTTGTCTCTTCTCTTTATTTCAGCTGCTTAATATCATCTTTAATTGACAGAAATTAGTTATACTGACCATATTGGTTCCTTCTTTATAGCTCTTTGACTTTGCAGATGTTTCTAGCTTGCCATGGAATCCCAGTTTTGGTTGGCTTTTTAGAGGCTGATTATGCAAAGTACAGGTTTGTGTGCATGTGTGTTTGTGGATGCAATCCTAGATATGCATTGTAATGTAAGATGATGACTGTTTACCATTTTGGGAAGCTCTAAGACCAAGTGCCAAAAATTAATATTCTCAACTTTATGATGCACTCTATCCCCTTTTTGATTCTTTTACCCCTTCTCATTTTTGAATATTGTGCGTTTAAATGCTCCAGTGTGTTTTGCTTTCTATACTTGAAAAATGCTCATTACCACCTGCTCCTGACACAGGCAAATGGTTCACCTAGCAATTGATGGCATGTGGCAGGTCTTCAAGCTTCAGCGATCAACCCCGAGGAATGATTTCTGTCGGATAGCTGCTAAGAATGGGATATTACCGAGGCTTATTAATACTCTTTACAGTCTAAATGAGGCAACTCGACTTGCAACCATATCTGGTGGGGGTGGTTCACATTCTGGTCCACTCGATTCCAGTCATCCTCTGTTTGCTCAGAATGAGACTCCGTTCTCGGTAACTGATCAATCTGATGTCCTTAAAGCTAGGCATGGAATGACTGAGCATTCCTTTCCAGTTGGTGCACAAGAACCTTCACGGGCTTCAATTTCCCTTTCTCAGAGGTCAGATCCTAACCTGCCAGATTCACGTTATCTTGCTGTTGATGGCGACAGACCTCGATCTAGCAATGGGGCATTGGATGTCTCAATTTCTAGAGAATCGTCAGCTTCCAAAGAGCAAGAAAATTTGGATCGGGCAGAGGACCTTAGAAGGCAGAAGATAAGTAATGCTTTGAACAGGACATCTTTGGACAGACCTCCAAAATTGATAGAAGGTATTTCAAATGGACTTACCACTTCAGTAACTACCCAGGCAGAGCAAGTTCGACCTCTTCTTAGCTTATTAGAGAAGGAACCTCCTAGGCAGCAATTGGAGTATGTGCGCCACCTGCCTGGATTGGAGAGACATGAAAGCATACTGCCTCTACTACATGCTAATGACAGAAAAACCAATGGTGAACTAGATTTCTTGATGGCTGAATTTGCAGGTATCTTCTCATGCTTTAATTGATCTACTGCTCAACGCTTTATGTAGATATTAACAATCTGTAAACAGTTCACTGTATCTTTCCATTATCGCATTATCATCAGTAATTGGTGAAATCCTTGAAAGATGCTTATACTGGAGCTTCCCAACTTAACTTTGAGCTTTTTATGCTACCTTTAAATGAGAGTTATGGTATCTCCACTGAGCTTTTTATTAGTTAAGGTACAATTAATATGCTTATTCAATGCTGTTTCTTTGTGGTTTCAGAGGTCTCTGGTCGTGGAAGAGAAATTGGAGGTGTTGATTCTACACCTAGAATTTCACATAAAAGTAAGAAAGTCGGGCAACTGGCAGTAAATGAAGGAACAGCATCCACATCTGGCATAGCTTCTCAGACTGCATCGGGTGTATTATCTGGCTCAGGTGTTTTAAGTGCTAGACCTGGAAGTACAACGTCATCAGGGTTGCTCTCCAACATGGTATCAACAATGAGCGCGGATGTTGCCAAGGAGTACCTTGAAAAGGTGGCAGACCTACTTCTTGAGTTTGCTCAAGCAGATACAACCGTTAAATCCTACATGTGTAGCCAAAGCTTGCTTAACCGTCTTTTCCAGATGTTTAATCGCATAGAGCCACCTGTTCTTTTGAAGGTACCTAAACTATTTTGGCTTTCCATTTTATGTTTTAGACTTTTTAATCTTCCTGTACACTTCGTCTCACGGTTCATTATTATTATTTTCTTAGATATTGAAGTGTATTAATCATTTGTCCACCGATCCAAACTGCTTAGAGAATCTTCAGCGAGCAGATGCAATTAAGTATTTGATCCCAAATCTAGAACTCAATTATGGACCGCTTGTATCTCAAATACATCACGAGGTTTGCCTTATTATCCTTGATCATTATGCCTAATAATCCATTTACTAGCAAATTTGGTATGTCTGGTTTTCTTGAGTTATCAACTGCGATTATTTGAGACTTCATGCACCTGGTTCTTGTCTTATGCCAATTTCTTAACTTCATCTATATTACTTCCCTCTTTCTGTTTCTCATGGATTTAACATATTGACTGAATTCATTAGATTATATGCTGGAACCCACCTGATGTTTAAAATGGTCATGTGAACTCATGTAATAGGTTATATTCTTACTTAGATCATCTTTAGAGTTTTTAACTGCAACCAAATTAAAGTTTAACTGGTTTCTTGTTACTTTGCAAATTCTGCTTCTTTATTTTCACTCATGAGACATGGATTATTCTATCTTCTGCCGCCCTTTTCCAATCCAAACATCGTCAAGCACACTATTTTTTTTCGTTAATTATGTTTTTAATTCTTGCTTTTGACATTTTCTATTTCTAGAAGACCAAAGTTTTACTTGCATTATGCTTGGGGTGAAATACTAGAAATTAGCTTTAGGGAGCTAAATATTGAGCCTTGTTGGTAGCGTGTACTGTGCCATACAAGCTTCAGTTTTTGTGCTACTGGTTAGCTTATTAGTTACTGTATTTATTCTCCTTTTTGTACTCTTCTGCTTGGTAATTGGCATCTGATTGTGTATATTACAGCTTTAACTCTTATCCTATTATGATTGTATTCCTCAGTGCCAGTGGGCAGGAAGACTTCTCTGAGTTGACAATCTTTTTCTCTTCTGAAGGTTCTCAATGCACTATTCAACTTGTGCAAGATAAATAAGAGGAGACAGGAACAAGCAGCAGAAAACGGAATCATTCCGCACTTGATGAATTTTATCATGTCAGATTCTCCTTTAAAACAACATGCATTGCCGTTACTGTGCGACATGGCTCATGCATCAAGAAATTCAAGGGAACAGTTGAGGGCTCATGGTGGATTGGATGTGTACTTGAGCTTGCTTGACGATGAGCTTTGGTCTGTGATAGCACTAGACTCGCTCGCTGTTTGCTTGGCTCATGACAATGACAACCGCAAGGTGGAACAAGCTTTGCTGAAGAAAGAGGCAATTCAGAAATTGGTGACATTTTTCCAATGTTGTCCGGAGCAACACTTTGTTCACATATTGGAGCCATTCTTGAAAATCATCACGTACGAGATGCTACACCCAATGATTATTTTTGTAGTTCTTTTAAGAGCTTGTGCTATTTTGACTGATTAGATTATTGATGGCTAAGAACTGACATGAGAACATCCTGAGTCATTTCACTGTTTGAATTGGCGATGCTGAATCTTCTTTATATTAGACTGGCATATATCGAATATTTAGTTCTTGATTTAGAATTTGCTAACTTGTCCCTACTTATTTCTGGAATGCAGGAAATCATCCCGAATTAACACAACATTAGCTGTTAATGGTTTGACGCCACTTCTAATCTCAAGGTTGGATCACCAGGACGCCATTGCTCGTCTTAATCTACTTAAATTAATTAAGGTCAGTATGATCCTTTTTATTGTCAGAATCTGCATGGCATCTATTTTCTATACAAATTATTTAACTGATTCCAAATCCTCGAGTATAAATTTGTTTCTTGAGGTCCATTAAGATTGTCCATTTTCCTGATACATACCATACGGAAGCTCCTTGAGGTCAGCTAAACAAATGAACATGCATCCCTTTGATAGTCACTTAAGTGGTGGAAACTGTTGAATAGGAACCTTTACTATGCTATGTGAGTTGGAAAATATAGAATATTTTTTTGAAAAATCTGTATTCACGATATATCCATGTGAGGGTGTGTAAATATATATTTTAAAAAAAGGGGAAAAATAGGGGTAGTTTACTGACTGTATATTAACTCAAGCACTTGAAAAAAGACTAGTATACCATTGTGCAATTGTGGTTCATAACTAGTTGCTTAGTGATGCATTAAGAGGAGATTTATCATGACTAGTTCCGATATAAACTTTTTGGTGTTGGCAGGCTGTTTACGAGCATCACCCAAGACCAAAACAACTAATCGTGGAGAACGATTTACCACAGAAGTTAAAGAATCTAATTGAGGAACGGAGAGACGGGCAGCGTTCCGGAGGCCAAGTGTTGGTGAAACAAATGGCTACTTCATTGCTTAAAGCCCTTCATATTAACACAGTCCTGTAAATTTACATGTGTTGTAAAAACTTTCCTGGTTCCTCCCCTCCTTATGTATATTGTTTTAATTCTTTAGGAAGGATCGGTTTGGTTTTTCCACTTTTGTTTTCTTTTTTATTTGTTTGGCCAATTTATTTATTTGGTCCCTTTAGTTTGTCATCAGTGTTTAGGAAATGATTTTGTTTTTGATTGGGTCAGTAAATGCCTTTTTCCCGCCATTTAGCCTTAAAAGATTTGTATCATGTTCGTGTTATAATCGTGTTTTGAGCTATTTTATTATGTTTATATAATATTGAACAAGTTAATAGGTCGGGTTATAAAGATTTTGGTATGCTCATGTATGTGTTATATGGCAACTAATGTTACCGGTTTTAGTTATCTAGTATGCTGTCTTATGGGTTTTGGTATGTTCATTTCCATTTTTATTATTAAAAATTAATCTTGGACATGATCATAGAACAGAATACACGTGATTTGTCAAAATAGATGAAATTTAAAAAAAAAAAATGATTTATTCTTTTTAACTGCAAGAGATTAATTTTATCATTCATATAAGGTTTTTAATAGGAATATTTACAAAACCATTTAATTTGAAATCAAAACCTATTAAATTGACAATCCAACTATACAAAAGAACGAATCACAAATGTTTTTTGTTTTGAGATAATGCTTAACAGTAATCATAATCTTTCCTTTATTCATAAATAAAAAATAATGTACTACTCAAATTTAATATCCATACTAATCAAACTTGAACAAAATGTTTTAAATAATAATTGTTAACAATAATAAAAGCCCTAACTGATTATATATATTAGTGTTTCTTGTTTGTCAGCGGTAAGTGTTTAAAGAACCCTTCACCTACGACGTAGTGTTATACAAATAAAATCAAATGGAAGAAAGATAAAAGACCAAAAAGTACATTACACAAACTCCACGGATTAATGCTCTCAACAATATTTTTTAATCACTCCATCAATCCAAGCACATGATTCTTTTTATATAAGATCAGCGACATTCATCGGCATTTCGTCGATCTGGGTACTATAGTACTGCTCGATATCTCGAAGAATCTTGATGTCATCACTTTTCACAAAATTTATAGCAACACCCTGCACATACAAAAGTGTGACCAAAAACAATTATATCCTCGGCCGAGGCCGATTATGGAAAAATAATAAAATCCAGCAAAGGATATCAAGAATATGCAATATTTTGGGTCAAAAGTCATCTATTGAACAAAAAAGAGAAAGAAATACCTTTCTTCCAAAACGACCTGATCGACCGATCCTATGGATGTAAAGCTCTCGATTATTTGGGAGGTCATAATTTATCACCAGGGAAACCTAAAACAATCAAAGTAAATTTAGTAATTATAAATTGAAAATGAAAAACGGCTTCTCAAGTGATAGAAAATTATTTTTTTTTTCCTTTTTACGAGGTAATAAGACTGGGCTATTATTATTGGCATCGAGCAATTTTTTGTTCTCTGGAAATTATTTAGCCATCTAGACCAAAAAAGGAGAACAAGCGACAGTGAACCAGAAAAAATAAAATGAAAAGCCCCTCAAAAGACTTGCCTGTTGAACATCGAGCCCCCTAGCCCAGACATCTGTTGTGATAAGAACACGGGTTGCACCATCCCGAAACTCTGCCATAATTGCCTCTCTTTCCTTCTGAGGCATATCCCCATGCATTGACGATACCGTAAAGTTATTGCTACGCATCTTCTCAGTTAGCCAATCAACCTATTTCAAAAGCATAAATCACAATGATAAGCCTCAAGATCACAGCATGAAGTCCAAAATCTTGTATCAAAGAATTCAGAAACATGGTTAACGATGATACCTTTCGTTTTGTGTTGCAGAAAATGACAGCTTGGGTGATTGTCAATGTATCATAAAGATCACATAGCGTATCAAACTTCCACTCCTCTCTTTCAACTGCTACAAAAAACTGCTTGATTCCCTGTAATCATGAAAAAACAGAACAAAAGTTGGCATCAAATCCCATATTAGAAGTCGTGGAAATCTTGTTAGCGTAATAACATTATTTTACCTCTAGAGTCAACTCATCACGCTTCACAAGGATCCTTATAGGATCAGTCATAAATTTGCTCGTCATTTCCAAGATTTCATGAGGAAGTGTAGCAGATATCAAACAAACCTACAAGAATTCATCAATTTCAACAACATAAACAGACTCGGATAAGGAGAAAGAAAGAGAAAACAACAACATAAACAGACTCGGATAAGGAGAAAGAAAGAGAAAACAAGGCCCTATGGCTACACATCATATACGACAATCAAGGGGGGCAGTGAACTTGGCCCACTCAAAATGAAAAATTGCTTATATAGTCCCTGTACTTTTTAGGATATCACTAGTATAATGGTAAAATTATACTTTGCCCCCCCCCCCCAATTTTTTTCACTTTTGGCCCCTAAAACAATTTCCTGGCTTCGCCCCTGGAAACAATGTTGCAAGGTAACAGCCACAAGTCAACAAAAACATCACAACAACTCTGAATTTAGGCACGATAAGAAAGTGAGAAAGGCACCTGAAGCTCGGGTGGAAGATGTCTGTAAACATCATAAATTTGATCTTTGAACCCTCTGCTTAACATCTCATCAGATTCATCGAGAATCAATAGTTTAATAGCTCTTGTACGTAGGGTTCTCCTCTTGATCATATCACAGACTCTACCTGGAGTTCCCGATACTACATGAACCCCGTTTTCTAGCTTCCTTATATCTTCACCCACACTTTTGCCTCCAATACATGCGTGTGCTTGTATATTCATGAAATCACCAATTGTCCGTATCACTTTCTCTGTTTGAGACGCCAGTTCTCTTGTAGGTGACAATATCAACGCTTGAACCCTAAAATAACACTACTTAGCATATTCACAACTCATACTTCAAAATAAATTAAATAAATTATAGATTAATCCTAAAAAAAAATTCAAGACTCAAACACCTTCCCTAATTTACGATCTTTCAATAGCATTATTTTTACTCTTTGAATAAGAAACATCTCAAATTTAGGGTTTTAGCTATGAGGTATCTAAAAATTAGGGCTTTTGCAAAAAATTTACATGAAATCGATATCAGAACACATTCAAATCTGTCAAAAACAACTAATTTTAAAACAGGTAAAGAATTGAAATAAAAAACATACTCTCTGCTAGCGGTGTCGACCACTTGACAAACAGTGAGAGCAATCATGGAAGTTTTACCAGTACCAGATTGGGCTTGAGCAATCACATCGCGGCCATTGATTATCGGCATAACAGCTCTCTGCTGAATAGCCGACGGCTTTTCAAAGCCGTAATTGTAGATTCCACGGAGGAGATCGTCTTTTAACCCCATCTGGTCGAAACTCAATATCGGCTCGATTCCTTCCGTCGTCTCGAACACTAGCTTCTCATCCTCGGCTCCCATCCGCCGAGCCGTTCTGCTCGTCGTCGCCGCCGCCATCGCTCGTTTTTTCGGCCTTCGCTAAGCTGTGATCGTCTAGCAGGGAAAGTTAATTGAAAAGAAAATAGTAAAAATAAAAGACTATTAAAAATAGAAATTTAGAACGCGAGGGAATGCAAGGCAAGCACTGTGGTGCGATTGCTAGGGTTTTATTTATATACGTTTATATTTAGGTTTTATTAGTAAATTGGCTTTGAACTATTTCCGATTTTCAGATGGGTCCTTAAAGTTTTTTAATCAATAAATTTCAATATAAAATATATTGTACTATTTAAATTTAATTAATATTAATATATGTTCTTAATTATACCACCAATTTTTAAACTAATTAAAATTTTAATGATATTTTTAACTATATCCTTACTTCTATATTGTAATTATTAAGACTTGTGTTTGTACTCTATTTGTAATAATAAATTTTTCAAAAAATATTTTTATACATATTAAAATATTTAAGTTTAAAATATAAATATATATTTTCACATTTTATAAATATTTTAATTAATTACTAAAACAATAATTAATTATTACATAAAAGCCACCAATTACATATAATTTTGAGATTAATAAAAATTAAAAATTATCAAGAGAAGAAACTGGTGAAAGTACTTGATAAGTTTTTTATTATAGAAACCAAATCGAATTAATCATTTTACTATTAAATGAATTAATTTAATTTTAGTATTATTAAAATAATCGAATAAGATTAATTTTAATAAATTAATAATTATTATTTAAAAATAATATGAAATTATTTTTTCATTTGTAGGACCATAAAAACTTTAGGATATTATCTTGTTAAATAGTAAATAACATTTTAAACAGTAAATGTTACTTATATTTTAACAGCATAAATTGATCTATTTAACAATAAAGGACTAGTTTGATAAAAAATTATAATAAAAGGACTTTTCAAATAATTTTACCAAAAAATTCTACATAAAGCTGGAGAAAACGTGTGGAATCATGTGTACGTAGTCGTACTACGTAAATGTTAAATGCATCAGCGAGGATCTAATTCACTGATAGTAACCTCATTTACAGATCGTTGTATTGAATCCGTGGATCGAGACAAACCCGAACCGAATTCATTAGCCGAATCGGTCTTGAAGTTTCCGTTTGAGACGAAAAACGCCGGTCGTGAAGGTGCAGGAGCCGTTACGGAGTGACTGCTAAGCATGGTAATAATGTCGGACATTGAAGGTCTATCAGCTGCATCTTCTTGAACACATAACAATCCAATATGTATACACTTGAAAGCTTCAAATGTTGGCCATGGATCATTCAATATTGGGTCTATTAGCTCTTCAGCTGTTCCATTGTTCCAATGTAACCAAGCCTGTGACAAAGTTAAGTCATTTAGTTCAAATCGGACCATATATATAGTAGATTTGGTTATCCGTGTATTCGTATTTTGTTCACATATTTTCGCGTATGATACAAATCTACCCATGATGTAAATTTTGAGATATTCATATTTCATATATATAAATATATATGTATATAGGGAGGAATCCATTTACAGTTCTATATCTTTTCGTATATTTTATATGATTAATATTTTAACGATTCAATCGTTATATTTCATATTATATTTATATAGATCATCTATGACAAATTTGACTATTTGTTTATGTAATAAACTTTTAATCGATCAATAAATATTAACATATACACTATTTTAAATCAATATGATAGTAATATAGGATTGTTTCACAATTGTACATGCATGCCAAGTACAATTATATCAATAAATTTAATAATTGGATCATTAAAATATTAATCATACAAAAATATAAGAATGGGTGTAAAACTAAAGTTAAGGATTTAGGGTTGAGTTTTTGAAATTTTCGGGTTAGTCTTGTGTTGGGTCCTTCAAAGTTCGAGTCATTTTAGGTTGAGAATTTCTTTTTGTTTGGGTCATTCAAGTTGGACTCATATTTACGGGTCGGGACACTACAAGTTCGACTCATTTCGAGTTTTCATCCGTTCAAGTTGTTTCGAGTTTGGGTTATTTTGATTTTGGATTGTTTCAGATTTGAGTTTGTTTGGATACTGGTTGAACAAATTTTTTGAGTGTTGACTTTTATAATAAAATCAAGTTTTTAGATAACCCGTAATATAGAGGAAAAGGAAGCACTTACATGGCTTAGAAGGTTGGTTAAATTGCGGAAGGAGGAACTTTTTTGACCGGTTACGATTTCCAGAACTAACACTCCAAAGCTATACACATCAGATTTGATTGAAAATAATCCGTGCTTAGCATATTCCGGAGCCATATACCCACTGCATATACAATGAACAACTTAAATCAAGATATAACATTGCTTAACTGCAAATTTTTGGATAATATTATGCATTTGCTAGCAAAGGTTTTTTGTTGATGTAACTTGATTCTATTGAGAGTTTTATGAGTTTACTAGTCGAATGGTACATAACAAAAATTATGTATTGTTTCTGGTCGGGCCCAAATAAACTCTTTGGTTTTTCATGGTTTTTATTATTTAGACGCTCCAAGAAACTCCCACTTAGTGAATACATTAAGGCTTTCAGTAGATTCGGAAGACAAAATCCTAACCCAGGACAATATCTGATTTATGTGATGTATCACTTAGTTTATGAACTCATAGGACGCTCAACAGAGTTGAGACATGTCAACACTTCTAATATATATAGAAAATCATAGATCCATCATAGATCCATGTAAACTATGTATTCTAAGCATAAAATATTAGAAGTGCTAGTGTATCTCAGCTCTGCCGAGTCTTATAAACCCTATATTTTAAGCATAAAATAATGGGAAAACTTACTAAGTTCCAGCAATCCGATTCGTATTCCCTTGAGTTTCACTTTCACCGAACAGTTTTGCTAAACCGAAATCAGAAATTTTAGGATTCATTTGCTCATCTAACAAAATATTACTAGCTTTTAAATCCCTGTGTATAATCCTCAATTGAGAATCTTCATGCAGATAAAGTAGCCCTCTTGCAATCCCAACAATTATTTTGTACCTTCTTTCCCATCCTAGTCTCAACCTTTTGCCCTGATCTGTATAGTATCAAATTTTGATCAGAAAAATAAGATGATATCGTGACTACGAATATAACAAATATTATTATGACGAGCACAAGATGACAATAAATAATACGAAATGGATATTTGATAATATTAGATCTGTTTATTGGCTCAGGGATATATATGGATTTTGACTCTCAAATATCTATATTTTGAATATATTTTCTTTCGTGGATAACAAATCGAGATAACCAAATTAGCTATCCTAAGTAGCTTTAGTTATGTGGATAATGGATAGGATTCGAACTCGAATCTATAATGCAATAATTATATTTGATGTCTATAATGCAATAATTATATTTGATGTCTCTAAATTGATCCTAAAATAGAAGACAAGCATTAATATTGTTTTAGTCGAATTCCTATGTTTTAGATCTAATGTGGAGTATATTTAGAACACCTATATCATACTTCAACGGAAATCAAATTAAAATAATATATACTGACCAAATAAAATCTTGTCCAAGCTTCCATTGGGTAGGTATTCATAAACAAGAAGCTTCTCTTCTTCTTCCAAACAAAAGCCCAACAGCTTTACCAAATTTCGGTGCAGCAATTTTGCCACCAACATTACCTCCGTTTTAAGCTCTGCGAGACCTTGTCCAGAGTTGCTCGATAGCCTTTTTACCGCAATTTCTCGCCCATCAAATAGTTTTCCCTGAATTAAATTATAATTTTATCATTACATTATGTATTTTAAAAAAATTTAAGTAGAAATGTACTATTTTTGAAAAAAATACCTTGTAAACCGGACCGAAACCGCCTTGGCCGAGTTTGTTTTCATCGGAGAAGTTCGCCGTTGCGGTTTTAAGAGTGTCGAGCCCAATCAAGAGAGATTCCATGGTTTTCTCGTAATCGGCTTGAGTTTCTAAGATAAATATTGAAGAATATAATTTTTGAATTTCCATTTTTTTGTGAGCATAATTGAGATTCCTTGGTTTGGTTTTGGTTTAAGCTAATCTTGAACGAGGGAAAAACATACACTTGGCCTTTTCTCTTTGAGTAAACTAAAAATATTATAAAATTTTTCAAAATTTTTCATTTACGTCACCGAGATGTTAAAATCACTGTTATATGATTTTTTTTATTCGTATCGTTTGCACCAATTAAAATAACATCACGGATTTACGAATTAAAATTTAAATAATTTTCTTCTTCGATTTCCGACACTGATTGTCGAAACAACTTGGAACTAAAGTATATTGTTCTAGTCGTCAGTGAGTACTAATCATTAAATGTCACTAAGAATTCGTTAGTCAATCTTTTTTAAAAAATATTAACCACCCAATGAACTAAACAAAAACTTTCGAAGAGTTAAACGACTTAAATAAAATTTTTTAAATAATTTAGTGATCATTTTATAATTTTTTATAATTTAAACTTATATCAAGCACATTTATAAATAAATAACGTTTTTATGGATCCTCCGAATGTATAAAACCTTTTTAAAATAAATTTAATTCTACTTATATTTAACACTCATACTTTACTTGAATTAAGCATTGTGTGTGAACTATAGTACGTACCAGCTGCAGTGTTCTTGGCCTTTCTCCAAAAGTAGCAACAACCAACTACGAGTATCACCAGCAATGAAACCGACGCCATGGATACAACCACAATAACTAAAGGTTTCAAACCACTTCTCTTTCCTGAAAACCATAAGTGTTCGAGTTAAATCTAAAATCGAATTAGAATGAGATTTATTTATTAAATTCAAATTTGATACTTCTCTTAAAAGATAAGTTTATTATCACTCGATCTATTAAACATATATGGTGATTAAAAAAATTGTAAAAAATCTCAAAGATAACTGATGAATTAAGTGAGTTAATTAAATTATGAGTTTATGAGAATCAAACATTTTGAGGGAAATCGACTCCGTTAGAAGAAATTTGTGATGTATTGTTTATTAGAAGCCAATAAATCATTCAACGGGTCAGTATTGTCTCTCGTGAAGATTTTATTTTCTATCTTGGTTGAGACCCAATTGCTTGAAGAGAACGATGAGTTCAACATTTTATCAAGTGTTTCATAAGATGAATCATGTGCCTTGTACATAGTGAAACTGAAATCTATGTCCTATAACATATAGGGGTTGCCACCATACGTAATAAGAGGTGGATCACATTGGAGGTCATGGAAAGCCTGGGCCCTCCCAAATTTTTGGAAAATTTTATTTTTTCTTGAAATTTGTTGGAAATTTTAATTAGATCCTAATTTTTTTGAAAAATATATTATGACACTCTTAAAATGTTTGAAAATTTTAATTATCCTTTTAAAAATAAATTTAATTCCCAAAACTCACCACTGTACGCAATGCACATATTAATCTATGAACTTAATGTCTCTTCATGCACTCAAATTTCAAAAGTGTCAGAAGACAACCCTTACCAAAAACAGTACTAGCCCGTAGAGGAATTCACTATCTCCTAACAACAAGCGACTTCCTAAACTTCTATCGAAGTCTCCCCTCAATAAGATATTAAATGGGTAAAAGTATCATAGAGGCTATTGTATTAAGAGTTAAATTATATTTTTTTTCCTTTACTAAAAAAAAAAAGAGGCAAATTAGTCCCTACATGTTAGATCAAAGAGTAAATTAATCTTTTTGTAAAAAAATTCATTAATTTCTACTATTAAAATTTATTCATGTACGTCACAATAAAATACACGTGGCACGTTATGTGTATTTGTCTAGCTATTTTGACTATATAGTTAATTTTTAACAGTAAAAATAGATTAAATTTTTAACAAAAAAGAATAGTTTGTTATTTGATTTCAATAACTAATTTATTATTTTTTTGATTAAAGAAGGCAAAATACAATAACAAAACTTACCATCAGAAGAACTGGTTGGAACCGAACTTGGCTCATCAGTAGAGACAGGCAGCGGTGGTGGCGGAGACAACATCCCCAAAATCGGCGGGGACGACGTCTGAAAAAATGCATATAACTCAAACCTAAGACTACAACTCATTGTAAAAATCCGAGCACCTTGTTTTTTATCACAACATTGTGGTATAAACCCAATGATCGCTTGCAAACAACTCAAGCAATCATTTTCAGGCAAATCTCTACTACACTGAACCATACCATAAATATCACTAAACAACGAGTAACCAATAGCACCCACAGCAAATTTTGTATCATTAGCTGCCGCAGATACTGATAAATTTTGAAACAAGCTCGCCAATTGTTTGTCAAAAAGATTAGAATCATTTACGTTCATTGTGTTTTTATAGTAAACGATCGGATCATTAGTTGCCATCGAAAAGAATCGAAAATCCGAATACCGTAACGAGCAATTATCATATCCGATCATAGCTTGTTTCTTGTTGGGACAAAACTGAGTGATTTCATCAGATGCAGTGTTGATACATGCTCGGCAATCATTTCCGGCAACGTCGGGTCGGCATTGGACGAGTCCGAAGACGGTATCAGGGTCGAAGCCGATCGTGTTGGTGGCAAAGCCAGTGAGGGAAGCATTTGTGAGGGAAAATAGAGTGGCGTTTATGTTTCGGCTGTATAAGGATCCGTTGGTGTAATTAGCTGCGTTGGTACAGATGTTATACCTTTGTTCATCGGCAAAATTGGCGTAGATTGAAGAAAGAAGTGAAGAAAATACAAGGAAATTTAGTTTAAATGAGATGAGAAATTGCATTGGTGGGGTAAAAAGAATGATTTGGTGATAGTTTTCTGGTAGAATTCACCTGCATTTTTGGTTCAGTTCATGTTTAAGGTAATCTATATAATGTGAATTGATGGAAACTTAAAATAGGATTAATAATAATATATAGGAATAATATATTATTTGGTACTTATATTTAGCTTCAAAATGCAATTTGGTATCTAAATTTTTTTTGTCTCAATTTAGATCCAAACTAAACAACATCATGTGGCACAACATCATGTGATCTAATAAAGAAAAACATAAGCACTTAATTGAGACAAAAAAAAAATCATTGATAACACTAAGGTTTCAAATTGAATGTTGAAGCTAAATATAGATACTAAATAGTATATTAACCCATAAACATAGATTTAGGTACAAATTTCCTGGAAAATTCTCGTTAAACATAGACTATGATCATCGGGTCTTTATCAGCTTTTTTTAAGTGTAAGAGACAGACTCTAACGCGTTATACAAGTATGAAATAATGCAAAAATATAATGAGACAAATTTTTTAAATAATTAATACATGAATACTATATGGGACAATAATAGTATATATCATAAAAATATAAAGTTGTTGACAATTTTACCTAGCTCAAAAAACATATTAATTTATGTAATTTTCTTCTAAACATAACTCCAACAACAAAATCCAAAGAGATGCTGGTTATTTCAAATTTTAAGGCACTAATCTTCTGTGATGAAACAGCAATGTGACAATTATTTATATTTTGGTTAATTTGAATCGAGTGAAATAATTTATATTTTTTGAATTATGATAATTATGAATATAAAGTATTTTCAAGTTTAAATAACTTCAAGTTTAATCGGGATTAAGTGGGTCTTAAATTTAGTTTTCAAAATCAAGTCATTATGAGATTGAATATTTTTAATTTTAATCACTTTAAGTTTTTATTCGAATTATTTTGAATTCTATTTATTTCTTTTATGATCAAATCAAATTAAATAAAATTTAAACTCAAATTTATTGAATCTAATTCTAATTTATTACTTATAACACTAAACTAGCCAGCATGTTCTAAGAGACTACTATTTTTTTAAATTTTTAAATGGAAAATTAGACTGCCAATTAAAATAAAATAAATTAATTTGACAAATTCATAATGAAAACAAATATGATAGTGAATAATGTTAAACTTATCTTTTAGAGCAATTCCTGTTTGAATCTATCAACTATTCTTAATTGTCTTATGCAAAGCTAATTTACTTTGACCTAACTAATTATTAATAAATAAATAAATAAGTGGCATAGATTTTATTTTCACTTTAAATGCTGACTGATTGATAGTCTAATAGACTAAATATTTGCAATTATTTTAATTATAACCTTAACGTATCAAATCATTCACCTCCATTTCAAAACTACTTTACAAGAAATTAAAATATTGTCAATCAATCCAAGATTTTGAATCACATCATGCCTATTTATTATTTATAATTTCTACATGTAATTCGGACTTAAATCCCTTATATCAAATCTAAAAAAAATACTTTTAATATGGTCAAAATCTGTAACCCTTTGATATTGACTCCAATAAAAATTTTGTCTCTTGACTTTGCCGAAATTCTGAGTGTCTAAAGAAGTGACTGGTTAACAAAGTTGAAGCGCAAGCGCCTCGTTGAGTACCTGCTAAGGTGAACAATGCATATTGTAATATGCATGACTCAAACCCATGCCCTACAACATATAGGTCAGTGTTAAGTATGCTACCAATTGAGCCCAAGTGATAAATTAGTAGCATACTTAGTGAACAATGTGTTGTATGCCTACAAATATGAGATTTCTTTGGTTGGTGAGTCGCACCTGTTCTATAAACCTCTCACCGTCACCTTTTCAAGCACTCGTGCTCTCGGCATAGTTAAGAGACAAAACTCCCGTGGAGACAATGTCAACTTGGTTAGGATCCATCAGCTCCCAATGGAAAAGACTTCTCTTGACAAAGTCGACCTCCCTTGAACAAATTCTAATTATAGTTATTCGAATATATATTCATTATACCCATACTAGGCTGTTATGCTATGAGAAACTAGACCCCAAAATATTGACATGATATGATTACACAAGTAATAAACACACACAAAAAGCACGGAATAAAAAAAATAAAACGAATATGCAAAATGACTTAATACAAACTAACATATCAAAATCAAAATTTATATGATTTCAAATAAATATAAAATATCAGACACGAAAAAACACTTGAACCAGACACAAATTATGGTTTCAGTGGGAAGAGAATACAAAACTGTTTCTGACACCATAACGAAAAGTAACATATTGCACACAAGAATTAATAAGGATGGTAGAAGAAAAATTAAGTGCCTAATTATACCCATAATAGTACTTTCGTCTTAAATTAAATAAATTAAAGGAAAAAGAGAAAATCTGATCACACCTCGAGTTGGCCTCTGAGCAGGCTAATGAATCTGCAATCTAATGGCATAGAGATCCAAAGGGGGAACAGCTCCTTCCATAGCTTCTTGTACTAACATTTAATATTTCTCATAGAGATGTTTCTGGTTTATGTTTCCGAATGCTATGAAACAACCACTTCATTGGCAATTTAGGGTCTAGGGTTCTTCATCTAAACACCTAGGGCACCTGCATCTAAAACCGTAATCCGCAAGCAATGCTTGTCTCTCTTCAAATGGAAGGTCCTCGTCTATGTATGAAATGGTCACCTAAAATTGCCATTCATGTAGCTTTTGGTTCTCATTAGGATTTTACAGCTAACTCTTTAATTAACAAGATGTGCGACAGGAATATTTTACCTCCTCTCCATTGCAAATAGGCCGGAGGGCAATAATTGTCGCTTGGCCATCTCTATCCTGGAATTGAAAGAGAAGCAATGAAGCTATTTCTTATAAAAAAATAATAATAATAAACGCTCCGTATAAAAACTATACATTACACAGGATCTTTGGACATCATGTACATAAAGCTACAACTACGACGCAAAAAGGATGCTGTATATGTGTTAAAGAATAATAAACTAACCTATTTGTTCACGAAGAACTAGAATGAGTACAATCTACTTATCTATTACATTATTATAGCACAAATGTACCTCTTCTCTTTTGAATGCTTTTGCATTAGGACAACAAGAATGGTTCATGCAGCTTTGCAAAGGAAAGAATGCAGTACCTAAAAAAAATTTCAAAAGAGGATAATTAGTCACTATATATGACTATAGAATATAGATGGATGACAGAAATAAATAATATGTAGTGCAGCAATTTCTACAAATAGGCCGGGATACGTATAACCTTAGGAAGGAATTACTTTGATGTTATGTTACTTGGACTTGGGTGTGAGTTTCGGATATTGGTATATGTGCCAGATATGTATGTTCAATTTTTTGTGTTTTCCATGTGCTTGGAGGACACTTTAGAGGGCTATATTCTCATACCGTTATCCAAGTATACATTGGACATGGGTGCCAGTAATTGATACTCCAATAAATGAAAAGTCAAAGCAACATAGCTTGTGTGCATCAAGGACAAGAACCAATAGAATTCAACTAAAAATGAACCCTATCCACATAACAGAAAGCTTAAGAAACCGACAGTCATTATTTAGTATCTTAAAGAGGGTTATACCTTGGCAACAATTGGAATAATCCTCACCAAGTGCATCTAGATATGGTTGTGTAATTTTCTCAGCTTCTTTCTGCAATGAATGACACCAGATATTCATAATCCAAAAATATAAAGTATCATGCAATCAAAGGGAGTGACTTCTAACCTTTTCAGGATATGGAAGATCATCAATGTACAAAAAGTAATCTTCCACCGGAGATGCTACAACCAGATCACTGTTACAAATGGAACTCCAAATCACTACTTGAAAGCCTCAAGAAAATTTAGAAATATGATTAACATGCCATGCGATGCATGTTAAGGGAAATCATAAATGCTCATCATTCTTACAATGCACAAACTCTGCGGTACAAAAAAGTAAAACAGGTGCAATGGACCTTACAGATTATTGAGCTCGAACATGCCGATAATATGCCCATAGATTTCAAGGGAGAATACTTGATAAGGTTAAGGACTTAAGTTTAGAAACTTCAATTAAGTAAGAGCAACATTGCTAAGAAAATAACTGCATCAATTGCATCCATGCTCACAGAGGATACATAGCTCACATTCCTTGTCAAAAATGGCTTCCTTGAGGAGCTGAAGTGACTGAAAATGTTTAAAACAACCAGTCAAGGTATGAATTTAAAGAGAAGAAATAATTAAAAGGACTATTAACTCTGTGTAGTCTTTGCATGTTACATGAACCACCTATACAAGGAAATCTTACTGTGAATGCAAGCTCCTGTATTTCCCTCCTAAATGTGGCTTCATCCGATGCATCAATGTCATCCGGCAAGGCAATACAGTCCCACCACCTATGGAAAAAAAAAAAAATCAGTGATCCAAGTATCAAAATACCTTCCAATCTGACACTAAGCTTTTATTTCCCTACAGAAAGATAAAGCATCCAGATATTGAATTGCAATAAACTAGCTAAATAACAAACCATAATGTAATCTAACATTTATCAAGCTCTAGAGTTGACAACTATTCAATGGAGAGTTTAAAATTTCAGAAACCTGATTGTGGGGAATACTTATTCCTGATATTATAGATCCAAGGTATCAAAATCAGCCAAAATCTATTCCTAGGCATTATATAGGAAACGATGTCAATGATATTTACCTTCTCTTATGTCCAATTGATATTGGCTTCCAGGCCTCCAAAAGTAAGGATAGATCAGTTCCTAATATACTAGATGCAGGCTTCTCTTGTTCGCTCATATGAGATGCTTTCAACTTCCTATACCTTAATATGGTGAAAGAAATTGCCTGAAAAATGGAACCGCAAGGACATATTTCCGATGACAATCAAGAAAAAGTGAACATAACAGGCACCTTACTTAGTTCCAAAAGTCCAATGAAAGAACTAAATCAAGTATAAATGATGCATTCAAAAAACTAAAGCCAGAACGCAGAAGTTAACAGTTTTTAGTACCTTGGCAGCAAGGAGGAAAATATCATTTGTTTCTGAGAAAGTTAAGAAAATAATAATAATGAGTAAAAAATAGAAGGTAAAAGAAAAACACAAGCACATGAGAAGTTCGTTAATATTAATATCATATGATGTCAAAGATCTACCATTGGCATGTTGTATGAATTTTAAAAGTGCCTTTCTAGAACGAGACTCTGATTTCTCCCCAGTACAAAGTAAGTAATGAGACGATTCCCAATCAGTCTCTGCGCATGATTTACTACACCATTCAAAGAAAAAGAAATTTTAGTTCAAAAAGGTTAAAAGAAATTTTTAGTGACACACAGAAAGTCGCAACTCTAACTTACCTACAATAAAAAGCTTCTTCACATCCGCCGAGGCATGAAACAACAGAAGGTAAGGGAAACTTGTTGGAGTAAGGCAACGCTAATTCACCATTCATTAACGACTCGACAGCCATCATAGGCAAAGGAATAGTACTACCAGAACTGCTAGAAGCTCCATCTTCGGAACTATGGTGATTTTGAACATAATGGTCGTCTTCTTCATCATCAGATGAATTTCTTTGACATCCATTATGTGAAGAATTTCCTATTCCTAGTGTTTTCAGATACAGTTTTCGCCCTATTTGTTTCTCTATTGATCCAATAAATTTGAAACAATAACTACAAACTAAACAATCAATCTGAAAATTTGGAAAAACAATAAAATGTAAGCCATTAAACATGTTTAAAGACCAAAAAAAGAGGAAAATAATGAATATTATCAAAATGACCTTGTTTGAAGGGTGCTGGACCCCAACAAGCATTTCATCCTTAAAAATAAGTTGTTCTTCTTCAAAATCAGTTTCGGCAAACACACCTATGGAACAAATTACTCAATTATAACTTCAAAAATAAAATCCAATTAATGAAAAAGAAAATTCAAAAATTCAAAAAATTGTACCTTTTCCGAAGTCGCCGTTTTGTTTCACTTTGATGCCTTGGCACTTGCGTTTCGAGATAAGCTGGTCGAAATACTCCTGCATTTGAATGAAGTTAAAAGAAATGGACTTAGCTGAATAAGCTAGAAAAAGAATAAAGAAAAAATAAATAGAGAGAAAAATGGAAGGAGGAGGGGGCTGGTTGCCTGGACGATGGGAGGAGACGGCGGCCGGAGAAGGGCGGCGATTTGATGAGAGCAGCGTTGATCGATAGGGCAAATGAGTTCCATTCCTTCGCTTCGCTGCCGCTATGGCGCTTACCGCCTCCACGAAACTTGACTCACTGAATTTATATTTGACGGCGCCAGAAAATCATGTGCGGGGATGAACTTCGTACTAAGATGCGTGCTCTAGCTCTTATTTCATTTTTTGCTTTATTCTAAAATAGCCCCTGAACTATAATACAATTCTCATGTTGGTCCTTAAAGTTTTTTACAAAAATGGTATATAATTTATTAAGTACCAATTTTGCTCCATTTTACAAAAAATACATTTTTTTATAATAGGAGATAAAATTGATAATAGGAGATAAAATTGATAATTTGGTTTACCAAATGACAATTGTTAAATTAATTAAGTTAACCTCTACTATTTCCAAAATCTAATGCACCAAACATATTATCATATGTGAAATGTCATGCCAGTTTGCTATTTCCACATTTTACTAACTAAAAATCCAGTTAATGATGACAATTTTATTTGAGACGAAAATTTCAAAATTCGAAAAATATAAAAACTTAGTGTGATTTAATTCGAGAACACGGACCATATCTATAACTCTACGCATAGTACAAGACCGGAAATTGAATTTAAGCAAAAAATTTAAATGATACCGTTTGGGTCAAGATTAAATTTTCAAAATTCAAAAAGTATAAGGACTAAATCCACAACTTTGCAAAGTATAAAGACTAATAACAAATTTAACCCAACAAATATGATCAATATATATAAATATATAGAATTATAAAATTGAATGATTAAACCTTTGTTTTTGGAGAAAAAAATTAAGGAGATAAACCTCCATGAATCTGTCGACAAAATGATTCGAACAGTTTATACATTGTAACCACCAGCTGAAGAAGAAAGTAATTTGACTTCATCATCGCTTGGATCATTCATGGAGACCTGCATATTTGGCCTGGAGTTGATTTTATTCCACTCGTTTTCAACGCGGAAGAAAATCCATTGGAATCGCCGGAATATCTCCAAGGCAGCAATGGTGAACACCGTAAGGTAGTTATTACGGAGATGTGCCGACAGTTTGTATGTCCACGTGCATCGTAGGATCAAGTTGCTTCCGATCACCCAAAAGTATACCTGCAAATTCCGCAAACATGAGTAGGGATGAGAATAGATCAAGACGGACAACTCTGACCTGAAACTCGAATTTATTTTTACACGATATCCAAACCAAACTCGAATTTATTTCGAGTTTTAGAAGCCAAACCAAAACCGAAAAATGAAGATATCTCCTCAACCCTGGACCATCCCATCCTGAAATATCCCGAGTTAGGGCAGGATAGATGCAAGCTTGTAGTGCCAATAATTTGAACCTATGTTATTTAAACTTGGGGCAAATGTTAGATACAAACATACTCATTTGAATTTCGGATACAGATATGCGTTTAACATGAATATGGTCAAACTTTTTCAATATATTTGGAAATCCTTGAAGATCATATCCCCATACCTATGTGCTAGATACAAGTTCCGGACAAAAATGAAGACTCGAAGCAAGATAGTGATAAAAAAATTGCTGAGTTTAGTGCTTTAAGGGTGTAGTAATAACTTACCCATGTTCGTCCATGTAAAAGGTGCGAGTAGAGATGTGATTTATTGAACTTGAACATACGAGCAAAGCTGCTAGCAAGAAAAGAAAAATGTTGATAACCAAATCAATAAGGTGACTTTACGATTAAGCAAATCTATGTTGTTCTGATTCTTCATTTTTCTTCAAGTATCCATATCCAACACTAGTATATTCAGTCATAACGAGAAACACTTCAAGTATACAAAAAAAACTTTAAAATATTGAAGAAACTCCTCTCAAATACATATTCATACTCGACATTTACAACGAAAATCAAGTAACATATAGATTATGAAAATCTAAAGAGTTTTTTACGTACCTGAAATCCCAATCTCGTGCTACGTCCCAATAAAAAGAGTACAATGAGTTCAAAACACTTGAAAGAAGCCAGAGTGGGCGATAAAAATTAGTCCAGCTTTCGGGTAAGACATGGTATTTAAGGGCAGAAAGGAAAATCACAGGTACTGCTGTCGAATATTTTAACGCTGTACACAAGAAAATGAAGATATTATGATACCGAAGCAACGAAACTGACTTTAATACACTACTACAAAAGGATATAGCTTGAATGGCATTTTATCTGCTTTCCTTAGAGAGTTATACTTTCATTTTTCTAGACGAGCCCATTCGGACCCCATGTTTGATTCACATCCATCCATAGGTATTGGTATATGACCTCCTAAGAACCTTCTGAATATACGGAAAAACTTCTAAAAAGAAGGTTAAAAATATCAGCATCTAACACATACCCGTATCTGATACTCAAAACTCAAATATAAGTGACATAGATTTCAGTAACCATTAGGGGAGAAACTGAAACCTAGGATAATGCTTGTACAAATTTCTGAGCTGAGAACACAGTACTCAAACTTGATATAATATCATTTAACAAGTTGAAGATGTCATGATTCCGGTTTACATAACTATGTTAGCAAAATGAAGGAAATAAAACTTGTATACGTTGAAAGAACTCCCGTGTTTGACCTGGTGCCCAATGGCTGTTCACCCATAGAACCCACCCGGGTTCAAGCCTTTGGAGGAGCAAGTGGTATACTTTTATTTGGGCAGCTCCCTTTGGACATAGTGTGTGCACGTGTGGTGTGGGTAAGTCCCTACTCTGTGTATGAGTACTAACCCTCTAATTGTACAGTACCAAAAAAACCTAGAAAGCATGAACATGGCTCAAGCCACAGTGTGCCAGTGTTGTATCCATTTCTGACATGGCTCAAACCTGGAGAACATAGTTATCACCACAAGTTATTCAAGTGCATTAAACTCGTGTAGGCTTGAAAGGTCCACAACTAACCCACTCTATACTTACTAAAAGTAAAATGAGTCAAAACCAAAAGTAAAATTGACATATGGAGGAAAGCAGGTGATGAAGGAGGAATATGTAAAGGTTTCAAGAGCCTACCATTTAAAAGTGCTGATCTTTCACCGATATCCCTATATTGTCGAAGACATTGGAAAAATCGGAAAAGATAAGGCAAAACAAGAACTAAAGGGATTGCAACAGAGTGACTGCCACAAACAGAATCAGCTTCAAACCATGCAATGGTGGCAACCTGCATGCATAAAAACATCTCTCAAGGCGATAGAAGAAAACCATGGGAGTTAATCGAAGAGAACATACAAGTAAGAATACATACTAAGAATACATACTACAATGATCATGTTTTCAAGCTTCTTTCGAGAGTTCGATAACAAATTTTTCAAAAAGAAGTAAAAGGATAATTCAGGTTATTTCTGCACTTTATATCCATGCTTCATAAAACCAAAAGAAACCATGTACAATGCCAATTGGTCCCCATAAATCTCTAGGAACTAGTATGTCTTAGAACAATCAAATCTGTGCTCTATATTTTGGTTAGTTTCATAAAAGGATGAGATTGAGACAAGAAGGCTGAACTTCAAGAAACTAACACAAAGATCTTTTTCAGAGTCAAATCAAAAGGTAGGTCAACCATGATTTTAAAGGCTCTGGTTTATGTAACTTTTATCAATACAAATGAAGCATCATTAAAGTTCAAAACTGATATACAAACCTGTCGATGGACCATTCTACAGACGGATCGCTCTATATCAGAAAACACCTGCACAAAGTTCAAAACCATTAAATATCCAAAAGCAGAGTTAATATCTATTTGCTACCATGCTTTGTATACAGTAACACCAGTCATGTGTCCCATTGAAAATTTATTAATTCATGCTAACAAGATAAGACATTAAATAGTTATATCCTATGTTGCTCTGACCCTTCATTTTTCTTGAAGTACCTGAGTCCAACACCCATGTCCGACGTTTATCCAAACATGGGTGTGGGAATAAAATCCTCAACCATCCAAATACATGGAAATCATGGAAAATTTTGACACAATCATGTGGAACACATACTCGTGTCAAGTCTGAGTAACACAGGTTATACCTAAAGCACTGACTACATGAAGAGGCGACGCCAGGGGGGCTGGCAGGGGCCTTGCTCCCTCCACCCCCCCCCCCCACCCAAAATGAAAATTTTCAATTCAGTCCCTTTAGAAAGAATAAAATTACAAATTGAACTATGGTAAAATTGCACTTTGGCCCACCAAAATATTAAAAAATTATGTTTAGTCCCTTCAAAAATGATGGAATTATAAATTAATATATGATTAAAATTACGTTTTGATCTCAAAAAGTTTTTAATTCGGTTCTAGCCCCCCCCCCCCAAAAAAAAAATTCTAACTTCGCCCCTAAGCATACGGGAACAAAAAATGAATGGAATGAAAAAAATTTTCAAAGGTGTGGTCATCATTTTATCTGAAAATTAACTACAACAACAATAACAACATATCAAGCCTTTAATCACAACAAGCAAGTCCACAGTATGTATCGTATTGCACCATTGTACTCAAAATTTATGGTTTTCCTTGTATCTTTCATAAGCTAAGAAAATTTATCAGAAAAGGCAATAAAATTATCAATTTCAAAAGACTGCTCAACATAGATTGATAAAATGACAATGAAAAAGTAATATCAGTAAAAACAGCCTGGCTCATAACACGTGCTTCTGTTAGGTGCCATACCTTTGCCATGGAGGTCAAAATATCAGCCAA
This sequence comes from Gossypium arboreum, assembly GCF_025698485.1. NCBI lineage: Eukaryota > Viridiplantae > Streptophyta > Magnoliopsida > Malvales > Malvaceae > Gossypium > Gossypium arboreum. The sequence goes on along the minus strand of NC_069070.1, from coordinate 122,218,095 downwards.
GAAGAAGTCGGGAAAAGTTATCGCCTGCATTCACCATATCAACTTAAGATTAAAATACAGCATATATACATGGTGTCAAAGCAAGAAATAAAATATAAAAAAGAATGTGTCCCCATTTCAGTTGTGGTTTGGAGATGCATGGTCCAACATTAAAGCCAAGCATGGATGATATTTAGTTCATGATGTTCATAAATATAAATCACTACATTACAATGAGGATATAGATTCCTAGGTACAAAGATTAACATAGTTCACATATAAAAATCGAGCTATATCAGGTAATTCCACAAGATTAGGTCCAGCCAAAGATCGTCACCCAAGTTAAAGTACAGGATTGGCCATGTAAAAGTTGATATACACAACGTTCTTGTAAGAGTTTAAGTTGCAGACATGGAAATGGACACTAAAAAATGCCATGATCCTTTTCTTAGAAGAAAAAACATGATGCAAAGATCAATAAAACATAAAGAAAGATGAATCTCGATATGACTAATCACTTTCTTCCAAAAAGAGATACAACATAAACTTCATCACATCATTACTGGTTCAGTTTCCCAAAGTATTGACGAAGTAAATCTAATGTATATGAAAATGCCATTAGAATGAACAGATCATTAAGTTATTGATAGTAGCAAAATTATCAAACACGTCCATAGAGATAACAATCAGACCTGAAATGGAAGAACTATTCGCCAAAGAGCCCTTAGCAAGTAGTATCGGGATGAAAAATAAAAAATGTCAAAAGGGAATATTAAAAGCATCACGACTGCAAAATATAGAAGCACCTGAAGTAGAAAACATGTAAAATTTAGTGATGATGGTAAAGGGAGTGGAAAGAAAGCAATACTGCAATTTACTTTTCATGCTGAAAATGTTAAAATTATAATCAACTTGTCATTCATGCTGGGAATAAGAGCATATAAAAAAATAAAAAATAAAAAATAAAAAGAAAGGATGCATCTATTACACTGGTTGGGAGGCAGCCAATGATACTTCTCCATTAGAGTAGAGATAAAGATATGCTGTCATACTGGTTGGAACAACTATAGTCATCCATGTAGCGCACTGAAATTACAACAATTGTAGAGAGAGTTATTTTATTTGAGGAAAAATACCAACCACTATTAGCCACGATTGTACCAATAGACCATCGAGCTTTATGTAGATATTTCAAGATTAAAAAGAAAAGTAAGAAAACAAAAGAAGAAAATGGAACAATTCCTTCAAAAGTTCAATGTTATATCCCTGATACACATTTACAAAGCTTGAAGCTAAAGATAAATTTATAAATGGATCCCTCAAAAAAATACATCAGCTACACAAACTTCAAACATATTGAAATCATACTAAAGAAAGTTTGTGTATTAGAGATAAATTGCAGCCATTGCCGGCCATATAGTATATCATTGGCTGAAGAACAAGACAAGAAACAAGGCAACCAAGTATAGTTTATCCGTATAGTATATCATAATGAGTCACCGGCACATATTAGGCAACCTGATTAAAAGATGTGATTGGGGGATTCAATTACCTTCCATATTTCTCTATGAGTGAGATGATTCTGATCGAGATCAAAAATTTTGGCATAATTGATATTTGACCCAGAAAAGACCCATAAATTGATTCCCCAAAGCCATACCATTGTAGTCTGTAATATCAAAACAAGAAGAATAATCTCTTAAAAGTCCTTAAACACACAACATAAAATTGCACTCACATCGAAAATTTAGTTTAACATAATTTTTTTATAAATCATAAAATTTTAACTAACCACCAGAAGAAGAGGATTATAATACAAAAATGCTTCATATAGAAATAGGTCCCGTAAGTCTGCACTCATTCTCATTACGGATTGCCATCCAGTCTGCAATATTTTGGCATACATGATGAGAACGTAAGCAACATGATTGAATCTTGTAGACCTTTGTTAACCATTATTAACATCAAATACGAACTGTATAGCTTGAAACAACTAGAATATAAAATAAGACTAACCTTCCCACAGATGAAACCCCAGAGTAAGAACAATAGTACCTGGATATCTAAATAGATTAGGATTCCAGAAGGTTGAGAAATAACTAAAAGATACAAGTTACAACTGAGGAATTCGTTTTTCTTTGAGTTTAACCACTTTATATTTATTAAAAGGAAGTAAATGGACAATAAACACACCAACAATATCATTGAAAACAAACCTTGAATCTCCATAATAATGTAGGCGAAGGCACAATTGCAGCGGTAACCAATGGTATACTTGCATTCTTTGATCCATTTAACTCCAAGGGATGCACGTAACTATTCTCCACACCATTTCCCAATTCGGCACCTGACAATTATCCTACAATATATTAGATCTAAGCAGCAAAACTAAATCAAAAAATAACCTTTAATTTCCAATGATAATGTTCATATAGAGTTCTTGTACCTAGATCAGATACCACTGCTCGGCTACCGGACCTCCTTAAATGCGGACTATTGATGGGAGCAGCAACCTGACCTCCGAACATAGGTGTATGTAGAAGATGGTAAAGCTATTAAACCCACTCCAGCTACCTTAGTGTTCTGCCATAAATAACATTGAAACAAAAACATAGAAAGAAGCATTACTTGAATAATCAATAGACACCAGCATGCCCTTTAAGCATCTTATATCTAAGTTTTAACTTCAATATTTCTTCCAAGAACAAGTTAACCATATATTCTTACAGTGAGATGTTTAGTTAGTATAAATTGCGTATATGGAGGGAGGGACAGCCACGAAACCTCTCGAAAGGATTAGTCTCTATGGAGAGTAAAACAGATACCTTGGTTCCAAATAAAATTGGGTATATTGTAATGCAGCAAAATATCAAATTCATAAAACCTTACACATAAAAACAGACACATTAAATCAATAAACATCTACTCCTATAATTTCTCACCCAAAACTATTAGCCAACTACACAACAAGCATCAAAGCATGTAATTCACATTCACATAATTAATAAATAGAATCTAAAAGGGAATTAATTAAAATGAAATCCATATATAAAGAAATTTTGCCTTACCTATAGAAATTCCCTGCAATGAATGTACCTGTATAAAGGGAGTTCAAACGCAGCCCAAAATAAAAAAAAATAAACAAAAGCAAATGAAAAACCCAGAAATACCCAGTTCCTAAAAAGCAGGAAGAAACCTTCCCGTTTGTTTCCAGGTAAGATGTAAACTGGAAAAAAAAATTCTCTAGGAAAGTTTTTTCTTTTTAGTTTCTCTTTTTTTTTTCAGCTTCAAAGAAAAAAAAATTATTACTATCAAATAATAATTACTTTGAATATTGTGCAAAGATTGAAAATTTGACTTTTCTCTTTTGGGATCTCAAAAAATCCCGAATCAGAAGCTGTGTTTGTTTTTGAGGGAATTACGAGGAGGAAATTGAAGCAAAAAAATGGGTAAATTTAAAAGAAAAATTGTTGTGAAAATTATAAAAGAGCAATTGGTTCACTTTCATAAACGTGTTTCCTGGACCTGAAATTGTGAAAATCAGAAATGTTTTAATTAATTTCTATATATCTTTCTTTGTTTATACCATTAATCCTGATTAATTTCCATCTTTAATGTCAGATTGTTTTTATTTATTTATTTATTTAGAAAATGAAAATATGTGCATGCATTTATTTAGTATTAAATTATAAGTTAAAATTAGGTTAAAATATAAATTTAAGTCCCTGCACTTTTCATGCATTTGGGATTTAAAGTCTTTTTTTTTTTAAATTGAAAATGTAAGTTGAGTTATTAACTTTATTAAAAAATTTGTTAAATTCAAGTTAATTATGCCATTTTTTATTGCATGGGTTTCAAGTAAGGTTTTTCTTTTATTTATTTTAAAATGTTATGCCAATAAATTTAACAAAAAATTTTAACGGTGTTAATAATTAATTTCAAATTTTAAAATCTAAAAGTAATGAGACAAAATTCCTAAAAATAAAAGTAAATAGACTAAATTCTAAATATACAAAGAGTTTAAGGACTAAATTCAAAATCCCTACTCCATACATTTAAAATTTAGTCACTTTATTTTATTTTCAAAATTTACTTTTATATGCTGTTGTTTTCTTTTTAAATTCATCATAAGACAATTTGAAATTAAAAAGCAAAATTATCACTAGCACTATAACAAATTTAATAAAAAAATTTAACTAATTAAACTTATTTTTAATCCAAAAAATAAAAACGCTAAATTTTAAAATAGCAAGAATAAGAATATTTTAGCTTAAATTATATAAAAGAATGGTTACGACTTTCAAGTCATCGATTCAACCAAATGAATAGGATAATTCATTTAAAATATAAATTATTTATTAAATAAAATAATTAGTTGATAAAAAATACAATAAAACATTTTATCAATAAGCAAAATAAAAAATAGTTTTGAAATATATTTATTTTTTAACTTTGGTACTTGAAATACAATTTTGTATTGTTTTACCTTTAAAAGTTACTTATAATCAATAAAAATGTGTTATATGTCACGTTTTTATTGTTAATTTTTATTTTGAGTATATTAGAACGGAAATGATAATTTAAATATTTAAAATAAAATAAAATTAAATATTAAAATGGAAATATTAAAAGTTAATTCGCCAAATCATAATCTAAGCTTTATTTTAGTGATAAACTTTTTTTTAGGTGTTTTGCATTTTAAGTCACCAATCCTAAGATCAATTTTCATACAAGTTACAAATATTTAATTTACTCAATCCACGAGTCCGTTTATTTATTTATTTTTTTTGGGTTTTGTTTGATTTTAAAATAATTCGAGAGTAAGCAATCAATTTCGTTTATTTGAACTTCATGTTATTTTTACTTTTAGTGTGAGTTTTGTCTTTTAATTTTATCGAGAGTTTGAATGTTTGAAAAAACGAATAGTTCACAAAGTAAAAATGCCTCGAAAGATGTCTAGTAAGATGCATCATATATGTTACACATAATTAATCTCGAACCCAAAAATTTATACAAGCTACCTTAGGAGAAATTTTGAAATTGTATTTTGACCGGTCAAAATTTTATTATTTGATTCCAACACTTAACACAAAGTTGCTTACTTCACCATGATTCCAAGTTTACAACTTCATATTAAGACTTATCAATTGAGTGAATCAAATTTATATCGGTTGAGATAGTCTAGATCTGACTAATTCAGATTTCAAATTTTTAAATTGTTTCAAATTCAAGTAAATCAAATTCGAGTTGTTAACTTTTACAGTAAAATAAAATTAGAATAAATTTAAATTTTTTTGAGTTCAAAATAAAATTAAAATATATTTAAATTAATCAAGTTAAATTTTTAGTATGAATTAGAGTCCACAATTCTATATAAAAACCAATTTGTATCAGTATTGCTTCTTTGTTCATGACATGAACACTAGCAAGCATAATTGCTAAAAGAAATGGTACTTCATTCCTTTGTTATTTGAGCATCATGTGACATACCTATTATCTGCAGTTTCGTGGTACACACCGGATCAAAGTTACACGAACTCTTCATTTTTCCTACATTATTCATGTTCAACGACTGTATTCAACACATATCCAAACATGAATAATGGAATAAGCCTTCAAAAATATAAATAAAATAAAATAAAATAAAATAAAATTTGAATATACTCCCAGACTATGAACTCACAATGAAGATTGATATAGACACCTAGCAACCTCACAAACATCACCTACTCCACCATCGGATTCTCCGGCTCCAAAATCTTCTCCCTCACCAGGAAAATCCCCACAATCAGCTCCGAGCGGTCCTTCATCTCCCTTTTATGGACCTGCAACTGAATCCTCTCGAACTGCTCCTAGCAGCAGTCTTTCACCAATCACCACCATTGCCCTCATGAACAGAGAATAGTTTTCAACCACGCCTCACATCGGGGTTTCGACTTTTACCATGGGTGCTTTTGGCCATATAAATCTCTAAATATTCTCTTCTTTACAAGAATCTCAATTTTATTTTCAGTTCCCTACTTTGTAATACTAAATAGTATGGCTTATTTGTGAAATGGTTTAATAGCAATATATATTTGGACACACACAACTAGCCGTAGTTAAATCCAACTTATGATCAATATAAAGCAACAAAAAAATGACAACATTGGTATATTTTATAGTAAGGGAAAACATTCCAAAACACATGAAACTGTAACTCATGGCAAGACTATGTATAAACCAGTGTTACAGCTCATGTATATATAATTTATTGTATTTTACATTTTGAGTAGCGGAAACCCATCAAAAGTTCCGGTTTTCGTGATAGAATATCTGGCTACTCGACAATCTCACATTCACACATAACATTATTAACAATAGACCAAAGATCATGACAGCAATAAGTAAAACAAGCAACAATCATAAAGAGACTGGTGATAAGAACCAAACCATCAATCAACAAGCTTCATATTATGCGACTGGAGGGCGAAGAACGTGATCCTGTGATGTATCGACTGCAGCAGGTGGCATGAATTGCCACATGGCGAGACTTGGAAATCCCATGACAGGCATCAACTTGTTTCCAGCAGCTTGCCTTTGAGCAGCTAATGCAGCAGATATTGAAGGGGGCTGCGTCAAGAAGCCTGGCTGTGCACTCATGGCTTTGACCTGCTGCTCCAATTGCTCCTTCTCTGCTTTCAGCCTCTGCTTCTCGTCGCGAAGCTCGTTCTTCTCAGCCTGTAATGATTAACAACCCACTGAGTAATGTGGAAAAACGGGGTCATAACCCGAATCCCACGCAACCATGTTAATCATTCACTTAGAAAATGCAAATCAATGACTATAATGCTCTTAGCATTTGATGATGGTAAATTAAATAAACTCTATCCGATTTTCAGTTTTCGAGAAACGAGCTTTTTACCTTCAGCTCTTTAATTTTTGCTTGCAACTCCTCATTAGATTCTTTCAATCTTTGAGCTTCACTGCGTAACTGACGCACCATTTTTACAGCATCACTCAAAATAGCAACCTTATCTGCTTTCATTGGCCTTTCAGGCTCCAAAACGGCACCCAGTTCCAAGAACCTTGACAAATATTTAACCAACTCTGAAGTGAGAAACAACAGACCAAGAACATTCGACAACATCAGCAAAAGTACTATAGAGGCCTCAAAGTCAGATTGCATTTTGCCTTTTACTAAAAAATGAATAACTTAATCCCTATACATTAGATAAAAGAGTAACTTAGTCTATTTTGTTAAAAATTTCATTCATTCCGTGGCTGAAAAAATAATCAGACAGTTACATCTGACATGTCACGTATAGCTTATGCTAACATGCAGAATCAATTTTGACTAGTAGAAATAGATGAAATTGTTAATAAAATAACTAGTTTATTATTTGATTTATATAATGATTAATATGAGTAAAATAAACAAAATGCAATCAAATTACTAATACAAAAACTTCCTTGGTACTTTTGCCAGAAGATCAAATACAAATAATTAAAAGGAAAAGAATGATCAATTCATGCCTATCATTCAATCTATCCCTCCGCAATTTCTCCCGGCATGCTTTCGATCCGGATCCACCGCATGATTCCGATTTCAACCTGTAGATCATCATCAAGTAGTTCAAAATTAAACAATAATCCTAATCATAATAGAGTTCAAAGTCTACAGGAAACTGGAATTAACACCTTTTCCTAGAGACAACATCCTTCAAGCAATCTGAATCAGCAAAGGAGCAATCAACTGTAGCACTGAACAATCAAAAATAGCAGTGATATATCAAACGATGCCTTGTCATAAAAGGAATCTTATCGCTACTCATTCTCAGTGAAAAATCATTTACTTAGAAATTTGAATCTAAAAAAAAAGAAAAAACATACTCTTCTTTCACAATATATCAACTATTTTTTTATAGCAACTTTTGAAATTATTGCTTCAATTTTATTTTTTTTGTAAAAAAGAGAGAGAGAGAGAAAGAAATCTATCGATCTTGAACCGATGAATTAAAAAAGGAAACAGTTTAACTCCAAAACTGCATCTAAAAAAAAAACTGAGAGAAACTTGCCGCCATAACTAATTCCTTAACGATTTCAGTATTTTCTAGTTTACTTTCTCCGCAACCAAACGGAAAATTTTCAAACCTGACATTAGATGGAGCATTGAGAGTAGATTGACAAGGCCATGCGAAGGCGGCAGCTGGAGGCGGGAAATCAGGTATGCCATAATCAAGGAGCCAGTTGGAGTTTTCAGAGGGGTCCAATTCCATGGAATGTATTTCTTTTTCCGTGCCAAAAAGAAAACTAAATTTGAATGCCAAATTTATATGGGATTTTTTTTTAAAAAAAGTAAGGTCCAATTCTATTATTAGTTCCTATACTATCATAAGTTATGAATTTAATCACTATACTTTAATTTGATTGTTTTAATTTATGTACTTTTGCATTAGACAATTTTAATTCTTATACTTTTCAATTTCAATTTTTCAATCTTGATTCAAATGATAGCACTTAAATTTGTTTGATTAAATTATGTTATTAGCTTTGTACTATAAGTAAAGTTGAAGATTTAATCAATATTTTCTAATTGAAACAATTTTAGTTTCTAGATTTTTCAATTTCAGAAATTCAGTATTGATGAAGACCAAAACTATTCAATTAATTAACTATCTTTTTTGTGATTAATATGTGAAAACAACAAGTCGACGTGACATTTATACATGATAATGTATTTGTCATATCAAATTTTGTAAATTTTGAAAATAATAAAATTGATAAATTTAACAGCTATTGTTCGATAAACAATAAAAATTTAAAATTCAAAAGTACAAAAATTAAAAGTGAACAATTTAAAGTATAAGGTTTAAATTCATAACTTACATATAATATAGGGACTATATCAATATTTAACCTTTTAAGGATTATGTTTTCTCAGCTTTGATGTTGGAAGGGATGGAAATTCAAGCAAAAAATAAAAACGAAAGCGTTGAGTTGAATATGACTTGTGAAAAATATTAAATGTTTGGAACTTTAAAAAAATAATTATCTTGACTTTTTGTAAAATCAAATCTAGTTTGGAATAATTATTTTATTTCAAGTGAAATTTTGATGTTGTTAAGTTAAAAATTTTATTTCAAAAATAATTAAATAAATAATTTTGCTTGGGTCTATCATTAAAAATATTAAAATCACCAATGTTTCATCTAATCACTTTGCATAGGGGTAATCTAACCATTTGGTGCATTTAGGGAAGGGCAAGTTTGAAAAGTTAAGCTATAAGTGTGAAATCATAAATTCTTTTTGGAATGATTGAAATTAAGTTATATATTTTATTAGAGTTAAAATATAATTTTTATTTTATATTAACTTATATTTTATAATTTTCAAAAAATTAAATCAAAATTTTAATATTTTTAGAAACAAATTATAATTTTATCATTTTGGTTTAAAAAAAAAGGCTAACAATGGCATTACACTATAATTTCGGTTGAAAATTAGAAAAATTTTGGTGGATACTAATATTGTTGCCAATATAAGAAGATATGGGTTTGAACGCATTAAAACGTATTTATTCTCTTATCTAAGGGTTGAGAGAGAACTATAGACAATTATACGCATTTGTAAAAAAAAAAATCTAAAATATTTAAAATAAGTCACAATGGTCCAATGAAAATAAAGACCAACAAAATACTATCATATAAATTACTTATAAATTCTTTAATTTGTAAATTTGAAGATATTAAATGCCATGTGCCTAAAGTAATTAAAATAACAATAATATCAATTGAATTAAAACTCAATCGATGAATAATTGTATTTAATTTAATATATTTTACCATTTTAAATTTTGATTAAAAGGGTGGTAGGTTTGATTGAGATTGTATAATTGTTGAGATATAAGTGCCATTTTTAAATATTTTAACAAAAAAATTATTTTAATTTTTCATTTAATTTTTACATCTTTTAGCATTTGAACCAACATTATTTGTTAAATTATCCTAAAATAGATGTAAAAGTTAATATATGGTTGGCATCCGGTGGCGATCCATGTGTATACTTTGTTGGTAATTAATTAATTAAAAAAATCTTTGAATAATTTTTAAATTTTTAAATTTTAAATTTTAAAAATTAATTAATTATTGACGTGACAATTTACATGTATGTCATGTTAGTAAAGTGAACATACTTTAACTTTTCATTTATTTTTAGTTATTTCACAAACAACGTAAATTTAAATGTTAAAAATAAAAATTAAATTGAGATCTAAATGACTTTTTTGTAAAGTTAGAGAGTCAAATAAGTCATTATGCATATTAAATAAATTAATTTTAAAAGTAATATTTATGTATTTTAAAAATGTTAATAAAATTAATATTTTTAACCCATGATATAAGCAAACGGTATGCTTCATGCCCAATTTAGAATTCTTCCAAGGACTTGTCTCCAAACGCACTGTACTGATTAACTTTTGTCAACTAATGACGTCATGGAAATTAATATTTATTTTTATATATTTATTAAAAATAAGTATTTACTATTATTATTATTAATAAGGAAAATATATAAATTATCATAGCTTTGGTGACAGATGAAAGATGATGAGCCGAAAGATTCCCGTCAGTAGAGCTCAATGTTCTCACGCAATTACGCCAATCTTGATTTAATACAATTCCTTTATTATTTCTTAGCATAATCTCAAATTCAACCCTTAACATTTTTTTTATCAATTTGTTACTTATTCTGTTTTAATTAAATTTAGCTTTCAATTTATTTTTTTTGAATTTAATCGTCAACCTTTCAAAATAAATTGAATTGTCGATTTATTTTTATTTTTGACGACACATAGAGTACCTTTAATTTACCTCATTAAAAATAGGTGTTAAACCTTTCTTTGCATGGATTACACATGTAGCCTCACCTGGTTCATATTAATTTCATTATCGACTACCTATAAGGCTATCATGTTCTCTAAGTGGTCAACTATGACAACACCAGCACTAAACATGTGTCAAGGCCTAGGGTTAAGAGTAGGGGCGTAACTAATTGGAGTTGACAGGGACCTCGACCCCCCTTAAAATGAATTTTTTTTCATTTAAGTCATTTAATTTTTTAAAATTTTAAATTAGTAAATGTAAAATTACACTTTGACCCTCTTAAAAGTGATAAATTTGTTATTTAATCATTTAAAATTTATAAAGATATAGACTATTAAAATGGTGAAATTATATTTTTACTATTGTAAAATTATAATTTAATTTTGACCTACCTAAATTTTTTTTTTAGCTTCACCCTGGTTAAGAGATTGTCACTCTCACACATAAATACTCATCATTAGCCTTAAGATAGTTTCTTAATGCTTCATACTTCCTTCTTCTCTACCTCTAGCAATTCTCAACGCTTAATTTAGGGGGAAAGCAATCGATTTAGTTGGTTGGCTTGCTCAATTTTTTCAAATTAGCTTAACTGACTCTAATATGTGAAAATCAACTTGACCGACTTTAGTTGAAAAATCGACTTTAATTCGATCTGTATCTTTGGTTAACCAATCATAGTTGTAATGTTAGGTTTATTCATAAAATATAAAATAATTTAAATAACCTAAAAACAATATAAAATAAATAAATTTTCGATCAGGTCAATTTTAAAATTTAAGAAATAATAATTAATTGAATTAAATGATTAAATCGAGATTAAAATCATCTAACCTGATTAAATTGAACTTGAAAAAAAGTCAAAATTTTCCGATTAAAACCGAAAATTTCGCTCTTTCTTAACTTAAGCACCGTGGGAACTACCATCCTTCACTTTTTTTTCTTCTTTAGTTACTCTTTAAGTTTTTTATAATATTATTTTTTAAAAGGAGATCATTTTAATTGGTTAGTTTACATGAGTCTATCTTCTTATCTCATTACTACTAAAGTTTCTGCAAGTTGATGGGAAAAAGGATAGCTATTCTTTTATGCTCTATTAATTGTGGGAATATTATTAACTAAAATGCTTTGATCATAGATTATATTTAATATTCCATGATGAAACTTATATTATTAAATTTTATTAAAATATAAAAAAATAATGGAAGACTATCTGCATATTGGATGAATATATACTACATTTATCCATCTATTATTAAATAAATTAATTTAGGCATTATACTATTAAAAAATATAAATTAATACAGAGTTAATATTTGTTCTATAAAAATATATTCGAAATTATTTTTCAATTACATTTAAATTCTAAACAAAATTTTTTTACAAGACTATAAAAACTTTAAATATATTAACTCATTAAGTAGTAAATGTCATTTTTTATATAATAAAAAAAACTCTATTCTAGTTCGATATTATTTAATTATTTTTAATAGTATAAGAACTAAATCGACCTATTTAATAATAAATGGGTTAATTTAATTAAATTTTATAATAAAACGACCTCTTAGATACATTCATATAAAATAATTTAACAAAAATACGAGACTTTGATGATAGACTTGCACCCTTTTTATTCTGGTATTGTGGGGTAATGTTTTGATTCTATTTATATTTTAAATATTTTATATATATCAATAGTCGTTTAATAATAAATTATATAAGCATTTAAATATTATATATATTTATAGTCTAATTTTTTAATTTCTTAATAAATTATATCTAAATGCAAATACATATCAATTATATTCATATAAATAAATATAAATTTTAAATTATTAATTAGTTTCAATAACTTAATTTAATATTTTTATTTTATTTTTAAATGTAATTATATAAAAATTAAAATGATTAAGATAAAAATAAAAATAAATTTAAAATATCAAAATTTTATATTAAAATTTCCAAATTAATATTAACTAAAACAACCTGAAACACATCAAAATGATGGAAATAGACTGAAATTTGGACTAAAACGGAATATAAACAACTTAGCATCCGTTTAGGAATAATTTCAATGACGACTACCATGGTTGATGGTGCTTTGGATTTTGCTTTTTAAGTTATAATTAATTATTATATCTAATTGTCATATAAAATTTTTATCAAACCATTGGGCCTCATACTCAAAAGCCCAAATAGCAGCCCAAAATTTGACCAGAACTTTAGTTTAACTACACTTTTAAAAGAACAGTAGCATATGAAATGGTTAAATTTTACTATCAGTACACGCAATATGTGTAAATTGTAAATTTAGTCATATACTTCAATTTGATCATTTCAAATCTCCACATTTTAAAATTTCATAAATTATAATTATTAAATTTATTAAGTTATAGTTTTTCTATTTCTAAAATCTTATAAAGGGATAAAGACAAGCATTGGAAAAGCATTATGTCTCGATATAAGTTTTTTGGGTATTATATCATTTTAACCCTTAATGTTTAAATATTTTAAATTTGACTCTCAACTTTAAAAAATTTAAATTTTACCATCAAATTTTCAAAAATAGTCCAATTATATTTTTTTAAAAATAGTACAATTATATATATATATATATTTAAAATAGTCCAATTATATTTTTAATAGAAATATTGACAAAATGTCAATTTTTTATCATTACAACCCACCTGATGATCCATATATAGTCCATGCACTTTTTTTAATTATGGACTTTTTATAATTTTATAACTTATTTGTTGACATTGCAGCTAATATGATTATCACAGTAGTTGCCATGCCAACATTGCTAAAAATAATAATTTATTTAACATTTTGTTTAAAAAAGTAATTTAACTTTTTTAAAATATTAATGGTTAAATTTAGCTAAAAAAGAATGCGTCAAAATAACAAAAGTTGTAAACGTTAATGATAAATTTAACATTATGCCTTCTTTTAAAGTTATTTACCTCGACACCATAAATGTCGAGTCAAGATAAAATTTTAATTACTGAAACCTCTCCAAATTTGTCATTGTTATATAATTTGTTTTTTAAACATATTTAAATATATTAATAAGTAAATATATGATGTTGAAATAAATTTATAAATAATAATCATAATAATATATGAAAAGTGATTGGATCACCAACAATAATTTATAAATAATAATGATAATCATAATTAATATATCAATAAATAAAATTTTATATTAAATATAATAATTACAATTTTAAAAGTATGCAGTCTAAGAAAATATAGATTTTTATTTTAATTAGGCTAAATTAATAAAATTAAATGGAAAATTTGATAAAAGAAAAAGAAAATTTATCCAAAATTTAATATTACGACCTAAGTACATTCTATATTCCGGAATCTTGATACTATTTGGTAATTTGATATTAATGGTTGGCCGAAATGTATAGAATCCAAACAAATATTATTCTAAAATGTGAGATTATGGGTTTTAATGGTACATTTGATGAACCAAATGCATCCGACTTTAATTTTTAAATCAGACAAATGAGTAAAATTTGACTAAATTTCAATAATTAGAAGAGTAAAAGGACTAGATTCAAATTAAACCAAAAGAACACCAACTCTCCCAATGTACAATTTGCTGGGGTTAAACTGAAATTTTCTGGGGAAAAAATTTACATGGCCAGCTCTTCCTTGCCGCCTTCCGTTCCTTCGCAAACAGCAGCAGCAGCTCGCTTTGCTCGAATACCTTCATCGGTATCTCTCAAAAGCACCTCTTCTTCATTTAAAATCCCCCATGGCCAACAACAGCAGGGTCAGCTCGAGAACCTGCACTTGGTTTCATTGTCTAAGCAAGGGAAACTCAAAGAGGCTCGTGATTTCCTCAAACAAATGGACGAAGCCGGCGTTCTCGTCAACCCCCATTCCTACGAATCACTTCTCGAAGCCTGCGGCAAAATGGCTTCTTTATCGGACGGCAAATTGATTCACCGGCGTTTGGGGAACCCATCTAGGTACCTCGAGAATTGTGTTTTGAAGATGTATTGTGCCTGTGAGAGCTTTCGGGATGCCGAGAAACTGTTCGATAAAATGCTTGAAAAAGATGTGGCGTCTTGGGGTATACTTATTTCTGGTTACTCAGAGAAAGGAAGGTTAAAGGAAGCTTTTCGGCTATGTACTCGAATGATTGAGTTGGGAATTGGATTGAATTCCACCGTTTTCACCAACCTCTTGAAGAGTCTATCAGATCCTTCTGTGTTGGAGATTGGGGAACAGCTTCATTCTCTCGTTATAAGAACTGGATTAAGCACCAATGTTTCTGTGATCACAGCAATCTCCAATATGTACGTGAAATGCAGGCAGCTACAAAGGGCTAAGCTCGTTTTCGATCAAATGGTCGAAACAAACGCCGTGGCTTGGACAGGATTGATGATGGGATACACCCGAGCTGGCAAACAGAAAGATGCATTGGCATTGTTTATTAGAATGTTAAAGGAAGGTGTCGAAATGGACCAGTTCGTGTTTTCAATCACTCTCAAAGCGTGTTCCTGGTTGGAGTATCTGAACTTAGGGAGGCAAATCCATGGTTACATTGTTAAACTCGGGTTGGAATCCGATGTTTCTGTGGGAACTCCTGTTGTCGATCTATACATCAAATGCTCGTGTTTTGATTCGGCTCGTCGTGCTTTCAAGAGGATATCCGAACCGAATGATGCTTCATGGAGTGCTATAATAACTGGCTATTGCCAAATTGGTGAATTTGAGAAATCATTGCAGATTTTTAGGTCATTAAGGCTCAAAGATATGGCTATGAATTCATTTATATATACTAGCATAACCCAAGCATGTTCAGCTCTTGCAGATTATAACATGGGAGCTCAAGCTCATGCAGATGCAATAAAAAGGGGTTTAGTTTCATATGTTCATGGAGAGAGTGCAATGATTACTTTCTATTCGAAATGTGGTAGGTTGGATTATGCGAATCAAGCCTTCGAGTCTATAGATGAACCCGATACCGTGGCTTGGACTGCGATAATATGCGGTCATGCTTATCACGGCAATGCTTCCGAAGCCTTAAAGCTTTTCAGGAGGATGCAGAGCTCAACCGCAAGGCCGAATGAAGTTACGTTCATTGGTGTTTTAACCGCTTGTAGTCATTCTGGTTTGGTTACGGAAGCTAAGCTTTATTTAGAGTCAATGAGCCGTGAATATGGTGTGGATCCGACTATTGATCATTATGATTGTATGGTTGATGCATACGCTCGTGCTGGGTTGCTTCAGGAGGCATATGAATTGGTTACGAATATGCCCTTTGAACCTGATGCAATGAGCTGGAAATGCTTGTTGGGTGGGTGTTGGATCCACCGGAATCTCGAACTTGGGGAAATCGCAGCCGAAAATCTACTTCAGCTGGATCCTGATGATACTGCAGGTTACATTTTGATGTTTAACCTATATGGTTCACACGGAAAATGGGACGAAGCAGCTCGTGTACGAAGTGTGATGGGTGCAAGAAAGTTGATAAAGGAACTTAGTTGTAGCTGGATTACTGTTAAGGGTAAGGTGCATCGGTTCGTAGTGGGCGATAAACACCATCCTCGGACCGATGACATTTACAGAAAGTTGAAAGAATTAAACGGTTCAATTACGGATGTCGAAAGCGTCCATCTAACCGAAGAGGATGTGTCATTTGGTTTGCCCGAACGGAAACAGCTGCTAATGGAGCATAGCGAGAGACTTGCCGTAGCATTTGGGCTCATATCGGAACCAAACAATGTTCCAATCGTCATTTTCAAGAATCTCCGGGCATGTAAACACTGCCACGATTTCGCAAAACATGTATCGATGGTTACGGGACGCCGAATCACCATTAGAGATTCATGCAGGTTCCATCACTTCCACTTGGGGAAATGCTCTTGCGATGACTATTGGTGATTCTTGCAATTACCATTGTTGGTAAAAGTATAATGAAGTCACTGTATTAGGAATTAGATTGTATTTTGTCCAGAATACTTAAAAATTAGTCAAATTAGTCCTTATACGTTAAATCAAAAGAAAATTTATCTTTTTATTAAAATCTCATCCATTTATACTATAAAAACTGCTGTGATCAACCATATATTTATTGTAAATATATAAAAAAACCAAAATAATTTAATCGAAATTAATAAATTCTGTTGAAATGGTTATTTTATTTAAATTTTAACTCACGACACACAAATTCAAAGAATATCAAATATCAAAATAGTTTTTATTTGAATACCAATCATTAAACATTTATTGATAATTTTCTTAGTATAATTACTAATCAGCATATTGCCAAATCTGCCAACTTAGAAACTGTGGACTAAAAGTAACCCTATGTAATTCTCTTTAATAATAATTTTATACCATTTAAAAATAATTTTATTATATTTTTAATTTCTTTTCAGAAAGATGATGGCTTTCCAGCTTTATTTAAATTTTTTATATCCTCCTTTCTTTCATACTATCCTTTTCCTTTTTATTTTTTTAATCAACTAATATAATTTATTAATATAGTAATCAAAAGGCTAAAAAGAATTATTATTATTTCTTTTATATAAATAAAATTTCGATGGGCAAGTGCCATTAACAACAAACATGGGATCCTTTGCTTGGGATACCACCTAACTTATTATCCGAAATTTCTTTTTATTTTAAGGCAAAAATAAAAAAAGGGTTTCACATCCAAATTATTTTATTCCAAAATAAAAAGTGGAGAGATTAAAATTATAACCCTTTTATATAAAAATAGATACGTGTTTGCACAACAATACAAAAATAGCAGGACATTATTAATTTCTAAATTCAGATTTTTGTTCCATATTTAAATTTATTTGAATAAAAAAATAAGCCTGCACGAAAAGAAAAGTGAGGCTATATAAATATATGGTATATTATTTTTATATTATGTAACCATAGTTTATATTATACAAGCATATATAATATTATAAATATCCAAATCCAATCAATTTTTACAAATTTAGAATTAAATTAGTGGTCGAATTAGTTAGACTATTAATTTTTAGTTTGATCGACCTAATTGGTTAATTTAATTTAAAGCAAATCAATTTTAAAAATTCAAAAATTTAAAACTATAGAATTTAATATATCCTATTTTTCAATTTGATTCAATTGATTTTTATTGATTTATAAGTCAACCGATTTTTTGTCGCTTTTTAGACTAATACCCTAATCAATTTTTGGTATAATCAATCGAGTCGGTCCAATAAGTCATGAATAATTGAAAAAAAATAATTACATTAGTATTTATATTTGATGTAATCTATAAAACTAGAAATAGAAAGAAAGAAAGAAAGGACGAAAAAAAGTTAGAAGCTTCCCTAATGTTAACATGTTTTGTTTTTTCCATATAGATTCAATGCTCTAAGAATGTAACACTCACATTATTTAAAGGTAGTTTTTCTTTTTCAAAGTTCCTTGTAGTGCTTGCCTAGCAGTTTGGTGGCATGCCCAACATTATTTATTGCATTTAAATTTATATGGAAACAGTCATTTAAATTGTGATGTTGACACTTGTTAATTTGTGTCAAGTAAATAGTACGGGACAGGAATACAAATTTTTTTATTCATTTTTCTCATTTTATTTAACACTAATATTATTATAAGTTTTTATCATATCGGTTCATTTTTATATAATGTTTAGAATTATTTATAGTTCCTCTTTAACCCTTAAATAGGAGAATAATATATTTCAACACACTTAAATCCACGTCTTTATGCACTGACAGCAATATCAATGTCAATTGAGTTAAAACTCAATCGACACTTCTTACCTTTTTTATATGAATGTTAAAATACATCAATCTCCATGGATGTTATTCTAGTATATAATGTTCATATATATGTGATTTTAGTGTATATTTATATCTAGAATGTAGATAAATATGAGTAAATTACATTTAAGGCCATTAAATTATTAGTAAGTCTACGTATTGGTCATTCAATTTTAAAAAATTATAAAATGGTCACTGAACTATTTAAAAATTTTTATTTAAATCACTGGACTGTTAAGATTTTTTTTTTAAGTTTAGCTAGGAGTTCTAAGCAACAATTCAAAGGTTGGTATGGTAGATTAGTACCCATCGACGAGTAGAAGAACATACCTTAAATTCAAGTTGATCTGTCTGACGGTCAATGTCAAAGGTTGAAAAAGAAAGTTATTGGAATTTTGGTTTGCATATTCGTGATATTCAAATTTATACAGCGGTTTTAATAGTCCAGTGACGTAAATGAAAACTTTCGAATAGTTCAGTGACCATTTAGTAACTTTTTGAAGTTAAGTGACCAAAACGTAAACTTACTAATATTTTTGTAAATTTATCAAAGCCTCACAATGATTGCTATTGTTTTTTTTTTTGAACAATCTCATTATAAGTTCTGGTTATATCTGTTCTTTTTGACATAATGTCTAGACCTACCCATAACCCCTCCACAACTCATAAATAGAAAGATAATATACTTCAGCGCACTCGAACTCTCGTCCTCTTACATTGATAACAATATCTACACTAATCGAATTAAAGTTTAATCCGCTATTTAAATTTACGATTAAGAAGCAAAAGACATAAAAAAAATGCAAGTCAATATGGTTTAGAAATCTATATATATACGGATTATTATTTTGTATATTAATAAAAAAAAACTCTTACAATTGTGTATATGATATGGTTTGTTTTTAAAGTGTAATAAAATGATTAAAAGAAATACCTTAACATCATCCTAAAACATTGCTTAATTAGTAGTGGACAGAATAACTGTAACCTATTTTCTTATTTTGTATCGTTTTCAATTTCTATTGAACCTATACCTTGCGAGCTAGCACTATGTCCTACACATCACGTGGAACAACACCCTAGACCAACAACATCATGCGAGTTGGAGAATTCTATGAGTCCGAAACTCGCGAGGCTCTGGGCATTGCAACCCATAACCTCTCGTGTACACACACTATGGTACTATATCCCTGACACATCATGTATATCTATTGTCCCGACTAGACAACTGATACCCACGAGAACAAAATTTGTAAGTCAATTGAATTTCAAGAAATATAAAATTAATATGGGAATGGTACGTGACGCCTTGGGAATGACTAAATGACCCTTTTAAGGGCCACGGACAATAGAAACCAAACAATTCTCTTCTCTTTCCCTACCTTTCTTGATTTTCTCGTTCTTTAACCCTTAAGAAACTCTAGCTTTAATTATCACTGTTGCTTACTACAGCTCTTTATTACAGCTCTTTACCCATTGAGTGAACCGTCATAAATATCCTGAAATCTACCCTCACCTAACCCCTAAAAAAAACTACAAAACAAAAAGATCACTAAGCAAGAAACTGATTTGAACTTTATCTATAAAAATAATCAGATAAAATGACACAGATCATCATTCCATCATACACGAAAACGAAAATTTTCAACCCCCAAAATTTAATACCCTCTCCCTGTTTTTGCTTCCATTAATGACCACCTTTTCTTCTTCTTCTTCTTCTTCTTCTTCTTCTTCTTCTTCCGACTCCTTTTCACCCCATGTTTTAATGGTTTCCATTTTCACAGCAACCCCATTATGATGGAGAAAGTAAAGCCAAATTGATGTCAAAATTATAGCAACCAATTTTCCCCAGAAAATCGTCATTGCCAAACAAATCAAGAACAGAGACATGGCTCTGTTTTTTGAACACGAAAAACCCTTATCGATCCTTTCTTGTTTCGGTTTCGATTCGTTGCAGTCGCTTTGTTGATGTTTCGTCTCTGTTTTCTGTATTGTGTTTGGTGTTAACGGTGAAGAAGAAGAAGAAGATGATGATGTTGTGGATTGAATTAGCTTTCTAGTCAAGACTCTGTTTTTGGATTCATTGTTTCTTTTTCTATCTCGAACCCTGTGAGCCTGTTAATATGATAAAATGAAGAAAAAAAACATAATATTTATGAATAAATTTAATATCCGGAATTATGAAAATCGAGAAATTAGTTTAATTGGATCGTTAAATCATTAAGATAAATATCAATAACTCAGCAAAGAAGGCGAAGGCAGAAAAAAGTTCTAAATTTTTCGAAGGTCAAAAAACAATTTTACCATTATATTAATTTATAATTTTCGAAAGCACTCAAAACGATTTTACCATTTAATTCAATAATTTATATGTTATAGATTAATATGATGATTTTAAGGAGAGTATCGAAACAAAAATTTCTACTTTAATCCTTTTAAAATTTTCAAAATTTTAAGTTAATCTATCAATAAAATATTATTTTATCCCTAAAGTTTAACAGTTTTTGCTTCCACAAAATTAAAAGTTTATAATTTAATTTCTTAAAAGAATTTAAAATTTTTATTTCTCTAAAAATTTATGATTTAAAATGGGGTTCTTAAAAAAATTAGGTTATTTAACTATAAATTCTTTTAGTAACTCAATTACAAAAGTTACAAAATTATCACATAATTATTAGTATCATTTTTATTTTCTAATTATGAAAATTATAAAATAAGCTTTCAGTTATTTAAATTTGTCTTTTTTGGTCATCAATTATCTGAGGTAAACATAGAAACACCCAAAAATTTAATATAGTTGAGTGACCAAAATAGATCAAATTGAATAAGTAAGTGATATTTTTAACTTTTCGTAGTTGGGTGATAGAAAAAAAAAGTATAGTTGATGACTACTAATGTAGTTTACCCTACTTTTTATAAAGCATAATAATAGGGACTAACATGTCAATTCTGTAAAACAAGAGATATTAAATTCAGAATTAGACCTCCTCAAACAATGAAAAAAATAAAAGAATAAGTAAGAAATAAATGGAAAGAAGAAACGAACCAATACTGTTTCGAAAACAACAGCTTTGATCACTTTGGAAAGCGTTTTCTTTCCCCCACTATGAACATCGATCGAGTTTTCCTCATCGGAAACGGAGGAGTTCGCCGTCGAAGGCTTCGAAAAATCCTCCTTGCTTTGAACGCCGGCGACGCATGTAAAGGCGGGACGGTTAACAACGGCGGCGGCGGGTTTGGGTTCGAGGCGCATGATGTCCATATCGACGACGGGTCTAAAACAAAGCAAAAACTTGTTCCTCGAGAGGTTCTTCATTGTTTCTTGGTTTCTTTTTAATGGAACTCACTTGCTGTGTGTGGATCATTATAACGAGTTTCGGCATGTCTTTAATTGTTTAGGCAGTTTATAAGAGCCGGCTTTGTGCCTTTATTGTGAGTTATTTCCAATGCTAATTTAAAATTCCCTATCATTGTTATTTGAGTTAATTGCATTAGAGATCCCTAAATTATGACCCTTGTTTCAAATTGGTCATTACATTTTAAAACATTTTTATTACATCCTATTATATCAATCAAGCTTTTTCGTTATTAAAATCGTTAAATAACACTTCAAATCTTATATAGCTAAATTTAAAACAAAAATTAAAAAAATAAAATTATCGCATAACTTTTAAAAGTAAACACTAAAAATAAAGTAAAATTGAAAAAAAGAAAAGAAAATAAAGAGTGAATGATAAAACTTTTTAAAAGATTTGAAAACCTCAAAATTAATATTTTTAAAATTTTTATTTTAAATTATCTCACTTAAGATTTAACATGTGATTTAATAGTTAAATTAATGATTTTATTAATTGAAAGACTTAATTGACATAACCTCGATAGTTTACGATGTAAGATATTAATTTAGAATGCGAGTCATTTTGAGGATGTTTGGTGGAATTCACTCTTGTTATTTTATATCCATAGTTATAGTTTGGGTTAATATGATATTTAGTCCCTAAATTTGATAATTAGATTCATTTTGATATCTATACTTTTTTTGTCCACTTTGATATTTGAACTTGACAATTAAGTCCATTTTTTCTCCCAGATTTAGCAAATGTAATAATTTGATGGCATGGCACTTTGAGATTGTGTCATGCCATCAAAATTGGATAGAGTCCAAATTCAATGACCAAAATAATCCTAGTTGCCAAGTTTAAGTATTAAAGTGTACCAAAAAACACAAGTATCAAAATGAATCTAATTGCAAAGCCCCAAGACTAAAAGTTATATTAACTCTTTTCATATCTAGTTGTTTTTTTTTTTTTATTACTATCACCTAGTTTTAGGATAGATTTTTACTATGTTTTGACTTTTTAGTAAGGACGTAGTACTTAGATCTTGATGGCTCGGGTTTGAATCTCAACACGCTCAGGTATCATACTTATATTTTCTCTTAGATTATTATGAATTTAAATTACATTATGTATGAGTATTGTCCAAAATTATCTTATTTTATATTCAATAAATGTTAATATAGAAAGAAAATAAAATAATAAAATTTCCATGTGTAATCACTAGATTACGACAGCTTGATTGGTGGGGCATTATAAGTACAATATTAGATACATTCAAAGTGAAAAAAGGATTAGGAAGTGATAGTTGGAGTTGGAGAGGGGAAAAGGCGTAGGCTGGGGTGTAAAGTGTTTGGGTTTTTCTTGATGATATCAAACAAGAGGTTGCAAAATTTGCAATTATGAGTTTGGTTGGAAAACTTTGTAATTATCTACTGAGGTTGAGAGCTTCTGAGGTGCCAGCCGAGCATGAAAGTTTAATTAGTTATTATACTCTTGAAAAGTATTTTATAAGGTGAAATTTCAACATAGTTAACACCAAATTTTACCATGAGTCAGGCTGGGCAAATATAAAATTTTATGTCTGTTTTTTGGTTTAGCTTTAATTTTTTTTTTTAAGTATGACCCAAATAAAAAATGTTAAATTTCTAATTTGGCCTGACTAAATCTGCATTAATTTTTTATATTATTTTTTATATAAAAATATAATACATCATATACACTAAAAACATTAAAATAAATATTTTTCAACAAATTGAAAATGCATTAAAAAAAGTTATTTTACTTAAATAACACTAAGATAATTGTAACTTAGCAAGCAAATGCCTCTAAAACAATAGCAAAATTAATAATAAAATAAGAGTTATACAATATCTAAATAATAACAACAAAATGACAACAAACAACAGTGGAAAAAAATTTAGGCAAATTCGGGTTGAGCCCAGGCCAACAAAATATTACCCAAGACCTAAGCCATTTAGAAAATTGACATTATTTTTTGTCCAAATCTATTTTTTTAAGTCTATATTTTTACTCAAACCTCTCACTTTTCGAGTTGGCCTTTAAGCCTGAGCGAGCGGTCTAGCCCATGAGGCCATGACCATATCTAGTTAACACTTAACATTCACTGCTTAACATAATTATATTTTGAAAGTTTTTTTATGATTTAGTAAATGAAATATTTTATCTAGAGTTGAACTACAAATAAAAAAATCCATGTCATTTTATACAATAAATGTTAACTTTGTTCCGTTTGACCTTATTTGATTCTTTTTAATAATACATGAATTAAATTAATCAATTTAACAATAAATGGGCTATTTGATCCAATCCGTATAATAGAGGGACTTCATAGGTACTTTCACTCATATATATCTCTATTTCTATTTTAATAAAGTCCTTGATTAAGTTGCTCTTACTTATCAATCGATCTCAATTCAATTAAAAATTGATTAAAATCTTTTTTTACAAAGTATGTTTTATATTATAAGGGTGTTTTTGTTTTTTTATTATATATTTTTATAAATAAATAAATAAATTTACGCATAATAACATTTGAACCAAAGGTATTATAAATAATAAATTTTATATTTACCAATTCAATCAAAACATTCATTAATTTTCATATAATTTTTAATAAATATTTAAAAATATATAAATATTTATCAAAAAATAACCACAAACACTGAAATTTTAAAGAATTATTAATTTTAAAATTTATTCTTCAAATACATAGCGGCTCCGATTCGACTCAATTATACCCCTATTAATAAAATAAGTATATTTGGTTTGAGATAAATACCCAGCTGAATAACCCAATGGGCTTAGTCTAAGCCCAAGACCCATCTACTTTTATACTTTAGTAAGCCATTATTAGGCTTTGAATTTCATAAATATATACTTAGCTTAATGCATAATTTGCTACTTAAGCTTAATGTTTAATGTAGTATTTGTGTTGTTGTTTTTTTTTTTTCAATGTGGTACATGTATTTGATAAAAGTTGTACATTTTGGTATCTGAAGATAACAATGTTAATTTTTAAGTGTTTAATTAAAGTTTTAGAGTTGATTTAATGAAAGTTCATAATTAGATTCTTAACTTTCGTCAAACCAACTTTAAAACCGAATTAAATTACATCTATCGGATTGTAATTGAAAATTTAAAGAAATTCACAATTAAAACTAAATTTATTTTATTAACAAAATCATGAAAATTTCAAACCTAATAATATTAGCAATTAAGTTTCTTCAAATCAATACTAAAACCCAATTAAATATTAAAAGTTAATATACTTTTGGATATCAAAATATATATTTTTGTTAAATACAGGTACTGAATTGGATAAAAAATAACATATGTACTTCATATAAGATTTCAAATATATTTTTAATGATTTTTAGAGAAAATGTATTTTTATTGATTGTTTTAGGGTGTTCATATTTTTTTATTTTTAATAATGTTTTTAAATGATATTCAATTTTGTTTTTATAATTATTCATAGTATTTATTAAAATTAAAATGCATATAAATATTCTAAAAATAAATGACTAATTAAATAATTTTTAATATTGTTTTTAAAAGGTTTTTAGTAGTATTTGTTTATTTCCTAAAATTTTGTATAAAATTTAAAACTTTTTAATAAAATTTTATTTTTACAATTATGAAATCTTATAAAATCTAATATTTCATTATGACATTTCTTAAACACTATTGATTATTTAATTAACTAATTTTTAATTTTCAAAATTTTCTTCATACATACTATATTCTCTTTCATTGTTAACTTTTAGCATTATTTGAAAAAAAAATTGTATAATTTAATGATATATTTATAACAATAGTTATAAATTTTAGGACCCTTTTAAAGGATAAATTATTTTAAACTATTTTAAAAAAATTTATGATATCTATTACAATAAAACAAATTTAATGGATGTTAAAAATTAAAAAATAAATATAAAAATTGAGAGAGCGCCACTTGTTATAAATTTAGTGTATATAGTTTGTTATATTAAATATATATGATTTATATAACATAAAATTAAATATATAATAATAATTTAAATAAACATTAAAAATAATTTAAGAGTGTTAGGGTATGGGCCCATAGACCATAGTTCTGGCTTATTTGATTGACATTAATTCCCAACTGAACTATTCATAGTCCATTTGGTTCTGGTTTTATTTAGTTTTTGGGTTAATATAGTTTTTAGTCTTTGAACTTTGTTAATTAAGTTCACTTTGGTACATGAAATTGGCAATAAGGTCTATTGTAGTCCTTGAATTTGGATTTCATCACAACTTGACAACATGACAGTCCAAAATTGTGTCACGTCATTAAATTTCTATATTTTCCAATTTCAGGGGTAAAAATAGACATAGTTATCAAATTCAAATATCAAAGTAGACAAAGAAAATTAAGGGCCAAAGTGAACCTAATAATCAGATTCAAGGACTAAAAGTTAGATTAATATCTTTTTACTAACTATTCCACCCTCTTTCTTTGCTTTTGATAGATAATATGTATTTATTTCACACTTTTTTTAAAGGGAGAATATTTGATGCCTTGTCGAAACATAGGTTTCATGCATCATAAACAAATAATAACATGAACATCATCATTAAATAAAGCAAAAAATAGTGAAGGACTTATAAATAAATACTAAAAACTTTATTTAAACATAATTAATTATAAATAATTGTCAAAACCTTAAACCCAGCCCACCTTAGACACTTAAATCCAAGATCCTAAATCCGAAAGTTATTAATATATATTTATAATACTAACGATTAATGCTTAATCCATTGATTGTGCATGAGACTTATGCACCAACAAGACATCAAATATTATTTATTTTTAAAATAATTTGTTTATAATAAAATTCAAAATTCATATTTTATATTTTTCTTAAATAATTCATGTAGAGTTTTTATATCAAATGACACACTTATACTATTTTTTTTTTTTGGCTTTTATTAAAAACTCTACAAATAAAATTATAATCGATTTAAATAACGGGAGTTAGGTAAGATGATAAGGGCCTCTCTTACCTTAATCAGTAGTTGAGGGTTCGATCTTCACCCTGCATATGAGGTAACTTTAAAACTCGTGACTAGTGTCTACCCCTTAATGGGCCTGCTGAATGTGGAGTGTTTGTTATTGGGCTTCCTCTTTACCTTAAACAATATATATAATGGATCTATGAAATAATTTATTTTATTTTATTATTGTTCGCAGTTGTTCTGTCATTCAATAAATAAATGTGAACATTAGCCACTTATTGGGCATCCTTTGGCATTTTCTCTTACATGATTGGGACATGCATTCACTTTGTTTGCTAGACTAGTTTTTGTCCTATTGGTCATACTAATTAATTATTAAAATCGATAGTACAACTTATAATATTTCTTAGGTTTATTTCCATAATTAATTAAATTTTAGTATTAAATTAAAAGAAAAAAGACAAAGGAGCCGACTATTGCATGTTGGTTCTTCTTTTACTTGTCTAAAATATAATAATTTGTTGACTAAATGAAGGTTAATTAATTATTTTACAATTAAATTGATGTTTTATTTTACACGCGAAAAATGTGGTAGAAAATAAATATTTGGACACACAAAATTAGAATATTGTTATTAATGTCTATGATAAAAAAAAAATTCACATCTTATATTTTTCATAATTTGTTCCTTTCTCGAATGATTAATTTTAAAGAAATATAAAATTTATTTTATAGAAAAAATATAATCACGAATTTCAACCTTCTACTTTACAAAATTAAAATTTAGTCTCTATTTTAATTTGTTAAAATTTGGTTCTCATATTTTTACGAAAATTAAGAAGTAGTTAATCCAATTGTGAGATATTGCTAGACATTATCGTTAAATCATTGACCTAAAATTACTAGTTCAATAATTTATATGTAATAAATTAGTAAAAACTAGTTGTTGAAGTTCTTGTGTTTATGAACAACCAGTTTAACTTTTCAGTTTTCATGAAATACGGGCCAAATTCTGACAAACCAATATAGAGAGTCTGATTTTTTAATTCTTATAAAGTAAGGGGATGAAATTCATAATTAAAAATTAATAATAATAACAACTTAAGTTTGTTTCGTAAAAAAAACCCATCAAATATAACTAGATAAACAAAAATATTTATTTTCATCAACATGAAAATAGATATGTTAAAGGGTTGAATTATTTGTTCAATCCAACAAGTTCGATTCAAGAGCAGTACAGAGGCCTTCCCCAATGGAAATTTGCTTGTTTAGACCCCCTAAAATAATAAAATTATAAATTAATATATAGTAAATTGCATTTTGGCCCCAAAAATAAAAAAATTCTTTTTCGTCCCTTAAAAATGATGAAATTATAAATTAATAAATGATAAAATTATGTTTTGACCTCTAAAAAATTATAATTAAATTTCATCACTCTCTAAAAGAATTTTTAGATTCGCCTCTGCATGGTAAATTTGCCCTTTTAACTCCTTTAAAATTTATGAAAATATAAATAAATATAATGATAAAATTATACCTTAACCCTCCTAAAATTTATTATTCAATTTTGGTACATTCTAATTTAATTTAATTTAATTCAACTTGAATTACTATTATGATAAAAAATACAATTCAAAAGTATTGATTGGATCATCTTTGAAATTCAACCTGTTTTTAAGCATTAATTTCTTTCTAGAACGTCTTTTGGTTTATCATTAAAGACGTTGAATTACTTTCATTAACATCATCAAATGCAGATTATAACACTATAATTAATTAATTAATATTGATAAATAAACATATGGATAAAAAAAATAAAGCTGTTATTTGTAATTAACAAACAGCAAACCTCAGCAAAAATCACTTCCATTGACTGATGCTAAACGTGACAATAAAATTTTATTCAATATTATGAATTTTTGTTTTAAAAAAGTGTACATAATTACTTAAACTCACATAATTCACTGTTAATGTGTAAGTTTGTACGTAGATATTAGTGAATTAAATATAATTAACAATATTGTATTGATATTTTCATAAAGAAATTATATTTGATGTGCTGACAGGGAGAGGACATGTAGGGACGTTCGCCCTCTCGACAAAGGTAAAATTGCAATATAATCCTTTAAAAATCTGTGATGTATTATAAATTAATACAATAATAAAATGGTAATTTGACTCTTGAAAGAAATTTAATTTAATTCTAGCTTTCTTTAAAGTAACTTCGAGGTTTCATCCTGTTGATACTATATAATTTTATGCATTGCAAATGAATTAGATTATGATATATCATCAAAAAGTTTAATACTTCTGTTTTGGTTCATATCAAATCATTTTATATACTATTATCCAGAGTAGGGGCGAAGTCAGAACAAACTTTTAGGGGGTTGAATGATTAAATCAAATTTTTATAATTTTAAAGAGGTCAAAGTACAAATTTAACTTTACTAATTTAAAATTTAAAATTATTTTAAGGGCCTAAATAAAAATTTTCTATTTTAGGGGGCCCTGGGCCGCTGCGAGCCCCCCTGTATCTGCCTCTGATCCAGAGAGATCAATTAAAGATCATAATCAAGAATGATCTTTCAGCTTGTTTTAAAAATCTCAAAGTTCTACATCGGCAGGGGTGGATGGTCATTAAGACCTAGAGGGCCCTTGGCCCTCCAAAGTTTTGTCTCTCAAATTTTTTATAAGTTCTGATTTAAACTTGATTTTTTTTTTTAAAAAAAGAATCATTTAGACACTTTATATTTTTTGCTAATTTTCATAAACCTCCAAAAATTTTGAACAGACCAAAATTTTTTAAAATTCTAATTAAAACCTTCATTTTTTTAAAAATTTTAGTTCGGTCCATCTAAAACTTAATGCCACATCCACCTATGTGTATCGGTTCCTTGATGTATTTGGTGGCGGGGACAAGGGCATAGATAAGGAAGGCAAGCAGTGTCCTTAGCCCTCTCAAAAATAGTAAATGTGTCTTTTAGTCCTTTTGAAGTTTATGAAATTACAAATTAATATAATTATAAAATTATATTTTAACCTCTAAAAATTGATGAGATTTCTCTGTCTCCTAAAATAAATTTTAAACTTTGCTCTCGAGTAAAAAAAATTATTTCATGGATTATTTCCACCACATCATATTGATCCCACCTAATTAAAATAAAACACATCATCTTTGATTTGAAAGTTTAATCCAAATGTGCCGTGAACAAAAAATAATTATCCTTTTCTAATTGAACAAACCATAGATAATAAGGTGGAAACAGTTCATAAAATAAATTCTCCAAAAACAGAGATGAGGTTAAGACACTAAATGCCAAAACCCTAAAATTAAAATTACATAAACTTCGATTTTAATAATATTCAATCATTTGATTCATGGATAAAGCATAAATTTCATTCTGATTTTTATAAATAATTTTAGTGTATTACAAATGAGAATATTTAAAAGAATAATGATAAATAAAAGAAACTGAAAACAATAATCGCAATATTTTAAATAATACACGTAAAACGTGTCGCTCTCTTCGGTCTAAAAGGGCACATGCATGGCTAAAGACTAAATAGTATACAAATAGCTTTGATCGCAAGGAAGCTGAACCAGAGAGTGAGTCGACGGTGGGTGGGTGGGTGAGTGAGTGACTCAGTGAGTTGAAGGAAAACATGGTAAAGAAACCTTGCTGTGATAAGAGCGGGCTGAGGCAAGGAACCTGGACGGCGGAGGAAGATAGAAAGCTAACAGCTTATATTACCAGATATGGCTGCTGGAATTGGCGTCAACTCCCCAAGTTTGCAGGTAAAAAAACACAACATTCTATAGAAACCCTAAAACACCTC
Organism: Gossypium arboreum; assembly: GCF_025698485.1. Classification (NCBI taxonomy): domain Eukaryota; kingdom Viridiplantae; phylum Streptophyta; class Magnoliopsida; order Malvales; family Malvaceae; genus Gossypium; species Gossypium arboreum. The sequence goes on along the minus strand of NC_069070.1, from coordinate 122,187,288 downwards.
AAAATTTTTTTATAAAACGATAATGATTGATCGAAACAGGAAGGGGTTAGGGCTAAATTATAAATTTTTTAGAGGGTCAAAATGTGATTTTACCTAACTTACAGCTTTATAATTTATAGAGGGATTATAACTGATACTTCTGTCGTTTTTGAGGGTCAAAAAATGTAATTTTATGTAACTTACATAGAGGGACTGGATTAATATTCCACTGTTTTAAAAAAGGATTAAGAATTGAAGTATAAATTTTTAGGAATCAAAACGCAATTTTATCTTTGCACTAGGAATTCAGCACTTCTCTAGGGACCAGAGTAGCATTTCTTTAGATTGAAATGGTTATAAGCTAATTGTTCAAGGCATTTATTTCGGGTTATTTCATCTTACATCCTCAAACTATGACTCGAATTTTAGATTGGTTTTCAAACTATAAAATATTCTAATTGAGTCCTCAAAGTATCAATATGATATTGATTAGATCATTGTCAACTTAAATTTGATGTGGAGCATATTTATGAAACATGGGTCAAATTGTAAACACATGTGTATGACGTCGTGTTAAAAAGAGAGATCTAATTTATCTAAGCTATCTATGGAGCAGGTACATACTTATCGCAGTTTAATCCAAGTGTTTTAAATATGCTTCATATCAAATTTGAATTGACACTTACTAATAAAAAAGGCTTGATTGATAAGATACTAATATTTTGAGGACACAATTTGAACATTATAAAGTTTAGGGATGTTTGGTGGAATTATCTCCTTCTTTTCAAGATGTCTGCATGCATGGATAGATGGTACTGTTTCAGGTCTGGCGAGGTGCGGGAAGAGTTGCAGGCTTCGATGGATGAATTATTTAAGGCCAAACCTCAAGAGGGGGAACTTCACCAAGGAAGAAGATGAGACTATCATCACTTTACACGAATCTCTGGGAAACAGGTAATACAACTATTAAGTTCGAATTTAAGAATAACAACAACAAACCATTACAATGAATTTTCATAAAAGGAAATTTATATATATTTTTTGTTAAAGTGGCCCCTAAGCTATAATTTTGTTTCATTTTACCCAAAAAATATAGTTTAAGAACAAAATTAATAGTTTAAGAACATTTAGAAAAAAAAGCCTTTAAAATCAATCTAGAATTAAAGGTGAGTTTAGAATATAGTTTAAATCCTTCTTAAAAACTATAATAATATAACATTCATGAAATGTAGGTCTGAAAAATAGATTTAGATAAAAAAATAAAACTCATTTTCTAAACAGGTTCGGCCTGCCCGAATTTGCAAAAAAAAAAAGGTTATTGTTTTTTAGTGTGTTGCCACTATTTTTTTCATTGTTTTGCTATCATTTAATTATTATATTATTATTATTTTGTTGTTATTTCTTGGATGTTGTATAACTCTTGTTTTATTAATAATTTTGCTTCTATTTTAGAGGTATTTGCTTGCTAAGTTGCACTTATTTTAGTGCTATTTAATTTTTTTTTCATTTGTTGGGAAATAGCTATTTTAATATTTTTAGTGCATTTGATGTATTATATTTTTAAATATATTTTTATATAAAAAAATAGAGAATTCTTTAATGCGGGTTAGGCTGGATTTTAGTATTTTCATTTGGATCGGGCTTAGAAAAAAATTTAGGCCCATATTTTGAGTCGAAATGAGCCCGAACCTAGAAAATGAGCCTAAATTTATTACTTGACTCGACCCTACCCATGGATAACTCTAGTTTAGAATATAATTTAAAGCCTTTCTAAAAACGATAATCATGTAACATTCGTGAAATATATATATATATACCCTAAAACACAAATATAAATTCAACTTATTACCTCTTTTTAAAATATATATAAATTAATGATTTTTATATACAATTCCTATTAATGTTATAATTCCTTCAATTTATAAATTAGAGAATAGTACGTCTTTTAAATGCGCTCAAATCCACGTCCTCTTATAAGTTACAACAATAACGATGTCAACTTTATAAATGATGGTTAAATTTGTAAGTAATAATAAATAAAAATAATCAATGATAGAGATCTTAACACGTAAAGCAATTCTAATAATGTAATTCTTAGTTCCAAAATTTGGTAACTAAGTTTATTTATATATATATTTTGGTCCGTTTTAGTGCATGTACTTATCCGTTTTTTCTAATTTAACACTAGAACTTCTATAAAATTGTGATGATACTACGACAGTTTAAAATTGTATCATGTCATAACTTGAAATTTTAAATTAATTATTTTAAGTTTCAGGTGATAACATGCATGGTGGTAAAAGTACTACAGAGACTCTTGTATCAGGAGATAGATTACATTTTACCCTTCTACTAAAAAAAGGTCAAATTAGTTCTTGTATATTAGATCAAAGAGCAATTTGGTCATCTGTTAAAAATTTATCCATTTTTACTGTTAAAAATTGGTCCTTAAATATTAGCGTGAGGTATATATGGCACGCTACATATAATTGTTTAGTTGTTTTGTTAGCCACACCAATTTTTAACAATAGAATGGATGAATTTTTAAACAGAAGGGATTAATTTACTATTTGATCTAATGTACAAAGACTAATTTGTCTATTTTTTTAGTATAGGAGGCAAAATATAATCTGATTCTTAATATAGGCCTTCATGGTAATTTTACCTATGAATTACATTATTTTTTTCACAATATGCAGGTGGTCAGCCATTGCTGCCATGTTACCAGGAAGAACAGACAATGAAATAAAGAATCATTGGCACACAAATCTCAAGAAGCACGTTAAACATAAGCCTTCAACCACGAAATTACACGATAAATACACCAACAATCAAAACCTAAACGACGACCATCTTCAAATAAACCCGATCATTCCGCCATTGATCCTCGAAAGCTCACCACCACCACCATTATCAACCAATAGACAAAGCCCCTTCACCACTACAGATAACTCAGTTGAATCGACCAAAGCTGACTCTGTTTCTGATTTTTGGTCCGAACCATTTCTGTTAGACATTTTGTCGGACGATTTGCCGACGATGGGTGCATCCGCAGGCTTTGAATTTGATCTTCTTGATGGAGAAATCTTATCACCTTTCGGTTTCTACGATGATCTTGAACCCTTCAGCTTCTAATATCAAGTATCATATATAGGGATATGGTCAATTATAGTTTTGATCCCTTCACTATGTTTAAATTTTGTTAAGTGGAGGCTAACTTTTTCTTAAGAGATCTTGAAAGTGTCATTCGTTCAAAATCAACAAATCCATCAACAGGTTAGTATCATCCTCAAGTTAAGATTTTGTCTCTTGACTCCGTCAAGAGCCCAAGCTAAAGGCTTGATTTGTGCCATGCATCACACACAACCACCTATACCAAGGGGGCTTGCGAGTCGTGCGCTTGATAGGGTTTAAACCCTTGCCCCTTATATGGAATCTAAGGGCATTTATACTACCAAGTGCACGGTGCATGGTCCAATTCGACGAGTTGCTCTTGATTCGAGAATCCCACCTCCATCTTGTGCTATCGATGAAGTCAGGAGACAAAACCCAAACCTGACTCGAGGACAATTCCAACTTGTTGATTGGTTCATCAACTTCAGATGAACAAGACCTTGAAAACTTCTTTGAAAGAAGTCGGTCTCCCCTCAACAAGTTTATAATCTAGTCCCTATATTTTAATTTAACATAATTTAGTTATTTATTTTTATAATGTCATTAGTTAATTCAGTTACTAGCATTAACCATTCTGGTTATCATCTTTGATTTTTCTTAAAAACATCATTTCCAACACAAAATATTCGTGTGATCAACATGATAGGTTGGAAAATTTGTTTTTGAGATTAACTAATGACATTATAAAAGTAAAAGACTAAATTCTAGCATTATTAAATTATAGGGCTAAATTTTAAATTTAAGTATAGTAGAGGATATAAATTAAAATTTGACCATTTAGTTTATAGCTCGTGAATTTATATGTACGTCAATACGTCATAAACTATACTTTTAAGATTATTCCTAAAGAAATTATAATGTGATATGATGAAGAATCATATCTGAGACTTTTAGATTTATAGAATGGTTTATTAATAATTAAAGGTAAATAGTTGATCTTATAAATAATACTATAATTAAGAGTATAAAAAAAATATTGTAAGCTACAAAATAGAAGCAGGATTGTTCAATATTTCGAATTAATAAAAGGATCTCTTTTCTAAAGATTCCATTGAGTATAGGACAAAATCAATAAGTTCTATTAATTTATATTTATATAAATATTTCATAATATAATTTTAGCCTCTAAATTTGATAAAATTATAAATATTTTTATTAGAAAAACAATACTGATTCAATAAAACAGTAGGGTTAATTTTTTTAAAATCTTAGGACCATTAGATTTTAATTGGTCGGTATTGTTATTTTTAATAAAATTATAAATTTTTATAACTTTTATGATTTTTAAATAATTTTAAATTTTTAAAAGGTTTAAATGATTTTTAAATTTATTACTAAGGACTTTTTGACCCTTTAGTTTTACTAGTTTCAAAAGTTATAGTTTAGTAGGTCAAATTGAATAAAAGTGTAAAGGATGAAGGTTAAATTTGTCATCATACCTTATATATAAACGCCAAATTTTATGAGAGAGACTATTTTGCAGATATAATACCAAGAGTTTTTGTGATACTTTTACTGATAATAGTACTACTAGACCTAAAAATTTTCTTTAAGTTCCATTTTTTAATTTTTTTTGAATAGTGAATGGATTTTTTGGATAGACCGAGCCAAAAACATATCTAAACTTAATTTCTTTTCAAAACTTAGCCGTGATTCAACCCGACCTATAAATAGATCTAACTCCACCTCTAAAAGTTTTATTTACTAATTTTAATACAAGGTTACGTATTACCCTTTGAAATTCAAGAATGACACCATTGCTATTACAACAATTAGGGGATGGTGATTTAAGGGCGCTTAATAAGTATACCATGCAAATTCCTCCTCAACGGCTAAATAACATACTATACCTTTTCTTAAACTATATTAAGAATAGAGAGAGAGAACCTTTTTAGTTTTTTAAAATAGATATAGTGAGCCAAACTCACCTTCTAGAAGTTTATGTAATTCTCCTTTCATATTTAGTTGATACTCATTACCAGCGGTAAAGTTGGAAAATTTTTTGGGACAAAATTAAATTATATATTTTTATTGATAATAAAAATATAATTTTATTATTTTAATAATTTATATTTTAATAATTTTTAAAAATTAATTAAATTATTATATTTTTAATGGATCAAAATGTAATTTTATTATTATTAATTTAGAATTTTATAAATTATAAAAAATAAAATAAAATCGAGAACGGCCCCTTGGCTCTCCCACCACTGCACATTGAGATTTATGTGGAACTGTTCATGTTCTTATTCAATCATCGCCAATCAAAGGACGTAAGGCACTTAATGATTAACAGGAGCTTTAAATAGGGATCATAAATTCAAAACCATTCGTTCAAGCTATCTTGCTCAACTTTACCTCTTAATTCTTAAATAAGATTTTAACATATAATTTCCTTTTAATGTGGTATTTATATATATTTTATTTATATTTGTATTAGATAAAAGTTATACATTAACTATTTAATGTTTTCGTGTTTAATTCAGATTTTAAAATTGAATTGATGAAAATTCATAATTAACAAATAATACTAACTATTAATTTTCATAAAATAAACTATAAAATCTAAATCAAATCACATCTATTGCACTATATTTGACAAATTAAATATAAAATTACCATTAAATTTATTCTACCAACAAAATTATAAAATTACAAACTTAATAATATCAGAAATTAACTTTCATAAAATCAATCTTAAAATCCCCATTAAATACTAACAAATTAACATCATTACACCTTATATTTATCTACCTATATATTATCATATTATGTCTCAAAATAATCTTATGTTAATTTATTATTTTTATCACCGCTTCAATGAAATCATCTTTCTCCTAGTTTGAAAATGTATTAGGTTCATGGTTTGGTCAAAAAAGAATATATGGAATACACCAAAACGCAATCAATTCGTGACTGGTTGTTTTTTTATATGTATTTTTATTAAAATTAAAATATAATTTCGTATATTTATAATTTTAAAAAAATTAAATTAAAATTTTATCAATTATGAGAGTTAAAAGTGTAAATTTACCATGTGTTAAAATTTTAAAGGGCTTAATTTGTCATTTGAGAAGGGGAGGCCCATAGGTACGAGTCTCATTATTTGCAATTGTCAATTTTGTATCTCTAGTTCTACCATTCGTAGTTGTTATGTGTGAGTTTTATCTGGTTATATTCTGATTCATCATCCATTTAAAAAGGTATTCTCATTTAATTTTCATGAAGATTAATTTTTTCAAGATTCGTAACTACTTCTCATTATAATGTCATCTCTAAGGGTAGATTTTGATTTCTCCTTTTGAAAGTGCACCTAACACTTTAGTGTTCTACTCTATAATTGTTCGAACATATCTATACTTGTAACTGTGTTATATTTATACACACAAAAATTATATTTGTTTAAGCACTCGTAAATATAATCAAATATATATTATTGTTAAATAAATATATTATTGTCGAATATCATTTTTTTACATTTAAACTTTAGTTTTTTATTTTAATTTAAAAATTTAGTTATTTACATTTTAGATTTAAAAATAAAATTTAATTATGAATATAGTTAGAATTCTTTATTAAAGTTAGGTTCATTGACATGAAATTATTTTTTATTTCATGTTATACCAATAAATTTAGAATTTATTTAATTTTAAATTTTAAATTACGGAAAAATTAGAAAATTAAATTTTAAATACTTGCAAGTTGTGGCATATTTAGCCTTATTAATGACATTTCCAAATACTAAAGCACGTCCACACTTGCTACGGTGGAAGTGAGGCAGTCAAACAGTCTTCAGCAATGCATCAGCTCCTTCCTTGATCAGCTTCCATGCAGCAACCACGTGGTTGTCGCCCGTCAATGTGGCGCCCACAGCAAATCTCAGGACATATATTCCACCAGCTTTCCTATGAGCCATATAAACCCGACCCGTCGAATTGACCCAATCCAACAACTTCTGGTTCGACAGTTCGGTGTAATCCGACCCGAAAGTTTCATCCGGGTTCAATCGGAAACACACCAGCCCGAACTCTCTTGGCACCACAATCTCGAACCTCGGGTCGGATCTTACAAAATCCTCGAAAATCTTGGCCATCCCTACGTCGGACCGGATGTGATCTTGTAAGTTGACGACACCGTAGGTTTGAAAAATGAGCCATAATCTTAATGACTTGAACCGCCGGCCGGTACCGACTTGCCAGTCCTTGAAATCGACGACGGAATCCGATTCGCTTTGTTTGTTTCTCAAGTATTCCGGGTTGGTGCTTAGAGCTTTGACAAGTGCGGTGGGGTTTTTGACCCACAAGCAGCAACAATCTAAGCCACTGAGTAGCCACTTGTGGGGACTCAAACTCAACGAGTCAACTAGTTCTACCCCATTAAGGTGATGGCGGAACTCCGGGCATATACATGCACTTCCGGCGTAAGCAGCATCCACGTGAACCCACATGCCATGTTCCTTCGCCACACCAGCGAGCAGTTCGATTGGATCAACAGCCGTGGTGGAAGTGGTCCCTAGGGTGACACAAAGATAGAGTGGGACCAACCCATTCTCCATGTCTGCTTCGACGGCGGCCTTAAGCTGAATGGGAGATAAAGAGAAACCGGCGTCGATCGTCGTCGGAATCAACCTTATGTTCCGAGGAGAAATGCCGACTATCTTACAAGCTTTAGCAAATGTGGAATGAGTTTGGTCGGAAGCATAAACAACAAACTTGTTCAAGTTGCCGGAGCCGTCGACATCAAGAGCTTTGTCCCTCGCCGCAATTAGCGTAACGAGAATAGCTTCACTGGTGGTGTTCTGGATAACGCCACCGCCAGTACCTTGAAACATGAACGACTTGGGTAGCTTCAGCATGTCAGCCAGCCAATCGATGACCAGCATTTCCAACTCAGTCGCCGCCGGCGAAGCAATCCAGTTGAAACCAACGGAGTTAAAGCAAGTACAAAGCATTTCACCAAGGAAACCGGCAGTGCTAACAGTTGAAGGAAAAAAAGCAAAGAAATTAGGGCTTAACCAATGCGTCATCCCTGGGATTATCTGGTTTTCAACGTCTTCAAGGATCGTTTCAAGGGACTCAGGCAGAGACGGTGCGTTTTGCGGCAAGTTAGCCCGGAGATAGCCTGGTTGCACCTGACTTAAAACAGGGTAGCTCTCGATATTTTGATAATAATCAGCAATGAAATCCACCATTTCATGAGCTTGTTTTCTAAACTCTTGAGGGTTTAAGGGATTGAAATGGGGTGTGTTGGCCAAGTTGGATTCAATATTTTTACCCATAATAATAATTATTAATAATTAATATTAATAATAATAACTCTAAAAATCCAGAAAGAAAGAGATACTGAGATAGTGATATAGGGATTATAGTCTAAGGTTATATAGAAAAAAAACTTGTTTTTCTATTTAGACATTATATAAAAACAAAGTTTCAACGGATGCTTCCTTTTATAGTAAAAGTCAGCCACTATGTTGATTAAATGTAGAGGTAGTTGATAAGTAGTCAATTTTAAACGTGAAGAATACCCGGGGAATAGGGTTCAATTCTGTGTTATTAGAGGCAATCTTTTCCGAACCAAATCCACCTATCCGACCGGATGAATCAGATAGCTATTAGAGGTCAAATTAATATTTCACGCATTTATTAATTAATTAAAATTTTTAATATTATATTTTTAATTACAGTAATTAATTTATAATAATATTTTTTTATTTAAATGATTGAATATAACTATGATTATAAATGTCACCATTTGTTTTCCTATATTTTATAATAATCCTATTTTAAAACTTATATTAAATTTATAATTAATTTTAAATTAAAATTATCATACCTTCTATTTTACTTTATTTCTTTTAAATGTAAATTTAGTAATATGATGAGAGGTATGACCGTTAGTTCAAAATTTCTCAAAACACATACTTTTATATATACTAATTTCCAACCAATAAGTGGTCGAGGGCAATGGTAGTACACATTGTACTCTCAAGGGAATGATTTAGGTTCGAACTTTAAAGATGATATTGTTAGGAGGGACAACTACGAACCCGAACATGAACCATAAAATAGATATTAGTAATATAAAAAAAACTTTTAATTTTATATGTGTTGTATGTGATTTTACGCATTTAATATTTAATTAATTATTATTATTTAAATATAATTAAAATATATTAACTTATCAATTGAATATTATAATAGAAAATTTTCAAATCATAAATAACGTACAATATAATTTTACTTTATGTAATTAATGAAAAATAACAGAACATAATTAGCTCTAATATATTAATCAAGTGATAATTAAGATGTCTACAATTACGTAATAATTTTAATTTACATCAATAAAATTAGCACATTTTTAGATCAAAATTTTTAACTAATAATTTTAATTTAATTTATAATTATCATAACTATTTTTCCTATATTTTGTACTTAGAGTTTTATTCAAGTAATAATTTAATTTTAAAATTAGCACAATATTTTTATAGTTAGAGTTTTATACTTAGAGTTTAAGAAAATTTAGAAAAAAAACCTTTAAAAATCAATCTAGAATTAAAGGTGAGTTTAGAATATAGTTTAAATCCTTCTTAAAAACTATAATAATGTAACATTCATGAAATATAGGTCTGAAAAATAGATTTGGACAAAAAAATAAAACCCATTTTTTAAACATGTCAGGCCTGCCCGAATTTGCAAAAAAAAAAAGTTGTTGTTTTTTAATGTTTTGCCACTATTTTTTCATTGTTTTCCTATCATTTAACTATTATATTGTTATTATTTTATTGTTATTTCTTGGATATTGTATAACTCTTGTTTTATTAATAATTTTGCTTCTATTTTAGAGGTATTTGCTTGCTAAGTTGCACTTATTTTGGTGCTATTTATTTATTTTTCATTTGTTGGGGAACAGTTATTTTAATGTTTTTTGTGCATTTGATGTATTATATTTTTTAAATATATTTTATATAAAAAATAATAGAGAATTTTTAATATGGGTTGGCCCGGATTTTAGTATTTTTATCTGGATCGGGCTTGAAAAAAATTTAGGCCCATTTTTTGAGTCGGGATGAGCCCGAACCCAAAAAATGGGCCTAAATGTATTACTTGACTCGACCCTATCCATGGACAACTCTAGTTTAGAATATAGTTTAAAGCCTTTTTAAAAACAATAATCATGTAACATTCGTGAAATATATACACCTAAAACACAAATATAAATTCAACTTATTACCTTTTTTAAAATATATATAAATTAAATGATTTTTTATACAATTCCTATTACTATTATAATTCCTTGAATTTATAAATCAGAAAATAGTACGTGTTTAAATGCGCTCAAATTCACGTCCTTTTATAAGTTACAATAATAAAGATGTCAACTTTATAAATGATGGTTAAATTTGTAAGTAATAATAAATAAAAATAATTAATGATAGAGATCTTAATACGTCAAGCAATTCTAATAATGTAATTCTTAGTTCCAAAATTTGGTAACTAAGTTTATTTATATATATTTTTTGTTCCGTTTTAGTGCATGAACTTATCCGTTTTTTCTAATTTAACACTAGAACTTCTATAAAATTGTGATGATACTACGGTCGTTTAAAATTGTATCATGTCATCACTTGAAATTTTAAATTAATTATTTTAAGTTTCAGGTGACAATTAACATGCATTGTGGTACAGAAACTCTTGTATTAAGAGTTAGATTACATTTTACCCCACTACTAAAAAAATGGTCAAATTAGTTCTTGTATGTTAGATCAAAGAGCAATTTGGTCATCTGTTAAAAATGTATCTGTTTTTACTGCTAAAAATTGGTCCTTATGTATTAGCGTGAGGTATATATGGCACGCTATATATAATTGTTTAATTGTTTTGTTAGCCACACCAATTTTTTACAATAGAATGGATGAATTTTTTTAACAAAAAGGACTAATTTACTATTTGATCTAATGTACAAAGACTAATTTGTCTATTTTTTTTAGTATAGGAGGTAAAATACAATCTGATTCTTAATATAGGGCCTTCATGGTAATTTTACCTATGAATTACATTATTTCTTTCACAATATGCAGGTGGTCAGCCATTGCTGCCATGTTACCAGGAAGAACAGACAATGAAATAAAGAATCATTGGCACACAAATCTCAAGAAGCACGTTAAACATAAGCCCTCAACCACGAAATTTCACGATAAATACACCAACAATCAAAACCTAAACGACGATCATCTTCAAATAAACCCCATCATTCCGCCATTGATCCTCGAAAGCTCACCACCACCACCATTATCAACCAATACACAAAGCCCCTTCACCACTACAGATAATTCAGTTGAATCGACCAAAGCTGACTCTGTTTCTGATTTTTGGTCCGAACCATTTCTGTTAGACATTTTGTCGGACGATTTGCCGACGATGGGTGCTTCCGCAGGCTTTGAATTGGATCTTCTTGATGGAGAAATCTTATCACCCTTCGGTTTCTACGATCATCTTGACCCCTTCAGCTTCTAATATCAAGTATCGTATATAGGGATTTAATATGGTCAACTTGTACTTTTGATTCCTTCACTATTTTTAAATTTTGTTAAGTGGAGGCTGACTTTTTCTTAAGATATCTTCAAAGTGTCATTCGTTCAAAACCAATAAATCCATCAATAGGTCGGTATTATCCTCAAGTTAAGATTTTGTCTCTTGACTCCGTCACGAGCCCGAGCTAAAGGTCTGATTTGTGCCATGCATCACACACAACCACCTACCAAGGGGGCTTGCGGGTCGTGCGCTTGATAGGGTTTGAACCCTTGCCCCTTATATGGAATCTAAGGGCATTTATACTACCAAGTGCATGGTGCATGGTCCAATTCGACGAGGTGCTCTTGATTCGAGAATCCCACCTCCATCTTGTGCTATTTAACGGGGTCTGGAGACAAAACCCCAGCTAGACTCGAGGACAATTCTAACTTGTTGATTAGTTCATCAACTTCAGATGAACAAGAACTTGAAAACTTCTTCGAAAGAAGTCGGTCTCCCCTCAACAAATTTTTAATCAGGTCCCTATATTTTAATTTAACATAATTTAGTTATTTATTTTTATAATGTCATTAGTTAATTCAAATAGTTACTAGCATTAACCATCCTGGTTAGTGTCCTTGATTTTTAAATAAATTTAAATTTTTAAAAAGGCTTAAATGATTTTTTATTGATAATTTTTGTATTAGTTTGTTAGCATCCTTATCAAGTATCAAATGCCTATTTGTTACTTCTTGTACATTGCAGCTTGGTTATATATCCATGTGTGTTCTCCATTGATTATATAGTTCCATGTGTGTTCTCCATTTCATCTGCCTAGCTTTTATCTGTCAGTTATGTATCAATTAATGTTGTTTGATATTTATATTTATTTTTTATTTATAAATTAAAGTATTAGTGAATTAATGTTGTCTGTATTTCAGTTACTGCTTCCTCCTCCTCCTGCAACTATTGGTTCAATTGAAGCTGCCATTTAATTTTCGAATTAATATTTGGTACTGATATTGATAAAGTTTTTATATTTGCTTAAAGTGAAATATATTTGGTGCTACTCTTATAATCTTACATCTGTTCTAGGTACTATCGAGCACCTGAATATATTTGGTGCAACTAAATACACCACAACCATTGATGTAGCACCCCAAACCCAGCCCAGAAGTTATGGCCGGATCCGGCATGCCACATCAAAACGTAAAAAAAAAAATTTCCATTCTAAGTCCAGAAAATCGTACTTGATGTTCAAAAGATTAATTCATTAAGGATTAAAGTGAATGGAAGTCATGCACCGGTAGGAAACCGAAAAGAGGTGGTGAGTCCATCGGACTACTTAAGTACCAAGCTCCTTCGGATCCAATCCTAGACATGCATACCGCCATTGCCACACCTTAACGTCATGGATATTTCTAGGAAACCGATTTGATTAAGTCATTTTAGGAAAACCGATTAATTTTGGAAAATACTTTTATTGCGGAAGCTTTGCTTGTTGTCGTGTTATTTTGAAATCAACTGTTGTTTTTGAAAACGCGCCTAAAGCTATCCAATTTCAACAGTTAAAATAAATATTATCTATCTTAATAAAACATATAAAACCATAAAAATAAATAAGCGGCCTTATTACATTTAAAAGCCCAAAACCTCAAACGTAATTAAAAGGATGTCCAGTTCACGGAAGAAAATCAAACTTTCGAAGCGGGTGGCCACTCAATTCCCTCACGACTCCAAGCCCACTATGGTTGGGGATTTCTGCGTGGATGAAAATAAAAGGGTGAGTTTGGGGAAACTCGATGTGTAAGGAAAACCCATTCAAAGCCCAAGTCACTCAAGCCCATTCAGTAATAGCAGTGGTCTGGGCCAAAGCCCTTTTGATTACAATAAACTAGGCCTTAGCCCTTATTCAGATAATGTATGGCCCATAGGCCCATTTCAAAATACATGCAACATCAAGAAACATATGCAAGCTCATTTGGGTAATGATGGTACTGGGCGAGCCCTTTTGAGACACAATAAACGGGCCTTAGCCCTTATTCAGATAACAAGATGGCCCATAGGCCCATTTCAAAATACATGCAACATCGGTAAACATATGCAAGCCCATTTGGGAGACTACTCAACCCACCAACCACTACACTCCACCGCACCAGCCATACACTCCATGTGAGGAATAGCTCAACCCACCCAAACCCCAACACTCCACAGGTTGCTCGATTAACGAAGTAAATTGAGGCAAAGCCTCCAGTATGTGGACAAGCCACTTTCAGTACTTCCTCCGTCAATATCCCAGTCCCATGCATCAAATAATAACAACATGGCATGCAGTAAATAACAACATCAAACATGCATTTAGGTCAATTTAACCCTAGGGGTATTTGGTAATTTATCTATTAGGGGTAAACGTAAATTTTCTACTTTTAAAGGTATTTCAGTAATTGATCTATTTTAGGGTTTTTCATGCATATTCCTACTTTTCACGTACTAATGAATCACGCATCGAGGGTTCTTACTGAATTGGGCCGATTGGCCCATCATTCCAATTTTGGCCCATTAAGCCCAAAAATATCGAAGGCATGTAAATCATGCACTTTGGTCCAAACATTACAGCTTACCAAAAACATTAATCGATTTACCTCACGAGTATTCGCACACTCGCAAATCTACAAAATACCGGTTTTTGGCATTTCGGCTTTTCGACTTTTGCCGATCTAGACTAAGAAAGAGGGTGTTAGTTACACACCTGTTTGCGACGATATGCTGACGAGATCCACACACGAACCGCCTACAATTGGATTACTAACACGTTAATCTAACTATTCAAATACAAACTACATATTAACCCCTTACAATATTCGGCCAACCACACCTACAGATCATAGTAAGCTTATAAGAAATCAATAAGCAACTCATTAACAAATTTTTGTCAATGTTTACCACATAATCATAATTTCACTGCAAGCTGTCTTCCTGAGCAACAGTCACTAAATCATTTATAAATGGAGCTACGAAACTCCAAATCAAGTTCCGTTAATTTTCCTTGAAAATAGAATCATATATCTTCTATCCATAAAATTTTCAGAATTTTTGGTTTAGCCAATCAATACCAGATTTTTCTCAAAGTTTCCCATGTTTCACTGTTTGACTAATCTGACCACTCTTCATTACGAATCAAATTTCTCATTGTACAGAATTCAAAATATGTTCTTGTTTATTTCATTAGAAACTAGACTCAATAAGCTTTAATCACATAATTTATTCAGCTTCTAATTCATCTCCCACAATTTATGGTGATTTTCCAAAGTCACATTACTGCTGCTGTCCCAAGATTACCAAATCACTCTTTCATACACCTATCTTGCATGCATGTTATTTAAACATGTATATCACCAATCAATCATCACATATCTATGATTTTTACTTAAGCATAATCTCCATTTCATCATTTCAAAGCACAACATGTTAGCCGATTTTTCCCTTTAGCATCTAAGGCACATGCATGCTCATTTGTTTGGCTCAACTTCACATATCCTCCATTTTTCATCAAAAGAACATGAAACAACAACCATTTCCTTCATTTTAATTCATGACTAAATGCTCACAACACAACTAAAAATCAAAATATACTTCAAGAGTTAAGGTAGAATCAAGAAGAACTCATGAACCTCAAAATAGAAGCAAGGTACCAAGAACTTACCTTCAATTTTCCTCCTCCTAATGACCGAATACTCAAGAGCTTTCTCCTCTCCTTTCTCTTCTCTAACTTTCAGCTATGATGAACAAAGATGGACAAAACTTTGTTCTTTTCACCCCTTTTTCTTTTAATAAAACTTCATATTTCATCCATTTAATTCTTTAATACAAAAGACATGATATTCTTATAATTAAACATTTACCTAACCCATTATCATGAAACATTTACCTAACCCATTATCATGGAACATTTACCTAACCTATTATCATGAAACATTTACCGAACCCATTATCATGGAACATTTACCTAACCTATTATCAATTTGTATCAATTTGTACCATAAATTATGGATATCAAGTGTACATTTTGTCTACAACAACATGATGGCTGGCCACTTCATGTAAAATGAGAGGTTTATCATGCAAATCCTCCTATTTTGCACTCCTATTTATTTGGCCACTTCAATTTAGCCTATAGCATTTTCAAACATTTTCACATAGGTCCTATTTCATAATTTCACTCCCTTTTTCTTATGGAACAAAAATTAACTAAAATTACCGGGTTCTATCTTAAGCTTGGGCCTTCTAGAGGCCCACTAACATAATTAAACCTAAGCCAACATTTACAGGATTCCCGAAAATTGGGGCGTTACAATTGACATCTGTTCTAGGTACATGTTTCGTTGCTAAATTTTTTCTTTATTTCTATGCATTTTCAATTTAAATTACTTAACAAATAACACTTTTTTTACTCCAGCCTCTTTTTGCTGGTGAGAGCGGAGTAGACCAGGTTGTTGAAATTATTAAGGTACGTTTTAGTTCAAAATTCTAATCAATAATAGTTTTACCACGATGATTTTGGAAAAATTAATATTTTGGGGTTGCGATTTTGTATAGATTTAATTGTTGGTTCTGTTTGAAGCGTAACTATTTTGTTTCAAATTAATTTTAATTTTTTGCTTTTGAAAATATTTTTAAATTAGTTACACTATAATAAGATTTTAATTTGATATGTTTTTTTTTTAATTGAACTCGAATAATTTCACTCAATTTTATTCGATACGACTCAAATTTTATTTTACTTAACTCGATAAAATTTTAAATTGAGTTACGATAATAAAATAAAACTTATCAACTCAAATTTTTTTCATTCAAAAAATTACTTATCATAAAATAAAACTCAGTTGATTCAATGGAATACTCGTTGATGATTGCATTAGAAAAGCTGGGAGTATGACAAACTTGCCTATATCATAGCCATTATTAGTAATAACAACGGTAATTCTATAAAACCATGGACTCTAGGAACAACCCCAAAAATTAAACTTATGCTAGCCATCAGTGTCCCCTCCAAATTGACGAGCTTCATACAACAGAGAGATGAAAAGCCAAGTTGTATAAATATTTTGTTTTCTTTAATTTTATTTTCAAATTACCTAATTAAATTAAATTATATTTAAAGTTTTATTTTAAATATTTTATTTTATTAGAATCACGGAAAATAATTTCAATATTTTATTTTATTTTATTTTATTTTAACATTACAAAATTAAATTAAATTATATTTAAAGTTTTATTTTAAATATTTTATTTTTTGAATCATAAAAATAATTTCAATATTTTTATTTTATTTTAACATTACCTAATTAAATTAAATTGTATTTAAAGTTTTATTGTAAATATTTTATTTTTTTTGAATCACGAAAAATAATTTTAATATTTTTATTTTATTTTAAAATTACCTAATTAAATTAAATTTTATTTTCAAGTTCACTAGCAACTCACATAATTTACATAATTTACATAATACATAACTTACATAATTTAAAGTTCAAATTTCATAACTTACATAATACTTAACTTACATAATTTAAAGATCAAATTTAATAACTTACATAATTTACATAACTTACATAATACTTTACTTACATAATTTAAAGATTTAATTTCATAACTTACATAATACATAACTTACATAATTTAAAGATCAAATTTAATAACTTACATAATACTTGACTTACATAATTTAAAGGTCAAATTTCATAACTTACATAATACATAACTTACATAATTTAAAGATCAAATTTCATAACTTACATAATTTAAATAACTTACATAATAATTTAAAGATCAAATTTCATAACTTACGTAATACATAACTTACATAATTTAAAGATCAAATTTCATAACTTACATAATTTACATAACTTACATAATACATAAATATATATCATATCATAACTTACATAACTACTTATAAATAAACAACTTACCCGTCTGTGTATTTACATGATGGATTACTCAATTTACTTTCGATTCAATAGGTTTGGAGTGGGAAGGATGTTAATGACAAAGTTAAATGGCTTTCCAAAGGCCCGAATAGAGTGGTAAAAAGATATAGTGCCTTCATTATCAATGGATTCAGATTTCATACAAAATATCCTGAGAGATTGAGGAGAACTCAAAATTGTGGAATAGTTGTTAATTCTTCAATTTCAAGTTATGCTAGTGCTAGGGAAAGTAATCCCGTTGAGGGAAATGTGGAGTATTACGGACTTCTTACTGATATTATTGAGTTGGATTACTATGGAAAAGGGAAAGTTGTCTTATTTCGATGTGATTGGGCTGATGTTAATACTGCTCACGGAATTAAAAACGATAAATTTGGTTTTACAAAGGTGAATTTCTCTCGATTGATTCACACTGGAGAATAATTGATAGACGAGCCGTATGTATTTTCTTCTCAAGTGAAACAAGTTTTTTACTCGAAAGATCCAATTGATGAGGGTTGGTACGTTGTACTCCGAAATACTCCTAGAGACTTGTTTGACATGGGCAATGGAAGTAGAGATGACATCGTCGAAAGATCAAAAACTTTGCCTTTTCCAAAACAAAACTTAAATGAAAATATCCCTAGTACTAGTACACAATTTCAATGGGTTCGTCAGGATGTGGATGAAGATATTTACGAACTATGATGTAGTAAGATTTTACGATTTTTTAATTATATGTAATATTATAATTTTAATCTTGGTCATGTTATATAATTTAATCATTTTATATGTACTATTATTGTTGTAATTTGTTACTAAAATTTCAACTATTTAACATTATTGTAAGAATAATTTGAATTATACTTCATTTATATGTCTTTCATTGAATTTGAAGTATCATTTAGATTTAATGTTATATTTGCTACATTTGCTATATTTTGTTGAATTTCATGTTATATTTGCTATTTTTGGTTGGATTTAATGTAGGAAGGGTTGGATATTGGTGAAAAATGTACATTGCAAATCTGACAAAATTAGCGGCGCTTGTAACAAAAAGTTGCTAAAAACCATGACTTTTAGTGGCGCTTTCCTCAAAAACGCCGCTAAAAGTCATGATCTTTTGTGGTGTTTTTTTTAAAATAAACGCATAGCGGCGTTTTTTGCGGCACTTGTGAAAACGCCGTAAATAGTTCCAGCGGCGCTTAAAAGCGCTGCTAAAGGCAAAAAAAAACGCTGCTAAAAGTCTATTTTCCTGTTGTGAGCCTTAAATGATTTTTTAAATTTATTACTAAGGACTTTTTTGACCCTTTAGTTTTACTAGTTTCAAAAAGTTCTAGTTTAGTAGGTCAAATTGAATAAAAGTGTTAAGGTTGAAGGCTAAATTTGTCATCATACGTTATATATAAACACCAAATTTTATCAGAGGGACTGTTTTGCTTGCTAATCTAATGTACATAGATTAATTTACCCATTTTTCAATAGAGAAACTAAAACGTAATCCAAGATATAATACCAAGAATTTTTGTAATACTTTTACTGATAATAGTACTACTAAATCTAAAAATTTTCTTTAATTTTCATGTGATTCTAGTACCCTTCACATAGAATTATCTATAGGCTGAGTTTCAACAAGGTTTTTGTCTTAAGTAAATTAAATAATAATTTTAAAAAATAAATTTAATTATAAAAATATTAATATAAAATATATTTTTGATTTTTGAAATAGTGAAATGAATTTTTAGATAAATCAAACAAAAACATATATAAACTTAATTTCTTTTCAAAAATTAGTCGTGATAATAAACTATATATATATATAAAAGATAGATATAATACAAAACCATTCATATTATTTGTATTATGCTTATGTTATTTTTTATGTTATAATTATTTTATATATATATATATATATTAAATTTTAACATATTAATAATTTATTTTAAATAAAATTACACCATTTTTATTGCTTTTATATATAATTTTATATATTTTAAATACATCTTGAAGGGCAGAAATATCATGCAAATTCCTCCTCAATAGCTAAATAACATACTACACCTTTTCTTAAACTATATTCTGGAATATAGAGAGAGAACCTTTTAGTTTTTAAAATAGATATAGTCAGCCAAGCTCACCTTCTAGAAGTTTATGTAATTCTCCTTCCATATTTGGTTGATACTCATTAGCAGCGGTGAAGTTGAAAAATTATTTAGGATAAAATTAATTAAATTTTATATTTTTATTAATAATAAAATATAATTTTATTATTTTAACAATTTATATCTTTATAATTTTTAAAAAATAAAATAAATTATTATTATTTTTAATGGATGAAAATGTAATTTTATTATTATTAATTTAGAATTTTATAAATTATAAAAAAATAAAATAAAATCGAGACCGGCCCCTTGGCTCCCCCACCACTGCACATTGAGATTTATGTGGAACTGTTCATGTTACTATTCAGTAGCTTTCAATAGGGATCATAAATTCGAAGCCATTCGTTAAAGCTATCTTGCTCAACTTTACCTCTTAATTATTAAATAAGACTTTAACATATAATTTCTTTTTAATGTGGTATTTATATATTTTTATTTATATTTGTATTAGATAAAAGTTATACATTAATCGTTTAATTTTTTCGTGCTTAATTCAGATTTTAAAATTGAATTGATGAAAATTCGTAATTAGCAAATAATACTAACTATTAATTTTTATAAAATAAGCTATAAAATCTGAATCAAATCACATCCATCGCACTATATTTGACAAATTAAATATAAAATTAAACAAATCTATAATTACCATTAAATTTATTTTATCAACAAAATTATAAAAATTACAAACTTAATAATATCGAAATTAATTTTCATAAAATCAATCTTAAAATCCCTATTAAATACTAACAAATTAACATCATTACACCTTATATTTATCTACCTATATATTATCATATTATGTCTCAAAATAATCTTATGTTAATTTATTATTTTTATCACCGCTTCAATGAAATCATCTTTCTCCTAGTTTGAAAACGTTTTAGGTTCATGGTTTGGTCAAAAAAAGAAAATGGAATACACCAAAACGCAATCAATTCGTGAATGGTTGTTTTTTTTGTTATGTGTATTTTTATTAGAGTTAAAATATAATTTTAAAAAATTAAATTAAAATTTTATTAATATGAGAGTTAAAAGTGCAATTTTACTATGTGTTATCTTAAAATTTTAAAGGGTTTAATTTGTTATTTGGGAAGGGGAGGCCGATAGGTACGAGTCTGATTATTTGTAATTGTCAATTTTGTATCTCTAGTTCTACCATTCGTAGGTGTTATGTGCGAGTTTTATCTGGTTATATTTTGATTCTTCATCAATTTGTTCTTTGTATTCTCATGTTCGTTTTACTTTTCATGAAGATTAATTTTTTCGAGATTCGTAGCTACTTCTCACAATAATGTCATCTCTAAGGGTAGATTTTGATTTCTCCTTTTGAAAGTGCACCTAATACTTATTAGTGTTCTACTCTATAATTGTTCGAACATATCTATACTTGTAACTGTATTATATTTATACACATAAAGATTATATTTGTTTAAACACTCGTAAATATAGTCAAATATATATTATTGTTAAATATAGTTAAATAAATATATTATTGTCGATTATCATATTTTTTACATTTAAAGTTTAGTTTTTATTTTTAATTTAAGAATTTTAGTTATTTACATTTTAGATTTAAAACAAAATTTAATTATGAATATAGTTAGAATTCTTTATTAAAGTTAGGTTTATTGAAACATGAAATTATTATTATTATTATAGGAAATTGTTTTTTATTTCATGTTATACCAATAAATTTAGAGTTTATTTAATTTTAAATTTTAAATTTGGAAAAATTAGAAAAATTAAATTTTAAATGCTTGCAAGTTATGGCATATTTAGCCTTATTAATGACATTTCCAAATACTAAAGCACGTCCACACTAGCTCCGGTGGAAGTGAGGCAGTCAAACAGTCTTCAGCAATGCATCAGCTCCTTCCTTGATCAGCTTCCATGCAGCAACCACGTGGTTGTCACCCGTCAATGTGGCGCCCACAGCAAATCTCAGGATATATATTCCACCAACTTTCGTATGAGTCATATAAACCCGACCCGTCGAATTGACCCAATCCAACAACTTCCGGTTCAACAGTTCGGTGTAATCCGACCCGAAAGTTTCATCCGGGTTCAATCGGAAACACACCAGCCCGAACTCTCTTGGCACCACAATCTCGAACCTCGGGTCGGATCTTACAAAATCCTCGAATATCTTGGCCATCCCTACGTCGGACCGGATGTGATCTTGTAAGTTGACGACACCGTATGTTCGAAAAATGAGCCATAATCTTAATGACTTGAACCTCCGGCCGGTACCGACTTGCCAGTCCTTGAAATCGACGACGGAATCCGATTCGCTTTGTTTGTTTCTCAAGTATTCCGGGTTGGTGCTTAGAGCTTTGACAAGTGCGGTGGGGTTTTTCACCCACAAGCAGCAACAATCTAAGCCACTGAGTAGCCACTTGTGGGGACTCAAACTCAACGAGTCAACTAGTTCTACCCCATTAAGGTGATGGCGGAACTCCGGGCATATACATGCACTTCCGGCATAAGCAGCATCCACGTGAACCCACATGCCATGTTCCTTCGCCACACCAGCGAGCAGTTCGATTGGGTCAACAGCCGTGGTGGAAGTGGTCCCTAGGGTGACACAAAGATAAAGTGGGACCAACCCATCCGCCATGTCTGCTTCGACGGCGGCCTTAAGCTGAATGGGAGATAAAGAGAAACCGGCGTCGATCGTCGTCGGAATCAACCTTATGTTCCGAGGAGAAATGCCGACCATCTTACAAGCTTTAGCAAATGTGGAATGAGTTTGGTCGGAAGCATAAACGACAAGCTTGTTCAAGTTGCCGGAGCCATCGACATCAAGAGCTTTGTCCCTCGCCGCAATTAGCGTAACGAGAATAGCTTCACTGGTGGTGTTCTGGATAACGCCACCGCCAGTACCTTGAAACATGAACGACTTGGGCAGCTTCAGCATGTCAGCCAGCCAATCGATGACCAGCATTTCCAACTCAGTCGCCGCCGGCGAAGCAATCCAGTTGAAACCAACGGAGTTAAAGCAAGTACAAAGCATTTCACCAAGGAAACCGGCAGTGCTAACAGTTGAAGGAAAAAAAGCAAAGAAATTAGGGCTTAACCAATGCGTCATCCCTGGGATTATCTGGTTTTTAACGTCCTCAAGGATCGTTTCAAGGGATTCAGGCAGAGACGGTGCGTTTTGCGGCAAGTTAGCCCGGAGATAGCCTGGTTGCACCTGACTTAAAACTGGGTAGCTCTCGATATTTTGATAATAATCAGCAATGAAATCCACCATTTCATGAGCTTGTTTTCTAAACTCTTGAGGGTTTAAGGGATTGAAATGGGGTGTGTTGACCAAGTTGGATTCAATTTTACCCATAATAATAATTATTAATAATTAATATTAATAATAATAACTCTAAAAATCCAGAAAGAAAGAGATACTGAGACAGTGATATAGAGTCTAAGGTTATATAGGAAAAAAACTTATTTTTCTATTTAGACATAATATAAAAAACGAAGTTCCGTTGCTAGTTTTGCTACTCTTTGGCGGTCTCCTTGCGTGCTTTAAACGGATGCTTCCTTTTATAGTAAAAGTCAGCCACTACGTAGATTAAATGTAGAGGTAGTTGATGAGTGGTCAATTTTAAACGTGAAGAATACGCGGGGAATAGGGTTCAATTCTGTGTTATTAGAGGCAATCTTTTCCGAACCAAATCCACCGATCAGACCGGATGAATCAGATAGCTATTACAGGTCAAATTAATATTTTACGCATTTATTAATTAATCAAAATTTTAATATTATATTTTTAATTACAGTAATTAATTTATAATAATATTTTTTATTTAAATGATTGAATATAACTATGATTATAAATATCACCATTTGTTTTCCTATATTTTATAATAATCCTATTTTAAAACTTATATTAAATTTATAATTAATTTTAAATTAAAATTATCATACTTTCTATTTTACTTTATTTCTTTTAAATGTAAATTTTGGTAATATGATGGGAGGTATGACCATTAGTTCAAAAATTTCTCAAAACACATGCTTTTATATATATTAACTTCCAACCAATTAATAAGTGGTCGAGAGCAATGGTAATACAAATTTTACTCCCAAGGGAATAACTTAGGTTCGAACTTTGAAGATGATATTGTTAGGAGGGACAACTACGAACCCCGAACATAAACCATAAAATAGATATGAATAATATAAAAAAAAAAGCAAAACTTTTAATTTCATATGTGTTGTATGTGATTTTACGCATTTAATATTTAATTAATTGTTATTATTTAAATATAATTAAAATATATTAACTTATCAATTGAATATTATAATAGAAAATTTTCAAATCATAAATAACGTACAATATAATTTTACTTTATGTAATTAATAAAAATAACAGAACATAATTAGCTCTAATATATTAATCAAGTGATAATTAAGATGCTTAGAATTCTCTAATAATTTTAATTTACATCAATAAAATTAGCACATTTTTAGATCAAAATTTTTAACTAATAATTTTAATTTAATTTATAATTATCATAACTATTTTTCTTATATTTTATACTTAGAGTTTTATTCAAGTAATAATTTAATTTTAAAATTAGCACAATATTTTTAACTAGTAATTGCAAATTAAATTAAAATATTTTTAAATGTATATAATTATCATAACTTTAATTAAATTATAATTATTTCTAAAGGCATAATTATCACAATTTCTATTTTACTTTAATTTTTAAATATAAATTTAATACTATGATGGAAAATAAAGAGTATTCTTGTCAATTAAAAATTTTTCACGTGGTCAGCATTTACCTCCTTAATTGGCCTACAAAATACAGAGAATTAGTTCTTGGACTTGCTTCGATAAATATGTTGAGAAGTAAATAAAATAAAATCAAACTCAATATATGTAAAGTATCGATTAATGTTACTATAATGTCACTTTTATTTTTTTCAATAGTATTAAAATATAAATTTATTATCACCCCACCTATATTTATTATTAGATAAATTTTAAATAATAATTTTAATATATAATATATTTTCTTTTACTCATATAAAGAGTGCGACAAAATCTAATATTCACTAAAACTGTTCAAGATTTTAAACTCCCACAAATAGCATAGATTTACTTGGTTAATTAAAATTAATAAAAATAAAACACACTCTCTTTCTGTCTTTCCCCGTATACTTAACTCGTTAATATTATATCATTTTTTTAACAATTTCATTATATGTTATGATTATATCTGTTCTTTTTAAGATAATCCCTAAAATTACCAATAGCCTCTTTCTAACTCATAAATAGGAAGATAGTGCACTTCAACACATTCAAATTCACGTCCTCCTGCATTATCAACAATACCCATACTAATCGAACTAAGGGTAAATTTGAAAGGACGATGGAGTTACCACGTACATTTCTTAAAAAGAAATTCTATATTTCATATCCACACGTTTCTTATTCCTCATAAATACTCATTTCAAATCTAGCTACCAAAACCAGAATCATTTAAACTCTAATAAATAGACTGGATTTGCTCCAATAATACTCAATGTAGGAAAAAAAAAATTCACCTAACCCACTTAAACTCTCATAAATTGATTTTCAAAATTCAAAAATTTTCAATTACATTTTTAAATTATTGATATCATATCGATGATTTTCTTCAATTGTTAAAACTATCAGTTTAATGATTAAATGATATATCAAATTTTATATAACATAATTTAAAATAAAGATTATAAAAAGTATAATATTATCGCATAGATTATAAAATAAAAAACTAAAAAGAGTGAATGGTAAAATTTTCGTAAAAACTTGAAAACCTCAAACCAAGACTTATACAACAGATATCTTTTTATTTTTAATTTTCATTTTAAACTATGCTACGTTAGATTTGACATCTTATTAATAGTTAAATTAATGATTTTAATAATAAAATAATTTTATTGATATAATCTCGTTAGTTTAAAGATGTACTTAAAATATTTTAAAGTTTAGAGCTCAATTTAAAATAAAATTATAATTTCAGAATGTATGATGTAATTAACTCTGTATTTTATATTTACTCTATTAATCAAATTTAATAACACGAAAATGGGGTGTGACTGGCTGTTGTGGTTTACATCGTGAAGGGTAGAGAGACTTATTATCTTTGGAGGATCAATGGGCCGGTAGCTAGGATATTTAACAAAGTGAGGTCCAACGTGGGGGAAAAGAAGGCTTTCGGTTGTCCCTTTCACTAAGTTAGACGAAATGGTAGGACGGCAGATGTTGACATAAGATTTACGGACTTCACTTTTAATGGTCCAAATGAAAAAACACATTGATATCGTTTACGAGTTTTTCCAATATCTTTTGTACTCTTGTTGATGTACTTCACATTATTTGGCCAAATGGAAAAAACATTTATATCGTTTAAGGGGTTGTCCAATATATCTTTTGTAGAAGTCCCCGACGCTTAGGTGAGATGGGAGGTAGCTAGTAGCTAGTTGTTATTAGTAGCATTTTGTCCAATCATTTGGTTCTTTGCCTGTTGTTAAGTTATCTTGATTTTTTTTTAGATCTTTGATCACGTAACACCTCATATTTCACTTAATCGTCGGGTTAAGCAATTAATAAGTTTTACAAACAAGTCAATTGGAAGACTTGTACTTTCTAAAGTAGTTTACCCACATTATATATGTTTCATATTTATTTCTAAATTGTATCAATTGATTTAATTCTTCATGAAGTTTTAGCCAATATTCCAAAATCACATCAATTAACAATTATTCACTTATTATTTTATCAATTCGTTTAAATATTCTCACATGTATTAATCATTCTATCACTTATAATCATTTTATAACATTTCAAATTCATCTACCATTTTTTTCCTCGTCTTTTATGTATATATATATTAGAATCTTTAGCTCTTAGTATAACATGCTTATATGTAACATTAACTATAATCTCACTATTTACTTATATGTTCATATTAAATTTGTCCATTTGTGTTATAGTTACTAAATTATTTATATTTTAAGCTAAGAACTTCAAATTAAGATCCGTTTGATGTTTTTGAAACTAGACTCAAATTTCTTTTTTCCATAAAAATTTCAAAATTTCTAATTAATCCAGTTTATTCTTTAAACCTTCCCTTGTTCTGCTGCTAGGCAGCTTTGATCCTTCTTCACTAAAAATTAATTATCTTTTAGTAAAAATTTCTTATTATGTTGTCATTTGTTTCCCTTGAAAATAGACCCATTAAGCTTTTAGGCAAGTAAATTTCATTACCTAAACATTTTCTTTTTACAATTTTTAATGAAATCATTCTGACATTGTCTCACATAAATTATTATATCTCACAATCTACAATTCTGTTGCTTTCACCGTTTCTTCTATGCAAAACTAGACTCATTAAGCTTAAATTTCATACTTGATTCTTCCTTTAATTCAATTTCTACATTTTTTTGTGAATTTTCAAAGTCAAGTCTATAACAGCCCGATTTAGGGCTTAGTCGAAATAGTGGTCTCGGGACCACAAATCCGAAGTTAAAAAGATTATTTTATTATTATTTTGATGTTCTAGCATTAATATATTAGTGCATGAAAAATTTGGTAAGTTAATTTTGACGTTTGTGAGCCCAATTGCGAAAGATGACTAAATCGCATAAAGTGTAAAAGTCCTAAATTGATAGCCAAATGTGTTAATTGCCATGGAACTAAAATTTGAGGTCTTTAAAAGGAAAATAGACCCTTGAGAATGGGCATAGCCGGCCATGGAGTCTTAGGGGAGACAAAATTGTCAAAATTAGGTGAAATTTAGTCACCAATTTTGACTAGCTTTAATTTCATACATGATTCATCCTTTAATTCAATTTCTACAATTTTTTTTTGTGAATTTTTAAAGTCAATTCACTGCTGTTGTCTAGAAACTGTTTTAGTTGAACATTTTTTTTTCATGGTTCTTTTGCACTAATTTTCATCTAACTACACATATTTATTAAAATTTTGATTATTATCAGTTTAATCCCTAAAACTCACATATCATTAATATATAATTTTATTATAACTTCTCTTATTTCAATTATAAATTTTATAACTTTACAATTTAGTCCTTAACATCATGAAAATTCATCATTCAATATAATTTCACTTTATATCACCTCGTAATTTAACCTCTAACACCTAACACATCATTTAGACCTTATATCACAGTACTTTATTTAAATTATAAACTTTTATACACTTTACAATTTAGCCCCCATTATCATAAATACAAGTTAACTTGGAAATTTTCACACACCATCACTTCGGATGTAATCATCATTTCATCATGCATCATTTGTATTCTCATTTCAATATTCACCTTCACATAACTTACTTTGTTTACTTTACAATTTGGTTATTCTTCTTGCTACTTCAACATGCTAATTTAATTTCCTGCATAATATTTGTACAAACAAATCTAATTCAACTATTTAACATAATTTATACCAAAAATAAAATAAAATCAAATAAATTTCCTAAAGTACTTGTATTTTTAATCTCTTCACTTTCTTCGCTTCAAATTATAATTTCTTACTTCCAAGATAGTATTCTAACTCTCTAGTGTTTCTACTTCACTTCTTCTTTTGGGTGATTATGGAAATTTTTAAAAGAATTGGATGAAAAAGTGGAATATCATGGAGAAGGACTAAATTGCAAAAAAAACAAAATTTTCTCTACTTCTCCTCTTCCACCAACGTGATATGCATGGAGAAAGATAATAATTTTTTTCTTCATCTTTCTCCCTTTTTATACTAGTATTAAATTAATAAAATATTATTTTATTCATTAAATATCATCAACATGATAATTACTTTCTAGACTTCTCTTTCTTACTAGTTGACCATTTTAGCCTTTATCATGTTTTAAAATTTCATCATTGAATTATCACTTAATTTAGTAAAATTGTAATTTAGTCCCTCATATTTCTTTCACGTAAGATATTTTCACTATTGACGCTTCAACTTTTTCATATTTATACTTTAACCACTTACATGTTAAATATTTACACTTAAACCACATAACTTTTTCATATTTTTTTATGATTTAGTCCCTAGCTCAAATTAATATTTCAAAACATACTTCTTAATTCATTTTCCTCTAACATCCCTTGTCATTTACTTTCTTTATATCTTATTTCACTAAAAATGTAACACTCTTTACCCGAGACTGTTTCCAGAATCGAGCACGAGGCATTACTAAACTTATTCTATCCCTTAAATAGGTTTAAATTGTTTATTTAAGCATTTCGGAATGTGCTACCATTCTGCGTCGTAGTCGCCTAAAAATTCATATCTTGAGTTCCGAAACTCAAAATTAAGATCCGTAAATTTTTCCTGAAACTAGACTCATATATCTATCTACTAATTTTTTTCATAGATTTTTGACTTGGCCAATTAGTACAGTTTATTAGTTAAAGTTTCCCCTGTTTCAAAACTCAACTGCACTAACCTCTTGTTACTACGAACCATGTTTCTTCCTGTACAAAATTCATATCACTAAGCCGTTTGTTTCTCTTAAAACTAGACTCAACAAGGATTATAACCATATAAAGTATACCTTCTAATTAGTTTTGTAAAATTTATGGTGAATTTCAAAGTTGAAACAGGGGTTCCAGAAATTGCTCTGACCCTGTTTCACTAAAACTCAGATATATCATGAAATATAATACCTTTACCTATTTTTCTTATTCCATAAGAAAATAGACATAATAAGCTTTAATTTCATATATTATTCATCTTCAAACTATGTTTATAAAATTTTAGTGATTTTTCAAAGTTACGTCATTGCTGTTACTTGAATCTGTTTTTAGGTTACTTTCACATTTTCATAATTTTCATGTGATAATCACCATTCAATCATACATATTAATAAACATGCATATCATCGGCCATTTTATTAGCTAATCACTAGCAAGTATTTACACATCATTCATTGTTCATATTATACCAAAAGTGGCTAAGTTTCTATACATGCCATACACAAAACAAAACGCCTAATTATACCGAGTTATTTCTTTGATAGTGTGATCGGCCTCCGACGCTTCCTTCGATCCCCGAGTGGCTAGATAAGTACTATAAGAAGAAGAAAATAAAGAGATTAAGCACTAGGCTTAGTAAGCTTACAAGAAAATAAATCACAACATTCAACATAATGGATAATTATGCATAATATCATCTAACATCATAAATTTCTTTACTTCTCAATTTCTATCTTCTTCTTTATTCCCTTACCTTCTTTCTTACCCGACCTTTCCTTTTCATAAGTATAATCTACTTTTCCTTTGCTGTTAATTCACTGTAATTTAACTCAGTATCCTGACCCGTTGAACCACTCGGAATACTAAGGATACTAGGTCGCTTCTGTCTATCAATATCTCGCCAATGCCATGTCTTTGACATGGACTTACATGAATTATTCCTCTCCAATGCCATATATAATATGGACTTACATGGCTCAATCTCTGTCTCCAAAGCCATATTTCTAATATGGACTTACATGGCTCATTTCGTTCTCGTCTGTCAACCCTAATATCCTAACATTCCTAGGGTTCAACCGGCTTTCTAACACTTTTCCTCTGTCACTTCACCTTAAATTCGACTTTAAATATTTTCATAACATAAATATATAAATGCTGAAATTGACAATAATAATGTAAAATAAAAGAATATTGCATTTATTTACTGTAAACTTACCTCGATACAAAATGTGACTAAACTTTACAATTTAGTCCTTTACTTTTTCTTTTCCCGATCTACTCTCGAATTTCGCTCTTCTTGATCTATAATAGCAAATTTAGCTTATTTAATATCAACATTTATCAAAACAACCCTTTACTCAAACTTTGGAAAAATTACATTTTGCCCCTAAACTTTCACATATTTGCACTTTTTCCCAAGGCTCGTAAATTAAACTTCATCCTATTTTCTTATGTTTTATGACATGCTGATCATTTTTCCTTCTATGGCAACATCAAATTCACACACTAACATGTACTTATGACTATTAGGTATTTTTACCGATTAAGCCTTTTACTGCTTTTCACTTAAAACCAAGTAGCACAAGTTGTCTAACATAATTTAAAACCTCATATTCCATCATAAAACATCAAAATACACAAATTTCACCAATGGGTATTTTTCCAAATTTGATTCCTAACTTAAATTATTGCTAGCATAAGCTTTATCGAGCTAGGGACTTCAAAACGTAAAGATCATTAAAAGCGGGCTTGGAATCACTTACTATGAAGCTTGAAAGTTGAAGAAACCCCAGCTATGGAGAGAGGTAAGGTTCTGCTGGTAACTTGAAGAAGATGATACAATTTTATCATCTTTTTACCTTTTATTAATGTTAATAACCAAATGACCAAAATGCCCTCCTTACTAAACTTTCAAAATTCCTTCCATGTCCTAATTTTGTCCATGAACTTAAAATTGGTCAAATTACCATTTAAGATCTCCTAATTAATATTCCAAAATAATTTCATACTAAAACTTCTAGAATGCAAGTTTTGCAAATTATTCGATTTAGTCCCTAACCTCAATTTAAGCACTTTATGCATAGAATTTTATCACGAAATTTTCACACAATCATGTAATCATACCATGAACCTCAAAATAATAATATATATATATATATATATTTTTTTTACCCTAAATTTGTGGTTTCACAACCTTTATTCTGTTTAGGCCCTATTTCTAATGTTACATTTCTCCCCTTTAGGGATTTTCGTCCAAAATCTTACCTGTGAAGAGATATGGGTACTGTTTTGCATAGCCTCTTGGGTTCCCATGTAGCCTCGTCTACCCCATGTCTATTCCATAGTACTTTCACAAGTACAATACTTTTGTTCCTTAATTGCTTTACCTCTCGAGCTAGAATCTTTACTGGGTTCTTCACCGTAAGTCATGTCTGGTGAATCTCAACCTCTGTTTGAGAAATCACATGTGACGGATCTGAACGATAACGACGTAGCATAGACACATGAAATACATTATGAATCTTCTCTAACTCAATCGGTAAAGCTAACCGATATGCTAATGGTCCGACTCTCTCAATCACTTCAAACGGTCCAATAAAACGTGGACTTAGTTTGCCTTTCTTGCCAATCGAGAACTTTCTTCCACGGGATACTTTCAAAAAACTTTGTCACCAACTTGATATTCGATCTCTTTTCTTTTAAATCGCATACGACTTACGCACCGTCAAGTCGCTTTTAAACAATTTCGATAACTTTCACTTTTCTTCCGTTTCTTTAACTAGATCAACCCAGTAAATCGGCTTTCTTTAAGCTCATTCAATATAAAGGTGTGCGGCATTTACATCCATACAAAGCTTCATAAGGTGCCATCTTCAAACTTGATGATAACTATTATTGTAGGCAAACTTTACCAATGGTAAGTATTTTTCCCAACTACCTTGAAATTCTAATACACAACATCTAAGCATATCTTCAAGTACCGAATAACTCTCTCGATCGACCATCGATTCGAGGGTGAAAAGTCGTACTAAAACTCAACTGCACCTAAAGCCTCTTGTAACTTCTTCCGAACCGTGAAGTAAATCTTGGATCTCTCATCGAAATGATCGATAATGGCACTCCATGTAGTCTAACTATCTCTCGAAATGTATAACTCGCCAACTTGTCAAGTGAATAATCCATACGGATTGGGATAAAATGAGCCGACTTAGTTAGCTTATCAATCACAACCCATATTGCATCTTTCTTTTTCAGTGTTAACGGCAATCCTGTCACAAAATCCATAGTAACTCTGTCCCATTTCCATTCCTAACTAGCACAAAGTTGCAATAATCCCGAGGGTACCGATGTTCGCCTTTACCGTTGACAAATCAAGCATCTAGAAACAAACTCAAATATCTCTTTTCATTCCTACCCACCAATACAATTTCTTCAAATTATTATACATTTTTGTACTGCCTGGATGAATAGATAAAGAACTGCTATGTGCTTCCTGTAAAATCTTCCGAATAAGCTCATCATTCTTTGGTACACAAATTCTGTCTCTAAACATCAAACAACCATCAGAACCAATCCAAATCGATTCTATGCGACTCACATTGAACTCTTTTAGCTTGTAACTCATTATCATCTTTTCGAGCTTCACAAATCTCTTCAAGAAATACCGGTTTAGCTCTAAATTCAGCTAAAATAGAACCATCATCTGACATGGCTAAATTGGTATTCAAAGCTCGCAATGTAAATAAAAGTTTCCTGCTTAAAGCGTCAGCAATTACATTTGCCTTACCTGGGTGATAATCAATCACTAACTCATAATATTTAAGCAATTCCAACCATCTTCTTTGCTTCAAATTCAAATCTTTTTGAGTCATCAAGTATTTCAAGCTTTTATGATCGGTAAATATCCGGCACCTTTCACCATACAAATAATGTCTCCAAATCTTCAATGCAAATACAATAGCAGCTAGCTCTAAATCATGTGTCGGATAATTTTTCTCATGTGGCTTCAATTGTCTAGAGGCATAAGCAATTACCTTTCCTTCTGCATGAGTACACAACCGAGCCCATTCAAGGATGCATCATTGTAAATCACAAATTCTTTACCCGGTTAAATTTGTACTAAGATAGAGCTTCGTCAACAATGCCTTTAACTTGTCAAAACTTTGTTGGCACTTCTCGGTCCATTCAAACTTAACATCCTTCCGTAGCAGTCTCGTCAGCGGGTAGCTATCATGGAAAATCCTCCACAAATCATCTATAATATCCGGCAAGACCAAGAAAACTTCTAACTTCGATACATTTCTAGGAGGCTTCCAATCAACAATGGTTGAAATCTTACTCAGATCAACCTTAATACCTTCACCGAGACAATATGTCCAAGAAAACTAACTTCGTAACGAGAACTCACTTTTCTTGAACTTGGCATACAACCTGATTATCTCTCGAATTTGTAAAGCGTTCTCAAATGCTCGCATGCTCGGTCTCATCATGAGAATAAATCAAAATATCATCAATGAACACAACTACAAACATATCTAAGTATGGTCTAAAAATTCAGTTCATTAAGTCCATAAAAATGGCAGGAGCATTAGTCAAGCCAAATGGCATCACAAGGAACTCATAATGACCATACCTAGTCCGGAAAGCAGTCTTCAGGACATCGACTCTTTAACTCAAGAATCGATAGTATCCGGATCTCAAATCTATCTTGGAAAACACAGTAGCTCCTTCAATTGATCAAACAAATCATCAATTCTAGGCAATGGATACTTGTTCTTTTTGTTACCTTGTTAAGTTGCCGATAATCTATGCACAATCTCATCGATCCGTCTTTTTTTTCACAAATAGCTTTGGTGCACCCATGGTGAACTCTGGGTCTTACAAAGCCTTTATCTGTTAATTCTGCAATCGAGCTTTCAATTCTTTCAATTCCAATAGAGCCATTCTATAAGGAGCAATAGAAATGGGCGTGGTACGGAATCAACTCAATACCAAACTCAACTTCTCTAACAGAGGCAAACACGGTAGTTCTTAGGAAACACATCGGAAACTCACATACCACGAGCACCGATTCAATTTTCAATTCGGATCTTTAGTGTTCAACACAAAAGCAAGATAAGCTTCATACCCTTTTCTCAAGTATTTACGAGTAGACATAACGAAATTATAGGAAATGAACTATCGACTCTTCCGAATTAACCCAAGAATTTCACCATTTTCACACTTCAACTCAATGAATTTCTTTCCACAATTCACTATCACATCATGTGTAGTCAACCAATCCATACCAAGAATCACATCAAACTCATCAAATGGCAATAGCATGAGATCGGTAGGAAAACAAGAGCCTCTAATCATTAAAGGATAATTTCTACATACCTTATCTACTAATACATGCTTGCCTAATGGATTCGATACTTTAATCACAAATTCAGAGATTCTATAGGCATACTTATACTAGGCATCAATTTCATACAAACATAAGAATGAGTTGAACCGGATCAATCGAGCAATGACATTAATATCATGTAGAAAATGTACCAAGAATCACATCGGGGAGGATGCCTCTTGGCGTGCACGAATAGCATAAGTCCTTGCAGGGCTCTAACATCCGGTCTCACGTACCGAATCTCTAGAGGTACCTCATTACTTGCTCCTACTCCGGTTGCCTTGATGATCGCCTCTAGTAGGAGCATTTCGGATCTAGCACTCTGTGTTACCTCTCGGCTAGCCACTTCGGACATTCTCGTACAAAATGATCCGGAGCACCACATTTATAGCAAACATTTTACCGCCCGACAAGGACCATAATGAAGTCTACCACACCGTGGACACCCCGATCTACCCTGTCTCGACATTACCTACACTCGTAGTCGAGGTGGTCGAGCCTTGAATCCTTAAATCTGCTACCTCTATTCGACTAGATTGCCCTGCCGAAAAGCTAGATCCGTAGAAAACTCTCTGGGCCTCTTGGATGTAGCCTGAAATGATCTCGCTCATCTGTCTCTTCTTTGTATCTTGTGTCTCTGTCTCAACTTTGCCTTTTCTTTTAATAGCTCCTCGCCTTACAGTGCTCTCTCAACTAAAATAACGAACTCTTTTATTTCTAGGACACCCACCGACAATCGGATATCATCATTTAACCCATCCTCAAACCTTTTACAGGATAGCCTCTGTGGACACACATTCTTGAGCATATTTCTCGAGCCCGACAAATTCACGCTCATAATCGGTCACCATCATATTGCCTTGTTTCAATTCCAGAATTCCTTTCTCTTCGGTCAATAAACCTCTCGATGATGTACTTTTTACGACATTCTTCCCGAAATAAATCCCAAGTGACCCTCTCTTTCGGTACAACTGATATAAGTGTCTTCCACCAATAGTAGGTGAGTCTCTAAGAAGTGATACTACACATTTCATACATTCCTCGGTGTACAAGATAATTCGTCAAAGACTCGATAGTATTTTCTAACCAAAATTCGCTCTTTCGCATCATCATCTTTTGTTGCTCGAACTCTTCGCGCCTTGTTTCTGATTCTATCAACTGGTGGTTTTCTCTTACCCTTGCACTGTGATTGGGAAGCTTGAGCTACATGGGTAGCCCGAGAATCATGAGGGGTGGAGGTCTAATCTGCCGGATTCGCACGAACGAACTCGGCAAACAAATCATTCAAAGCTCGGAAGAGAGCTTCGAGTCACTCCTCCCGATCAACTATTCTTGGCCTATTCTCGGATGGCGCTGCTTCTTCGTGGAAGCAAAGCATTACTTTCTACATCATCATCACCGGCTCGCCTGGGATCCATTACTATAAAACAAAATATTTAAAAGAAAATCGCGTGAGTCGCCACACTATCAAAATACAAGTATGGCATGTATAGCTAGACTTTTCTCACACTAACTGTTCCGAGAACCGACTAAACCTGCTCGATACCAATAAATGTAACACTCTTTACCCGAGACTGTTTCGAGAATCGAGCACGAGGCATTACTAAACTTATTCTATCCCTTAAATAGGTTTAAATTGTTTATTTAAGCATTTCGGAATGTGCTGCCATTCTGCGTCAGAGTCGCCTAAAATTCATATCTTGAGTTCAAACTCGAAATTAAGATCCGTAAATTTTTCCTGAAACTAGACTCATATATCTATCTACTAATTTTTTCATAGATTTTGACTTGGCCAATTAGTACAGTTTATTAGTTAAAGTTTCCCCTGTTTCAAAACTCAACTGCACTAACCTCTTGTTACTACGAACCATGTTTCTTCCTGTACAAAATTCATATCACTAAGCCGTTTGTTTCTCTTAAAACTAGACTCAACAAGGATTATAACCATATAAAGTATACCTTCTAATTAGTTTTGTAAAATTTATAGTGAATTTCCAAAGTTGAAATAGGGGTTCCAGAAATTGCTCTGACCCTGTTTCACTAAAACTCAGATATATCATGAAATATAATACCTTTACCTATTTTTCTTATTCCATAAGAAAATAGACATAATAAGCTTTAATTTCATATATTATTCATCTTCAAACTATGTTTATAAAATTTTTAGTGATTTTTCAAAGTTACATCATTGCTGTTACTTGAATCTGTTTTTAGGTTACTTTCACATTTTTCATAATTTTCATGTGATAATCACCATTCAATCATACATATTAATAAACATGCATATCATCGGCCATTTTTATTAGCTAATCACTAGCAAGTATTTACACATCATTCATTGTTCATATTATACCAAAAGTGGCTAAGTTTCTATACATGCCATACACAAAACAAAACGTCTAATTATACCGAGTTATTTCTTTGATAGTGTGATCGGCCTCCGACGTTTCCTTCGATCCCCGAGTGGCTAGATAAGTACTATAAGAAGAAGAAAATAAAGAGATTAAGCACTAGGCTTAGTAAGCTTACAAGAAAATAAATCACAACATTCAACATAATGGATAATTATGCATAATATCATCTAACATCATAAATTTCTTTACTTCTCAATTTCTATCTTCTTCTTTATTCCCTTACCTTCTTTCTTACCTGACCTTTCCTTTTTCATAAGTATAATCTACTTTTCCTTTGCTGTTAATTCACTGTAATTTAACTCGTATCCTGACCCGTTGAACCACTCGGAATACTAAGGATACTAGGGTCGTTCCTGTCTATCAATATCCTGCCAATGCCATGTCTTTGACATGGACTTACATGAATTATTCTGTCTCCAATGCCATATATAATATGGACTTACATGGCTCAATCCTGTCTCCAAAGCCATATTTCTAATATGGACTTACATGGCTCATTTCGTTTCATCTCGTCAACCCTAATATCCTAACATTCCTAGGGTTCAACCGGCTTTCTAACACTTTTCCTCTATCACTTCACCTTAAATTCGACTTTAAATATTTTCATAACATAAATATATAAATGCTGAAATTGACAATAATAATGTAAAATAAAAGAATATTGCATTTATTTACTGTAAACTTACCTCGATACAAAATGTGACTAAACTTTACAATTTAGTCCTTTACTTTTTCTTTTCCCGATCTACTCTCAATTTCGCTCTTCTTGATCTATAATAGCAAATTTAGCTTATTTAATATCAACATTTATCAAAACAACCCTTTACTCAAACTTTGGAAAAATTACATTTTGCCCTAAACTTTCACATATTTGCACTTTTGCCCCAAGGCTCGTAAATTAAACTTCATCCTATTTTCTTATGTTTTATGACATGCTG
Source organism: Gossypium arboreum (assembly GCF_025698485.1). Lineage (NCBI taxonomy): Eukaryota > Viridiplantae > Streptophyta > Magnoliopsida > Malvales > Malvaceae > Gossypium > Gossypium arboreum. The sequence goes on along the minus strand of NC_069070.1, from coordinate 122,149,253 downwards.
ATCATTTTTCCTTCTATGGCAACATCAAATTCACACACTAACATGTACTTATGACTATTAGGTATTTTTACCGATTAAGCCTTTTACTCGTTTTCACTTAAAACCAAGTAGCACAAGTTGTCTAACATAATTTAAAACCTCATATTCCATCATAAAACATCAAAATACACAAATTTCACCTATGGGTATTTTTCCAAATTTGATTCCTAACTTAAATTATTGCTAGCATAAGCTTTATCGAGCTAGGGACTTCAAAACGTAAAGATCATTAAAAGCGGGCTTGGAATCACTTACTATGAAGCTTGAAAGTTGAAGAAACCCCAGCTATGGAGAGAGGTAAGGTTCTGCTGGTAACTTGAAGAAGATGATACAATTTTATCATCTTTTTACCTTTTATTAATGTTAATAACCAAATGACCAAAATGCCCTCCTTACTAAACTTTCAAAATTCCTTCCATGTCCTAATTTTGTCCATGAACTTAAAATTGGTCAAATTACCATTTAAGATCTCCTAATTAATATTCCAAAATAATTTCATACTAAAACTTCTAGAATGCAAGTTTTGCAAATTATTCGATTTAGTCCCTAACCTCAATTTAAGCACTTTATGCATAGAATTTTATCACGAAATTTTCACACAATCATGTAATCATACCATGAACCTCAAAATAATAATATATATATATATATATATTTTTTTTACCCTAAATTTGTGGTTTCGCAACCACTGTTCCGTTTAGGCCCTATTTCGGAATGTTACAAAAAATCTATCTCATATTATTTTCGACCAAGGGTTTTAGGATGCTACATTTCTCCCCTCTTTGAAATAAATTTCGTTCTTGAAATTTCCTTAGTTTTTCCTGACCATTAATTTTGTTATCTCTTTATCCTTTCAGCTCTTTTCGATTCAATCTTCTTCACAGTTCTTTTTACTATACACTTTTGTTCGCATAATATCATTTTGCGCTTTCTACTTCATTCTTTGTTTATCAAATATTTTCTTGTAAACTTTCATAACTTTTTGATTTAGTCCTTTTGTGTCATAAAAAAAATAATATCCACTAATTAATCATATCAAAACAATTTTTATTTCTTGTTATACTTTAATCATATAATTTATTTCTTTTACACTATATCTAGTATCTTTTTCTTAAGATTTACTAAGAACTTTTGTCTATCAATATTTTCTTTAAATGATCCCTAATAAATTTCACTTCACGGTTTAACAGAATTTGTTACCATAATTTTACTTATCTCTTTTCTTTAGCCCAAATACATTTGAATCGGATGGATACACTTTCAAATGCTCATTGACCCCCTTGATACATAAAAATCATGCAATTTGAACCTTTCCAAAAGCATATTGCACTTGCTCACTTTTCAATTGATGATGGTTCTAATGTTTTAGTCGATAAAAATATGGTTGTGTTTGGTCACCTTAGGATTTCGAATGGGAATTTAATTCGAATGTGTCTTTTGGTTATTCACTATCGATTAGTTCAACTTGTTTTTGTTGTTGGCTATTATAATGTCACTTCCATTTTTATATAATCAAGGACGAGCTTTAATGTTATCAGGCTCGACATTAGTGGTTGTTTGAGAGTATAGTCGCTCAAGGTTCAGGATTGGAAACGTGTCTTTTGGTTCTTACTCTTGATTGGTTCAACTTGCGTTGGTTGTTGACTATTATAATGTCATTTCTATCTTTATATTGTCAAGGACGAGCTTTGATGTTGCTAGACTCGATACTTGTGGTTGTTTCAGAGTGTAGTCGTTCAAGGTTTAGGATTGAAAAGGTCTAAAAAAAATAACTTTTTAGTTTTAATGTGAAAAAAAATTCAGATTAAAATAAATTAATTAAATACTTTCAATTTTTACTATAAATTCTTCCACACTTAGGGTTTTAAAAAAAATTTCAGCTTTTATTATATTACATTTAATATATTTTTTAAAAGGAGTCGAATTTATTGTTTTACCTAAGACTTCAAAAATACCAAAAATAGGCCTGGATGTGATTACAATCTCAACATTCAAGATGCTTACGCTAGTGATTTGAATGATTTAACATAAATTCGAAAAGATTGTTAGAATAGAAGATTGATGGTCCACTTGGAAAATGGTGGCCTGGGAAGGCTTCCTTCTTGTTTCCTCAATTCCATGTACATATGTTGTTAAATGGGTCACAGATAAAGATGTTGACAATTCAGTTAATCGTTTAGTGGTCTAGGGGCGAATCTAGGGGCCTGACATGGTCCTGGCCCCCCTAAAATATAAGATTACTATTTAGGCCTTTGAGATTTTTTAAAAATTTTAAATTAGTAAAGATAAAATTATACTTTGGCCCCCCTAAAATTATAAAAATTTAATTTAATCCTTTAAAAATTATAAAGATATAAACTATAAAAAACTAAAATTTCATCCAGCCCCCCTACAAAATTGTTCTGGCTTCGCCCCGGTAGTGGTTGAGTGTAGTGGAAATATCCTAAATATATTTGTAAAGTTTTTCATTAAACTAAACATACATAAAATATTATTCATATATATTTTATATATAAAAATGTAATAGAAATTTTGTGTGTTAAATTATAAATAAACATAAAAAATGTATAATTTATTAATAATTTATGTTATCACCGCTTTAACTAAATCATCTTTATCCTAGTTTGAATATTTGAAGAATTATATTGTTTTGGTCCCCCTCAAAAAAAAAAAAATCAATAATATTTGTTTTGGTAGCTCGCAGTTGAAATATATCAAAGACTAAGTTAGAAAAAGTTATTACAAGATGCCAAATATAATTGAATAAATAAAGTGAAATTTCTGTACTTTTCCTTCCAACATATATCTCTATTTATACAACTCATGCCATTATTGAATAATATATAAAATTATAAATATATATATATATATTTATATAAATATTTTATATTGTGTAAGTTGTTAAAATTAGACCCATCGTTGTAAAAAAAAGAATATGTTATTTTTTTGAATTATTTAATTTATTATTTTAATTGTAAAAACATAAATTACTAAAATAATAAAACCATATATTTACTATCGTAAAAATATATTAATTTATTTACCCATTGTTGTATAGATTTTGCATTGCATGTTCTAAAAAGAAAAGCAATGACCTTTTTTACGTATATTATGGGCTGAAACTAAAAACAAATGAAACTGCTTGTTTGCTCTCCACATTTTCATGCATAAATATAGGCTTTTGTTCATCTAATTTTTTTTTTCAAACCCTAAAGTTTTTAGTTATTTTTCGCTCAAATCTCTCTCTTTTAATGGATTGGAAAAGGAAAGCCTGGGCTTTTGCAGCCATTGTTGCAGCAGTTGAAGCTTCCAAAGTCAGAAAACTGTGCAGGTCATCGAAGAGCTCTCACCATCAAAATGTCTTTAACAATGTGGGTTCCACCGGTCTATTCACAAATAGAGAGTTCGCAGGCTGTGGTCGCCGCAGTGGAGGCGAGTTCTTCGAGTATGCTAAGGAGAGGCAACTATCAATCATAAGAATCACTTAGAACAATTATGTACTCAAGTTGTTGGGGACCCAACTACTAAGATAGAGCAATTGTATGTGTATATATAGGCTAATATGGTACCTGAATTTAGTTTTAATATTCAATTTGGTATCAAAATTCTTTCAATTTGATACTTGAGAGTTTTTTTTCTCTCAATTAAGTACAGTTTTAATGTCTAATTTGGTATTTAAACTTTTTTTTATCCTAATTAAGTACCTATATTTTTTTGTTAGAACACGGTGTGTAAAATATGCATTATGTCACAAAATGTTACCCGATTTATATATCAAAATGAGCATTAAAGTTAATTTAAGTATTAACTAAAACAAAATAAAGCAAATACCAAATAAATCGTTTTAGTCAAACTTATGTATTAAATGATATATTAATAATAAAATGCCAATATTTTAGATTAAAATCTAATTGATTTCTGATTATCCCATGAGTTTAAATGAGGGAACCATATAATGATGATTTATGGAGAGAGTAATAGCAATAGAATTGTTCAAGTAATTATGTTCGATTTCAAGTTAATACAGATGCTTATTGTAGACACCGAATTTCGTTGTGGCACAAGTTAATACAGCACGATTTGTCCTTTTGACTTGATTTCTTTAATTGGACTGGATTTTAATTTTGGACATATAGTATGACATTGGGCTTTTAATTTTTTACAGGCTCGATGGCCCATTGTTTGTTTTTATTATTGGTCTTTATTTTTTTTTATTTTGGGTTTATATGATGGCTTTTTAATAGCTTGAAAGGAAGGATATAGAGAGGTTATTATTGAGAGTCTAGAATTCATCTTGGTCAGGCAGAAGGTCAGTTTAAAAAGTGAGGTTTAGACAAAAATATATGTCTGAAATATGGGTCTGGATAAAAAATGATATTCGTTTTATAAACGGATCGAACCTTAGATAAGCTTTTTTGACATGACTCAACCCGCTCAAATTTGTAATAATAAAAAAAAAAAACTGCTAGTGTTTCCACTATTTTGGTGTTGTTTTGTCTTATTTTATTGTTAATTTTATTACTATTTTAGATGTATTTCATTGCTAAGTTTCACCTATATTAGTATTATTTAAACATAAATATTAAATACTTATTTTTAATTTATTGGAAAACATTTATTTTGAAGTTTTTAGTGTATTTGATGTATTATATTTTTAAACTTGTTTTTATATAAAAATAAGAATATAAAAATTTTAATATTGGCAGGCTAGGCAGACTCGAGTTTTAATATTTTTATTTAGACTGAACTTGAACAAAATTTTAAATTTATTTTTCGAATCGAATTAGACTTGAGCCTAAAATTATGATGATACCCAACTCAGTACATGAATATGTCGGTGTTATTGTTAAGAAACGAAGAGAGGGATTTGCTTTTCTTAGGCAGTCAAAAAATGGAAATATTCAATTTAAGCTTCTTTTTACCTTAAATGAGAAATTACCATTTTAACCCTTCTGAAAATAAACAATTTAGTTTAAGTATTTTAAAACAAAATTTTAGGCTTTGCCCCTCCAACATCCAACTCAACTTTCATACAGTCTGTCCTACGGGGAAGCACCTAGCGATGATGTGTTCAAGCTAAATGTGAATCTTGTTTGTCGATCAATCGAGTGGAGATGAGCTTGCGGTGTGATTGCGTGTGACTCAGAAGGCGTGGTGCAAGCTGGTTGTGCCCGTCTTGTGTCCCATGCCTTCGACCCTCTCTTTGCCTACAGATCTTGTTTTCCATCCGCTTATTATCAAGGACGAGTGTTATGCTTTTATTTCTAGGCTTAATAGCTAAGCTTTGGACTTGTCTTTGTATGGCCAAATTTTAAGGAAAGTCATGAATTTTGTGTTGGTTTTGATTTTTTTTTTCATTATATTTCTAGATCAATCAATGAAGTTGCTCGCAATCTCGTCCATTGACTCTTTGAATTTTGGTTTGAATTAATCAAAAATCATTCATCATATAGCTGGATGATGCTATTGCTACTTAATTTACTTTTTATATATACTAAGCATAAAAAAAACTACATGAATTTACTTCTAAAATACAATCCAAAAAAAGAAAAAAGGTAGCATTATCTATAGATTTGAAGCCCATAATTTTGTCTCCTTGCTATATATTAATTATTATAATCTCCAAAGGAAAAATGGTAGCGAAGTGGGTAGGAATGACAGCTCTATCATAAAATAGAACAAAAGAGAAGATCCGATCTACCTCACTATATCAGTGGATTAGGTCCTTATTACTTTTTCAGCTAAGTCTATAATTCAACTTATTTTAAGCATTTTATTTGTGGAATCTAATAAATTTTTTTGGTAAAAATAAAACTAAATCGATATAGTTCTAATAGGAGTTTACCTCAATTTCGAATTGTTATAAGATAAACCATTAATAATGCTCGAACACTCGTTAGAGTCTCTGTAAAAGTGTAAACCATGTTTAAATTTTTAGTAGTTATCTTCTCCAAGCAATCCGCAACGTTGTTTTATTTTCTTGGAACATGTCGAGGTCTAACTTGCTAGCCCTTCACAAGTAAAGAGTGCATGAGTCGTATCTTTGAAATGCTATTATCCACTATGTAACTATTGCTAATAGTTTCACTTCAACTTGTCTAAACATTTCCTTCTATGCAATAGAAACCCCCTTATAGATTGCCTTGTCTCGGTTTGAAAAACTCTCGATTTATCAACTATCATTGCAAAACCAAGTAACCAATCTCTAACTTGATTTCGAAACACTTCCCCTATTGCAACATATGATTTTTTTTAGAAGAGAAGTCGCCGTCAATGTTAATTATCGGGTATGTTATATACCTTTATTCAATTTTTTTTGATAAAAATGTAAAATTTTTGTTGTTGGATCTACCGAATGTAAAAAATTATTTAATAATGTGTTTTATTAAGTTGTTATAAATATAATATTTGAATAGGCAATAAACTAAATGTTAATTTTACTCGACTTATAATTAGAAATAAAAATACATTTGAAATGTGGTTTGAAAGATAAATCAAAGAATTAAAGTTGTTATTATTTTGCTTGGGTCTAAATTGTTGTATGGGCATTGTTGTCATAGGAGGACGTGAGTTGAAGTCTGAAGAAGCGTATTATCTTCCTATTTATGGGTTGGGAAGGGGTTACTGATAGTTTTAGGCATTATATATAATAATAAAAAACATAAATAATCAGAATCTAAAATGAAATTATTTAAATTTATTTATTTTTAAAAAAATAATAATACTTTAAACAATAAAACAGATAAAAAAACTAGTTCCACTCACCATAGGCATAGCTGTGAAAGAGTGTTCAACTAATTGAACTTACATAAAATAAAATAAAAATGATGAAAATTGCAAGTTGTGAAGATGTGGACCTAACATGAATGATGTTGAAATGTTGAGGTTAATAAGTAAAGAATGGAGATTGGTGGGAGCCATGGGCCACATTTAAATGGCAATTTCAAGACAATTAAAATAAAAGTTACATATGGTGGACTTAAAAGGCTTGAGAAAAATTGGATCATGAAAGGAACATTTCACCTTTTTTATTCTTGTATTATCTTAATTGGTTGCTTATAATTTATATAATGTTTGTATGAAAATTACATTCATAAGGACTGGGCTTTTGCTTTGATTTTTATTTCAATCACATCATCTATGGTTTATTTTAATTATTTAATAATATTTTAATAATTTTTTCATGTCATTGATATATAATTTTAATTTTTTTACTTAAATTTCATATCCATAATCCTAAACTTTAAACTCCAAACTCTAATTTTAAACCTCGAACATAATTTAAGGTTTATGGATTGAAATTAATGATTCTGAATTTAGGGTTTTAAATTTAAAATAAAATAATCAAAATTATATATTAATGATATAGAAAAATAACTAAAATATCATTAAATAATTAAAATTAGACTATAAATAATGTGATGGAATGATGCATAAGATAATTTCTCGATATTATTCTCTCAATTATATAAAAGAATCATCATTATCCTACTAAAATACCCTTTTTAGGGACCCACCATGACCAAAAATTTCAATGAAATTTTTGGCAAAAGAAAGTGATAGGAAAATGAATTGATTAAAATCTGATTAAGATTAATAAGATAATAGATTGGGTATCTGGGAAAATAAAAACTAATCGCATGTCCTTTTAACTTAATTATATATAATTGCACACCTAAACACTTACAGCTTTTAATAAAATATTTATTATAATTTAAAAATCTTTCATTTAATTATATTTAAAGAAAACCAAAAAAAAAAAAAAGATAGAGAGGGGTACAATAATTGAGTGGGGGAAGAGTGGGGGACAGGAAGATCACGTGACACCCTTACCATGTCACGAGGAGAGAGCAACACGTGTTGATTTTAGTCCACAGTCTTGTAATAAAAGGACAACAATACCCCCCAAGACAAAATAGGGAAAAAAATAAAAATTAATGTTAAGTGGGACCCGCATTAAATAGGAAAGTGGAAAATTACAAGATTGGCTTATTGGCTGAGTATTATCGAATATCAATGTTTGGGATTCAGATAAGCACGCCATCTGTTTCTTTCTTTTTATTTTTTATTTTTTTTGGGGACCTTATCATTGTCTCCCGATATCTCGTGATAAAATAAATAAACTACAATAATTAAAACCTACTTTCCAAGAAGGTGGAAACTTTCGTTAATTAATGTTTATTTTTTTTTAAATTTTAATATTTAAATTTATCGATTAAATATTAGCTTGATTAACATGTGCATTGTTATCAATATACGAAGACGTAAATTTGAGTGTGCTAAAGCGCATTATCCTCCTATTTATGGGTCGGGAAGGGGTTATAGGTAATTTTAGGTATCGTGTTAAAAAATTTTTAATATTTAAATTTTTGTTAAATTATATATTTTTAATAATCTCATTATAGATTCTGGTCATATCTGACATTTTTAACACGATGCCTAGAATTACGCATAGTCTCTTCTTAACTCATAAATAGGAGGATAATGTACTTTAACGCACTTGAATGTGGATCTTCTTGCATTAACACCAATACTCATGCCAATCAATCTAATACTCAATTGACATTAAATTACATTTTTAGATGAAAAGTTGATTAAATTGTTAAAATTTTAATTTTGTTAATGTGACAATTTATATGTGTTTATATTGCTGATGTTGATAATTTTTTTTAATTTTTATTAATTTTTATGAAGTATACTTGATTACCACATGAACTATAACATCATTATTGTTAAATTTTCAAAAGTAAAGAAAAATAAATTGACTAACTTTTGATTGTTGAGGTCCAAAATGATCTTAAAAAAAACCAAAGTAATAAAAGAAATAAACATTAAAAAGTAAATTTGAGATTGTACCTTAATTAATTTATAAAAATATTTTTAAAAATAAAAATTAAGATACTTTCAGTACATATATACTATTAATATTTTAAAAGTTAAAATATGTTATAAGTCTTTATATTAGTTGTATATATGAAATTTAATCTCTATATTTTTATTTCTAAAAAAATTTCTTATTTTTAAATTCTAAATTCAAGTTTAATTGTTAACATCATTAAAATTCCTTTTTAAATTTATTGGCTTAACACTTTGGAATAAAAATACTTCTCTAATAACTAAAAAATGACATTGTAATGAACATAAATTTAATAAAAAATTTAATGAGATTAACATTTGGGCTTGCAATTTTAAATCTGAATAGTAGAGAAACTAAATTCATTGAAATAAAAGTAAATGATTAACTTCCAAAGGTACGAAAAATGCAGGGACTTAAACCGTATTTTAACCAAAGAAATTAAGCCATTCATGTTTAAATAGATCAATTTAACCTTTATACTTATTAAAATAATCAAATAAGTCCAAATTTGAACAGAGCTCACACTCATTGTTTAAAAAATGTGATTTATCATTAACATAGTTAATATTATGAAATCTTTTATGTAGGGTTAAACTGTAAATGAAAAATAATAATTTTTATGCCATTTTAACCTTCAATTTTAACTCTATTACAATTTAGTCCTATTTTATTTTTTTAATAGCATAGTGATTAAATTGATGATTTATTACTACAGGGACTAATTTGATCATGCCCTTATAATAAAAGGACTTGAGAAGTACTTTTGCCTATTTAATTAGAATTAATTTCCCAAGACATTCTCAAACTATGACTTTCTTTCTAATTTGATCCTCAAACTATCAAAGTTATATCAATTAGATCATTCCACTACTAAAATAATTAATTTAATCTTTAAGTGACACGTCAGATCTTATGTGTCATAATTTAAAATGAAAATTTAAAAAAATGAATGTAGTCAAAATAGATGTACTGAAAATCTTGGTTTTGAAGTTCTCAAAGCTATTGCAGAAGTTTAATCGTTCACACACCTTTTTTTATTTATTTTAGTTTTACTTTAATTTTAGCTTTTACTGTTAAAACTTATGCACCGATGTTTTACTTTAAACTTGACATTTTAAATTATATCATATAAGATTAAATGTGTTATTTAATAGTTCAATTAACGGTTTTAATAACAAAAGAACTTAATTGATATAGACTCGATTATTTAGTATATAATTAGAACATTTTTTGAAGTTTAGGGACTAATTTAAAATCCATAGCTTGAGGGTGTTTGGTGTTATTACCCCGTTTAATTAAGATAAGGCGAGAGATAATCAGGTTGTGAACCGCGTGAAGGAGTTTATTTTATTTTTATCGTGATAAAATCTCGTTTGGACATTAGCAATGATAAAAACCACTTTTTAAAAAATAAAAAATAAAAAATAAAAACCGCTATCCGGTTTTATAAAACCACTGTTCCTTTAGTCTTCTATAAATAAAGACCCCGTTTCATAGCTGCCTTCCTTCATCCATTTCTTCTTTTTTAGAAACAGCATATAAAAAGCTTATTAAAGGGAAAAAAAACACCGATCCAATGAGTTACCTGAACCGGGTTTGGATGGCGACGAGCATGGCGATGGTACAAGGTCACGGTGAAAACCAAGGTCAAAACTGGAAATCAGGCATCAAGTTTCTCCAAAGGGGCCAAAGGAGGCCCTTCGACGGAGAATCTTCGAATCTCCGGCCGATTTCCGGTTCTGATCTAACCGGCGTGGTCGGGAACCGAGACGGCCAAGCCGATGAGTCGATCCGTCGAGTCATGTATCTTAATTGTTGGGGTCAAGGATGAGGATTTTGACTTGTTCTTCGGCTTTTTTTTTTTCGATTTCGCAACCCTAAAAAAACGGAAATTTGGACTGACGGGAGTCTGGGAGAGATGTAAATAAAAAAAGGAGAAATTTCGAGTTTTAGGGTTTTGAGAATCAGTGGAAACTATGAAATCGAATTGGGGAAAAAAGCACTGTAATTAATTTTTTTAAGATCAATTTCTGTAAATATGATTATCTAATTGTCATTTAACTAAGTTTATAGTGTGTTTGTTTTCAAGATTCAGTCAGTGTAGGTTAAATCTACTGCAATCAGAGAGGGCAGCTTAAGTTAATCGATTTGCATGGTTCATCAATTTCTACTTTTTAAAAAAATTCGGAAATTACAATTTAAATCGAATATAATCTTTTAAGTTTTAAATAAAAAGTAAATTTAATTTTTAACTAGTAAATTTAATTATTATCCCACATGAAATAGATCAAATATATTATTCAAATGGATTTTTTTTTTGGGGGTTAATTATTTCTTTAAAATAAAGTGAATTTTAAAAAAATGAGAACTATGATAATTAAAATGATACATTTGATCATTGCAAATTCAGTTTTTTAGAAAAAATTGGAACAGGAAGAAAAGATTAAGATTATTAAGATTAATTAATTTAAGAATTAGACATTTATTCTTTTAATTAAAAAATTATAATAAAAATTTTAAGATAAGTATTTTTCAATCAAGAAAATAAATGTCTAACACCCAAAATAGTTAATCTTAATAACCTTAAATTTTGTTTTCCATTCCAACTTTCCTCTTAAAAAATTTTAAAATCCTAATACTTACATTACATGAAAAAAATAGATATTGATAGTTTTATTTTAATAAAGTAAGATAAATATAAAATTTAAGAATTAAAACAATTTATTTTAGTTTCATTTTAAAATTTCTTACTGAAAATACACTTATCCACTTTTTATGTGTAATATCTATGTAGATCATTGGGCATCGAATTTTATTATATGCAATATAAACATAACCTTTACAAATTATTAATAATATTATTACATTTATGATAAATTAATATTGATATTTTTATAATTACATTATCTTTTTCAATTCATTAATGATTTTAAGTAAAACTAATAATACAAAAAATATTATAAAGTTAATATTTACCACCGAGGATGTGCAAACCAATTATCATATAATTTAATTACATTTATAAATGTAGATATTAATTTGCTTTACTTTCTCATGACAACGTGTTAATATTGAAATATTCTATTCAAATTATGTTTAATTCAGATTTTAAAATTGATTTGAGAAAAAATTAATTATTAATATTATTAGGTTTAAATTTTTTATGATTTTATTAATAAAATAAATTTAACATTAATTATGAATTTATATAATTTCATGTTTAATTTATCAAATGAAATCTGAATATTATGTGTCAATTTATTTATAAATATATAATATTATAACATAAGAAAATAGCACGAAACACTCAAATTTCATGGTCCATATCAAAGAAACAAACATTGGCTGATTACACTCGCAGAAAAAAAAGGGCCATGGGAAGAAATGCAAACGATGAAACCCAGAAATATGGATAAATTGCATGAATAAGCAACCATTCATCGAAACTCAACCGATGCAGGAAGGTAAAAGAAAATAGAGAGAGAAGACTCACAAAACTCTACGAATAGCCGTAGCGTGGGCTCGTTGCAGATGGACAGGAATGTATCGTTGGACATACATAATCCAGTCATACAGGCAAAGAAAAGCTTCTTTGGTTTCCGAGGTTTTGCGGTTTTATCTCCCATGAAGCAACCTGCTGGGCTTCCTCCGGCATGACGAAAGGCAAAGAGATTTCACGAATCATTAACTCGCCACAAAATGGGCATTCACTGGCCACTGCATCATCTAATTGTGATCGGAGCTGCCCATGAACCAAACAGAGATCTCAAATTAGACTACTGAGTTTTGTCTACTAATATGACAATTTGGAACTTTAAACAGGACGGAAGTGATGTACCTTATCGGCAGGGCTGACGCTAGTAATGGCTTCGTTTGTCAAACCGCCATTTGATTCCCTTCGAACTTCACTACCAAGTAAAGTTAGTTGCTTCTGCAAATCCAGAATATATTCCGCCTGCGACAGATGTTTTACTCTTAAAGGACTGCCACCATAAATGTCGTAAAAAGTTTGCCAAGGCCAAGAAGAAAGAAACTATCCAGAAATTGTGACCTTTCAGCCAAGATGCAGAACATTAGCATATGAGAACTGAAAGAATGATAGGCAAACAACTTACTTGAGATTCATTGGTGCAACGGGTCACGTGAGCAATCAGGCAGTGGGAGTGGAAAGCATGTCCACATGGAAAGACATAGAAAGGAGCCATTGATCCTACAGCTGTATACCCGCTAGCCATTCTGTAATCCCCGCCAATGGCCAAAATTTTACGCCTACAGACCTGATAATTCAGATGAAGTTGACTAATCATGGGCTATTCAATTCATAGGTTGAGGAATAGGAGTTTTCTGATAATTTATAACATTGCCAACATTAAAATAAATTAAAACATTAGCTAAGATATTGTCAATAAAATTAATATTCACTGGCACCCAAAAATCCGTGCTAGAACTAGATGATAAGGTAAAAGCAAGCAGCCCTCTATATGTGCACACTCTTTTAGAGTTTTCATAAAAGTATGCAGAGTGCCATAGCAGACTGAATCAAGCATGAAAGGTTTAGCTGCATAATCCTTTTAAGATATTGGAATAAATAAATAAACATTAGGATGATCAATTACCCCACAATCCTCATCGCGATCAATCACAACATATCTTTGAGCTAATGCACTAATATCATTTCTAATGTTGTCTGCACCATGTGTTGCATCATTCATCTCCTGCTTCAGTTGCCCGATTTGCTTGTTGTAATCGTCCAGTGAGGAGCAAATTGCCTCCTACATACGTGCATTAAATAAAATTTGTTAAATGGCATTAACCCAAATCTGCTAAATCTTGGGTTTCCTGTGGTGTTATTTCAAATTGAGCCCCTTCACATTAACCAATCGGTCTTAGGTTGGATGCTTAACATGGTATTAAACCCTGGGTGTTTATGTTGTTCCTACCTAACCTGCTGTGAGGTGAGAGAAAGAGGTATTTCTAAATGATAGTATCGTCTCTACAAAGAAATAAAGAAAAATCACAAGCCGAAATCCTACCTTGAAGTCATCAATTAAGGCAAAGTCAGGGAAGAATGGCAATATGTCCTCAATCTTTAATAGGCCATCTGTTTCCTTGAGAAAGGCTATTGCCTTTCTTATATTCTCTCTTTTAGTACCCTTTTCCTGCTCAATGACATGCTTGGCAACCATTAACCAAAGCTTCTTCCTCAAGTCTTCATCGTCTTCAACCTTGTCAGCTTCAGCCATTGCTAGCTCGGGATCAATCTAGAGAACCAAAAATAGAATAAATACTAATGTGCTGTAAAATCCGGATAAACTATGTTTGATCAAAGATGCTTCCATTATACATTGTACAGTCAAATGACATGTTTAAGTTGAAAATATTTATTTTAAGGCAAATTATACGATGATAGTTAAACGTGGGTATCCCATGTCCGTCCCATGCAACATGCCTCGAGAAAATCCCAAAATGTATGCAAAGATGGCCATATTGAATAGTCCACTTATTATTATCCTTTATATTACACGCTCCACTCCTTTAAAATTGACAGCAAATCATGCTCAACAAACAGGTTACTTAGAATCCTACAATAGAGAAATCTGAGCTCAGGTTTGCAGGTGATCTTTGCATCAGAAAAGCCATTTCTAACATCGTGAAGCAGCTTCTAGGTATCACGGATTTAAAGACTTTTACATTCAACTAAAAATTTTCCTAAACACAGGTAGACAATTACCTTATTTACCTAAATAACACCAAAAAGAACTTTTCCCACCAAAAAGTTCCCATAGAATGCTTTATAATTCTCCATTTTTATAGTAATAAAAATAAATCCATACCCCCAAAAGTCTAAAGACATGAGTAAGTATAAGGTGGAGAGAGAGTGAGATGCCTAACATGTCTTTAAGTATTAATAGGAGCCAATGTCCCTAATTCCCAAATGAATTTATTAGTATGTGCTATATATTTCTAAATCAAACTCTCGAATTAATAACACAAGTTCCAATATAAATGGTATGAGAAAAAATTGTTATCAAGAGGCTCTCAGATGCATTGACAGAAATATTACCTGCAGAGCAAGAGCAACAGCTTCCTCATGCATTGACATCATGCTATATATATGAACACAGGCACGCATTCTTTTTTCTTTGAGGCAGAGGCGCAGTGCATACTTAGGATCATAAAAGAAATCCGGCCCATTCTCTTGCCCTTTTCCATATTTGCATTGTAGGAAACGTAAAAGGGAACTATCATCTTCCTACATAAAATATAAAAGAAAACCACACTATAATAAAGTCGACAAGGCAAACGCATATTCTCAACCTAGAATATCCATGATTGTAAAAAAGCATTTAGATGTACAAAATGGAGCAGATTAGAAATACTTTGAAATCATTGTATGTTTGATCTTTCCACAACCACTTAAAAACTAAAGCTCAAGTAGTTAGATGAGGGTCCAAGAAGATTTTTTATTTACTAATATGCCATCTTATGTACACTCCATTGTAAATTTAAAGGAGTAAAGCATTTAAATTCTAAACCAACCAACTTCACCTGCTTAGCATACAAAGCGAGCAACAAGTTGTGGATTCCTGGATCCTCATTATGCAAATTATGAACACAGAATTCCAAGTATTTAATTACTTCATGAGTTTCGTTCCTGCATGTTGCACAAAGTTGCTATGAGAAATCATTCAAGATCAATAAAAGACATGAATGACTAAATAAGCAAATATAGGGAGAGCATTACTTTGCATGAGGTTCACTTGAATAACGCATCATTGCAGGAATAAGTTTCCTTGGATTCAGGTTCTTTGAGGCCATCCAAAACTCCACAGTCTCATAAGCATCAAGAGTAATAAGATCTGGGGCAAACTTGTACTGCAGTGTCCAATACCATGTTTTCAATAAGAATGAAAGAGAAATGAGAGGTCGTATGTTATTACAAAGAGAAAAGAAAAACTAACTGTATAGGATAAAACTGAATGAGGAACTTAGTCACATAAAAAATGAAGAAAATAATACAAGGACCTGCTAACCAACCAGCAGAATGTGATGGAAAGGACATTGGGAACTTGATTTTTACCTGAAGATCTATTGGAACAGCAGGTTTCCGAAGCACTTCCAATGCTTTCTTTGCTTCTCCTTGCTAAAGGAAAAGGAAAAAAAAAAAAAAAACAAAGAACAGCTATAAGGTTCAAATAAAGAATAGAACAAGGTAAACAAAATTTAACTAAATATTAATTATAAAAAGTCAAAAAAGGTTAATTCCTTTTAATCTTAATCAATGAATGACTAATATGTTAAATCCTTTCTTCTATTACTTAATAAGCCACAAATAGAAAAGAAAAAAGAATGAAGGAAGTGAGTCAATTATCCATCAGAATGATGAAGAGTAAATAAAAATTTTCCATATCAGAATAATACACCCTATAATAAACTTAAGGCTTGGACAAGCAAACCCAAAAGCATTAAGCTTCCCCTCCCCCATGCCCTTAAAAAATTAAATAAATAAATGGCAGCATAAGGAAAGAGAAATTGTAGATCAAATGAATGAGGAAAAGCAGCAGAAAGTTCCGATGACAATAAGAAAAGAATGACCTAAAACCTGAATATAGTAATGAATAACAATTTCATGTTGTTCCTTCAGACTAGCGAAATATACTAGTTCTTCAACTCTTCCATAGCTGCAAAAGGAAATTATTATTGTTGGTAATGCTTCAATACTAAAAGGGTTAGCTGATAAAAGAACTAAGAGACTGCAGCAAGTAAAACAGACATTACTGAGACAATATTGAAGCAAAAGACAGGGCCTTTAGCCCAAACAAAATCATTGAACATTTCAGTTCTAACAACCAGAGTCCAAGAAAAACCTCAAGTCCTGAGAATTTGTTCCTTTTCTTTTGTTCATTTGGCACAATAAATCCTTGCAAACACCTTAATTCTAAGGATTGCAATTCCACTTAAGTAGAACAAAAATTTTGTAAGTTCTCCTGCTTTATGGACTTTATGATATGAAAATGCCTTTTAAGTGGAGAGCACCCGAGAAGTAATCCAATGTTATTGCTGGCCAAATATGGGAATTAAACTTACTTCAGTTGTGCTTTGAAAGATTCAATACTGTTTCATGTTCAGACTAAAAGAATTATTTTTAGTGTCATATTTTCACACAAGATAGACCTTAATTGTTGAATGGAAGCCCAAAAGATAAAACTCTACATCAAAGTTTTGACCTTAAGCTAATGTGACAGATATTTTATCTTCCTATGGTAACACTTTAGACAATTAAATCTATATCCATTAAGATGGAACAAATGTAAAACATAATATTATGAAACCATGAAAGATTAGTTACAGATTCTTACCTCTCTAGAAGTCTCATTGTAGTCACCTCATCCAAAACATCTTTGCAGTCACTAAGGAAAGCACGGAATTCTTTAATGATTGATTGATATTCAGAATTACGATTCACCAAAGCTGTGTCATCTTCTAAAAGAAGCCGATTTATCTAAAATGTTGAAATCCAAAACCAAGCATTAGAGATGACTAGTGATTCATGATTTTCTTGCTTCTAGTGAGAATTTAGTCATCTATAACAATGCACTCCACAAGGAAAGTAATGAACAATATTCATTTCCCAAAAAGTAGACGCATTTTCAAACTTGCTTCAAGTTTTTATGCCCATTGCTAACCACGTTCAAGACCAAAAGATAATTGGCTAATACTGTTTTTTGTTAGCTTTAGATATAAATAGAAGAATATGAGGATGGTAAATGACCTAAAGATGGAACAAATTGATAAAATGCAGAAAATGGACTGAAAATGACAAAGATAAAACATTTATGTTGGGCACTTATCTCATGTAGCCTTTATCTATTATCATTCTAGGAATGTTTAAGAAAATAATTCAAAGTCACATCTGACGCAGTAAGAAGTATCATGTTATGTTGAACAACCAAAAAAAAAAAAAAAAAAAAGAAGTGTCATGTTACAACCTGGCATCTAGACTTCTAACCTGTTGCCAACCACACATTTCAGTTTTATAAAACCACAAGCATATCAAAGGAGGCAAAGAAAGAAACTATGATGATAATTAGTTATGTATCTACTAGTAATGCATGGAAAAAATTGAAACCTTGTCCAGGTACAGTTCTGTGGCCCATGTGGAAATCATTGTTATTTGGCATTTGTCATCCTTTGAAAGATTGTCAAGCTTCCGTAACAAGAAAGTTCTCAAAGCATCCTGCAAGCAGAGCACATATTAGTTTGTCAATGAATGTCAAACACAAACACATGGCAAGTATAATGGAGAATGTTGCCTTGCATATCATATTCATACTGAAAAACTTGAACCTATGGATTCTTTAGTTGGGTTCTGTTTCGTGCATGGGCATGCAGATTCAAGATAATTGTCAATTAAGCAATCAAAAGTGTTATCATATTAAAGAATAAAAATCACTCAGCTCAGCAAATTTATACTTCTGCGCTGATAAAAATTCCTGCCTCAGGTTGCAGCAAACATAATATTGTATAATCAAATGTAAAATTAACTTGATTAAATTTCTACAGTGCCCTCACAGATACAGAAAACATAATCAGTTCAAGAACTAAAGAGATAAAGGTAGATTCTAAATTGGTTTCTTCTGAAAAAGAAGGAACAGAATGAGGAAATGGGGTGATCCAATTTATCATGGCTACCAAATAATTTCAATCTTTGAAATGAGATTCATTCATAGGGTAAGATCTGATATTTTCAATTGTTAGAATTCTGTTCTCGAATTAGTCATGAATTTTTCTAGCACAGTGCTAAAGATCTCATAAAAAACTTAAAGCAACTTGCCAAAAAAAGGCTAAGAGAAAAAAGAGAACAAGTATTACTGGCATAAAATCTAAGACTGGGTTCTAAAAAGGCATAAGCCTCAGGCTATTCAAAGAATAGCACACTACTTGAATAAGGGGCAAAATTAAAATAGATAAAAATCAAATTAAAGATCCATCACTTGCCTGTTCGTTGACACTGATAAACTTCAAAGTGATCTCCTCAAATGATAATATATAGTTAATCTGCAAAGCACACATATAAGTTATAAAAATTTCCTTCACATGAAAAACAGAGCAATATGAACACATTTGCTATATGAGGATGTGCAAGATTAACGGAGAACTAATCATCTAAGGTGATAAATAAGATACATAAATAAAACAATATGAAGAAAGAGGGAATTCACTTTTGCATAAAAAGATGCTGCCCTGAGGAAGTCCCTGGAGCTGAATGCAGCTTCAGCCTGCATAAAAAGTACCCCCATCATAGACAATTACAATGATAACAAGAATGTCTACACAGAAATCTTCAACCTAGGAATAGCAGGTCATTTAAGCTTTGCGTTACAAAAATACATGCCTAACCAAAAGAGCCATTACTTGACAGACAAGATGTAAGCTAGACAGGACCTGAACTAAATATACTTGGTCTCTCTGGAGTGGATCACGAGAATTAGCTAAAGCTGCAGCATACTCTTTCATATCTAGATAGACCTTCCACATATCTCGTCCTTCATCATTGACAGAAACCTAGAAGATGTTTTCAATCCAGAAGACAGAAAATTAGCCTGGTATAGTTTGTTCCAAAACAGAAGATGAAGTTAATTGGGAGATACAAACCTGAAAGATAGAGTTCTGATCGTATGCATAGAACAACCCTGCAGTTGCATCGCTACATAGTCCAATAATTCCTCTTGAACTAGAGTCTGACACCTGATCAAACTGAAGTTCCTCTATAATTTGCTCACTTATTCTGTTTACAACCTATGCAGCATTTAGGAACAAAGGTCACACGATTGTAAAAGCTAAAGGAACAGGGAAAGAAGCAAATTAAACAATCCTAAATAAATACTAACAAATTACAAATCTGATCCCAAGATCCTTCAAAACATAACTTAAAGGGGGCCTTTAGAATGTCTCATACTCATTAGAAAATCTCCTACAAGGATAGATGTAACTGAATCCAGAACAATGCCAGACAACATCAGCAGAAAAAATACGAAACAAGTGCTTATAACAACACACCTTAACCTTATTCCCAATAAGAAGCAAAAAGTGAAATTCAGACACTGCCATGGAACTGGGTTTGACTACTTCCGTGCCATTAGACAACTTTGCATAGTCCAGAAGAGCCTTGTTCTCCACAAAGTTCTGATCACCATTTGGAGAACTAAATCAAAACATCCACAATGAACACGTACATTAAAAAAATCATTGGATATAACAAGTTCAAATGCATTATATGATTAGGTGAAATAAAATGAAATGCATCCTACAATATACTCAAAAGCTAGCAGCAACCGAAGTACCAAATATGAACTTAATTTTGGAGAAGGCAGGAATAGAAAATTAATAAATACAAGTGTAAATAGATGGTTGAAAAAAGAAGAGAAAGTTGAGTATTTAAATCTTTACCTATGTTGTGCTCCAAAATTTAGGCTGCCATGATAGATGCCGGCTCCAGACAGCCATGCAAAATGAATGGCTCTTCTTTGCTTGATAAAGAAATGCAGATCACTAAAAGGATAAAATGGCAGCAGTAAAACTTCATATTCAGAAAGCACCATAACTTTAACACACACACACACATTTTAAAAAGGGCAGGTAGTAATTCTAAACCAATAAAAAAAGAAATTATTGTGTTAACCACAAAGAATAAGCTTAACATGCTTTTCAATAAAGTACTGTAAACACAAGATTCTGTTCTATCTTCTGAGGAGATTAAATAATAAAAAAATATCATCATGAAAAAGAAACTTGCCTGTTTGGTATTTCACCAGGAAGTTCCATGAAATGCACAGCACGATTCAAGTAGCTGGAAAAAACAGTCTAGCAACACAAAAATTGATTAAATAAATAAATAAAATATTTCCATGATATATTGCACTAAGCTAGACAGAAGGCTATGCAAAACCGCAAGAGAACCTCAAAGTAAGAAAAAGTTCAGGAAAATAAAAGAAGTTATGAACATTTTTAGGCATTTAAATGAGAAATTATCTAAATAACTGTTTAGGAGAAATATAATTGCAGATAAAAACTAGCTCTCTGATAGCATACTAGGTAGGTAAAAGAAATGGTATATCTTGGGATGAATAGAGTCTTGTTCAACCGATTAATAAACAAATAGAGAGGACAAAAGGGATATCCATCTATAAATAGAAGCAGCAGCAGAATAATGGCAACCACAGGGAAGATATTAACATGTTCCTTTGTAGACAATCACTTTCAAAACTTTAAACAGGAGAAATAGGAATTAGAGCTCAGCTTACTTCTAGTGTTCCAATTCCAGTAAAAGAATAAAGTCTTGTGGGAGTAACAGCCATCACATAATATCTAGATCCGTTGCTCATGATAGCTGTCTCCATCTGTACAAAGCACCAACGTCAGTTTAAGAAGAAAAAAAAAAGAGTACAAATGTCAACTTCCCTGACTGTTCCACGAACAAATAATCCCTTCAAAATTATCGAGAGATGAGAACCAATCTTAAGCAGCAACATATTCCAATGAGTTCATCATAAATTGTCTAGCAGGAAATAATACTGCTACCCAAGCCAACAGAAGATTTATGATGCACAGTTACACAGACAAATAAACAGATCATTAGAACTTTGACCATCCAAAGAGACTTTTTTACTATTTTTCTAAATCTTTTAGCTGAAGAAAGATGAGTCTCTTGTTGCTTTCATAAGGTAATGTTCAAGTAGAACATCTATATCAGAACAAAGGTTCTTAAAATGAAAAACCAAGAGGTAATCTAAAGTAATTCCTAGAAGAATGACGCAAAAAGTGTACCTGCAAACCCATGATAGCTTCTGGAAGCTCTGCTAATTCAAATAAAGGCTTTATATACTTTTCCCTCTTGTCCTTCTCATCTACAGAGATTTCATACAGTTGACCATTCTCTGTACCAAGAATGACTTCCCTTGTAGAAGCTGCATCAAAAAAGAAGTTAAAAACACAATAGCATAACCACATCATATGCCCAAGTTTGCTTTTAAAAAACTAAGCAATGGCCAAAAAACAAAATTACCTTCAGTTATCTGTTGCCTATTCCAGGCAACAGCATTGACAACTAGACCTTTCAGTCTGCTTAATACACGAGGTTTGGTCCACTTTGCATGAGTGTAGAATGTATCAGCACCTCCACTGCCCACCACAGTGGCAACACAATGACTACCGCCAGGATCAACAAAAACTCTATGGATCGATTGTTCCCCAGGTCGACCAGCAGAGAGATCAATATCTAAAATTCCAAATGGTAGAAGAAAATTTACAACATGCATCCATCATATACATGCACCAACAAATCAGTTCTTAACTTCTCACTCGCCATGAATCAATTTGATACCTTAAGCTAAGTTCATTAGAACTAGCCTAGAATTTCAAATTTTAGGCACGGCATAACCAGCAAATCAGTTCTTAACCTCTCATTCGCCATGACTCAATTTGATACCTTAAGCTAAGTTCAATCAGTTCAAGTTCAATTAACTTTAAGCTAATTCAGTTAAAACTAGCCTAGAGTTTCAAAAAATAGGCACTACATAGCCAAGAAATCAGTTCTTAACCTCTCATCCGCCATGATTCAATTTGATACCTCAAGCTAAGTTCAATCAGTTCAACTTCAATTAAAACTAGCTTAGAATTTCAAAAATAGGCACTGTACTTAGCTGAGAACTAAAAGTTTGTATAATTAAATTCAAATTATTGAGCATTGATCGATAAAAAGAAGCAAAATAAAGCAAAAGGAGGAGGCTATACCATTAGAATCTCCAACACCGAAATCATGTCTAATAATCCAACCTTTACTTGTTCCTATCACAATTACATCATTTCCAGCTGCCATACACGTAATCACGCCGCGGCCTTTCGTCGCATATCTCTCGAGGAGATCTACTGTGAACACTTCTCTACCTTGATCCATTGTTCACCGTTGCCGTCACCACACTTTCCTCCGCCGTTGATTTTGTCACCGGCGAACTTGCACTGAAATGCTTGAAAAATTGATTAATTAAGCATAAACATATAGTACCTGAATTGTGTAGAAAAGAGATCATCCGGGTGAAAAGAGATCATCCGGGTGAAAAGAAAGTGAATGCCCCAAAATCTAATTTCCTTAAAACGAATCGTTTTAGTGAAATCCCGGGTGGAATAAAAAGGCTCAAGCTGGTAAATAAACTAATAGATGGATTTCGATCTAAACCGAATTTAGAGTCAGCCGGAATTAACAATAATATTAACATATTTTATATTTATTTAAGTTCGCTCAATTTAAAATATGAATTTACGTTTATAAACAGTAAGTCAAGTACTATTTATTTTTTTAAAAATAAAAAATATATTTATATTATTTTTAATTTAATATTTAATAATTTTATATATTTTGTACTTATTATAATTTTATATATAGTTATCATAATATTTTTAATATTTATAAATTTAATTTTTTGTATTATAAATTAAATAATATATAAACATTACAAAATTAAAAAATGAGCCAGATTAGGTTCAACTCGGGCCTTAAACATTTAAGCTCAAGTTTAGCCCATATTTTAAATAGGCATAATGTTTTACTTAATTATAATTTTTAAGCCTAACAATTTTTACTTAAAGCCTCTCAAATTTTGGGCAAACTTTGAGCAAGCAAATCGACCCAAGAACAATCTACTCTATAAGAGTGAACTTTAAAAAAAAAAAAGAGTTTGAGAGTATGTTAGATTTTAACCACTTAAAAGTTTATATAATTCAATTCCAATCTCCCGAAAAAAAATTCTGAATTTGCCCCAAGTATTAAAAATATGTTTTAAACAAAATTCACTATAACATTTTAATCGAAATAGTTCAAATATTAACTATTTGAATTAACTAATGCCTCTGTAAAAGTAAAATATTAAATTGTCAAATTGCAAAATAAAAACCAAATTCCAAATATTAGCATAGTAGAAGGATCAAAACTGTAATTTAATAAATTTCTTATAACGACAAAAAATCAAATATAAAATTCTTCTTAATGTAATTTGGTTCAATAAAATTACATATAACCACGTTATAACATTTGATCATTCATTTTTGTATGTTACCAAACAAAATCCCACCAGCCTTACAGAAATTATGTGATCTATGAAGTATGATGTATATGTATGTATATATAGTCATTTACACTTCGGAGTTTATCTGATCTAACTCTAAACCACTATCATGAACACTGCTTTTTCCGGAATTCTTCCGATAGTAGTGTGTTTACGAGCCGTTGCAGTCTCTCAGCACCAGGGCCTGGCCTAAACACGGAATCATCGCCTTGTACAGAACACGGGTCAGCTCCACCTTCTGAACTACCAATACACCATGCTCCGGGTGCAAAACGGCCTGTGCGACCCAGAAGCACTTTATCGATTTTATCCAAGACTGGATCGTTCTTATGGAACTTCCGAGCAAAGGGTGCATTGCTTTTTACCATTTTGTCGAAGTCTTTCATCGACAATGAGATTGGATGTTGCTTCGGAGGGGTGTCCCAAGCTATGTAGTGGAGATCGTGGCTTATTGCAGTGCTGCGAAATTCATTGGTGTTGCAAATAACAGTGTGGAAATAGCCTTCCGGGGAGGAAATGAAGTTCGTGTAATACATAAGGATGGTTCGTGGGAAGTTATCCCATCCCCATATACAATACTCGGCAAAGGTTCGTGTAAGCGCTACCCATGCGGAACCTGAATGGAAAAATGAAAAACGAACATGGAAACAACCAATCAACATAAATGCATTACGTTCAGGATTTCGAGATAACACCAATCAATATAAACCCATGTGGATTGCATTTTGCCCCCTCAACTAACTTTTACATTAAATCAAAGTGCAAACAAGTCATTCTATTAAAAATTTCATCTATTTTCACTGTTAAAACCGATCCTTATACGTCAACATGAGGTACACGTGGCATGCCATGTGTTACTATCTGGTTATTCCATCAACTATATCCATTTTTAACAATACAAATGAATGAAGTTTTAACAAAGGACCAATTTGCTCTTTGATGTAACGTATAGGGAATATTTTGACCATTTTTTAGTAGAGAGGGTAAAATACAATCTGACTCTTAGTACAAAGGTCTCTATTGTACTTTTACCTATAATTATATTATGACCCTTAAGAAAACAAAAAGTGGCAAGCAAGTGATTTACCCATGATTAGACAAAGCCTCAGGTACGGTGTGCTTACAAAGTAGAAAAAATAACCAACCTGTAAACAACTTGAAAGATGTGGGCAGTGATCGACGTTGTGTGGTCCAAGCAATATCAGATTTTTTGGACAAGTAAAGGCTGGGATCAACAATAATCGGTCTTGCCCTCTGGTTCCTGTGAAACCACATAATTAAACATGGAAACTAGGGACACTATGGCATAGAAGAAATTAATGAGTAGCGAGTACACTAGGTATTCATCTTACAATTTCCAACCAGTAATCTGAATATGTTCAATGAAATTGAGATTTCTTGACAAATTGGAGAAAACATGCAACAGATCTGCAAAACCGAAACACATACCGGCTATCCTTAAGCAAACAGGACAAAAAAATGAACCCATTTTAACAGACCTCTAAATTTCGAAAACCAATCCACAAATCAACAAGACATGCATATCATAATATCGAAAAGGGAATATACCAATGAAACTTAATATCCGAAGACATAGCCTATGATGCATACAGAATTAATATATGTATATATATCATTTGATTACGATGATTAAGCAGAACTACAGAAGCCACATTGGACAAATGAATATTTTATCTCCAATCAGAATTTGCATACTAGATACAACCGGTAGTGTTATTAACAAAGAGTGAACATTGAAGGAAACGATAAAACCCCTTTTTCTTCTTTGCTATTAGAAACATATCGAGGGATGGATCAAAAAGTTCCATTGAAATCCAAAATTTATTAGACAATCGATTGAACACCCTTGGAATAATATTCATTAGAGCATAAGCTACAAATTTCCACACTACTTAAAATCTTACTCCGAACTATCAATGCCATGTTATAACTTCTCCCATAGAATCCGGAAACAAGCATGCATAATCAACCTTATTGATATTCAAACTGCTCTAAACAATACATATACATATACATATACATATACATATACATATACATATACATATACATATATATGAAGGTATAGATGTCGTGTTATAACTTCTCCTATAGAATCCGGAAACAAGGATGCATAATCAACCTTATTGATATTCAAACTGCTCTAAACTGTACATATACATATACATGAAGGCAAAGTTCTCAAACCAAATTAGTACCAATATTCATCTACAAGCATAGCAACACGCATTTACATTAAACCTATAGATAACCATAAGATCAAACATAGCATTGATAATGAAAATGATACAAACCATCTTGAGTCACAAGCGGATAATCCGAGGCACTCAAATTGATAAACCAATCCCAATCCAAGCTCTCCTTCAACAAAATCGCGACCGCTTGAAGGGTCGAAGCGATCATCGTCGGACCTTTATAAGTAACCAAATTCGACTGTGCCATTACACGTACATTTTCAACAACAGCGAATGTCGGATCGTTCTTCACCGCATTCGCCAACTCCAGCCGTTCCCTCGGCGGAGCCTCGAGGTCTAAATGCAAAACATATTGATTCCTAGGATGATAAATAACCTGTAAAGTCCTCATCATTCTATGACTATCCCCTTTAGTCCCTGAAATAAGATAAGCTAGCCTAGGTGGTTCAAAAGAAGAACTATTGGTGTTCAATACTTTGTTTAAACTAGATTCTACAAAGTACCCATTAGAAACCTCTGTTTTAGCAAAGGAAATAATGTCAAACGGTGACTGAT
This sequence comes from Gossypium arboreum, assembly GCF_025698485.1. NCBI lineage: Eukaryota > Viridiplantae > Streptophyta > Magnoliopsida > Malvales > Malvaceae > Gossypium > Gossypium arboreum. Next base: position 122,122,464 of record NC_069070.1, on the reverse strand, counting down.
GATGATCTCTATCATAAGGAGCTTTGAAAACCCCAAAAATGGCAGAGAAAATCAATGTAATTGACACAAGTAAGCTGGCAAGAAATGGGATTATCCATTTGCTATCATTGAACACTCTGTTTGAATGCCTTAACAACGGGTTTCTCATAAAAACTAGTTTCTTATATAGTTTTTTCATTTTGGGGTAATCAAAATGTTAGCTAAAGAACCCTAAATTCACTATAAAAAAATGGGTTTTAAGCAAAAACCCCAAATTCCATAATCGAAATTCAAGTAAAAGTTTGGTCAAAGAAGCTAATTTACAAGCAAATACAGCATGGAATAGTAACCGACATCTCCCAAAAAAAATTTTAAATCAAGAAAAAAGTTTGAACAGATGGATTTGGTTTTTGGCACTAGATCTGATTACCAATTAAACCCAGAAATTTGATAATGAAAATTTTGAAAATAATACACTTAGAATGTAAGCTATCGGATACTTAAAATACACGTCGTGAGAGGTAGTGAAAGCTTTAATTTGATACAAAAATGTACAGAAAACGAAAAATGAAATGCATTCAATGAGGAACAGAAGAATTCAATTTTTTTACTTCAACGGATAATGAAATTTGATTGATATAAGGTGAAGGGTTAATATCTTATATCATACTTGAGTTTGGTTTTAATCTTCAATTTAGTACATAAAATTGTTGTCCGAGTTCAGTATTGGTTTCAATGTTTAAATTAGTACTGAGTTTTTTTCAATTTGATACTTGATTCTTTTTTCTTGTCCCAAATAAGCACTCGAGTTTAATTTTCAATGCTCAACCCGTCACTTAAGTGGTTTTTTTTCTAATTTAGTATCTGAGTTTGGACTTATTTTTCAATTTGGTACTTGATCTTCTTCTTTTTTAATTTGAAAATTGAGTTTTTTCTTATCCCAATTAAGCACTTGAGTTCGACTTCAATGTTCACTTAAATTTTTTTTTTTGTCCCAATGAAGGAACTATTTTTTTACTAAAGCACGCATGTCAAATATTCATTAAGCTATATGATGTCGTTTGATATAGGTACCAAATTGAAAATAGAAGTCAAACTCGTGTACCATTTTAAAACAAAAAACCTCAAGTATCAAATTGGATATCAAAGTTAAACTCGGGTGCCAAATGGTATCCTAACTCTAATGAGAAATATAAATTAATATTTTAAAGGATTAATTCCAGTGGATACTCTCAAATTACAGTCTAGATTCTAATTTTGTCTCAAATGTCAAAACATTATAATTGAGTCCCAAAGTATCATTTGTATCAATCAGATCATTCTATCAATGTAGCTGTTAGTTTGGATATTAAATGCTGACTCAAAATTGATGTGATGTACATATAAAACACATTCGTAATTGATAAAAAAAAGGTTTAGATTTAACATGCTAAAAAAAATAACTTCTTAAATTCTTGTGTGGTAAGTACATGTGTTTACAAATTGATTAACATGTGAACAAACATTTAACGCTTAAATTGACGGTTGAACTAACTATTTGAAATAATTTGAAATTTAGAGACCAATTTAAAATTTAAGCGATAGTTTAAAGACTTAGATGCAAATAATCCTATTTCCATTACTTTAGCTTTGATTTGATACTTTTTCTTTAATTGATGGCAAAAAAACATGGATTTAATGCTTTAGTTAATTAAAGTAAAGATTATTCTCATATACTGCATTTGTACGCTTTTCTATTGCGCGTGAGTTTCAATTTTCAACAACTTTCGAACTAATTACCAGATAACGCGGCTATTTGCAACTGGGGATTGTTAAGAACTTAAAAAGACGTTTGTCGGTCCCAAAAATCGCTGTTTTCTTGCATAACACCGTTGAGTGCGGGCCATGTTTTTATCCTCTTTTGGTTTTGAACAATTTTTGTTATTTAATATTTTTAAAATTGTTTTAATATTAAATAAATTATAAATATAAGAAATATTTGAAATTAAGTTTGATTAATTTCTTTAAATATTTTATGATATAAACATTACATTAATGTAAAATGAAAAGAAAATGAGATTAAATGTTAAATTTTATATAAATTATATCATATTGTAACTATTAAAATGCATGATATACACGATGAGGTTAAAATATTTTATATATAAATTTTATGAGAAATAATGATATTTAAGTTAATTATTTTAAAAAATTTGAAAAGGTTTAATAATTTTAATTAATTATTAATAATAGTTATAAATTTATAAATGGTAAAATTGTACTTTGACTTTCCAAAATGGTCCTTTATAAAATGATGAAATCATAAATTAATACAACCTCGTAGAATTATATTTTGACCTTTTAAAATTTTATAATTTAATTCGATCTCTCTTTAAAAAAATCTAAATTTAACCTTATTGAGTGGATAATTTTTAAGAATTTAAACACTTAAATAATTAAAATACCGAATTAATGTCACTCAACTCATTACATCAAACTCTATCACACAAATTATAATAATATGGATAAGGTACCAAAAAACATTAAATCGAGAAATCTAGAAATCCAGTTTTTTTTCTTCAACACTAAATTTAGATTTGTCAATGCTAACTCGAACCCTAAATTCAATCGAATTAATATGAATTTGATCCGATTTGATTTAATCATGAAAAAGTTAATAATTCGAATTTATTTAACATAAACCTAAAAGTTATCCGAGTCAAAATGAGTTGAACTTAAAATTTCACAAATTCTAAATCTAAACTCTAAATAACCTCGAAATCAAAGTGACCTAAAAACCCAACTAACAACTAGAATAACTTAAATTAAAAATAATTCTAACTTGAAATAAGTTGAATCGAAATGAGCTAAATAAAAAAACCGACCCTAAATTCAAAAGAATAAAAACTCAAAATTAGACCAAAAAATTTAAAATTTAAATTAATATGATCTAAATTGATTCGACCTATAACTAACCCGAACCGTCTAGAGTACAGGTCATACTGATTTGATTTCTTAACAGTTTTTCTTTGTTTATTCAAGTGAGGCCAAGAAAAATACTTGACTGCACTAACCATAGTGTGCCTTGGCATGAATTTGCATATATATATATATATATATATATATATATATATAAAGTTATCCAGAATATTTAAAGTCGAGTTTCGTTATGTATAAATATTATGTACGAATTTTTAATTTATATTTTATTATGATTTAATTTTTATTAGGTGTAGGTTTTGTTTAGATATCATTTTAATTTAAGTGAAATATATTTTGATTATTAGTCTATTTATTTATACATTATAATAGTTTAATGTCACATGAAACATTGATTGTAACCGTAATTCCATTTGTGCATATACACCAAAAAATTTGAGTTGAAAATAAGAAATGTAAAATTGGAAGAACTTTATTTATAAAATTTAGTTATATAGTCTATGATTCGAGGGTCATGTAGGTTTGATCTTGAAATTGGGGTTGGAGAGATGCATACTTGAGATTGCTTGATAATTGATTCAATGGTCTTTTTGAGACTTAATCTTTTATCTATAAGGTTCGTTATTAGCTTAAGCACTAAATTCCAACTCAAATGTGGAATGAAGCATATTTAAAAATCCTGGATCAAATTGTAATCACGTTTATATCCATCGGGTGGATACTATAGAGGTTGGAGTGAAAAGTTGTAATTGCAATTCAACCTTTGCATCGAGAACTTCCTATCAGGCTCTATTTCGTCTACTCAAATTGATTGAAGGTATTTTTCATACCTTCCTTTTTCGAATTTTGTTATCTCGCACATGGATCCATGATGCGGGTTCATTAGAAATTGTTTTTCATTGCATCGATGATGCTTTGGTGGCCCAACATGTCGGAAAGTCGACCACCACCCACTTTTGCTGCCCTTGTTGTCCCGTCCATTGATTAGATTTGTCCGTAGGTCAAATCGAACCTAGACAAAGTGTCTATAGATATTTTCTTTGCTTGCGTCCAGCCTGTTTTTAAAGCAGGCAATTTATACATTGATTACAAAGAAAAAAACTAAGCACACATCTTCATTTATTTACTATGAAAATAATAAAGGTTAAAATACAAACACTAATAAAAGGTTGAAATCAAACACTTGACGGTATGAGCCGCAACACTCTTGAAATGTAAGTTGTGAATGGGCTGCGCTTCGGGCTAAAATTTGACTCAAGATTTAGCCCGAATAAAAAATAAGCCTGAAGTTTATTTTTTGGGCTTTATTTTATATAACCCCTCATATTTCAAGCGAATAATTTAATTTATGGATAAGTCTATCATTAATCATGGATGAAAACGAGATGATTTATTTAAAAAAAAAAAAAAGATTTTGGCTTGAGGTTTATTTTGATGGCTGTGGTCTTTGGTGTTTTCATGATGACTATCTTTTTTCTTATTTTTTCTAGGTTTTCTCACATATTGATTTGAGTTAGCAACGATGTTTTCATCTCAACCGAAGCTAAGGCTAAGTAAGCGGCCTTTTCGCATCAATATTACTTGCAAATGTCAATGATTTATGCCAAGTATCGACTTAGGACCCTTTTGGATGTGTGTTACCTTCAGTGCGGTGCGTTTAAATTTTTTTTTTTGTCTCACACTACAGTATTCAATCTTACTGCCAACACTGTTTTTACACTAATATGTAAACACACCGTCCATCTAAAGGGACCCTTAAGCAAAAGCGAATTTGAGGGAAAGGCAGCCAATACCCAAAAGGAAAAACATTCAATTTAATCCCTTCTTAAAATGAAAATTTAAATTAATATATGGTAAAATTTCCCTTTTAACCCTTTAAAAAATGGAAAATAAATTCATTTATTCCTTTTAAAAATGGTGAAATCATAAATTAAATAAATGATAAAAATATACTTTAATGGTTAAGGATTCACCTAGGACATACAAGCCAAATAAATGGGGAGAGGTTGCCCAAAGCCATCCCAATAAATGATGTGAAAGCTGTAAATTACACATTGTGGCACTGTCATTAGCTGTATATTTCAACATACATCGATGTACTTTTTTCCTCCTCACTTAAATTTAACGTATTTATTTCCATTTCGTACTATATAGATTTTATTATTTTATTATTTTTGATTTTTTCTTATATATACATATTTAATTATTTCTGTTGCTTTTCTCCTGCACCATATTTAATTTTCTACAGCTTTAATTGCTATATTTACTGCTTCAACAGCTAGGAAAAAATAAAATTTTGAGATGAAAAGGGTTAGGTTAAAATGGTCAAAATTGCTATTAGTCCCTGTTTATGTGTAAATTATAAATTTAATCCTTTCACTCTAATTTATTTAGTCTTTATACTTTTCAAAATTTTAATATTGATCAAATGATAGGAGTTAAATTTGTCAAATTAAATTATGTTTTTCTATTTTTTTGTGACAAACATGTTGTTACATATGTAATATCATGTCGGTTTGTTATTTCTACATGATGATCCACAAAAATTATGTTGTTTTAGTTAATGAATTGAACGACGGTTCGTTTGAATCAATATTAAAATTTTAAAACTTGAAAATATAAAGATAAAAAATTAAATTAAAAAATATAAACTAAATTCGTAGTTTACACATAATACACTATTAATAGCAATTTAATGTTTTTTGTTGATATTTTATTTGGTCAATTACATAAATATATATATATATATATAGTATATGAATTGAAATATGACGAAATTGCAAATCCAACACAACAACAAATGTTACCTACTAATAGCATAGATGGTAGTTGCTAAAATTAATGTAAAATTAACTCATCATAGCTAAAACCGTTTAACATCATTATTGTTGCAAATAATGCACCATGCTGATAGTTTTATCTACCAAAGCGAGCTCAGTAACTAATTCTATGTATTCTGTAAGCTTATTAATAGTTAGATGTTGACCACAAGTTTTAAAGCTGCTTCATACTCAGGACGAAGATCGAATCCTCGACCACTATTAAGATAAGTGAGATCCTTACCATCTCACTTAACTCGTGTGGTTTATTTGAATATATATATATATATATATATATATATATATATGAATTGGTGAAATTCTATTATTAGTCTTTTACTATGCATAAAAATATAAAATTATAAATTTAATTCATGTTCATTTCCAGCCTCGGCACAAACAAGAGATGTTAAATCCATTAATTAGGGTTTTTTACATAAAAATAACGACATTACACATGTGATAATACATTTAAAGCACAGATTTTGAAAATAATAAACTTAATGAATTTAATAACTATTATTTGATCAAGATTAAAATTACAAAATTCGAAAAATACATTAATTAAAAATAATCAAATTAAAATATAAAAATAAAATCCACCACTTATACATAACTCATCATGAACTTATATAACAGAATTTAACCTAGATTTTAAGTATTAATTAATCTTCGTATTATAATTCACAAATTTATAACAAACCCATCCTTCATTATCATTTAACTCATCGTAACCTATGTTTATTGCAATATTAAGGCACATTATATTTTCGGAGATATACATTCAAACCCTGAAAATGATTTTAATAGAAAGAATAACTATGAGATCTCGAGAATATTAATTTTCATGAACTGTAAAACCGACATTAGAGATAATAAAGAAATTAACTTATCATATCCACCATTTTTTTAAAGCTGATCTTTAAAGATCACCAAAAAAGGAATACATTAGATAAGCTAAAGGAGGAAATAATTCATTGAAATAAATAAGTTAAAAAAGTGTTCATAGACATTTATGAACATCTCCAATTAAAGCTTAAACTGTTAGATTTTTTTCCCCAAAGAAGAAGATGAACCAAAAAAAAAAAAAGGAGCAAAAAGGGAGGGGATACAGTGAGATTAAGGGACTTATATGAAATTAACGATAAGATCGAAGGATCGCTCCACAAAATGTACAAATAATGGCTCTCCAAGATTTCTTGTAAAACGGGACGTAACAAAATCTGGTGGAGGTTTTCATATCGGCGACACGTGCTCCTCCGCCACACCGTGAACAAATCCCCGCCGCCGGCTTAGTAGTGCTCACTTTCTTTGTCTGATCAACGAGGAAACAAAAGAACACCATGGCTTTTTTTTTTTTTTTCAGTGAATGAAAAACTCCGTGTGCTTTGAATAACAGTTGGAACTTAGAAAAAGAAAAAAAAACAACACTCTTCAGGACTTGTTGGAGTTTGGTTTTTTAAAGATAAAGATTGAAAGAAAGGGCTCAGTTGTATATATATTTATGTTTGAGGGTTAAAAGTCGAGCAACTTTGGTATATGGGTGAAAATTTTTTTTTAAGATACTTTTCTATATCTAATAATTATATTGGATTCAACCATGGTTGCTCCTCTGGTATCTTTGGAAAGCATTAGTAGCGAGAAAATTGATGATTAATTGTTTATCTCTTTAAAAAGTATCAGTAACGAGAGAATTAATCATTGTTATATACAATAAATACTTTGATTTCAACCTAAAAAAATCATTTTGAGTTGGAAAAACTCAAGCTGAAAGTATGTGAATAATAAATAACATTGTTTAATAACTATTTTTTAAGGTTAATTGATTAAATAAGGAAAGAGATTAGTTAAAAAAGTTTTACCAAGCCGACTGAGAATTAGCTCGATTGATATCTGTATTTTTGCTAATGTAGGAGGACGTAGCTTTAAATGTGCTGAAGTGTATTATTCTTCTTAAAGTTTTAGACATTATATCAAAAAAGTAATTATGATAAGAACTTTTAATGAGATTAGTGTTCAAAAGAAGTTTTACCAATGTTTTAATGTTTATTTCGATTCAATTGATTTGTATAGTTAAACTATCGATTAATCAACAAATAAATAAAATTAATAAAAATAAAAATTATATATTAAAAATATAATCTAAAAATATAAATACATATTTGAGCAACTATAAAAAACTCAGATCAATACAAAGCATAAACAATCAAAACCTGTATAATAGTATAAAACTCAGTACCTCAATATTAAGAATGAGTTTTAAAATAAAAAAATATGTTGAGTATATTATATTTATAATTTCATTATTAATTTACGGATCATAGAGGAAATTTAAAATTTAATGAATTGTGATTAAATCCGAATTCGAATTAAGTTGTAGAGAGAAATAATTTTAAATTGCAGAGAAACTTTTATAACACTATTTTTTCGTCATTGAATAATTCATCTAGCTTTTTATTACATTAATACAAGTTCAAAGAGTTGTTCGAAGTTTAAGTGAGAAAAATGGGCCATGTGGGTTTCTGACACGTGTAAAGCAGTAGCTGGATATGGTCCCTATATGTTGACAGAATAGGAAAAGACAGGATATCTATATAACTAATAAGTAGTTGATTCCACCGTTTCACTTTTTAGAGAAGGTTTAATTACGCCGCGGATGTTGTAATTTTTTTATTTTTTCAATTTAGTCCTATAATTTTTTTTTTCTAAAAATAGGATAAGCAAAAGTCGACAGACAAAAGGAAAATCGCCAGCCAAATGTGTAAAACTTGTCTAAAGTTTTCTATTCGAAATTAATTAGGCTTATGTAACCAGACAAATACAAGTTTGATTTCTTGACATTGACAAATTTAATTGAGGCCACGTTAAGTTGAATATGTCTACATGCAAACATAATAGGTCAAGTTGGATAATATAAGCATTCAACTATACTTTTTGGAATTTTTTATAAGTTCGGTTCATGTTGGACAAAATCAAGAAATTTTATTTTATTTTATTTTAAAAGGCTGAAAATTAAAATTGGGTAAACTACACTTAAGCTTATTAAACTATTAGTATTTTTACATTTTGGTCACTGAATTGTTCAGAAGTTTTTATTTAAGTCATTGTACTATTAGAGTTGTTGTTGTTTGGGACATTGACCTTCAGATCGACTTAGATTTAAAGTATGTTCTTCTACTAGTCAATGGGTATTGATCCACCATACCAATCGTTAAATTATCGCTTGAAACTTGCTAGCTAAATTAAAAAAAAAAACCTTAATAGCTCAACGAATTAACTAAAAACTTTCAAATAGTTAGGCAAATTAAACGAAAATTTTAAATAGTTTAGTGACCATTTTGCAACCTTTTGAAGTTGAGTGATCAAAACGTAAATTTACTAATAGTTTAGTGACCTTAAGTATAATTTATCCATTGAAAATTTGATTTATAAGCAAATATTTAACTTTGTAATAGTAATATATTTAAAAAAAATTATATGAAATAGTTGCGTCAAATCAATATATATCATCATTTTGGATCTAGATTTTTCTGGCAGAAGATAGTCACATTGGATCCTAATTAAATCTAAGGTGGAGTTGAATCAAATCACTAAATAAGAGTAAAGCTCGCTCAATGCTAGTTTTTTCATTCACAATATTCAAATTTAAAACCTGACTTTAATTATCACTCGTTGATGTATATAACTTCTATTCAAATTATACAATATAATCATATTTATTAAAAAGAAAACTCAAATATTTTTCTAGAATAGCCTTTAAATAAATCTGAAAATAGATGAATTTTCCATAACCATGACATCAACATTGTGTAATGTAAAAACACAATAGGAAACAATTGTTGACTATAATTTTGTAATGGTTATTGGATAATTGATAATACATGCATATATAGAGAGAATTAATGTCTTATACTTAGATCATTGAAATTAAAAAAAATTGACAAATTGATAAGTATTTACAAATCTTGGACCAAGAAAAATAAATGAAGAGGTAAAGCTAAATGCCAAATGTCCATAATTTAAAATGTGAATCTCACATATCTCAACTATCAACATTCAACTACCCTGATACCCTGATAGTTCTATTTGTGTTAGATTATTCAAGGGATGTTATTAATTTAGTGATGTAATGCAAGGGTGTTGAATTAATAATGTATTAATGCATAATGGATATTTCTAGAATATATGTATATATTTTCAATGGTAGCACAAATTTTTATTCACATGTTCACACATTTTTGGAAGAGTACTTGAGAAAAGAAAAAAGAAGAAGAAGAAAAAGGAACGCTCCCACATGTTTCATTAGCTATTTATTGTTTATCATAATTATAGAAAGTTTGATGTAATTATAAACACAAAAATAATTAAGATAAAAAATTAAAAAATATTTTAAAATATTAAATATTAGATGAGTCTATATGAGCTAATATACCTATTATAAGTTAATTTTAGCTGAAATGAAACGATACACCTCAAAATGATCAAAACAAAATAAAATCAAACATAACTCATTAGATACTAATTTAAAATTTAAACGATACATACTAATTGATAGAATTGGTTTCAACTGTCATAGTAATTTGGGCCTTGAATAAGTTTCATTTGAACTGAATTTAGTCCACTTAAATGTGACATATTTGATATATAGTAAATTAATTTCTTTTCACATACATTTAGACCTTAAAATTCAATTATCAAATATATTATTTCTTTCATCATACAAATCATCTTGCAACTTACTAATTTTATTCAATTTTACAATCCAAAAAAATTAAGTTGTTTGATAAATTCAAAAATAAATATTAAAAATTTAAGTACTAAATTTACGTGATAAAATTAAAATTTTATTTAAAATTAATTATGAAATATAATTACTTTATTTGATAAATATAGATTTTAAATTATAAAAATTATATTCTATATTTTATTCTTAGTTTTAAATATTTCACTTTATTTAAAAAATTAAATTTTAATTGTTAAGTTTTTATAAGATAATATAATATTAAAATAAATAAAATAAAATTTTGAAAAATTTTACATTAAGTCTACTTATATTATCATTTTCAAACTACTTTATAGAAAAATTCTATCAAATTATTATTTTTAGATTATCAAACATATTTTAAAAATAAATCATTAAAATATTAATTTTAATTGATTTAATTTTTCAACCACTTATCAAATAACTCCTAACTCTCAAAATTTTTTTCTAAAATTTGTGTAATATAACACTACAATTCTACAAATCCTATGGAGAGAAGCAGAGATCAAGCATATATATGATTCATATATATATATATATATATAGACATTAAATATGGACAAAAAGCAATATTAATGCATTGAGAAAATATTATGTTCAAAGAACATATCAATGAAAATGAATATAGGCAAGAAACGAAAAAAAGAATGAACGAAAGGTAGGGGAAAAAGATTTGAGTCGACCTGTAATCGGAATCATAGTGCTGCCATCATGGAATTCGTTACAGCCTCGCGCTTTAATTCAGCAGCTTTACCGCTACCTCGGAAATACATGTAAACTTGCTGCGGGATTTGAAAGAGAAAACCGAGTGAATAAGCGAAGAAGAGGTGTAGTTTTAAAGGAAAAGATGACGAAAGAAGAGGGGGGTGGGGGGCTACTGAACCTGAATAACCCACAGACTGAGCAATGATTCGACGAAAAAGAATGCACAGCCGATAAAGTAGAATATCTGCAAGTCGAAAGCATGAACATGTCAAGCATTTTACAGAGATGTGATGATTAATGAAGGATAAACATGCAAAGGTCAAATTCTAGTATTAGTCCTTATATTATGCATAAGTTTTGGTTTTAGTCATTGTATATTTGGTGATTCTTAGTTTCTATTCTTTTTAAAATTAAAATTTTAGTCCAAACTCAAATTGTAACAATTATACCATTAATTAAATTATGTTATTTCAAAATTTTATACAACATTAATTTTATTATATGCGTAACATCATATCAACTTCCTAATTCAAGTAATATATTTAAAAATTGAATTTAATGGTTTGAGTTATAATTTAAATTTCAAAATTCAAAAGTATAGAGATTAAAAATAATCAAATTGAAGAACTAAGACTAAATCAATAACTTACTTATAGTACAAGACTAATATCGAATTTGACTTCATTGAGTTTAATAGTTACAATTTGGGTCAATAATGAAATTTGAAATTTTGAAAAAGTATAGAAATTAAAGTTAACGGGTTCAATTAATTGAACCTTAGTTATATTACAACAACAAAAACGTCGATTTAAGCACACTTCAACGTGTTTTTCTCTCCAATTTAAGGGTTTGGAGGGAGCAATATATGAATAGTAGGCATTGTATCAAAAAATATTGACCCACTTAAAAGAACAAACATTAAAATTGACCAAACTAAAGTATAAGGACTAAATCCATACTGTAAGCATAATATAGTGATTAATAGCAGAATTTGACATTGTTTTAGTATAATTCTATAGGAGGATACATAGTAAAATCAGGTTCCCGTGAAGTAAATTATAGCATTGTAATGGCAAGAAACTTACCCCTACCGCAGCATCAATGCCGAAAAGATCTATTGCAGGCAAAATACCTCTGTATAAAGAATTACGCCATAAAGACATCAGTAAAATATTACTACAAACAATCAAATACAAGGTAAGAGTACGTTCGAGTCTTGTATTAAGATTTAGATTGTAATTTATTCTTTTTATAAAAAAACAAATTAATTTCTGTATATTAAATTAAAATCTTTAAGTTAAATTTTTTATTTATTTTACAATTAAAAATTGTCATGATTGATAGAGTAATCAGACAATTACACCATGAGTGCCACATATACCTCGTGTCGATATGCAAAGATCAAATTTTAACAATATAAATGAATAAAATTTTTAACAGAATGATCAATTTACTCTTTAATCTAATGTATAATGATTGTTTTACTCACTTTTTGAATAAAAAAATAAAAATTCCTATTACAAAAGCCTCCATGATACATTTATCAATACTAAAATTGTACTACTTGAATGATAAAATCAAATAGACTTACGCAATAGACTTTCCCTTGAAAAGAAATGGAGGAGCAATTGTAGCAAAGATGCAAAAGAAGATATGCAACTACAAGGTAGATAAGAAGAGTTAGAAATTAATGAGGAGCTTTCCGATATATCTTTGATTACTAAAAGAAAAAGAAAATTACAGTGAGAAAGCAGTAAGCTTACAATGTAAAATATGAAAAACCATCCGAACTTTAATGCACTATCAGTCCTGTAAAGGAACAGGAATATAACTATATAAGAACAGTTCAAACTCAGCTACATTGTTGAAGCTGAATTTCGGTGGTGCATGGTTGAGATACTGTGTGGGAACAGGAAAATAACTATATAACAACAGTTAAAATTCAGCTCACAATGTTATTTTATTCGTTTGATACATAATTATAGTGTTTTTTGAGTTATAATATATTAGAAGTTTATGTACTCTTCTTAAATTTAAAATTAATCTATTAATTTTTATATTTTAAAATTTAAGTTCCATTGTTAACATTATAAAATTTATTGTTAAATTTAGATTTATTATAATAGTATTATTTTTTAGTAAAATAACTACAGGGTGATTATTTCTTTTTAATTTTAAAATGCCACACCAATAAAATTAACAAAAAAATTCTAAAAATATAAGTATAAAAATAAAATTTTAAATTTGTAAAGAATACATAGATTTATGACATATTTTAATTTTAAAATATTATAATAATAAATTTAAAAAGAATTAACAATTTTAAATTAAAAAAGTAAAGAGATTAAATATTTAAAAAATTTTAAGTTTGAAATCTATGACCACTAGAGATTTGGCCTTGCTTTAACTTTTAACGTAAATAGACAGCTTGAATGTAAAATAAATATAGAATAACCAAAAAGTAGTACCTCATGGCACGATAAAGAGGGCGATACCACAAATAATAGGCACCAGGAACCCCACATAACAAATAAATGATGGCAAGAAACCAAATTGCTGGACCTGGAATGAATATACATTCCTAATATGAGTAAGTACACCAAATGAACAGTAATTTTAAAGTACTAAAATTAATAACTTTTGAAATCCACCTTCACATTTGATCCAGGCGGCAGTGACAGCTATTATGTTCCATGCAAGACATGCAACCAAACCTGTCAACATACAAATAAATTTAGAGACTTATAAGGTAAAAGTTCCTTTACGGTGTCTCTCAATTTTTAAATCAAATAAATTAGTATTTTTAAAAAATTGAAGTAATTTAATTTTATTAATTTGAAAGTGAGTAAGTAAGAATAACTAATCACAATGTTAATATCTTTTTTAATTGTACATAATTTTAATTGGTATAATAATAAATTCAACCTTAACATTTACACATTTATATGGATGTTGCACGATAAATTTATTAAATTATAACAAATTGATAAAAATGTGTAAACTTTTAGAGCTAAATTTATTATTATACCAATCAAAATTATGTACAATTGATGAAAAATATTAATGTTATAATTAATTGTCCTTAGTTATTCACTTTCAAAATTGACAGAATTAAATTACTTTAATTTTTTTAAATGGTCAATTTGCTCAATTTTGAAATTGATAGTAACTGAAGAGGTCTTTTTACCCACTTATAACTCAAAAGTAGAGCACCATAACAATATAGCTTTCAGACATTTTCAAGATATGAGAGAAATAAATAGAGCAGAGAAAGAGAAACTGAACTAATAGCACAATCCAAACAGGGACACACTTAAAAAATAAGTAAAATGGCCTTGATCTTAACTCACCTAACAATGTTGAGAAAGCAACATACTGCACATTTTGAAGGTGGATTGGTATTTCTTTTGCAATGTTATGATGAATAATAGGATAAAATGGTGGCCAATTTTTGTCCTCTATGATTATTCCAGCTGCCAAGGAGAAGACAAAGGAATATATTGCAAAATCAGATTGGTATCTGAAGCTCGTTAACTCATCTATAATAAACAAAATAAAAACCTACATCGTGCGATTGCATCTTCCTTTCTTTTCAATTCCTGCATAATATTAAAGATAACACTCAGTATGAGGAAATTTTATTTTAGATGGAATTGTGAAATCACTCTACGCACCAATTTATCATCAAAGTTTAAATGCATCTAAAAAGAAGCATTTGAAATTTTTGACGATTTATTATTGTTATCAAAAAAGTGTTTTTTAAAAAAATAAAATGTTTATTTTTTTTACAGGCAATAAAATATTTATTTTAAATATGATATGTTGAACTTCTTTAATAAAGATATGAAAGTAGTTTCAACCGAAAGCAAGAGCAAAAAATTTAACTTTTGATTTGGGTCAAAATTTTTAATCTAGTTTAAAATGTATTTTTACTACAATGATAAATGAAACTTACATAGATTGATTTCTAAATTCACATTTAAGAATTGCTATAGAATTTATTCAAAATTAAAAGGAAAATAGTTCAGAACCAAATATATTCTACAAGCATTAGGAATAAACTAAAGTATCGAGTAAAATTTGATACTGAAAAACATGATTTTGATTTTTAATGCCAAGATGCCAGTAATTTGATTGTTTTGCAAATATATAAAATTGAAACTGCAATATGAAAGGAGGAACATATCAACATTGACACTGAAAACCTCAAACAATGAACTGGAAGTACCTTGCTCAAGTACAAACAAGCAACAACAAATCACCTGTTCTCGCCTTCTCAGTTCAGCCTCTCTTGCTTGAAGTTCCTTCTCCTTTTCTTTTAAACTCTACGATTGATTAGACAAAAATGACAGAAAGGAGTCTTTTACTTAATGTTTAGAGCCATGCATCGTAGACAATTGAATACCTAGAAAGTTTTAAGATTACCTTGACAGAATCACGAGGAATATCTATCGTTGCACCACGGTCATATGGTTCAGGAGGAAGTGGTGAAAGCCTTGATGAAGCAGTACCTTGATTCTAATTTAAATAATAAAAAAATAAAAAAATAAAAGCAAAACAATCAAGATAGCTAGCACTTGCAAGAGTCACTATATTATGCAAGCAGAAAAAAATGATAAAATGACTTTTTTAGCCCCCATAATTTTGATATTGAGCAAATTAGTCCCTCTAAAAAATCGGAGCAATTTAATCCCTGTCAATTTTAAAATTAACCAACTAGGGACAATTAATTATTACATTAATGTCTTCTGTCAATTGTACGACATTTTAATTGGTATAATAACAAATTTAACTCTCAAAGTTTACTCATTCTATTAATTTGGTCTTGATTTAACAAATTAGCCCACACCATTTTGTTTAAATGTGGAGGCCAAATTTGTTGGATTTTTTTTTAAATCAAGACCAATTTGAAAAACATGTAAACATCAATGGCTAAATTTATTATTATATCAAGCAAAATGATGTAAAATTAACAAGAAATTATTAACTTAGTGATTAATTATCCTTAGTTGCTTACTTTCTAAACTGATAGAGATAAAATTGCTCTGATTTTTTTAAGAGGGACCAATTTGCTCAATATCAAAATTGAGATGGACAGGAAAGAGAATTTTACCGAAAGAAACTTGTATGCAAAACTGCATACATGGATAAAAAAGGTAAGCAAGTCACAATAGACACAGTCAAATAATTACAGTGCAAGAAACATTAGCAGATATAAATATTTCACAATGAAAGCAAGGTATAAGCTAATGGGAACAAGTACACACTACACAGTATTCACCAGGGGGAAAACAAAAGAAGAAGCCATATACCATGATAATCATTTATCTTCTTGTTCTTATTTTTTAAATTCATATTAACTTGTCAAAGTTTTAAAAGCTATATATCTAAAAAAAAGTGACAATCGTAAGAAAAAAAACCAGTCCTAAATTCAAATGATCTTGTCTATGTTTAAAAAGATACATCTCATAAGATGACAATATTGGTATCTAATATTCAGTTTCTTTCAATTCATAGCTTCTCATTTGTCAAGAAATGCAATAATAATAATAATAATAATTCAAAATCAACATTGTTACTAAAGCTACATTATGGAAGGCACGTCACTGGTATCGGCAATGAAACAGATCTAATAATTAAGCCGATCAATGACCCGAATCAACGAAAACATCGCCAAAAAAAAAAAAGGAAACAGAAATTCAAGAATTCAAATCCACATCAAAGGTATTTTCCGTTTATGGAAAAATCAGGTACGGATACGTAAAAAAAACGTGAGTACAGAACGAACTTACCGAGAAAGGATTCACCTCATCCTCATCGAAAGGGCTAGAATCGAAACGATTCATGGAATCACGAAGATGAAATTACTAACACTGAAAATGATGTGAAAATGAGAGAGTAATTTATTGGATTTGGATTATTTTTGGAAATGGAGACTGTTTGTTTGAAGAGAAAATATGGAAGGAAAAATATATAACGAGGGAGAAATTGGCGGGCCGCGGCTGAGGTTTAAATAAGAGTTGATAATGGGCTTGGTTAGCTTATTCACGTCATATTTAGGCCCAATTAGTATTTTATTATAAAAATATAGTAAATTAAATTATTATTTTAAAAAAATATGGTGGTTTTCAGTAGAGGTGATCATGGGCTGGGCCGGGCCAGGATCAAGCAAAAATTTAGGCTCGTTTGCTAGAGTTGGGGGCAACCTAAAAATTTGGCCTAAAAATTGTACAAGCCCAGCTCAAATAAAAATGCTAAAACCCGAGCCCAATCTGGCCCTCCCATATTAATTTTTTATATTATATTATATTATTTTTACATAATTTTTAAATATATATAATACATAAAAATACTAAAATCATTAAAATAAATATTTTCGAACAAATTAAAAATAAAATTTTAAAAATATGTATACTTAAATAATACTAAGATAGATGCAACTTAACAAGAAAATATCTCTAAAACAATAACAAAATTAACAATAAAACAAGTGTTATACAATATTCAAACAATAACAACAAAATAGTAGCAACGTAATAATGGAGTGGTAGCAAAATAGGGAGAAAACAAGAAGAAAATGTCATTAAAATGACAAAAAAAATATTTTTTTTGTCATTTAGTAAATCTAGATTGGGTCCGGCTCTAGTAAAAATGTCTTACATGAGGCAGGCCTATTTTTCGGGCCTATATTTTTGTCTAAATCCTCCCACTTTTCAGGCGAGCCTTCGGGATGGGCCAAGTGGCCTAGCCCATGAGCACATCTGGTTTTTAGATATATGGTAGATTTTTTGTCTTCAAAAAGTGATCCCATCACGTTAAATGACGAGCTCATTATGCATACAGACCTGTTCATGAACAATTGTAACACCCCCTAACCCCAAACCGTCGCCGGAACGAGGTTATGAGGCATTACCAGACATATCAGACAACTTACGAATAATTTACAATTAATATAACTTTCATAGTATAATATAATAATTAAGTCCCTATCTTGAACTCTCGAAGTTCAAACACGTATTAAAAGTAGAATGGGACTTGTTCGAGTATTCTAATTTTTTTTTTTTTATAAAAATTTGGCAAAGACATTTCGCTTATTTTACCTAAACCTCCTGCAAATTCAAACCAAAACAACCAACACCAATATTTCACATTCATATACTAATATTTATATTATTAACAAAATTTTAATTTAATAACTATCATAGCATCATTCAAAATTGATTAAAAACTTCATTCATTTAACAACTTAATGTTCATGTATCAAAATATCATGTACTTTCCTTACCATTTCATTTAACCATCTAAATTTTATAATTCATCCTTCACTACTCAAAACAATATACATATTCAGGTGACTAAACAACACCTATGTACATGCCACCTTTACCCAAAAGAAAATATACATTACCAAGTTTGTGTTAGAGTGGGATTGTTCGGATCTTTGGCGGGACACTTGACTTCTACTAACTGCATACGGAAACAACCGTCTGTTGAGTATGGATATACTCATTGGTATTACTATAACTCAAGACTATTTAACATTAATAAATTACAAACATCAACCATAAATTCTATAATTATTTAAACTACTTTTATATATAATTATTTTACTTCATAAATCTTAAATTCATAATTCATTTTCTCATACTAACTCAATTCATAATTTAGTTCATACATTCTTTCTCGTACTTTTCAATAGTACTAAAACAAATAATCTCATTTTCAAAATTTCATTTCAATTATTTACCCTATTAACAAAGCTCGGACTATGATGATACGCTGGATTTCCACCCAAACACACCGAATATCCAACCCAAACACACGGAATATTGTAAATCCTCCATAACACACCGGTATAATATATCCTCCCAAACACACCAATAAGGCATTAAATGCCTATTCGGATAAACCAAGTATATAATAATGAAACATCTTCTCACGAACTACAATCTCTTCATCACATCACAAATCCAATGGCATGCCATTTGTATCGAATCTTGTCCGACAAGTTAATAGGGTATTATTTTACTTTTTCTAATTTCAATTTCATTCACACAAGAATTTTCAATACTCATTCAATTCAAATATCTATTATCTTAATTCATATACAAATTAATTTTCACACAAGTGTATACCATCAACACCATACAATTGTCACCATTTATTTATTTTTCAATCAATACACTTTTCAAATAATCACATACTTACCTCAAGTCTTACTTACCATACATAACAATTAAAATTTCAGCAATCAATAATAATTAAAATTTGAATTATAGTAATACACACCGTAATTCTCCGTTTTAGTCCTCGATGACTTTCTCCTTTCCTTTCGATCTTGATGCTTCAGGTTCTTTGTTGGCTCTGAAAATAATAGTAATTTACATTATTATTTACAGCATTAATTATAATAAATAATTAAATTTCTAAACAACTCCTACCTTATTCCCAATTTAATCCTAACTAAACTTAATTATTTTCTTAATCCAATTCACTCTCTTTTCTATTCAAATTTTGTCTAAACTTATATTTAACTATAAAATTTTCAGCATATTTCCCTAAATTCGAAATTTCTTCAATTTAGTCCCTACAACATAAAACTTATAGCCTAGTTTACAATTTAATCCCTTAATCAATTCTAACTTAGAATTCATTCAATTAAATCCCTAATTCCATAATTTTTCCAACATGAACCCTACTTGGAAATATATGAACTCTTGAACTATCAACTTAATTTCATCAAAATCTTGTTTCAAAGCTTCTAAAACATCAAAATTAAGAGAAAAGGACTTAATTGACTTACCTTTTAAAGCTTCAAACCTTAAAACCCTAGTTTTTCCTTTCCCTTTTCTTTCTTTCTTTTCTTTCCCTGTTTCGAAATGCTTCTGTTCTGTTTCTTCTTTGTTTCTTTTGTCTTTCTTTTTATTCTTTTATTATTTCATTTATTTTACTTATTTATTTTATCATTTAACTAATATATATATTATTATTAATTTAATAACAATATAATTAACAGATTTGTATACATGTATCTTTGTACATTTGTACACTATTATTACCATCCATTTGTCTTTCTTTTATTTATTTAACAAATAAAAATCTTATAATATTAATATTTAATTAATAAATATCTTTAACCTAAAATTTAAGTAAATACATAATTATAATACAAATGTATATATTCATATTATTACAAATGTCATTATTTAATTTGTTTTTCATACCAAAAATCTTATAATTTAATTATTTAATTAACAAATATCTTTACACTTAAATTATAAATAATTAAATATTTAAATTACAAATGTACCCATACAATTCTTACACATGTATATTTTATTACCATACAATTGTCTTCTATTTAATTTATTTATAATATATTATCAATTAAATAATCATAACAATTTAATATAAAACCATAATAATAATCATTATAATATATAAAACCTAAAAAATCTTTGATTTTATTTCACCAATATGCCACCTCATATGTAGTCAATGGCTTAATTGCCATTTTAATCCTTTTATTTTCTATTGCTTTATAATTAAACTTTTACCCTTTATTCAATTTAATCCTTTTTATTACTTACTCTAAATTAAGCTAAATTCACTTAATTAGATCCTAATTAGACACACCACTAGGCTCATAAATATTTTTAATAATTATTTTCGAACTTATTTCACTAAGACGGAGGCCCTATAACGCACTTTTCCGGTGCCCGTGAATTTCAGGTCATTACACGAGTTATCCACCTAAACTCGAAGGCTCGTCTAAAATTTGGGGCAATGGGGGTAAAAATATTAGGTCTGAAAAATAGGTTTGAAGAAAAAAATTTATGTCCGCTTAAAACATGGGTTGGACTTGAACATTTAAAGCCCGAACTTAACTCGACCCATTTTCTATATTTATAATATAATATATTTTGTTATTTTTTATATATTATATACTTTATAACAAATAAAAACTAAATCTATATTAATATGTAATAGTATAATGTAAATATTTTAAAAATTGTTAAGATGGCAATATAAAATTTTAATAAATGAAAAAATATTAAATATTACATTAAAATTAATATAATTTTTTTAAAATTCAAATAAAAATTATATGAACGGGTTTAAAATGAGCTTGGGTTAGTTATTTACAAATATGAGGGAGTTTGGTCAAAATTTTAGCTCCATATTTTGAGTTAGGTTGAGCATGAACAAGTATAAAGTATATTAACATCATATTTGATCCTGGCCAAAATTCGACTCGGCCCGACATATGAACCTCTATATTATGATTTCAATAACATGTAACTTTTGCAAGGAGAAAATTACAAATTCTCCTCACAAAAATTTCATATGGCTTGTAAGATTTGCATTCCTTGCAATTTATTTTTTCATCAAAGTTTCACACAATATCACATTCCCGGGCTTGACAACGTCTGTCCAGTCATCTCACATTGACTCCAACAGTGTCCCTAAGTTTATCACCAACATCCCTCTATAAATACCCCATTTTATCACCAAAGCTAGACAACAATAACAAAAGAAGACATATGATAATTTATTTCCATATAGCCAACACTCAACTTAAATATCCTTCTAATTTAGTGACTCTCCACATCTCTTACGGTGTGAATCATCATCAATTTTTAAATATAAACGATAATCCAAACTCAAACTAATATTAATTAATAGGCTACAACTTAAGATTCCAACCTCTACCACCGTAATAGCTCTCCACATTTCTACGATAACGCTGATAATCCCAATCATCTCCTCTTGAATTTCCTTTGTTGCCAGTTATGTCAACTTTCTATTCATTAAGATCCATTTTAGATTTTGTAATAAAGTTTTAAATTCAATAATATCTGTTTAAATTCAGGGAAAAAACATGGAAAAGAAGTCGAATTTTGAGCACCACTTATAATTTTTCTTTTCCCGACAGAGACAAAATGGTTACTTTTCATTGATGTCCAAATCCTCTCACTAAATCTACAAAAAAGAAAACAAGTAAACATAATTATGTCACTTTAATCCCTGTTTTCCACATGGCTATTGAAAAGTCAAGATCAATAATGTCGTTTTATAATCAAAACTGGGACAAAAATATCATTTTTGCCTTATTTATTATTATTTATTTCTTCTTCTTGCCTTTTCTTTCTTTTGGTTATTTTGTTGGATATTAAAATGAGAAATCATTAATATTTAAGGGAATAACAGTTTAAATTTTAGAAATAATATTATTAAAAAAAGATAAATATGAATTTAGAAAGAGTTAGCCTTCATTTAGAAGTGATACCAAGAGAGTTAGCGAGTGTCTCAATTCTCTAAAATGAAAATTTTAGTTTTAACCTTTTAAATTTTATAAAATTTTAAATTAATATATGGTAAAACTACACTTTAACTTTCTAAAAGTAATAAAATTTTAATTTATTCATTTAAAAATTATAAAGATATAAACTATTGAAATGGTAAAATTATATTTTAACTCTCACTAAAATATACAATTTAATTTTGGTCCCTCAAATTTTCTAATTTCGCCTCTTTCTTCATGGATGGTAAAATGTATTGAATAAGATGTTCATCATACACACACAAAAAGGGAAAAGGATTACAAATAAGAAAAATGATTGAATAAAAATAGCTATGTGAGGCCATACTATAATATATTTGTTCAAAATTGCATCATTTAATTATCAATGAAATTCTAGTATAGTTGGCAAAGGTAAAAGTTTTGGGCCTTGAATGCTTAAGTTCAACACTTATCACATGTAAATTATAAATGACGTATTCAAGTCTGATCATATGTTGTCATCATGTACGAGTTTTAATCCAGTTAGTCGATTTTAATTTGGATTATTCTAGTCCTTACTTTATTTGTACTATAATAGTTTGATTTTTTCACTTTGTCGGTTGCTCGGGCATATATTTATATCTATACTTGTATTTTGATTGTACTATACTTGTAAGCTTTAAAAAAAAGAGTACCACGGAATTAAATTTGTCTATAAATTAGAATACTTTTTGAACTTGCTAAGCTCAACCCATAAAAAATCAAACGTTAGACAAGAAATTTTTAAATTTGATTCAGATCAGAAATTAAAATATTCTTTTAACCCTTTAAATCTATCTAAACTTATAAAAATAATAAAAGATTTTTAAATTTGGGTTTTGAACTTTAACATTTATTTGTTATATTTAATGTATAATAAATAATTATTTTTTAAAAGAAAAAACCTAAATATATAACATGTTCCCAATGAAAGTGACTTGACATAGTCTCACGCGAGGATTCTAGACGGAGGAACTCGAGGATTCTAGACGGAGGATATCATAAGCCCCTTAAAATCTACATATATGAGTTTAGAGGAGATAAAATTAGATTCAATTAAAAAAATTTAATAAAATATTTAAAATTTGGATTAAATAATTTAAATTATTTGAGTTGATCGAATTATTCGGATCAACTCGAAAAAAAATTAAAATTTTCAGTTTAACTCATATATGAATTATACAATTTGAGTTATCCAAATTTCTGAATAAGAAAAGGCAAAATTACGTTGTTTTGATAAATGTTTACCTTTTTCTAAAGTTAAAATTCAAAATCATTAAATTAAAAAGTAAAACTACGTTATTTTGATAAATGTTTACCTATTAAGTTAAAAGAAAAAACCATTTATATAGTTAAATAATATTATACTTTGTCTACTAGTTAAATAATTGATCTATGTAAATGCAACATTGAGTATAAATAATATGATTCGTTAACTTGGCTCGAAATTTTTTGACTTGATTCAATTCGATTTGAAAAAAATTTAAATTGAGTTTTGTTATAAAAATAGGATCTGTCAACTCAACTAACTCGAAATTTTTTGACTCGGTTCAACTCGACTAGATTGAATGCCCAACCCTATATAAGTTATTAGAACCATTCGGTTAATTTGATTTTTCCTATTAAATCAATTAAAGTCTCAAGTATTATATTTTTGTTAGTTATTATTCGTTACCAAAATTTAACCGCATTGATCGATTTATGTATAATATTGTTAACATATTAATAATATATAATAAAATATACATAAAATAATTAGTTAATTGATTTAACGTTAATAATTTATGCTTATATTTTATTTGTGTATCTTTCTTGTGTCGTATGGCTAAAAACAAGCGTTTGGTGACGGGGTGGATGCAAGGCTAGTTCACTCATGTGGGTGGAGAGTCGTCGAGTTTGGGGATTAGGTGTTCCTATTGGAGTGGTAAAGAGACTGAAGGGGGAAATTGGAAAAGTATGGACTGCCTTTGCTTCTCACAGGGGTGGGATGAATTTATATATCGATGCACATACCAGCCTTTGGTTGGTTCATTGGTCTTTGTCATTAGCCTGTCTAAGAACTTACAAAGATGAGTGATATGATATTATAAAGTATGTGGATGATAAAAGATGATTGTCCTATCAATATAAATAATTCACCTAACAATGGCGTCTCTATATTTCCGAAGATTTAAGTAATAGTATCTCGATGAAAGTTTATTGGTAAAGTACTAGTTGTCTTATGAATGTATCACGTGCATTCGAAGTATATTATTTTAAGGATATTTTATCATTTTATATCTTTTTATATAAAAATAAAAAATGCATACGTATAATATGACATGAATCTAAAACATTATAGTTTTCAGTATCTTCACTTTACCATTTCAACAAAAGATTTATTTATTTTATATTAATTTTTAATAAATATATTTGTTATATAATTCTATTTTTACTTGCATCGAATCTATCATAATTTAGTAATTATATTATGTCGGGTTTCGTTATAACAATAATACTAAAAAATTAATTAATTACAAAAATAGAGTGTTTTCTATAGTGTTTTTCGGTATTGCCTGATTAGTTGGCGGCACCAGATTGAAGTATAATGAAGCAAAACGTTCAGGGACTTGATATAAAACTTTCCTCTTTTAGATTGGATGTTGTAAAGAAAAACTTAAGGGTGCTGCCTAATAGTATAGCGATACCAAATATGTTTTAAGGGATAATTGTTTCATAAACCTTTTCTTGTTTATTATTTTCTTTTTAAAGTACTTCTATTTTTTAAAATAAACCCTACTTATTATTTTCTTTTTAAAACCATGCAGTAAATGATGTTTTTATCGATAAATATTGAACTTATTTGAGGATTAAATTGATTTAATAATTGAGAGGACTAATTTGATTTGGCCCTTATAATAGAGGGGCCAGATTCAAACAATTATAATTGAGAGGGTTTAAAAACAATCAAATAACTTCAACATTTATCGATAAAAATATTATTTGCTACGGGACTTTAAAATGAAAATAATAAGCAATGAATGGTTTATTTTAAAAAAATGATAGTACTTTAAAAAGAAAATAAAAAATAAGAAAGGGTTTATAATGCAATTATCCCTTAATAAGTATTTGATCTGTGCTAGAAGGGAGAAGTTTTATATCAGATCCTTGAACGTTTTAGTTTATCACATTTCAGTTTGATACTATTAATATGTCAAATGACATTGAAAAACACGAAAGATAACACTTTATTTTCGTAATTAATTTGTTTCATTCAATTTTTGTAATTAATTAATTTTTTAGTATTATGTTTATAAAAACCCTATTTTGCCCCGTGCATCAAAGGTGATGGACCTACAACCTTGAAGATCGAGCCAAAGACACAAACAGCTGTAGAAACCATTATGGTGAACCTGTAAGATACAGACTGCACCTTGGGTGCCACCGTTCACTCACCTCAGCCACTTATCAATGAACCATCCTTTGGTAGATAGGATATAAAGACAAACCCCAATGATATGGTTGTTTAATCATAAATACCATACAATACAAACAATATACGATAAATATATGTAAAATAATTTAATATAATGTACAAATTAAATTTTATATTTTATTTAGGGATAAAAGCAAGATTTAATATATAAATTTTGTAATTTTTCTTAATTTGGTCTCTATATTTGAATTTAATTCAAGTATGACGGCATACAACATCATCCCTTTTAAAATTATATAAAATTTAAATAATATTAAAAATATATATTTTTAAAAATTAAAATTTTCAAGTGATAATATAACACAATCTCATAGTCTTATGTAATCGCACTTTAACAAAATCTAAATTTAAGAGTCAATTTGTGAAAAACTGCTAAGTTTCGAGACAAATGTGAACCGGGAAAATATTTCTAATTTAATCCCTAAACTTTGATTTCATTAAAGTGTGTTGATGTGGCATTTTAAACAAGGGGTGAAGTGATTTATTTTGAGGGCGAATTTTAATTGTATATTTTTAAGAGAGTTAAAATGCAATTTAATCATTTTAATAGTTTGTATCTTTATTACATTTTAAAAAGTAAATAAAATTTTATAACTTTTTAGGGTCAAAGTGAAATTTTATTATGTACTGCGAAATTGAATATTTTTCTTAATTATATAAAATTTAAAAAATATAAAATAAAAATTCTATTTTTTTAAAAAAATTCTTTTAGGTAATAGCATATCACAATCTTATAATGTCATGTCATTATATTTTAAAGGAATCTAAGTTTAAAAATTAAATTGAGAAAAGCAGTTAAATTTCGAGACTGATGTGAACCAAAAAAATTCAAGGACCAAAGTGAAAAAAATACCAAATTTAAGAACTAAATATTAATTTGTCCCTATCATTTAATATATTAATTTTACAAATCAAAATTATTTTCTTAAATATGACAACAAACAACACAATTATTAAAAAAATGTCAAATCCATGAATATTGAAAATTGACATTGTATTTTGTCGATTTTGTTTCCTAAAGTAATTTTACCTCCATGAGACTCCAACCTTATAACGGATAGACAGGAATCATCAAAAGCAAACAACATTTGATTTGTTCCATCAACAAAAAATTCATTTTAAATTCAAAGTTTGGCTCGAAATTAAAAATATATATATATAAAAATTAATTTCGGAAAATAAAATTCATTTAAAAATAAAAAATTAAATAGTTAAAAGATTATTTTATAATTTTTCATAATTGGGTGGTCAAAAAAAAGAACAAAACTATAATCGGTGACTATTAATATAGTTTACCCAAAAGTAAAAGATAATATGAGTAGACTTAAACGAGCTTGGGTTAGTCATTTACAAATATAATTAGACTTGAACAACATTTGAGATTCGTATTCTAGATCGACTTGGGCTTGGATAACTATGCATGATATTGATGTCAAGCACAAACATGATTCGAATCTAACTCAATCCAATCCATAAACACTGTAATTAATTAGTGTATTATTATTAAGAAAAAAACTTATTCTATGAACTCTCATAGAAATAAATAGTTTAATATTTGATAAGGAAATTTAAAATTATATATGCATATTTTATTTTTATTTTTTATTGTTTATAACTAGCTTGAGTTTTATAATAAAAAAATTTATGTTTCAACAAATTTCAAATATTATTCTGTCACATACAGTCCTATCATGAAACTTTCTTTTCATTGTATAATATGGGTCGATATAAATATATATATTCCATACTAATTTTAGTAATGAATTTGAGACCGTCCAAGTCGAATTGGGAAAATATCAAGAATATTTTTAAAAGTAATTTTGATTATAAAATAAACAACATTTTGGTTGGTAAGGATAGGATTTTTCGAATTGATTCATTATAAATTTAGATAAATTTAGGTTACTGTCACTTTTAATTTTATTTATTCAAATTATTTCATATTTAAGTTATTTTAAGATTAAATCGTTTTAGGTTTTAATTATTTTAAGTTTGAATAAGTTTGAATTGAAGTCAAGTTTGAGTTGTTAATTTTTAAAAGTTTCTAAATTTAAATCGAGTTGGATGTTTTTTGAAACTTTTAGTAGTGCAAATATAACTAGTATAATGTATAAAGGATGAAGAACCAAATCAATTCGGACAAAACTTACACATAATATATACATATGATGAATGAGAGATCCATACGTTATACTTACAAATAATGAGACTTGAGTTTGAAAATTTATAAACTCAAAATCTTCACCTTAACTAACGATCGTCGATGAGTCGTGGAGTCGGAATTAAATTAAAATATGAGAAAAAAAATCATTTAAGATGGGCATGCATGGTGCCAATTTGTCGGAGCGGGTTGACTGTATAGTATATAGTCTATGGTCTATGGTCCCCTTCTAAATTCCTAGGTGTACCCCAAAGAATCTAATCTCTCTCCCGAAAATGACAACACCCCCATCAATTGTGGTCGAGAACCCATCGAACACTTCAACCATGGTGCTTCAATAAAAGTAAAGTTAAGCTATATATTATCACTAAATTATCAATATGTTTATATTTTAATTATTTAATTTCAAAAATTATAAAAATGACTTTCGTTTAAATTATTGAACTGTTAAAATCGTTGTTATATGACTTCTTTTTATTTGTACTGTTTGCATCAATCAAAAGTTTTTATTCCTCTTGTACAAATTTTTTTTTCATTAAATAGCTTTGAATGAAATCTGCAAATCAAATCTATGATATTGATCTTCAGATCAGTTTTGATCTAAGATATGTCTTCTACTCACTAATAAATACAGATTCATAATATCGATTGTTGAATCATCACTTGTACCTCACTAATTGAACTTAAAACAAAAAAAAAAAAAAAAAACTTAATAACCCAATAACATAAATAAAAACTTTTTAATAGTTTATTGACTTAAATGAAAACTTTTAAATAATTCAGTGATCATTTTATAACTTTTTAAAATTAAGTGACTAAAACATAAAGTTACTAATAATTTAGTGACATTGGGTGTAATTTACCCTAATAATATGATAGCCACCATGCCAAAGATTTTTTTTTTATAAAGATTTTTTTTTTTTTATTTCTTCAAGTTGCCATAGCACCCAACATTTTCATTTTACTTGCTACCTTTCTTTTCGTTTTGTTTCGTTTCTTTTCTGTCCCTTTATGGAAGCTGAAGCTAGCAATGGCAATGGCAATGGCAATGGTTGCTCCAATGATCACGACATTATCCGCTGGTTCGACACCATATCGACCAACGTCGCCACAGTTCAAAGAGAAACCCTTCGCCAGATCCTCGAGTTGAACCGCGGCGTCGAGTACTTAAAGAAATGGTTCGGGGACAAGGATTTGGATATTCGAGAGATGGATGCATGTGAAATGGAATCGCTTTACACTTGTTTGGTACCTTTAGTTTCCCATGAAGATTTAGAGCCTTTTATTCAACGAATTGCAGATGGGGACACTTCTCCTATTCTTACCCAACATCCTATTACGACACTGTCTCTAAGGTAAGGACATTGTTCAGCTTTGGGACAAAACATCGCTTACATTCATGACCCTTGTCTTAAAGTGTATTGTAAAGGTACCTCTATCTCTTTTTTGTAAAGGTACCTCTATCTCTTTTTTTTATGTCCATGTTATATCTTAAGATAATCTTGAAACAAATTCAGTTTCTTAAAACATCGTATTAGTTTTGTGTTCAAAAGAATGGTAGAGATTTCATGGCATCTTCCTTTTAGTGAAATTATATAAATTTGTGGTTCTTGTGCTTATGTTTTCATTTAGTCAAGTTTGGTCTGTTTCAGGTTTATATCGTTTTTGGTTTGTATAGTTTCATCTTCGTGTTCTAGTCACTTCATATTCAAGTAATTTTGAGCTTAAATTGGTTATTGTTCGAATAAATTTTGCGTATGATTTCATTTAAGTTTAAATTGAACTGGTTTAAGTTGTTAATTTTTTATGATTAAATCAAATTGAAGCAAGTTTAGATTCGAATTAATCTATATGAGTTTTGGGATTTTTTTAGTCTTCTCTAATAAAAGTATTAATCAAAGTTGCCTTACTATAATGATGCTAAGAGAGTTTGGTACAAAGACTTTATTTCACTTATCATAAATGTACTTTCTGTCCTATGGAACCTTCTTTTATTACCCAAAAAATGAGTATATTTCAAAATTTACTCCTCCATATTTTGCAGATGATTTTTTCGTATTAAATTTAAATAAAATATAATTACTATTTTCGTCGTTTAATTTAAATAAATTTACTTACGTTTTCTCGCTTGCAGCTCCGGTACCACCGAAGGTCGACAAAAGTTCATACCATTTACCCGTCATAGCTCGAAGACAACTTTGCAGATCTTCCGATTAGCAGCAGCATATAGATCAAGGTCCTCCCTTCACCTCTTTCATTTAAATCACTACTTGGGGACAACTCGATATTATTATAATAATTGATTAGTCGATAACATTCGTTATGTGTTTTATAGGGTGTACCCAACACGAAGCAAAGGAAGGATCTTAGAGTTCATATACAGTAGCAAAAGGTTCAAAACAAGAGGAGGACTAATGGCTGGAACGGCAACAACACACTATTTTGCCAGTGAAGAATTCAGAATCAAACAAGAGAAAACAAAGCTGTTCACTTGTAGTCCCCACGAGGTGATCTCGAATGGGGACTACAAACAAACAACGTATTGTCACCTCTTACTCGGCCTCTTCTTTCAGAAAGAGGTTGAGTGCATTACCTCGACTTTCGCTTACAGTATCGTCCAAGCGTTCTCCTCGTTCGAAGAACAGTGGGAAGATATATGCAAAGACATCAAAGAAGGCAATGTTAGCTCGAAAATAACGTGGCCGAAGATGCGGAAAGCCGTGTTGGACATAATCGAACCGAACCCAATTTTAGCCTCGAGGATTGAAGCTATTTGCGAGGGTTTACAAGGCTCGGATTGGTTCGGTTTGGTACCTAAACTTTGGCCCAATGCTAAATACGTTTACTCTATAATGACCGGATCCATGCAACATTACTTGAAGAAACTAAGGCATTATTGTGGTTCGTTGCCATTGGTGAGTGCCGAATACGGGTCGACGGAGAGTTGGATCGGGGTGAATTTGGATCCATCTTTGGAACCCGAAAAGGTCACTTTTGCTGTAATGCCCACATTTTCGTATTTCGAGTTTATTCCTCTTTACAGACAAGATCAATATTCGGGTTCTGGTAGTGTTGATTTCATTGAAGATGACCCGGTTCCACTTTCCCAAGTCAAGGTTGGACAAGAATACGAGATTGTTCTCACTACTTTTACTGGTAAGTTCTTTTTTTTTTTCTTTTTCAGAATATTTTTTAAGGGTTAATATATATTTTGCCCCCTCAACTTACTCAAAAGCATTCAGTTGATACTTAGGGCTGAAGCTAGAAACCTTTTTAGAAGGATCGGAATTAAAATATATATCTTTATGAAAGCTAAAAATAATTTCACCATTAAATTGACTTATATTTTATTATTTTAAAAAGGCTAAATTAAAATTTTAACATTTTAAAAAACAAACTATAATTTTATCGTATATTGATTTAAGATTTTATAAATTTTAGAACTTAAAAGAGAATTTCTCATTTTAAAAGGGTCAAGCCTTTGCTTGCCTTCCTCCCTTTGTCTCTATCGGTATCCTAATTAGTATCTGAACTAGTTTTCTGTTACAAGATTGAGATTACTTAGCATGCCATGTGTAAAATATATAAATTAATAAAAGGTATAATTTTATTTGAACATCAATTTGTCTAGACTAATTTTAGATGTGTTTTTAGTAAGTCCATAAATTTTAATTATTTTTGTAAGATTGAGAAATGAAAACCGAATTTTTTTCAACATTTTAAACAAAAATGGGCATTTTCTTAAATGTTAGTTCAATTTCTTCAATTTTTTATGATTTTTTCTTAATTATTATGTATGATTTTAAAATTTTCAAAATAGTTAGATAATCCTATTTAATAAATTGAAACCGTTAAATCGAAAATTGAAAGTCATGCTTCGATATAAACATTAAATTTCAACCAATGACCCCCATATGTATGTTGGGTATATCCATGATTCTCATTTTATCTCGTCATATTACATATTATTGATTATTTTAATTTTTAATGTCTATTTATTTACAATTAAGTTTCTTTTAAGAAAAAAATTTATCCCACTCCATTTTGCCTTAATTTAAAAAATATATATTTTTGTCGGTTTAGTCTTAGTTCAATAAATATGAGCATTGTTGTTAATACAGGAGAATGTGAATTTAAGTATGTTGAAGCGCATTATCCTCTTATTCATAAGTTAGAGAGAAACTATAAATAGTTCTATGCATTATTTAAAAAAAACAGATATAATCAGAATCTATAATAAATTTGTTTAAATATATATTTTTTCATTTAGAGTGAAGTAATTGAAAATTTTATATGACGATTTGAGTTTTTATTATTTCATATAAACTCATTTTTTTTGACGAACCATAATCGTGTTTACTATGTATTAATTGGCAGGGCTTTACAGATATAGACTCGGAGACGTGGTAGAAGTGAGCGGATTTCACAACGAAACCCCAAAACTGAAATTCATATGTAGGAGAAAGCTATTACTAGTCGTTAACATCGACAAAAACACCGAGAAAGACCTTCAATTAGTGGTCGAAAAAGGTTCCCAATTGCTGAGCAAACACCGAGCCGAGCTAGTCGATTTCACGAGCCATGCTAAACTAACGCATCAACCGGGCCACTACGTGATCTATTGGGAGATCAAAGGCAAAGTTGAGGAACGGGTCCTCTGCGAGTGTTGTCGGGAAATGGATGCCTCATTTGTCGACCCCGGCTACGTCGTGTCAAGACGGACCAACTCGATCGGACCATTGGAGCTTTGTATCGTCGAAAGAGGTACTTTTAAGAGGATTTTGGATTATTTCATAGGGAATGGGGCAGCACTCAGCCAATTTAAGACACCAAGGTGCACTAATGACCGGACATTACTTAAAATCCTTGATCTTTACACTGTTAAGAGGTTTAGAAGCACAGCTTATGGTTAAAACCGTTAAGTAGAATATAACAACAACAAACAAGTTTTATGTTTATTTTATTGCAATCTTAGAATCCAATGTCCATTTATGCTAACGCAGGAATTTGTATTGATGGGGGACTTTTGAAAAGATAATTTAATATATTCACTCTCAACTAATAAAGTGATATCCAATTAATCTAAATTTGAATCTTTTATCATATGAAAATTTTCTTTTTCTTTTTGAGTTAGGATTGTTTGATCATAAATTGTTTGTAAAAATTACTATGATAGTTATTGGTGTGCTCAATAAAGAAAGATATTAGTTTGGTAAAAGCATGAGTTCAAACCAGGGTGTAACTGAACTGAACCGAGTTTGAATATTGTTAAGCTTAAGCTCAAGCTTGATTTGAAATTCAGAACAACATCAATTTTTTAGCTCGAGCTTGACTTGATAATTAAGTTTAAGATTGATAATATATATTAAGGGTAATAATGTAACTTAATAATATAAGATATTTAAAATATATATTAAAAAGTCAAAAAAGGTTGATAAGACTAGTGAGTTGTTCGAGCTGAGTATTATTAAGCTCGAATTCAGCACAATCAATAGTTTCTTGGTCTTTGTTTTTTTTTTGATATAATGTTTAAAACTACTCATAACCCCTTCCAACCTTTAAATATGATAAAAATGCGCTTTAACGCACTCGAACCCATATCCTCTTGCACTGGCAATAAATTTGATGCCAACTAAATTAATATTCAATTGACGATAAGGATTAAATTTTAAAAATCTCATAATTACCATATCAATATTATTAATCAAAATCAATAATTATTAAGTAAACAAAATTAAAGTTGAATCAAGACTTCAACTTTTGTGAGCATAGTGGATGGACGAAAATGGAAAAAGTATCCTTGTGGTTAAGACTAGGAACACTTGCATGAAATTAAAGACTCAAAATCTATTTGCCACCTTGGACATTGGTAAAATCTATATGAGATATCATTGAACCATTTCAACCATTGAAACTCATTTTTAGATAAGGTGATAAGCCCACGTGGCACTAACACACTTCTCCTTTACATGCACCAAATACTCAAATTTCCCTTTCTCCCCCAAAAACCATGGCTTCCCCATCGCTACTAACCCCTACCCCCAAGCTCCAACCCCTCCTCCCCACCTCCGCCGCCCCACCACCCTCTCCTCTGCCGCACCAAAACCAACACCATCCTTCACGTCGCCACTTCTTGTCTCTTTCCGCCGTCACCACCGCAACACTATCTCTTTCATCGCTTCTACCAGTGACACCACCACAGGCATTCGCAGCCGAGGACGAGGAGTACGTAAAAGAGACCTCCGATGTCATCAACAAAGTGAGGAACACCATCAGCATGGACAAAAACGACCCTAACGTCGCCACCGCGGTGGCGGAGCTTAGAGACACGTCGAACAGTTGGGTGGCTAAGTACAGGAGGGAGAAAGCTTTGTTGGGTCGAGCTTCGTTTCGTGAGATTTATTCGGCATTGAATGCTGTCTCGGGACATTATATTAGCTTTGGGCCGACGGCGCCGATTCCGGCTAAGAGAAAGGCGAGGATTCTTGAAGAGATGGATACCGCCGAGAAAGCTTTGTTGCGAGGAAGATGATGAAATGGATCAACACACATGTTGCTTTGCTGCTTAAAACTTTCGAGATTTTAACGGCTTAAAATAGTTATTGAATTTTATTGAGTTTGAGATTGCAAATTTGCAAATTGGTGATTCAGTTTGTAAATTATGAACAAAAATGATGATATTATTGTAATTCAATCCTGAAAATAAAAATTGTCATCACACTTAGCTCAATGAATATGAGAGGTGCCTCTACTATAGGGATATGATCAAATTAGTCCCTTTAATATTAAATGAATCAATTTAATTCATGTATTATTTAAAAAATCAAATTAAGCCACATTATAATAGAGCTAATATTTAATATTTAAAAGATATCATTTATTGTTTAACAAAGTTAATATTTTTAAGTTTTATCATTCTATAAATGAAATATTTTGTTTAAAATTAAATGCAATTTAAAAATAAATTTTGAGACATTTTTATATAGTAAATCTTAACTCTATTACAATTTAGACTTATTTAATTTGTTTTAATAGTATATTGTCTATATTAATCTATTTAATAATAAAGGGACTAATTTGATCCAAACCCAATAATGTAGGGAGCTCTCACGTAATTTAACCATCACAATTATATTTGAGTATTTAGTAGACATCAATTTTGATTAGTGGTGCATCCAATCTAAAATTCTTCATGGATTGGGCAGGTTGAATTCGAATTAGACTTAAGTATAATATTAACATGCTCTAAGTTTGTCCAAGCTTCGCTTGGATTGAAATATGGCCTTAAAATTTTACATAAATTCATCTATATTTTAAATTGCTGACTTAAGTCTATTTTGGAACCGCCCATGTTATTTTCAATTTAAAATATATATATTTATATGATTTTTAATTTAATGTTTAATATTTTTTATTTTATCATTTATTGAATTTTTACATATAATCATCTGAACATGTTTTTAGTGTTTACATTATAATATTATATATTATTATAGATTTAATTTTTATGTGTTATAAATTATATAATGAAATAAATATCAAAATCATACATGAATTTTGATCTAATGTGTATTATCATTTGCAAGCTTTGGTTTTGTGCGATTTTATATATAAAATTTTGATTTGATTTTATATATACTTTGTCAATTTAACCCTTATCTTTTTTTTTAGCTAAATCTAAGAGTTAACTTTTCAAAAAAAATCAAATAACTATTTTAATGAAAATGTTGATTAAAACAACAATTCTTTTAACAATGTTGGTATGGAAAATGGCGCAGCGGTCCGCGTGTACTTTATGTTGACATGATATCATTTGTATTATATGTCACAACAATAAATAATTTAAAATTTATGAAAATAAAAAATTCAAAATTCAAAAATATTAGGAAGAAATACACATGAATTGTCACGTTGGTTGTCATTTAA
Source organism: Gossypium arboreum (assembly GCF_025698485.1). NCBI lineage: Eukaryota > Viridiplantae > Streptophyta > Magnoliopsida > Malvales > Malvaceae > Gossypium > Gossypium arboreum. The sequence goes on along the minus strand of NC_069070.1, from coordinate 122,086,395 downwards.
AAAAAATTTAATGTTTTAGTCAATATTTTTGTTAAAAGCCAACAATTCAACTCTTTTTTTATAGATTGATGGTCAAATTTAACTATCTTTAAAAATGTTAAGAGTCAAATTTAACTCAAAAAAAAAAAAGAGCGAGATAAAAGATGTAAAAGTTAAAAGTTAAATTTATCTTTATGCCTATAATATATTACAAACATGGATAAAAAAATTATTGTCTAATTTAAGTGCTAAAAAAATTATTTCAGCTTTTCATTTTATTTTTTACTTTTTTTAGCCTTTAAACTTGCATTTTCTGTGGAATCACCTCAAAATAGATGAAAAATCAATGTTTTATAACTTTGCTAATGTGGCATACACATGGATAACGTGTTAGCATTTAATTAATTTTTTTAAAATTTAATTAGATGATAACATGCCACCCACATGGTAATCTATATGTATGCCACGTCATCGAAGTTAACAAATGATAATTTTTTCATCCATTTCGAGGTGATTTGATTAAAAAAAGTATAAATTTAAGAACTAAAAGAAACGAAAATTTAAATGAAAAGCTAAAATAATTTTTTTTTCTTTTAAGTTGGAGGGAAAAAAAAATTATTATGCCAATAAAATAAATCCAAAAAAATCGACTAAACTTTCTTACTTATTTTAGCTAATTTTCGTCGATTTGCTTTGAATTAATTACAAAAACCCATTTTGATTTTAGTGTTATTTCTTGATTTGAATAGATCCAACCCAAACATGGATGGGCAGTTTGGCCCATTTCTCTCGTTTATGAAGGGTCTAATTCTTGTTTTAGTCCTTTTAGGTTTAGCTAATCTATTTTAGTTTGACACAATTTTATTTTATTAGTATGTTCAAATTAATAGTACTATTAATTATTGCGGGTAAAGTGATGTAGATTTTTATGAATCTATTAGCATTTATTTACATTGTTTTCAATTTAGACTTACTAAAAATATAAAATTAATAATGCTAAATTATTTGAATTAAAAATATTATAATTCATATTAAGTCCCAGAAATTTTAAAAATTTTAATTAAATCCCTTTAAAAATTTAAAATTAACAATACTTTTAAAATTTAATATCAGAATCCATCATTAATATTTACTTATAATTCTGAAAAAAATATATAAAAATAGAGTTAAAGAAGATGTTAGCGCTTGAAACATTTATGGGATAAATGAGATGTTTGATTTAATCATCATCTTAGACTTCTTTTGTTATTATACATTTCCGTTTTATTATTTATGTTTGGGGTTCGTGGCTAGCCCTCTGAACAATGTTATTTTCAAGATTTGAACTTATGTTCTCCTCTTTGGAGTGTAATGTGGCACCCAATCACTTATTGGTTCACCAACTTTTACTTAATCATAACGACACAAATACTATTTCTTTAGATTTTAATCATTCAAGTTCGACCTTAATCTTACCTAAATTATAATTCAATTAGTTTCAAACTGATTATGATTTAAATCTTGTTATATTTTAGATATTATTTCAATTACGAACGAAGGAAAAAAAAGTAGTTAGTGGGCTTGGCTCTCAAAAAAAAAAAAGTAGATTTAATATTTAGTCCATTAGATTTTATGAAATTACATATTAGACTTTTATGTAAAAATAAATTTTTTTTATAGATTTTACAAGTACAAATTATCATACAATCACAAACATACAATAGCAAATGCAAGTTCAAGAGTTTACGAAGTAGAATTAAATTAGTATGAAGCATAAATGGACGAAAAAATTGTTCAAAACCTATACATGATGGGACTAGAGACTTATTTTAACACTTCTTTCCCTTTTCAAATGATCGGTAGGGATGGGAGATGCCATTGAAGTAAGTACCAGTAAGAAATCTTAATTTTAATTAAGGATTTAGGGTTTAAATCATTTTTTAAAATAATTAAGATATGATTTAGACAATTTGAATTTTTTAGAATCAATTTAAAAACATTTAGAATTGATATGAAGTTGAATAGGTGTTTAGGACTCAAAACGAGTCCCAAAAAGTCAAAATGACTTGAATTAGTGCAAAGTCATACAGTGGCGCGACGTGCGATGTGGCTTACTAAGTAGCAAAGTCACAATGTGGGATATGCAATGTCACGACGTCAAGTGACGAGGTCACGACGTTGTGATTTTGCGATTGCGACTTGACTTATTGAGTATGCCCAAAACATTCAAAATGTTTTTGTAAGTTCCTTTATTCATGATACATATAACACATGCTTAAAAGTCACTTAAATATGTACAAAAGTCATTATAAAACACTTTAAATTTGCAATTTACAATCTCCAAAGGTAAGTAACCATGCATATCATCGATTTACCAAAAGAAGAATAAGATGATAAAATAACAAGTGAAGCTTTCAAGCTCAAATTTAAACAACATTCAATTTAAGGATCAAGTAATATGAAATTAACATATTTACTAAGTAGACACACTAGTATATGACACAACTAAAAATATGTCTCTTTCATACTCTTGCTGGTCTTGATGATAGTGTAATGTCTTGAATTGAGCTAGGCTTCAAGAGTTTCCAAATCAACAATCTACATACAAAAACAACGGTGCGTAAGCAATTAATGTAATATCCTGATTTTGGGCCTAGTCGGAATAGTGGTTTCGTGACCACAAAATCCGAGATATAAATAATTATTTTATGATTATTTTAAGGTCTATGATATGATTGCATGATTGTGTGAAAATTTCGTGAAGAAATTTTATGCATAAAGTGCTTAATTTGAAATTTGGGACTAAATTGAATAAATTGCAAAACTTGTGTTCTAGAAGTATTTTGCATAAAATTGAATTAGATTATTAATTAGAGGTCCTTAAAGAGTAATTTTACCAATTTCTAAGTCTATGGACAAAAATTGGACATGGATGGAATTTTTGGAAAGTTTAGTAGTAAGGGCATTTTGGTCATTTAGGGGTAAAATGAATTAAAATACAAAATTAAAAGCCAATTTTGCTCATCTTCAACCCCATGGCCGAATATAGCAAGGAGAAACCATGGCTAGGGTTTTCAAGATTCCAAGCTCGATTGTAAGTCCGTTCTAGCCTCGTTTTAATGATTTTTACGTTTTGGAGTCCGTAGCTCGATTTAGCTTATGCTAGCAATAATTTAACCTAGGGTTTATATTTGGAAAAATACCCATAGGTGAAATTTGTGTATTTTGGTGTTTTATGATAGAATATGAGGTTTTAAATTATGTTAGACAACTTGTGCTACTCGGTTTTAAGTGAAAGCGAGCAAAGGGCTTAATCGGTAAAAATACCTAATAGTCATAAGTACATGTTAGAGTGAGAATTTGATGTTGCCATAGAAGGAAAAATGATCAGCATGTCATAAAACATAAGAAAATAGGCTGAATTTTAATTTACGAGCTTTGGGGCAAAAGTGTAAATATGCAAAAGTTTAGGGGCAAAATTGTAATTTTTCCAAAATATGATTTTGGGTCAATTTGAATAATGTGAGTCCTAATTAGACTATATTTTAAATGATAGAGCAAGGAAAACTGAAATTGGGCTAAAATGGGAAAATACCAAGTTGTGGGCGAAATGGTAAAATAGCCATTTTGCATACGAGGTAAGTTCATGTGTAAATAATGTAGCATAATGGTTATTTTTAAGTTATTGATGTTAATTATATGTTATGCTGAATTTTATTATGAAATGTATGCTTTGTGGTTAATTTCAAATAATATGTAAATTATGTGAACTACTTGTTAAATATAATTGTTACCGAGTATTGATTTCGGCATTCTACGGAAGACGGCAAGGATAAGTGTTCGAGAAAAATCCCGTTTGAACCTTAGGAATAGATTAGGATACAAGTGACATGTCACTGGGATGGTTGAGCATCCGAACTCGTTGAGTTGAGTCCGAGTTCACTTATGGATGCGAATGTCCGAACTCGTTGAGTTGAGTCTGAGTTCGTGAGATGTAACTAGGCATTCGAACTCGTTGAGTTGAGTCCGAGTTCGTGAGATGTAACTAGGCATCCGAACTCGTTGAGTTGAGTCCGAGTTCACTTATGGATGCGAACGCCCGAGCTCGTTGAGTTGAGTCCGAGTTCACTTATGGGCGGGTTACATGGTAGCTTGGCTACATATGTGGCACTTATGTGCAAACTTTCCATATATCCGAATTATATTCTGATGTGTTCAACGGGTAAAGTTCTACTCAAATGGAGGAATACTCAAGATGAAAGGGACGTATTGGTAAGTGTTGTGAAATGGGTACTTTGAACAGGTATGTACTTAACCCTCGGGTTGAAAAATCGATATAACAACAATATGGTAAGATGATAAATGAAAAGGTGATATGAATGTCATGGTGATGATTATGCAAATGATGTTTTATGTTTGCTTATATGGTTATGTTACTTGCTATTTGCATGTGAGCTTACTAAGCATTTATGCTTACTCCTCCTTTTCATTCCTTGTAGTGTTGACAAGCCAGCTCGGAAATCGGAAGCGGTCGGAGGCACGCCACACTATCCGTATACCATCTTGGCATAATGGCTTGTATATTTTGAGTATGGCATGTATAGCATTATAATCATTTTATATGTATGGTCTTATGATATGGTTATTGAGTGGTATGGAAATAGAAATGCTTGGTAATGATTAGCCATTGGAATGGCTAATCATGATCATATTTGGTATTATGTATGTCAAATTGCTAGCTAATCCATGGAAACCATGAAATAGGTAAAATTTACCATAAAATAGATTTAGACAACAGCAGTGACGTGAGTTTGAAAAATCACTAAAAATAGTAGAAATGGAATTAAATAATGAATAAGTTATGGAATCGAAGCTTGATGAGTCTATTTTCATATGGAATAAGCAAAACAGGTATATGAGCTATATTTTATGAGATGTTTAAATTTTTGTGAAACAGGGCCAGAGCGATTTCTGGATCCCCTGTTCTGAATTTGGAAATTCACCATAAATTTTACAAAGATAATTAGAAGTCATTCTTTATATGTACAGATTCCTTATTGAGTCTAGTTTTATTAGAGATAAACGGCATAGTCATTGAAGCTCTGTACAGGGAGATATCTGATTTGTAATACACAGAGGTCAGAGTAGTTGAGCCCTGAAACAGGGGAGACTTTAACTAATAAACTGTACTAATTGGCCCAACCAAAAATTCTAGAAAAAAATTAGCAGATATATATATGAGTCTAGTTTCAGGAAAAATTTACAGAATTGGATTTCGAGTTTCGTAACTCGAGATATGATTTTTAAAGCGACTGTGATGCAGTTAGCCAGCTTGTCTGGAAATTTTAAAATGAATTGTATGAGCTGTTTAATTAATGAATTAAGTCCGTTAACACCTCGTGTTCGACTCCGGCAACGGTCTCGGGTACGGGGTGTTACAATTAATGCTTAGTAAATTTAAATGGAATTCACTATACTTACTTTGTTGGAGATGAGCATACCAAATGCCATAAGAAAAATAAACAATGCTAACAACAATCAGAACTAACACATAAGGCAAATTAAGCATGAAAGCTTATAAACATGTCAACAATGTCAACTTTTGTTATACATATAAGGTAGTAGGCATAAATAATCATTAATCTGTTACTCAAGTTCACATCTCAAACATTTCCTATTCATTCGCATCATTTAAATACATATATGTATAAAACTTTTCGCCCAATGTAACATTAGTAAGATGGACTTGGCTACACGGGAATCCACCACCACAAGAAAGCTTGTGAGAGCATAGAATTACACCACACTATGACATAAAAGTGCAAAGCCCAAAGGCATCATGTACATCACTACACCACACCAAGATATTTTTCAAAAAGATGGTGTACTTCCGATGATTCGCAACAAATGCTAAACCATCGAAGTACATGATATAGCTCCAACTCTATAATAACACGTACATAAATGTGCATATGACCTTAATTGGCATGCCAACTGTATTCTAAGTTTTCTATCAAGTTTACATGGGCACAAGAACCAAGTGAGCATTTACAATGAAGTCCTATTGTGCGTAACTATAACCTTCATAAATACTCGTGGTTTCCATTTTACAAAGCTCATTTACTTGCCCTATTCTTGAACACATAGCATCATGAATCTAACATACATTCAAATTATGAAGCCAATCATACCATTGTACACATGTAATATCCCATTTCAACTTACTCATTATCACAACCAATTAATATTTCTTTTTAAACATACAACTATGTCTTCATGCTACCTTGCCTGTCATGTCAACTATATCGATGTATATTATATTTCTACATTCAAATAACAGGTTTAATAAATTAAATAACTAGCACACAACAACAACATGAAAACATAGTAAGTTCCATGATAACTTACTTTTCTCAAAAGCAACAAAAATGGATGGAGGCTTATCCAAAGCCTTCAATCTATCACCTTTTCCTTTCCCTTGCCAAAAACCACATCTGGAAACCTCTTTCTCTTCAAATACATGCAAACAGTTTTCTCCAAATGTCAAAATATTAAAGTAACGCCTAATAGCCATATTAATAGCTCAACTAACATAATAATGCTCATAAAAGTGAAATGGAGTGCCAAAATTATGAGAAACCATGAAAACTTACATTAGTTTTCACTTTCTCACTCTAACTCAAATTTCCTCTCATGAGGGCTCAAATCTTAAGTATAAGTTGTTAAAACTAACGTCGATAATTGCAATATAGAACGATCACAAAGCAAAAAAGAGGAGGAGAAATTCACTAATGTTGAAAACTGAATAATACAAGAGGAGTATCGACTACATCTATTTAAATGTTGAAAAATCTTATTCTAATTAATGTCAAATAGAAAGAGTATAGCTTTATACGGTTTCTACTTGTGCAGCATGATTCGAGTCACACAACTCTAACATAAGTGCTTACAAATGATTATTTTTTGAAGGTTCGAAAAAATATCAGATTTTTTAAAAGGTAGAAAATGATGAACAAGCTTTTTTTCCTCTTTCCCTACAATGGCCAGTCAAGGTGCTGCCGTTTTGGGGTTCTTTTTCTCCCTTTTTATTGATTTATAATATATAAAATACAGGTATTGGTCAAATAGTCCAAGGCTAACAAAAAGGTGTGGTATAAATACAATGTAAGGCCAATTTTAAACATTCTAATAACCTCTCAATAATTTAAAAATAAAAATAAATTTCTCATCAGATATACAAACAAAATTATTGGAACAATCCCGTACGAAACACTCAAAAATTTTGAGGCGGTACATCTACACAGAACAAATACATATGATGAGATTCGAACTTGGATACTTAATATGCGATATATATTTTTATTCAAGTCCTATCATTTCGATTTATTTTATTTTTATTTTTGTTTAAATCCTACCATATGTAGGTCTTATCCGTATTTATTTTAATTGAGGTTCAGTTTAATTTATCGACTTGATCATACTCTATGATTGTTTTGATCCTAATTATAAATATTCTTAAGTGTATTTTGTACTTGCATTTATTATACTTGTAATTTGAAAAAAAAAGTTATTGCTTTTGTTAAATTATTAATAATTGAAGAAAATAATATTTCAATTTACTTGCTGGAATCATAAATTGAGCATGTTGATGCATTAAAAGAATTATATTTTTATTTATATATTTTAAAATATTTTTCATATACCGTTGCGTGGATGAATTTAAAAGTAAGGTTAATTATTGGTTGCTTTTTGATATAAATATTAATAAATATATATTATTTTAAATTACTAAAAAGGAAATTTGTTGAAAGCTTTGCATAATTACTAATTAATTAATCATGGAGTCCCTACTAGTGTTTGATTTTTAATGAATAGGGCCAATGAATGTATACATTAAAACCCACCCATAACTTTAAAAAGGAAAATAATAAAATATTTGAATAAAAAAGAAAAATAATAAATAAAATAACCCCCACCCCTACATTAATAAGAGACAAATAATAAAATATTTCAATAAAAAAGGAAAATATTAAAACCTTTTCCATAATAATATTAATTTTATTTTAGATATTTCACCATAATACCTTTCTATGCCTTATTAGATAATCATTGTACTAAAAAAAAGGAGATTTATTGAAAACTTTCCATATTTACTAATTAATTAATCATGGTGTTCTTATTGCAATAAAATAAAAACCATGGAGTTAATCACGAAGCTGGAAATTCTTTTTGAAGGGTTAAAATTAAATTATATATTTTATAATAGTAAAAATGTAATTTTATCACGTTATTAATCTATATTTTTTAATTTTAAAATATTAAATTAAATTTTATTTTTTAAAAAATTAAAATGTAATTTTATTATTACTAATTTAAAATTTTATAAATTATAAAAACTAAAATAATAATTTTTCATTTTAAAGGCGGACATCCTGTAAATCCCTGGTTCCACCACTGCATGGAGTTCTACTATAAGATTAAGTGTTTTGACTTTTAATGGCAAAGGGCCAATGAATGTATCCAAACACACCCATACTTTAAAAGGGAAATAATAAAATATTTGAATAAAAATTAATAAAACCCTTTTCATAATAATATTTATTTTATTTTAGGTATTTCACCATAATACATTTTCGGTATCAACAGAATTTAAATTCTAATTATTGAAATATCAACAATGAGTCTTAATAATAATGTTGTGGCATTCCCATATATATAATATGTGATAAGTCTTTATATTTTCATAAATTTAAATTTTAATCTCTGTATTTTTATATTTTAGAATTTAATTTATTTACTTTTATATTTTAAACAGTTTGATTGGTAAGCTTTACGTGTCAATTTAACGACTGGTACAGTGTATCAATTCTCATCGATTAATAGAAGAATATACCTTAGACACCCAAGTCGATTTGATGGTTAGTGTCAATATCGAAGACGAAAGTTGTTTAGATTTTGGTTAAAAGGTTTGTAACGTTCAAAGTTTTTCTATAAAAAAAAATTAAATTGTTAAGAGGAGAGAAATGAGAGCTTTTGATTTGATATAGGCGGTGGGAACGAAAAGGGTTATACAACAATAATTTTAATAACTCAATAACTTAAATGAAAACTTTCAAATAGTTCAATAATTATTTTATAACTTTTTAAAATTGAAAAACTAAAACATAAATTTATTAATAATTTAGTGATACTAAATAAAAATTACCCAATTTCTCTTGGTATCTAAAATTATTAAATCAAATTTAATATATCACAATTGTTACCTAACTTTTGACTGTTTGAGACGTGGCCATTCGAACTTACCAGTGGATAAGCTTCAAATTTGTGGTTCTTTTTATTAGTTGAGTCAATTTTATTGATTTATTCGTGATTAAGGTTTTTTTTATGGATATTGTTATTAATGTAGAATGGCGTGTATTTGAGTATGTTGAGATATATTATTTTTTATTTATGGATTAAGGACGAATTATGAATTATTTTAAATATTGTATATCGAGTTTATTTAAAAAATTAATGATTTATTAACTCATTCTTCAATTTGCTAATACATTTTGACAAAAATTAAATGGATTCATCAATACAACCTAATTTTATCAAACATTTTCTTTCAACGTTTGATACGGTTAGACAATAAATCGAAGAACCGTCGAAAGAGTTGGGGGGCAAATGGTTATATATAGATATTTATTATAAGGGTCAATATGATCTTTGGTATCTGAATTTGAATTTTTTTAATTTGGTATATAATTTTTTTTATTTAATTTGATACTTAAATTTAATTTTTTTTTAATTTGGTACCTAAAATTTTTTGGTGCCTAGTTTGGTACGTGAACTTGGCATTTTTTCTTGATTTGGTACCTAAGTTTTTTTTTAGTTCAATTTGGTACCTAAATTTATTAAATGTTATACAAATTACACAAAATACTAATGGTGTTTTTTTATGCTACAAAAATATTGTCAATATCGGAGGAAATTCATGTTAAAAAATAAGTATTGAGTTATGCTTAGCTAATTAATATTAAATAAGAAAAAAGAGTTTTAAAACTGAAATTAAAATAAATTCATTATTTTCAATTAATAAATTAATTAATCAAAACTAAAAGAATTTGATCATATAAAATACAAAAAAATATCATATCATCTGTGATATGTCGGTCATACATTGATTATTTTTGCTACCTCATAAAAAAACAACATTGTTAGTATATTGGAGTAATTTGTAAAACGTTTGACAATTGCAAGTACCAAATCGAACAAAAAAAAAGATTAGGTACTAAATTAAGAAAAAGAGTCAAGTTCAAGTACTAGATTAGGAAAACGTGTCAAGTTTGGGTACTAAATTGAACCCAAAAAAAGTTTAGATACCAAATTAGGAAAACGTGTCAAATTCAGATACTAAATGTCATAAATTTATAAATATATATATATATATATATATATATATATATATAAATTAGGTAAAATATCTATCTAGTCTCTTTCAATTTCAATATTAAGTAAATTGGTCCCTTTAAAAAAATTGGAGCAATTTAGTCTTTGTCAATTTCGAAAGTAAGCAACTAAGAATAATTAATCACGACATTAGGTTTTTTTATCAATTGTGCATAATTTTGATTAGTATAATAACAAGCTTAGACCTTGATGTTTATATAAATTTTGCATAAATGTTGTCAGAATGTAAGCGTTGCGAGCTAAATTTGTTAATTAAGATAAAATTGACATAATGTGTAAATATTGTGGGTTAAATTTGTTAAATCAACATAGAATTAACAAAATGTGTAAACTTTGAGCATTAAATTTGTTATTATACTAATAAAATATATAAAATTGACGAAAAACACCAATATTGTGATTAATTGAACTTAGTTGCTTACTTTTGAAATTAACAAGGATTAAATTGCTTTGGTTTTTTTAGAGAGATCAATTACTTAATATTGAAATTGAAAAGGACTAGAGATGTCTTTTTGCCTAAAAATCAAATGCGGTTTTGGTTGAAATGGTAAAAAATCAATAGAAGGAAGATTTTGAGATATTGGGTTCAAATCCCATCATTTGCACGTATTTTTATGTCAAAAAGTAAAGATACCCACAATATTATATTTGTTGCTTTATAAAAATATCGAGCTTTTGTTAATTCTACAACTATATTAGAACTTGGTTAAAAGTGACATTAATGCAGTAAAAACTTTATAATACTAAATTTTGTTAAAAAAACATTTTATTCTCTTATCATATTAATATTAATTATTTTAAAAATTAAATATTTCAATAATTATCTTATCTTTGAAATTGAAGGATTTTATATTCGGATTGTATTTTATTCTCTCTGTTCAAAAATGGATAAATTAATTCATGTACATTAGATTAAAGAATAAGCTGGTTTTTCTATTAAAAAATTAATATATTTTTACTATTAAAAATTGGTCATTATAAGTTCAACATGAAGCATACATGGCATGCCACGTGTTAATGTTTGATTATTCTGTCAGTTACATCAGTTTTTAACCGTACAAATGTATAAACCCAACAAAATATAGATTAATTGAATTTTGTCATATTGTAAGCTTAAGGACCTCTGTAACGGCCTAATTTTTAGTGGTGTCGGAAATGGTGATTTGAGATCACTAAATTCGACAAATAAGATTGAACAAGATAGTAATTTAATATTTATGAGTCAAGTAAGAATTTAGAAGAATTTGTGAAATGGTGAAATTAGTGAATTAAAAGAATTTATTAGGTCAAACGGGTCAAAAATGAGGTATCGAGACCTCAAAGTTGAAAATCGAGCTATAAATATTTTTATAAATATTTATGGAGTGTCATTGAGTTAGTATTAAAGTTTCGTTAGAAAATTTTAACGTTTGGATGGCTAATTAATTAAAAGGACTAAATTGAAAATAGCACAAAATTTGTTAAATTGTGAGTAAATAGCTTAAGTATTTAAAAGATGGATTTAAAGAGCAATTAGACCCAAACGTTAATGGCTGGACGGTTTGGGTATGAAATAAGCAAGAAAACAATGTGAACAAGGGCAAAATTGGAAATAGATAAAAGTTAATAGTTAAATAATGATGTAATTGAAAAATCTAGACATTTCTTCATATTTTCTCAGCCAAAACGCCATATAAGGTCTGGATAAAGCTGGTTTTTCATATTTTTACATCATGTGAGTTTAATTCTTGCTTTTTCTTGATAATTTTTATGTTTTTATGACTTTTACAATTAGGTCCACTTGTAGAATTCATTAGTTTTTGATTTTATGGGTGAAATTGGAAGTTACCCTGGATGGATAAGGAATTTTATGATGAATTATTATGAAATTTAAGTTCTAATTTCATATTAAGGTGGTTTTATTAAGTGATTTTGATAGGAAATGATATTTAGGACCTAATTGTGAAAAAGTTGTGAATTGAAGGTTGCTGTTGAAATTCAGAATATAAAAGGTTTTGAAATAGTTTATAATGATAAAATAAAGTGTTAATTGAGAAAAATTAGTTCAATTGATGGGTGAATTGAGCAGGGACTAAATTGTGAAAACTGTAAATTTTGGGGTAAAAGTGCAATTTCGAAATTTGAACAGCATAAATTGTGAAGTGAAATAGAAATCAAATAAATGCTAATGAGTAGAAATATTTTATATTATAGATCAAGAATCCAAAGAAGAACGAGGAAAAGAAAAAGTTGCGAATAGTCCCTAAATTTCAATATCTTCTACAAATTAGCGGGTAAGTTCATATGGTTGAATTTAGATGTTTATTTGTGAATGATTGAAGTTTATAATGTGTTATTATATCTAATTTGTTGTGGGATTGTGTAGATTTTGTTAATGAAAGAATAAATGTGGAAATGCAAATTAGGAAAAACGCAGGATCGAGTACGTTCAGATCGTGACGTGTGATGAATTGACGGATAAGACCATGGTTGTTCCATGGCAAAGTGTGAAATGTAGGTATGGTATTATCCATCTTGAAGTGTGAAATGTAGGTATGGTATTATCCATACCGAGTGTGAAATGTAGGTATGGTATTATTAAATCCATACCGAGTTAAGAAATGTAGGTATGGCATTTCCCATACCGAGTTGAAAAATGTAGGTATGGTATTTCAATGAGGAAAACCATACTGAGTTGTGAATCGTGGCATTGAGCAACGACGTACTCAATTTCGTAAGCCGTTTCCTAATTTGATTATAAGAAATAAAAGAGAAGTGATCCAAATGAAAGAGATTGAGTAGTTATTCTTGTTGAGCTCAACTATGTGAATTATTATAACAATGGTTGTGAATCGCAGGAAACTTTAGTAAATGTTTTGGTATTGTTTGGAAATATTATGTTTGGTAAGCATTACTTTTAACTCATTGAACTTACTAAGCTTCAATAAGCTTACTTGTGTGTGTTTAATATTTTTATGTAGATTGACTTGAAGTGAAGTGGGTAGATCGGATCAACACAACAAAGCACACTATCCAGATCAATTCGGTAGCTTTTGTTTTATGTTTGAAGATTTATATGGCATGTATAGAGTTTGAATGAATTGAAGTAAAGATGTTATAAACTAGTTAACAATATTTGTACTAAAATAGTTTTCGGTAAGTAGCAGTAGTTTGAATTTTAAAAATCACTAAAAATAGTAGAAATGGAATTAAATAATGAATAAATTATGGAATCGAATCTCGATGAGTCTATTTTCATATGGAAGAAGCAAAACAGGTATATGAGCTATATTTTATGAGATGTTTAAATTTTTGTGAAACAGGGCCAGAGCAATTTCTGGATCCCTGTTCTGACTTTGGAAATTCACCATAAATTTTACAAAGATAATTAGAAGTCATACTTTATATGTACAGATTCCTTATTGAGTCTAGTTTTATTAGAGACAAACGGCATAGTCATTGAAGCTCTGTACAGAGAGATATCTGATTCGTAATACACAAAGGTCAGAGTAGTCAAACCCTGAAATAGGGGAGATTTTAAATAATAAACTGTACTAATTGGCTTGACCAAAAATTCTAGAAAAAATTGGTAAGTAGATATATGAGTATAAATTCAGAGAAAATTTACGGATTTGGATTTGAGTTTTATAACTCGAGATATGAATTATTTAGCAACTATGACACAGTTGGACAGCTTGTCTAGAAAGTGTGATATAAATTGTTTGAATTTGTTTAAGTGCTCAAATAAGTTTAGTAATGCCTCGTGCTCGACTCCGGCGACGGTCTCGGGTAAAGGGGCCGTTACAACCTCCACTAAAACAATTTCATAATTTGATAATTTACTAAAAAATAATTATTTTCCATATCCATCAACCGAATCTTTGAATGCAACAATCTATACAACCAATTATTTTAATTCATATATATATATATATATATATATACTTACTAATATTTTAAATTTTAATAAATAAAAGAATAATGAGCAAAATCAATAAAATAATATAATGAGAATTTTCTTTTAAATATTAAAAGGTTAAAATTTTATTAATTGAATCGATAAGGGTCTCTCTTATCTTTAACTTGTAGTTGAGAGTTCGATCATCATTTTAAATATAGAGTAATTTTAAAACTCGTAACTCATGACTAATGTTTATTCTATTAATGGATTTATTGAAGACGAAAAATTAATTATTAAATTCACTCTAGGTAATACTTTAAAAAAATATTAAGTAAATAATTGGATTAGATTGTTTTGACTTGGTCGGTTTGAAAAGGATTAGATTATGTTTATTTATTTTTAAAAATTATTTACATTAAATTATAATTTTAAAAACCATTAGCATGAGACTGTAACATATGTTTGCTGTCCTTGTCAGTTGTACAGATATTTCTGTATTTTGTCGTGGATATCATGCATGTGTTCCACGTTCGTTTGTCTTTTATTAATATTTATTTTATTAATAAAGTAGAAATTGGCTTTATCCAGAGTAAGGATAAAGTTATGGGTCGGTTCTAGGTTCGGTTTTAAAAAAATTTCAAGCTCGAACCTAGTTTGGCTGATCGAGTAGCTCGTTTTAATGTTTAGAAAATGATTAAAATATTTTTAAAATTGTTTATAGAATAAAATATATTGTTAATATATTAAATATTAATTCGATTTTTATATATTCTTTTAATTTTGATGTATTAAAATGAAGGTACACTCAGAAATTATTATTTTTCAAAAATTTTAAGGAAAATATTTAAATAAAAGGGTGAATAATAAAATGATTAAATTTTGGCTATTAGTCCTTATATTTTACGAAAATTATAAATTTAGTTTATATATTTTTCAAAATCTAAAATTTCAGTTCTCAACAAACGATAACTATTAAATTTATTAAGTTAAGTTTTCTTATTTCCATAATTTGATGTGATAAATATATTATCATATGTATAATACAATGTTAGCTTATTTTTTCCACGTATTATTTACTAAAAATTCGATTAATGAATTAACGATTGTCATTTGTGTGAATATATTTTTAAAATTTGAAAAGTAAAGAAATTTAGAATGATCTAACTGAAGAATGTGGATTAAATCTACAATATACAATACTAATAATTGATTTTAACCAAATCGATTTAACTGCGACCGATTGGATTAAGATTAAAATTTTTAAATTAAAAAGTATAAGGATTAAAATTAACAAATTTAAAAATACAAAAACTAAAATTAATCAAATTAAAATATAAAAATTAACCCACCGTTTTTACAAAATATAAAAATTTGTCAAAATATTGGCTGAATGTGAAAACTCGAATTCGTCCTCGGAATCTTGCATAAGTTTCAATTATTTTTGTCTGACTTTTAATTCACTAAAATCCAAAAAAGTGAAGACAAAAAAAATTAAAAATATTAAAATATACAGAACAATAAATTCTTCTATTTTTAAATTCTAAATTTAATCTTTATATTTTACTTTCTTCATTTTAGTCTCTATACTTTTCAAATTTATCAAATTTTAATCATTGTGTTTTTGAAATATAAAAATTAAATTCGAACCCACACAATATTAATTAAATTTATTTGGTTAAATTATGCTATTAGTCCTCTACTATGCATAAAGTTGTAAATAATAGATAAAAGTACCATATGAAGTTCTTGTACTAGGAGCCAAATTGTATTTTACTCTCTTTATTCAAAACTTGAGTGAATTAATTGTACGTCAGAATGAGGTACATGTGGCATGTTACATGTATCTATCTGTTTTTTTATCAATTATGCTAATTTTTAACAATAGAAATGAAATAAATTTTTATCCGAAAGGACTAGTTTGCTCTTGAATTTTATGTATAGAGACTAATTTTCTTATTTTTTCAATAAAAAAGACAAAATATAAGGTGAATCTAAATATAAAGGCCTCATGGTACTTTTACTTCAATAATATTCTTGTTGTTCAAAGTTTTAAAAATAGCGGAAGTTAACAGGATTTAATTACTGTCGTTTGACCTGAACTGAATTTTTCAAAGTTTGAAATATATAAAGAAAAATGACCTAATTATGAATATAAAAAATATGAAATTAAAATAAGGACTAAATCCATAACTATGCGTAGTACAGGGACAAATAAAAATTAACCCAAAAAGTGCACTGTTCAATCTTTCAAATTCTGGGATTCAGCTGAGGGTGAGAGAGACAGATGAGTGTCAATAAATAAATCAATAAAGAAAACCTCAAAAAATCCATTGCCTTTCATTATATTTCTATTTCACTTTACTACTTTTATTTCTTTCTTTGAAATTAAACTTCTGTTCTTCCAATTTGATACTCTGTTTATTTTCCCGGGAAAGTTGAAAATTTTCTTTTCATTTCAGTTAGAAAATTGCTCTCGTTGAAAGACCTAAACGTTTGAAATCATGGGTTTTTGTTGAAACCAAGAAATCTTTAAAATTTCCCTGCCTTCGATCATAAAAAATAAGAAAAAAGAAAAATTTCCCTCATTTTCTCTCGTTTTCTCGGGCTTTCTATTGTTTTCGTTTCTTAACTTGGGCTTGAAATTACTGTGTTTTGAAAGGTAAAGATCCACTATTTGTTTCTTCATCGTCGATCAAAACAGAGCAAGACTCGAAGTTTTCTTTCTAAAAAACGTGTTTAATTGAATCCCCTCTTAGTTTTCGTTTCTCGTTTTTCCTTAAAATTTTCCCGAGAAAAGTGTAATCTTCAAAATCCAGCAGGGACCGAAAAAATAGTTTGAATTAAAAAAAGGTTGTCAACTTACAAACAAGATTCTTCATTTTCTCTCTTCAATTTTTCCCTTTTTCCCCTTAAATTTTGCTGTCCAAACGTCAAAAATTAGGAATTTTCTCTTCAAAATTCACATTACCTAAAATCACGTCAATCTCGCTCTGCTTTTTCTCCCTTTGATTTCTTCTACTGTTCATCAACACCAAGTTAAAAAAAAAAACCAAAAAAACCAAAAAAACAACACCACCAAACTCCCTGCGCTTTTTCTTGTCGTGTCTTTATCTTTCTTGTCCAAAAAACCATGATTTTGGACTCTGTTGCAAAGCAATCCAATCTCGATTGCTTCCTTCAATGCACAACTCCCACTGTTAGATCTCAATTCCTCCCTAAGGTAAACTAAATTCAGTGTGTTTTTATTCTTTGTTTTCGAACATATTTGCTTATTTTTTTAATTACAGAGTGAATTTGGGAGCTTGAATCGATTATGGCATCCATGGGAAAGAGAAAAAGTTGAATATTTCACATTAAATGACTTATGGGATTGTTATGATGAATGGAGTGCTTATGGTGCTGGTGTTCCTATTGTCTTAAACGACAATGAAACCTTGGTTCAATATTATGTTCCTTATTTGTCTGCAATTCAAATCTTTACAAGCAATTTAAGGTAATAAAAAAAACCAGATTTGTCTCTTTTTTCCTTTTTCTTTTTGTCTTTTTGATGTGTTAGTTTGAGCAAAAATGGTGTTTTGTTTGTTGCAGGGAAGAGATAGAATCTGGTGACGGTGATTGTTTTAGTGATTCATGGAGTACTGATGACAGTGAAAGTGATAAATTGTGGCGGTGGGATGGTTGTTGCTCCTCCGAGGATGGTGGTTCCGATCAAGATAGTGTTTGTCATTTGAATAATCGTTTGGGGTACCTTTACTTTCAATATTTCGAGACATCGACGCCTTACGGACGAGTTCCACTCATGGATAAGGTATCTGAAAATTTGAAAACTGATTCCAATTGTAGTATTTGATTTAGTTTGATTTGAATCGAATCGAATTATAATACGCGTATGTTTGATATAGAATGAAGTTGAGATCATTGCTTTATAGTGTACGAAAAGCGTTGGTAGATTCCATTTGACACTTTCTTTTTGTTATTAGATCAATGGATTATCTCGAAGATACCCTGGTTTAATGTCGTTGAGGAGCGTCGATCTTTCTCCGGCTAGTTGGATGGCAGTTTCTTGGTATATATCAGAACTTTACGTTTCTTATCTATGTTGTTTGATTTCTTCATTTAGGAAAAAAAGGTTATATGTGTCGGGATTCAAATCTCAAAACCCTAACCCTTTATGAACCTAGTAGACTTCGACTTTTCATTTGCAACGTTTTCTTAGTTAGGGAGATATGATCCTTTGAAGATCCTCTAAATACATAGAATAACTTCAAAAACTTGAATATACCTATGTTGGAAATGTACTCGTAATTAACATCGGGTTACGGTTGGGTTACGGTTATTCTTTGCTTGTTAGGTACCCGATTTATCATATTCCAATGGGAAGGACTATAAAGGACTTGTCCACATGCTTCCTCACTTATCATACACTATCTTCTTCTTTCCAAGGTAACTTTTCACTCCATATACATATAGATGTGTGTGTGTGTATGTGCTTGTTTAGTGATATTCTTTATTCTTGGTCGATTTTAGAAATCAATCCCGAGGATGACATCAAGCTAGCCGGAAAGAATCTAAAGGAAAAAGAGGGCAACATCTCTCTTCCACCGTTTGGGTTAGCAACTTACAAGATGCAAGGGGATGTGTGGTTGTCCTCCTCCGGTTGTGGAGGAGGGGACCAAGAAAGGCTATTGTCACTTTTGAGTGTTGCCGATTCGTGGCTAAAGCAACTAAGCGTTCAACACCATGACTTCAACTATTTCTTGGGTATTCGACGTTTCTAAAAAGCCCTTTACATCCCTAAGAAACATGGAAAAAAGTTCACTCATCACTCATCTGTCATCAAAAGCCAAAAAAAAGGAGGAAAAAATAGAAACATTTTGGGTTTTTAGAATCTTTAGTTATGGGGATGCTTTTGAGAACTTGTTTGAAAACCCCATTTTTAGGCATGTTTTTAAGTTTGTGGGCTTTTGTTGTAAAGAAATGGGTGAGATTTGAGAGTTAGTGTAAGGCTCGTTTAAGCTTTTGAACCTTTTTTTTCCTTTTTTTTTTCTGGACTGTATTATATGTTTTCTTTTAACCTTAGTATAAAGCTAATGAAAATGTTCTCAAGAGTTTTTCCACAATTTCTTTATAGCAAATATCGATTTCTTTTTTTGTTGATTTGTGGTTATGTTCTACTAACTATTAGAGATTGTGTGACTTTCCGATAAAACAACTCAAGTTTCATGGAACTATTCTTATTCTATTTGACTTTGATTATTCTATTTGACTTTGATTAGAACAGAGTTTTTTTAACTTTTTATCCGTAGTAATTTATATAAAATTACTTTTTTCAATATATAAAGTTGATACCAATTTGCATGTTAGGGTTGGTTTCATTTCCCATTCCAAAACCATCCAAAAGCATTTCAACAAACACTTGGGGAGCAGTCATACATACTAAAATAAGATTAGCCTATATGAGTAAAAGGGTTAAATCACCATACATCTTCAAATTATTGTTTGGATTCTAAATTAGTTCGAATTTTTCAAAATATATCAGAATAAGTCTTTTCATCAGCCTAGTCATCAATCTTGCGTGGTAAATGTTAGCTCGAATATGATATGGAGCATATTTGAAACACATGAATTAAAATTTAAAGATGTTTACTTATCACACTGGATAACTTAGATACTGACAATTTAAGGAAAAAAAAAAAGAAAGAATAACACTAATTCCAATGACATTGTATATTTTTTAACTCGTTGAACTTAAATTATCTATATACTAGATGGTATACGCATGCTTAAACTTTTTATTCACATGTTTTACACGTCAAATTCAAGTTGGTGTGTCAAGCTTATGAAAGTATTTAATTGATATGTTGTTGATATTTTGAAGATACAATTAGAGTATTTTTTAAGGCTTAGTAATCAATTTAGAATCTAAACCATAATTTAATGACATGTGATGAAATTATCCCTTTTTACAAAAATAATATATCTATAGCTAATTGTAAATATCAAGTTACCCAATTGACTTTAAATGATTGCGGTGGTATAAAGAGAATATAGAGAATTAATTCGATTGGCATCTATCGGTGCGGGAGGACGTGGGTTTGAATTCGCTGAAGCGCATTATTCTCCTATTTAAAAGTTAGAGAAAACTATAAATAATATTAGACATTGTATAAAAAAGAGCAGATATAATAAAAACTTATAATAAAATTAATATTTACTTGACTTAAAAAGATTAGAATAGGATAGATTACAATGTTGCACCTACCCATGATTTAATTGTTTTTGATCAAGTCAGGTTAATTGGCTACCCAAATACAATGAATTAACAATGTAATGAACATTTTTCATGTTTTATAATTTCTGGTTTGAAATTTTGAAATTAAAAATGTCTAAAGTTGATTTTAAGACAAACCATCTTAAACATGTTTTTTAATTTTAATTTTATTTGATTTTGAAAGATCTTAAAACATGTTGTAAATTTTTTAAATTTTTATATATTTGTTTTAATTATATTTCGTATGAGATTTAAACTAATATTAATATTTTAAAGTTCAGTACTCAATTTAAAAATTGAACTATAATTTACCTATATGATGAAATCATCCCTTTTAAAAGAATTGAATTTTGTATAGTTAATTGTAAATATCAAGTTACCAAATTGACTTTTCAGAATCATTGGGGTGGGGACTATGTATTTTAATTAGTTACTTTAATCCAATTATTAGTAATTTTTAGCCGTTTAATTATGAAAAGTTATAAAATAGATACTTAATTATTCAATTTTAATAATGCACAAGTTTTAAAATTGACATTATAGCAACTTTAATCCTTAATATTTATACATTATATCAATTTAGTCTTAATTCTAAAAATGAACCCTCAACATTTACATGTGTAATTTGGTCCCTTTTTTATTATATATTTTTACTTTTCTTTGTGACACTTTCATCTAAAAAGTCAAAACAAATTATTAGCTAAATTTGATTAAAATATACAAAAATGGAAACACAAACAAAATCCAAGTAATAATTTTAATATTTTCTCATTCTTTTAAAATTAACACTCAATGTTACAAAGAAAAGAAAAGCAAAGCTACAAAAAAAGAGATCAATTTACATAATGTGTAAATATTGAAGGTTATTTTTTTAGCATCAAGACCAAATTGACATAATTTATAAATGTTGAGAGTTAAAATTGCTATTATACCGAATTTAAAAACAGCCAATCTTTACCCGCTGATGATAAAAAAAACTAAAATTGAACAGTTGAATGACAAAAAAAAAACTAATTAGATGACCAAAAAAAAAATTTACTAATAGTTGGATAACTATTACAGTAATTTACCTTATATAACTTTTAACAATAGTTACTCGATTGGATTAATTTATTAATTTTCGTAAAATATAAGAACTAAATTCGGATTAATTTTTCAATTTATGTAAAGGAAAGAAATGAAATTTAAAATTAAACCTTAAAACAGGGTACGAATGCAAACAAAATCTACATAACATCTTAAACTTTATCATAACACACAAAAAATTTATATGAACACTACACGAATTTACGATTTACCTAATTTTTCTTATTAAAAATCACTTTAAATCCCATATCTGAATTGGCAAATAAATAACAACTTCAATGAATTTGTTTTAAAAATATATATAAAAAAACAAGTAAAAATGGCAAATTATTTGTGTAACTTGAGACCATTACTATCCTAGGTTGATTGTTGAAGGGATGCCTTCAAGGCCTTATCAGTTTAAGCTCCGGTGGTGTCCGATATAGGGTACGAATCTCGGTCGGAAAACGAGCCCTAGGATAAGAATAACATATATTTTCAAGTCAATTACTAGCCGTTAGATTTGAAACATCCCCGTGTCATTCGGGTGAATTTGGCCTCTCCGGCCAAAGCCGGAGCTACTGGTATAACAAGCTGTATGCCGACAAATCCTGTATTCTGTGAACATTATCCGAACACAGTTCTCTCTCCAGCTGCGAGCTCGTTGCTTGTAAAACCTTCTGCAGAAAAATGATAATTACGATTCAAAGCAATGTATTCAGAGCTTTTTCCATCCGAATACGATATGTTTTTTTCCGGGATAACGGGCTCGATATAACCTGAATAACGGTGGTTAACAAAGGGAATTGGGAAAATTTATCGAAACATGAACATGGGGATGCGTACATTGAATTCCATGTAGGAAGCTCGCATCTCGAGCCACTGCGCATCGACCATTTCAAAAGCTGTACAATATAGTACATCGAAGGCTTCTTCGTCTTCTGCAATTTCATATATAATCACGAGATTGAATTAATACACAGAACAATAATGCTCGATCGAAAATGACTGGAATCAACGGTTCCCTTACCTCCTAATAGTTTCACGAAATTGAATCCGGGGAGATTACTTGGTTTTTCTGCAAAAAAGGAGCATAGATTACGGAACGACTAAGGAATGTAACGGAACATGTCGACGAAAAATAGATAATATTTTCCGACGAACCTGAATATAAATCCAACATCTGAATCAACATAAAAGATATATTGATGCCGGCAACGGCGAAAGGGTATTCCCAAGTTGCTCGAGTTCCGTCTTGTTTAAGTAAAACCCTACGAAAAGATGCCTTCATTTTGTGTTGTTATTAGTCTATAATCCGATTCTCTTGCGGAAATCTAAACACATAAAAAAGAAGAGAAACGGAAGGATTACCGGATATGTTCGGCCGTAAAACAGCAAGTTTTCCAGTGAGATGAAACCACAAGCCCTAAGGGGAGAAGTTTTCACTTTTAGATAACATAAAATTTAGATATCAAATATACAAATTCAAAAAGAATCGGATAGAATCGAATCGAAAGAATCGTACCGAAAATCAGTGGACGGATTAGGGCCTTGCCATCCCATTTCTTTCCACTGTTCCGAGACCAATCCTTTTAGAGCAACATTAGGAAATGCAATGTGCCACAATTCTCTGAGAGCTTCCTGTTACACCGAAAAATTTATACGATCAACTATTCGACTTATACGATATTAAAACCAACTACACGAAAGCGTAACTATTTAAGCTTTTTGAATAAAGTACCTGATGATCAGGACGAGTCTCATCAAAAGGTATTTGTATTCGTTTTTGAAGCTTTTGAAGTCTTTGTTCCTATTGAGAAATTAAAGAAACTAAATGTATACACACGTACATGGATATATATAAGTAGCAAACGTATATTATCGAAGTCAGTCCAAGTATTTCGAGTGAATATTCGAGATTACCTGAATAGGTGTCAAAGGGTAGTCGAGAAACTTGTCGCTACGCTTATTGCTTAACCGATTAAGAACCCCTCCTATCCACGATCGTGATCCAGCCATAGAATATCGATAAGAAATATTCAGAAATGCCAATGATCTATCGGTATAAAAGCCTATTCAACCGGTTTCCACGAGACATCAAGGTTTACCATTGTTTTCCCTCTGCTTGGCTACATATGGTATATATTTAAACATCTTGAACAAACTTATGTTTTAAAACAAACATACAAAGGCAATCAAGATACTCGTATAATTTCCTGAACTTTAAAGAGGAATGCCGAAAAAGAAAACAAGAAATCATCAAGAAATTCGACTTACTAAAAATCGTGAGTCAACCGTGATATGGTCATGAGTCGAACCGTATGTCCATTTCAACTCGTACGATGTCGGTAAACTTCGTCCACATCAACAACACAAAATACAAAGATACCTAGGGAAAAAAAAGAAAAGGAAAGAAAGGAATTTTTGGATTCGTTATTCCGTTAATGACTCAATTATTAGCGTATTTCCATTTCGATTACTGAACTATAAAAAATTTTAATTTTCTTACTTTTTACATTATTTCTGTTTTAGCCATTTCGTGATATGATCTGTTTCTAACTGGTATGATAATATATTTAATACTTATTCATTATATCAATTCAATCCTAATTCTAAATAATTCAATAAATTTAACCTTATTCTTAAACGCATTCTTTTAAACAAAAAAGAAAGATCGAAGAAATGGATAACAAATGAATCAATCCAATAAGAACACAAAATACAAAGATACCAAAAAAAAAAAAGGAACTTTTTAATTGCAACCCCGAAAAGAAAATGTAATTGCATTAAGGGAAAATCAATAAAGATGAAAACTTTGAAAAAAAAAAAATAGGTATCTATACCTGTTGTTATTGCATGTGTTGGGGAATAAAAGTTGGTACCTTGAAAGGCCTAGTTGAAGAAAAGGAGGGAAAGGAAGAGATAGGGAAGGTGAACAATGACAGCATGTTTTTTATTTTCATTGGGCGGAATTTTTTTGCATAAAGAGAACAAAA
This sequence comes from Gossypium arboreum, assembly GCF_025698485.1. Lineage (NCBI taxonomy): Eukaryota > Viridiplantae > Streptophyta > Magnoliopsida > Malvales > Malvaceae > Gossypium > Gossypium arboreum. The sequence continues at coordinate 122,061,773 of NC_069070.1, read as the reverse complement.
ATTAACAAAAATTTGGGTCGTTGAGGGATGGGCTTGGGAATTTGTTGTTTTTCTCTGTCCTGATGTGGCAATTTTAAGCCATTCTGTTCCCTGATTACCTGCCTTCATCATAGCACTCGGGTCAGGTACCATATACAGCCTGTGGCAAGCCAACATGGATCGTATGAGACCCGACTATATCATATAATATGAGATATGGCAACATTTAGCCCTGACCTTTGAGATTTTTTTCAATTTGGTTTTTGAACTTGACAACTTTTCTCACCATCATTTAGATTTTTCTTATATTTTTTTAGGTGATGTAGTGGTACAATTTCATAATGTCGCGTCATCACACAAAGCAAAATTGAGAAAACTTGTCAAAGACTAACATGGATCAAAAAAATTTTAGAGACTAAGTTGTGAAAAATTGTCAAGTTCAAGGATTAAATGTTTTATCCCAAAAATTAATATCAACATAAATGTATAATATATAAATAGTAATAAGGCTTTGGTAATGTTGTCAAAAGCTGAGGTTTGAGGACTTTGATGTTTCAGGTACGACTCACACCCTGCATAAATCATGTGTAAGTCATTATTGAATATATTCCGATTATTAGTTCAAGAATGCTTTATGATGTTTTTTAATATGAGCAAAAAAAAAATCTTAGTATATTAAAAAAAAATAGCAAAATGATCATTTTTTAACCTTTGAAAAATGATTAACTTAAAATATGACGTGACATTTCTAATTTATGCATTACAGCTTAAAAACTTTAAACAATTACATTTAATTCAATTTAATTTCGTTAGTTAAATGCGTTGTTCAAGGTTTTAAGCTTCAACGGTCGAGTGAACATATTATGTTCGTATTTTAAATTAATGTCATAATTTAATCAATGGTTATAAAAGTGAAAATTTTTCTAAATTTTTAAAATTTAAAGACTATTATACTCATTTTAGAAGTATACTCTATAAAAAAATGCAAGAATTAATAAAATTATTCATTAATGCTTTAATAATAGAATCAGTGGTCCAACCATTTAGACCACTAATTTTTAGTTGAATGGATTTAATATCCAATAATAATTAATTAATAAATATTAATTAAAAATCATGAAAATTAACTTACAACGCACAAAAGAAAAAAATAAAAATAAACGTTATTGGTTGCAACTAAATTTACGTTACAAGGTAATTATTGCAACTAAAAAAACCTAAATTTATAATACAAAAAAAAAAGTAAACTACATCTAAAGTTACTAACTATCAGTAAGTTTACGTTTTAGTCATTCAATTTTAGAAAGTTACAAAATTGTTGCTGAACTCTCGAAAGTTTTCATTTAAGTCACTGGGTTGTTAAAATCAATGTTGTAGGACCTTCTAATAGTTAATCAACTATTTTGTAACTTTTTGAAATTAAGTGACCAAAACGTGAATTTACTAATAGTTTACTGATCTTGGTGTAACTTACCCAAAAAAAAAAAACAGATGATCTTAGTAATTTCATGGAACAGGATAAGACTTATGGTTGCACATGCACTTGTAAGCCATGGGACATGTTTCTGCCTCTTCCAATGAAGAACACACAAAGCTCACTATAACTAGTCGGCACGGCGTGCACGACATGCACGCATGCGAGCAATCCGGCAAGCTTGATCCGGAGATCTTCAACGTGTCGGCTCGTTTTCGTTTCGGCATCGACCTTGTTTCCCAGTTCGAATCAACAAGTTTATTACTAACCATTTTCGACCCTAACATTGACCGTTGTCTTGTGCTTGGCCGAGAGTCGTGCTCCTCGTAATGTTTGTTATGATCTCCGTGTGGCGGCACCTTTACGTGCCTTGCGGACGCCATAACTGGAATGTAGCAGAAGAGAATAACGGCGATGGCAGCGATGGTAACAGCAGGTATTTTCATGGCTTCTTTCATGTGGTATTATAGATGAAGTGGTGATGGTAAATAGTGAAAGTGGATGAACATATTTAAAGGGCGAGATGAGAAGAGCATTGATTAGGGGTGGCAAAAAAATTCTTAAATTTGTTGGGTTTTGGTTGGCATCTGGATGGATTTTTAGAGGGTAAATGAGATATTTGCGCTTGTAAGTTATTTGAGTTTGAATCGATTTTTTTTTAAATCATTCGAACTCAGAGTTATTAAATAAGCTAAGTTTATTTTAATACTTAATTTGAGTAGTTTTTGGGTTTGATTGAGTTTTTTTATTTATATATATTTCTAATATTTTAATATTAAATTACTACTTTACTTGAGAAACTTTGTATTATGGAACGAGCTTGAGCTTTAACTTGAATATATAAATCATGTAAACAAGTTGAGCTCAAACTTAGATAACAATATTCTATTGAGGTTGAGCTGAGCTGAGTTTCGAATAATGAATTTTAAATCAAGCTCATTTACAACTCTGGTTAAGTCAAGACAAGTTTACATAAAAATGCCCAGATATATATTTTAATCATGCTTTTTTTTCAAGATAAGATCAAATAAACATTTTTTTAGGGTTAAAATAGAAATTTGGGGTAAACTATTAAATTTTATTTAGGATGAAATGAATTTGAATATATTAGCACAAAAGTTAAGAGAATTTTGAATATATTAATACAAAAATTGAATCAAATTAAAGTAAATAAAATACAATTTCGTCCTGCCCCATTGACATCCTAAAGTATTGAAGCAAATCAGGCAAAAGAGTACGTAAAGAAAAGGGTCACATGAAAGAGGGTCAGTCCAATACTGAATTTCATAGCCAAATGCATATAACAATAAATGGATGATTGTGAGCATCTTGGGACTTCATTTATTTTGGTGTAAGCTTATTAAATATTGCACCTAATAAATTCGGCATGAGAGGGTCGGTCCAATATTTGATTGTCATCAATGTTTTGCTGTTTATGGACTCAATTGGACAAAACTAGAACCCAATTGGGAACTAGATTTGGGCTTCATGGGATTGAGACCAACCCAATGTACATTGATCCAAATCAATATATTAATGTGAAAAAGGTTAAAAGATGCCATAATTTCTTATACTCTTCATTAATTTAAAATTTGGTCCCTATACTTTAATCTAGAGGTTTAGTCCTTTTACTTTTCAGATTTCAAAATTCAGGTCCAACTTTCAACACTGTTAAATTTAAGTTCATTACGACGTCATTTTTTTTTATTACATTACTACCAAGTATATTTTTTTTTTCAAAATATCACACCAAAAATTTAACAAAAAAAATTAATAATTGGTCCTAAATTTTAAAATCTAAAAGTGGAAAGACTAAATTCATAAAAATAAAAGTACATGGATTAAATTCTAAATTTTTGAATAGTACAGAGACCTATGGCCTATTTTAGTCGTGTAAAAAACATAGGTTAATTCTACAAGATGTTCCCGAACTATCCATAAATTGTGAATTTTGTTTTATGTAATATGATTCGGTCATTTTTAATTTGTGTACTTCTTCGAATTCTATAATTTCAATCAAGACCCAAATGGTAGTCGTTAGATTCGGTTAGTTAAATTATAATGCTTCCAAAGTCTTATAAGGCAAACATATTATCACAACTGTATTATCAGGTCGGTTTGTTATTTTCGCATAATACTCATGAAAATGTCATGACATTTTAGTTAATAGATTTAACAACTACCGTTATGTAATGGCTAAAATTTCAAAATTCGAGAAATATATGAACTAAAAATGATTAAATTTGACGATATAAACTAATTCGATAACCAAGGGTGAATCTAGAAATTATTTTAAGAGGGATCGAAGTTGAATTGTAAATTTTTGAATTATAATCTTAATTATTAAATAGGAAGATAAACGCATTTCAGCATACTCAAACTCATATATTCTTACACTAACAATAATACTAATACTAACCGATCTAAGATTCAATCGGGAATTCAGATTAAACTTTAACATATGATATCTTCTACAAATTCGAATAGACTTTCCACTTAAAACTATATTTAAAACAAAAAATGAGAGTCAAACACTTTGATTTTGTCCTTATTAACAAAAGGTTGTTTAATAAGCTGAGTCAAATCAGATATGCACTAACTTAGTATAGTATATGATTTTATATTAGAAAATATATACATCCTTAAGATATTTTTAGGAACCTAGACCTAGTAATGTTAGATAGAACAATTATTTAAAATTTAATTGGGTAAATTTCCTAATTAGGCACTGAACTCTTCGTGTGTTTTTATTTTAGTCATCAAATTATAAAAAATTTTAATTTAATCACTAAATTATTTTTTCAGCCATTGTACCGTTAAGTCTGGAACGGCTAGATGATGTAGCCATTATAAGCTACATAAATTGTCACTCAATTATAATTTTTTTTAATTTAATCACCAAAATTTTCGAAATTAAATGTCTTTACTCACCGTCCCTTTTTTAATTGGCCTAATAACATTTTCTCCATTCAATATTTACACCCATAAATTTAACTCTAAATATTCTTACGGCGTTAAAATTAAGATTAAATTGATATGATTCTTTTAAAATTTTAATATTTATTTAAGAATAAATGTTATTCATTTTGACTTGTGTTTGGCAGTGAAATAATCCTTCTATCTATATATAATCAAAGGCATTAGACATAAATAATCAAATAAAATTATCATTATTCCATAAATAAATAAAATTATAAAATGGAAGATTATGATCTTGATAATGTTGCCATCTAAGACAAACACTTTCTCAACCTATTTGTGGGGTTGACTTTCTTTTCAATATTATAATATAAGTTCCAACTTTTATATTTATTTGACCAATTCAAACACCTATTTGGAGTTGAGTTTAAGCTATGAGAAACTTATTGATTAAGCTTAATTACTTAATTAAAAATGAGTTTAAGTTCATTGATAAATGTTGGGTATAATAATAAGACCTAACAATAGCGGATTTGAAATTAAATAAATTAATGAAAATATTTAAAATTTACGGAATCTAATTAAAATTATAAAAATTAAAATAATTTTAAATTTTCCAAGAAAATGGGAAGACCTCTCTTCACCACTGTTACGATCCGCCCTGAATACTAAAGACGATATTATTAAATGGATAAATACAAACTCTCAAAATTATATTATAAATATTTTTGAAATTGAGAGCCACACTTAGCCAAGATTAAATAAGATGGTCAAAAGTATGTAATTTTAAATAATAGATAAATAAATTTATATATTATAAATAATAAATTGGTATAGAGTGTCCTTCACATCAATGGTCATGTTTTTAATTCTCCGCGTGCTCACCACTTATTATGTTAACAAATATTTGAAAATTACAACTTTATTTTTTATTTTTAAAATTTATTCGTGCTGGATTATAAAAAATAAAAATAAAAATATTTATATTTTCGATAAATTATAAGAGAAAGATAAAATCTTAATAGCAATTCAAATCACACTTAAAACGATAAATATTTATTATTAAATATATATATATATATATATATATATATATATTATGTATCAAAGAAGATATTTATGTGTGCAACATTATCTGTTTTTACTTTAAAAGCTTACTTATTCAGAGAGAACTCTTGAAACTTATAAATCAAAATTAAAATTCATCTGGGTCAAAGGTCATAGAAAGTCCTCATATTTTGTATTTTTCAGATTAAATCCTATGTTATAATTTTAATTTTTTCTTTCTTTTTCAAAATGTACATTTTCAGCCCCAATGCTTCTTTTTTTTTTTTCATTTAGTTCCATTAAATAATTTAAGGCAGCTTACTTTTTAAAGGTTAAAGTATGTCATAATTTTTGTACTCTTTAAAATTTTAGAATTTAGTGTCTATACTTTTATTTTTAGGAATTTAGTCCATTTATTTTTAAATTTTAAAATTTAAATCCAACTGTTAACACTATTAATTTTTTTTAGTTACATGGCTATTAGGTGAGTTTTTTGTTTTTTTAAAATGTCGCCTCAACAAATTTAATAAAAAAAAATTAATAGTGTTAACAGTTAGACTTGAATTTTGAAATTTGAAAATAGAGAGACTAAAATCCTAAAAATAGAAGTACAATGATTAAATTTCAAAATTTTGAAGAGTACAGGGATTTATGGTAATTTTAACCTTTTTCAAAATCTGTGATATATGCATATTAGCTTTTTCTTTGAACAATCTCATTATAAATTTTGATGGTATTTGCTCTTTTTGACACAATATCTAAAACTATCTATAGTCCCTTCTCAATCTATAAATAGGAGGGATAATATGCTTCAACGCACTCGAATCCATGTTCTCCTGCATTGACAATCATGCCCATGCCAATCGAGTTAAAACTCAATCGACGCATATTGGCATTTTTATACTGTAGGACAATTTTTTTTACTCACTTAAAAAAGACAAAAATGGGGAAATTGTATATATTTGTCTAACTGCACACACACACACAAATGCCACATGAAATTACTTGATGGACCAAAAAATTTAATCTCAAGACCACATTTTGAGAAATAAAAGCTTAAGAACATCAAATTATAATAAAGAAACTAAATCTATAAGAAATCGTATAGTACAAGGACCTCTTATAGAATTTGCCCATTCAACTAATCAAAGTGCTTACATGCCATTAGGGTCTATCAAAGATTGACCTATTCTAAGCTTATCTCATATGTTTACGATGGTGATACAAAGGTGATACAAAGAGTCAAATACATGAAAATTTACAAAAATAATTTTAAAAAATCATTGAACTAAGCTGTCATTTAATTCTTTGTGACCACATGCTCCACTACTTTTCTTTCATCGAATCTCTTTACTTTTTTGTTTTTTTATATTTAATTATTTTAGATTTAGATTGTTTTGAGTATAAGTGATTTAGGGTTTGAGATTTTTACAGATTTCGGTTGTTTCAAATTTGAATTGTTTTATGTTTTGATAGTTTTTTATTCGAATTACTTGATTAAATTTACTTCAAATTCACAACTTTCTAAATTATTTGATTAAAATCATTTTAAATTCGGGTCATTTTCAAATGTCAATTTTCAGAGATTTATGAGAATTTGTATACAATTTGTACTTTTGATTTTCTATCAAGAGTCAAAATACCAATATGCTAAGGGGTCAAAATGTCAACGTTACGCGTCAACCCCACAGTTCCTTAACCATATTATTCGTCCACTATAGCAAGCTCACATTTGATTTCATGGTGAAACTTAAAAAGCAAATATATTATTCCTTCCATTGGATCTTTCCTACTTTAAGAATTTTTCATTATATGGGAATTTGACCGCTTTCGTGTAGGGTTTTCAGTGGAAGTTTTTAGCTAGACACCACTGGTGAAAGCATGTGATGCCATTTTCGTCTTCGAGCCTCTAGGTTTCACAAATTTTAATGATTTTTGAATGCACATCTGACCGCATCAAGTGAATCATAAACAAAAGCGAAGTCAGAAAATTATTTGGGTAAAAAAGAATCATAGATTTTAGGGACCATTATAAAATTTCAAAATGATTGAAAGATATATGAATTATTCGAGGCATATCTATGCTCTTAACTGGGAACAGTCTAATCTTAAGCGTTAAAAATATAAAGTCAAATTTACGGTTTTCGATACTTCAGGAGTGGTTACAAAAATGATCAGTTTTATGTTAGAAAAGCCTAAATTAAATTATAAGCTAAAAAAAAACTAAAATTATAATATTTTCATTTAATCAAAAGTTAGAAAGATTATAGATCAATCTTACATTTGACCATTTGGGGAGGGCTTAAAGAACAATTTGACCATTTGGCCCAGGCGCAAAGTCCTTCCTACCACCTTTTGGCTACACCCTTGTCTACGGTAATAGTTTTTTTCTTTGAATAATCTCGTTAAAGGTCTGGAACATATCTGCTATTTTTGACATAATGTTTAAAGCTATCTATAGCTTCACCCCAACATATAAATAAAAGGATAATGCGCTTCAGTGCACTTGAACCCACGTCCTCCTACATTGACAACAACACTCATACCAATCGAATTAAGACTCAACCAATTTGTCTACCATAATAGTTTCCTTCATACAACATGGAATAGACTATAGATCAATCTTACACAGCTTATTTTGTAAATACTTTGTTATAAGACCAGTTTCATATTTTACTTCAACTAAAAATTTACTATAAGCCAATTTCTATTTTTAAAGACCTCATAAGTTATGAAGTACAAAGGTTGTCGGTCGTAATTTCATATGTAATGATTCAATTTGGTGGGCATGCATGGCACTTTAATTAAATTAAAGAATATAATACGTTTAAGTGTGCTCAAACTCGTAGTCTTCAAATTATTGAACAACAATAGTATTGATCAAGCTAATAATCAGTTGATCATCACAAAAGCCCCCTTAAACCCATTTTTTAGATAATTTAGTTCTTGAATTTGATAATTCTAATTTCTTAATTTAGTCTTTAATTTTTTTTTTTGTTCATATTAGTCTTTCAGTTTGAGAACTTTTTTCAATTTTGATCCATGTGATGATATGGCATTATGAGATTAAATGGCACCATCTCATACTACCATATAATCACATGGACCAAATTGAAAAAAGATGCCGAATTCAGAAGCTAAATGTTACAAAATGGAAAATTAATCAATGAAAAGAGGCATTGCTGCCTCCTTTTGTCAAAGCAAATAAGAAGGAATGGTGTGAATGAAAAGATGTAAGAAAAAAGCCGTATAATTTTGGGACACATTTGTGCATGATGTTTTCAATTTGGTGTCCAAACAGCACTTGGAGTTGTCTGACATTTAATTGTAATCTTATATTCCCTGCATGTTGTGTTGTTTTCCACAAAAATCTGTGTCGAAAGAGCAAAGACAAAGATGTGGGGAGTCAATTGAAAAAAAAATATTGCTTATTTTGGAGATAGATACAGAAAAGAAAAAAAAAAACTCATAAAAAAGTTTAACCTCAATGGATTCGCCACGTGTCGAGAAATTTGTTTGGAATCTTTAGGGACGGTTTGACAAATTGTTGCTTAGTTTTGTATTTTATGTTTTCTATTTTGAAATTTTCTTATTTTGTTGCAGAAATGTTTTAAAAATATATTTGTGGTCTGATTAGATTATTAATTTTAGTTTAATTTATTTGATTATTGATCTAATACTAGTTAATTAGTTAATTAAAATAATAAAATTAAAAATTTTAAGAAATTTATAAACATGTTTATTTACTGATTTTTTACTCAATTTTTTTTAACTATTCTGAATAATTTGTTTAGAAGTTGATTCGGTTCTTTTGTCTGGATAGGTATATCGACCAATTCTTATTCTAACTAGTCCAACTGATTCATTTGGTCCAGTTCTAATAATACTGCAAACAAGTTATCAATAAACAAAGAAAAGTGGTTTAAAAAGTGTTGAAAATATTGTCCTAAAAGATTTGATTTGATTAATCTATATTCAAATATAATTTAATTAGACTTAATCGACAGCTTGATCCTATTTAATTTAAATATAAATTGATTCAAATTCGAAATGACTTGAATAAAAAATGATCTAAAATTGAAATGAAACTAATAAATAATTCGAAATGGCCCAAACTTGAAGTGTTTGGAACCCAAAATTATTCAAACATGGAATTGGTTCAATGGCAATATTGAAGTTTTGTAAAATTTGAGATATTATATTTTAATTTCGTAATTTTGTCTGAATTTTTCTCTAAATTTATTTCGATTATAGTTAGTTAGTTAGAGTTTAGTTAATAGTTGAATTAGTTATTCAGTTCGATGTTTTAAATTGATTTTGATTAGAATTGTTGATATAATTGTAATTTAATAAAGAGGGAGAGAGAGTAAAAATAGGTTCAATACCAAAAAATAAAAAGGTAACTTACACCTAAAATCACAAAATTATTAGTAAGTTTACGCTTTAATCACTTAACTTCAAAAAGTTATAAAATGGTCATTGAACTATTTGAAAGTTTTCATTTAAATCATTGGAGTGTTAAAATCATTATTGTATGACCTTTGTTCGCCTACACCAATCAAAAGTTGCCATTCTCTTTCTCTTCTACAGTTTAGTTTTTTTCACAAAACAACTTTAAAACTTCACGAATTTGCAAACTTTCTTCTTTGATCTTTATAATTATCAGTCAGGTCAACTAATATCTAAGGTATATTCTTCTGCTCAACGATGGGTACTGATCCATTATACCAATCATCGAATCGTCGAACTTTAAAAAGAAAAAAAAACTTTATATCCAATTGACTTAAATAAAAACTTTCGAATTGTTCAATGACCATTTTGTAACTTTTTTAAGTTGAGTGATCAAAATGTAAACTTACTAATAATTCAACTACTTTGACAGTAGTTTACCCTTTATTTTATTCATTATACATATAAAAATAAAAAAAATTGCGAGATTAAGGGAAATCATGAATGATTTGGGCATAATGAATGTGATTAAAGGAAAGCTTGCGATAGGCAAATGAGTATGTCCTTTGTGGAATAAGCTTGGCCTCCAAGTAATAAATAATGATAATAATAATAATAACAATAATACATAGAACAAGATATTTTTGTGTAGAAAAAAAAAATAAAAGCAGAATGATGACGTGGAAAACCGTGATTGGATGGACCACCGACACTATCCGATTTGCACCGACTTTCAACGACACCGTTATATTGACGACAAAACGGGACGACCCTCACGATTATCATTCATTCATTCATTTTTTTAAATATAAATATAATTTTACTATTTCTGATTTAGATAGATCAAATTATATTTTCAAAATTGATTAAAAAATAATTTACGATAATTTAATTGGAATAAAAATAGAATAATAAAATAAAAATTATATTAATATTAATTTTCTTGTTTTAAAGTACAAATAATACACGCACTAAGTGTTTATAATCATAATCTATAAAACATGAAAATTAATATTTAGTGCATTATTTTGTTTTTTATTTTCTGTAAATAAATTAAATTCTCATAAAATGGAAATCAATCTAATACCAAGTATACATTATCCGGTTTTAATTTCTTAATAAATATTATTTGATAAACATTATATATTTTAAAGTTAAAAATAATTTAATTAATACGTATAATTAACTCATATATCATACGGATAAAAAATCAATATTTATTATAATAAATTATAATTGATTTGATAAAATGGTGTGCATGCATGAAATAAAAATTGAAAATATCTAAAACTTTTGTAATAGAAATGGAAGACGAAATTTGCCCCCAAAACTAATTTGGTCGGTTTTGATTGGTCAAAGCATGTTGACTAAATGCCGCCGTACCCTAAATAATTAAATTCATGGTAGGACCAACCTATTGGATTAGCCCTAAATCATAAATATAAAATTTTTAAAATTAATTATTAAAAATTAAACAAAAACCAAATAAAAGCAAAAAGGAAAACCTAAAGCCACTCTCCCCAATACCCGAACCTAGTTTTCTCGGCTCCAAAAATAATAGAAAGTAGCTTATTAGAGCGTAAATAATCAGAAATGAAACAGAAAAATCTCAAACAGCATGAGTTGCGTGTAATAAAGTTGTATTAGCTAAAACATGAGTTACTTTATTAATATTTCGATAAATTCACTGGGAAAAAATAATTTTGATAAATTAGAATAATATTTAAAATTAGAAAATTAAAACTTTAAGATATAATTTCTTGTTAACTATAATTACCTACTTTAGTTTAAGCATTATTTTTTTATTAAACACTTTGGCTAAAGTAGATATATTTAAAAAAAACAAAATATTATAAAATAAGGAATTAAATACGAATAATTATGTCTTAAAATAAAATCATATGGATCACCATGCATGTCTTTGAACCTTGTAACTTTAGGACAAACTCATGCTCCATAAGATCTAGAATCATCCAAAATCTTAATTTTTGTTTTCTTCTTAAAATATCAATATTTATAGGGTAAATTACAAGTTTAGTCACTTATGATTGCTTAAAATTATATTCATATCGTTAAAGTTTTAAGAATTATTATATGATCATTAATGTTATCAATTTGTTACATTATGGCAATATGGTGCGACACGTTAATGTCATCACTTTAGATAAAATTTTAGGTTAAATTATACAATTAATTTTGATTTTTTTCTTTTAAACAAATTTATTCTTTTTACTTTCTTTTTTTTTTCTTTTTTCCTTCTCTTTTTTCTCCCCATTTCCTTTTTCTCTCTTCTCCCTTTCACAACGCCAACCACTGCCGACATCGATGTCGTCTCCAACAGTCTTCTCCCGTCACAATGCCATGTCTGTTCAATAACTTGGAAACACCCAAGAAATTCAAGTAGCATCAAACACCCTTTGGCCTTTGCTTTAGTAACTTTTTGGTGTTCCCCGATGAACTGTTCATATATATCTTCATTCTTCTTTGTAACTTTGCTTTATTAATTCCATGAATAACTTACCTTATTCCAATGAAAAAACTTAATTTTAAAAAAAAAATCTTATCCTGAATAAGTCGTATTTGCTTGTAAAAGTTCGCATGAAAGGTTGTAAGTTACAATTAGATTTATTTAAATGTCGGGTTAATCGTTCAAGTCTAAAAGTTTGTCCAAAATTAAAAAAGATTTGAACAAAAATATTAAATTCGAAAAATAAATTTTGACAAAAAAATTAATCTCGTTTAAAATAAAAATTAAGTCAAATTTAAACAAACATAAAATATGTTAATACTATACTTAAACTTGATTTGACCTATAAATACTTTTATTTTAACTAATATTTTAAAAATCGGATTAGTGTTTGAATTAGTTAGACCACCTATTTTTGATCCGGTAGTCATTAATAATAAATAGTATACAATTTTTATGGATTAAGGAAGGCACCTTTGGATGCTGATGGGATTTTAATTATCACATGTTGGAATTGGCTTTGACTTTGGACACCCAGGCCCGGCATTTAAAACGGAAAGGCAATGTAAGGCAAGGTAATAATAAGTGAGTCAATAAGCCGCGCGCATGCGACGGCGTGACGCGCCATTAGTCGTATCGAAACCCACCGTCCACCACCTACTTTTAAACCATAACCTGCCACGACAGTGTACGGTAACACCCACTTTGCGTAACTATATTTGGTATCCTCGTTATTCTCACGCACGCACCATATTCTTTCGGAAATTATTATAATTAAATATTATATAAAATTAGATGTTTAAAAATTAAAAATAAAATAACATAAAATTCAGAGCTCAATACTTAATTTAGCTTGAGTTTAATAAAATTCAGCATAATAATTAATTTTAAGATTCATAATATATTAAAAGCAATAATGTAACTTATTAATAAAAATAAAAACTTGATAAATTTTGTAAAATATTCAAGTGGAATATTATTAAGCTCAAGCTAGACTTGATAGTCATTTTAATTGAACTCAAGTAGTTTGTGAGGATAAATATTTTATTTATCTCGTAATTACATTTGACTAGAATATTAAATAAGAGTAAACTCTCTCCACTATTTTTTTTCATTTGTAAAACATCAACTTGATATTTTACTCAAACAATATCGAATTTCTTATCAAATATATATAGAATAAAATAATTAGATTCAAAGCATCAACAAGACTTTAACTTAATAATAATGTGGAGATCTTGAGTCTTTAAGTACTAAAGATTAAATCTTATAATACGTGTATGTATGTTATACGTAGATTTTACCCATTTTTTTCAATTAATCGTATATTTTTCTTTATATAATTTTAATTTTACATCATAATTGATCGAATAAATTAATTTAATATTTATAATAGTTAGAATAAAATTAGTGTGGAAGCAAAGAAACTGGAAAAGACCGATCCAACCCCGTGTGGGTCCAAACAAAAATTAAACCACCAAACAAAAGGAAATTCTCCCACTTCTCTCTCTTGTTATAAGGTCCCTCTATCTCCCCCGCCTTTTCTTGTATATTTCTCTAAAAAAAACAGAGCTCCCTCCCCTGTTTTTTTTTTTTTTCACAAATTTTCTTCTAATTTCATAGCTTTCCCTCAAAACTCCACTCCAAAAACCTCTAGATTTGCTTCATCAAACAAAAACAAAAAAACCAGCACCTTCAACACCCGTTTTGGATTTTCTCGTTGCATAATCGAAGTAAAAAAAGCTCGCTCTCTCTGTTTTTGGTATGGGGTCAAAGATCATTAATTCGAATCCGATTCTTTTCAATAAAATCCATATTATTAGCTGTTGAATTCAGTTTCCAGATTCTAACTTTGGGTCTTTCTCTTTTTTTGAAACTTGACCTTATTTGAATCTGGGTCGTTTGATTTTGAGCTTTTGGGGATTATTGAAAGTCTTTGTGTTTTTCGACAGAGAGAGCGAGCGAGGGATTTTCAGTGGCTGTTTAAAGTATTTATTTTATCAATGGCTGCTGCTGAAAACAGTGGTGAATTCAACAAGGGTGTTGGTGATGTGCAAGATTGGGAGGTTGAGAAAGGGAACGAGCTTGATTTTGGGTTCGAGAAGCGACAATGGAAGCCAGTTTTTGGTGAAGCTTCCATGTCGCAAAGGCCTAATAAGAAGATTACTCAACGTCAAGAACCTGTTCGATCAATTGCTTCAATGGCGGACCAGTCATCTTCGTTACCTTCTAGTTCGCCTTCATTAACTCTTTCTTTACCTTCTTCTTCTTCTTCTTCATCGAATGCTTCTTTGCCTTCTTCAAGAATGGTTTTCCCTTTCGCTTTCGACGGGACTCAGAATCCTGTTTACTTTCCTCATCCGATGTTCCAGCCGTTGCCGCAAAGTCAGCAACAAATGATTTCATTTAGTCCCCAACAGCAGCAGCAGCAGCAACATGGTTTTGTTTACCGGCCGTTTTTCGCTGGAGAATCATCGCCGGTACCGCCTACACAACTTCCGCAGCCGTCACAACAGCAACTTCTTCAATATTGGAGTGATACATTGAGTCCGAGAAGGAGGATGATGATGATGAGCCGACTGGGACAAGACGGTAGACAATTATATAGGCCACCATTGCAGCCTATAAATACAACCAAGCTTTACCGAGGTGTAAGGCAAAGGCATTGGGGCAAATGGGTAGCCGAGATTCGTCTCCCTCGAAACCGAACTCGTCTCTGGCTCGGCACATTCGACACAGCCGAAGATGCCGCGTTAGCCTATGACCGCGAGGCGTTCAAGTTGAGAGGAGAGAATGCAAGGCTCAACTTCCCTGAACTTTTCCTCAACAAAGATAAAGATACATCCCCAGGCCCAAGCTCAACAGTTCCACCACAAGACGAGTCAAAAGAGCCTAATTCGCAGTCAACCGAAATGGAAGCGATGCCACCACCATCTCAAGGAGATAATAACCCCGATAGCGATTCGGGGTTAGGGTCTAGCGAGGCAACAGCGAGCGACGAGGTGCAGATGGCAGCTGAAGGGTCTGGTTCGGGTTCAGGTTCTCAAGAACTAGTGTGGGGAGACATGTCCGAGGCTTGGTTCAATGTAATACAAGAAGGTTGGGGTCCAGGGAGTCCAGTTTGGGATGATTTAGACACCTCAAACAACTTACTTTTACCTTCAAATCTCCCTTTCCCTAATCAAAATCATCACCAATTCGGTGACACTTCTCCATCTTCCTCCTCTTCTTGTCCCATGAAATCCTTCTTTTGGAAAGATCATGATTCTTAAAACCATCCACTTTGAACTGCTTCGGTCTGAAAATCTCCCGATGTCGAATTTTCATGCCATCTTTATTGTCATTTCCAATCACTGGCTGCAGATTTTTTTGATGAAATCAGCCACTGATATTAGCAGATTCTTCACCAAAAACCAACCATTTGCTCCACTTTATTTCTTTCCAATGATTCAATACACACACATATGTGTGTGTGATTCTCCATTTTCTTCTCCATTTTCATGAAACCTGCAAAAGAAAAGTTTGACATATTTTCCAAACTTTCTTTTGGCAGTGATTTGCTATTATGCATTCATGGTTTGGTTATTACAGCATGTTTTTAGTGTCAGTTAGTATCAAATAAACAACCATATTTAGTTCTCTTTTTTTTTTTTTGTTTTGGTCTGTTGATGTAATGTTGGTTATGTAGTTTATTGAATCCAATTAGGGCATTAGGGGACAGTTTGGTGATCTCCTTTTCTCAATTGGTCCAAAAATCCATGGTGAGCTTTATTTTAATGCTCAAAGACATGGAGTTTCCTTAAAATTCATCTTTGTCTTTTTTTTATTTTTCTTGTAATAGTAACCACATTTTCCACTATTTACCTTTCTTAGTAGTTTTTTTATATATGTATGATAAAATAATAACAATAATACAATGATATATAAAATAGTAACTTGGAGTTTAAGAATTATATAATAAAAATAGTCGAATTAGATAAAATTTATTCATGACAATTGTGTGTAAGGAGACTTGAATTTAGATACTCAAAGACTTAGAGTTTCAATTTTTGCTTAACAATTTTAAAACTAAATTGATTGAATAACCTTTTGAAAGTTTCATTAAATACAAAATACATATCTTCCACTAGTTACAATGTAGAATCAATTAGAACAAAACACAACGCATGAAAACTAGCAAGAACCAAATAAATCCACCCGTGACAAATATACTAAATGGGACTAGAGACCTACACGTACACAATTGTGCATGATGAAACTCAAACTAGTGTTTAAGACCTAAACTTCTTATTGTTTTTTCTAAAACCTACCTACTTTACTAATAAATATAAAATATTAGAAGATATTTTACGTTAATATTAATATTTTATTTATAGGTAAGTGCTTCACCAAGGAATCTGTTATTGAGCTATGAAATGTCAAATACTTTAAACCAATAAAAAGGAGGATTTTGATTGTTGGACCTAATTAAAATATTCAAAACTTAAATTTTATTTATTATTTTAAAAATCCTGTGTTTTGTAAAATAACTAAAAAGACTTTCCATTTTCATCAATTTATATAATAATATTTTGAATAATCTTATTATATGGTCCGATGATATCGGCTCCTTTTAACACAATATATAAAATTATTTATAGTTCTTTCTCAATTCATAAATAGAAGAATAATACGCTTCAACACGCTCGATCTCACATCTTTCTGTATTATTAACAATTCTCATAACAATCGAGATTGTTAAAACTTAATCGACTAAATTTATATAATAATTAAAACTCAGAGAAGTACAGTTAACTAATGAGCCGAAAGCTCAAAGAGTGATTAAGAAAGAGACAAAAGGCTTATAAGCATAAACCACGTTTATAATATCTTAATCTTAATGATTAACATTAATCAGTCAATTAATTAATTAATTAATTAAAAGATTCAAAGGTGTTTTTTTTTTTTTTTTGGAGATGGGGGAATGAGTGTATGGGGGATGGGAAATGATGGAGAAAGATGGGGACCATTCACCGGCCCATGAAATCATCTTTACTATTTCTTATTTGCGACGGCACGATAATGTTTTTCTTTTCTTTTTCAGGACAGTTTACGTGTATAAATATAATATAATTACAATATGATACATGCTGAAACAATTACAAAGTAGAATTAATTTAATATCAAGCGGTATGGATAAATAATCAGATAAAAATCTACACATGATAACTTCGCGTAATGATATCAGAATACTGCATATGACAATTATATATGGCGTAACTCGAACTTGGGTATTCAAGTATCTATGACATGATAATATTGAACTCATTATGGGGTGTAATCGAGCCAAGCTGAGCCCAGCTTGAAATTTTAATCTCGAGATCGATTGAACAGTTATTTTTAAGCGTGAGCTCAACTCAAGATATAATCAAGCTACTCGAGGTTGAATTAAATTAAGCTCGTTTATCGATTTTTTTATTCGAGTTCGACTTGATAATTAAATTTATGGTTAATAACATGTATTAAAGGTAATAACATAATTTAATAATATAAAAACATGAAAAGTCGATAAGGCTCACAAGTTATTTGAGTCGAGTATTACTAGGCCTAATTTTTGCTAGATTAATAGTTAGAGTTTGACTCTATAATTATCAAATCAAGTTTAATTTTTTTCAATTCGAACTGAAGTAATTTACAAGCACATATTTTCTAACGTCTAATTATATGGAATTTTTTATATAATATAATTTGGTTCATTTATTTTTATTTAATATAATTAGTAGCTTTGAAATGATAATATTGCTAACTATTGTTATTGAAGTGTTAATAATATTAATCGATAATTGATAGTGTTTTTTTAAATAATAAATTCATGAAAATTTGCGTTCTCACTTTGTCCGCAACAACCAATCGTGTTATCAAATTAGATTTGATGATAAATTATAAAAAGTAGAGAGTTAAATTAGAATAAATTAAAGTAAAATAATTAAATATCAAAATTAACATAGTAGAAGGACTAAAATCAAAATTAGACCTTCTTTTAACCAATATCCTACTTCACCAAACATATATTTTGTCTTATTTATATATATTATGCATCAAAATATTTTTTTCGTTGGAAATATTAGATTAATTCGAAATTTAATATTTATTTTAATTTAATCATTGTATTTTTTTTTACAATCATTCACATGAAAGTTTAGGTTTATTTTAATAAATTTCAAAGGTTAAATATATTGAAAAATATATTATTTAGTAATAGTTTACTTGTGTCTCATTGATATGAGTATTAATGTATTTATACATGTTGTTATTGATATTATTACAGCTCATGATAGGGTCTTACTATTTTGTATTGACTCTGTTGTCTTCAGTACTGACATTCTCTACAAACTCCAAGCTTGCTAGGCACATGCTTACAGAGCATGCGGTCCTTTCTACTCTTGGGACTGACATTCTGGGTGAGCTTTATACCTACTGGGCACATGTTTGGATGGCTTGTGGAGCACGTGGCACTTTCTGGAAATTCTTTGGGCACATGTGAAGTGAGACTGTGACCTTCCCTAAGTCTCAAAGAGCTGAGTCTATAACCTTATCTCGCGGGCTGGTTCTGTGAGCTATACCTACAATCCTATCCTATGAGCTCGCACAAGGTTCCTGCGAGCTAAGTCTATAGACTTGCCTAGCGATCAGGCTCGCCTTGTCGTCCTCTCGTAGTAGGGTCATGGGTTAGAGGTTTGGATCCTTTCTAAAGTTCGAGTCTCAGGTTATTGACGATAAGATATATTAATCTTAATTAATAAGATAAAAGATGTAGAATGAATGATAATTTTTATAATATTAATCAAACAACTAATTTAATTTCATAATAATGTAAGTGCCTCGAAGGGGTAACAAAGAATTAAAAATTTTGGATTTGGTTAGAGCATATAATTATTTTTTATTATTGGAGCTAATTTATGAGCTTTATTTTTGTCTTTTTAAAAGAGATATTTTTACAGAGCACTAGGACAAAATAAATAAATAAATAAAAGGTAAGAATCTTTTAAATATTAAATGTTAAAATTAAAATGTGTGGGGCTTCGTACAATATTATATTAAATTTAATTGGTATTAATAATAGTAAGTTTAATTTTTAATTGATTTGGTGATTTCTTTAATTTAATTTAATTATCTTTTAAAATAAATATTATTATTTGATTCCTCGTTTTGCGTTAGGTCAACTTTTTATATTATTTAATTTATAAAGATATTTTAGATTATTATTATTAGCACCACTTCCAATTTAATTGTATTATCTTCATATCCTTTTTTAATATTTTTATATATTTTATTTTTAGTCCTCGTGATTTTATTTAATTCCAGCATTGTAAAAAAACTTTATGTTGATTTTTTTAAATTTAATAATTATGGTAAGTTTAATTTTATTTATTTACAGTCCTCTATAGATAAATATATATTATTTAAAGTAATTTTTGTTAATTTTAAGAGAAAATTAGAAAATAATTGAAATTTTAAAAAAATCAATGATGATTTTTGCATCAAATATAAATATTTAATCATATGAATTTTTAAAAGTGTTATTAGTAAATTTAATGGGTAACCTAATGAACAAAATTTATTTATAAATATAAAAAGTAAAAAAATTAGATAAAAACATTTGGAATTAGTTTTTTAAAAAAAAACAAAATAGGTGATTAAAATAATAAAAAATCTAAACTTATATATATATATCAATCTATATAAATTGATGCCTATCAATACTAACTTATTATATAAATTGATATTGATTGAGTCTTAGTTTGATTGCTTTGTGTATTGTTGTCAATGCAAGAGGACGTGGATTCGAATGAGCTAAAGCGTACTACCTTCTTATTTAAAGGTTAAGGAGAACCTATAATAAAATTGTTCAATATATATATATGTGCAAATTGATATAAATATTAAATCGGTGCCATATAAATACAATTAACTACTTTAAAAGTGATATAGGCTATGCTTGTGAATTTTGACTCGAACTCAAATTAACGTCGAAGTTAGACTCAATTCAATCAACCTAAACTTAACTTAATTTTATCATAAAAATTTGTAATTCTAATCCATTCTACTAACCCAAATTTAAAAGAATTCAAAATTAAAATGACTCGAACTTTTGACTTAATTTGAACCCAAAATAACTTATATTTAAAATTACTTGAATTCGAACTAAAATATCAAACATGTTAAAAATAAAATCGACCTGACCCAAAATTAATCCCAAGGTGGCAAAATGAGTCTAAAGACTAAGAACCCAACCCAATAAACTCTAAAAAACTCAAACCTAAACAAGTTCCAACTCATAAAAATTCAAACTCGAAAACACTTAGACTTGAGAAAACCTCAGCACAAAAAACTTAGATCCGAATTATATACTAAAAATAAAATTATCCTTTTTTTAAGATTAAAAATTAGTCAAATTATAATTAAATATCTTTTAATAAAAGCTTTTAATTATTAATTGGTACAAAGAAAAATTAGCTCTTAGCATTTACTTATTCGGTCACTTTGGTTTTAATTCTATTTTTTTTTTATCATTTTGGACTTCAACTTTACAAATTTAGTAATATAGCACTTTTTTTGGATGAAAAGTTTATTGAACTGTTAAAATTTTAATAACAATTGAATGATAATCCACGTGACAATTTATGTATACTTTATCATTAATGTGAATAATATATATTTTTTGATATACTTCATATGCGTTTAATAGTCCATATTCGAGGTTCATAGTTGCTCCTCCCAACAATGTATTTTCCAATGTTCAAACCTGAATTCTTTCATTAAGATTGCAATATACCTTACCATTGCATCCAACAACTTATTCGTTTAATTTTATATATTTTTATGAAGAAAATGTGGATACCAAAATAAATTATAAAATATGTTTAGTATATTATTTAAAATTAAGTAAGAAATATAATTAATTATTTAATAAATTTAAATTTTAACTTATGATTTTTTTAAAAAAATTATCCTTATTTTTGTAAAACATTTCATGTAATTTTAATTAAACTCAAATTTTAAAGGTAAAAATCTTTAAAAGATAACATAATATTAAAAAATTAAATTACTGCTTATTCATTATTTTTCACTTTTTATATAAAAAATTCTATCAAACAAATTTTATTACAAATTATCAAACGTGTGAAAAAATTAAATTAATTTGACCTCTTCTTAGTGGTGGACTGAAATAGGGCATTGGGCCTAGTTTTGTAGTGGGCCTTTGGCTGATATAAAGCAAAACTCAACCTCACAAGGGTTTTTGGTAATGTATGATATGAATAAACTTTAGGGTAAACTACACAGTTAGTCATCTAACTTTCATAAATTTTCATTTTGGGCATTGAAAAAAAAATGAAAATTGGGCACTTTGATTAACAACCATTTTCATTTTAGTCACCCAATTTTAATAAATTTTGTTTGGTGAGACTACCATTAATAAACAGTTGGCAGGAGATAGTGAAAATACATTGCATTATAAGATCAATCCAGGTCACATTGAAGTCGATAACTCTAGCACAACTTGGATGGATTTCCAGCTAATTCTATCATATATATCAATCTTAGGTCTTGTTTTTCATTGCGTTTGAGGTTTTAAAAATACTTTTTTACCGTAGAAGTAATAAATAATACTTGTCTTGTAGGGTCAAAATTGCAGTGAAAAAAAGGCAAAGTGCTTTTTCACCCTTAACTTCTGATTTTTACAACAACAGAGAACTAAAAATTCACAAATTACATTTTATCACAAAATTTTTCCAACGCACTTTTCGAAAACATCTTTTTTTTCTCTTTTAAAAACACTTTTGAAAACCATTTTTTAACCGCAATAACAATGGAGAATTAACCCTTAATTGCTATAATTGACCTCTCCAAGCAAAAATAGTAAAAATGACTAATACAAAAGTCATTCAAATAAAAATAGTAAAAATGATTATATTGTTTTACAATATAATTTTATGGGAACACTGCTTGAGCTAATCGCAAGTGTATATAAGGTATAGTAAAATAAATAAATATATATATATATATATATATATATATATATATATATAAAATATGGGACACGTGACAAATTTATGTCTTGTAGAATTAAAAAATGCAGTATCAATATACTAAATATTCACTCTAGCTTTATATAAAATCATATCTTTGTAAAATAACTTTACATACAAAAATAAACTCAATTAATTACAAATACTTATAATTTTTAACTATAAAATCTTGACTTTTTTAAAATGATATAATATCAACACATACCAAAGTTAGCACAGTGTGAAGCTAGGGGACTAACAAGGCCTCGGCCCCCTAAAATGGAAAATTTTCCATTTAAACCTTTTATAAAATTTTAAATTACTTATAGTAAAATTGAACTTTGACCTTTCTAAAATGATCAAAATTAATTTAATCTTTTAAAATTATAAAAATATAGGCTATTAAAATAGTAAAATTACATTTTACTATTATAAAATATACAATCTAATTCCGACCCTCTCTTAAAAAAGTTTCTGAGTTTGCTCCTGCATTAACATATGATTTATACATAAGCTGGTCCCAACTAGTATATCAACTCCTCTAATGTTAAGTTAACAAAGGTGTTTAGATATAATTAGAATGCTTTCTAAGTCAATGGTGGAACACCCATGTCAAAATCCAACCAAGATATTTAAATTTAAATTTAGGTGTGATGGAGAACTCAATCATGTTGATTAGGAGATAAGGTTTTTAGAACAAATCCAAATTATGTGAAATGGATAGAATATGATGGGGTGGCTGCATCCACCAAATGCATCACCAAAATGGGTGTTTCCATAATTGATCACTTCAAGCTCAATTGAGAGAGAGTTCTCTTTAATATACACCAACTTTATGTGCAAGAAAATTGACCCAAAATGTCTTCTTCTGATGGTCCCAAGTTCCTATATTTGATTTCATCTAGGGTTACCCTAAAAAAAAAAGATTTCAGCTAAAATTTGATTGGGTAAGTTATTATTCTAATACTTAAATGTTAGATTTTATTTTATCTCGTTAACTATCAACTTTTAAAATTGAGTGGATCTTGTACTAGTGTTGCAATCCACGTCTATTTCATTGTTAATGTGGATACTTTTTTTTTTAAATTTTTGATAACTTTAACATATATATCTTAATTTGGTTGAAGTACATAAGACAGTCGCGTGAAATATAATGTATAAGATTATTGTCATTAAAATTTTAACACTCTAATCAGCATTTCCGTCTAAAAAAAGACAATTTAACTAGATTTTTGAAAGCCAAGTGATTTCAGAAAATAAAAGTAAGGTCAGAAGTTGTTATTATATTTATACCTAATATTTTTATCTAAAACCCTTTTAAATTTTAGACGAAGATTCAAATTAGACAAAAATCTCTACCCTTAAAAGCAAATCTAAATAGAAAGACGACAGTAATTGTAACACAAAGTTATAATTGATATTTTGTTACTTTCACCCTCGTTACTATTTATATTCATCATAATTGATTGCAATAAAATCCATTCCAGAAAGTAATACCTTTCTTTATCTGATGTGATATAATATACTATGTTTGAATATTCTTTTTTTTTTTTTTGCTTATTTCAAATTGTAATATTTTATTTTATAATTTCTCATATTTTATACATAAAAGGATGACCTCTCTTATTGCAAGCTTCTTTAATATTGACCCCTTCACAGTATTCAAAATGCAACCTTCAGCAGCCACTACCTAATCCCATCACCATTTTCCACCAACTCTCCTAATTTGATAGTTTAATGGTATAGTTTTTCTGGCTTCACCTTCGCTCGAATATATATTGGATTCGGATTGCTAGAATTTTTATTTTTTTTATCAAATATTCGTACTTGATACTGTGTATAACATATAGATAGATATAGAGATACCAGTTAATCATACACGTATCGAATATATTACTGTATCTAACACTTATAGCTAAAATTGAGTAACATAGGTAATAATTGTAGTTAGAATTAAAAGTAAATACGGTTCGTTAGATTGACACATCAAAACTTGGTCATTGATCAACTATTCTATGGGTAAGTTCAAGTTATGAATCAAGTTACATGTTATATACGTAAAATATTTTTATGCTGTAGTGAATTAAGACTATTAAATTTAAATTTTAGAGAAAAACTCATATCATATCGATCAAAACTTATAATTTCATATATAATATTATATCGTAGCATAGGAGATGCAACATCTCCTAAGCTAATTAGTACATCTGGCAGAATTTGTATCTATACATGCAAGGGTATATTAACGGTCGGTTAACCGAATAGATCAAAATAAAAGAAGACATATGATTAAGCAACAGAAGAGGAAAAAGCTTATTCTGTTTAGTGCCTTATCCGCTTGCTTTAGGTGCCTTCTGATCCTAGGGGTACTCCCAGTAAGATAGTATGAATTCGGATACGCATATAAGTTTGTAATTGACTCCCCAAAAACCCTTGCGTATACCATTTCACCGAATATTCGGGTCACTGGATCGGGCACATTCATCGTTGTGCCGCCGGGACTAAGCATCGGCGAAGATGGATAATCGTACACTTGTGGTTGATATGAATTTCCATGGTGATGGTGATGTATTTGATGTGTAAATTGTGGACTAGTGGCACTATTAGGTGACCTTGGTGTGCCAAAATCAGGACCAACAGGTCTCTTTGGAATGACTATTCCAAGTTGGGGAGCCTTGCCTCTTGATGCCATACTCGTCCGGCCCCGACCATAAAGTGGTACGATTGTCGAAGCCGAAACTTCGGCCTTACATACGGGGCATTGCGGGTGTTTTTGGTCATGGCTTTCGGTGGAGATGGATTGACAATGAAGCCATTTGTAAATACAAGGCCAACAATATAGGTGACCGCATAGCGTCACCACCGGATCTTGCACAGTATCGAGGCAAATGTTGCAGTCAAAACCGGCTGAGGGATTATCGTCCGAACCCGTGACTGTTTCCGGCGAATTCACCCACTTCTCCATGAAATTTTTGCTTTCTAATAAACAGTTTCGAACTTCGGCCTCTTCGATGTAGCGCTCATTGGCCATGATCTGCAATTAACATCATAAACATCTTCATTACAACTCAAAAGTACTAAATGTGCAAATGTTTCAGTTAACTTGAATCCCTATATATTTTGGAAATTTGCAAAAAAAAAAAAAACCCACTGTTCAGTGGTTGAAACTTCAAAGTTCAACAATTCCCAAATTAGTGAATTACCATTAAAGTCTAATAAACATAAATATAATAATAATTAAAAGAAGGCCAAATAAGACCAGCAACTGATATTGACTTCATGTAGGTTTAAGAAATTGTATCTAAAAACAAAAAACAAAAAACATTTATTTCATTAAAAGCATCACTACAGCCAACCATATCCAAGTGAAATACAATCAAGAGGTATATATACATATATATATCTCAATGCAAAAAACATGGTTACATATAGACCTGTATGATCTATTAAATGGTTTAAAAATCTCTCTCTAACCCTTAATTCAAAAGATATTAGATGCTTAGTAAGTTAGAGTAGTTCTAATTTCTAAATTAGCACTACCAATAATATCAACGAGTTAATACTTAATTAACAAACTCAATATTTCGTTTTTATATAAACCAAATTTATACATAAAGCAGCATAAAAATTGTTAATGTAATTCATTTTGTTGTTAAAAATAAATATTTTAAAAATATCTTTATGTTAATATTTATTCCATATATTTAAATTATTTAATTTTAAATCAAACCGAAATTTACTCGAATTTCAAAATCCAAAGCCAGACTACGCACAGATCTAACAGCTTTCTAGTTTCTATGATCTGCACTCAGCATGAAATTTTATATATATATTGAGTGAATAAAATTTTAAAATATTAAATTAAATATTCTTAACATTATCAATTATTTTGAACCTTCGTTATCATCTCTAATTTTCATCTTACCTATTTTTGCTACTTTCAGAGAACGAAATTCAAAAACGACTCAGTTCAGCCATGAAAGCAAACAAACCAAAGAAGAAATCTCATTCGGTTTTGGAGATCAAAAAAGGACTCGAAAATTACAACAGAACAAACAATAATCGAAGATTAGCAGAGAAGAGAGAACAACTTCGAAAGCTGGTAACCACTTCAAAGTTATCGAAATTCGATCAAACGAACTTCATAATTCAGCTATAAAACAACCATCCATCACCCAAAAAAAAAAAAAATTCAAAAGCGAAGGTTAGCAGAGAAGAGAGAACGATTTCGACGCTCGTAATCACTCCAAAGCTATCGAAATTCTATCAAACGAACTTTCATAATTCGACTATAAAACAACGATCCATCACAAAAAAAAAAAAAAGAAAGAAAGAAAAAAATTCAAAAGCGAAGATTAGCAGAGCAGATAGAACAATTTCGACGCTCGTAATCACTACAAATCTTTCTAAATTTGATCAAACGAACTTGCATAACCCGACTATTAAACAACGATCCATCACCAAAAAAATTCAAACAACGATCGACTATAAACTTACCAGCTGGTTCTCAAGTCTTTTTTACGTGGGCTTGATTAACAAGAGAGCTCTTCTTTTTTGCTTTTTTTTTTTTAAAAAAAAGTCTGAGAGGAAAATGTGGTGAACTGTAATTAAGCTGTGTGGGAACGAGGACGGTAACCGGCTCTGCTTTATATAGAGAGAAACAAGAAAATACTTCCAAAATAAAATAAAGTACAGTAAAATAATAATTTATGCTGCATTAAATTTCTAAATAAGTTGATGTCACTTATTACTATAATATAAATTAAAGTCTTAAAGTCAAATAATAAATTAAAAATTGTTTTTGTTTTTATTTTATGGTTAAAATAAGCTTCAAGGCTCTCTATTTTTCATATATTTAAAATTTAGTCTATTTATTTTTCAGATTTTACAATTTAAATCCAATTATTCACGATATAGAGATTCTTTTATTAAATTTGTTGATATAACATTTTGAAATTTAAAAAAAATACATTTTGAAATTTAAAAAATTTTTACTTGGTATAAAGGCGTTAACAATTAAACTGCATTTTAAATTTGAAAAGTAGAGTGACTAAAATTCTTGAATAAAATATGTGTTTAAATTCCAAATATTCTAAGGGTACAACGATTTTTTATCATATTATAACCTTGTTATATACTTATAATAAAAACAACCCGACCCGAGGTCTGACCCTATATAATAAAAGACAACAGATATCTCAAAGGAAGGACCTTCTTCTTCTCTACTTCTGGACTAGAATTATCTCCCCTTCTCATCTACTTCCGTTGATCCAACGTATCAGCAAACCTTATCTAATTATTGTTTTTTTTTAAGTATTCTTTCTAATTTTTTGGATCAAATTATGTTATTACTCTCTATACTATGTATAAGTTGTGAATTTAGTCATTATAGTCTAATTTGGTCGATGATAATCTCTGTATTTTCGGATTTCAACTTCCATATCCTGACCCAAACATTAAATAATGATTTAATACATTAAAAGATAATATACTTCCTTTGTTCCAATAAAATGTGACAATTGAAATTTCGAATTTAATTTTTTAATTTTAATCTCAATTAATTTAAATATTTAATTAATTGATACTTAAATTGTAATATATATATATATATATATCTAAATTTTAGTTTTAATTTTAATTTTAATAATAAAAATTTTTATTACTAAACTTTGACTAGATTTGAGAAAACCCAAATAAGATTCCAAGGCATAGAGCAAAACACGTATACTATTTTAATATATAAGGATTTTTTAAATTTCATATATGAAAATTTTTAAATATCTTTATTTATTTATTTTTATTTAAATATAATTTAAGAACATGTGATAATTTTTTATGTTGTAATAATTTTACTTATTTTCATCGATTTGTAAATATTAGCTTTGACACATATTTGATAATTTGGTCTTAGATTCCACAAGTTCTAGAATTCCTCATGAATTGGATAACAATTCAATTTTTACCATCTTTTCACTTAAATTCCACTTGGATCAACCTATTTTATTATATTAATATTTTTATATATTTTGCTAAATTTTATTCTCATTCAAGTTTTACGTCCCCATCATCTATAGCCGTTTTTTAGATTTATCATGCACGGTCAGATTTGAATATTATTTTGGTTCTCAACTTAATGGTGCTTCGTAATGGTTAATTCTAAGGTTTTTAGAATTAGATTGGTCGTTGAACTGGTCATGTCACGATTTTGACCAGTCCAACCAATTTCTTACGATTTAATTAAATGAATCATTAAAAAATTCATAAAAAATAAAAATTGATAACTTAACTGATTCTTGATTTGACAGGTCAATCTGGATCAAACAACCTTGGTTAATTTTGATTATAGATGTTCTTATGTATTTTATAGTAGTCACAATTGTAATTATACTTGTAACTTTAAAAAAAAAAATAGTCGATATGAGCTAAACTGGAGTGTAAATGAAACATTGGAGTGTAAATTACAATTTTACTATAAACTCGAATTTAAATAACTTAATTATGTCTCGAATTTCTATCCATCATCGAGTTCAACTCAACTTAATTAAACCTTTAAATCAAACTAAATTTACAAAATCTTATCAATAATCCCACCCTTAAACAAGTCCGACCCTACCTAAGCTCATTATCTTTAGTACATAATAAAAAAACGAACCTTTAATCATATAATAATTTATTTATAGAAAATCTACAAATCAATTACCCCACTTCGTAAATGGCTGATTACGATTCCCCTCCCAATTGGTTTGAAAAGGATGATATAATTACTTTTCAACGTCGTCGTTTTCCTTTCTTTACGTTTCTAGAGTTGCAACTTTTAGTAAAAATCCAATAAATCAGTCAAAATTGGACTAAGAAATTTTCATGATTATGGCATTTCAGAATTAATGCATGTTAGAATAAATTTTGATAACATCAACAATGTTTGATTTCTTTAATCACATTTGGAATTCAACTATATTACGTGTTATTTATTTATATATATATATATATATATGTGTGTGTGTGTGTCACAATGGGTGGAACCCAATCTTTTGGCCTAATTGTATTGACTCATGAAAGTTTATGTAAGTTTATGTAATTGAATTTTTTGTTTAAAATTTTGAGGGTATAAATATAATTACAAAATTAATGCATTCCACATGTGTAAGGTGAATCTGTCCTTAAACACGTGGTTAGATTTAAACTAAATTAAACTTGGATATGAGCTATATTTGGTATGATTTACGTAGGGTGAGGCTTGAACCTAAATATACTTAAGATCTAAATGTCGTAGCCTCATTAAACAAGAGTTTGAGCGAAATAATTCTAGTTGTGGTCCTTTGCTATACTCAAATTTTATGATTTAATTCTTGTATTTTAATTTAACATAATTTAATTCATCTATATACGATATCATTAATTAGTCCAAATAGATAACATTATTAAAAATTCTAATTAATATTCTAAAGTTTTCATGAATCGTAAGATTTGTATCGACCTTTTAATCTAATAAATGTATCATTTTCAGAAATCGAGATTTGTTGTACGTATTAAGTCTAAAATTATAAACATATACAATAAAAAATGACGAAATTAGAATTCAAGGCTTTTAACGTGGATAATAATCTTATCATTTGCAACCGTGCATTTAGTCGTAGCTCAAAACTTGAGGTGCAAAATCACTCAATAATTGCAGTAGAAATTAATTAGTCACCACTTTGAATTGTATAAATATTCGATAAAATATTATGTTGAATTTTTTAGAAAATATTTATGTATGATTGATAATTATAAAAATTATATATCATGTGATTTATAAAATATAAAATAAACATAAGATATAATTTAGATTAAAATATTTTTTTGATAGAATCAAGAGAATACAAGTTTTAAGCAAATAATGTCGATTGAATCTTAGTTTAATAGGTATGGTTGTTGTTGCCAATGCAGGAGGACGTGGGTTTGAGTGCGCATTATCCTCCTATTTATGGGTTGGGAAGAGGCTATAAGTAATTCTAAGTATTGTGTCAAAAAGAGCAAATATGATCAGAACATATAAAGAGCAAATATGGGTTGGGTGACCCGTGCAATAAGGGCGATGTGACTATAATGGCTCATAAATGTGAATGTAACCCCCAAAAAAAAAGGAATAAATATTTAAATTATTCATAAATTTTGATTTAATATATAACGTTATATATAAACTTTGGTTTCGTATGGTTTTATATATGAATTTTTTATTTCATTTAATTATCACAAATCGCTAATAAACTTATCAAATCAGTATTATTTTACGTCGATATGTTACATATACAAACAACTATCCAAAATGAAAATAAATATTTGTATTCATTTCTTTAATTGTGTACAGTCGAATCAAAATCAAAGTTTCATGTATGCATATTAACCAAAATTTAAATTTCATGTGTATAATTGCACCAGTTCATGTTCAAATTGCACATTGAACCAAAGTTCATGTATATATTTGATATTTATTATAAAAATATATAATCAAGTATCACTAAACTACAGATTATATATTGGTCTATTTTAAAAAAACAAAGGATAAATTGATTTAAACAACATAATTTAACAAAAGCACTATTTTGTTCATTCACTTAACGGATATGACCAGTTTATCCTTTTTTTTTTTAGTATACGGGTCAAAATCCAATCTAGAAAACTATTATATCACTTTTACCCAAAGAAACATAAATTTAAAAATATATATTATAATAAATTAATATGTAAATACTTCTACATATATAAAATATCTAGAAATTATTAATATTATCTTATATTACATATGTGTTAGTGTATCTATATTAAAATTATGTTACTTATAATATTATTTTACAAAAATAAATTTAAAAAACGATAATAAAAAAAGTAAAGCAGGTGAAACATCAACATTTATGAAAATAAGAATAATTATAATATTTCAAAAGCTATATTAAATCAAATGAGACAAAATGAAAAAAATTATGTATTTATATAAATTTAATACATTAAATTTTATTATTTTATAAAAATTAATTCAATAATGTGTCGTATCAAGGTTGACTATTCATTTTAACAAGGTCTTTAAAGCAAATTTAATTTTTATAATAATTAATTATTTAATGTATTTAACATTAAAATATATGTTAGAAAAAATTAAAATACTTTTTACAACTTGCAATAAATTTAATATACTGTTAGCATATTCGTTGTATTTGGCTGATGATTTAAACATGTATTAATTAATGATTATTGAAATATGAAAAATATATATTTTTGCATTTATTTAATATCATTATTTTATTTATAAAAATATTTAATTTTTAGTTAATTAATTAAGTGAGTTGATATAATTTGACTGGCCATATTAACTTTCAATGAAAATTTATATATATATATATATATATTTGTGAATTAAAATAAATTTACGTGGAAAAATATTGAGGGACACAAAACCCTCTTTCATTGTCTGGAACGAGAAAGTCTAACGCTTTCTTTGGAGGGATCTCAAACAGATGAAGATTCACTGTATTTGTGAAAACCAATTTAATTATGTAATCCGCGCTTTGATTATGCTCCCTAGAAATATGTCTTAATAACCATTGACCTTCTTGAGACAATATGCTGTGTATTCTTCCAATCAGAGTAGAATTTAAAGTCTTCGAAGCACTTTCATGTGTAGCTTTAACAACTTCCAGACTATCTGATTGAATAACTACCTTATCATGGCTTCTTCGTTGGGCGAGTTTTAGACCATCTAAAATGCCCAAAAGTTCTACATCAAAGACCAAGCAAGTCCCTAGAAATCAGTTATAACCAGGGATCCAATCACCATTCTCATCTCGCATAACTCCCCCAGCAAATGCACATCCTGATTCCAATTGAACGGCACCATTGGTATTGAGAAAAATCCAACCCTTACTAGTAATATAAAAATATAAATACTTATGTTAATAATTTTTTACAGAGAATTTATTTTTATCAAATTTCTAAATATCAGTTGTATTTGAATTTGGCCACCACCTTTTTTTAATTAACATCCTATTAATGATACTTTTTAAGATTATACAATTACAAAGTGTACTTAAATGATTCTTAGTATTGCATCATATGCAAATTAGACCTTATACCTACTTAATTTTTTAATTGAATAGAAAATTTTAAGATCTTTGGATATTTCAAATATGATATAATTGAGATAATGTATATAACTTTTTTTAATTTTATTTGTCATTTTCATATATTATGTTTGTAATATTAATTAAATGTTGTTTATAATATTATTAGATTTTTTATCGTGCAATGCACGGACTTACCTAGGATATAAAGTAATCATAATCTTAAGAATTACGGATATCTGTCAAAATTTGAATCTATTAATAAGTTATTTAATAAGTAAATTTAAATTATTTATTGATTTTGATTATAATTATAAAACAATTAATGCACCTTTAATTAATAAGAGTGTAAATTAGTATTTATATATAGATGTACGGGTTTATTGAATTTAAATTAAAAGATATATTTAATTAATTCATATTTTTTTAAATATAAAATATTTACACATATAAATATTTAATTAATTCATATTAGAGCATTGTATCGGAATCACTGCCATTTATTTGCAAAATCTTAGTATTAGTATTGTATTAGAATCATCACCATTTATATAAATAATATATAAATAACTTTTAACTATAAGCTATCTCTCATGAATTTCTTCAAAGAAAACTCAAAAAGCTTATGAAAATAGTAAAGAAATTGGCATTATAGTAAGTAATTGACACTTGTTTATAGATATCGAGTGTTCTCTAGTCAATTTAAGAATAAAACTAACTTTTAATAAAATAATGAAGAAATTACAACTTATTTATAGGATAAGTGTGAGCATTGAGTTTTCTCTAGCCAATGTAGGATTAAGTTTAACTTTTAAGGGATTAAAATTAATTTCTAATGAAAATAGTGAAAAAGTGAGTTATGAGAGTATTCTCTAGTCAATATGGGATTAAAATTAACTTTTTAAGAAAGAAGTGTGCTATGGAAGTATTATATAGCCAATTTGGAATTAAAATGAACTTTTTAATGAAAATAGTGAAGAAATTGTCACTTATATAAGGTAACTGTTAAATGTGGGAGTGCTCTCTAGTCAACGTAGACTTAAATAACTTTTTAATAAAAAATGTGAAGAAATTTATACTTATTTATAGGGTAAGTGTGAGCATAGGAGCATTTTCTAGCCAATGTGGGATTAATGTTAACTTTTTAAGGATAAAAACAAAATTAGACCTTCACATCAACATTAGGTCTTAGACATATATATATATATATATATATATATATATATATATATTTCAATTTTTCCATTAGTCTCGTGCTATGCGAAGTTATGGATTTAATCGTTATATTCTAATTTGGTCTTTTTTAATTTTTGTAATTTTCAAATTTTGAAATTTCAGTTCTTACTAAACTATAGCGGTAAAATTCATTAAGTTAAATTGTGATGTTTTCAAAATCTTATGTGATAAACATATTATCACAATATCAGCATGATATTTTCATATAATATTTGCATAAACATTTTAGTTAATGTATTTAACGATTATAGTTTGAATTAAGATCGAACTTCTAAATTAGAAAAGTACAAAACTAAAATTGATCAAATTGGAGAATAAAACTAAATTCACAATTAATATAAAGTATGGAACTAATAATAAAATTTGACCTAATGGATCTAATTGCTATTGCTTTAGGTCATGATTGACAATTCAAAATTTAAAAAGTACACAGACTAAAATCGACCAAATTAGAGCATAAGGACTAAATTTGCAACTTATGCATAGTATAAGGATTAATAAAGGATTTAACCTTTCATATGTATACCCACATTGCCGCCTTTTATTTTTGTAAGTCTATTAAACTGATGCAATACTATGGCTGAGGACTTGGAGACTTTTCCCAAATTCCATGAAATCATGGAACGTTTCATAGACAAGTGGCATACATGATTCACTCTTTTTTGGATAATTTCCAGTAGTTCAATAGCAAGTGGCCTATTGTGAGAAATCATGTCAATTTCTCAATTTTGTTTATAAAATTAAAATATATATTATTATTATTACATAAAATCCAAACTTGTAAGATAATATATACACATATTGTATATCTAATGTTTAAAAGTGTACCAAAATGACAATTAAAACAAACATATGTTGCCACTATGTACCAAATTACATTGTCAAGTGTATAGTTTTTGGTCCACTCTTACAATATTGCTTTGATAATCATGTGAAGTCACTCATTTGATATTTGGCACATCATATCATGTCTATACTACTTTTTTTAACTAGCCATTTGCTAGTTATGTCCCAAGTGGGAATGAGTCAAATTCAGTGAGTCATTTATTACTAAACAATCTCAACTAGGTTAATTAAATTTAATAAATTCTAAAAAATAAGTATTAAATGTTGAATTTGTATTAAAAAATTGTTTATATTACTAAAAAAATTAAGTCCAATATGTTCAGACGTATGTTTCCTTACTTTTGTTAAAAGATACTATCGTTAGATTTCATCGTGGATTATCTCATTAGAAAAGTTATCTCATCGGACCCAAGACCACCTCGCTAGTGATATCACTTTGCTTTGACTTAAGGACACGTCAATCAATCACTCCTGCAAGATGGATGCCACTTGTCATCTACATTTTCTGTAACCGAATCGCGTCAAGTCATATAATTGATCTAACAACGGAACCACTAAATGATAAGTCTACCAATTAGTAGAGGACACGTGGCTCATAGTATTTAACCTCATATACCTCTCTAAACTTTATAGTGTGAGAGGATCTACACACACTCTAGGCTCTCTCTCATGGCTACGAGCATGCTATATTTGAATTGTAATGAGGTTACATGATAAAAGAACATAGTAAAATAATCAAAATGTTTAATATTAAATGACACGAAAAATAATATTTATGAACAATTTTTAAAATTTACATAAAATTGTTAATATGTCATCATTTTATTAAACATAATTATATTGAATATGACTATAATTATTGACAAAAAATTAACACATTCAATATGAATATCTCAATATTAAAACTATTTCAATATAATGAAATCTAAAATAATTTTAAATTTTGCATTTTCAAAAAAATTAAAATAATTTTAATATGATACATTTAGTGATGAATTTCATATTGAATCTCATCCTTAGATTTATGATAAAATAAAAGGGTAAATTTTTTTACATATATGATTATCTAAATAAACAAATAATTTACATATAATTTTGTCAATTTCAATTTCATGTCATAAAAATTGACATCTAACTATAAAGATTCTTTCTACGAACTATAAGGACTTATATAAATAAATTATTATAGTTTTTTGACCTTTTAATATATAAACCACTCAATAATATATTTTCTCTTTATCCGTTAGCTTTTCTTACTTAAACCAATATTTTTTTAAACAGTCTCATTATATGTTTCGATAATATCTATTCTTTTGATACAATGTCTAGAACTATGCATAACCCTTCCCTAACCCATAAATAGAAAGATAATGCATTTCAAAGCACTCAAACCTACGTCATCCTGTATTGATAAAAATGTCTATGCCAATCGAACTTAATTATCCTTATCACACCAATAATTTCCATAACTTAATTGGCATAAATTATGGTTACTGAACGAATGAATTAACCTTAATAATATCGTATGATTTCTACCAGTTTAATGTTTGATTTGAATAGAGCGATGGTCAAAACTTTTATCATATATCTATCTGATATGAGTTCAAATCGTGTTATCCTTATTTTTTATTAGTAATGTGTAGAAAAACTTTATAAGATAATGCATGTTTATAATATTTCTCATATTCAAGAAGTGTGACAAAATGACAAATAAAACAAAACAAACATGATGCAATCAATATAGGATTTTTGGTTAGATTATGTGGATGTTGCCATCATATCAAAACATATGGTGCCACTATGTATCAAATTATATTATTAAATGTATAATTTTCGGTCCAATCTTACAATAATGTTTTAAAAAATATTTGAAGTCACCCACATTTTGATGTAATCCACGATATTTTTCTTAACTAACCATATGGTAATTATACCCAACGTGTGAATGAGTCAAATTTAATGTGTCATACATAGTATCTTAATTAGATTAATTGATTTTAATAAATGAATGTTAAACCTATTAATAATAAAATTTTATTAAAATTGTTTATATTACTTAAAATGTAAGTCCAATATGTTCATACATAAATTGCAATTTACTAGAGCTCCTCCAATTTATCAAGGTCAAAATTCAAGGTGCTCGAAAGCTCTTCAAGACAAGAATCCCATAAGAAAAAATCAAAGTTGGACTAGTAGTATTTTAATAGTTAAATTTTATAAATTTTTTAATTAATTTGGTATTTTATCATATTGATTAAAATATTGTTTATATTAATATATATTTAATATTTTCATTTATTAAAAATATTTATTTTAATATTTTAGTGTATTTTATGTATTATATATTTTTAAAATTTTTATAAAACATTAATACATGCAAGTCAGATCAGACTCGAGTTTAATATTTTTAATCTAGGTCAAATTTTTCTAGCCAAACCCAAGCTTAGAAAACAAACATAAAATTTTATATCTACTTAACCCGAATCTGACCCAACTCGATTCATGATCAGATCTAACATTCACTAGGTTAACCCCAAGTATGACAAAAATATATGGTGTTATGACACAATAATAAAGTATGCGTTGAATCTTTTAAGGTCATTTTAGAAGAATATTTATTTTTAATATAGTACATTTAATTTTTTATCTCATATTATAATATTTAATCCCACTATCACTACAACCACGAATAAATGTACCGTGACACAAATGGCCCTATTTCCGCACAGCTTTTAGAATCAGCAGAAATAGACTTAGTGGGCAAAATAATAATTTACTATTTTTCTAGAAACAAAGAAGCAAACTTAAAATTCAACTAATGGTTTTGTTTCTAGAAGACATTTCCGCGTTTGTGTACGAACTTCTGGAGCATTTAAAAAGACAAGTATGCCCTCCCGAGTGTTTGACAGCCCAACGCATCATCTGGGTTGCCACATGGCGTTTAACCCAATATTGCTTCTAGAACTTTCGTGAACAAATTAGATTACTCAACCTTCGCGATGCGTTTGAATAGTTTTGTTGGATAGTGACAATTATTTTCCTATTTTCTGAATAATTAATTACATGCATTTATCCACAATTGAATAAAATTTCAATTGAAATATGTTTCAATTCGATTGGATAGGTGAATCAGACTAATTGAATTATGAATTAATCGAAATTTTAATTTCAAAAAATTATTAGATTGATTAAATTGGTATGGATAGATTAAAATGTACAAAAATATTGATTGAATTATACAATTAAATTAATTGAATCGAACATTTTTTATTTTCTATTATTTAATTGAACCAATTAGATCGATGAACCGATAACATGTCAATTCAACCATCAATTCAATTTTAAAACTTTACTCAATTGATATCGCTAGTATCGTTTTATTATAAGTTGCGAAGTTAAATAACATAATATTTCTTTAAATTAGGAGTAGTTTACTATCGAGTTAAAAATTATTATGAAAATTTTAATAATATTTACCAGTGTTGTCAAAAGATATTTTTAAAAGATGAAATGTTTACTTTAAACATGATAAATTAAAATTTAAAAAAATGAAAGATAAAAGGGCTTTTTCATTAAAATACTTTTACAAAAATTAATTTTTTTGCTTAAAGTTAAAATCTAAATTTAAATTAAATATGCTTGCTTATCATTCTATTTTGTTTAAAATTATGGTTTAAGTTGAAAAGTATTTTAAATCGAAAAATAAAACTTTAGGGTTTTAAATGTATAGAGTGTCTAAATTATTTAGCCTTTAAAACCCTCGAGTTTGGTTCAAACATTATTAAATTGATTGAGCTAATTGAATTTGAGTATAATGCTTAACTCGAGTAACTTGTAAATTTATTTATGATTTTTTTTACTTTTTACTTTTAATCATATTAATTTTTAAGGTAAACTACATTCAATGTCACTAAATTATTGGTTAGTTTAAGTTTTGGTTATTTAATTTTAAAAGTTACAAAATGGTCATTGAACTATTTAAAAGTTTTCATTTAAGTCATTGAACTATTCGATCAATATCCATTTTGTAACTTTTTGAAGTTGAGTTAGCAAAACATAAACTTATAAATAGTTTAGTGACCTTTAGGTGTAGTTGACCTATTTTTATTATAATTAGAGTAAAAATAAATGAATCTAGATGTCACATGCTTAGAACATACACGACCTTAAACTAAA
The DNA here is from genome assembly GCF_025698485.1 of Gossypium arboreum. Lineage (NCBI taxonomy): Eukaryota > Viridiplantae > Streptophyta > Magnoliopsida > Malvales > Malvaceae > Gossypium > Gossypium arboreum. Next base: position 122,023,034 of record NC_069070.1, on the reverse strand, counting down.
ACAACTAACGATGATCAATGACAAGTTGTGTCATTGAACTCATTTTGAGTGAGTAAAAACCTAATCGAGTGAATTCAAGTAACTTTTTTTTTCAAATTAAGTTCAAATTTTTATCTAAGGTTGAACCTAAATATATCAAGTCAAAAATTGGTAGCCTAATACTTGAATAAATCTTTAAATAACATATTTTCTTCCTTTTTACACAATAACCATTGATAAATGATATGAATAAGAGAATTTCTTAAAACAATAAATGATTAACATATCAAAATTTACAACTTTAATTGTATAAAAAATTAATAACTTCAAATTACTTACTCAGCCCTGTATAATATAAACAACACTATAAATCATTATCAAGTCTAACAAAAAAAATTAAAATCTTAATTAATTTTGAAGTGATTAATCTACCTAACCTCTACCCTTTTTCTAATTAATTCACTTTGAAAATGATATTCTATATATAATTAGAGAGAAAAATGAAGTTGTTTGAGATCGAACTCAAGCTCTTATGCGTATAACATAATGCTCTTATCATTAAGCCAAAAAACTCGAACTCAATTTAGTAATTATCAGCTTAATTCAAGCTTAGTAATACTCGGCTCAAACGACTATCAAGTCGGATTGAACTTTTCATTTTTAATATATATATTAAATATTTTTTATATTGTTGAATTACATTATTGCCCTAAATATATTATTGACCTTAAGCTTAATTATCAAGTTGAGATCAAGCTCGAGCATAAATACGAATATTGATAAACAAGTTTAGTGTGCCTTTGGATGGGCTGTGGTTGTGGTGCGATGAAATATTTTATTTCATAGCTACAATAATTAATTTCATTGCAACTGCTGTTTTTAACATTACCGGAGGTAAACGCACCGTCCACCCACAGACACACTTAATCAAGCTCAAGTAACTTGATTATATATTGAGTCAAGTTCGATCTCAAAAATAGATGTTTGGTTAAGCTCAAATCAAGTATCAAATTTCGAATTTTAAATCGAATTTAAATTCAAACTTATCAACATTCGAATTCGGCTCAACTCAATTGCACCCTTAATTTCTACTGCAGTAGTTAGTCCACTATAAATATGATATTTTAATCTAAATTATCTTTTTTATATTAGTCCACAAGCTGGTCCTGTCCTTGTTTAATGCAATAAAGTTGAACCGTAACTTAAGATAACGTTAACCATATCATATATTATCCCATTATTTAATTTAATCAATAAGTCGGTCCATTTCCTACACAAAATAACAGTAAACCTTAGCCTATACGATTTAATTTGTTGTAGATAAGATTTGATACAGCTAATCATTTTTTAATTAACTTTACATAACATTTCAAAGCTAATAACCCAATTTTCTACAGTGTTTAATACAACAATAATGTGCTTTAATTTGAGTTAATTGCACCAATCACCACTAATTTATAACTTTTATTATACATTAATCTCTAAATTTTAAAACGTTTTAATTATATCTCTAAATAATTAGCATTATATTAGTTAGGTAGTCCTTCTATTTTTAAACAGTTAATTTGACCATTAAATGACATGTAAAATTTTATGTGATATAATTTAAAATGAAAATTTTAAAGAAAAGTAAAATATTTCCACGTAACTTATAAAATTAAAAACTAAAAATAAAGCAAAATATTACCACATAAAATTTGATGTCTAATTTAAAATGATATTATTAATATAAAATCGATAGTTTGAGGATATAATTAGAATTTTATAAAATTTAAGGACTAATTTAAAATGAAAATCACAATTTAAAGATTTTTATAGTGGAATTAACTCTTTAAATTTTATAATCGCAGTTAATTGAAATTTGATTAATTAAATATTAACTGTTAATTTCAATCGCTTATGGATTTTGGTTCTTTGAAATGATGGAAGGGTGGATCCATTTTTTTAACAATTTCGATCACTTTTTCTTTTCACCAATTATAATTAAATGATTAATTTAATTTAATTAAATTTAGTATAAATTTAACCACATCAAATGACATATAGTCAGTTGAAAGTCATTTCACCTAGCATTAATTTTTAATTAACCTTAATTAATTAAATAATGTTGTCTTTTATAAGTAGATAATATAAAAGATAGTGGTGAAAGCAATTTTGTTGATTCCAAAATTAAATAGCAAATTCCTTCACTTGACTTGGGTTGCAACTTGTTAGTACATTAGAGGATTTAAATAAATAATTAAAAATTTTATTTTAATTATACTGTATCATTGTCAATTAAAATATTATTTTGTACTTTTAATATTTTATGAAAATAATTTTGAAATTAAAATAAAGTAAGTTAGTAAAACATGAGATAAGTTGAGACTAAACAATATGATGTGATATAATTTTAATATGTGGATCAATTCTTTCATAATATAATTTTAAAATAAATAATAAACAAGAAATAAAATAAATTTATTTGCATATAATTACTATGATAAAATATATAAATAATTCAGAATCAAACTATTATGGGTCATAAACACACGGAATTTTCTCTAAATTGAATTATGGTAATTAGTTATGCATAACATTAAATAAATTAATACATGACATAAACGCAACAGACAAATAATTAAAAAGTAACACGAAATGAAATGAACACATTATGAATAAATGGATATAATGAATAATGTCTCAAACTATGCAATATATATATATATATAAAGATAAAATCTTAAATTTAAACATAAAACTATTTTTATATAATCTAAAAATAAATGGATCAAATTTGAAATTAATGTTTTATTAGTAATATAAGAAGAGGAAACATACCCATTAAAATGGGGAAAGCCATGTCCTAAAAGAAAAACCAATGAAAGCTAATAACACGTTTGAAAAGGAGAAGTTTTTTACATTACTTATATATATATAGCCTATAGATATATATTGATATTGATGGAATTTAGTGTATCATTTTAACTTTATTGATATTTTTAAGCTTTAAATATAACTAAATTCCTAAACTTCAGTCCTTCAATTTTATTTCCTCGAATTTGATTCCAATTTTAGTCTCTCTATTTATTTAATTTGAAAATCGAAATCTATTTAATAACACCGTTAATGAAATTTTACAATAACATATACTCCAATTTAATAAAAGTTCTTGATAACACATTTAAATTTAATAAAATTTAAGTTAATAATTTTATTAATTGAAATTTAATTTTAAATCTATAAAGATTAAATTCAAAAATTAAAATTAAAGAGACTAATCTTTAAAATTTTAAAGAATACAAGGATTGAAAGCATAATTAGATCTTTTAAATAATTTTCATATAGACATGAAATAAATTATTAATTAATATAAATTTTAAATATTAAAATTATTAATTAATCCATTAACTTAATGTAAAAATTATATTTTATTTTTAAAAGTATAAGACATTTTAGAAACTGAATTAAAATATCAAAATCAAGTAGTGGTTGGTTTGTGATACCTATATAGGATGGTATTGAATGAAACAAACCAAATCACATCGAAACACAACGAAATTTTTTACAAAAACAAAAAAAAATTTAAACTGCTTGATACATATTTAAACTTAAAACCATACATATAGACATGCACGGTTAATAGGATGCTCCTCTCCCTATGGGGGGAGCTGCTACGCTGATACATAAAATCAATACTGAACGATACCGACACCAATGACGATACCATCTCTCAGTTAGAGATTCAATTATTAGCAAATATTACAAATAAAAGCAAGAATTCCAAAATGAAAAATACATTTTTAACTAATTTACTCATCTAAAGGGTGTAATTGAAGTATCGGTACTCGCAAGTTATTCAAATTTGACCTGAAAATTTTAAATTCAATTTAATAATTATCGAGTCAAACTTGTGTAACTCGAGCTATCAATCAAGTCGAATTCAAGCATTACAACACTCAGTTCGAACAACTCACGAGCTTAATCGAACTTTTCTTTTTAATATTTGTAATTATTAAATTACATTTTTACCCTTAATATATAAAAAGAACTAAAGTACAAATGAGCTTGAGCTTGGAAAAAAAAAAGAGCTTAATCAAACTCAAGTAGCCCGATTAAATCTAAAGCCAACTCGAACTTAGAAATTGATGTTCAATTGAGCTCAAGTCAAATATCAAGCCTCAAATTTCGAGTCAAACTCGACCTAACCGCTATTTAGATTCAACTCAGATTACACCCCTATTCTCAAATCCGTAACCTCCATGAACTTGTCGAAAGTATGCATGTCATTTCAACTTAATACTACATTATTAATGAAATTCTATTTACCAAAAACAAGAACCTTTTCATAATTCAACTGAGTTATAAACCTACAGGAATCACAAAGGATTCATTATTACTGCACGAACTAGCAAAAAAATGCACCAAAGGTTCATTATAAAAAATGTATTCATCAAAGCAATTGGAAGAAAAGCTAATCTGTTCTAACACTAACCTTTCACGATGACTTTAATCTTCTCCGAATGATATCAGGTACTTGAATTCAGAAACTGCTCGTAGGTTGACCCGTTTTCCACAAACACCTTCACCATTGTATCGATCATCTTCGTCATTGTTCTTTTAAATCTCTCGGAGCTACTGTTTTCGGTTTTATTAGGGTCTGTTACGCAATCTTTAACCAGAACGGAGCCGATAGCAGCACCCTCTTTATATGCTTCACAAGCCATGATAATGTCACGTGCATGGGAGCGAAAATGACCGGCGACAAAGTCCTCGAAATGCTGTTTCGGGAAACATGGTTCTAATTAGAGCAGAATGTATGTAAAATTTACTTAATACCGTGCATACAAAGAAAACCTGATTTTGCGTCACTTGTGCTAATTGGAAAATGGAAAAACAGAGCAATCCCAGATAAACAAACAGTGTAAATGCTTGTTCGAAACAAATAGATTGATCGCCATCATACAAACTCCGTGAAAGGGATGACAATAGAATCCCAGATAAACAAACTTCATGAAGTGAACTGAACTGAACTGAAATGAAATGATACCTGCGGCGGTCTTCTTAGAGTGTAAATCATTGTCTTCAAGGACAGAGCAAATGCATCCTCATTGTACTTCCTGGACCTCTTTTCACCTTCGGCCCCAACATACGAAATCTCGAAACCAGGCTCGTTAAAGAAGGGTTTAGCATTCAGAATCAGGGCTTGTATGGAAACCAAAACTTGTAGCATGGTTGATTGGCCTGGAACCCACATCTCAGTCTCTTCACCATGCCAAGTGCCCAAAAGGCTTAGGCATACTTTACCACAGCTATACAAATTTGGATTTAACCGGAGACCGCCGGAATAGTAATAAACCATCTGATCAGAAATTCCGGATATACATTAGACATGCTAAAATGCGCATGTACGTTGTAATACCCTAATATGTGCATTGTTGGGAAAAACACAATGTATGCAAAATGAACATACCGGTGGCTCATTAGGATATTTTGGAGGGAAGAAACAATCAAAGAAGAAAAGGCCATCATGGTATGGAGTACCAGAAGGTCCCATAATGACAGCTCTTAAAAGACCCATATTTGCTTCACAAACTCTCACATATATTGTTTCTGTGGAAGCACGGAGAAAGCGGACGAGTCATTTTAAACAAAATATTACCAGGAGATAGATGCAAAAAGTAGTAATTTTCTAACTTTTATAATCATAGAATGCATTTTCAAAAGGGAAGGGAATAACAAGAAGCCATCCTACAAAGTTTTAGATGCATAACGTTTAAAATGTCGTTCAGCTTACGAACTTGCACAGTTTTGGACTTTTGATAGTTAAGACTTGATTCTATATCAGTTAGTATCACAAGACACCATATATCACAAACACATTCATAAGAACTCACCTGGTAAGCCACTCTCCAGAATTTTCCACTCCTCTTGAATTCGCTTTGCATACTCCTTTGGATACTATTCAATAAGTGCAAAGATCAAATTATATAAGTAGTGACAATTTAGCATGACAGAGAAACAAGATGCAACCTCACCGTCTGTCCAGATGAGGTCAAGTTGCGGTAACGATGGCTTGAGAAAACATCCACAACATCAAAATGTTTGAAACTTCGAAAATTTTGCATTATATGTTCTTCATTTCTTTCTTTCTGTTCAAACCCTGACTCCCTTGGGACCATTACAGTACTGGTAGAAGCTGACTTCAGTCCATCATTAACATCTAATATTGCTTCCTTCTTGATTCCAAGTAGATTAAAGGAAGCCGCGACAGCCTTGAGTTGTTGTTGCATATCTTCAATTAAAGAAGAGTCTTTCAACAAGTTAAGTGAAGCCTCTACCCCCGGAGAAAGATCCACATTATCAAAATGGGATTGCATAATCCAGTAATCATCTTCATATAAGTATTCATGATTATCGCAATCATCAGAAACATCATCAGTGTAGTCATCATAATCCCCATCATCATAATTATATGACAAGTTAAACTCATAATTATCTTCGGACCCTGCTAAACTAACAGTATTTCCATGATCACTGCCTGAAGCATCCTGAAAAAAAGGGGAAGTAAATTCAATTAAAGGGAACTTGACGATATATAAATAAAAAGCAATGCTAACTGCTAAGGTAGCATGTTGCTTTCAAAAGTTGCAACCAAACACCTCCAATTGGTCTTCCCACTTCTTATCATAGCATATTATATTCTTTCCCTTGCTGTCCATGCTGGCTTTCTCAGAACCAACCGAAACCATCGTCGGATTTTCAATTTCTTTGATATCCATATCATCACAAAGAAGTACCTAACAACAATATGTTTCCTCAGCAAACAAATCGAACTACAAAAATAACAGTAGCGTCGGGAAACATAACAGCACCATAAGCTTACTCTATTCATGTATACATTTAAGTATGGGAGATGCTCTAATTAATTCCTATATATGTAGCTGTGCAACAAATATTCAACTGCTCTGGAGAACAAAGGTAAAACAGATACTTAAAAACTTGAACCATAAACCCTGCTTATATAATGCTAGACTTAAAGCATAACAAGAAGTTTCTAGTTTAGTCTTTTTGGGTACTAAAATGGAGAAAAAAAAATACCAAACATTCCAAAAAAAAAAAAAAAAGGAAACTAAGCTATGATAAGCTAAATCGCTAATGCATAAAATAGAATCACTTAAACCAAAAGCAGAAAGACAACGAAGAAGCTAATTTCTTGTTCTTTAACATCAAATGTTGTAATTCTTTGAACATATTATTATCAGATGCATATACATATATACAAATCTGAGTACGAGTAACATAACATGGATACGATGAAGCATTGCACGAAATAGAACTCGCAAAACAGAATAATAAAACAAAATCGAAGTAGAAATCATTTTCACAACGGGTAATATACTTATTTGCATTTTCTTTTTCATATAATTCTACAATTTTCCTATCAACCAAACAGAGACTTAAAAAGAATCCATTATGATATAATACTCTTTAAGAATTGCATGAGAAGCTAAGTTAGTAAACGAGATAGTGACAAACAAACAGAAAAACACAGAATTCCGATCAAAAACCGAAAATCAAAAGAAAAATAAAAAACAACACATTGATCAAAAACAGCGAAACAAGCTTCGATCTACTAAAAAATACACTTAAAATCAAACAAAAAAGCACGCAAAGTCCAAAAAAACAATCAAGATTTTGTTTGTTTTTTTCAAAATGAGGGAAAAGGAATATAACCTGCGCTTGCTTGAGTCGCTTTAGAGAGATCGCAGTATCGTCCCATAAAAAAGAATGAAATAAAATATTTAGAGCGAGAAATCCGTACGTGATTTTATTTCAAGGATTACCAGTATAACAATTTTTTTAAACTATAAGGGTTAATTTCAGTGAAAGTCCTTAAACTAACACTGAGATTCCAAATTGGTCCTTGAATTTCAAGATGTTGTGATCAAGTCCTAAGAGTATCAGTACTGTATTAATCGAGTCTTTTATTAGCATAATCGTTAGCTTAAGTGTTAAATGTAATTTGGATATGACCTAAAACACATTGATCAAATTATAAATTTATTTTATGAATAGTATGGCAGAATTTTGCCAACTCCAACTCCAACCCCAACCCAACCCAATATTGACTCTTAAAAACAATCGATCCTGAAATCAAACTTGAAATTTAATAGGAATTCGACTCTGACCTAAATTTAATTTAATTCTTCTTTTTTTTTTATATTGAAGTAAATAAGATTTTTTTATTTGGAAATAAGATTTTTTTTATTTAGACTTAAAAATTTAATATATATATATAAACAAATATATATTGGAATAGGAGCATTTTTGTAAATATATTAGATTAGGCAAGATGGATTTACCACAAACTCCACCCTACCCTAACTTAACTATTTTTTTTTTCACTTGACGTGACTCAACCCACATTAAACTCAATTTTAAAAAAAAAAAATCAACCCCAACAAATTGGGTTGGGCTGGTACCCATTTGATTCGGGGTTATTTATCATCCCTAGTGAATAGCTTAAATATTACGTGTTTAAAAAAAACAATATTAAACACAAGTGCTTGCAATTTGACTTTCATATTTAATACGAGATTTTTAATTTCAAATCTTAATATTTGTGAATCTTATTTAAATTTGTTATGAGATAATTTCATATATATTTTAATTATTAATTTGTTTATTTGTGCATTACAATAATTTAACTTTGATACTAGAAATATGAATGAATTATAATTTTATATTTAAAATTAAATTAAAATTTATTTAAAATCACAATTTAAATCGGTATGATTTAATTAAGCAAATAATAAGTGTATTTGGAAATTTATTTTAACGAAGGGAAGCTGGAGGCAAAGCTACTATGCGGCCGTTACCATTTTAAACGGGTTCGTTGTATCTATTGCGAGAAAGTAAAATCGAGAAAATCGATTAGATCAACTCAATCAATTTAGTGAATTTCATTTTTGGCCTTTTTCTGTTATGGGTTGGGCCTAGTGAATTTCATTTTTTGCCTTTTTCTGTTATGGGTTGGGCCTAGAGGGTTATTTTGGTTGATTATCGATTTTTAAATTTTCAAATTGTCCCGACAATAAAAAATAATTTAATTTAATATATTTTTAATTATTTATAATTTATAAAATAAATATATATTATTTAAGCTCAATAATTAAAGTTTGTTAACTAATCAATTTAAGTTGATTAAATTTTAACTCAATTGACATGATTATTGTTATCAATGCAAAAAGATGTGGGTTCAAGTTGTTCGTTATCCTTTTACTATTTTTCTTTTAACACATTATATTCAAGCTGCTCTTGAAATAGGTACATATGTTATACAACTTGATCAATGTGTTTTAAATATACTAAGCATCAGATCTAATCCGACACTTAATGCCTAAGTTGGTGGTTAGGGTAGCAAAGAAATCTAATCTATACGAAATTGCTTTTGATATATTTATAATTGACTCACATAGCTTTAGTAGCAACAAATCACTACTAACTCACATACCACAAACAAAGGCTACTCTTGTGATTAGAACCCACAATGTGAGTTATTAGAGTGAACACCCGATGTTGCTGAGCCAAGAGATGGAGTTCTTAATTAATACAATATTATTACGAGTAAACTATATCATTAGTTATTAAACTACGGGTAAATTTTCATTTTACTCGCTTAACTAAAAAAAGTTACAATTTGATCATTAAATTATTCAAAAGTTTTTATTTAAGTCATTGGACTTTTAAAATCAATGTTATATGGCTTTCTCTATTCGCACTGCCTACAACAATTGAAAGCTCTCTTTCCTCTTCTTTTCTATAGTTCATTTTTTTTCATGAAACAATTTTGAACGTCACGAATATACGAATCGAAATAATAAAATCAAATTATATTAAATTAAAAAATATATAAATTAAATATCAAATTTATTAATTTCATTTCACTAATGCATTCATACACTAAAGAATGTAAATGACCTTTCAATTCAATAACCAATGAAGTGAGAAACCAAAATAAGATTTTACAAATGGAGAAAACCAAACAATTATCTTAGGAAGGACCAAAGTGGTAACTTTCCCAAAATAAGGTTTTCAATTCCTTTAAACAATTAACAATTTAATCATTTAGCTCCATTTAGCCACACTTGATGTGACAAATAACTTAATTTCATATTTCATTTAAATTTCTACTTTACACAAATTTCATGTTCCATAAATGAAGATATCCTACTTTTCTTTATATAAAAATGATTAATATATCATTTGGTACTTGAGTTTAGCTTTAACGTTCAGTTAGGTACCTAAACATTTTTGTCCCAATTTAGCACATGAGTTAGGCTTCAATGTTCAATTTGATACCTAGACCAAACCATGTCATGCCAAATGAATGTTTGACACATGTACTGTAATAAAAGAATGTAGCAAAAATATCATGGACGCCCTTGTACTAAGAGTCGTATTGCATTTTGCGCTCTCTACTTAAAAAATAGACATATTAGTCTCCGTACTTTAGATTAAAGAGCGAATTGGCCATTCTATTAAAAATTCTATCCATTTAAGGTTAAAAATTGATCTCTATACACCAGCATAAGGTACATGTGTCATGCCATGTTAACTGTATGGTTATTTCGCTAACTACGTCAAATTTTAATAGTAGAAATCGATGAAATTTTAAACAAAAATTATTATTTTACTCTTTGGTCTGACATATAATGACTACTTTATCTATTTTTTGAGTAAAGAGGATAAAATGCAAATTGACTCCTAGTACAAGGGCCTCCATGACACTTTTACCTAAAAAACATAAGTACTTAATTGGAATAAAAAGAAAACTCAAGTACCAAAGTGAAACATTGAAATTAAATTTAGGTATTTAAGTGGGACAAAAAACTTATGTACTAAAGTGAATATTGAAGTCAAAATCAGGTAATAAATTGGGATAGAAAGAGCTCAAGTACTAAATTGAATACTAAACCAAACTTAGATAACAAACAATATATTAACCCAAAAAGAATTAAATCATTCACCATTGTTGTTCCTCACAAGTACATAGTAACCCAAAACGGCACAAACAACAGCCACGACGTTCCCTTCCGTCAACAAAGTCTTAAAAACGGAGCCCGCGATCTCTTTAGTAATCTTCTTCCCTTCAGCCACCAACGTCCGTTTTGGTTTCCCAAAGAAAGCAAGCAAAACGACCACCGTTATCCACGTCACCATAGTAGCCGGCACCGCCACAGCCACCGCCGCAGCCATAGAAATCAACCCAAAAACCCCACCGAGAAGGACGGAAGCATACAGGGCAGGCCAACCGGGTGATTGATACCGGCCTTGGTTTTGGTGGTACCAAGAAAGTATGGATTTGAGGAAATTCCATGAAGAATCTAAAAGGATAGCGTAAACTAATACGAAGAGGAATACCCATGTTCTTCTTTTGCTCATTATTTTCAAGAACAAGGTGTACGATGATGATGATGATGTCGGAGATGTGGATGGTTGTTCTTCGTGTTGTTGTTGATCCATGTTTGGGTTTTTTTTGGTGTTTTACGGTGGCTTGAGCTTTGATTTTGAGGTTGTTTTGGATCGGTTTTTGTTCCTTGTAGAGATGGAAAAAAAAAGCAGAGATTTTGTTAATAAAAGTATCCGTCACCTTTTAATAAAAAAATTTTACATAACCATCTCGTCAAATTTTTATTCATTTTATTATCAAAATTAAAATTTATCAAATATAATTATTTCATTATTTTTTAATAATAGAAATAGATAAATGTGATACATACAATAATTTACTCATTTCGATAAAAATGTGCAAAAGACAATTTTACTCCAACCAAATACGGGATTTCATAGCAGTTTTACCATATTAGATGGTCAAATTTTGGTTTTAGTCCTTTATTATGTTTGAATTTAAGATTTAGTCTCTATCCTTTTTCTTTTATTAGAGTAGGGATAAGAGTTGTATGAGGATTTGATCCCTGGATTTGGTGTCAACCAAGATTAAAATCGATGCAAATTCTTTTCACTATTATAATAATGGCTTCTGTATTTTAAATTTACATAATTTGATCAATTTATTTTTATAATGTTAGTAATTAATCTAAATAATTAATATATTTAATTATTTTAATTAACGATTTTTTTCTTTTATCGAGATAATTTTAGGGTTGTTAGAGAATCTGATCCTTGAATTTGGTGTCAATCAAAACTTGAAATCTTTGCAAGTTCTTTTTATTATTACAACGATGACTCGGTTAGCTAGTATTTGTATTTTAATTTGACATAATTTGATCACTAATTTTATGAATATTTTTAATTAATCCAAATAGTTTCTACTTTTAACTATTTTGATTGAAGCGCTCAAACCTTAAACGTAGAGGCTAAAATGCTAAAGCTCTTAACCTTCAACCACTAGAAAGAGAGTTTTAATTAAAATGATGACAAGAAATCGATGTTCTTTTAAAAAAATCTACATCGGTATTTTAATATAAATAGTTAATGGTGTTACTTATTTGAACTAATTTATAACATTATAAAAGAAGGGTGATTAAATTATAATAAATTTAAAAATAAAGATTAAATATCATATTTGAGTATAATGGAGGGACCAAAACTAGAATTTGACCTTAATAAGATTGAGTAGACGAGTTGACGGGGAATACCAAGCGCCATCCGTCAAAGATAGGGCAATTTAAGGGACTTGGCAGCACATTATTGGGCCGTGTAATGCACGTGCTTGGAAAACGGTCCAATCATTTGGTATGCTTCGAGTAAACGTATGTCTTGGACGAGAATGACAGTTGTGTTCTTTTTCAAAGTCTATTATTTGTAAGAGACCCACTTTTGGAACATAACGATTTGAATTCCGACCAGTCCCAGAAATATTTTATTAGCATAAATTTTGATTGGGTTAATAGTACTTTTAACCCCTAAATCTGATAATTAGATTCATTTTGGTATCTAAATTTAGTAATTAGATTCAATTTGGTCATTGATCTCAATCCCTCAAGATTTGACAACATAACACTTTAATATCATGCCAAATCATCAAATTTCTATATTTGTCAAGTTTAATAGCCGAAATAGACTTAATTACTAAGTTTAGATATCAAAGTGAAAAAAATATAAGTACTAAAATGAATCTAATTAACAAATTCAGGAAGTAAAATTTATATTAACCCCTTTTTGTAGCTTTAATTTATAACAACTTTAAAAGCTTGTAATAACTGGTTTCTTTGTCGGAAACTTTAAGCCCTTTACAACTTGTAGAATCTTCTTAGCTTCCTAGAAGCTCAGCAGTCTAAACAACTTTTCCACTTGTTGAAATATTCTTCATGACCAAGTCAAATGTGATCCAATCGGATGGCATCATATTTTTAAAAATTATTTTTAATCAAATTGAATTAAATTTAGATAATTAGATTAATAATTCGATACCATATTTGAATTTAAGTAAATAAAAATTATATATACTCGACATAAATTTACTTAATTTTGAAAATTATATCGCGTAAGAAGACAACTTGGTACTTACCTCTTTGTCTCTTTTTCGCGGTCTTTAGTTGTCGTCATCATGCTCCACTTTTTCATTTATATATGTTCTTCTTGGCATAATGCTTACAATTAACCATAGCCCCTATCTAATCTATAAATAAGAGGATAATACGCTTCAGCATACTTGAACCCGCGTCCTTCTATATTGACAATAATATCCATACTAATCGAGATAAAACTTTAGCTTCAAATTTAAACCTATTGTTTTGGACCGTCGAATCGAGCTCCGAAACTAGGTTTGACCAAATCTGGTAAGTTTTTATATTTTTGTTCTTCCCGTTTTGGGGTCAAATGGACCTAATAATTTGTATTCCCAAAGCAAACATGGGCGTAATTTCTCATATTGGGCTTAAGCTCGATTCAGCTTAAAGTGAAAGAAAAACAAAAATAAATAAATAAATAAATTAATTACATGAAACGACATTAAAATTAAAATAAAATAAATAAAATAAAGGCATAATATCAAATTCAGTTCTTAATGTTTATTTCTTTTATCATTTTAACTTTTATTTTTTTTCTAAATTTAACCCTCAAATATTTTAAAAGAGTTAAAATTAACCATTAGTATTTTGAAAAAAGTTAAATTGATTTTTATTAACGAAATAGAGTAAAATATTAAAATTTTAAATATGATAGCCCACATAATAATCTACATGTACTTTATACTATTTTTTTAAAAATTATGAACCTTTTATTTGTGTGAATTTGTTTGTTTTTTAAAAATATTTTTATAAATTTTAAATTATATATTGACGTATCATATAAGATAAATAGTGTAATGTCAGTATGAAAAGCAAGTGGACTGGTACAAGGGTTATCTCTCCAACATCTTAAAAAATAATATTTTAGTCATCATCTCTATTAAAGAAAAGCAATTAATTTTTTTGAAGAACTAATACTCAATTTTAACTTAAAAAAGGAGTAAGGATCAAATTGACAAAAAAATATAAACATTAGTATCTAAATTTATCATTATGCCTAAAATAAATGAAATAGTATTTTTAAAAGTTTCTATAGTACATTTACAAGCACAATATAAGTAAAATATTTATCATTTCGATGAAAATTAAGAATCAAATCAATAAAAAACATAACAAATGAAGAACCGATAAAATCCATACATTACATACCCATATGATGGAACTGAAGACTCAGTATCACAATTACATACTGTAAGAATCAAATTTAAGTCCCGTAAAGTTCAAACACATTAAATACTTGAACAAAACTACAATATAATTCAAATTTATTTCTTCAAAAACAATTTGTGGTCAAGTTTTATAATTATTCGATATACAAGTTAGCTTCATAAACGAGATTGAGATTTTGTCAATATTCTCAAGTTGTATTTTAATTTATAATTATTACATTAAACTTTTAGAAAAAAATCCCAACCGTCCATCACTAAATCACATTTAAAAAAAAAATTGAGGTAGTAATTACCTCCAAAAACTCAAAATTAAATCACTTTTATTCATTTTAAAAATTCAGGTATTAATTACCTGCCAAAAAACTCTGATAAAACGTAATCAACTCAAAATACGGCTCTTTGTATTTCAAATCTCTAAAACTTCTCACGCACGCAATCTCTCACCTATTTCATAATCATTCTAATCTAGGGTTCTTTCTTTACAATCTAAACTGTTCTTTCTTTTTCTTTTGATTGCCACTCGTTGTTGTTGTTATTATTCTCCACAATGACAGAAAGTGAAAAAACTACGCTTCTCACCGTAAAACATGAAATAGATAGTGATTCTGAAGCTAATGATCCCAACTATAAGCATGTCACTGATCGTAGAACTCTTCGTACTCGTTATCTCGCCGTTAAGAATCTTATTTTCGGTAATATTCATTTACTGTTTGTCTTTGTTTAGGAGTTCTCTTGTTTCTGTTTGGATCGCAAGAAAATGACGGGGAAATCAATGGAGTTTTTTTTTTTTTTTACTTTATTTGTGAACATATTCTTTTTTGGATGTAGGCTTTTTTTTTTTCTTGAAATAGAAAAAGCGCGGTTAAAATTTTTTTGAATATATTTTAAATTTGTATATATATATATATATATATAGTAAACGGTTACGCGTTTAGTTCAAATGAAAAAAAAGGAAAAAAGTAATTTGATTCTGATCCTTAGTTTCTTTATTTGCTGAATATATATTTCTAATGTGTTGTAATTTTGTTCGCAGATGAAAGAGATGATCTTTCTAGTATCGATTCTGCTAAATTCAAGTCGATTGTTAATGACTTAGAGAGCTTACATCAATTCGGTACTGTCCTCTGCATTTTCTATTATCTTTACGATATCTAGTTCGCCGAATCTTATTTTTTAGTTTTCCTCTGTTTTTTCATTGATTTGTAAAATTTCCAGTTCTGAAACCTAGAGAACAAATTGCTGACGCTGAGGCCCTTTTGGACATCACAAACACATTGCTTACCTCTGTCAAAGCAACAAACGGCGATGGGATTACGATATCGGATTTTGTCGACTCTCTTGTTAGAGACTTTGCGAAACAAAGCAGTAGACCGGACGGCAGAACCTTGATAGATTGGAAGAAGATTGGGATCGAATACTCAGATGCTTCGAGAAGCAGTCGTGGATGTCGTACCATGTATAGCAAATGTGATATTATGATTTTGCACTTTATAGTTTTTTCATAGTTGTATGTATTTATTGTTTTCATTATTTCAGGATTGGGCCTATGGATACACAAATGAAGCAAAGGAAAGCCAGACGAAAACGCGCCAGACTGGTAGAAAACGAGCAGCCTGCAGAGGTATGAATTGTTGTTTGAGGTGTGTAATCTTTGTTCATCACAATAATCGCTAAAGAAGCTTGCATTATTTGAAGAAAGATGGTTCATGTAGTTTTTCATTCTTTGTTGGCATTTCATGTAAAATATTGGTGGAGTTTGGTCTTTAATGCTAATCACTTTAGCACTGACATTCTTGTGTAACTATGTTAAAAAGAATTTGGATGTGAGTGTTGTGCTCGGTTGTGAATGTTACGAATATCGTCTAACACAGGCATCTTATGTTTCTCTAAGCTTTTCCATTTACTTGGAAGAGTCTTTCAGAGTCATACATAAGTGTCATACATAGATGCTTTAGAAATAAACAAGAGCTGAAAAAACATGGTTTGATGGTTGACGATGGTTCACCCGGAGACCAAGAGCCTTATAGATGAATGGGGGTTGGAGGTGTTCCTGACTATGGCGCTCTTGATGGATTCCAAGAGGAACTCCCCCTTTCTCTTGGGTTTTCCTTGTGTTGAGAATGTTAGTTCTTTTACTAGGTCATAGGGAAAGTTTATATGTAACCATTAAGTCTTTTGGGACAAGTGTGTACATAAGGGTCACGTGTATATCATGTTGAGCACATGTGTCCATAATCTTGAATCATTTGGTAAGGTGAGATCTCTCTGCACGGTTATTAACCTAGTTAGGGCTTCCAAGCATAATGGCGACATACAACAAAGTGTAACATATAAAAACACAACCTTTTTAGTTTTTACATTCATCTCATATAGTTCATTTCTTTTGGTCAAAATTATTGCAGGTTGATGATACGGATATAAAGAAGAAGACAAATACAGATATCAATATGGCAGCCATGTTTGACATTCTAAGGAAACACAGAATCGTGAGGCTCGAACAGTTGGTATTAAACAGGAACTCTTTTGCACAAACAGTGGAAAACATATTTGCATTATCATTTCTAGTCAAAGATGGTCGTGCTGATATTAAACTGGACGAAAAAGGCATTCATTTAGTCTGTAAGATACTTCTAAAATTTCAACTTATAGTCCCATTTCCAAAGCTTTTTGTTTATTATTCTATTTTAAGAATCTAACTTTTTCTATTCTATTAGCACCAAAGAATGCTCCTACTGCTACAGCAATAGCGTCAAAAGAAGTTGTTTACAATCACTTTGTTTTCAGATTTGACTTTAAGGATTGGAAGGTACTTTTGAGAATAAAATTACTATGGATGCGTGTCGAGTTGCATTTTGCTCATTTTATTTGGAAAATGATAAATTAGCTCCTCTACTTCAGATAAAAAAGTAAAATAATTTTCTGTTAAAATTTTTATCTATTTTTATCGTTAAAAATTAATCTATGTGCATTTGTAGCCTTGCTAAAAATAACTGATTTATTCTTTGATTTAACATATAAAAATTAAATTGTTCCTTTTATTTTTAATAAAAAGGTAAAATATAGCCTCGATTACTTTTACCTACTTTTGGATTTATATATTTTAGCTTTTAACTTATTCATTTTTGTTTGGTTGTGTTTCTTTTGTGCATTTCCACAGCTGATGAAAGATTATATTGAGGTTGGCCATGAACTGATGCCCCATAGGGATTAAAGTTGAAAGCATTACAGCAATTTTAACTTGCATATATGTAAGTCTTGTTCTACAAATCTTGACGCAAAATGTATTTAGAAACACCAATCTGAAAGCTAACTAGGATTCATGACTTTAATGGCATAGGTTGTTGGTGTTGTTTTTGTTTAATTGTATGGCTTACAACTGGGGCATAATTGGTTTAGTTCATAGGATAATTGTTGTCGATGCCAAGGCTTCTATAATATTCTCTGGGCTTTTTTGTTTGCTCCAGCTTTCTTTTAAGAAAGTTTAGTAATCTCTGGTATACTTTTGATGAAAAATAGTATGTAGAAGTTATATTTATAAAAAAATTATGTTAAAGAAATCGAGTTTTGATTAAAATTATATTTTTAAATTGAAATGGATTGTTTGGACTAAAAATCAGTCGTGATATTAGTATGGAGAAAATGACTAGATTACTTGATTTACGAACTGTTTAAAACCAATTAAATTAGACTATGAAACTGATTGAAGCAATTAAAATGGTAATTTAAACAATATATATATATTAATAAACGGATTAAAATTTTAAATTTAATAAAATACAATAACTAAATTCTATAAAATTATAGAGATTAGAAAGGGCTAAAATTCGGTCGGACCTTATTTTGTTAGCAATAGTGTTTATCTTTGTACATAGCTAAAAGTATTTTAACGGCCGATTAGACAATAGGCACCGGTGGTGTGGTGGTAGAATACAGGCTCGCTGGGTTCGATTCCTAGCTGGTGCAACTTCCTTCTAATATTTTCAAAGATTAAAAATGGTTAAAATTTGCTATTAGCCTTGTACTTTTTACAAATATCGTCTATTTGATCATTTTTAGTTTGTCTACTTTTGAATTGATCAATTCCTGTATTCAATCTGTAGTAGTTAAATCATTTAATTAAATTTAATTGTTAGTTTTGTACTATATTTACAATTGTAGAATTGATAAATATTCTCTAATTGGATCAATTCTAAATCTTATATATTTTTGAAATTTTAGTGTATGCATAAATGATAAAAATTAATCCATTAATTATATTTTAGTGAGTAATATTTGTGGATAACAAATTGGCGTGACATTATACATAGGATAATATGTTCGGTGTATCGATTTTAAAATCAGTAGAATTTAATGAATTTAACAATTTTCGTTCGGCAATAATTGAAATTTTAAAATTTGAAAAGTACTATAATTAAAGATGAACAAATTAATGTATAGAAATTAAATCTATAACTTTCACAAATTATAAGGATTAATAACAAAATTTAAAGAATAAAATTTTCACATCTTTAAAGTCAATTGCATGGATAAAAATAAGTATGGTTCTTGATCCAACCCAAAACGACTCTTATGGTAATTGATCCAACCCAAAACGACTCTTGTATATTTAGAAATAGGTCTTTATATTTTAATTTTAAAATTTAATCTTTTATTTTTGAATTTAAAGATTTAAATGAAACTATAATATTGTTAAAAATTTCATGTTAAATTTATTGGTTTGACATTCTAATTTTTTTAAAATTCTCATTTTGTAACCACATGACAAAAAAAGAAAAAAGAAAAAAGAAGAGCAATGTAATAGACTTAAATTTAACTAAGAATTTTAACGGTGTTGAGAATTCTAAATTTGAGACGAATGTAAAATGATCCGAACAACAATTCAAATTTGAAATCTTTTGAATCCAAAATGATTCGGAAAGTTTAAAATCAAAATGGACTAAAACCAACCGGATTAGTTGAACCCTTTTATTTATATTAATCAATAGGGGTAATACACTATTTAATTCCTGAACTTGATGACTTTTCTCAATTTAGTTTTTGAATATTTTTGGTCCACGTTAGTACTTGAATTTAATAATATGTTTTGGTCCATGTGATGACTTAGTATCTTGTGACGATGTAACACAATTTCAAATTGTCAAGTTATGATCAAAATTGGGTAAATTTGTCAATGACTAATGCTACCAAAAAAAAAGCACTAAATTAAAAAAAAAATCAAATTTAGGGACTAAGTGTTACCTTACCAATTTTTCGAGTGATAGAGACGAATTGGACCGGTCCAACTCGTAATTTAGTCCCCCGCCCCCCAAAAAAAAACCACATCTACTTAATTCATGTTGAAAAAATTGAGTTGCGTGCTTCTAGCTGATCCCCGAGGTTACTTACAATTGAATGACGAAATGGGGTAACATCAATCCATGCCCACCTTGGTTGGCGGCTTGAAAGAGTAACATTATGCCACCAGCATCTGTATGAGCGTCGAGACTTGATATTCCATGTCTTGCTTAGATTTTCTTATATGTTGCACCTTTAATGATTCCCATGTATTCGATGGATTATCTGTTTCATTTTCAGTTCTTTGTATAAGGGGCACCATTGGGCCTTAATTTTAAGTGCTATTGTGCATTGCTGCAAATGTTATTAAGCTAAGCAAGGAGCTACATCACAATCAAAGCAATAATATTGGGTTTTTATAAGGTACACCCCTACTTTGTTTGTTTGATTGTTTCTCTCATTTTGTGAAGAGATATCTCATTACAACCTTGTTCAAGATGTAGTTAATGCTGTTCTCAGTGCAGCTTTTCAAGGGATGTAGCTAGGTGAACATGGTCCTCAAGTTCAGGTTGCAGCAACCAAGGCTCTGTATAATGCCTTGGAGCTTTTGAAGAGATCAACTTTGAGAATGAGACGAGCCTTACATGCAAACCCTATTCAGTTTACATCAAATGCTGTAAAGGGCGATGAAGAGACTTTAGCTCTCCAAGCAATTGAGTTCTGGAGCTGTGTCTGTGGCAAAGAGATTGAACTTCAGGAGCTTGAGAGTCCTGAAAGTGGTGACTCTGGACCTTCCCATTCTGGTATTCCTAAGAAGGCTTTATTGTTGGAAACTTTACTGAAGCAGAAAGAGGATCAAGACCAGGATGATACAATCACAAACATATACATGGCTGGTGGAACTTGTCTCGTTCTTTTTGCCAGAACGGTTGGAGGTTTGATCTGGATATTAGTTGAATCTATTCTGTTTGAATTATTTTTCAAGTATAAAGTCCTCATATTTGTACTTAGAGCATATAATACTCAACTCTAAATTCTCTTATGAGAATTTAAACGGTAAATATTAAATGCATTTCAATTACACTTACACAAATAATTCTACAATGAACAAATAAAATACTCTCAATATGCTCTCATACAAATCCTATAGAAGCCTCGTAATACATGTAAGTGTTTAAGCTTGTTGAGATATTAGTGATTGAATACAATGCAACCCCTTAAAACCAGAAGCTACAAAATAGTAAAGGTAATATACTAATAAAGTCTAATAAAATGAGATATGATGGAGATTCAGTTTTCAAAACAAATCCATCATGCAATTTCGAAGGAATTTTCATAATTTAAGGGTTATAATTGTTGAATCTAGTTCAATATTTAAAAAAGAATTACGCATATATTCTAACCTGTGAGTTATTTGTAAACATAAAAATTACATATGTACACACTTTAGTGTATATTCAATAATTGCACATCTTTCTACCCAACATGCTCATCTTACTCTTTATTTTTTGATGGGATCTGTATAATTGAGGTTCCTTTATCTTAGGAAGTTGACCCAACATGCTGATTTTTATAATATACCAACTTTACACCAACTATCTCTAAATTAGATTAAAATATTCTGTATTGATGTTCTAAATTGAAGTAAGAAATTGGCTGTCTGCCCACCGGCAAATCAACTGAATGATTTCACATCTACACACGTTTTCATCATATTCACCATCATCTTTTAATTCTTTTTTTATTTTTTATTTTTCTGGCATCATGTGAACTTCCAACAGCTTCTCTCTGTTTCCCCCCCTTATATTCTAAATCTTTCATATAACTCCATAAGCTTCTTTCATTTATTCCTTGCTTCTATTTCCTGAAATTGTTCTACTCACTCTTCTAAAATCAACACCAGGTATGGGTAATATCTTCTCAATCTCACTTTCACTCGATCCCATCATTACCCGTTGCTGGGATTGTGCTACTGGACAGGCAAGTTATATATGCAACCTCGAAGATAACCTCCATGCCTTACAAACTGAACTAGCAGAACTGAAGGAGCTCAGGGGTGATCTGATGAGCAAGGTCAGAATTGCTGAAGACGAGCAGCAACTTAAGCGGCTAAACCAAGTTGAGGGTTGGCTTCAGAGGGCTGAAACTCTGATAGCCGATGCTGATAAACTGATTGTCCAAAGTCCTCAGCATGTTGAAAAGTTATGTATGGGAGGTTGTTGTTCCAGGCATCCCAGGTCCACCCACAAGTTCGGGAAGCAAATCGCCAGAATACTCCAAGAGGTGAAACACCTGAAGGAATTGAAAAGAGATTTCAGTGATGTGGCCAGCAAGCCACCACTTCCTTCCGCAACTCAACGACCTTCTGAGCCAACTGTGGGATTAGAGTCCAATTTCAATCATGTTTGGAGCAGTCTTCAAAAGGAACAAGTGGGAGTTATTGGCATATATGGCTTAGGAGGGGTTGGCAAGACAACCCTCCTAAACCAAATCAATAACAAATTCCATGATATGTCCCATGATTACCATGTCATTTGGGCAGTTGCATCACAAGATCAGCCAATTGAGAAAGTTCAGGACCAGATTGCCAAAAGAATAGGCTTGCTGGCCGAGGATAGGAAATCTATTGAAGAGAAAGCTGAAGACATCTTCAAGGTATTATGTAAAAAGAAGTTTGCACTGTTGTTGGATGATATATGGGAATGGTTTGATCTCACAAGAGCTGGGGTACCTCTTCCAACACAAGAAAATGGCTCTAAAGTCATTTTCACAACTCGTCGTCTTGACGTGTGCTGTCAAATGCAACCGAACATGGATAATAATATCAGAGTGGAATGTTTACCTCCAGGAGAAGCTTTGAAACTGTTCGAGGAGAAGGTTGGAGCAGAAACCCTTCAAATGCATCCAGATATTTGCAAGTTAGCTGAAGCGGTGGTTGAAGAGTGTGCAGGACTACCTCTCGCTCTCATTACAATTGGGCGAGCCATGGCATCCAAGAAGACCCCTCGAGAATGGGAATTTGCTATTGAAGCTTTAAGGCAATCAACAGCTTCTGCTTTCCCAAGGGTAGGGAAAGAGATGTATCCCAAGTTAAAATTCAGTTATGACTGTTTAGCTGATGAAAAAGTGAAATCGTGTTTCCTGTATTGTTCTTTATATCCAGAAGATCATATCATCGTAAAAGATGAACTAATACATTGTTGGATCGGGGATGGAATTTTGGACAAACATACCAATTTGAGCAGTGCCAGAAACGAGGGACATTTCATTATAGGTTCTCTTATTGAGGCATGCTTATTGGAGAAAGGAGCTAATAATAATGGTGTAAAGATGCACGACGTGATTCGTGACATGGCTTTGTGGATTGCTGGTGAATCTAAGAAGGTTTTTGTAAAATCAGGTGTTCGGTTAAAGGAACTACCGGAAGCTGATAAGTGGGAAGAGGCTATAAGAATGTCGTTGATGGATAATAAAATTGAAAATCTAACTGAGATATTGGCATGCCCCTATCTCCAAACTTTATTTCTTGGGAGGAATCCTTTGAAGGTGATCATCAATGATTTCTTTAATTTCATGCCGATGCTAAGGGTTCTGGACTTGTCCCACAATCCGCGTTTGGAAGAATTGTCAGTAGGAATTGCAAAGTTGGTTTCACTAGAACATCTCAATCTGTCATTTACAGGAATAAGAAAATTGCCAGTCGAATTGAAGGCCCTAGCAAAGCTAAAATATTTGAATTTGGAGTGGATAGGGAGTCTGAGTGTGATCCCACAACAACTTATATCTAGTTTCTCTAAGTTGCAAGTACTGAAAATGGAGGGATGTGGCTATGGATGTTCATTGGTTTTGGAGGAAATGGAGCATTTCAAATATTTGAATGTGTTGACCATTACTTTTAGAAGCGATTCAGAGTTGGGAAAAACTGTGGGGTTCAACAAGTTCTTTAGCCGTGCCATTGAAAGTGTAACCCTTGAAGATTTCAGAGATTCAAGATCATTGAATATTTTGGCTTTAACAAATGTGCAGCATCTGCAGAGATTATCACTTTCGCATTGTGAGGATCTAGAAGAAGTGAAGATCGAAAGTAACATAATTAAAGGTGCAGGATGCTTCCATAGACTTGGATTTGTATTCCTATTCGACTGCAATCAATTGAGGGATGTGAGTTGGGTAGTTTTTGCTCCACATTTGGAAGTATTAATGATACATGATTGCAAAAGTTTAGAAGAAATTATTAGTGAAGAAAAACTTGGTGAAGTCACTAAGTCGAAGGCAAATACAAACCTATTTTCTAAGCTCGAGGCTTTCTATCTATTTTCTTTGCCCAAAATGAAGACAATATACCGCCATGCTCTGCCTTTCCCGCAACTGGAGGAAATCATAATTCGAAAATGCCCAATGTTGAAGAAGCTCCCTTTAAACTCCAATAGTGCAAAAGGACAAAGGCTGGTCATTGAAGGAGAGGAGGGATGGTGGAAAGATGTAGAATGGGAGGATGAATCCACTCGAATTGCTTTTCTTCCCTCTTTTAAACCTCGGTAATCTACGAAATGTTGGATATTAATTAAGGCTGAAAGCCCTGATTGTATCATAGCATACCTCATTGTAAGTTTTATTTTGCCAGTCCCTAAATTACGTGTAGCTTGGTTCTTTGTTTTACACAATGACTTGTTCATTTACATAAAAAAAATGATTGAATTTAAGAGTATATTATGTTAAAAATTATAATTTTAAATATTACTCTTAACATAGTACATAATTTTCTTTTAATTTTCATAAAATAATACATGTTTTCATTAAAATGAGGTGCTCCATAATATAACATCAATTAAAAAAACCAGTCACATAATATAAATGCTAGAATATTGCAATATTTGTATATTAAAATTTATTAATACAATTTATTAACATTTTAAAATGTCTTTTCTCTTCTTGAATTTACATAATTGATCATATATGCATAAGCTAAAGACATACCATCATGGTTATTTTGGTAACAGGTTTAATTGTCAATCTCGCAAATTATATTTGAAATATATAATATTCTATATTTGAAATATATAATATTCAGTAACTTGTATAAACACAAAATTAGATCGAGATTCACCTATTAATAAATTAGACAAATTTGTGCCAATAATGCTTTGGTTTAATTTCAAATTCATACCATAATAACCTGCTAATTTTAGAGATTTGCTTTTAATGTTGATAATGTAATAGCAAATGGAGGCGAAAGCATCCATTTGGATAACAAAGAAATTATAGTACAAGGCTCTTGGAGCTTTCAATTATTGCTTTTTTATATTTGTGTTTGATGAATTATTAGGGCTACCCAACATGCTCATCTTAATAAAAATATGCTGGTTTTTATAATAAACCAACTTTACACCATCTATGACTAAAATTAAAATATGTTGTATCAATGTTCTAAATTGAAGTAAGAAATTGCCTGTCCTCCCACCAGCAAATCAACTCAATCATTTTCACATCTACACACGTTTTCATCATATTCATTATCATCTATTTATTATTTTATATATATATATTATGGCTTTGGCAATATCATCGAAGGAGAGGAGGGATGGTGGAAAGATGTAGAATGGGAGGATGAATCCACTAGAATTGCTTTTCTCCCTTCTTTCAAACCTTGTGTAATCTAAGAAATGTTGGATATTAATTAAGGCTTAAAGCCTTGATTGTATCATAGCATACCTAATTGTAAGTTCTATGTAGCTTGGTTCTTTGTTTTACGGACGTTTTTTTGTATGAATTTGAAAATATATTATGTTAATGAATTAAAATTTGAAGTATAACTTTCAACATATCACATCATTTTCTTTTAATTTTATAACTAAATATTTCCATAATTATAGTAAAATTAATTTTTTCTTATAAAAGTTGTTTTAGTTTGTATTTCGTATATATTTAAATATGAGATAATTTTTATAGGAGAGAAAATATGTTAAGTATAAATTTTGGAATTTAGAATTTTAAAAATTAAAATTTAAGTTTTAATAAGTTAATAAAATATAATTTATTTTCATTTATTATACATGTTCTCGTTAAAAACTTATCATGTAAGATTAGATACTAAATATTGAGAATTATATTATAATAAAAAATGGTCAATATGTTTTTATTAAAACTCATTAATACAAATTATTATCATTTTAAAATTTTTATGATTATAGTATATGATATTATGCAAGTATAATAATTAACATATTTTTTAATGATGTTTCAATGTTGAATTATGGTTATATGATTCAAATTTAAATATATATATATATATATATAATAATAATAAAAATTGAAGGCGAACTAAATGTATATCAACTTTTAATTTCATCCAATCTCGAGTTTTTAATTTGATACTGTAATTGTGACAAGAAGAATAAAAAAAAAGAATTCAAATGCACTTTAACACGTATTATCCTGAAATCTATTTGAACAAAACTTTAACCCTGACCAGCAATTACTTATGGTTTGATCATATTATAGAGTACTGAAATCTCTCATTTTTTACATCTATTTGTCATACCTACTTCCTTTCTATTTTGAATGTACACACCGGCTTCCAAGGTTGCCAACCAGATGAATGCAAAGGACTTGAAGTCTTTGTGTCTTGTTGTAAAATTCTACCATGTGAAATTTCACCTGAGTAAGATAAAACAAAGGAATTGTCTCATCTATAAATCAAACTCGAAATGATATTCACATCTATCAGTAGACAACATAACTTCTTTCCCCTTCTTCAGACCACATGCCTTAAGTCAGAAACATAACCATCGTAGTTACCTTCGGTAACAGGTTCCTCTATCAATCCAGTAGACTGCATTTCTAATATACAGACTTTAGGATTCCTTTATCAATAAGTTAGAAAGATTATCAAAGAAAGGCTAAAAGACAAAGAAGGAATACAAAGATTTAATCACTACAGCAAACTGATTAGTTAAATCTTGATCCTTATGTTTATTGGATATCTCTTCAATTGGTTCTTTGCCTTTGGACTGCTGTAGCTGTTTCCTTGACTCAGACTGATAAAAGTTCTATTACCTCTGAATATCTTTGACCATGATCAAGAGAACCAAAAGCTTTATCTTTTTTTCTATGAAAAGCAGCTTTAGTCAGCTCATCTTCATCATCGCTTTCAGTAGCTTTAGTCAACTCATCCTCATCCCCGTCACTTTCAGCTGTATTAGCATCTTCATCTTCATCATTCTCTCCATTATCTTCAGCTGCAAGTTCTTCCCACCTTGACATTATACCAGCATATTCATCCTTCTGGGATGCATCCATTTTTTACATCTATTTCTCTCATACAAGTGCCTACAATGCTCAACCTACTTCCTTTGCATTTTGAATCTAGACAATGAACTCAAATTCGAAGTACAAAACTTAACACGTTAGATAAAATTTTTAATTCAGAAGTAAAAAATTTAATAATATATTAAGTTGTTTTTAATTTACAATTGATAATATAAGATGTTTTGATAAGATGGAATAAATGTGTTAAATATAAGTTTAAAATCAAAATTTAGGTTTGAACATGTGCTGAAGAGCCTATTTTTTGACTTTTTGGTGTGCTGAGATCCTGCTGATTTTGGTTGTTTTCAAGACTTGGCTTTCCCCTTTTTAATTATTTAAAATTTAGAAGTTTAATTATTTATTTTTATAAATAATTTAATTAATGTTAAATAAATTAGAAAAGAGATTGTATATGAAAAGAGTAGGTATAACAAAAGCTTTCAACTGTTTATTTTAGTGTTGATAATGTAACAGCTAATGCAGGGCAAAGCATCCATTTGTATAACAAAGATGTTGAAGGCTCTTGGTGCTTTCAATTATTGCTTTTCTATATTTGTGTTTGATGAATTATTAGCAAGTTGTGAGTATTCTTTCTTGATGGGATCTGTATAATTGAGGTTCCTTTATCTTAGGAAGTTGACCCAACATGCTGATTTTTATAATATACCACCAACTATCACTAAATTAAAATATATTGTATTGATGTTCTAAATTGAAGCAAGAAATTGCCTGTCTTCCCACCAGGAAATCAACTCAAATCATTTTCACATCTACACAGGTTTTCATCATATTCACTGTCATCTTTTAATTCTTTTATATATATTTTTTATTTTTCTGGCATCATGTGAACTTCCAACGGCTTCTCTCTGTTTTCCCCCCTTATATTCTCAATCTTTCATATAACTCCATAAGCTTCTTTCATTTATTCCTTACTTCTATTTCCTGAAATTGTTCTACTCACTCTTCTAAAATCAAAACCAGGTATGGGTAATATCTTCTCAATCTCACTTTCACTCGATCCCATCATTAACCGTTGCTGGGATTGTGCTACTGGACAGGCAAGTTATATATGCAACCTCGAAGATAACCTCCACGCTTTTAAAAATGAAGTGGAAGAATTGAAGGCAATCAGGAGTGATCTGATGAGCAAGGTCAGAATTGCTGAAGATGAGCAGCAGCTTAAGCGGCTAGACCAAGTTGGTCTTTGGCTTTCGAGGGCTGAAACTTTTTTGATAAACGATGCTGATCAACTGATTGTCCAAAGTCCTCAGCATGTTGAAAAGTTATGTATGGGAGGTTGTTGTTCCAGGCATCCCAGGTCCACCCACAAGTTCGGCAAGCAAATCGACGGAATACTTCAAGAGGTGAAAGACCTGAAGGGAAAAGGAGATTTCAGTGATGTGGCCAGCAAGCCACCACTTCCTTCAGCAACTGAAAGACCTAGTGAGCCAACTGTGGGTTTAGAGTCCAATTTCAACAAGGTTTGGAGCTGTCTTCAAAAGGAACAAGTGGGAATTATTGGCATATATGGCTTAGGAGGGGTTGGCAAGACAACCCTCCTAAACCAAATCAATAACAAATTCCATGATACTACCCATGATTACCATGTCATTTGGGCAGTTGCATCGCAAGATCGGCCAATTGAGAGAGTCCAGGAGCAGATTGCCGAAAGAATAGGCCTTTCTAATAATGGTTGGAAATCTATTGATGAGAAAGCCGCGGACATCTTCAACGTCTTACGTAAAAAGAAGTTTGCATTGTTGTTAGATGATATATGGGAACGGTTTGATCTCACAAGAGCTGGGGTACCTCTTCCAACACAAGGAAATGGCTCTAAAGTCATTTTCACAACTCGTCGTCGTGATGTGTGCTGTCAAATGCAACCGAACATGGATAATAATATCAGAGTGGAATGTTTACCACCCGGAGAAGCTTTCAAACTGTTCGAGGAGAAGGTTGGATCAGAGACCCTTCGAATGCATCCAGATATTTGCAAGTTAGCTGAAGCGGTGGTTGATGAGTGTGCAGGACTACCTCTCGCTCTCGTTACAATTGGGCGGGCCATGGCATCCATGAAGACCCCTCCAGAGTGGGAATATGCTATTGAAGTTTTAAGGCAATCAGCAGCTTCTGTGTTCCCAGGGGTAGGGAAAGAGATGTATCCCAAGTTAAAATTCAGTTATGACTGTTTACCTAATGAAAGGTTCAGATCTTGTTTCTTGTATTGTTCTTTATATCCAGAAGATCATCCTATCGAAAAAGACCAACTAGTAGATTGTTGGATCGGGGAAGGACTTTTGGACGAGCATACCAATTTGAGGAATGCCAGAAACCAGGGACATTACATCATAGGTTCTCTTATTGATGCATGCTTATTGGAGAAAGGGCCTAGTAATGATAGTGTAAAGATGCACGATGTGATTCGTGACATGGCCTTGTGGATTGCTGGTGAATCTGAGAAGGAGAAGTTTTTTGTAAAATCAGGTGTTCAG
Source organism: Gossypium arboreum (assembly GCF_025698485.1). Lineage (NCBI taxonomy): Eukaryota > Viridiplantae > Streptophyta > Magnoliopsida > Malvales > Malvaceae > Gossypium > Gossypium arboreum. Next base: position 121,993,295 of record NC_069070.1, on the reverse strand, counting down.
TTAAAGGAACAACCAAAAGCTAATAAGTGGGAAGAGGTAATAAGAATATCGCTGATGGATAATCAAATTGAAAGTCTATATGAGATATTGGCATGCCCCAATCTGCAAACTTTATTTCTTGGAAGGAATCATTTGGAGGTGATCATCAGTGATTTTTTTAACTTCATGCCGATGCTAAGGGTTCTGGACTTGTCCCACAATAGTAATTTGAGAAAACTGTCGGCTGGAATTGCAAAGTTGGTTTCACTAGAACATCTCAATCTGTCATCGACAGGAATAAGAAAGCTGCCAGTCGAATTGAAGGCCCTAAAAGAGCTGAAATATTTGAATCTAGAGTGGACAAACCATCTAGAAATGATCCCACAACAACTTATATCCAGTTTCTCCAAGTTGCAAGTACTGAAAATGGAGGGATGTGACTGTGACTGTTCATTGGTTTTGGAGGAAATGAAGCATTTAAAATATTTGAATGTGTTGACCATTACTTTTAGAAGCGCTTCAGAGTTGGAAAAAGCTTTGGTGTTCAACAAGTTCTTCAGCTGTGCCATTGAACATGCAACCCTTCAACATTTCAGAGGTTCAAGATCATTGAATATTTTTGATTTAGCAAATTGGCAGCATCTAAAAAGTTTAATACTTTTGGGTTGTATGGATCTAGAAGTGAAGATCGAAAGTAACGTAGTTGAAGGTGCAGGATGCTTCCATAGCCTTCGATTTCTATACCTAGACGACTGCAATCAATTGAGGGATGCGAGTTGGGTAATTTTTGCTCCACTCTTGCAACAATTACTGATAAATGGCTGCAAAAATTTAGAAGTAGTTATTAGTGAAGAAAAACTTCGTGAAGTCACTAAGTACAAGGCAAATACAAACTTATTTTCTAAGCTCGAGGTTTTGAATCTATATTTTTTGCCCAAAATGAAGACAATATATTGCCATCCTCTGCCTTTTCCGCAGTTGGAAAAAATCAAAATTCTAGGATGTCGAATGTTGAAGAAGCTACCGTTAAACTCCAATAGTGCAAAAGGAAAAAGGCTCGTCATTGTAGGAAGGGAGGAATGGTGGAATGATCTAGAATGGGAGGATGAATTCACTCGAATTGCTTTTCTCCCCTCTTTCAAATCTCGTGATCTATGAAATGTTGGATATTAATCAAGGCTTAAAGCCCTCATTGTATCATAGCATACCTCACTATAAGTTGTATTTTGCCTATCCCTAAATTACATGCAGCTTGGTTCTTTGTTTTACACAATGACTTGTTCATTTACATAAAATAATGTGTTTGAATTTGAGCGTAAATTTAACTGTATTATGAATTACTGAGTGTAAGCCTTCTGGAGGGAGGTATGGAAGGTTAACGGTACATCTAACCAATTGAGCATTCCGTGACTCAAGTTGTTGAGAATCATCGAGAATTGTCTATTAAATGTCATGATTTCGTGTTCTTTTATAAAGCGATGGGTCATGGTTTTAGTGGCATTATATGATGCCACTAAGAGTGCTTGTTTTGGTCATTGAATTAATGCGCTACCTGTGGTCTTTAAGAAGGAACTCTACAGTACTGAAATACCCCCCTAAGGCGAGGGCTGCCTCTCACTCTGCTTCACCTCCCGAAAAAAGCTTTTAAGCCTCAATCAATTCCCAACCATACAGCTTGGCCCGCAGCAGTACCTTGACCAACTCCAGGTCCAATAGAATTAAGCCCGACAGCCAACCCAGCAGCAATAACGGAAGCGGCAGAAATCAGTGGATTCATGATAAGTTCCTGGCACCAAAATAAAGAAATGATTAATGATACAATCATCCAATGAATTTTGACTTAATTATATTATGTATATTATGTTAAAGAATTATAATTTGAAATATTACTCTTAAAATATTAAATAATTTTCTTTTAATTTTGATTTATGATACATGTTTTCATTAAGATGAGGTGTTCCATAAACATAATTGCACAAAGTTAAAGCAAAATTTTAGCAACTAAGTATTATTTCGATATGAGTCCGAATTTCAGATCACTATTACATTTGCTTACCACAACCTTAGCTATAATTGCACAAACCATGAAAAGTTGGAAAAAAAGAAACCAATGTTCCTCTGCATTTGAACAAAACTTTAACCCCATCTCTTTCAGATGCATTAGCATCTTCATCTTCATCATTCTCTCCATTATCTTCAGCTGCAAGTTCTTCCCATCTTGACATTATACCAGCATATTCATCCTCCTCGTATGCACCCATTTTATTGTCTGCTTCAGCCACACTAGGAGTCAGAAAATGGAGCATTTAAAATATTTGAATGTGTTGACAATTAATTAATTCTGAGTTAGAAAGAGATGTATTCTCGTACAAGTTCTTGAGTTGTGCCATTGAAGCCATGATCCTTTAAGATTTCATAGGCTCAAGGTCGTTGAACATATAGACTTTAGTAAATATGCAACATCTATATACTTTAGGACTTTCGAGTTGTATGGATCTAGAAGAAGTGAAGATCAATAGTGCATGGATTGCAAGTGCAGGATGCTTCCATAGCCTTCGATTTCTATCCTTATTTAGCTGCCATAAACTAAGGGATGTGAGTTGGGTAACTTTTGCTCAACATTTGAAAGAACTATCTATATGGAAATGCCTAGGTTTAGAAGAAATTACCAGTTGGGAAAAACATAGTGAAGTTGCTGAGTTGAAGGAAAAATGGCCAATGTTGAAGAAGCTCCCACTAAACTTCAATAGTGCCCTTTATCAACTCTCTCATGAGTCACATCAATTTCCATTCTTTTCCTATGATACTCATGTGAGTTTTAGCCTTCAAATTTTTTGAATCAATGGGAATAAGAAGCTTAGCAGAGGAGGAATTTGAAGCTTCAAGAGACATGATTTTATTTTATTGGTGCTTAAAACTTAAAAATTTTAGAATGATATTAATATAATTTATTCCCTTTAATTAAAAATAACATATTTTTATTAAACCAACTTAAATAATTTTAGAAATTATGATTAATCATTTAAGGCTTGTAATTCACGCTAGATCAAACTGGTTAAAAAGATGGTTAGTAGTCCTATCATTGGTGATTTTATATTTTTATTAATACAATTTAACGAACTAACAAGAAATTGATTGTTGCCCCTAACAATGATTTTCCAGGCAATCAAGACTCTCGAACATGATATATGAAGATTACCTTGAAATCTGAAGAACATGATGATATTTTGCAGCTTCTTTTTTTTTTTTTTTTTGGATTTGGTTTGATTTTAATTTAGATACCAGTTAAATCTATTTAGTTCAAGTATAGTGACAAAATGTATTAATGATAAAAATTAACCTATCATGAACTCAAGAATAAAAAGTAGGGTTTATATTTTATAAACTATGAATGTATTAGTATAATTTTGTGGTGGATATTGCAGGGTTCAGGAGGTAGAAAAATGGGAAGATGCAAAGAGTGAGGCAGAATTGACCAAATAAACTAGTCTGAGCCAGTTCTTCTTTTTGTTCAACAAAATTGCTTAAGTAGTAATTCAATACCTTTCAATTTCATCATCTAAGTAATTGTTTATTAGTAAGATATGTCAACTGTTGATGACAAAGTGAAAGCCACCTTTCACCAACATACATTATCAGCACTGCAATACAAATAAAAGATATTAAAATGAAGTATTCGCATTTGAATGAATTTTCAATAATAAATATAGTCATTAAATACCAAAGGATTATGAATATCTAAAATGACTAGACGAGGAAAGTACATGCATGGTTTTGATCAACAAAACTTTGTGGTAGGTATAGCGTAGAGGTTCTAAAATAGAATAAGAAATTGCAGAAACTATTCACTGTCAGCTTCTGGACAAGGATGATGCTTTGCAATGGACCCATTGCATCTATAATTAATACTGTTACGGCGTTTGCCAATGTTGGCCCGACCAGGATATTACATGAATGATTTTCACAAACGGACTTTTGTGTAATAATAGTGATTATAAATAATCTAATGTTTTAATTTGTTTTCAGGTATCAAAATAGATGTAAACTTCCAACAGTTTGTCTCTGTTTATCTGCAAATTCTTCTATCTCTCCGTTATTTTTCCCTTATATTATCCATTTTTCATATCACTTCATAAGTACTATCTTTGATTCCTTCATTGTCCCTGATTTCAGAAACTGTTGAATCTCAATGGGTAACATCTTTTCATTCCCAATTGGCAATACCATCATTACCCGTTGCTGGGATTGTGCTACTGGACAGCTAAGTTTTATATGCAACCTTGAAGATAACCTCCATGCTTTACAAACTGAAGTGGCAGAACTGAAGGAGCGCAGGAGTGATCTGATGAGAAAGGTCAGAATCGCTGAAGATGAGCAGCAGCTTAAGCGGCTAAACCAAGTTGAGGGTTGGCTTCAGAGGGCTGATCGTGTGATAACCGATGCTGATCAATTGATTCGGGAAAGTCCCCAGCAAATTAATGAGTTATGTATGGGAGGTTGTTGTTCTAGGCATCCCAGGTCCAGCCACAAGTTCGGGAAGCAAATCCTCAAAAGACTCCAAGAGGTTAAAGACCAGAAGCAAAAAGGAGATTTCGGAATTGTGGCTGAGAAGTCACCACTTCCTTCCGTGACTAAACGTTCTACTGAGCCAACTGTTGGCTTAGAGTCCAATTTGAGTAAGGTTTGGAGCTGTCTTCAAAAGCAACAAGTGGGAATTATTGGCCTATATGGCTTGGGAGGGGTTGGCAAAACAACTCTCCTAAACCAAATCAATAACAAATTCCTTGATATGGCCCATGATTACCATGTCATTTGGGCAGTTGCATCACAAGATCGGCCAATTGAGAAAGTTCAGGACCAGATTGCCAAAAGAATAGGCTTGCTTAACGAGGGTTGGAAATCTAAGAGCCTTGATGAGAAAGCTGGAGATATCTCCAGCATATTATGTACAAAGAAGTTTGCACTATTGTTGGATGATATATGGGAGCGGTTTGATCTCGCGAGAGCTGGGGTACCTCTTCCAACACAACAAAATGGCTCTAAAGTCATTTTCACAACTCGTCGCCTTGACGTGTGCTGTCAAATGCAGCCGAACATGGATAATAACATCAAAGTGAAATGTTTATCATCAGGAGAAGCTTTGAAACTATTCGAGGAGAAGGTTGGAGCAGAAACCCTTCATACGCATCCTGATATTCACAAATTAGCTGAAGAAGTGGCTAAAGAGTGTGCCGGACTACCTCTTGCTCTCACAACAATTGGGCGGGCCATGGCATCCAAGAAGACCCCTCGAGAATGGGAATATGCTATTGAAGCTTTAAGGCAATCAGCAGCTTCTGCTTTCCCAAGGGTAGGGAAAGAGATGTATCCCAAGTTAAAATTCAGTTATGACTGTTTAGCTGATGAAAAAGTGAAATCTTGTTTCCTGTATTGTTCTTTATATCCAGAAGATCATATCATCGAAAAAGATGAACTAATACATTGTTGGATCGGGGATGGAATTTTGGACAAACATGCCAATTTGAACAGTGCCAGAAACGAGGGACATTTCATTATAGGTTCTCTTCTTGAGGCATGCTTATTGGAGAAAGGAGCTAATAATAATGGTGTAAAGATGCACGATGTGATTCGTGACTTGGCTTTGTGGATTGGTGGTGAATCTAAGAAGTTTTTTGTAAAATCAGGTGTTCAGTTAAAGGAACTACCGGAAGCTGATAAGTGGGAAGAGGTTATAAGAATGTCGTTGATGGATAATCAAATTGAAAATTTGACTGAGATATTGGCATGCCCCTATCTCCAAACTTTATTTCTTGGGAGGAATCGTTTGAAGGTGATCATCAATGATTTCTTTAATTTCATGCCGATGCTAAGGGTTCTAGACTTGTCCTACAATACGCGTTTGGAAGAATTGTCAGTTGGAATTGCAAAGTTGGTTTCACTAGAACATCTCAATCTGTCATCGACAGGAATAAGAAAGCTGCCAGTCGAATTGAAGGCCCTAAAAAAGCTGAAATATTTGAATATAGAGTGGACAAACCATCTAGAAATGATCCCACAACAACTTATATCCAGTTTCTCTAAGTTGCAAGTACTGAAAATGGAGGGATGTGGCTATAGATGTTCATTGGTTTTGGAGGAAATGGAGCATTTGAAATATTTGAATGTGTTGACCATTTCTTTTAGAAGCGCTTCAGAGTTGGAAAAAACTTTGGGGTTCAACAAGTTCTTTAGCCGTGCCATTGAACGTGTAACCCTTGAAGATTTCAGAGATTCAAGATCATTGAATATTTTGGCTTTAACAAATGTGCAGCATCTGCAGATATTAACACTTTCGGGTTGTGAGGATCTAGAAGAAGTGAAGATCGAAAATAACATAATTGAAGGTGCAGGCCGCTTCCATAGCCTTGGATTTGTATTCCTATTCGACTGCAATCAATTGAGGGATGCGAGTTGGGTAGTTTTTGCTCCACATTTGGAAGTATTCATGATAATTAATTGCAAAAGTTTAGAAGAAATTATTAGTGAAGAAAAACTTGGTGAAGTCACTAAGTCCAAGGCAAATACAAACTTATTTTCTAAGCTCGAGGCTTTTTATCTACATTCTTTGCCCGAAATGAAGACAATATACCGCTATGCTCTGCCTTTCCCGCAACTAGAGGAAATCAGAATTCTAGAATGCCCAATGTTGAGGAAGCTCCCTTTAAACTCCAATAGTGCAAAAGGACAAAGGCTCGTCATTGAAGGAGAGGAGGGATGGTGGAAAGATGTAGAATGGGAGGATGAATCCACTCGAATTGCTTTTCTCCCCTCTTTTAAACCTTGGTAATCTACAAAATGTTGGATATTAATTAAGATTGAAAGCCCTGATTGTATCATAGCATACCTCATTATAAGTTTTATTTGGCCTGTCTCTAAATTACATGTAGCTTGGTTCTTTGTTTTACACAATGACTAGTTTTATTTACATAAAATAAAATGATTGAATTTAAGAGTAGATTATGTTAAAGAATTATAATTTGAAATATTACTCTTAACATATTACATAGTTGGTTATATGATTAGATTAGTATATTACAAAGTTAAATATATTTAAAAAAAAAATAATTTTGGGAAAATTAAATGCATATAAAATTTTTAATTTCATCTGGTTAAAACCCAATTGATATGGGAAAATAATTGTATCAAACTGTGATTGCACATCCTTATCTCTTTTCAACCCTCTTTACAATGGGAGAATGATAAATCAGATTTTTTCACATTATTTTTAGCAATTTTTTATTGAATTTGAAATTTTTCAAGAGGAAAAAAACTGAAAATAAGGAGAAAAAAATCTGATTTGTCAGAAAAATGTCTTTTCAATATGCATTTAAGCCAGAAACATACCACCATAGTTATATTTGGTAACAGGTTTGATTATCAATTTCGTAGATTGCATTTCAAATATGCAATATTCAGTAGTTTGTATAAATAAAAAATTAGATCAAGATTCACTTATCAATAAATTAGACGAATCAATAAAGAAAGACTAAGAGATAAAAGAGTAGAATATGTGCCAATAATGCTTTGGTTTAATTTCAAAAACATACCATAATGACCTGCTAATTTTAAAGATATGCTTTTAATGTTGATAATGTAGTAGCTAATGGAGGCAAAGCCATCCATTTGGATAACAAAGAAATTATAGTTCAAGGCTGTTGGAGCTTTCAATTATTGCTTTTTTATATTTGTGTTTGATGAATTATTAGGGAGTTGTGAGAGTAATGTTTAATGTTTCTACCCAACATGCTGATTTTTATAATAAACTGTGAAAAATAAAATAGAATAAAATAAATAAAAATAAAGAACATATAAATTTTACGTGGAAACCCTTTCGGAAAAAAAAACCACGGGCAGAGGAGAAGAAAATTTATTATGTCGAAAAATTTTTTTACTCAAATACAAGAGGAATAGACTATGTCTATTTATAGGCTTGCAAAGCCATATTCTAGTAGGATTGAAACACCTTATCCTAATCAATATAAAATAGATGGAGTTTAATAAGGTTTAAAACCTTATTCTAAAATAAAATAAAAGAAGTCTAGTTCTATATGGATTTTACTTTTATTTTATTTTCCATCGTATTTTATTTAAATAAGAATTTGGGTCACTTAATTCTAACAATCTCCACCTTGACACAAATTCTCAATGAACAAGTTCTTCATCGCGAACTTTCAATAAACAAGTTCTTCACCTCTTCCAAAAACCCCTTAAGGGTTTAACTTCAACAATGAACACCAACCAAGTCTAAGCAATGCTCAAACTTGGTTATAGGAAGTGACTTAGTCATCATATCTGCAGGATTTTCATGAGTGCTAATTTTGCTCACAACAATATCACCACGAGCAATAATATCACGAACAAAATGATACCGAATATCAATGTGTTTTGTTCTCTCATGAAACATTTGATATTTTGTAAGAAAGATGGCACTTTGACTGTCACAAAATACTGTGCTGATTTGAAGGTCTTCATTGAGTTCACTAAATAGTCCTTCAACCAAATAGCTTCTTTACAAGCCTCAAGAATCGCCATGTACTCAGCTTCATTGGTAGACAAAGCGATCGTAGTTTGCAAAGTGGCTTTCCAACTAATTGCACAACCTCCGATTGTAAAGACGTAACTCGTGAGAGATCTTCTTCTATCAAGGTCTCCAAGAAAATCAGCATCAACATACCCTATAACTCCATCTTTAGTTCTTCCAAACTGTAAGCAAACATTAGTAGTGCCTCGTAAGTATCTTAAAATCCATTGAATCGCTTTCCAGTGTTCTTTACCAAGATTCGCCATGTATCGCTAATCGCGACCGATCGCATATGATAAATCGGACGTGAACAAACCATAGCATACATGAGAGATCCTATCGCACTAGAGTATGGAACATGTGACATGTACTCAATCTCATTATCGATTGAGGAGATAAGGCCGATGAAAGTCTGAAATGGGTCGCTAAAGGAGTACTAACGAGCTTAGCACTCTGCATATTGAACTCGCAAAGAACTTTCTCAATGTACCCTTCCGACTTAGGTACAATTTACTTGCTTTTCTATCTCGAGAATCTCCATACCAAGTATCTTCTTTGCTGGTCCTAAATCTTTCATCTCAAATTCTTCACTTAGTTGGGCTTTAACCTTTCTTATCTCTCTTTTATCTTTTGTCGCTATCAACATGTCATCAACATAAAGAAGTAGATACACAAAAGAACCATCACTGCTTTTTCTTAAAGTAGACACAACTGTCAAAACTACTTCTTTTGAAATCATGAGAAGTCATAAAGGAATCAAACCTCTTGTACCACTTGTCTTGGTGACTGTTTCAAACCGTAAAGGGACTTTTTCAGCAAGCAAACATAGTCCTCTTTTTCGAGACTATAAAACCCTCCGTTGTTGCATGTAAATATCTTCCTCAAGTTCTCCATGCAAAATGCGCTTTTTACATCTAACCGCTCAAGCTCCAAATCATGCATGGCCACAATACCAAGCAAAGCTCGAATCGAACTATGCTTAACAACTGGAGAGAACACATCTGTGAAGTCCACTCGAATTTGATCTGTAACCCTTTGCAACAAGCCTTGCTTTATATCCGGTTCTTCAACTCCCGAGTCCCTTCTTTCTTTTAAACACCCATTTACAACGAATGCCTTTTTACCTTTAGGAAGTTTTACAAGATCCCATGTTCTTTTTGTGGAGTGATTCCATCTCCTCTTGCATAGCAAACATCCACTTTTTCGAGTCTTCACACTAATCGCCTCGAATAATTAAATGGCTCTTGATTCGCATCTATATCTTCAGCCACATTTAAAGCATAAGCAACTAGATCAACCTCGGCATACTTCTTTGGAGGTTTAATTTCTCTTCTTGTCCTGTTTTTGGGGATAGAGTATTGCGGTGAAGAAGCAACTCTATTCTCAATTTTGTCTTGGCTTGAGGAGTTGATTCAGATTAATCTGATGCTCCACCGCTTTTGGTTTTCTTTATTGGAAGAGTCTTTAAGAGATAAGTTAGGTAGCATAGCAGTTTCATCAAAAACAACATCTCTCGCTAATCACAACTTTTCTATTTTCAGGACACCATAACTTATAGCCTTTTACACCACTTTATAACCAAGAAAACGCATTTAATGGATCTCGGTTCCAATTTTCCATTATCAACATGAGCATACGCAGACACCCAAAAATCTTTAAATCGAATAATTAGCGGGATTACGGACCATACCTCTTGTGGAGTCTTTTCTCAATGGCAACGGATTGAGATCGGTTGATCAAAAACATGCGAGAGAGGTCGCTCGCCCAAAATGACTTGGTAAGTTGGCATTTGACAACATACATCGAACCTTCTCCATGATCGCTCGTTCATTCGCTCGCAACGCCGCTTTTTTGTGGAGTATGACGAATCGTCAAGTGTCTCATGATCCTTCCGACTTGCACAATCTATTAAACTCATCGTAAGTAACTCTAAGCCATTGTGCAGACGGAGGTATTTTATCTGCTTTCCGTCGTTTTTCAATCATAATTTTCCAAGACTTAAATGTGGAAAACACATCGCTTTTCGCTTGTGAAGAACGCCCAAACTTTTCTCGGAAAAATCATCAATAAAGGTTAGCATATAATTAGCTCCACCTCTCGAAGGCACTCGGACGGCCCCCAGATCGTAATGGATATAACCCAACGCTTCCTTCGTGTTATGGATTCCTCTAGTGAATCGAACTCTCTTTGCTTCCCAAAACACGGTGCTCACAGAAATTCAGTTTGCAAATTCCTTGCCCATTAAGAAGTCCTCTTTGCTTAATTTCGCCATGCCATTCTCACTCATATGCCCTAGGCGATATGCCAAAGTTTAGTAATATCATCATCGACAAGGAAGAGGAAGCGGCAATTGCATCACCGAGAATAATGAGAACCTCAGAAAACATATAACTTGGCAATCTTTCTTTGCCCTTTCATCACAACAAGGGACCCTTTGAAATCTTTAAACCCCACTTTCATTGTGTATCTGCCTTTTGAATCAAGAGTACTCAACGAAATTAAATTTCTTTTCAATTCGAACATGCCGCACGTCACTAAGTGTTCGACAACTCCATCAAACATCTTAACTTTAATTGTTCCAACACTGCGATTTTACATGAAGCATTATTTCCCATCAAAACAACACCTTCAGATCATCGTTTCATAAGTTGTAAACCAATCCCGATTGGGACTCATGTGGAAGGTGCAACTGAATCAAGTATCCACTCCTCGCTTACTTTAGAATCATTGATGAAGCAACTAGAAGTTCACCATCATCGTAGTCTTCTACAACATCGCCTTCACCGAATTTTTCGGTTGTTTTCCTTTTGATTCGCAGCCTCCTTTTAATCTTATTTTGTAGCTTATAGCACTCAGATTTAATGTGCCCTTTCTTCTTGCAGAAGTTGCAAGTTTTACCTCTGTTTGAAGATTTCGATCTACCCTTAGATTTACCACGAGGATTCCGTTCCTGTGTTCTACCACGATCATCATCAACATTCCGGTCTTGTCTCCCACGAACAATGAGACCCTCTCCCTGAGAGTTGGGTTTAACCACAAGATGCTTCATCTTATCATACGAGGTTAAAGAATCATAAACCTCATCAACTGTGAGAGACTCGCGGCTATATAAAATCGTGTCTCTAAAGGTTGAATAAGACGGGGGCAACGAACAAAGTAGAATCAACCCTAGATCTTCCTTATCATACTGAACCTCCATGGCCTCCAAGTTTGAGAGAATTTCTTTAAACACTGTTAAGTGTTCGTGTACAGACGCACCTTCCTCCAAACGATGAGCATAAAGACGCTGCTTCATATGCAACTTGCTTGTTAGAGTTTTCGACATACATATTTGTTCTAGCCTCTTCCATAATGCAATGCAGTTTTCTCTTTCATCACATCCCGCAAAATTTCGTTGGACAAATGCGATGTAATTGTGTTAATGCCTTTCGATCCTTACGCTTCTTCTCTTCATCTGTTAATGTCGAAGGCATCTTATCTATCCTAGCGGGGCATCCTCTAGATCCATCTGCAAGAAGCGCTTGCATCTTAATTTGCCACAACGCAAATCGGTGTTGCGATCCAACAATGAATTTCATACTTCAAAGACGCCATTACCGTGATCGAGATGAATAACCGGAAGCTCGATACCAATTTGTGAAAAATAAAATAGAATAAAATAAATAAAAATAAAGAACACATAAATTTTACGTGGAAACCCTTTCGGAAAAAAACCCACAAGAGGAGAAGAAAATTTACTATGTCGAAAAATTTTTTACTCAAATACAAGAGGAATAGATTATGTCTATTTATAGGCTTGCAAAGCCATATTCTAGTAGGATTGAAACACCTTATCCTAATCAATATAAAATAGATGGAGTTTAATAAGGTTTAAAACCTTATTCTAAAATAAAATAAAAGAAGTCTAGTTCTATATGGATTTTACTTTTATTTTATTTTCCATCGTATTTTATTTAAATAAGAATTTGGGTCACTTAATTCTAACATAAACCAACTTTACACCATCTATGACTAAATTAAAATATGTTGTATTAATGTTCTAAATTGAAGTAAGAAATTGCCTATCTTCCCACCAGTAAAATATTAGTTATTTTCTTTCGTATTTTGGTCTCTCATTAAATACGTTTATGTTGATTAGAGCATTGAAAAGATAATGGTAGCATTCAGGCTGCCATAGAGGCACATATATTAATATTAGGTAAGGCTCCAAAAGTATCAAAATCAAATTAATTCTTAATATTTTGCAGTTTTTATTTTTATTTTTATTTTTTATTTTTGGATTTGGTTCAATTTTAATTTAGATACCAATTAAATCTATTTCGTTTAAGTATAATGACAAAATATTAACCTATCATGATATGAACTCAACAAGTCTAAAATTATATTGAATTCAGGACCAATTATCCTAAAAGCTTAAGTAAATGAGAAGTAGGGTTTATATTTTTATAGACTTTGAATGTATTAGTATAATTTTGTGGTGGATATTGCAGGGTTCAGGAGGTAGAAAAATGGGAAGATGCAAAGAGTGAGGCAGAATTGACCAAATTAACTAGACTGAGTCAGTTCTTCTTTTTGTTCAACAAAATTGCTTAAGTAGTAATTCAATACCTTTCAATTTCATCATCTAAGTAATTGTTTATTAGTAAGATATGTAAGCTGTTGATGACAAAGTGAAAGCCACCTTTCAACAACATACATTATCAGCACTGCAATACAAATAAAAGATATTAAAATGACTAGACGAGGAAAATACATGCACGAGTGCATGGTTTTGATAAACAATACTTTGCGGTAGGCATAGCGTAGAGGTTCTAAAATAGAATAAGAAATTGCAGAAACTATTCACTGTCAGCTTCTGGACAAGGATGATGCTTTGCAATGGACCCATTGTGTCTATAATTAATACTGTTACTGCGTTTGCCAATGTTGGCCCGACCAGGATATTACATGAATGATTTTCACAGACGGACTTTTGTGTAATAATATTGATTATAAATGATGTAATGTTTTAATTTGTTTTCAGGTATCAAAATAGATGTAAACTTCCTCAACAGTTTGTCTCTGTTTATCTGCAAATTCTTCAGTCTCTCCGTTATTTTTCCCTTATATTATCCATTTTTCATATCACTTCATAAGTATCTTTGGTTCCTTCATTGTCCCTAATCTCAGAAACTGTTGAATCTCAATGGGTAACATCTTTTCATTCCCAATTGGCAATGCCATCATTACCCACCCGTTGCTGGGATTGTGCTACTGGACAGGCAAGTTTTATATGCAACCTTGAAGGTAACCTCCATGCTTTACAAACTGAAGTGGCAGAACTGAAGGAGCTCAGGAGTGATCTGATGAGAAGGGTTAAAATCGCTGAAGATGAGCAGCAGCTTAAGCGGCTAAACCAAGTTGAGGGTTGGCTTCAGAGGGCTGATCGTGTGATAAACGATGCTGATCAATTGATTTGGGAAAGTCGTCAGCAAATTAATGAGTTATGTATGGGAGGTTGTTGTTCTAGGCATCCCAGGTCCAACCACAAGTTCGGGAAGCAACTCGTCAAAAGGCTCCAAGAGGTGAAAGACCAGAAGCAAAAAGGAGATTTCGGAATTGTGGCTGAGAAGTCACCACTTCTTTCCGTGACTAAACGTTCTACTGAGCCAACTGTGAGCTTAGAGTCCATTTTGAGTAAGGTTTGGAGCTGTCTTCAAAAGCAACAAGTGGGAATTATTGGCCTATATGGCTTGGGAGGGGTTGGCAAAACAACCCTCCTAAACCAAATCAATAACAAATTCCATGATATGCCCCATGATTACCATGCCATTTGGGCAGTTGCATCACAAGATCGGCCAATTGAGAAAGTTCAGGACCAGATTGCCAAAAGAATAGGTTTGCTTAACGAGGGTTGGAAATCCAAGAGCCTTGATAAGAAAGCTGGAGATATCTCCAGCATATTATGTACAAAGAAGTTTGCACTATTGTTGGATGATATATGGGAGTGGATTGATCTCACGAGAGCTGGGGTACCTCTTCCAACACAACAAAATGGCTCTATAGTCATTTTCACAACTCGTCGCCTTGACGTGTGCTGTCAAATGCAGCCGAACATGGATAATAACATCAAAGTGAAATGTTTATTACCAGGAGAAGCTTTGAAACTATTCGAGGAAAAGGTTGGAGCAGAAACCCTTCATACGCATCCTGATATTCACAAATTAGCTGAAGAAGTGGCTAAAGAGTGTGCGGGACTACCTCTTGCTCTCACAACAATTGGGCGGGCCATGGCATCCAAGAAGACCCCTCAAGAATGGAAATACGCTATTCAAGTTTTAAGGCAATCAACAGCTTCGGTGTTCCCAGGGGTAGGGAAAGAGATGTATCCCAAGTTAAAATTCAGTTATGACTGTTTAACTAGTGAAAGAGTCAAATCTTGCTTCTTGTATTGTTCTTTATATCCAGAAGATGAACCCATCAAAGAAGATGAACTAATACATTGTTGGATCGGGGATGGAATTTTGGACAAGCATACCAATTTGAGCAGTGCCAGGAACCAAGGACATTTCATTATAGGTTCTCTTATTGAGGCATGCTTATTGGAGAAACAAGGTAATCAGCATATAAAGATGCACGATGTGATTCGTGATATGGCTTTGTGGATTACTGGTGAATCTGGAAAGGAAAAGTTTTTTGTAAAAGCAGGTGTTCAATTGAAGGAACAACCGGAAGCTGAAAAGTGGGAAGAGGTCATAAGAATATCGCTGATGGATAATCGAATTGAAAATCTAACTGAGATATTGGTATGCCACAATCTCCAAACTTTATTTCTTGGGAAGAATCGTTTGAAGGTGATCATCAATGATTTCTTTAATTTCATGCCGATGCTAAGGGTTCTGGATTTGTCCCATAATATGAATTTGGAAGAATTTCCGGTTGGAATTGCAAAGTTGGTTTCACTAGAGCATCTCAATCTGTCATTTTCAAAAATAAGAAAGCTGCCTATCGAATTGAGGGCACTAGAAAAGCTGAAATATTTGAATCTAAAGAAGACACCCCATCTGAAAATGATCCCACAACAACTGATATCCAGTTTCTCAAAATTGCAAGTACTGAAAATGGAGGGATGTGGCTATGGATGTTTATTGATTTGGGAGGAAATGGAGCATCTAAAATATTTGAATGTGTTGACCATTAGTTTTAGAAGCGCTTCGGAGTTGGAAAAAGCTTTGGGGTTCAACAAGTTTTTTAGCTCTGCCATTGAACATGTAAGTCTTCTAGATTTTAAAGATTCAAGGTCATTGAATATTTTGGCATTAGCAAATCTGCAGCATCTATGTACTTTGCACTACTACAATTGTATCGGTCTGGAAGAAGTGAAGATCGAAAGTAAAATAATTAGAGGTGCAGGATGCTTCCATAGCCTTCGATTTGTATCCCTATTCCTCTGCAATCAATTGAGGGATCTGAGTTGGGTAATTTTTGCTCCACATTTGGAACGTCTACTTATACGTAAATGCAGACGTTTAGAAGAAATTATCAGCAAGGAAAAACTTGGTGAACCGAAGAGAAATTCAAACTTATTTTCTAAGCTCGAGCTTTTGTATCTACGTTGTTTGCCCAAAATGAAGACAATATATTACCATGCTCTACCTTTCCCACAGCTGAAGGAAATATCAATTGTAGAATGCCCAATGCTGAAGAAGCTGCCACTAAACTCCAATAGTGCAAAAGGATAAAGGCTCATCATTGAAGGAGAGGAGGGATGGTGGAAAGATGTAGAATGGGAGGATGAATCCACTCGAATTGCTTTTCTCCATTTCTTCAAACCTCGATAATCTACGAAATGCTAGATATTAATTAAAACTTAAAACCCTTGTTGTATCATAGCATATTTCACTATAAGTTCTATTTTGCTTATCCCTAAATTACATGCAGCTTGGTTCTTTGTTTTAATTTTTTTTCATTTATATAAAATAAAATGTTTGAATTTGAGAGCAAATCATGTAATGGATTAAAAATTGTAGTATAACTCTTAACACGTTAGATAATTTTCTCTTAATTTTATAAGTAAAATTTTTAATAATTATGGTAAGGCTATAAATTTTTTATAAATATGGTTAGCATAATTTCTTTTCCCTTCTTAGATAAAATTGAGGAATTGTGTGATCTATAAATCAAACTCTGAAATGTGTTACAAGATAACCAACCATGCATTGGATAACATATTTGGTGAATAGACTAAGCCCGACATATTGTCTAAACCCGGTGAATCGACTAAGCCCACCGTATTAACTAAGTGCAAGCTGTCTTCCTGAGAGTGGAAAGTCAATGTTTTGGTTTTAATCTTTTGTTAAGATACTTAGTTAGGAACAAACTAAGTTGATAATGACCAGCGCGTAGTTAGGGGGCTGGCATGGGCCCCAACCCCCCTAAAATAGAAAATTTCATTTTAGGCCTTTGAAATTTTTAAAAATTTTAAATTAGTAAAGGTAAAATTATACTTTGGCCCCCCTAAAATTATAAAAATTTAATTTAATCTTTTATAAATTATAAAAATATAAACTATAAAAAATTAAAATTTCATTCGGCTCTCCCTAACAAAATTTTCTGGCTTTGCCCCTGCTAATGACTTGATATGTTAGGTGCTGATTTGATTTCAGAATCAATTTATACACAAGTTAAGTTTCCCTATTTCCAAGAATTTAGTTGGATTAGTTGAGTTATTTTGGAAAACAAACTAAGTTGGCTTTCCTTTTTTAATTTAGTTGTTAGAATTGAAAATGAATCGAGCTTGAATGAATAAATTTCTGTTCATGTTTATTTATTTATTTTTAAGTTTGTTCGTGTTCAATTTATGTTAGTTAAAAATTACAAATTTTTATTCATGTTCATTTTTAAAATTATGTGTGTTTATATTCATTTGTTTAATGTTTACGAACATGTTTATTTAACTTAATCGAACATGTTCATGAACATATAATTAAACATGTTCACGAACATTGTTAATGAATAGTAAATAGACAAACAAACAAACGATAAATACATACACATATATGATTTTAATATTTTTATAAGAAAATATTAATAATAAATAAACGAATCATAAACGGGCTTATAAATGAGTTTGTTTGTGAACATAAACGAACCGAACACACCTCTGTTCATGTTTGTTCGTTTATTAAACGAACATAAAAAATTTGTTCGTACTCGTTTATTTAGTTTAGTAAACGAACATAAACGAACATTATATGAATAGTTTATCGAACGTTTTATTCATTTACACTCCTAGCAGTTTGCTACAGTTTTCAAAAAATTAAAATTAAAATATTTATTTTATAAATAATTTAATTAATATTAAATAGATTATAAAAGATATTGTATATGAAATTAATTAGAGATGAGATTGTATGTGGATGTATGTATAATAAAATTTTATATACCTAAAATTGATGATATGGCTTTATTTTATTAGTGTCTAAAATTTAAGGATTTTAAAACGATCTCAATATAATTTTTAGTATTTAATTCAGGTTTTATAATTGATTTAATAAAACTTCATAATTATTTAACAACATTAACAATTAACTTGAATCAAATCAACTCTTAAACTTGAATCAAATCACATTTATTGAACTATATTTAACAATTAAACTCAAAATTAAACAAATTTACAATTAACAAAAAAATTCTATTAATAAAATCACGAAAAATTTAAATATTATCATATTAGCAATTAACTTTTATTAAATCAATCATAAAACTTGAATTAAATACTAAAAGTTAACATTGTTACCTTTGGATACTAAAATATATAACTTTTGTCAAATATAGGTACCACGTTTAAAACAATTATCAAATTAAAGTACCAAAAATATATTGAGCCTTTAAATAAATATTAGTTTTAAAAATTTAAAACAATTTTTAATTAAATAAATATAAAACTACTTAAATTTAATACAATATATAAATTTTTTCATTTTAAATACTTGTATATATATATATATATAAATTTAAAACAGTTTTGAAAAATATTTTATTGAAAACATATTTATAAATATAAATAATTTTATTGAAGTCAATCCTTAATTATTAATAATTGAAAACATCCCTTTGGAAGGCTGTTGGAGCTTTCAATTATTGCTTTTCTATATTTGTTTTTGATGAATTATTATGAAGTTGTGAGTTTCTACCCAACAAGCTCATCTTACTCTTTATTTTTTGATTGGATATGTATATATAATTGAGGCTCCTTTATCTTAGGAAGTAGACCCAACATGCTGATTTTTATAATATACCAACTTTACACCAACTATCTCTAAATTAAAGTAAGAAATTGCCTGTCTTCCCACCAGGAAATCAAGTCAATGATTTTCACATCTACAAACGTTTTCATCATATTCACTATCATCTTTTTATTATTTTATATGTATTTTTGGCATCGTCTGAACTTCCAACAGTTTCTCTGTTCCCCCCTCCCCCATATTCTGAATCTTTCATATAACTCCATAAGCATCTTTGATTTATTCCTTGCTTCCATTTCCAGAAATTATTCAATCACTCTTCTAAAATCAAAACCAGGCATGGGTAATATCTTCTCAATCTCACTTTCACTCGATACTATCATTACCCGTTGCTGGGATTGTGCTACTGGACAGGCAAGTTATATATGCAACCTCGAAGATAACCTCCATGCTTTACAAACTGAACTAGCAGAACTGAAGGAGCTCAGGAGTGATCTGATGAGAAGGGTTAAAATTGCTGAAGACGAGCAGCAACTTAAGCGGCTAGGCCAAGTTGAGGGTTGGCTTCAGAGGGCTGAAACTCTGATAACCGATGCTGATCAATTAATTCAGGAAAGTCCTCAGCATGTTGAAAAGTTATGTATGGGAGGTTGTTGTTCCAGCCAGCCCAGGTCCACCCATAGGTTCGGGAAGCAAATCACCAGAATACTCCGAAAGGTGAAATACCTGAAGGGGAAAGGAGATTTCAGTGATGTGGCCAGCAAGCCACCACTTCCTTCATCAACTGAAAGACCTAGTGAGCCAACTGTGGGTTTAGAGTCCTATTTGAAAAAGGTCTGGAGCTGTCTTCAAAAGGAACAAGTGGGAATTATTGGCATATATGGCGTAGGAGGGGTTGGCAAGACAACCCTCCTTAGCCAAATCAATAACAAATTCCATGATACTACCCATGATTACCATGTCATTTGGGCAGTTGCATCGCAAGATCGGCCAATTGAGAAAGTCCAGGATGAGATTGCCAAAAGAGTAGGCCTTTCCAATGAAGGTTGGAAATCTAAGAGCCTTGATGAGAAAGCTGGAGACATACGAAGCATATTACATAAAAAGAAGTTTGCATTGTTGTTGGATGATATATGGGAATGGTTTGATCTCACAAGAGCTGGGATACCTATTCCAACACAAGAAAATGGCTCTAAAGTCATTTTCACAACTCGTCGTCTTGATGTGTGCTGTCAAATGCAACCGAACATGGCTAATAATATCAGAGTGGAATGTTTACCATCAGGAGAAGCTTTGAAACTGTTCGAGGAGAAGGTTGGGTCAGAAACCCTTCATATGCATCCAGATATTCACAAGTTAGCTGAAGCGGTGGCTGAAGAGTGTGCAGGACTACCTCTCGCTCTCATTACAATTGGGCGAGCCATGGCATCCAAGAAAACCCCTCAAGAATGGGAATATGCTATTGAAGTTTTAAGGAAATCAGCAGCCTCTGTGTTGCCAGGGGTAGGGAAAGAGATGTATCCCAAGTTAAAATTCAGTTATGACTGTTTACCTGATGAAAGGTTCAGATCTTGTTTCTTGTATTGTTCTTTATATCCAGAAGATCATCCCATCGAAAAAGACCAATTAATACATTGTTGGATCGGGGAAGGACTTTTGGACGAGCATACCAATTTGAGCAGTGCCAGAAACCAGGGACATTTCATTATAGGTTCTCTTATTGACGCATGCTTATTGGAGAATATACGAGGTAATTACTATGTAAAGATGCACGATGTGGCTCGCGACATGGCTTTGTGGATTGTTTGTGAATTTGAGGTGGAGAAGTTTTTTGTAAAATCAGGTGTTCAGTTAAAGGAACTACCGGAAGCTGAAAAGTGGGAAGAGGTAACAAGAATGTCGCTGATGGGTAATCAAATTGAAAATCTAGCTGAGATATTGGAATGTCCCAATCTCCAAACTTTGTTTCTTGGCAGCAATGATTTGAAGGTAATCGTGTATGATTTCTTTAATTCTATGCCGATGCTAAGGGTTCTCGACTTGTCCCACAATATGAATTTGAAAGAATTGCCGGTAGGAATTGCAAATTTGGTTTCATTAGAACATCTCAATTTGTCATGGACAGGAATACGAAAGTTGCCAGTAGAATTGAAGACCTTAGCAAAGCTGAAATATTTGAATTTGGAGCTCACAATCGATCTGAGAATGATCCCACAACAACTGATATCCAATTTCTCTAAGTTGCAAGTACTGAAAATGTTGGCTTGTAATTATGGATGTTCATTGGTTTTGGAGGAAATGGAGCATTTGAAATATTTGAATGTGTTGACCATTACTTTTAGAAGCGCTTCAGAGTTGGAAAAAGCTTTGGGGTTCAAAAAGTTCTTTAGCTGTGTCATTGAACGTCTAATGCTTGAAGATTTCAACGATTCAAGATCATTGAATATTTTGGCTTTGGCAAATATGCAGCATCTATATAGTTTAGGACTTCTGCGCTGTATGAATCTAGAAGAAGTGAAGATCGAAAGTAACAAAATCGAAGGTGTAGGATTCTTCCATAGCCTTCGATTTGTATACCTTTCCAAGTGCGATCAATTGAGGGATGCGAACTGGATAATTATTGCTCCACATTTGGAAGATTTAGTGATAATTAATTGCAAAAGTTTAGAAGAAATTATTAGTGAAGAAAAATTTGGTGAAGTCACTAAGTCGAAGGCAAATACAAACTTATTTTCCAAGCTCAAGATTTTGCATCTAATTTGTTTGCCTAAAATGAAGACAATATGCTCACATGCTCTACCTTTACCTCGGCTGAAGGAAATTAGAATTAAAAGATGTGCAATGTTGAAGAAGCTCCCTCTAAACTCCAATAGTGCAAAAGGACAAAGGGTCGTCATTAAAGGAGAGGAGGAGTGGTGGAAAGAGGTAGAATGGGAGGATGAATCCACTCGACTTGCTTTTCTCCCCTCTTTCAAACCTCATGTAATCTAAGAAATGTTGGATATTAATTTAGGCTTAAAGCCCTGATTGTATCATAGCATACCTTACTGTAAATTCTATTTTGCCAAGTCCCTAAATTACATGCAGCTTGATTTTTGTATTAACACAATGACTTATTTATTTACATAAAATAAAATGTTATGTTAAAAAATTAAAATTTGATGTATAACTCTCAGCACATCAGATATTTTATCGGGTTAAAAAGTTTTTATTACTACTGATTAAGTCTTAACTCAATTGTTACGGTTATTGGGACAACAATAAGAGGATATAAGTTTGAGTATACTTAAACATCTATTATCCTTTAATTTACGGGTTTAGGAGACTATAGGTTATAGTAGGAATTCTTGAAAAGAAGAGTGTGGAATATGATATGCCAAGTTGTAACAAACACTACTACATTTGCATACCACAACCTTGGCTATTATTGCACAAAGCCACAAACCATGAGAAGGAGTTGGAAAAAAAAAAAGAAAAGCTTTGCATTTCCTGGTATTCAGACAGTAATGAAAACTGTCCCTGAAATCCATTTGAACAAAACTTTAACCCCACAATTAGGATCAGCAATTACTTATGGTTTGATAATATTATACCGTACTGAAATGTCTCATTTTTTACATCTATTTGTCTTACCTACTTCCTTTTTATTTTGAATCTACACACCGGCTTCCAAGGTTGCCAACCAGATGACTGCAAAGGACTTGAAATCGTTGTGTCTTGTAACTCAACCATGTGAAATTTCACCTGAATAAGATAAAATAAAGGAATTGTCAATGATATTCACATCTATCAGTAGATAACATAATTTCTTTCCCCTTCTTCAGACCACATGCCATAAGTCAGAATCATGAGTGACCATCTTCATGCACATAATTGCCAATGGTGAAGCAGTATGTTCCAGACAGATTGTGACAGTTTCAAATATAGTCAAGGAAGAGTAATTGGACTATTTTACTCATTTGACCCAAAAAAATAATATTTATAAAAATAATTCTGGTTCAAAAAATTCACTCATGTAACTTGAAATGAACAGTAAAATTAGGTTATGAGAAATAGATGATTGGCACCACTAATTTTCTCTATTAAAAAAATAATTTTTAGAGTTTTAAACAATAAATGACTGACACCATGTATTTTTTTTCAAAAATTTTTTTTGGGATGTTGGCATCCTGATGGCCGGCACCCCTTTATTTGATTAAAAAAATATTTTTGGGGAATGTGATGCCAGTCATTTTTGTAAATATTAATTTTTTTTTAGATTATATGAGTAAAATAGCCGAGTAATTGCCTATGATAAACAGTGTTATCTGGTGGCATGGTTCACTGATTTTTCTTTCCGTAAGGTTTTGGAAATGATGGAGAAGAACGCATGGTTTATCATTAAACACATGGTCTTGAATTTAGTTGCCTTCATCTTCCAATGCTGTCTCTTTTGTTTCCTTTTCTGATCATTGTTTAAGTGGCAATAATGGTGCTTGTATGAATGCTACTGATTCAGTCCTATCAATAAG
The DNA here is from genome assembly GCF_025698485.1 of Gossypium arboreum. Taxonomy (NCBI): domain Eukaryota; kingdom Viridiplantae; phylum Streptophyta; class Magnoliopsida; order Malvales; family Malvaceae; genus Gossypium; species Gossypium arboreum. The sequence goes on along the minus strand of NC_069070.1, from coordinate 121,970,019 downwards.
TGAGAAAAGTTTTTTTTGGAACTCTAGCTTTCATTGGATAACAAAAAGTCCAAGGCTGTAGGTGCTTTAGTTCTTTATTTCTCTTTACATTCGTAGAGCACGGATTTCATTTGCTGATGAATTGCTAGGAAGGTGGCAGAGTAATGTTCAATGTTACTACCTAACATCTTACACATGCTGCTATTAGTATTCCTTTTTTCTTTTTTTGATGGGATCTTAGTTCTCCTCAATAATGCAAGTTGTCAATGAGGGGGGTGGTTTCCACACAAAAGACAAGAATTTCCTTTCATCTGTCATAAATATCAGCATGCCAGACTTTGTTGAAAATTACCAATCATGCTGTTGATATGTTTTTGTTAAAGTGCATGCTACCATAATTTTGTTGAGTGCATACAAACTGAATGCATGCTGCAGCATTTGTGCATGTTGCAGCAATAAATTTTCTATTTTAGTTGCAATGTAATTTAGTTTAGTTGAAAATGAATTTAATTGTTGATGTTTTGATGGATTTAGGTGATGATTGAGCTAATAAGTTAGTTTATTCATGTGTACAAGCAATGTTTTAATAGTTTCAATATTGATTAGTGGGATTAGTTGAATATTTGATGATGTATTTTGATTATAAATATATTATTTTCATGTTGAATGAGTAAACATATCAGTTATGTAAAGCAGATTACTTATTGCACGTTTGTGAGCAAATAAATTATATCAAGCTTTTTACTCTTTGTTTTCTTCTTTTGTTGCTGTCAAAACCCCAACAGACTTACTGTCAACCCATAATGCCCTGCCCAAAGCTACCAACGAAAGTGGAACCCTTGAAAGAGAAAGAGCGATGTAGGTCCAACCTGTGAGTTCCTTTATTGGATTATTTTAAATACTTGTTCATATAGTTTTTTTTTTAGAATTTAAAACAGTTTTGAAAAAAAAATATTTTTATTGAAAGCATATTATAAATATAAATAATTTTAAAAATTAAAAATATAGTATTTTAATTATTATTGTTAATATTTTTAAATTTTATACATTTTAATTAACAAGTTGTAATATATTTTAAACCTTTGTAAACATTTCTGTAAATTTTAAAGAATTTCAAAAGAATAATTGAAATTAATTTTTAATTGTGCAAGATTTAGTAAGAAACTAAAATTTAAATTAATTAAAGTAAAATATATAAAAGGAATTTAAAATTAATTAAAATATCAAAATAAATAATAATTCTTTATATAAGGATATTTGAAAGAGCCATCAATTTGACTTTCATATATGAGAATTATATATAATTCCTTTGTTAAAAACATTAAACTAATTTAATTAATTATATTTTAGTAATAAATTAAATTATTTTAACTGCACACGAAAATGCCTTACAATGGGTTTTTTACTAAAAAAATATAAAAAAATTAAAAAATTCGAAAATAATACACCTAAAAAATTAAACACGAAAATGGTATGGTCAGGGTGGTCACGCCACTCTGACAGGCGGCACCACCCTGACGTGATGGTGAGCAGTAACCTCCAACAGTAAAAAAAAATTGAAAAAGAAAAAAATCGAAAAAAAAAAAAAAATAGGTCATGTTGGTGCCAGAGGCGGCACCGGTGTTGCCTCTGGCGAGGCGGTACTAGTGTATATTTTTATATTAATTTAATAAATAACCTGATTTTGACACTTTCTTTTTTTTTTTATTTTCGTATCTTATTTTTAAAATATATTATATTAAGTATTTTATTTCTTCATATTATTTTAGTACATAATGTTTCAAATGTATTATTTAAGTGTTTTTTATATTTTTTAATAAATACCCTTATTTTAGCACTTTATTCATATTTTTTAGTATATTATTTTTAAAATATATTATTTTCGTATTTTATTTTTTATATTGTTTTAGCAAAAATGTTTCAAATGTATTATGTAAGTGTTTCTTTTACATTAATTTAATAAATGTATTATTTTTGCTAAAATCGGGTTATTTATTAAATATATTATTTTCGTATTTTATTTAAGAAGAAAGTGCCAAAATCGGGGTTATTTATTAAATTAATATAAAAGAAACACTTAAATAATACATTTGAAACATTTTTCGCTAAAACAATATAAAAATAAAATAAGAAAATAATATATTTTAAAAATAATATACGAAAAAAATATGAATAAAGTGCTAAAATCGGGGTTATTTATTAAAAAAATAAAAAACTTAAATAATACATTTGAAACATTATGTACTAAAATAATATGAAGAAATAAAATACTAATATAATATATTTTAAAAATAAGATACTGAAAATAAAAAATACGAAAAAAGTGCCAAAATCAAGATTATTTATTAAATTAATATAAAAAATACACTAGTGCTGCCTCTGGCACCAACATGACCCATTTTTTATTTTTTTTTCATTTTCAGTATTTTTTTTCTTTTTCAATTTTTTTTTACTGTTGGAGGTTACTGTTCATCGTCACGTCAGGGTGGTGCCGCCTGTTAGAGTGGCGTGACCACCCTGAACATACCATTTTCGTATTTAATTTTTTAGGTGTATTATTTTCAAATTTTTTAATTTTTTTTATATTTTTTTAGTAAAAAAACCCCCTTACAATGAATGGACCCATTGTGTCAATAAACAAAAGAAGTGAGATAAGAGAGAATCGTATGCGTTGCAAGTCAATGGTAAACTTCCAACAGTTTGTCACTGTTTACCTGCGAATTTTCTCTCTCTCTCTGTTTTTGTTTACTAAAATATTCTCACTCTTTCATATAACTCCATAAGCATCTTTCATCTATTCCTTGCTTCTATTTCCTGAAATTGTTCAACTCACTCTTCTAAAATCAAAACCAGGTATGGGTAATATTTTCTCAATCTCACTTTCACTCGATACCATCATTACCCGTTGCTGGGATTGTGCTGCTGGACAGGTAAGTTATATATGCAACCTCGAAGATAACCTCCATGCTTTACAAGCTGAAGTGGAAGAATTGAAGGCGATCAGGAGTGATCTGTTGAGAAGGGTTAAAATTGCTGAAGACGACCAGCAACTTAAGCCGCTAGATCAAGTCGAGGGTTGGCTTCAGAGGGCTGAAACTCTGATAAACGATGCTGGTCAACTAATTCTGGAAAGCCGTCAACAAATTAATAAGTTATGTATAGGAGGTTGTTGCTCCACTCATCCTAGGTCCAGCATCAAGTTCGGGAAGCAAATTGCCAAAAAACTCCAAGAGGCGAAAGACCAGAAGGAGAAAGAAAAAGATTTCAGTGATGTGGCCAGCAAGCCTCCACTTCCTTCATCAACTGAAAGACCTAGTGAGCCAACTGTGGGTTTAGAGTTCTATTTGAACAAGGTCTGGAGCTGTCTTAAAGAGAAACAAGTGGGAATTATTGGCATATTTGGCTTAGGAGGGGTTGGCAAGACAACCCTCCTAAACCAAATCAATAACAAATTCCATGATACTACCCATGATTACCTTGTAATTTGGGCAGTTGCATCGCAAGATCGGCCAATTGAAAAAGTCCAGGATGAGATTGCCAAAAGAGTAGGCCTTTCCAATGAAGGTTGGAAATCTAAGAGCCGTGATGAGAAAGCTGGAGACATACGCAGCATATTACATAAAAAGAAGTTTGCATTTTTGTTGGATGATATATGGGAATGGTTTGATCTCACAGGAGCTGGGGTACCTCTTCCAACACAAGATAATGGCTCTAAAGTCATTTTCACAACTCGTCGTCTTGACGTGTGCTGTCAAATGCAACCGAACATGGCTAATAATATCAAAGTGGAATGTTTACCACCAGGAGAAGCTTTGAAACTGTTCGAGGAGAAGGTTGGGTCAGAAACCCTTCAAATGCATCCAGATATTCGCAAGTTAGCTGAAGCGGTGGTTGAACAGTGTGCAGGACTGCCTCTCGCTCTCATTACGATTGGGCGAGCCATGGCATCCAAGAAGACCCCTCCAGAATGGGAATATGCTATTAAAGTTTTGAGGCAATCAGCAGCTTCTGTGTTGCCAGGGGTAGGGAAAGAGATGTATCCAAAGTTAAAATTCAGTTATGACAGTTTAACTAGTGAAAGAGTCAAATCTTGTTTCTTGTATTGTTCTTTATATCCAGAAGATCATCCCATCCAAATAGATGAACTAATACATTGTTGGATCAGGGAAGGATTTATGGACAAGCATACCGATTTAAGCACTGCCAGAAACCAGGGACATTTCATTATAGGTTCTCTTATTGAGGCATGCTTATTGGAGAAAGTACGTTTTAGTCGTGTAAGGATGCACGATGTGGTCCGCGACATGGCTTTGTGGATTGTTGGTGAATTTGAGAAGGAGAAATTTTTAGTAAAATCAGGTGTTCAGTTAAAGGAACTACCGGAAGCTGAAAAGTGGGAAGAGATAACAAGAATGTCGCTGATGGATAACAAAATTGAAAATCTAACTGAGATATTGGAATGTCCCAATCTCCAAACTTTGTTTCTTGGCAGGAATGATTTGAAGGTAATCATGGATGTTTTCTTTAATTCTATGCCGATGCTAAGGGTTCTAGACTTGTCCGACAATATGAATTTGGAAGAATTGCCGGTAGGAATTGCAAAGTTGGTTTCATTAGAACATCTCAATCTGTCATTCACAAAAATAACAAAGTTGCCGGTCGAACTGAAGGCCCTGGAAAAGCTGAAATATTTGAATCTAGAGTGGACACGGGATCTAGAAATGATCCCACAACAACTTATATCCAGTTTCTCTAAGTTGCAAGTACTGAAAATGATGAGATGTGGCTATGGATGTTCATTGCTTTTGGAGGAACTGGAGCATTTAAAATATTTGAATGTGTTGACTCTTACTTTTAGAAGCGCTTCAGAGTTGGAAAAAGCTTCGAGGTTCAACAAGTTCTTTAGCTGTGCCATTGAACATGTAAGCCTTCTAGATTTCATAGATTCAAGGTCATTGAATATTTTGGCTTTAGCAAATCTGCAGAACCTATATTCTATAAAATGTACGAGTTGTATGGATCTGAAAGAAGTGAAGATCGCAAGCAACATAGTTGAAGGTGCAAGATACTTCCATAGCCTTCGATATGTAGGCCTAACCTATTGCAAACAAATGAGGGATGTGAGTTGGGTAATTTTTGCTCCACATTTGGAAAAACTACTTATACGTGATTGTAACAGTTTAGAAGAAATTATTAGTAAGGAAAAACTTGATGAAGTCACTGAGTCGAAGGCAAATAAAAACTTATTTTCTAGGCTCGAGGAGTTGGATCTATGTCGTCTGCCTAAAATGAAGACAATATGCTACCGTGCTCTGCCTTTCCCACAGCTGAAGAAAATATCAATTGTAAAATGCCCAATGCTGAAGAAACTCCCACTAAACTCCAATAGTGCAAAAGGACAGAGGTTCATCATTGAAGGAGAGAAGGAGTGGTGGAAAGATGTAGAATGGGAGGATGAATCCACTCAAACTGCTTTTCTCCCCTCTTTCAAACCTCAGTAATCTGTGAAATGTTGGATATTAATTAAGGCTTAAAGCCATTATTGTATCATAGCATACCTCACTGTAAGTTCTATTTTGCATATCTTTAAATTACATGTAATTTATAATAAAATGTTTGAATTTGAGAGTATATCATGTTGGTTTTCTCTATTTTTGTTTCTCCCAAAGAGCAGAGCTCAAATATTACCTTACTTCATTATGATGGTTCTGCTTTAAACTTATCTTTTCGAAAGGAGCTGATGCATTTATGGAAGGACTTGAAGTCTTTGTGTCTTGTTGTATAATTCGATCATGTGAAATTTCACCTGAGTAAGATAAAACAAAGGAATTGTCTCATCTATAAATCAAACTCGAAATGATATTCACATCTACCAGTAGATAACATAATTTCTTTCCCCTTCTCGAGACCACATGCATAAGTCAGAAACATAACCATCGTAGTTACCTTTGGTAACAGGTTCCTCTGTCAATCAAGTAGACTGCATTTCTAATATAAAGACTTCAGGCTTCATTTATCAATAAGTTAGAAGGATTATCAAAGAAAGGCTAAAAGACAAAGAAGGCATACAAAGATTTAATCACGTACAGCAAACTGATTAGTTAAATCCTGATTCTTATATTTATTGGACATCTCTTCAATTGGTTCTTTGCCTTTGGACTGCTGTTGTTGTTTCCTTCACTCAGACTCATACACCTATTTCATAAGTGACACATTCAACATACATTTGTATTAACAGATGAAAAGCACCAAGTCCCAACATTACCTCTCAATATCTTCGACCATGATCAAGATAACTGTAACCACCATATTTTTTTCTATGAAAACCAGCTTTAGTCCGTCCATCTTCATCACCAACACTTTCAGCAGCTTTACTCAACTCATCTTCAGCTGAAGTTCTTCTTTCTCAAGTTCTTCCAACCTTGACATTATACTGCCATGCTCTGCCTTTTCCACAGCCGAAGGAAATATCAATTGTAGAATGCCCAATGCTGAAGAAGCTCCCACTAAACTCCGATACTGCAAAAGGACAAACGCTCATCATTTTAGAAGATGAATAGTAGTGGAAAAATGTAGAATGAGAAGATGAATCCACTCAAATTGCTTTTCTCCTTTTTTTCATACCTCTGTAAACTACAAATGCTGTCTATTTTGTTGTCAAATAACGATAGTTATTCAAATAACAAGTAGGATTTTATTGTCATATATGTATCATTAAACATATGGTCTTAGGTTTTGTGGCCTTCGTCTTCCAATGCTGTCTCTTGTGTTTCCTTTTCTGATCATTGTTTAAGTGGCAATAATGGCGCTTGTATGAATGCTACTGATTCAGTCCTATCAGTAAGTGAGAAAAGCCTTTTTTGGAACTCTAGCTCCCATTTGGATAACAAAAATGTCCAAGGCTGTAGGTGCTTTAGTTCTTTACTTCTCTTTACATTCCTAGAACAGGGATTTCATTTGCTGATGAATTGCTAGGAAGGTGGCAGAGTAATGTTAGATGTTACTGCCTAACATCTTACACATGCTGCTATTAGTATTCCTTTTTCTTTTTTTTTGATGGGATCTTAGTCCTCCTCAATAATGCAAGTTGCCAATGAGGGGAGTGGTTTCCACACAAAAGACAAGAATTTCCTGTCATCTGTCATAACACCTCAGCATGCCAAATTGGAATTCAGACTTTAGAATAAAATTCAGGTTCTAAAATTGCAGATTCACTGGTTGATTGCAAGTTGCCAATGAGGGGAATGGTTTCCACACAAAAGACAAATCCTTTTATCTGTCATAAATATCAGCACCCATAATGCCCTGCCCAAAGCTACCAAAGAAAGTGGAACCCTTGAAAGAGAAAGAGAGATGTAGGTCCAACATGTGAATTCCTTTATTGGATCATTCTACTAAAATAATCATTCTATTAATAAAATCATAAAACTTCAAACTTTATAATATTATAACTTTTAGTTATCAAAATATATAACTTTTTTGAAATACAGGTATCACATTAAAAAAATTTATCAAACTTAAATATTAAATGATATATTAAGCATTTCAATAAACAAACTTTGTAAACATTTATGTAAAATTTTAAACATCTTTGATTATTTTATATTTTAATTATTATTTGGTACCAAAATACATGTGAACTTCCAACAGTTTGTCTTTGTTTACCTGCGAATTTTCTTTCTCTCTGTTTTTCTTTACCAAAATACTGTTTAGTGCCGCAACTGGTATATCTTGGAGTGTAGGGATGGGTGGGTTGATTATATTCCCATATGAAGTGTATGGTTGGACGGAGATGGAATGTAGAGGCTAGTTGAGTAGGATTTCCTGATTGCATATCTGTACCGTTACTGTTACTGAGATAGGCTTAGGCCCAACCTATTATTGATATTGTAATGGGCTAGGGCCCTAACTGAAACTGAATCGTTATTGAAATGGGCTTAGGCCCAGATTGTATATGCTTTCTGTCTGGTTGTGTTATATGGGATTACACACTGAGTTTTAGTAAACTCACCCTCCTGTTTTAATTGTATAAGTAATTCCCAGACATGGGCGGATCGGTGCAATGGAGGACTCAGCGGTGGCCACACGACCTGTCTAATTTTAAAACAGTATTTTATGATTTCGATTTAATTTTTGGGTATTTTACTGTAATAATGGCCTCTTTGAATTTCTATTTTTAATTTAGGATTTTTATTTGTTTTGGTTTATAACTGCTAGCAGTAGGAAAAGACACGGGCTTTCAAAAAGATAAATATTTTATCAAAGATACCACGAATATGCAACCTGTTTTAAGAGCTTTCGCAATAAATGACGTTTTAAAAATTAAAAACGTTCTAATGTGAATAACTTTTTGACAATGACTCACATTTTGAAAATGAACGACACGTCTTAAAATCATCATTAAGATCACACAAAGAGGTTAAATAGAAAAAGAATTTTCATCGATATCACACTTTACGAAAAACACTTCAATGTGATATCGCCAGATTCGGCCATAACGTCTAGGCCAGGTTTGGGGTGTTACAACAATACCTGTGATGAAGTTGTATTTGGTAAAATTTTTTTCAACTTTTGAACCTGTGAAAGCCAGCATAGGTAATTAGTAAATTATAAGAAAAGTTAACACTGTAATTTTTGGTACTAAAATCACTAGAAAAAATCAAATACTAAATGATATATTAAGTCTTTAAATAAATATTAGCTTTAAAATTTTAGAAACAAAATTTTTAATTAAATAAAATATAAAACCACTTACATTTAATACAATATATAATTATTTTTATTATTTTAAATACTTGTTTATATAGTTTTTTTAGTTTAAAACAGTTTTGGAAAAAACTATTTTTCTGAAAAATATTTATAAATATAAATCATTTTAAAATATTTAAAAATATAGTATTTTATTTATAATTGTTAATAATTTTAAATCTTCCTACATTTTTAATCAACAAATTGTGATATATTTTTAGCATATTTTTAATCAACAAATTATGCCCATTTATCTTAAATTTTAAAGAAGTAATTTAACTATGTTCTAAATAGATAACGTGTTAAGTAAAATATGAATATTGAAATTAGGATATGCAATTAGTTATGGTTTAATCATATTATATAATATTGTAACATGAAGCTTATGAGTGAAAATCCTCATATCTTTTTTATTTTGTCTATAGTGCTCAACTTACCTCCTCTGCATTTTGAATCTAGACACCTGCTTTGAAGGTTGAGAACCAGATGACTGCAGAGGGCATTAATTTTGCAATAAGTTGGTGGCTATACTACTTAATAACTACATACTCACAAAGATGTGTAAGCACAATTTTTTATATGTGTTCCATGTCTTTAATTGGATTATGATAACCCCTGAAACAATTTCTGAATTCTTCCATTGGCATATATGGTCATGAATTCAGTTACCTTGATCTTCCAGTGTTTTCTGTTTTTTGCTGATGTTTTTTTAAGTGGCAATGATAGTGCTTGTGAATATCTCATACATGAATGCTGTGGGAAGCTAATGCAGGGCAAAGCAAGTTGTGAGTTTCTACCCAACATGCTCATCTTAGTCTTTCTTTTCTGATGGAATCTTAATAATTGAGGTTCCTTTATCTTTGTTGAAGTGGAAGCCTTTAAAGAAAGAGGTAGCTCACAACTTGCCTGATTTTTATATTAAACAAACTTTACACCTACTATGATTAATTAAAATATGTTGTATTAATGTTGCTCAAGTTGTCAAATAGAATAAGAAATTGCATATGGTATCCACTGCACACAAAATATGCCTTACAATGGACCGATTGTGTTAAAACCAAATAAAGTGGGATAAAAGAGAGCTGTGTGCAATGCAAGTCTTCCCACCAAGTCAATGATTTTACACAATTTACTGTAATTATCATCATATTCACTATCTCTTTTTTTTTTTTTTTGGGTATCAAAATGCATGTGAACTTCCAACAGTTTGTCTTTGTTTTTCTCCCCTTTGTAGTGTCAAACTTTCATAGAACTCCATAAGCATCTTTGATTTATTCCTTGCTTCTATTTCCAGATTGTTGAACTCACTCTTCTACAATCAAAACCAGGTATGGGTAATATCTTCTCAATCTCACTTTCACTCGATCCCATCATTACCCGTTGCTTGGATTGTGCGACTGGACAGGCAAGTTATATATGCAACCTCGAAGATAACCTGCATGCTTTACAAGCTGAAGTAGCAGGACTGAAGGAGCTCAGGAGTGATCTGATGAGCAGGGTCAGAATTGCTGAAGATGAGCAGCAGCTTAAGCGGCTAAACCAAGTTGAGGGTTGGCTTTCGAGGGCTGAAACTCTGATAAACGATGCTGATCAATTGATTGTCCAAAGTCCTCAGCATGTTGAAAATCTATGTATGGGAGGTTGTTGCTCCACTCATCCTAGGTCCAGCATCAAGTTCGGGAAGAAAATTGCCAAAAAACTCCAAGAGGTGAAAGACCAGAAGGAGAATGGAGATTTCAGTGAGGTGGCCAGCAAGCCACCACTTCCTCCAGCAACTGAAAGACCTAGTCAGCCAACTGTGGGTTTAGAGTCCAATTTCAACAAGGTTTGGAGCTGTCTTCAAACGGAACAAGTGGGAATTATTGGCATATATGGCTTAGGAGGGGTTGGCAAGACAACCCTCCTAAACCAAATCAATAACAAATTCCATGATACTACCCATGATTACCATGTCATTTGGGCAGTTGCATCACAAGATCGGCCAATTGAGAGAGTCCAGGATCAAATTGCCGAAAGAATAGGCCTTTCTAATGAAGGTTGGAAATCTAAGAGCCTTGATGAGAAAGCTGAAGGCATCTTCAAGGTATTATGTAAAAGGAAGTTTGCATTGTTGTTGGATGATATATGGGAATGGTTTGATCTCACAAGAGTTGGGGTACCTCTTCCAACACAAGAAAATGGCTCTAAAGTCATTTTCACAACTCGTCGTCTTGACGTGTGCTGTCAAATGCAACCGAACATGGATAATAATATCAGAGTGCAATGTTTACCACCAGGAGAAGCTTTCAAACTGTTCGAGGAGAAGGTTGGCGTCAGAAACCCTTCAAATGCATCCAGATTTTCGCAAGTTAGCTGAAGCGGTGGTTCAAGAATGTGCAGGACTACCTCTCGCTCTCGTTACAATTGGGCGAGCCATGGCATCCAAGAAGAGCCCTCCAGAATGGGAATATGCTATTGAAGTTTTAAGGCAATCAGCAGCCTCTGTGTTCCCAGGGGTAGGGAAAGAGATGTATCCCAAGTTAAAATTCAGTTATGACTGTTTAACGAGTGAAAGAGTCAAATCTTGTTTCTTGTATTGTTCTTTATATCCAGAAGATTATAGCATCCCAAAAGAGGAACTAGTAGATTGTTGGATCGGGGAAGGACTTTTGGACAAGCATACCAATTTGAGCAGTGCCAGAAACCAGGGACTTTTCATTATAGGTTCTCTTATTGACGTAGGCTTATTGGAGAAAGAAGGTAATCTCTTTGTAAAGATGCACGATGTGATTCGTGACATGACTTTGTGGATTGCTGGTGAATCTGAGAAGGAGAAGTTTTTTGTAAAATCAGGTGTTCAGTTAAAGGAACAACCGAAAGCTAAAAAGTGGGAAGAGGTAACAAGAATGTCGCTGATGGAGAATCAAATTGAAAATCTAACTGAGATATTGGAATGTCCCAATCTCCAAACTTTGTTTCTTAGGAGTAATCATTTGAAGGTAATCATCAATGATTTCTTTAATTTCATGCCGATGCTAAGGGTTCTGGACTTGTCTAGAAATATGAATTTGGAAGAATTGCCGGTAGGAATTGCAAAGTTGGTTTCACTAGAACATCTCAATTTGTCACGGACAGGAATAAAAAAGTTGCCAGTCGAATTGAAGGCCCTAGCAAAGCTGAAATATTTGAATTTGGAGAAAACAAGCAGGCTGAGTATGATCCCTCAACAACTGATATCCAGTTTCTCCAAGTTGCAAGTACTGAAAATGGTGGGTTGTGGTTATAGATGTTCGTTGGTTTTCGAGGAAATGGAGCATTTAAAATATTTGAATGTGGTAACCATTACTTTTAGAAGCGCTTCAGAGTTGGAAAATGCTTCGAGGTTCAACAAGTTCTTAAGCTTTACCTTTGAATATGTAAGCCTTGAAGATTTCATGGATTCAAGATCATTGAATATGTTGGCTTTAGCAAATGTGCCACATCTACAGAGTTTAGCATTTTCTTTTTGTATGTATCTGGAAGAAGTGAAGATTGAAAGCAACATAATTGAAAGTGTGGGACGCTTCCATAGCCTTCAATTTGTAAGCCTATGTTATTGCACTCGATTGAAGGATGTGAGTTGGATAATTTTTGCTCCAAATTTGTTAGGACTATTTATAATCAGCTGCCAAGGTTTAGAAGAAATTATCAACGAGGAAAAGCTTGATGAAGTCACTAAGTCCAAGGCAGATGGTAACTTATTTTCTAAACTTGAGGTTTTTTATCTAAAAGATTTGCCCGAAATGAAAACAATATACCGCCATGCTCTGCCTTTCCCGCAACTGGAGGAAATCAAAATTCTAGAATGCCCAGTGTTGAAGAAGCTCCCTTTAAACTCCAATAGTGCAAAAGGACAAAGGCTCGTCATTGGAGGAGAGGAGGGATGGTGGAAAGATGTAGAATGGGAGGATGAATCCACTCGAGTTGCTTTTCTCCCTTCTTTCAAACCTGAGGTGGAATGGTGGAAAGATGTAGAATGGGAGGATGAATCCAGTCGAATTGCTTTTCTCTCTTCTTTCAAACCTGGTCTATTCTAATAAATGTTGGACATTAATTAACGCCTAAAACCTTGATTGTATCATAATATACCTCATTGTAAGTTCTATTGTGTCTATCCCTAGATTACATGTAGCTTGGTTCTTTGTTTTACAGAGACTTTTTCTTTAGTATGATTTTGAAAATATATTATGTTAATGAATTTAAATTTGAAGTATAACTTTCAACCCATCATATCATTTTCTTTTAATTTTATAACTAAAATTTCCATAATTATAGTAAAATTAAAATTTTCTTATAAATGTTGTTTTAGTTTGTATTTCTGTATATTTAAATATGAAATTTTTATAGGAGAGAAAAATATGTTAAGTATAAATTCTGAATTTTAAAAATTTAAAATTTAAGTTTTAATAAGTTAATAAAATATAATTTATTTTCATTTATTATACATGTTATCAATAAAAAAACTTATTAGATACTAAATATTGAGAATTATATTATAATAAAATAACGGTCACATAATATAAATTTTAATATTTTATATTAAAACTCATTAATACAAATTATTAACATTTTAAAATTGTTTATGATTGTAGAATCTGAGATCATGCAAGTACAAATATTAACAATGATGTTTCAATGTGTTTCAATGTTGAAATATGGTTATATGATTAGATTAGGTGTTTCAAATTTAAATATATATAATAAAAAATTATTATTATACAAATTATTTACTGATTATTTTTTAATATTTTAATAATAAAAATTATTATTATATAAATTATTATTAAAAATTATTAAAACCAACTTAACCATTGTTTCGATATCGTATATGAGCTCAGCTTAATTTGTGAACATCTTTACTCAAACACGATTACTAAAAGTGAGATTATGTATATAAATTCTCTATAATTATAGACTCATAAACAAGTTATTGTAATTAATATTCAAATGGCAATCTTTGAATTTAATAAGTTACAGCAAACTGATTAGTTAAATGTTTGATGAGTATAGTTATTAGACATCTCCTTCTCCCACTTCCTTTGCATTTTGAATTTAGCCCCTCTTGTAACACTAAAATAACATTAACAGAGAAAGATTATGTATAGAGGTAAGAATACTATGCCTAATTTCAACTTGATTTTGTAATATTTCCATCAAATAATTTATGCGCCTTTATCATAGTGTTATAATTAAGAGTGTGTGTCCACTTCTGCAGATTCTCGTGGTGTGTTAATAATTTTGAGAAATACTAGGTACTAAGTGAGTATAAGTTGATGAAAAAGTGAAATCTTGTTTCGTGTATTGTTATTTATATCCAGAAAATGATCTCATTAAAAAAGATGCACTAATGTATTATAGGTAATCAGTATCAAAAATGTTATCACTATAATTTTTGGGTGTTATCACTATAATTTTTGGGTACTAAAATCATGAGAAAAATCGAATATTAAATGATATATTAGCTTTAAAATTTTAGAAACAAAATTTTTAATTAAATAAAATATAAAACCACTTAAATGAATACAATATACTACCATGCTCTGCCTTTCCCACGGCTGAAGAAAATATCAATTGTAAAATGCCCAATGCTGAAGAAATTCCCACTAAACTCCAATACTGCAAAAGGACAGAGGCTCATCATTAAAGGAGAGAATGGGTGGTGTAAAGACGTAGAATGGGAGGATGAATCCACTCGAACTGCTTTTCTCCCCTCTTTCAAACCTCTGTAATCTATGAAATGTTGGATATTAATTAAGGCTTAAAGCCATTATTGTATCATAGCATACCTCACTGTAAGTTCTATTTTGCATACCTTTAAATTACATGTAATTTATAATAAAATGTTTGATTTGAGAGTATATCATGTTGGTTTTCTCTATTTTTGCTTCTCCCAAAGAGCAGAGCTCAAATATTACCTTATTTCATTATGATGGTTCTGCTTCAAACTTACCTTTTCGAAAGGAGCTGATGCATTTATGGAACGACTTGAAGTCTTTGTGTCTTGTATAATTCGACCATGTGAAATTTCACCTGAGTAAGATAAAACAAAGGAATTGTCTCATCTATAAATCAAACTCGAAATGATATTCACATCTGTCAGTAGATAACATAATTTCTTTCCCCTTCGTCAGACCACATGCCATAAGTCAGAAACATAACCATCGTAGTTACCTTTGTTAACAGGTTCCTCTGTCAATCCTGTAGACTGCATTTCTAATATACAGACTTCAGGCTTCATTTATCAATAAGTTAGAAGGGTTATCAAAGAAAGGCTAAAAGACAAAGAAGGCATGCAAAGATTTAATCACTTACAGCAAACTGGTTAGTTAAATACTGATGCTTATATTTATTGGACATCTCTTCAATTGGTTCTTTGCCTTCGGACTGCTGTTGTTGTTTCCTTCACTCAGACTCATACACCTATTTCATAAGTGACACATTCAACATACAATTGTATTAGCTGGTAAAAAGCACCAAGTCCCAACATTACCTCTCAATATCTTCGACCATGATCAAGATAACTGTAACCTTCATGTTTTTTTCTATGAAAACCAGCTTTAGTCAGCTCATCTTCATCACCATCACTTTCAGCAGGTTTACTCAACTCATCTTCAGCTGAAGTTCTTCTTTCTCAAGTTCTTTCCAACCTTGACATTATACTGCCATGCTCTGCCTTTCCCACAGCTGAAGGAAATATCAATTGTAGAATGCCCAATGCTGAAGAAGCTCCCACTAAACTCCGATACTGAAAAAGGACAAACGCTCATCATTTTAGAAGATGAGTAGTGGTGGAAAAATGTAGAATGAGAAGATGAATCCACTCAAATTGCTTTTCTCCTTTTTTTCATACCTCTGTAAACTACAAATGCTGTCTATTTTGTTGTCAAATAACGATAGTTATTCAAATAACAAGTAGGATTTTAATGTCATATATGTATCATTAAACTTATGGTCTTGGATTTAGTTGCCTTCGTCTTCCAATGCTGTCTCTTGTGTTTCCTTTTCTGATCATTGTTTAAGTGGCAATAATGGTGCTTGTATGAATGCTAGTGATTAAGTGCTATCAGTAAGTGTGCAAAGCTTTTTTTGGAAGTCTAGCTTCCATTTGGATAACAAAAAAGTCCAAGGCTGTACTTCTCTTTACATTCCTAGAACAGGGATTTCATTTGCTGATGAATTGCTAGGAAGGTGGCAGAGTAATGTTAGATGTTACTACCTAACATCTTACACATGCTGCTATTAGTATTCCTTTTTCTTTTTTTTTTTCGATGGGATCTTAGTTCTCCTCAATAATGCAAGTTGCCAATGAGGGGAGTGGTTTCCACACAAAGGACAAGAATTTCCTTTCATCTGTCATA
Organism: Gossypium arboreum; assembly: GCF_025698485.1. Classification (NCBI taxonomy): domain Eukaryota; kingdom Viridiplantae; phylum Streptophyta; class Magnoliopsida; order Malvales; family Malvaceae; genus Gossypium; species Gossypium arboreum. The sequence goes on along the minus strand of NC_069070.1, from coordinate 121,953,916 downwards.
ACTCTCAGCATGCCAAATTGGAATTCATACTTTAGAATAAAATTCAGGTTTTAAAATTGCAGATTCGCTGGTTGATTGCAAGTTGCCAATGAGGGGAATGGTTTGCAGACAAAAGACAAGATCCTTTTATCTGTCATAAAAATCAGCATGTCAAATTGGACATACTGTCCACCCATAATGCCCTGCCCAAAGCTACCAAAGAAAGTGGAACCCTTGAAAGAGAAAGAGAGATGTAGGTCCAACCTGTGAATTCCTTTATTGGATCATACCACTAAAAAAATATTCATACTATTAACAAAATCATAAAAACTTCAAACTTTATAATATTATAAAATTTAGGTATCAAAATATATAATTTTTTAAAATACAAGTACCACATTAAAAAAATTATCAAACGTAAATATCAAATGATATATTAAGCATTTTAATAAATATTAACCTTAAAATTTTAGAAATAAATTTTTTAATTAAATAAAATATAAAACCACTTAAATTTAATACAATATGTAATTATTTTTATTATTTTAAATACTTGTATATATAGTTTTTTTTAATTTAAAACAGTTATGGAAAAATATTTTATTGAAAACATATTTATAAATTTAATTTAATTTAATTTTTTAAAAACATAGTAATTTAATTTTAATTTTGAATAGTTTTAAATTTATATACATTTTTAATTAACAAATTGTAATATATTTTTAGCATAATTTAAACACTTTGTACATATTTATGTAAAATTTTAAAAATCTTTGATTATTTTATATTTTTATTATTTTTGGTACCAAAATACATGTGAACTTCCAACGATTTGTCTTTGTTTACCTGCGAATTTTCTCTCTGTTTTTGTTTACCAAAATTTTCTCAATCTTTCATATAGCTCTATAAGCTTCTTTGATTTATTCCTTGCTTCTATTTCCAGCAATTGTTCAGCTCACTCTTCTAAAATCAAAAACAGGTATGGGTAATATCTTCTCAATCTCACTTTCACTCGATACCATCATTACCCGTTGTTGGGATTCTGCTTTTCTATGCAAACTTGAAAAAAACCTCCCTGCTTTAAAAACTGAAGTGGAAGATTTGAAGGCGACCAGGAGGGATCTGATGAGCAGGGTCAGGGTCGCTGAAGATGAGAAGCAACTTAAGCGGCTACCCCAAGTTGATCTTTGGCTTCAGAGGGCTGATCGTGTGATAACCGATGCTGATAAACTGATTGTCCAAAGTCCTCAGCATGTTGAAAAGTTATGTATGGGAGGTTGTTGTTCCAGGCATCCCAGGTCCACCCACAAGTTCGGGAAGCAAATCGCCACAATACTCCAAGAGGTGAAAGGCCTGAAGGAGAAAGGAGATTTCAGTGACGTGGCCTGCAAGCCTCCAATTCCCTCCGCAAATAAACGACCTTCTGATCCAACTGTGGGTTTAGAGTCGTATGTCAATCAGGTTTGGAGCTGTCTTCAAAAGGAACAAGTGGGAATTATTGGCATATATGGCTTAGGAGGGGTTGGCAAGACAACCCTCCTAAACCAAATCAATAACAAATTCCATGATACTACCCATGATTACCATGTAATTTGGGCAGTTGCATCGCAAGATCGGCCAATTGAGAGAGTCCAGGATGAGATTGCCAAAAGAATAGGCCTCTCTAATGAAGGTTGGAAATCTATTGAAGAGAAAGCCGCAGACATCTTCAACGTCTTACGTAAAAAGAAGTTTGCATTGTTGTTGGATGATATATGGGAATGGTTTGATCTCACAAGAGCTGGGGTACCTCTTCCAACACAAGGAAATGGCTCTAAAGTCATTTTCACAACTCGTCGTCGTGATGTGTGCTGTCAAATGCAACCGAACATGGATAATAATATCAGAGTGGAATGTTTACCACCAGGAGAAGCTTTCAAACTGTTCGAGGAGAAGGTTGGATCAGAGACCCTTCAAATGCATCCAGATATTTGCAAGTTAGCTGAAGCGGTGGTTGAAGAGTGTGCAGGACTACCTCTCGCTCTCATTACAATTGGGCGGGCCATGGCATCCAAGAAGACTCCTCACGAATGGAAATATGCTATTGAAGTTTTAAGGCAATCAACAGCTTCTGTGTTCCCAGGGGTAGGGAAAGAGATGTTTCCCAAGTTAAAATTCAGTTATGACTGTTTAGCTGATGAAAAAGTGAAATCTTGTTTCCTGTATTGTTCTTTATATCCAGAGGATAAATCCATCGAAAAAGATGAACTAATACATTGTTGGATCGGGGAAGGACTTTTGGACGAGCATACCAATTTGAGCAGTGCCAGAAACCGGGGACATTTCATTATAGGTTCTCTTATTGACGCATGCTTATTGGAGAAACAAGGTAATCATCGTATAAAGATGCACGATGTGATTCGCGACATGGCTTTGTGGATTGCTGGTGAATCTGAGAAGTTTTTTGTCAAATCAGGTGTTCAGTTAAAGGAACAACCAAAAGCTAAAAAGTGGGAAGAGGTAATAAGAATGTCGGTGATGGATAATCTAATTGAAAATCTAACTGACATATTGGCATGCCCCAATCTCCAAACTTTATTTCTTGGGAGGAATCGTTTGAAGGTGATCATCAATGATTTCTTTAATTTCATGCCGATGCTTAGGGTTCTAGACTTGTCCCACAATATGAATTTGAAAGAATTGCCAGTTGGAATCGGAAAGTTGGTTTCACTAGAACATCTCAATCTGTCATTTACACACATAAGAAAGCTGCCAATCGAATTGAAGGCCTTAAAAAATCTGAAATATTTGAATTTGGAGCGGACAAGGAGGCTGAGAATAATCCCACAATTGATATCCAGTTTCTCTAAGTTGCAAGTACTGAAAATGGAGGGGTGTTGCTATCAATGTTCACTGGTTTTGGAGGAAATGGAGCATTTAAACTATTTGAATGTGTTGACCATTACTTTTACAAGCACTTCGGAGTTAGAAAAGGCTTTGGGGTTCAACAAGTTCATTAGCTGTGCCATTGAACATGTAAGCCTTCAAGGTTTTAGAGATTCAAGGTCATTGAATATTTTGGCTTTAGCAAATTTGCAGCCTTTATATAGCTTAGAACTTTCGGGTTATATGGTTATTGAAGATGTGAAGATCGAAAGTAACATAATTGAAGGTGTAGGATGCTTCCATAGCCTTCGATCTATATACCTATTCGACTGCAATCAATTGAGGGATGCGAGTTGGATAATTTTTGCTCCACATTTGGAACGACTATTTATACGTGATTGCCAAGGTTTAGAAGAAATAATCAGTGAGGAAAAACTTAGTGAAATCGCCGAGCTAAAGGGAAATTCAAACTTGTTTTCTAAGCTAGAGTTTTTGCATCTAAATAATCTGCCCAAAATGAAGACAATATACAGACATGCTCTACTTTTTCCGCAGCTGAAGAGAATCACAATTTTAAATTGCCCAATGCTGAAGAAGTTCCCACTAAACTCGAATAGTGCAAAAGGACGAAGGCTCGTCATTGAAGGAGATGAGGGATGGTGGAAAGATGTAGAATGGGAGGATGAATCTACTCAAATTGCTTTTTTCCCCTCTTTCAAACATCGGTAATTTACTAAATGTTAGATATTAATTAAGGCTTAAAGCCATTATTGTATCATAGCATACCTCACTCTAAGTTCTATTTTGTCTATCCTTAAATTACATGTGTACATGACTTTTTCCTTTAAATGAATTAACCCATTTTTATAATTTAATTTTTTTTTTATTGTAGATTAAGTCTTGGCTCAATTAATATTGTTATTATGGCAACAATAAGAGAATGTGAGTTTGAGCACAAATAAATATAAATTATTTTTTGATTCACACCTTTAAGAGACTCTAAGTAGTAATAGGAAATGTATAAAAAATTTATTATTTATATTGGTTTTGTTTAATAATTTTCTTTAAAAGAAACCAACTTAAGCATTGTTTTGATATCAATGAGCCTAGCTTAATCTGTGAATATTTTACTCAAACCCAATTAGACATCTCCTTCTCCTACTTCTTTTGCATTTTGAATTTAGCCCCTCTTATAACACTAAAATAACATTAACAGGTAAAGACTGTGTACGGAGGTAAGCATACTATGCCCAATTTCGACTTGATTTTGTAATATTTCCATCAAATAATTTATGGGTCTTTATCATAGTGTCATAATTAAAAGTGTGTGTCCACTTCTGCAGATTCTCGTGTAGTGTGCTGATAATTCTAGAAAATACTTAATACTAAGTTGGTATAAGCTGATGAAAAAGTGAAATCTAGTTTTGTGTATTGTTCTTTATATCCAGAAAATAATCTCATTGAAAAAGATGCACTAATACATTATATGTAATCAGTATCAGAAATGTTATCACTGTAATCTTTGGGTACTAAAATCATGAGAAAAAATCGAATATTAAACGATATATTAGCTTTAAAATTTAGAAACAAAATTTTGAATTAAATAAAATATAAAACCACTTAAATGAAGACAATATACTGCTGAAGAAAATATCAATTGTAAAGTGCCCAATGCTGAAAACTCCCACTACACTCCAATAGTGCAAAAGGACAGAGGCTCATCATTAAAGGAGAAAAGGGATGGTGGAAAGATGTAGAATGGGAGGATGAATCCACTCGAACTGTTTTTCTCCCCTCTTTCAAACCTGAGTAATCTATGAAATGTTAGATATTAATTAAGGCTTAAAGCCATTATTGTATCATAGCATATCTCAGTTCTAATTTACATATCCTTAAATCACATGTAATTTATAATAAAATGTTTGAATCTGAGAGTATATCATGTTGGTTTTCTCTATTTTTGTTTCTCCCAAAGAGCAGAGCTCAAATATTACCTTATTTCATTATGATGGTTCTGCTTCAAACTTACCTTTTCGAAAGGAGCTGATGCATTTATGGAACGACTTGAAGTCTTTGTGTCTTGTTGTATAATTCGACCATGTGAAATTTCACCTGAGTAAGATAAAACAAAGGAATTGTCTCATCTATAAATCAAACTTAAAATGATATTCACATCTGTTAGTAGATAACATAATTTCATTCCCCTTCTTCAGACCACGTCATAAGTCAGAAACATAACCATTAACAGGTTCCTCTGTCAATCAAGTAGACTGCATTTCTATATACAGACTTCAGGCTTCATTTATCAATAAGTTAGAAGGATTATCAAAGAAAGGCTAAAAGACAAAGAAGGCATGCAAAGATTTAATCACTTACAGCAAACTGGTTAGTTAAATCCTGATGCTTATATTTATTGGACATCTCTTCATTTGGTTCTTTGCCTTCGGACTGCTGTTGTTGTTTCCTTCACTCAGACTCATACACCTATTTCATAAGTGACACATTCAACATACATTTGTATTAGCAGGTAAAAAGCACCAAGTCCCAACATTACCTCTCCATATCTTCGACCATGATCAAGATAACTGTAACCTTCATCTTTTTTTCTATGAAAACCAGCTTTAGTCAGCTCATCTTCATCACCATCACTTTCAGCAGCTTTACTCAACTCATCTTCAGCTGACATTATACTGCCATGTTCTGCCTTTTCCACAGCCGAAGGAAATATCAATTGTAGAATGCCCAATGCTGAAGAAGCTCCCACTAAACTTAGCAGTGAAAAAATGTAGAATGAGAAGATGAATCCACTCAAATTGCTTTTCTCCTTTTTTTCATACCTCTGGAAACTACAAATGCTGTCTATTTTGTTGTCAAATAACGATAGTTATTCAAATAACAAGTAGGATTTTATTGTCATATATGTATCATTAAACATATGGTCTTAGATTTTGTGGCCTTCGTCTTCCAATGCTGTCTCTTGTGTTTCCTTTTCTGATCATTGTTTAAGTGGCAATAATGGTGCTTGTATGAATGCTAGTGATTCAGTCCTATCAGTAAGTGAGAAAAGCTTTTTTTGGAACTCTAGCTCCCATTTGGATAACAAAAATGTCCAAGGCTGTAGATGCTTTAGTTCTTTACTTCTCTTTAAATTCCTAGAACAGGGATTTCATTTGCTGATGAATTGCTAGGAAGGTGGCAGAGTAATGTTAGATGTTACTACCTAACATCTTACACATGCTGCTATTAGTATTCCTTTTTCTTCTTTTGATGGGATCTTAGTCCTCCTCAACAATGCAAGTTGCCAATGAGGGGAGTGGTTTCCACACAAAAGACAAGAATTCCCCTTCATCTGTCATAACACCTCAGCATGCCAAATTGGAATTCAGACTTTAGAATAAAATTCAGGTTCTAAAATTGCAGATTCACTGGTTGATTGCAAGTTGCCAATGAGGGGAATGGTTTCCACACAAAAGACAAATCCTTTTATCTGTCATAAATATCAGGATGCCAAATTGGACATACTGTCCACCCATAACGCCCTGCCCAAAGCTACCAAAGAAAGTGGAACCCTTGAAAGAGAAAGAGAGATATAGGTCCAACATGGGAATTCCTTTATTGGATCATTCTACTAAAATATTCATTCTATTAACAAAATTATAAAACTTCAAACTTTATAATATTATAACTTTTGGTTATCAAAATATATAATTTTTTAAAATGTAAGTATAAATTTAAATATTAAATAATATATTAAGCATTTCAATAAACAAACTTTGTAAACATTTATGTAAAATTTTAAACATCTTTGATTATTTTATATTTTAATTATTATTTGGTACCAAAAAACATGTGAACTTCCAACGGTTTATCTTTGTTTACCTGCGAATTTTCTCTCTCTGTTTTTGTTTACCAAAATATTCTCAATATTTCATATAACTCCAAAAGCAGCTTTGATTTATTCCTTGCTTCTATTTCCAGAAATTGTTCAGCTTACTCTTCTGAAATCAAAACCAGGTATGGGTAATATCTTCTCAATCTCACTTTCACTCGATACCATCATTACCCGTTGTTGGGATTCTGCTGTTGGAAAGGCTGCTTTTCTATCCAAACTTGAAGAAAACCTCCACGCTTTAAAAAATGAAGTGGACGAATTGAAGGCGATAAGGATGTATCTTATGAGCAGGGTCAGGGTCGCTGAAGATGAGCAGCAACTTAGGCGGCTACCCCAAGTTGATCTTTGGCTTCAGAGGGCTAATCGTGTGATAGCCGATGCCGATCAACTGATTGTCCAAAGTCCTCAGCATGTTGAAAAGCTATGTATGGGAGGTTGTTGTTCCAGGCATCCCAGGTCCACCCACAAGTTCGGGAAGCAAATCGCCACAATACTCCAAGAGGTGAAAGACATGAAGGAGAAAGGAGATTTCAGTGATGTGGCCTGCAAGCCACCAATTCCTTCCGCAAATAAACGACCTTCTGAGCCAACTGTGGGTTTAGAGTCCTATGTCGATCAGGTTTGGAGCTATATTCAAAACGAACTAGTGGGAATCAGTGGCATATATGGCTTAGGAGGGGTTGGCAAGACAACCCTCCTAAACCAAATCAATAACAAATTCCATGATACTACCCATGATTACCTTGTCATTTGGGCAGTTGCATCGCAAGATCGGCCAATTGAGAAAGTCCAGGATGAGATTGCCAAAAGAATAGGCCTTTCCAATGAACGTTGGAAATCTAAGAGCCTTGATGAGAAAGCTGGAGACATATGCAGCAGATTATATAGGAGGTTTGCATTGTTGTTGGATGATATATGGGAATGGTTTGATCTCACAAGAGCTGGGATACCTATTCCAACACTGGACAATGACTGTAAAGTCATTTTCACAACTCGTCGTCTTGACGTGTGCTGTCAAATGCAACCGAACATGGATAATAATATCAGAGTGGCATGTTTACCATCAGGAGAAGCTTTCAAACTGTTCGAGGAGAAGGTTGGGTCAGAAACCCTTCAAATGCATCCGGATATTCACAACTTAGCTGAAGCGGTGGTTGAAGAGTGTGCAGGACTACCTCTCGCTCTCATTACAATTGGGCGAGCCATGGCATCCAAGAAGACCTCTTGGGAATGGGAATATGCTATTGAAGTTTTAAGGCAATCAGCAGCCTCTGTGTTCCCAGGGGTAGGGAAAGAGATGTATCCCAAGTTAAAATTCAGTTATGACTGTTTACCTGATGAAAGGTTGAGATATTGTTTCTTGTATTGTTCTTTATATCCAGAAGATCATCTCATCGAAAAAGATGAACTAGTAGATTGTTGGATCGGGGAAGGACTTTTGGACGAGCATACCAATTTGAGCAGTGCCAGAAACCAGGGACATTTCATTATAGGTTCTCTTATTGACGCATGCTTATTGGAGAAAGAAGATAATCACTGTGTAAAGATGCACGATATGATTCGCGACATGGCTTTGTGGATTGCTGGTGAATCTGAGAAGGAGAATTTTTTTGTAAAATCAGGTGTTCAGTTAAAGGAGCAACCAAAAGCTAAACAGTGGGAAGAGGTAAAAAGAATGTCGCTGATGGATAATCAAATTAAAAATCTAACTGAGATATTGGAATGTCCCAATCTCCAAACTTTGTTTCTTGGCAGCAATGATTTGAAGGTAATCATGGATGATTTCTTTAATTTCATGCCGATGCTAAGGGTTCTGGATTTGTCCCATAATATGAAGTTGGAAGAATTGCCAGTAGGAATTGCAAAGTTGGTTTCACTGGAACATCTCAATCTGTCATTTACAGGAATAAGAAAGTTGCCAGTCGAATTGAAGACCCTAGCAAAGCTGAAATATTTGAATCTGGAGTGGATACCGTATCTAGAAATGATCCCACAACAATTGATATCCAGTTTCTCCAAGTTGCAAGTACTGAAAATGGAGAGATGTGGCTATGGATGTTTATTGGTTTTGGAGGAAATGGAGCATTTAGAATATTTGAATGTGTTGACCATTAGTTTTAGAAGCGCTTCGGAGTTGGAAAGAGCTTCGAGGTTCAACAAGTCCTTTAGCTGTGCCATTGAAGCTGTAAGTCTTGTAAATTTTAGAGATTCAAGATCATTGACTATTATGGCTTTAGCAAATCTGCAGCATCTATGTACTTTAACACTCTCGAGGTGTATGGATCTAGAGAAAGTGAAGATCGAACGTAACATAATTAAAGGTGTAGGATGCTTCCATAGCCTTCGATCTGTGATAGAATCTTGATAGAACAGAGAAATCTTCAAGAAGGAATTGCAGAGAATATTAAATGGAAAACAAAGGTATTATTCAATTCTTAGTTAGTCTCTTATGAACAGAGAGTCTCTTCCTTATATAGAAGAAGTAAACTTGAAATAAGCCTATAACTGATGTTAACAACTTCTTAACAACCGATAACTGCTCAACCAATGACTATATCTCATAACATTCACCCAGCTTCCTCAAGGGGCAACACCCGAAAAAGACTACGAAACCGACTAAACAGAGATGCTGATAATGGTTTAGTAAGAATATCGGCCACCTGGTCACAAGCAGGAACCTCACCAACAACCAAGTCTCCACTGGCCACCTTCTCGCGAACAAAAAATAAGTCAAGCTCAACATGTTTAAACTTGGAGTGAAGAACTGGATTAGCCGCAACAGCTACGGCACTAGAATTGTCACACGATACAGTCGGTAGATCAACCGAATTGACCTTGAGTTCTGCTAGTAAGGAGACCAGCCAAGTCACATCACTAGTGGCCGCAGCTAAACTGCGATACTCGGCCTCTGCCGTAGAGCGAGAAACAACTGTCTGCTTTTTAGAACACCATGAGATAGGAGTATGGCCAAAATAGACACAGTAGCCCGTGGTAGACCGACGATCATCAAAATCAAGACCCCAATTTGCATCAGCATAACCGACCAACGATAGACGATCCGACGGACGAAACACCAACCCATGAGAAAGAGTTCCACATAAATATCGCAAATTTCGTTTTAAAGCCATCATATGAGAAGAAGTGGGAGCATGCATGAATTGACACACCCGATTAACAGCATAAGCAATGTCAGGGCGAGTTAGAACAACATACTGCAGTGCTCCCGCAAGACTGCGATATTCAGTTGGGTCTGCCAGCGGCTCACCCTCACTTTTAGACAAAACAGATGAACTCACCATTGGAGTATGAACACCTTTGGCATTAGCCATAGAACTTCGAGTAAGAAGCTCGCGAATGTATTTGCGCTGAGACAAATGAAGACTGCCAGAGGAAGACCGACTGACTTCAATACCCAAAAAATAATGAAGCTCACCCATATCCTTTAAAGCAAACTCATTATGTAACTGCTGAACAAAACAATTAATTTCATCAGATGAATTGCCGGTGATAACAATATCATCCACATAGACAAGCACATAAAGTGTAAGTGCTGAGGAAACTCGGACAAATAAAGAAGCATCCGATTTAGAAAGAACAAACCCAGAAGAGACAAGAAACTGCCGTAATTTGAGAAACCAGGCACGCGGAGCTTACCGTAAGCCATACAAAGCCTTCGTTAAACGACACACAAGCTGCTCACCATTTGGACTTGACTGGATATAACCAGGGGGCTGTTGCATAAACACTTCATCAGTCAGATCGCCATTAAGAAAGGCATTATTTACATCAACCTGTCGTAAAGACCACCCCTTAGTCACAGCAACGGACAAAATTATTCGTATAGTAGCCGGCTTGATCACTGGGCTAAACGTTTCCTTGAAGTCACAGCCAGGGACTTGAGAACAACCCTTAGCAACTAATCGAGCCTTGCGACGATCAATAGTCCCATCAGGATTCTTCTTGACCTTGAAGAGCCATTTACACCCTATAACCTTTCGGTTAGGCGGAAGAGGAACAAGCTCCCAGGTATAATTGCGAACGAGAGCATCATACTCATCTTGAGCTGTAGAGCGCCATTCTGGAGTGGACAGAGCTTCTTCAATCGTAGAAGGTTCTGTGACTTCAACATGCATAACCTTAGGCTTAAAAATACCAGCCTTGGCTCGCGTCACCATTGGATGCGTATTAGATACAGGAGTAGCACCGACGAAATGGCCAGCAGCGTCTCCCTCAACAGCAATAGAGCCAGAGAGAATGCCATTCCCGGATGAACACCCACTGGGCTCTCGATCAGACCCAACCCCAGACTGAGCAGGGACAGGAACGGAAGAACAACGACCTGGAGAGGACGATTGAGCCGGAAAAGGAACACCTGAACGAGTAACAGCCACAGACTGCGAAGAAGGAGGTCGAACAAGAGAAACAAATGTGGACACAGACGAGCGCTGCACAGGCACAGAATTCGACGCAGAAGTAGACGATAAAAATCGAGTTTCATCAAAGACAACATGACGAGAAACCACAATTTTTCCAGAAGGTAGAAGACACTGATAGCCTTTGTGGTGAGGACTATAGCCTAAAAAAATAGAAGGTTGAGAACGAAAATCTAACTTAGGAGACTAAAAAGGACGTAAGTAAGGAAAACAGCAACACCCGAACACCCGCAGATGATCATAAGTGGGAGCATGTCCATATAGAGCCTGAAAAGGAGTCAGACCCTTCAAAACTACTGTAGGTAGACGATTGATAAGATGAACAGCACAACAGAAGGCATAGCCCCAGTATTCCATAGATAAGCTGGCCTGAGCTAGAAGAGTAATACCCATATCAACAATGTGACGATGTTTGCGCTCAACCACCCCATTTTGCTCAGAAGTATGTGGGCATGTGATGCGATGAAGAATTCCTTGAGAAGCAAGAAACGATGTGAAGGCACGATATTCGCCACCCCAATCACTCTGAAACTGTTTAATACTCACCCCAAATTGAGTTTTAACAAGTTGATGAAATTGAACAAAACATTGGAGTGCTTGTGACTTTTGGCGCAACAAATACACCCATGTAAACCGAGTGCTTACGTCAACAAACGCTATATAATACCAATGATTCCCACAAGAGACAGATGCAGGGCCCCGAAGATCAGAAACAACCAATTCAAAAGGAGTATGATATTCAGTCGTAGAACGAGTAAAAGGTAACTTCTGAGATTTTCCTTTTTGACACGCTGTACACACACCATCAAGACAGTCTTTTGCCAACACAACATTACATTTATTTAGAACACTCTTAACAACACAAGTAGACGGGTGACCGAGGCGTTTATGCCACAAGGCAAACACATCATCTTTATCAGGTTTATTCTGAACTTCTATAGAAGCAGCAACTGGAACCGAAACTGTCGGCCTGGAAACATCTGGCAGCGAGAACTGATATAACCCATCATGAATGTGGCCCTTCAGAAGCGTTTCCTGGGTCACAATGTCCTTAACAACACAAAATGTGGGGTGAAACTCAAAATAGACATTATTATCTCTAGCAAACTGAGAGACAGACATCAAGTTTTTACGGATGCGTGGAACACACAACACACCTGATAACCGAAGTAATTTAGAGTGCGTAGGCAAAATACAAGTGCCAAAAGAAGATATTGGGGCAGGAGTACCGTCACCCATCAAAAGAGAGGACTTACCGAAATACGGAGAAGAACCTTGAAGAGCCGACGCATCGCGACATACATGATTGCTAGCTCCCGAATCCGGGTACCAAGAAGCAGACCCAACAGGTACGGGAATATAGCCATCAGTGTCACCACCATGAGAACCAACCTGAGCAGTATTACCATGTGAATTAGAAGAACCCGAAAAATCAGACGCATGTAAATCACCAACCCGAGGAAGACCAATACACGGATCGGAACCACTATAGACACGAGCTCGCGGCTTCGTTCGCCAAGGAATAGGTGGGGCCGAATGATCACACCCATCACCAATGTCCGGTTCAGAACTCAAAGGATACCCAACCTGAACACAATTGTTAACTGGCCTATACTCATTTAATTGTCCACCGGCATTTCCAGCTCTAAGCCCATTAAAAGGAGCACACGGCCTAGAAGGTTCATGAGGGACATAAGCTAGATTCGGCCGACTAAGCCCAGACCTAGGCACATGACCGTCCAATGCACTATTCTGCCCAACATAAGCATTATGCATGGGCCCACCATAATAACCATCTGGAGTCTAATGTTGACCAAAATCATAATGTGGTCTAAAAGCATTAAAAGCATGCTGATTTTGACCAAAATCATTTTGATTTTGACCAAAAGAATGAGTAAATCTCATTCGTTGAGCAGAAGGGCCTCCAACGCCACCATCAAACCCACGTTGAGGAGCAAACGGAACCGAGCGAGACCCGCCAAGAGCATGCACCGCATCCGTCATCCGAGCCTCCGTCTGCGACCCATCAAAGTCACGTCGAAAACGGTAATAACATTTCTGAGCAAGATGACCCAGTCTATTGCAGATCTGGCATTGAATCCTTGGCCTAAAACTACGTCCACGACCACTCATCGGCGGACGACCACCACGGACAGAAGCTTCCGGTGCGGGCGAGGGACCACCTTCAACAAGATTGGCATGCATAACCACTTCTTGAATAGCTAGTAACTGCCGAGTTTCACACTCGAGGAGAGCATCAACGAGACGTTGAAACGGCACCGGTTCCGACGACACAGAAGCCTAGGATACAACCGCATCAAAATCGGAAGGCAAACCTGCGAGTATCACCTGCGTCTTCTCTTCGTCCGAGATCCGAGTGCCAGAGGCCGCCAACAAAGCATACAGAGTTGTAATTTTGGCAATATATTCCTTAATAGACAACGCACCTTTCGTAAGTGAATGAAGTTCATGCCGGATCCGGGACTGCTTAGCGCCAGTGTCCGCAGCAAAGAGACGCGCCGCGGTATTCCAGACATCACATGCAGATCTCGCATCTGTAAATGAAGCCAGACACGAAGAGCTAACCGTGGAGAGAAGCCACGAGGTAAGCAACTAATCTTGTTGATCAAATACTTGAGCAGTAGAATTAGGAACCAGAGATCCATCCGGTGAAGCTAGAAAACGTGATGGCGGAGATAATGTGCCATCGACAAAGCTTAGCAAACCATAACCACCAAGAATGAGACGTACCTGTTGGCGCCACTGAACGAAAGTACCGTCATCAAGCTTTACGATATCATGCCGAGGAAAAGAGTTCACCACCTTGTCGCCGTGAAACGCAGCACAACAACCATCAATAGAAGCAGAATCAGCAGAGTTTGTGTGAGCCATAGGTCCAGAATCAAGAGGCGACTGATACCATGATAGAATCTTGATAGAACAGAGAAATCTTCAAGAAGGAATTGCAGAGAATATTAAATGGAAAACAAAGGTATTATTCAATTCTTAGTTAGTCTCTTATGAACAGAGAGTCTCTTCCTTATATAGAAGAAGTAAACTTGAAATAAGCCTATAACTGCTGTTAACAACTTCTTAACAACCGATAACTGCTCAACCAATGACTATATCCCATAACAATCTGTAATCCTAGACGAATGCAATCATTTGAGGGATGTGAGTTGGGCAACCTTGGCTCCACATTTGGAAGTACTAAGGATTGTTGAATGCAATGGTTTAGAAGAAATCATCAGTGAAGAAAAACATGGTGAAGTCGCTGAGCTAAAAGGAAATTCAGACGTATTTTCTAAGCTCGAGATTTTGTGTCTACATTATCTGGCCAAACTAAAGACTATATACCATCATGCTCTGCCTTTCCCACAGCTGAAGAAAATCAGAATAGTAAAATGCGGAATGTTGAAGACGCTCCCACTAAACTCTAATAGTACAAAAGGACAGAGACTAGTCATTGAAGGAGAGGAGGGATGGTGGAAAAATGTAGAATGGAAGGATGAATCCACTCGAATTGCTTTTCTCCCTTCTTTCAAACCTTATGTAATCTAAGAAATGTTGGATATTAATTAAGGCTTAAAGCCTTGATTGTATCATAACATACCTCATTGTAAGTTCTATTTTGCCTATCCCTAGATTACATGTAGCTTGGTTCTGTGTTTTACACACAGACTTTTTTCTTTAGTATGAATTTGAAAATATATTATGTTAATGAATTAAAATTTGAAATATAACTTTCAACATATCACATCATTTTCTTTTAATTTTATAACTAAAATTTCCATAATTATAGTAAAATTAAAATTTTTCTTATAAAAGTTGTTTTAGTTTGTATTTCGTATAAATTTGGAATTTAGAAATTTAAAAATTAAAAATTTAAGTTTTAATAAGTTAATAAAATATAATTTATTTTCATTTATTATACATGTTATCAATAAAAAAACTTATTAAATACTAAATATTTAGAATTATATTATAATAAAATAACGGTGACATAATATAAATTTTAATATTTTTATATTAAAACTCATTAATACAAATTATTAACATCTTAGAATTTTTATGAACCTGATATCATGCTAGTACAAAAATTAACATATTTTTTAATGATGTTTCAATGTTGAAATATGATTAAATGATTAGTTTAGGGTGTTTCAAATTTAAATATATATATATATATAATAATAAAATTTATTATTATACAACTTATTATGGAACAACAAGAGGACATGAGTTTGAGCACAAATAAATACAAATTATTTTTTATTCACACATTTAAGAGTCTATAAGTAGTAATAGGAAATGTATAAATTTTTATTATTTATATAGTTTTTGCTTAATAATTTTCTTTAAAAGAAACTAACTTATAGTATTGTTTCGATATCATATATGAGCCCGGCTTAATCTGTAAATATCTTTACTCAAATCTGATTACTAAAAGTGAGATTATGTATATGAATTCTCTATAATTATAGACTCATAAACAAGTTATTGCAATTAATACTCAAATGGCAGTCTTTGAATTTAATAAGTTACAGCAAACTAATTAGTTAAATATTTGATGAGTATAATTATTAGACATCTCCTTCTCCTACTTCCTTTGCATTTTGAATTGAGCCCCTCTTGTAACACTAAAATAACATTAACAGGTAAAGATTTTGTACAGAGGTAAGCATACTATGCACAATTTCAACTTGATTTTGTAATATTTCCATCAAATAATTTATGCGTCATAGTGTCATAATTAAGAGTGAGTGTCTACTTCTGCTGATTCTCTTGTGTGGTGTGCTGATAATTTTGGGAAATACTCGGTACTAGATGGGTATAAGCTGATGAAAAAGTGAAATCTTGTTTGTATATTGTTCTTTATATCCAGAAGATGATCTCTTTAAAAAAGATGCATTAATACATTGTAGGTAATTAGTAAATCATAAGAAAAGTTAACACTGTAATTTTTTTGTACTAAAATCATGAGAAAAAATCGAATACTAAATGATATATTAAATCTTTAAATAAATATTTACTTTAAAATTTTAGAAACAAAATTTTTAATTAAATAAAATATAAAACCACTTAAATTTAATACAATATATAATTATTTTTATTATTTTAAATACTTGTTTATATAGTTTTTTTAATTTAAAACAATTCTGGAAAAACTATTTTTTCTGAAAACATATTTATAAATATAAATCTTTTAAAAGATTTAAAAATATAGTATTTTAATTATAATTGGTAATAATTTTAAATCTTCGTACATTTTTAATCAATAAATTGTGATATATTTTATCATATTTTTAATCAACAAATTGTGCCCATTTATTTTAAATTTTAAAATTAATAATTTAACTATGTTTCAAATAGATAATGTGTTGAATTAAAATATAAATATTAAAGTTGAGTGGCACTCCACAATATTCACTACTACATTTACTTACCACAACCTCAATTATTGCCCATGTTGGAAGAGGACAGCAACTGTCCCTGAAAACTATCTGACCAAAATTTTCATCCCCACAATTAGGATATGCAATTAGTTATGGTTTAATCATAACATAAAGCTCATGAGCGAAAATCCTCATATCTTTTTTATTTTGTATATAGTGCTCAACTTACCTCCTCTGCATTTTGAATCTAGACACCTACTTTGAAGGTTGAGAACCAGATGATTGGAGAGGGCATTAATTTTGCAATAAGTTGGTGGCTATACTACTTAATAACTACATACTCACAAAGATGTGTAAGCACAATTTTTTATATGGATTCCATGTCTTTAATTGGATTATGATAACCCCTGAAACAATTTCTGAATTCTTCCATTGGCATATATGGTCATGAATTCAGTTACCTTGATCTTCCACTGTTTTCTGTTTTTTGCCGATGTTTTTTTAAGTGGCAATGATAGTGCTTGTGAATATCTCATACATGAATGCTGTGGGAAGCTAATGCAGGGCAAAGCAAGTCGTGAGTTTCTACCCAACATGCTCATCTTAGTCTTTCTTTTCTAATGGGATCTTAATAATTGAGGTTCCTTTATCTTTGTTGAAGTGGAACCCTTTAAAGAAAGAGGTAGCTCCCAACTTGCCTGATTTTGATAATGGACTAACTTTACACCTAATATGAATAAATTAAAATATGTTGTATTAATGTTGCTCAAGTTGTAAAATAGAATAATAAATTGCATATGGTATCCACTGCACACAAAAGATGCCTTACAATGGGCCCATTGTGTCAAGACCAAATAAAGTGAGATAAAAGAGAGCTGTGTGCAATACAAGTCTTCCCACCAAGTCAATGATTTTACACACTTTACTGTAATTATCATCATATTCACTATCTCTTTTTTTTTTTTTGGTATCAAAATGCATGTGAACTTCCAACAGTTTGTCTTTGTTTTTCTCCTCTTTGTAGTCTCAAACTTTCATAGAACTCCATAAGCATCTTTGATTTATTCCTTGCTTCTATTTCCAGATTGTTGAACTCACTCTTCTACAATCAAAACCAGGTATGGGTATATCTTCTCAATCTCACTTTCACTCGATCCCATCATTACCCGTTGCTCGGATTGTGCATTTGGACAGGCAAGTTATATATGCAACCTCGAAGATAACCTCCATGCTTTACAAACTGAAGTAGCAGGATGAAGGATCTCGGGAGTGATCGATGAGCGGTCGAATTGTGAAGATGAGCAATGGCTTAAGCGGCTAAACCAAGTTGAGGTTGGCTTTCGAGGGTGAAACTCGATAAATGATCTTGATCAACCGATTTTCCAAAGTTCTCAAAGCATGTTGATAATCTATGTATGGGAAGTTGTTGCTCCACTCATCCTAGGTCCAGCATCAAGTTCGGGAAGCAAATTGCCAAAAAACTCCAAGAGGTGAAAGACCAGAAGGAGAATGGAGATTTCAGTGATGTGGCCAGCAAGCCACCACCTCCTTCATCAACTGAAAGACCTAGTGAGCCAACTGTGGGTTTAGAGTTCTATTTGAACAAGGTTTGGAGCTGTCTTCAAAAGGAACAAGTGGGAATTATTGGCATATATGGCTTAGGAGGGGTTGGCAAGACAACCCTCCTAAACCAAATCAATAACAAATTCCATGATACTACCCATGATTACCATGTCATTTGGGCAGTTGCATCACAAGATCGGCCAGTTGAGAGAGTCCAGGATCAAATTGCCAAAAGAATAGGCCATTCTAATGATCCAATCCAAGAGCCTTGATGAGAAAGCTGAAGACATCTTCAAGGTATTATGTAAAAAGAAGTTTGCATTGTTGTTGGATGATATATGGGAATGGTTTGATCTCACAAGAGCTGGGATACGTATTCCAACACAAGAAAATGGCTCTAAAGTCATTTTCACAACTCGCCGTGTTGACGTGTGCTGTCAAATGCAACCGAACATGGATAATAATATCGGAGTGGAATGTTTACCACCAGGAGAAGCTTTCAAACTGTTCGAGAAGAAGGTTGGATCAGAAACCCTTCGAATGCATCCAGATATTTACAAGTTAGCTGAAGCGGTGGTTGAAGAGTGTGCAGGGCTTCCTCTCGCTCTCATTACAATTGGGCGAGCCATGGCATCCAAGAAGACCCTTCGAGAATGGGAATATGTTTAAGGCAATCACCGCTTACGTGTTGCGTGGGTAGGGAAAGAGATGTATCCCAAGTTAAAATTCGATTATGATTGTTTACGATGAAAGGTTCAGATCTTGTTTCTTGTATTGTTCTTTATGTTAGAATTAAGTGACCCAAATTCTTATTTAAATAAAATACGATGGAAAATAAAATAAAAGTAAAATCCATATAGAACTAGACTTCTTTTATTTTATTTTAGAATAAGGTTTTAAACCTTATTAAACTCCATCTATTTTATATTGATTAGGATAAGGTGTTTCAATCCTACTAGAATATGGTTTTGCAAGCCTATAAATAGACATAGTCTATTCCTCTTGTATTTGAGTAAAAATTTTTCGACATAGTGAATTTTCTTCTCCTCTGCCCGTGTTTTTTTTTTCCCGAAAGGGTTTCCACGTAAAATTTATGTGTTCTTTATTTTTATTTATTTTATTCTATTTTATTTTTCACAAATTGGTATCAGAGCTTCCGGGTTATTCATCTCGATCACGGTAATGGCGTCTTTGAAGTATGAAATTCCGCTGTTGGATCGCAACACCAGATTTGCGTTGTGGCAAATTAAGATGCAAGCGCTTCTTGCAGATGGATCTAGAGGATGCCCTGCTAGGATAGATAAGATGCCTTCGACATTAACGATGAAGAGAAGAAGCGTAAGGATCGAAAGGCATTAACACAATTACATTTGCATTTGTCCAACGAAATTTTGCAGGATGTGATGAAAGAGAAAGCGCATTGCATTATGGAAGAGGCTAGAACAAATATGTATGTCGAAAACTCTAACAAGCAAGTTGCATATGAAGCGGCGTCTTTATGCTCATCGTTTGGAGGAAGGTGCGTCATACA
This sequence comes from Gossypium arboreum, assembly GCF_025698485.1. Classification (NCBI taxonomy): domain Eukaryota; kingdom Viridiplantae; phylum Streptophyta; class Magnoliopsida; order Malvales; family Malvaceae; genus Gossypium; species Gossypium arboreum. The sequence goes on along the minus strand of NC_069070.1, from coordinate 121,934,257 downwards.
CGAACACTTAACGGTGTTTAAAGCAATTCTCTCAAACTTGGAGGCCATGGAGGTTCAATATGATAAGGAAGATCTAGGGTTGATTCTACTTTGTTCGTTGCCCCGTCTTATTCAACCTTTAGAGACACGATTTTATATAGCCATGAGTCTCTCATAGTTGATGAGGTTTATGATTCTTTAACCTCGTATGATAAGATGAAGCATCTTGTGGTTAAACCCAACTCTCGGGAGAGGTCTCATTGTTCGTGGGAGACAAGGCGGAATGTTGATGATGATCGTGGTAGAACACGAGAACGGAATCCTCGTGGTAAATCTAAGGGTAGATCGAAATCTTCAAGCAGAGGTAAAACTTGCAACTTCGCAAGAAGAAAGGGCACATTAAATCTGAGTGCTATAAGCTACAAAATAAGATTAAAAGGGAGGCTGCGAATCAAAAGGAAAATGACGAGAAAATTCGGTGAAGGCGATGTTGTAGAAGACTACAGCGATGGTGAACTTCTAGTTGCTTCATCAATGATTCTAAAGTAAGCGAGTGGATACTTGATTCAGTCTGCACCTTCCACATGAGTCCCAATCGGGATTGGTTTACAACTTATGAAACGATGTCTGAAGGTGTTGTTTTGATGGGAAATAATGCTTCATGTAAAATCGCGGTGTTGGAAAAATTAAAGTTAAGATGTTTGATGGAGTTGTCGAACACTTAGTGACGTGCGGCATGTTCCGAATTGAAAAGAAATTTAATTTCGTTGAGTACTCTTGATTCAAAAGGGTGCAGATACACGGTGAAAGTGGGGTTTTAAAGATTTCAAAGGGTCCTTGTTGTGATGAAAGGGCAAAGAAAGATTGTCAAGTTATATGTTTTCTGAGGTTCTATATTCTTGGTGATCATTGTCGCTTCCTCTTCCTTGTCGGATGATGATATTACTAAACTTTGGCATATGCGCCTAGGGCATATGAGTGAGAATGGCATGGCGAATTAAGCAAAGAGGACTTCTTAATGGGCAAGGAATTTGCAAACCGAATTTCTGTGAACCTTGTGTTTTGGGAAGCAAAAAGAGTTCGATTCACTAGAGGAATCCATAACACGAAGGAAGCGTTGGAGTATATCCATTCGATCGTGGGGCCGTCAGAGTGCCTTCGAGAGGTGGAGCTAATTATATGCTAACCTTTATTGATGATTTTCCGGAAAAGTTTGGGCGTTCTTCACAAGCGAAAAGCGATGTGTTTTCCACATTTAAGTCTTGGAAAATTATGATTGAAAAGCAGACGGGAAAGCAGATAAAATACCTCCGCATGCACAATGGCTTAGAGTTACATTACGATGAGTTTAATAGATTGTGCAAGTCGGAAGGATCATGAGACACTTGACGATTCGTCATACTCCATGACAAAAGCGGCGTTGCGAGCGAATGAACGAGCGATCATGGAGAAGGTTCGATGTATGTTGTCAAATGCCAACTTACGAAGTCATTTTGGGCGAAGCGACCTCTCGCATGTTTTTGATCAACCGATCTCCATCCGTTGCCATTGAGAAAAAGACTCACAAGAGGTATGGTGCGGTAATCCCGCTAATTATTACGATTTAAAGATTTTTGGGTGTCCTGCGTATGCTCATGTTGATAATGGAAAATTGGAACCGAGATCCATTAAATGCGTTTTCTTGGTTATAAAGTGGTGTAAAAGGCTATAAGTTATGGTGTCCTGAAAATAGAAAAGTTGTGATTAGCAGAGATGTTGTTTTTGATGAAAGCGCTATGCTACCTAACTTATCTCTTAAAGACTCTTCCAATAAAGAAAACCAAAAGCGGTGGAGCATCGATTAATCTGAATCAACTCCTCAAGCCAAGTACAAAAATTGAGAATAGAGTTGCTTCTTCACCGCAATACTCTATCGCCAAAAACAGGACAAGAAGAGAAATTAAACCTCCAAAGAAGTATGCCGAGGTTGATCTAGTTGCTTATGCTTTAAATGTGGTGAAGATATAGATGCGAATCAAGAGCCATTTAATTATTTCGAGGCGATTAGTGTGAAGACTCGAGAAAAGTGGATGTTTGCTATGCAAGAGGAGATGGAATCACTCCACAAAAAGCAGAACATGGGATCTTGTAAAACTTCCTAAAGGTAAAAAGGCATTCGTTGTAAATGGGTGTTTAAAAGAAAGAAGGGACTCAGGAGTTGAAGAACCCGGATATAAAGCAAGGCTTGTTGCAAAGGGTTACTGATCAAATTCGAGTGGACTTCATGATGTGTTCTCTCCGGTTGTTAAGCATAGTTCGATTCGAGCTTTGCTTGGTATTGTTGCCATGCATGATTTGGAGCTTGAGCGGTTAGATGTAAAAGCGCATTTTGCATGGAGAACTTGAGGAAGATATTTACATGCAACAACCGAGAGGGTTTTATAGTCTCGAAAAAGAGGACTATGTTTGCTTGCTGAAAAAGTCCCTTTACGGTTTGAAACAATCACCAAGACAAGTGGTACAAGAGGTTTGATTCCTTTATGACTTCTCATGATTTCAAAAGAAGTAGTTTTGACAGTTGTGTCTACTTTAAGAAAAAGCAGTTGATGGTTCTTTTGTGTATCTACTTCTTTATGTTGATGACATGTTGATAGCGACAAAAGATAAAGAGAGATAAGAAAGGTTAAAGCCCAACTAAGTGAAGAATTTGAGATGAAAGATTTAGGACCAGCAAAGAAGATACTTGGTATGGAGATTCTCGAGATAGAAAAGCAAGTAAATTGTACCTAAGTCGGAAGGGTACATTGAGAAAGTTCTTTGCGAGTTCAATATGCAGAGTGCTAAGCTCGTTAGTACTCCTTTAGCGACCATTTCGGACTTTCATCGGCCTTATCTCCTCAATCGATAATGAGATTGAGTACATGTCACATGTTCCATACTCTAGTGCGAGGATCTCTCATGTATGCTATGGTTTGTTCACGTCCAGATTTATCATATGCAGTCAGTGCAGTTAGCAGATACATGGCGAATCCTGGTAAAGAACACTGGAAAGCAGTTCAGTGGATTTTAAGATACTTACGAGGCACTACTAATGTTTGCTTACAGTTTGGAAGAACTAAAGATGGAGTTATAGGGTATGTTGATGCTGATTTTGCTAGAGACCTTGATAGAAGAAGATCTCTCACAGGTTACGTCTTTACAATCGGAGGTTGTGCAATTAGTTGGAAAGCCACTTTGCAAACTACGATCGCTTTGTCTACCACTCAAACCGAGTACATGGCGATTCTTGAGGCTTGTAAAGAAGCTATTTGGTTGAAGGGACTATTTAGTGAACTCAATGAAGACCTTCAAATCAACGAGATTTTGTGACGATCAGTGCCATCTTTCTTACAAAAGATCAAATGTTTCATGAGAGAACAAAACACATTGATATTCGGTATCATTTTGTTCGTGATATTATTGCTCGTGGTGATATTGTTGTGAGCAAAATTAGCACTCATGAAAATCCTGCAGATATGATGACTAAGTCACTTCCTATAACCAAGTTTGAGCATTGCTTAGACTTGGTTGGTGTTCATTGTTGAAGTTAAACCCTTAAGGGGTTTTTGGAAGAGGTGAAGAACTTGTTTATTGAAAGTTCGCGATGAAGAACTTGTTCATTGAGAATTTGTGTCAAGGTGGAGATTGTTAGAATTAAGTGACCCAAATTCTTATTTAAATAAAATACGATGGAAAATAAAATAAAAGTAAAATCCATATAGAACTAGACTTCTTTTATTTTATTTTAGAATAAGGTTTTAAACCTTATTAAACTCCATCTATTTTATATTGATTAGGATAAGGTGTTTCAATCCTACTAGAATATGGCTTTGCAAGCCTATAAATAGACATAGTCTATTCCTCTTGTATTTGAGTAAAAATTTTTCGACATAGTGAATTTTCTTCTCCTCTGCCCGTGGTTTTTTTTTCCCGAAAGGGTTTCCACGTAAAATTTATGTGTTCTTTATTTTTATTTATTTTATTCTATTTTATTTTTCACACTTTATATCCAGAAGATTATTTCATTGACAAAGACGAACTAGTAGATTTTTGGATCGGGGAAGGATTTTTGGACGAGCATACCAATTTGAGCAGTGCCAGAAACCAGGGACATTTCGTTATAGGTTCTCTTATTGACGCATGCTTATTGGAGAAAGGACATAGAAATGATCGGGTAAAGATGCACGATGTGATTCGCGACATGGCTTTGTGGATTGCTGGTGAATCTGAGAAGGAGAAGTTTTTTGTAAAATCAGGTGTTCAGTTAAAGGAACAACCGAAAGCTAAAAAGTGGGAAGAGGTAACAAGAATGTCGCTGATGGGTAATCAAATTGAAAATCTAACTGAGATACTGGAATGTCCCAAACTCCAAACTTTGTTTCTTGGCAGGAATGATTTGAAGGTAATCATGGATGATTTCTTTAATTCTATGCCGATGCTAAGGGTTCTAGACTTGTCCTACAATGTGAATTTGGAAGAATTACCGGTAGGAATTGCAAAGTTGGTTTCACTAGAACATCTCAATTTGTCAGAGACAAGAATAAAAAAGTTGCCAGTCGAATTGAAGGCTCTAGCAAAGCTGAAATATTTGAATTTGGAGAAAACAAGCAGGCTGAGTATGATCCCTCAACAACTGATATCCAGTTTCTCCAAGTTGCAAGTACTGAAAATGGTGGGTTGTGGTTATAGATGTTCGTTGGTTTTGGAGGAAATGGAGCATTTAAAATATTTGAATGTGTTGACTCTTTCTTTTAAAAGCACTTCGGAGTTGGAAAAAGCTTCGAGGTTCAACAAGTTCTTTAGCTGTGCCATTGAACGTGTATGCCTTGAATATTTCAGAGATTCAAGATCATTGAATATTATGGCTTTAGCAAAACTGCAGCATCTATGTACTTTAAGACTCTCGAGGTGTTGGGATCTAGAGGAAGTGAAGATCGAACGTAACATAACTGAAGGTGCAGGATGCTTCCATAGCCTTCGAACTGTAATCCTAGACGAATGCAATCATTTGAGGGATGTGAGTTGGGTAACTTTTGCTCCACATTTGGAAGAACTATATATATTGGATTGCGAAGGTTTAGAAGAAATCATCAGTGAAGAAAAACTTGGTGAAGTCGCTGAGCTAAAAGGAAATTCAAACTTGTTGTCTAAGCTAGAGATTTTGCATCTATGGGGTTTGCCCAAACTAAAGACTATATACCAGCATGCTTTGCCTTTCCCACAGCTGAAGAAAATATACATTATACGATGCCTAATGTTAAAGAAGCTCTCACTAAACTCCAATAGTGCAAAAGGACAGAGGCTGGTCATTTTTGGAGAGGAGGGATGGTGGAAAGATGTAGAATGGGAGGATGAATCTACTAAAATTGCTTTTCTCCCCTCTTTCAGACCTTTTTAATCTAAAAAATATTAGAAATTAAGTCTTAAAACTATTATTGTATCATAACATGTGTCATTACAAGTTCTACTTTGTTTATCCCTAAATTACATGTAGTTTGATTTTGTATTTTACACTAAGACGTTTTCCTTTATAAAAGTAAAATGTTTGAGTTTGAGAATATATTATGTTATAAAGTATAACTCTCAACACATCACTTCATTTTCTTTTAATTCTATAACTAAAATTTTGATAATTATAGTAAAATTAAAATTTTTCTATTCTGTATATTTTAAAATGAGATAATTTTTGTTATAGGAAAGTATACTATAAATATGTTTATTATAAACTTGGAATTTTAAGAAGAGAAAATTTAAGTTTAAATATAATTTACTTTTATTCAAAATGCATGTTATCATAAGAAGAAGTGGTGTTTCATAAGCATAATATCAATAAATCATGTAAAATTAGATACTAAATATTGGAAATTATATTGAGTGACATAATATAAATGCTAGAATATTTCAATATTTGTATATTAAAATTCATTAATACAAATTACTAACATTTTAAAATTTTATGATTATTGAATGCTATTACAAAATTAACATATAATTTTTTAAAAAATTATTATTCATGTCTAATATTTAAATGAATTGGTGATGTTATTAGTTTTAAATAATTTTCTTTAAAAGTAACCAACTTAATAGTTTCAGCAACCAAATTATTAAATAGAAAATTAAAGACAAACTTAACTTTTGGAAAAAAGGGTGAGAAAATTAACTCTTTTCATTTGAAAAATCAATAGCTATTTAATTGCTTATTTATATTTATCTTTTATCTTTTATTATTAATTTTAAAAATAAATAAAACTAGACTTCGACATATATTTATTAAAAATTTAAATGTTTTAGTTATAATTGTTGATCATACACAATGTTCCATCTTAATATCTCATTATAAACAAAATCAGACTTAAATAAGTTTAAAATTAATCATTTACAAATATCAACAAGCAAAAACTTGTAAGATTTGAACACTGAATTGATCTATGACTACTTATACTCAAAGTGAGATTGTGTGTATGAATTCGTAGAATCACAGTCTCATAAACAAGTTATAACAAGTATAACTTTCGACATATCATATCATTTTCTTTTAATTTTATAACTAAAATTTCTATAACTATAGTAAAATTTAAAATTTTTCTTATAAGTGTTGTTTTAGTTTGTACTTCTGTATATTTAAATATGAGATAATTCTTTATAGGAAAGAAAAATGTGTTAAGTATAAATTTGGAATTTGAAATTTTAAAAAATTAAATATTTAAGTTTTAATAAGTTAATAAAATATAATTTATTTTCATTTATTAAACATGTTATCAATAAAAAAATTATCATGTAAGATTAGATACTAAATATTGAGAATTATATTATAATAAAATAAGGGTGACATAATATAAATTTCAATATTTTTATATTAAAACTCATTAATACAAATTATTAACATTTTAAAATTGTTTATGATTGTAGAATCTGAGATCATGCAAGTACAAATATTAACATATTTTTAATGATGTTTCAATGTTGAGATATGGTTATATGATTATATTAGATTAGAGTATTTCAAATTTAAATATATATATATAATAAAAAATTGGTGGAGAATTAAATGTATACCAACCTCTTAATTTCATCTCGTCTCAAGTTTTAACTTAATTAATATTTCTATCGTGTCAAGGAAAAAATATGAGTTCAAGTACACTTAAACACGTATTATCCTTAACTAAATGTTATTATTTTTTAAATAATTTTTTAAAAGAAACCAACTTACTATTTTTATAAATTTAACAAAGCAATCAAATTATTAAATAGAAAATTAAAGATAAACAGAATTATAGGAGCTTAAATTTTGGAAAAAATTGTGAGAAAATAACTTTATCCATTATTTATTAAAATTCACATAAAAATCAATTAATATTTTAGTCACAATAATAAAATTAATGGTTTATCATACATAAATATCTCAGTATGATCAAATATATTTAAAAGTAAAAGTAAACTTAAATAAATTTAAAATTAACCGTTTACAAATATAAACAAACTTAAGCAAAATTTACAAAATAAACAAGTCTGAGAATAATCCCACAATTGATATCCAGTTTCTCTAAGTTGCAGGTACTGAAAATGGAGGGGTGTTGCTATCAATGTTCATTGGTTTTGGAGGAAATGAAGCATTTAAACTATTTGAATGTGTTGACCATTACTTTTACAAGCACTTTGGAGTTAGAAAAAGACTTGGGGTTTCAACAAGTTCATTAGCTGTGCCATTGAACATGTAAGCCTTTAAGGTTTTAGAGATTCAAGGTCATTGAATATTTTGGCTTTAGCAAATCTGCAACCTTTATATAGCTTAGAATTTTCGGGTTATATGGCTATTGAAGATGTGAAGATCGAAAGTAACATAATTGAAGGTGTAGGATGCTTCCATAGCCTTCGATCTGTATACCTATTCGATTGCAATCAATTGAGGGATGCGAGTAATTGGATAATTTTTGCTCCACATTTGGAACAACTATTTATACGTGATTGCCAAGGTTTAGAAGAAATAATCAGTGAGGAAAAACTTAGTGAAGTCGCTGAGCTAAAGGGAAATTCAAACTTGTTTTCTAAGCTAGAGTTTTTGCATCTAAATAATCTGCCCAAAATGAAAACAATATACGGACATGCTCTATTTTTTCCGCAGCTGAAGAGAATCACAATTTTAAATTGCCCAATGCTGAAGAAGTTCCCACTAAACTCTAATAGTGCAAAAGGACGAAGGCTCGTCATTGAAGGAGACGAGGGATGGTGGAAAGATGTAGAATGGGAGGATGAATCTACTCAAATTGCTTTTTTCCCCTCTTTCAAACATCGGTAATCTACTAAATGTTGGATTTTAATTAAGGCTTAAAGCCCTTATTGTATCATAGCATACCTCACTCTTAAGTTCTATTTTGTCTATCTTTAAATTACATGCAGATTGGTTCTTTGTTTTACACAACTTTTTCCTTTAAATGAATTAACCCATTTTTATAATTTAAATTTTTTTTATTACATGTGGCAACAACAAGAGAATGTGAGTTTGAGCACAAATAAATACAAATTATTTTTTAATTCACACGTTTAAGAGTCTATAAGTAGTAATAGGAAATTTATAAAATTTTTTATTATTTATATTGGTTTTTGTTTAATAATTTTCTTTAAAAGAAACCAACTTAAGCATTGTTTCGATATCATATATGAGCCCGGCTTAATCTGTGAACATCTTTACTCAAACCCGATTACTTAAAGTGAGATTATGTATATGAATTCTCCAGAATTACAGACTCATTAAAATTTAATAAGTTACAGCAAACTAATTAGTTAAAGTTTGATGAGTATAATTATTAGACATCTCATTCTCCTACTTCCTTTGCATTTTGAATTTAGCCCCTCTTGTAACACTAAAATAACATTAACAGGTAAAGACTGTATACAGAGGTAAGTATGCCTAATTTCAACTTGATTTTGTAATATTTCCATCAAATAATTTATGCGCCTTTATCATAGTGTTATAATTAAGAGTGTGTGTCCACTTCTATGGATTCTCGTGTGGTGTGCTAATAATTCTAGAAAATACTCGGTACTAAGTAAGTATAAGCTAATAAAAAAGTGAAATCTTGTTTCTGTATTGTTCTTTATGTCTAGAAGATGATCTCATTGAAAAATATGCACTAATATATTATAGGTAATCAAGATCGAAATGTTATCACTGTACATTTTGGGTGCTAAAATCATGAGAAAAATCAAATATTAAATGAAATGTTAGCTTTAAAATTTTAGAAACAAAATTTTAATTAAATAAAATATAAAACCACTTAAAATTTGAATATACTTAATATATATTTTAATAGGTAAAGACAAAAATATTTTCTTAATATATTTAAAATTTTAAAAAATGAATTATATTAAAAATTAAATATATTAAAAAGGTTAAGCATAACCAATTTTAAAATTTTAATAAATTTTTAAAAATTAAATATATTAAAAATGTTAAGTATAACCAATTTTAAAATTTTAATATGTTCAATATATTTTTAAAATATATTTTAAAATTTTAATATATTTAATATATATTTTAATAGGTAAAGAGAAATTTTTTTAATATATTTAAATTTTTAAAAACTTAAAAATTTAAATATATTAAAATTTTAAATATGTTAAAGAAAATATTAAGTATAACCAATTTTAAAATTTTAATATACTCAATATATCAAAATATATTAAAATTTTGAACATATTAAAAAATTTGAAGTATTAAAATTTTAAAATATTTTTAATAGGTAAAGACAAAAAAAAAGTTTTTCTTAATATATTTAAAATTTTAAAAGAAAAAAGGGCGGGCAACTTTAGAAACCGATAGCCCCAATTTATTTAACTCCACCAAAAAGGAAAAATTTATTTTAAGTTCCTCTATTTTTCAAAAATTACAGTATTTTCTTAATATTTATACAATATATAATTATTTTATTATTTTAAATACTTGTTTATATAGTTTTCTTTAAAAAATTTAAAACAGTTTTGGGAAAAACCAATTTTCTGAAAACATATTTGTAAATATAAATCTTTTAAAAGATTTAAAATATAGTATTTTAATTATAATTGGTAATAATTTTAAATCTTCGTACATTTTTAATCAACAAATTTTGATATATTTTTATCATATTTTTAATCAACAAATTATGCCCATTTATTTCAAATTTTAAATTAATAATTTAACTATGTTCCAAATACAAAACGTGTTGAATTAAAATATGAATATTAAAGTTGAGTGGCACTCGACATTATTCACTACATTTACTTACCACAACCTCAATTATTGCCCATGTTGGAAGAGGACGGCAACTGTCTCTGAAAACTATCTGACCAAAATTTTCATCCCCACAATTAGGATATGCAATTAGTTTTGGTTTAATCATATTATATCATATTCTAACATAAAGCTCATGAGTGAAAATCCTCATATCTTTTTTATTTGGTCTATAGTGCTCAACTTACCTCCTCTGCATTTTGAATCTAGACACCTGCTTTGAAGGTTGAGAACCAGATGACTGCAGAGGGCATAAATTTTGCAATAAGTTGGTGGCTATACTACTTAATAACTACATACTCACAAAGATGTGTAAGCACAATTTTTTATATGTGTTCCATGTCTTTAATTGGATTATGATAACCCCTGAAACAATTTCTGAATTCTTCCATTGGCATATATGGTCATGAATTCAGTTACCTTGATCTTCCACTGTTATCTGGTTTTTGCTGATGTTTGTTTAAGTGGCAATGATAGTGCTGGTGAATATATCATACATGAATGCTGTGGGAAGCTAATGCAGGGCATCTTAGTCTTTCTTTTCTGATGGGATCTTAATAATTGAGGTTCCTTTATCTTTGTTGAAGTGGAAGCCTTTAAAGAAAGAGGTAGCTCCCAACTTGCCTGATTTTGATAATGAACTAACTTTACACCAACTATGAATAAATTAAAATATGTTGTATTAATGTTGCTTAAGTTGTAAAATAGAATAATAAATTGCACATCGTATCCCCTGCACACAAAAGATGCCTTACAATGGACCCATTGTGTCAAAACCAAATAAAGTGGGATAAAAGAGAGTTGTGTGCAATGCAAGTCTTCCCACCAAGTCAATGATTTTACACAATTTACTGTAATTATCATCATATTCACTATCTCTTTTTTTTTTTTTTTTGGTATCAAAATGCATGTGAACTTCCAACAGTTTGTCTTTGTTTTTCTCCCCTTTGTAATCTCAAACTTTCATAGAACTCCATAAGTGATTTATTCCTTGCTTCTATTTCCAGATTGTTGAACTCACTCTTCTACAATCAAAACCAGGTATGGGTAATATCTTCTCAATCTCACTTTCACTCGATCCCATCAATACCCGTTGCTCGGATTGTGCGACTGGACAGGCAAGTTATATATGCAACCTCGAAGATAACCTCCATGCTTTACAAGCTGAAGTAGCAGGACTGAAGGAGCTCAGGAGTGATCTGATGAGCAGGGTCAGAATTGCTGAAGATGAGCAGCAGCTTAAGCGGCTAAACCAAGTTGAGGGTTGGCTTTCGAGGGCTGAAACTCTGATAAACGATGCTGATCAACTGATTGTCCAAAGTCCTCAGCATGTTGAAAGTCTATGTATGGGAGGTTGTTGCTTCACTCATCCTAGGTCCAGCATCAAGTTCGGGAAGCAAATTGCCAAAAAACTCCAAGAGGTGAAAGACCAGAAGGAGAATGGAGATTTCAGTGATGTGGCCAGCAAGCCACCACTTCCTTCAGCAACTGAAAGACCTAGTGAGCCAACTGTAGGTTTAGAGTCCAATTTCAACAAGGTTTGGAGCTGTCTTCAAAAGGAACAAGTGGGAATTAGTGGCATATATGGCTTAGGAGGGGTTGGCAAGACAACCCTCCTAAACCAAATCAATAACAAATTCCATGATACTACCCATGATTACCATGTCATTTGGGCAGTTGCATCACAAGATCGGCCAATTGAGAGAGTCCAGGATCAAATTGCCGAAAGAATAGGCCTTTCTAATGAAGGTTGGAAATCTAAGAGCCTTGATGAGAAAGCTGAAGACATCTTCAAGGTATTATGTAAAAAGAAGTTTGCATTGTTGTTGGATGATATATGGGAATGGTTTGATCTCACAAGAGCTGGGCTACCTCTTCCAACACAAGAAAATGGCTCTAAAGTCATTTTCACAACTCGTCGTCTTGACGTGTGCTGTCAAATGCAACCGAACATGGATAATAATATCAGAGTGGAATGTTTACCACCTGGAGAAGCTTTCAAAATGTTCGAGAAGAAGGTTGGATCAGAAACCCTTCGAATGCATCCAGATATTTGCAAGTTAGCTGAAGCGGTTGTTGAAGAGTGTGCAGGGCTTCCTCTCGCTCTCATTACAATTGGGCGAGCCATGGCATCCAAGAAGACCCTTCGAGAATGGGAATATGCCATAGAAGTTTTAAGGCAATCAGCAGCTTCTGTGTTGCCAGGGGTAGGGAAAGAGATGTATCCCAAGTTAAAATTCAGTTATGACTGTTTACCTGATGAAAGGTTCAGATCTTGTTTCTTGTATTGTTCTTTATATCCAGAAGATCATCTCATTGAAAAAGACGAACTAGTATATTGTTGGATCGGGGAAGGACTTTTGGACGAGCATACCACTTTGAGCAGTGCCAGAAACCAGGGACATTTCATTATAGGTTCTCTTATTGACGCATGCTTATTGGAGAAAAATGATAATTACCGTGTAAAGATGCACGATGTGATTCGTGACATGGCTTTGTGGATTGCTGGTGAATCTGAGAAGGAGAAGTTTTTTGTAAAATCAGGTGTTCAGTTAAAGGAACAACCGAAAGCTAAAAAGTGGGAAGAGGTAACAAGAATGTCGCTGATGGGTAATCAAATTGAAAATCTAACTGAGATACTGGAATGTCCCAAACTCCAAACTTTGTTTCTTGGCTGGAATGATTTGAAGGTAATCATGGATGATTTCTTTAATTTCATGCCGATGCTATGGGTTCTGGATTTGTCCCATAATATGAAGTTGGAAGAATTGCCAGTAGGAATTGCAAAGTTGGTTTCACTAGAACATCTCAATCTGTCATTTACAGGAATAAGAAAGTTGCCAGTCGAATTGAAGACCCTAGCAAAGTTGAAATATTTGAATCTGGACTGGACACGGAATCTAGAAATGATCCCACAACAATTGATATCCAGTTTCTCCAAGTTGCAAGTGCTGAAAATGGAGAGGTGTGGCTATGGATGTTTATTGGTTTTGGAGGAAATGGAGCATTTAAAATATTTGAATGTGTTGACTCTTACTTTTAAAAGCGCTTCGGAGTTGGAAAAAGCTTCGAGGTTCAACAAGTTCTTTAGCCGTGCCATTGAAGTTGTATGCCTTGAAGATTCCAGAGATTCAAGATCATTGAATATTATGGCTTTAGCAAAACTGCAGCATCTATGTATTTTAAGACTCAGTAGCTGTAGGGATCTAGAGGAAATGAAGATCGAACGTAACATAATTGAAGGTGCAGGATGCTTCCATAGCCTTCGAACTGTAAGCCTAGTCGAATGCAATCATTTGAGGGATGTGAGTTGGGTAACTTTTGCTCCACATTTGAAAGTACTAGTTATAATGGATTGCGAAGGTTTAGAAGAAATCATCAGTGAAGAAAAACTTGGTGAAGTCGCTGAGCTAAAAGGAAATTCAAACTTGTTTTCTAAGCTAGAGATTTTGTATCTATGGGGTTTGCCCAAACTAAAGACTATATACCAGCATGCTTTGCCTTTCCCACAGCTGAAGGAAATATACATTAGACGATGCCCAATGTTAAAGAAGCTCCCACTAAACTCCAATAGTGCAAAAGGACAGAGGCTGGTCATTGAAGGATATGAAGCATGGTGGAAAGATGTAGAATGGGAGGATGAATCCACTAAAAATGCTTTTCTCCCCTCTTTCAGACCTCCTTAATCTAAAAAATGTTAGAAATTAAGTCTTAAAACTATTATTGTATCATAACATGTGTCGTTGCAAGTTCTATTTTGTTAATCTCTAAATTACATGTAGTTTAATTTTGTATTTTACACAAAGACGCTATCCTTTATAAAAGTCAAATGTTTGAGTGTGAGAATATATAATGTTAATGAATTATAATTTGAAGTATAACTCTCAACACATCACTTCATTTTCTTTTAATTCTATAACTAAAATTTTTTATGATTATAGTAAAATTAAAATTTTTCTATTCTGTATATTTAAAATGAGATAATTTTTGTTATAGGAGAGTATACTATAAATATGTTAATTATAAATTTGGAATTATAAAAGAGAATTTAAGTTTAAATATAATTTACTTTCATTGAAAATGCATGCTATCATAAGAAGAGGTGTTTCATAAGCATAATATCAATAAATCATGTAAGATTAGATACTAAATATTGGAAAATATATTGAGTGACATAATATAAATGCTAGAATATTTCAATATTTGTATATTAAAATTCATTAATACAAATTACTAACATTTTAAAATTTTATGATTATTGAATGCTACTACCAAAATTCGCATAGATTATTTTTAAAAAATTATTATTCATATCTAATATTTAAATGAATTGGTGATATTATTAGTTTTAAATAATTTTCTTTAAAAGAAACCAACTTAGTAGTTTCAGCAACCACATTATTAAATAGAAAATTAAAGACAAACTTAATTTTTGGAAAAAGGGTGAGAAAATTAACTCTTTTCATTTGAAAAATCAAAAGCTATTTAATTGCTTATTTATATTTATCTTTTTATATTTTTATTATTAAATTTAAAAATAAATAAAACTAGACTTCTGACATATATCTATTAAAAATTCAGATGTTTTAGTTATAATTGTTGATCATACATAATGTTCCATGTTAATATCTCATTATAAACAAAATCAGACTTAAATAAGTTTAAAATTAATCATTTACAAATATCAACAAGCAAAAACTTGTAAGATTTGAGCACTGAATTGATCTATGACTACTTATACTCAAAATGAGATTATGTGTATGAATTCTGTAGAATTAGCAAAATTATTAATAAGTGAAGAGTGGAGAATATGGTATGCCAATTTGTAACAATCACTACTACATGTGCTTACCACAGCCTTAGCTATAATTGCACAAACCATGAAAAGGAGTTGGAAAAAAGGGAAAGGCTTTGCATTACCTGCTACTCAAACAGTAATGACAACTCTCCCTAAAATCCATTCGAACAAAACTTCAACCCCACAATTAGGATCAGCAATTAGTTATGGTTTGATCAGATTATACCATACTGAAATGCCCCATTTTTTACATCTATTTTTGTCATACAATGCTCAACCTACTTCCTTTGCATTTTGAATCTAGACACAGGCTTCGAAGGTTGCGAACCAGATGACTGCAAAGGACATAAATATTGTAGTAAGTGTTCAAGGCAGTAAATATGCAACTTATTTGCTATATACTCACAAAGATGCGTAAGCACAATACCTGTAATGAAGTCGTATTTGTTCCCACTGAACTTTTATCCAAATTCTGAGTATGCTCAACTATAGAACCTGTAAAAGCCTGCACATATAGCCAATAAATCATGATGGATAAAGGCACATAAACAACATGCATCATGATTAATCAAAGTAACCAGCATGGTAGAGGTAGCATACCTTGGAACTATCAAATTCTGATTTTGAGGTCTGGACAGATTTCTGTAACACAAAATTGGAGTTAAAAAAGATGGTTAGCAGCCCTCTCATTGGTGATCTTGCATTTGTTAATACAATATAGAGAGGACAAGGCTCGATATAAGGTCATTGATGTTATCCAAAGATCTATTCTGAATTAACATGAATGATATCATGTTGGTTTTCTCTATTTTTCCTTCTCCCAAAAAGCAGAGCTCAAATATAAGCTACAGCTACCTTATTTCATTATGATGGTTCTGCTTCAAACTTACCTTCTCGAAAGGAGCAGAGGCATTTATGGAAGGACTAAAAGTCTTTGTGTCTTGTTGTATGATTCGACCATGTGAAATTTCACCTGAATAGGATAAAATAAAGGAATTGACTCATCTATAAATCAAACTCGAAATGATATCCACATCTATCAGTAGATAACATAATATCTTTCCCCTCCTTGAGTTTACATAATTGACCACATGCATAAGTCAGAAACATAACCATCATAGTTACCTTTGGTAACAGGTTCCTCTGTCAATCCAGTAGACTGCATTTCAGATATACAGAAACCAGACTTCAGGATTCATTTATCAATAAGTTAGAAGGATTATCAAAGAAAGGCTAAAAGACAAAGAAGGCATACAAAGATTTAATCACTTACAGCGAACTGATTAGTTAAATCTTGATGCATATATTTATTGGACATCTCTTCAATTGGTTCTTTGCCGTTGAACTGCTGTAATTGTTTCCTTGACTGAGACTGATACAGCTATTTCATAAGTGACACATTCCACATATAATTGTATTAACAGGTAAAAAGCACCAAGTCCCAACATTACCTCTGAATATCTTTGACCATGATCAAGATAACTGTAACATTCATCCTTTTTTATATGAAAAGCAGCTTTAGTCAACTCATCTTCATCACCATCAACTTCAGCAGCTTTAGTCAATTCATCTTCATTGCCGTCACTTTCAACTGCATTAGCATCTTCATCTTCATCTTCAAGATTCTCCTCATTATCTTCAGCTGCAAGTTCTTCTTTCTCAAGTTCTTCCAACCTTGACATTATACGAGCATATTCATCATCCTCAGATGCACCCATTTTATTGTCTGCTTCAGCCACACTAGGAGTTTCAAGTTCCAGTGAACCTGAAAAGAAAACATTTTGTCTAACTTAAATTCCTCAACTTCATTAAAATAACCAATAATCATTTCATCACAATCAGTTAAGATAATTAGGCTGCATAATAACAAGTACCTCGACAAAAGAAGTTCTAACAAAAGAAGAACGAACAAGATATTACGCAACATGTTAAAAGGAATATTGCAAGCAACCAGTATACGAAGCTCACATAAAACATAATCCAGAATCTGTTTGCTAGAGTATCATCCTTACTAAAACAAGTAGACTACAAAGTTCCAATACCCGATAGTGAACGAAAACAAAAGAAAAATACAGGTTAACATGCCTGATTGAGATGCCCGTTCGGTAGAATTATCCTCCTCATACTCTCTAATCTCCACAAGACCCTCCTGTAACAATAAAATCATAGTAACAGGTAAAGACCAGGCACACACAAGAAAAAGTGAGCATACTAATGCCCAATTTAACTAATGTTTAATGAATACTAATGTTTAATGAATAAACAACACAAAGTAGAAAATTGGGGGAAGCTTACAGCAGCTTCAGAAGCAGTGGAATCAAAAAAAGAAGCCTCGGCTTTAAGATCCTGCATTACGGCCTTCAATGCGTCCACTTTAGACTCCAATGATTTCCCTCTCCTCTTTAGGATTTCAACAGTTTGTTTAGCTGTTCTTTCAGTATAATAACTTTCTCCCAGTAAAACCTACACCAATGATTTCATATTCCTAATTAAAACCCTAAACCCTAAACTTGTCAAATATTAAAATAAACTCCTAATTTATCGCGTAACGCAAAAGCTATACCAAAAACTCATTCGTATGAATCAAACGACCAGGAAAAAACGCCGCTTTCCCAAACGGAACCTGAAAAAAAAAAAAAGCCTAAGCAACCTTTTTTATTTTTTGCTTTTTTACCAATATGTATAAATAGAGTGAAACTGATTGATCGTAAATTGAAATTCTTGCCATGATATCGTGGTGGAGTTCGTCAGGGAGTTTTTGAACGAGGTTGATGAGGGAAGTGTTATCGGCGATGAATTCTTTTAATTGATTCATTTCGTTCTGATTCTCCGATAACTTCTCCTCCACCATCTTCGCCGCCTTCTGAACCTCCTCCGCCGGGAACATTGAAGATAGCGACGTCACCGTACCTTTCACTTCCGATTTCCCCATTTTAATTTTAATTTTTGTTTTTTTGAATAGTGAGAGTTGAAGAGAATGAGCTAACGACGAAGTGGCTGCGACTCGAATTGTTTGATTCTTTGGAGCGGCTCAGGACTCTTATAGAAGGTTAGATGACTGTGAAAATTTAGGGTTTATAGCATTAGACGTCCAGAAATTATAGCCAATATTCTAAATTAGTCCAAAAAGTACAAATTGTTATAATTGAGTCCTTATGTATCAATGGTAAGCCCGGGATCTAACTTGGACATATCTGAAGCATACGAATCAAATTTTAAAGCCATAATAATAAATTTAGCCTTTAGTATTTACATCTTTTATCAATTTGGTCATTTTATTCATTTTTTAGCTATATTTAACCCTCAATATTTGAAAAAGAATCAAATTATTTTTATTTAATAGAAATTCTATCTAAAGCATTAATTTTTTAAATAATATTGGCATGACAACCTGCATGGTAGTCTACATGTCTTATATATCATCATGTCAACAAATAATTTTAAATTTATAAAATATTCAAAAAATAAAATTAAAATTCAAAAAATAGCATGAAGTATACATGTAGTGTCATATGGGCTTTCACGTTTAAAATTTTAATGTTATAGTCATTATTTATGTTAAAAAAATAGCAATTCGATTCTTTTTGAAAGGTCAATGGTCAAATTTGACTCTTTTTAAAAGGTTGAGAGTTAATCTTATCTAAAAAAAATATGACTAATTGAAAAAAAAAATGTAAATATTAAAGACTAAATTTATCATTATACCAATTGATGGTGATTGATGATGGATGAAAATATAGAGCAATGATATAGGTTGTTGTTGAGAGGCATTTGGGAGGGGCGGAAATCAATTTCTTCTCTAGATATTTGCATTGAGTTTGAATTTTGAAATCATCATCGTTGAGAGAATTTTACATGAATACTACCCTAACTTGAACATGATTAGTCTTAAATCGTAAAACAAATGAAAACATTTATAATTATACGGAAAAAAAAAATACGGCAACGAAATCAAGTAGTATTGAAGAAACTTGGTAGCATCAATAGAAATGACACCTAATTAATAATTATTAATTCGAAATTTTTTCACTCGATTCGACTCGATTTAATCAAATGCTCACACCTAATTAGTGATTAACCATAAATATTACTTTGAAATGATTTGTAATAATTGAGATTATTTTGATAATTATTTGATTAAATTAATATATTATTATTTCGTATTTATTTAAAAATAACAATTTAATAATACACAAAGAAAATATAAACTAATATAATAATATAATATTGATAATTAAAATTTTCAAATTATGGTAACCGGTGGTAATTAAAACCAAATAGATAGGGTTTTTAAGTTTTAAAAATCATGTTTGATAAAAATAAAATATTATTTGCTATAAAATATTTAAATCAATTTTAGTTTTAAAATATATTTTAAATTAGTGTATTAATATATTAAAATAAATAAAAGCATGCAAGGGCTTGGCGTCGCGATCCTCCCTATAGCTTCTTCCTAAATATACAAATCAATACCAAATGTTAGTTTTGAGAATCAAATATATACGTATAAACTAGATGTATATATATATATATATATATATAGATATAGATATACAAATTAGCATGCATGAACAAGCTTATGAATATATAAGCTAAATCCTAGACATGCAAAAATTAGAGCAAGGGTTAGGCAGGTACCAGATGGTGAGAATTATACTCAGGCACTCCAAGATTGCCATCAACACCTGTCAACGTCCAAGGGTTTGGTTGCTGGTTTAAACATGCAGAGAAGGGAGGTGACGGTGAGAAGCCTCCTACTTCTGGAGCCATATAATCAAATGTATGATTCTCCTCAGGCACGATAGCAACATCATTTGTTGAATCCGACGGCACCTCCATTAACTTACGTTTCTTGTTATTCTTGATTTCTCCTTCACTTTCTTCGTAATCCTAGCTCACAACAGCAGCATCCTTATTCTTAATCTCACAGATAACGGAATCACTCAAACCAGCGCTAGCAGCTTCTTGGTCTTTCAGAGAGTACTCATGCATAATCCATTGACCATTTGATTACTTGCTTTTCTTGCTGGTGAATGTGAAGTATTTATCAAACCCTATGACTTCGCTGCCGTCCTTGTGCTTCACTTCTTTGACATATTGTTGGAGCCAACATCCATCTCCCGCGGTTCTTTCGATTCTTGATTTGCTCCTTTTCTTCAACTTTGTGATAACCCAGAAAGACTCTGCCGAATCTTGGTCGAAAATATTCAAGGTAATCACAAAGGATTTCTTCTTTGGTGGGAAGAAATCGAAACCCTATAGGAATCTGAAGCTGCGATCTAACAGTTGACATGATCGGGGGTTCGTTAAAGACGAAGAGAAAGATGAGACTAATTTGGTGGTTTTCAAACGAATTTCTAGAAGTGTTCCAGAAGATGTCAGGTTAGAACCTCATATATATATATATTTCTTTTGTATCAAAAAAAAAATAATTCGATAGCGTAAATGTTAACCTCATAAGTCATTTTTCTTCTGTTCATCATCATCATGCAGTATGAACGTAGCTTAATATTCAAAAACAAATGAATTAATAAATATGAATCTTTAATGAACTCTCTAAACAATCATGATCTGGTATAATCATTAGAAATACTGAAGGTCTGGTCCTAACTTCTACTGATAGGTACATATCCAACGGGTTTGTGGCGGAGGCTGTGGCAGCAATCCAGGCGATGACTTTTGCAGCAGATCCGGGATTTATGCATGTTGTTTTTAAAGGCGAGTCATTGACGGTTATAAAGAAACTCACATCACCCAACGAAGACAGATCGAAAATTAGTGGTCTTTTTTTCTGGTGGAAAGGATTCATTAAAGAAAAACTTTTGTTGAGCAATGTTACATCCATCCAAGTGCCAATATTGTGGCTCATCAGCTTGCAGGAAGTGGTTTGGGGTGAGATGGAAGAGGTCCCCGATGTGGCCGTTGACGGATATCGGCGAGGCCGCGAGGGGTGGTCCGGTCGACTTAACTTCTGCGACCTGGCTCTATCTAGATGAGGAAATAGAGCTTGATTCCCTTTGCATTGTTAGTTTTGGCTTCTTGTTTGGGTCAAGAGCTCAACTATGGCTTCTACTTTTCTTTTGTTTGCTTTGGGAGAGGAAAGGTTTTGGTGTCTTTTGGTTCTTTGGATTGATGTAGTTTTCTTCACCATGCCTTTTAATGGAACTCAATTTTCTACATATAACCAATTATCAAATCCAAAAATTATAATTGAAATGTGAGTAAATTACACCAACAGTCGTTCAATTTTAGGATAGTTAATAAAATAGTCATTCAAGCTTCAATTCAATCACTCACTTTTAAAAAATAATAAAATAGTCACTAACGTTATCAAAAAGTGACAAATCAATCACTTATTAACATTTTATATTACTGTTTAAGTGGAACGCTAATGTGATAAATTAACTAGTTGATGTGGTCAACTTGCCACGTTAACATGGCAATGCAATTAAAATTGGTCTTATTCAGAATTTGGTCATTGTACATTATGAAAACTTAAAAAGTAGATCAATTAAGTATCAATGTTAAATCTTGAAAATTAGTTCAAGTATCAATGTTAAATCTTGTCTGTTGACTCAAAAATCAACATTTCAACAAATTATATGCAAGAAATTAGTAAAAATCAACAATTCAATCAATAATTTATATCAAAATTGAGGACTATCTTTTCATTTTTCGTAAATTACAGGGATGACATTTTCAATTAGACCTAAACAATGACAAATTACAAATTTAAACCCAAAATACCTTTGTTCAGAGGATTTGTAGCTAGCGTAATAGGTGAAATCAACGGAGATGGAACTCGGTGGAGCAAAACTCACACTGCCCATTAAGGACGAAAAAGTTAACTTTAATTTCAACGAGGTCGATGGCTATGGTGGGAACCTCAACGATCATGATGCAGCAGAGGGCGTTGGCCATGGAGGTGTCAATGTCATGGAAGCGTAATCATCTTTGAGTTCCTGGATTTTGACCATTGGGAATCGCTGGCACGAAACTCCTTCCATTTTCTCTTCTTCTTTTATTCTTCTTCTTCTCTATTTCTTTTCTTATTCTTCTACTGCCCAGGGCTCTTAAATGGGGCTATTTAAATGATGACAACTAGCCCATCGTTAAATGCCATATCACTTTTCCATTACATCTGTAACAAAAATAGTTAAAATGATTGATTTGTTATTTTTCGAAAGTTAAGTGACTGTTGGTATAATTTACTCTTAAAATTTACACTTTTACTCATTTTCTCATAAAAATAAGGAACTTACAATTTAAATCTTATATTTCTAAATATTTTTTGAATAAAATATATATACAAAATAACGTTAACATTAAATAAATATAATTATATTAATATTAAATAAAATAAAATTAATCTCCTCTCTCTCCTCCCTCCTCCCTACCACTGAATACTTATAATTTAATAACCAATAATGAAATTTACCAAAAAGAAAAAGGATAATACATATAAACTCTTTATCCACCTCCTTCAAACTCAAATCAATATATATATATATATATATATATATATATATTTGTTTGCTACAATCAAAATTTACATTCTAATCAACCCGAAAAATATTAATATCAAATTCAAACCTAAATTTTGAGAGACCGATACAAAATTTTAATAACTTAATATATTATTAAAGTTAAAAAATAAATACAAATTACTTATTTCTAGTAAAATAACATCATTTGATTTATTAACAAAGGTATAAATCATCAAATATAAATCCTATACATATCTTGTAACTTATTCTTCATATTTGATATATATATATATATATATATACATTTTCAATCAACTAGTTAATGCCACATTTCTCAAATCTAAATATAATATGGTCCATTAAATATAAATCCTTTTATGCATGTCCTGGAGCCATAAAAGGTGATAACATCGGTGTAGCCACAGGTACCATAGCCGGAGGAATCGCAATCGAACCACCACCACCGCCACCACAATGGTAATCCAAACATTCCACCGGATGTTCAAGCGCTGCTTCACACTCTTTCTCACTTCTTTGCCTCGGCTTTTCCGGCAAACAATTCCGGCGATCATCAAAAGCCACACCATTTGAACTCAAATTCCCACAAACCCCTTCTTCTTCACAAAAAAAGTTGTAAGAAAACGTGAAATTCTTCAAATTAGGCAAAACACAGACACCCGAAGGTACAATCCCACTCATCATGTTATGAGCTAAGTTTAATATCTCCAAATGAGCTAACCCGGCAATACTATAAGGTATTGGACCGACCAAATTATTATTACTAACATCCAATACTTTGAGTTTATAAAGGTAACCCACTTCCGGCGGTAAGCAACCCGACAAGCTGGTGTTGATCAATAAAAGCTCTTCTAACGTGTTGGCGAAGTTTGCGATGCTCGGCGGCAAACAACCGCCGAGTTTGTTATTGGCGAAGACGACAACGGAAGCCGAGCTAGCGACGAAATTATTCGGTATCACGTTAGAGAACCGGTTGTTGTTTACGAAGATGGCGTCGAGGTCTTTAGCGAATAGTTGAGCCGGTAATGACCCTTCGAACTCGTTGTAACGGATATCGAGATACTTAAGTGACGTTAAAGAAAGGACGACCGTTGGAAAAGGGCCGACGAATCGGTTGTTACTTAAATCGAGTTCGACTAAGTGAGAGAGATTGGATAACGTTTGTGGGACGATGCCACAGAAGCGGTTGCTGTTGAGGTGGATAAGAGCAAGATCGGTGAGAAGACCGAGTTCATCGGGGAGGTAACCGGCGATGTCGTCGCCGTTTAGGTCAATACCGGCGACGACTTTGATGGTTTTGTCGTGAGGGTGTGGTGCGCAGTACACGCCTGTGTATTTGCATACGTCGGGGCCAACCCAGTTCGTGGTGATGTTGTTGGGGTCGGAGTAGATGACTTTTTTGAAAGCTTGGAGGGCTGTGTAAGCTTGTTGGAGCTTTGGGTTTGGAGACAGTGAACGGTGGTGGTGATGGTGGTGGTGGTGAGTAGCGGCGGAGGAGGAAGAGAGGTGGAGTAGAAAGAGGAGCAAGGTATGGGAAATGACGAATGAACAATACAAAGTTGAAGCCATTGTTATTTTTGGTGGATGCTTTGTTGATCGAACTTGGTTTTTATGTAGGAAAAAATGTCTTTCATTTTCATGAGAAAAGGCTTTATTCTCCTATTTAATCATTTTGTTCATATGTATGATTTCGAGTTAGATAATTCGAGTTATGTATTTAAATCATTTTAAATTTAAGTTGTATATTTAGGGTTTTTAATTTTTAATCGTTAAACTTCGGACAAAAATTTGTACATAATGAGCTTAAGTACAGAATAAATCGTCTTTTATAATTTCTTATCCAATCAACATTTTAATTATACTCGTTATGTAAATTTTTAAATTTATTCGATATTTTATTAATCTAAAATAGGGTCTATATTTAAATAAATAACTACTTTTATTTTACACCAAATATTTCTTATTTTCAATATATATATATAATTAAATCGACATTGATTTGTTTTTAGTAGAAGACGACATCCCAACCCTTTTTATAGTGACAGTTAACCATTACAAAATGGTACGATTTTGCATCACATAAAATTGAATTTTCATTGGGTCGTAAGTCCAAGGAATGTTGGTCATTGTTGGCCAATAACTCTTTGACCAAAACATTAATAAATTCTAATAAAATTATTCACTAAATATTTGTAAAAATTGAGTTTAAATAATAAAATCGAGTATTTAAATTAGTTATCTACAAAAATAAAATAAAATTATTCACTAAACAGAATCGGAAGATAAACGATGATCTTAACCTTTTAGAAACAAAAAATTACTTATATTATCATAAAGTAACACATAACCAATTACGATAAGTTGAAAAAGAAATCGTAAAATGATAGCCGTAACGTCGTAATTATTGGGGAAATGGAAGAGGAGGCGCACGCTAATAAGGACTTATCTCCTTCCATGGGGAGGAATTGCAGTTGTTAGAAGTGGAGGAGGAGAAAGACAGGTTTAGACCACCTGAAGAAAAATGAAAGGGAAGACATTGCTTGGAACTTAAGGGATAATAGAAACAAAAATACATGCTTTCAGTCAATGCTCTATCATGTTTTTATCAGACAATGGTGCACCTTTTGCAACAAACATACCTCTCAACAGATAATTTAGGTTTCATCGGTTTGTAATTTTTGGGTTTTTGAAATTTTAGTCTTTTACGTTTTTGAAATTACATTGTTAATAAATTTTCATTAAGATATAATTTGATAAGACAACAATATGTTATTAATTACATTTTGATTTTTAAATTAATAGAATAAATTTCGAAAATTCATAAGAGTATAAGAAATGAGATGAGAGATAATTAGATCATGTATGTTCGGTTTGTTCGACGGATAGAAAAATGACTTTTGTTTTCCTGACAAATTTCCAATGGGTCAAGTCCTTTGTATATAAAACCATATACAAGAACAAATATATATATATATATATATGAAGTCAAATCTGAAATGATTCAAATTCCAAAATTTAAATTTTAAATTGATTTGATTCATATTGACTTAACTTGAAACTTATTCAACACAATAGATTGTAAATCTAATATTATCTCATTGAATTTTCAATTTGGTTCCTTGACATTCTTTAATAAATATGTCATTTATTGTTCTTAAAATTCAAGTCAAGTCTATAGATGATAAACCTAAACTAGTATTTAATTATAAAATATATTACTTGATTGGTATAGGCATTGTTGTTAATACAGTAAGATGTGAGTTCGAACGCACTGAAATCTATTATCTTCTTATATTTATGGGTTGGGGAGGGAATATGGATGATTTTAGATATTGTGTAAAAAAATTAGATATAATCGAACTTATAATGGAATTTTTCAAAATATATATAATATATTATTATATTATTTTTAAATAATAATAACATATTTTTGGCCAAACATAGAATTTTGAAAACTCCTAATGACAAATTTATTCGGTTTATGAACATCTCTAATCAATATTTATATATAATTATCAATACATCAATAAATTATATGCCATCAATACATTAAATATATATTTTATATATGATGTGCATTGAAAATAGAACAAACACAAATGATTTTTTTTCTATTTGTCAACCCTTACTATTCATATTAACTAATATGTTGTGCATTTAGTTGATCCTGTTAAAATTATTAATTTAATTTGTTGAAATTTATTATATTAATTCTTTTAACCGTTAGTGGAATTCAATTATATATATAATTTTGAAGCAATCATACTTATTTTGATTAATTTAACTACAATTTAATTAAAATGATGACAAAATTCCATCATGCTACAATCATGTATTCTTTTTAATTAATTTTTTTCTTTTATTTCATTATTTCAATTTCCAAAACATAATTATTTTTCATTTTGTTTAGTCATCATGATTCTTTTTATTACCAAATTTTACCGTGAAAATTGATAATAAAAGAAAATATTTAATATTTTAACTTTTTACAGGATTTTGTTTAAATTAAAAAAACACTAGTTGTTTTAGGTTCGTATGACTAATTTGAATTAATTAAATTGATTTATTCGAAAGCCAAATATTCTTATTCATAGATCACCTAAAAGACGTACATAAATTTTCATATTTATTAAAATCTATCATGTTTGCCTGACTTAAAATGCTAACAAAAGAATGTTTTGGAGTCTACTTTCGAAAGCCGAATAATCTTAGATTTATTCATAAATCATAACAGACATACATATAACATTCCATGTTTATTAAAACGTGCATGTTTGCATGACTTAAAATGGTAACAAAAGAATGTTTTGGAGTCTACTTTCATTGTTCTTCACTACTGAAATTTTAAGTACATATGAGTTCAAAAAGTGTACATAGTTACACAAATGAATATGCAAACTGTCATAGTTAATGGATCATGAGTTGATTTCACAAGGGGTTCAAAAGTTCTTGAATTGATTTCACAAGGGGTTCAAAAGTTCTTGAACAATCCCCTCCACCGTGACACAGCCTGCCTGATGACTTGGTTTCCCTAAACCAAAATCACCTCATAAGAGTGGCGGGACTCGAAGTTGGTGTGGCAAATGAACTGATCGTTTTCTTCCTTTCTATTCTTTGGAGAACTCGTAGATGTGGCGATTTCGGTTTTGTTGTTTCCTTGGAAGACCTGACAAAATCATACACCATCAAAACATGAACATGGCACGAATATACGAATGTCCCGAAGCAAATTATCAACATAAACACAATATACACCAATTTCCATGTATTTTTTTCTTACTTTTGTGGGCAGAAAGGATGATCAAACTTGGGAAGAGGCCTAGCATGGGGAACCATTGTCCTTCTTAGTTGCTTCAATGCTTTCTCTTCCTCAATCTGGTAATGGTTTTATGACAATTTTTTTGTTTTAATTCACGCCAAAACTAGAATTGATAACACAAAGTTTAGGGGACTGAGAGTATATATATATATGCATACCATTCTAGCAGCCTCACTTTCCTCTCTGAATCTCTTGTAAACCATTTCTTTCTCTTTAATCTGTTAAAAAAAAGATTCATTATAAGAATGTTTATTGAATGGAAATATGTATACTTAACAAGGGATAAAGAAACTAGAATTTAACTTAACAAGGGATAAAGAAACTAGAATTTACTTTTTGATCGAATTCTGCTCTATCCATTGCTCGATGATTGACATGGAGGTCGAACGCTTGCACTTGTGTTAGAGGCTTGCGAACCTTTTCAGAAACAGGAATTGGATTCCTGCATAACATTGCATGAAAAGAAAAGGATTTAATATATGTTATATGTCTATGTAAATGTATAAATGTAAATGTATATGAATCTTACTCTTTTAGAACCGGCTGAGCCTTAAAGATCCTCATCTGAGCTTCTTCTTTCTCCTTTCTCTGCCTTTCTTCCATCTCTCTTTTCATCTCCTCCTCGTGCCTAACCAGACTCTCCAACTGGAACGGTTCTGGTTTTGTACATTGTTTTGGTTCGGGTTTTGAAGGTATCTGAATAAGATAACACCCATTTAACTAACATTAACTATAAATTCATGATTGACTTAAAACATTAAATGAAAGCACACAAAAATTAACGTACCACAGGGTAGTCAGTGGTGTATGGATATGGATTAGCCTTGGGAACCCTGGCTCTTTCTTCTTCAAACTGCTTCTCTATAATTTCCATCACGAACTTCTTTTCTTTTTCAGCACCTCTTTCCTGAACATTTGAGGGACTTAATGAAATACTGAAAGTCTATGCATCTTTTTTGGTCCTATATACCATTCATGAATAAATAAATAAATCAAATATATATACCTCTGTTTGGAGATGGAATGGATTGGGAATGGTGTTTCTTGGGATTGGATCATGGCTAGATTCTGATTTCAGAGAAAGCTGTATAAAAGGAACAAACATGTAACCGAGTGTTTCCAAAGATCAGTAGCATAATAACTATTTGGTGGATTTGTATAATTACCTTATCAAATAAATCAAAAACTGCTGCTGGTGGTGGAATCCTCTCATGTGTTGCAAAATGGAATTCTTGAGGTATAGTCACCAATTTCTTTGTGTTACAGAAGATCCCCAATTCTCCTTTGCTCTCAAATATCTACACAAGGCAAAAACAACTAGAGTTACTTTCTCAAGTAAACAAAGTTACTATACCATACAATGCAGAATTGAAATGAAGTAGAAAGTTACCTTTTTATTCAATGGCCTTGCCTTAAATTTAGGAGCTTTTTCAAGCTCCTCCTGCTCAAGTTCAATAGAACTTTTGACCGTTATAGGTCTTGCCCTTAGAGATGTTTGAAGCACTGGGGTTTTAGGTTCTGTGAGATGAGGTTTCCATTGAGTATTCTGTAGGCAGGGAAAAAGAGAGAAGGTAAGTAAACTATTTAAGGTTCTAAATGAAAATGAATGAGATAGTTCCCCGAACCTGGCGAGACACTTCTGTTGAAGCTACCGAAGATGTCTCTGCATTCTTACTTGCTCTAGCCATTGTCTCAAAGTGAAATTCCTGAAATTCTGGAGTCTTCGGAGTACTTCTTGGTAATGAAGGTAGTGTTGAAGCTTCAAAAATCTGCACCGGAGAAGGAAATGGGAAACAAATTAAATAGAAGCCTTATAGGTAAAATAAATTCTTAAACAGTGAAAAACAAAGAAAGATCAGTTTAGACATAAACCAAATGGTACAAGCATTACACCTTTTTGTTCAATGGTCTTGCTTTGAACTTTGGAATTTTAGCCATCATTTCTTCCTCAAGCTCTGCGGTGCTCTTCACCGCTACCGGACGCATTCTCTGCGCTGTTTCGAATTCGGGTTCTTTAGGCCTTGTCAATCTGAGCACTGGCATCTGAACAATAGCAGCATTATCCTGATTAGGTAGAGAAGGAATTTAATGAAAGAAGAAAGGAAACAAGGATGTGTTAGGCATCAAATCCATGTTGAAGCCAAAATGATGTGATTCTGTTTATTTACATTTGATGAACTGTGAGGACGTGACGAATCTCTGGTACATGATTGGAACTTTTTCATCATTTCTGCCATTGAAACAAATGGTGCTGCTTGTTCTCGAACATAAACCTTCAAGGAAAATAAAAACCAAAATTTCAATACCAATTCACAATTGTTAGTGGAAATATGCAATGGAGGAACTTATTATAACAGAGAAACAACAAACCCTTCTGTCCAATTTGTTGGAAGGTTTGGCAGTAGAAGAGCACAAGTTGGAACTATCACTGGTAAGACCAAGCTTTGACTTGTGGGGCAAGTTGTGGGGCTTTACATTTAGGATCTGAGGCACATAGGGTAGCAACAAAAAGGCAAAACTTTAGATTGAAGTTACAAAATAACAGTACTTAAAACATGGACAAAGGAAGAGATTATAAGCACCTGTCTAGATCTTCCTCCATCTAGTTTCTGACGTTTAACGGCTTGGTTTTCTTGAGCCAAATTAGGTGTTCCAGCATTGGCATTTTTCGGCTTCAACAACGAATTCCGTATCGTACTAGCTATCTTTTTAGCTGTCTGATGCTTCTTGCCGCTCACCAGTTTTTTCTGAGAACTCATCAATGGTTTAGGAGTGCAAGCTTCAGTATCTGCTTGCACAGTGGATTTGCTTTTCTCTTCATCACCAAGACCATTTAAATGTGATTTTTTGGCTAGGGCACTAAAATTTCAACAGAAGGGAACCAAAGACAGGATAATGAGAACCAAATTATTCATACAGAACTCAGCATTGAAAAAAATTTCAAAACCCCAAGGACAAACCTGTCATTTTCTTGAGCACCAACAGTCCCTATGTTTTCCTTCTCTTTATTATCATTAGTAATCTGCAAAGCATTTAAATCATGAGAATACATAAAAACTAAACAAAAAAAAGATAATGTATGATAAAAAAAAATGAAGTCCACTAATTACCTTAGTGACAATTTGTTTGATTTCAACCTTGGCCCCAGGGGGTTTAGCTTCTTCCTTTACTTTATCAGGCTCCTGCTCCACTTGAGGCTTATCCTCTAAGTTACTGTTAGGAGCTGTTGCATCCGATGATCCCGATGCCTGCAGCAATAATATATATATCATCATGATTGAAAGGAGAGAAGTTGCTTTACAAGATATTGAAATCTAATAAAGGGTATATATAAGGTAATTCAAACCTTCTGCATTTGCTCTTCTTCACTGAAATTGCAGAGACTCTCCATTTGAAAGGTTCTATTACCAGCCTTGATTCTAATCATAAAAGCTGCATTATGAAAGAAATGCAACTGTTTTACTTGGTAGCAGATAATATATGGGAATATAGTATTAAAAGTTTAAAACTACAAATTGATGATTAAATTCACACTTCATATCCCTGAGAACTAACCTGATTAAATTATGCTTAATTCATTTATAATTCTTTTGATAAAAACAAAGATAATTAAGTTAAGCATAATTAAATCACGTTTCTTTTCTTTCCCTATCAGATCTAAGCAACCAAACACAACATTCCTGGATCAAACCCTAGATCAATTGCACCTATGCATAGAGAAAATGGGAGACCTCGAACCCTAGAATTTCGAAATAAAAATTCAGTAACAAGCAATTAAAACCAATCAATTTACAACCAGAAGTCACTAATTACTAATAAAAAAACTAATCAGTAAAATTAAAATCCTAAAATTCCAAGAAAAATCAAGAATCACCTCCCGAAAACGTTTTGAGTGACAGAGAATAAGAATGATCCAAAAGAACACACAATCTTTCAAAGAGTGAGAATCACTTAAATTCTGTTACTTTTTAACGGTTAACGGTTAAACACAAAGAAAGAAAACAGTATATAGAAAGAAGAAGAAGAAAATAGAAACAGAGAGAAAAGAACATACGAGAAGGTGCATAGCTTAATGCGGTTTCGAACCAAAGCTCGGCATCACGTATTTCTTCTTCCGATTCCCCTTTCGTGAAATCGAAGAAACACGGTGCCGAGAACTCATACAACTCGTCGATCACCGTTGCCGTTACCGTTTCCGTTGATACCTCCATTGGATTCCAAAACGGAGAGATTCTCACTGTTGGGGGAAGGGGAAGGGAAGGAGGGGTTGAATCGGTGAAGGGATTATCGGTAGGGATTTTCAGTATCCAACTATGGTTTTTTTTTTTTTTTGAAA
Source organism: Gossypium arboreum (assembly GCF_025698485.1). NCBI lineage: Eukaryota > Viridiplantae > Streptophyta > Magnoliopsida > Malvales > Malvaceae > Gossypium > Gossypium arboreum. The sequence continues at coordinate 121,902,535 of NC_069070.1, read as the reverse complement.
ATCTGTTGTTTTTTTGGTAGTAAATTAAAAGGAAATGGAAGGAAGTTCACTTAAACGTTGGGGGGAGAATGCAACGGTCGATTTCTTTTTTGAATTTTGGGGAAGGTAGTCTAACGGTCGGGTTTTATGACAAAAGTCCCTTTACTATGTTAAAATTTTAGAATATATGTTTTTACTTTCATTTGACATATATTTTGGTGTTTCAATTAAAAAGGGTGTAATTTTCTTTTTTTTAGAGTTTACGAGAATAAATATAATACAATTATAAGTATATGTTCGAACAACTAGAAAGTATAATCAAACTAATACAAAGCACAAATAAAGAATATGATTGAATCAAAACCCACACATGATAACTATATATGGTGGGATTAGAGATTTACATATCAGTTGTGTATAATGTGATTCAAACCTGGATATTCAAGGACCTAAGGTCTCAACTTTTTGCTAATAATACCATTGTTTCTTTACTCGATGTGTAACCCTTCAAATCTTGTTTGTCGAGTCTAAAGTTTTTATTCGTAGTGTAATAAATAAATTTTCAATTATTAATATTTTTATAGTCAATTAATATTATTGTTAGTTAATGTTGTTAAATTGATTTGTGGAATTTTTTAAAAAATAATTTTAAGTAATTGATTGACATGTAAATTTATTATTGGTTGAACATAATTGACTTTACAATCAAATAACAATAATAAAATTCTTGTCATTACTTTAATGAAATTAGCTAATGATATTATCAATTTGAACTTACTAATAACGTTTATAAAAGTAGAATACTAAAATATGTCAAATTGAAATAAAATGATTAAATTATGAATTTTAGAATAGTAGAGGGACTTAAATTAAAATTAAACCATTGGTTTCTTATATGATGTGTCTTTCTAACGGCTACTTCCGCACGCTCTTTAGGCCTCCCAGGCTTCCCGTTTCATTTTATTTTCTTTTTAATTATTTTATTTGCATAAAAGACACTGTAGGAATGAAACAGCACATGTCTTGGTTAAGTTTGGGTTCACTGCTAGAATTGGAGGTGTTTATGGGTCGAGTATAGACTCGATTTCAACTAATGTTTTAAATTTAGGTTTGTGTATTTATTAAAAAATATTATTATTTAAAATAATAAAAATATTTAAAAATTATTTGAGTTAGGTTGGATCAGCTCAAGGATAAAAAAATTTTGTCTAAGCTTAGTCTAAATCAAGCCAAGTCAACTAAGTATATTGGATCGAGTAAGTTATGCACTAATCCATGGACGAGTTTAGGCATGGTAAAATTATTATAGAGATCCATATATTAGAAGTCAGATTACGCTATCCCTTTACTCAAAAAATGAATAAATTGGTCATTGTACGTTAGATCAAAGTATCAATTGGTACTTCTGTTAACAATATATTTCTACTGTTAAAAATTAGTGTCGTTGACAAAATAATTATACCACATATATACTTTATACTAACATATAAAGATCAATGTTACACTTATAATCTCGATTTTAGAGTTATTTAAAATTCTATTGTTAGTACAATATTATTTATTTTTGTTATTTTATTTTATTCGATTAGATTTAAAATAGTTTAATTTATTTTCATTTCTTAAATTAAAAATTCAGAATTATAATTTAATAGAAAAATCACAATTAAATAATTGTACATTAATTTTAAGTTAGTTTTAATTGGTTGATAATAAAAAGAATGAATATTATATATAAATTAGTTGTGTTTATTTAAGTATGCATTAAATGAACAAATATAATAAATATGACACGAAATTTCATGACATTTTATGATAACTCGAAATTAAGTTAAAATCATTTTCTAATATTAAATGAATAAAAAATTCATCCACCTAAAGAGAATAAATAAATAATTTACTATAAAAATTATATAATAAATTCTCGAAATTCTTTAATAAAACGATTTTGTTATTCACATTAATCTAATATTTTAAAAAAATTATTGCTTAAGTAACATAAAATAAAATACCAAGAACTACGAGTAATCCATGGAGCATGAGCTTTACCTGTTACAACATTTTAGGCCAATCCTACTATTATAATCCCATCTCTTCAACCCACCACCACCTGATTTCCATCATTTTAAACCACACCAATGTCTCTTCTTTTTGCTTGCATCACCGTGCTTTTTTGGGTTATCGGATCAGCCGTCGGACAATCAAGCTATGATTGCTCAGAAGTGGCGGATAACTTCATCCCATGCGTAACCTACCTGGTTGAACTCGAATCGAGACCGGTGGATCGGTGTTGCAGTGGCCTTCAAGTGCTGAACCAAATGGCGAAAATCAATGACAAGGGTCCGAGAAACATATGCCAATGCATTGAAGATTTGGCCTACACAATGAATGCTCCGTATGTTGCTTCTCGGATCCAGTCTTTGTCTCGAGAATGTCATATTCACTTCAGTTTTCCGATTTCTATTGCCATGGATTGTTACAGGTAACATACCTCACTTGTGCACAAATTCAAATTGAGTAAACTTTTTAAGCCCAAACTCAACAATTAGGCGAGGTGGACTTCCCGATCAATGAACAACTCTAAAGAAAATTAAACCTAGAAGCATTCATGACTAGGGCGGTTTAATCCAATTCAAAATATAAGCATCAAATGTTTTCTAACCCACCCATATTAATAAATGGTCAATTCAAGTTTGTCTAATCTCACAATTACCGCTATTTTTACACTAACCGCAAGTAAACATACCGTCCATCAAACCCACCTTAAATAACTTGAGTTTTGTACAGTTTTAGCTGTACCTATTTATCTTTCAGTATCTGAAAATGCTAATGTTGTGTCATTTTGCAGGATTTAAATATGCTAAGAAGATTTATATGAAGACTACTACCCTTTATATACATACATTATGTATTTATATATTAAAGTAAATTAAATTAACTAATTAATTATCTCAAATAAATTTTATATTTTATTAATTTTGTGCATTACAAATTAAAATAGTTGAAAACTATATTTTTGTTTGTCTTTTCATTTTATTTACAAATTATTATTCATGGACATTAAATGATTTGATTTCTAATATAACTATTTTTTAAAAATTTACCATCTTATAAATATGAATTTTAAAGCTAATATAAATACTATATATAATAAATTACAACATAATTACAGTATTTTTAAAATATAAATCTTAAAAAAGAGATGCATGGATGGTCCAAAATTCACAAGTATATAGACAAAATAATCATTTAAAAAAATACAGCAAAAGGTAATTTTTGTTTATACCTTAAAAGTACATTAAAGCAAAAATTGTTTTACATTTTATACAATGAAAATAAAACTATATTTTTGTTACACATTGTATGTCAATTTTATTTATAAAAAATTTAAATTCATGATGATTTGTGTTTAAATTTCACTACCTTAATTTAAATATTTTTAAAATTTAATATAAAATATAAAAATCTTAACACCCTCAAAAAAATTATTTTCTAAAAAGAAATTATTAATCATTTCTCAACCGAATTAGTATTTAACTAACTCGTAATACCAATTTAATTAGACACATCATATATTATAAATTATTTTTCTAAGAAAAATACAATTATAAAATAATATTTATTAAAATCTAAAATTTAAATATTATTACAAGTATAAATAGTGAACTAATTCCAAGTTCAAACCCTAAAGAATTATTACCCTACTAATTTTATCAAGGAAAAAATAAATGCATATTAGATCTCGATTAAATTCAAAAATATAAATACCGTACAATATTATTACAAATATTATAATTTAAAATCAAATTAATTTTAACAAAAAAATGAATAATCATAATATAGCCGAATATAAATTACTTATGACAACGGCAAATGATATAATTCAAATCCAAGTATTTAAGTACTCAAGACTCTATAATAATTATGCCATATTTGATGGGAGTATTATTTTTCCACATGTTTTAGTTATGAGTTCGCAACAAACTAATTACAATCGGTAATTCTTAGCCACACATATTATTTATTTGGGTGTAATAGTAAGACACATTGCATTTTCAATGGGAGAACATATGTTTGAACTTTGGAGACAACATTGTTCAGAGAGACAACCATGAACCCCGAATATGAATCGTAAAATAAACATGCATAATATCAAAAAAAAATTCTTATATTATTAAACTAATAACCACATGTAGCATTAATGTTTTAAAATTCATCAATCTCTCATCATTTATTTAGCAAACAAGTCATCCATGGTAATAATTCATGTGATTAGCTTTTTCGATTTTACTATTAGTTCACTCACAAATATAAATAAATATATGTGAAAAAATACAACGTAAAATCAAATTAATATAAAACATAATAACAAGACAAAAATAAAGATAGTTAAATAAAATTTACCCATATAAGCAGCTTAAGCTTAAATCACTTTTTAGGACTTGAATTTGATAATTTTTCTCACATTGAGACTTTAAAAAAAAAATAATCTAAGTTAGGTTCTTAATTTAGCAATTGTTTTATATTGGGGCTTGACATATTTCTTTGTCCAAGTTAGTCCTTGAAACCCTAGTAGTTTAAGCCGAATTTAAGAACAATTGTCAAGTTCAAGACCCAATCTAAAAACAAGTACCAAGTTCAAAGATTACCATAAACAAAAAAAATTCAAATTTTAACGTAAAAATAATTGTCAAATTAAAAACTTATCTTTAAAAAAATTCAAAACCCAATATAAAAAAACTGTCAAATTCAAACTCTAAATAATAATTTAACCTCGATGTTAATAGTAAAAAACTTATCTAAACCAACACCTAAATGTTAAAATACCATAACCCATTATCTATACCAATAACTCAATGAGATTTAGAGATGGATTTTTGTATGTACTTTTATTTCTTTAAATGTCAAATTAAAAGTTTGATTATATTTAAAAATATTATTAATTTATTAATATAAAAGAATAGTTGCAATTGACATTTGACAAAGTATAAAGAAGCCACATGGAGGGAGACTTGGATCCCAAAATTCCAAAGGGCATGACAATGTCAGGCCTCATACCCCCTAAAAAGGGCAAAAATCCAAAGCTATTCTACTACACAGGGTTTTCAGTAACCAGCCAACACATAGCATCTCTTTGCTTTGCTGTGCTTTCTGATGCTGCCACGATTCCCTTTTTGCATGCTTATCCCTAATTATACTTTGCCACGCCTCCCTCTACCCCCATACCATTTCTTCTCTTCTAGATTCTTCTCATTATTTTAATCACATTCAATCCCTATTATTTTATAATTAAAAATTAAATATAAAAACCTAATATGATTATTAGATACGATAAAATTTCAAACCGATATATAATTCGATCTCAAATTTAGTCGAATCACTAATATAATTATCAAATATAAAAAATTAAAATAATATTGAAAACTTTCAAATTAATATATAATTTAAATTTAAATTTAATGAAACCTAATATAATTATCTAGAAAATTCATAATAATATATTAGTATTCCACACCCCATTGCCTCCTATATATATCCAAGTCCCCCATCCCAATCTATTTGTCCCCTTATCACTCAACACTTTATTCTTCTCTCTCCATTAATCTTCGTTGAAAGAGAATCATCTTTGCTTTCGCCCATGACCACTGTTTATGACCCTTCACACCATCTCACCTCCAAAAAATTGTGTTTCAAGGACCTTGAAATCCCTCCAAGGAAAAAGCAACTCCATTGTTGCCACAACGCCGCCGCCATGGAACTTCCCCACCACGAAGCTAGGCTCCACAAATACCTTCCTTCCAATGAAGACAATGACGGCACCGATGATCCATACGGCACCGACCATTTCCGCATGTACGAGTTCAAGGTAAGAAGGTGTACAAGGAGCCGTAGCCATGACTGGACTGACTGTCCTTTTGCTCATCCAGGTGAAAAAGCCCGCCGTCGTGACCCTACTCGGTACCAATACTCCTCCACCATCTGTTCTGACTTCCGCCGGGGCGGTGGTTGTCCTCGCGGCGATGACTGTGAGTTCGCTCATGGAGTGTTCGAATGTTGGCTTCACCCTACACGTTACAGAACCGAAGCGTGTAAAGATGGTAAGAACTGTAAGCGTAAGGTTTGTTTCTTTGCTCATTCGTCACGTGAGCTTCGTCTCTTGCCGGAATCACAACCGCCATACAAAAACTCCGACAAGAACTATAACCATTGCTGCTTGTTTTGCCGGTCGGTTACATCGTCGTCGTCGTTGTCCCCAACAAGTACTCTCTTGGGTTTATCTCAATTCTCAAGATCCCCATCCCTGTCACCGCCTCTATCTCCCTTAAAACACCAGCAACGAACACCAAGGTACGGCGGTGATCGTATTAGTAAATTTGGAACCGAAATGACAACCAGTTACGATGATGTTTTGTTGAAGGAAGTCATGAGTTGTTTAGGAACCATGACTTTGTCCGAAGTACCTTCACCAATGGCTACTACTCCAAATACAAACATTCCATGGCTTGATGTTTCATTCAAAGGAGCTCCTTCAATGGTAAGTCCTTCTGGTTCTGGTGAATATTTCAATGGTGGTGGTGATGATGAGAAAAACAATGGAAACGATGTCGTTTTGGATCATGATCTTGACCTCGGGTGGGTTAATGAGCTCTTGATGTAGAGGAAGAAGATATATATATATATATATGATTTTCAAAGTGTACATATTTTATGTGTGATTGGGTTTAAAAAGATTGCTTATCTGATTATTGTTTTTAAATATTTTCATATTGCAAACCAAGTTAATTTCAATTTGTAAGGCTTTTTTTTTAAGAGATCTAATATGATCTTCTTTTAATCTACTTATGAAATATTGATGAAGTCAAAACTTTTGTTCTCCTTATGCATGCATGTATTTATGTATGTTGTTTGAATTGCATATGATGTATGTGATTAACCTAATAAAAATTAACGAGATATTGGGTACAGCTTAAAAGGGTTGGAAGAAATATGGGGTGATGACACATTAATTGCGTGGCAAACATGCAAGCATCCTCAAATAATAGTGTCCGATAATACGTGTACAAATACTACGTGTCCATATTACGAGGATATTTGTTAATAAAAATTCACATATTTCATCTATTATTTATCTTTCATATTTTATGGAAAATGATTTTTGCAAAATGTGATCTTCTTTATTATAATATTAACGATAAATTTTTCATAATCTAGAGAGAGCAAAATTTAATTATTAATTAATTAAAACAATGAAATTTATTGATTTTTATAATAATATGAAAGTATAAAATTTAAACGTAATCAAATGCATAAATTGAGCAAACATATCATAATTATATGGTTCCTACAATAATGTCCAAATGTATAATTAGGACTACAAGAAAATTGTCCATAAACTTGAAACACCAATGTCCAAGTGCATAATGTTCTTTAGGTAAAACTTTGAAGTCCAATTTTCCTATACTTATTATTTTCAGTCAAAGAAAGTTTTGGTGTTGGTCTCATGCAAAGACCTTACACAAAACTTCATCAAATCCTCCCATCCCATTGATATTATTACTTTAATAAATGTGAGAGGATATTATCATTTTACTATTGTTATTATTGCTTGAATATTCTATAATTTTATTTTCCTCTTAATTTTATTACTATTTTAGAGTTATTCACTTATTAAATTATACTTATTTTAATGTTATTTAATATCAAAAAATTTTAAATATGTCTTCAATTTATTAAAGAACATTTATTTTGATCTTTTAATATATTATATTTTTAATTTTTATATAAAATAAAATAAAAATTTAATATAAGTCAAGCCTGAATTTAGCATCTCTAGTCCTTAAATTAAATTCAAGTAAAATTTAAACTCACTTTTGAGTCGGACTCAAATTTATTAAAATCACCTAGAATTTTATTATACGATACTTCTCACGGAGACTTCTAGTTGCGAAATATAATTGTATTTCATAAATTTAAATTATCCTTTCTAAAAATCATTGTTATTTTCCGAAAATAATTTTCTTTAAAATAAAATAAATTATAATATATAAAAATTGTCAAGAGAGGTAGTCTAATATTTTTTATAAACAATTATAATTTAAAATAAATGAGAACCTCAAAATATATTTATTTAAAAATTAAAATACATTTAAATTAGTGAAACTTCAACTTCTAAAACATAAAAATCTCAGAATCATTTCAAGGCATATAAACATTATAATGTTGTATTTTATTTTAAAAGTTTCATCACTCAATTTCTTCATTTCACTTAAGGCTTTTACACGTTCATAATGTTTTATTTTATTTTTAATGTTTTCTTTTTATAAAATATGCTGCACTCATTATCTATTACATCAACACAATTAGAAAATGACAAAAAATAACTCATTCTACATAGTTTATATTATTTTAACAATGTTTTTGTGTTTTCGTATTTTTATAAATGGAGTCTAAATCGAGATACTTTATTTATTTTAATTAATTTTTAATCAAAATATTTATTACATAATATTTTTTACTTAAATTTAAAATTTAACCGTTATATTTTTTTTTTATATCGAATTTTCCATCAAATAAATATGAATTTTAAAACCAATCATAGATATTATATATTATATATTACAAAATAATTACAATATATTTAAAACATAAATTCCCAAAGGAAAATCTTTAAAAAATTAACTAATTTAATTACCCATTATGAAAAAGCTAAACTTGAAAAATGTATACAATGAGAGATGCATGCATGGTCCAAAATTCACAATCACTTTAAAAGGTTAAATTTTGCTATTGGATCTTGTATTTTGTATAAATTGTGAATTTAGTACATGTACTTTAATTTGATTAATTTTAACTCTTATACTTTTTAAATTTTAAAATTTTAATCCTAACCCAATAGTAACGGTTAAATTTGTTTGGTTAAATTATGCCATTAGTCCTATATTATGCGTGACATTATAGATTTGGTTCACATTTACCAATTGGATCATTCTTAGTGACTATATTCTTTGAATTTCAAAATTTAAGTCTTAATGCAAATGATAGTCGTTAAATCTATTAATTGATTTTTTGAGTAATATGTGAAAAATAACAAATAAACATAACATTACGTGTGATAGTATGTTTGCCACGTCAAATTTTAAAAATAACATAACATAACTTAATGAATTTAATAGTTATCATTTGGTTAGGACTAAAATTTTGAAATTCTAAAAGTATAAAAACTAAAAATAACAAAATTAAAATACAAATACCAAATCCATAATTTACATAAAATACAAGTTGTAATAGCAAACTTGCACCTCTAAAAACAAATACAGCAAAAGGTAATTTTGTTTATACCTTAAAGTACATTAAAGAACATTTGCTTTTTATTATCTTTAATTTTTATGTTTAAATGAATTTTTATAAAATTTATATAAAATATGAAAACAAAAAAATTATTATTTTGTGAAAGTAAGAAAGTTTTAATTATTTCTCAATTAAATTAATAGTCAATTAATTCTCACACCGTGATAAAATGCATATACCATATTAGACTAAAAATAACATAAATACCACATTAAGCATTTATATTTTTATAATCTTTTTATTTCTTTAAATGTAATTTTTTTAACATTAATCTCATTATATGTTCTTATCATTTTTATCTTTCTTCAACAATGCGTGGATCTACTCGAGCCCTCCCACTCATAAATAGGAGGATAATACGTTTCAACGCACTCGAACCCATGTCTTTTTGTATTGATAATAATACTGATATCAATTAAACTAAATCTTGATTCACTTAAATGTAATCTTAAACTCCCATTATATTAAAAAAAATATTATTAATTTTTAATTATAAAAGAATAGTTGCAATTGACATTTGACAAAGTATAAAGAAGCCACATGGAGGGAGACTTGGATCCCAAAATTCCAAAGGGCATGACAATGTCAGGCCTCATACCCCCTAAAAAGGGCATAAATCCAAGGCTGTTCTTAAACACAAGGCTTTCAGTAATCAGCCAACACATAGCATCTCTTTGCTTTGCTGTGCTTTCTGATGCTGCCACGATTCCCTTTTTGCATGCTTACCCCTAATAATGTTTAGCCACGCCTCCCCTCACCCCCATACCCTTAACTTCTTCTCTTCTACATTCTCATTCTTATTATAATCACATTCAATTCCAATTATTTATTATTCGAACTAATATTTTAATAATTTATTTATCAAGTTTATGAAAATAATTATATTTTTACAGGTCTGAAATTTTAAATCTTGTTCCATATTTCTATCATTTTGAGGTATAACATTATCTTAATTAATATATATTTAACTCAGTAATTTTTATTTAAAATAAATAGTTTTATATTTCTTTTATTAACACAAAATTTGACACAACATACATTAAATACAAAATATGACAGTTCAATTATTATCACAAAAACGAAAACAACATAAGATCAAATACGTTTAAACATTTTTCTCTTCAATTGTAGATATTGTATAAATAAGACCTAAAACTATAGTCTAATTGAATCTCTATCTGTGTCTCATTTTCGTACACACTCTCTATAATATAAAACTAATGCTTGTTGGGTGGAAAGATAAGCAACTTGATATCCCTTAAATCAGGTATTCTATTCAAATCTTATGAATGAAAAAAAAAAAAAACAAGCTCTTGTGGAGCTTTGTTCCACTTTTTTAAGGGCTTGACTGGTCTTAGCTTCAAATTTAGTCAAAACTTAATATAATTATTGGATATCGAAGAATTTCAGACTAATATTAATATATAGCTCAACTTTAAATTTAGTCGAACCTAATATGATTATCAAATATTAAAAATTTCAGAATAATATATAACTTAACTTTAAATTTAGTCAAAACCTAATATAATTACTAAATAGACTGAAAATTTTTACATTAATATACCGTTCAATTTTAAATCCCAAATTAGTTACAATTTTAAACTAATACATTAGTGAAAACCTAATATAATTACAGGATATTAGTATTCCACACCCCCATGGCCCCTATATATATCCAAGTCCTCCATCCCAATCCATTTGTCCCCTTATCACTCAACACTTTATTCTTCTCTCTCCATTAATCTTCATTGAAAGAAAATCATCTTTGCTTTCACCCATGACCACTGTTTATGACCCTTCACACCATCTCACCTCCAAAAATTTGTGTTTCAAGGACCTTGAAATCCCTCCAAGGAAAAAGCAACTCCATTGTTGCCCCAACGCCGCCGCCATGGAACTTCCCCACCACGAAGCTAGGCTCCACAAATACCTCCCCTCCAATGAAGACGATGACGGTACCGAGGATCCATACGGCACCGACCATTTCCGTATATACGAGTTCAAAGTAAGAAGGTGTACAAGGAGCCGTAGCCATGACTGGACTGACTGTCCCTTCGCTCATCCAGGTGAAAAAGCCCGCCGTCGTGACCCTACTCGGTACCAGTACTCCTCCACCATCTGTTCTGACTACCGGCGTGGCAGTGAGTGCCCTCGCGGCGATGACTGTGAGTTCGCTCATGGAGTGTTTGAGTGTTGGCTTCACCCTACACGTTACAGAACCGAAGCTTGTAAAGATGGTAAGAATTGCAAGCGTAAGGTTTGTTTCTTTGCTCATTCGTCACGTGAGCTTCGTCTCTTGCCGGAATCACCACCGCCATTGAAGTATAAAAACCCTGACAAGAACTATAACCATTGCTGCTTGTTTTGCCGGTCGGTAACATCATCGTCGTCGTTGTCCCCGACAAGTACTCTCTTGGGTTTATCTCATTTCTCGAGATCCCCGTCCCTATCGCCGCCTTTATCTCCCTTAAAACACCAGCAAAGAACACCAAGGTACGGTGGTGATCGTATCAGTATATTTGGAACCGAAATGACAACCAGTTACGATGATGTTTTGTTAAAGGAAGTAATGAGTTGTTTAGGAACCATGAATTTATCCGAAGTAACTTCACCAATGGCGCCTACTGCAAATACAAACATTCCATGGCTTGATGTTTCATTCAAAGGAGCTCCTTCAATGGTAAGTCCTTCTGGTTCTGATGAATATTTCAATGGTGGTGGTGATGATGAGAAAAACAATGGAAACGGTGTCGTTTTGGATCATGATCTTGACCTCGGATGGGTTAATGAGTTGCTGATGTAGTGAAGGAAGGTGATAAATCATATATATATATATATATATGATCTTGGAAGTGTATATATTTATGTGTGATTGGGTTTAAAAACAATTGCTGGTCTGATTTATTGTTATTAAATATTTTATTATTGCAAACCAAGTTGATTTCAGTTTGTAAGTTTTTTGAAGGGATCTAATATGATCTTTTTATTTGTCTACTTTTTTTTTAACTTCTGAATATTGATAAAGTCAACCTTTTTATTCCTATGTATGCATGTATGTATGTGACGGTATTTATGTATGTTTGAAATGCATGTGATGTACGTGATTAACCTAATAGTAAGAACGAGAAGAACGAGATTTTGGGTCCAAAATTCATACCTAAAAGTTAAGGAAGGAATATATAAGGGATGATCACAGATTAATTACGTGGCAAACATGCAAGCATCCTCAAATATGAGGGAGTTACCCGATAATACGTGTCCGATGATATGACGTGTGAATATTGCCAGTATATTTGTTCATATATATATATATATATAACACTAATAAAATTTAGTAATTAATAAAAATACACGAATTTAATCTTAAAACTTATAACACGGATTATTTACTTCAACCAAAATTAAGTAAATTCATTTAGATTTCAATTGACCTAAATAATAATTTTTACTTTGTGCACCATAATTTAATAATAATATACTTTTTTTAATTAGAATAAAATTATTATAAATTTGCACAATTTTTCAACTAAATATTTCAATATATAGATCATTATTAAGTCTTTCTGAATTCCAAATATTAATATTAATTTTTATTTAAATTCATCCATAATCACAAATAGAAAATTCTGGATCATTCACTTTTTCTTAAGAAAATATAGGTTTCTTAGATTTAATTTTTTAAAATTTAAAAATCTTTCTTTTAGATATTAAACAAGTTAACCAGTTTTGCATTGTTTACATTATAATATTTTACATATATTTATTTTATACTTTTTTAATCATTGGTGGCTTAAATGGTACCATACTTACAAATATGGGTACTAATCCCCCACATGTAGTTAATTTACATAATTAAATATTAACATCTCTTCCATGAACCCTTAACAATATCTTTCTATTATTAAGAGTTCGATCAATTACAAGATAAATTATAACCCATTTTGAAAATAAATTTTAATTTTTTCTCTAAACTTATTTTTCGACCAATAATTTTATCTTAAGCTTCTTAAATTTTAAACTTAAGCATAATCAAATAATCAGTAAATAATATATAAACCCATTTCCTTAGTTTTTGCCAAAGATATATTTATTTATGTGTATGAAAGAAAGAAAAAAGCAAAAATATTACTCCATTACCATAGGTAGTAGTGGGGTAAAAACTTAAGGTTAAATTGATTATTTATGAGCATGAAAGAAGAAAATCATTGACATTCACATCATAATATTAAATTTGTTTCCTAGGAGGGTACACTTGTATTTGAAACATTTTAGCTGTGGTGGTGGGGAAATTATTCACATGCTTCTGCTTCTTCTGATTCAATTCATTGGTTGTCTACAATGATGAATTAATCAGGATGACAATAGAACGAGACGAGATTATATATATAAACATCGTTCAACGATGCTTCATACAGCTCCACCATATTTAGGGTTTCATTTGTTTAATATTATCGAATTATATATATTTATATATTAATGTATATATTCAACATATATACTCAAAGATATATAGTATATTATAGAATAAATAAAATAGTAAATTTAAATGTAAAGATTGATTGAATTTTAACTCGATTGGCATCGACATTGTTGCTATAGTGTAAGAGGATGAAAGTTCGAGTGCACTGAAACGTATTATCTTAGAATGATAATAACCTATAATGAGATTAATGTTACATTTTACTTTTTGATTGAAACCGATTTAGAAGCAATTCAAGATATATTATATTCATAAAACTTTTAAGGGTTTATAAAGATTTTTGCTACTTGTCAATTAAGTCCACTTTGATATCAATACTTTTTGTCTATCCATTTTGATACTTACGCTTTGATAATCAAGTTCATTTTGATTTCTGAATTTAAAACTCCGTTTTCTTTTTTAATTTTCGAGTGATAACATAATACGATTTTAAAGTGTCACGTCATCACAATTTTACATTTTCTAAATTCAAGGATCCAAATGGACCAGAAAATATAGGTACAAAGACCTCTCCAATCTTTCTAAATTTCGAAATAGAGAAAATTAGCCCCTTTCATAAAAATCAAAGCAATTTAATTCTTGTTACTGTGCATAATTTTGATTGGTACTATAATAAATTTAGTTCTTGATGTTTACATATTTTGTAAATTTGGTATTGACTTTAAAAAATTCAACAAATTTAACCTTAACATTTACACAAAATATTGCCGGCTAAATTTATTAAACCGAAACCGAATTAATCGAATCGTACACTTTAAAAATTAAATTTACTATTATACCAATCAAATTATATACAATTGATGAAAACATTAACATCATAATTAACTATTGTTAATTATTTGCTTTCAAAAATATCAAGAATTAAATTAATCCGGTCAAAAATATATAAATATCAAAATAGATTTAATTACGAAGTTTTACATTAACCCTAAACTCTTTACAGTCTAAATAACTAGCGTATCCCACATTTTTATATATTCATCTATCGAGTGGTTGGTCTAAGCTCACAAGAATGGTGTGGTGTGGGGGGTGGGTGGGTGGGTAAGGGAACAGCCTAATCGCCCATGCTAAAATGACCCTTAGCTGTGGGCAAGGACTCTGCCTTGGGTCCCCCACCTACCCTCACCTTTTTTGTTTTGTTGGCTCACAATTTTGCATTGTTTTCATTCAATATTGGTGACATTCGAATGTGGTTCATGGGACCCAAACACCCATACTGACACTTTTTTCGCTCACCCAAGTTACTATTTCATATCAGCTTACTAGCTAGGTATGGTCTCCCCCTACACCATCAAATGTATTGGTGCTATTCAATGCAATGAATGGTATAGTTGTATTTATAGATCTGCATGGCACCACATCACATACTAATTATTTATTCACTAAGTAAAATTTTATTTATTTTTATTTATTTCATTTCATGTGAGTGTAGCACCACGATTCTTAATCTTTATTTTTTTGATACAATGCCTAGAACTGCTTATAACTCCTCCCCAACTCTTCAATAAGAGGATAATGTACTTGAATGCACTCGAACCCAATTCCTCTTACACTGACAAGAGTGTCAATGCCAAGTGAGAATAGATGTATATACCAAGTCTAATTGCCTTAAAATTTATTCAATTTGTTGTGAATAAATCTATCCGCGAGTCATGTGGACTGTTCAGACCGGGCTAAACTAAACTTGAACAAAGAATATTACACCTTAAACCAATATAATCCAAGGTAAATTCTGACTTTATAATTAAATAAATTGTCTCGTTAGTTACTTTAAATATGGGTCGTTCTTATTTCAATCACCTTTTTTTTTTTGTTGATTTGGTCACCCCAAAATAAAAATTGATCAAATTGATTACTCTACTATTAAATGATAATGGAAAACTAATTGTGCATTTCCACGTTAGCCACTCTTAGACCTATTTCTGAATCATGCTA
Source organism: Gossypium arboreum (assembly GCF_025698485.1). Classification (NCBI taxonomy): domain Eukaryota; kingdom Viridiplantae; phylum Streptophyta; class Magnoliopsida; order Malvales; family Malvaceae; genus Gossypium; species Gossypium arboreum. Next base: position 121,886,796 of record NC_069070.1, on the reverse strand, counting down.
CCCGCCAAGACCTGCTCAAAGTTTGGTAGGGTTTGGACCAAAATATTAAACTCCAAATATGAGCATGGACAAAAAATTTAGACCCATTTAAAATATTAAGTTCGGCTTGGTCCATTTTTAAATTTGTAATATTTTATCTTATATTATTTTTATGTATTATATAATTTATAACACAAAAATAAATCTATACTAAATATATAATACTAATCTAATGTAAACATTAGAAAAATGTTGAGATGACCATATAAAAATTTTAATAAATAAAAATATATTAAATTAAAATAATATACATATAATTTTTTAAAATTAAAAAAAAGCTTGGGTTAGCCTTTTACAAATATGGACAAATTCAGGTAAAAATTTAGGCCCGTATTTCGGGCCAAGTCGACCTTTAACAAACATAAAGTTTGTTAATATTATATTTAAACCCGACTCAATTCATGAACAAGTCTAGTCACTCTAAAACTAAGGTAAACTATTATCAATCACTCGGCTCTGTTTGTTTGCAGGTAAAATGTTTTCCGGAAAATGATTTCTGGAAAATAATTTCTTGAAAAATAATTTCTGGAAAATGATTTACTTTTCTGGTGTTTGGATGAATCTGTGTAAAATATTTTCTGTTGTTTGGCAGATTTCCTGAAAATATTTTCCTGAAAAGTTGTTTTAATAAAAATTTATATGTTTAAGAATTTATTATCTTTTGTTTGATTGAGTTTAGGAATGTTAAGTGAGCCTTGATCATTAATGGCCAAAATTAGATCAATGCTTATTTGTTGTTGTTCTTGTTCTGGTGTTTGGTATCTTAAAGCTAATACTAAAGCTGCATTTTGCAAGTTTAATTTTTAACTAATGAATAACAATGTCATCTTTTCAAGATTTATGTTGATAATGCAGTGATAATTACCTTCCAAGGCTATTCATCCTTTTTTCTTTTTTCACATCAAGCAAAGTGATATTGAGAGCTAAAAATAACGCACACATTTTTTCTTAACCTCTTAAGGATTGATTTTATATATTTTTTCCAATTAAGAAAAGTATTAAGTGAGGGAAAGCTAACTTTGCCTAAAGTCAGTGCATATCATCAGCCTCATAGAGCATCAAAAATAGTACTAACAAATCACTCACTCATTAAATGGAACTATACTCCTGAGACTCGAACCCAATGCTTACAAGTGTATTAATAAGTATTCGATCAATTGAACCGGCATTTTTTTTATAATTCTCAAAATTACATCTCTAAACTCCTGCTGAGGATTTTGTTGAAGCAAATTATTGTGTGTTATAATCAAGCTACATCACATTTTCATCTAATGCCATGACTTGGCAAGGGCCGAGTAGACACGAATCATGATTCATTAGATAAGGTGATTTACTTGCATAGAAGGCCTCAGATCAGAAGACCACAGTAGTGCAGACGACCAACTCTATAAGCTTTTAAACATAAGACTTGAAATTATGAGATGCTTTGCTCGTGTCTTGTGGCACTTTTTAGAGGTACTTAACAGCACAGTACTACACCCAATAGGAAATATGAAAAAGGGGGACTTTCATTTTGCTTCTCATAACAAAAGTTTATTAGGAACTTCCCAAATTTCTACACTTAGCATTTAAGTTAAAAGATGGAGGGAAACGGAGTGATTTGAGTCCAACCGTGAATCAAATATGTTGCAAACCGTAATTAGCCAATTTTTCATCTAGGACTTGCAGTTAGAAGGGGAATTCAGCTGTACTTATAACAATTTGGTCATTCAGCCAAATTTGTAGACAAAAACCAGCATGTTATACAATTTAACTTCCTCAACAATCGCGAGTACACCCAACTAACCGAAAAGAATAACATGAATCCAAGGCCTCTTTAATATCAAGCAAAAAAATAATAATAAAACACATTCACCTCCCCCCTCTCAAACAGATACCTTTCAGCAGGAATGAAATTACATATAAGCTATTGCATTTACAAGATATCCATGTATTTGTCCTGATCTTGTGCACTACCAGGTAATTGAGCAACTTCAGTATGACACAGAGTTGCAGGGTTTGCTCTATAGATATGCAAGCTGGGGCAGATTGTCCGCGGAGATTATGATCAGTAGTGAGCAACAACTCTTAGAAAATTCTTCTTCCAACCATTGTTTCGCTGCTTCCCCAGAAAGATTGACCATAATAAATTAATCTAGGATCTCCCCCTCCTCCAATTCCTCAGCAAAGAAAACTCCCCTCGAATTTGAAAGGTCTGTTCTATCTTCTGTTTCTGGTTGCTTAGCAAATTCACCTTCTAAATCAAGAAAGTCATCTGGATTAATTTCGGCAATCAGGTCTGAATACGCATCTATTAAGCCTTGATCAAAATCAAACTCCATGTCATCAAATAATCCAGAGTCCTTAGCCTGGAGGCTGCAATGTACCCTGTTTCCTGCCCGGCTCTGCCGACAAAGACAAAACTGAGTTACCACCGAATGCTTTCTCAGACTTGTTTTGAGAAGGATTTGATGCATTGGACTTGACAGCACATGCTTCATAAGATCAAAGACCTGAGGTTCTAAAGAGCTACCATTGTCTTCTATTTCCTCCTCCTTGAAGGTAACACCTTTTGGTATTTCATTATCAGCACCGCTAGAATCTTTTCCCTCTGGCCCGTGGTGGCGAGATGATTCTCCTGATAACTTCAAAATCACAGTGTTCGAAGGAAGAAACACATGAATCACAGGATACTCTAGAACAACCATATCAGCTAATAGTTTCCGTAATGGGGCCTTTATGTCTAACTCCCGGAAAGGCGATTTGGATCCCTACAATAACACAAGAAAATCATCTATAGGATGGACAGAACATTTTCAGCAGACAAGAACGTGAAAAGGCAAGCATCAATACATATAATCTATAATCCAAGGTCAAAATAGACAAGCCAATTGTCTTCAATCCAGGATGTCTGCATTAAACATGATCTAGATATCATGATTTCAAGAATCTGAGGTAGAAACTTCAGTAAATTGCGCATATCTATAGGATCACAAAGCTTAACTCCAATTTAAACTTGGAAATGCCCCAAATGCTAAACTGCAGAAATATAGAAAAATCGAGCAAACAACCAACATGCTCTGCATGAGTATGTGCAAGTTGGTGAGTGTATAACTCAAAAGAATAAAAAAGAATGAAACCCAGAGGCCTAAATCACCTTAGGGTATTTTCGGATAAAAAACTTGAGGGAGTCGAGCTGCTCCTCGCAGAACTTCCTGAGAGGATGATTCCAGGGACTAGGTTGCAGATGGTTTTCAATTAATGAACAGAGGCTTGTATCTTCATGTATACTGTCAAAAAATAAAGCATCAGTTATCTATTAAACAATCATCTAATAAAAGACAATATATAGAGAAGATGGGGAAAGCTCACCCATGGTCAAGTAAAACAACATCTGTAGAGTGAAACCGCCATTCAATGGTCCATGAAATATACTTCTTCCTATAGACAGAGCAAAACTTGTAATTAAGCGTTTGCTAGGGAATTAATCTTAACAAAGGTATCATACAGGGAACAACCTGTGGTTAAATCGAGTTTGATTAGTTTCCCTCTTAGACATTCCAGAAGGCAGAAACAAGAGCTTAGTTCTGCGAGAGGCAGCAGCAGTGCGGAGGTTTCGAAGAGGGTGTGGTAGCTTAAAACGAGGATGATGTCCACCATTGGTAGTGTTACATAGTTTGGACCTTATTCTTGTAGCAGATTCAGCGATCCTCTTCGTTTCCTCCAGCAGATTATAATCTACAAGCAATTTAGGTTCAGTAAAGATGAATGGGCTCGTACAAAAACAATAAGTAAATAAATAGGAAAAGGAAGTGGAAGTGAAACCGGAGAGGAGAAGATTATCGTCGAAGCGAGAGAGGGGAACAAAGGAAGTGATGTTGCGTTTGCCAGTGCAGCCAGTGCGTTGCTTGTGAGCATTAACGCAAGGGAGGCTGCAGGTGCGGAGGCAGCAACCTGGGCACTTGTATTTTGACGCCTTCTTTTTGCACTCTTCGCAATCCCCAATCTTTGGTTCCTCCATTTTCTTTACGAATGAAAACAGGGGGTGGGAACAAGGGTTTTACGCCTGCATCGAAGCTTTTGCTAGGGTTTTTTTATGAAACACTTTTCTGCAGTACTGCCTCTGTTATGGATTTCTTTTATTCCCTGAAACGCTGCGTTTTTTGCCCCAATCCCGGACCACAAAAATAATACCATGTGAAACACAACATTAGTCGAAACAGAACACAAGCGAGAATAGAAGAAGAAGAAGGAGAAAAGTTACCTGGATGAGAAGAAGAAGGACGATGAACGGCGCACTGAGTTTGGAAAATGTCCTACAGGAAAAAAATCTGTAAGACATTTTACATAAAAAGCAAGCAATTTTACCCGTGTTCCTGAAAATGTTTTCCGTAGGTAAAATGTTTTCAGGTTACCAAACAACGTAAAATCAGGAAAATATTTTCCGGAAAATGTTTTCTTGGTTGCCAAAAGGAGCCTAACAAATAAGGTTCATTTCCATTTTGGTCATCCTAAATTTTTTTCATAAAAATGCACCATTAGTCCTCCGCTACTATTTAATAGTGGAGTAATTAATTTGTTCAATTTTTTTTTTTGGATGACAAAATTAACAAAAATAAATTTTAAGCGGCGAAAATAACAACAAACCTGATTAGTTTACCCTTTTAATTTTAAACAAAAAGAACTTTCAAGCAGGCTTCTGTCAGCATCATTTCACATGCAATCGACCATTTTCATATTTATTCAGCAATCAGCAATGCATTTTTGCAGCATTTAAGCATAAGGATAAATTTGGTAATAGATTTTTCACCCATTGTTGTTTATGAACTACAAAGGCAATCAGAAAGAATTGACTTACAGTTTTAGTACTTTCAAGGATCTCTCTGTCTTGGAAGCTAAGGAAATTCAACTTGGTTCTTCAACAGTTCACTGATTTTTTCCTGTTATCTGCATACACTCTTATTATGGTGAATTGTGTGCGGTAAACTTGGTCCGTTCCCTCTCAACATTAGTCACACATCATCATTGCATCGATTCAACACAGAAGCTAGATTCAACTGGACACCTTCAACACCAAAAAAAAAAAAAAGGTTTCTATAAATTAAAAAGGAAATTTGAATTTATTGTCACAATTTAAATTGAAGGTAAGGTGTTTTTCCTTTAGAGCAGACGAACGAGCGACCTGAAAATGCGATTTTGAGAGACGAATCCTGGAAGAGAGACCAAGCGGGGAAGAAGCGGCTTTGGCTTTAGCTTGAGGGCGAGGCAAGCCGCATCTTTCCGAACAGAGGTTAATCGGAAAACTGATCTTGCGATGGCGGTGGCGCCAAAAGACGCCAAAAATCACAAAAAAAATTCTCAGGGTTTTAGACCTTTAATTTTGGATTCATAAAGTTCTAAAACCCTGTTTCGGAGCTTGAGAAGTTGAGAAACGGATCGGGTCGCATTGAATCTAATGAGCATGACTGAGTAAATGGGCGGCAGGCCCAAAAATCAACTCCAATAATGTGTTAAATTCTTTGGACATCCTTGATTAATAACTCATATTCAAAATTGATTCTTAAAAGTTTAAAATGTTCTAATTGAATCAACAAAATTTTAATATCATATCAATTAAGTCCTATCAACTTATTTAAAACGCATTAATTAATATATAAACGAGTATATACTTCTATACGAACAGCTCAGATCTAATATATTTAAATAATAATAATCCCTAAATTTTATTGTCTACTATTTTCTTAAATATCAAATCCAAGTTACAATAAACACAAATGTATTTATACTTTTTTTTGGTGAATATAACAAATTCAAAGTATTTATATCAAACTACTGGAAATAAATTAAAAAATCATTTGCTTTACTGAACATAAGTATTATAAAATCTCCCTAAGAACCTCCTAATAAATCAGAACACTTTTCTTACTATCAAAAGTCAACTTTGGCGAACCCATTAGCAGCTTGATTATCCTTCGTGAGAACATACTTAAAAAATCATAATTTTTCATATTTTAATATTTGTTTGATTCTTCTAACCAAGGCCAAATTCACAATCACCAACTGTCTATCTTCATTGGATTTAACCACTTCTATACTATTCATATGAATCAACAATATCTCAAAACTCAGCTTCAAAAATTGAACAGTCCATTACATGTAATGATTTTATCCCATTCATCAATGTATACATTTAATGCCAAAAGTAATAATTAGAGTAACAACCTTTAATGGCAAAATGAATAATTAGCTAATTAAAAAGGCTAACTTTATGCATATTAAAAATGTGTAAATTTTTATTCACTTTCCAGTTTATTTCAAAGGCATCTTCAATGAAATTTTGGTTTGATTAAAGTTGGATAATTTTTAATACAATTAGAATTTGAATACCTCTCTACTTATTGTGAACATTATTCAATTCTTTGATTACTATCAAACTCATCAGAACCTCATTGTCAAACCAACAATATTAATAAAATTTTAACAAGAATTGAATTTTAAAATTTTAAAAATAAATATACAAAAAATTCAAAACTTATAATAAGCAAATTTTTAACCCCATATTTGAATGCTAAACTAATGGAGTCGGTCAAAACATCAAAATGCGCAGCAAAAGAAATGTAAAAGGGAATATTGCCGTAAAGAAAGCTTGCCTGGTTTAACTAACATTTTCATATCTAGTCGTTTTGACTTAAAAAACTTTATCATGAAAAAAATAATAATAAAGTTCGAAAATTTGTTTGAAAACAGTGTCACATTACAATCACCAACCATGGAAGTAGCGGCCGAGTTCTTGCTTTTTAACTTAACTATCCTCTCTGTAGTCTGGGTTTTCTTTCAAAATAACATGCCCCTCCAGGATGGGTGAAAGGGGAATATACCTGTAAAAACGAGATATTGTTAGTGAAAATCAGGGTTAAATCAGACAATTCACACAGGAGAGGTTTTAACTTACTTTTCGGTAGCCAGTTCTGCTCTATCACCGGCAGCAAGAAGAACCGGAGTGGAATGGGTCTGGAAGCCAGTGATAGTCTTGGGTCGACCAGCCTGCCCGACAACATCAACAGCTTGACCTACACGGACTGGGACCGATAGAGGTTTGAGGTTTTCGTCGACAGTCATCAACATCCTTGGCTGTAGACAATAGAAAACAATATTATACGAGAACAAGAACAGCATTGAAAAACACATGCACTGGGAGAATAACTAGTACGACTGTAACTGTTTACTGACCTGCATTGCCAGAACAATGAAGTAGAGGACATAATGGTATTTTCCCAGTACCATAGCTTTCATATCGAGGCATGCGTGCAACATTGTAACCAAACCAGCAAGTGCAGTCCTGGAATCAACAAAAGAAAGAAAATTTCATCCAGTTAACCAAGATGAAGCAGAGTATACGATTATGTGTTTTTGGAAGAGCCACTTACGGTGATAGCAAAAAGCGGTCAGAATGATATGGATTAAGAGTCAATAGACCCTTCCCCAAATGAACTAAACCTTGAGCAATTCGCACCTGGACAAGGAACCGAGCCTTAGTTTGTCTCACAAAGCACACAGTATCATGGATCAAATTATAAAGACGAGTACAGAAAACATACACAAAAGAGAAGGCTAGCATCCTTGTAGTAATAACTTGAAAGATTGCGAAGCATGCCAGCAATGCGAGCATTATTGGTTCCAGCACCTATTAAACCCAAGGAGATAACTGCAGCCTGCAGCATCCATACAAACACTTTGAGTGCAAGCTGATGGGAGAGACAGAGCGGAAAAAAACCAGTGTAATTCTAATCATCTTACCATTGCAACTTCTGAATCTGAATCATGACTAAGCCTGCTTAATGTGTCCATAACATTAACCTGCATAATATCACATCGATCAAGCTCGTTTGCTGTGATGAAAAACTGGTGACTCAAAAAAGGCCAAACTAGGCTGTTCAGCAACATTTAATGAGATTAGCTTACCTTTGGGTTTGATATACAAAGAAGACCAAGAGCCAAAGGAACCGCACGACGGATATTCTGCTCACCATACTGCAAAAGATGCTCTAGTGAACGAATTGACATATCAAGACCCAATTCCTCAGCCATTGCTACCATGGCGATACCAAGCACAGCTGGACCTTGGTGGGTTTCACCCTTCTCAAGATGCTGAGCACAATGACCAAGAAGGTTTTGGACCTGTATATAAAAAGGGTTTAGCTAATATTCATGCCAAATCAAATTTGCACAGCATATTGATGAATCACGAGATTACCTTCAGAACATTCCCGGTTCCAGCGTACGCACAAGAAAGTAGTGTCATATCACAATATTTTCTTATTTTTTCATTGAACGTCTTTGAGACCTCTGCAGTCGCCTCCACTCTTTCCTGTAGTTTGCAGAACAAGTTGGGATGAAATGTTGCAAAATTATAATGAGCAGACTAATTTTCTCAAGCTGAAAATTAAAACACATGCAACCTAGGACTAAAGCATACGTAATTCATACACCTATATATGTAATTCACACACACCAGCTCCTTTTCTTTTCTTTTTTTCATTTTATGAGAAATGGTTAATTTCCAATTTTGGTCCTAATACATTTAAATTTGAGTTTTAATCCTCATACTTTAATTTCTAACATAAATTATCTCTATATTTTTATAATTTTATGAATTAGCTCAAATGGTTAATATCCTTAGCTCTTCAATTAAAATGTTATGTGGTTACATATAATTCGAAAGCAGATTTTTAAATCCATAAAATCGAGAGATTAAATTCTTCAAAATAAAAGTAAGAGGATTAAATTCCAAATGTATGAAGTGTAGAGACTTAAAGTCGTGGTTGTTTAAACCAATCAAACAGCTGGGGTACCAGTCCCGAGAGAGGCATCAAACCAGTTGACCCGCGAACCAATACAGGTCAGTAGAATTAGGCTAAAAAGCCGATTGAGCCAGTCTTTTATTTTTTAGAATATTTTTATTTTTATGTTTTTTAATGATTTATTTAATCGAACCATATGAAACATTGGTCTGACCAGTTCGACCACCATTTTGGTTCTAAAAACCTTGCTTAGAGTATATTTATTCTTCAAATTTTTACTTTATAATTTGATACAAACAAATAATCAACCCAACACGGAGCATGGGTGAACCATACTAGTTCACTAGATATACCAGAAGCCCGAAAAAGTCATTTACCTGCTTCCCAAGGTATAAAAGACCAAGAGCAAGTGGCAGAAGACGAGTGAGGGGCTCCCCCAACTCTGACTCACTTCGGTCCATTAAAGCAAATATAATAGCCTGTGCAACCTCCTCATTGCAGGAACCCACGTATATCAAACCCAACGAAATTGCAGTAAATGCTATCACATCAAGGGGAGCCTTTGCATCATTAAGTATCAGAGTCAAGCTGCTACGGATCTGTAAATTAAATTGGTAAACATTCATTATAGCTGCCAATGCCATGCACTAGGAGGTTCATTAACAGGAGATAAAGCGCAAGATTTATACCTGCTCATTCTGGGCACCAGCATATGCAATTCCCAAACCCATAATTGCACCAATACGGACTGAAGAATCCTCTTTACTAATATAATCACTCAATAGAGCCAGTGCCTGAAAAAAGAAAATAAGACAGTAATATAGTGAGCATTATACACTGAATGAACCAAGCGATGATGAGGAGAAAGGGAACTCACAGGGTCGCAATCATTCTTAACACCACAATTGACAATCCCAACTCCTAATAATGCTCCAGCAATCACATGGTTATCGTTGCTATGGAAATACTTGTCGATCTGAGCAAGCCCAGAGTCGACATCCCACAATAGAATCATACCCTGTTATGGGGAAGCCAAATCATATACTTAAGCTAGATTCCAAATATGAACTTGATTACCAACCTATGCATACACATATTGGGGCAAAAAATAGTAGGGTAAGCGTACCAGACTTGCTGCGGCACTGGTCTTCCCATGTTCTTTGTTTTTGAAAAGCCAATTTCCAGATGAACCACCAATTGAAGAGTCTGCTGGCGCCGTCATTAACTTATCCTGCCAGGCACACATCAATTGATATTAAAAATTAAGCTACCATGATCTCATTATCTTTAAGCTTGTAAACTATACCTGGCCAAAACCAGCATTAACAAATGCATTGACGAACGTAGCAGCCAAATTCTGTCTAGCTGAATCAACACTTGCACCAGCACTAGCACGGCCATCAAGCAAGTGAGCCTAACAAATCCAAGCATGTAAGTTGTCAATCCATGGAGCAAATTATCCAACATGGTCAATGCAATAAGATGCACACTTTAATAACTGAGATAATTTAAGCACTTCACACCCTATCAAAACCGGCAAAAGAAAAATAATCTTTTAAGAGGAGGGGGGCAGCCAGCCACTAAAGGTACAGCACCAGGTCTTATCTACTACCTTAAAATGTTTAGCAAGTTTAAAAGTCCAAACCTTATAGATATCTTCCGGAGATTTAGGCTCCATGACCTCGATATCACGAGCAAGACTGAGATAACTTTCACTTAATTTAGTATTGTTGATGATATCCTGTAAAGTCTCTCTTTCTTCATCATCTGCAACCATCTCATCATCAAGCTCAAAGGTGATCCCCTGCAAATAGTCACACGTCCATAATCAGAAGAAAATATAAACTAATGACATACTTAGCAACAAACAGTTACAGATGCTTTCAGCACAACAAAGCAAAATAAAGCAAGCTGTGTACTTACATGTCGAGCAAGAATGTAGCAAAATTGCATCTTCTTTAGCTGATTATCACAAGACGTAAACACCTGTCTCACATGCTGAAAGAGCACATACTAAATTGTTAATACAAAAATCAATTTAAAACTGAAATCCTGAAAAAGATTTGCGAAACAATGCTGCATGGCAAGAAAGGAGAAAAACATAATAGAAAACGAACCTGCATGTTGTCAAGGGAAAGTGCAATTTGAAGTGCACTCGCGAATTCCTCGAACTTGAGATATATTGTGTATGCAATATCCAAAACTAACATGTCATCTGGTCCAGGAAGGTATCTGAAAAAATATTGCAGCATGAAATGTCATCACAGTAAGAGCAAGCTCGACGTTATTTGTCATTGGAACGAACATCAAAAGATCAAATTGTAATTTTTTTTAGACTTAACAAGTTCAACACATGATTGATCGAGAATACTATCAGAAGAACAATAGAAACACTGTACGTATATTGGCAAGTAGTCCAAAGCTTTTAAACTCCTACCTAGCAGCACTGGTGAGGTATAGACAAGTTCTCTTGAAATTTGTCTTGTCAACATGCTCAACTAAAAGGTCAAGATCCTCAACCTGCAGTTAGGTGTTTCGAGCTCAGTAACAAGAGAAGGGAACACAGATAAGAAACCTGAAAAGATTAAAAAAATGTTGCCTGGTACCTCCATCAAGAGATCAACAGCTTCAGGTTCAGCATTGTGCTGTATCAAAAAGTACAGAGGTGTTAGAAACATGAAGCCAAAGAAATTTCCGAAAACAATTTGTTCTGCAAAAAAAAATCAATTGCCCATTACATATGACAAGGAGAAAGCTATACCTTCATGTGAAATGAAACAATCTGTTGCACAAGCTCCATTAGATCTTCAATTGCAGCCTCTTCGCTCTGCATTAGCAAAAATTAAAAAAAAAATAACATCCAGATTAATGTTTCACCATTAAAGATAACCCTACATTACATAACTCATAGAAACTACGAAATGTCTCTTTAGACTTCTAACCTGTCGCTTCCCATACTCTTGTGCAATTTCTCCAGCCAAGTTCCTGAGAACAAATAATGAAGTGAGAACAAAATTATTCCAGTTATATGCCATCACGAACACGAAAAGATGATGCATAAAATGAAAGAATTCGCATAGGTGATCTTCTGGTTACAAATCCTAAGTCGGAGCACCAACACAAAGTGGAACTTGAAACCAATATAACAACAAATAAACACAAAAACATTATCATAATCTAAAACCACTCAAAAGTTTGACCAGATATAGCTGATGAAGAACCGCTAATACAAAATTTTCACAAAATGTAGAGTAAACTAGCATGTTATCAAGTCGGACAATGCTCACCTCACATACTCATGACCCCACGAACCAATATCACCTTCCGAACCCAACAATCTGTACTTCAAACTCTCCTGTAGGATTGTCAAACGAAAAAATGATAAACAAAGATAGAGCTCAAAACAAGCGGGGAAAGAAAAATCAATACAAAAATGTGTAATTCCACAATTATAGTGTTCCCAAAAATAAAAAACTTGAAAGCTACCCGCTCTCCCTCTGCAGACATGGTCAGTGCCAACACGGACAGGATATCGGCCAAGTATTTCTGCAAACAAGTGAAGGTAAATTAGTGATGCAGAGTATATGGGAAAAAAAGGAAATATCTAAGAAAGCAAAAAATAGAAATTCTTGATTTTCAAAAGTGTGGTTAATTGAGATATTTATATAAGGAACAATTCGCAGCACCCCTGAAATAAAAATTATAAACAAAGTTCCTATATAAAATATTAATGCCTTCATCTAAATCATCCTTCAGTGAATTGCTTAGCCCAATAAACATTACCCTAATAAAAGATGTAATAGAAGATAATCAAAGCAAAATTCCTAATACCTTCAAATCGGATTCTGGCATTGTCTCGTAAAAAGCTTTTAGGGTTCCATAATGAGGACGGAGAAACTTCAATGGCTTCGGAACAGAAGTCATAGAGCTTGTTGAAGTCCGGATTTCATGCCTACATAGCATATCAAATCAAATCATAATTTTTTTAAATAACCTTTAACTAACAGTGACGAAAAACCCCTAATTTGATTCAATCACCTCATGCTCTCAAGAGCTACTTTCTGTAACCCAGGATCGGAATCCTGAACTCTCTCTACATATAACTCCAACTGTTGTTTCAAAGCCAAATCCTCCTCCGACTGCATAAAAAAAAAAAGCCAAGTGTTAAAAAAACATGGATACAGTTAACCGAAAAAGCTAAATCCCGAACAGCCACTCACCAGATCCTCATCATCTTTCTTCTTTTGGTCCTCTTTCTTCTTTGGATCCTTCGCCGGAGCATTTGCCTGAGAAGTTCCGGCGTCGTTTTTTTGATCCGACATCGTAATTAGGGTTGCTTTTCGAGTTATTGGGTTTTAGGGATTTCTTTTTGGAGGAGAACAAGAACAAAAGAGAAGTGGAACTCTTTTAAGCACTAATATATTTTACAATGAATTTCTCTCCAAGCAATCAGGGTATCTTTTTTTTCTAAACTGGCCCCTTTCGAAGATGGGAGAGCGGAATGCACTTGGACCGGGCCGAACCAGATTTAATAGTTTAAATGGGTTTTATTATTCTAAAGCCCATTTAAAATATATGATTGAAACAAGCCGGGCTCGATAAGATAATTGCAATTTTTTTAAAAGGTCCGGTTATTGTTTTACTAAGTCCCCATTTGGATGGGCATTTACCTCCAATGCGATACGTTTAGCTCTTTTTATCCCACGTTATAGTATTGTTATAGTATTTAATTTTACAGTCATTATTATTTTTACACTAATCACAAATAAATGCACCACTCATCCAAAGGGGCCCTAAGGCCCTAATTATCTTTTTTGGTAAGTTACACCAGGTCACTAAACTACTATTAGTAATTTTTTATTTAAGTCACTAAGCTGTTGAAATTGTTGTTATATGGCATTTTTTGTTCGCATTACCTGCACTAATCGAAAGTTCTTCTTCCTCTTCTCTTCTATATAGTTCAATTTTTTTATGAAATAACTTTGAATGTCGCAAATCTATTAATCAAAATCTAAACAACTTTCTTCTTCAATCTCTAGCACTGACCATCAAATCGACTTGGATTTAAGGCATGTTCTTTTACTTGTTGATGGGTGCTGATCTACAATATCAATCGTTAAATCGTTGCTTGAAGCACACTAGTTGAACTTTTAAGAGAGAGATCAACTGGCCAATGACTTAAAAAAAAAAAAAAACTTTCCAATAGTTCAGTGGCTTAAATGAAAACTTTCGAATAACTCAGTAACCATTTTTATAACTTTTTAAAGTTGAGTAACCAAAACATAAACTTACTAATAATTTAGTGACCTTGGATTTAATTTACGCTTATTTTTTTAATATTTTTCACACACCTTTTTTAAAGATTAACTATAAAAACCCGTAATTAAATTATGTTGTTTTTCTCACTTAGGAACTTTTTTTTTTGTGGTCAAAAGTAATACTTAAACTGTCAATTTTATCTTGTTTTACTCAAAAAATGTATGATGTTCAATAAAAATGCACAATGTGTCACGTTCTTATTGACTAGTATACTTCAGGGGGTAAAATGAGACCAAATTCATAGTTTAGATATCATCCAAAAAATACTTTAAGTACTTAAGTGAAAAAAGTGATATAGTTTAAGGCCAATTCTGCAATTAACTTTTTTTAATGTCAATCGAATTGGATCAACTTCAAATCAGCATTACCTATAAGTGTTAGATGCAATCGTAAAACACCTTACACTTTAAAACTAAGGTTCAAACCTTAAATATGGCACTGTTGAAAAGGATAGCCACGAGCCGCAAATATAGACAATAAAACAGATATAAATAATACTAAAAAAAAACTTCAAATCGACATTGAATATAAATCCGATTAATAACATCTCGTTATTGAAGATAAATAAGCTTCGATTAAGCGTAATAAAACTTTTTAAATTTTTCTTTAAAAATTAAATTTCAAAATTATATATAAACTTTATTTTACATTAACTTTAATTTTTTTCTCTCATGTGGTACCCATATTACCATTTGCTTATGGGGTCCATTTTATTGGCCTTTTATATATAATATATATTTAGTATTATTATTTTTATTAATTAATTATTTTGAATTAAATTAACCAATAATTAAAATTCAAAAATAAATTAACTGATTTATGATTGAACTAATTTCAATAGCCAACTAATTAATTATATTAATTCAATTTAGTCCGCTAATTCGATTTTAATCGAATTATGCACACCAAACATCATCTTAAATTTACTATAATCTATACGAACAATTATTGTTAGATCCAATAATATTAAATTAATGTATTATAGGACATAGTATAAAAATATATATATAAAAATAAGTGTGACACTTATTTTACTCTTAACTGAGTCTAAAAACTCCAACAACGATGTATCAAATAATTACCCTATAAAATATATAAATATGCACGAGTTTGAGAAAACTTTTGAATTGACGAGAATATCGTTTATTTTTCATCATATTACTCAAATTGCATTTTAAAATAAAAAAGTTAAAGTAAAATAGAGGTTGTGATAATTATTACATATTTAAAAATATTATCATTTAATTTACAATTATTAGTTAAAAAACGTTATGCTAATTTTAAAATATAATTATTAATTGAATAGAACTCTAAGATATACGCTAATTATTGAAATAATAAAAAATAAAATATTTAAAAATTTATTAAATGTTAAACGTGTAAACTCACATGCAACCCGTGTGACCTTAGAAGTAAGTAGATTTAAATCAATGTGATAAAGTACATTTAGTACCTAAACTTAGCAACTTTTCTCAACTTGTTCCTTTAACTTTTCAGGGTCCATATTAGCTTCAGAACATCACAATTTATTTTCCAATTTGATCACTAAACTCAAATTTCATTAGGTGTGATGGTGTAACATTCTGTCAGAGTGCCTCATCATTGTTGAAATTTTTTAAAAAGATTATGTTAAATCTAAATAAACTCAAAAGACTCTTCAAAAAAAAAAATCAAAAGAAAATTACAGTTTTTTGGCATAATAATAATTTTAACCCTCAATGTTCAATTTTTTTTTGTCAATTTAGCACTTATTCCTTTTTAGCTAAATTTGGCAATTAACCTTTAAAAAAGAATCAAATTACTTTTTTTATTAGCGGAAATGCCGACTAAAACATTAAATTTTTAACGATATTGGCATGACAACCCGAGTGGTAGTTTCACCAGTACTTCATGTTGGCATGACACTATTTGTCTTATATGTCACTTCAATAAATAATTAAAAAAATATTAAAAAATTCAAAATTTTAGAAAAAAAAAAGAAGACATTCTTAAAAATTCAAAACATAACATGAAACACTCGTTGATTGCCATGTGAGTTATCATGTTTAAAAATTCAACATTTTAGTCACTATTTTCATTAAAAAAACAACAAATCAACTCTTTTTTGAAAAATTGATAGTTAAATTCGACTCTTTTTAATACGTTGAGGGTAAAATTTAGCTCAAATAAAGAATAAAAGTCAAATTGATAAAATACATAAATGTTAGAGACTAAACTTATCATCATATCTATTTTTTTTTTAAACCAAGTGATAATGTAGCACAAACTCATGTGACCACATCATCACATTTTAATAGAATCCAAATTTACAGACTAAATTAAAAAAAGAACTTTTAAAATTCCAAAACTAAAATGAAAGATGATCCCTTAAATTAAAATTAAAAATTAGTATAAGATATTAAAAAAAAATCATTTCTATCCAGAAGTTGCAACTTGAATGAAAAGAGTAAAGGTTCATTCAAAAGGATCAGGGTCTGCATTGTCAACTTTGATGAAACCTCAAATGTTTGGAATTTAGGTAACTTCCATGTATCAATTGGGTCCTTTGCTCCTTTTGTGGTTATCTCGCTGTCTCCCTTCGTTTTCATATTTCAGTTTCAGGCTTTTAGCTTCCTTTCATGCCCCCACTCTCCACATGTGTATGCTAGACCCATCTCCTACTATAATTTTATTTTTCGGTATAATTATAGATGCTTCTATTCGTTTCTCGTTTGGAGAATAATCATGTTCGGGTTAGAAGTAATATTTATGTAAAGCTTTCCTAATAATAATAGTTAGGGGTAAATATTTGGTAAAATACGAGGAAAAAATCAAAATAATTAGTATGATAAACTTGATTTGATAATTTATTTGTTTAAGGCTTAAATTATTTCATTTTAGATTTTTTAAATATATATTGGCATTTTTACATATTTTAAAAATTTTGGAAAAAGTATAAATATTTTGAGTTCTTTTGTAATTTCTTTAGAGGGACCAAGTTGCATATTTTTGAAACTGTCAAAGACCTAACGAGTATTTACACCAATCTATTATTCGAGCTATAAAATTTAACTTGATTTGAACTTAAAAAATCGAATTATTTAATTGAGTTTATTAAAAAACCTCGAAAAACACAATTTGATTAACTTGAAATTCAAAAAAAAAGAAAAAAAAAATTATATGTGCTTCATTGAACACTCAAGTCTCCAATCTTTATACGTGCGTTTGCCATAAATAGATTTTGTTTGGTTCTATTCGATTCTCCGTCCACTCTCAAACGCAGCGTCTAAGGTGCTAGCAAAAGCCCGACCCTAGGGGCGAAGCCAGAAAATTTTTTTAGGGGGGCCGGATGAAATTTTAATTTTTTATAGTTTATATTTTTATAATTTGTAAAGGATTAAATTAAATTTTTATAATTTTAGGGGGCCAAAGTGTAATTTTACCTTTACTAATTTAAAATTTTTAAAAAATTTCAAGGGCCTAAAATGAAGTTTTCCATTTTAGGAGGGGTCGGGGCCCATGCCAACCCCCCTGGCTACGCCCCTGCCCGACCCCCTAAAATGAAAATTTTAATTTTGGCCCTTTACAAGTTATAAAATTTTAAATTAATATATAAAAACAATTATATTTTAACTCTTCAAATGATAAAATTATACTTTTACTCGTAAAATTATATAACTTGATTCCGATCGAAGGAAAATTTTTATAACTTCACCCTTACTCACTCTATTTTATATTGATTAGATTGTAATTGTAATTTATTTTATATTGATTAGATTGTAATTGTAATTTAGAGAATTTGCAAATGTAAAAAACTTTAAAAAGTTTATAGATATGGTTGACAAAAACGACAGTAGTACCATGCGTAGTCCGTCCACCCTATTTCATCAGAGTGACACGTGTCGTTGAATGTGGTCCTTGGTCCCACTAAATATATACCACAGATTACTCGGTCACTAACTTTTGTCTCTATTTTTTTCTTCAAAAAAATGAACTTTTGTCTCTATTTAATTCAGAATCTTGTGCATCCAATAATATATATAAATAAAAAATATATTTAATTTCAAAAAAATTCATGTTTCATAATTAATATATAATGTTTTTGATCGTATCTATTCTTTTTGACACAATGCTTAAAATTATCTATAGCTCTTTTCAATTCGTAAATAGGAGGATAATGCGTTTCAACGTACTAAAACTCATATCTTCCTGCATTAATAATAATACACATACTAATCGAACTAATGCTTAATCGACAATACAAATTATTCCTAAAATATATAAACATTCGATCGATAGATAATGAGTTTATTAATATATAAATTTAAAAGTATATATACACCTATGTAGTTATAATACATACAAATAATAGATAATTAATAGTTAAAAAAAGGAGATATAGTTTGAAAAATATGTATTTAAGATAAAATTTCGATCAGATATTAGTTTAATTGTAAAGAAATAATTTTAAAGATAAAAAATTTTCAAGGTTTTGTGACCGTTCTTATCAATAATGTCGTCATGATCTTCAAGTATCAAAATCGATTTTCTCTCCTCATGAGCGAAATCAATGTATCCAAAATTGGGCTACTAGTTGAACTAGTTAAGTTACCGATTCTCGGTTCGATTGTTGGTTTAATGATAAATAAACAACTAAAAATCATAAGAATAAAAAAAATTATGAACTTGTTCAATCGTTGTTTTTATCCTCTTTTCTTGTTTTTCGCCTGTTTTGAGTAGTTCACTTAGAGATCGATTCAATCCCTTTGTTTGGACTAGTATATCATTCAATTTTCGATCAAACAATCTGACTAGGTGATCCAGTTCGATTCCAACAACACTAAGGTAGTATTTAGTGCTTTCTCATGTTATGATTCCAATGAAATGTGATTGTCGAGAATGCTACTTTACAACATTTTGTATACATTGGAAGGTATTGATTAAAATCCTAGGAAAGTTACATTATAACATTTGTTTCACTAAGTATATATTTTCCTACGAATGTAATAATAATTTGCAAATTTAACCTTATTAAATAAAATAAAATATTCATTTATTTAATTTGTATATAAAATTTATCCTTGACAAATATTTGGATTAAAAATTTAATTAATACTTTTTAATTTATTTTTAATTTATAATTTTAAATGAAAGTAAGATTGTTTCAAATTTGTTTTACATATATTTTCTAAATATAACGATGCATATATAAAATTAAGTATATATAAAACTTGTTTTGGAATAAATTAAAAAAATACTTGAAATCATGTTCTGTTTTAGTTAAAACTAACAAAAAGAATGTTAAAAATGGTTGATTTTAGGTATTACTTTGAGCAATACTACAAATAATTAAATCATAGGAATGTGAAACCAAAGACGGTCTAACTCACAATTCTTACACAACTTAAATGGAACAATTCTACCCATATTCTCTGAAAAATAATAAGTAATTCATATATAGAGAAAATCATATAGGAGGATGGAGGCAATACCTTATTTTTACATTTATTAATAGAATAATATCCTAAACTAATATAAAATGGGGTTAATTTTGTGTTAATATAATTTTTTAGCTTTTTAATTTACATGAGAAAGTTACTTTATCCTGTTCTATCATGGGAATCACATTACCGTATTAATGAGAATGTAAATAAAATGATCACTTTCATCATATACTAAGTGTTACTTAATTGCAATGTATATATTTTACCATTCACCCAGCATTTATCAATAGATTTTATTTAAAAGTTATTATAATTGATTTATTTAAATTAATCAAAACTTAATAATCAGGGCGGATGGTAATGACTCCTAAAATTTTGAAAATTTTAAAATTTTTAAAATTTTCATTATACATTTTATTTTTATTTCAAAATTTTAATTAAGTTATTCTAATTTTTTAAAATTCTCATTAATCTCAATTTTTTTAAATTTTATTAAACCCTCGAATTATTTAAAGAAAACCATTTAACTCCTAAATTAAAAAAAAATCCCTCCATCAATGTTAATTTAGTAATGGGAATGTTTTTTTTCCTTTGAGAAGAGAAATGGGAAATGTTAAGTCACTATTTTATTGACAATGACCCAACAATTTCATTATCAAAACATAAATCCAAATAAATTATCTCAATTCATTAAAACCATTACAAAAAAAACTGGTTTTTCATTACAAGACAGTGGATCGATTAGGCAACCTTAATTAATAAACCTGTCCTCGCACTGGAACAAAAACAACAACCAAGTTGCTCTGCAACTCTAGCCGGAAAAAAAAAAAAAAACCTTTTGAAGGATTTGATTTCTACATGAATTTAACGTCGAGATATGTCGTCGGATTTAACAGTTTTCGCCGCTGTGGGCCGGAAGCGGTTCAAGCACAAGAAGGTGGAATCTTTGGGACTCCTTGACGTTGTAGCTCCACCAAAACACCATCCGTTGATGGCGGTTTCAGCCCGATAGGAAGCGGCAGCCACGGTTTCGATAAAACGTCCCCGATAGCGGCATCGATGCTCTCTTTCGACTGTGTCACATAATTCGTAGATATAAATATTATGGATGAAATCATAGATTTAACGTCAATAATAATTATTGAGGGTTATTTTGTTAAAATGCTTAAAATTTTTATCTTATATCGTAAGTATGTGAATTAATGTTTATCCAAGAATTTTTTTAAATTACTTTGCTTTTATTTGTTTATTGAACTAATATAACTAAAATCCTCGTTTAAGTTTAAGAATTATCATTTTAATAATATGATTTTTAAGATTCGAATTTAACTTTTTTTTCAGTGTTTTATAACTAATTCATTGATAACAAAGTATAAGCTACTAACCGGATGTAAGTCGACGAGAGGGTGGCGACGTAATTGGCTGGCCGGGACAACGATGCCGGTGTCAGCTTTGTACATTGCATGGTGAGGAGGAATGCCCGGCACCGGTACTACACCAAATCTCTGCATGTAAATTATAGCACCAAATCCCACTAAATTAATAACCTAATCATTTTAATTTGATTATATAAATACATACATGTATACAAAATAAGAAGCCTCCAAAACAGTAATGAGTGAACGGTTTACCGTTGGTGCCGCCGTCAATGGCGGTGGAAAGCACGGTGTTCCCGGGGTTTGTCCATTTGGTACCTAATAAACCAAAAAAAAAAAAAAAACACTTTTAGCAGCTAATATTCTTTTAGATTTCTACTAAAGAAAAGGGTGACAAGAGCATACACGGTGGTGCTGATGGTGCCAAAAGCTAGGGTCTGCCGGTGGTGGAGGTCCCCAAGCTGGCCGTGGTGGTGGCGGAGGGGGTGCTAAGTGTTTTGGCCATAAGTGCATTATAGACTGATCCATAGTGGGATGACCCCATACATGCAATGGCCTAAAATGGTGGTTCTGGTGGTGCATGGGTGAAGCCGATGGCGGGAAACCCATTGTGGGTGGAAGCCAATGGTTCATATCTCGCTTCCCTCCTCCACCAACCGGCGTAGCGCCGCCGTATATTTGCCGTCTGTGTATCCAACTTGCCGCCTCCGCTTCACGAGCTAGTAAATGCTTCCTATGAGATCTATATTTCTGCACCACAAAACATAATTATAACAAAAATATATATATTTATCAACAAATTTAATGAAATTCTTAAAATTTTAATCGATGAACAGCCGAAAAAAATATTTTTTTGAAGAATTAATGGTTATAATTATATTTACTTGAAGATGGCTGGCGATGTTATGGCGAGTGAGACAATCAATTCCCATAAGCTCTAAAATTCTCGACGGCACCGCCTTATCCACCCCGAGCTGCTCCACCGCTTGTACAAATCTTCGGTGAAGCTCCGGCGTCCAATCCACCTTCAAACAATTCAAAATAAGAGAAAATTAGCAACAAAGAAGCCTAATTCTTTTTAGTGACGGATTTTGAACTAAATGAAACCCTAAAATCCGAGTATCAGTTACCTTCACTTTTCGAGTGCCTTGATTGTTGTTGTTACTCTTTCCTTTTATTGACGATTTTCTTCCCTTATCACCATCTTTAGAGCCTGTTTTAACTGCTTTAGTCTCCTCACTTTTACTGACGGTTTCCTCATCGCCTTTGCTCGTCGAAACCTTATTTTCTTCTTCATCTTTCCTCTGATTATCACTTTCCTCGATTTTTTCTCCCGACGCATTCATCTCCGATTCCTCGCCGGCGGGGGGCAATTCAGCCAAAATTTCGGGGTCCATCTCCAAATCAGGTAACACGTCGCCATCAACACCGATGCTGAGAAAAAGATCGTCGAAATCGATACTTTCAAGTAAGTTCCCGTCAGCGAAATCCGGGAACTCGTCGGAGCTGATTGTGAAAGTACTCTCCATCTCTCCTTCGTCATCATCTGTGCTTGTGTTGTTCCTCAAAGGTGACACAGCTAGCATTAATTCAAACTTTTTTTTTCCCTTCTTTTTTGCTTCCTTCAAAGATTAAAACCAAAACTACAAACAACAAGAAACGGTTGAACCCAGAAATTATATATATAATGAGTTGGTGGGGATTATGGCCGTTTGTGTACCGTGAAAATCTGGGGAAATGGAGTGTGGAAAATGGGATATGCACCACAACTTGGGTTGAGAGTTGAGACCTCTTGCAATTTGTTTGTTTTTACATATGTTTTTGTTCTTATTCAGAGTTTTGGCTTGAAAGCTTCCAATTTTTTTAAAAATATTTTTAAAGACTAATTTATGTTATAAATAATAATTAAAAATTACTATATCTATATTGCTATTAAAATTACATTATTAAAAATAATAATAATGAAGGGGTAAAAGTGGATTACTCTTCAAATGGGGTTTGATGGGTCATCATACCCTACTATAGGAGTGTGCCAAGCACACATTAAATTTTAGAACCATAATTTTAAATTAAGTTTCATATTCGAACTCTGAAGTCGACATTGTTTGGAGGGGTAGTCCCGACACCTGAATATGGATTGTAAAACGAACATAAAGTAATCATTCAAGCAATTTATATATACTAGAAACTCTATCACACGCGTATACGTTTGAGAATCATATATTTAAAATATAAATTTGTATTTAAAAATATAATATACAATAAACAATGAAAAATATGATTTGGAACCGATAAATAATAACAGATGAAAATATTTTATTAACAATATAGATACACAAATATAATGATGAAAAATATTTTATGTTAAAAGTTAAAATTTTAAGTTTACTCGAGAATTATTATTGGTGAAATTGTAAAGAATCCGTTTATAAGTTCATTAAACACGAATTCAATCCCTATATATGTTAATTTTAGTTATTTTATTTAAAAATTATATAAAATAATAAAAGACAAAAATGTCATCAAAATAACAATAGTATTAATTTAATAAAAAGTATATTAATCATTTCCTAAATGAACTGATACCCATCGTGACACCAATTCAATTAGGAGTTTTATTAATAGTATGAATATAGAACAGAAATTAGATATTCCGAAAACGATCCAAACACCCATTCTAATCGATTTTTAATTTCTCTTCTTTTTTTTTTTTTTTCTCAAACCCTAATCCCAATCCACATAAGATATTTTAACATCGATTCACTCATGTGATTTTAATTCCATAATCTAAATACAACATTCTAGGTATCCTTTTGAAAAATATATTAATGAGGATCCTTAATCAATTTATGTCCACCAATTTCTCAATTTGGTGAAAGCACATGTACGAGGATTCCCATAATTATTGCATAAAAAAAGAAAAAGTTGGATGATTATGTAATTATCTTAAAACTTTTTAATTCATTCAATAAATAGTCATCAATCAATCAAGCAATTAAGTTAAACAGTGTATTCACAAAAACTTGTCTCAATCAATGTTTTATTATTTTTATGCTAAAATTTAATTTCAAATGAAAATAAGTTTAAATATTCTATGAATTCCTATATACTTTTTAAAATTTAGAAATTAGTCCTTATACTTTTAATTTTAAGGATCTAGTTTATCTATTTTTCATATTTCAAAATTCGGATCTAATTATTAAAATATTAATTTTCTTTTATTGAATTTATTGGTTTGATATTTGAAATAAAAAAAATTTACTCGTTCAATAACAATGTAACTAAAAATAACGTTGTAATGAACCAAATTTTAACAAAATTATTAAAATCACATCATTTATGGTCTTTTCTAATTATTTAATATTATTTCAGTAATTTTTTCATGACATTAACACATAATTTTGGTAAATTTTTTTTACCCCGAACCCTAAACCTTAAACCTCAAATCTCAAACATCAAACTTAAACCCTTAACCCGAACTGTAAACCACAAACTCATGTGTCAAAAAATTCCTAAAATTATGTGTTAATGGCATAAAAAAAATTGTTAAAATATCATTAAATAATTAAAAAATGATCATAAACAATGTGACGAGAATTGTTCATAAAATAATTTATCTTACAAGAAAAAAATAAATTAATGCCACTTTTAATTTCTTGTAAAAAATATCAAGAGCTGGTTGGTCACTTTTCACTTTTTGTCTCTTTGAGAGTAAACAACAAGGAAAGTACACTTACATATCTTTAGCTTCAGAAATATCAAAGAAAAATTGATAATAACTACTTTTACATTTAATTTCAGCCACTAGATGTGTATATATATAATAATGTGAAATGAAATATTATTTTTTAATATTTTTAAATATATTACGAATTAAAGGATAAGGGTAACAATGATTGAACATGAATTTCGAGTCTAACAACAAACCTTAATTTATGATTTAAAATTGAATAATTTAAGTTATTGAGTACGGACTTTAGTTTTGGATAATTTACATTCTAAGTCAATGAACTTAACATCAACTTTCGTGTAAATCACAATAAACTTTTATTATTAACAAATTAGATCGCTTGGACTGGTTTTGTTAAATAATTTCAACGTGAATGTGTCTTATTAAAGACATGTAGACCTGATCATGGGCTAGGCAGGGTAGGGTTAGGGCTGGGCTGATGTAAAACTTTAAGTTCGGTATGGCCCGAAAATGGCCTAAAATTCTACTCAAGCCTGACCCAAATTTAAAAAAAAAAAAACTAAACTCAAGCTCAAACCACCCTACTCGTATTGATTTTTTTAGATTATGTTTATATAAAAATAAAATTATTAATAATAGAAGTTGAGTGATATAATTTGATAAAATTAAAAGTTTTGTTACCCATATGAAAATTGGTGCTAAATTAAGTGGCCTCAAATGTAAATTGCCATTTTATTTTTGGATAAATTGTATATTATCTATCTATCTACATCTAATACTTATATTTAAACACTTTACTAAGTTAATGTCACCCTTGACCTAATTATCAACTCACTATGAAATTATAAAATACCCTCCTTTTAAATTATAATTAATATTATTACGGTGATACTTTTATTTTTTCATATTTTAATATCATCTTTAAATAAAACATATTCAATAGTGTTACAATATAGGTTCATTATCACTTCACTCGTATTCATTATTGAATAAAAATTTATAAAATATTTTATTTAACCCATATCATGGGTGCGACAAAATCTAGTTATATTTAAGCTTTTAAGCGAGTTGGTGTCACGAGTCAACCAGACAATTGGTCACCAACTCAATCGAAAAATGGTTAAAGTGTATGTTCTTTTACAAACTAATAAATATAATTATGAGAGTATTTTTATATTTTTACATTAAATAAATCTAAGAAAATAAGAAAACACGATGAAATTTGAACTTAAAACCATGAATTCAACCAATTCGTATTTATTTTTAATTTTTTAAATAAATATATGTTTTATTTTTTCACCACAACCTAATATTAATTTCTATATTTTTATATTACATTTTATTTTTATTATAATTCACTTCATCCAAACAAAGTTATTTATCATTTTCTAAATGATAATTTTAATGAGAATGACGTGATTACATGATTTAAAACAACAAAATGTATCAAATTTAATAATTTATAATAAAAAATCTAATTTATGAATATGATCAAACACTCGAATTATTGAGATTTGACGTTAGCAAAAACGTGATCGCTAGTTTTTCTTAATTTGGATAAACCTTTGATCTATCATTTTTTCCTTGTTTTAAATTACAATTAATAATTAAATTTGTTATAATAAACATAGATAATGACGGTAGAATAATGATAAAATAATAATAAAATAAGAATACATAGATTTTATGTGAAAAAATTTCAAGAAAAATCACGAGCGGATAAGAAGAAATTTACTAATATTGAAAAAAAAATTATATAAGATGAATTTCGACTACAACTATTCAAGGGTTGGAAAAACATCAACCTCTTATTTTCTCATTGTATTTGTTTATTCAACAAATGAAGGAATTCGGCTCACACAATCTCTAAAAACATTTATATAATATTATTAAATAATAATTTTAATAATAATATTATTATTATTAAAAAAAACCCTCCAATTATGAAATGCTGTGAAAATCAATGACCACAATTTAAAAGATATTCTGCAAATCGGTTGAAACGTGTACTTTCCTTTTCTAGCATTTTTGTCGCTGTCGTTTTGCAGTGTTGCAAATTGTCGTTTCGGCTTGCAGTCGTTGTGCTTTCGTTTTCTTTAAATGTTAGCCATAAGAAATTAAATTAATTTTTATTTTTCCATCAAAAATATTTTCTGATTTTAAAATAAATATATTTTCATAACCCAATATTTATAAATTACACATTATGATGTCATTATCGCATGAGTCAATTCTACATCGAGATAAAAGATATTTTAAATTTAGCTTAGCTTCAATTTAAATTATTGTATAATAATTATGCCAAATTTATAAAATATATCCTTAAATAAAATTTTATTGACTATTAAATTAATATTTTACAAAAAATTATTTTCATTAAATCATACTCTAAAATAGTTTTTTTTATAGAATTTATCTCTAATTTTGATATGGAATTACAATTATATGATTCACAATGATAAAAATATTAAATCTAGATCATTACAAGCATAATTAAATATTACAAAGCAATATTTGAAACGTAACTAACCTCGACTACAATAACTCTACACAATAGCCACACATGATGAGATTTTAAGTCAAAATAAATTTGGATAATGTCCACATGATTTATATAATGTGCCTTTAAAGTCCAAGGCCTCAGTCTTTGCCAACTTCGTCAAGGCTCGACATGCATTCCTAACACAAAGTTTTAACCTTTTGCTTCTTTGATTTGTTGTCTACTGTTGAGGGGACGTTGATTTCATTAGATATTTTGTCTCGTCATTGTAACACGTGTGTCGCTTGAGACATGAGGGGCATGATGAATTAATATCATCCTCACATTCCCCCGATTTATCATTGGCAGGCAACTAATAGGAGAAGTTTGAGAAGTATCGTCCATCGAGAGTTGAAGATAACTCATTGGGCCCATATTGTCCATGTTAGAAGTTGTCTTTCAACTCTACCAAAGCGCAGCTATCTGAAGAGATGACAAGTTCACAGAGTGAGAATGCTTTCTATAGCAATAGGTCACTTATAGGTGTGAATGTTACTACCTGAGCTAACTATATTCTATAGGATAGGGATTCAATTCCAACCGTGTACAACGCTTACAATTTGCTTGTTCAGGTACCCAATTAGGTGCTTTCAATCTATGAACTCACTACCTCTTTAGGCACTCAAGCCTTCAATAGAGTTAAAAGACAGAACCCTTATCGAAGATAATATTGATCCATCAAGAGGCTAGTTGACTTTCGACAAACAACACTTTGCAAACTATTTCCAATGAAATCCTTTCGTCAACGACTACAAATTTCATATTCGTCATAAAAGAACTTAAAAGTTTTCTTAAAGAGAAAAAAAAAGAAAGAAAAAAGCTAAAATATGACATAGGTTCCTATACTCATCAAAAATTCAAAAATTAATTATTGTACATTTACTTTCAAGAATTTAGTCATTCTATTTTTTCAAATTTCAAAATTTAGGTCCAATTGTTAGCAATGTCTTCTTTTTCTTTTTTGTAAATTTATTGGTTTGACATTTTGAAATAAAAAAAGATTCACTTAGTAGCAATATAACAAAAAATGATGCTGTAATGAACTTAAATTTAAGAAAATAGTTTTAACAAAGATAACAGTTGGACCTGAATTCTAAAATCTAGAAAGTAAAGGGACTAAATTTTAAAAATAAAAATATATAGAGTAAATTTTAAATTTATAAAAATCACATAAACTTAAAACATATTTTAACCAAAAAAATCATATAAATTTTCATATTTTTCCTCCAAATTCATATAAATTTACATCAACTAACTGTTTCAATCAATATAAATATATAAAGAATTTTATTGACATTGACAAGACTAGTTGATAGCCAAAACTTTTCTTCAATTGAATAGCCAAAACTATTTCAAACTTCAAGGGCATGGTGAGGACCATTTATTAAGGCTGATTTTTCAATAAATATAAGAATAAGGACTTATATATGTTAGTATAAATTTAAACAATTTTTATAATTATTTTATATAATTAACATTTTACCAACCAAACTCTCATATTTTATATTTCATACACCTACATCCCACATATAAAATTTTAAATAAATTGAAAATATTTAATTATTTTTTATATAAAAAAGTTTTCAAAAATTATTCATAACTATTACGTGCATGATAAATGCAATTAATTAATAAAGGATGATTTGTGAAAATATTAATCATACAAAAAGTTATTAAAGCGTATAAAATTTCTTTAATTTTAAGGAGCGTTTCGTTTGTCGAATCTTAGATTATATTCCGTAATAGAATTATGGGAATGTAATATTACAGGTGAAATATGAGTGTATCTTATTTGATTGATTTAGTTGGATTGTAAGATGCCAGTGTTTGATTGGCGGAATATAATATTGCCTAAAAGTACATTTTACTCAATTGTCCTTGTTATAGAATTTGTTTTCTTGAACGAGTTTAGTTCCTTCAATATTTTTTAGTCTCACATTTTTAAAATTACGATAAACTATTGCAATTATTACTTTTTTTATCGCAATTTATATAATAGTAAATAAATATATTGTGTTGAAATAAATTTATAAATCATAATTATAATAATTCATTAAAAGTGATTGTAACACCAACCATAATTATAGTTTTAACAATAATTAATATATTATTAAATTCTTAAATAAAATATTATAATGATTATAATTGTAATGTATGACATATCTTGGTTCACTCTTATGAAAAAATATTTTGTTTTTAATTAGTCTTAAACATTATTTAATAAAAATAACCTAAATTGATTAGAATTATAAAAACAAGATAAAATGGTCCAAATTTTAATATTATTCCTATGATCTAAGATTACCTAAGAAATGAGCCGTAATGGGATTATACATTATATTACAGAATAGCTGTAATGTGAGGTTACAAGATGGTTGGAATGTTGAAATTCAAACACCGTAATTTCATTCTAGAATGTAACATTATGACCTGTAATATTGTTACATTCAACAAACCAAATACCCTCTTAAGGTTAATATAACTTTTAGTCCCCAAATTTAGTAATTAGATCCATGTTAGTACGAATATTTTTTTATATACTTTGATAACCGAACATGGCAACTAAGTCAATTTTAGTCTCTAAACTTATCAAATGTAAAAGTTTAAAGATGTAATATTCTAAGATTGTGCCACATTATCAAATCGTCATAAAATCTGAGTTCTTAGATCAAAATGTACTTAACTGCTAAATTCATGGACTAAAAGTTATATTAAACCTTAATATTATATAATATCATGAATCAACCGAATATTATTGAATTACAAAGTAAATTATATTAATTTTACTGTGTTTTCATCATTTTATAATTTTATATACAAAATAGAAAATATATATGACCCATAAGGGATTTATATATAAAACACTACATAATTTTTAATATATTTATTGTACCATTTAAATTAAAGTATAATTTATTTTTTAATTAATTTTTATACATATTTATTACATAATTTTATTTCTCAAGAGAGAGGAAGTGGATGAAGTGGAACCACCATTGACACATTAAGAGAGAGGAAGTGGATGAAGGGAACCGCCATTTTTAACATTAACTAGTACCGTGAAAAATGACACAGGTGTCTTAATACTAGCGTGTCCTGGTGTGGACATGGACATGTTCTTCAATGGGTCCTCAATATAACAATAATTGTTCTTGTTGGTGATTATATTGTGAGTACACCACTCTCACTTTCTCTTTCAATGTGTCTTTTCCTTTCCTCGAAAAGAGGTCCCCTTTTCCACCCTCAATACACTTAGTAGGGGGAAAGGTTGATTGAATATAACGGTTAGATTGAAAATCGGTTAGTATATTAGTTCAGATAAATAAGAGTGAGTGCTCGATTGAATTAAGTAAAAAATTTAGAATTAATCGAGTTGACGAGATCCTAACTCGATTTGAATTTTTTTAATCGAGTTAAGTCAAAAGAAATTTAAGTTAAATCAAATCAATTAAAATTGTTCGAGTTGAATTAAAAAATCAAACATAACAAATTAAAATATTGTTAGAATATAACTAATTTTAGGTTAAAGCACATAAATTAGTCCAAATAGTTACATCCTTAGCTATTTTGTTAAAATGCTAACATAACTTTTTTTAATACTTAATATGCTAATATATATATATATATATATTGGCATGATAAGTCGAAATAAACATTTTAAAGAAAACATTTCACCTCGACATTTTAACTAGAACAGTGAAAAGTCTCAACTATTTGAACACACAAATAATATTATAAAAATAAGAAGATCAGAATATATCAGATTAATATTAAATCTTAAATTTAAAAATAATAAAATCATAATAACCATAATTTAACCTAAAATAATCTATACCCAACACACTAATCTTTGTTTTTTATTATAAATTTTAATATTTTAATGAATTTAAATTATACTATATATAAGCAATGCCCTAAGGGTCCTTTATATGACACATGTATGTTTTCTCTTTCTTTATTTGTAGTCACAATAAGATATTGGTCAAATTCTAGTTTTGATCCATTGGCTATGCTTATGTTTGAGATTTAATCTTTATATTTTAATTTGACATGATGTGTTCATACTTTTACGATAATATTAATTAGTCCAAATAGTTAAAATGTTGACATATTTTTTAACAAAAATATGTTTCATACATTTATAAAAAAAATAACTATTTCGAGAAGATAAGTTGGGATAAGATTTTATAAGAAAAGATTCACCTCAACATTTTAACTGTAACAACGAAGGGTGTCAATTATTTTGGATTAACTAATAATGTTATAAAAAGTAGAGAATTAAATTATGTTAAGTATAAATACTAAATCTAAATTTAAACATAGTAAAGAGACTATAACCATAATTTAAACTAAAATAAGTTATATCTATTACGATCATTTTTATCTAATTTTGAAAAAAATTAATAAATTTAAATATTTTCAAGAATCTAATTAGTAATTATCTTAATTATAAAAATAAAATAAAATAAATCCAAAAAAATATTCTCTTTTTCAAATAGTTGTATTTAAAATGAAAGTTATTTAAATATTTCATTTTTTTCCACAAGTTTTACTAATTAGAAAAGGAGGTCTTGATAATTAAATTTAATTTTGGTTGAATTTGTAAAATTGAGGTAATGAAATTACGATATTTTGGATTCGAATCATATAATCCTCATGTTATGTAACTATTTTCATAGATTTATCAAAATATTATAAATACTATCAAAATTAGAATCCGATTAATGAGTGACATCAATCCAATTTAATGAGGCATAATTAGATGTGCTCATGGGTAGGGCCGATTCCAACAAAAAATTTGGGCCCTTTTGGTAGGTTGGGCCCAGCCTGAAAAATGGGCATAAATTTTTACTTAAGTTCAACTTGGATAAAAATGTTAAAACCCGTAATATTTATGCAATGTTTTTGTTCATATGTAAATGTTGAGGTTAAATTTGTTACTATATCAATAACAAGTATGCACAATTGATGAAAGACATTATTAACATCATGATAAATTGTCCTTAATTGCTCCAATTTTTTGAGAGAGACTAATTTACTAAATTTCAAAATTGGGAGGGACTGGAGAGGTATTTTTACCTTTTATTTTCATGTTAGTTGGGCTTAAAACATTGTCCGTTTATTTTGGGCTTTAAATAAATTCTATAAGAATTCTAACAATTTGGGCTTAAAACATTGTGAGTTAAATTTGGGCTTTTAATCAATCAGGTTTTACACAAAAAAAGGGCAAAAACGCTAGAAGGAGGGCTCGAACCTCCGACCTTGTGGTTAACAGCCACACGCTCTAACCAACTGAGCTATTCCAGCCTTGCTTAAAGTGTTTCCCATTACCTTATTTATTTAAGTAAATTTCTGTAAATTTTACAATTTCATGTTCAAGGTTCATAATCGCCTCTCTTAATAATACTGCCCCCAAGATTCGAATTTGTGTATTTGTATGCTTTATCACCAAATCCAACACTTGTTAATTTGATAAGCTTCTGTATAATTATTGTATATTCATGTCATATTTGTAATAGTTTTTTTTTTCTTACATCATATTTATATCCCGTAATATTATTATGTATTTATATTTAAAAGTCAATATATCTAACCACCACAAACTTTAAGGTAGTCATTTCATTGAACTAGGTCTTCGATCCACTCTGGATCAAATTCATAATCTAGTACCAAAAGATTAAATTCTCTTAACAAATTTGTCGATTAAAATATTTTTTCCCCTTAACAAGTAAGTAAACAGTAAATTTATTCATGGATCGAATTAAGTTAAAATCCGGTTTAAACAAAACTTTCATTTTCAATCTCGAAATTGACAAATTTAACATGACGATAAAATGAAAAAAATCAATATTTAATTTTATAATTAAATTTAAATATTAGTTTTCATTATTTTATCTAAATCCAAACTTCACCAACCAGATAAAAAGATTCTTTTTTTTTAACTCAAGGGAAAGCTCAAGGCAGGTCACCTATTAATTATGTTCGATTTGCCCAAAAATAGGGATGAAAACGTCAAAGCCTCAAAGGTCGCCAAAATGGAGATTTCCACAACTGTACCAATGTGAAAAAAAAGGAAAAAAAAAAACAAGTTGAAGCTCCACACGTTTAGTTAATGGTCCTTGACATTTGAATTGATTGGATATTTATGAAAAGGTTAAAATATGGTGTAGGTCCTTATATTCCTTATAAATTTTAAATGTAGTCCTTGTATTTTTATTTTTAAGAATTTACTCTATTTACTTTTTAAATTTTGGGTCCAATTATTAACATTCTTACTTTTTTTTTGTTAAATTTGTTGATGTGATATTTTAAAATTAAAAAAAAAATCCACACTTGGTCGTCATGTAACTTAAAAAACGATATTGTAATGAACTTGAGTTTAACAAAATTATTTTACCAGTTAACAGTTTGACCTAAATTTTAAAATCTGAAAAATAGAAGGAATAAATTCCTAGAAACAAAAATATAAAAACTAAATTCTAAATTTACGAATAGTATAGAGACTTATCACATGTGTTAACCTTTATGAAATCATGAGATTTTAGTGGCAAACAATTTAAAATGAGTTAGTTGTACTTAGTTCATAAGTTTTATTTCACCTAATTGGTACGTAGATTTGAAACCTTTTAATCAATTTGGTACCTTTTATTGGTACATGGTTTATCCCGTTAGATAAATTAACCTCCATTAATCTTGGGTTTAATTGTTAGACGTATTTTTTGAATTAATATATTTTCCATAACTATTTAACGGTCCACAAAAATTAATGTTTTTGAGATTGATGACTACCTTTCCCAAGAATGGCATCTTCGATGTTTGAACTTGAATAATTCATTTGGGAATGCGATATGTCTGACTATTGCATCCAACATTTGTTGGTTAAAAAAATTTATCAATCCATTGATTTAAATAAAAACTTTCGAATAGTTTAGTTTCTGCTTGTAACTTTTAAAAGATAATTGACACAATTTTAAATTTACTAATAATTTAGGGGCATTAAATGTAATTTCCAATAACCCATGAAATCTCAAAAATATTTTCAAAAAACACGTACCAAATCCTTTGACATTTTAAGTCAATATAATCCCAACACAAGGAAAGGTTCCAAAACAGCTAATAGCGCCCATTAATTATTCTCATTCCCATAGACCATTTGACATGGGCAAATAAAAAGGGTTAATATCAGCAAACATCGCTAAGTTAATTTTTAGATTTTAAATTAGTCCTTAAACTTTAAAATATTTTAATTTAATTTTCAAAATGTCAATATTATATCAATTAGATTCTTCCACTAGCTTACCTGTCAAATTGGATGTTAAATGTCATTTCAAATTTGATACGTAGCATGTTTAAAATACAAAAAAATCTAAACACATACATAGTACCTATCACAATTAAGTGATAGTTTGCATTTGGCATGTTAAAAGAGATAGTATCGATAAAATTTATGAGGGTTTTCATTTTTCTTGAGGTAAACCACATCCAATGTTATTAAACTATTATTAAATTTACGTTATGTGCACTCAACTTCAAAAAGTTACAAAAACAATATTTGAACTATTCGAAAGTTTTTCATTTAAGTCACTGGGCTACTAAAATTGATGTTGGATAACCTTCTCTATTCACACCATCTACACTAATCGAAAGCTCTCATTTCCTTTCTCATCTACAATTTAGTTATTTTTCATGAAACAATTTTGATCATCACAAATTTTTGAACTAAAATCCAAACAATTTTTTTCTTCAATCTTCAACATTGACTATTGGATCGACTTGGATCAATTTTATGTTCTTCTACTCATCGCTACTAATCTACCATATTGATTATTGAATCTTCACTTCGCGCTCTCTGGCAAGAATTAAAAAAAGCAACTTAAAAGCTAGTGACTTAATTGAAAACGTTTGAATAATTCAATGACTTGAATTAAAACTTTCGAATAATTTAGTGACTTTTTGGTAACTTTTCAAAATTAACTGCTCAAACGGAAACCTACTAATAGATTAGTAACCTTGGTATAGTTTACCCTTTTTTCTTATTAACACATCGAATTTCAAGTTATCTATGCTGTAAAACATATGTATTTATAATTTCATCCACACGATTCAAATATGCTCTACATTAGATTTAAATAGACATTTAACATTCAAGATAAAAACTACGTTAATTGATACAACATTAATACTCTAAGAACTTATAATATTTCGAAAGTTTGAGACAAATTTAAAATCTATGTAATAATTCGAGGACGTCCAGTGAATTTAACCCAATAAAAATAACAATCCACAATACGAAACAACAAGGAAATTTCATATTTCATTAGGGGTAAACCCGTCATTTCGACAGGCAGTTTCTTTCCGCGTCCGCCATTGCCATTTATATTATAAAATTTGACTAAAATCGTCTTCAACTTCAAATTTTAAACGCAGAACAAGAAAAAAAAAACCAAACAAAAGAGCTTTAAATTTTTTGTTTACAAACAAAAATGGGGGATTGCAGGCCATTGGGGTTCTTATTAGGACTCCCATTCGCTCTCATCGCACTGGTTTTATCCGTCGTCGGCGCCGTCATTTGGGTTCTCGGGTAAGTCTTCTTTCATATCTGTTTTTTTCTTCGTAAATGAAATCATATAGATCAAAGAGTTAAATTCCAGTAAAAAAAAAAAGGGTTTTGTTTTGTTTTTGATTGAAATTGTGGGATTCGATTATTTCAATGTTGTTTTAATTTTTTTTTTTTTTGCAGGACTATATTGAGTTGTCTTTGCCCATGCTGTATTTGTTGTGCTGGACTTGCCAATTTCGCAGTGAGTCTCATCAAGCTTCCTATTAAAGTTCTTAGATGGTTCATTGATCAAATCCCATGTTGATTTTAGTTCAAAGATCATGTTCTTCAATTTTTTTTTAAAATTTTTTTCTTTGATCTTAGAGAAAGTTGTGCTGATTTTAATTTGATTTTTTAGTTTATTATTTTGATTGTTTAGATGATTGATTTATGAATGTGGCATTGATGTTGGATGGTTTACAGAGTTTAAGCATTTGATTCTTGATTTTGGGTGCTTTCTCTTTTGTACATTCTAAGATGCTTTTGAACTTCTTTTTATGGATAATTTATTATTATTTTTGTTCTTTTATGTGCTAAAAGAGGTTTAAATTATAGTTTTATTGATTTAATTAAGTTTGGATTGCGAATTCGGATATTCACGAATGTTAGATTTATATTCTTTATTTGAATTATATATGGATTCGTATTTTAAATTTTTTTTTTACGATTAATTTGGAGTGGACGTGGATATATATACTAAATATCCTTTATTAGTAAATGTTTTCAACCGGTCAAGCTACCGATTCATCAGTCCAATCGATTCATCTTATTTGATTAAAAAAATAATTAAAAGATATTAAAAATTAGGTTCAACTACTTGACTTAATCAGTTTTTTGCCTGTTCAATAGGTCAATATCGATTTTCGGATCAACTGGTTTAATGTATTTTCTTAAATCAGTATACCAATTGGTTCTCGAATCGATTGACCAATTCGATTCTGTTCAAACAACTTTATTTGAAACCATATTACTTATTAGGATAACATATGTGGATTCGAGTTTGAATATTTGAATCCATTAGTTACAAAATACTTATTTTCATTGTTAATATATATATATATATAAATAATTTTGTCGGATTTAGATTTATAATATTTTGAATTTGAATATTGAGAAAACGATCAACAAATTAGGAATCGTTTTTATTATGGATTCGAATATTTGATCGATAATAATATTTAATTTGGATTTAAATTTGAAAAGTAATACTCGTATAAAAATTCGCTATTTTTAAAAATACACGTCATTACTTTAATTAAAAATAGTTTGTTAGTAATATTACGTCATTAAAATAAATGATTAAATTATATCAAATTAAATGTAAAAGGGATTAAAATGAGAATTAAACCCTTAAAAGATCATTGAAACAGAATGACGAGGATGGAGGAATAAGAAATTTAATCATGATTTTTGAAAAACAAAGGGAAGTTAGTGCGCCATTAATACAGAAACAGATAAAGATAAAGATAGGGCACATGTTTTGATTTCATAAATTTTTTGAACTTCGAAAAATCTCCGAATGATGCCCTCCAACTCCAAAGTATGTATTTATGGATCGGGTTGGATTTGAACATGTTTAAATATAATATTAATTAAAAATTTTAAAATTAAATTATTAGTGAAATCGGGTTGGATATTAGATTGCTTTTATTTTGGTCACCTAAAAATTATATTTTTAAAATATTGATCGGAGTAAAAAGACATTAAGGATTAAAGTAAAAAGCGATAAAAATTAAAATAATGCTTTAAAATTATCAAATTGTATTCGTTTATCCGTTTATCCAAAGTTCTAATTTATTTTTAATATTAAAATTTAAATTACAAAACATCAAAGTCAATTGCAAGTGTATATGAAAACCAAATTTCTTCGATTCTTAAGTCTTTTATATTAAGCTAAAGTAAAGAAAAATAGTTACAATTAATTATCTTTCATCCTAAACAAAACTTATAATCTCGAAGCGAAGAATGAGCAACTTATTTAATCAATTGTAATGATTTTTCTTTGCTTTTAGCTTAGTATGAAAAGTTCTAGATTATATAATCAAAAGAAAGTTAAGTTTTGCAAACAGTTATTAAATATGATTTCATTATGAATAATATAGAAACATAAAATAAAATTTTGAAATTTAGAAGGAAATTAATTTAATTAATTTCAATATTATAGCAATTAAGTCGATTAACATTATCAATGGATAAAAAATTCAACAAATTATTTAAATTATTTTTATGTTTTGAAATTTAAATTTTAATATTGAAAAAATTAGAATTTTTGACATTGTGATAAACAAGTACAATTTGACAAAAAAATTTACCCCAAACAACACTTTAAAAAATGGATTTTTTTTGGGTGACCAAAATAAAAATGATCTTGAAGTTAGTTGACCAAAATGAAAATGTGAACGTAATGTGGCGTGTACGATTAACTGCTGTTGGAGATTCAACAGTCGGGTGATTAAAATGAAAACACCCTATGACAGAATTGCAATAATTTCACTTTAAATGACCAAAATAAAAATAACCTAAAAATTGAGTGACCAACTATATAGTTTATTCAATTTTTTATAATACTTTTAAAAAATAACTCAAATTAAGCATTTTTTTTATTAAAAACCTTTTACAATTTTACTTTGTTTTTTCATAAAAATATCTTTAGTTTATCAACTTTTTCAAACTAAATATTTGCTTTGTCAATGACGGCATTGACCTTCAGATTGGTTGCTAGTCACAGTTCGTTAAATATTTTTGGTAGTTATATTTTATTTTTAATTTCAATTTACATTATTATAATTTTATCTATATTTTCTATATTTTTGTGGTTTTATTTTATCTACTCTATTTTCTTTAAAAATATATGTGATTTTAGGGTTTTTTTTAGAAATAACCCAAATAAAAAACTTGGGTGTAAAAAAAAAAAACCACTATCATCATGGTTAAATATGGCCCAATTTTTAACACCATGCCATCTTCTTTTCTTAATAAATAAGTATTCATTGATTGTACTAAAAAGCAATCATTAATTAATTTTGATAATTAATGTGAAAATATAGCGAATGAAGCTTCAATATTATTAGCAAAGGTTGAGGATTTAAATTTTGAAAGCTCGAGTTTGAGTTTCAATGTTTACATAATATTAAATTTATGCGTCAATATATAATTAGTTTTAATGCAAAACTAGTCTTTAGACTATCCCGCTGTTGTTATATAGGAACTTGAATTTTTTTTAAAAAAGTGGTATTTACATTATCAAATTCATTTCATTTTTTAAAAAAAATACAATATCATCTATTAAGAATGTGATACATGCCGGGGGACAAAAATCATTTTAGGGAGGCAATTATATAAATTTAAGAGGGTGCAAGGTGTAATTTTACCATTGTATCAACTTGTATATATTTTTTAATTTTTAAAAGACTTCAAAATAAATTTTATCATTTTAGAATAGCTAAAGCTAAAGCCTATTGCCCTAAGATTCGCACTTGATACGTAGTTCATTCTTACAGAATGTTATATATTTTAAGGATAAAATAAGATGAAATTAATAGTTTATGTACCATTTTAAACCAAAACTTTAAACACTTAAATAAAAAAGTATAATTTGGGTGCAAATTTTGTAATTAACCATATATTATTTTGGTCAATGAATTAAGATAATACATTATTTAATTTTTAATTAACCATATATTTTATTTTTATATTTTAATTTATTCATATTCATATTCTATTTTATTTTTATATTTATAATTTAATTTTAAAATTTTCCTCTAATGGACTACAAGGAACAACTTTAGTATTAAAATAAATTACATTTTGGAATATATATATATATTGTCTTTTACAATTTCTTATAAAATTATAACTTTTAGTATTAAAAATAAATAAACATTTTAAAATTTAAAAAATTTATATGGTGGGTAAAAAATTATGTTTCCTTCAAAATGCCGCAACAATTTAATAGAAGGATAAATTACAGCTAATGTCACTAAATTATTAATAAATTTATAGTTTGGTCATTCAATTTTAAAAAGTTAAAAAAAGGTCTCTAAATTATTCGAAAGTTTTCACTTAAGTCGCTGGGCTGTTAAAATCACTATTGTATACTTTCTTTACTTGCACTATATGTACCAGTCGAAAGCTCTTCTTCTTCTTCTCTTTTACGGTTCATTTTTTTATGAAACAGTTTTGAACATTACAAATTTGTGAACCAAAATCTAAACAATTTTTTTCTTCGATCTTCGACACGAATCGTTGCTTGGAGCTCACTAGTCAAACTTTAAAAAACTTAATAGCCAAGTAACTTAAATAAAAACTTTCGAATAATCTAATGACCATTTTGTAATTTTTTGAAGTTGAGTGACCAAAACTTAAACTTATTAATCATTTAGTCACATTTGGTGTTTGGTTTAATAAAATTAATAAGTTGTTTTTTATATAGAAAATTGCAAGGATTAATTGCACTAACTTTCTTTGAATTATGGATAAAAAATTTTAAAATATTTTAATTAAATCTAAAAATTAAACGATTATTTCAATCAACTTAAAAGAGCTTAATCAAGCTTTAAGTAGTCCAAGTATGTCTTAGGCCTAACCCGAGCTTAGAAATTGAGTTTAATTTAGCTCAAGCCAAATATTAGACCTAAAATTATGAGTCAAGCTTTGAGTTCGGTTTGACTTGATTACACTTAGAGCTGACCACTAGATTGACAGTAAACCTAATTGTAACTATATTTTTAATTCAAGGATTAAGTTAGAATATTTTGAAGTTCAGGACCAATTTAGACTTCAACCCACATCTTGGGGACTTCTACTGTAAATATTCCAATCAGCTAGTACTTTGAACATAGAACTGGGAAGGTGATGATATATATTCCAGGAACCTTCAACAATACGCAGTCCCCGCCACCAATCTCAAAACATCATACTCTTGATTGAATTGCTTTTAAAATATATTATTACTTTACAAATTTGAATTTCTAATACAAATATTTTTTAAGAATTTAACCTTTCGATTGAAACCAAAAAGGATCAAAAGAGTTGGAAAATAGAAAAAGATTGAAAATGGGTTTGGATTATTACAAGATACTGAAAGTAAGTAGCAATGTAAACGATGAAGATTTGAAAAAAGCATATAAAAGATTGGCTATGAAATGGCATCCTGATAAGAACCCATTAAATAATGAAGATGCTGAAGCTAAATTCAAGCAAATCGTTGAAGCCTACGAGGTATTGGATTAATCATCTTTGGTACTAAATTCAAGCATATGTTCAGATTTGTTAGCTTTGATTCATTTTATAATATGGGGTACCTAGTTTTTGCTTTATTAGATCTTGGTATTGGATTAATCATCTTTGGTACTAATTTACTGATCTGGGTGTTTGTTATTTTTTGTTAATTTTGTGTGTGTGTTTTTGTTTGTTTGAAGGTTCTAAGTGATCCTCAGAAAAGAGCAGTGTATGACCGGTACGGTGAAGAGGGTTTAAAAGGTGTGGCGCCACCGCCGGCATCAGGCGGAGCTTCCTTTTTTTCCACCGGATATGGAATCCCGACTACGTTCCAGTTCAATCAACAGAATGTTGCTGATGAAATATTTAGTGAGTTCTTTGGTGCTTTTGGTGGTGGTCTGAGAGGTACAAGATTCTCTAGTTCACTTTTCGGCAATGACATATTTGGCGGCGGCGGTGGCGGCAGGGGAGGCGTACGGTTCTCTGGTTCAGTTTTTGGTGATGATATTTTTGGATCAACGAACCAAGGTGCACTAAGAAAAGCTGCTCCAATGGAGAATTGGTTGCCTTGTAGTCTTGAAGAGCTATATAAAGGGACTACTAAGAAGATGAAAATCTCTAGAGAGATTGTTCATATCAGTGGGTAAATAAAAATCTTTTTGTTTTCTCAATTTGATCCCCGATTTTTGTTTATTTTCCAATTAAGGGATTCCCGACTTTTTCGGGAGAAGTTGATGAAATGTCATAGATCCCTCAACAAAGTCCTCTATTGTTTATTAGTCCATTCTTTCATTGTTAGATTAGGTCATATGTTCTCTGGTAAAATTACCATGAAGGTCCTTGTATTAGGTGTTAGATTACATTTTGCACAAACTGATCCTTTTTATTAAAATTTCGTCTATTTTTACAGTTAAAAACTGATGTGGTTGACAGCATAATTAAGCATTTTGCTCTTTGATCCAAAGAACTAAGACAAATCTGTCCATTTTTTTATTAGAGGCAAAATGTAATTCGACTCCTAATATAAAGGCCTCATTGTGCTTTTACTTATATTCTCCTTAGTTTATCTGTCTGTCCTTCCTCGACATCGAGTTTGTGGAGAACATGTGTAGGTTACATAGATATGTCGGAATGTAGGATGACGGTTGTGCACATCGGTTCTTATTGAGGTTCCTTTGATAGTTAGGGAGATCGTTTTCGTAGTTTGTTTAAGTTTGTGCAGCCAAGTCTCTTCGAGGGATTCGGACTATCAATTCTGTAGTCCGTAGGTACTGGAATTAGTTTCAGTGACCCGAATTTGTTTCCGTGTGAATGCATGATTTGTTACCATATTCAATAGTAAACTTGTTATTTTATCTATGATTGCAGCAATATCATGCAGGTGGAAGAGATTTTAACCATCAATGTGAGGCCTGGATGGAAGAAAGGCACGAAAATCACATTCGCGGAGAAAGGGAACCAACGACCAAATGTTATACCTGCTGATCTTATCTTTATCATCGAAGAAAAACCACACAATGTGTTTACTCGGGAAGGCAACGACTTGATCGTCGCACAAAAGATCTCCCTCGTCGACGCATTGTACGGTTGTACAGTTCATCTTACTACCCTGGACGGCAGGAATTTAACCATTCCGATACACAACGTAATACATCCATGCTATGAAGAAGTGGTTCCGAGGGAAGGCATGCCGATCCAAAAAGACCCTTCAAAGAGAGGAAACTTGAGAATAAAATTCGACCTCAAGTTCCCGACACGGTTGACCCCAGAACAGAAATCTGGAATCAAAAAACTCTTGGGACCTTGAGAGTTGAGACTGATATTGGGTAATGTTGTTTTCGTTCTTTTGATTCACTGCTTGAAAAAAATTACTGGTTTTTTATGCAGAAAGCTTCCCACATGTATGCTTGATAGTAAGAAAATATGAAATTTCTTTGTTAATCCATACAAAGAGAAATAAAATTATAATAATGGCCAAAAAATTATAAAACTAAATAACAATTAAATATTCAAATATCCGAATCCATTTATCCGCAAAAAAAAAATATATATATATATATTTGAATTATTGACAGTGTACCACAGAAACTAAAGAACCAGATGATGGTACATTATTTAAAGTCATCCTCTGATTCACGGAATTATACATCATCGTTAATGCTTCAAATTTAAACAGTAACTCAAATTGATTGTATAAAATCCATACCAGTGCTTAAACTGAAGACCAAGCGTTTGCTTCAATCCAATTAAAAGCTATGGGGCCGAGAAAGGCGTCAGGGATGCCGAAGGAACTGACTAAAGCAAGAGCATGAGGTCGAAGTTCAGTGCAGAGTTTTGTTATTTCTCTCCTCACATTGGCACCATTGTCCACTGATAGGTACCCATATTGTAGAAACGAAACATCTTCGATACATATCAAGGCATATAATGATCTCAATGTACCTAAGACATCCTGCACAAGAAGAAAATGAAA
The DNA here is from genome assembly GCF_025698485.1 of Gossypium arboreum. Classification (NCBI taxonomy): domain Eukaryota; kingdom Viridiplantae; phylum Streptophyta; class Magnoliopsida; order Malvales; family Malvaceae; genus Gossypium; species Gossypium arboreum. Next base: position 121,843,337 of record NC_069070.1, on the reverse strand, counting down.
AGACTCTTAACATAAATTCTAAAACCAGAACCAGAAGCATGCTTTTAAGGTTTCAATTGAGGGACATATAAAGTTTCCTGGATTTAAATCAACTCCATCTGCAAAAATCCTATATATTAGCAATTTTTTGATTATATTCATCCTTCCATATGTCCTGAAACTATACAGTTAGGGACAGCTTTAGAAAACTGTACATATTAGGTTTGAGTTGTTTTGGGTTTAGGGTTAAATGACAATGAGCCGCTGGTTTGATGGCAAAATGACTTCTGAAGGGTTTAAGTTCAAGATAGGCAGTTAGAGGCTTCCTTAGAGAACTTTATAGAGTCAAGTTTGAGTTGTTTCGAGTTTAAGGTTAAACAACAATGAGCTATTGGTCTAATGGAAAAATGACTTCCGAAAGGTTCAAGTTCAAGTATGGCATTGAAGTCCCGCAAAAAGGTCTTGCATCAATTAACTTTTCAAGTCAATTCAAGTCGGAATTGGAAGATAAGAGTTTTTCATTCAAATTAGGTCCAACAACCTTTTCAATCATAAAGATAACAATCAGGTCTATGCTACTGTCAGATGCTTGTATGAGCAACACCATTAAATAGCACTCACCTTCAATGAACCAGCAGGTAGAGTTGTTTCTGCATCGACAAAAGTTTGAAATATTGCTCGATCTGAGAAAGCCTTTCCTAAATCTTGTGCCAGCTCATAACACTGGAGTGCAAAGTGACGTGACAATTAGATTAAAAGGTTGAGAAAATGATAGCAATTTAAATAAAAACAAGTGCTTCCTCACCATCATGAAGGCCTGCTCGCTACTTTCTCCCTTGGCTTTACATTTTGAGACATCCGCAACAAAACGATTCAAAAGATCCCTTTCCCTTAAGCACAAGGCATCCATCTAACATAGCACAATGGTCAGAGTCACTGAGGAATTTTAATACGGTATATTAAGAACCAAAGAACCAATGATACTCTTATATTACCTGGAACTGACTGCACCGGAGGGTAGTGCTAGTAAGCTGTAATGGAATGACAGGGCAGGGTTTATTCATGTGTTCTAAGCCCAGACCCTTGAAAACCTTGTTTCTTTTCTGAGCTGCCATGTATTCAGCAAAAAGAGCCTTGCTGACCTGTTTTAAGCATAGTTGCAATAAATATAGTGTGTATTACTATTCTTATACTTCTATATATACCACCAACGTAAGTAATAAATCAGTAGACTTGATCCTAGTGGAAAGATGATGAAATTAGAGTCGACTGTTCCTTGGGATGTTAAACACAAAATTGAGGAAGATGGTTAAGATTGATCTACATAACTTCTAGGTGGCATCTATTTAAAGATCCCATCATAGTGAGATCCCGTGGGATCTTTTTAAATCAATGATTGAAATAAAAAAGGAGAAAAAGAAAAACTAATCTACCATTGATCAAGCCACGTCGGATTTGTATAAAAAAAAAGTGAGTTTACCTTTTAACCAATACAACAAGTTTTAACACTAAAGGAGAAAAACTGATTTCTAGAGAAAAGCAACATATTCGGTAACTGATTTAACAGGTTCCAAGTCACCAGCACATTTCCTAGTTTCTGGCATAGCTTAATCAAATGGCTACCGTCTCCACATTTCTGTCTTCTAACCAATGCCGTTGATTTTGAAAAGGGGACACCATAAAAAGATCTCACCTTAGACATTACCTAACTTCTAGGCCAATCATCTAGATTTTTGTTTACCTGCTGCATCAGAATAAGATTGTCGCCCTCAAAAGTGGATTGTACATCATATTCACCTTTCAGCTGACCAACACGATTCTCGGTCTTTAATCCTTGTCCTCCGCAAGCTTCACGACATTCCTGAGCCATGCAACAATTGAATCTCAGTAATGACACGTACAGTTAAAATATTCAACTTAATTAAGGATTGTTTGTTGGTCACCTGAAGTATTTGCATGTTATTCCAAGTAAAAGTAGCTTTGAATGAACTTGAAACTATATGTATGGTTTTGTTTGACTGAGGTGTCCTCTTCACATACAGCATTTTCAAGTAGTTTGCTGCGAAACTCATAGCATAGCTGCAGCATATAAAATTAAAAGCAAATGAATAAATGAGCATTTATCAAAATCAGTTGCTCTAACAAAATTATTACTCGTTCCAGTGTAATCCAAGCAATTCCAATACGTCTCTTGACCAACTTTATAGCCATGTGAACATGTCACTAGCTACAACTTAGAATAAATTAGCAACTAAATAAAAGCTAACATCTTATAATTGAGTTAGTTGACATTCCAAATACAAGGATTTTCAATCCAAGAATGCCGAAAAGAAGTTATTCAAACACAAACAAAATCAGCACCTATAGCACCATAAGATATACTTACGTCTTTGCAACAAGAGGGAAGAGTCGGCGTTGATGACTTGGGTAATCTAGCAATAAGACCTCAGGTTCATTTTGTTTGAGAGAAAATGCCCGCCTTGTTAGTGCATACCTAATGGAAGTTGCTAAAGCAACCTAAAAGGGAGAGCAATGACATAATATCAATGAAGTTTCCATTTGGTATTAGTGGCATGCCACCCCACATCCCAAAAATACAAAAATATGCATTGCTGGTTTGCATACCTTTGATTGATAAACCGAAGAAATAGCAATATTAATACGACCTACTGTCAAAGGGGCCATGAATGCAGCAAATCTCTGAATTAAAGCAACAGATGATAAAAGCCATCAAAATATTATTACCAACAAAACGAGAACCCTATTTTGTCAGCACACAACTTTAGAAACAGATACCAATCATCTCAAATAGGAATACCTGATCCGGGTTTTCTATTGAACTTAGATATTTCCCATCAGGTGAAACATCAGCAACTGAATTCAACAGGTTCTCTCTGGGAACTCGAACATTGTCAAACCTGAAATCACGAACGTAAACCTTTTGGACTAGAACTTAAAATATTGAAGTCATGGTGAAAAAGTCTAGGTTTCAAATTACCAGATTTGACCATTATCAACACCATTTAAACCAATTTTGTGACCACAATCAACAATACGAATGTTTGGACTTATGTTACCATCAGCATCCCTGATTTGGACTATAAACGCATGAACCCCTTGATTTGTTCCATTGATATGTAGCTGTGAAAACACAACCGTATGCGTCGCATGCTAAAAAAGGCAAAGCAACAACAAAGAAGCAGAAGAATAGCATTTCAGAATATAGGGAAAACCAGTTCATAAAAACCAGTTGAACGGATCGAAAAGACAATCAAGGGAGAAACAGTATTGATTGGAGAAGCATACATTGGCTGCCCCACCAATCCAATACTTCTGAGCCGATTCGCAAGGCGTATTAATGACAAACTCCCCTGTATTCGAATCATAAGTCGTTACTGTTTCAATACCACGAACCTAAAAATAGGAATGCCGGAATAAATCAGGAGGAGAATGTATACAACTGCATAGAAAATCACAGAAAAAAAATTGATTCCCGTTAGCAAAGCACATACATTACTTCCATGCCCCAACTCTGTCATTGCAAAGCAACCCTTGATCCAGTAATTCTCGGTGTCCCTCAGCCATTTGTCATGATGATGTTTTGTACCAAAAAATTGGATGGCACCTCCCCTGCATATGGCAATCAAACGAAGCCATTAACTCTACATAATTTTGTTTGCATGTAGGATAAAAACGGATTAGATATCTGTATATTCTAATATCCGAATCGAAATACACATAAACTACTTTAAAATCCGAATCTATTTATTATACACATAAACTAATTTGAGAAAACAAACGCACCACAAGAAGAAGTGAACCCCGAGCTTAGTGAAGAGGGAATGATCATAGATACTGCAAACCTCAAAGCCAGCAAATTTCCTCATCTCAATATCTTCCCCTTTCTCCGTTAACCATCCTTTAAACGCCCCCTTTTCAAGCAAATACTCAATTCGTTTCAATGTCATCTCCCGTTGCTGCTCCATCGACTGGTTATAGTCCGGCGAAACGAACACCTTCCCTCCCCTAACCTTCGGGTTGAACAACTTGCTTTGTTTCATCAACCCGAACAACCAATCCCGTTCCTCCAGGTTGTGCCGGTCAATCAACTTCCTCATATCCTTAATGTCAAACGCATAGTTCTCGGAAAGTTCAGGCGGTGAGTAGCTTAAACAAGCGTTTGAAGAAAGGGTTTGGGATGATGGGGACGATTGGAGCAGATGATTGGTGAGAATTTGGGTTCTTTTGAAAGCTTGTTCCATTTTGGAATTTGGGTTTTGATTTTTACTAGATTCTGTTTTTAGTATTTGCAGAGAAAATTGAAGAAGATGACATGAACTTGAGTTGAATATGATACAAATCCTTGTACATTTTTTACATTTAGAATTTTGTTTTTTTTTTTTTTTTTATAATTTACTCCATCTACTTTTTAAATTTAAAATTTAGAACAAATTGTTAACCCTATTTTAATTTATTATTGTAATATTTTAAAATAAAAGGAAATAATTATTTGCTGGCTATAAAACAAAAAGATGGTGGGATTTTAAATAAAAATCTTAACAAGTATTAACAATTGAGGTTTGGAGTATTTCAACACTTAACTGAATCAATTATTATTAATTGAATTAATTAAAATTTTAATTTTTAACCATTAATTGAACTAAAATTTTTCAAAAAATTAATCAAATTGAAATATTTCGATTAATTCAATTGGTTAACTGAATTAATCGAAATTTATATTTTTTGTTTAACTAAATTAAAACTACATATAATTTGTATTATTAATTATTAAGCTTGATTAATTCTATTAATTATCCGATAATTGAACTTCCAAAAAAATATTAACCCACCTCTGACCAAATTAAATTGGTTAATCGACCGATTAATCGAATTAGATCAATTCGGTCAATTAATTTGATTTTAATTAAAATTTGAACACTCTTAACTGAGGTCGCATTTAATGTAGCATTCACATATGTCTACTTAATTTTTCATTCATTTTAGAGTAATTTAATAAAAAAAAACCCAAATTCAAAATTAAAAAAGATAGAAAAAGTTAAATAAAAGACTAAAATTATTTTTTTGTAAAGTTGGAGGACTAAATAATAATAATCATTATCATTCCATCGGTTACGTAAGTTTCGTTGTGGGGTACATGAAAGGGACTATAGTTGTAATTGTACCAATTACCATTAATTAAGATCCAATGACTACATAAATTTCTTGTCGGCCCAAATAGGAAAACGTCATCTCTTTGACTGTTTCAATATCTTGCCTATTAAAACACGACACGAGAAAAACATGTGGATACAGAATTCTTAAAAATCTAATTAAATAATATTAATATACAAGATTAATTCAATGAAGTTGGGGATCACCTTGGAAATATATTGATTTGGTATAGAATTTATTGGTGGAGTTCCTTTAAAGATTGGCCTGAAATATGGAAAAATTTAAGTAAATATATTAAGATCGAAAAATAAATTTAGATAAAAAAAGAAATTAGATTTATTTAAAATATAGATCGGACTTAAATTTAAACATTCAAGGCTCGAGGTCGGTTCAGCCTGTTTTTAAAAAAGTTCTAAAAAATAATATGAGCAGGCCTAAAATGAGATTTAGTTAGTCTTTTGCAAATATGAGTGGATTGAGACAAAATTTTAAGGTCATATTTCAGATCGAAACAAGTCGAGCTTGGATAAGTATAAAGTATGTTAATATCATACTTAAACTCAACTTGAACTCGACCCAACCTGACCCATGAGCATAGGAGAGAGCAAAACTCAATTCGAAAAAATCAGAAAAAAATCAAATTTTGAGTTAATCAAATTGAGTTATTCAAATTATTCAAGTCAACTCGAATAAATAATTTGAGTTTCGAATTCGAATCGAGTTGAATTTTACAATTTAAATAACTTGAATAATTCAAATAACATATTGGTGCAGATACTCTGTTTGTCCATGTCAAGTTTAAGAATGAGCAAATTTGTCTCTCTCTCTCTCTCAACAAAAATTACAAAATAATTTTCACAAATTTTAAAATAATTTTAAAATTCAAAATATTTATAAAAATTCTAAATTTTAAATTTTTTAAAATTTGTAAAAATATATAAAGAAATTAAAAATTAAAAATTTCTAAAATAATAATTTTGAGAACCTACATAAGTTAATTGATGATTTAAGTTTATATGGTTTTAAATTTATGTACTCTAACATAGAATTAGTTATCTTTGTAATAATTTCACTCGATTCGATTAGACTCTAATTTTATTTCACTTAACTCGATTAGAAAAAAATTCAAATTAAATTAAGATGATAAAATAAGACTCGTTAACTCAATTCAAAAAATTTTCACTCGATTTATTCGAAGGTTGTTCTCTACATCAACCCTTCTAATTTTATTTTTTATATGTATACATATACATGTCATAAGATAAAGCTGAAAGGTACTTTAATTTTGCTTTGCCCATACGTACACATAAAGAAGTTACCAGTTTTTGGATAAGATAAGGATAAATCTTTGTATAAATGCATGCATGCCTTATCCCTCCTTCATTAATTTAATTTAAATTTATTATGTTAAATATTATAAAGAAAGATGGTGTTTTATAGTCAACGAGTAAAGTAGTTGAAAGCATGAATACCGTTAAATTATTTTTGTTAAATTTAAGTTTTTTATGGCATTAAATTTTTATTATTTGACTACCAAATAAATATAATTTTGGTATAATAATTTATTTAACGCTTTAATTTTACAAAAAAATCATTTTAGTTCTTTATTTAATTTTTCACCTTTTAACTTTTAAGCGTACATTTTTACCAAATCATCTTAAAATTAGTGAAAAGTTAATATTTGATAACTTTACTAATCTGGCGTGCACATGGATGACAAGTCAATGTTCAATTGAATTTTAAAATTTAAAAATATTAAAATATTTTTATAAATTTATAATTATTTTAAAATTTTAAAAAATTAATTAGTTGTTAACGTGTTATCCACATGCAATCCACATGTATGCAAGCAAAAGTTAAAAAGAAGTTTTTCCATCCATTTTGAGATGATTTGATAAAATTATAATTTAAAGGCTAAAAAGGCGAAAAATTAAGTTAAGAGATAAAATGACTTTTATTTATAAAATTAGAGAGTCAAATGAATTATTATACATTTTTATTTCAAAATGTCAAACTAGTAAATTTAACCAAAAATAAATAAATTAAAAGATATTCAAAATTCAATATTGAAATAAAATTTATTGCAACATCAAATTATTAATATAATAATAACAAAGATTGTTTTTGTTAATTTAAAAGTTTTTCAAACTTGTGACTAGATAATAATTTAAATAAACAATAATATATATTATATAATCATAAATTTACATACAAATAAAGAAAAATATTACATACAAAATTTTAATTCGAGAAAATGCATTTAAGCCTGGCCAACTTGAACTGATTCAAAATCAAGAAAAATTAAATTCAAAAGAGCTTAAATTTAAAAAAATCAAGCCTAAAAATGTTCGAACCTGAAAAAGCTCAAGATAAATATGCTTGAGCCTAAGTTGATGCGAACCTGCTCAAACCCACCTGTTTGCCACCTCTACTTGAATCAAGCCTCCTTGCCACTAGAATGAGAGCAATAAGACAACCCGGCAAGATCAGACTGCCCTTTCAGCTGTCATGGACTCTCAGCCATCAAGATAGACCCTTGAAGCAGTGAACCTCTATGCAGATCATTACCGCTATGACAATGTACACATCTTTGACCTGAATCAATAAGTGCAATGGACACCAACCAAAACTGAGCTTTTAAGAAACAAACTCATAAATGAGTTGAGAACCCGAATCGCCAAGACTCGAAAGAGCCACACGTGACAACCACGTGATGCCAAATCACAACAAAACCCATAGACAAATTATTATTCCAAGGGACCTTATCACAAGCATGAAAAATGATGGATGGTCCCAAAAAATACTCCCAAAACTCGACCAAATGTTATCAATAAATAATTCTATATATATATATATAAATTATTGAAGGTTACATTACAGGCAGTTGATGAAGGCTCTCTTTATTAAAAATGACCTTATGGTAAACTAAAATTGGTCACAATTCTGCATTAAAGAGACCAAAATATTACATAGAACCCCATTATCTTAAAAGAACCTTACAAAAGGAATTGCAGGTAAAAATGCTTACATTTATCAGTGCTTAAACCAAAGACCACGAGTTCGTATCGATCCAGTTAAAAGCTATGGGGCTGAGAAAAGCATCGGGGATGCCGAAGGAACTGATTAAAGCAAGTGCATGAGGTCGAAGTTCATTGCACAGTTTTGTTATTTCTCTCCTTACATTGGCCCCATTGTCCACTGATAGGTACCCGTATCGTAGAAACGAAACATCTTCGATACAAATCGAGGCATATAATGATCTCAATGTACCTAGGACATTCTGCATTAAGAAAAAAAATGAAAACTAGAAGCATGTTTTTAAGGTTTCAATTGAGGAACATGTAAAGTTTACTGGATTTAAGTCAACCTTTCGGTTTATCTTGTTTTTCGGGCCATATTCATCCTACTATATCCTGAAACTATACAGTTAGGGACAGCTTTAGAAAACTATACATGTTAGGTTTGAATTGTTTCGGATTTAAGGTTAAACGACACTGGGCTACTGGTTTAGTGGCAAAATGACTTTAGAAGGGTTTAAGTCCAATGTAGGTGGCCCAAACATACACCCAGATAAACTAAGAAAATATAATATAATGCAATACAAGTAAGCACTTAAAAAACCAGACTTTTGCTCCAAAAAGTAACATGGAGGTTCCTATATTAAGAGTGAAATTATATTTTACCCTTTTTACTAAAAAAAATGTGCAAATTAATCCTTGTATATTAGATCAAAGAGCAAGTAGGTCATTTTGTTAAAACTTTTATCTAGTTTTATTGTTAAAAACTGATCCATGTACATCAACACAAGGTACACATGGTGTGCCACGTGTCACTTTCCGGTTATTCCGTCGACCATATCAGTTTTTAGCAATACAAATGGACAAAACTTTAAACAAAAAGAACCAATTTACTTTTTGATTTAACGTACAAAGACTAATTTGTTTATATTTTTAATAGAGGAGACAAAATACAATCTTACTTCTAATATAAGTTCCTCCATGATACTTTTACTAAACTTTGGCTGCATTATTAACCCATGATACACCAAAATATTTCGACAAGAAGAAACTCCAAAGCATACACCAAGATTTCTGCATTGGAACTCGTTTTTAAGCACCAAAAACAAATGCAGAGGAACTTGTAAATAGCTCCCATCTGGTACACAGGTGACACGGGTTAAAACCCTGTGAAAAGGAACTTCTAAATAGCTTTAAAAACTTCAAAGCAACCCATATATGATCTATCTTAAACCAGTCCATAAAGAGAGTAAGGGCTTCAAATGCCTTAAGAAATCATCTAAAATTGCATCCTTTGGCAATAAACCAACTCAGACCAGACCCAAAGTGAGCTAGAAAAGCATTAAAAGAAACCTTGAAAGATATCCAAACCTCCAAAACCACTAGGCTTTACTAAAACAGATCACTATAATAATGCAAAAATCAAAGCTTCCTCAACAATTAGACATTCACTACATGATTTAAAAACGAAACCAAGTTCAGACACCAATGTCACCGTATTCTCTTTGGAACCATGGTACACAGCTTTGTGAAGATAAAAGTAACATATGTATTAAGAGTAGATTGTACTTTGCCCTCTCTATTAAAAAATAAGTAAATTAGTCATTGTACATTAGATCAAATTTCAAATCAGTCTATTAAAATTTTCATCTATTTGTACCCTTAAAAACTGGCGCAGCTGATGAAATAATCAGAAAATAGCATGTGGAGTACCACATATATCTCATACTAACGTACAAAAACCAATTTTTAACAGTAAGAATGGATGAAATTTTTAGTAAAATGATCAGTTTACTCTTTGATCTAACATATAGAAACTAATTTGCTCATTTTTGAGTAAAGAGAGCAAAATGCAATTTGACTCCTAGTACAAGGGCCTCCATGGTACTTTTAGCGATGTGTGAACTGGGATTCTTGCAACTAATTTAAACAGAACATGATGGCAAATCACCATGCCATGAAAGTACAGAACTAAAAGACCTGTTGCCATATTCCAACACAAATCACCAAAAGTGTTGAGGAATTTTTGATACCTTGGCAACTCCATTCTAAAAAAAACTGAATCATGCACCCTAGAACACCAAAAGAAATCCTGAACATAAAACAACCCAGACTCACAAGCATAGTCTTCAAAATCAGCAGCTCACTACATCATTGAAAAAACTAAGAGAAGGCAGCAATATAAAATCCATAACCACTCACAATTAAACCCTGTTGCAATCATACCCAAAAATGTAAACCACTAGAACAAGCGCATAAAACATACAAAAACTCTGACCAAGCCTTATGGAAGCACCAGAACCAAAAGCAAAATTTCAGATAACAAACACCAACATTAAAGGCTTCAAAGATCCCAAGTCAAGATAAAAAAAATTCATAAGCAACAGAAGAACCAAATCAAGATAAAAAAAACCTCAACCCAACAAATTCCTTCCAGATCACCTTTGAAATTAGAAACCAAAAATGAAACTAAAAAACGTCATTATGAAAAAGGAACCCCTGATATCTAATTAAAGTCACCAAAATTCAATTTCGTAACAAGCTCTTCACCATAAAACAGGAGAACAAGGGACAAAACAGAAAAGCAATAGAGATTAAACCGTCAAACCTGCAAAATGAATCCTACAAAGCTTGATAATCATGTTGCCTCTACACTCAAGCCACACCTCCATTAACATCAGTTCACCAAATAACTATAAATTTATATTCAACCTCTCTGCTTTGATTTGTGCCAAGTTAGGCAGTTAGGGACAGCTTTAGAGAACTTTATAGTGTCAGGTTTGAGTTGTTTCGTGCTTGAGTTAAACGACAAGAAGCTATTGGTCTAAAGGAAAACTTACGTCCGAAGGGTTCAAGTCCAAGGTTGGCATTGAAGTCCAAAAAGAGGGATTAAACCAGGTCTTGCATCAATTAACTTTTCAAGTCAATTCAGGCTGGGGAGTCAAGATGTTCATTCAGATCAGATCCAACAACCTTTTCAATACTAAAGATAACAATCAGGTTCTAGCATGCTTGAGTTTAGTCGTTTCAAGCTCAAGCTATTGGCTTTTCAATTTTGTAAGTCCAGGTTCGGCTTTGAAATGGCTGGCCAAGTCATTCAGATTATAAATTATGCTGAATACCAAATCTACGTTACTGTCAGATGCTTGTATGAGAAACATTTAATAACATTCACCTTCAATGAACCAGCAGGTAGAGTTGATTCTGCTTCAACAAACTTTTGAAATATTGCTCGTTCCGAGAACGCCCTGCCTAAATCTTTTGCTAGCTCATAACACTAGTGTACAAAAGTGATGTGACAATTAGATTAAAAGGTCAAGAAAATGATAGCAATTTAGATAAAAGAAGTGCTTCCTCACCGTATTAAAGGCCTGCTCTGTATTTTCTCCCTTGGCTTTACATTTCAAGACATCCGCAACAAAACGATTCAAAAGATCTCTCTCCCTTAAGCACAAGGCATCCATCTGACATAGCAGTGTTTAGAGGCATTGAGGATTTTAATATGGTACATTAAGAAACAGAACAACTGATGATACTCTTATATTACCTGGAATTGACTGCATCGGAGGGTAGTGCTAGTAAGCTGTGATGGAATGACAGGGCAGGGTTTATTCATGTGTTCTAAGCCCAGACCTTTGAAAACCTTGTTTCTTTTCTGAGCTGCCATGTATTCAGCAAAAAGAGCCTTGCTGACCTGTTTTAAACATAGTTGTAATAAATAGAGTGTATTACTGTTCTAATACTTCTATATATGCCACTAAAGTAAGCAATAGACCAGTAAGCTTGATCCTAGTGGATAGTTGTAATAAATATAGTGAATTATTGTGGAAGATGATTAAGATTGAACTACATAAATTATAGGTCAACCATCTTGATTTTTGTTTAACTAAATTCAATGAAAACCTGAAAGACACACACATGACTCATTTCTCAGTTTTGCATCTGGATGCTTTCCTTTCACTTTTGAGGACATGTTTTCGGGCAATTAATTTTAATTGTAAGCTGTAACTAGTTGACCGTGTCAAAAAAAAAAAAAAAGAGTCAGGAAACAGTAAATAAAATTACCAGCTGCATCAGAAGAAAATTATCACCCTCAAAAGTGGATTGCACATCATATTCACCTTTCAGATGACCAACACGATTCTCGGTCCTTAACCCTTGTCCGCCGCAAGCTTCACGACATTCCTGAACCGTTCAACGATTGAATCTCTGTAATGACACTTACAGTTAAAATATTCAACTTAATTCAGGATTCTTTGTTGCTCACCTGAAGTATTTGCATGTTATTCCAAGTAAAAGTAGCTTTGAATGAACTTGAAACTATATGAATGCCCTTGTTTGACTGAGGTGTCCCCTTTGCATGCAGCACTTTCAAGTAGTTTGCTGCAAAACTCATAGCATAACTGCAGCATAAAAAACCTAATAAATGAAGGAGCAATGATCAAAACTAGCTGGCCCAACTAAATTATTACTCGTTCCAATACACGACTTTATCAACTTTATAGCCACATAAACATGTCACAAGCTTTGAATAAATTAGCAACTAAGTAAAGGCTAAGATCTTATAATTGAGTTAGTTGACATTCCAAACACAAGGATTTTCAATCCAAGATATATTCTTGTGATGTTTATTTGTTTAATATGCCAAAAAGAAGTTGTTCAAGCACAAACAAAGTCAGCACCTATAGCATCATAAGATAAATACATAGATATACTTACGTCTTTGCAACAAGAGGGAAGAGTCGGCGTTGATGACTTGGGTAATCGAGCAATAAGACCTCAGGCTCGTTTGGTTTGAGAGAAAAAGCCCGCCTTGTTAGTGCATACCTAATGGTAATTGCTAAAGCAACCTAAAAGTGAGAGCAATGACATGATATCAATGAACTTTCCGCTTGGTATTAGTGGAATGCCACCCCACATCCCAACATACAAAAATATGCAATGCTCGTTTGCCAATAAAAAGTAATAAGAAGCTTAAAACTGATAAAAGATACTGAAGATACCTTTGATTGGTAAACCGCACCAATAGCAATATTAACACGACCTACTGTCATAGGGGCCATGAATGCAGCAAATCTCTGAATTAAAGCAACAGACAGTAAGAGCCACCAAAATATTATTACCAGCAAAACAAGCACCCTGTTGTTGTACAGCACACAACTTTAGAAGCAGATATCAATCATCTCAAATAGGAATATACCTGATCTGGGTTTTTTATCGAACTTAGATATTTTCCATCAGGGGAAACATCAGCAACCGAATTTAACAAGTTCTCTCTGGGCACTCGTACATTGTCAAACCTGAAATCATGAATGTAAACCTTTTGGACTAGAACTAAAAATATTGAAGTCGGGGTGAAAAGTACATTTCGAATTACCAGATTCGACCATTATCAACACCATTTAAACCAATTTTGTGACCACAGTCAGCAATACGAATGTTTGGACATATGTTACCATCAACATCCCTGATTTGGACTATAAATGCATGAACCCCTTGATTGATTCCATTGATATGTAGCTGTGAAAACACAACTGTATGCGTCGCATGCTAAAAGAGGCAAAGCAACAGCAAAGAAGCAGAAGTATAGCATTTCAGCATATATGCAAAACTGGTTCATAAAAATACAAAACAATCCAGGGAAAAATGGCCTTGATCCTAAGACAAGCGTACCTTGGCTGCCCCACCAATCCAAAACTTCTGAGCTGATTCACAAGGCGTATTAATGACAAACTCCCCTGTATTTGAATCATATGTTGTTACTGTTTCAAGACTGCGAATCTGAAAACAGTAATGCCAGAATAGATCAGGAAAAAGAAAGTAGATGACTAAATAGAAAATCATAGAAAAAGACTCTGATCCAGTTAGCAAAGCACATACATTACTTCCATGCCCCAACTCTGTCATTGCAAAGCAACCCTTGATCGAATAATTCTCGGTGTCCCTCAGCCACTTGTCATGATGGTGTTTTGTACCGCAAAATTGGATGGCACCTCCCCTGCATATATAAGGCAATCAAATGAAGCCATTAACTCTACTTAATTACATTTGTTTACATGTAGTTCTTAGGATGATAGCAGACTGGATATGTCGAAATACACATAAACTACTTTAAAACCCGAATTTGAATCTAAATTAAATGACATTACTTGTAATAGTGAAGCAATTTTGAATAATAGATTCTAATATTCGAATCCCCTTATCTAAAATGAATCCAAACATTGAATATGCAAGAGTTAATACATATACTTCCCCTCCGAATATGCTGCGAATAATAATTAAAATATCCGAATTAGCATCCACGCTATCCATCCTCATCACTATGCCTACCTCAATTTCCATCGAAACCCATACAAGAATCATCAAAATATATTAGATTCTACAGTTTGAAGAAAGTAAATAAAACAATAACATAAAGTTGCAGTACTTTTAAATTAATTTTTTTAAAAACGCACCACATAGGGAAGTGAACTCCAAGCTTAGTGAAGAGGGAATGATCATAAATACTGAAAATCTCAAAACCAGAGAATTTCCTCATCTCAATCTCTTCCCCTTTCTCCGTTAACCATCCTTTAAAAACTCCTCTCTCTTGCAAATACTTGATTCGTTTCAACGTCATCTCCCGCTGTTGCTCCATCGACTGGTTATAGTCCGGGGAAACGAACACCTTCCCTCCCTTTACCTTCGGGTTGAACAGCTCACTTTGCTTCATCAACCCGAACAACCAATCCCGTTCCTCCAAGTTGTGGCTATCTATCAGCTTCCTCATTTCTTTAACGTCGAACGCATAGTTCTCGGAAAGTTCAGGCGGTGAGTAGCTTAAACAAGCATTCGAAGAAAGGGTTTGGGACGGCAATGGTGTGGAGGATTGGAGGAGATGATTGGTGAGAACTTGGGTTCGTTGGAAAGCTCGTTCCATTGTGGAATCTTTTTTCTCTTTTCTATTGGAATTTGCAGAGAAAATTGAAGAAGAAGAAAATTTGATTTGATTTGTACTATGTTTTCAAATTACGCGCCATATATACGTATTTATAGAAATTTTAGTTTGAAAAATTTGCAAAAATAGTCACTTATCTATGTTTAAATTACACTTTGGTCACTAATCTTTAATTTGTTACAAAATCGCCACTAACATTATTGCTTTGTAATATTTTAGTCAGTGAGCCGTTAACCGTCCTTAACGATATAGCAACAAGATGATGTGACAGTTATATTATTATTTCATAAAAAAATTTAGATCAAATTATAAAAATATATACAAAATTATAAAAATATTTATAAATAAATTAATACTCTTTTTTTAACATGAAAATTATTTAATAAAATAATAATTTTATAAATAAAATAATAATCTTATAAATATAACAATTTAAGGGGAAAAACTTTGAAAGAAAATTTAAGCATATTCAGTTGGATCAATACTACAACCTAAGGGTAGGTACAATTGGAGATATACAAGTGAGGATGAAGTCTTAAAGATCTGGTAGGTGGAAGGCCATGTTGGCAACTCCGTGTCTGATTCTTAGTTAAACGGCACGACGACGGAGGATATGGAAATCTAGTAAGGATTATTGATGCCAGTAATTATAGTTGAAGGTGATGCCTAACACTCATAAATTCTAGGAGGACTAATGAATTAATTATCATTTAGAAAACAAAACTAAAAAAAAAAAAAAAGAAAATTTTGAATCTGCTTTATGTTTTGTTTTTGAGCTTTTTTTCCAAAAAAAATATTTTATTTATAAAATAATATTTAATAAAAATTTAATATTAGAAAGAAAAAAAAAGAAAAATGAGTATTTATTTATAATTTATTTTTATACTTTTGTTTGTATTTTTTGTAAAATAAATTTTATTTATTTTTAATTTTTAAAATTAAAACTAAAATGATACAATTTATAAAATTAATAATTAATTTGTAGATTTTTTTAAATTAGAATGAAATTAATAGAATTTATATAGGACAATTAAGATACAAGGACTTTGAGACGACAAATATGGTAATTGGATTCTTTGGAAAGGTCGATGGACTGAAATTTAGGTTTTGTTTTTTCTCTTTGTTTCTTTTATTGGCATTTGCAGAGATAATAATTAAATTGAAGAAGAAGAAGATTTCGATTTGATTTCAACAAAAAAAAATTGGGTAAATTTCAGAAATAGTCATTGGTTTAAATCATGTTTTGATTATCAAATTCTAATTTGTTATAAAATAGTAATTAACATTATCGATTTATAACATTATAATTATCGAGTCATTAATTGTGGGTGATGACAAGATGACATAACACGTTAAATCATCATTTTCAAATAAAAAATTTAGGCTAAATTCCACATCTTTGAGCAAGTTAATTGTTTTCTTCTTTTCTTTTTTACTTTCTTTAGTTTCTTCTTTATTTTTTTTTATATTTGAGAAGTAAAAGAGATAAACTTTGTTTGTGGATTAATAATCTTGTACTTTAAGCCATACATAAATTACAGGAAAATGAAAGTAAAAGAATTAAATATATAAAAAAATACAGGGACTTAAAACAGATTTAAACCTTTTTTTATTTTTATGCCCATAGACTATAACGAACGTTCTTTTCCATCGGTTTATAATAATCTTTATATAAACGTTGTCGCTTATGATAAGAGTTGACTTTTGTCAATTTTATAAGAGTTGACTTTAAATTCCGACATTTACAAAAGGTTAAATTCTACTATATGTTCTTGTCCTCTTCATAAATTTATATTTTAGTCCCTACAGTTTTATTTTTAGAAAATTAATATCTCTATTTTTCATATTTCAAAATTCATATCTAATTGTTAACATAGTTAAATGTTTTCTATTAAATTTGTTAATTTGACATTTTGTTATAAAAAATACTCACTCGGTATCCATGTAACTTAAAAAACGACATTGTAATGAATCAATTTAACAAAATAATTTTAATAGCATTAACAATTGTACTTGAATCTAAATTTTGAAATCTGAAAATAAAATAACTAAATTTTAAATTTGTGAAAATTGCATATACTTATCACATATTTTAACATTTACAAAATTACAATTAATATTATATAATTGGTGGCGACAACAATTAAGATACGAGGACTTATTGGTTAAAACTTTTAGGTTTTGTATGAATCTCCATTATTCAACTTAAAATAATTAATTTGATGTTTTCAAATCTAGGGTAATTCAAAAATTTGTTTTTTTTTCGAGTTAATCTAATCAATTTATTTAATTCTTTTAAATTAACTCAGATAAGTAGTTTAATTTTTCAAATTCGAGTAGAGTCGAATTTTACAACTCGAATAATAAATTCATGTAAATATTCCTTGAATCCTTAACAGTTTTGAAAATGTATAAATTAGCTCCTCTAAAAATTACCAAAAAATCAAAATATTTTTTCCAAAAGTTTATAAATTTATATGAATTTCAAAATTGAATTTTATTTAAATATATATATTAAAATTTCAAATAAAGTTAAAATGATAAAATAAAATTCATTAACTTAACTAAATCAAAATTTTTCACTTGATTTGATCTAACTATCATCCAAAAATCAAAGGAAAAAAAAAAAAAACAAAGCCAACCGTCATAATCCAAAGTCAACCATTTACAGTATCAATGTATTTTATTTTAATATATGTTATAAAAAACCATTATAATGTAGCAATTTTTAAACTTTATTTTATAAAAAAAAATTAGTTAATGATAATATATCATATATAAAGGGGGATATACATTGGGGTGCCGGCTTGAGCTCTGGGCTCATAAATTTTATCAATCTTTTTGTTTTCCTTTTTTTTTTTTAATTATCTGTGTTTCCATTTTAATCAATTTTTTTTTTTGTTTTTGTTTTTTCTTTTAATTATTTTCCTTTTTTAATTATTTGTGTTTCCATTTTAATCAATTTTTTTGTTTTTTTTCTTTTAATTATTTTTGTTTCCATTTTGAACCAACCTTTTTGTTTTTATGCTTTTTTTTTGAGATTTCTTTGTGTTTCCATTTTTAAAAGAATGTATATTTAATTATTTATGTTCTAACTAGAATTTTTAAAATATTTTAAATTGCCTATAAGGTATCATTTATGTTTATCTAACGATAATTTTGAGGTTTATGCAGGTAAAGCAGAAAATTTTTTTAGGGGGGGCCAGATGAAATTTTAATTTTTTATAGTTTATATTTTTATAATTTGTAAAGGATTAAATTAAATTTTTATAATTTTAGGGGGCCAAAGTGTAATTTTACCTTTACTAATTTAAAATTTTTAAAAATTTCAAGGGCCTAAAATAAAATTTTCCATTTTAAGGGGCGAGGCCCATGCCCCCTTAGCTCATACAGGTTTATGATTACTTCTATCATGGGTTGGATTTGAGTTGGGTCTAATCAAAATTTTAGTTCAATCTTAGTCCGAAAAATACGCTTAAAATTTTGTCAAAGCTCAACTCGGTAAAAATGCTAAAACTTGGGCTTGGTTCGCCATATTAAAATTTTTATGTTATTTATATATAATTTTTTAAAAATACAATACATCAAACATACTAAAAAATCAAAATAAATGTTTCCTAACAAATTGAAAATAAATTTTAAAAAATTTTATACTTAAATAACACTAAGATAAGTGCAACTTAACAAGTAAATGTCTCTAAAGTAGTAACAAAATTAACAATAAAACAAGAGTTATATAATATCTAAACAATAACAACATAATAGTGAAATGGTAGCAAAATAGTGAGAAAACAACAACAAAACAGTAAAAAAAAAAAGAGAAAAAAACAACAGTTAACAAATTCTTTTTTGTTCAAATTTCAATCAAGCTGGGTTTAAGCTAAAAAAGTCTTACCCGAGGCTCGACATATTTTCTAAATAGTCTTATTTTTAGCCCAAACTTATTTTTCGGGTCTCTAATTTTACCCAAACACTCTCACTTTACGGGAGAGCCTTAAGGCCAGGTGACCCGACCCATGGACAGATCTAATTACCTCTCTTAATAATTATCTCAAAAAAATATCATATGTTTTATCATTACACTCGATACCTGTTGATTGTAGAATATCTAATTTAATTTAATTTATTTTTCAATGAATCTAGTATAACTATATTAATATTAAATAAATTCATAAAATAAAATAATTTAAAAATTCTATTATATATCATTTCTAATCTAATATTCTTAATAGTCATTTTCTATTTTCACATTATCACGATTACAATATTTGAAAACACACACCCCACCATTATTGTTAATCCCATTGCTACAATATTAAATCTCACTATTATAGTAACTAATCTCATTTCATTGCCACTATTATTTTCAATCTCGTCGGAGGCAAACACACTATCCATCCAAATGAAGCCTTAGACCAAATGGAATCACGTGACCTAAAAAATATCTGGTATGTATCTAGTAAAAAAATACGCAAGTACTTAATTGGGACAAGAAAAAAAAAGCTCAAGTATCAAATTGAATATTAAAACTAAACTTAAGTACTTAATTGCGGCAAAAAAAAAACTCAAGTATCAATTAGAAAAACAAAAATACTAATTTGAACATTAAAACTAAATTCAAGTACCAAATTGAACATTAAAACCAAATTTAGATACAGAATATTATAGACATTAATTTTTTCCCTCATGTATGGAAAATGAAACTTAAAGTCATTTTGTTACGGTACTTAATAAATTTGATTATCATACCAATACATGGTAGGTCGAGTGGTAAAGAGCTCAATGCATCCTCTTAAATAATGTATTGGATTCGAGTTTTATGAGTAGATAAAACATCACTAAAAAATTTTACCTTTAGGGATTTGACCCAATACGACTCTAAATTTGATTAAATCTAAATATAATTATCGAATACAATATACTTTCAAACTTATTTGTCAGTCACTTTTAAAGTTGACAAAGATTATTATTATTATTTTTGAAAGAAGCCAATTTTCCTAATAACAAATTTGAGAGGGACTAGAGACGTCTTTTCACCTATACCTTTTTATAGCAATTGCTGATAATTTCTCACAAAAGTAAGGTGTTGTTATTAATTTCTAAATTTAAGTTATATTGGTATATGGGTTAAACTTAAATATAGTATATAATTAGAATATTTGGTAAATGTATTTTTAAATTTTTAAAAGTAAAATATGTAAAGAATAATATTAAAAATAAAAATTGAAAAAAAAATCTATATTAAGGGTCTATTTGATAAAACTGAAAATTAAGTATTAAATTTTAGAACTGAAATTTACAAGCACTGAATTTGTATTATAAAACCGTTTAATGCATTAGTAAAAGTACTAAGTTAAGTACTGAATATAATTTTTTGTTATAATAGTAAATATTGATTTTTAAAATTTATTTTTTCATAATTTTAATTTTATTAATATGATATTATTTATTTTATTTTAAATAGTTTTGAATAAAAGCTAAAAATAATAATTTGATTATTTTAATTTTTAATAAAACGATTTAATAATTTATTCAAATAAAATTTTGAAAAATAAAATCAACTTAATATTTTTAAATTTAAGCTATAAGTAGCTACCGACTTACTTATCATATTTAACATTTTTTTGAAAATTTTAAATCAAGTAAAAGTTAATATCATGATCAAATACAATTAAAAAAATGAAAATTTTAATGTTTTATCAAATATACACTAAGTTATAAGTATCTCCTTATCATTTTCAACGCTTTTTATTTACATTTTATTATAAATTATCAAACATAATTAAAAATTTAAATCACGAAAATATCAATTTTCAGTTGACTTAATTTTTAGATAAACTATACTTAAGATGACTAAACTATTAGTAAATTAAAGTTCTGGTCACTTAATTTTAAAAGGTTACAAAATGATCATTGAACTTTTCGAAAGTTTTCATCTAAGTTATTGAGCCGTTAAAATTACTACTGTATGGCCTTCTATGTTCACATCGCTTGCATTTATTGAAAGCTTTCCTTCCCCCTTTTTTTCACAATTCATTTTTTTATGAAATAACTTTAAATGTCATGAATCTGTGCATCAAAATCTAAACAGCTTTCTTCATTGATCTCTGACACTTCAACTTAGATTTAAGGTATATTCTTCTACTCATCGATGGGTAATAATCCATCGTACAGATCATCAAATTATTACTTGGACGCTCGCTAGCTAAACATTTAAAAGAAAACACTTAACAACCCAGTGAATTACATAAAAACTTTCAAATAGTCTAGTGACTTAAATGAAAACTTTTGAATAGTTCAATGACCATTTTAAAATTTTTTTAAGTTGAGTGACTAAAACATAAACTTACTAATAGTTTAGTGACCTTAGGTGTAGTTTACCCTTAATTTTCTTTTCAATAAAATCAGCCCTATGTAAAGCCCTTTTTGTTTTGCAACCCAATCCCCATGGCCTTCTCAGCTTGCAGGCCCAGTAGCTTAACCACTTCCCTTCTCTTGGAACCTCTTAAGTTGCTAAAAACTTGCCGTTGCCATTACAGTTTTATCGACAACTGTTATAATAAACCAGAGCTCACTTCGTCATTCTTGAACAATTTTCTCTAAAGAAACACAATACTGATACAGCTTGGGTTTCGTAAGAACAGCATGGGTGTTTTTCACTTGCACCAGCATTTTTCTGAAAACGATCATTGCAAATGGTAAATTCGTTTTTGATTCTTCTTCTTCTTCTTCTTCCAGGCTAATTAAGTATTTGATGCATTAATGAACTTGTGCAACCTCAAATGTTGCTTTCCCCCTGAATTAGTTTGTTTGTCCCACGAGATTAGGGTGATCGGAATATGGGTATCCAAAGAGGATTGGAGAATAAAGGGGGTTCGAGGGAGTTGGGGGCTGAGAGTTGAGTCTTCGAGGAGATAAAGTGTCTTGGCCTTTTATCTTGATGCCCGTGAGCTTTTAAGGGGTTGTCCCTGATCATTCCAAAGGTTCCATATGTTGCCACGTATTGGTTTCGGATTCTTAGAATTTTGCTGACCTACTGATGCATTTTTGTTGTAGGTATGAACTGTCATGAGAACGGATACGTGTGACGTGTGAATGGCAGTTACTCTCCTGTTGGTGCAGGGCTGCGAAATCTTGGGTCTGCAAGACCATAGGCTGGCAAGTGTCTTCAGCTTGCGGGGTAATGGTCACAAGGACCCAAGGTGGATTGCAAGGAAAGGGTATAACAGAAGCCTCTGCAACTTGCTGAATAGTTAGCAATGTCACTTTTGCTCGTAATACACACACACACACGCACAACAATGTTATAATTCAGTGACTCTTCAAATGATATACATTATCTAGCTCAAAAATGAATATGCTTTAGTTTCAAGTTGTGTTCGGGTAAGAATCGAGTATGACCCTGTACAAGTTCCGGATAAATAGACTACATTCAAAATCATGTTGTTTATCATGCTCTTTTTATTTACACTAAACAAAATGATTCAGAAATACGAGGATTGTTCAGGGAGAACTTTCATTTGCTTAAGCACTAGAGCTACTTTCTTCCGAATTGCATCCTCGTGAAGCAGTTGGATGAGGATTCCCTCGGACCTTTGGAATGATGGTCCGCTAATTCGCGAGTGGTTTACGATCTTGTGGAATAAGTCCAATGCTATTGTTTTGGCAGATAAGGTTCCCTTCTCTAAGACCTGCAGAATTGCCTCGACACCTTGACTCTCCACGATGGCAGCGGTTGCATGTGACAAGGTACTGTGATCTTCTAGCAATGTTTCGAGTGCCTTTAAGGAAGCCTCCGCAACACCCGAGTTTGTATCACTTAACGTTTGCAGTAGGGGCTTTACGGCATCGGCCTTGACAAGGCAGAATGTATGTCTCTGCGAACATGCAATGCCATGGACAGGGCATGAAATTTTGTTTTCTGCTGAAGCCGAGCAGCACCAAGACATATTAGGGAAGAGATTTATTGTGTTAAACAGTGACCTCGAGTCCTTATGTCTTACTCTGATGCTTGCTTCGGAGACCAACGAGCTGGTGGACCTGGATAGGTGTTCGAGAGCAGTGGCTGTTCGCTGCTTGGCCAATGAGTTGCCTGTAGAAAGTACTCGAACTAAAGCTGGATATAATTCAAGCTTTCCCACTTGCTTCTGAAGTTCAGGCTTTGAGGATCCCGTGAAGCGTAATAGTGCTGCTAGAGCATTTTCAAGTAGAGACTTGTCCTGATTATTATGTGCTCCGATCCCACCGAATTCTCCATCCGAACTGCAAATCACTTCGTGAATGGCTTTCAATGTTTCTGTCTTACAGAGTATTTCATCAACATCTATATCATCTTTCGGAAGTTGGCTAATAATCCCTGCAGCAATGGACCTCTCTTCGAAATCTGGTGAGCAAATGAGGATAGATGCTAAGTTGTTGATGGCAGTTTCTTTTCCCGGAGATGGTGGGAGTGGAACCCTGTCGCCTTCTGACACACAATATATTAGCTTCATCGTCCATCTCCGAACTAAAGGTTGGTCGCTATCGAGGCAAGAGAAAAGGTGAGTGACAGCATCCACATTATCCCGAATAAGATTTTGAGCCGTCTTTGACTTATTGCTAAGCTCAATCAGCAGGTGTAAGAACTGAACTTTGAATTGAGGCTCAGATTTTTCTACGAGCTGCAAAAAGAGACCGACACTGTGCTCGGATTGCAGCTCCTGCAGCCCCTGATATATCTGAAATTGCGGTTGCTTACAAGCTTGTACCAGCAGAGCTAGAATCTCGGCAGCTTCTTGTTTAAGGATAGGATCTGACCTGAATGAGATGATGTTAAGCACGAGCGGTATTGTCGCTGGGTCCGATAGGAACCGCTTTACCATCTTTGGATATTGTATGAGCTTCTTGACACATTTGATGCAAGCAGATTTACATGCCGGGGCGTTAGTGGCTAGCATGTGAACTAGATTGTGAACAAATTGTTTGTCTTTCAAGTCATTTATGCTGTTTTCTTTGAGTTGCATCTCTATCAACGCTGACGCCATCAATGCTCGAGTCTCTTGGTGTCCGACCGCTGCAAGAATAGGGCTTTCAAATGAATAAGTTCGTTTGATAAATATACCACACTATAACTTTTGTCAGTGAAAGTACTATGGAGGTCTCTGTACTTGAAGTCAAATTACATTTTGCCCTCTCCACTAAAAACAGGTCAAATTAGTCTTTGTAGTTAGATCAAAGAGTAAATTGGTCCTTGTACATGGCATGCCACATGCACCTCATGCTAATGTACAGGGACCAGTTTTTAACAGTACAAATGAACTTTTGTCGGGGAAAGTACCATGGAGGCCTTAATATTGGGAGTTGAATTGCATTTTTCCCCATCCACTCAAAAAATGGTCAAATTAGTCCTTGTAGTTAGATCAAAGAGCGAATTGGTCCCTGTACATGGTATGCTACATATACCTCATGCTAACGTACAGGAATCAATTTTTACCGTGCAAATGAATGAAATTTTTAATAGAAATGACTAATTTGCTCATTCATCTAACTTAAAGGTACTACTTTGCCTATTTTTTTGAGTAGGGAAGGCAAAATACAATCTAACTCCTACTATTAGGGCCTCCATGGTAATTTTCCCAACTTTTGTCTACATTAGATTCATTGTTTTCACCTTGGTTGAATCGAGCAACAAATGACTGAAAGAACCCGGATTCGGCCATCTTCACAACAAAGTGTGTGTTGGATGAAAGATTCCGCAATACGTCTTGAGCTTTCAAGGCGATTTCTGGGTTGGGGTTACTGACCAAATAAACCAGGAGGGGAATACAATCTTTGGTATTCCCTATTTTCTCTACGAGAGCTTCAGTTTTAGACAGTTCCAACAAGATGGCAATCGTGTTCGGTTCTGTTTCACCGTTATAGATCCGCTTCACAATTCGGCGAACAGCTCCCACTTCAATGATTTCTCGCTGCAATTCCGAAAAAAGAACTCTTCAGACATTTCACGGATACCACCACATGTCGAAGTAAAAACATAATCATTCCCTACCTTATGGTCACCACAATATTTAGCTAAGCAATAAAGGCATTTCACTGCTGCCATGGTGTTGAGTGTGGTGTCTTTTAATGACTCGACGAACTTCGGGATAAGCCCCTCCTCTGCAGCTCTCACTGCATATTGAGAGATTTCCACCAGAACCTGCATATCGTCCAAGGCTTGGTTTTTCCTAATATGGTCATCGGAATTGATTCCGGAAACTGCTGCTTGGAATCTCCAGTCCATATCATTTTTCTTCCACTCTTCGATCGAGCTCCGGAGGTTAACATTTGGAGTTAACTCCAAACTTTGAAGCTCTTCTTTGCAAGTCGGGCAATTTTTTTTTCCACTCTCTAAGTATTCCTGAATCGCGTTCCTTTCGAAGCTATGGCCACAAAAAACTGCAACTGGATCAACCATCATCTCCTTGCACAAGGGGCATATGAAGGAACCAATAGGGTATTGCTTATGATATGTTGAGGCCTCCTCATTTCGTGGACTCGGAACAATTTCGGTGCTATACAACAATTGCATCAACTGCGAAAGCTGAAGTGCCTCGGCTTGTTTCTTTTGAACTTCCATCTCTTCCCTTTCCTGTTTCAAAAGTGCCAATTCTGTTTGTACCAATGACGCATTCGCATCGGCACCAACAGCTTCCGCGATCTTCTCCAGAAGCTTTACAGCATTCTCTCGGTTTCTACTACTTTGGGACACCGAATTCTCTATCTCCAAAGCAATCTTTTCGGTCGCAGCCGCCATACTGAACTCCATTGAGTTCAGTTTCTCGATAACCTCATCATTCATACTCTTCAAGTTCAGTGCCATATCGAGATTACTCAACTGAAATGATGAAATAGTAGTAGCAATATCTTTGGCCAAACAAGACATCTCCGTGAGCACCGAATGTGAGTGAAGCAAGAACCGAAGACGACTTCCGGCCTTATAATTCTTAATGATCTTACGAGCTCTCCGTAGTTTATCATTCAACTTCTCCAACGCCACTTTCGTAGACTCCGTACCCATCGCAGCCTCAATTGTTCGAACATTCAACGCCTTCAAAAGCACATCCAGCTCCGTTATACTCCTCGAAAACTCTCGAAAACTACCCTTCTCGATCATGACATCTCTTGTTTCTTTAGCCAGCTCTACCGCTTGAAGTGCTACCCTGTTCCAAAGCTCTTGTAATATCGCTACACCAACATCTTCAATCCCGATATTGAAGTCCATGGTAGACATTCAAAACAAGCTCGTAAGAAATCAAATTCTTGTCTCTAAGCTTGGCATATGTAGCAGACCCCGTAAATTTCGAACCCGAAAATGGAGAAAAGGGTTTTTTTACTTCAGTTGTGACACTGATTCCAACTAAAGAAGAAAAAGAAAAGAAAAGGTGCTAACCAGAGCTTGTTGTCAATACCCCTTGAAGCTGTTTGGTTGCCGAGAAAGTTTGAAAAAGAAAAAAGAGACAGTGGAATTTAAGACCATTGACAATTTCAATTAACATTAATAGAAGATGGTGATTGGAGCTTTATATATACAAATGCCGTAATGGAAGATACTAGGAAAATGTCAGAGACAGCAAAAGTCATCAAAGTCCTTTTTTTTACTGTGTTTTAGCGTATACATTGGGGCCGTGGGTTCAACGTTGAAAATTTTCCTTGCACTCGTGGAGCATGAACATTGAACAGGGCTAACCGGCCGGCCTGCCAGTTGACGACGGATATTTTATCTGGATCATAAGTTTAATTTTTTTTTTTTAAATTCAATTTGATCATTGTTGAGTAGTTTGAGTTATGAATTTGACTTTTTTTTCTTTCTTGAAAGAAGTTATTGAATTCGAGTAGCTTAATTAGAGTATGTTAATATCCAGTTTTCAGTAAAATCATATGTTATTTGAACCAAATTGAACCGGTCTATTGGTTCGGATATAAGGTTTGAATAGGTCTGTGAACAAATTACTCAGAACAGATAAAAAACAAAAATAGAACCAAAAAAAAAAAACTTGCAGTTGAATCAATTTTATAAATTTTTAATTATTTATTTACTATTAGATCGGAGGTCAAACTGATTGAATCGGAAATATGTGGTTTGATTGGTTTGGCCACTAACCTAATTATATTAAAGCATTGAGAAAACTTTCAATTCCAATTAAAAATTTTGAAAAATCGACTTAATCTACCGACCTCATATTTTAATAGATTAATTAACCTCACCAAATTAACTTACATTGGTTGTATTAAGTCGGATAAATTTAATTGAGTTGGGTTCAGGTTTGGTTAATATTTTATATATTAAAATTTATTTAAGAAAGAAAAAAAGGTTAAAAGCTGGAATTGAGAAAATCTTTTAGATATTGATCACAACTAAAAAAAGTCAAATAAGGATTTTTACGCATTTTATTTTGATTTTAAAACAAAATTAGATAAATATTGACACATTTAAAATAAATAATTATATATAATAAAATTGATTAATTCGATTATAAAAATTATAACCAATAAACAACCTACATAACATATTTTAACGTGTATAAATCCCCATTAATTATTATAACCAACTTAACCGAACTGATTTAACAA
Source organism: Gossypium arboreum (assembly GCF_025698485.1). Classification (NCBI taxonomy): domain Eukaryota; kingdom Viridiplantae; phylum Streptophyta; class Magnoliopsida; order Malvales; family Malvaceae; genus Gossypium; species Gossypium arboreum. The sequence goes on along the minus strand of NC_069070.1, from coordinate 121,815,641 downwards.
TTATAATTTATATTTTCCTTAATTCTAGTATTTATAATCAACTTCAAATCTTAAAAATAAAATATGATCCGACTCAAATAAAATTTTAATTTTTTAATTTAATTAAATTCAATTAAATATTAAAGTGTAAATTTAATTAAGCCCTTGGTTATATAACTACAACTTTTTTTATTATCATATATATAACTATTTTTAATCTTCCTACTATTTAAGGAATATACAATATTTTTAGAACCGAATCGATGGTCTAATCAATCATACTACTAATTCATTGATCGACCAATTCAATCAAAAAAATTAAAATTTCATAAAAATAAAAAATAAAAATATGATTCATTCGGTTCAACTAGGATTTTAGTCGGTTCAATCAGTTTGTATTGATTTACAATTCAACCAGTCTGATATCATTCTTGGGATCGGTAACCTAATCCCAATCCGGTCTAGTTCAAACATCACTGAGCAAAGGATCTAAAATTACGTGTATATAAATATTATATATAATTGAATGATAAAACACGATAAATCCTTCTATTATAATGATTAAATCAAATTAATCATTCTATTATTAAATGATTCAATTCGGTCCTTGTACAATTAAAAGAATTAACAATGCTAAAGTTTAATAAATTTAACATTTATTGTTTAAAAAATTATATGAAAATGTATTATTTTTCATTTACAGTTTAACTCAAACAAAAATTTTATTTGTAAAATCAATAAAAAAATGTCAAAATATTAATTTTGTTAAACCGTAAATGTTAACTCTTTCAAAATTTAATATTATTTAATTATTTCAATAATATATAAAAAATAATATTCAAGGGCTAATTTAATAATATTCATATAATAGAAATACCTCCGCTGTGGCTTTAGTACATGAACTTAGAGTGTCGAAATTTCATATCAGGTCCGGTTCAACTTTCCTTCCTTTTTTTTTTTTGTTACAAGGACCGGTTCAACTTAAACTTAGTAGTTATTACTATAATGTAACTTTTACAAAAGTTTTCAACTAATTAATTATTACTATATTAAATAATAAAAAGTTAAAAAACCACTCTTCAACTTTAGACTTATTCATGGTCCGGTAATATGTTTGACTCGGTTTAGATAAGAATTTTTTATGTTTCGAATTAGTTCACTTTATCTCAAATTTATTTTAATTAATAAAAAAATATTGTAGGTTTAAATATTTTTATAAATTGTGAAACGAGCCATTTGAGCTAGTTCAAAATTACATTTTTTTTTAAAATCGAATCATAATTCAACTCAATTTAATACATAGATCGTTTTACTAAGCTTAAGTTATTTAGCAAGGTTTTTAAAACCGAATTGATGGTCGAACCAGTCAAACCACTAGTTCGACATTTTGATCAGTCCAATGGATTTATTTTGTTAGATCGAACAAATAATTAAATTTTATAAATATATATATTAAAAATCCAATTCAATCAATCCATATTAATTCCCAAATCAATCGATTCAATATTTTTCTCCGAATTAACATCTCAATCAATTTTTTATCTGACTAATCGATCTAATTCGATCTAATATAGAAAACCTAGTTAAGTCGCAATCATTCCATTAGACAAAGAAAAACGCGTATGTGCGGGATATGCTCCACCGTGTACAAACAACAGCGTTTTTCTTCCACAAGTAGAATAAGTTTTTTTGGGTAAATTTAATTAAAGGTCACATAATTATTAGCTATTTTTTATTTTGATCATCTAACTATTAACAATTATAAATTAGTCACCAATATTATCAAATTTGATTTATTTTTTTCACTCGTAGTCCATTTTTGGTCACTAACTATTGGATGACAAAAATGAATCCATTAGTAATTGAGTTATCCCTAATTAGACCTCCTGTTCAAGTGCTAGATCCAAAGACTTATCTAAAATTTGGAAGAATTTGAATAAAACTATTAGCCCCGTTTAAAATATGGGTCGAGCTTGAACTCAACATTTAAGGCCCTAAATTTATTGGGCCCAATCCATTTTAAATCTATAATATATTATAAATAAATAATAATGCCCACATTTCTAAATAAACTTTTTAATTCTTATAAATAATAGAAAAAAAGGAGAATAATAAAATATAAATAAAATTGATTAATTGTAAGTCTTCAATTCACACTATAAATAAAATAAAATTTAACACCAACATAATGAAGGCATATTATCATTTCATGTTTGTCTTTACATGAAAAATATATTGGTCAGTGTCAAGGTATTAAAATTCTAAAAGACTAAAATGTTGGACCAAATAAAGGAAAATAAAATACTAAAAAAAATGTAAAAATATTATTGTTTAGGGAAATTTTGGGTTTGAGGTGGATTGATAGTCGAATCGATTATGTCATTAATTTATCTGTTTGATCGATCCGTTTGATTAATGCATATATCCATGGATAGAAATAAAAGAAAGAAAGATAATAAGTATAATAAAATTGGCTAATTGTAGGTATTTATTTGTTATAAATAAATAAATAAAGCATGATATTCAACACTAAATTTGTTGATAGGTTCATTGGTCTATTTAGCTTGGTTCGAGTTTGGGAAAAAAAAATTGTCTTTAAATTGGTTCAATCTGGTTCAAAATTAAATTGAATAATAGTAAAAATATATTATTTAATTTACAATAAAATGAACTATTTATGCAAATTAGATTCGGCTGAACTTGGGCTTAGACATATATATATATATTAAATCAAGCTCCAATCTGATCCAATCTAACCTAGACCTGTTCATGGATTCATCTATCCATTCAAACTCAAAGATTTGCTCAAAATTTAGGATGATTTGAGTAAAAGAATTAGGCTTGAGCTCAGACAAAAATATTGAGCCATTTAAAATATGGGTCGGACTTGTGCTCGAACATTTCATATCTGGCCTGTTTCTAAGTTTACAATATATTATGTAATTTATACCACGTACAAAAATTAAATCTGTATTAATATATAATGCTATAATGTAAATTTTATAAATATTAAAATAGAAAACAATATAAATATATTTTTAAAAATACGAGAAAAATTTAGACGGCCTAATATAAAATTGGGTTAGACATTTACAAATATAAACGAAGTTTTCAAAAAAAAAATTTAGGCTCAGATTTCAAATCGAGCCGAACTTGAACAACTATAAAATATATTAATATCGTGTTAAATTTGACTCGAACCCACCCACCCCATAAACACCTCCCCTCGACACTCCTATGACAAAAGTTTCAACCAAACTTTTCTTTTTTCTAAACAATTATATAAAAGTTATTTCATGTTTCATAATTTGAACGGGTAAATGTCAAAAAAGTTAATATTTTAAAAATAATTGTTCTAAAGTGTTTTCCAGTATTCTCTCTGTCAAATTGAAAGTTTTAACAGTGGCGGAGCCAAGTAAACTGATATAGACCTCGGCCCTTGAACCCCCAAAAAATCCAAACCTGAAATAGCTCGACTCAAATCCACTTGAACCCACCCCCTGATTGCCACCTCTACCTGAAAGCAACGTTGGGGAGGTTGGTAGAGACCCTGACCCCCCTCCCCCCAAAATGAAAAGTTTCCTTTTAAACTCTTTTATAAAAAGTTATAAGTTAATATATGTTGAAATTGTACTTCCTTCTAAGAATGATAAAATTGTAATTTAATCATTATAAAAACAGTGATAGAAGTGCTTTTTAGCTCCTATAACTATATTTTGTCCCTTAGAAAAAAGATTTTAGTTTTGCCCATGTGTATACCAATTGCACGAACAACATGGATCTATGAGTTAAAAAAAAAAAGTAGTCCTCCTAAAATTTATAGATATTATTTTTTAACACATTAGATCCAAGTTATCCACGAGGTAGGTACATACACATTTTCAAATAAACCCACAAACTCAAAATACACTCCACATAGTATCCGAACTAGTATTCAACACTTAAATCAAGATTGAGCTGACATAATGACCTAATTGATATAATATTAATACTTTAAAGGCTAAATTATAACACTTCAAAGTTTATGGACCAACCTAGAATCTTAGTAATAGCTTGGGGATGTTTGGCGAATTAACCCCTTTTATTTTATTATATTTATATTTAATATTTTTATTGTACATTTATATTTCGTATTATAATTTTTTTTTTTACATATTTCAAAATTTTAAAATAAACTTTAATTATAAGATTTTGGAAGATTCCATAGGACAGAAATTTCAATATTTTTTTACCTTTTTTTGTTTGTATTATGTTTCATTATTCTACATTATTGACTTTTATATTACTGTACAGTAAAAAGGCAGAATTGACTTTTTACCATAGGAAAACCGTGTACAGCTGTTTCTATATTTAATTTTAGCGTGTTTCAAACTCCTTTTTTCTTTTCTTCGAAGCTATTCAAATTTTATTGGTTAAATTTTACTATTAGTCCCTTAATCTATGGATTTAGTCATTGTACTTTAATTTGGTCAATTTTAGTTCATTTAATTTTCGATTTAATCAATTTTACTCTATGTACTTTTCGTATTTTAAAAATTTTAGTCCTGACTTAAATTATAACAATTGAATATGTTTGGCTACATTTTGCTATTAGTCTTACACTATGTGTCAAGTTGTAGATTTAGTTCGTATTCTCTCGTATGATCATTCTTAGTCCCTTTAAATTTTAATTTTTAAATTGTCAATTTTGACATAAATGATAATCGTTAAAACTATTAAGAGACTAAATCTACAAGTTACATATAATACAGAGACTAATGACAAAATTTAACCAATATTGTTTTTTTAAATATAATTCCTAAATTGCCCATAACTCCTCAAATTGACATTCCGAACATGGTTTCAATTTGAAGATTTAATAGCATGACCCAAATTCTCATATGCTTTTATTTAGTCATTATGTTTTTATTTTTAAGAATCTAACTCCTCTACTTTTTAGATATCAAAATTCAAGTCCAATTATTAACATGATTAGAATATTTTGTTAAATTCAGGTTCATTACATTGTTATTTTTTAAAAATAACACACCAACAATTGAACTTGAAATTTGAAATCTGAAAAAGTAGACTGACTAAATTATTAAAAGTAATAGTACATAGACTAAATTCTAAATATGAGAAGAACATGGGGACTTATGGAAAATTTCGAGTTTTTTTATTCATATTTGGTTTTCTAATGTTGTGTTCTACCGTTGATGCTTAGATCCTTGTAATTTGCCGGAAAATAGTAACAAGTTACTTGGATTTTGAGACAAGGTTAAATTTTGCCTATAATCCCTTAACTTGTTTAAAATTTGAAATTTAATCCTTATAGTTTAAATTATTTTAAAGAACAGACCCGTAATAGCATTTTGCAAAATTAAAATTACGTACAATCAAACACTTTGTTGAAAAATACGTATCGAATAAATATTGGAACAGTAAATCAAACATAAGTGCCTTTTGGACCATTTTAATGATAAAATTAGTTTTAAATATTAAAAATAAAGAAATTAAATATATAATTTTAAAATAAAGAAATTAATTAACCTGGCATTGCATGAATATGTAATAATTATGAAATTAGTTTTCTATTGTTTGATGATATGTAAGTGATCCTTTATTATCCAGTAAAAAGTAATTGTTAGTAATTTAGGAACGGTAGAAAATTATCTTACTCGACTGGAGTTCTCTATTACCACAAGTGTTTGCCTATAGAGGAGGAATAATACTTGGTGTAGGAGACAGCAATAGTAACAAACCAACTTCATGATCCCAAGCAAGATTACTGACATAACCCACACACCTATTATCTTATATGAAAATGTATCTAACGTCAACAACCTAACCTTCACTAATCATAATGTTGGCTCCTTGTAATCCCGCACTAAGATACTTAAATGCATCAATGAGATTTAAATTGAAATAAAAATTAACAATTTATTTATTCATAACATTGATCGAAGAAACCTAAAAAAATTTTATAATAAGTCAAAGTCTCGATATAAGAAAATAAGTTGCAAATATTGAAATTTAAATTTTCACATTTAATATCACTCTTTAATCGATATATGTTGGATTGAGTGATAAAGAATTTGATTTTTCTTAAATAACATTTTAAGGTGGAATCTTCGAGAAATAAATGATGTTAGAAATTAAACAAAAAGTCATGGAAGTAACTTCCAAGTAAGATGTGTGCAGTCAAAAGTAATGAATAATATATGTGGCAGATGTGATTGCTTTAAATTATAAGATCAGATATTTCAAAGATTAGTTAATTAGTTTATCTGTAATATATACATTACGTATTAAACAAATACAAACATTCTACAGTAATTCAATTAATTGAATTAGGAGAAAAGCAAAGCCATAGTAGCTAACGTTTCCAGACGTTATGTGCGCTTCACTTCAGGGGTAGCTAACGGGGGTGGCATCCCCCGGCCCGAAAATAAAAAAAAAATTCATTTAAATTTTTAAAATTTTAGATTAATAAAATAAAATTACATTTTAATTATTTTAAAAATTACAATTTAATTTCGACTCAAAATTTCTTTGATATATATTGACAAATTAATGGCATGTTTAGTTTGGTAAAATAGAAATTGTCTTGAAAATTTAAAATATTTTAAAAATTAGTTAAACATATAAAATTGATTTTTAAAATGGAAAAATAAGTGAAAATAGAAAACAAAAAGTTGAAAACCTTTGTATTTTTTTTCTGGAAAAGAGAAATTTTAATGTTTAAAGTCCATATATATATATATATATATATTAAAAATACTTTATTCATTAAAAATAGTTTTAAAGTTATGTGGAATCAAGTGCCTTTTGGACTAATAACTCTTTATAATAAATTGGATTTTTATGTTAAAAATTTAAATTATATTCATTTACTCCATTTATTAAAAAAAAAAAGCAAAGTTGAAAATAGTTTTTGCCCATTTAAAGTTGAAATTATATTGATATAAAATGTGGAATTTTTCGATTCAGTGGAGTTTAAAATTTTATAAATAAAATTAACGGGATGACAATTATTCTATTTTTTATTTTATTTTTAAAAATATAACATGTCATTTTACTAAATTTCAATGTTACACACTATTTTTAGTTTTATGTGATTTTATATACATAATATTTTGATTTGATTTAATTTTCATAAATAAGTAATATCATTATCGATAAAACACAATTTTATTTTTACATATTACAGACACAAATACTTATACTTATCCAATATAAAAACAGTATGGAGCCAAGAAGTTGGTAGGGTCTTACCTCGTCCCCTAAAATAAGAAATTCTTTATTTGCCCTTTATAGTTTATAAAATTTTAAATTAATAATAATAAAATTACATTTTAACCTCACAAAAATGATAAAAATTTGATTTAACTCTTTAAAATTATAAAGATGTATGCTATTAAAATAGTGAAATTGTATTTTTACTATTGTAAAAAATATAGTACTTCCAACAAAATTATCTGACTTCGTCATTATATAAAAATACAATTTATACATTTAAACCAAAACCAAAGTTTAACGAGTATAGCTGCACAAAATCAAGGATCATACTTTTGTCCGAGCCCTCGCAAAAACGTGAACCATAAACAAACATGGAAAATACCAATATATATATATAATCCAATACCCAATGTAAGCATGCAAAAAAATGGAAGAGAGGGTCAGAAAGGAATGTTCATTACCAGTAATCCTTGCAAGAACAAGATCCCTTGCTAAAATGATGGAATCGGTTCCGGTCTCGGACAACAATTTCCCGGTCGAACTTATTGGAAACATGTTTCATGAAACAATGGCAATCATAACAAATCCGAAGATTCTTTATAACCCTAATGGTCCTCCTATCCTTGAACCTAAGAAGAGCGAAAGCAACGGCCAGTTTTTCGCTGTGAAAACTAAGGCTGTGCTCTTTCTCCTCGTCTTCAACATCGTGTAATGCATTGCAAGTAAAGGGAGTGTAGCCATCGAGTCTAAGGTCATCGATTATCGAAATCAAGAATCGTTTGATTTCATTGGATTTAGGATGGAAATCGTCTCCAGAAACAAACTCGTGAACCATATCCCCTTCGTTAAGGAAACTATACCCGGGTTTCTTCCCGACTTTCATTTCCCTCATTGAGTTTCTCACGTTTGCTTTCTCGTCCCATCTACCAACTTGACCGTACACGTTCGATAAAAGCACATAATCACCATCGTGATTAGGGTCGAGCTCATGAATCTTCACCTTTGCCTTCTCGGACAACTTGAGGTCATTGTGTTTAACACAAGCTCCAAGCAAAGTCCTCCATATGACTGCATTTGGCTTAATAGGCATTGTATCAACAAACTCAAAAGCTTTATTAAGCAACCCTGCACGGCCAAGTAAATCAACAATACAACCATAATGTTCCACCGTAGGTTCCATCCCGTAATCTGTTTTTATACTCTCGAAAACTCTCCACCCGTCGTCCACAAGTCCACCATGACTACAAGCCACTAAAACACCGTTAAAGGTAATATGATCGGGCTTCAAACCAATGTTTTTCATCTCATGGAACACTTTCAAGGCTTCTTCGCTACGGCCATGAACAGCCAGTCCATTGATTAGTACCGTCCAAGTCAATACATTTTTCACCGGTATGGCATTGAAAATTTTTATGGAATCATCAACAGAGCCGCACCGAGAATACATATCAATCAACGCAGTCCCTAATGACAAAGTGCGCTTCAACCCAGTTCTTGAAATGTAAGCATCAACCCATTTACCTAATTCTAAAGCCCCTAAGCTTGAAACTGCAGATATTACACTAAGCATGGTAACTTCATCCGGCTTCAGATTTCCCACCAATTGCATATCTTGAAACAAACCCAAAGCTTCGTATCCAAAATTATTGTTTGCAAAACAAGATATCATACTGGACCAAGAAACCAAGTCTCTTTCCGGCATTTCATCGAACACGTCGATTGCACCAGCCACTGACCCAAACGAACCGTATAAACTAATCAACCCATTTTGTACATAAATATCTGAACCCAAACCCAGTTTGATTATAAGTGCGTGAGCATCGTGACCTATGTGGAGACGGGCGCACGCTTTGAGTACGAAAGGGAAAGTGAAGTTGTCCGGAGATACGCCATCACGGCGCATGGCGGAGAAGAGTGAAACGGAGTGCGAAGGAGAGGAGTGAGCATGGGCTCTGATGAGGGTGTTATAAGCGAAGGTATCGGGGAAAGGAACGCAAGCGAAAACAGAGCGGGCATGAGGTAAGGATGCGGGGGCGGCGGCGGCGAAAGATAGTAGGAGGCGACGAAGGGAAACGGGGTCGTTTTGGAGGCCAGTTTTGATGAGGCGAACGTGGAGCTTGTATACATTATTCATAGATGGATTGATGTATAAGCATCATTGGGTCTCTGTTTTTAGTTCCATTTTCCCCATTTTTGGCTAGTTCGTCTTCATTGTTGAAGGGTTGAAGGTTATGCCTGCTACAAAAGATGGTAAACTTTTCTCCCGGTAATTTTACGGGTAAACTACATTGAAAGTCACTAAACTATTAGTAAGTTTAAGTTTTGGTTACTTAACTTCAAAAAGTTACAAAATGGTCATTAAACTATTCGAAAGTTTTCATTTAAGTCACTAAACTATTCAAGAGTTTTTATTTAAGTCACTAGGCTATTAAGGTTTTTTTTTTAAAAGGTTGGTTAATGAGCTCTAAGTGACAATTCGATAATTAGTACAGTAGATCAGTACACATTGATGAATAGAAGAACATACCTTAGATCCAAGTTGATCTGGCAATCAGTGCCAGTGACCAAAGAAAAAAGCTATTTGGATTTTGGTTCACAGATCCATGACCTTCAAAGTTGTTTCATGAAAAAAGAAAATTAAACCGTAAAAGAGAAAGAGAATAAGAGCTTTTGATTAGTGCAGGCGGTATAAATATAGAATACCATGCAACAACAATTTTATCAGCCCAGTGACTTAATTGAAAACTTTTAAATAGTTCAATGACTATTTTGTAACTTTTTAAAGATGAGTGACTAAAACGTAATCTTATTTATAATTTAATGATATTGGGTGTAGTTTACCCCCTCTTTTTATTGTTATTTCTATTTTTTGAATTGGGTTAATGCTAAGTTTGAATTTTGTAATTATTCTCATGTTAGGGTCTGATTTTTTTTTATTTGCCAAGTTATTCACTAAATTTGGAATTTTTTCTCACATTGGGGCTTGAATTAGACAATTGTTTTCACAATAGGGTTTGAATTTTTTGTCAAAATTGGTCCCTAAATTTAACAATTGTTCATACATTGGGGCTTGGATTTTTTTTTTGTCACACTTTCTTTAAGGAAATATCGGTGACTAACTTAGACCGTAAAAAGGTTCAGGGCTCAATGTGAGAACAACTATCAAGTTCAAGAATTAAAACCCGAATGTGAAAATAATTATTAAATTTAAGGACTAATTTGTACTAAAATAAAGTTCAAGCCCCAATATAAAAGAAATAGTCAAGTTTAAGCTCTATATAATATATTGACCCTTATGAATTTAAAACTTCAGATTCAATTGCTAACATCAATAAAATTTGTATGTTAAATTCACTCACATGAAATATTTTGAATTAAAATTTACTCTTATAGTGAACTTAAATTTAAGAAATAGAAAATTATATTATATTTTTAAATATAAAAATAAAAATATTTAAATTCAAGAGTATTACAATAACTTTGAAACATATTCTGACCTTGTAAAAATAATTAAAAATATTATTTTTATTAAGAAGTTTTGAAATGTCATTTTTTTTTTTGAATCGAGCCCTGTAATTTGTAAAATAGGCAAATGGACCAAAAGCCCAAGAGATACTAAAGTCGGTCCACGCCTCGAATTGGATACATCGGTTCTATAAAAAATAATAAAAGAAATTTAATATAACATTACCATTATTAGATTTAGTGGTAAAAAAATTTGATGCTTTTGAATTTAGGTTTTAAGTTCAAGTATTGTGGATGAAAAAAAATCATTGAAAGAGCTTTGCCTTCACTTCAAAGATCCGAGCAAACTTAACTCTAAATTTGGCATTGATTTTTAAAAGAATGATCTAATATATAAAAACCAATTTCTCATGACTTAGATATTGGTTAAAGTACTTGAGGAGTCCTTGTATCACAATAATTGAATCAAATCAGTCTATCTATTTTAAAATGGGTCAATTTATTCTTTAAACTATTAAAATAATCAAATATGTTCAAATTGTAATAGAGTTAACATTTATTGTGAAAAATGTCTTGAAATTATTTTTTCATTTGCATTTCAATTTCAAACAAAATATTTCATTTACGAACCATAAAACCTAAAAAATACACATTGTTAACTAATAAATGTTAAATCTTTAATTATTTTCAATAGTATAGGGATTAAATTGCTTCATTTAATAGTATAATGATAAATTTGATCAAATCCTTATGATACAGGGACCTCTAAGATACCATCCAGCCTTAGATATTAGTGTATAAACAATATTTAAGTTCGGCTCTGCTTACAAATCCAACTGGCATTCAAATGTTTTACTACTTGGCTTGGCATGAGCCCACGGATTTGTGCGTTGTTGCGGAAAATTATTATAGAAGTCCCTATATTAATAGCTAGATTATATTTTACCCATTTACTTAAAAATGTGTTACTGTAGGTTGGATTAAAAACTAAATTAGTCATTTCTGTTAAAAATATCTACTGTAAAAAAACTAGTGTAGTTATCGAAATAATTAGATAGTTATGCGTGAAGTGTTACGTGCACTTTATGTTGATGTACGTAGATTAATTTTTAACAGTAAAAATAGATTGTATTTTTAATAGAATGACTAGTTTGCTATTTGATCTAACATTCAGTGACTGATTTGCACATTTTCAAAATAAAGAAGACAAAATGCAATCTAACTCTTAATACAATAGTCTCCATTATACTTTTATCATGTTCTTACCTCGAATTCAAGATATTTTTAAAAGAGATTAAATTTTTATTACTCATCTTAATAATACTTTTTAATTATATAAATACTAAAAATAATAATTTACGATTAATCTCAAATAAGTTTTTATTACAAAATAATATTTTTATTTAAATTTATTACATATGATTTTAAAATTTTATTTTTAAAATGATAAAATTAGATATTCGACCATCAAAATCCAATGCAAATGAACTCTCTAAAAGTTTTGATCTAATTAAAAATATATATATATATTATTTTAGCTCATTTATTTTAGTTTTTCATTAATTGGTTTCAGATTTTACAAAAATTGTGAAGTTATTCCAAGTTAATCATACTATTAAACATTATGGTTAAATCATCAACATAAAATTAACGATTGGGTCATTTATATGCAAATAATAGCTAGAGAAAAACTTATTGATAATATTTTTAAAAATTATTAATAAATTTTATGCAATAAATCAATAAAAAAACAATATTTCAATTTCATATGTTTACTAATAATTAGAGTCGTAAAATTTGATAATCAAATTCTAACAAATTAATATGAAGAGAATAATTACCCAAACTTTATAAAATAAAATGAAGTAGTTTTTTAGTAAATTGGTCCCTATTTGGGATCGACTCATATAAATAATGAATTAGAAAAGATAGAGAATATTGAACACAAATTTTATGTGGAAAACTCCTTTGGATAAGATAAAAATCATAGGCAAATAAGGCTTCGGCTTTTCACTGAATGAGTAAACAGACGAAACTATAATATGGAGAAAATAAACCTAAATGTACTGAACGTACATTACCCAAAACCCCAAATATAAAACCCTAACTCTGACAGAGCAAACCTGAAAGCAAAACCCTAACTCTCATAGAGTTCTCTCAAAAGGGTACAAAATTCTTTCTATAATTACGACGAAAACTTTCATTGAAACTTATTTGTGACTATATTTTGTCTCCCTAAAAAGAAAAGTCATATAGTACTATATCTTTAATTGCCTTTTATTTGGCCTCTCAAAACAATGATACAATGCGCCTTTAAATATACTAAGATTAGATGTTTAATCATACTAAAATATTCCTAGAGTAATCAGACTTTAACTAGGAAAAGATAGCAGAGTTTAACTAGGAGAAGAAACCCGATTTATGTGGGGAACATGTTGCACGTCGCAATGTCCCCATTCGCATCGTCACAACGTCATTTGTCGTCGCAATGTTGAGAAGCTTCTCGTCGTGACATCGCCATCTATTTGACCGAAAATACGAGACACACTCCATAATCTCTCAATTATACTTTGATCCTTGGTTTTGCTATCGAAGTGGTCCTTAAACTATCAATTTTGTCTTAGTCACAAAAAGGCGGTATTAACCAATAAGAATATGACACACGATGGATTCTTATTTATGTCATACAGTTTTAGGTTAACATACTATTTGGTACCTAAATTTGGTTCCAAGGTTCAAGTTGGTATTCAAACCAAACAATATCGTGTGGCTTAATGAATATTTGACAAATGTACTCTAGTAAAAAAAACATGAGTACTTAATTGAGACAAAGAAAAAAACTCATGGTATCAAATTGAATATTGAAACCAAACTTAGGTACCAATTGGGAAAAAAAAGTTCAAGTATCAAATTGAAAAAAATTCAGGTACCAAAGTGAATATTGAAAGCCAAACTTAAGTATTAAATAGTATATTAACCCTACGATTTTTGGTAAAATGTGAGAAAAATGATAGTTTAAGGACCATGTTTGAAAAAGAAAAGCCTTTAAAGATCGATATTGTTTAGGGACCAATCTACAAATAAACCCCCGAAAAATCCAAATAGATTCGAATCCGATCTGAACTAGGATTTAGAGTAAATAAAATCGAAATCTTTCTACCCGACCCGACTCGACTATCTTCGTTCTTTCCCTTCCCTTCTCTTCTTCCCCTTATTTCTTACAGTCCACCCTTAACCCACTCTTTAATACAAGTTCATACTCAGATTTATCCCCCTTTCTTCCCCTACGAATTTCCGGCGAAAATGATGCCGCAGGAGCTTCAACCCCGCTCCTTCCGCCCTTACATCTCATCGTCGATTAGCGCCCCTTCTTTCACTTCCTTCACCAACGCTTCTTCCGTCCATTCCTCCGAGGATCCTGACCCTAACCCTACAAACTCCAAATTAAAATCCAGTTTCCCTTCCCTTTCCTCTTCTTCTTCTTCTTCCCGATCCCTCAAGAACTCTCGCTTTTCCCCTTCTTCATTCGCTCATAACGCTCGTTTAGCGATCGCTCTCGTCCCATGTGCCGCTTTCCTTCTCGACCTCGGTGGAACCCCCGTCGTTGCCACCTTAACGTTAGGTCTTATGATCGCTTACATCGTCGATTCGCTTAATTTCAAATCCGGAGCTTTCTTTGGTGTCTGGTTCTCTTTAATCGCTGCCCAGATCGCTTTCTTCTTTAGCGCTTCGCTTTACTACTCGTTGAGTTCGATTCCTCTTTCGATCCTCGCGGCTTTTCTTTGTGCGGAAACGAATTTCCTTATTGGCGCCTGGGCTTCGCTTCAGTTTAAGTGGATTCAGATTGAAAACCCCACGATTGTTTTGGCTTTGGAACGGCTTCTCTTTGCTTGTGTACCTTTCGCTGCTTCTTCGATCTTTACTTGGGCGACTGTTTCTGCTGTTGGTATGAATAATGCTTCTTACTATCTAATGGCTTTCAATTGTGTTTTCTATTGGGTTTTCGCGATTCCTAGAGTTTCTTCTTTTAAAACCAAGCAAGAAGTGAAGTACCATGGTGGGGAAGTTCCTGATGATAATTTGATTCTTGGTCCACTTGAGAGTTGTCTCCATACTTTGAATTTATTGTTTTTTCCTCTGGTTTTCCATATCGCTTCACATTACTCGGTGATGTTTTCGTCTGCTGCTTCCATCAGTGATTTGCTGCTTCTTTTCTTCATTCCTTTCTTATTCCAATTATATGCTTCAACAAGAGGAGCATTGTGGTGGGTCACCAAAAATCCCCTTCAGTTGCGTAGCATACAGTTGGTCAATGGTGCAATTGCATTGATTGTTGTTGTGATTTGCCTTGAGATTAGAGTTGTGTTTCGTTCGTTTGGGAGGTACATTCAGGTGCCGCCACCACTAAATTATCTTCTTGTTACCACTACCATGCTTGGAGGGGCCGCTGGAGCTGGTTTTTATGCGCTGGGAATGGTATCTGATGCGTTTAGCTCTTTGGCCTTCACTTCTTTGGCTGTTGTTGTCAGTGCTGCTGGAGCAATTGTGGTTGGATTTCCAATACTGGTATGTCTATTTCTTTGTCACCTTAAATGAGTTAATTTGATGACTGTTCTATGCACAATCATGATATTTTGAGTATTCATTATTGACTTGTTTTGCCCGCTGGTCATGTTTAACATTTTATGTTATCTCCTAAATTGTACTTAGACTAGCATGGCAAGCTGAGAAGTAACATTATGAAATTAATGTGGTATGCCGTGTGTGTGCACTTGCATGTGGAAAGTAGAATTCATAAACTCTATTGTAGAACTTTACTTTGCATGAGAAGATAATGTAGTTCAAAGTTAGTGAGTACTCATTCTAGTGGGTTCCAAGGCTCGAGTGAATTGCACTGAATTTTGGTAGCTTGGATTTGGCTCTAAAGTAGTTTACTCCTTGGATCTTGGTTCTTGTTTCATTAATTTTGAGGCAAAATAGCTGATATTGAAGATCAAGTTGGCTGCTTTTTTGGGTATAGTTGCCAAGAGAATGTGCATGTGTTACGAGTTGTATATGATTTAAGGATTCTTGACAAATGCCTAGGATGAGCTATCTTGTCACCTGATTGTTTTATCCTCATTAGTCAAATTAGTCATTTGAAAGGTGTGGGATACCAGAATTAGCTATGCTTTGGGATCTTTTTTTTGAGTTCGTTTTTGAATTTCATGTATTAGTAGAACTACTTTGCTTTTCAAAATATATTCTGCTATATAGTGTTGCATGCTGTATTTATTACAAACATTCAGATCTCTTGCTAGTGATTGCTCTTTTTAGCTTGTATTGTTATATGATGAATATTATCAAGAGATAGAACTGAAAAAGAAAGGAACTCTTATTTTTTAGTGTTCAGAAATTTTAGTGGTTTCTACTTTATTTTGCAGTTTATTCCATTGCCTTCAGTTGCTGGCTTTTACTTGGCTCGTTTCTTTACAAAGAAGAGCCTTACATCGTATTTTGCCTTCGTTGTGCTTGGGAGCTTGATGGTTATGTGGTTTGTGATGCATAATTTCTGGGATTTAAACATATGGTTGGCAGGCATGTCCCTGAAATCCTTTTGTAAACTTATTGTTGCGGATGTTGTTCTAGCCATTGCTATTCCAGGTTTAGCACTTCTTCCGTCAAAACTTCATTTTTTGACTGAAGTTGGTTTGATCTGCCACGCATTGCTACTATGCCACATTGAGAATCGATTTTTCAGTTACTCAAGCATATACTATTACGGATTGGATGATGATGTGATGTATCCAAGCTACATGGTCATCCTGACGACAATAATTGGCTTTGCACTTGTGCGGCGACTATCTGTGGATCATCGAATTGGGCCCAAGGCAGTTTGGATTTTGACTTGCCTTTATTCCTCAAAGCTCTCTATGTTGTTTCTTACATCAAAATCTGTTGTGTGGGTGTCGGCTATCCTTTTATTGGCTATTTCGCCACCATTGCTTCTTTACAGGTAGGCACCTGATATATTTCTCTCATTCTCTCTTTAATTCTTAATTCAGATGAAAGCAATGGTTCATTTTCCCCCTATCTTTGTGAACTTTGAAGGGATAAGTCGAGAACAGCATCAAAGATGAAAGCCTGGCAAGGATATGCACATGCTACTGTGGTTGCATTATCAGTCTGGTTTTGCCGTGAAACAATTTTTGAAGCATTACAATGGTGGAACGGTAGACCACCATCTGATGGTTTACTTATAGGATTTTGTATCCTCTTGACTGGATTGGCTTGTGTACCCATTGTTGCTCTGCATTTCTCTCATGTCATGGTATGGACACATTTTGTTGCTTTTCCTCATTTTTAAAAGTTATTTGCCATTAAATTTCCTTATATATTTTCCATCAAAAAAACATTTCTTGTTTTCTTTTGATTAGGAAAGGAGTTTATTTGACGTTCAAACATGCTACAAATACCTTCTCTCCTCTTGCTCTGAAAGAACGAGCTTCTAATTAAGAATCGAGCAAGAAAAGAAATTAAATTATCTGATTTAAGGCTGGATGATTCTTGAACATGAATAAGAATTGATGGTTGTTTTTAAATAATTTGTGACAGCATTTTGTTTCTTAGCGTAAAATATTAGTACATTGATTATATTCCATTCTTGTTTATGCAGTCTGCAAAGAGATGCATTGTGTTGGTGGTGGCAACAGGTCTCCTGTTTATCCTAATGCAACCACCAATTCCGTTATCATGGACCTACCGATCCGAGATAATCAGAGCTGCACGCCAATCTGCTGATGATATTTCCATATATGGCTTTATGGCATCGAAACCAACTTGGCCCTCTTGGTTACTTATATTGGCAATACTTCTCACTTTAGCTGCTGCAACATCTGTCATACCCATTAAGTACATTGTAGAGTTGAGAGCTTTCTACGCCATTGCCATGGGTATTGCTCTCGGTGTTTACATATCTGCTGAGTTTTTCCTGCAGGCTGCTGTCCTTCATGCCCTCATTGTGGTAACCATGGTTTGTGCATCTATTTTTGTGGTCTTCACCCATTTTCCATCGGCATCCAGTACAAAGCTCCTACCATGGGTGTTTGCTCTCCTTGTGGCTCTATTTCCTGTGACTTACCTATTAGAAGGTCAAGTGAGAATTAAAAGCTTCCTTGCAGAAAATGAATTTGGTGACACCGGAGAGGAAGACAGGAAGCTTACAACTCTACTGGCTGTTGAGGGGGCCAGGACATCTCTTCTCGGTCTGTATGCAGCAATCTTTATGCTTATAGCTTTGGAAATAAAATATGAACTTGCCTCACTTATACGGGAAAAGTCTTTTGACAAGGGTGCAATTAGACACAATCAATCTGGTCAAAGTAATTCCGTTGGTTTCCCTCCCCGAATGAGGTTCATGCAACAACGCCGTGCCTCTTCTGTCTCATCCTTCACAATTAAACGTATGGCTGCTGAAGGGGCATGGATGCCCGCGGTCGGTAATGTCGCTACCATAATGTGCTTTGCTATATGCCTGATTCTAAATGTTAATCTCACCGGCGGCTCAAATCAGGCAATATTCTTCTTAGCTCCTATATTACTACTTCTCAACCAGGACTCAGATTTTGTCGCTGGATTCGGGGACAAACAGAGGTATTTCCCCGTTACAGTCACCATATCAATCTATTTAGTCTTGACCTCAGTATACGGCATATGGGAAGACGTCTGGCACGGAAATGCCGGGTGGGGCATCGACATTGGGGGTCCTGGTTGGTTTTTTGCAGTAAAAAACCTAGCCCTCCTCATCCTTACATTCCCAAGCCACATCTTATTCAACCGATTTGTATGGACTTACTCAAAGACAACAGATTCAACACCACTCCTAACACTACCACTCAACCTGCCGTCGATCGTAATATCAGATTTGGTTAAGATTAGGGTGTTGGGATTGTTAGGAATTATTTATTCGGTGGCGCAGTACATAATATCTAGACAGCAATACATCTCAGGAATGAAATATATTTAGACAAAAATAGATGTCTCTGTTTTTCTTTGTTTTGTTTGTACAATATGATTTTTGGCAATTTTCAGGTGAGAGATGTCTTAGAAATTTGAGGGGGTGTTTTTGTAAGTTCAAATTCACTCTCTTTGGGATTTTTATTCTATGCTCTTGAAATGCCAGAATCCTTTTGACATTTTCAATGTTTTACGGCTAATAATTTATATGGAGAGAATCATTAACTCGTTAGTTTAGAGTATCCAGTGTCGTATCGGTGGGTGTATCGTTTTTCTGTTTGTTTATGTGTTGAGTTTTTGATAATTTATGTCTTTTAGGTATGAGATTTTACGATGTTCGGAATTATATTGAATAATTTTGATTAAATTTGGATTCGAATTGAATTAGATAATTAAATAGGGGTATGTTTTTTCAGACTCAAATTTAAGAGTTTGTTTAAGTGGATTGGTGCTCTTTTATCATTCAATCTAACAACTAATGGTGTGTGTATAAATAGCTTAATTTTAACTTTTAATAATATTATGCATAAATATGTTTCTGTTACATGTGTGTAACTCTTTTATATATTATTAATTAGTTTTAATAGTTGTATTTTATTTCTTACATATAATTATGAAGATATATATATATGTAAAAGTATCATGGAGGTCCTTAATTAAGAGTGAGATTGTATTTTGCTTCTTTTACTGGAAAAATAGTTAAATTAATCTTTGTATATTAAATCAAAGAGTAAATTAGTCCTTTCCATTGAAAAACTTATCCATTTTTACAGATAAAAAATGGTATTACTGATGGAATAATTAAACAATTACATGTAGTGTGCGTTATGGGAAACAAAATAGTTGTTGGAATTATGTTGAAAAGACGTGGTTAAATCACACCCGTTTCATGTCTCAAAGGATTTTATTAGATTTAATGTCATCAATGTTAAGAGGAGAGTTGAAGTAGGTTCAAATTAAATAAAATTGATATTATTGAGTTATTATTATGATTTTAATAATATTTTGGTATAATAATTTTTATCCTCTAATTAAAAAAGTATATATTAGTCATCAATTTAAATTACCACTTCTTTTAATCTTTAAATTTAAATTTATTTTTTTACTAAATCAAGATAAAAAAAGTCTAGTACGTGCCATTCTCATAATATGAAAAAATATTATATAAAAAGCAATTATAAAATAAAAAATTATGGATATAAAATTATATAAAATATTTTATTTATACAACAATAACAAATAGGCAATCGAATAATGTCGAATAGACCTGTTTATTGGTTAGGTCATCCGTTTAGGCTCGAAGTTCCGTTTAACAAATAGGAGAGTTTAAATAAGATACGATGCTTTAAAAAAATATTTTTAAATAAAAATAAATTTAAAAAAATTAAATATGGACGAGCCAGATTAAGCCCGAATTTACTTTTTTTACATTGGGTTAAACTTAGACAAAAAATAAATTTATTTTCAAATCGGACCTAAATTTAAAAAATTAATCAAAATACCTTTTATGAACTTTACCTAAATCCGGCCTGGCTCTTGAACGCGGAAGTTGAATTTTGTTTTTAAGCTAACACTTAACCCATTAACACCAGTTTTTTAAAAATTAAAATAAAATCTGGAATGGCATGTATATCATTAATCCAATTTCAACCGTCAGATGACAAACAGAAATTCTGAACCGTCAGATTTTTAAAGGCTATAAAATTCATCATTTTCTTCACTCTCCTCCCCCCTAAAACTCCCTCCCTTCCCTCCTTGAAAACCCTAAACCCTAACCCGCCACTCCCCTCCCTATGAATTGCTTCGATATTTCTGTATAATTGTTATTATTATTGAAATAAAACAATAAATATTTTTTTTGAATTTAAAGTGTTGATTTGAACTCAAAATATGGATTCCGAACTAAACATCTACAGGCCTCCACCTGAATTCGAAGAAAATTCATCACAACAACTCGTCGATCTCACAGTATCAGATTCCACGGAGCTTTTCCTTATTCAATGGCCAATTCATCAAGTAAATCATTCAATTTTTTTTTAATTCCTTTACGCTTTGCTTATGCTCTCTTTTTTATTAATTTGAACTTAAATTTGTGTTTTTTCATTTTTATTTTTTATGTTTGTTTGCAGCATCCTGAAATTAATGACCAAGTAGTTACGCTTCAGCTCGATCCTGATGGAAAATTGGGCAGTTTTACGGATTCTACTGGTAGATTATCTGTTTGAATATTAGTGTAATTTTTTTTTTGGTTATGGCTGGATTTGAGCTATAATTTTACATTGATGTTTTTT
The DNA here is from genome assembly GCF_025698485.1 of Gossypium arboreum. NCBI lineage: Eukaryota > Viridiplantae > Streptophyta > Magnoliopsida > Malvales > Malvaceae > Gossypium > Gossypium arboreum. Next base: position 121,794,693 of record NC_069070.1, on the reverse strand, counting down.
TTATATGAAAGCTAGTTTTGATTTGTTTACAAATTGGTTACATATTGCAGGAAAAGCTTTTGATTTTGTTAGCCCTGCTTCTCAAGGGCCAGATGCTACAGTTATCTTATCTTCCGAATCGGAGTCTAAAATCGGTATTAAGTTTTGCATTTTTTGTTTTAGTGCCTGCTATTGGTTTCATTAGTTACACGGATATATATTGCCGGTGAATCAAATTCCTTTTAGAATTGAAGAACGAACTGTTGCATGGAGCTCCAAGTGCAATGATTTTTGTTCATATTTCTAGTTCGTAATTTGGTTATTTGTTCTTTAATGTTTCTGTATCGTCTAGACACTTTATCTGATTTGTTTGTCTTTTGAATTGGATACTCGGATTTGATTTCTAGACTCTGATGAAACCATTCTGGTATTCGTGTACGTCTGTTAGTGCCTGCATTGGTTACTTTCCGTTTATTTTTTGAAGTTTGAAATCATTAGTTACATGGATATATACTGTCGGTGAAACAAATTCAAAAGTTGAAGAACGAAAGTTTGCGTGGTCCATAAAAAGCAATGATGTTTGCTTATATTTATCTGTCGTAATTTGGTTTTTGGTTTTTTGTTTTTTATGTTTCTGTATCATCTAGACACTTAACTGGATTTGTGTGTCCTTTGAATAGGATTCTCCGTTTTTATTTCGAGGCTCTGGTATTCATGTTAGGATCGACGAACTTTTCATATTGTTATTAGCTATCAAACTGGTTTCTTATTGTATCAAGACCTTGTTAGACATCTAGGTGATTGATTTCGATCTGTTTTACAATGCTGTTAATATGTCGGAATATTTTTTTATGTAACTTGAGGCCTTGGGTTTGTTAATGGCTGGCATTACAGATTTCATGCATTGATCTTGTACTTGTTTGTATTTCATTTTTTCTTTGCTATTTGTCACCGGTCCTTGCTCGGTTTCAAATAAACCCTTTACCACATAGGTCTGTTTATCTTCATTGGTACTTTCGAAATTTGAGGAATTTGGTTGGGTGCGATTTAATATTCATCACTAGTGTTGTTAAATTTGGTTGTAGTGTGGTTCCGTGGTTGTGATTAACTCGTTCGAATTTATTTCTATATTTGTGAACATATTCACTTATTTCCTTGATACATATTTCTTTCTTGATAGTTGGGAAGATTTCACGACGAGTTTCCCTTGTACATTATATGAGTCCCGACGAATACGAAAAGCTCAGTTCCGACAAGAAGCTGTTGCATCAGAGATCCTCCGGAACCTTAATGACTGATTCTTCCAATCCTTTTTCAAGTCCAATGCAAAGTAAAGGGCGGAAAGGTTCACATTCTATGGGGCGTACTGTCAGCACACATGGTAGTCAACAAAAAAGTACCGTCTCTGGAATCAATGAACAATCTAAGCCTGCAAAAAGAAAGCATGATCACGAATCTACGGGATCCATGAACCAGCCCACACACAGTCATGAGACAACTCCAATTTCAGGGTCCTCAGAGCATTCTCACAAAAGTAAATCGAAGAAGAAAGTAAAAAACGATGAGTAAGGTATTCAACATTCTCCTTCATTGTCTTGTCTTTTTGCCTATTTTCATTCTCTTCTTTTCACCTTTAGATATGCCGATATCTTGACATTAAGTTCATCACAGTTGCTCTATTCTACTTATCTGCTTTTGATTGAAAATATCATTTGCCGATTTACTCATGGTATGGATGTTGCGATGTTACAGTTATTATTCTATTGTTTCGATATTTTCGTTGTCGATTTTCATTGCATTAGCATCCATTATAAATTATTTTTGAAGTTATTTTCTGTCTATGGTGTCACATGATCTTTGGGCATCATTTTGAAGTAAAAAATGAAACTTTGCTTACAATTTGGTTTTCTCTTAGTCATTAGGAGGGATTTATTTGTGACATTTAATGTTGGTTTTCTAAGCAGGGTTATATTGCAAGGAAAGTACATAAAAAAGCATCTTGGCATACTTTTTTTTTATATTTTATTTTTGGGTAAACTACACTAGTAGTCACCCAACTATGACTAAAATATTTTTTAGTCACCTAATTACGAAACCTTACAAGATGGTCATCTAACTATTTATAAATTACTTTTTTGGTCGCTCAACTATTAAAGTTACAAAATGCTCACTCAATTATTCAATTATGTTAAACTATTAATTCTTTTTTCTAGTTTATCCCAAAAATAAAGTATCTAATGGGAATCTGACTCGTGATAGATTCTTGTAGCTGCTATACATTTTCTTGATTTAAGGACTAATTTGAACATTGGGGTCTAGTTTAAGGACTAATTTACAATTAGAATCTTTTACATTTTTTGTCACGTCCTTTTAATTTGAAGGAATATCCTTGAAGATGCCTCAAGGTCAAGGTCATCTAAGTAAGCATCAATGACAGCCCCATTTATTTTTTGGGGGTAAATAGCAAATCAACAGATGAGTAAAATGTACATAAAAGATTTAGGGCCACTTAAAAGAAATATTGCATTTCATCGCTCAAAAATGTCTATATTTTTTATATCGTATTTTAGTGCCTAGTCGATATCATTGTCTCTTGGACGAATTTAATCTATAACGAACTTAATATTTAGCAAGTCAAAATATGTGCCGTACATGGAAAAAACTCTGCAAAATGTGGTTCTATTACATAAAGATAATGTCCACAACTTTGATCTCTTAATTTTGGAGTTCTACAATTTTTCCAATTTGATCCATGAAATTTGGATTTCGTTTAAATATGATGATGTGTAGTGGCAGTGTAGCACTTACCTGAACTTTTAAAAGTCTATATGTAAATTTTCAAGTGATTGATGCAATACAATTATTTTAAAGAAATCAAACTTCGAAGACCAAATTGAAAAGAATGATTAAATTTAAGGACTAAATGTTATTTTTCTTCTCTTTCTAAAACATTGATAATGGCCCATACAATCAAGGTGCCAGAAATTTCACTTATTTAGGAAAAGCACTATTGGTTGAATGGAGATCTGGATCTGGTTGGTTGGGCGGCAGTCTTTTTTTTCAATGCTATTGGACATCAGAATTTATGTTTCGAGACACATTCCGTTACTTAAATTAATTTACAATTTAAAGAAAAGAAAAATTAAGAATAAAGACACATCTCGATATTTAAATTAATTAAAATTCTATAATTATTTTTTTAAAATATTGAATTAAATCAATTTATTTCAATCAAATATTAATAAAATTAAATTTAACCTAATAAATGGAATAACGAACAATAAAAATCACGCATTTAACATTTGAATTAGGTGAGAGAGCAGCAAAGCTAACCTCTTTTGCCACCATTTAATAACGCCTTTAGTTTTTTCAACTACTCTCCTCTTTGTGTCCTCTCTGTGTGCTTTTCTTCACTGTTTGTTCCCCATCAAAATATTGTGTCACAGGAAGAAAATCCCAATTTCCACGAGAAATTTTAAACAAAAAAAGAAACCCAAAAATGGACAAAGAAAAGAAATTAAAACAAACCCAAGAAGAAGAGGAAATGGAATTCAAAGACTGTGAAAACCACAGCCAACAAGCTCAACAAGAAGAAGAAGAAGAAGAAGAAAAAATCGAGATAGGCGATGAAATAATTCGAAGCAAAATTGGTATCATGAGAGCACTTGCAGAGAGAGATGACCCATCAGTTAAGGTACTCATTTGGTTCATTTTCAGCTTTTTTTGACTTTGGGTTTTCATTTTTACTTGAATTTCTTTTTCATTTTTTTTTTAAAGGAAGTGGATGATTTTATGATACGGAGATTCCTTAGAGCTCGTGATTTGGATATAGAGAAAGCAAACACCATGTTATTGAAGTATTTGAGTTGGAGAAGAACGTTTTTGCCTAAAGGATTCGTATCTGAATCGGAGATTTCAAATCAATTGGCTGATAATAAGCTTTGTATGCAAGGAGTTGATAAACAAGGTCGACCTATTGTCGTTGCTTTTGGTGGTAGACATAAGCCTACTAAAGGGAACCTTGAAGAGGTTAAACGTATGTTTATGCTTCTTTTTCTTCTTCTTTTTTCAATACATTTTTTTTGTAATTTTTGTGTTTTATTTTTGGTTTTAGTAGTAAATATGTTGATACAAGGTTGAGATTATGGTGGTCGGCTCATCTATAGGTGGAGACTGGAGAGTAGTAGGATGTAGTTAGACAGTGTGGGATCTTGGGGGTAAGTGTTGGGGGCTTAACTAAACTTTTTAAAAATTTTACGAGCATAATGAGAATTTTTAAATAGAGTTTAGTTAAAATTTTAAAAAAAAATTAAAATATATAATAAAATTTTTCAAAAATTTAGGGTTTCGCCTCTGTAGTTAGTGTAGAAGAAGGAAAAGATAGTTGAGAATATTGAGCGTTGAGGGAGAGAGAAGCAGAGAAAGTCTCGGAAGTCGCTGTTTTTCTCTAGGTGTCACGTGTCATTCTTTTGTTAGCTCTGTGATCCCTAGAACTTAGTTAATCTATACATCTTTATAGGTATGGATTGTCATGTTAGCACAATGGATAAATGTGGTATACGGATAACACGTACCCTATTCCTGTTAAGGGTGTGGTCCTCATAATATGTACTCACCTTGGTACGGGTCGGCGGGAGCTTGTTCTAGCGGTTGACTGTAACTTGCGGGGCATCTCGCAAGATTGGCAGCTCGTTAGATGAACCTGCGAGTTGTATGTCTAACAAAATTCACCCTTAAACTATTTCCAATTCTCGTTTTGTCTCATTTTGTGCTTAAGTTGTCAATTTTGTCTTATTTTTCTAGAAACAAATTGGACGTCCAATGGCATCCGTGGTTCTTATTGACTATTAGTGGAACAAAATTGATAGTTTAGATATCTCTTTCTATAATTTTCTTTGTAAAGATTAATCCTGAAATTGGAGAATAGTTTAGGGGTCTATTATTAGAGTTTTTATTTAACTTGAATCGAAAATTGAGCCAAAGAAAGAATTTGGGTCATTGGTTTTTGCATTTGTCTTCTCCTAAATGTTAAGCTAATGGCTTATTTTTATTTTCTTTTGCAGGCTTTGTTGTCTATGGTTTAGAGAAAATTTGTGCCAGGTAACTAGCTTGACCTACTTTAGTTGCGAGTTTTCGATATGGATATGTTCGATTTTTTTTCAAAAAAAGCTTTTTCCATGCATGTGGGATCATATATCAGTATCCATGTTTCAATATGTACCATACATGAATGTCGAGCACGAATACTATAAGAATAAGGAAGAGTTTTGAGTAACATAGAGAGCTTAATTGCCCACCAAGAAACTATGTATTAGAATTTGTGGTGTCAAAATGCTTGTTTATAGTATCATGTATTGCTTTGAATCAAGATATTTGGTTTTGTTATATGCCACCATGGCCGAATATGCGCCTAGACATCGATACTTGGTCGAGTATCCGCCGATGTTATGGATAAATCTTGTATTTGTTCGTATTTGTTTGATTCTACTTCTTATGGTGTTTTAGAATGCCAAGAGGACAAGAAAAGTTCGTGGCGATCGGAGATCTCGAAGGATGGGGATATTCGAACAGCGATATTCGTGCATACGTCGCATCTCTATCGATTCTCCAGGTTTGATCTTAAACATTATGCATAAATAAATTGCTTCTTAAATGCATTTGAGATGGCCTTAAGTCGGATGAGTTGCATCGATAGTCGTTGTTTCAGTCTATATTGCTTTGACGCTTCATTTTTTCTTTAAGACCCGTGTTTGATACATAGATTAGGGGGTATGATCATCCGTGCTGGAAATGTACTTGTATCTGACACACTTGAGTTCCGATAATATAGGCAGGGGCGAAGGGAGGAGGGCAGGCAGGGGTCTTGACCCCTTAAAATGGAAAACCGTTGCTTTAGTCCTCTTAAAATTTATAAAATCTTAGTTTAATATATATAATAAAATTATAATTTACCTCCTAATGCTAGAATTTTGATTTAGTCTTTTTAAAAACCGTAAAGATATAAGCTGATGCAAGGTTAAAATTACATTTTAATTCTCGTACCCTTAAAAAAATTTTTGGCTTCACCCCTTAATATAGTATCTGGAAAAAACTTATAGCAATGATTCAATTGTTTTTGATTGCAGGACTGTTACCCAGAGAGGCTTGCCAAATTGTTTATTGTTCATGTGCCTTACATATTCATGACTGCCTGGAAAGTTGTTTACCCATTCATTGACAGCAGAACCAAGAAGAAGGTAAAAATATAAGGTTAAATATGTTATAGGTCCTTATACTTTTTATAAATTTAAAATTTAGTCCTTACACTTTTATTTTCAAGAATTTAGTCTTTTTACTTTTCAAATTTTAAAATTCAAGTCCAATTATAAACACATTAAATTGGTTGGTGCAACAGTATTAACAGTTAAACTCAAATTTTAAAATCTGAAAAGAAAAGAGACTAAATTCCTAAAAACAAAAATATAGGAATTAAACCCCAAATCTACAAAGAGTACAAAAACTCACACAGTGTTGATTGGTGTTTTGATGAGTCTCTCAATGGTTCTTAACTTCATTTGTTCTTTTCTACATATATAGCAAGAAATGATTTGTTCTTGGAAAATTATTGTACCTCCACACTTAAATTTTTGCTTGTCTGAATCTCGGATTTCCGAATCTCTTATAATTTTGCAGATAATATTTGTTGAGAATAAAAAGCTGAAATCCACATTGCTTAATGACATTGATGAAAGCCAACTTCCAGATATATATGGAGGCAAATTGCCATTAGTTCCTATTGAGAACTGCTAACTTTGACCCATGGGATTTCTTTTTGGTGCACAACAATAAGGAGATTTTAAATCCATATAAACCCTAATTATATATCATCAACCCCCCATTCTTAGATTACCCATGATTATTATAGATATAATATGTATACTCTTTGAATACTTATGCAGTTCAATATAAATTTCTCTCGTATTTATATCCGTATATGCTTGGATGTATAATCAGTACCATACGACGGGCATCGACTAGTATGTATGTATGGATCAATTTTAAGGTAAAATGGTATTGATGTAAGGTAAATCTCAAAATTACACGTGAACTATATAGTTTAGTGTATAATTTTATATATGAAATTTTGATTTGATCTAATTTTTATAAATTATTAATATAATTATTTAATATAATATTATTTTATGTTTATATATTACATACATAAATAATTATATTTATTCAATTTAAAAATAAATTAATATATTTATTTCTTTAGATGTGTATAATTAGAACTTCACTTATATGATTATACTAAATTAAAATTTATGTATAATTTTAAAATTTATGATACAAAAATAAATATTTTATATTTACAAGTGAAATTAACTATAAAATACTACAAAAAACTTATTTCCACAAATATTATATAAGAATTGTCTACTGTTTTTTCTATTTACTTGAAAAATTAAAAATATTTATTACTTTTTTTAAAGCTTTACAAAACATTGTTCAAAAGTCAAAAACATAAATTCAAAATTAGTATTAAAAAAGGAAAGGAAAGAAAACAATAAAATCATTGTCTTAAATATATACTATTACAAATTAGGTACAAACATATATATATACGAACTCAAAATTATATATAAAAAAATAAAAATTAAAGCAAACCAGAAATGATATATCAATATATATATATAGGTAATAAAAGTAGCTAGGGTTAGGTCCCCCATTTAAGTCATTGGGAGCAACAATGTAGCCATTCTTAAATGAAGAAATTTCATCAACTTTCCAGCTGGTAACCCACCTAATCATATGTTCCCTTTTATCACCACAATTTCACATGTTCTAGGAACATTTCTACTGGTTTTGAGCGGTTTGCTCAAAGTCCGATTTAACCCCTATGTCCGAACTGATATACTGGCCAGTTACAGGTCCAACTAGTCCGGTCCGATTCAAATTAAACTGAATTAAATTATATACCATACATGAGAATTACATTATATCAATGATCCATAAGCATTAGAAATGTGTACTTGGAAAACTAAATGCTTAGGCACCATTAAAACTGAAAAGTGTATTTGCATATACCAGGGGAAAACACATGATAATTACAGTATTTGCTCAAAGGCCGGTTCAACCCTTATGTCCGAACCAGTATACTGGCTGGATGTAGGTCCAACTGATCTAGTCCAGTTCAAATAACACCGACTTAAATTTATATACCAAACATGATAATTGAAGTATATCAATGATCCATAAGCACAATTAAAACTGAACATGCTCAACAAATCTTGTTTTCATTATTCAGAACCTTGGGGCAATGCCTTAAAACAGGCAGCAAATACAAAAATCCGGAGTAAACTGAATATTAAATTGAATGCAGCCCTCTTGTGCAGAGAAATTTCTATTATGACAATTTGCAGCAAGACTAACGCAACACAAAAAAAAAAGATAATAATAATTTCCGCATAAATTCTCACCCGATTAGCAGCTTGTTCTCCTCCAAGAAGCTGTATGTGGGTACCTCTAGATTGTACGGTGCTGGTCCCTTGCGGATCCTACCAGACACATCATAATGTGAGCCATGGCACGGACAGAACCAGCCACCATAGTCACCGGCATTTGGCAGGGGGATGCAACCCAAATGGGTGCAAACACCGACAACAATGAGCCATTCTGGATTCTTAACCCTGACTGCATCTGCCTGGGGGTCACGAAGTGATGCAAGGTCAACGCTGTTAGCCGTCTTGATGTCCTCTTCAGTTCTACGTCTGATAAAAACAGGCTTCCCTCTCCACTTGACGGTAACAGTGCTCCCTGGCTCTATGCTAGAAAGGTCAACCTCAAGGGAAGCGAGTGCAAGAACGTCTTTGCTGGCAGACATGCTTAGAACAAACTTGAGGATCAGAAGGCGGATTAAAGAGGCATAAACAAACCTGCCACCAGACAAGACGAAATAAGCAAAAGCACGCTTGCTGGGATCACCAGGTGGAAACCGCTCGTGATTATACTCGTCATATACAATTTTCGAAGTAGGGTTCTTCACAGCTGCCACAGTAGCAGGGACATCTGAGATCATTCCCATATCATGCCCTCGGCTGAGGGCATCTGAAGAAAAACCTGGAAAAAGGTAAAACAACTGTCATATACTATTACAAAAATACATGTACTGCTAATGTCAACACTCAAAGTAAACTAGCAGAGGCTCGTGTATCACATAATCTATAAAAGAAAAGGGGGAGAGGGGTCCAGCCATACAAGCACAAGTTTTCAGGCCTTCATTCACATATCTATAGATTGCACCATGATAACATAACAACATTATTACACAACAGCATAGGTTTTTCTCTGAAGAACTTTCTTCCTAAATGGCATGTGAGCTAATTCAACTAGTTGTTTTAGGAATACATTAACATGAAGTAAAGCAGTGGCTTCAAATGTGAAAATTCACTATCCACGAGCATATATGTAGAGGCGGGTGCTTCAATGCTTCTCACTTGCATAAACCAAAGGATCACAAAGTTCTTTACCTCTTTTTAAAAATTTTCTTGTATTTCCATTATCATGAATAAACACAATGTGGCTTTTTAATTCAATAAAAGCATAAATGAATGGTTATCTTCACACAAGAACAACTGATTCAAAATAAACATCTAATTTCTTCAACATCCAAAGCTACCAGATGCAAGCAGTTGCATATCCTACAAATCCAGTTCGAAATCATTTTCCAAATACAATTAGGAAAATTATCTAGAAATCAGTTTCCAGATATAAAAAGGAATTTAATAATAAATAAACAAATACTGAAAATAAAAACCAGATTACTAATTCAATACCTTACAACTTCGCAGCGGTTAGTAAAATAACAAAATCTAGCATATCATAAGCTAACATCTCATTATATCAGGAAACTGAATTCAATAATAAACAAACAAATCCTGAAAATCCAAAAATCAGGCTATTGATTCTATATCTTGTATCTCCACAGAACTTAAAAAATAACAAAATCTATCACATCATAAGCTACCATCTCGTTCTATCAGGAAATCAACTTCCAGATTTGATGAGGAATTTAATAATAAAAAATACTGTAAATAAATCCAAAAAACCAGGTTATTGATTCTATATCCTGCAACTGTGCAGCAATTAGGAAAAAAATGAAAAAAAAAAACTAGCGTATCATAAATGATACTATTTTGTCGATACGAAGAGAGAAATCATAAAAAGAAGAAATCAAACAGTAAGCTAAAGATTACAAAAGGTAAAAAAAAATTAAAACGGAGAAAAATTTACCTCTGACAAAATTTGGAAGCTGAGAATTGAAAGAGAAGGGAGAAAGAGAAGGAACGGATCTGGAAACGGAAGGCGGTTCAGAAGCGGCGGAGGCGGTAGTGGCCGCCGCATGGTTTTGAGAGAGAACGGCGGATGATCGCCACGAGACAGATGAGAATCTCTTCCCTGCAACTCTTAGCATCTTTCGATCTTATTTGATTGCTTAGGGTTTCCAATGGGAGAAATATTTCTTTGCTATGAATTCTTTTTAACAGTTCTCCACGAGAGAAAGGAGAACGAAACGACATGTCGTTTTTTATGCTTCGAATGTTAAAACGCTACGGTGCCGTTTTGAAGCTAAATGATGAGATCACTAGACCTGGTTTAAACGTGGCCGGGCTACTGGGTAAAGAATTACCAATTTATTTTTTTATTCAATTAAATATTGATCTCCATTATACAAGTTAGGGATGATAATTTAGATTGCGATTGGGTTGGTATTAAGGCTGATAATTCGGATTGTGAATTTGGATATCTATAAATATTCGATCTATTTAGATGCAGATTTGAATAGTAATAATCGAATAATCTACAGATAATAAATACATTTAAATTTTTTGACAATTTACGAGTTCAAACTCAAATAATTCAAAAACTATAGATATTTGACCTATTGTTATTACTTGTTGGTATCCGATAAAAATGTTGAAATATACCATAAGCCCTAATAATATTCACAAATTTTAAATTTAATCTTTCTATTTTTTATATTTTAAAATTTAAATCTAATTGTTAATATTGTTAATTTTTATTAAATTTATTAGTGTAACATTTTAAAATAAAAAACAACTCACTTGATAGCCATATAACTTAAAAATTAATGTAATGAATCTAAATTTTATAAAATAATTTTAACAAGATTAACATTTAAACTTGAATTTTGAAATCTAAAAATAGAGAACTAAATTCTATGAAATAAAAGTACAGAAACTAAACTCCAAATATATTGAAAAGTACAAAGACTTTTATGGCATATTTTAACCTAAAAATGACTAAAGCATAAATTTTAATAGAAGAGGGATCAAAATAACAAATAACCCAAAATTTGGGGGATTTTTCTTTTATTATATACACCAAAGTTTTCATGCTATACACTGTTATATATAGCCACTAAAAGAACAGGCAACAATTGGTAGTACACTAACAAAAAACTACCTCAAAATTGGCTATCTGATTGTAATTTTTGCTTCTCAAGTTTCTCAATCAAAGCTTCCTTTTTGTCCTCGGGTAGAGAATTGAACACGAACACGGATTTGTCACCGATATCATCCTTAATCGGCTGAGTAAACTTCCTTCCGGCAAATATAACAAAGAGAGCCATCCATGAACCGAGTAAAGTAAGTTTCGTTCCATCGTCCATCAAACCGGTCTGCAATTCGAGTCAACGGTTAGAACTAATTGGAATACACAATGCTTGAAGAAGTTCAACAGTTTGATGGTCGTTATGTAAAACCCCAGACCCGAAAAAAGAAATGTAAGAATACCAGGTGCCCAAGAAGAATTGTAGGTATAATGAATGTAAGAATACCAGCTTCCAATTTTCCATAGCAAAGGCCTGTTTGCAGATGAAAGGTAATAATTATTAAGAGAATAAATGGATAAAATGTTATCAAATTCGAAACAATATGGCGTCAAGGGCAAAGCTAGAAAAATTTTGAGGGCCGAAATTAAATTGTATATTTTTATGAGCTATGAGCTAATATTTTATGAGCTTCATGTATGTTAGTTATAGGGATAAAGTAAAATTTAGTCCCTAAATTTGACAACTTTTCTCATATTGATCCCTTTTTTAAATCCACATTAGACTCAGAACTTAACAATTCTTCCCAATTTGGTTCTTAAACTTAGATTCCGTTGAGGTATGATGACGTTACACTTTAAGATTATGCCACATCATCACCTGCAAAGTTGCTAAGTTTCAAGACTAATGCATACCCAAAAAAGTGTTCAGGGACCAAATCATGAAAAGTTGTCAAATTCAAGGACTCAAAGTTGCTTTAATCCTCACCCTTCAAAGCAAATTGATGCAAAAATCCATAGAATGTCTTCGGTTTTGCCTTTCCTAGTTAAAACATACATGTCCTAATCCTATACTAAAGAGCGAAGACTCAAAAGTTACTCGAATGGGGCCGAATTACAATGATATTACCTTCTTTGAAAACGAGTCCAGTCAATGCGGCAAACAGAGGGCCAACAAACCAGACTGCCATGGGGTTCTCGATAACATACTGAACCAAGTTCTCTCCGGCTGGTTGAGCAAGGGCTAAGTAGGTTGCCAATGATCCAACAACACCGAGGGCCCAAAACGCTTGAAGGGTGCGTTTAAGCTCGGTTATATAGATGTGAATCAAGTACAAGGATAGCCCTAGTCCACCAGCACCGATCAAGTAGATCAAATTAAGGTTGTTTTCAATAATTTCTTTCAATGTAAAGTCATCAGGTAAAAATGCAGCTGATGAAGCAATTACAAAGGATGAAGCAGCAGTTACTAATCCTGACCTGTATAAAAGAACCTGCCAATAAAAAAATATATATATATATATATTTCAGCTCAAAGGGTTCATCAAAATTGTGTTTTTCCCAAGGATTTCAGAACCTGATGGCTGGTTGAATCAGTCATGCCACCGGTTCACTAGTCCCTAGTCCGACTGTTCTGTGTAGTTTGATTAAATAAATTATTCAAAAGAAAATTCAGGTTCAACCGGTCAGTACCAATTCCCGGGTCAACCGGTATAATGCCTTTCTTCGCACTGATACCCTGTCCGGTTTAAACATCATTGGTTTTTCCTCTTGAAAATTCTCAGAAAATATTCACAGATTCACTCAAAAGGAAATATAGAAAGAGCAAAAGGGTATCAGAATTGGTTTCCCTTCATGCAAATTCCAAGAAAATTTTCACAAATTACTCAAGGAAATACAGCAAGAACAAAAAGGGCACAAACTCGTTTTCCCTCAAGCGAATTCCCATAAAATTTTCACAAATTGCTCAAGCAAATACAGCAAGAACAAAAAGGGCACAAACTAGTTTTCCGTCAAGCGAATTCCCATAAAATTTTCACAAATTACTCAAGCAAATACAGCAAGAGCAAAAGGGAATCAACATTGTTTTCCCTCATGCAAATTCCCAGAAAAAATTCACAGAGAACTAAGGAAATACATCAAAAGTAAAAGGACATCAAATTTGGTCTCCTCTTGCAAATTCCCAGAAAATTTTCACAAATTACTCAAGCAAATACAGCAAGAGCAAAAGGGAATCAACATTGTTTTCCCTCATGCAAATTCCCAGAAAAAATTCACAGAGAACTAAGGAAATACATCAAAAGCAAAAGGACATCAAATTTGGTCTCCTCTTGCAAATTCCCAGAAAATTTTCACAAATTACTGAAGGAAATACAGCAAAAGCAAAAGGGTATCGAATTGATTTCTCCCTTCAAATTCCCAGAAAAAATTTCACAAATTACTCAAGCAAATACAACAAGAGCAAAATGGGACCTAACCAGTGTTCCCTCACTCAAATTCCCAGAAAAAATTTCACATATTACTCCAGAAAAACTAATCAAGAGCAGAAAGGGTATTTCAAAACTCATTACCTCTCTTACATCTTCAGGATCAATAGTCCATGGACCGAAAGCGCCTTGATAAACCGTCCTATCCATAGAACCCTGAGAGCTTTCACTCACAGCATTGCACTTTATCTTCCTATTTCTAAAACCCAACGAGGACGAAGATGATGAGAAAAGAAATGGCTTCCCATGGTTCGTGGAAGGCTTAATTTTGGGTTTGTTAAATGTAGTGGAAGAACAAAGGGGAGTTAATGAAGTGGTCGATAATACTCGAGACGCCATAACTAAGAGGATTTTGCTCGATTCTTTTTTGAGTTTTCAGTGGCTTATAACGTGGATTAATCTAGACAATCTTTGATACTTTGTCATTTTATTGGGATCAGATAATTTTGATTATATCAGATATTTTCCTGTTGATAAACGTGTTGAGTTGAGATGGCCGAGTAAAAGTTCCTGGTCCGAAAAGAACACTTTTTAGCCTTGTCTTCCTTTTTTTGTTTTAACATATGATGAAATCAATGTTTGTTAGAAGCCCATTCGAATTTGGACTAAATTTGTTTAAGAATTGGATTATTTGTTTGGTCTGAAAATTTCAATATGATCTGGATTGGTTTGAATGGCTTGAAACAGAGGTGTTCATGGTGTAGTCAGTCAGCTCTATCTTGGGTTGAGTTTTGGTTTAATTATATATGTTTAAGAATCAAATTGATCAAATTTATAAATTTAGAGGGTTAAATTTATTAAATTATTTAGAATTAAGATAAAATTGATAGAATATATAAGTATTGATCACTAAATATGTTATTATACTAACTAGAGAAAAGCCATGTTAACCATTTAACGAAGAATAGTCAAAACAGAACTGATCTAAAATGTTAATGACAAAATTGAAAATTTTTATAATTTGGTGGCCAAAATAGAAGTATACTAATAGTTGGGTGGCTGATTGTATAGTTTACCTAAAAAAGTTAAAATATGCTATAAGTCGTTATACTCTTCGTAAATTTAAATTTTAATCTTTGTACTTTTATTTCTAAAAATTTAGTCTTATTTTTCAAATTTGAAAATTCAAATTTAACTATTAATATTTTGTTAAACTCAAATTCATTACAACATCATTTCTTTTAATTACATGGATACAAATTGAATATATTTTTCTAATTTCAAAAAATCACACCAACAAATTCAATAAAAAATTTAATAGTGTTAAGTGTTAACAATTGAACCTAATTTTGAAATCTAAATATAAAGATACTAAATTCCTAAAATAAAAGTACAAGGACTAAATTCTAAATTTATGAAAAGTATAGAGACCTATGGCATATTTTAACCTTGAAAAAACTCATCAGCAATAAATAATAATGATAAATTTTCATTGATCAACAGAAAGGTACACAAACGGGAACTCAAAAGAATTTGGATTCACAATACACACAAACTCTTTAGTAAAATTTAAACAACTTTTCAAGTCCTTGACTTCCCAGCAATTTGCAGATTGGGATCTACAAAAGCTTTAAAAAATGTCAATGAAAAAGAGCAACAAAAGCTTTATCATTTTTACAATGCCATGAATGATAGGATATACATTCTATTTGTTTTTTATAATTTACTCTTTTTGTATCAATCAAAATTTAGATTCACTTTAAGTTTCACCTGATCTCGGATGGATGTGGTTTTACGAAAAAGGTTAGTGCCGATCGAAAGGAAAATCGGTTTTGTTAGCCTGACTTACTTTGAAAGTTTCTCAGTTAGATGAATTCGCTTCGTTTTCCGAATTTGAAGGGCTTTCTTGATTATTCTCCTCATTGTTGGAGGAACGAGCTGCTTTTCCGGGTCTAGTTCGAACATTAACCCCTACCGGAAACGGCACCTGCAATGCAAAAGGAGGGGAACAGACTTGTGTGAGAGCTTTTTCGAGCTTAAGGATACCCTGTTATGCAAGAAATCAAAGCAACATACCTGATCACCGACATTATGGCCGTCGGTGTTAAAGAGTATAGGTCGGCATCTCTTGTCTTCGTTCATCAAGCTCGAGTTCTGAAAATGTGCAATGAGGGCTGCTTTCCCTTGTATACGAGCATATGCAAGCGAAGCCACCTTCTCACTGTTGAATTTCTCCCATTTTTTCCCACTGAATGCCTGCCACAATTTGATTCTTTTAGTTTTTTACCTTATTGGGTTCTTTTTTTTTTCTCCGAATATACCCCAATGACTTGAAAATTTCGGAATACAAACCTGATAAAACGAAATGACTTGGCTCGGTTCGATCATGTTTATAAATGCATATCCCACATTGCATTTATTCTGCAACAGTACAGACAGTCAAATAAATATATGCTTTGGATAAAAGAACAACAATTTAATAAAAGTATCATGGAAGCCCCTATGCTAAGAGTCAGATTGCACTTTGCCTTTTTTACTCAAAAACTGGGCAAATTAGTCATTGTAAATAACCTCCATGATACTTTTACCCATAATATTCCAGACAATGAGAAACTTGCCTTGAAATCGATCGGCAAATAAACAAAATCATATGTTCCTCCACTGCGTTCATCAATTGCAGCCAAAAGCATCTTCGAGGTGTACCTGCAGTTATAATTGACGGTCAAAATTAGTATCGATCAATGAAACCATATAGTATCTAAGAGAATTGAAGTCTGGAGCCACGCACTTGTTAGGAATGTTCTTCAACATGAGTGTTGTCCGCTTGTCTTCCCCTCGTATTATACGTTCGATATCAAGCTCGTACTGCTTCTTGTCAGCCCCATTAATACTGCCCTCATTCCTCCGGCTTCTAGCATGTTCATGGGGAGAACCAGCTGATTTCATAATCGGAAAGATGTTCCCTCTTCCGCTATAAACTGGGGACCTTGAGTGAAGCAATTGCAGTCCTACATTTTTTTTCGAGATAATGTTAGTTTGATACAATTTTCACCAACATAAGGAAAGATATTATGAGATTTGAGCTCCGTAGAATGAGGAAAGTTGCTAGAACCTCTCATACTACCGAGAGAACCCGGATGAAAACTAGAAGCCTTGGGAGATTCGCCTCCATAAGCATGTCGCCGGTCCCAAAGAGATGGATTAACAGTTGGTGCCGATCCAACATGGTAGTTAATTACGGGTACACCAGTGTTCAGCGTGTGAGCCGTAGGAAGTCCATGAAGCTGTGCCGAGGGACGAGCAGCATAAATTCCATTAACCATGGAAGGTGAGTTAGGCCACATCATACTTGGAGGCTCGGGATGATAAGAGTTACTCCATGAACAATGACGTCCAGGAAGAAGGTGGCTCCCGTTTCCGGCAGATGGAAAACCTAGAAACTCGACAAAAACCAATATTTTGAATTTCGTAAGTATCAGTGAACAAGATCTTGCTAAAGACAGTTCAAAAAACTCAGATTACCTATTGCCTATAAGCAAGAAGTAAAAAAATCGATCATCCTTACCGGCATTAAGGTATTCAAAAGAGTGCCCCGTTGAGCTAACTAAGGAAAACGACTTATTATCGATTATTTCCAGTGGTTTGGAACTTGAATGAATAGCTCTACTTAAACCGTTTTGATACTCCGGTAGCGAACGAGGATAAAAAGCTGGAGCACCTTGGATGTCAAATTTCATTTGCAAGTGATCCGACTCAGCAATGACAGATTGATTGCCAATTGATCCAGCTCTAACCATGGAGGTTAAACTGTTAGAAACACCAGAAGAGATACCATGATGAACCGTTGGTTCCAAAAACGGGGCTTTTATAGCAGAGTTCAACCCCGAACTAGTTCCGATATCCATGTTGTTTGACGATTTTGCCCCAACTGCAGTCACTAAAATACCTTCAATGAGAACATAGATACAAAGTTTAATTGTTAGGAAATCTAGGTGGAAACAACCATACCGGAAGATGCCAAATTTGCTTCATTAGAGGGACTATATGGATGCTCGTAAGGGTAGTATTCATCCTTTCCAGATGAAGGAACCTGTTGCACCGAACTGCAAGCAAAAAAACGAGAGCGAGAACTGAAATACATAAATAAGTAACCATTTATCTACCACCAAAATCGGTAACAAAAAAGTATTCTCAGATTTCCGAACAATCTAATAGATAGCCATGACTCGAGAAAGTGACAGAATATGCAAAATGAAAAAGACGAGTCAAGGAGCTTAGGCAATACCATCTTCTCAAACTCTCAGGATGGCTAAGCTGAATCTCAACAAGATTCCCAGCAATTTCAGTCTTGTTCAATGCGTGAAGAGCAGCCTCGGAAGCTCTGACATCATAAAACTCGATGAATTTGTGTTGACTTTTTTTCGGTGTTTCATAGATCTGCAGTACAAAGAATAAGAATATATCAGTGGCATATCAACCTTTAACTAAGAAGAAAGGAAAAAAAATTAACCCCTAATTCACCTCTTTGATTTCTCCGTAAGCACCAAATATGCAACGAATTTCATCGTTTGAAACAGTTGAATTAAGGTTAAACACAACTAGAGTGCCTTCATTTTCTTCGTTCTCCAAAGGATTGTCCTAATATAACATAGCCAGCGACAAAAAGAATCAAATTACAGCATTTAAACTTCAATAATACAGCAAAGGATTGTCCTGATATAACATAGCCAGCAACAAAAAGAATCAGACTACAGCATTTAAACTTCAATAGTACAGCAACATGAGGCTATCAGAAATTTTGGGTAAAAGTACCATGAAGGCCCTTGTACTAAGGATCAAATTGCATTTTGCCCCCTCTACTCAAAAAATTGGCAAATTAGTCCCTATACGTTAGATCAAAAAGCAAACTAGTCATTTCTGTTAAAAATTCCATCCATTTGTACTGTTAAAAATAGGCACAACTAAAAAAATAATCAGACAGTAATAGGTGACATGCCACGTATACCTCATGTTGATATACAAAGACCAGTTTTTAACAACAAAACTGAACGACATTTTCAACACTAGATGAAATTTTTAACAGAATGACCAGTTTGCTCTTTTATCTAATATACAAGGACTAATTTGCACATTTTTTGAGTAGAGGGGAAAAATGCAATCCGACTCCTAGTAAAGGGGCTTTCATGGTACTCTTACCAAAATCTTGGTCATATATACACATATACAATATGAACCATAACATGATAACAATATTTTGATTCCAACGGCAAAGCAACAAACAATTGGGAATTTGGAAATATTGCAATCGGTAAGCTAACCTTTGGAATCGAGTAATGAATGTCGAGTTTCCTGGACCTCAATGGTCTATCTTGGAGTGCTTCAATTGCCTTTTCTGCTGCTCTAATGTCAAAATAAGAGATCATAACAAAACCGCGATGCTTGCAAGCCGAGTCAAGAGCGCGAATTTCACCATATAGCTGCACATTCAACATATGGAAGTTGCAACAAAGTTAAGTGTTCGAGTAAGAGGAACTCACACCCAAAAAGAAAAACCCGATTATCTAACAAATGCTAACCTCGAAAACGGCCTTTAATTCAGAATCTTCGACATTACTGTTTATGTTTCTCACAAACAGTGTTCTAGAAGGATGTTCTCCTGCTACTGAACTATTCAATAACCCCGGGCAACTTTTCTCAGGGAACTCATAATTTTTTCGAACACCGGGACCATCATCTCCTAAATCCATCCCTCCAATACTGCTAAAAACATCTAACTCTTCTGCATCCTCTGTACCATTTGGTTGGACAATAGAATCAAGTCCTTCAGTCACTCCCGAAAACAAGTCATCGTCATCAGGTAGAAGGTTTCCAATGGTTTGAGCCTCAAGTTCTTCAAGTGACTCGAATGGTTCCTGTTCCTCATAGTCTGAGGCAACAGTATCGCTCGAATTTCCATACAGAGCATTGTTTGAAGATAATCTTACTGCAAAAACAATGAACATAAGAAGCTAGTTATCTAAAAAAACATATCACTAATCAATGAGAGGGCAAAAGACTTACATTTCCGAGTGAAGAACTCCGAAAATGAGCTCGAGAATAGACTGTTCTCAGACAGGGAAGCCACAGTGTTAACTTTGTTTCCTTCATCGGAATGAAATCCATTCTCTCCACCAAAACTCAATGTTGTTCCTAGACCTTGGTTAACAGGTTTCAACTTTAGTGATTGATTCGATACCCTTTCTGCTCCCACCGTACGGCTATCTACGCTTAGATTTGCTTCTCGGTTTTGCTTGGTGAAGGACTCGGTATGCTCTAGATATCGTGTTATCTGACTTTCCACAGGCATGATTTTCTCCATGGTTGAAGTGATTGGTTTCTTGCATGCTGCTAGTGGAAAAGAAAAGAAGGTAAGCTTTCAGTTCTTGATAAAGACTCGAAAAATATACTATAGCAACGAAAATTTCTGAAATATAAGGGATGAACATAAGATCAAATGTTTTCCTGGAATATAAGGATCATAAAACATAAGATCAAATGAAAATTTATGAAAAATATAGTAGTTTAGGATGAACAAAATGATCATAAAACATGTTTACTTAGAAAAATAAGCCAATTTCCCGTTAAAAAGAAACGATCAAAACATAGTTGAACTCCCAATTAAAACTATCTCCCTATATATATGGAAGGCCGACTCTTTCTGGAGAAATCTTTGAAGTGCCATCCATCCAAAGCTGACAAACCCCTCAACAAGTCAGCATTGTCCTTGGGTTAGAGCCGGGGTGCCTGAAAAGACCACCTAGGACATGAGTTCACAGAACAAGAGATTAGACCATGTGTGCACACGGAGACCTACCGCCGCCTACATGTCCCATCTGTAGGTGGCCATGTGCCACACATGTCCTGATCCAACAAGACGCTCCCGTTCTATGAACCCTGTCTCCGACACTCAAGCTCTCATTAGAGTCAACAAAACAAAACCTCAGTTTAACCCGAGGACAATACCAACCCATTGAGGGATCCGTCAACTCCGAACAGAAGACAATTCAAAAACTTCTCTGCAGTCGGCCTCACTTCAACTATATATACAATACCAAACAATTGCTTTCGATACTAACCTCGCTGCTCAAGCATGGTGTCAGAGTTCCAAAACCCAACCTGCCGCTGCCACAATACAGCAACTTTCAGAATCAGAACACAAATATATATATACATATACATACTAGATCAAAATTGCTTGCAGAATTTAGAAAAAAAAAAAAACTAAAAAGGAGCGATTGAATGCTGGGAAAATTTGTACCTCAGTGGGAAAAAGTATATCATCAGAGAAAGTCTGAAAGTCCATTGTTTCAGACGGCATGATGATGAAAAGAAAAAGCCAAGAAAATATTCTTCAAAATAAACCCAAAATATTTCACAAAATCATTCCCCTCTCGCGAAAGAATTTTCCCTCCAAAAGAAGAATAAAAACCTGCACGGCAAAAAAAAAAAACTTTATTTCAACAAGGCAAACGATTTTTAAAAAGTAAATATAAAAAGGGAAAAAAAGCAGAGAGATATAATGTGATACAAGATAAAAAGATAAAAAGGCATGGCTCTGCAATTATTATTGAAATATGGCATTTAATGTTAAAAGATTACAACGGAAGAAGAAACATATTTCATTCACCTACCAAAAAAATTCAAAACCCAGAATAATGTTAAATTCTTTTGTTTTTTATATGTTATGGTGTTAAAATTATAGAAACCATAAGGTTAATAGCTTAGATTATGTGAAATTGAACAATGAAAAACTAAGAATTTTCCAGCAAAGTAGAGCTAGAAAGTTTAAAAACAAGGTAATTAGAGTAAAGGGTATTAAAATAAAAATGAAAAACGATTTTAAATCCAATGGAAACACAATAATTTTCAGCAAAATCTGGCTAGAAAGGTCAAGAACGAGATAATTGGAGAAAAGGGTATTGAATTTAAAAATAAAAACACCCAGAGCTAAGAAGATTACTAAAGATTCAATGCTCAAGCTAATAATGAAAAAACAAAGGTTTTGAGTGAATTTGAGATAGGAAGTAACAAAAAACGAGGCAATTAGACTGAAAGGTATCGAAATAAAATTGAAAAAAAAAACACAAAAAACCAGAGTCAAGAACACCACGAAAGATCAAATGCTCAAGCGAATAACCAATAAAACGGAGATTTTCAGCAAAATTAGAGATATGAAGTTAAAAAACAAGGCAATTAGAGTAAAGGGTATTGAAATAAATTTGAAAAAAAAAAAAACCTAACTCAGAGCCAAGAACACCATGAAAGATCAAATGGTCAAACGAACAACCAATATAACAATGATTTTCAGCAAAATCGAGCTAGGAAGTTTAAAAAAAAAAAAACCAAGGCACTTAGACTAAAGAGTATTGAGATAAATTTGAAAAGAAAAAAAAAACCTAACCCAGAGCCAAAAACACCATGAAAGATCAAATGCTCAAGCGAATAACCAATAAAACAATGATTTTCAACGAAATCGAACTAAGAAGTAAAAAAAAAAAAAAGGGTAATTAGAGTAAAGGGTATTGGAATAAATTTGAAAAAAAAAAACCCAGAGCCAAGAATCTCACC
This sequence comes from Gossypium arboreum, assembly GCF_025698485.1. NCBI lineage: Eukaryota > Viridiplantae > Streptophyta > Magnoliopsida > Malvales > Malvaceae > Gossypium > Gossypium arboreum. The sequence goes on along the minus strand of NC_069070.1, from coordinate 121,772,350 downwards.
CAAGCTCGAATGCTCAAACGAACAACCAATAAAGCAATGATTTTCAGCAAATTCGAGCTATGAAGTCAAAAAAACAAGGCAATTATACTAAAGGGAATTGAAATAAAATCGAAAAGCACACTAACCCAAAGCCAAGAATCTCACCAAAGCTCAAATGCTCAAACGAACAACCAAAAACAAAAATGATTTTCAGCAAATTCTAGCTGGGAATTGAAACAAATCAAGACGATTAGAGGAACGTAAGTAAGAGAGGGAAAACAAAGAAGGGGAGGAATTTAAAAGCCAAGATGAGGGAAGAAGCAAAAAAAGAGACTTTGAAGAGGAGAGAAAACAACGAATAAATTATGGCATAAGGCAAGGGAGAGGAGAAATTGAATGAAAAAAAAAAGGGATCATATTGGCATCTGTGCCTTGCAAGCACTGCTTTCGTTAACTTCCTTAAATTTTTTTCCCTTCATTGCACGTTAACCACCATCACTACCTCCCCCCTCATCTCCTCCCTCTTTTCTTCCCCTTTTTTTTTTTTTTTGGTTTATTTTTTTATATTATTTTTCTCCATTGATTTGATCTTTTTGTTTCTTCTCAAAATCACTATTAAGTCAAGACTGTTTCAAAAACCTTTGCCGCTGCGTTTCTCTCATCAATGTTTTGTGACTTTAAATTTTTTTGGGTTAAGATAATTTTTAATCTCTACACTTTACAATTAAGTTCATTTTGGTGCATAAACTTGACAACTATGTCTATTTTTTTTAAAAAATTTCTATAATAAGGTCAATTTTGGTCTTTGAATTTGAAAATTGTAAAAAAAAAACCGATGTGGCACTTTGACATTATGCCATGTCATCACCTGAAAATTAAAAATATATTTTTAAAGGAAGGGATCCACTTACACCAGTATTCATAACTTTTTATACAATTAATATTTTAACAAACCAGCCATTGAATTTATCGATATAATTTTTCTTGTCGCACGTGTAAATTTTTTAATCAATTCGATATAATTGTAGACCAGCGTAAGTAGATCACTCCCTATTTTTTAAAAGGGCTAAATATCAAATCTATGTACGAATTTTGGTCCTATATGCAATTTGATACGTTGAACTTCGATTTGGTGTAATTATACGCATGAAATTTTGATTGTGGTTCAAATGTATACATGAAACTTTGATTTGATTCAATTGTATATATTTAATAAAAGAAATGCATCGATTTATTTTTATATTGAATGAGTATTATTATTTTATACATACAATATGTATACATAAAATAACGTTATATCGATGCTGGTGCTAGTGGTTTGTGAGAACCAAATTAAACCAACATTTCATGTATAAAATTGCACAAAATCAAAGTTACTATAAAACCTTGAATATTGGATCAAAGTTCATATGCAGTTTTAAATTTTATCCCTTTTTAAAATTTCCAACTGATTATATGGCATAATTTTATAGCGCCACATCATCAAATATTGATAGAATCAAAGTTTAAATATCAAAATGGATCTAGTTTTCAAGTTAAAGTATCAAAGTGGACAAATATATATATGTACTACAACGGACGTAATTGCTAAATAGAGGGACTAAAAGCTAAATTAACCCTTTTTATTTTATTGATATGAAACGATGAGAACATCCTTTTGGGAAAAGTATGTGAGATAAAACGGTTTAGTTAGGCAAGTTAGGTAAATAATACTAGAAAGATTGGGGGTTGTTTCGCAATACTACTAAAAAATACGTTCTAATTGAATGATCAAAGTATTAATATTGTATTAAATAGACATTTTTCATTAGCTTGAACGTTAAATATGGGTTCATAAATTACATCGAGAATATTTAAAATATGTTGATTAGACTTTAATGATATTTAAGTTTATCGTACCAATAAATTGGATCTAAAATGTTAAAAAATAATAATTCTCGTGACTTTTTAAGAATATTGTTTATTTGTTTAACACGTTAAATTCAAGCTGTTTACATAATAGACATGCATTTAAATTTTCGTATGTGTTTTGAATATGTTCTTCATCAAACCCGAGTTGGCATTGAGTGTGAAAGCTAACAATTTGGCTAATATAATGAACTATGGGTATGAATTCGATTAAAATAATTTAAAATACGAGACCAATTTAAAATCTTGATTGTAAATTGAGGATGTTTAGTGCAATTCACCCTTTTATTTTATTTAGGTGGCTTTAAAGTTTATTTTTATATAAAATAAAATATTAATAATACAATATGGATGATTGAAACTTGTGTTATAGAAGTAAATAACATTAAATCATTCAAATGTCTTAAAGACCAACAATGGTACAATTCTTGATTTAATGGCTTGATATTAGAATGTCGAATCAATAATAAAATAAATAATTAAAAATATAAAAAGTATTAAATCGTTTCAACTTGTTTGACTATCGATTTTGTTCTAATTTTATTTTTTAATTAATTTCAAGCAATTTCTAAGTTAATCAATTCAAATCATTTATCCAGACCGTTATATTAATTAGTTCTTGGTCCATCCGATACAATCATGTTCCAAAAACACTAATCACATCATTAAATATTGATAATAATCAAAGTTTAGGAACTAAAATGGATCTAGTTGCCAAAATTAATAACCAAACTGAACCTAGTTGGCAAGTTCAAGGGCAAAAAATTATATTACTCATATAAAGAACGAACGGACGAAGAACTTGAGTGTAATCAAATAAAATTCACACATGACAATTACGTATGGTAGGACTTGAACATGTATATTCAAGTGTCACATGCCACAAATCAAAACATGTGACGGATGCATACCAAACATCCCAAGGAGATCAATTGATTAAAAGGAGTTCATTTGACCAACTTGAACTGACCCGATTCGTGAAACATATAAAGAAACTCATATAATTGAAGCCTTACTGGCCCAATAATATGTAAAGGAATCTTAGAAGATTTTATAACCTTTGAAGATATCAAATTGTAGATTAATTTGATCTTGATCGTCGATATAATTTAAATTGTATCGTTAGATCTGGGGAGCTCAACTATAAATAAAGACATTCTTCGTCATTTGTAAACATCTCATTGATAATTACTGAATATATTTGATATTATTTATTCAAACACCTTGCATGCATTTCTTTTCTTTTCTTTTCTTTTGTGATTTTTTCTGCTCGATTCAAGTTCTTTTGTTTTTTGTATTTGCTTCCGCCTTACTTCAATACCTTAAAGAAATCATCGTGAGAAATTTCACTTTCGTGAATTAAATTAACTTATATGAATTTAAAGCAAAAAATTTATTTAAAGTCGCGTAATTTACCAAACTAAAGTTTTAGCCTCGTAACACAACAATCGGGAGCTTCGATGTTTGTTGACAATGCCAATATCTTGTTGGCTTTCATTTATTTACATTATATAAATCTTAAAATGATAATATTTATGACGCAATATATATATAAAATAGGTCATAGAAAAAGTCCCTTTAATAAAATATGGATATTTTACGGGTAAAATGTTATAAAATAGGAGGGTAACGTGCTTTAGCACATTCAAACCCGTATCTTTCTGTATTAGTAATAATATTCATGCCGCTTAAATTAAGATTCAATCAATATTTATATGTAATTTTAATACTTATAAATTTATGTACTAAGCAAATTTATTCTAATTTATAGTTGTTTTGCCTAAATATATTTCACTTAGTGGATAATTTATTGTAATAAGTGTTTATAAATTATGATTCAAATGTATTAAAATAATTATAATTAAATTTTTAACTTTAAAAATGCTAAAATTTAGTATTTATTTTTTTCAAATTATTAGACACCACCTTAATAGAAATTAAATGTTGAATTTTTATTTACACAATATCCATAATCCTTTCGATTTCTCAAATAGTAAAAATTATGTGTTTGAATTCATATTCTCTAAATTGTTGTAATGGTAATAATCAGGGGCATAGAAAATGGGTACGTAGGACCTGAGCCTCTTGATTGAATGATATAATTGTCTTTTTAGGCCCTCTTGATTTAATATTATAATTTAATCCCTGGAAATTTTATATTTTTGGCTCCTCCAAGAATTTAGTAATATTAACACAAATTATTAAACTTTGGCTTTTCTAATTTTTCCAATTTTATCTCGCTACCCAGAATAAAATTTCTAATTTCACCCCTACCAACAATACCAACTTAACTAAGATTTAAACCCAACAAAAAAATCCATCCCATAGTTTTATTTCATTGGATTTGCTTTGATTCTTTGGTTTTAATTTTACTTATATATATATATATATATATATATATATATATATATATATCCTCTTCCACAAATAACCTAGGCATCAAGGAACTTCCATTGGTGATCCAATAAGTTGGATTTTGTAAAGCAAACATGAAACATCATACTCTTTTAGGGTTCCTCATGTTAAATTATTCAGCCCACATGATCATTTGATCATCTACTACTCTTTTACGCAATCATCTAAAATTATTAGACCTTTAGGGATCAGCTTCTAATTATGCCCCACATTTCTTATTTGTTTTATCATTATTTAATCACTTTTTAATTAATTAGCTCATATTAGATCTTTAAAAATTTCCATGCTTACCTCTAATTTAAATCCAATTTAACCTGATTTACTATTTTAAAAATAATTTTATATATAATTAAATATTTAATATTAAAAATTAAATATATTATAATGTAAATTATTTATATATTAGAATTTATAAAAGTAAAATTAATTAAATATAATTATAAAATGAGAAAATAGGTGGCTGTTAGACGTGGGGCAAGGATATTTTTTGAAAAAGTTGGTATACCATTGATTATTTTTCGTATTATATAAAAGCAACACGTGGATTTGCAACTAATATCTTATTAATTGCTAATATTATATTTTTAAAGAAATTATTTTATGGTATCTTTATAATTATTTAATGACATTTTAATAATTTTTCTCACGTTATCTGATAATTTTTTGTCTTGAATCTCGAACTCAAACTCTAACCTCGAACGTAAAATACTGTTCAAAATAAAAAAATTACCAATATTATGTATCAATGATATGAAAAATTTGTTGAAATATCATTAAATAATTTAAAAAACCATAGATGATGTGATGAGAAAGGTCCAAAAATAATTTCTTAAATATGATAAATTATTTTATAGACCCTGAAACTTAAACTTCAAATACTTAAAAATTTATTAAAATATTATTAAAAATAATTAAAAACAACTATGAATAATGTAACAAGAAATGTTCATAAAATACGTGTAAAATATATATTCTGCTGAATCAAGAAGACTCTTGGCTTCAATTAAATTTTTAATCAAATATTTAAATTTCAGATTTTGTAAAATTATTTTTTTTATTCACAAAAGTATAGATGGCTTGAATCATTCTTATTATATGTCACATTAGTATAATGTATTAGGATTTACGTGTAAAATTAAGATTTATATGGATAGAGTCGATTTGGTTGAATTAGGACTTAAGTATGATATTAATATATTTTATATTTGTTTAAGCTCAACTCGAAATATAGATTTAAAATTTAGTCAAAACTCGCCCATATTTGTAAATGTCTAACACAAGTTCATTTTATGCTCGCTCATATTATTTTTTTACAAATATATTATAATATTTTTAATTTAAGCTTTAATAATTTTTTTCATGTATTATAATTTTATATACAAATAACTTAACATTCTATAATGTTTACATTATAGTATTATATAATCATGATTTTTTTTTGTGTTGTAAATTATATAATATATAAAAATAACATAATATAATATATTACAAAATTAGAAAATGAGTCAGACCGAGGTCGGGCCTTGAAGGTTCAAGCTTGGGTTCAACCTATATTTCAAATGGGCCTAATCTTTTTTTGCCCAAGCCTATTTTCAAACCTAATGTTTTTGCCTAAGCCTTCCAAATTTTGGACGAGTTGGCCGACCTTTGAACAAGTCTAAACTTTCATTGTAGAGAGTATAATTGGAGCGCTCTGATTATTTTCTACATTATTAAGAGAGGATTGACATTTGAGAGAATTAGGTAGTAATTTTGATGAATTTTTCTAGTTTTTTTTACGGTGAAATATGACATGGAAAATAAATAATGTTATTGCACTTTTACTAACCAAAATGTAATAAAATTTCCCCCATCAAAGTGGTGGCATCCTCCAACTGTTGTCGTTTGATTAAAGACTTCCTTTTAAGGGCAAAGGTATGGGGACACGTAGGGGTTTTGGCCTCCTAAATTAAAATTTCATCATCCTTAAAATCTATAAAATTTTAAGTTAATACATAGTAAAATTATAATTTGGTCCTAAAAAAGATAAAATTTAGATTTAGTCATCATAGAAACTACAAAGATATACGCCAAAACAATTGCGAAATTACATTTTAAATATCATAAAAATATATTACTTAATATCGCTCTCCAAAAATATATTACTTCCATATTTCACAGCTAGAGCATATCCCTCACCTAACAATGATAATGGGTTTAAACCAGAACCCTTTTGAGCTCTCCTCAAAGTAAAGAGACAAAACAGGGTTAAAACTGAGCATAGATACCCTAAGAACAACACCTCCATAGATAGTAACCTCCCCTTCGACTCTCTTTCGAGAAAAATATTTAAAGTGTCCCAAGATCTCAACCATTACCAACACTAATAAAACATTCATGTAAATGTATCTATGCGCTTATATTGTTAGATCTCATAAATCCACATCATCGTTTTAAATAAAATTTCATTAACAATATTGTCTAAATTACTTTTGAACTTGTATAATGACATGTGGTATCAATCAACATTTAAAAAAAAAAGTTAATAGAATGATCAGCAGAAATATCTTATTGAAATGATACTAATAATTTGAGGACTCAATTAAAATATTTTAAAATTTGAAGATCAATTTAAAATTCGATCCATAATTTTAAAATATCAAACTATAATAAAGAATAAAGGGTGAACTATATTAGTAGTCATTCAACTATTCAATTTTGTCTGTTTTGGTCACCCAATTATCTTTGATTTTTAGGTGTTTTCCTTTTTTACATTAGTCAAACGGTGACCAAAAAAGACAAAATTGAATAGTTAGGTGAGCAAAAAAGAAATGTACTAATAGTTGAGTGACCATTTTGTAACTTTTCATAGTTGGGTGACCAAAGAAGAAATTTACTAATACTTGAGTGACTATTTTATAACTTTTCATAGTCGGGTGAAAAAATGAAAAATAAAAAAACATAGTTGGGTGACCTCTACCATAATTTAGCCAAATATAAATTGTGTACTTAGCTATAATATACTAATTTTGCCCAAGCTGGGTTGTTTTTAGGCAGATCTAATTTGGGCTTAGGCCCATAAATCGCAGATCCAACGTGTAAACTTCTGTCTGACGAAGAAGAGTTATTTGAAAGCCCGAATTTGAATTTGGGCCTCGGCCTTATCCAAATTCAAATTTTAATACTTTCATTTAAATTATAATAAAATATATTAACATAAATATTAAAAATATATTTAAATATTTTGTTATTTTCTTATTATAAAATGATTTTTAAATTTCTCTAAATCACTTTAAATTTAAAAAAAAAGCCTCGTAATGATATATGAAGATTCATTTATAACAACGTAAAAGACATGGTTTATACATTTTCGTAACATTTTGTACACTGGAAAAATATTTAGTACACGACCAGGTAGATAGGGTTAGGAGAATGACAATAGTTCTATAAAAGTATAATAAAATATTTAAAAATAAATATTTTAAAAAATTACATATGTCAAAATTTTAAGGTTGTTTGTGGAAAAAAAAAAAAGACACTGCTAGTGAACCAAATACTCACCCTTATATGATAAATATTTTAACAATAAAATCCTGTTTGTATATTTTTTTCTTTCTATCGGCATGTACCAAATAATAATCCATATATATATAAAGAGAGGATTATTATTCTATCCACGACTAGTGAAATTTAAAAATTCTACAAGCTAGAATGACACCAAGGTAAAATGTCAGGGGCCTTGACACTCATTGGTTTGGTAAAATTAGAATTTTGATCCTCAAAATTGTAAAATTACAAATTACAAGTTAATAAAATGATAAAAATTGCTCCTCAAAACTTCATAGTTTAATACCATCTCTAATAAATTTACAGTTCAAGATGATGTCATGCTATCATATGTCCTTAAATGTATTATTATAAAAAAAAGAAAAGAAAAGAAAAGAAAAAAGGGCACATATTAGCAAGGAACCCCTCTACGGTAAATTTCTCTTCTAACTCCTTAAAATTTTTTGAAATTACGAATTAATATAATAATACATTTTAGTCTTCAAAAATATATGATTCATCTTTGACTCCTCTTAAAATCATTTCCTCTGCATACTCAATAGAGGTGCTCATAAGTTGGGTCGAGCCTAAGCATGATATTAACACATTTTATGCTTATCTAAGCTTGGTCTGACCCGAAATATGAGCTTAAAATTTTATCCAAATTCATCCATATTTACAAAAGACTAACCCAAATTCATTTTAGACTTACCCATATTGTTTTTTTAACCTTTAAAAGTATTTATATTATATTATTTTAATATTTAATAATTTTATACTTTTTTTATATAGTAATCTTAATATATATTTAGTATATGTTTATTTTTTTAATGTGTACTAAATTACATAATATAAAATATTATAAGCTTAAAAAATAAGTCAGATCGGGTTAGGTTTGGGTCTTGAATGTTCAAGCCCAAGCCCGACCCATAGTTTAAACGGGCCTAATTTTTTTACCCGAATTCATTTTTCGGACCTAATATTTTTATCCAAACATTTTCAAATTTTGAACGAACTTTCGAGTCTAGACAGATAACCCAAACCATGAACAAGTCTAATTGTCAGTGAAATTTTTTATTTATTCACAATGAACAAAATAATTACTTTTAAAAATTAAAAAAAAAAGTCTTAAATATTATATTTTTCCTTTTTCGGCTCTGTGATAAATCACTTTGTCTGCCACTAATGAGTAGACTAAAACTCACTTTGGTTTCACAAAAGAACAATAATAAACCTTAAAACAGGATTAATGCGTAAGACATAAGAAATTAAGATTAATATATTATTTTTACAAATTATATTAAATTTATATTAGAATAATTTATTCTATTAAAATAAAAAAGATTTTAGGCTTGGATAAGATGAATTTAATATTTTATTTAATTTTAATTTAAGAAAAACATTTAAGTATCAACTTTTTTTAAAATTATAAAATTAATTAATTGGATCAATCTGAGTTTGATTCAAATAATTTTTTATATCAATACAATATTAAGCTTAGTGATGATATGATTTGAACTTATACAATGGGCGGTAAAGGAACGGCAAATTTAACTCTTAGTCCTTTAGAATTTATAAAATTAAAATTTAATCATTTAAAAATTATAAAATATAAATTATTGAAATGGTAACATATATTAAAATTTTAACTATTACTCCAAACAAATCTCAACTCAAACTAATAACGGATTAATTTAATTATTTTTTATAATTTCATATTTAGCCAATTTTAAACTTAAATTCCAATATTTATTGTTTTTATTTTTAAATTAAGGTTTTATTAGTAAAAATAAAAAAATAAAAGAAAATAAAAGAGAGGATAATCACAACATTTTAGTGTTGAAAAAGGTGGTCATTTGAACACAATGGTTGTTCCATCAAAATGAAGGGTATCTTTTAAAGCTCTACCAAATGCATTGTTTTTATGGCAAATGATTAATTCTTTAAGCTGTTCAAACATCAATCATTTTGGTAGAATTATATATAAATAAATAAATATTACTAATATTAGATTAAAGTTTAATAAAAAATAAAATAAAAGTTTAAGCCGATTGAGTTTTAATTCGACTGGTATAGGTATTGTTGTCAATGCAGGAAGACGTGGTTTCGAGTGCGTTAAAGCGCATTATCTTCCTATTTATGAGTTAAAAAATGGGTATAGGTAGTTATAAACATTAACAAAAACAAATGAAAAGTTAAAATTAATGTTTTAAATTAAAAATATTACTCCTCTTAAAAAAACCAAAAAAAAGTGATGGCTGATGGACACACTTTTCTTGGTCTTTTATATGGTTATTAATTAATTAAACAATAAAATAAAATTATTTGCATTACCTAATCAAATATTATAGGTTATGATTACTTCACATGGACATCATTCAAACAATTAAAATATTTTGGATATATATATAGCTTGAGTTTGACTCGAAAATTGAGTTTGATATTTAATTAAAGTTTGATCGAACATTAAATTTTAAGTTTGATTTTAGTTCGATTAAGTTTATTCTTATTCAGGTTTAAGTTTTTTTGTACTTACGTTTAGAGGTGTTCATGGGTCGGGCTACTTAGTTCGGTCAGAATGTCCGTCCGAAATGTGGGAGGGTTTTGGCAAAAATATAGGCCCGAAAAATGGGCTTGGACAAAAAAATAAGGCCCGTTTAAAAAATGGGGCGGCCCTTGGGTAAGGTATTTTTAGCCCAGGCCCTACCAGACCCGGCCCGAATTCACTAAATGACAAAAAAAATTTGCATTTTTTTTAATGTTTTTTTCTTATTATTTTCTCCCTATTTTGCTACCATTTTACTATTATGTTGTTGCTATTTTGTTGTTATTGTTTGGATATTATATAAAACTTATTTTATTGTTAATTTTCTTATTATTTTAAAGACATTTGTTAATTTTTTTATTATTTTAGAGGCATTTGCTTGTTAAGTTTTATTTATCTTAGTGTTATTTAAGTCTACATATTTTTTAAAATTTATTTTTAATTTGTTGAAAAATATTTATTTTGATGTTTTAGTATTTTAATGTATTATATATATTTAAAATAATATAAAATTATCTGGTGGTATGAAATTTGGCCCGAGTTTTAGTATTTTTATCCGGTCCGACTTGGGCAAAATTTTAGGCCCTTTTTAGGCCCAACCGACTGAACGCAATAAATGGACATAATTTTTTAGTTAAACCTGACCCGAACCCGGCCCATGAATACTTCTACGCTCTTTATATATAATAAAGGTAAAAATGTATCATAATATAAACATATATTAAATGAAAAGCTCAATTAATCTAGCTAGCAAATTGAGAATATAACGTCACGACTTTTTATAAAGTGTATTGGAAGTTTCTTTGATTTCGACATTTTCATGTAAAGGTTGATGTTTAGAAAATTTACCATTTTTGGAAAAAAATTTAAAAATATTAAATTTGTTGATTTTTAACGTTACAATCACAATTAATATAAATCGAATAATTAAAATTAAAATTAATCTATTATTATGAACAATCTAAAATTTTAAAATAACGTACGTGTGATCAGATTTAAACTAAATATATCAATTTTGTTAACCTTTAATAGGACCTAACTTGAGAATTTCAAAACTTTGTTTTTTTTTAATGCATAATAAAAAATTAGTACTAACATTTATCTATTTTGTTACTATAGTCCTGATTCTTTTCTAAGATAATTCCGATCATCAACTTTCAAACTTCAGTCAAAATATTTCATTTTTTTTATAAAAAAGCCGTCTAAAGTTTAAACTGTTAAAATTTTAATAACACTAACGCGACAACTTGTGTGATAGTTTATGTCAACTTAATTGTTCACATGGATAAAATTTTAAAATTTGTAATGAACTTTTTTTAATCTGTTAAATTTTAATAAAATTTATGAAGTACATTAAGGCCGCTACAAGAGTTGTTATATAAGTTCCATTAAAATTTTAATAGTCCAATAATTTTTTTTCTTCTAAAAGAAGTATTTGACTAATTTTTAAGGTTAAATGTCAAAGTGATTTAAATGAAATAATTAGGGCTAAAATGATAAAATGAAAAATATTAGGGCTAAAATTATAATTAAGCATGTCTTAAAACCACGCCTTCCAACAATATATATAACGGCATATTTTTAAGAAAAGTTCACTTTAGTATTTTAATTGAAATAATTAACAATATTAATTATTTAGATTTATTAATGATATTAAAAAATAAATGGATTGAATTACGATAAATTAAAATATAAAATTTAAATGTTAAATTTATGTATAGTAAAAAGACCAAAATTATAATTTCACTCTCATATAAAAATAAATTTAAATATTTTATCATTTTTGGAATCGTAAAATAGATATCCGAGTCTATCTGAATAAACTTTAATAAAATATTTTTTAACACATGCTAATTTGGGATGAAATTTAATCTAAGTAACATGGAACATATAGATACTTGCAAAATTGAGCAAATGATATGAGAAATGGTCAAAACCTAACCATCTTGAATCTAAGATTATATTTACAAATAAATTTTCCATCACGTTTCATTAAACTTTTATAATAAATAATTGGGGAAAGAGAATATCAAACATCAAATTATTAATTAATTCAAATATTGCAATTAGGGTAATCATCTTTTTCTAAAATTAATCGTAATTAAATAAATAGTACCGAAGCTATCAAAGTACTGATCCAAATAAATGCAGATAAATAGATTTTTCAGTTGTAGGGCGTGTCATCAAAGACCTTCTCAAACGTTCCTAGATGGTTTGCGTTAGACATGTGTTCAGAGAGGGGAATAAGGTTGCGGATGGATTGGCAAAAATGACGTTCTTAAGACCATTAGGGAGACATATCAGCTATTGCACGATAATTAAGTTGGAGGATATCTTTGTCTTATTACTTCTTTTTGTACAATAAAAAAATTGGTCATTGTATCTTATAGGTTTTACTAATCTTTGTTTTCAATATACACATTTGAAGTTAGAAACTTCTTCCCTTTTTTTTTTTTAATTATAAAGTTGTTTCTAAAACAAATCCATTCACTTTTCTCATTATATTTTGGGTTAATTTCACTAAATATTTCCAAACTATTACCCAGATTCTAAGTTGGTCATAAACTTCAAAACGTTATACTTAAGTATTTAAGGTATCGATATCATATCAAATAGGTTATTCTATCAGTCTAGTAGTCAGTTTGAGCATTAAATAAGTAAAAGTACCAAAAGGCTTATGTATTAGGAGTGAGATTGAATTTTGTCTCATTTACTCAAAAAATAGGGAAATTAGTCATTGTACTTTAGATCAAATAACAAACGAGTTATTTTTGTTAAAAATTCCATCAAATTCTACCGTTTAAAATACTCATGCTAATGTACATTGTATAGGGACTAGTTTTTAATAGTAGAAATATATAGAATTTTTAACAGAATGATTAGTTTACTTTTTGATTTAGCATGCAAGGACTAATTTGCCCCTTTTGTTAATAGAGGGAGCAAAATGTAATCCAACCCCTAATACAAGGGCCTCCCTGTTACTTTTAGTACACTAAGACTAGATTGTATTAGATGTGGAGTATATGTAAAATTTATTGATCAAATTGTAAACACACATGTTCTTATCATATGGGCAATTTGGAACAAATGTGTTAAAAAAAAAGTTGTGTCAATGAAAACGGGCAGAGTTGTTTCTTTATCTACTTAACATGATTGACCCAAACGGTCTATATATCAAGTACACACGTGATACAATTTGATTAATGTGGTTTAAACACGTTAGATTTAATGCCCAAATTAAGGACTAACTTGATAGAATGATCAATTAATTTTATATTAATACTTTGATGACTCAATTAAAATATTAACCCTTATATTTTTGTACATTTTCCATCCAATTTTAAGGTCATTTTATGGCATAAACTTTTAACCCGTTTTGACCCATGGTTTTTTTATTAATTATATTATGACATAATGGTTTACTTTCCCCTCTTTTAACATTCCTTCATTATTGGTTAAAGTATTTGGGAGATCCCTATATTAAAAGGATTGGATCAAATTAGTAGCTCTATTATCAAATGGATCAATTTAATCCATATACTATTAAAACAATCAAATAAATCCAAATTGTAATAGAGCAAATATTTACCGCATAACAAAGGTCTTGAAAATTATTTTTTCAATTCTAAGTAAAAGATTTCATTTACAAAACCATAAAAACTTTAAAAATATTAACTCTGTTAAATATTTTATGATATTTTTAAACAATAAATGTTGAATCTATTCGAATTTGGCCTTTTTTTTTTTTAATAGTAAAAGGACTAAATTGATCAAATCCTCGTAATAGAGGGACCTCTCAAATGCATCTATCTTTTATTATATTCTAGGAATTTTCAATGTGACACTTTAAATTTTAATCCCCTAATTCTTAGCCCAATTTGAAACTTCACCTCCAATGTGGAACTTTGAGTTTTATCATTTTAGTGTTTAATCTTTAAATTTTAGTTATGTTGCTGTCTTTCAGATGAAAAATTAATGAAATCATTAAAATTTTAATAGCAACGATGTGACCACCCACACAACATTCTATATGTATTTTGTAATATAAAAATATTAAAAAAATTATCGATATCATCAACAAAATACACTTAAAAACTATCAGTCTATCATGTTGATTGCCATATCAATGCTACTAAAATTTTTACAATCCAGTAATTTTTTCATCTACTGAAACTATAAATTAACTAAATTTTAAATGTTAAAACTAAAATGTTTCAATAAAAAAAGAATAAAATCGAATTAATAAAAAGTAAACATTAAACATAAATTTATCATCATGTTAATTACACAATTTTAATTAATTTCCAAAAGTAAAATGATTTTTCTTTTCTTTTTAAAATCATTGCCAAATCTTCCATAAAATCTGGAATTTTATTTTTATATTCCAACCGACGAATTTATTTGATTTTGTTTTAAAGAGAATTAAATTGTGGCAAATCAATTCTCAAAAAAGAAAAAGATTTGTAGCAAATCAGATCAACTTCGAATTCTCCATATAACCGATTAGTATCAATCGGTCCAATCCTAAGCAACGAATTTTGTGTCAAAATATTTATTATGATCATGATTGGATTTATATATAGGTGGAGGCATTGTCACGTTTTTTTTAATAAGAGTATAGTTATATATATATATATATTTTTTTTTTTATATATATATAAAAAAAGTTATTTAATATTTATACATTAGATTAAAAAGTAAATTGATCTTTCTAGTTTCTGTACGTTAACATAAGATACACGTGGTATGATAAGTATAATTGTCTGGTTATTTCGTCAACCATATCGGTTTTTAATAGTATAAATGAATGGATTTTTAATAGAAATAATCAGTTTGCTCTTTAATTTAACGTATATAGACTAAATTACTATTTTTTGAGTAAAGAAATATGCAATCGGACTCCTAATGAAAAGACATTCATGGTACATATATATGAGAAATTATTTTTTCGACCATTCCTATCGTATTATTTATGGTCTATTTTCAATTTTTTAATGATATTTCAGTAATTTTTCATGATATTAACACATAATTTTGGTAATTTTTTACCCAAAATCTCAAACTTTAAACTCGAACCTAAACTCTTAACTCGAATCTAAATTCATGGTAAAAAATTACTAAAATTATATGTAAATGACATGAAAAGAAATTACTAAAATATTATAAAATAATTAAAATAGACTATAAATAATATGATAGGAAGGGTCAATAAAATAAATTTTGGCAATGAACATAATTAATGGAAAACATGAATGATCCATTAATTGCTTTTAGTATTAGAAACCATAATTAGAAGATAATTCTAGTGTTTTAAGGTAAAGATTTTCATGCTAATTGCTGTCCCACAAAACAATGAAAAACATAAAACACACTTGCCAATTGTCAAGTTTAAGGAGACCCGACAGTCAAAATCAAAGCCTAATGCATGATTAACCTGCTGGAAATTACCATGCCCCCCTTCTTTTCTCTTGACAATTAAAAATGTTGCTGGGTTAAAATAATTAATTTTCTATTAATATTAATATTTTATAATTAAATTCAAGTAAAAATATATTTTCTTTTAAATTATTGCTTCATTTTAAATTTAAAATTTCATTCAAATAATTGAATGAATTGAGCTAGATAAATTACTCAACTCATGATTAAGTCTAGCTAAAATAAAAATGGTGATAATAAAATTAGTTTAATGTAATAAATAAGCTCTTTGAAAAATTTTAATTGTTATTCAAATATATCTTTAAATTTTAATCGATACCCAAACAAGTCCTCCAACTTTTAGCTGAGCATATTTTATTTCAAATGAAATATTGGTCTATATGAAGACTTTTAAAACAAAAAAAAAAAAAAGGATATGCATTATGGCTTAAATGCAAAATTGCCCCCCAAATTATAACCTTTTTCTCATTTAGGCACCTCAATTTTTTAGGGGGTAAAAGTGGTACATAAATGATTAATTTAATCTCATTTTACCCCAAAGCATGATATCAACCAATAAGAACACAACACATGGCATGTTCTTGTCGGATGTCGTACATTTTTTTGGAAAAATGAGATGAAATTGATAATTAAGTACCACTCTTGATAAAATAAAATAAAAACATTTAGGTGTCTAAGTGAGAAAAAAACAATATAATTTAGGAGCCAATTTTATAGTCAAACCATAAAATTAAAGGTTGAGACCTTGTTTGTATACAAGTTGAAGATTAAGGGCCTATTTAGGTGCCAAATAAAGGGCTTATTTGAATATAATAAAAATATTTTTTAACATCTTATCTAAAGAAAATGACAAAATTTAAGGGCTTGATTAATATATTAACCAAATTTTTATATAAAGGGAAAGAGTACTCAAATCCAAAATCCAAAATCTTGAATTTGATTATAATGACTTATTATAGCTACAAAATCTCACCAACCCTTCTTGCTATTTTGAACATAATTCACTAACCTTTTTTTTTTTTTAAATTTAAATTTTTTTATTTGCGTCTTTACATACGAAGCATCACGATTCATATATTTTTTTTATATAATGTCTAGAACTATTCAGAGCTTCTATCATTAAATAAGAGGATACTATGTTTCAACACACTCGAACCCATATTTTCCTACACTAACAACAATGCCGATACGAACTGAACTAAAACTCAGTCGACTAAAAAAATTTAATTTAATAGCCTTTAATTACATTTTTAAAATAGGTAGATGTGAACCTATTTTTTCACAAGTTAGAAATTTAATCACCCAAATTTGCAAGTGTTTGAATTTGTCACGTTTTATTCACTTCCTAAATTTATTAATAGCTTACAATATGAACAACCCAATTTTCTTTTTCTTTTTTTCGTAACTTTCCAAAAATTGGAATTTTTTAGATGATAATATTATTTTATAGGATGAATTTTAATTTTTTTATTATAATTGAAATAAACGTGGAGAAGAATGTAAGGACTTAATATGAAATCTCAAAGTTTTTAGGACTTAAAGTGGAAGAATTTTTAAATTCATTATTAGAATTTAATTAAAACCCTCGTTAAGCCATATATTAAAAAATAATTCCTTTAATTGTAAAAATGAAATATAAATATCAAAATTATATATGAACTACGATTCAACGTGTAAATGAATTTTAATTTGATGCAGTTGTACTTATGAAACTTTGATTGTAGCCCAAATGTATACACGAAACTTTAATTTTGATTCGATCATACACAATTGAAGAAATAAATACATTGATTTATTTTTATATTGAATAAATATAATTATCTGTATGTAATTTATAAATATAAAATGATGTTATATCAGTAATTATTTTAATAATTTGTGAGAATTGGATCAAATTAAAATTTAACGATAAAATTACACTAAATCAAAATTGTGTATAATTTTAAAATATTCCAAACTATACATATATATTGACTATCAAAGAAAATAATGGAATATTTGAAGAGGAGGCCATGCAAAAGGTAGTTGTCTATTTAAAAAAAATTATCCAATAAGAACTTTATTAAAATTATCAAAATTAGGCAAAAAAAGTCCTATAATTCATATTTATACATATTTTATTTTGTATTTTTAAAATTAATTATGTAAATTAGAATATGTCACACTCGTTATACAAGTAAATAAATACATAAAAAGTCAAATGAAGCTTTGCTAGAAATAATCAATTCGAAATTTTATTTTAGTTTTTCAAGGTATTTACTGGTGCGAGTTCAGTAATTAATTCTTCGCATTCGATAGACTTATTAAAGGGATAGATACTGACCACGAGTCTTAAAGCTACTTCATACCCAGGACAAAGATGAACCCTCGTATTAATATCTATTACTTATATTTGAATATAAAATTAAAATAAAATAACCCCTCCTTATCTTGTAAGATCACTCAAATTGGTCCCCACCCCCCATTGTATGTCATTCACATGTAGAATGTGACATGGTACTAACCCCTCTAATCTAATCTAATCTCAAGTCACCCTTCATTATGGTCATGGTCATGACCTTCCAAAACCCTTCTTTGTTTTTAAGCCCTTGCTTTTTAATTTTTTAATTATTTTTCTTGATTAGAAGTTGAGGACCAATTGATTTGATTAAAGAAATTATTGAAAATGGGTGTTTCAAACACCAAATAAAAAAATATCATCAATTTTAAATTTATATACTATTTTTTAACAAGATGTCATTGTATTAGATTTATATGTTGATCATGTATTAAATATGGATCATATAATAAAATATTTAATTTTTAAGGGTGATGATATGAGGGTTTTTTTTATATGTACCCTTTGATTATTATTTAAAAAAACATAATAGGAAGAATTAAAATAAAAAGTGGCTTTAGTGGAGGGGCCATCAATTAAGATTAGCCATTAAGTGAGGAAGATTAGGGGCTTAATTATTCAAGAGTGCACAAAAAGGAAAAAAGGAGAGTCCATAGCAATTTTTCTTTGGTGGTAGGACAGGGATAGAGTGCCCATATCATTATAAAATAAATATAATTCATGCAAAAAAAATTTAAAAATATATAATTCATAAAAAAATAAGATTAAAAAAATTTAAAATTTGCCGGTTGAGTCATGGCTCGATTGGTATACGTATTGTTATCAATATAAAAGGATGTGGGTTTGAGTGCGCTAAAGCGCATTATCTTCCTGTTTATGAATTGGGGGGTTATGGATAATCTTAGGCATTATGTAAAAAGAACAAATATGATCAAATTATCCACAAACTTAAAAAATAATATATTGATTATTAATATGAGAGTGTATTATTACTGTAATTATTTGATTTTATTGATAAATGTTAAATTTTGTTTTTAGTCTTTATACTATACGTATGGATTCAACTATTTTACTTTAATTTAGTCATTTTTCGTTTATATATGTTTCAGATTTTGAAATTCCAACCCTAGTTAAAGTATAACTATTAAATTCGTTAAGTTAAGTTATACTATTTTCAAAATCTTATATAGTTATTCTCAAGAAAGTAAAAACTTATGCGGCTAAAATATTATCACATGTGTACTGAGGCAAATTCAATGGGCTAACAGGGTTTTGACCTCCCTTAAATTTTATAAAAAAAAATTAGGCCTTTTGAATTTTTTTATTTTAATATAATAATTATTATTTTAAAAAGGAAATTTGTGCTCCCCAAAGTTTTTCAAAAATTTTAAATTTATTCTTTTATAGGATTTATAATTTTCTAATAATAAATTTAGTAACATTTTTAGTTTAATATGGTAAATTAAGACAAAATAATATCTAAATATTAATTAGGTAAAAATAAACTTAGATAACTATAATATCTAATACTGATTGATCATTTAAGTTTTTCCTAAATTTTAGTGATCTAGATATTCCATATTTAAAAATATCTTATTAATGGGTCGGGCCTACTCGGAACATGTATATTTTATATAATATTCCGACCCCCTTATCAAATATTCTAGCTTTGCCTCTGCATGTATAATGTAATTTTAGATTGCTATTTCCGTATAACATGCACATAAAAGTTAGTTAACCGACGTCATATTGTATCAAGACTAAAATTTCAAAATTCAATAAGTATGAATATTAAGAATAGTTGAACTCGAGAATATAGACTAAATCTACAATTTTACGCATAGTATAAGACTAATAGAAGAATTTAACAAAACGAATTTAACAACAAGTATTTCAGTAAAAAATTACATGGATTAATATTAACCAAATTAAAGTACAAAGGTTGAATCCATAATTTACGCATAACATAGAACTAATAACAAAATTTGACTGTGATTAAATTGGTTTAATTGATCAATCTGATTCAGTTCTTTTCTAAAACTACACATGACCCTAGCGGCGGAGTCATAATTTTTTTATGGGGTTCTATATGTAATATATTTTTATGGAAGCTAAATTATAATTTCATCATTATATCGGCCTATATTTTTACCATTTTTAGGACTAAATCAAAATTTTATTATTTTTGGATGCCAAATATATTATTTTACCATGTATTAACTTATAAATTTATAAAATTTAAGTCTAAAATAAAATTTTTCAATTTTAGGGACCAAAGCCTTTACTTATCCCCTCTCTTTGCCACTGCATGACCCTTAATTCCCAAGTGAAGGACAATCCGTACTTAAACGTGTTTGAATTTATAATCTCTAAGTTGTTGCAAACAACAACGATACCGATTAAATTAATACTTGGCCGGCATCTGATTCGATTTATTTTCGTCCACAATAGGAACACAGAATTTTTGAAGGGGTAAAAAGAATATTTGACCAAAATTGGGGGGGGGGTGCAAAAATACATGAATAATGTGACACGAAAAAGATATGAGAAGGAAGGGGAATAAGGTTAAGGGTTAAGGTGGCCCAAAAAACGCGTTTAATGCCATATTTTACGCTTAAGAAAATGACCTTATATTAGAGGTGAGGTCTTTATTTTTTTCCTTATCAAGATATTGAGACTACCCCTTCAAGATTTTGTTGTCCATAGATAACCATGTATTTAGCCTTTATTTATTCCCCCCTATATAATAAAATTGGTCAAATTTCATTGAAAGTACCTCTATTATTTGTTTTTTTCACAAATTTAGCCTCTCTACTATAATTTAATAATTTCTTAGGTGATTGGAGGGTACCGAATCAAGTTACAGTTCAAGAGAGTGGGATTACATCAACAAAGTTTGAATAATGGTCATTGAGAATGCCCTTTCAAGATTTTGTTGTCCAAATATAACCATGAATTTAGCCTTTATTTATCCCCATAAATAATAAAATCGGTCAAATTTCATAGAAACTCCCTCTATTATTTATTTTTTTTTCCAAAAATTTAATCTCTCTACTATAATTTGATCATTTCTTGGGTGAGTGGAGAGTACCGAATCAAGTTACAGTTCAAGAGAGTGGGATTATATCAACAAAGTTTGACTAATGATCATTGAGAGTGTCCTTTTCAAGATTTTGCTGCCCAAATATAACCATGAATTTAGCCTTTATTTTTTCCCTCTAAAATCAATCAAATTTCATAGAAAGTCTCTTTATTATTTTTTTTTACGGATTTAATCTCTTTACTGTAATTTCTTTTGAGGGTATCGAATCAAGTTATAAATTGGAAAATTCGGGTTTGAACTTTTTGCAATTGAAGTGCCAATGGAAGAGGTTAACCATTGTTGTTCGACTTGATCATTTCTATTATCTTTTAACCATAAATTTAGCCTTTATTTATTCCCCAATATAATAAAATCGATCAAATTCCGTAGAAACTCCCTCTATTATTATTATTTACAAATTTAGTTTCTCTACTATATTTTGATCAATTTTTTCAAGGACATCGAGTCAAGTAAAAAATCGGGGAGAGTGGGGTTTGAGCTTTTGTCATTGAGATGACAACAAGAGACTTTAACCATTGCTCATTTTTATGCCGTTCAATTTGGTCATTTCTATTATTTTACTTTTTCAAAACGTGTATTTCATTATTGAGATCAGCTTTTTAAATTTTATTCTATTATACATTTTCAATAGATTTAATTTCTCTCCTATAATTTAATAATTTATTGAGTACTAAATCAAGTTACCGAAGGTATTAACTATTAGTCCATTATGTTTATCAAACTTTTTAAAAGGTATATTTTTATTCGTGAGATCGGGTTTTTAAAGTTAATCACATCAAGTAATTTGGTATAACTTAAAAAACATATAATGATATGTGATGTATGTTCGATATATGTTTTAATATATATTTGCACATTTGGAAAAAGGGAAAAAAAAAGGAAAAAAGAATCAATTCAACAAAAAAAAATGCTATGTATTTTTAAAACACAAGTCACGTAAAATTATTTAACGGAAATATCGGGAAAAAAAAAAGAAGTTGACCTTAAATGTGAAAAATACACATTCCAAGATTAAAATCGTAAAAAAAGCATATAGTATAGGGTCCTCCTCTACAATTTGACCAATAAAATTTTATTTTAATAATTAAGGACAATTACACCTATCACCTCTAATTAATTATTTCTAAATAAAGCTGGAGTAAGGGTAAATGGTCAATATCACCCAAAAAAGAAAAATATTAAAAAAAAGCCATGTCACATTATTTAAAGTTGAAAATACATACTTCAAAAAGTACACAAAATAAATCGCTTAATATATTATTTGATACGTGAGTTTAGCATTTTTTTTAATGTAGTAATTGTGTTATTTTTGGTTTAATTTGATATTTGTATTTGACAAAAGTTATATATTTTGGTACTCAAAAGTAACAGTGTTAAATTTTTAATGTTTAATTTAAGTTTTAAGGTTGATTTGATAAAAATACATATTTTGATACCCAATTCAATCGGGTTAATCCCTTTGTTACCAATCGATTCGATTCTTAATCCCATCGATCTGATCGACCAATCCAATTATGTGTCAAGAACACTAGTCATATTATCAAATCTTAATGAAATCCAAATTCAAGGACCAAAGTGGATCTGGTTGACAGATTCATGTACCAAATTGAAAAAAAATATAAATACTAAAGTGGACCTAATTGTCAAGTTTAAAGCAAAAAATGATGTTATTCCATAAATTTATAAAGAAGATAAGAGTAGAAGGTCATTCTTTAAAATTTGACCAATAAAATTCTTATTTTAATAATTAAGTACAATTACACCTATAACCCCTAATTAATTATTTCTAAATGAGCCTTGATTAGGGTTAAATAGTCAATATCACCAATTTTTATTTTTATTTTTAAATAAAATAATTAAAACATCTCTCAAAAAACTCCCCCCTCATTTTCTTCCCTTTTCTTTCTATCTTTTCTCTCTCTCTCTCTGTCTCTCTCTCCGTTCTCTGATTCTTTTTCTTTAAACGGCGTAACGGACTTTTCATCTAAAAAAAACTCCGTTACTCGTTATCTTTCACTGTCACGTGCGTTTTCGAATTTTTTTTTTTTAAAAAAAGAAAGAAATTTTTTTTTATCGATTATTTCTCTTCGATTTTTATGGCCTCGGAGCAGTTAAGCTTGGCTGCGACTCCTGACCCAATTGACGGCCGGAAAGAAGCCGTCAACGCCGCCATTAACGGCGTTGAATCCCGTCCGGTTTCCGTCGATTGCGGGGATGACGTCAGCAAAGCTCCGAGGCTTCCTCGTTGGACGAGGCAGGAGATACTTGTGCTCATACAGGGGAAGAGAGTGGCGGAGAATCGGGTCAGGCGAGGACGGGCTGCCGGATTAGCTTTCGGGTCGAGTCAAGTGGAACCGAAGTGGGCTTCGGTTTCGTCGTACTGTAAGCGGCATGGAGTGAACCGGGGACCGGTTCAGTGCCGGAAACGGTGGAGCAATTTGGCGGGGGATTTTAAGAAGATCAAGGAATGGGAGAGTAACATTAGGGAAGAGAGCGAATCATTTTGGGTGATGAGGAATGATTTAAGGAGAGAAAGGAAGTTGCCTGGGTTCTTCGATAAGGAAGTTTACGACATCCTCGACGGCGCCGCCGCCGTTTCTTCCGCCGTGGAAATCCCTGATTCGGTCGTGGCTCCAGCTTTGGCTTTGGCTTTGACCCCAACTCCAGCAGTTCAGGACACGGCGGAGGATAACGAAGCTGTTTTCGATAGTGGACGGAGCGCGGCAGCGGAAGACGGCCTGTTTTCGGACTTCGAACAAGACGACGGTGCCGGGAGCCCAGAAAAAGTGGAGCTACCGGTTTCCGCCGACGCCGGAAAGTCGGTTCCCGCTCCAATCCCTATTTCAGGTAATCTTAAATTGATATTGATCACTAGAAATGAATTAGTAATCAACATTTGAATGATTCATGCGCACAAGTTAGGTATAGTATTCTGTCTCCTTTTCATGTCCTGACTCTATTGAAAGCAGACCTCCGACTGCCTGAACACACAAATCCGTGGTAAACTCAAAGGGTTTGCGCATGATTGGCGTCGGTTGAGTTAAAATATCATAGCTACCCCTGTAGGGAGATTGATTTTGCCCCATTTAAGAATAACAAATTAGTTCAGGCATTTTAGATTAAAAAGTAAATTAGCCATTTCTATTAAAAATTGATAAGATTGATAAATAATTAGATAATTTCAAGTGGCATGCATTTTAGATTCTAGCCTACAATGACGAGTTTTTAAAAATAGAAATAGATTTTAACAAAAGTATCAATTTGTTTTTTGATCTAATATATAATTATTAATTTATCTTTTTTAATAAAGAGCGATAAAATGTAATCTAACTCATAATTTATACGATGTACAATTTGCTTTTGTTCTTATATTATGATACTGGAATTCTATATACTAATGGGTTTTCTTTAAGAGAAAAAGGGTTTGCTTTAATGGAGGTGTTTGAGCTTTTTTCTTTCTATATATTTTCTTTATGGCAAGAACCTTTGTCCTTTTATAATAAGGTCCAAATCCAAAGCCCTGTTTGTTACTTATTATTATCTAAAATAATTTACAACTCCCCATAGATACAATAGTAAGAGGTTAGGCGTTTCTTAAATAAGGTTTTAGTTTCAAATATGTGGGTTTCTACTTGTTTAGGATTTAGGGTTTGATTTGATTTGGTTACAAATTCGAGGTTGAATGTGATTATTTAATTTTGAGGTCTTTGGGTTAAAGAAATAATTGGGGATAAAAATATTATGGAGGTCTTTGTATTACAAATCAGATTACATTTTATTCTCTCTATTCAAATGCCACATGTACACCATGTTGATATATGTGTTTTTACGGGCATTTTCCTTTTGTTTTGGATCTTCACAGAAAAGGGTTATCATTGATGCATTAAATGCTTATATGTGTTTGTTTGCTTACCTTTTATGCTCACAGAGCAGCAGTACCAGCAACAGCCAGCTATCCCAGGCAGCAAGAGTCAAGGTAATATCGATTTTACCGATCTCGGTTTATGTATATTACTCGAATTTGAGCGTGAATGTTGGATATAAATGTGTCTTAAAATGAGTATGATTGGATTTTTGTAAATGTCAAACACAAATGTTCTAAAGAAAAATAAAAAAAAGTCAGGGTAACATAGCTCTGTTGTTTTCATTTTTGTAAATGCTTGAATCCTTACTATACTGGAATTTATCTTGTTATTAGCCCAATTGCTTACTCGACGATTGCCATGTTTGACTCGACTGTGTCTCGAACATGCCTTAGCTTGTTTCTTGGAACGACCAATTAGGGTTATGGAAAACAACCGTACTGGACGGAACTATGCTTGATGACTCGATTCAGTCGGTTCAATGTACTGGGAAATGGCTAAAAATAGAATTACCTTGTTGCTGGATGGCAATGCATTATGCAGGTACAACAAAGGAGAAACATCCAACCTCGAACCCCGAGGTCGGTTCTGCTTCTCAAGAAGCAAGGAAGAGGAAACGGACAGTAACCAATGGAGACGAAGAACCGGACAACAGTCCACAATACCACTTGATCGACGTCTTGGAAAAGAACGGTAAAATGCTAGTCGCTCAACTCGAAGCTCAAAACACCAACTTACAACAGGAAAGGCAGCAACGTAAAGACCACGCCGATAGCTTAGTCGCCGTCCTCAACAAGCTCGCTGATGCTCTAGGGAGGATCGCCGACAAGTTATAACCAGGAAGAAGGCGAATCGTAATACGTTTTTTTGTACATAAAAACCGAGTACTACGATGCAGGTTCGAACCAATAGATGGTAGCTGAAAAAGTTGGAAATTTATGGATCAAACCTTGATTCATTTTATTTGTCTCTCAAGGATATATTTGCATTTCCCCCCCTACATTATTCATATTTTAGTTTCTGCCCTGTAGTGCCCATATACACAAATAAATAAGGTTTTTTTTTTTTTTTGGAATTTTGAAGATCCATATACAAAATCTCTATTTTTTCTTTTTCTGTAATACATATGAGATTATATGATTTTAATATATATATTTTTTACATTTTGAATTGCATGGCTTATAATATTGTATAGAGGAACATAAATTAGTCATTAATTTCTCTTTTTTTTTCTTTAGTTTTTTTCATAAGTTTGTTCAATATTACATGTTGGTAGTTAGAATGTTCTAATTTTTGGCTTTTAAGCTATTCGTATAATTGTCGGAATTGAATCGAATTGATCGGATTAATTAGAAATTGATAGTTGAATTGATATCATAAATCGGAGAACTAAACTAGTCAAAATTGATTAAATTGGTGAAAATTGGTCGAATTGGGAAAATAAAATTATTTGAATTGAATTTAAGCAAATTTAAATATTTAATTGTTTATAAAACAAATGTTTATTTTTATATTATATTTTTATTAATTTTTCTTAATTTTTTCTTTCAAATTTCTTTATTTTTATGAATTTCCTAGATTTTTTTTTTTGGTAATGGTTGAAATAATTATTCAATTGGTTAAATTAAGAAATAGTGATCTGATAGGTTTAATTGTTGGTCTGATTCTTACAACATTAGTAATTCATAATTTTAATGGAGTTTTTAATATATATTTAATTATTATTGAAAAATAATTTAAATTCGGTATAAACAAGCAATTTTAAAGCTAAATATAGAAATAAAATTTATTTATTTTTAGATAAACAAAATTAGTTAATTAAACTCAAAAGTAATTTTATTTTCATTTCGAATCCAACCTATTCGAGTTGAGTTCCTTAGTCCTTGAACCCGGTTCAATTACTTGTTTGGGCTCAAGCTTGTGGGAATTGCCAAATTCAAATTTAAAGATTAAGTTGTTTTTATATGGACTGAACCGGACCAACCCAATAATGAGAAATAAAAGTTATAACGGTTTGGTTCGGATCAATTTTAAAAATTTGCTATTAATGTGCAATGTTTCGATTTTTGTAAGACCAAATCGAAACCAAACCTAATATTGGTGTATTTTCTAGGGGTATAAATGAGACATAAGTACATGTAAGTTATTAGAGTTTGATTTGAAAAAAATTTGAACTCGATTTAGTAATTATTGGGACAAGCTCAAGCTATCGTTCAAGCTGAATTCTAGCTTAATAACATTCAACTCGAATGGCTTGCGAGCCTTATCAAACTTTTTATATTTTTATATTATTAGATTATGTTATTGTCCTCAATATATATTATCAACCCTAAATTTAATTATCGAGTTGAGTTTGAGTACAAAAGTTGATAAGTGAGCTTAACAGTGTTCAAGCTTGAGCTTAAAGATGTTCGATCAAGCTCAAGCCTAATTGAATCCAATCCAAACATGACGGGACTCAATTATATCCTAGTATGTCCCCATTTGTCAGAGACTAAACTGATAAATGCGTTCGATCTAATCTGTCAAAACTTTTATTTTAAAACTCTAGTTGAATCCAATCCAAACATTTTTTTTTTGTCCCTGTAACTACTATATGAGTTTGACTCTTTCAATCCCGTAATATTTTATTCGAAAATTAATTTAATTAAAATTTGAAAAATATTTTTATCTGAATATTAATAAAATTACTGTAGCACCCCAAACCCGGCCCAGAAGTTATGGCCGAATCCGGCATGCCACATAAAAAACGTTAAAAAAAAATCCATTCTAAGTCCAGAAAATCGTACTTAATGTTCAAAAGATTAATTCATTAAGGGTTAAAGTGAATGGAAGTCAGTGCACCGTAGGAAACCGGAAAAGAGGTGGTGAGTCCATCTGACCGCTATACCAAGCTCCTTCGGATCCAATCCTAGACATGCATATCGCCATTGCCACACCTTAACGTCATGGATATTTCTAGGAAACCGATTTGATTAAGTCATTTTAGGAAAAGTGATTAATTTTGGAAAATACTTTCATTGCGGAAGCTTTGCTTGTTGTCGTGTTATTTTGAAATCAACTGTTGTTTTTGAAAACGCCTAAAGCTATCCAGTTTCAACAGTTAAAATAAGTAATACCTATTTTAGTAATACATATTAAAACCATAAAAATAAATAAGCGGCCTTATTACATTTAAAAGCCCAAAACCTCAAACGTAATTAAAAGGATGTCCAGTTCACGTAAGAAAATCAAACTTTCGAACGGGTGGCCACTCCGAATTCCCTCACGACCCAAGCCCACTATGGTTGGGGATTTCTGCGTGGATGAAAATAAAAGGGTGAGTTTGGGGAAACTCGGTGTGTAAGGAAAACCCATTCAAAGTCCAAGTCACCAAGCCCATTGGGCCTAAGCCCATTCAGTAATAAGTGGTCTTGGGCCGAGCCCTTTTCAGATTATAATAAACGGGCCTTAGCCCTTATTCAGATAATGATGGCCCATAGGCCCATTTCAAAATACATGCAACATCAATAACATATGCAAGCCCATTTGGGTAATAGTGATATTGGGCCAAAGCCCTTTTCAGACATAATAAACGGGCCTTAGCCCTTATTCAGATAATGATGGCCCATAGGCCCATTTCAAAATACATGCAACATCAAGAACATATGCAAGCCCATTTGGGAGACTACTCAACCCACCAACCACTACACTCCACCCGCATTCAGCCATACACTCCATGTGGGATAGCTCAACCCACCCAAATTTAACACTCCACAATTGCAAAGATTGTCGCTCGATTATCGAAAGAATTGAGGCAAAGCCTCCAAGACGTGGACAAGCCACTTTCAAGACTTCCTCCGTCAATATCCCAATCCCATGCATCGATAATAACAACATGGCATGCAAGAAATAACAACAGTCAAACATGCATTTAAGTCAATTTAACCCTAGGGGTATTTCGATAATTTATCTCCTAGGGGTAAAACTGTAAATTTTCCACTTTTAAAGGTGTTTCAGCAATTTATCTATTTTAGGGTTTTTCATGCATATTCCTACTTTTCACGTACTAACAGAATCACGTACCGAGGGTTCTTACCGAATTGGGCCCGTTGGCCCATCATTCCAATTTTGGCCCATTAAGCCCAAAAATATCGAGGGCACAGAAATCATGCACTTTGCAGTCCAAATTTTGCAGCTTACCAAAAATATTAATCGATTTACCTTACGAGCATTCGCACACTCGCAAATCTACAAAATACCGGTTTTCGGCATTTCGGCTTTTCGGCTTTTGCCGATCTAGACTAAGAAAGAGGGTGTTAGTTACACACCTATTTGCGACGATATGCTGACGAGATCCATACACGAACCGCCTACAATTGGATTACTAACACGTTAATCTAACTATTCAAATACGAACTACGTATTAATCCCTTACAATATTCGGCCAACCACACCTACAGATCATAGTAAGCTTATAAGAAATCAATAAGCAACCCATTAACAAATTTTTGTCAATGTTTACCACATAATCATAATTTCACTGCAAGCTGTCTTCCTGAGCAACAGTCACTAAATCATTTATAACTGGAGCTACAAAACTCCAAATCAAGTTCCGTTAATTTTCCTTGAAAATAAACTCATATATCTTCTATCCATAAAATTTTCAGAATTTTTGGTTTATCCAATCAATACCAGATTTTTCTCAAAGTTTCCCATGTTTCACTGTTTGACTAATCTGACCACTCTTCATTACGAATCAAATTTCTCATTGTACAGAATTCAAAATATGTTCTCGTTTATTCCATTTGAAACTAGACTCATTAAGCTTTAATTACATAATTTATTAAGCTTCTAATTCATCTCCCACAATTTATGGTGATTTTCCAAAGTCACGTTACTGCTGCTGTCCCAAGCAGATTTGTTACCAAATCACTCTTTCATACACCTATCTTGCATGCATGTTATTTAAACATGTATATCACCAATCAATCATCACATATCTATGATTTTTACTTAAGCATAATCTCCATTTCATCATTTTAAAGCACAACATGTTAGCCGATTTTTCCCTTTAGCATCTAAGGCACATGCATGCTTATTTGTTTGGCTCAACTTCACCTATCTTCCATTTTTCATCAAAAGAACATCAAACAACAACCATTTCCTTCATTTTAATTCATGACTAAATGCTCACAACACAACTAAAAATCAAAATATGCTTCAAGAGTTAAGATAGAATCAAGAAGAACTCATGAACATCAAGATAGAAGCAAACTACCATGAACTTACCTTCAATTTTCTTCCCAAGTGACCGAACATTTAAGAGCTTTCTCCTCTCCTTTCTCTTCTCTAACTTTAGGCTAGGATGAACAAAGATGGACAAAACTTTGTTCTTTTCACCTTTTTCTTTTAATAAAACTTCATATTTCATCCATTTAATTCTTTAATACAAAAGACATGAATTTCTTATCATGAAACATTTACCTAAACCATTATCATGAAACATTTACCTAACCCATTATCATGGAATATTTACCTAATCCATTGTCATGAAACATTTACCTAACCCATTATCAATTTGTATCAATTTGTACCATAAATTATGGATATCAAGTGTACATTTTGTCTACAACAACATGATGGCTGGCCACTTCATGTAAAATGGGAGGTTTGTCATGCAAATCCTCCTATTTTGCACTCCTATTTATTTGGCCACTTCAATTTAATCTATAGCATTTTCAAACATTTTCACATAGGTCCTATTTCATAATTTCACCCCCTTTTTCTTATGGAACAAAAATTAACTAAAATTGTCGGGTTCTATCTTAAGCTTGGGCCTTCTAGAGGCCCACAAACATAATTAAACCTATGCCAACATTCACAGAATTCCCAAAAATTGGGGCGTTACAATTACTCTAGTTTAAGTTCAATTATATGCAGATTTTACTTAGATTTATTTTTGTTTAAATATCACTAATCCTGTTGACATTTTTTTCATTAAAGACCCATTAATTAAAAACATACATGAGCGATGAGTCTTGGTAATTTTCATTGTGAAAAATAAAATAGAATAAAATAAATAAAAATAAAGAACACATAAATTTTACGTGGAAACCCTTTCGGGAAAAAAACCACGGGCAGAGGAGAAGAAAATTCACTATGTCGAAAAATTTTTACTCAAATACAAGAGGAATAGACTATGTCTATTTATAGGCTTGCAAAGCCATATTCTAGTAGGATTGAAACACCTTATCCTAATCAATATAAAATAGATGGAGTTTAATAAGGTTTAAAAACCTTATTCTAAAATAAAATAAAAGAAGTCTAGTTCTATATGGATTTTACTTTTATTTTATTTTCCATCGTATTTTATTTAAATAAGAATTTTGGGTCACTTAATTCTAACAATCTCCACCTTGACACAAATTCTCAATGAACAAGTTCTTCATCGCGAACTTTCAATAAACAAGTTCTTCACCTCTTCCAAAAACCCCTTAAGGGTTTAACTTCAACAATGAACACCAACCAAGTCTAAGCAATGCTCAAACTTGGTTATAGGAAGTGACTTAGTCATCATATCTGCAGGATTTTCATGAGTGCTAATTTTGCTCACAACAATATCACCACGAGCAATAATATCACGAACAAAATGATACCGAATATCAATGTGTTTTGTTCTCTCATGAAACATTTGATCTTTTGTAAGAAAGATGGCACTGACCGTCACCCTTTGCAACAAGCCTTGCTTTATATCCGGGTTCTTCAACTCCCGAGTCCCTTTTTCTTTTTAAACACCCATTTACAACGAATGCCTTTTTACCTTTAGGAAGTTTTACAAGATCCCATGTTCGCTTTTTGTGGAGTGATTCCATCTCCTCTTGCATAGCAAACATCCACTTTTCTCGAGTCTTCACAACTAATCGCCTTAGAATAATTAAATGGCTCTTGATTCGCATCTATATCTTCACCACATTTAAAGCATAAGCAACTAGATCAACCTCGCATACTTCTTTGGAGGTTTAATTTCTCTTCTTGTCCTGTTTTTGGCGATAGAGTATTATGTGAAGAAGCAACTCTATTATCAATTTTTCTTGGCTTGAGGAGTTGATTCGATTAATCGATGCTCCACCGCTTTTGGTTTTCTTTATTGGAAGAGTCTTTAAGAGATAAGTTAGGTAGCATAGCGGTTTCATCAAAACAACATCTCGCTAATCACAACTTTTCTATTTTCAGACACCATAACTTATAGCCTTTTACACCACTTTATAACCAAGAAAACGCATTTAATGGATCTTGGTTCCAATTTTCCATTATCAACATGAGCATACGCAGACACCCAAAAATCTTTAAATCGTAATAATTAGCGGGATTACCGCACCATACCTCTTGTGGAGTATTTTCTCAATGGCAACGGATGGAGATCGGTTGATCAAAAACATGCAGAGAGGCTACTTCGCCCAAAATGACTTCGTAAGTTGGCATTTGACAACATACATCGAACCTTCTCCATGATCGCTCGTTCATTCGCTCGCAACGCCGCTTTCTTTGTGGAGTATGACGAATCGTCAAGTGTCTCATGATCCCTTCGACTTGCACAATCTATTAAACTCATCGAATGTAACTCTAAGCCATTGTCTATACGGAGGTATTTTATCTGCTTTTCCGTCTTTTTCAATCATAATTTTCCAAGACTTAAATGTGGAAAACACATCGCTTCGCTTCGGGAAGAACGCCCAAACTTTTCTCGGAAAAATCATCAATAAAGGTCAGCATATAATTAGCTCCACCTCTCGAAGGCACTCGGACGGCCCCCACGGATCGTAATGGATATACTCCAACGCTTCCTTCGTGTTATGGATTCCTCTAGTGAATCGAACTCTCTTTTGCTTCCCAAAACACAAAGTGCTCACGAAATTCGGTTTGCAAATTCCTTGCCCATTAAGAAGTCCTCTTTGCTTAATTTCGCCATGCCATTTTCACTCATATGCCCTAGGCGATATGCCAAAGTTTAGTAATATCATCATCGACAAGGAAGAGGAAGCGACAATGCATCACCAAGAATAAGAGAACCTCAGAAACATATAACTTGGCAATCTTTCTTTGCCCTTTCATCACAACAAGGACCCTTTGAAATCTTTAAAACCCCACTTTCATTGTGTATCTGCACTTTTGAATCAAGAGTACTCAACGAAATTAAATTTCTTTTCAATTCGAACATGCCGCACGTCACTAAGTGTTCGACAACTCCATCAAACATCTTAACTTTAATTGTTCCAACACCGTGATTTTACATGAAGCATTATTTCCCATCAAAACAACACCTTCAGACATTGTTTCATAAGTTGTAAACCAATCCCGATTGGGACTCATGTGGAAGGTGCACTGAATCAAGTATCCACTCTCGCTTACTTTAGAATCATTGATGAAGCAACTAGAAGTTCACCATCGCGTAGTCTTCTACAACATCACTTCACCGAATTTTTCGTTGTTTTCCTTTTGATTCGCACCTCCCTTTTAATCTTATTTTGTAGCTTATAGCACTCAGTTTAATGTGCCCTTTCTTCTTGCGAAGTTGCAAGTTTTACCTCTGCTTGAAGATTTCGATCTACCCTTAGATTTACCACGAGGATTCCGTTCTCGTGTTCTACCACGATCATCATCAACATTCCGGTCTTGTCTCCCACGAACAATGAGACCCTCTCCCCGAGAGTTGGGTTTAACCACAAGATGCTTCATCTTATCATACGAGGTTAAAGAATCATAAACCTCATCAATCGTGAGAGACTCGCGGCTATATAAAATCGTGTCTCTAAAGGTTGAATAAGACGGGGCAACGAACAAAGTAGAATCAACCCTAGATCTTCCTTATCATCTTGAACCTCCATGGCCTCCAAGTTTGAGAGAATTTCTTTAAACACCGTTAAGTGTTCGGTACGACGCACCTTCCTCCAAACGATGAGCATAAAGACGCCGCTTCATATGCAACTTGCTTGTTAGAGTTTTCGACATACATATTTGTTCTAGCCTCTTCCATAATGCAATGGTAGTTTCTCTTTCATCACATCCCGCAAAATTTCGTTGGACAAATGCGAGATGTAATTGTGTTAATGCCTTTCGATCCTTACGCTTTTTCTCTTCATCTGTTAATGTCGAAGGCATCTTATCTATCCTAGCAGGGCATCCTCTAGATCCATCGTGCAAGAAGCGCTTGCATCTTAATTTGCCACAACGCAACTCGGTGTTGCGATCCAACAATGAATTTCATACTTCAAAGACGCCATTACCGTGATCGAGATGAATAACCCTAAGCTCGATACCAATTTGTGAAAAATAAAATAGAATAAAATAAATAAAAATAAAGAACACATAAATTTTACGTGAAACCCTTTCGGAAAAAAACCACGGCAGAGGAGAAGAAAATTCACTATGTCGAAAAATTTTTACTCAAATACAAGAGGAATAGACTATGTCTATTTATAGGCTTGCAAAGCCATATTCTAGTAGGATTGAAACACCTTATCCTAATCAATATAAAATAGATGGAGTTTAATAAGGTTTAAAACCTTATTCTAAAATAAAATAAAAGAAGTCTAGTTCTATATGGATTTTACTTTTATTTTATTTTCCATCGTATTTTATTTAAATAAGAATTTTGGGTCACTTAATTCTAACATTCATAATAACTGTGGCCAGCATCTACTCCATTAATGGGTCTACAGAATGTGAAAAATTAGTTACTGAACTCGCTCTGGTAAATATATTAAGAAATAAAAAAAATCTCCTCTGATAATATAAGTATTTTAATGCTTGCAAAATTATCCACTTTTAATTTACAAGATATATTTTTATGAAAAAAATTATTTATTTAAATAATAAAAGTTTTTATATTTTGTAGCCGAGTCTAACTGAGTTCAAATTTTAAACAGTTTAAGCTCAATACAAAGTTCACTGTTCGAAATTCGATTCTACCTCTACTAAATATTATTATTTAAGCTCAAATTCGACTCAAAATAAAATCAAATTATTTGAATTTAGTTTAACTTAGCTCATGTAAACCTCGATTTCAAGTTCAAGCTTGTCTTGAATGCAATTTTTGGTTAAAATTGTAATTTAACATCAAAAGATCAATAATATATACACAAAAAAAAATTTAGGCCCTTGCCTACCGCTAGGTAAGTCACGGCCAAATGGTAAATTTTTTATTTAATCCCTCAAATAAATTAAAACATTTATTTTAAGATTTTTCAACATCGGGTTAAATGGAAGAAATTTATATTTTTAGTCTCTTTAAAAAATCAATAATTTAATTTAAACCCTTTACACATGATTTTTTTTTTAATCTTTGCCTTTTCTGAAATTTTAAAATTTTATCTTGATTTTCTGGATAAAATTATTAAGTTAACTCTTATTTGTAAATTATTCAAACTCAATTTGCTCGATATTTTAAACTGCTATAATTAAAATTTTACTCGAAAATAATTTAATCAAATTTTAATTTCTTTTTTAAATCAAACTTGAATAATTTACGAGTTTTTTTTTTCGGTAATTGGATTAATTTAAAGCCAAGGTGTTGAAAAAGTAAGACATTGTCTTTGCTTTGCTTATTGCAGATAAGGTTGCCCCTGTCTCTTTGTCGGACCTTTTCTCATTCCCCTTTTTTCTTTCGTTCCTAATATCTTTTGACAATGAACAACTCATTTTAAATAAAGGTTTAAATCTACTCTAAGTCTGTATATTTTATATATTTGGAATTTAGTCCTTCTACTTTAAGGATATAAATGAGACATTTATGCTTACAAGCTATTCGAGTTCAATTTGGAAAAAATCAAATTCGATTTAGTAATTATCTAACCAAGATCAAGCAATCGGTTGAGCTGCAAATTTGAGCTTAGTAACAATGGCACTTGAGCCTTATCGAGCTTTTCATATTCTTATATTATTAAATTACATATTACCCTTAATATATATTATTAACCCTAAGCTTAATTATCGAGTTGTGTTCAAGCTTGAGTACAAATTTGGTAAACAAGCTTAATTGAGCTCAAGCTCCAGTAGTTTGATTATATTTCAAGCTTGACAATATTTGGGCTCACCCTGGTCTCGGTTACACCCCTACTCTATTTTTTGGATTTAAAAGTCTAATAAATAAATGATAAAATTCTTTTGTTAAATTCGAGTCCAAGACAACATAATTTATTTTAGTATATGGATACTAAATGAGTATTTTATTATTTAAAGATGTCACACTAATGAATTTAACAAAATAATTTGAATGATTTTAAAATTAGAGTTGGAATTTTAAATATGAAAAATAGGACTAAATTCTGAAAATAAAAGTAAATGGACTAAATTCTAAATATATAAACAATACATGGACTTTAAGCACATTTTGTCTTAAATAAATTTTTTTGTCATTTTCTTGGTATATTGTCTCTAGTCCTTTTGGAGATTAGGAGGTTTGGTTCACTTGATGTAAGATTATATCCCGTAATCTTATATTTTGTACTAAAATTACCTTAATTGGATTCAAAATATTTTTATTACCCGTAATTTAATCTTACATTCCTCAAATAATATCAAGATGCTATAATATAGAATATAATCCCAATATCACTCATTCCTTAGATTATCTCGAATTATAAATTGAATCAAATTTTAAATAAATTTACTATTTTTTATTTTAATTAAATTATCTTTTTTACCAAAACAGAATTTAAGTCTAGTTTAAATATATATATATATTTAAATAGTGGATTAGTAGATATCATATTTATTTTAAGGCTTTATTTATTAGTATATTAATTATATTTACATTGCCAACAATTTTTAGCTTAGTGACAAAAGTATTATGTCGTAGCTATGAGAGTTTAGAATTAATCCAAAGCAATCCGTTCTCCACCCCCAATTATAAAATATTAATTATAAATTATGGTTGGTGATGCAAACTTTTTTATGAATTACTATAATTATGATTTATAAATTTAGTTAAACATAATATATCTAGTCATTAGTATATAAATTGTAATAAAACAATAATTATCATAACTTATGTAATTGAGGCTAAAAAATATTTTTTTAATGAAAAATAATTGGCATTTATTAAATGTGGAATAGTTCAGTATACCATAGTTCCTCCCCAACTCTTGAATAAGAGAATAATACGTTTCAGCGCATTTGAACCTATGTCGTATTGCATTGGCAACAATGTTGACACTAATCGAGTTAAAATTCGATCAACAAAATTTATTTCTTAAATGAACTAAGCCAGTTAAAAACCAAATTCTACAAAGGTAATTTAGTAAAATGTCACATTATCTTGAATCGGTAATCTCACATTCCCAATAGTATCAAGATTCTGAAATATAAAGGGAAATTTCCGTACCAATTATTTATTATGTAATTTTATATTCCCTTAATAACACAACATTTTTTTTTACAATTTACCCTAATTTTTAATTACTTTATTTCATTTTATTAGACCAAAAATCATTTTGAATTAGGAATATACACTTTTTTTCTAATTTCACAAGTACAATTAATTATTTTAGAAAAATATGTACATTTTAGAGACATGCTATTTTGCTAAATTTATTGTAAAATTTTATAAAGTCATCTTTGGTAAAAGAACAATTTATGTACTAAAAACGTCTATATGTTAAAAAAAAGAACAAAATTTATAATATGACAATTTAGTAAAATGTGCTCTCTTATAATATTATATTCGGTCAACCAAATAACTTACATTTAGTCCAAATGAATAAAAACGGTAACATAACATGCCTGGTAATGTGTAATTTTGCATTTTGATAATCTTATTACTAAAAATAATCTTATATCCTGTGAACCAATGTTCATAATTCTTTTTATTAAGGGAGCTAGAGATAAAAATGTAAACAAATAAGAGACCAAAAATTTTATATTAAAAAGCTTAAATTGAATTACTAATTCACTAGAGGGATTAAAAGTGTAATTGTATCCTTTTATCTAACGGGACCAAATACCATTCATGCCCCCTTTGGATCAGCGCCTAAAGTTCGCGTTAGTGTTTTTGTGCCATACTTGGGTTGATAATGTTATATATTTTGTATAAAAAAATGTTATATATTTAGGTGTTGGGTTAATATAATTTTTAGTTCCCGAATTTGGTAATTAAGTTCATTTTGGTACTGATATTTTTTTGGGTCCATTTCGACCCATGAAGTTGGCAGCTGGGTTGACTTCAATATCTAAACTTAGATTTCGTAAAAGTACAATGGCATGACACTTTTGATATTTGTACCACATTAGTACCTCGAAAATAAATATATATAATCTAAAAAATTTTAAAATAATAATTTTTCAAGTATTAAGTGATAACGTGGCATAATATTAGCACAATTTTACATGATACAGTTTTAGGGACCAAAGGTGGACTTAATTACCAAGTTCATATACCAAAATGGGCAAAAAAAAAAAATACATGTACCAAAATGAATCTAAGTGTAAAATTTAGAAGTCAAAAATTACATTAACCCTTAAGTATTTGTGTCAATTTATCCTTAAAATGTCCAAATCTAATACATGTTTAGTTATTTATTAGTGGTTTTAAGGTTAAAAATTTAGGGTTTAAATCAAAACGAACAGTGATGTATATTTAAAGATTTCATTACAATGGGATCATTTGGAGTATTTTTAAATCAACGATTGAAATAAAAAGAGAGAGCAAAAAACAACAATTCACCGTTGATCATGTTATGTAAGTTTTTTCATTGAGAAACGCGAGTTTACCTTTAAACCAAATCAACTGATTTCAACACCAAAAAAGAAGAGAAATTGATTTTCAGTAAAAAATAATGTATTTGATAATTGATTTAACAAATTTTGAGTCACTAGCACAATTTCCTAATTTCTAACGTTACTTAATCAAATAATTACAATCATCCTATTTTCATCTTTTAACCACAATCATTGATTTAAAAAGAATTCCGCTATAATTAGATGTTACGTTAAATAATAACATTATCATGAATTGGATGAAATTTTAGTGATTTTTTTTGAATAAAAGTTACAATTATTTATTAATGAAAACGACAGCGCATCATATAAAGACACAGATAGACTATAAGTAAAACACCAAAGAAAATTCTAAATAAAAAAAAGATACAGCTACTACCTCCTACCCACAACCAAAGTAAAATATCGAAAGAAAACCCAGCCACCTCTGTTGAGCCCCATTCCTGTAAATCAATGAAACCTTTGAAATGCCCAGCTCCAGAATAAGAGAAATCTTGCCGTCACACTCGGCAGTAGACGAGATAGAGCAACGCATCCAACGAAACACCACCCTTGGTTGCCAGTCACACCATTACTAATTGTCCAAATCTGAAGTTGTGGAGAAATTATCCGTCCATCAGGGAATTAACAATTTGGCTTCCCAAATTAACATGCTGATATCAGATCTACCTATGATTTTTTTAATGTTCTATTTGTTATATTTTATTTAATTTTTTCTTAAGTTTTAATTTGTATAAATTAAATAAAACTTTTTTTTTTTACTATTTTGTCTGAACATGTCTCATGCGTCCACAAGTATATGCAATAAATTTTAAAATTTCCACGTCAGGTTAAACTACTATTAATCCAATAGTTCCACGTCATTAATTTTATCAACCTACTTTAAATTTAATAGTACAGGTTTTAAGTGCTCCGATTGATTATAGATGGACCAATCTGCTTACTTTTTAATAGTATAGGGACCCAAATGTACTTTTATAGTCGCTAATGCATATATTTAGGTTCAATTGTACTTTACATCTTTAAATTGCGGCTTGTATTTTAAAACAATCGTTGAATTTTGAAACGTTTTAATTGAATTTTTTAAAGTATTAATATCGTCTAAATCATGTCTTTTTATCTTTTATACTTCCGTTTTGACGTTAAATGTCGATTCAGATATAATGTAAATCAAAATTTAAGTCTATATTAAATTTTTCAGTAAAAAGACACATAGAGATAATATCAGTAAAATTTATAAAGGTTAATTTTTAACATATCATATCTAAATCGTTCAATATGATAGATTTACGTGTGTTTAAAATTTGATTTATGTATTTTAAATATGCTCAACTTCAAATCCGAGCTAGTATTAACACTGAGACTAGTGGATGGAATTAATTGATATGATATTTATATTTTCAAGGACTTAATTAAAATATTTTGAAATTTGTAGACAAATTTAAAATAAAATCTAATTTAAGGATTTTGATGGAATTAAGCATATATATATATACATATATAAGAATTAAAAAGAAAGTAAAACAATTAAGGGAAAATGGAGAGAATAAAACGAAATATTGTTTACAATTTTTAGAATTATTTAAGTTTCAATAAAATTTAATATGAATTATTTTTACCGTGTTAGATTCAAGTTGCTCATATACGCTTTTAAGAATTTGATCTAATTGGTATTTAAATCAAATTAGAATTTCGGTAATAGTTTAATAATCTCTAGTGGAAGTAACTAATGATGTTTGAATTGGGAATTGATCGAGGTATTGATTCGAAGAATGATATTGAAACGGTATGGGTCAATTGAATCAACTAAAAAAATAAATTGAACCAATTTTTATTTTTTAATTTAATTGGTCGAACCGGTCGAATTGATGAATTGGTAGATTGACTAGTTTAACTATATGTTGGGTTCTAAAAACAATGGAATTAACTAAGATTATAGCATGGTTTTTATATCAGGAGAAAAATGAGATGACATTTTTAAAAGGTTAAAATATGTATCAAGTTTTTTTGTGCTTGTTGTATATTTAGAATTTAGTCCTTTACTTTTATTTTAATTTTTAATTTTTGAATTTAAAAATGTAGTTCAATTGTTAAAACCATTAAAATTATTCTATTTAGTAACGGAATAAGTTTTAACGAGATTAACAATTGGACTTCAATTTTGAAATTAGAAAAGTAAAAGTAAAATAAGAAGGAAGGACTAATCTTCAAATGTATGAAGAGTGTAGGGACTTGGATCAGATTTTAACCTTTTTCTAAAACTCATGTTTTCTTTCTCACTTTACCTTTTTTTTCTGCCTTTTCTGGTTTCTGGGTTTGTTTTTTTCTTGCCCGCTTTGAAACAAAATAGAAAAGTGAAAAAAAAAAAAAACTAAAAATTCTACAGTAAACAAACTTTATGCAAAAATAAATTAATTTTTTTTTCTTCTTTAACTTAAACACCAGAAAATCCATGAAATTCGAGCTGAATTTCTTTGAAAGCTGATTATTCTTCGTTAATTAAGCTCTTCAAGTAAATTCGTCTTTTTTAATTTTTTCAAAAATCTTTTGTGGAGGTTTAAATCGAGCTGAAAAAGAGATCTCGTGAGTTTTTTTTTTTTATTCATACGAAGGATCGAACATCATCAGTGTGATGGTAACTAAGATTCATCGTAAAGAGAACAAAGAATCGTCGCTTCCACAATGCATTTCGCTAAGCTCGATGACTCTCCCATGTTCCGCAAGCAGGTTCACTCTCTTTTCGCTTGCTTAGTGCTTGGTGTTCGAGGTTTAATTTTTTAGCTTTATTATTTCGGGTTGCGTAATTTGATTGCCGTTTTAGTGAACTTTAGTGCTCCTTTTTTTTTGCATTCTGCTGTTAAAGGGTAAAATAAGAAGAAGAAAATAAGTAAACAAGCGTTTGGCTGCTTTAGAAAATTTAGATATTTAGCTTGATGATGAATAGATATTAATTTGTGGCTTTTAGGGACTGATTGATGATGGTTTGTATTATTAGGTACTATAGGTTTTCAATTATCAGATGGCTTCTTATGCTTTTTAATTTAGAGTTAATTAAGATCCTTTTATGATATATTCCTGGTGAACTTTTTATCATGACTATGTTTATCAAGTGCCAATCCTACATCTAAATTTGTCTTGGTAAAATGCTGATTGTAATGGGATGGAGTATCTAATTTTGCTTTTAAGACATTGTTTTCCTTTACTATTAACATGGTTATGGTGAGGACATCTTCGAACTGTTGTTTCTCTTGGATTTTGAGCTGTTGTTATGCCTACGAAGATCATAGTTTGGTTAGCTTCTCTGATTTTTATGAGAAATGGATGTTGTTTCCATGCTTCCAATTCATTAGTGATTGTCTTTTTCGCCTTTATTTTGATTTTAGGTTTCAGAGTAAGTTATTCGATCTCTTGTCATGTTTATTTTGTTTTCTACACATGCTGATAATAGAACCTTGTCAGAAAATGCATCTGTTTAGTTACTTATGGATCATATATTGGTAATTCATTTGTTTTGTTTGGTGAGACAGATACAATGCATGGAGGAAAGCGCGGAGTTGTTACGGGAGAGAAGCTTAAGGTTTTTTAAAGGATGTCGAAAATACACGTATGTTTAGATCATCAAATTTTATCCGTGTATCTTTTGTTTTCAGTAAGCAAGATCTCTTTTTGCCTTATGAACTGATATGTATGAGAATGTGACATGGCCAAGCTAAGATTTCTAATCTAAATAAAGAAATAGCCCAGTATGTCTTTCACAAATGCGCTAAGTATTGGTTTATGTTTGTTTATTTATGCCTCTTGAACATAAAGGATGTCAATTGTGTAAATTAATTGTCATAACCTATTCTTGTTCCTACATTTCTGCTGTTTTGAGGAAGTCTCATATGTTAAAAACGTTCCTCGTACATGCTGGTCAAGCATCTGATACAAAAACCTAATGCAGCCTTGCATTCAAAGAAAAACTGACATTTTTGTATGCATTATTATTTTTGGTACTTCACCCTTCAACTAATTGATGGAAATCTGTGTTAAGTCGACACTTTCGTTTACTTGAGGATGCTGATACAAATATTTTCCATTTCTGTAAAACTAGTTACATAATTGTAGCCCTCAACTGGAATAGACTTTTTATTCTTTTTCTTCTTGGGTTTTGTCCTTGGAAGAGGGAAGGAGGTGCTGTGGGGTTGCCACTGCTTGCTATTGGAGCCATAAGTTTCTGAAATATTCATTTGCATGTTTTTTTTTCTGATTGCAGTGAAGGACTTGGGGAGGGATATGATGGGGACATCGCCTTTGCAAATGCCCTTGAAATGTTTGGTGGGGGCCATAATGACAATATTAGTGTGGCTTTTGGAGGTATGTATTTGCTCAATCTTTGTGCGAAAGTTGTTTATTGGAATTGCTTGAATGTTGGTTGATACTTGATGCATACGCACCTTGAAGTGATTGGGCAGTCTTTAGTGGTAGTCGCTTCACTGTTGTTGCTGTAATGCTTCCGGTTGTAATATTTGTTGGGTTGATCCCCATAAGATGTCCAAAAGCCTCCTTATTACTTTGTCATTTTGTTCTTTTGTTCAAGCATCACATGAAGATTTATTCTGGTGCAATGATTTTTATGGCATCATAGCAATAATTGTACCCTTTTTTTCCCACTTCTTTAGGGCCTGTTATGACCAAGTTTACCATAGCGTTGAGAGAAATTGGGACATACAAGGAAATTCTTCGATCCCAGGTAAATTTCTGAAGTATCTTCTGAGCATGAATACCAAATTTACGAAAGTGAGGATATGAAAATGACTGATCTTGGATAATTCAATTATTTGACACTCTCGAACTGCTGCTACAAGAATAGTCACTGAAAGACTGATTCATATTTTAGAAATTTCAGTCATAAATGAATATTTTTGTTTGTTATTTTCTTACTGGCTATCTAAAATTGCAGTGCACAATCTTAAAAACTGATCTCTTGTCATTTTTAGATCTCTCTTTTGAACATTGTGAGAATGTAAATGTTATAAATATATTAAACTTCAACACTGTATATAGTTTATTGTTCAATCATATTGATTTAAAATAGTGTTGAAAATAGCAAACTGCTTTCTTTTCTTTCTCAGGTTGAAACCGAGCTAAATGAAAGATTAGTGCAGTTTGTTGATACTGATTTACTTGAGGTCAAGGTAACCCCTGGTTCTTCTTGCTTTTGAGATTTAAGCAGCCCTATAAATTTGGGAGGATGTGGAACTAAGTTAAAGTTGGCAACCAAATTAACTCTTGCTAGAAAAATAGGTTGATATTTTTTGCTCTGATATAGGTTCATCTGAGGTTTAGTAATATGTGCATAGTTATACATCATCTATTTTATTTGATTAACTGTTGGTTTTAAAAATCTTATCTTAGTGCAGGAAGCACGTAAGCGCTTCGACAAGGCTAGTCTCATTTATGA
Organism: Gossypium arboreum; assembly: GCF_025698485.1. Lineage (NCBI taxonomy): Eukaryota > Viridiplantae > Streptophyta > Magnoliopsida > Malvales > Malvaceae > Gossypium > Gossypium arboreum. The sequence goes on along the minus strand of NC_069070.1, from coordinate 121,728,040 downwards.
CCAGGTGCTTTAGATGCTTTTTTTGCTAGTGTGGTTTGTTGGCATGATTTAATGTTTCTTGAATGTGATATTATAGGTCTTAAGTTGGTCTAAAATCATATTCATAGCTATATATTGCCAATTTGAATAATCTTACAGGCTCGGGAAAAGTTTCTTTCACTGAGGAAAAGTACGAAGAGTGATATTGTCAATGTTTTGGAAGAGGTATATTGCAAAATGGCTTGATAGTTTCTATTTTCTTGTATCTGACATTCTTACCTATGTATCTATCATATTGATGGAAAGTCCCTAAGTACTCTGACATTGTTGGAGTTATTCTAGGAACTTCATAATGCGAGGTCAACATTTGAGCAAGCTCGTTTCAATCTAGTGAGTGAATTGCTTGCTGATCATTTTCTAAATTGATGTTGCTGTGATAGTTCAGAATGTTCAAGATATGTAATGAGAGCACTGTGGTTTATAATTACAGGTAACTGCTCTTTCAAATGTTGAAGCAAAAAAGAGATTTGAGTTTCTGGAAGCAGTCAGTGGGACTATGGATGCACATCGTCGTTACTTCAAACAGGTGATCACATGGCAGGACTTCTCAATTTCTTTCTCATGTTTCTATCACTTGCTTAGTGCATTTCTTCTTATTATAAGTTTTGTTCATTTGTAGGGTTATGAATTATTGCATCAAATGGAGCCATATATTAATCAGGTTTGTTATCAATTATCATACAAGTTTTCTCTAGACTAAGACAAATATCTCTACATCTTCTCTAGCTTAGCTTTCTTTCCTTCATCCACTTCATTTCCTCAAAAGAGAAGAAAAATAATATCCTATACCAAATATTATTTGATAGATTAATCATAGCAGGTTATTAAATGCAAGCAAACCATAGCAGGGAAAAAAGTTGTATCTTGTCCTTTTTGATTATACCTACATCCGTGGATTCACTATACTATTGATTGTGTGCTCATTGTTGAAATACAAGTCCTGCAGGTCTTGACTTATGCACGACAATCAAGAGAAAGATCAAACTATGAGCAGGCAGCTTTAAATGAAAGAATGCAGGAGTACAAAAGGCAGGTTGCCAGAGAGAGTAGATGGTCTTCTAATGGTTCTCCTAACGGAGATGGTATACAAGCAATAGGTAGAAGTTCACATAAAATGATAGAGGCAGTTATGCAGTCTGCTGCAAAGGGAAAGGTTTAAAGAAGCTTTTTATCTCAGAGCTCTGTTTGTGAGATTGTATTAGTCCCATCAATCTGCTTCTAAAACTAAAAAATACTCCTCCAGGTTCAAACTATTCGACAAGGCTATCTCTCAAAACGTTCGTCAAACTTAAGAGGAGACTGGAAAAGAAGATTTTTTGTCCTTGATAGCCGAGGAATGTTGTATTACTACCGCAAGCAGATTAGTAAATCATCTGTAAGAATCTTCCTGTTCTGCCCTTTGGAAAAAATATTGAGAACCAGGGTTTGAAGTTCATTCTATGATCAATGCTCTTTTCTGCTCTTATAATTGTTCATCTATTGTTAGGGGTCTGGCAGCCACCTTTCCGGTCAGAGAAATAACTCTGATCTTGGATCTGGATTATTGGGTCGGTGGCTTTCTTCTCATAATCATGGTGGCATACATGATGAAAAATCTGTTGCCCATCACACTGTGAACCTGCTTACATCAACTATTAAAGTTGATGCTGACCAGTCAGATTTGAGATTTTGTTTTAGGATAATTTCTCCAACAAAGAATTACACTTTGCAGGTATGACTTATGCGTGGGCTGTAGTTCTTATAGGGGTTAATATATGTATACACACAAATCGTTTCTGGGATCAACCTATTGACAAATCATTATGCCAAAAATGTTACACTTGTGTAGGATTGAGGGTTATTATTTGGCAATTGATCCTCAATAATGTTTGATTGTGCTTGTCAGTGCAGGCAGAGAGTGCACTAGATCAGATGGATTGGATTGAGAAAATAACTGGGGTTATTGCTTCATTACTTAATTCTCAGGCTCCTGAGAGGGTAATTATTAAAGATGTAGCATGAGTTTCAAGTATCAATTTCCTTATCATTATATTGACAATTATATTCCAATACTGTTTCAGTGTCTTTCTTCTAGTCCCATGGGAAGTGGTCATCATCGATCTACCAGTGAGAGTTCGTTTGAAAGTTCTGATTTTGATCATACTGCTGGCGAAGAATATACCTCTGAGAGAAACCTTGTTAATGCACATAATGAACACCAATCAAAAGCTTCACAACATCTAAGGTCCTCTATAAAAATCGAAAAGCCAATTGATGTACTGCGAAGAGTATGCGGCAATGATAAATGTGCAGATTGTGGTGCCCCTGAACCCGATTGGGCATCTTTGAATCTGGGTGTTCTTGTTTGTATTGAATGTTCCGGTGTTCACCGTAATCTTGGTGTTCACATATCAAAGGTAAATTTAATAAATTATATATATTACCTTTTTTCTGCATTCCTTATTGAGAATCCTGCATTGCTAAAACTAAAGTATTTCATTTATCGATTGTTCTTTCTCTTGATTTTCTTACGTTTAATCAGTCAATGGTTCAGAGTAATGAAGGAGTAGCTTGATCTTGCTTGTTGGAGTTTGTATTAGTTGTTTCCGTAGACAAAATGTTTTCTACTGAAATGAACTCTTTACTCTGGAAAAAAAAAAATCACTCGGTAATGGTACCAATCTTGCCTCATCATTTATGTAACTCTTAATTTTCTGTTGGTTAATATTTCAGGTTCGATCACTTACTCTCGATGTAAAAGTATGGGAGCCCTCTGTTATAGGTTTGTTTCAATCTCTCGGCAATACCTTTGCTAACTCAGTTTGGGAGGAATTTTTGCAGTCAAGAAGTGCTCTCCATGTTGATCTCACCCTTGCGGGGTAAATATATATATTTTAATTTATATATGTTTAAAATAAGATATTTCCAGTAATATAAAACCGAACTTGATTCTTTTGCTGCTTGTTACTAACGCTTGTTATTCCGGTGATGAAGCTTTTACAAGTCTGATAAACTGCAGTTGCTTCTTACGGGCAAGCCTTGTCATACTGATTCTATATCTGCAAAGGAGAAGTTCATTCATGCAAAGGTTAAGCATTTCCCATGTATTCTATTCTTTACATTATTATTATTTTAGATAGTTGCGTAAGATGATCTTTTATTTATTTTTATTTTTATTTTTTAATTATGATGATTCTGAAAGTCCGACAATATTTTCAAAATATATACATAGATTTCTAACAATTTACAATTATTCAACTAGCATAAACTTGACGGAAATTTCTGTTTTCTTTTGATCGCAGTACGCGGAAAAGCTTTTCGTCCGCAGGCCTAAAGACAAGCAACATCCTAATCCCGTGGCACAACAGATTTGGGAGGGCGTTCGTGCCAATGACAAGAAGGCTGTATACCGTTATATTGTTAGTTGTGAAGCAGATATAAATGCAGTGTACGAACAATCTCCCGGGCCTTCATTAACCCTTGCCAAAGCGCTGCTACTGCAAGAACATGCGAATGCTGATAACAGCTCCAGTTACATAACAGCAGATTCATCTGATAGATCCTCTGCTAGCTCATTCAACTTGTTGGGAACCAGTGAGAGCCAAATCTCAGACGATTTAGATGGTTGCACCCTACTTCACCTTGCCTGTGAAACTGCAGACATTGGCATGCTTGAACTTCTATTACAATATGGAGCAAATATAAATGCAATGGATTCAAGAAGTCAAACGCCACTTCATCGATGTATTCACCGAGGCAAAACGGCATTTGCTAAATTACTACTTACCAGGTGATTTACTCATCTTTGCTACATTGTGTTTATATCTGCATTGTTTTCATGCCTTTGATCTGCATACCATATACAACAGTAAAAGTATCATCGAGATGCCTGTACTAGATGTCAAATTGCATTTTGCCTTTACTCAAAAATGGGTAAAGTAATCCTTGTATGTTAAATCAAAGAGCAAACTAGTTAGTTTGTTAAAAATTTCATTAGTTTCTACTGTTAAAAACTAATTCCTATACGTCAGCATGAGGTAGATGTGGCATGCCACGTGTCACTATCCGAATATTTTATCAGCCACGTAAATTTTAAAACGTATAAATGAATGAAATTTTTAATAGAGAACCAATTTGATCTTTTGATCTAACGAATAGGACTAATTTGCCTATTTTTTAAGTAGAAGAGTTAAAATGCAATCTGACTTCTAGTACAGAGACTTCTATGGTACTTTTACCCGTATACATCGTATCCACCGTATTTGGAATGTCATGACAATTTATGTGGTTTTTGCAGGGGAGCAGATGCACGTGCGATAAATAGGGAAGGGAAAACCCCTCTTGAACTTGCAGTAGAATCTAATATCAGTGACAGTGAGGTCCTTGCTTTATTAGCAGACGCCAACCGGTAAATTCCACAAAAAAAAGCAAGTAAGTACGACTCGAACCTGAAGTGTGGAATTTGAAAATCGTATTCGTTTTTTTTTTGTGTGTGTGTAATTTACTAAATGTATGGATGTCAGTAGTGTTTGGTTTGATGAGGGATTTTAGAGGAGAGTGAAAATGGAATGTGGTAAAGGCAATGGCATGCAATGTGTTTGGTGTTTGTTAGTTTTGTTCCTTTTCATGGTGGGAGCTGTTGAGTTGAGGATTAGATTTTAGGGCAATTCTGTGTTCTTACATTTGTTTTATTCAGATGCTTTGTTCTGCTTTCTATATATATATATATATATCTGTCGAATAACTTCTCGTATTCGGTAGTCACATTGATCTTGATTAGATTCCAAATTGGGAGTAAGTTGGATCCCCAAGTCGGAGAGCATCTCCGATTAAATAATTACAACTCGATGTTGTTTAAATCAGGTCGGGAACTGATCGGAGCATTGATCTTGAAATAGGGGTTAGACCAGTTAAATCGGGTTAAAAAATTGTTTGAATCAGTTTTCTTTAATTTTTAATAATTATTTTTCTTTATTTTTATAATTTATTTAATTAAATTGGTTGAACCTAATTGAATTTATTAAATTACTTATTTAATATTATTAATAAATTTCTTCTCCTTATAAATTTATCTTTATTTGTTTTTTGGTGTTTGGTTAATTTGTGATACCAAATTCAATCAAAAATTTAAGTTAGTATAAATAAATGAATAAATAAATTTATCTTTCATCTCTGTTTTACCTAATCATATTCAATTAACTAATCACTATATTCAATTTAAAAAAAAAGCTTTTTGATATAATTCCATTTTATTAAAATAAAACTATCATGTATAAACAAGTTGGTACAAAAACAAGTATTGAGCTATACAAAAACCTGAACCAGTGGATCTACTCAAATTTCATTTTTAAGTTAAAAATTGCTTCAAGTCCTTGTACTTTTAGTCTTTAATTCCTTACTTTTATTCTAAGAAATTTAATTTCTTTGCTTTCCTTATTTAAAATTTCTTATTTAAAAATACAAGTTTAATTATTAATATTGTTAATTTTTTTAATAAATTTAGGTTCATTACAACATTATTCTTTTAGTTACATGATTGTGAAGTGAATATTTTTTTATTTCAAAATGTCACACCAACAAATTTAAAAAGAACTGTGCTAACGACTAGAACTAAATTTTAAAAATTTTAAAAATGGAGGGATTAAAATTTGAAAAATATAAGCACATGGACTAAATTCTAAATTTACGAAGAATAATGAACTTAAAGTATATTTTAATTTTGATCAAAATATGCCATAAGTCTCTATACTTCTTTTAAATTTAAAATTTAAAATTTAATGCTTATACTTTTATTTTAGAAATTTAGTTTTACTTTTCAAATTTCAAAATTTAAATTTAATTGTCAACATTATTTTTTTGTTAAATTAGTTGTGATATTTTGAAATAATAAAAATCTCCTTGATAATTGTATAACTAAAAATAGCATTATAATAAACTTAAATTTAATAATATTAATAATTCAATTTAAATTTTAAAATTTAAAAATAAAAGAATTAATCTCTACTAACTCAATTTCAATTTTTAAAAAGTATGGTAATTTATTACATTTTAACCCAACTACTCATAACTCCAAATCTCAAAATTAAAAAATAATAATAATAATAAAATAAACTTTTTAAGTGCATTGCAATTTACGGTCAACCGATGAAATCGTTTTTTTGCGTGAAGTAGGCGAAGCGACAAGCACGAAACAGGACGAAGTAGCAGACCGACTTTAGTAAAATAGTCGGCTCACTCACACCAATACGATTTCAAGCCCACAGGTCGCTATTCTCGCGATCACGTTGTTTTAATGCAATTTTCCCTTTAATTAACTTTTTTATTTATTTAATGGTCAAAATATTATTTTATCACGTATCCTAAATTTAATATCGTTAAGTTTAAGTATCGATTTAAATGACAGAAAAAAATTTAGAATACTAATCTTGAATGAAAAAATTATAAATACCAATATAAAAATAGATAAATTTAAATATTAATCTTATATTTAACTCTTAATTTAAATACAAATTACACGATTAAAATTAAGGCATGTCAGTCATAAAAACATTCCACCACGTGATTCCGGTGCTTCCATTTTAACAAATATTTTCATTCATTTTCTACCCACCTTTCCTCTCTTTTAATTGCGTTCACGCCACACTAATTAATATTAGATTATGAAAATAATTAATTGTGTATTAAATTTTTTATATGTTGAGGGTAAAGGAGTCGGTCGGAGTAGCGGTTTAGGAAAAAGTTTTAGATTGGTTGAGCTTGAATCGGTATAAATTGATTGAACTATTTTTACTTGTTTTATTATTATAAATTTTTAATGATTTATTGAATTAAAAATTTTGATTAAGGAGAGGCGACTTCTTTAAGTAGGGGCAAAATTAGAATTTTTTTTAAAGGGTGAAATTAAATTATAAATTTTTACGATAGAAAAATTATAATTTTATTATTTTGATAGGCTATATATTTATAATTATTAGATGATTAAATTAAAATTTTATATTTTTAAGGGCTAAACTGTAATTTTACATTTACTAATTTAAAATTTTAAAATTTTTAAAGGGGCCATATGAAAAAAATTCATTTTAGGGGGGTTGGGGCCCTTACTAGCCCAGTAGTTTTGCCACTTTCTTTTAGTGAAGTCTTCTAAGTATCGTTTGTCGTTTGCTAAAGTTGTCTCTCGACTTAATGAGTGCCAAAGTGATTAAAGTTATTTAAAGAGATAGTAGGTTCGAAAGAGAAAAAGTGCATCGTTGAATCACATAATTGCCTAACAAGGCTATAAAAGAGCATGGGTTCAACCCCTACCTAGCACAAATGTCCATATTTCCTTGGTAGGTGGTCATGCACCACACATGCGATCAGGTCCGATAAAATATTTTTCTCAGTTGAATTCGTCACCTTTTCAAGTAATTTCAAGCACTTGAACTCTCCTTACAGTCAAAAGATAAAACTTCAATTAAGAACAATACCAACCCGTTAAAAAGCCGATCGGAGGAGAGTTTTAGCTTTAATGATTGAGATGTAGGTTTAAAACACATTAATTGTATTTTAATTTGTTTATTAAAGTTGGATTTATTAATTATTGAGTATTTTATGAATGCAACACTTGATTATGATATGTTTTGATTATATAATTATAAATTATAATATTTTTAAAATCATAATTTGGTCCTCACTGACGTGGCACTTTGCCTAAAACCTGTCTACATACATCCTGGTTTCCTAACAACCCATTTATTTAGCAATTCCATTATATTATTAAAAAAATTAATTTTTATACTTTTCACATATTTAGAATTTAGTTTTTATTTTTATTTTAAATAATTTAATCCTCAAATATTTCGATTTTAAAAATATAATTCCAATTATTAACATCGGTAATATATATATTTTTGGTTATATGGCTGCTAAGTGAAGGTTTTTTTTAATTTCAAAATATCATATTAGGAAATTTAACGGTTTAACAATTTGAAGTAAATTTTGAAATTTGAAAAGTAGAGGAATTAAATTCTTGAAAGTAAAAATATACGATTTTTTTATCATTACAAAGTTGTTGGTTTTGAATGTTACCAAATATTTTAAGTTAAATTATGCTATAAGTCATTGTACTTCACAAAAGTTATGGATTTAGTTCCTATACTTTAATTTGATTATTTTTAGTCCTTGTACTTTTCAAAATTTAAAATTTTAGTCTTCGCCAAAAAATAATTGTTAAATTCATTAAGTTCTGTTATTTCCAAAATCTAATGTGACAGACAAATTACCATATGTGTAATGTTATATCACCTTATTATTTCCACATATTACTCACTGAAATTCCAGTTAATGGACTAAAGACTATCATTTATGTCAAGACTGAAATTCGAACTTTGAAAAGTTTATGGATTTAAAATGAACCAATCGAAGAATATTGATTAAATATACAATTGTATGCATAGTACATGACTAGTAATTGAATTTAACCGAACAAATTTAATTGCTACTGTTTGGGTCAGGACTAAAATTTTAAAATTAAAAAGTACAAGGACTAAAATTGATAAATTTAAAATACATGAACTAAATCCACAACTTTTACAAAGTATATGGACTAATAGAATAACTTAACCATATTTTTACTATTACTAGTACTTAAACTCAGTCGAAAAATATTTTTAAGGCATTTTGATAGTCGTAAATAGTTTTTTTCTGTATAGTCAAGGTATTTCACTATTCATGAATATGTATTTTTTCAAGGCTCGTGATTGACTTTTCTAACAATACCATATCTAGTATTAGAACTTAAATTCTTTCCCTAAAAATAGGTAAAAAATCCTCTACAGCCCCTCTCAATTTCAAAATTGAACAATTTGATCCCTTCAATAAAAAAACCCAGAGCAATTTAATCTCTATTAATTTTAAAAGTAAGCAACTAAAGACAATTAATCACGACGTTAATGTTTTCCATCAATTGTACATGATTTTGATTGGTATAATAACAAAGTTAGCCCTTAAAATCTACACATTCCGATAATTTGGTCATAATTTAACAAATTTATCTCGCAACATTTCTGTAAATGTTGACGACGCATTTGTTGAATTTTTTTAGAATTAAGGCCAAAATGACAAAACATGTAAAACATTGAAATCTAAATTTATTATTATATCAATCAAAATTAACGACGTGATCAATTATCCTCAGTTGTTCACTTTCGAAATTAACAGTGGTAATTGATCCAATTTTTCGAGAGGGATTAATCTGCTCGATTTCGAAATTGAAAGAGACTGAAGAAGTATTTTGATCCAATATGTCTACAATTATTGGTCACAAACATAAATAATTCAATTGCACTATCAAATTAAAGATTTAAATTTCCAAATCTTCTACCAAAAAAAATAAAATAAAATCCCAAACCTTAGCAACGTGATGAAAAGTCTATTTGCACAAAGTTTTTTTTATGAAGTAAGAATTTGTCAAATTTTTCAAAAGTATAATTCGGTCAAACAAAAGAAAAATCAAAATTGACAGTCCTTATACTGCAATTATATATATTTTTATTATAATGTCAATTTTGATGCAACAGAAATATCCTTTGCACTTGCTCCCCTGTCTCCCACCCATTCAATTTAGACCAAATCAACGACGAAAAATTATATATTAATAATAAAAATATTTTTTATATATGATTTGCAATTACATAATAATTACTAAATCATAATTACACTCTCTTACATATATATATATATATATATATATATATAATTTTGTTGAAAGTTTACCTATTTTATATTAAAGATTTTTATTAATAATAATAAGGCATAATAACTTTTTAGTCCTCCAAATTTATTAAAAAAGTCATTTTAGTCATTTATTTAATTTTTCGTCTCTTTTAATCTTTGAATTTATATTTTTTGTCAAATCATTCTAAAATAGATGAAAAAATTTGTTAACTTTTTGACATGATATATACGTGGATGGTACGAAAACATTTAATTATTTTTAAAATTTTAAAATATTAGAAAATATTTTTTATATTTTATGTTTTTAATAAATTTAAAAAATTGAATTTTAAAATTTTAAAAATTAATTAATGATGACATGTCATCCTTGTGACAATTCACATGTATACCATATCAACAAAGGTAAAAAAATGTTGACTTTTTCATCCATTTTAAGGTAATTTGACAAAAAATATAAGTTTAAGGGTTAAAAAATTAAATAAAAAGCTAAAATAATTTTTTTTTGTGAAGTGAGTATGCCTAATATTAGAAAAAGCATCCGCACTACTACCCAACCATAGTCAATATCAATACATACTAAAATAATCTTCTTTTAAAATCATTTGGGATAAAACAATATTTAATCACTGAACTTAATAATAATTTTCAACTTAGTCCTTTATTTTGTTTTTCTACATTAGTCTTGAAATTTGATAACTTTTCTCAGTTATGATTCATGTGATGATGTGGCACTTTGAGATTGTATCATGTCATTACATATGAGATTGGTTGATAATATCATAATGCAATGTCGTCACATGGACAAAAAAACCAGAGACAAAAGTGGGAAAATTTGTTAAGTTTAAGAGTTAAATGTTAAAAAAAAAATCAATTTATATAAGTTCGGGAAAAGAAGGGTTGATTCCATCAAATATCCCCATATTAGCCCTGGTTCTAAACTAACATTTAAACTTTAAATATTTTCAATTGAGTCCTCAAAAGTATTAGTATTGTATTAATTAGGTCCTATCATTATCGTAGCCATCAATTTAGACATTAAATGATAGTTTAGATATGACACGATGCATATTTAAAACACATGGATCAGATCGTAAACACGAATGTAACTGCACATTGATAGCTGGATTTGATGTGTTAAAAACATAAACAATTGTCATTATACACATGTTTACAATTTAATTAATATGTTTTAAACATGCTCATTGTCGTGTTTTAACTAACATTTAACATCTAAGCTGATTATTAGATTGGTGAAAAGATGTGATTGATACAATACTAAGTACTAAATTAAAAAAATTGAAATTGGATGATCAGATCCAAATTTGAGTAATAATTTAGGGATGTCCGGTGAAATTAATCCAAAACGAGAAAAGAAATATATGAAGACTCACGTATACACTATTATGGTCATAGAGTTGAACCTGCTTCTTTTGTTGGCAACACAGATCCCACGTGGAAGTCGTGTACGTACTATATTTTTTATACGCTTTTACCCACCGAATATACAATCTTTAATAAATAATTCAAATAAAATCACCATTTTAATAATTATTATTAGGTACTACAAGGTCATTCAACTATTATTAAATTTATGTTATGGTCACTCAATTTTAAAAAGTTACAAAATGGTCACTAAATAAACTATACTTAAGTTTTTTTATTTAAGTCACTAAACTGTTATTATATTTTTTTGAAGTCTAGCTAGTGAGTACCAAGTGACGATTTAACGATCAGTATGGTAGATCAATATGGTAGATCAGTACATGTTAATGAGTAGAAGAACATGCCTTAGATCTAAGGCGATTTGACGGTTAGTGTCATAGATCGGAGAAAAAAGCTGTTTAGATTTTGGTTCATAGATTCATGATGTTTAAAATTATTTTTTGAAAAAAAATTGAACTGTGGAAGAGAAGATGAATGAGAGGTTTGGATTGGTGCAACCTGTGCCAACAAAGAAAGCTATACAACAACAATTTTGACAGTCCAATGATTTAAATGAAAACTTTCAAATAATTAAAGGATTATTTTGTAACTTTTTAAAATTAAGTGACTAAAATTTAAATATACTAATAGTTTAGTGACATTAGCTTGAATTTACCCATATTATTATTATTAATAAATACAGAGAATCTCCTTTAATACATTGTCATGCATCTCGTGTAATGCAATTCTCATTTATGCCAAAAAAATCCTTCACTTTCCCTCCGCTTCTTCATTTATATATGCTTCAATTTTCTCTCATTTTCTTTTAAACCAAACAGAAACAAAAAAGAAAAGAAAAGAAAAGGATTTTTCATTTTTTTCTCTTTGAAAAGTTAAAGAAAAAATGTCCAGAGCTACCGTCGAGCTTGATTTCTTCGGCATGGAGAAAGCCAATTCCTGCAAATCTCAGTTCCAGAAATTCATTGATCGCCGCCGGAGCTTCCGAGGTAACGTTTCGGTTATCTTTTTTTAATTTTTAGTGACTTTTTCTGAATTTTTAGTGCTTTTAAGTGATAGTTAGTGATTTTTCTTTTTTTTGAATTTTAATAGGTATTCAAGGCGCCATTTCGAAGATGAATCCAGAGCTTATCAAATCTGTGATTGCTTCCGGTTCGACGAACCGGAATCCGGTTGATTGGAGAAAATCCTTTTCGGTTCCGTCGAGTCCTAAAGAAGATCGGAGTACTTCGCTTCCTTCTTTACCTCTACTCAATCCTGCTTTGAGGTACGTACTGAACTCGTTTCCGTACTTTCATGGTTGATCTAACATCGTAACCGATTTTAAATCATTAACGTGAATATACAAAAAAGAAAAAGGGTTTAACATTTTTTTTTCAGGTCTATTCCTTCTGAGGAGAGTCCTGAAACAGCTCCGTTGACGATTTTTTACAACGGAACGGTTTCCGTAATCAATGTACCTCGAGACAAGGTTCGTTTATCCATAGATAAGAAAGGAATTAAATTAAACCTTTTTTCTTTTTTAAATTCAGTGAATTAAAATTGTGTTTTAAAAAAAAATTAGGCGGAAAGCATCTTCAAACTTGCCGTTGAAGGAAGCTCAAAAAACATTGAATCAGTAGACTCATCAAAAGCTGCAAATCCTTCAAGTGATCAACAAAACCTCCTCGAAGCTCGTAATGGAGGTTAGTATTATATACGTATATATGTATTTATGTATGTATGTACGTACTTTTGGTAACTTAAGCTATTGTTTTGGATATTTTTATGCAGATTTGCCAATTGCTAGAAGAAAGTCGCTGCAAAGATTTCTGGAAAAGCGCAAAGAGAGGTTAGATATATTACTGTGTTGGATCCGAATTTACAGAATTTTTACTAATTTTCTAAAAAAAAAAAAAACAACAACTGAAAGTATGATTTATAAAATTTTTTTAAAGTTCGGAAATATTTTCTGTTGAGTGGGTTGGGATCATTCGTTTCAAAATGTCAACAAGTATTGTTCTTGGATCTTGCCAAGGCTTTTTCTTCCACCTTTGGCGAGAGCCGCATAAGATTCATGAAGAGGGAGTGCCTCAAGGCAACGAGCCATATGTGAGCGCACGGTCACCCATCAACGGCTAATTGTTCTCCTTCTATGGATCGTATACGGTTTTCGGTAAATTTAAGAAACAAAATTCTGACCAGACTTAAAAGACAATACTTATCATTATTAGGGTCTAATTGTTTGTCAAGGAGATAATACTTTGAAAACTTCTTCCGAAAGAGTTGTTCCTTTCAACAATTTCAATCATTAAAAGAAAATTAAAGTCGAGTATAAAGAATTCGGTGTCCCTTAAAAAATTATCAATTTAGATAAAAAAACAATTAAAATATCGATTGATTTCAATTTTAAATTTAATTGAGGGCCAAAATAATTACTTAAACTATCCTTCACCCAATTAGTTTTAGGATGGTACTTCATAACTAAATATATTTATATAAATATATGACGATTTCTTAATTTTAATAGTGAGAATTAATTAATTTATTTTATAAAATCCGAAATCCTTTTTATTTATTAAAATCTCCCTCTTTTTTGAAAGCATAATTCATTTCAACCTATATAAAAAACCAAATGTGATTTTGCTTGCTTGTATTTAAGCACATGAAAAAGGCAACGATTTGGAAAATGACCAAATTATGGTGTTTTCTAAACCGTGCCAAGTTGCCAACCAAGGCATCTATTTAAGAATTTTAACTTTTTTATTTATTACTTTTTCACTTTGACATTTAAATTTCCAAAATACAAAAGGCACTATTTATATATATTTTCTTTTTTAAAAGATTAAACCTACATCACACGTTTTTGAATAGGTATAGGGAGGCACATTGATCACGAGTCCCATCACCATACGGTCCACATTCAAATATTTCCTTCATTTATTGATTTGCCAAACACCTACTTTGACAAACATTTAATAAATCTAATAATAGACTCAATCACATTTGAATAATAATACATTATTTTTATGATATAGTCGTACATTAATATTTTTACGAGTATTTTTTAAATAAAATACTTTCATAATATAATTTATAAAATTTTATTAAAATTTGTTAATAAGCTATAACAACTTAATCAAAGGTCGATCTTGGTGATTTCTCACTTATTTAAATTAAAAATTCATCACAAGATATTGGCTTTCTCTTTGTTTGTTTCTATTAATTGAGTATGTTTATATTTCATTTCAGATTGTTGCCATCTAAGTTTTGGGGTTTGCTTAAAATTTTCAAAAATTTTAGAGACTTAATTAGAATTTTTAAAAATTATAGAAGGCATAATGAAAATTTTAGAATCACATTGAAAAGTTGGTCTTAAGGGGGCATCTGTTTAGTTTGAGTTTTGGATAATTTCAGTTTTTTATTGGTTCGGCATCATTTGGGTTTGATATTAATGTCTTTTAGGTTGGGTTTTAAATTATTTCTTATTTTGATTAGTTTAGATTTAAGTCATTTTAGAATATTTATTTCAATAATTTTGAGTTTAAATTATTTTAAATTTAAATAAATTTATGTTTTGATTTGGTTGAATGGACCAAAACATAAATTTTTTTTTATGTGATGCTTGAAATCATCAATGAAATAATGAAGTTTCCTCTCAAAAACGTCAAATATCTAACACATGGCTGTATTTTTTTTCGTTTTTAGGTTGACTTCCCCTTATGCTTGGTAGTCGCTATACACCACCACCTAAACCAAAAAAACGCGTTTTGAAGAAAGGAAAAAAGGAGGAAGGGCCCCATTTTATTAAACACAACGTAGAAGAAAACCAAAAAGGAGCCGACAAAGAAGATAATTTTAGTTTTAGCTTATACAGATAATATAATCTATATCTACATATATAGAAGAAAATGGCTAATTTAGGGTCTAATAATAGGGATTTCAAGCATTTCTTTTTTATTTTATTTTATATATATTTATGGATTTGAAGACGTTGATTTTTATGTCACATGTTATGTGCTGACCTTTCCTTTAATTAATTAATTTATGACTTTATTTACTGTTATTATACAATTCTAATAAAAGCATGTGTTTGTTATTACTAATTTTACTACCTGTTTGGTGCATTGAACAACTCCCTCACTGGAATTCCCACGTGTTACGGAATTTCTAGATCACTGTTCCGTGATCTTTTTCTCCTCTGTGTTTTATTTTATTTTATTTTCTTTTTTCATTCCCTATTTACTCTGATTTGGATAAATAGATTTTGGATATGCCACATCATCTATTTCGATAATTTGGTAGCTGAAGTTATCGGTTGAATCAAATTCAAGTTTAATAATATTTGATTTGATCAATTTGTGAATTTTATTGATTTTTTTATATTTTTATATTATTAATTAGGTTATTATTCTTAATATATATTTTTTGAACTCAAGCTCGAGTATGATTGAGCTCGAACTCGAGTAGCTTAATTATATCTTGAGCTTAAATTCAAATGTTCAATCAAGCTTGAACTGAGTATCAAGCTCACCTTGACTCACTTGTATAAATTTTTGGGTTAATGTACTATTTTAGGGCTTAACCTCGGTAATTTTGAAAACAATGGTCTAGTTCAGGCTCCAATGGAAGAATGGTCATGAAGTTCAACGATTAACTTTAATAAATAAGAACAATTGCCAAGTTCAGATTCAAAAAATGAATTTATCCTAAATTATTTTATAAGAAGGTATTATGAATAATATATTTGAAAAAATTATAATCAAGTTTTAGAAGTAACTATTACAAAGTACAATTCTTTTGGTATTTTAGATATGGTTCAGAATAAATTTCGATCGTCTTATTTTTTGTGGGATTTCAACCAAAATAAAATTAAGAGAAAACACAAATAATTTATATAGAGTAGAATTAATTCTTTTTGAAAGAAATAAATTTTGTTACACATACATGTCTAAGCAACTATTAAGTAGAATCAAACCATTATAATACAGAAATAGATAAATAAAAAATAAAAAAAATGATTCAGGCTAAAACTTATACATGCACGATTGCCTATGATGGAACATGCGCAATTATACATGATGGAGGATTTGGACTTAAAATTTCAATATTTACAATATAATTTATTAAGCTAAGATTTTTTTTTTAAAATTTTCTTTATAGAAAAACAAAAGGATTATCTAAATTTAAACTCGAAATTTGATATTAGTAAAAACTTAAGCATCGTAAATTATTTGGCACTGTACAATAGCTAGTTGATGAGATTGAGTTAGATTGGTTTAAGTTTTTTTTATCGGTACATGAGTTAGGGTTTTTAAAATTATGTGGCGTTGTTTAATCTAAATGAGAGTATAGATCCCTTGGGTCCAATATGGACCTATTGAGTAAGTCATCGATTCCTAACGAATAATACTCCATAGACTTTTTTCAAAACAAGTTTAACCTCTTCTTAACAAATACAATTTACATTTTAATTGATTTGAATTTACATAAAAACTTAAACTAAAAATTATAATTCTTTAAAATTAAAAAAATAATCTGAAATCTATAATTTGAAAAATCATAAAAATAAAAACATAATCCTTAAAATTTATATCGAAATGGGAACAAAACATAAAGAATTTATTGAAAATATTGAATACTGAACTGAAAAAAGATCCATATGTTGCTACCCAGGATCGAACTGGGGACCTTTAGTGTGTAAGACTAACGTGATAACCACTACACCACAGCAACCTGTTGACCCAAAATCTGTTCAGCTTTATTTAATCAGTTAGTAATAATAAATGAAAGAGGGTTAATATACTATTTTGTATTTAATTTTAACTTCAATATTTAATTTAGTATTTCAAATCAACAAGAAAAATTAAACATTACAAATCATTTATCACTATACCAATAACTATTTAATGAGATTGAGTTAGATTAGTTCAGGGTTTCTATAAACATATGGCACGATTTAATCTAATCTAAATGAGAATATGTATTAACATCTGGCAGCTTTTCAACCTCGTTTATAGAATTAAAATTTTTTACCATCAGTTTATTAAATAATTATCATAACGTAACTATTTCATAAAACCTTTTCTTCACTTGAATAAACAAATTATTAAACTAAACTAATTTTGATCTTACTATTTATTGATGTTTTGTTATACCTTTTTTAATCTTTCATTTCTCTTTTACATTTTTTAGGTTCAAGGCTACCTTTAGTGTGTAAGACTAACGTGATAACCACTACACCACAGCAACGCATTTGTGAGACAACTGTAATTAAAAATTAATCTTTCAATCCTGTTTAAGAAGTCATAAAGAATGAAAAAGGGTTGATATATGATTTGGTATTTGAGTTTGGCTTCAATGTTCAATTTAGTACCTAAGTTTTTTGTGTCTTAATTTAATATCTAAGTTTGGTTTTAATGTTCAATTTTGTACTTGAGTTTTTCTTTGTCCCGTTTAAACACTAGAGTTTGAATTCAATGTTTAGTTTAGTACTTGAGTTTTTTTGTATGTTTATTTTACTAAAGCAAATGTGTCAAATATTTATTGGGCGAGATGATATCATTTAATCTGCGTACTAAATCAAACATTGAAACCAAACTCATTTACTAAATGGTATATTAACCCAATATAAAATATTAAAATTATTCATTAAATGCTGGACAAATTATATCAAAGTGATAATTTTTTGTTGAATATTTTACAATTGAAACAAAGGTTTTTAACCAGTGAACATTTACAAATTAGCATAAAGAGTTATAAGAAGTCCACAATGTGCTCAATTGATAAGTTCAAAGTACATATATGATATAAACACAAAAGGGTAAATCTCAAGAATATACAATAACTTTAATTTTAATACATAATTTAATATATTAGCTTTAATTTGGTCTAATTATATGCATGAAATTTTGATTGCGTTTAAATTTTTGCACAAAACTTTGACTATGATTCAATTATATACATTTAAATAAATATATCAATTTATTTTTATATTAGATAAATATAATTAATTACATGTATTAATAATTTGTAAAAATTAAATCAAATTAAAGTTGTATAATTAATTACATGTATTTTGGTAACTGCAATTTTGCTATTAGTAATTAAAAAATGTAGCCATCTGACAATTTAGTAGGAAGGTTCCTATCTATCATTTTATATGACAACAACATCAAAATTGACATCTCAATTGTATGGATTGGATTGATTTCGAGTTAAGTTGATTTGGATATAATTTGTAATTTACAGTTTTTGAGTTATTTTAAATCGGGTTATTCAGTATTTTCTTTTTTCATATCTGGGTCTTTTCAAGATTTAAGTTATTTGAAGTTCAAGTCATTCGAATTTAAAATTTAGGGTTTTTTGGGTTCGAATCATTTCATGATTTCGTCACTTTATATTTAAATTAATTCAAGTTATGGCTAACTATTCTGAATTTGAATTTAGGTCGGATTTAAATTAGTTCGAATTTAAGTAATTGACTTTTATAACTAAATTTAAGTTCAAAATATTGATATCGAATTTTCGAATTTCAATCAGAATTGACAAACCTAAACCAAAATATAATTCTACAAGACTTCTATGAAAACGATCTCTTAAATAGGAGCCTTCAGGGTTAATTTAATTCACAACAAGCCTGGGTTAATACACAATAAAAGTATACTGTTCCTCCTATTTATAGAACACAATCCACCAAAATGGAAAACTTCTTAGAATTTTCTCTTGATAATGACAACTTATCTACAACATATAACATTTGATTATATTTATTGCAATTATCAACGTAACAAATATTATCAATCTTATAAAATTAGTACGTAAGTAGTGATTAATATCGATATTGTTGTTAATGTAATAGAACATGAGTTCGAACATATTAAAATGCGTTTATTTCCTATTTAAGAGTTAACGAAAGGTTAAAAATAGTTATAGATATTATATATATAGTAAAAAGAAATCTAACGTAAAATCATATATTTTTTAAAAGCAAAATATTAATTTCATTAAAATTTGATCTTATTCGATTTTTTTAATAGTATATAAATTAAACTGATTTATTTAATAGTAAAACAATAATTTTATAATTTTTTGAATATTTTTATGTACTAAGATAGATATTAAAATTTGTGATTATCTCTCGTAATAATATTGTTATTGGTGTATATATTAGGAAGGATTTTCATCTTCCACCGAAAGGATTTCCCAGTTGTGCCATTAAATCACCATTAAAGACCATGGCTGCAAAACCTGAAGAAAATTCTAAAGTAGAAGAAGAGCCCCATGAACCATCCCCAACAACAAAAGATGATGCACCACAACCAAAACTTGATGATGATGATGATCATCATCATCAACAATCATCTGCAAACGAACCGCGATCATCTTCATCATCGGAGGAAGATACTAAGCAATGGGGTACCCACGTCATGGGCCCGCCGGCGATCCCTATTGTCCACCCGGATAACCAGAAGGCCGCTTTATGGGTCGCCGGCGACCATCAGCAAATTCACGAGCTGCCTTACCTCGTTTACACTCCTGCTGAAAAACCGACCCAAAATTCATTTGAACTTGTGATTAACGTTTTCAATACTTGGAGTAGGAAGGCCGAGACCGTCGCACGCAGCGTCTGGCACAACCGTAAGTTGGATGTTTATGCAACTGATATAGATTTTTGTTTGTGCATTTGTTATGGGTTAATTCCATCAAAGGTCCCAAATTATTTTTTAGATTTTAAATTAGTCCTAAATTTTAAAACTTCTAATAATGATAGTTAATACTGTGCCGATGAGTTTTATAAAATGTAAATATAAATTTAAAATTTATTATTAACTTAAATAACTTATTTAAATGATTATATTGTATTTTAAAATAATTATAGAAAATTAAGATAGTTAAGATAAAATATTAAAACTTGTCGATTGAGTCTTAATTCAATTGGTACGAGCATTGTTGTCAATACAGGAGAACATGAGTTTGAGTGTGCTGAAGGACATTATCCTTCTATTTAGGAGTTGGAGAGGAGTTACGGGTAGTTTTAGGTTTTGTGTTAAAAAGAACAATATAATCAGAATCTATAATAAGATTGTTCAAAAAATTAATTAAATTTAGTTTAAAATATTAAAATACTGTATCAATTAGTATGCACAAATACGCGTCAATATGCACCAATAGAAGTTGGTATCAGTCAAAACAAACAAAACACATTGAAACAGTTAAAATATTTCGAAATTTTGACTAGAATGGAACTTAAACTGCTTACTAATGGTTTAAGACCGGCATAATCAATATTGAAACAATATTGATTACCATGGTTCTAATTGGATCCTCAAAGTATTAATATTTTGAATCAACCAGATTCTTTCATCAATCTAACCGTGCGTTTGTATCTAATGTGGAGCATATTTAAAACACGTGTTTGCCTTTTGATGTGTTAAAAAAGAAGGATAGTGTCACTATCAATAATTATTAGAAGGTCTATATTTTTTAACACAATAACTCTAAGCTATCAGTCCAATAGGTACACGTGTACTTTCATTTTGGATCTGTGTGCTTGAAATATTTATGCTTCACGTTATATTTGAGTTGACATTTAACACCCAAGGTAATGACTGACTGACGAAAGAACTTAATTGATAAAATATAGATATTTTGAAGAGCCAATTAAGATATTTTGAAGTCCGGTGACTAATTTAAAATATGAACCATTATTTGAGAACTTTTAATGGAATTAACCCCATTTTTTTTATCGAAAATTCTTTTAACAAAATGTTGCAAAAAAATATTTACATATACAATGATGAAAACTACAGTGAGAAGTGGATCGTCGGTATCGGATGCTGCGTGGGGTAAAGTAAACCTAACGGCGAAAGCCATAACAAAGGGTGGGTTCGACTCACTTTTCAAGAAGATATTTGCAACTGATCCAAATGAAAAGTTGAAGAATGCATTTGCTTGTTACCTCTCCACAACAACAGGCCCTGTTGCAGGGACTCTTTATTTATCCACTGCTAGGGTTGCCTTTTGCAGTGATCGTCCCTTATCCTTCGTTGCTCCATCGGGTCAAGAGACTTGGACCTACTATAAGGTAATACACACATCTAAAAGGTAGGGCATGCATCATTTACAAATATTGAGTGTACTGGAAAGATAAATTGCATTTCAAATGAGAGACCTTACGTTAAGATCTCAAAGATAATATTGGGAGAAATTTTTTTTTGAGGGGGGGTTTAATAGCTTTGTTGAGGGGATCGACTCCTTTGGAAAAATTCTTCAAAGTGTAATCCGTTGGACAATTGATACGACTCTCAACAATCGTAAGTAGTGTCCTAAGACTCGGGGTTTTGTTACTCAACTCTACGGAGAACCTTAAGGGTTTTGTTATAATCAAGGTACTCCCACTCCGTGAACTCTTATAGGGATTGGAGGGAGCACCTTGAGTGAGAGCGTCTCGATCGGTAGAGAGAATACATATTTGTAAGACACGTAAATAATTAATAAATGAAGTCGTGCAGAGTTTTTTATTATTATAATGTTTTTCTTATTTAGACTCAACCATATTAAATCTTGATTATTCTAAAATAAAATTCACATCGAATTTCGAATAGCATAGCTTCTTTGTGAACCCATGTAACTAAGTTATATCTTGCATTTATTGGTAATCTACCCCATAAACATCATAAATGTCTAAAACAGGTTATGATACCTTTGTTCGATATCGGAACGGTATATCCGGTGGTAATGAAAGAAAACCTGGCATCGGAGAGCTACATCGAGGTCGTTACCGTTGATGGCCACGATTTTTGGTTCATGGGATTTGTTAAGTTTGAAAAAGCATCGTTTGAACTATTGAACAATGTGCTAGATTTCAAGGCAACAACTGAGCCAGTGGCTGCCTAGTTGGGGGAACCATCTTCGGATCGATCCTACGTACCATATTATATACTCCAAATTTTAATTTTCTAAGTTAATTATGTTTGGTACGTTAGCTTGAATAGTGAAGGCTAAAACTTGTGAATGTGTGCCTAAAAGGCTAAAACTAGAGGAGGCCTCCTCAAAATGTATTTCCACTTTCAATTAGATTGTGGAGTGTGAAATTGTATTAAAAAAATTACAATAATTATTCTTAGATTTTGAGTCTCACCTCGAGTTGTTCATGGCCCGGTTTGGGTCTTAATAAAATTTTAGGCTCAATTAATAGGTCCAAGTTTGATCTTGCTCAAAAAATGGATCTCAATGCTTGCACAAACTCAACTCGGATTAAAATGCTAAAACTCCAAACTCGGCTCGACCCACCCATATTAATTTTTTAAAATTTTTATTTTTTAATATAAAAGATATTAAAAAATATAATACACCTAATACACTACAAATATTAAAATAAATGTTCCCAACAAATTGAAAATTAATTTTTAAAAAATCTTTATACTTAAATAACATTAAGATAAGTGCAACTTAACAAGCAAATACATCTAGAATAGTAACAAAATTAACAATAAAGCAAGTGTTATACAATATCCAAATATTAACAATAAAATAGTAGTATCATGACAGTAGAATGGTAGAAAAATAGTGGCAAAAAAACAGGAAAACATGGAAAAACAACAAGGGTTTTTTTATTATTGCAAATTCAGGCCCAGCTGAGCCAAAAAACCTTACCCGAGGATTGGTCAATTTTCTAAATCGGCCTTATTTTTTGCCCAAGTTCATTTTTCAGACATATATTTTTATTCAAACCCTCCTATTTTTCGAGCGGGCCATGGACAATTCTAGTCCCATCGAGGTTGGGTCAAGTTCAAGCCAGGTCTATGTATAATAATAGTGTGTTTTATGTTTGCTCAAATCTAGCCCAACCTAAAATATAGATATAAAATTTTGCTCAAGTTCGTCCTTATCAATTTATAAATGATTAATTCAAGTTCGTCTTAAGCACACCAATAATATTTTTTAAAAAACATATATTGTTTTTAATTTACATTTAATATTTTAGATTATTTTTCTTTTATTAAAATTTTAAAATTAGAAAACTCTATTATAAAAGTATAAAGCAGGTTGGACCAGGTCAAGCTTGAGTTTTGAATACTGAACCCCCAAATTTGATCTATATTTTAAACGAGTCTAATTTTTTTTCTAAATCTATTTATCTAATCTCGTATTTTTGTTCAAACCCTTTCAAATTTCGAACGGATCTTTAAGTTTGAATAAAAACCAAACCCTTAAACAAATCTAATCATAATTTAAAAACATTAAACTATATTTCTATATATTATTATAAAGCTACTGGTTGAGTTTTGTTTTGACAACCTATAATAATAAGCTAAAAGTAAAACCCATACATTTATTCGGTCCAAAGAGTCCCAATGTATTAACAAAGGACATATGACAATAAATTAGAGGCCAAGCTATAACATAAATTAAAATCAAAATAAAAATAAATAAAGTGACCGATTGAGTCTTAGCTCGATTGATATCAGTATTGTTGCTAATATAGTAAGACGTGGGTTTGAGTGCGTTGAATTGTATTATCCTCCTATTTAAGGGTTGAGGCAGGACTATTGGCAGTTCTAGTTATTATATCAAAAAAAAGTATATATGATAAGAATCTATAATGAAATTAATGTTAAAAAAACGAGGAAAGATTCATTTACGCAATGTAAAAATTAAAGTAATTTTACATACTTTCGTAATTGTTTATATGCTTAATATTCTAACGATTTAACTATTACATTTTATAGTCTATTCATGTAGATCATACATGTCAAATTTGATGTAAATTTAAAACTTCTAAGTATTTTTTTTATGTAAAAGTTTTAAATCGTTGAATAAATATATTATATGGGGTGTTTCAGATCAAGATGATAAAGATATTGGATTGGTTTGAAAATTTACATGCATGAAAAGTACAATTATATTAATAAATTCAACGGTTAAATCATTAAAATATTAATCCTATAAATAATTACCGAAGTGTGTTAAACTATTTTAATTTTTACATTGTGTAAGTGAATCTCTCACGTAACTTAATTATATATATATATATATATATTAAGAGCTAAAATAATAATTTTAGAAAACAAATAGGATGGAATGGAATAAGTATTTATCAAAATCACTTCCGATAAAATATGTTGTTAGTACTTGTATTTATATAGAATTCAAGATTTAGTCCTTTTATTTTAAAATTTAAAATTTAATTCTTTTACATTTTTTTAATTTAAAATTTCCAGTCTAATCATTTTCGTCATTAATAATTTCTGTAAAATTTATCAATTTATCATTTTATTTTGTTATCAATCATATACCATGTAATATAAGAACAACCTAATCAAAATTTCAAGTTGACAAATTTTGACAAAAAATACTACGATATTAATAATCGGACCAAATTTTTTTAAATTTTAATTTTTCAAATAAAATGACTAAATTTCTAATTTCGTCAAAACCTAAAAACTAACTACATTCAAAGTATCATCTTTACTTTTGAACTATGCCACTCATCATAACATTGACTTTATTTTCTTAGTGGCAAACAAAAATTAAAAAGAATTTTTTTATTGTTTTATATTTATTAAACAATTATGTTGGGAATAATCATTGCTTCAAGAGAAAGTAACAATAATTATTATTTGTTGAATGTTGGGATGTCTAATTAAAAATAAAGCCCCAATTTTCTTTGTTTACAACCCTAAGTTAATATATAATAATTAATGAATATGATGTGAGGATTAAAGAACTACAGAGTGTAGCCTCCCCTTCATTAATTAAGAATATTAATTAATAAAAAATAATTAAAATTTAAAATTTAAAATTTTAATAATTTGTAATTATTTTTATAGGTTTTAGCAAAATATTAGTTTATGATTTTTGTGTTAATGTATAAATTTATATATATCAAATGCAACCCTTAAATCTCAAATACTAACACCCAATTAAATGTAATATTTTTAAAATTGGATCGATGGTAAAATTAGTTAGACTATCGATTCATAAGTTTGATTAAAAATCATTAAAATATCATTAAAAATTAATTTAAACTGTTTAACCAATGGTTCAATCATTTTTTTGTCCCAATTTAATTGGTTCATTCCCGTTAATGGATTAACAGGTCCAATCTTTTGTTTCGAACCAATAACTTGACCAATTCTTGGTCCAATTAAATGGTTCGGTCAGATTCCAAAAACCATGATTAAACAACAATAGTTTAACACTATGTTTGGTTCGCTGTAATGGAATAGAGCTGTAATCAGTAATTCAATTATTTGGTTGAATGGAATGGAATTGAATTATAATAGTATTCTTGTGTTTAATGGAATGAAATAATGTTGTAATAACATCAGAAAAAAAAACTGAAATGACTAGAGCACCTTTAGCGAAATTTTTTAAATAGATGATTATTGTTATTAAATTTTAATAGGATTATTATTAAAATAAATTGATAAAAAATAAATAATGTAATCATATTTTAATATAATTATTATTTAATATAATTTAATAAAAATAAAAATATATAATTTAATAATGTTTTTAATATAAATATTTTTATATTAAATTATATTAAAATATTTTTAGTTTATATTAAATTATAGTAAAATATTTAAAATATTTTTTTTATATTTTCTAAGTCTATGTTTTAAAAGACTAATTTGGAAATTAATTTTTTTGTCATTCAATATTATACTTTCACTTTTAACAAGTGTTGATTTTGTGATAACCCGTTCGAATTTTGGGAGGGTTTGGGCAAAAATATTAGACCCGAAAAATAGGTCTAGACAATAAAATTAGGCCTGTTTAAAATGTGGGCCGAGCTCAAACTTAAATATTGAAGGCCCAAACTCAACCCAATCGACCTATTTAAGTTTATAATAATTTATATTATGTAATTTATACATTAAAAAATAAGCCTATACTAAATATATAATTTTACTATAATGTAAACATTAAAATAATGTAAATATGACTATATAAAAATTTTAATAAATAAAAATGTACAAAATTATTAAATATTTAAATAATATAATATAAATATTTTAAAAATTAAAAATAATATGAGCGGGCTTAAAATGAGCTTGAGTTTATCTCTTACAAATATGGGTAAATTTGGACAAAATTTTAAGCCCATATTTCGAATTAAGTCGAGCTTGGGCAAATATAAAATATATTAATGTCATACTTAAACCCAACCTGAACCTGACTCATAAACACCTCTAATGATAATTCTTGATATATATATTTTTACATACGTGTATATTTATTTATATTAAATTTTAATTTATAATTAAATTAATATCACAAATTAATCAAACATCAATTCAATTAAAAATAATTAAAATATTTTATATTTAAAAGAAGAAATATTATTATAAATATTTTTGTAAAATATATTAGTTGATTACTTTAAAAAAAAGAAGAAAATTTTAATATTAATTTATTAAAATAAAGAATGCCTAGGAAAATTAAAAAGCCCCCGTCCCCCTCACGTCGCAATCATTACCTATATTATTCCTTTGACCTCTCCATCAATGGTGTCCCAATATTTTTAAAATCCAATTAATGATCAAATTATATTTTAAAATAAATGAATTATTAAAATATTTAATCGTAATTGATTTTCGATCCAACTGCGATTGTTTCTAAACTAATTGAGAAGTTTATAGAAATTTTTCGAAAAAGAAAAAAAGAAGAAGAACAATCATGATAAAGTAAAGGGAAATTTTTTTTGATTAAGTGAGAAGAAAAAAAATAAATTTTAAAAAAAATTGAAAAACTCAAATCTGGGTTCATTCATGGTGATGATCAAAACGAAGAAGTTGACCATTACATTTAGGGCAACCTTCAGTTTTCTTAGCCACCATGAAATACATATAACAGCTCTTACAACCGGCCACGACCAAAATGTCGTCGTTTTCTTCCTCGATTCCATGGCTGTGGTGGTCGTTTTTGTAATCTCTTGAAGAAGAAAAAGAAGAAGACGGAGATGATTCCTCACTGTCATACCAGTTATTATCATCGTCGTCGCCGCCGGCGTCATCGTCATTTTCTAAGTAAGAATCTCCGCCGTACTCGGCTGCCGTTTTTGGATCCTCTCCTGTCTGTCCTATGAAAAACTTTCCCAATTTACAATCAACTCGTTTTTGATCCAAAAGTGAATTAGGTTTACAGTCCAATAAATCTTAACAGTTAGAAGCAATAAATACGTGAAGAATTCAAAAAACCAATTAAAGAACACACACACACACATATATATATATATATATACATATATAAGGAAAGAAACCAAGATCCGCCATGGGGTTTTCGCATTAAATGCATCTCAAATAACGTTGTAATTATTTCAAAACAAAAGAGAGTGAATTAAATT
This sequence comes from Gossypium arboreum, assembly GCF_025698485.1. NCBI lineage: Eukaryota > Viridiplantae > Streptophyta > Magnoliopsida > Malvales > Malvaceae > Gossypium > Gossypium arboreum. The sequence goes on along the minus strand of NC_069070.1, from coordinate 121,700,532 downwards.
AACCTCTAGAACAAGGCATTGTTCCCTATAATGAGGAATAGAGAGATGGGGGTTGAGGTCCAAGGTAGTGCCGGAAACGGTGCCGTTTTGAAGCACGTCGTCGTTATCTTTTGGTGCCGTTGGCCTCCTTATTTTTCCTCCTTCTTCTAAAGAGCCGACGCCGGTGGTTGTTGTTTCATGATTCAAGGAACAATTCCGTAAAGCTGCCGTGATCGCCGCCGTGGGTGGCGCTGTCATTATACCGTATTAGTATTCCGCGATAGTGAAGAAAACGACGGAAGATTTGTGGGTAAACAAAAGGAAAAGAAGAGAGAGTATGGTGCGTTGATTGAAACCGTTTCACTAGTGGATTGCATTTAAATAACCCTTCCCCTTAATTCTAATTCTAATTTAATTTCATCATCTTAAATTCGGATTAATCCGGAGTTGTTGTAATCAGATTGGATTGGTATCAAAAAAATTAAAAGAGGATTGAATCATTAAAAAAATAGGTTGAATAAATAAAAAATCGATTAAAAATTATTTTAAATCTAATTTTTATAATTTATAGAATGAATGTTTAGATTTTAATTTTGAATCAAGAATTATTGGTTTAACCAATTTGATTATCGGATTGATTCTTAAAATATTAGATTAATTTAAAGCCAAACTTGACCCAACCTGATCTGATTATAAAAGGTTATCGGCTCAAATTTACTTGATTCAAGTACAAAAATGACTCGATTAAAAAAACGTCACGAATAAAAATTAACCCAAAGCTAAAGTGTGCTCAAGAAATATCTCGAAGTGACCTAAACTCGAGATGAATTGACTTGAAAAATTTTATTGACAAACTCGAATAACTTGAACTTATAAATTCGAAGAAAACTCACACATAATATTCATGCATAATGAAATTTTTACCCGAGACGTTATTTTGTATTATTTTGTCAATAATTATTAGTGTTTCTGTTAAATAATTGCTTAAATAACTCTTTTTTTCATTATTTTTATTCTTCCACTAGCATAAATAATTTTTATATATCATATCATATTAATTATATTTTATTTATATTATATAAAATACAATTAAAATTAAAATAATGGATTTATTTATTTGATGTATTAAAAAAGTCAAACAGTTTTAAAAGCCTCTAAAAGTCAAATGGGCATTGTACATGATCTTTATTTTTAAGTTCAATAATTGAATGGCAATGCTCATGCAACTCCACATCACATTTTCATTATTAAATGGTATTTTAAATATATTTGTTTTTTGTCTTTATTAGGGATGATAATGGAGCGAGTCAATGGTGGATGTCACTAAATTCACCATTAAACTGTAATTAGCACGCTCTAACCCACCACCCGCCTCACTCCATCATGAATGTATAATATTAAAAATCGCTCTCACCTTCATGAATGTTAGATGCATTCATCCCCACTTCACCCGGCTCCGCTTCAATTTAATTTTTGGCTACCTATTTTTAATATTTTTAATCTTTTAAAGTCAAGTAAATATTTAAACATAAAGTATATGAATTTTTTATATTATGTTATTAAATTTTTATCCTTTTACTTGTTTATATATAGAAAGATAAAATGATAATTTTATATAATGAAGCGGGTTGGGGTGGGGCAAGCAATTATCGCAACCACTCCATACCCACTATCTAAAATAAAAAAATCCACCTCGCTCCACTATACATCATTGCTTTACTCATTCAAATAGCCTATGTCATCGTTTAAAAAAAATAAAATATTTAAAATATAATTTTATATAAATATTTATATAATTAATTTTTAAAATTATTTAATTTAAATTTAGATCACATCAATAAAAAATTCTTCACCCGAAGTTAATCTAAAATAAGGGTTTTAATGAGCTAGACCTAATGCATGGTATTAACTCAACTCAAAATATGAGCCTCAAATTTATAAATAATTAATTCAAGTCCATTTAAATTTGTCCATATTTTTTCTAAAGAGTATAATTATTTTATTTGAACCCAACATTTGACTAATTGATCAAAGGTGTTCACTAATTGTTATATTATACAAATATATATAGTTAAATATCCATTAAATATATATTTTTCATTTATTAGAATTTTGAACACTAAAAACTTAATATTTTCTTTAGGTTAAAATATGCTATAGTAGTCTCTGTATCTTTACAGAATTTGAGATTTAGTCCTGTACTTTAAAAGCTAAAAATTCAATCCTTTTACTTTTTAAAATTCAAAGTCCTAGTTTAATCATTATTGTTGTTAGTAGTTTCATTAAAATTTTTCGACTTAACATGTTTATTTTTCATTAATCATAAGCTACGTCACATGCATGCAACATAATCAACATACTAAAATGAAATATTTTTATGGAAAATACTTACAATTTTAATAATTTGATTAAAATTTTAAATAAAAGAAAGAGTAAGAAAATTTAATTTTTTTGCATGGACTTACGACATATTCTAACCTTTTGTTTCATACTTACATTACAATATGATATATTTAAATTTTCATATAATACATATTACATAATATATATATAATAAATAAAAACTATATATTATAAATTAGAAAAGAGGTTGAGGTTGGACTTTTCATATTTTAAACAAATTTATTTTCTTTGGTCGAGTTTATTTTTCAAATTTAGTATTTTTATCTAAACTCTCTCAAAATTTAAGTAAACTTTCGAGTTTGGGTGAATATTCCAACTTCTGAACTAATCTAATCCAAAACGCAAGGTTTTTAAAATTAGATCGTTCACCAGACTGATCCAACTATTGATTCACCAGTCTAATCGATTCGATAAAAATTCATTAAAAATATTTAAAAAAAAAACAGTTTCATCTTATTTTTTATGGCTGAACTTCTTGTTCAAGTCTAATTTTTGAATTAAATATTTTTATCTAAACTTTCGAGTTTGGGTGAATGCAACTCTTAAACTAAAATAGTCCAAAATACAAAATTTTCAAAATTAGACTGGCGATCAAACCAGTCAAACCATGAGTTCACCAATTTGATTGATTCAATTAAAAATTCATAAAGAAATTTAAGAAGAAAAACATTTCATCTTATTTTTAGTCCAATTCAAGTTTAATTGATTCGAAACTATTCACTGGTCAATTGGCGCAGTCTATTATTTAAAATCAATACCTTGATTGATTTCATAATAACTAATTTAAAAGTCATGCTAGAATGAATAAATGAATCGAATCGGACGAACTAATCAAACCATACGGAAGTGCCGATCGTCTATTGCTCCGTGCACAATGCTCAAACTTCCCTCTTTCTAGAAAACGAAGGAATCGGATTTCCGTTAATTAAATCCATCTGAAAATGGAACTTTGAGGTAAAGAAAAAAAAAAATTCCCCAAAATCCCAAGTAATTGAATTCCCCGTGACTTAGCCCCCACAAAACCAAATACCCTCTACATTTACTCCTTTTCCTTCTTCTTTTTTTTTTTTCAATACAATTTCCCTGATTTTCTCTCGTATTCTTTGGGGGAAGAAACCAAAATTTTCAATCAAAATCCCACCGGAAAAAGTGAAAAATAAAAATGATCAAGAAACACGATGAGCCGGTGGTTGGAGTTCCATACTTTGTTGGGGTGAATCCGTACCAAGCGAGCGTCATATATGGTGATCCAAAGGGTATTCCGATTCACCAAACAATGTATCGAGACACCCCAGCTCCTTTTAATTGTCCTTATTGTGGTAATTCTGGACTCACCATCGTCAGGTAAATCTACATATCCTTTTTGTTTATGAGTTATGACCCAAAGGGAGAATCCCGAATTCGATTTTATGTACTTTTTGGGTTTTTTTTTAAAGATTTAATTTAATTGCATTGTGTGTTGTTTACTTGCTTGGGTGTTTGTTTTTGCATTGCGTATGAGATTGAGATGTTAGTGATTTTGTTTAGAATATTTCTTTACATGTTGGTTCGAAGTTATTTTTTTCCAATAAGCTAATTTGGAAAAATTTAAGGAATAACAACTATGAAAATAAGGGCTTCCGTTCGTAAAATTTGTGAAAAATGTCGCCTAATCCGTAGGAGGGGACGAATTATCGTAATTTGTTTTAACTCGAGACATAAACAAAGACAAGTCTGCTCAACATTAAGGCCCATTTTTAAGTAAGGTTTTTTGGGCCTTCGCACGGTCTAAATTAACAAAAAGACAAAAAAAAAGGTGCTATTTTATTATTGTTTTGCTGCTATTTTGTTACCATTTCACTATTATGTTATTACTATTTCGTTGATATTGATGGGATATTATATAACTTTTGTTATTATTTTAGAAGTATTTGTTATATTAGTGTTTAATGGAGGTCCTTAAGGTTTTGTTTAATAGGATAAAAAGGAAATTGAAAAGATGAAAAATTGAATGGATAGAAAATTAAAATGATAGAAAACATTATTTTTCTTTCCGTACGTGTGATTGGTAGAAACAATGAAAAAACAAAAAAAAAACAAGTTAAATTTTATTTCTATCCATTACTTGATAGAGTTAAAAAAAAATTGAAAAATACATAATTTTAAACTAACATTGGCAATTTTCTCATCTTCTATCCTCTCATCTTTTCAATTTGGAAAATTTGGTTTCTATACATTTGGATGAAAAATGGTTGTCTATTTTATTTTTTTCTTTTCTCACTTTTGTTTCAAAAATTAATTTTTTTTCCACTTTTTAATTCTCTTCTCTCATCCTCTCTCTTTTTCACTCAACCAGTTACACCCTGAGTGTTGAATTATATTTTGCTCTGTCTGCTAAAAAAATGAATAAATTTATCTTTGTACCTTAGATTAAATAGCATACTAGTTCTTTTATTTAAAATTTCATCCATTTTTATTATTAAAAGTTAGTCCTATACGTCAATTTAAAGTACAAGTAGCTTGGTTGTTTTTAATAGTAGAATTAATGGATGGAATTTTTAATTAAAATGACTTGTTTGCTCTTTAATCTAACGTAGAGGGATTAATTCTAAAAATTTTAGTATAGGGCTGTTTAAAAGATTATATTGACTGTTATCCATCATCAAATCTTTAAATTTCAATGTGTTATTTCAGGTCTAAACCTAGCTTGGCAGCATATGTTGCTTGCATGACGCCCTTCATGCTTGGAATATGCTTTCTTTGCCCATCAATGGACTGCCTGTGGCATAAGTATCATTATTGCCCGGCGTGCACCGAAAAGGTGAGCCTTTCCTTGATGTTTTTGGTACATGTGGAAGTAAATTCAGGGCTCCTTGTATGAGATGAAAGAAGCTCTCACCCATGTTATAGAACAAGAACCTAAGTTCATAATCTTCTGGAATTGTACTGGAGGTATTTAAATTAGGTAAAAGTACCATAAAAATTTTTATATTAAGAGTCGAATTGTATTTTACTCCCTTTACTTAAATTCGGTAAATTAGTCCTAATACATTAGATCAATGAGCAAAGTGGTCCTTCTGTTAAAAATTTATTCATTTTTACTGTTAAAAATTGATCTTGTATGTCAGAATGAGCCACATGTTTGGTTATCTTATCAGCAATGTCAGTTTTTAACAGTAAAAATTGGATAAATTTTTTAATAGAAATGACTAGTTTGCTCTTTCATCTAATGTACAGGGACTAATTTGCGTATTTTTTAAATAAAGGAGGTAAAATACAATCTGACTCTTAATATATGGGTCTTCATGGTACTTTTACCCTTCAAATTATGGTTTAGATTCTAAATTGGTTTCCTAACTTCAAAACATTTTTTAAATTGAATCCTCAAAATATATGCAAAATATCATTTCGTCAATCTAACTGCTAGTTTAGGCATTAAATGGTAGTTTGGATTTAATGTGAGCATGAAAATACGTGTTTACTTATCGTAGGTGTAATTTATATCAGTTATGTTGAAAAGAAAATGAAATAGCACTCTTAAAATTAAATGGCATTGTCTTTTTTCTTTAACACATCATATCCAAGATATACATGTAGTACGTCCGTGTGTGTTTTAATTTTTAAATATGCTTCACATTAGATCCTTGTTGATATTTAATATCCAAGCTGATGACTAGGCTAATAAAATGACTTGATTGGTAGATATTAATATTTCAACGACTCAAATAAAATGTTTTGAAGATTGAAGGTTAATTTAGCATCTAAACCAAAGGCGAATTCAAGGGACTGATAGGGGCCCCGGCCTCCTAAAATAAAAAATTGTTGTTTTAGCTCTTTAGAAAATTTTAAAATTTTAATTTAGTAAAGGTAAAATTGTACTTTGGCACCCCTTAAAATTATGAAAATTTAATTTAATCATTTAAAAATTATAAAGATATAGACTATTAAAAATTAAAATTTCATTTCGACCCCCTAAAAAATTTCTTGCTTCGTCCCTGATCTGAACTATAATTTTGGGACGTTCGAGACAATTAACCTTGGATGGCTTTATCTTACTCATTCGGTGTTTGCCCACAGTGTAACCTCCTTGGAGGCTGAGGATCAAATTTTTGAAAAATTTTCGAAGCCTTTTAAAATTTTTTAAAATTTTAATTATCTCCCTCAAAGTTTTTAAAAGTTTTAATTATACCCCAAAAACTTTTAAAAATTTTGATCAGAATTTCTTAAAAATTTGAAGTAGGGTTCCCCAAAACGTAATGTCACGTTAGGCCATAATGTTTGCTTTCATTTCTATGCAAATTTTTTGTTTGATGGTTCTTCTTGCAGGTTGCTGATTTTGAGAAAACAGATCCATGTGCAGTGGTGGATATGCCACAATGGGTGCAAGAGAGTTTTGCTTTGCCTGCGTGATAAGTCCCTACTAGAACCATTTTGATATAACTGTTTTAATCAATTTGTATTCTGCTTTTTCTGGCATTTGCCTAAAACAATTCTTTTTGTCCATACAAGGATGTTCTATTACATATGTAGTTTCTTGGTAAATAGACTAAAAAGCTCTTCCCCATATGTTGTCATACCACTAGTTAGATATATTATTGCACTCATTTGGAGCCCTATTGTGAATATTAACATAATTAGCCTATATGACCATAAGATAATGCTTCTCAACCTTTTTAAATTTTTCTTACTCCGTCGAATGGCCGATCTTATATACTAGCCTTTTGCCGAAAACAGGTGGTTATGTTCATTGTATATGCTTTTGTTTCATTTATTCTTCTGTATAATATATATATATATATATAGATGGTAAAAAATATCATGGAGGCCTTTGTATTAGGAGTTAAATTACACTTTGTTCCCTCTATACAAAAAATAGGCTACTTAGTCATGGTATGTTAGTTAGAAGAGCAAATTGGTCCTTTCTGTTAAAACTTTCATCCACGTGTACCTCGTGTTGACATACTGAAACTAGTTTTTAACAGTAGAAATAGATGTAATTTTTAATAAAATGACGGTTTTCTCTTTGATCTAATGTATAGTGACTAATTTACCCATTTTTTGAGTAGAAGAGATAAAATACAATCCAACTCCTAAAGTACTCCATGGTACTTTTACCATAGATAGATTGATTTTACCTATACCGTCTCTCTTTTGGTTGCCTATCTAGGGAAAGATTGGCAAGATTTGAGAAGAGAATAGGAGAAAGTCTCCATTTGGTCTGATTGGGGACAAAGAGAAAGTCCGGCGAGCGATAAAAGCCGGTTTTGTAGCCAAGAAGACCCCCAGTGGTGCATTCCAACACCCTTTTTTCCATTTCTCATCAACTTTTGTACCGCCAACTTGATCCAACAAAGTGAGCCATCTCACCTTTTGGTGGTGTTGCCAATTTCATTTCTGTTTCTAAAATTCCATGCCTAGGCTAGGCCACTGGCATGTCATCCCTAGTTGGTTTCACATTCCACTTTTTACATCATGTTATTCCAAAAACCCATCATCATGCCAAAGGCCACATCCCCGTCCACAACTCAATCATGTATACAAGTCATTTGGATCTCATTATTTTGTCTGAGGTGATGTAAAGCAGCCGACTTGGGATTCTCGATTCTTCTTTCTCTACAATGTCAATTCTAGTAGAAGAGCCACTTGTCACTTTACACGTGTAATTTAAAGATTGTGTTATTCAATAATTAATACCGTTGAACTTCGTTTATTAAATATGAGTTTATTTCAACTTCATTATTTTTTTATTTTAAAATGTCACGCCATTAAATTTAATAGAAGAAATTTTAATTTAAAAGAATTTTAAAATCTTTTAAAAATAAAGATAGAAAAATTATATTTTAAATATACGAAGAATATAAGAGTTAGGAGTTTTTTTTTTTTTTTTTTTTTTTGTTCATTTGATCTCATTAGACTTAATGGGGAAGGAGAGGTGGATGTGTCAAGGCACAAATCTTGGTTTCATTTTTAGGCCCATTTCATGAATTTCAAATGATTCCTTAAGGGTGGATTTGTCCTTTCATATCAAAACAGCACGATTTAGGCTTATTAATTTTTATCCAAACTTAAAATGTTAATTTTATTGATCTTGATATAAACTTGATCAGATTTGATATGACCGTTGAGATTAACAACCCGAAAATTTTATGTTGGGGATAATATAAGCTTTGAGGATGACTAAAAAAATTGCTTAAAAAACTTAAATTGAACTATTTGAATTTTTCTATCTGATTGAAAGTTAAAAAGGATTAGGTTAAATTTAAAATTTTTGGAAGGGGCTAAAAATGAAAACTTCTCGTTACCCAAGGGGACAATCCCTTGCCTGCCCCAATTTTGCCTTTGGTAATATAAATATAAATTCTTCTTGAATTCAATCTGACCCGCTTAATCGATAGGTCTATTGATCCCTTAGCTTTGACACGTTAGTCGTTTTGGGGAAGTTTGACAGTAGGCCTCCTAAGGTCACTGGCGTGAGCTAGGCTTAGACAAGAATTTTCATGTATCAAACCAACTTGACCTGAATTAGATTTAAATAATAAAATTTAAATTTAATTGTAAATTAAATCATAACTCAATCCATGAATAAATTTAGTCCCAAATATTTATGGTGCAATGAAATTTTAAATGTTTGATATTTTATCAACAAATGAAATCTTGCCAAATCCATTAAGGAATATATTCATGGAAAAGTAGTGTTGATAAGATGCTCTGTTTGAAAGATAGTTTCTTGGATATTTTCTTTCTAAGTTAATTACAGGTCTGATTTTCTTATTTTCTAATTAATAATGTGTAAAAATTGATTAAAAATATTTTTATATAAATACACAAAATCAAAATCTACATATCAAATTATATATTAATCAAAATTGATGTTAGATCTAATAATTAGTCTTTATATGTTAGATCAAAGAGCAAATCGATCTTTTTGTTAAAAATTAATCATTGTACGTTAGCATAATGTACATGTGGCATGTTATATGCCACATGTCATTGTCTAGTTATTTCGTCAACCATATCAATTTTTAACAATATAATGGATGAAAATTTTAACAGAAAGAGCTAATTTGCTCTTTAATGAGACGTACAAGAACTAATTTGCTCATTTTTTTTAGTAGAACGTACCACTTTAATCGGCGAACAGCCTAACCCTTGGAACATACTACAACCCCAGGTGGCGAAGAGCCAACATCAAGGTGCCAAACCTTCCCATCAATGTGAGCTCTTAGGGAAGATCAGTCTGTTATCCCTAGAGTAACTTTTATCCGTTGAGCGACTGCCCTTCCACTTGGCACTGTCAGATCACTAAGGCCGACTTTTGTCCTTGCTCAACAGGTGGGTCTTGCAATCAAGCTCTCTTCTGCCTTTGCACTCGAGGGCCAATCTCCGTCCGGGCCGAGGAAACCTTTGCATGCCTTTGTTACCTTTTGAGAGATCTACGCCCCATAGAAACTGTCTACTTGAGACTGTCCCTTGGCCCGTAGGTCCTGAGACAAAAACAAATCCACTATTTGTTTTACGTTAAGCAATGCGTGGAGTAACTCCAAATATAGCAGTAAAAGCAAAGACGTGTAGGTGGATCGACTCATAAAGTTCCCATTGAAATAAGATCCACACAAGAAAAAGCACTTGCCATTCGTTGGTTATTAGGGGCATCCCGAAAACGTCCAGGTCGAAATATGGCTTTCAAATTAAGTTCTAGACACAAAATGCAATCCAACTTCTATTATAAAGGCTTCCATAATACTTTTAATGCATACAAACTTAAAAAAGAGAATGCATACAAACGTAAAAAAGAGCAATCTTTCATGAAAGTTGTATTTTCTTTTTATTTTATTTTACTTTTTTAAAATTTAATTTTCTATTAATTAATAAAACATATGAGTATTTTTTAACACACATATATATATATTAAAATAAAATACACAATAAATATTAATATTAAATTATTTGATGCTAATAATTTTGTATACATTAGTTATATTAAATTTCTATAAATACATAAGTTTAATTATTAAATTTATTATATTATATAATCTAATATTATTAGTATATATACACTAACATATATTATATTAACAAATATTAAAATTGAAATTTCTAAAATTTTAATATATTAATTATTAAATATTAAAAAAGATACATATTAATTTTTTAAAGTGCTTTCGTAGAATAAAAAAAAGTACACTGTCAATATATCTAATACTAACCCAATAATAATAGTATACAAATATTAATAATTACATGACATGACAACCAAACATGATGAGATTCAAAAACATGCGTATATAATTGTATATCACGAGTCTTGAACTTAAATACTCGAGACTTAGAGCCTTTGCCTTTGCCAACTGTACTAAGCCTATTATTCTTATTCTTATCCTTCGACTTATTTTACTTGGAGGCTAAACCTATTTGAATTTACTTAGATATAAAAGAAATTATGAGATAACTATCGGAAAGTTGTTTATAGCTACATATGTTGGTGTGCTTGTGGGATTGTTTGCCCGGTTATCATTATTGGGGTTGCAATTACCGTTGTTGTAAGAGTAAATTGAACTTAAGCATTCACTGAGTAACGTAGAACTATTGATCCGATCTGCATTAATACAACTCATATTTCGTTTTCAACTCACGGATTTATTTTTTATTTGTTGTCTTGGTGCGGTTGATTTTCATTGTCCCAACATACTGTACAAATGCTTTAATTTAATGCACATCACATGGTATATAGAACGATAATTTTATAGAATTAATTATTAAAAAAATAATAAATAATTGTGAAATAATATTTTAAATATTAAATAAAAAAGATTTGGTCACGTCCTTTTTATTAAAGATCTTCTCTACAAAGTTTTGGTGCATGCAGACTTTGGTTCCCTTCTTTCCTTCAAACATGTATTATTTGTTTAAAAAAGTTAATATATCATTTGGTCCCTGATTTTAGTTTTATTATTCAATTTGGTATTTAAGTTTAGTTTCAATATTTTATTTGATATCTAAATGTTTGATGTGTATGCTCTAGTAAAAAAAATATAGATTTTAATTGAAACACACACAAAAAAAAAAGCTTATGTACTAAATTGAACATTGAAGTCAAATTTAGGTACTTGATTGAGATAAAGAAAAAGTCATGTACCAAAGTAAACATTGAAGCCAAACTTAAGTACTAAATTGTGACAAAAAAAACTTAAGTACCAAATTGAATAATTAAAGTCAAATTCAAGGACTAAATAATATATTAAGCCTCAAAAATAAAATGATATTTTTGCTTTTCAGAAAAATCAATATTAATCCCATAACGTAAAATTCCTTTACATTGAACCCATAGATGACGAGATATTTTTCAGGAATTAATCTTTGAAGCAAAAGGGACGCAACCGAAAATGATAATATTATAGTTTGGTCCTTGTAGAAATTATAAAATCGTAAGTTAATATGGTAAAATTGCATTTAGATCTTAAAAATTTAACAATAATTATTAAATTCATTAAGTTAAGCTTTGTTATTTCTAAAATCTGACGGGTAAACATATTATCATATGTCCAATGTCATGCTAGCTTCTTATTTTTCACATGTTACTCACTGAAAATCCAATTAATGTATTTCCAAAAGTCGGGACTTAGAATGATCTTGTTGGAGAATACAAATTAGATTTGCAATTGTACGCTTAGTATATGACTAGTAATTAAATTTAACCGAAAAAATTATTGCTATTGTTTGGGTTAGGATTAAATTTTCAAAAATTAAAAAGCACAAAGACTAAAATTAATCAAATTAAAATACACAGAATAAATCCACAACTTTCAAAGATTAATAATATAACTTAAATTAAATATTTAAACCAATCTCAGTCAGATTTAATAGATTTTACTAATCTAATCATTTTAACTTTTTTTGTGAATTATAAGAGGAGAGCAAAGCCTTAACAATAATGCAACTAGCACAGCTTGAACTCAGGCCACATCTGAGACGGTGAATATTTTGATAGAGACTCAGAGGGCCATGACCCCCCTAAAATGAAAAATTTTTAATTTAAGCCCTTTATAATTTATAAAATTTTAAATTAGTAATGTAAAATTACATTTTACCCAAAATGATAAAAATTTAATTTAACCTTTTAAAAATTATAAAATATAATTTTTAAAATAATAAAATTATATTTTTACTAATATAAAAATATATAATTTAATTTCCACCCTCAAAATTTCAAGCTTTGTCATTGACTCTGACCATTATATCAATACACGAATTTTCGTTTTACCCATTTTTGATTGATCTGATTCAACCACCTTGTAATGAACGTGATTTTACTGTTTACATTGCGGCCTCAAACGTGACTGATTTTGCTAGTAACTTTTTTTGTTTTTTACTCTAAAAGCGGTAAAAATAAACCAAGGTTAATTCTTTCAATCATTTTGCTGGTGCATTTGATTTGATAGTTAATTTCATTAAAAAAAACGTGATGAATTACAAACAATGACACAATTTATCTTTGGGGACCTCTCCCATTGATAACTCTCAATTCAATTAATAATTATTTTTTTTTTATATTTTACTTGCTATCTTTAGAAAAATTGATTAAAATGGTTACTTAATCGTAAAATTCTTAACGAATTGTTATTTAAAACTGCAATAAACAAAAAAAAAATTCTTTTAATCCCTTTAAAAATTACAAAATTTCATTTAACATCATTATTATACCTGCAAAGTTTTAATTTTTTTATGCGTAACGAAAATAAAAGATAGCTATTTACTATAGCTTCTCTCTCTATGACAGTGCCACATTCTCCACTCTGTCGTCTTTCACCCGAGCAAGAAAACATTGGCATGGTTTTCGCCCTAAAAAATGTCATCACCGATTAAGTACCTTCCTCTTCCTCCATTGTTCATGTTGCCGTTGACTTTGGTTTGGATTTCAGTACCCTGACTGTGGCTGAGGGTTCTTCTTCTACTTTTATGGTATGACAACCGAGTGAAGTTATGGATAAGTGCCACATGTGCAAATTTGATGGTTGTTTAGGGGGGTTGGTTTAAGTCAAATGCAATTATTGTTTGGATTAAAAACCGCTTAATGCACATAGTTTCTATGTGAAGAGTTATCATCTTTTCATAAAATCATGATCCATTTGAAAAAAAAACAGTGTAACTAAACTATTAAGTTAGAAAACAAATAAATGGGAAAACATGGGTAATTAGGAAATTTACCTTAGTGTCAAGATCGGAGGAGATTGTTGGGGAAGATAGAGGAGGAAGCATATTGGAGGCTGGATCTAGCATTTTTTTTATGTTATTTAATATGGGTTTTTGATAGGGATTTAAGGGATTAACATAAAAAATTATTTTTTAAAGGACCAAAAGAACAAATTTTCCTCTTTTTTTTTTTTGCAAGTCTAGTCAACAATCCCTTAAGGGCTTAATGATAAAATGACTATTTTGGTCAATTTTTCTAACGACAATGACTATATTGACAAATAAAAATTAAGGTGACCAAAATATAAACGATATTATTTTAGGGGACCTCTAGTATAATTTACTCTTATCTAAATATATTAACGTTTGTTGAATTGAGCAATTAGAGATTCAATATTTTAAGTAAAATTTCGATTTTGAGTGTAGTAGAATAAAGAAATCAATGTTATAAAAGTCTTGCTTCATGTTTAGAAATCTGACTAAATTTGATTTAAGATTTAGTTGGAACTTAATATTACTATCGAATATCTAAAAGTTTTATAGATATTTTTAAAAATATTTATATATCTAAAAACTCTATATTTAAAAAAAAACATAAATGTATATATTTTTTAAAGGAGTTTATAAGTTAAATTAGAAGTACAAATAATACATATCCAATCCGTTAAAACTAGAATAAATTCAATATAAATCACAATTAACTAGAAATTGAAATAACTCGAACCGTCCATATATGATGTGACTTAAAACCAGAATAATCTAAAGGCAAGGGGGAAGTAAGGGCCTTAGGCCATCCTTGGTTTGGTAAATTTATATTATAGTTTTCCAAAATTTATAAAGTTTTAAGTAACTAAAACGGTAAAACTATGTTTTAGCCCCCAAAATTTTATAATTTAATTTTATATCCCTAGTTTAAAATTTTTAATTTCGCCTTTATTTAAGAAAAAACTCACACATAACATTTGCATACAATGAAACTTGAACTTAAATACTCAATATTAAAACTTCAACATTTATCAATATTACCAAGACCTCGTTAACAATTAGGGGCAAATCAAGGAAGACAAGTAATTTCGTTACCCCCAATAATAAAATTATATTAAATCCTTCTGAAACTTATAAAATTAAATATTAGTACTTTGACTTTTCTTTAGAAAAAATTATAATTCAAATTTAACCATATCTGTTGACAATACAAATATGTTTTAATCATGAAAATACAATAATGAATGTCCGAATTTTGAGAAAAAAATGGGTTAGATTTTTTTTTTACACAATGTTTAAAATTACTCATGGTTTCTCTTCAACCCATAAAAATAAGATAATATACTTTAGCGTACTCGAATTCATATCTTCATGTATTGACAATAATGTCCTTACGACTGAATCAACAAAAAAAATAAGAATTAAAAAAAGTAAGTATTATAATATTAGTAGGATATTTTAGGACGGTGGGGGAGGTACCTATTTACAAAAAACCAGAAAAAGAAAAAGAAAAGGGAGAATTTAAAAATCATGTGAAAGGATAATTAAGATTTGTTATTCACTTTTTTTTATAAAAGGAAAAGACGATTTGACATCGTAGTGAGAAGGAAACGAATCGAAAGCGCCACCAACGTAAATCAGATTCAATACGGATTCGGGTAGTCATCTTCGGCTTTAGTAGATAGGTTCTTTGATAAATAAATAAATAAATAAATAAAAAATCTCGAAAATATTCGACTTTTTCGAATCAACTCTAAATAATTTGAATTTCAACATTTAAATTATCTGAATAAATCAAATAATTAACGCATTTTGTTTTTTATTTCATGAAAAGCGAGAAATTAGTTAATTTATTAATTTTAATTTATTATAATTTGATCCGGTCTTGGTCTCTTAATATGGTAAATTTTCCTCTTTAGTCACTTCAAAATTTATGAAATTTACAAACAAATATAATAGTAAAATTCTACCTTATCTCCCCCCCAAAAAAAGGATATTATTCAATTTTGTCCCCCAAACAATATTCTAGCATCGCCCCTGATTTGATCCTCGTACTTTATAGAAATTGAAAAGTTAATCCAATTTGTTGGTACACACATTAAATTTAACATTGAACTTTAGATATCTAAGCTAGTGATTTAACAAAAAAAATTCTAAAGGTATTATCAAAAGATATAATTTCTTGATTTTCGTAAAATATGAATATCAATTTATGATAGATTGAAGTGTACAAACTAAAAATTTAAAGTTCTCATAAAATGGAAAGATGTAGCAATGGCTGGTCATTCGTGGTTCGGTTCAACTGATCCTTTGGCTAGAGCATTTGTAAATACTGATCTTAATGGTTAGATTAGTCATCTAAGGCATATTGATTTTTAACTAACTCTTAAACACCGTGATTTTTATCTTTGGTTTTGAATATTTTTTGTGTATTCAAGGGTGGCACAAAGTAGGGGGAAGCCAAAATCTTTTTTTTGGGCCGAAATTAAATTGTAAATTTTCCGTTAGTAAAAATGTAATTTTTAAAGGATTAAATCAAAATATAATATGTGTTTATGTAACTATTAATCAAAAAGCATCTTCTATGGCTCAGGTAGTGAGGGGAACCGATGGAGTACAAAATTATGGTAATCAAAACGGCGAATTTAGGTATACAGGCATTTTAACCTATTTTAGTTGGACCGAAGCATCTGCCAGCCCCTCTAGATTCACCTCTAGCACCAAGGGTGGTTGGCAGGAGTTAGGGTCCCTAAAATGAAAAAAACATCATATTGATCTATTTACAAAATTATAAACAAGTAAATAACTAAATTGTACTTTCTATAAATTATAAAATTTAATTTAATCCTTTAAAATTTATAAAGATATAAATGATGAAATTGAATTTTAGTTCTAAAAATTACATAATTCAATTTTGGCCCAAAAAATAATTTTTGGTGTATCAAATTCTAAATTCCTAAAATTGCATTTTAGTTCTAAAAAATAATAAAACGTATATGGATTAATTTATAAAATTGTGAAGAGTAGAAGAGCTTATGAAAAATTTTAACCTTTCCAAAAAGAAAAAGTGAATCTATTAAAAAGAAAAGTAAGTTAGGCAGTAGAGGAACACTAAAAAACGTCATGGATGACGACGTGTCTTTGTCCATAGGCTTGACTTTGGAAGCCGCAATTCACTTTTTTCTTGGTATCGGCTTAGCTCAGCTCATCTATCTATGCCGTCCACGTGATTCTTTTTGGATAAAACAACATTTAGTCCCTAAAGTTGGAAACTTTTTTCAACTTGATACGTTAACGTTTTTGTTTGGTCAACATTAGTTCTTGAGCTTGATAACTTGATAACTTTTCCCAATTTGATCTTTTCATTTGGATTCAAATAGATGATGTCACAGTCTGAGATTAAATCAAGTCATCACTTAATTTTTAATATATATATAAATTAAAAATATAAGATATTATAAAAATTAAGTTTTAAAAAAAAATTCAAGTGATAATATGACACAATCTCTAAATGTCGCATTATTGTACCTTAATGAAGCTTGACATATTTTTTCAATTTGGTCTCTGAACTTAGATTCAAATAAGGTGTGATTATACGATGCTTTAAGATTAAATCACGTCATCACCATAATTTTTCTTAAAAAAAATATCAAATATTATAAAAAATCATAATTTCTTTTTGAAAATTTTCAAGTGATCATGTGGTATGATCTCTAAGCGTCGCATCACAATGTAGCTTGATAGCTTTTTTCGATTTAGTCTTTGAACTTAGATTCAAAAAAATTACTAAATTCAAGGATTAAATATTAATTTATCCTTTTTTTAACTAACATTTTCAGAGTAACTATGACTTAATCATTTTCTTTATACAAGTAATTAAATTTATTAATTAGTATTTAATATATCATTTAATAGCTAATTATGCATTAGCTCAATGATCCAATTGACACTTTAAGAATTTATGAATTTATTTTTGTTTAAATATATTTCAATTATTAATTTAATTGTATTTGTTTATATTTTAATTATTAGTATAATAATTAATCATAGTTATATTTCGATTAATTGTTTGAACAAGACTAGATCAATCGACATATAAACAAAAAAAATCAAATTAATTGATTCGAAATTAGTACTAATTAATTAAATTAAGTGATTAAATCAATTTAATTAAATTTTTATATTTTTAATAATTTATTTAATTAAACTAAATAAATTGATCAAATAGAGGAATCGATGATCTACTCTATCTGATCATCGATTCTATCTAAAACCTTGAAAAAAAGTTAAAACAACCCAAGATATTTACAGGATATATAAAAAATAATTTAATAAACTATGCTGATATGCCAGCTCAGCAAAATGGGTAAAGATATTTTCTGAACTTAAACGTCAGCTACAATGCTCTCACCTTTTTACATCAAAATCCTAAAAAAAGTAATTTAATTAAAAAAAAAAAAAAAGAAGAGAAAGGAAAAGAAAGCGGCCTAACGGTATTACTTTGGTGAAATTGTAGTTTTAGCCCCTTTATTATACTCTAATTCAATATTTGACTCCTATAGTTTACTTTGATATAATTTGACTCCTATAATTTAATAGTGCTATAGTTTACTTTGATGTATAATTATAAATTTCATCCATTTATTTTACAAAAGCTCAGAAGTTATTCTTTTTATTTTTATTTGTTAGAATTTGGTCTTTGAAAAAATGAAAACTAAAAATTTGATATGATTGTTGATAAACACGTGAACTTGAAAATGCTATTTTTTTTTCTATTTTGTTGCTCGTAAATTGTTGAGTTATTGATTTTTTAGTTCTCCGTATTAAATTACTAAAATAATGATTTTCAAGTTAGCGATTTAACGGCAAGGTTAACAGTGTTACTTAATTAGACTAACTTTTCGTAAAGTGTAAGAATTGAATTATAGAATGATTAACTAAATTTTCGTAAAGTCTAAAATAGAAGGGTGAAATTCAAAATTAACCAATAATTTTGCTAGTTTGTACAAATAGTTAATACCATTAACTACTTGGTAAAAATAATAATGTAATTTTGTAAAACGAGTATTTTAATGTTGCAAGATTTTAATAGAAATAATTAATGATATTAACTATTTGTACTAACTAATAATATTATAATAAATTTATATTATTATCAATTAAAATATTAAAATTAGGCTGATTGAATCTTGGCTCGATTAGCACTTTAGTTAGTATAACAACTTAAATATCACGAGCTAAAATGCGTTTAAACAGATAATATCCTCCAATTCAGTTAGCTTAGAGTTTGAAAAAGTAGCTAGTATTTTTTTTAAATATTTTATTTTATTGAAGGGATAAAACAAACTTTAGAATATAAATTTTGACACATTTTCTCACCTTGGTCCCTAACCTTTTTATTTTTTGCTTTATATTAGTCTCGAAACTTGGTAGCTTTTCTCAAATTGGTCTTTAAACTTGGAATTCGTTAAAGCATAATAATGTGACATTTTAATATTGTGCCATGTCATCAACTGATTTTTTATATATTTTTTTATTTTTTAGATTTTATATAAATTTATAAAAGAAAATTTTAAGTTTAGGGACGAAATTAAAAATTTTACCAAATTCAAGAACTAATATGGACAAAAAAAATTCAAGGGCTAAATTAAAAAAATCAAATTCTGGTACTAAATGATGCTTTTATCCCTTAAATTTAGTTTTCTAGTTTTTATATAAAATTTTTAAAAAGTTGGGGTGATTACACGATACTCTCACGTCAAAAAGGAAATATGCCAAATTCGGGAACCAAAAAAGTTCAAGGACCAAATTAAAAACTTATTAAAGTCAGGGACTAGATGATGCTTTTATCCTTTAATTTAATTATCACAGTCAAAACTACAAACAAACTCCCTTTCCCCCATACTTCTCATGTGCTCATTACACTGCGAATTATACCCTACAAAAATAGTAATCTGTTTCAACATATAATAATTTTTTTAAAAAAATCCAAAAAAAAAAAACATTTATATATATTATTTAATTATCTCTGCTTTGATCTCTGCTACGATTTGAAAGCTTAACATTTCATCTTCTTCATTGAGGCTAGGGTTTTTCAAACTTTTAATTTAAATTTGATCCAAAAAAAGCTATGGTTAGTCCAGTTTCTGAAGGCAAAGGAGCTGTGCCGTGTGATTTCTGCAATGAACAAATAGCGGTTCTTTACTGCCGAGCAGACTCGGCCAAGCTGTGTTTGTTTTGTGACCAGCACGTACACTCAGCGAATCTGCTCTCTCGTAAGCACGTACGGTCTCAGATCTGTGATAATTGTAGCTCTGAACCGGTTTCGGTTCGGTGTTCGACCGATAATTTGGTGCTTTGTCAAGAGTGTGATTGGGATGCACACGGTAGTTGTTCCGTGTCGGCGGCGCACGATCGGACATTAGTGGAAGGGTTTTCTGGTTGTCCGTCGGCTTTGGAGTTGGCTTCGGTTTGGGGATTTGATCTGGAAGAGAAGAAAACGACGGATCGGAACTGGAACGTGTGTCATCAGGATATGATGATGCCGGCGGTGGAATCGTGGTTGTACGAAACTAGCTTGCAAGAAATGATGGTGCCGTACGAGAGTTTTGGTTGTTACGGGGAGACGTTGAAGAAGCAGAATACCGGAAGCGGGAAGTGCAAACAGGTAATTTATAAGCAGCTTGTTGAGTTGATGAAAAGAGATCTCATGTGCGGCGGCGGAGGAGAAGGTGTTGGAGACGGTGGTGGTGGCGGTGGAGGTGAAGAGAATCTAGCGTCGAACGTCGAACAAAACGGTGGGTTTTTGACTCAACAAGAAGTTTTACAGCCGTTGCCAGAACCGGGAACGGAAACGCCAACGCAAGCTCTATTCACTTCTTTGCTTATGATGCAAACGCAAGAGAGTGAGCGCATTGTTAATGGAGGAAATGTGGTATTAAACGGTAATCCAAACAATCAAACTTCTCAGGTACTTTCCTTGATTTCATTAAAAAAATTTCAATGTTACTTAGCTTTAGAAAATTGTAGTAACAATAAATTGGTTAGAATTGATTACAGATTTGGGATTTTAAGTTAGGACGATTGAGGGGTCAAGAAGAATGTAGCCAATCTCGATTAGAAGAAGAAGTTGGGTACGGTGGTGATGCAGGTTTCATGATTAAGAATTTCAATCAATTTATGAAAGAGACATCTTTGACTGATAATGGTAATTTGATGGGTTACCCTCCTTCAAAACACGATTTGGCTTCACTCAATAATGTATGTCCTTTGCTCATTTCCATTATTTTCTTTCACTCTTAAATCTATCTTTGTGATTTTCTTGTTCATAAATTCGTATGTTCACATTATGTCTCTATATCCATTATTGGAGTTTCTGCCAATTTAACATGGGGTTGTTTGGGTGTGTTTAGTTTTTTCCAAGCCAACTCAAAAAGCTAGTTTCTGGGTAAAAGTATCTTGGAGGGTTGTGTATTAGGAGCCAGATTGGATTTTATCTTTTTCACTCACTTTAAATTAAAGAGTAAGTTGGTCGTTCTGTTAAACAGTAACATATGACATGTTACGTGCCACCAATACCTCATGCTGACGTACATCTACCAATTTTTAATAATAGAATTGGATAAAATTTTTAACAGAAAGATCAATTTTTAACCGTATAAATCCCATAAACCCCAACCAATTACCTTGTTCTCACTATTCTGTGTGATGGGTTATTTTGATAGTTATTTCCTCTTTGTTTGATACCATATAAACTTAGCAATGGGTACCTTTGTTTTTTCTAACATTAAAAGATTCTTTTGAGTGTTGATTATGGAGCTTGAAAATGCAGAACGACTCGAATCATCCAGGGGCAAGTCAGGGACCATCCACATCTGAGAGCAACAATCTACCAATACCAAAGTCATCATCAGGGTCAGCTCTTGGTAAACCCAAAGGCTCTACCGGTTGTAACGATGTTCACTTCTCCGAACAACCTTTCCTGGTGAGGCCGGTCGACCACACAACGCCAACTGCAACCAGTAAGGCTGATCGTGAGTTGCTGGCACAAAACAGAGGCAATGCCATGCAACGTTACAAGGAGAAGAAGAAAACAAGAAGGTATATAACTAAATCTGTGCACTCACGGTTTGTTATAACTAAATTGTAAATGTACCAAGTAGGCCCATACCTTGGATAAAAAAACAAACTAATACTTGTGTTAAAAATTTCATTTATTTATACTGTTAAAGATTGATTTCTATACATCAACCTGAGGTACTCGTGGCATGTCTAATTATTCTGTTAGCCACGCTAGTTTTTAATTGTACAAATGAGTGAAATTTTTAATAGAAGGGATTAATTTACACTTTGATCAAATGTATAGAGATTAATTTACCTAATATTTTAGTAGAGGAGGCAAAATGCAAATTGACTCTTAATATAAGGCTTGATTACTTTCAGGATTTAATTTAACTATGATTTGCTTTATTGTGGTCCGATTAGGTATGATAAACACATACGATATGAATCGAGGAAGGCTAGAGCGGATACGAGGAAACGAGTGAAAGGTCGATTTGTGAAGGCTACTGAAGCTCCTGATGATTAAAAAGCGTGTACTACTGAGAGTGAGTGATCTTTTTTGCTTAGATTGCTGTAAATATTTCCTTTTTGTTACATCTAAACCTGTAATTTTAGCATTTCTATATTCTCTATTAGCTTTATGTTAGCTGGTTCCTTCACATTTAAAATTTTGCTCTTTCCTTCCTAACGACACAAATAATGGAATTTTGAGTTAATGGTAAGGCAAAGGAGGGGTGGAGGATGATTGTGATTATGGCTGTGACTTGATGCTTTTCAGGTAGAATTTTCAATTGATTGGGTCAGATTGGGTTTTGGTTGGATCAATTTAGATCGGTTTAATTCAGGTTATAAAGTTTTTAGGTCGTTTTTGTTTGGGTTTGGGTGCTTGAAACAATTAATGGGTGGTAATTTCGAAGGTAATATAAGATTTCGGAATAACATTTTCTCGATTCACATCTTCCATGGATAATCTTATATTCTCATGATAATTTTTAATACAAATTAATGAATTAAATTCTTCAATTATTTAACATAATCTTTCAGTAATAATTTAACTATATACATTTATTATTGAGAAAAAATAATATTTTATCTATTTCATTGTGCCCAAAAATTATATTTATAATAAATTTACCATTCATTTTTAAAATTTTAGTTAAATCAGTCATTAAACCATAGCGAACTGTATTATGTTTTTAATTATTATTTTTTTGTAATTTCTTATTTATCATTTTGATAAAAGAAAGTGCCATATAATTATTGCTCCTCTTCAAATTTCAATTTATTTATATAAAAATCAAATATGAAATTAATTTATTTGAAAAATGCATTAATTTATTAATAAAAACAATAAAATATGTTAAATAATCTTAGTAAATGCTTTTAAAATTTTGTGGTCATTTAATTTTAAAAAGTTACAAAATGGTCACTAAGTTATTTGAAAATTTTCATTTAAGTCTTTAGGCTATTAAAACTATTGTTATATGACCTTCTTTGTTTGCACCATCCGCACCAATGGAAAGCTCTTCTTCCCCTTTTCTTTTACAATTTTGTTTTTTTTCATGAAATATTTTTGAACGTCACGAATCTACAAACTAAAATCTCTAACAGCTTTCTTCTCTGGTCTCCGTCACTTACTGTTAGATCGATTTGGATCTATAAGGTGGGCTCTTCTACTTGTCGATGGATACTAACCCACTATACTGATCATTAAATCATTACTCGAAGTTCGCTAGTCGAACTTCATACTGACATAGCACTATTTGTTAGTCAATAAAAAGTTACAAATTATAAAAAATGAAAAAATCAAAATTTAAAAAAATATAAAAATGTTCATAAAAATTTAAAATTTTAGTATGAAGTACATGTGGATTGCCATGTAGATTATCATGTTTTAGTCAATATTTTCATTAAAAAAAAATAGCAATTCAACTCTTTCTGAAATGTTGATAGTTAATTTCGACTCTTTTTAAAAGGTTAAGAGAATTTTAGCTAAAAAAAGGATCAAATTGATAAAAGATGTAAACATTAAGGATTAATTTTATTATTATGCCCAAAATAATTTCCACGTACACCATGAAGTTCTCCAATCTTTTAAGTGAAGCTTCGAAAGCTTTGTTTTTAATGGTTTGGTCTTAATTTTTAGTCAAAAATTTGGGCAGAGAAAACAATAAATCAAATTAGGTTTTCTAATATCTATTTTTAAATTCCATTGTTTGACTAAGAATAAGTCACGATAGAGACAGTCTCTATGACTGAATATCTCTTTATGATTCAATTTTTATCCATATACCTTGAATTCAGTCCTTAATTAAGGTTTTGGGTTTAATTTTATGAGTGTTATGAATGAAAAAAATAATATTAAAAAAGTTTGGCGCCTTTATAGGTTTCATCTATCTCGACTCTAAAATTCAGTTAGACTCTCTGCAACTTCTATTTAAATAATTATAATGGATTAATTTCATTAAACATTCTCAAATTACCACTTATATTTTAAATTAATCTTTAAACTTCAAAACGTTTTAATTGAATCTTCAAAGGATCAACATTTATATAAACTAAGTCCTCACACCAACCCAGCCGTCAATTGAGGCATTAAATGCTACTTTAGATCTAATGTGGAGCATATTTAAAATGCGTAAGTCATATTTATAAATATGGGCATACCTATCACATGAATAGCTTAGATTTAATTTTTTTTTTTTAAAAAAGAAGAAGATAATATCAGTAACATATAGAAGTGCTATTTATTTTCCTTTTAACATATCATATTCAAGTTGTTCATACGGTAATTATGAATATAATTATAATTTGATCTATATTGTTTTAAGTATGCGTCAAATTTGAGCTTATATTTTAATATCCAAGGCCAAAGCTAATGGCTAGGCCAATAGAATGACCTAATCAAAACAATATACCAATACTTTAAGGGCTCAATCAGAATGTTTTAAAGTTTAGGGATTAAATTAAAATGTATGATAATTTGGTAATGTTAGGTGAAATTAACCCTAACATAAATATTTTTTTTTTCTTACTTTCTCCTCTCCTTTGGTGCCTATATATTTCCTTGGCAAGATTGTAGCCAAAGTAAAAAATAATCTCCTCCTTCAAGTAATTAGCTCTACCTTTTTTTTTTTTTTGAATTTGTTGAAGTGTTATGGCTTCAAATATTCTAGTTTATCTCCTGTTTGTTGCAGCTATAAGTATTCTTGTAGATTGCAATTCTGAAGGTATTAATACATATATAAGCGTGCGTTACGGGATTAAAATTTCTGCTACGTGTGACACGTGTGTGTGCCATTTGATTTCATTTTATGATAACTTATGTTTTGTTTTACATTAACTTCAATGCTTGACGGGTAAGGAAACCTGTGGATTACAATGATATAAATTAATGTTTAATTAATCATGTAGAGGAGGGTCGATTCATTTGGGAGAATGCTTTGAAGTATTGCCTGTTGGGCAGTCAATTAGTCCCTCTAATAACTAAATGTATTGTCCTCGGACCGTGTCGGGGTTTAGTCTCTTGCCTCTATTAAGAGTCGACGTGTGTTGAGCGGCTTTATTCATAAAGGGGAGAACCTCGAGGAATAGGGCAGTTCGTGGGTGTAGGGCCACCTACTTAGGGGTTTGAGCCACGATTCCAAAACATTTTTTTCAAGTCTTAGCTCGTTTTTAGCCCACACTACCAAAACAGCCTAGTTCATTATTAAAAAAAATATTAAAATATTAAATTTTTTTGTATATCTCTATAATTAAATTTAAATTTTCAAATTTTTATTATTTATATTCTATTTGGGCTAGCTTGGTCCAAGACAAAAAAACCTTGTCCAGGCTCGGCCATGGATATTCTATTCATGTCTAGACATGTTCATGGGTTGGGCTATCTGTCCAGGCCCAAAGTCTATCCCGAAGTTTGGGAGGGTTTGGAAAAAAAATACTAAGCTTAAAAAATGGGCTTGGGCCAAAAAATTAGGCCTGTTTAAAATATGGGTTAAGCTCGGTCTTTACATAATATATAAAAGCTGCTCACGCCCATTATAAAGATTAAATCTATAATAATATATAATACTATTATAATGTAAACATTAAAAAAAATAAAATGACTATATATTAAATTATAATAAATAAAAAAGTATATAAAATTATTAAATATTAAAATAATATATTTAATTTTTTAAAAAAATAATATGGGTGGACATAAAACGGGCTAGGGTTAGCCATTTATAAATATAGGCGGCCTTGGACAAAATGTTAGGCCCATATTTTGGGTCGAGGGCAAGAATAAAGTTTGTTACTATCATGTTTAGGCTTAACCTGACTCATTAACACGTCTACTCACGTCCCTTTGGTGGGTGGTCATGTGCCAATGAATAGCCCGATTCCTCAACATGTCCCCATCCTTGGTGAATGAAGTTGACTATTGGTGGAAGTGGGAAACAAAATCTCGACATGACCAAGGGACAATACCTTCTATTGTTATGGGATCAGTCAACTACCAAATGGACTACACTACGAAGATTTCTCCTGAAAGAGTTGACACCCCTCAATAAACCAACTAAATCTTAACTCAATTGATACCGTTAATAAATACATGAGTCCGAGTTTATGCATAAAAAAAAATTGTTAATCAATAATCAGCTTGAGTTAAAATTCTTGTTATGTGATACAGGAGATGCTCTACATTCTTGGAAAACTCAACTGGTGGATCCAAACAATGTTCTTAAAACCTGGGATCCCACACTGGCTAACCCATGCCCTTGGTTTCATGTTACTTGCAACAGGGAAAACTCTGTCATAAGGGTGTAAGTATATGTATGTATGTATGTCAATTGAAATGACATTTGATTCTTGAAGGAACCTAGGTAATGCAGGATTATCAGGACCTCTAGTTCCAGATCTTGGGCTTCTTCCCTTTCCTTTCGGATTGGTTTTGGGTCGAATTAATCTGGGTAAGTCTTAATTTGAGTTTTGAAATATTTGAGCCATTTTTGAGTTGAGTAAATTTGGGTTTTATTCGTTTTGAGCTTCAATCATTTCATGTTCCATTATTTTAGTCAAGATTATTTTAAATTTTTGAATCGGATCAGTATTCGTTTAAATCATTTCAGGTTCAAATCAGATGGGTTTAGATTATGAATTTTTTGCGTGATCAACATGAATCAAGTTACATTTAAATTGATTAGAGTTGGATTATCAAATTTAGATCATAACTGAAAGCTTGATACTCCGAAACAACGAGAGGAAATAAAATTATAATTTAATCTCTTTAAAAACAGTAAATACAAGGATAAATTACATTTTAATTTTAAAAATATTTATAATTCAATTTTACTTTTTTTGGTGGCAGAGAGGTATTTGCCAATAATCTAATCATTCCAAAAGAAATTGGCAACTTAACAAAGCTTGTGAGCATGGATTTACAGCTCAATAAACTTGCTGGTCCTATCCCTTCATCTGTTGGAAACCTTGTTTCTTTGTTTTTTTTGTATTTTTATATAGGGTTAATATATTATTTGGTATTTGAATTTGGCTTAAACATTCAATTTGGTACTTGAGTTTGACTTTAATATTCAATTTAGTATCTAAACCAAACGACATCATGTAGCCTAATGATTGTTTGACATGTGTGCTCTAGTTAAAAAAAAAAAAACATAGATACTAGACAAAAAAAAAGGATTGGATATCAAATGAAACATTGAAGCTAAATTCAAATACCAAATTGAAAAAAATTCAAGTACCAAATTGAATATTAAAATCAAATTCATGTAACAGATAGTATATTAACCAACTAATTTCCTTCATTTCAGGAGGAGGTTGGATAGCAATAAATTAAGTGGCACAAATAGAGTTGAATTATTATTATATATTTTTGATGAATTCAACCAACACGACTAACGTGATTTGAATAGGTCACACTTGGGGCGGTGAACACTCTTGACTATTAAACTATCACATGGGTTTTCAATTGAATTATTTCTTCCTATTTAAAGAGGCAATTTGATGGTTACGTGAGTTTCCACTTTGCACAATCTTTTGATTTGGAAGCTCTACTATGCTTAAATTTTGGATTTAGTCCCTATAATTTGGTATGATTTGGTCCATTTTGTTTTATAAAGTCATTAGTTAATTTAAAGAGTTAGTACTATTGATTATTCTAATTAAAATGTTGGCGCTAGTTTTTTTTAAAAACCCTACTTTCAACTCAACATGTTGATATGTATGTTTTCATTTTTGTTCGAAAGTGTTTTTAAGAAAAATTCAAGTTAACATTTTAATTGAAATAATTAATAATATTTTAATTAATGATATTATAAAAGTAGAGAGATATCAAAATAAAGTATAAGGACTAAACATTAAATTCAAGCATAATAAAGAGACTAAAGCTAGAATTTGACCTAAATTTAGTACTTGTGCATTTGGTAAATCATTCTTTAATTGACTTTCCTTTTCCATTAAAAAGGATTCAACATATAGATAAGGTTGAATTTGGGGTTGAATTTGGAATATATTGAGTAAACCTGTTTATGGGTATGCAATTTTCGAAATATAGGATTAGAGGGTATGTATAAAAACACGATATTCAAAAGCAAAATAATAAACTTGTTTTAAATATGGGTTAAGCTTGAGCTTCAACATTTAGTTCGAGTTTGATTTGTTTTGGCCGTTTTTATATTTTTGTAATATTTTTTTAGGTGATGTACTTGAGAAGTCCCTGTATTGTCAGGATTGTATCAAATTAGTCCCTCTATTATTAAATGAATCAATTTAGTCCCTGTACTATTAAAAAGAATCAAATAATGCCAAATTGGAATAGAATTAACATTTATTGTTTAACAGAGTTAATGTATTTAAATTATTTATGGTTTTGTAAATGAAATCTTTTGTTTGAAATTGAACTGCAATTGGAAAAAGTAACTTTCAAGACATTTTTTATACAGTAAATGTTAACTTGGTAACAATTTGGATTTTTTTGATTATTTTCAATAGTATAGGGACTAGATTGATCCATTTAATAATAGAGGGACCAATTTGATACGGTCCCTAGAATGCAAGGACTTCCCAGGTACTTTAACCTATATTTTCATTTTCATTTTATATCTTATATAATTTATATTATATAAAAATAGACTTTGGTTAGTCATTTACAAATATAGATAAGCTTAGACAAATCTTTTGAATCAGCCTGGGTTTGGTAAACGTAAAGTGAACAAATATTATACATAAAACTAACTCAAATCCGGCTTATCTCGACTCATGAACGCTCCTAATATTACGGGAATTATAAAATTATAAATATTACCCAAAAAAAGAGCTTAAACTAGATTATTAATTTTTAAAAGGTATTAAAATACATTTTTCTAATTAATTAAATAAAATAATCTATTTATTTATTTATTAACAAGTGATTGAAGTATTTATTGTGCATCTGCAATGCATCAGGCAATATGTTTAGAGGGACCCTTCACCATAAAAATCTCACAGGTAAGGTTAAATGCAAATGCAATGGTAGTATTTATTTATTTATGTGTATATTTTTGTACAATTTAGTGTGTAAAATTTATACATCGAGAATTAAAAATGTTAACGGGTCGGGTTATCTATTTAAGTCCGAAGTTTTGTTTGAAATATGAGAGAGTTTGCACAAAAGTATAAGGCTTGAAACATGAGTTTAGGCAAAAAAAAAATTAGACCCATTTAAAATATTGGTAGAGCTTGAACTTCATCATTCAAGGCCCGAGCTTTGTCTGGCCCGGCCCATTTTATATATTTTTTAAATATTATCTTATTTGAATTTTATATATTATGTAATATATATCACATAAAAATTAAATATGTAATAATATAATGTTTAAAAAATAACATGTATGTATCTAAGACGAATTTGATTTAAAAATTTACAAATATAAATGAATTTAAATAAAATTAAAGTCTTGCATTTTAAGTCGAGTCAGACTTGCAGTAACAAGAATAATCCAGGATCCCAGGACAATTTGATATGACACCTAATTGAGAAATTCCGAAAAGTCTCTTACTTTTACATAGTGACAAATATTAATACGAGGGTTTTTTTTTTTGTCTTTTCAATTTCTAATAAAAATAATATTATAATGAGATTTGAATAAGAGGGACATGTATATCAAACTATTAACTTTATCATTTCAACTAAAATATTTATATGAATTTCTATTGACACGATGTCTAAAATTATCCATAATCCCTCCCCAATTTATGAATAAGAAGATAATGTGCTTCAACACACTCGAACCCACGTCCTCCTGCATTGACAATAATTCACATACCAATTAAATTAAGACTCAATTTATTTCCGGGAGCACCATAAATCCATTGTGCTTATAAATATATAAATATAAACGAGAATTTATACCCCACTACCCACTATATTTGAAAAATAAATGTCTTTTCTTTTGGTCGTTTTGGTGTATAATAAATCTATCCACATCAAAATTCATTATTTATATAAGGTCAATGAAACTTTTTATTTTTATTAGATTGGATCCATTAATTTTGATAGAAACTCGAAAGCTTAATTCGATTAATTTGATCAACAAAATTTAATTAGAAAAAAAACTAATAATTTGGATTTGAAAAATAATTATAACAAATCTTAACTCGATTGACATGGACATTGTTGACAATATAAGAGGATGTGAGTTCGAGTGTACTAAAACGTATTATCCTGCTATTTATGGGTTGAGAATAGGCTATAGATAATTCTAAACATTATATTAAGAAAAGCAGATATGGTCAGAACCTATAATTACTAGATTTCATTGTGATTGCTAAGAATCTAAGTTTGAAACTTTACTATAAAATTTTAATATTAAATATGAGATTGAATGGAAAATTAAGTTGAATTGGAGGACATGTTCTTATGATTTGGGGCCATTGATTAATGATGTTTTATATTTTATTTTATTTTATTTTATTTTTTAAAAGTTTTGAAAAGAAGAGAGATTTTAGTGCATGCTAGTGTTACATTTACTTGACAGCATCTTCTTTGTCTTCTTTTTTCCTTTATATTTTATTTATTATTTGCTTTAACTTTTAAGGGATGTCAACTTATTAAGTATAAAAATTATTTTTATTAATAGTGTATCTAATAATTTATATCTCAAGATCTGTCACTGATGTTATATAATCAATTTGATTAAATTTAAATTCTTTTTGCTCGATTTCTGAGTTTGAGTTTTTTTAAATTAATAATTCGATTTAAGATAATTTAATATAAAATTTTAAATTTAATTTTTAAAAAATAAAATTTCTGACTTCGTCTCGGATATAATTGATTGATGGTGTAATTAAGTTAAATTTGACTTAATTAAAAGAATAAGACAAGAATCAAAATTGTGGTATCTCTTTGATGGTCCCCCAACAAATTGGCTTAGAAAAAGCCACCTTTGAGGAAAGCTTTAAAACCATTTAAAAAAAAATGGAAAACTTTAAATTGAAACAAGTTTTGATTTGAACAAGGAGGGAAAATAAAACATTGGGGGAACATGTTGTCTCTAACATGTCAATGTTTGGTCAATTTACATTAATTCCCAATTTGCACCATCAAAGGATCTATCCTTGTGGACTCCATGCCTTTATGCAAAAACCATTATCTTTTCATATTTTCCCTATTCGATTGAGTGTTTAAATTCGAGTTTTATTATCTATAAATTGTTATTTGTGTGTTTTCTCTTAGATTATTTTTGGGTTTAACTTCAATCATGTGTGTTGGGTTAAACTCGAATTATGGGGCGAACAAGAATGAAAACCGAGAAAATTGGATACAAATATTTACGTGAAAAAATTCATTCAAAGAGGATAAAAAATCATGGATAAAGAAAACTCCACTAAAACGACAAATAATCGAAGAGGAGTACAAGATGGAGAAACAAACAAGCCCGAACCCAAAAATACAAAGTTCTCCCGAAATTCCCAAAAAACTCTCTTAATTTTATTGTTGTATTTTTCTCTTTAGGGTGCTAAAAACCTTATTTATAAGCTAAATTTCATGGCTTAATCTAATTAGAGTATCCCTAGAGTTATTAGAGTTTGACTAGGTAAAAATGATAAAGTTTAACTAGGAAAAGAAACCCAGTTTAATAGGGAACACGTCGCCACGTCGTGACATCACTTGTCGCGTTGTCAAGATGTCACTCCACAATGTGTTGGTCCTGGGTCTAAATATATTTCATTATTTTGGTTTATTATGCTCTGTATCGAGCTTATACTAGTCTTAACTAATCAAACATGTATCATTTGTAATTTGTACTATATCTATAATTGTATTCCTAAATTCTTTAAACATATATAGTGAATGAATCATATTATAACACATTATTAGTAAATAAATGAATATTTAAAAATAAATAAATTTGCCAACAAACTATTCATCTAGTGACAATAACTTGTAAACTTTAGATAGAGTTTAAACATTAAAAGTTGACTAGGATCTCAACCTAACTTGCTTGATTATGGTTTATTGTTGGGTCAAATTGTATATAAGGTCCTTGTATCATGTTTTTTTTTGGTGGATTTAATCCCTCTATTGTAATCTGTTCATTCTTAATCTTTTTATTTTTGTCTCAATAACGTCTTCTACAAGGTTTGAGCCTGAGTCTTCCTCGGATGCTACATGCCTTAACACTACACCCAACACTTATTGACTCATGTTACCTAATGTTTAAAATATACATTTCTAAAAATATGGGGGATTACAAATGATCTATTCACAGTAAAGGGACAAAATCCACCAAAAACACATAATACAAGGACCTTCTATAGAATTTTACCTTTGTTTTTGTGTACTACAAAACTAAATTGAATTAGATTCTTGAAAATACCAATTTTTTTTTTAAAGTCCAATGGTCAAAAGTTGACTGGCAAAAGTACCAAAAAAAAAATGATGGTTTGTGGTAGTGATTATACAATCAATGGTCCGTGTGGAAAACCTTTTTATTCTCTTTGTAGAAGAAGAAAATGTAAGGACAAAGCTTTTTACAATTTGGTCCAACTTTTTCTTTTCTTTCCAAAACTATGATTAAAGGAGAAAAAAAGAAGATAACATAATATTGGGTCCTTTAATGTTGGCTTAGTCAATTCACTCCTTTTAAGAAGTAAAGTTGCAATCATATCTAATTTAATCCTCATCTAAACCCTAGATTGTAAAAAAGAAAAGGTGTTTTATGTGTGTCCCACCTTTTTTGGATTTTTCATATTTTCATATCATTTGCACTATAAAATGAAAAAGAATTAAAAATGTTAATAAACTTTAATTTAATGTATAATGTAGTTCAAGAATATTGAATATAGTTGTATATATATATATATATATATATGAAAATTTGATTTACTATATGGCAGTAGGAATGATCACAAAGTAATAAGAAAGAAAAATAAGAATACACAGTTTTTATGTGGAATACCCTTATCGGAAAAAGCCACGAACAGAGAATGAGAAATTCACTAAAGAATACAAGAGATTTTTGGCTATACGCATTTTTTAAGGACTTTGGCCGTCGGACCTTCTCCCTACATATCCTCAATTTTGCCTCTCTATTTTATTTCTCTAACAAATGTGTTGCACCTCGAACTTTTCAAGCTGGATCAAACAGGATTCGAGTCACACAACTCTAACATACATAAACAAATAATTGTTTTTACTTAAGACAAAAACAAAGTTTTTTTTTTAACATCTTTATTGGCAAAGAAGAATGAGAGGGAGAAAAAACTTGAACGTTTGAAAGTCTTGTTCAATTGCCAAAATCCTTCAACATTCATCTCGATCAATTTTTGAAGTCAGATTCAAAGATAATCAGTGATCAATAAGAAAACTTCTCCGACTATCAATGTTACACCGAATCGTGATTTTCGTATCACATATAAATTAAATAAAATATTTCACATTTAGACTTCATCTCCTACATAATCATAAAAGATGAAGTGTAAATGAAGTCCAATAGACCACAAACATGCAAAATGCAAACCAAGTGAAAAGTAAAGTCAGAACACTATAAGAAATGGACCCTTTAAAGGCCAAAGTCATTTCATGATCAAAACATTAAAAGAAGAGTTTCCCTTCACATGGTATTTAATAATCACCCCTCTCTCCATCCAACCTAACTACAACTAGGCTTGAGATGAGAACCCTTCATGGGTCCGGTGAGTTTGCAGCTCGATTTTAAAAATTTTTCTAAGCTCAGGTCTATTTTCGACTCAATCTAGTAGTTTGACACGTAAACTGATTCATTATTCACAATATTTAAATTTTTTATAAATAAATTTAGATATAAAAAAATTTTAATTATTTATTCGGATCAATTATCAAAACTTGGCTCATGTCGAGTTAGGCCGGGCAGATTACTTGCCGTTTAGACAACTCTAAGTTATGCAAATCATAAATTAATTTACCTTCAAAACCGAAACTAGAATTTCTTTTATCAGATGAGAAAATATAATTATAAATTTTTATGGGTCAAAATTAAAAATTTTAATTTTTTAGATGAAGTAAACTGAATTTTTTAGTTAAAAAATTAAAAATTAAGTAATAAAAATTTGTTTCAGTCACTTCGATAGGGTTGAGAATGATCGAACACCTACAATATAGAGGGTAAACTTTAATAATGTCAAAACCTATGTTCCGATATATTCTTTGATGCTTAAGTCAGATAACGGTGGTGAACTTAAGAAAATATCTGGATAGAATATGAGTAACAAGTGAGTTTCGAAATGAATATATTTGATCCTCGAGGCATTATGGGGGCTTAGCTTATGTTAGAGTAGTGTGAACTTAATCGCTCCTTACTTGAGATTGGTTGAAGTCATTGTTCTCGTCAAGACTACTTTTGGGTAACAAGAATTTCCTAGCTGGTCATTATAGATTTCTTTCTCTTAGTTCGGGTAACATATTCGTGCTTGATATTCATTCTTTCGAGCTTAATATCTTTGGTATAACAAAAATAAAAACCCATTTTTTACCTGTTTTAATCGAGTTTATCAATTCAAGTCAATTTCTCTAATATCTCGACCCATCATATATATATAATTGAAACATTGAAACAACTAGTTTTCAAATCAATCGATTTAACCCATCAATCCTATTCGATTTTTAATTCCTCCACCAACTTACTAATATATGTGCTGGTTAATATGCAATCTAAAGTTTAGGGCACCGACAAAAAGACAATAACAAAACTTGGACTAAAGCAAAGAAATTGAAATTGATAATGACATTTTGGTACCATGTCCTAATTTTACCAACCATTCTGACACAACATTCAAAGATACTGAGATTTCAATTTCAATGCTACAATTTGTATTATTGCTGTCCTTTGTAGAATTAAGTTTATATTTATAGGTACCTATCAAATAAAGTTGTCAAATCTCTAAATTAAAACATGTAGGATTAATTGCACCAAAGTCCCAAACTATCTCATGGATTTTAAATTGATCCCGGAACTTCAAAAAGTTCTAAGTCAATTATCAAGCATTTGTGTTGTATCAGCCCTTTGGTTAGCCTACTTGCCAATTTAGGAGTTAATATTATTTTGAATCTGATGTGCAACATAATTGAAACACATAAATTAAATTGTAAACGCGTATCTACTTACTCCATAGAGAACTTGGATCTATAGTATTAAAAAAAAAAGCAGACATTGTTTCACGTAGATTATACATATCAAGTTTTAAATGAATTAAATATTTCTAACTATTTGTCAAAGTTGTTTGAACCGGATTTGACTAGTTGGATCGAGAATTGGTTGGGGTATCAATCCAGAGAGGAGCTTTGAACTAGCTAACCCAAGAATCTGTTTGGACCAACTGAACCGAGAAAAAAACCGGTTGAACCGAATTTTTCATTTTTATACTATTTTTTCATTTTATATCTCAAAAGGCTTATATAACAATTTAACCTTTAAATTATACTCTTTTTTTCATTTTATATTTAATTTTTTTTGTCCCAATTTAATACTCGGATTATCATTTTCGCTCCATTTTGTCTTTAGAATTACCGCTGTCCAATATGAATGAATGTGTCACTTATCATGCTTTTATTGGTAATTCTTTTTTTAAGGTAAAATTGGACGAAAATGATAATTTATGTACTAAAATGGAACTCAAAAAATTCAAACATCAAAATATAAAAAAATGGTATAATTTAAGGACTAAATCACGATTTAAGCAATCTGAAAAAGATGAGATGCCATTATTTTGGTTGACTAATGAAGAACCTCGCTGCTTTTTAAATAGGGCCATCAGCCTCTCAATACCGAATCTAATTAAGGACTAAAATGATAAATAATGGATTCATGATTAATTATTATGTAGGGTAAACTACATTACTAGTCACTCAACTATTATTAAATTTCTTTTTTGGTCATCCAACTATGAAAAGTTACAAAATGGCCATCTAACTATTCAAATTTTATTCTTTTTTGGTCATCGGCTCTTAAAAGGCTGGGAGATGATGTGGCAGCTTTCAAAATCGACATAATAACAACTTAGTCCTCAACATTTACGCATTTATTAATTTAGCCTTAAAATTTAAATTTTTTTCTCAATGTTTATAAATGACCTAATTTTATCTTATTTTACATGGAAATATAATTCAATATGCTGTGTAAATTAGAATAATAACAAATCTATTTTTAAAAGATTAAATGAGAGATGAGGCTCTCTAAGTTCGCCAAAGATGATAATAGCGACAACAATAACAAAAGCAACTCAATGAAACTAACGTCAAATGATTCAAGCGAATCTTATAAAACTGGTAAAGAGTGAATCGATGAAGACCAAGTTATTTCAGCTGTTAGTGTTCAATCCAACGATGGAGAACCAAAGTATTAAGAGAAAAGAATGAAAAAAGATGTGAAAATTATGATTTTAGGTTTTTGGGTGTTTCTATTTTTGATATATTTTTTATTATATTTTCATGATATATTTCTTTAAACTTTTTAGATGAAAGGGTCACAAGGAAAAACAAAACTACAAAAGGATCAAATTACACAACGTGTAAAAGTTGAGGTTTTTTTTAGAATTAAGACAAATTGATGCAATATATAAATTTTACATGTTAAAATTATTACTATGCCAATTTTAAGTTGGTGGCCAAAAATAAAAATTGAATAGTTATATATCATTTTGTAACTTTTCATAGTTGGGTGATCCAAAAAGAAACTTAAAAGTATACAGTCTAGTTCTAGTTATGGTCCTATTATATTGAAATTTGGGATTTAGTCCTTTTAATTTGGCTTAATTTGATCCGTCTACTTTCATAATGTTAGTAGTAAAATCCTAATTGATAACATTATTAATCGAAACCGTTTAAATGCTAATATTATTAACCGTTGATTGATAAACAATGTCAATAAAATTAATGTATTCATGAAAATTCACGTAATCAATTTAAAACCATCAATTATCAGTATTATTAACTTCAACCTACTAATAACATTATAGAAGTAAAATATCAAATTATACCAAAGAAAAGTAAAATGATTAAATCTCAAATTTTAACACAACAAAGAGACTAAAACTAGAATCAGACCAATGAATATATTTGCATTTAGTATATTATTCACTCCATTTTTGAACATTAATCTCGTCATAGTTTCTTATAATATCTGTTCTTTTTGATGCAATGTTTAGAACTACTCATAGCTCCTCTCAAACTTTAAATAAGATGATAATGCGATTTAACACACTCGAACCCATAATCTTTTATATTTACAACAATACAGATACCAATCGACTAAGAGTTAATTGATTTAAAAATAATTGAAGGAAAAAAAAGAATATGAAACACAATATGCAAAGATAACATACTTTATTGTAGATAGTCAATGAAATTATTTATTAATTAGCATTATTTAATAATATATTTATTGGTTAAAGAATAGACATTGGCTAAAGAACACATAAGATATTAATAAAATTATTCTCTTTTGCCAATGCTGTTTAAAATTTGTCCATATTCATCACCTTTAAAATACTGTAATTTTCTATTGCTATAGCATCTTTATTTTATTTTATTATAAAATAAAAATAAAACTAGACAAAAATGGCAGAGGGTTCTCCATTATCCTTACCAATCTGGGTTTTGGCTCCGACAGTGTTCAAAAGATTTGCCTGCTCTGCTCCTTGTCTCCCTCAACTCAGTTACTTTCATGCACGTAATCTATAAATAAAATATTATTCCACTAAAATTAAAGGTTTAATATAGTATTTGGTACTTAAGTTTAGTTTTAAAGTTCAATTTGGTACATGAATTTTATTTTTCAGTCCCCAACTTGGTAGTTGAGTTTGGTTTCCATGCTCAAATTGATACATGAGTTTTTCCAATGTAATGTTCTCCAATTTAAGTGCTCGAGTTTGGAATTTAGTTTTATTATTAATAAGATTTTAATTTGAATTTCTTTAAAAATTTAACTCGAACAAATTTATCGACTCAATTCAATTAAAAAATTTCAAACTGAATTGATATAATAAAATAAAACTCGATCGAAATTCTTTTACTCTATTCAATTTAATTCGATACAACAACCACCTTTAAATTATTTATATTTAAAATTTCTTTTAATTAAATTTAATTAAAAATAATTTTTTAAAAGAATATATACCAAACCTTTATTAAATTAAATGACAAAAAAAAGTTAGGTATTCATGGAGGAAGGAACCTTAAGGTATACTTTCTTTTACGATCAATATTTTAATAAATCGATGATGATATTTCATGTTTCGTTTATCTACGTTTTGCATGTTAAATTTGAAATAAATTAAAATTTTTAACCATTTATTTTACGTAAAAAATCTTTCAATCGTCAAATATATTAATATAGATATTTTTTAGATCGATAAGATAGAAATATTAATTATTTTAAAATTTTACATGCATGACAAACTGCACTTATTTTAATAAATTCAATAGTTAAATTGTTAAAATATTAATTGTAAAATAATTATGAAAGTATATAAAATCATGCTAGTTTTATACTGATATAAATAAATCCAAAGGGTGACCATAATGGAGACCCTCTAATTTTTGGGAATTTCATTTTCCATTGAAATTTGTTGAAAATTTTAATTTGACCCTATAAATTTTTGAAACTTTTCATTATGCATTT
Organism: Gossypium arboreum; assembly: GCF_025698485.1. Classification (NCBI taxonomy): domain Eukaryota; kingdom Viridiplantae; phylum Streptophyta; class Magnoliopsida; order Malvales; family Malvaceae; genus Gossypium; species Gossypium arboreum. The sequence goes on along the minus strand of NC_069070.1, from coordinate 121,661,800 downwards.
TAATTTTTTGAAAACTTTAATTATGCTCTTTAATTTTTTCAAAATTCTCATTAATCTAAAAATTTTTTAAAAATTTTAATTAATCCCTATTTAAAAAAAATCTTATTAAACTCTTAAAATTTTGAAAATTTTAATTAGCCTCTTCAAAACTTAGTCCAAAATTTGCCTGTTGGTAAATCCCTCCTGTATGCGTATAAAATTAAAAGAAGAAAACCAAGAAGCGTTGAGTGCAATACTAGCCATTCTCAAACAAGTGTTAGTAAATTAGTCCTTATATGTTAGATTAAAAAGTAAATTAGTCATTTTATTAAAAATTTCATCTATTTTTACAGTTAGAAATTGGTCCCTGTACGTCAACATAAGGTACATATGGCATTTCACGTGTAACTATCTGGTTATTTCGTGAGTTATACCAATTTTTAACCGTAGAAATTGATGAAATTTTTAACAAAAAAGACTAGTTTACTATTTGATTTAACATACAAAAATTAATTTATCAAATTTTTAAATAAAAAAATACAATCGGACTCTTAATATAAGATCTTAATGATAATTTTAACAAGGATTAAAAAGAAGAAAGCCAAATTAGTGATGGGTGGATCGAGGATTGTGCAAGGGCAACAGAGAAGATGCCCCCACGTGAAACAGCCCCCACCTTGTTTCAAAAACTAAAGAAAGGTTCCCTTCCTACTACTATTCACCCTACACTACACTACACTACACTAAACTCATCGGTTCCTTTTTATGGGCTCTATAAATTCTTCCCAACACCACTAAACCTTTTGCCATTTTCAAATTAACCCAAAACACCCCCACCTCTTCATATATATAGCACCACCATTATAGTCTCCAAAAACCAGTAAGAATCAACCACTTTGATAATGGCAATGCATAACCTAGTTCAAGCTCTTGTTTTTGTTGCTGTTTCTTTCAACACATTGGCACCCACAGTTGCAAATGTTGAAGGTAATGAAATTTTCTGTTCATTGGGGTTTATACATACATATATATATATATATATATATATATATATATATATTATGGTGGTGAAATATTGATATGAGTTTTGGGTGTGTGAATAAAAATGGTGAAATATTAGGGGATGCTTTGTATGCATTGAGGAGAAGTGTTAAAGACCCTAAAAATGTGCTCAAGAGTTGGGATCCAACCTTGGTGGATCCTTGTACTTGGTTTCATGTTACCTGTGATGCTGACAATCGTGTTACTCGTCTGTAAGTACCTTACATACATACATATATACACACGCATACACATACATACATGCTAATCACCTCACCTTTTTGTGTGTTGCTTTCTTTTACTGCTTATGTTTTTATGTAAATAGATGATGTTTGCTTGTGTAAAGTTTGTAAACATTGGATGATTTGGATTAGTATGATGAAGGTTAAATTATGGTTTTGGTCCCTCTATTATGCTTAAGTTAGGGATTTAGTAAACTACCATTACCATTACACACACAAAAATCACTTCACCTTTTCCGTTTCATTTTATATTTTTTAATCTTTTTTTATATATATATATATATATATATATATATATATATATATATATGATGTTTTCTTATGTAATGATTTTGACGGTACGGATTTAGTTTTTCGTATTTTAATTTGACATAATTTAATTCTTTTCAAATAGTTAAGGTTGATGCCAAGAATCTTCTAGGGGTGACAAAGTTAAAAACAAAAACAAAAACCTTTAGGGACTCAAGCTAAAAATTTTGTATTAAAATAACTTGAGAGTAGTGAAAAAAAGCAATTTTTATTTAACGAAGAGGTTAAAAAGGATTAAATTGAATATTAAATATTTGAAAGGGACTAAAGTCGTAATTATACAATTTAACAAAGAGGCCCCCTATCTGGCACTGCCTATGCCAACAATTAAAATGTTGATGCAATATGAGATTATCGAAAATTCAATATGTTATAAAAAAAACAACAATTATATTTTGGGAGTATTTTTATTTTTACATAGTCCCTACTTAGACTCTTTAAAATTTTTAAAATTTTAAATTAATAAAGATAAAATTATATTTTGGTCCCTAAAAATAATAAAAATTTAATTTAATCCTTTAAAACTTACAAAGATATAGACTATTAAAATTGTGAAACTACATTTTTATTATCGTAAAATTACAATTTAATTTTGGTCTCCATTAAAAAACTTTCTAGCTTAGCTCTGGGTAAGATTTTTTTTCCTAAGTGTTGGATGGCTTTAAAAAAATCATATAAACATTTTAACCAAAATAAGCTTGGTTATTTTGACTAATTAATGATATTAGACGTACCAAAATTATGCCAAATTAAACTGCAATAACTAGATTTCAAAGTAGAGGGACCAAAACCATAAATTTCCCTGTGATGAAAATATAACCTTCTGTTTTTATTTTTTTGCATGTTCTTATTGATTTTGTCACTAATAATAATAATAATAATAATAACATTTGCAGAGATCTTGGAAATGCAAAATTGAAGGGCAGATTGGTACCTGAGTTGGGAAAGCTTGAACGTCTTCAATATTTGTAAGCAAATATAAGATTTTTATTCAGTGACTTTTTTAAAATTTAATGATAATGACAAGGTTAATTTGGTCATTTTATTGACTAATGTATATACAGAGAGCTGTATATGAACAACTTGGAGGGTTCCATACCAGAAGAAATTGGAGGGTTAAAAAGCTTAGTGAGTTTGGATCTTTACCATAATAACCTTACTGGATCTATTCCTGCTTCTCTTTCCAAGCTTTCGAATCTCAATTTCCTGTATGTAAACTTTTCTCTCTTAATCTTTTAGGGGTTAAATTAATATTTAGTCCCTGAACTTGATAACTTTATTCACTTTGATCCTTGGATTCTTTTTTTTTGTCCATGGTAGTCTCTAAACTTGACAGCTTTTTTTCACTTTGAACCCTAAACTCGGAATCCGTTAAAGTGTGATGATATAACATTTGAAGATTATGTTACATCTTCTAAAAAATTTTAAATATAAAATTATACCTTTTTTAATTTTAATTTTTTATAATTTTTAGTTGATGATATGACATATTTGAGAGTCTGTCATATCATTATACTTTAATGGAATTCAAGTTTAAAAACTAAATTAAGAAAAGTTGTTAAGTTCCAAAACTATGGACCAAAAACTTCAAGGATTAAATTGAAAAAAAATCAAATTCAAGGATTAACTTTTAAAATTTCTATAAGATTTTAATGTTTGTATTAATTTCATGCAGCCGATTGAATGGTAATAGACTGACAGGAAGAATTCCCAGACAACTTACCAAACTCCCAAATTTAAAGATCTTGTGAGTCCTAAGCTTTCTCTAAACACTAATTATGGGTTAATTCTACTAGGCATCCGAAACAATGACTTTGATTTTAAATTGGTCCTCAAACTTTGAAGTTTTTTAATTGAGTCTTGAAAATATCAGTATCATTTCAATCAGGCCTTTTCGTTAAACTTAGCTTAAATACTGGCCTGGTTTGATTAAATTTTAAACACTTACATATAAAATAGTGAAATTTCAGTTTTCAGCCCTTCTAAGAAAATTTTTAATTCAATTTAAGCCTTTTAGCCTCTTTTTTCTTTTTAACTTTGCTCCCCCTCGTGATTTATATTTCCTTTTGAACATTTTCGGGACCAATTTAAAATCTCGGTCATTGTCTTCGGGGACATCTTATGAAATTATCCCCGTTATTATTGTTGTTTTAATTACTATTTATGGTGTGTGAAACAGTGATGTCTCAAACAACGACTTGTGTGGTACAATCCCCACCACAGGTTCCTTCTCTAAGTTTTCAGAGGAAAGGTAACTGAAGTGATTTTTACAGGCTTTGAAAGCTTTGAATTATTATTGGGTTAATGTAATCTTTAGTCCTTGAATTTGAATTATTATTGGGTTAATGTAATCTTTAGTCCTTGAACTTGTCAACTATTCCACTTTGATACTTGAACTTGAAAAATATAAAAGCTTGACGGAATTCAAATTTAGGGATAAGAACGGATATAGTTGTTATGTTTAGGTATCAAAGTTGACCCCAAAAAAGACATAAGATACCAAAGTAAATTAAATTGCCAAATTCAAGGACTAAACATCATATTAACCCTATTATTATTCCATAGGGATTTCATCTTTGATTATTGTTTATTGCAGTTTTAAAAATAATTCAAGACTGGAAGGACCGGAGCTGATGGGATTTGTGAGATATGATACAGGAAGATGCAAATGATATAATTTATATAACCAAATTTCACATATATATTATCTCTTTATATATGGAAAAAGTTTGTGTTATAGCACTTCTTTAGAACCCTAAACTAATTGTATCTCTTTTTGTTGTATATATATATATATATATATATATATATATCATAATGGAGTTTTTTAAAGATCTTTCGGTATCAGATAAACGAACCCTAAATGGGATACGTAAATCTTTTTCAACTTTTTTCCTTTTATTTACAAAACTTGAACTTAAACTTTTGCTTAAAAAATATTGAATTTCCTACCGCTCGATCCAACATACATTAAAAAGTTATCGAAAACTGAGAAAAAAAACCTTCCACTTGAACAAAAATCTGATAGTCAAAAATCGAAATAGTCTGAAATCCATATATCTTAATCCCCAAAATACTTAAATATGAAATAATCTAAACCCGAAATAAGATTGAACACCAATATCTGGAGATTCAAAACAATCCAATCTGAACCCAGCCGAGCCCGTTAGTTTGCCATTTTTGAGCTCATTATAACATTAGTTCCTTTCGCACTGTAAACCTTATTTCAAGACATGGTAATTTTCATGTTCGCTTTACAATCTATTCTCACATTATTTTAATTACTTCTATAATTTTACTACCTTATGCTACAAAACATAAATCTTGGCTTCAGAAATCAGCTCCTCCCCCCACAGTGTTGAGAATCAATCTCTCTTGATTCCTGAAAAAGATTCATTGATTATATATATACACAAAAAATAAAATTGCATTTTACCTTCTCTATTAGAAAAATGAATAAATTAATCCTAGTAAATTGAACTTTTTTTGTTAAAATTTTCATCCACTTATACTGTTAAAAACTAGCATAGCTGACAAAATAACCGTATAGTTAAATGTGATGTGCTATGTGTACCTCATGTTAATGTACATTGACTAGTTTTTAATAGTAGAAGTAGATGGAACTTTTAACAAAAGGATCTGTTTGCTTTTTGATATAACATACAGGGACTAATTTACTCATTTTTTGAGTAGAAGGGGCACAATGCAACTTAATTTCTAGTATAAGAGCCTTTATAGTACTTTTACCGTGTATGTATAAGTATATATTGTTAAAAGCACTATGCCCTCGGCATAAGACATTAAAATAAGTTGATGCATTGGCACTAACATGTATTAGGAAAAGAAAGCTGCCTGGACTGGTTTTGATTATGGAGCAGCAGCCTACGATACCGATCTATAGCAAGTTCTCTTTGCAGCACGGACTATATCTTCGACCTGCATGATTCATAGATGAATAAAATTATGTGTTTGCATGCGTATATATACATATATATGTATTTGTACTTGTAATTGTAGGAGAATAGGGAGAAATGGTATATCACCTGTGGCACAGCCATTCTCTCGAGATTTGCTGCATATGGCATAGGAACATCAGCTCCGGCGATTCTCTCAACCGGTGCATCGAGATATGCAAAACTTTCCTCCACAATAGACGCGCTGTGAGACAAGTACAGTGCGTGAATATATGCAAGGGGCAGAATATATATGGGAAGCAGGAATTAAATGGTTTTAAGAGAAAAAGAACTCGAACCAGATCTCAGCACCGACACCGTGCTGTGGAAAAGCTTCTTCAACTGTTACTAATCTGTTGGTTTTCCTGACCGAGGCATTGATCATGGATCTATCCAGTGGCCTAATGGAACGTAAATTTATAACCTGTATTTTTAACAAAAAATAGTCATTAGCAGAATGGTCGAATCAGTTAGAAAGGAGTTGCACTTTCTTCAAGTATAATTATTACCTCAGCATCAATTCCATCCTTTTCAAGCGTCTCGGCTGCCTGAAAGATGAACAATCTCTTAGTTTATAACTCCACAGAGCCAAAATATTAGTACTATATATAAATTCTCAGAAAGTAAAACATGCAGTCCTAACATGATACTCAATGTTCTATTAACAAACATTTGCAATCTTTTAACTCCTTCAATTGACCTAAACCATACCATATATTCACTGTTTCTTGAGCCAACAGACGAAAGGTAAAAATACCATGGAGGCCCTTGTATTAAGAGCCGGATTGCATTTTGCCCTTCTCTACTCAAAAAATGGGTAAATTAGTCACTGTATATTAAATAAAAGAGCAAACGGATTATTTTGTTAAAAAATTTATCCATTGCTACTATTAAAAATTGGCCCTTATATGTCAACATGAGGTACATGTAGCACGCCACATGTAACTATTTGATTATTTTGTCAACCACACCAATTTTTAGCAGCAAAAATGGATGAAATTTTTAACAGGAAAGATCAGTTTGTTCTTTGATCTAACGAATAGGGGCTAATTTGATTATTTTTTAAATAAAGAGGGGAAAATGTAATTTCACTCTTAATAGAGTGGTTTCCATGGTACTTTTAACAATGATGAAAATTAAATCTAAGTCAACATAGGGGCATGCAGAACACCAGATAAATGAAGTTCCCACCTAAGGCACAACAGCACTTTCCGTGGCCATTAATGATGAACTTGATCTTCTTGTACGTAAGTTCTACCTTAGATTATTCCTTTATCTCTTATAAGCATCTTGAATGATAATTGGGCATTCACATATACATGCATACAAGACGTACCTTAAGAGCATAGCCCACCATTTTTGAATAAGCTGCAATGGTCACATCCTTTCCTTTCCTCTCTATCTGTTAAAGTAGCAGTTAAAAACTAATGTAAATGCATTAAAATGCGGCTTCATGAGATCCGAGTTATAGCGGAACCAACGGAAGCAAATGGATGAAAATAGTTATAATAACGGCATTGTGATCGAAATTTCAGGGGTACCTTAGCTTTTCCAATTGGAAGACAAAAACTGGAATCGAGAACTTCATCAGAAACAGGGAAGGATTCACCGTATCTGAAGCAGAACAAGTCGAAGCAGCATTAGATGATAACATTCTAATTGAAGGCAGATCAGGGCTCAATACATAAGACTCTTAGCTTAATAATTCACTTACAACAACTCATTCTCAAGGAAAACAACCGGGTCAGGATCTCTAATAGCAGCTTTGAGAAGTCCACGAGCATCTTCGGAACTGTATGGTGCCAGCACTTTCAACCCAGGACAAGAAGCGTACCATGCGGCATAACACTGAAAAGTAACCAAGATACAAAACAATCGATCAAACTTCTTACTCTATTGAAACAAACAAATTAAACGATAATCACAACATTTAGTACAACGTAACTTGATTTTTAACCTCGGGTGGCTTTGGGGAATAAAAGAAAGTAGATGCATGTAAATAAACCAAATAACGGGTGTGAGTAACAGTACTAAGAAATCGAACCTGAGAGTGTTGGGCACCGACACCGGCTGCAGCACCATTAGGACCTCTAAAAACAATGGGTACGGATATCTGGCCAGAAGACATGTAATTTGTCTTTGCGGCAGAGTTAATAATGTGGTCAATTGCCTGCCATAATGGACAACAGATCAAAGAAAACAATGCATCAAATAAAATATCCGATAACAATACATTTTAGAGAAACCAAAATCATTTGTTAACTAATATTAAAAAGAGCAATGTGCACCTCTGAGCAGAACATTCGGTGTTGCAATATTAGTAAATTTTAGCATAAAAAAATTATACATCCAAATCATTTGCTCTTTTGAACATCCAAGTTCTAGTAAACCACTTATGTTCCTCCAGTATGTTAGGCTTCGAGGCAAAACATGAATGATTCATTCATACAAACTTACCAGTATTTCAATTGTTAATTCATCATCTTTTTTCGCAACATGCATATTGTAGCACAAAAAGTACTAATATAAGTGTACATAAGCAGAGATACAAGACAGAACTCTCGAACCTGCATGGAGAAGTTAAATGTCATGAACTCCACAACAGGCTTCACACCATAGTAAGCAGCACCAACCGCAACTCCGGTAAAACCAGCCTATGAAACAAGATAAAAAAAAACTGCGGTGAGAAAAAAAATGTGATAAGAAACTAAAAGGCATCAATACATGCACGTATAAGAAGGTTTTGCAAGGCAGCAAAAAAATAACCTCCGTAATTGGAGTATCAAGAACCCTCTCGGGTCCGTACTTATCGAGAAGCCCCTTGGTTATCTACAAAAGAAAATGGAAATAAAAGCCAATCTTTAGACATATGTAAAAAATGCTCCTCCGGCCTCTATTTTAAAAGGGTGAAATAATAACTTCATTCTTGCACAAGAAAAATGTCAACCTTGTATGCACCCTGATATTCTCCGACCTGTCGTTTATAATTAACAAAATAAAAAACATAAGAATAGGAATAAAAGCAAAAAGAACAGATTAAAATATGGCTAGAATTATCAAAAAATAGTCCGTGTTAAAATTTTCTCACCTCTTCACCCATCAAAAAGACTTTCGAATCAGCTGACATCTCCTCATCGAGAGCAGAGTTCAATGCATCTCTTATAGTCATCTGCACATAATTGTCATTATATGTACATGTATATGTATTAGAACACTCCTTGAAAGCTTTGCCTTGCCTTCATCAAAGATTAACAATCACAAAATCCATTTAAAATTTAAGTTCAAGAAAATGAAAACTTCATGCATAAACAAATATACATACAAGTATAACCATATTTGCATATGTGTATGCATTTTTGCAAACACATCTATCAGAAATCACGATCTTCCTAGAGATTTTCAAATTGGTACAGACATTCCTAATCAGGGAACACTAACGATCCAATTTGGTAAAACTAATATTCCTGTTAACCTATAGTTTATTATAAATTTATTGAGTAAAAGAAATAATTCATGAACTTCAGAATTTAATTATTTAGAATCATATATTTATATAATATACAAAAACTTTATATAAGTTAAAAAAAAAAATTGTATTCCGTCCCTAGTAACTGAGACGGAGAAGACTACCCCTAGCGACGTGCATTCTAGTTTCCGTTCCTCGAATCGGACCGATCCACGTTCCATGTAACATTGGATTAACACTTGCACTACACAATTTGATATCTAATAGCATTAAACCCTAAACCCAAATTTAAAAAGAAAAAAAGAATAACCTGTTTTGCAGCAGATGAGTAACTTCTCAACACCGACACGGCGGGTGGAATCTTCTTCAATGACTGTTCCAACATCTGAATAAAGAGAAACAAATCATAAAATTAGACCAAAAACAGAAAAAGCCTATATATATAAGAGCATCTGAGTTTTCCAGAAAAATCACCTTTTGCCTTACAATTCCCAACATCTTTTCCTTCTTCAATTTAGGTTTCTAATTCTGTAATCACCGAAAAAACAACATGATTTTCAATGATTTCAAAAACTGCAAAGCAAACCCAGATTCATATAAATCAAACAAGCATAAAAAAGAGAGCAAGTATTACATTTCAATTACATCTATGATCAGTATAAAAAAGCTTATTTAAGTTTAACTATGATCAGTGTAAATCAGAGACTTGAATCAAGAAAATAAAATTGATCAAGAAAAAATAAACGAAATTATTAAAAAAATGAGAAATCTAATTCATAACAAAGAAATAAACAAAATAAGAACCTACCCTCCTTTTTTTTTTTTTTTCCTTCAATAATGATAAAGAAAATAGAATTTTGGGATTTTGATTTTTTTTTTAAGGGAAATTATTGGGCAAGAAAATGGCTAAAAATAGAAAGGAATTTTAGATACTGGTAGGCAAGCAAGGATAGCTCAACTAAGCTAATCGTCTGACACCAATTCAACTAAATATTAATTTAAATTTTTGAAAGAGAAGTATTATGAAAAAAGGGTTATTATAACATTTGGTACCTAAGTTTAATTTTATCCTAATTTGGTACTTGAGATTCATTTAAATGTTCAGTTTATTACTATGAAAAATAGAATGTCGATAATGATAATGTATCGCCAAAAAAAGAGAATCAAAAATAAAGAACACGGAAACATTTTCGAGAAAAAAGCACGGGCAGAGGAGAAGATAATTCACTATGACGAATTCAAATAATTACAAGAGAAGTAGACTTTGTATATTTATAGGCTTGTAAAATCATATTCTAATAGTAATGTAGTAAGATTGAAACACCTTATTCTAATCAAGATCAAATAGATGAAGTGTAATAAGGTTGAAAGAAGTGTAATTCTATATGAATTTTACTTTTATTTTATTTTATTTTAATAAAGATTCGAGTTATTCAATTCTAACAATTACCCGTACCAATCAACATAACATGTGCTCCAGTAAAATTTGTAGGTACTTGATTGGGGCAGAAAGATGGTAAAAACTATCATGGAGGCTCCTATACTAGGAGTCAATTTGCATTTTGCCCCATTTACTAAAAAAATAAATTAGTCATTGTATATTAAATCAAAGAGCAAAGTGGTCCTTTCCGTTAACAATTTCATTCACTTCAATTGTTAAAAATTGGCGTGGCTCATGTAATAACTAGATAGTTCTACATAGCATACCATGTGTACCTTATGTTGCCGTACAAGGACTAGTTTTTAACCGTAAAAATGGATAGTTTCTTTTTAACAAAAAGACTAGTTTGCTCTTTGATCTAATGTATCGAGACTAAATTGATTATTTTTTAAGTAGAGGGGGTAAAATGCAATACGCTTTTTAGTGCAAGGGCCTCCATTGTACTTTTTTCAAAAACAAACTCAAGTATCAAATTAAGCACTAAAGTTAAATTCAGGTACTTAAATGGGACAAAGACAAACTCAAGTATCAAATTGAAAAAAATTCAAGTACCAAACCTAGATACCAATTTGAGATATAAGTACCAAATTGAATATTAAAGTTAAACTCAGGTACCAAATAACATATTAACCCTAAAAACATAAAATAATTTAATCTCTCGGCAAATTTTTTTCCAATTTGGTTTTTGGACTTTTTTTTTTCATGATGGTTGTAGGCATTTGACAACTTTTTCAATTTGATCCCTGAATTTGGATTCCATTAAAATGTGTTGACGTAACATTCTAAAATTGTATCGTATTTTCACCCAAATTCTTTTAAAAAATTATAAAAGAAAAATCAAATAATAATGTGATATAATCTCCATGCACCCAGTCTCAAATATCTCTATGTTGTACCAAATCGAATAGCCCCAAACTAGATAGCTCTAACATTAAGTGATCCAATGTTTCTTCCTTAATTAAGCAAAGAGGGCCGTAATTTATTGCACGGTTTGCAAAGAAAAAAAAATCATAGTTTGAATGTGAGTTTTGATTTTTCATAGAGATTTTCGATTAATATTTCGGATCTATCTTCAAAAATTATTGTTGAAAGAAGCTGGATTTTTTAAAAGAAGTTTTTGAATTGTCATCCAAGTAATTGATTGAACTTCCAACAATGGTATGTTAGAATTATAAATTAAGATTATAAAATTCAATAAATCATAAATCAGTATCTTGTCATGTCAAATCATGAAGAACAAAATAAAAATAAAACTAGATGCGGAAGCGTACCTGAATTAATGAATTCCTTTCTTTCTTTCCTTCACTAATGATGGGATATTAGAAAAGATATATTGTATGTAATCCGGGACTATCTCCCTAATATTTGTAACTTTAATATATTAGCCCTAATTCCTAATTAGCCCATCATTAATTAGAATTTGATTAGAACTTAATTACTCTAGAGTATCTATACATATTTGACCCATACTTTATTTAATAATTAAAGCCCAATAAAATTTTAACCAAATTAGATCACTTTTAATTTGGGCTAACCTATCATAATAGTAAATAATAACATGTAATTATTTTTATTATATATGTGATGTCCATATTTTTCAACATGATAAGTATGGTAGCTCGGGCGGTATCATATTTGCAAGTATGTGGCTTATATTCCTTAGGTTGACAGTTTGACTCTCTTCAAGCGCATATGTGATTTACTTAGTTAATGTCACCCACAATATTAGCACTTCTCTCTTGAGCTATAAACGTTTGTAACTTTGTTGACGTGACATTCACATTACAATTCACATGTATGTCACGTAAATAAATAAATAATTTTTAACAATTTAAAATATTAAAAGGATATATTTTTATATTAAATAATTTATTTTGGCATTTTTTGAAAAATAAATAAACCGAAAATAAAGATAGAAAAATCAACAAAACGAATAGAAAGAAACAAAAAATGAAAATAAATGAAAAAAACCAAACAAAATAAATGGACATGGCCCAAATCTGAAAAGAGACAACCCAAGCCTAATGTCCAAAAATCATATTTGGGTCTAAAAAGCAAAATTAAATTCTAAATCAATATTTTCAAAACCAAAATAAATCGAAAAATAATGTGTTCAATGTTTATGGAGCAGCAAATTTGAATTATAAATTTTTAGAGAGTTAAATTTTAAATTTATCATTGTATTAAGGTTAAATTTTATAATCCTTTGAAGGATTAAATTATAAATTTTTTATTTTAAAAAATCAAAATTAAAATTTAAAGAGCTATAGTGCAATTGTATTAAAAATAATTTTTTTTTTCTATTTTTGGAAGCCAAGGCTCCTCTTTACCACCACACCGAGAAACTTCATCTTATTACCAATATCGCCTCTCTTTTTTTGGTCGATTTGGGTCAGTTTTGAGTTAGGCTTATGCATATGATATCAACAATATACATTGCACAAGCTCGACTTAATCTAATGTAGGATCAAATTCTACCCTAACCCACTCGTATATGTAAATGGATAAATAAGCTTGATTAAGTCATTAATATTATTATTTTACTCTCAACTCAAACAATAGTTGTTAAATTAAATTCTGTTATTTACAAAATTTTATGTGGCAAAAATATTATCGCATGAATTCAGCTTGCTACTTTCACATAATACTTTTAAAAAATATAATCACGTTATTTTATTTCATAGATATAATACTTATTGTTCAAGTCAAAATCATTTTGAAGGAGTTCTTTACAAATACAATACGATCACAAAAATATATTTCCAAATAATTATAATTAGAATAAAACCGATACAAAATATAATCAAATTGAAATTGAAATATATTTAAATAAAGTTCACACATAATAAACTAAAACCTAAATTAAATTTAAAAGAAAATCCACGTATTTACGTAAAATAAAACTCAAATTTTAGTCACAAAATATAAATATATTTCATAATTTATGGATATGATTATCTGGTGAAGATTTTTCTGTTTCATTGCTCTTGTTCTTTTGCATGACCTGTTTCTTCATCAACTTTAGTCAACAAATATAATCATTTATATGAACACATTATTTGAATCTAAAATTATAAAATTTATTTAAATGTGTAATATTATACGAAAATTTTAATTATAAATATATATTAATATTTATATAATTATAAAATGTATTGAATATAATTATGATATAAAAATAATATCATACAAGATAAAATATTTTAAATGTAATTATAATATATCTTTCAACAAATTCTATATTAATTTTGATTAGGATTTTGTGACCTGATTTTGTTAAGAGTTCTAACAAGTTCACTGAACGAGAATACCTCGGAGTGCCTAAACTAATGGGGAACAATGCCTAGGCCACGAGATTAAGTCAAACCATGCCAAACTCTTCAGTTTACCAGAGACACTTGTATTAAACGTAATTATGATATGTGTTGAACAGTTGAACTCTAATAAGACCCGTATTGTCTTCGGTCGAAATTTTGTCACCCCATTCTGTTGAAAATCCTGATGAATTCATAGAACAATAACATCTCGAAATGTCTGAACAAGTAGCACAATGTCAAATCAAGCTAACTCAAGTATTAATATTATTGTTTTTAATTTGAATTTATTATATGTTAAGCCAAATCATAGTACAATAATGTGATGTGAGGATTTTGGTCCTGTCCATACCAATTATGAAGTAAAAGTCCACGTGTTTCGAACATGAAGTTGATATATCTATCATTGTTATTTTATTATTGTTTTTATAAGCGTATGATATTGCTTTTTTTGTAGTTAGCTGAACCATGCAAGAAAGGAAAAACTCAGGAATTCTAACACAAATATAAACGTAAAGAACTGTCTGGTTTAATCGATTTTTTATCTGATTCAATCAGTTCGTATTAGTTTTCGAATTAATCAATCTAATGCTTTTCTTTGTACTGATATCTCAATTGATTTTCAGTCTGATTCAAAGAACTATGCCTCTAGTTCCTCTTACGTTCCACCCTATTTATAAATAGATATTAATAACTTTATTTAAATATAATTCCTAAATCCAATATCCTAAACCTTATAAACTCAAATTCTAAACACTAAACTTTAACTCCTAATCTTGAAACTCGAGAAAAATATAACAATTATAATTATAACTAATATTTTTTAATAGAATCAATGTATTTCTATGTCTGTTGTATAGTCCATGCATAAAGCCAATCCTTTCGAGGTTCATGACTACTCCTTCCGACAATATCATCTTTAATATTCAAATATTAATATTTATTTACAAGTCCCTCACTATTTTTTATTTTACCCAATAATAATACATTAAATTATTTACCGAAAATATATAACACTTATACGCTATCAATACATCGAATATGGAATATTATTGCATTCAAGAAAATACAGCAAAGCATACAGTTGGGTCCTTGATGCTTGTTGGAATCTGAACATGTCTGAATTTCTATGTGTTCTTGGATTGGACACGCATTGTATTATGATACCAAAGGCATATAACATCCAAATATCACACTATAAAACAATACAAAATAAACAGCGAAAACGCCTATACGTTCAAACATGCCCCATAATGTCAAGTTGCAAAAGAAAATTTGAACTTAAAAAGTGAATTATATTCTCTAGACGTGTCCATGGTCGGGTATGTTATTTGTCATCGTGTTAGGTCAAATTTAAGTCTAGATTAACAATGTCAATGTCATTTGTATATGTTGATCGAGTTTTAGTTCAGTTGATATTGACATTGTTATCAGTGCATGAAGACGTAAGTTTGAGCACGCTCTAGTGTCCGGATTGTGAGGCAAGAATCCTAAGTCCGTGACACTAGCGCGTATTGCCTCCTATTTACGGGTTGGGAAGGGATTACGAAGAGTTCTAAGAGCATTGTTTTAGAAAAAAAAAAGTTCAATTTAAATACGGTTTATTTATAAGTTAAAGTCTTTGGGAAGTCCTTGTATAATAGGGATTAGATCGAATTAGCCACTCTATCATTAAATGGATCAATGTAGTCCTTATACTATTAATAATATAGGGAGTAAATCGATCCATTTAATAATAGAGGGATTAATTTGATCAAGTTCTTATAATAGAGGGATCTCACATGCACATTCACCTTTATTTATATATAGTTAATATAAACTTGTTTGTGTTGGTGCGTATTATTTTTCTATTTTTTTTCCAAAAAAATGTATTGTTGATGCATAGGTTGTGATGTACTTATGAATCGATATTGGCACATCTCATACCAAAATCGTAAATTAAGTTTAAACTATGTTAACAAGTACCTTTGGCCTTTAATCTTTTATACTTTTTGTGTTTACTTATCGGTGTATCATTCGGGGTATCCACATCTCTTAACTCATATATCTTACCTTACCTCACTATTAGAATTTGAATTTTTAATTAACATTTTTTTTGTTTTTATTAAATAAAACACGACTTGTCATATATTTTATTATTGTAATATAATACAAATTAAAAAATTAGACCTTAAATATTAGAATTTAAGCTCGGCCTACTTGTTAAAGAGTTTAACTTTATCATTTTTGTCCAAATCTTTTAAAATATAATATAGTATAACTCGACTCTTGCGTAGATTTAATTATGGTATTAGATTTCAAAATTCATATTTTATTAAAGGCTTAATATAATATTTGGTACATGAACTTGACATTTTTCCTAATATGGTACCTAAATTTTTTGGGCCCAATTTGATACTTGAACTTCGCATTTTTTTTTAATTTGGTAGCTAAATTTATTAAATGGTATACAAATTACGTAAAACAATAACAGTGTTAAAATTTTTTTGTTATGCTACAAAAATATTGTCAGTATTAGAGGAAATTCATGTTTAAAAATAAGTATTGAGCTATACTTAACGTATTAATATTAAATAAGGAAAAAAGGATTTTTAAAACCCTAAATTAGAATAAATTCATTATTTTCAATTAATAAAATAATTAATTAAATAAATAAAACTAAAAGTAATTGAACATATAAAATACAAAAAAAATTATATCATCTATCACATGTCGTTCATACATTGATTATTTTTTCTACTTCATAAAAAATAACATTGTTAATATATTGGAGTAATTTGTAAAATATTTAACAAGTACCAAATTAAGAAAAGAGTCAAGCACCAAATTGGACCCCCAAAAAAGTTTAAGTACTAAATTAAGAAAAAAGTGTCAAGTTTAGATACCAAATTAGGAAAAAAAAAGGTCAAGTTTGGGCACTAATTAGACCAAAAAGAGTTTAGGTACCAAATTAGAAAAATGTCAAATTTAAATACCAAATATTATATTAAGCCTTTTTAAATTAAAAGGATAGTGTTATATTTTGCAGAGTCAAGTATTGATTATGAAAATTCATAAGCACTTTTTTTTTTCCTTTTAAGCCATTATCAATAATAAATATCTCAAACTTTATTAATTATTTAAATATATACACATATAATTATAAACAGAAAATGTAGGGTAAAAACCATAATGAAAATTAAAGAAAAAGCAGCAAATAGGGTTAAATTCTATTTTAAGTCTATGTATTTTTCATATATTTGAAATTTAGTCCTCTATTTTATTTTCAGAAATTTAATTCTTTACTTTTCAATTTTTAAAGTTCAGGTCCAATTGTTCTTTTTTAATGACAAATTTCTTAATTCATAAAATAAGAATCAAGATACATGAATCCATACAAGTATTAGTCATACCAATATCAATTAGGTTCAGTTATTAACACCATTAAAACGTACAAAGAGCACAGGGATTTGGGTATATTTTAATCTTTAAACAGGTTTTGTTTTTCTTCCCCAACTTCATTTCTCAAACCTAATACTTTCATCCAAACCATTCATTCCAAAAAACGAACAAAACTTCGAGCTTGAACAAGTGGGTTGACCCTCGGAAAAGCCTTAAAGGGGGCAACTTGGATCACCAAGATTGGGTGGTCTAAAAATCTGGTTAAACACTACCACAAATTTTATGAAATAAGAACAAGATATATGAATCCATACAAGTATTAATCACACCAATATCAATCAAGTCCAATCGTTAACATCGTTAAAAAGTACAAAGAGCACAGCGACTTCGAACTATTTTAACCTTTAAATGGATTGTTGTTGCTTCCTCAACTTTATTTGTCAAATCTAATACTTTCATCCAAATCACCCCAAAAGATCAAAATGAGTCTTCGAGCTTGAACAAGTCGTTCGACCCTCGAACAAGCCCTAAGGGAGCAGCTTGGATCACCATGATTGAGTTGTCTAAAAATATTGTTAAACCCTACCCCAAAATTCATGAACAAGAACAAGATACATGAACCCATACAAGTATTAATCACACCAATAACAATCAATTCTAATTATTAACACCATTAAAACATACACAAATAGCACAGAGATTTGGGTATATTTTAACTTCTAAACCAGTTTTTTTTCTTCCTCATCTCAATTTCTTGATCCTATCACTTTCATCTAAACTAACCCAAAAACCAAACAATAAGTCGAGCTTGAACAAGTCACCCAGCTATGAAAAAACCCTAAGGGGCAGCTTGGATCACCATGATTGGGTGGTCTAAAAACATGGTTAAACCCTACCACAAATGCCAATAATATATGAAAATATGCATGTCATTATCTACAAAGCCAATAATGAATGATAAAGGGTGGTGAACTGGCTTTGCGTTAGTGAATCAAAGAAGGCAAGCCACAAATTTTTTTCATGTTCATATCATCGTGGCCAAAAAGTTTTTCAACACTACATATAATATCTATCTTTTCCCCCTTTTGCATACAACAGTGTTCCTATAATTGAATTATAGGGATATATACAAAATTAAATAAATAACGAAAATGAAGGTTCAATCTATTGAACTCCAATTATGATCCATAAATGTCATCAAATTCGACCCCACATAATTCTTTTGAAAACAAATGTTTGGGATTTGGTAGTGTATATCAAACCATAAATTTTCGATGCATCGAGTGCGAATTTATTCTGGAATGTTATTATAGAGACAATCAAGGGATTTGGGTCTTTAAAATAAAAAAAAAATTACAAAATTTTTAGTTAATTTAATGATAAATTTGAGTTTTGATTGCCCCTAAAGTTTAATATTCAATTTGATTGATACTTATTTTTGAATAATCTCATTATAGATTCTGATTGATACTTATTTTAGCGCACTCAAACCTACGTTCTCCTGCATTGAATATATTTATACCAAATGTATGGTCCTATATCACACATTTAGCTAAAATTTTAAAAACGTCTCTGAACTTTAGTTATTTATCTAGATAAGCCCATAATTTTTACACCTAAGTAAGTTTTTATCTTTGTATTTGTACCTAAGTTTTTAACGTGTTGTTTGATATACATAATACCTAAACTATCTATAGTTCCATCTCAACCCATAAATAGGAGGATAATGTATTTCAACGCGCTCGAATCCACATCCTCCTGCATGAGCAATAAAACTTAAATTGGGGTTATCCGCTAAGAACTACGGTAGAGCAGTTTATGAATGTCTACATGGCGGGCATCAAGCTAAAACTCGATCATTTGTTTTGATTTTTTTATTTAAAATAATAATTTAAATAAAAGGATAAAGTTTAACAACTTTATTTATTAATTTAATCCTAATATTTATCTTAAATCCCATAAAAAGGTGACTTATATATGCATGGAGAGCCAAACCTTTATTCATCAATGATTAATTAATCAAGTGGAAGGGCGAATCTATTTTTTAATCCATAAAAAATAAAATATATTTTATGATCATTAAGGAATTGGTTAGGGAAATGATGACGATAGTGCTTCTTTATTTATTTTTGGTCAAATTCTGCTACTAGTCCCTGTATTATACATAAGTCAAGTATTCAGTCCTTTGTACTTTATTTTGATTCTTTTAGTCCCTATAGTTTTCAAGGTCTGAAAATTCAGTTATGACCTGAATGGTAATAGTTAAATCCATTGGATCATATTCTATTATTAGTCTCATACTATATGTAAGTTGAAGATTCAATCCATGTTCTTCAATTTGATCATTTTAGCCCATATATTTTTCAAATTTAAAATTCAAGTCCTACGTTAAGTGATAATCATTAAAGTCATTAACTAAAATCAGCAAACTGACATAATATTACACATGATAATACGTTTACCATATAAAACTTTAAAAATAACATAATTTAACTTAGTGAAATTAACACCTAACATCTGGGTCACAAGAGCTAAAAACGACCGAATTTAAATATGAAGACAACCTCCGCAACTTACAATAATACAAGGACTAATAACATAAATTAGCCTTTAATTTTTTTTTTCTTTTTTTGTAGGTTTAACTTTAAATAACTTTTAATTATTTTTAAAGAAACTTTAAAATAACTTGCGATGATGCTTAGCTACAAGTCAAATCAAATTGGAGGTAAAAGATTTTAAAGATGAGATGAAGCACTTCCCCAAAAAAAAGGTTGTCCTCTAATAAAATGATTAATTTATTATTTCAGTCCAAAAAGAATGATGTCATGAAAAATAAAAGCTTAATTAAATTAAAGGATGAAATTAAAAACATTAAACAAAATCTTCATTTTGTCACTTATGGCATCTGGAAAGTTAGAGATGGCTAGCAACCAAATACCATTATTGGAGTCCCCAAATAATTTGACTTATAATAATGCAAATCATATTTGTAAAACTTTTCGACAAATTAAATATATTTGACTATATCAAAAAAAAATTTAGGGTCGGAAATTTAATTAAAAAATTTTAGAGGTCAAAATATAATTTATCTTGATTAGTTTATAATTTCATAATTTCTAAACAATTAAAAATATTTTTATTTTGGAGGTTAAAGTTTAATTTTACCATATATTAACTTAACTAACAATTTTTCATTTTGGGGCCAAAGCCCCTTAATGCTCCATTAAATTCACCATTGATAGTCTTAGTTACGATGTAGTAAAAAGTTAAATATTAAAAAAATGCAATAATATTCGAATTCTACTAGCAATGTATCAAATAGTAGTTTATTTGTCGAGGTGAATCTAAGGCAGGAGGAGGGAAGACAATTGGGAAGAGCATTCGCTTTTTTCAGTCAATATGCTCAAATTTTTTATTTAACCGACTATAACCTACAAAAACCAATATGACCCAATTAGAGCTTAAAAATCTACATAACTAGATTGACTTTAGGTCGGTTGGTTAATTTACTTAACCGACTTTAGTTATTGGGTTTGAATAATATATATTTATATTTTATATGATAAAATTGTACTTTGACCCCTTAAAATAAAGTTTTTTCTATTTAATCCATTGAAAAATGATGAAATCATAAGTTAATGCGCATTCTAAAACTACACTTTAACCTCTAAAAGAATTATAATCCAATCTTAACCTCTGAAAAGGTTCCTAGTTTCACCCCGACCTCGATAATATAAATATTTAATTTTACAAGTTAAAAATTTGTTATTTTTTCAAATATTAATTTTCTATTACTATGTAGTAAAACATATGTTAATTTTTTAACTTTACTCGTAAAATATATCACTTATTTTATTATATATTACGAATATCGGCGAAATAATTTAGAGTGTATTTGAATAAAGAATTTTAATTTTTGAGATTTTAAAATGCTAGCATTTTAGAATTCATAAATTCAAAATACTAGGATTTGCATTGATTTGTTTGGATAAATAATCGATTTAGAAAAAATTAGGTTAATAAAACTTTACAAATTAAAAAATTAAAAATAATTATAAAAGAAGAATAATTATATTAATAATTTTCAATATCGTATCATTATATTTGTAAAATTTTATAAATAATTTTAATAATATAAAATATAAAATATGTATTATAATTAAATAAAAATAAATTTTAAAGTTTAAGTTTTTATCTTCTAGTAGAATCATGTAATAGCCTCGATGGTCAAAGGTGTTTATTATCTTAGATGTGGCTTAAGTTCGAGTAGCGCTAGTAAAGTTTGTTATTCGAGCTTTGCCCTGTTATTATAATTCACAAAAAAAAAAATCTCTTAAAATTATATAGAAATCAGTTTGCAGATAATCCTTTTGTTATAGCTTAAATTGGTTGCATTTATTCTTTTTCATCGAGTTCGATTGATGTAGGTATTATTATCAATATAAGAGAATGTGAGTTTGAGTACGTTAAAACGCATTATCCTTCATAGACGTATTATGTAAAAAAAAATCATATATAAATTGAATATTGTTGAAATAAAAAATCTCTTACAAATTTCTCATCGTCTATAAGAATTTCATGTGGTGGAATAAGTCCAAGAAACAAAAAGAAGTTGTTGATAATTCATTTTACATAAAGAATATCTGTCTGGCAATCTTTGTGCTCGACACGTGGAATTCTTACACAAATCCGAACCACACATGATTGCTGCAAAAAGAAGGATAACATCATCTTTATTTGTTTTTCATCTCTTTTTTTCTTTTTTTTTTCCCTTTTTTGTAATTTTTATCCCTTTTATCTTGTTTCATTTTCACATCAACCAATAAATATTAATATATTAATATAATCTTGTGCCGATTTTTTAATTAAAAAAAAAAGAGAAAAACATTGTCGAATAATCACATATATAATTTTCGGGAATCAAGATAAAAAATTACGATATTTTGAGGATTAAATTTAAAAATCATGATTAAGGTTACTTCTATCTTAAGGGTTCGATCTCTTAATGGACCTACAAAATGAAAAAATTAATTACTAAATTTACTCCGATAAATACGTTGAAAAATTAAAAAAATTAAAACTGTAGTTATAAAACTACTTAAAGTAAATAACTAGTTTTTTAAGAGAGGCTGAAAATACTATTTATCCAAAGAACTGAAAAAATTAAATTGAATTATTGATATATTAGAGGGACTAAAAATGTAATTTATGTATTTAATTAAGAGAGTCAATGATACTAATATAAAATATTAAAATAGAGATACTCATAAGCCAAATCAAAATAAATTAAGTCTCGATTTCAAAAAAAAATTATATTCAAATTGAATTTATCGTCAAAACCTATCTAAATTATTTTTAAACAGTAAAACGAATCAAAATAATCCAAAATCTAAATCCAAATTCAACCACCCATTAATTTATTAATTTAATAATTAATTTATAAAGTAAAAAGTGAATCAACTTAATCATTTGGTATAAGTTATCAATTATTTGTGAATACCTAGGTATTTCATCTTGAATGCTTTTTATCTCATCCATTAAAGTAAAGGACAAATCACAAAAGTAAACACCAACTTTGTTTCAATGTATAATTTGGTACATGAATTTAGATTTGGTACAATATATTATATATGAAGTTTTGATTATGGTTTAAATATAACTCTCATTTTGATTGGACGATACACATTTAAAGAAATAAATACTTCAAATAATTTTATATATGATAAATATAATTATTTGTGTATGTAATATATAACATAAAATGATGTTATATCAACAATTGTGTTAATAGCCGATTGAGTCTTGGCTCGATTGGCATGGGCATTATTGTCAGTGCAGGAGGACGTGGGTTTGAGTGCGCTGAAGCACATTATCCTCCTATTTATGGGTTGGAGAGGGGTTATGGGTAATTCTAGGCTTTACGTCAAAAAGAGCAGATATTATCAGAATATATAATGGGATTGTTCAAAAAAAATAATTGTGTTAATAATTTGTGCGAATTAGATCAGATTATAAGGCATAATTAGAATATATCCAAAACCAAACCTCAACCGGCATAATTATAAGGTATCTGAACTGACCCCAATAATTAATCTTTCGCATTCTGTAGACCCATTAAGGAGGTAGATGTTGACCACAAATTTTAAAGCTAGCTCCATACTGAGGGCGAGGATCGAACCCTCGACCATTGGTTAAGGTAGAAAAGACCTTATCATCGCACTTAACTCTCGTGATTTGTATATTCAGTACTTTAAACGTAATTATAACGCGTGAAAGAAATATAAACAAGAAATTTCAAGATGAATTAAGGACTTATACGGGAGTATTCCATTTTGTTTGTATAGCATTTAAGGCTTAATTATATCAATCTTACTGTGTCTCCCAATTACCTGAGTCTCATGCAATTGCAAACGATATTTGTCTTTACACATACACGCCATAGCCGTCTATTTTTTTCTTACAGATTCTCTTGCTGATTTCGTGTCGCCCCAACTTGTTAGATCTCATTTATTACATTCAAAATTTCCATGAATGTGTGTTTGTGTTTGAATTTTCAGTATTCGAAATTCATTTTGAATTTCGATTAAATTCGGAGTCAAGTTGAATCGAAACCCCTAAATGAAGAGAGAAAGTTCTCTTCGTATTGTTTTCTCCATTTAGAAGATTTGAACTCGAAACCCAAGACCAAAAACTTTAATTAAAGAGGATTGAGAAAAAATTTTAAATTTTTGGAAAGGCTAGGCTAAAATTTTGTGTTTAAAAGGATTAAATTGCATTATTATTATTTTCTTGAAGGGGCCAAAACTACATATTTTTCTTTTGCTCATGAGCTCAATTAACCAAAGAAGGATAAATTCCTTGCCTAACTCTAACTTCGACACTATCGAAGCTTTATTCAATTCGAAAAAAATTGAATTTAAACTCATTCAACTTATAAGCTAAATCAAATTCGAGTATTTTAATATTCAATATTATACCTTTAATCTACTCATATATGAAAACCCTAAATACCTATAAGCTTCAAGGTTCTTCCCCATCATATCCAAAGTTTGAATTTCAAAATTAGAAGTTTAGGGTTGCTTTTTGTTGGGATCAATTTGAGTAAAATTATTTTAAATTTAAATTATCTTATATTTTCGTCATTTAAGTTTGTCAATTTTCGGGTGGCATCATCTCATGTTATTGTTCGAGTAATTTTTTATTCTGGGTATTTCAAGCTCAAATTAATAGGTTCAAGTTATTAACTTTTTTTTATTACCAAATCGAGTTCGAGTTTGAATTCGAATTAAAATTTTCAGTTCTAGTCAGAATTGTTAGGTGTAGTGTATGTTCACAATACTAGGATTAAGGGTATAAATGACATATCGGTACTCGCAAAACATTCGAGTTCGACTCAAAAAAATTTAAAGTTGATTTGGTAATTATAAAGCCGAGCTCTAGCTAGAGTCGAATTCGAACTTAGTACTACTTGACTCGAATGCGTCACAAGCTTTATCGAGTTTTTCATATTTTATATTATTAAATTATATTACCCTTAATATTTATTATTAACACTGAGCTTAATTATCGAGGCGTACTCAATACAAAAATTTGTAAACGAGCTTAATCGAGCTCGAACTCGAACTTGAGTAGCTTGATTATGTCTCTATTTGAGCTTGAGCTTAAAAACAGATGTTCGGTCGAGCTTAAGCTGAGTATCGAACTCTGAATTTCGAGCCAAGTTTAAGCTCGAACTTGGCAATATTCTAGCTCGGCTCAGTTACACCTTTAAAATTAAGATATTCTCCATATCGATTTAATAAATTCGTAAAAACTAATCATTTTAAGATTTATAACTGTCCCTCTTAATAATATCGTATTTCGAGTTTTGGAATGATTAAGCTGCTAGGGTAGGCAAATACATTGGAAGGGTAAACACGCTAATAAATAGACACGTGTAATAGAAAACAATATGGTAAGAGGAAATGATTTTTTTCGTTTCATGCTAATGTTTTTTCCACTTGTCATGCAAATATGAAGAGTTCAATATCCACACTCTTACTTGCACTCCCCTATATATACATACATACACAAACCCTCCCTACACCATACGAGAAATACAGCAAAACCAGCTAAGGGTTCCACCGCCGCCTCTGCCACCATAAACCACCGTGGTCACCACCACCATCACCACCATTGGTGCTTTAAAAAACCAAGCCCAAAGCTCTCGTTTTCGTTTTCGTTTTTTGCAGTAAAAGAATATGGCCATAATGATCGACCACCATGCTTGGGCTGTTGCATTTGGTGTCTTAGGTTAGTACTACAAATATATTATGAAACTGAAGCTTGAAGAAGGTTATATATGTATATATACATACATACATACATACATACATATATATATATGATTTTCAAGCATGCTTTCATTGAGATTTTCGCTTTTTATTCCTGGGTTTTTTTTATGGTTTCATCTTTTTTATAATTAATTTACAAACTAGGTCTGTTTTTGGCCTTTTTTTTCAGTATTTTATTATTATTACGAGTAATTATGAAAAGATTTACAAGTTGATATAGGTTACCAATATAATGTTTACTGTCTTTTCACTATTTTATTATTATTTTACTATATTATATATATATACACTATACAACGACATTATTTTTTGAAAACAGTAACGATGCATCTGCATGAATGCATTACCATAAGATTTTCTCGGTCCCTGTAGTACGGGGTTATTTATATTTTTATATACGTCGTATTAAAGAATAAATTAATGCATTTTACAGTTAAAATTGATATAATTGAAGAAATATTCAAACAGTATATAACTTATTCTAACTTACAAAAATTAGTTTTTAACGGAAAAATAAATGAAATTTTTAACGAAATGATCAATTTGCAGGATCTAATTTATTTTTTTAATCTAAATAACCAATGAATTTTTATTTTTTTTCAATCAATGGCAGGTAATATCATCTCAGTCCTGGTTTTCCTGGCTCCACTGTAAGCATCGTCACTCTAATTTTCTTATCTGATCTCTCAATTAAAAAAAGGAATAATTCCTCAATAAGTCCCTCTATTTTGTTTCAGGTCAACTTTTTATAGGATTTATAAAAAGAAATCAACAGAGAGTTTCCAATCATTGCCATACCAAGTAGCATTGTTCAGCTGCATGTTGTGGTTGTATTATGCATTGATTAAAAAGGGTGCTTTCCTTCTCATCACAATCAACTCCTTTGGATGCATTGTGGAGACTTTATACATCTCTATGTTCTTAGCTTATGCACCTAGGAAGAGCAGGGTGAGTGGGTTTATTTCATATACCATCCTTCAAATTCGAGATTTTTCCCAAACAGATATGTATGGTTAATTTCAAAAAGTCCCCAAACTATTGCATAAATTTCAATTTGGTCCTTAAACTTCAAAACACTTCAATTGAGTCCTCAAAGTATCAATATTATACCAATCGGGTTTTTCTATTAGCATGGCAGTCGAATTAGATGTTAAATCACATGGATCAAATTGTAAAAACTTGTTTACCTATTGTGCTATTTTTTTAGTACATCGTATCCAAGCAGATCGCGCTATAAGGACACACGTATTCATAATTTGACCCACATATTTTAAATATGTTCCATGCCAGATTTTGAGCTGACGTATTTATTTTCCAAGCTAATAACAAGATAGCTGAAGGGCCTGCAATGATATAATACTTTTAGAACTCAATGAGAACCCATTGATGTTTGAGGACCTATTTAGAAACTGAACCATAGTTTGGGGATACCCGATAAATTAACCCATACATGTATATAACTCAATGGTTTGTTTTGGCTTATTCTAACTTTGGGAAATTTGCAGATATCGGCCATGAAACTTTTTGCAGCTATGAACATGGGACTATTTTCATTAATTCTCATTGTCACTCACTTTTTGGTGAAAAATTCGATTCGAATCCAAGTTCTTGGTTGGATTAACGTCGCCATTTCAGTATCTGTTTTTGCTGCACCTTTGAACATCACGGTGAGTGTTTAAATTACTGATTTTTCAAAAACCCTTTGATGAATTTTTTTTTCAAATTATTAAGGACTTGTTTTGGAATTAACCCTTTTCTTTTTGCAGGCAAGAGTTATTAAAACAAAGAGCGTTGAGTTCATGCCTTTCAATTTATCGTTTGCCCTAACATTGAGTGCAATTATGTGGTTTGCTTACGGAGTATTTATTAAGGACCTTTGCGTAGCGGTAAGAAGTTCTTTTCTTTTTGGTCTAATTTTTCTTTAATCTCCATGTGTTTCATATTTTTAAAATTTAGTCCCTCTGTTTTTAATTACAAGAATTTAGTCCTCTAGTTGTATGTTTTAAAAATTAAAGTTTAATTCTTTCGAAAAGAAAATTTAAAGTTTAATTGATTGTCTTTTGCCTTGGACCCAGGTTAAATAGGAAAATTTCAATTTTAGTCCCTTTAAAATATTAATGATTCAATTTAAGCCTTTTAGGTCTTTGGATAAACGGAAATAATTATTGTTTTGGCCCCTCCTATTTAAGCTCTTTTAAAATAAAAATTTTTAGTCTAACCCCTCAAAGTTTTATAATTTTATCTCGATCCCTAACACAAAGTTGCCAACCTCGTCCCTATGTGTTATCAATTACACCTTAATATTTTTAAACTCAAATATTTGAATATCAAAATACCAGATATTCAGTTCATTAATAGTGTTATGAATCAAAATTCAATTTTCAATTTAGACAAATAGAAAAGACAAAATTCTTGAAATTTTAAAAAGATTGAAGAGTATAGGGATTTGAGACAAAATTAAACCTTTTATTGGTTTTATACAATTCCTACTACCCATATCCTTATCGTTAAATTGGAGGGCAAAAAGGATTAAACATGCTTAAACCTACATCCTCCTTGTTGATGCAACAACAACGTCCAGCTGAGCTTAAGGCTCAATCTGCAATTAAACCATTTCCTTGACGTGGGACACTAACATTTTATTATTTTATATGTTTCAATTTGAGCCACTAAATAATATATTAATTTCTGTCAATTTCACAGGTCCCTAATGTTGTAGGCTTCATCTTAGGGATGTTCCAAATGATATTATATGCCATATACAGAAACACCGACAAGGTTATCAATGTTGAAGACAAGAAGGTACCAGAAGAACAAACCACCACCACCACCACCATTTCTGTCCTAAGCAAATTAGGTTCCTCTGAGGTTCATCCTATTGATATTGTTACTATTAAAAACCCTAATCAGAATACTACAAACCAAGGTGATGGCAATGAAAATGACCACACAATTGATGTTGATGATGATGATGATGATGATGATGATGATGATGGTAGCAGCAGCCACCAAAAAAGTTTGGAACTTTCTAGTGAACTCCACTTGGATGAATCTCCCGTTTAAAAAAAAAACATGATTGGGTTATGTTTTTTTTTTGGGTTTATTTGCAGTTTAGCACCCCCTGCATGATTGGGTTTGGTCCCCCATTCCTAATGATTGTGTTTGTGAGGTGTTTATTTTTCAGTTTGTCACCATGTTTTTTATTATGTTTAGTATGTGTATATATGTATTACTGTTTTTTGGAATAGAGAAAGATGAAATGTCTTTCTTCGGTTTCTGTTCAATTCTGACCCGGACTTTGAAATTTTAAATTAAAATTCGATGCACTTCGATTTTGATAATATTAATTTATTTAATTCAAACCCAAAATTGATCCAATCCTAAAATGATTAAAACTCGAAATAATATTGACAAGTAACCCTGAAGTTGAACTCTAAGTGACTCAAAATCAAAAGGTCAACAAGTATTATGTATTTATAAACCTATCAATTTTGACTTGTATTTGAAAACTTGAACCAAAACTCGATCTAATTTGATTTGATTATAAAATTTAACAATCTAAATTCGTCCAATTCAAACCCAAAATTGACCTGATCTTGAAATGATTAAATCGTGTAACCTTAATTGGCTCAAACTCAAAATGAATTAATAAGTACTTAAAAATTTGAATAAAGAACTTGATCCAATTCAATTTGATCATAAAGCTTAATAATACAAACCCGTCTTTGAAAATAATTCAATCTCAAAATGACTTGAAAAAAGAAGCCAGACCCAAACTCGCCGATGAGGCACTGGTAATACCGGCAAATGCTAAAACCCCATGAGTTCTCCCTCAAATTATTGTGAACTTAAATCTTGCCATCCTATCAAAATATAAATATATTATTTGTGATTTGTACTAAACTCGAGCCTCAAATCCAAACCAATCGGACCCAAAATAACTCGAATTTAAAATTAACCTTAAACCCTAAAATTTAAAAAAAAAACAAATCAGCCATAACCACAAAGTTTATTGAAATTGCAGGGAAATGTTTGTCCACTTTTTTAACATTATTGGGACCATAAAAGTTTATATCATTTACAGTTACGTCCAGGTGGCTCTCAATGGAGCTTTAATGAATGTTCAATTTAAGAATCATTTGTTCATTCACAACAAGACATAATATGGGGTCATTGACATCATAATCATAATAATCATATAATAATATTATTACAGTAAGTGACAAAACAGAAAAAGTTCCGTACAGATAGGGACCTTACAGTTTACAAAGAGCAAAAGGATAGAATTTGACCCATACTGTCTTTTTTTACTATCAAAATTTTTATCACCACCATGATAATGTACACATCATCATCATCATCATCGTCATTCAATGAAAGGATTTTAAAGTGAAGAAAAGAGAAAAGAACCTGAATGGGAAGTTAAGAACAAGTCAGCATCAAAGTCCTTGCATTTTGTCTCCGCTTCGAGGCCAATCGGGCCGAGCTTTTCGGTTAGAACGAGCAGAAGAGTGCTTGGAAATGTGTTTTTTTTTTTTTTTCATCCGGTTTGAGTGAGAAAACTGGATAAACACTGATGAAAGAAAGTCGGGATGTTAGCCATTTGAACCATCGGAACTACCTTGTGCGCTTTGTCGTCTTTTTTCCCGCCAATTCTCGCCCCACATCTTCGCTTCAGCTACGGCTCGTTCCCTATCCAAATCCCGGTTCAACATCCTGACTGATTCTTTAGGGGAGTCATCTTTCTCGGACCCTTCTAAATCCCACCTACAGCCTGATACTCCTCCTTCATCGTTCTTTGATACCCTTCCTCCTCTGTCGTCTCGATATCTTTTTTCATCGGTTTCTCCAGAGCCACTATGGCCATGCCCTGATGCATTAGGTTCATATGCTTGGTTTGCCAGATATGAGAGAGCAGTGACCACATCTCCGATATGAGGACGTGCGACGGCCTCCTCTTGAATGCACATAGATGCCACAGCTAGAGCCTGGTAGAGACCTCGCATTGGAAACCGTCCTTGCAATAATGGATCCGCCAATTTCGACAATTTGCGACGATTAGTGAACAATGGACGTGCCTGTATATACATAAACCATGAGAAAAAAAAGAACCTCGATTATTAAGTAGTCTTAGCCGATACTACAACATGATAGTTAGGCAACCAAACTACAAAAACATTTCGAATGTGTTACCCATGTTATGAGATTCTGCTCCCCATGAGGTCGAGTGCTATCGATAGCTTTCCTACCGGTAATTAACTCTAAGAAGACAACCCCAAAACTATAGACATCAGATTTCACTGTTAATTGACCAGTCATGGCATACTCAGGAGCACAATAACCATATGTGCCCATAACCCTGGTGGAAACATGCGATTTATCTCCAACAGGACCAAGTTTCGCAAGCCCAAAATCGGATAACTTTGGGTGAAATCCTTCATCCAGTAATATGTTGGAGGATTTGAAGTCCCTGTAAATAACAGGAGGGTTTGCTTTATCATGGAGGTACTCCAAACCCTTGGCTGCACCGGCTGCTATCTTCATTCTCGTGTTCCAGTCCAACGGCTCCTTACCAGGTGGAAGATCTGCAAAGAGATTAACAAAGATCATACTGTAATCGAGTTTACCGCTTCCTGCTATTTTAATTTCTGTATTTTAACAGCACAAAACAAGCAAAATACATTGAAGGGCATAACACCACAATCCTTGTGTGCATCCATCTGTATTAACTTAAACCAAAACTCATCCAACAATACATCACCTGTCTCAAACAGATACATAAAGCATATTGATTCCAACCATAATTAGGCTTAGTTTACGTTGTAGTTGGTTGGAAAACCAAGGTGAAAAGCCACCTTTTTTTTACAGAAAACTCGGTTTTAGGCTGAAAATGTTGAGCCTGTCTGGAATAGCAACAGTTAAGTGCAAACCAGGGTTTTGCAGGTCAATCACAATGCAAAACTCGGCCTTAATCAGATACGGTTTAACCGTAAGTTTGATTTACATGTAAAAAAGCAAAGCAAAGGTCATCTAAGCTCACGTTGAACACCAGGAAGTACAATAATGTCACTCTCTCGTAGATAGCAAATATCGATAGGCATGGATATCTAGATCATCTATACGTTTCAATTAAAGCTTCTAGCATGAATTATCGAACTACAAATCATATGGAAAAATCAAACACAATAACCATTCCAATAACTACGTACCCTCATCATCATCAGTGTATATATATGATATATATGTAAACCCCACAGCTAAGCATCTACCATATGAGACAAACAGATAAATAATAATTAAAATCCACAAATATGTACCTACCATGAAAGATAAACAGATTATAATTACTTGACAGTCCGAAAAAATATCAGAGGCATAGAACTACAAACAGAAAGAAGAGGAAATAGAACTTAAATAACTCCCTTTTTGGGACTGTCAGTGACACGTAACGTCAAAGTGTTAAAAAAATAAGATTTTTAATGCTCTAAAGCTTGCAGTAGAACCAGTTTGTCTATGGAAAATAAATTAATGAAAGTAATCATATTAGAGCACCAAAATATTACCATGAAGATGATCTTCCAAGGATCCCAATGGCATGAATTCATATACAAGAAGCCGTTGATCCCCATCGGCACAATAACCGATCAGATTTACGAGATTAGGATGATGAAGAAGGCTTAGCATGAGGACCTCGACAAGAAATTCCCTGTTACCCTGTAGACCATTTCTGTCCAACTGTTTGACCGCGACTACCTGTAAAGGCAAAAACCATATATCTAAGACACTTAATGACATGAAGTCCTACAAAAACCTTCAATTCGTTCAATTTCAAAAGAAAACCTAGAGATCATCTTTTAAATCTTGTATACACATGTATGATGATTTGGTTACAAGGGAACAAAACAATTTTCACAGAAAATTTGTTCTCCAAATCACAGAGATATACTCAGGGGCGAAGGAGGGGGGGAGGGGGGCAGGCAAGGGCCTTGGCCCCCCTAAAATGGGAAAATTATTCTTTAGAGCCCCCCAAAATCTATAAACTTATAAGTTAATACATGGTAAAATTATAGTTTGACCCCAAAATGATAAATTTTTATTTAGTCCTAGAAATTATAAAGATATAAGAAAATACAATGATGAAATTGCATTTTAACTATTATAAAGATAGGTAACTTAATCCTCCCCTCAATAAAACTTTTGGCTTCATCCCTAGATATACTTACTAACTATAGTATTTCACCTATTAAGAATTTAATGAAATGTTTGGTAGGAGTATCATTTTTACACATGTTTTAGTATATGTTTTAGCAATAAACTAATTAAATTGGTAATATTTAACCACTCTCATGACTTATTTTTAGCAAAGAGAAGAAAAAGTTTTCACTTATTATGAAGGGGTCTTACTTTTTACAAGTTATTACTTATTTTTCAAATTTAAATTTGTACTAACTATTCTTTATTTTATGTCTAACTGTTCTAATACATATGTAATAAATAAGCTTTTTCCTCATATTATTACACTAGTAAGCAAACGAGGCATAAGTCTAATAGCAAAAACTCGTGCTGCAACAGCAATTGGATTTTTCAGACACATCTCGCAACTCACCTACGTGAGGATCACACTTGTTGAGGATTTAGAACAGAAATCAACATTTTATCAGCAAGACAGACAATAGCAGGATGAATGCTACTTTATTTGACCAAAGGATCAATTATACTCCGATATTAATCGATCATCTAGATAGATATCATTAGATCATATTAAAGAACTGTATCCAAGTTCGATTATTTTAACTTTTAAATAGATTTCCACTAAGATTGAACCAGATATGGCCAATACATTCTTAATGACGATATTTCCGGCTTTACTAATGCTTCACGTGCTAAGTTAATAAATTTTAGAATCTTAGATAAAAGCCTCCAACCTCTAAATATTATACAACTTCCATGTTTCCTTTTGTGGCATAAAGACAAATAAAATACGGTTTGAGGCTCGAACAAAACAAGGGCTGAAGCAATTAACAATTACCTGACCAGTACTCTCGAGCTGCCCTTTGTAAACATGTCCGAATCCACCTTCACCTAAGAAAGACTCCGGCCTGAAATTCTTCGTGGCAGCGGCAAGCTCGCGAAAACTAAAAATATGGGCAGCAATTTGAACACCAGGACCATCCCTGGGACATGGTAGTTCCCTTTTGGACCCTCCATTACTCCTCGATCTAAGCCGGTCCCCTCCTGCCAAAACTCCATTGAAACAGACACTATTTAAAGATCTAAAGTACCATTCACATACAAAGAAACAATCTACCAACAAAAGATATATGGACTTGCTTATCATATTCTAAAGAAAGCCAATTTTAGTTTAAGATATTAAATTAATTCCAATTTATCAATACCATCATTAGATCCTAATTACATCAAAACAAAAACAACCCAAACTTTAAATCTCTAAAAATTTTTAAAAAGCATCATTATATTCTAAAGTAAGCTATTTTTAGTTTAAGATATTGAATAAATTCCGATTTATCAATATCATCATTAGATCCTAATTACATTAAAAAAAACACCCAAACTTAAATCCTAAAACATCCGTAGGGTTAAATAAAAAAATAACAATGATAAAATTTTACAACAAAAAACAAGCATACCATCATCTAAACATTGAAATAATAATAATAATAAAACAGAGAAAACCCAGATCAGATCAAATGAATAAAGTAATTAATTTTCTTTCTTTTTTTTTAATTAAAAGCTAACCTGATGACAATCTGGAAATATTAGAGGAAACAGTAGGTTGGGCTTGCTTTGGATCATTGCTTTCATTTACAGTATTTAACTTCTCTTCTTCCTTCGAATCGAAACAAGAAAAACAACCCATCCCTTAAAAGAAAATTTCAAAACGAACCCAGAAATCAAATTTCCTTAAAAGTCTAAAAATTATATCAGATTTACCGTTAACTTGGCATCCCCAATACTTTCTTCTTCTTTTTTACAAAAATTCAAAATAAAAAGTTATAAAAATTTTGGGCACCCTCGATTCTATGCCTTTAAACGATCAAATCATTGAAAAATAAAGGATTCAATGAACGTAATTAAAAATTATGAAAGGGTTTAATCAAATATATTTGAAAGTAAAAGAGAAATTTTTGAAGCAAAATAGAAGAAGAAGAAGAAGAAGCCGGCTTTGGGTTACCGTATATTATGTATTAAAAAAAATTTATAACTACCACCACACTCTCTTCCTTTTGACCATATAGAGGGAAAACTTGGATAAAATGAACAGTAAATCACACCCATGGTGATTCTACAATTGGACTTGTTCTATTTTTGTCGCTTTAAATTTTTCCTTCAATTTACTCACTCTAATTATAAAAAGGTAAAATGGCCTCTCCAGTCCCTATCAATTGCAATTTTGAGCAAATTAATCCCTCTAAAAAACTTAGAACAATTTAATCCTTATCAATTTTAAAAGTGAGCAATTAAGGACAACTAATCAAGGTGTCAATTGTGGATAAGTTTGATTGGTATAATAATAAATTTAGCACTTAATGTTTACATATTTTGTTAATTTAGTCTTGATTCTAAAAAATTCAACAAATTTAGCCTCAACATTTACACATTTACAAAAGGACTGCGGGCTAAATTTGTTAAATTATGACTAAATTCATAGAATATTTAAATTATGATAGCTCAATTTGTTATTAAACCAGTCAAATTTATGTAAAATTGATGAAAAACATTAATGTTGTGATTAATTATCTTTAATTGCTCACTTTTGAAATTGACAATGATTAAATTGCTCCGATTTTTTTGAGAAGGACCAATTTGCTCAATATCAAAATTGAAAGAGACTAAAAAGTTTTTTTTTTACTTTAAAATAATTTTGCAATCACTACCGTTAAAATTTTCGTTTCCCTCTAATGGCTTAAAAAAAATTCTCGTTGTTTCCTTTACTACCTTATGTTTTCTTTTCACTTTTTGATTCCCTCCTCTTTTTTTCTCTTTTGAACGGTTTGGTTGCAGATGTGGTCTTTCAGCTCATGGTGAGTTGCAAGAACAGCGATAGCTTCTCAGCCAAAATGGAAGAAAACGTCGTCCGTTAATTCGCTTCTGAGCTTGATGTCATCGAAGCTCTCTCTTGTTTCTCTCATCTCAAAAAATATTGGGCTATGTATTATCAGGGGATCCGACACCATTTCAAACAGTACTCGCCATTTCAAGTTAATTTAGTTGTTTAGCAAAACCTAAAACACCAAACATTCTCCCAACTTCGTCATTTCAACTAAAGTAACATTTAGTTTTTAGGTGAATTCTTAATAAATTTATTATTTAATTATTTTCGCCCACATCTTAATTTTGTCATAATCTTATTGATAATGTCGTTAACTGAGTTAATGTCATAAGTTAACTTGATATCAATTCAAGAAAAATGACGAAATTATGATAAACTATTAGAGTGCATTTAATATTCTTAATATTTACCTATTTATATTTCATTTTTGCACAATTTAAACTGATCATATTGTATATATCCTATTATTATTAATTTCAAATATATTTATATATGCATCCATATATTCTAAATCGTAGTTTCCACATGCATACGTTTGTGATAGAATTTTAGTATTATTTATTTATTTTAATTGAAATTAACATTTTAATTATTTTTAGTATTATATTATAATCATTTTACTGACTCGTAATGCCTTGAAATCGAAATGCACAAGTTTAGTATACATATAATTATTATATATATATTTTTGTTTGTTAATTATAATTTATTTTTCTAATAAAATCCTTTTAACAGCTTTAAATTAAATGATTATTATATTTATGTTATTTCAAAATTACCAATTTTGTTATAATTTATATAAAGGATCGATAAAGAAAATTGTCTATTTGTTTTAAGTTTAAACGTAGTCAATCATTATAATTTATATAAAGGGACCTGAATGGGAGTTCAAGAATATGTCAGCATCGAAGTCCTTGCACTTTGTCTCCGCATCAAGGCCGATCGGGCCGAGCTTTTTGGATAGAACGAGCCGAAGAGAGCTCGGATATGTGTTTTTTTTTTCATCTGGTTCAAGTGAGAAATCTGGATAAACATTGATGGAAGAAAATCGGGATGTTAGCCGTTTGAACCATCGGAACTACCTTGTGCGCTTTGTCGTCTTTTCTCTCGCCAATTCTCGCCCCACATCTTGGCTTCGGCTACAGCTCGTTCCCTATCCAAATCCCTGTTCAACATCCTGGCTGTTTCTCTAGGGGAGTCCTCTTTCTCAGACCCTTCTAAATCGCCCTTACGGCCGGATACTCCTCCTTCGTCGTTCTTCGATACCCTTCCTCCTCTGTCGTCTCGGTATCTTTTTTCATCGGTTTCTCCAGAGCCTCTATGGCCATTCCCTGTTGTATTAGGATCGTATGCTTGATTTGCTAAATACGAGAGAGCAGTGACCACATCACCGATAAGAGGACGTGTGGCAGCCTCCTCTTGAATACACATAGATGCCACAGCTAGAGCTTGATAGAGACCTCGCATTGGATACCGTCCTTGCAATAGCGGATCTGCCAATTTTGACAATTTGCGACGGTTATTGAACAATGGACGTGCCTGTATATACAAAACCAAAAGAAAAAAAAGAACCTCGATTATTAAGTAGTCTTGGCCAATACTACAACATGATAGTTAGGCGATCGAACTACAAAAACATTTCAAATGCGTTACCCATGCTATAAGATTCTGTTCACCATGGGGTTGAGAGCTGTCAATAGCTTTCCTACCCGTAATTAGCTCTAAGAAGACAACCCCGAAACTATAAACATCAGATTTCACCGTCAATTGACCAGTCATGGCATACTCAGGAGCACAATAACCATATGTGCCCATAACCCTGGTGGAAACATGCGATTTATCTCCAACGGGACCAAGTTTCGCGAGCCCAAAATCGGATAACTTCGGGTGAAATCCTTCTTCCAGTAATATGTTGGAGGACTTGAAATCCCTGTAAATAACAGGAGGGTTTGCTTTATCATGGAGGTACTCCAAACCCTTAGCTGCACCGGCTGCTATCTTCATTCTCGTGTTCCAGTCCAACGGTTCCTTACCGGGTGGAAGATCTGCAGAGAGATTAATGAAAGAATAGATTATACAATCGAGTTTATCGCTTCCTGCTATATAAATTTCTATGCTTTAACTCGTAAAAATTAAGCAAACTACATCAAAGGGGGTAAAAGTACCATGGAGGCCCTTGTACTGGGAGTTGGATTGCATTTTGCACCCTTTACTCAAAAAAGGGCAAATTAGTTCCTATATGTTGATCAAGGAGTAAATTGGTAGAAATGGATGAAATTTTTAATAGAAAGGACTAGTTTACTCTTTGGTCTGATGTATAGAGACTAATTTGCCATTTTTTGAGTAGAAGGGGTAAAATACAATCTGAAACATAGTACATGGCCCTCCATGATATTTTTACCTGTCAAAGGGCATGACACCACAATCCTTGCGTGCATCCATTTGTATTAACTTAAACCAAAACTCATCTAACAATACATCACCTGTCTCAAACAGATGCATACAGCATATTGATTCCGACCATAATTAGGCTTAGTTTACGTTGTAGCTGGTCAGAAAACTGTTTGGAAAACCATGGTGAAAAGCCACTTTTTTACTCAAAACTCGGTTTCAAGGGCAAACCATGATTTTGCATGTCAACCACAATGCAAAACTCGGCCTTAATCAGATACGATTTAACCACAAGTTTAACTTCAATGTCAAATAGCCGAGCAAAGGTCATCTAAGCTCATGTTGAACACCAAGTACAAAAATGTCACTCTCATACATAACAAATATCGACAGACATGGATATTTAGATCATATATACAATTTATTAAAGCTACTAGCATGAATTCTCGAACTAAAAATCATGCGAAAAATTAAACACAATAACCATTATAACTACTTAACCAGAATAATAAGCACAAATATTCTTGTAATAGGTATGCAGCTTTTAATTATAGAAATATATTAACTTCATCAGTATATATATGTAAACCTCACAGCTAAGCATCTACCATGTGAGACAAACAGATTAAAATTTATTTAAATCCACAAATATGTATCTGCCATGCAAGATAGACAGTGTACGTATCTTAGAGGTCCATATACTATTGAAAAGAATCAAGTAAGGCCAAACTGAAATAGATTTAACATTTACTGTTTAATAGAGTTAATATTTTTAAAATTTTTATAGTTTTGTAAATGAAATCTTTTGTTTGAAATTGAACTGCAATTGAAAAAAAATAAAATTTCAAGACATTTTTTGCAGTAAATGTTAACTCCGTTACGATTTGGACTTATTTTATTCTTTTTAATAGTATAAGGACCTCATAGGTACTTTAACCCAAGATAAACAGATTTAAATTACTTGACAGTCCGAAAAAATATCAGAGGCATAGAACTAACACAGAAAGAAGAGGAAATCTAACTTCAATAACTCCCTTTTCAGACTGTTGATGACACATAACGTCAAAGTGTTAAAAAACAAAACGATTTCTCATGCTCTAAAGCTTGATGTAGGACCAGTTCCTCTAGAGAAAATAAATTAATGAAAGTAATCATATTAGAGCACCAAAATATTACCATGAAGATGATCTTCCAAGGATCCCAAGGGCATGAATTCGTATACAAGAAGCCGTTGATCTCCATCAGCACAATAACCGATCAGGTTAACGAGATTAGGGTGATGAAGAAGGCTGAGCATGAGAACCTCAACAAGGAATTCCCTGTTACCCTGGAGACCATTTCTGTCCAACTGTTTGACTGCAACTACCTGTAAAGGCGAAACTATATATCTAAGACACGTAATGACATGAAGTCCTATTAGAACCTTCAATTTGTGTAATTTCAAAGGAAAACTTATAGATTCTCTTTTAAATCTCACATACACTTGTATGACAATTCAGTTACAAGTTACGACAGAACAAAATAATTTTCAAAGACATTAAGTCTAATAACAAAAACTGGTGCTATAAGAAGCAATAGGATTTTCAGACTCATTCCGCAACTCACCTACGTGATGATAACACCTGTTGAGGATTTATACCAGAAATCAACATTTTATCAGCAAGACAGACTCAAGCAGGATGAATGATACTTTATTTGACCAAAGGATCAACCATACTCCAATATTAATCGGATCATCTAAATGGATATCATATCATTTGGTCAAATTAAAGAGCTGCATCCAAGTTCGATTATATAACTTTTTAATAGATTTCCACTGAGATTGAGCCAGATATAGCCACTATAATCGGTAATTAAATGTGACTGAAACTATGGTTCAGTTCTAAATTGATCCTCAAACTTCAAAACGTTTTAATCTAGTCAATCAAGTTTTTCTATTAACCTGGTTGTTTTTTTGGTTGTTAAATGCCAATTCAAATATGATAGAAATGCATTTTAAAACATGTGGATCAAATTTTAAACACATGTACGTCTTTACCAGATAGACAGCTTGGGAGGCTATATTCTTTTACTTAACGCGTTTGATACCATGCTTCACATACGTTAATAAACATCCGAATCTTAGATAAACAACAGATTTTCTTTCCAGACACAGAGCCTTCAACCTTTAAACATTATACCACTTCCATGCTTCCTTTCGCAGCATAAGAAAAGGGCCAAAGCAATAAACAATTACCTGACCAGTAATTACCTGACCAGTACTCTCGAGCCGCCCTTTGTAAACACGTCCGAATCCACCTTCACCTAAGAAAGATTCCGGCCTGAAATTCTTCGTTGCAGCAGCGAGTTCACGGAAACTAAAAGTTTGGGCAGCAATTTGAACACCAGGACCATCCCTAAGACTTGGTATTTCCCTTTTAGACCCTCCATTACTCCTCGATCTAAGCCGGTCACCTCCTGCCAAAACTCCATTGAAATAGACACTATTTAAAGATCTAATTATCATTCACATACAAAGAAACAATCTGATAACAAAAAAACATGGACTTGCTTATAATTCTAAAGTAATCTAATTCCAATTACAAGACATCTATCAATGAATATTGAATTAATTCCATTTAATCAAGATCATCATTGGATCCTAATTCCATTAAAAAAAAACAACCCAACTTTAAATCTCTAAAAGGCTCATGGGGATAAATAAAAAAAATGTAACTATCATCATCTAAACATTGAAATAATAATAAAAAAAACAGAAAAAGCCCAGATCAGATCAAATGAATAAGGTAATTAGGTAATTAATTTTCTAGTTTAAATAAAATTAAAAGGCTAACCTGATGATAATCTGGAAATATTAGAGGAAACAATAGGTTGGGGTCGCTTTGGATCATTGGTTTCATTTACAGTATTTAACTTCTCTTCTTCCTTTGAATCGAAACAAGAAAAACAACCCATCCCTTAAAAGAAAATTTCAAAACGAACCAAGAAAAAAAATCCTAAAAATTATATCAGATTTACAGTTAACTTGGCATACCCAATACTGTATTTTTATATATAAAATTTTCAAAATATATATTTAAAAATGTTGGGCACCCTTGATTCTATTCCTTTAAACGATCAAATCATTGAAAAATAAAGGATTAAATACGCGTAATTCAAAATGATGGAAGGGTTTATTTTAATAAAATTTGAAAGTAAAGAGAAATTTTTGAAGCAAAATGGAAGAAGAAGCCGGCTTTTTTTTTTTTTTTGTCTTTCGGTCAGTGTATATTCTGCGTAAAATGGGTAAATTTTATAATTAGTCATCTAACTATTATAATTTTTCGGTTTTGGTCACTCAACTATGAAAATTTTCAATTTAATCACTATAAGTTTAGATCATTTTTATTTTGATCACTCACATTGTAGATCATTTTTATTTTAATTACTCTTAGTTAAATAGTCAACAGAGGTGATGATGTGGTCTTTTTTAATTAGTACAGTAACACATTTAATTTACAATACTTATATATTCTATCAATTTAGTCTTAATTTTAAATAATTAAATAAATTTAACTCTCTATATTTATAATTTTTTCAATTTGATCCTCAAGCACATATTGCTAAATATAATTATAATTATATTTAAACACATAATTAAATCTTAATAAACTTAAAGGTAAATTTGCATTTTTATAAACTTCATGACATTCTCCATACAAAAACGAAAAAGCTTCTCCTAAGCCTTTTTCAAATAATTATCTTTTGTGTTCTTGTCAACTTGAAGAATCGTGTAATAATTTATACCTATCTCTAAACTTAAAATTTACTGCAAATTTTATATTCATCTAATTTGTTTGCAATTTATTTAGAAAAATATGTAAATTTTTCGGTTTTCAATTTTCTAGCTTGAATTTTAAATTTTTATTTTTAATATTTTAATTTTTAGATACATATATTTTTATTAATTTCTTTTATATTTTAAAAATTATACAATTTTATATATTTTTCTTTTAAATTTTTAATATTATTATAAAAATTAGATTATGACATCATCAATACCATATGTCGCAACCTAAGAGTATCATGTTCCCTACATTTAACACTGTAACAAAATGTACCAAAACCCTTGACGGAATGAAAATCTAGATACCAAATTATGATAATAGAAAATCATAAGTACCAACTTGTGTCCTATAAATATTATATTTTGTACTTTTTATAATATATAGTTTATATTAATTATATGTGTTTGAGGACCAAGCTTATAAAATGTGTAAGTATTAAGGACTAAATCTGTTAGTATACTAGTTAGAAAAAGGTTACATCATCACTTTCTCTAACCATTTAAGAGAGAATGCCCAAAATATAAACGATCTAAAACGTGAGTGAACAAAATAGAAATGATCTAAAACGTTAGTGACTAAATTAAAAAAAATTTAACTTACGACTTAAATAATAGTATAGATAAATGAGATAGACACATAATAATTATTTTTAATCATGTTAATAAAATTTAATAAATGTAAAGCAATTATTTGTTTTACTTCAACTAAACTGAATCTTATTTTTCTTTTTTTCTTTTTTTCTTTTTTGTGATGGAGACCACATTTGGTATATTCCTATTTTATCCTAATCAGCAGTTTTCTGTATAATTATTAATTATTAACTCCAATTCATTATTATGTTTTTATTAAAAAATGAAAATCATAATTTTTAATAGTAAGTGTATTATTTATTCATTTTAATTAAAATTAATTTTTTAGTATTGTTTTATAATCATTTTACTTTTTTAATAAATTGAATAGTTGGACGATCATTATATAACTTTTCATAGTTGTGCAGAGGTGAATCTAGTAGGTGAGTGACCAAAAAGAAAAAAACTATAGTTGGGTTACTATTAATATAGCTTATCCATCTTTTTAACAATTTTATTATTAGTTTTTATCATATCTGTTATTTTTGACACAATATCTAAAATTACTCACAGCCCCTCCTCAACCTATAATTAGGAGGATAATATGCTTCAACGCACTCGATCTCACGTCCTCCTATATTAATAAGCCTATGCTAATCGAGTTAAGACTCAATCGACAAATTTTAATATTTTTAAAACTCAATAAATTTAACTCTTAACATTTGCAAATTGATAAAGAAAAATTTTGAATAATAATCTCATTATAGATTTTTATCATATATACTCTTTCTGATACAATGTTTAGAACTACTCATAGCTCCTTTCAACCCTTAAATAGGAGGATAATGTGCTTCAATGTACTCAAAGCCACGTCCTCCTACATTAATAACAATACTCTTACTAATCAAGCTAAGACTCGATCAACTAATTTACCTATTTCTAAATAGGGCTGAAATTGTTGACGAGCTAGTTTTGGTGGTTATTTTGCCAATCAGTTTGGTCATTAACCATGTACCTAAGTTAATTAAATAGCTCAATTAATTACCATATTGTTAGGTGTGACTTTAAATTAATTTAACAACTTAAATTAATTACCATATTGAAGTTTAAAGAAGTATGTATAAAAAATAGGTATAATAATAAATTTAGCGGTTAATGTTTATATTTTTATCAATTTAGCTCTTATTATTTTTAAACTAAATTTAACGACTAACTTTTAAAAAGAGCAAAATTATTATCTAAATATAAATATTAACTAAAACATTAATTTTACATGATATTGATGTGGTTGCCCATGTAGTAGTTCATAAGCATTTCATGCTAATAATGCTAGTATGACATTATTTATCTTATTTTTCATGTCAACAAAAATTTAAAATTCAAAAAATTTTAAAAGTTCACAAACTTTCAAAAATAGCATGAAGTGTATATGAATTATTACATGAGTTGTCACATATAGGTCCTGTACTATTAACAATTTTAAAATTTAATCTTTATACATTTATTCTTAGAAATTTAGTCCCTATAATAATTTTTTGTTTGTTAAATTTATTGGTGTGACATTTTAAAATAAATATATATACTCACTTGGTAGAGTGTAACTTAAAAAGTGACGTTAATTTAACAAAATAATTTTAACATGCTAACAATTGGACTTGAATTTTGGAATCTAAAAATAAAAAGACTAAATTTCTAAAAATAAAAATACATGGACTAAATTCCAAATTTACAAACATATAGAAATTTAGTATATATTTTAACCATAATAATAATAATTCTACATATAACATATTAAAAATAGAAAAAAATTACATTTCACACTATTTTAAATCTATAATTTTTTAAAATGGTCAAAGTGGACTACCTATGGTGTGAAATGGATAGATTTGGTTTCATGGAATTATCAAATCACAATAACTTTTGGTTTTTTAAAATGCCACCATCCATATTCATGCATCACACATGGAATACACATACACAACTTGGATGATCTATTAAATGATTTTTAACAACCTTTTAAGAAATTAATGTTCAACTTACAAACATTTAGATCAAGCACAAAGAAATTGGTAAAAATATCATAAAGTTTATTGTACTAATAGTTGAATTGTGTTTTTTCTTCTTTACTAAAAAAAGTGGGCAAATTAATCAATGAATAT
The DNA here is from genome assembly GCF_025698485.1 of Gossypium arboreum. Lineage (NCBI taxonomy): Eukaryota > Viridiplantae > Streptophyta > Magnoliopsida > Malvales > Malvaceae > Gossypium > Gossypium arboreum. Next base: position 121,617,323 of record NC_069070.1, on the reverse strand, counting down.
TAGATCAAATAGCAAATTGGTTCTTCTGATGAACATTTCATCTATTTCTACTGTTAAAACTTGATCATTGTATGTCAAAATGAGGCACATGTGGCATGCCATATGTAACTGTTTGGTTTTTCTGTCAGTAACGCCAGTTTTTAACAGTAGAAATAGATTAATATTTTAATAGAAATGACTAGTCTGCTCTTTGATCTAACGTACAATGACTAATTTACCCTTTTTTTGAGTAAAGGGGACGGAATGCAATGTAACTCTAACACAAAAATTTAGTACCCTTTTAAGTAAAGTTTTCATTTCAAATATTAGGAATATATTACACACAATAATCAAAATTTAATGTGATTACTGAATATCGAATATTAAGATATCATTTTTATTACTGAGTTGGTGTCACTCATAATCATGTCCCAACACAGTTGACAAATTACCAAAGGGATTTTTTTGTCCTTTTAATATAAAATCCAAGAAAATATATGCATATGATAATATTTTAACTTAATACACAATAACTTTTACTTTCGCATCTTCGGCATTTTAACAAAAGTCACATTTAATTTATTATCAATCTTTTATAAATATATTAAATAATTTTTTTTCATATAGTAAGAGTGCCATAATATAGTTATTATTACTAGGATAAACTACACCATCAGTCATTAAACTATGAGTAAGTTTTCGTTTTGGTCACTTGACTAAAAAGTTACAAATTGGTCATTAAACTATTCAAAAGTTTTCATTTAAGTCACCATGCTGTTAAAATTGATGCTACACGACTTTCTCTGTTCGCACTACCTGCACCAATTGAAAGTTCTATTTTCCCTTCTCTTCTACAATTCATTTTTTTTTTCGTTAGACAACTTTGAACATTACAAATTTGTGAACCAAAATTCAAATAACATTTTTCTTTGATCTTTGACACTGACTGTCAGATCGTCATGGATCTAAAGTATATTCTTCTACTCGTCGAGAGGTATCGATCCATAGTATCAGTCGCCGAATCGTCGCTTGGAGCTCACTAAAGGAACTTAAAAAAAAAAGACATAACAACTTAGTGACTTAAATGAAAATTTTTAAACAATTTAATGACCAAATTATAACTTTTTATTAATTAAGCGACCAAAACTAAAACTACTTATAGTTTAATGACTAATAGTGTAATTTATCCGAATCTAAACTTAAAAGATTTTTTTTTCGGATGGTTCCAAATTAGGTGAAAAAATTTTTACCAATTAATGGCACACGTGTACCCCTTGATGTGGTTAATTATAAGATGAGGGTCATATAGGGGTACCAAATAAATGGCCTTTAAATATCTTCCTTGTAACATGTAATAGTGCCACGTTGTTGAATAAAAAAACATGTAATAGTGGCCATGTCGGCTACAAAATTGCCATGGCCTGCCACCGACAATGTTACCAAAACTAAACTATTAGTTTAAAAAATGTTAGAATTTGTTGGATAATTTTTATTTACATTATTGGGTTATTAATTTTTTTAAAATTAAAGTTTGATTAGTGAGTTTTTATTGACAATTTAAAAATTGGTACGATAGATTAGTGCTTATCAATAGGTAGAAGAATATACATTTAATCTGACAGTAAGTGTTGGAGATCTGAGAAGAAAGTTGTTTGAATTTTTATTCACAGATTTGAGACATTCAAAGTTGTTTTATGAAAGGACTAAATTATGGGGAAAAAAAGAGAAGGAGAATTTTCAATTGGTGTAGGTGGTGCAAATAAAGAAGGCAATACAACTATGGTTTTAATAGACTAGTGACTTAAATGAAAACTTTCAAATAATTCAGTTGTAATTTTGTAACTTTTTGAAGTTGAATGACCAAAATGTAAGCTTAGTAAAATTTAGTGACCTTGGATATAGTTTACCCAAAGATTTAATGGATTTAATTACTTTTTTTGAAAAAACTTAGGGGTTTAAAAAGAATTTTCAAAATTCAAGGTTAAGTTGAAAAAAGTTGTCAAGTTCAAAGACTAGATATTACTTTATTCTTCTTCTTCTTTTTAAATTAATGGATATGGAAAATATTTATTATATAATTATACCTCGTGTAGAAGGGAATTCGAGAGGTCAACCAGTTTAATTAATGAATACTTCATTAAAACAGTGATACATTGTCTCAAGATTTACTTTGCCTTGCTTTGTCGATTAACTTGTTCAAGAGTCGTACTATCTATCCAAAATTTAGATGAATTTTGATAAAAATATTATGCCCTAACAATAGAGTTTAGACAAATGTTGATAGATTTAAATAAAAATATTATGCTCGAAGATTGTAAAGAAATGAAAATCTTCTCGAATTGGCAATGTCATCATTGTCGGGACTCACTTGACCACAATTATCATACATGAATCTCTAACTATTAGACTCTACTATATCCAATTGTTATAGTTAAATTTTGTCCAATTATATTTCAATTCTTCATCTATTTCTGTTTTATATTTATTTTATTTTATTTTATAATTATTCTGACATATATTTATAACATAATTTTCTATTTAAAAAAAAAAAAACCTTCTTGCTTTCATAGTTTTGCCAATGATTTTTTCTCCCAAATTTCAAATTCAGCAACTTCTACAGACACACATGTGCTCACTTATAATGATTGATGGGGTTAATTGAGAATAATAATTAAAAAATAGAATTTCAAAAATAAAAATAAAGAAAGAAAAGTTTTAGTTTAAATATATATTTGGTCCCTAAATTTTGTATTTTCCTCTAAGTTGGTACTGATAATTTTTTATCCCAATTCCCAACTTGGTATCTCGATTTTCATTTCGTCGAGGATTATAATATTTTATTGTAATGATATTAAATATGAAACACATGTTGTGACATGTGGAAAGGTTGATGTGATAATTTAATTTCCTTTAAAATTATAAAAGTAAAATTTTATAAAATAAAAATATTAAAAAAATAAATTAAATTAGATTTACTTTCACTTATTTTACATTTTCCCATCAATTCCTTTCAATCCAACCCATAAATACGAAGGGAAAAATAAAGTTATTGGAGAAGACGCTGGAGAATGTTTCATTTGTTATCACGAGGACCATCAAGGAGAGCTCAATTTTCTGAAGATAACTTGTGATTTTTTTTTCCCTTTTCTAGTTTTAAGATCTTATCCACCTTAGCGTTATAATGAAAACACCTTCTCGTAATTGTTTATTTAATAATAACTATTGTTATTTTCTTCAAACGAGAGATTTGGTGGTGTAATTTGCCGGAGAGGACGTCGGAATCCGACATCGATGATAAAATCAACAACAATTTGGTGAAGAGAAATGAAGAGGATTAATTTTTTTAATATTTTTAATTATTTTACTTTTAATATTTCTTTTTTTAAACATCAAATTATGACACCATCATCACCACTTGTCCGTAGATGGAATGAAAATCTGAATATCAAGTTGGAAAAAAAAAACTCATAAATACCAACTTAAAAAAAGTACAAAATTCAGGGGCCGAATGTATATTTAAGCCAAAAGCTTTCAATAAAAGGAGCTTGATGATTAAACACACGTGGGATTGCATCAAATAACCTTCCAAAATTTATTATACCTAATATTCTCTTTATGGTATTAAATTTTTACCTATAATTTTTTATATAATGATAAATTTAACCTTTAATATTATTTATTTTATCATTTTAGTCTTTAACTTTCAAATTTTAAGTAAATTGTATTCTTTTGGATGGGAAATTTGATTGAATTATTAAAATTCAAATAATAACTATATAGCCACTCACATGGTAATCCACATATAATTCATACAAATTAAAAAATTAAAAATATTTGAAAATTCAACAAAATTTTTAAAAAGTTCTTAAAATTTTTTTAGAAAAATTATCTATGTTAATAATGAAGTATACATAAACTATCATGAAATGCCATGTCAAAATCATTAAAATTTAACATTTTGGTTAATTTTTGCATCTAAAAGAGAATAATACTTTTGATGGTTAAAATGACCTAAAAATAAAAATAAAAATAAAAATAATAAAATAAATTAATATTAGGGACTAAATTTATATTTATACCTTTTTTCAAGACATCTCGAAATTCAATTGTTACCTTCATTGATACAATAAGCATCGGTGTGATTGCTACATATTGTACTCAATTCTAACATTCATACTTATTGTACTCATTTTTAGGGAAGATTTTCACAAGGGTAAATCTACCGGTTTGATCGATCTTTTTTTTTTTATTTTATTAAATAAATTATTAAATTTTTATTAAAATATATTAAAAATAAAAAATTTAATTCAATTCTAATCCACATCTTAACCAATTTCTAGTTCAACCAATCTAATTTATTCATATAATCATGTTTTTAGAATAAAATCCTAAATCCTAAAATGATATGCTAAATTTAGCATTTTCCCTCTTTTTAATCTCACTCAACAATTTTGTCATACTAAAATGGGCTCTTACTAAAATGGATTTTAATATTATACAATTTGAATCTAGTTTTTTTCAGGTTAAGGGGATATTTAAGTAAAGATCTCTCAATTAAAAGTATTACCCAATAACTAACGCATAAAATAGGTACCATTACCATAATTTCACCTAAATAACGGTACTTATCCCCGAAGTAAACAGTAAACTACTAAAAAAAGTCAAAACTCTGAGCACAAGCTCCCCATTTGCTTAAGCCAAAGCAAGAAGAAAACGACGGATGGAAATAAACAGCAGCGGCGGAGCCGGCGGCGGATTAGGCTCTGAGTCGTCGACCATGATACTCCACAATGCGGTGGTCGTTACAATGGATTCTGACTGCCGAGTCTTTCAAAACGGAGCTGTTTTCATCGACATAGACAAAATCAAAGCCATCGGTCAATCTCGAGATATTCTTCAACAATTCTCCCATGTCGCTCACCACATCCTCGACCTCCACGGTCAAATATTGCTTCCAGGTATTCCCTTCTTTAGAATTTTTGCTTTATTTATAAGAAATCAACAAGGAATTGATCGATTCATTTGGGCGTTGTCGATGTAGGACTCGTCAACACACACGTTCACACTTCGCAGCAGCTCGGTAGAGGAATCGCCGACGACGTTGATCTAATGACGTGGCTTCACCATCGGATCTGGCCGTACGAGTCCAACATGACCGAAGAAGACTCTTACATCTCTACTTTACTTTGCGGAGTCGAACTTATTCACTCCGGTGTAAGCATTTCCTTTTTGTTCGGATTGGTTTTTTTTGTTCTTATTGAATGTTAATTTCATGGTCTTACTTTTTTCCCCGGAAATTTTTTTTGGTGATAAATTTTGGAACAGGTCACGTGCTTCGCTGAAGCGGGAGGGCAGCACGTGACTGGAATGGCCAGATCCGTTGAGTTGCTGGGATTGCGAGCTTGCTTAACGGAATCAATCATGGACTCCGGTGATGGTTTACCGCCATCGTGGGGGATTCGAACAACGGATGAATGTCTTCAGGTTGGGCTTAATACTTTTTCCATTTTTACTAGTAAGAAATTACATTACAACGGCAACGGCGGAATGAGTAGTATTGTAAATGAGAAACTGATGCTTGCAAACTACTCCTGTTTACTCCAAAGAAAAAATTGAACGATTTGGTAACTATCAAGTTGAGCTCAAGCAGCTTGAGCTATTGGTTGAGCCGAATTTGAGCTTAGTAATACTCAACTCGAAGAGCTCGTCAGCCTGATCGAACTTTTCATTTTTAATATATATAAAATATTTTTCGATTATAACATTACATTATTGCCCTTAATTATGTCATTAACCCTAAACTTAATTATTGAGCTGAACTTCGAGTTTGAGTATGAAAATTGATAAAGGAGCTTAATTGAGTTTGAGCTTTGATTATATCTTGAGCCATGCTTGACCTTAGAAATAGATTCAAGCTCCAAATTTCCAGTCGAGTTTAAGCTCATGCTTGTCAATATTTGGGCTCAAGCTTGTCAATATTTGGGCTTAGCTTGGCTCAATTACACCCTTAAGAAGGAGAAATGGGTTACAAACTATATTTGGGCTCAAGCTTGTCAATATTTAGGCTTAGCTTGGCTCAATTACACCCTTAAGAAGGAGAAATGGGTTACAAACTCAAGGTTTAAACTTGAACATCAGGCCAATTAACTTGAAACACACAAGTTTTGCCATTGAACGAGTACCGTTATTGGGGTTGGGCTTAATTTGATTACGATTTCATTTGCAATCATTAATGTTCTATTATTGTATTCAAAATTTTCTGTTGAATGACCAAAGCTCCTTCAATTTGGCAGTCTCAAAAGAAGCTTTACGAGAAGCACAATAATACAGCAGATGGCCGTATAAGGGTATGGCTTGGAATTAGGCAAGTTATGAACTCTACTGATCGTTTACTGCTTGAAACCAGAGATGCCGCTAGAGAATTAAAAACTGGCATCCATATGGTAGTTAAATCTCTACCACTCTTTCTCTATCTTTGTTTATGCTGTGTGCAAAAACCGGGCTAAAGGAGGATGTTGGAGGGGTGAAGTATGTTTATTTTTATTGTAGATTCGTATAATCTTCCTTGGTTTAGCATGTTGCAGAGATACCCTATGAGAATCAAGTTGTGATGGAAACCCGAAAAGTCGATCATGGGACAGTTACATTTTTGGACAAGATAGATTTCTTGCAAGAAAACTTATTGGCAGCTCATACAGTTTGGGTAAATGATACTGAGGTGAGCTGCTGAAATACTTATGTGTTAACGCTTAATTGAACTACAATTCAATTGCTATGCATAATTTCTTACCATTTTACCACATAATGTGCTAAACTGAAGTTCAATAAGTGTTTGATGTTTACTTTGTAATCGATAAGTACATAGTTTTTTCCCATCATGTTATCCAGATTGGTTTTCTTTCAAGATCTGGGGTCAAAGTATCTCACTGTCCTGCTTCTGCTATGCGAATGCTCGGATTTGCACGAATAAGGGAGATGCTCAACGCTGGCATCACTGTCTCCTTGGGCACAGATGGGGCACCATCTAATAATAGAATGAGCATTGGTAGGTTTGATCTCTTAAACATGGTTTCTTCCTGCATTTACTGCATATTTGAAAATACCATTGTGCTTAATAGGTTTATGTGTGCTTTTGCTATACTAGACCAAGGATTCCCTTTTCCTACGGCTAGTTTACCATTGAGATTAAAAAGTGCTTTTGAAAAGTGACGTGGAAAAGCATTTTTGAAAATTTTGACAGTTTTTACCATTGCTGTCAAAAAGTGATTTTGAAAGTAAAATGTTCATTTTAGAATTTAGAAATTATGTTGTAAAGTAGAACATATGTTGGACTTCTTTAACGAGGATAAGAAAGTGGTTTCAACCAAAAGCACTTTTGCAAAGCTGAAAGCAAAAATTTTTGGCTTGGGTTAAAATCCCGGTTTAAAAACATTTGTTTGGTTTGAAAAGTAGCATGTTTACCATTGTTTTTGGCTTAAAATCATAGTTTGGGTTAACAAGCACTTTTCAGTCTCAATGGTAAGGGAAGCCTTAATGCTGAAAGTTACTTTAAAATCATGATTTTAAACCAAAAACAATGGTAAATAAGCTACTTTTCAAACCAAATAATGTTTTTAAACTGGGATTTTCACCCAAGCCAAAAATTTTAGCTTTTGGTTGAAATCACTTTCTTATCCTCATTAAAGAAGTCGAACATATATTCTACCTTACAACATAATGTTTAAAATGGATATTTTATCTTTTAAAAAACAGTTTTCAACCTCAATGGTAAATTGACCATTAATCATAAATTTGCTGTACGTGAATGCATTTCATGGGCCAAAATTTGTTGGATAGACATTATTTGCTTCCAAAATTTGCTGAACTGTAAGGTGTAAGGAGACCGAGTGTTAGCATTGATCGTCTGCTTCTCATAGCCTTCTTGTTACTACAACATAAAATGGTTATACTGTTATCTCAGTCATGTCATATGCAAGAAGCTTGTTGATTTCGATTTCTATTTACAATCTGAACCTTCTTCCTTGTAGTTGATGAGATGTACCTAGCTTCTCTGATTAACAAAGGACGGGAAGTGTATGCAAAGGGAACAACTGATCCCACAGCCCTCCCTGCTGAAACACTTCTCAAAATGGTGACAATTAATGGTGCAAAATCAGTACTCTGGGACAATGAAATAGGGTCGCTTGAGATTGGTAAAAAGGTCAGACTATTTTAATTTCCCTTCTGTTATTTGCTTTTGCTTTTTGAATGATTGCTAAAAAGAGAAAAAGTAAATGTTTTAAAACAACATCATAATTGATTTAAATGGACAGATAAGTAAAATATAGTACTAAAATATAAATATTCATTCTATGAAAAAGTAGAAATACGAATTTGGTCATATAAATGATATAATTTTGTATATAATCTTTCCAATTATTTTATTTACTCCAGTATCCAAATAAACTTCTTGCTTTTTTGCTTCTGGAAGAAAATAGCAAAATCACCAGCCAAGCAAATAATACATACTAGCTTGGGGAAAAATAGAATTATGTAACAAATATATTTATAAAATACTTGATATAAATGAGTTTTTGGTTAAACTGTAAAGTACAAATGCTGATATAAAGGCTTGGTTTTAAATCCTGTTATATGTGTATATTTTTCTATATAAAATGACAAATCTTAAACATAATAAAATTTACTTTATAAAGTATGGGTATTTTCATCATTTCCCAACTGAGTTGGTATCCGGTTGACTCGTGACACCAACTCAGTCAAATGCTTAATATATATTTAGGAATCATGGAATGCAATGCAGACACCGTTGAATGAATACCAACTTGATTATCCCATATGAGTTCCTCATTGAAATATTACCTAATTACATATAATATCAAGGTACAGTTCCCCCCATGACCAACTTATGCCTAGTATTTCAAACCTTTTGCCATCACTAAGTCTCCATTTCATCACAATGTGTCAGAACATTCAAACTGACTGCTGTTTGTGTTACTTATTTGGTAGGCTGACATGGTTGTTATCAACCCTTTCTCATGGTCTATGGTTCCTATTCATGATTGGTGAGTAAGAAAATCATTCACATGATAAAAAAAAAAAAAAAACAAGATGAAAACAGAAATACTAGCCTCTGTAATGATTCTTTTTTTGGATGCTGAATTAATTTCTTTAATATTTTGCAGTATCTCCAGCCTTGTATATTGCATGCGAACTGAGAACATTGTCTCTGTAATGTGCAATGGTCGGTGGATTATGAGAGATAAGAAGATCTTAAATGTAGATGAGGTATTATTATTTATTATCTGTTCCTTCTCTTCTAATTTCTGCTTGATATTGTTTACTGTTTATTATTACCATAGTAAACTTTTTAGTTTGACTTATAAAAAACTACATGTTTAGCATTTTTTATAGCTTGAAAAGTTGGTTTAGTTGAAAAGTACTTCTAAGCACACCCTAAGTGCGTGCTTTTCAAACGCATTTCTTAAAAGTACTTTTTCAACCGTAACAACAATGCTAAACTAATCTAATCGGATATATTGTGTTGTTTCAGGAGGAAGTTTTATCATTAGCAAAAGAAGCTTCAAGCAAACTTTTGAGAAGAGCAGGTATCAAATTACCAAGCAGAATGAATGTCATCCCCTGATCTCATGCACTGTACTCTTGATGAAGAAATGCCTTTAAACCGGTTTAGTTCTCGTTTTCGTCCCTCTACTATGTCGAGATTTCGACATAGTAGAGAGATTAAAACCATAATCATACTGTTTTTGTCCATAATTTTTTTGAACAATCTTTCTGATCATATTTGCTATTTTTAACATAATACTTAAAATCACCCATATATCCTTCTCAATCCATACATAAATAGGAGTATAATGCGCTTCAGAACATTCAAACTCATGTCTCTTATATTAGTAACAATATCCATATCAATCGAGTTAGAACTCAATTGACTTTTTTTCGTAATATTTGTACAAGTTTCATTATTAAAAAAAAAATGTTAACACTATGTTTTGTACTTATGAATAGTGAGAGGAAATATCGTTCCCAAAAATAATGTAAGTGAAGAAAGTTATCACTTTGATCAATTTTTAATATTTGTAAGTGAAAAAATAGAGAAAGATAAGAGAAAAATACATGAGGAGTTCGAAGTATATAACCCTAAGGTTTAGTTTTAAGGAGGATCTTAATTAAAGAAATAAATTAATTGCTGTTACTCTAATGTTTTTGCTATTTTCATTATATTTTATTGAAGATTTTTAATTACAAATTAATTATAATAATGTGTTTTTATTTATTTTAATTATTACTTTATTTGTCTCACTATATTAGTTGTATTTTGACTTTTAGTGATAAGAAATTTCAAATTTAATCCTTAATTTTTTAAAATTTATTAGGAATAAAAAATTGAAAAGATACATTAAATAAACTTTCAATGAAGTAAATTTAAAATGTATTTTTATGCTAATAACTTTTAATTTAGTAACAAGAATATTATATTATAACTGAATTTGAATTCAATCTTAAACCACATTATTTTTTATCACTAATTACAAAAAATATTTTTTGGTAAATTAATTAATATATTTAAAATGAGAGTAAAGTATGGTCAACAAGTATTGTAAAAAAAAACTAAAAATAAGAGTAAAGAATAGAAATTGTCACTAAATTATTGTCTACATTTTATTTTGGTTATTGAATTTTTAAATTTTTCGATTTAGTTCCATTTTGATCAATAAATTCTTTATTTTTTCGATTTAGCTAGGAAACTATTCGAAACCAAAATTTTTTTGGTTACTGCACATCACTAGCGGTTTGAAATTTAATGGAAGTGTTGACGTGGACGTTTTTATTGGTCTAATAACAAATTTAACTTCTAATGTTTGCATATTCTATCAAATTAATACTAAATATAAAAAATTAATAAATTTAGCCCTTAATGTTTACAAAATTTGCCATTTTAATTCAAATTATAAAAAAACTCAATAAATTTAACCCTCAGCATTTACAAATTAATAAATTTTAATTAATTATTTATTTTTAAAATATTTATAAAATAATTAAAAATTAAACTTTAACATAATTATATAAGAGATTAATGTGTTTTAGCATGATCGAATGCAGGTCCTTCTATAATGTAAATAATCTATACCAATCGAGCTTTAAAGAAAAATTATACCTTAGGTAACTGTTAAAATTATAATCAGCTAAAGCAGTAGTTTTAACGGAATTGATGAATCAGTTAAATCAGTTTTAACAGTCTCATGCTCTCCACTATCCATAACTGTTACCGTGCGAGTACTTAGCCACCTTCATGTTGTCCTATAAAAACAAAGCCCATACGGTGGATAAATTCATAGTGATTTCAACCCTTCATTTCTCATTTTGGCGTAGTCCCCCATTTTGCAATATACCCTTCAAGCTCCAAGATTCTCTCCCATGGCGTCTTCTTTAACAACACTGGTATATATATTACTGTATTTCCCCCCTTTAATTTCTCTTTACTTGTTATATATCTCTAATCATTTTCTTCTTCATTAACATTCTCATTTTTTCACTTTCTTTGCAGTCAAATGTGGGTCTTCTTTCATCTCCAAGAACCCCACCCAAGAACCAACCCATTTCCACATCCAGTAATTCCTTGAACTTCCCTCGAACACTCTCACTTTCCCCCAAGATTTCATCTTCATCGAGTTCCTTCTCTGGGTCATTTCGTTTTCCCCGTTTTAACTCACCCCAGACCAATAATCACCGTGTTCGCCGCAGTGTTCGGGCCACTGCTGAGGTTACGGTTTATTCTGGGTTTTGGGTTTTTGGGATTTTTGGGAGTATTTTGTATTGATCATTTTCTTTTTGATTTTTGAGTTTTTGTAGGTAGCACCTATTCAATCGAAAATAACAAATAAGGTGTTTTTCGATATAAGTATCGGGAACCCAGTGGGTAAACTAGCTGGGAAAATTGTGATTGGATTGTACGGTGATGATGTGCCTCAAACTACTGAGAATTTCCGTGCCCTTTGCACTGGTTTGTAAATTTGTTTTGATTTTGGTTTTAACATTTAGTTTTTTTTTTGTGATCTTTTGTGTGTTCTTTGGTTTAGGCGAAAAGGGTTTCGGGTATAAAGGTTCGGCTTTTCATCGTGTCATTAAAGATTTCATGATTCAAGGAGGAGATTTTGATAAAGGAAATGTGAGTATATTCGTGCTCGATATACGAAAGCTTTGCTAATCACATTCGTAGTATTGGTGGCATGTGAACCCGATAATGTTTCAAAAAAATGCGGCCTTTACTTTCTCGATCATCTTGAACATTGTTGACAAACAAAAATGAAATTTGGTCGATTCATAACTTAGTCTAGCAAGCATAATCTCCATGTTTAATGTATATAAATTATATTTCATGTGGCGGTCTTAAACATATTTGGAGACTAATCCACCTTAATGGCCATTGCTAATCCGCTATGGTGAACTTAGGTTTCCGTCAATAATGTTTGCTTCAACACTTAGATGCATGACTTTCTGCATAAGACCGTTCTGTTTTATTAATATAGTTTTTTTTCTTGGTCTGTTCTTCGTCTCAGTCGCATAGAATTTTCTTTCTCTTAATTCGTTTTCATCTTTATTGTATATTGAATATCAGCAATTTCCTTATCGGATTCTTTAAAAAGTATATTTATATCTTCCAAGAAAATGCTGCTTCTGTTTGCTTGCCGTTGTCTTATGCAATGAGGCATTATTGTTTGACCTTTTGAGTCGGTATAGAATGTAGGCATTTATCAGCTTCCAAATGCTTGAAGAAGCAATGATTTTGAATTATTTTGCAGGGAACCGGAGGCAAAAGCATATACGGTCGTACCTTCAAAGATGAAAACTTCAAGCGTAAGTTGATTGTTATTATTTGTATCAATATAGAAGTGTTGATTAGCACATCCATGTTTTAGCAAGATGGTGGTAGTGCAGGATTCTTTTTCGGGATAATCTAACCTATTAAGTTATTATCTTTTGATCCTTATTCCCTTTCATTGAAGACCCGAGCAGCAAGCTCAGGCTATCCAGTATGCTGTTAATCAAACTTTTAGTTTGTCGGAAACTAGTGAACAATGCTTCCAAATTTATGTCTTTAATGCACGCATCCTGCATATTTCTGATACATAGAATGTCCTGCAGTATCTCATGCTGGACCAGGTGTCGTTAGTATGGCAAATGCTGGCCCCAACACCAATGGCAGCCAATTTTTCATTTGCACTGTCAAGGTATGTTGATTCCTTGTTCGGTTAAACATCATTGCTAGTGTTTTTGGGTTTTAATGTTATCATCGTAGTTTTTCTTGCGTCTTATGTTGGCCGGTTACTGGTTTGGCTGTAGTTTTTTATCGAAAGTGATACTATTATAGTCTCTGGCATGACTTGTGATGGTTGATGCTTTAGTTGACAAAAAATTGTGAAAGACTCGACATTTTACCCACCAACATAAAATCAAATAGTTTATTGCTAATACTATTTATAATGATAGTGTGTATGTGCTGGTGCCAGTCTCTCATGTGTGGAAATTGAATTCTCTGTCATTAGATTTCATTGCAAATATTACATTATACGAGAGGACTTATCGTTGTTGCACTGTTGAACCCTAAACTATCTCAAGTTACATGTCTGATATTTTACTTGGAATAGATCACAAGTATGCTTTAGGTTTCAATTAATGTCTACTTTTCAGTTGCTGTCACCATTACGCACAAGTTGCAACGAGTTAGAGAGGAGCTATTCCCAATGCTTTCTTTTAGCTATATTAGTTTCAATTAGAAATTATCTATAGCTGCTCTTAATACAGGCATTATAACTCCAATGCTAATATATATGTATTGCAGACACCATGGCTGGATCAAAGGCATGTTGTATTTGGGCAGGTTTTGGAAGGCATGGATACTGTTAAGCTCATTGAATCACAAGAGACTGATAGAGGAGACCGCCCTAGGAAGAAGGTGGTTATTAGTGACTGTGGTGAGCTTCCAATGTCTGAAACCTGATGCTAGGTGTTCATGTTTCAAGTTTTTCCCTGAACTTCGGAGTAGTTTTCACGATACAAAGGCTCTAGTTTAAATGAATTTTGAGTTACTAGAGAAGTGTTTTTCTTCACCTCATGTATGGATATATATACCTAGGAATCAAACACTCAAAAAGTGTTCTTTAGATTTTGACTGAAAACTTGTGATATTGAAAATGACTGAGCTTTCCTTTAAACTTGGATTTGATGAATGCCCATGGCTCACTTTGACCTTGAATAGTTGTAATGGACTTCACTTTGACGGAGCATGCAGTTGATCGGTTCGGCTTAAAACCAAAAACTGGTTTTTTCATAAACGATAACTAAAGCCAAACTGCTTTAAAGGAAACCGAAATAACTTTGATTGGTTGGGTTTTTTTGGTTAAGTCGGTTGCTAAAAAGATACACCTTATCTTCCCTTGTTCATTAACTGAGTTTTGCTCATCCCTAGTGAAAGTTGATGTTCACTTGTTTTGCATAATGAGAGTGGCTTGGTCAACACCTGTTTGTATTTGTGCTAAAAGAACAAACCATGAAAACCCAGTGGAATGCAATTTGGATACATACATACATACATAGGAATCATTGGGGGATATATAGTCTACCTTAAATTCATCAGTCATGTCACAGATAGATAAAGCATGTGATTGTGAGTGTGAAGATGATGCTCCACCTCATGCTGCATACCAACTCCATCCACACCAAAAAGCCCCCAATAATCAACCCAACTCAATTTCCACACCACACCTTTTTCTTTTATGGCTACTATTAGATACATTGATTCGAATTATAATAAATAAGGGAATGATTTACTTATATGATTGTAAAATTAATATAATTTTTTATGAATGATATTTTATAATTCACAGTAAATACTTATTAAAATTGTTAATTTTACACTATATAAGTAGATCTCTCTCCACAGATACATACATACATATTCAAAGAGAGTTTTATATTAAGAATTGGATTGTATTTTGCTTACTCTATTAAAAAAGATAAATTAATCCTATAGATTAGATCAAATAACTAATTGGTATTTTTGAGTAAAATAAACAAAATTCATTCTAACTTTTAATACAAACACCTCCATAATACTTTTACTCATATATATATATATATATATATATCCATTACTCCCCTCAATTTGTGAATGAAGACAAATGATTGGCTTGCAGTTGGCACCATGATATGCCAAAGGGCATTGTGCAACTCTCATTTCATTTTCTAGAATATGTTGGCAATGTCTAAAAGCAATTATAACACAGAATTTGAAGCTTTTAAAGCCATTTTTAAAAATTCTTTTCTTAAAAAATGAAAAAAAAGAGTAACATATATGTATTTACAGTAGTCTTTAAGACCATGAGATGGAAGCCAAAGAAATGTATTTACATGAGCCCTTTTTTTACAAGCTGAAAATGGCTATGTCTAATTCTAGATTTTTGTCAACAATTTACACTTCAAGAACATGACTTTATCAATCCCAGGTTGTAAAGAATCTTTTCGGATCGAGATTTGAATAGCGTTCCCAATGAGAATATCCGACTCTCTTGCGGCGGGGATTTCGAATAGGCGTCATCCTTCACGTGGAGTATAGTAAGACCAATCTCTTTTCGAACTGCTTCAATTGTTTCACTTTTTACTGGATCCCCAGATGCATCAGTCACGTAAAATATGTTTACGGCTTGGGAACCCCTCGTTTTAACCTCCGCTCGAGTGACAGAAAGACCGTTTTCTCTGAATATGCGAGTCACATCCGATAGAAGGCCGACTCGGTCGTCACTGCAAAGTTCTAATCTTATACCCTGCAGCACATGACAAACAAGTAACAATTTGATATTGAGACAACAAATTAGCGAAAAGTAATCAGAACTTCGCGGTTTTTTGTACCTCGGAAGCTCGTCTTTTGATAGCTGCCTCTAAACAATGGATTACCCTTTGTTGCTCGGCTTCGGAGCTAATAGGGCAACCATCCATGTGCCGGATATAGTACTCCTATCAATCAATAAAATGGATCATAATCCATGAATTTAACTATCATGGGATTGATTTTAAATCGAAATGAACTGTAAGAGTATCATGAAAGCTCCTATACATACTAGGATTCGGATTGCATATTGTCCCCTTTACTAAAAAAAATGGGCAAATTAGTCCCTGTACATTAGATCAAATAGCAAACTAGTCCCTTATGTTGAAAATTTTTTCCATTTCTATTATTAAAAACTGGTTTAGCTGACGAAATAACTAAACAGTTACATGTGGCGTGCCACATATACCTCATGTTTTTAAAAGTAAAAATGGATGAAATTTTTAACAAAAATGGCCAATTTGGTCTTTGATCTAACATTCAAGCATTAATTTGCCAATTTTTTTAGTAGAGGAGATAAAATGCAATCTAACTCCTACTACAAAGACCTCCATGGTACTTTTACCCAAAAGAACATAATACCGGACCAACCTGATAAGCTTCAGGTCCTTCTGCTATGACGGTCGCATGGTATACAACATACTGCATATCTGTCAATGTGCAAACTGTATCAAATAGTAGCTTAGGCCTATCGGGGCACCTCAAGTTCACAACGGTGTAACCCTTATGTTCACAATTTTCCACGGTTACTTGCGGTTTACTCCGATCACTTGTTGATCCACTGTTAGCATCACTCATATCATAGTCACGATCAGCATACATCATTTGATGCAGCCTCCTTTCCTTATGCATCGATCCTAACGAAACAGCGGTGTTAGCATTCATCTTATCTCTATCCCCTTTCAGGACATAGAGGAGAAGCTGTTTGATCTTCGTTAGTCTTTCAGGGTTGTCGATCGATAATCCAGTCGTCTCGTCAGCAATGTAAACGACCGATGCCATTCTTGAGTTATGAGTCCATACTTCAGCAGCTACGACATTACATTTAAGGTCGGTAAGAACAGCAAAAATCTCCGACAACAAACCTGGTCGGTCTCTCCCTGTCAATTCAATAATTGTTTGTTTTGAAGCAGCTTGAACACCCACAGATCTTGTCAAGGACCGGAAACTATACGATCTCGGTCCCAGTTGCTGAAAAACATGTTAAATCAATCATTAATAACATGTAACCTAAAACCATTCATAGTACAGACATACAATAAACACTGTTCCCTTTTTGTCTGACAACATTGTATCTATTTAAGTACAGGACGGAAATTATGCTCGAAAACTCGGCTCAGCTCGGTATTGAGTAATGGAAGCATTCAACCAGATAAGTACACAACATGTATCAAAATTTGCCTCACAATAAGAGGAATGGAGCATAAACAAGCTGCAACAATAAAGCTCATAACGAGCCTGGCAAAGGACTATTGTTGAAATGAAGTTCCGGTTGTCCTTAAGTCTTGAGTTTGATCTCGGGATAATCCTACCCGCCCTCCCCTCCCCTATATAACCTCAGTAATGTCAAAATACCACTTTTTTAATGGAATTTTCAGCCAAATATCCATAGTTTGATGAATTTTTTTATAAGAAAAATTCAGGGTTTTTGTTTTTGAAGAATTACCTGTTGAATTTTTTCTGCAACATCAACTTCAGATAGCTTATTGCCATGTTGATCTGTGACATGAAACACTGCACACAAACCGTTTGATAAAAATCCCCAATCAGAATTAAAAGAAACAGAGTCCCAATAATTGACAAACAAAAGAAGACTAACCATCCATGAACCATTCCCCATCTGAAGAAATGTAAGCTCGTCGAATTAAAAGATCTAAATCCGTTAAAACCTGAACCACTTCTAAAAGGCTTCCTCTCTTATTAGCACTATCAACCTGCAAAAAAAAAAAAATTCCCAATAAAACCATAACTTTTTTTTTCTAAAATCCTCAGCAAATTGTAAAAATATTCAATCCGGTACCTTAATTAAAGTTGCTTTCCTGCTTGTTGCATTATCAACTGTAACCCTGCAAAACCAATATCAAAGGCAAAATTCTTGAAATTCCCTCCCCCATTGAAAGATGAATTAAAAAATAAAAATAAAAGAACCCCACTTTATGAATGAAAAATTCACACCAAAATAATAAAAAAGAAAGAAAAAATAATAAAATGGTATACCTTGGTGGGTTCATACGAATAACGAGCTTTTCAAACTCTTCATCCACCATTAAAGAAGAAGACCAACAATCCATTTTTTGTGAAAAGCAAAAAGAATCCAACAACAAAGAGAGGAACTTGAATGCGAATTATATTATGAAAAGACGTAGAGAAATGGGGTAGTGTTTATATATAATATATTTTCTTTTTTGTTCAGTGAAAGACACAGAGTTTGTTAAGCTTTGGATTCAGAGTTTGGTTTTGTGAAAGGGTGTGTGTGTGTGTGTGTGGTGATTTTGTTGGGTGGTGGTGGCTGCCTCTTGAGTTGGACGAAGAGTTTTGGAGCCACATAACAACATATAACCATATTTCAATTAATTTTTAATCCCTCGTCGGTGTATCTTATAATGAATTATCGAAAATAATATTTTCAAAATCGGACCAATAGTTTATTATTCAATTCGTCTATCCGATTCAATTAAATAATTAATTAATAATATAAAAGAATTAATTCAGTCTATTTAAATTAATTATTGAGTCAATAAAGTTAATGTCTTTTTGAATCAATCCAATTCAAGCAAAATAAATCTCAAAACACGAAACCCAACATTAATATAAAAATTAAAAACTCGAATAATCAAAAATTAAAAAAAAAAACTTAACCGAATCGAACCAATACTATAATATTTGCATTAACTAGTAATCATACAAATTACCTTTCCACTTGCTCAATCCACCTATATACTAACTAATAAATTAAGCCATATAAATTATTGGACACACTTAACATGGGGTGAAATCTTAAGAATAATTATTTACTTTTAATGGTCAAATTCTATTATTAGTCCCTATATTTAAATAAAGTTTGAGATTTAGTCATTCTGTTTAAGTAAACTTAAAAACTAAATATTCTTTTACTTTTTTTAATTTAAAAATTGAGTCTAATTATTGATACCTCCTTATTAAAATTGGCATCATTTCACCTATGGAAGCATATAAATTCCGAAAATAAATTATTATAAACTCGATAAATACTCGATAGTAAGCAAATTTCAAAAAAATGTTAAATAAAGAATCGAAAGGATTTAAATTTTAACATTTTAAGTATCAAAGCTAGATCTTAAAAATTGTTAAAATATAGAATTTTTAATTTAAATGAATAAAAGACAAATACGTTTTTATAAAAATAGAAATTAATTTTTAATTTTTAATTTTTTTTCATCAGCCAGCACGTTTACATTTGTACAGATGTTTATATACGTCAATGATTCTTTGGATTTTTATTTTAATGTTTAGCCAATTCAGCAATGACACACATGGTTCCATAATTATTTAATAATTACTAAATTATGAGATACTCATTAATTAGATGAATAAAAAATTGTGCTCGATTTAAGGGTATGTTCTAATTCGATTTTAAATTTATAGAAATTTAATGTGATTAACTATATTAATTAAATAAAGAGTAAATTATACTTAAGATCGTTAAACTATGAATAAGTTCACGTTTTAAGCATTTAACTTTAAAAAGTTATAAAATAGTAATTGAACTGTCTGGGAGTTTTGGTCATTAAACTGATCCATCGTATTAATTGTCGAATTATCGCTTAGAAATCGCTAGCTGAATTAAAAAAAAAACTTAACAGCTCGGTGCCTTAAATAAAAACTTTCAAATAGTTCAATGACTTAAATGAAATCTTTGTATAATTCAGTGCTAATTTTGTAACTTTTTGAAGTTAAGTGATCAAAACGTAAAGTGACTAATAGTTTAGTGACCTTTGGTAGAATTTACCCTAATATTAAAGAAATAAAAGTGCAGCGCGTGCTTTAATTGTAAATACGGGCCCCACCCTAACTTATTAGGGTTTGCATGTTGCGGCTGTGTTTTGTGTTCACAAGGAACGCGGCGGCGCTCTATGTTGTTTTCTTTTGGCTCTTTTGTTTTTATTTATTAATTTAGGATACCAAAATAATGCATTAAAAATAAAAATGATGGGATCAGATTTCAACTAGAGTTGACATGAGTTGGATTGGGTTGCGTTGAATCGAGTCGAAGCAAAATTTTAAGTATGTTTTTTTAAGTTTGAGTCTAGCTCGGTTCAAACAATGGGTTTAAAATTCTACTCAAGTCAAATTCAGATTGAAAATGTTAAAATCAAGTTTGATTGTATTAATTTTTTTTAGATTATTATTGTATATAAAAATAAATCTAAAAATATAATACATTAAATATACTAAAAATATTAAAAAAAATGTTTTCTAATAAATTGAATGTGCATTAAAAAAAAGTTTTTATGCTTAAATAACATTAAGGTAGTTGCAACTTAGCAAACAAATACCTCTAAAATAGTAACAAAATTAACAATAAAATAAGATTTATATAGTATTCAACAATAACAATAAAATAGTAGTAAAATAACAATGAAATGGCAGCAAGACAATAGCAAAAAAGGAAGTTTAGGTTGATTCGGGTTTGGTCGAGCTAGGCTTAGGCCAAAAAATCCTACCCAAAGCTTGGCCCATTTAAAAAACAAATTTTATTTTTTGTCCAAATCCATTTTTTGGACGAATCTTCGGGCCTGAGGAGGTGGCCTAGCCCATAATCAGGTCTAATTTCAACTATGGAGCTGTGTATGAAATAAAGCTACATTAGCTAAAGCAGATAAAAGAAACCATCTAGCATGAGGTATGTGTAACTGTTTAATTATTCCATCAGCTACGCAAGTTTTTAATAGTAGAAATGTACAGAGATTAATTTATCTATTCTTTGAGTTAACAGAGCAAAATGCAATTTGACTCATAGTACAAGGGCCGAAATATATAAATTTTTTAAAATTTCCAGGTGATGATGTGCCACAATTTCAAAATATTATCATGCATTAAAGGAATCCAAATTTAATGACAAAATTAAAAAAAAGTTACTAAAAATTTTAAGGACCAAATTAATAATTTATTTTTTAAATTTATAGACTTAAATGTTGCTTTGACACTTATATTTTCCCAAATGATCTGAAAGGAAAAAGGAATGTAAGATTAACATTTATACGCAATTTATTGGATTTTATTATTATTGGATTTAGGTTTTGAATTTAGATATTGATGTAAGGACAATTTTGTAATTTGCAACATGTCTATAATTTATGTAATATATAAAATAGGAATATCACTAATGAGGTTTCGTTTAATAGTAATATGGTTAGAATTTTGAGATTTTAGGTTCGATTTTCATGCTATGCAAATTATATGTGAATATATTTATTTTGGTTTAAACTCGAATATATTCTAGTTATCAATTTAATGATTGATTCTAATTATAATTATTCATATGTATAATTTTTAGAGTTAATTGCACTAGACATCCTTAAACTATAACCTTCATTTTAAATTGATCCTCAAACTTTAAATATTCTAATTACATCCCTAAACTATCAAGATTATATAATTAAGGTATTCTATTACTAAAATTATTAATTTAACTATTAAATAATATGTTAAATCTTACGTGGCACAGTTTAAAGTGAAAAATTTAAAGAAAAATGAATATTGTAAAAATCACGATTCCTAGGTTTTCAAAACATTTACAAAGGCTTTATCGTTCACTCTTTTTTTTTCAATTTTACTTTATTTTTAGTTTTAACTGTTGAAAGTTGTGCGGTAACATTCAACTTTTCTTTGAAATTTTCAATTTAAATTATGCCACATAAGATCTGACATGCCATTTAACGGTTAAATTAATTGTTTTGATAATAGAAGGACATTATTGATATAACATCGAAAGTTTAGAGATGCAATTAGAGTTTTGAAGTTTGGGGGATCACATATCAATTTGGGGATGTCCAGTACAATTAATTCTATTTTATGATTATAATTAAAAATATTTTCATTATTAATTATAAATAAAAATAAGATAAAATTTGTATTAATTTTCTTTATCTTCATAGTTTTTATTTTATATTATTTTTAAAAAATTAAATATAATTTATAAATTCAACATTCACACTTGATATGTGATGTACCTAACATCAATTTAATAGTTGCAATAAATATATGTTTTTGGGGTTATTAAAGTTAAAACTAATTAAATGACATTTAATACATAATCTCTCGTATCATATTATTTTTTTCATATTATAATTATATTTTATGAAATATATTTCATAAATTTTGATAAATTTATTCAAAAATATTATTTTGAAACTCATCGATTCAAAAATTTTCTATTTGTAAGGATGGATAAAAGTATTCATGGTCCAAGTCGGGATCCAAAATTTTCAAGCTTAAGTGATTGCGCAAAAAATCTATTTTACTATTTAAAAAGTAAAAATAAATTATTTTCGTTTAATTATAAAAATATATCAATATTAATATAAAATTTATTTTTTATATTTTTATTAATAAACAATAAAATGAATCAGATTAAATCAAACTGACTCGAAATTGAAAAGTATAAATACAAACCCGACTCATAAATATGTAATGGACAAAGTGAGGTGAAGAAGGGGCTTGGCCACATTTATTATTAGCTTTATTTATAATATAATTTCAAGTTTTACAATTACATCCCTATTTCCCCATTGGATTTTGTATTGCCACTTGCACAATATGGTCAATAACATTTGTTTTTATTAGGTCAGTTTCAAAAATTTTAAAATTGACATCATTCTCGATTCGAATTCATTTAAATTTGAGTAAATTTCAATTTGAAAATATTTTATGGAATCGAATTTAATAAATTTGGGTTCAAAATTTTAATAAATTTATATATATTAATAATCTATATTATATAAAATTGATGTGCTCGTATTATATACAAACGGATGAAGAATCGAAATATTATTAAAAATTTCACAGATGATAATTACGTATGATAGAATTAAAGATGCACACATAGTAATTATGTACGGTGGCATAGACAAATGGGCAAGCGGTGGCATTGCCTCCCCCCAAAAAATAATAAAATTGCCTTGTAATCCCTTCAAATTTTACGAATTATAAGTTAGTATAATGTAAATTTGTAATTCATCTTTGACTCCCTAAAGCAATTTTCTAACTTCACCTTTGATTGTGCATGATGAAACTTAAACTTGAATACTCGAGGATCGAAAATCTCAACTTTTATCAACAATACCATAACCTAAACCAAATTAGGTTAATTAAATAAATTTAAACTAAAAAAAATCCTAAACTTTTTTTTATACATTTATTTTAATGGCCAAGTTTTAATAAAGGTGGAATATGGATATCCCTATCATCCCCACTCCTTGGAGTAATTTTCCACCTCTTTTTTTATTGTCCATTGTACACATCTTTTGTCTATATCTAAAATTACAACTTGCATGTGTGATAATGGTTGCTTTTTTCCTATTTATAATTATTTTATTTACTTTTCACTTTTGCCCTTTCTATTAAAATGGTTAAAATATCTCAAGCTTTAATGAATATAGTTTTATTAAAAAAAAGTTAAAATAAAAAAGGGATAGCGTCAAATTTAGCTTTAACGTTTACGTATTTTTTGCAAATTTAGATTTTATAATTTTTTGAGTTAAATTTGATCATTAATCTTTTAAAAATCAAATCGATTTTTAATAGAAATACTAATTAAAAGACAAATTTTTAACGATGTTGGTGTGGCAACTTACAAAATAATTCACGTGTACTTTATACCGATATGACATGTTTGTCTTAAATGTAATATCAATAAATAATTTAAAAATTATAAAAATACTTTTAAAAAAAGTTCATAAAAATTAAAAAAAAAAGCATAAAATATATATGGATTGCTATACAGGCTGTCATGTTAAACGAAATTAATGTTTTAGTCAATATTTTCGTTAAAAAGACAAATTAACTCTTCTCAAAAGGTTGATGGTCAAATTAAATTTTTTTTAGTGTTGAGGGCCAAATTTAATTTTAAAAAAATGTCAAATTAACAAAAAGATAAACGTTAAGACTTAAATTTAATATTATGTCGAGTAATAATAATGAAATGAAATAATTGAAAATTAAAGAGAAAATGGAATCATATTTTTTTCTTTGGTATAAATTGGGTCAATCTAATAGTAAAAATTATTTGAGTCAATTTTGTTATTTTTTGCAATTTTATGAGGTTAATTAAGGGTATTGATTTAATATTAAAGTTGAAGTTATTGAAAATTTGAGGTATTGGGTCAGATTTTATTTTGGTTTTACGTTTTATCATGTGTGAACTTTGTCTAAATATATTTAATTTCAAATATATTTCGGTTTCGATTTGATTGTGCTTTATAATGATTATAATTAAATTGCACATGTTACTTATTAAAATAATAAATGTTTCCCAAACTTTTCAATGTTTAACATTTTGTTTATGGATTAGCTAATGAGGTCCCGACATTATTGGCAAAAGCTAATGTGCCGAGGCATGGAGTACGTAAATTCAAGTTAGGGGCAAAATGAAAGCGCAATAATGGTCTTGACCCCTTAAAATGAAAAATTATGGTTTTTTGGCTCTTGAAGTTGTATAGAAGTTTAAGTAAATAATGGTAAAATTATAGTTTGTCCCCCAAATGATAACATATTAATTTAGTCTTCTTAAAAATTATAAAGATATATGGCAATGTAATAGTTAAATTATATTTTAATTCTCATGAAAATATATAACTCAATCTCGCTCCCCCTCTCATAAAATATTTCTAGCTTCTCTCCTGATTTGAGTTTCATCATATGTAATTGTCACGTGTGGATTTTTAGTCTCATCGTGTGTAGTTGCTATATGACATATGTAGGTTTTAGTCTAGTGGGTTGCTTTAGTCCTAGATATAACTGCCCAAAAAGAGGTTTTAGGGATAAAGCAACATTTAGTCCCTAGACTTGATAATTTTTTCAATTTGAAAATTTTTTTGTTCACATTAGTCTTAAATCTTGACAATTTTTTTCTCAATTTAATCATTGAATTTAAATTTGTCTAAGAGTGATAATATCGCATTCTGAGATCGTGCCACTTTATCACTTGAAAATTAAAAAAAAATTAATTTGAAATCTAAAAATATGAACCAAAATAGAAAATATTATCAAGTCGAGGGACTAAATGTTGCATTATACCATGATATCATAAAAGAGAAAAAATTGAAAGGAAAGGAGCACATTAAATTGCAGTGGTTGGTCCTGAAAATATATCATCTTATAATACGCTCCTTGCTTATTAAATCAAGTGGAGATCCAACCCTCTGTAGAGTCAAAAGCTGATTTTATTGCATGTTCCATCCCAACAACTCACTTAATTTTTGGGCGATGTCGGAAAATTTTTTTTAGAGATAACCGGGATTACATTACATATTTTTATGAGAGTTAAAAATAATTTTATTATTTATTTATATTTTTATAATTTGTAAAAGGATTAAATTGAAGTTTTATTAATTTTAGAGGAAAATTATAATTTTATCATATATTAACATATAAATTTTTAAAATTTAAGAGTCTACAACAAAAAAATTTCAACATAAAGCTCCGGGTTTGAACCACGTGGATAGAGAAAACATTATTGGATTACAATTTTGATCATAATTTAATGTGATTATAAGCACTTGAAAGTCTCGACCAATATATATGAATGAAATCAATATGTCGAAGCTGATATCTTTTTTTCATTTAAACATGACCTTAATGTTGTATTTAATGAAATTTTAGATTTAATCTCTGTATTTTTTTAATTTAGAAATTATGGTGTTATCGTTGATATTTTTAGTAATTTGTTTGTTACAATGTCATCAAGACACGCATGAAATCATATTAGCTTTAGACGCAAATTATTATGAACTCAACCAACAATTCAAGTTCATATCTTTTAATTTTCGTGAAAAGATATGATGATTAAGATTTGACAAATTAAAAGAATTGTTATACCTTATTATCTCACTCGAGTTCTTTCAATGGGTCAACACTCTTAACTACCACTAGTATCTCTCGACACTTCCTATGAATTATTTTTTATTTATTTTTGTTTCATTTTTTTATAAAATAATAATAACAACAAACAATAACACATGGCAATGACAAACACAATGAATGGAGGAATTTCTCCCCATTGCAATTAAAGACCCACATCCTATTTAACATTAACTATTTGTCTACCACATGCTAACCACATGCAAAAAAAAAAAAAAAAAAAAAAAAGAAGAAGAAAGAAAGAAAGTGGAAAATACCAACTTTAAGCATTCGGGCTAATCAAGTAATCTTAAGCATTCAGGCTTTTCATAGAGTCGAGAGACAAAACCTCGATTGTGGACAATACCAACTTATTGAGGGATTCACTGGTTTCCGATAGACAACACTTTAAAAACTTCTATTAAAAAATTAATTTCTCAACAAATATACAAAAACTTTAACGAAAATTTCCAAAAATTGGGTTCTCTTTTTGATACAATGCCTAGAACTACTCATAATCTTTCTCTAACCCTTAAATAAGAGGATAATGCGTATTGACGCACTCAAATCTACGTCCTCCTACATTAACAACAATGATGAAGCCAATCAAACTAAGATTTAATTACAAATTCGAGAAAATTTAAACATGTAATATCCTTCTCAGATAATTAATGAAAACTTTATTTATATATATATATAAAGAGTAAAATAAAGTAGAGGAGGATATGAAATGGGGGTAAAATAGATTGGATCCAGTTCAAGTTGACGTGGTTGAAAAGCGAGTGGACCAACCATCAACCTGCCCAGTTCCTATCATGTATCTACCAGCACCCATTTTCTCTCTGGATTTATCATCTCTTTTAAGCATAACATGACAAATTCAACTAGCAAATCAACTATTTATATATATTGATGGGTTAATTTTGTTTCATGTGTTTCTTTGTTTTATTCACATTTATTAATATAATAAATATTCGATGCATTTTTAATGAATAATAATACGGTATTTATATTATTTAGATTGAATTGAAGTAACCGGTCGCATCGAGAATTGATGGGTTAAATTTGTTTAACATGTTTCTTTGTTTTATTTAAGATTTTCAGAATTGAATTGATGGTCGAACCGATCAAACCACCAATTCTTAGTTCAATTAGTTCAATCAAGTTGTCCAGTTCAATTGAATAACTTAATAAAAAAAATTTATAAATTATAGAACAACTAGTGTTATTTAAATTGTACTGGACCGGACCGACTGATTGGATTAGAAATCAATTGATACATCGATATAAACATAAAAATTAAACTGACCTCTAAATAAATTACTCGAAATAGATAAAAAGAAAAATTGAGAAAGAAAACCAACAATTAAATCAATTAAGGGTATAAAACGTGTTCCATTTATTTATTTATTTATATTTTTTAGACCCCAATATTATCATAAATTTCCATACATTTTCCATTATCATTTGTTTAATACTTGAGATTAGGATTATATTGTGGCACTTTGGACTTTCCCCATATATTTCCACCATGTTCATTTGTTTTGAGTACTTTGAGATTTATGGCTTATTTGTGGTATGTTTTAATGCATTTTTTTTTTACTATTATGGTACGTAACATGCCATGCCATAATAGGATTCCACTAGCTTTGATTATTAGGGTATGTTGGGATGCATATGGCCTAATATGCCATGTCATATTAACATTTATCTTTGACCATTGTGGTATGTTGGGATGCATTTGTTATTTAGGGGTGAAGTTAAAATAAAGGTTGAAATTAAATTATATATTTTTATCAGAGTTAAAATGTAATTTTGTAATTTTAGTGGTTTATATCTTTATGAATTTTAAAAGATTAAATTAAAATTTTATCATTTTTTGAGATTAAAATATAATTTTATTTTTTATTAATTTAAAATATTGTAAAACTAAGTACTAAAAGTGATATTTTATAATTTAAGGGGTCGGGGCTTCTACCACTCCTCACTTCCCTTGGGCACGACCAATGTTACCGTGCCATATTAGCCAATTACTATGTTTGATCATGAGCGTGGTTTGAGTTATAGTAACAATATATTATATAGTTGTTTAAATTTGGCGTCGTAAAAATTTCAGTCCAAATTATAATATTCAGAATGTGTATAAATTGACGCGGGTTTGTAAATTATTAAATCCATTTAGTTGGGTTAAACTCGCTAATATTATTTATTATTTAAGATTTTTCAATATTCTTATTAATTTTATAAACAAAAACAACTTTAATATATTTCTTAATATTTAATTATAACATTATATATTTAGTTTTAAGATAGATTACACCCAAGATCACTAAATTATTCGAAAATTTTCATTCAAGTCATTAAGCTATTTTAAAAATTTTCGTTTAAGTCATTGGGAAAATCATTCTCGTATGGCATTTTTTATTCACATCGTTTGCACTAATCAAAATATCTCATTTTCCTTCTTTTTTATAGTACAATTTTTTTTACGAAACAACTTTAAGCATCATAAATCTATTAATCAAAATTCAAAATAACTCTCTTCTTCAATTTTCAACATTAACCGTAAAATCAATTAAGATCTAAAGTATATTTTCTACTTGTAAATGAAAATTGAACTATACCAATTATTGAATTATCGCTTGGAGCTATCTATCCAAACTTTAAAAAGAACACTTATCAACCTTATTACTTAAATAAAAAATTTAAATAATTCAATAACTTAAATAAAAACTTTTAAATAATTTAATATTATACGCTTATTAACAATTTAGTAACCTCGAACTAGACTCTAGCTTTAAAAAATATACCCAACATGACCCATATTTTAAACAAAATTTTTGCCCATATCTATTTTTTTTCAGATTTTAGAAGTTGAACCGATTAGACCACCGGTACTCGGTTTCACCACATTTTAAACAGAGAACTGAGGAGCAAAGCCAAATCCAGCTCTTCTTTTGTTCATTAAATTTGTTTCTACACAAAGTGCATGCTCTTACCAAATTAGGCCATGTTGATAAACAAAACCTAAATTTTCTTAAGCAAACCTCTGTAAAGATTAAAAATATTTCCAGCCCTTCTTACAAAGATCTGTAGCAAAGCTTTCCGTGTCGGTAAATCTATATTGACGATGACAGCAATGTCAAAGTGTAGCCTTAGGTCGATTGGTCTAAGCCAAGATCACCCCACCGAACATTGTATCTGGCCGCAAGATAATGAGCCCCGACAGGGCCACGGCTTCCATAAGGGTAGTATTCGGGCATTATTTTTTTCTCTTCCAGCTCTGCCAAAACGGGAGTGAAGAGTGACCAGGCTGCATCGAGCTCGTCACTTCGGATAAATAATCTTCTCTCACCTTCAATTGCATCCAGCAGAAGCCTCTCGTATGCATCCGGGATCTCTTTCGAATATCTACACTCAACATGCCAATAAGTTCAGTTTCGAATATCTACACTTAACCAGCATGAACTTCTATCAACACCTTTAAACAGTAAAGAGCAATCACGTATGGCATTTCGTCCATGTAACCAACAGAACATGAGATTGTCGAGCTGGAAACAATGCAAAGTCGAAAATGCGATGTTTAAGTTTACCTGGCAGCATAATGAAGGTTTAGGTTACTGCGGTCCAATCTCATCCCGAGTCCAGGGACCTTGTTATTGATCTTCAAATAAATAGCTTCATCTGGCTGCACTCTAATGACAAGCTCATTCGTAGCTTGATCAAGATCAGTTCCAAAATTTCGGTTATATAAATTGCCAGGCACGTGCCTGAATTGTACCCTTATCTCCGCCCTGTTGATGAAAGAAATCTTAGCAATATGCATGTATTGAATAATCCTATGGTAAGTTGAATATTATACAAATCCGAATTTCTTTACCAATTCCATTTACCTCTTATTATGTAATGCTTTTCCGGCTTTCATAAGAAAAGGCACCCCATCCCATCGTGCATTGTCTATGAACAAGGCAGCGGCTGCAAAAGTTGGGGTCAAACTATCTTTGGGCACGGTCTTGTCATCCGTGTAGGCAGGGTAAGTAACTCCTCCTTTACTGTGGCTCTTGTACTGTCCGATAACTACGTCTTCAAGTCGCAACGGTCTCATTGACCGTAACACCTTAACCTGGAACCCAGCAGCAGTTGAGTCAATACATGAATTAAGACAGACGATACCTTTCTAGTACATCACAGATAGTCCGAATAAGGTTACCTTTTCGTTTCTTATATCCTCGGCATCCAAACTTACGGGGGTTTCCATAGCAAAGAGAGCAAGTATTTGAAGTAGATGATTCTGCATTATATCTCTAATTATACCATAATGGTCAAAATACCTAGAAAACCGACAACGGAAGCAAAAAAGTCAAGCCTTATGTAGTTTTAGCTAAATAGAAAAAAAAAAAAACAACATGGAAGATGGTCGATTACCCGCCACGTCCTTCGGTTCCAAAATCTTCAGAAAATATCAATTGTACATTTCTAATATATTGCCTCGACCACAATGGTTCGAATATAAGATTGGAGAACCGGAGAACAGAAAGATTTTCCACAAGTTCCTTTCCTAGATAGTGGTCTATCCTGTAGAAAGAATATCGATCGGATCAGATTGCAGTTCAAATTCTTTGCACAACAAGCACCAATAGGGACAAGAAAATGCTACCTGAATATTTGATCCTCGGTTAGGTACTGCTTTAGCGCTTTTGTCAGTGCAGCAGATGAATCCGAATCTCGACCGAAAGGTTTCTCAACAATGACCCTGGTCCAACCATTACCCGATGAAGCTGACGAGCTTGCACATTTTACAGCGTCAATAAAAATATTTGGAGGGATAGATAGATAAAAGAGGCGATTAGAAACCTTCCCACCCTGCATGAGCGGTATCACATCATCAATCAGAACTGAATTTTCATATTATGAAAAGAACAGTTAATAATTCTATTCACCAAAAGAAAAACGAATAATTAGGCACAGACAGATTCTGCTACGATACTAAGTTTTAAAGAACACTTGCACATGTAAAATACTATTGCAATTCCATAAAGATTACTCAACTATAGATGCAGCCTATGTTGCTCGGACTTCAGTGTAAATATCCGATACGTGGGCATGGTTAGATTTTTCCAAGTTTTTCCATGTATTCACAGGATCCTTGAAGGCCATATTCCCATATCCATGTGTTGGACACGTGTAATTAAAAAAAAAAGGAGGAAGAGTCTGAGCAACATACAGGTACAACTACCATGGTTATTTAATTGAACAAATGCGAGAATACTTCAAATTATCCAATTAACAAAATAAACTTAAACTCGAGAAAGTGTTGAACTCTTTTGGCATAAACTCAACTCATCTATAAAATCGGAGATATAAGTCAACATTGTGCACAATGCATCACTCAGAAAAAGTCGAAACCCTCAATATCCCACCAACACATCTGATTGAAAAATGATCATAGACAGCAAGTCAGCATCGCTAACTACACCCTGACTCCCCAACCCCGAAATGGTATGAAATTCCAGTTAACTGGATCAAAAACCTCACTACCTCATGCTCCTTGAGCTTCTTGTCCAACTGAGCAAAATTTTCCTCGGAATCATACTGACCAGAGTGGTAGAAACATCTTTTAAGAAATTCTTCCATCTTTTCACCACAATTCTCCCTGAATTTACACATCACAACCATAAAAGTTTTACGAGCAATTAAAAGACGAAATCAAATCCGCATTTGGCAGCCTGCAAACTTCAAGTCAGAATCAAAAGATAGAAAACTAGTTCACCTTTTATCGATTCTACAGGTAAGGGTCTTGCTCACCATATTTCTTAGTTCCGCATCAGTCATCTTACTCCTCGCATAACCATAGACAGTAAAGTGCTGCAAACACCATTCGTCAGATTAAAGTTGCAAGCAGTTAAGAGCACAATGCTTATAAGATGAAAAACCTAAACCTTAGGAAGACAGCCTTCGTAATAAAGTGCAAAAAGTGCGGGGAATATCTTCTTTTTCGCAAGATCCCCAGAAGCTCCGACCACCGTGATACTGACAGTTGACTCGTTTTCATTGATATCAAAACTGGCCTTTTCATCCCATTCATTTGAAGATGTAACTGACAACAACTCACTTTTCAATTTCTCAATAGGAGTTTCCTTTTCCACCGGTGACACTTTTGTCGCCACTGCACCTATACATAAAAACAAATATAATATTATGTTTGTATGTATATGAGATTTAAACTTAAAAAGGGAATTTAACAACTTTGCTCATATAAGAAAAACAACCAAATCAGCAATATATTGGGATTTAAGCTATTCAGTAGACAAGTTAAGGCCTTTTCTCATTCTAAAACAGAAAAATGATTTCCCCATATATATGTTGATACAAGGTTGGGATTACAACGATTCTTGACAGTTCACCCGGTGGGCGGATAGCCATAGGTGATTGAAGATGATTAGAATCTGGGTTCTCAGGGAAGACTGGAGTTTGGAAAAAGAAAAGAGATAGCTAAGAGTGCAAGAGGGGAGAGAGAGGTGTCTTATTCAGATGTCTTTCGACCTTAAAAAGGAGTACTTTTGGTCATTCCCGAGATTGCACATGTCGTCCTCTCATTGGTTCTGCACTTCCTGGAGCATAGCCAACCTAATTATGTCCTGCCCCCCGTAAGTATTGGTTGTGAAAACGGATAAATGTGATGTATGGTTAGTAGATATTTCTATCCATGTCAGTAGTGTGGTCCACGTAGTGTGTGCTCGCGAGGTTTTGGGCTCACAGAGTCTTGAGCTTGCAAGGTCTTGACCTTGTATATGTCCTTGGTTCGCAGGGCAATTCTAGTCCATAGTGTTGATCAGCAAGGTCGACAGGACGTGAAGTGAACTTGCTAGGTGTACGTATAACAATATATATATGTAACACTTGAAAGGTAAGTTAATAAGTTTGCTCATATAAGAAAAACAACTAAATCAGCAATATATTTGTGTTTAAGCTAATTGGTAGTCAAGTTAAGTCTCTTTCTCAGTAATAAAGATTTCCGTATATATATGTGTGTGTGATTAAACTTAAAAGGGAAGATAATAATTGCTCATAAAAGAAAAAACAACTAAACTAGCAAATATCTTTGGATTTAAGTTAATTGATAGTCAAGTCAATGCTTTTTCTCAATCCCCAAACAGAATAAAGATTTCCCAGAACTGAAATTTCATCGAACATTTGACTTGCATTCCATTATTCCCAGACTAAAACAATTAACCGAAAAAAAAAACAAATTGAAAATCCAACAAAACTAAAAGAACCCAGAGATTAAAATTATAAACGATGGGATAAAGATTATAAAAAAAAAACCCAACTAACCATCTTGCATGAGGACAGCATTTTGATGCGAATTTGCTTGGCATTGAAGAAACACCTTAGCATTAGCTGGAACAGAAAATCTCGGAAAAGAAGAGAAAACAAACCGTTGGTTTTTCTTTTCATTTATTGATGAAGAACAAATGAATGAATGTGAATATGAAGGAGAATGCATTGAAGAAAAAGTTGACATCTCTAATTACAAAAACAAAAACCCTTTACTGTATAATCTCTCTATTTGTTTGGGATTAAAGAAAAGAACGGGAAATTTATGTTAAAAAGAGAAAAAAAAAAGGTGATGGAATTTGAAGCTGTCGAAAGGGGGAAAAACAACACTAACAAAGAGAGATTAAGATAAACCTAGGAAACATCGAAGGGGTAATAAAAACCCTTTGAGATCTCCGAAAGGGTGTGACTTTTTGTTTTCTTTTTTTGATTTCTCAGTGTAAAGAGAGAAAGACAATTTGCTATTTGTTTCCTATTGAATTTTGGTGGTTGTTGGGTTAATTAACTTGTTAGGGTAAATTATAACTAGATCATTAAATTATTAGTAATGTTACGTTCTGGTCATTTAACTTTAAAAAATTATAAAATAATTATTAATTGTTCCAATGTTTTCATTTAAGTCATTGAGCTGTTAAGTTTTCTTTTTTTTTTTTAAAGTTTGACAAGCGAGCTTCAAGCAACAATTTAATGATCTGTAAGAACATACCTTATATCGAAGTGAATCTAATGGTCAACGTTTGAGGTCGGAGAAGAAAACTATTTAAATTTTTGCTCACAAGTTCGTGACGTTTGAAGGCATTTCATGAAAAAACCTGAACTGTAGAAGAAAAGGGGAAGGAGAGTTCTCGACTGGTATAGGCTCGATGACTTAAATGAAAACTTTTGAACAGTTTAGTGATTATTTTGTAACGTTTTGAAGTTGAGCCACCAAAACATAAATGTACAAATAGTTTAGTGACATTGGGTGTAATTTACCCTTTAATTAATTCTATATTAGAAAAATAAAACATTTTTGTAACACGTTAATTAAGAACATTGTTGGGCTGGATTATTTAATGGGCCATGCCCAAATTTTCCTTTTTGGGCTAAGAAATAATTTCTCTTCTAATGGGCTTGCAAGGGGTAAGGTCCAACTAAATGCGTTTATGGGTGGTGAATGTACTTAAGAGGTCCCTTTATTATAGAGACCTGATCAAATTAGTCCCTATAATATTAAATGAATCATTTTAGTCCTTGTACTGTTAAAAAAATCAAATAAGGCCAAGTTCGAATATAGTTAACATTACTGTTTAGCATCGTTAATACTTTCAAAGTTTTTTATGGTTTTGTAAATGAAATTTTTAATTTGGAATTGAATTGCAATTGAAAAAAATAATTTCCAACATATTTTTTATACGGTAAATGTTAATTCTATTATCATTTGAACTTACTTGATTCTTTTAATAGAATAGGGACTAAAATGACCCATTTAATAATAGAGGGGCTAAATTGATCCATTCTCTATAATATAAAGACTTCTCAAATACTTTAACCATTTATAGATTGGGCGACCCAACTACTTCTAGTCAAGGTTCAATTTATATTTTTAACCCGGACTCGATCCAGCCTAACCCATTTTATTTTTTAGAGATCACAAAAAATATATATATTAATTTTGATATATTTTTTATAATTAACCTATAAATGATAAATTTTATTATTCACTAGAACCCACATTCGGCTCATTGCTAAGGTGATCGCTTATATATGGCCCCTTCCATCAATAATAAACAAACCTCTTAGACCTTCCTTAAAGGCTCTGGGCATAGCAGGGTGAATCACATCTGGCCACCAAACCTAAATCACGGTTCCTAAAATTAGATGAAATTCACCAATTGAATCAGGTGGTCCAACCGATGTCATAAAATTAGAAGAGAATTGAATCAAAATAAAATTTATTGAATCAGTAAAAAGTTGTCAAACTGGATAAAAAAAAAAAACATACTCAGGCGATAAATCTACTGGAAGAGAATTGAATCAATACAAAATTTATTGATATCATAATATGTCACATCTGTTGCTAAAGCAACTCAAACAAATCAGAAACGTAACACAAAGTCGTATCAAGAAACGTGGCAGATAAATCATGCGAACAATTAGAATATTAATACATAAATAAATCTTAGTTGGGCCCATTTACAAAAGTTCAAAGCCAAGTTACGATTCCTGGGTCAATTTTTATGTCTCGAGATATGTCTCTCCTATTTTTCTAATCTAGCTTCTAAATAAAAATTGAGAAGTCTCCGGACAATGGTTTCATGTCTCGAAACAAGACGTCACATCAATATTTATTACTTTCACTCAAATTATGTCAAACATGATTAATTGTTTCGTACCAACCATTCTATATATTTTCAACAAGAGATAAATATCAAAACTATACATAAACTTTGATGCAATTTGCAATGTCGTAAATAAACTTTAATTTTGTGTGATTTTATACATGAAAATTTAATTTGATTCAATTTTCACAAAATTACTAACACGATCGAATTAGCACCCTTTTACATTGATGTATTGCATACACAAACTATTATATTAATCCGATAAAAAATATATGCAACTATTTTTTTAAATGTGTAGAATTAAATCAAAATCAAAGTTTCATGTATATATATGAATCATAATTCAAATTTCATGTATATAATTGTATCAAATCAAAATTCATCTATCAAATTATACATTGGACAAAAATTCACATTTGAATTTGATATTTATCCTTACAAGAATTATAAACTTAAATATTTAACATCCACATCTATGCATTGTAATTTTTAAGGTTTTAGTTAAATAATTATTGATGCGTCAATTTATAAATTAACACTAATTTTTAGTGTAACACCTCCTACCCGTATCTGTCGCCGGAATAGAGTACGAGGCATTACCTAGAAGCACGAAACACTTACAGATAATTTAAATACATTTTCATAACAATTTGTTTCGATTTCATACTATTTCATATTTAAGCTTTATTCACTAAAGTATTTGAAATATCATCTTTATGCAAATAGCAAACATGAGTTACATAATTCTATAATTATGAATGAACACATTTATCAAACATATTCCATGTTTTTATATATATCATAGTTTCATATTTCCATGTATCAATTACCATCACTTCCTCGTATTTCAGACAAATACGTGTAACAATTCATAAATATGCAATTCATTAACTCTTCCTACCAATTATGATTTAAATTGCCAAATCACTTATTGAGCCCAATTTCAATGTTCACTAAAATTTATCATATAAATTTTGATGTACGTATTCATCAATAAATTTCATGTACAAATATCATCATCTTATATTTCCACATACATTTGCTTTCCACATTTATGAATTCAAATAGCATATACAATACATATCAATGTATTTCAAGTACGTTTTCATGATATTTCATTTCGAACTCAGATTATTTCATACTAGAAGTTTTCTCATTAACTCATTTGGAGTACCAATTCATACGGATAATACACTCAAGGCGTAGAAATATATAATCACAAATGAATTCATCCATCAACCAAGTTTTATGCTCATGTCTCATCAACTCGTATTTCCTTATGTCACATAATTCCATGTAATACTTACCAAACTTCTTCAAATTAGTGAACATCTTACGGAATTGAGTACTTCGTTTTTTTTCGATGCTATAGTTCAACTATGGTCTTACACATCTTTACATAATGATGCCATAGCCCAGCTATGGTATTACACGTAATCACATATCTCACTGATGTCATATCCCAGATATGGTCTTATACAGTAGTATATATCGCACCGATGCCATATCCCGATATGGTCTTATCGAAATCACTTGTCACTTGCCACTTGTCACTTGTAGCCAAAGCTACCACTATTCACTGATCAGGTAGCTGGTGCTACCATTTTTCATCGATCGTAGTTGGTGCTACCATTTTTCACTGATCAGGTAGCCGGAGCTACCACTTTTCAGCGATCAAGTAGCCGGCTACCACTTTTCATCGATCGGTAGCGAAGCTACCACTTTTCACCGATCGGTAGTGAAACTACCACTTTTCATCGATCGGTAGTGAAGCTACCACTTTTCGGTTGTCATTTGCCATTGATCGATAAGTGTAGCGAAGCTATCACTTATCACTTTCACTTGTCCTTAATCGGATAAGTGTAGCGAAGTTATTACTTATCACTTTCATTTGTCATTGATCGATAAGTGTAGCCAAGCTATCACTTATCACTTGTTTCCATGGTCCAACCATGGTCTTTTCCTTCAATTCATCTTGTCACTGAACTGAAATGCTCAATTTGATCATTTATTCAATTTTCATGCTTTTACATTATTCACGATTTTATCATCAATACATATGAAATAACTCATCATAAAATTCATAAAATTAACAAATAATCACTAAAATTTAGCCATATAAACTCACAAGTTCAATTTTTGTATTATAACGATAATCATAATTTCATAATAAATATTCCAAATAAAACATTATATCATTTCTAATCCAACACTCATCGATTATAATCGGGCATGTGATCAATTTATACACGAGTCATTCATATATATGTATATTTTTCCTCCTCCTCCTCTCCATCCACATCCTTAGTATAAACAACACACTTGTAAGTAACATTATCCATAATTTTCATTATCTACTTATGTGAATATTCAAGCTATCCATCTGTGTCATAGTCACTAAATTATTTTTATCTTGAGCTATAGAACTCCAAATTAAGATCCGCTAATTTTCTCTGAAACTAGACTCATATACCTTCTTACCATAAAAATTTCATAATTTTTGGTTGGGCCAATTAATACAGTTTATTCATTGAAGTCTCCCCTGTTCTGCTGTCTGACAGTTCCGATCCTTCTTCACTAAAAATTAATTATCTTCTTGTACAGGATTCGAATAATATCCTCGTTTGTTTTTCTTAAAAATAGACTCATTCAGGATTCTAAACATATAAATTTAAGCCCCTAATTATTTTTATCCAATTTTTTTATGATTTTCCAAAGTCAAAACAGGGGAACTCGAAATCATTCTGACCTTGTCTTACAAAAGTTATTGTATCTGATGATTTACAATTCCATTGCTTACATAATTTCTTTTATAAGAAACTAGACTCAATAAGCTTTAATTTCATATTTTATTCATCCTCAAATTCGATTTCTATAATTTTTAGTGATTTTTCAAAGTTAGACTACTGCTGCTGTCTAAAACAGTTTTAGTGCAAAATGTTTATTTCCATTTTGCCCCAAATTTCACAATTCATACAATTCAGTCCTTGCTCAATTAACCCCTCAATTAAGATAATTTTCTCAATTAACAGTTTTTCTAGACATTATCAGTTATCTCATAATTTTTGAAATTCAGAATTTCCATATGAAACTTTAACTTCAAACTCTTTTACAATTAGGTCCCAAACATTCACTTTCTATTCAATTCTTTCAATAAAATCAGCATATAAATAATTTAAAGCTCTAATTCCATGCCAAATCATCATATACTTCCAGCACATATTCATAACAACTTTCAATTTCTTTCATAGAATCAAAAACTAATGAATTCAACAAGTGGACCTAGTTGTAAAAGTCACAAAAACATAAAAATTTCAAGGAGAAAGCAAGAATTAAACTTATATGAAGCTAGAGTATGAAAACCAGCTTGAACCCTCCTCCATGGCTGTTTTTCAGCTGATGAATATGAAGAGAAATGAAGAGAATTCTAGATATTCCAATTTAGTCCCATTTTTATTTAGCCAATTTTGGCAATTTTCCAATTTTGCCCTTATTTCATCCATTTCCTGATTTTTCTCAGCTATTGCCGCCCAAAATATCTCCTTTAGGACTATTTTCACTTTAGATCCTTCCTCATTTGGCAATTGAGCTATTTAATCCTTCTAGCAACTTTTACACCCTTTTCAATTTAGTTCTTTTTATTTAATTAACCACCCAAACGTAAAAATTTTCTGACTAAATTTTAATACTACCTCACCAACACTCCATAAATATTTCTAAAAATATTTATGGCTCGATTTATGAAGTTGAGGTCTCCATACCTCATTCTCGACCCAATTTATCTAATTAATTCTTTTAAATCACCAAATTCACTAATTCAAAAATGCTTTTATATTCGCATTTGACTCATAGGTATTAATTTATTAAATTTTTAACTCACCCGTCGGATTTAGTGATCTCAAATCTCTATTCCCGATACCACTGAAAATTAGGCTGTTACATTTAGGGTTTTAGTTTAATGATTATCGATGTGTAAATTTATACATTAACACTAAATTACATGTGGTTATCTCGTTAAAAATTTTATAAATAAATTCATATAATTAAAACTTTTAACTATGTAAATATTTTTGTTTGAATTTTGGAGATAATATTACTAAAGGACAACTATAAATTCGAACATAAATTATAAAAGCAGATATAGAAAGGAAAAAAGGAAAAAACATTTTCTCTTTATGTTATAAATTTATTTTAACTGCTAAAATCCCCGTGATATCATGTGCTTTTAGTAGGTATTTAAGAAATAGTTGGAAAAATATACTCAATAAAAAAAACATTGAATAAAAGAGAGACAAGTCTAGGGTTTGTCATATGCTTTGATCTCCTTATTTTTACTAATTTTTAGAGTTTTGTAGAGATTTTATATAATTAAAAGAGATAAATATTAAATTTATACGAGATTTATGATTTAATGTGTAATTTGATATATATACATTTTGATTTAATGTAATTATATAAATAAAACTTGAATTGGGGTTCATATATATATATTAAAATTTTGATTTTGATTTAACTGTACACGATAAATATTTTACGTGGAAAACCCTCAAAGAGAAAAAAACCGGGGGCAAAGGGAGCTATCGGCTTTTTCACTAAATGAGCAAACAAACAAAGGTATAATATGGAGAAAATAACCTAAATGTACACCATTTACGTTACTAAAACCCCGAATACAAAACTCAAAATCCCAAAGAGCAAGCCAGTAAATAAAACTTTAAATTTGGCAATTACAGAAATGGTACAAAATATTCTCTATATACGAAACTCTCACCAAAACTCATATATGACTACATATTGTCGCTGATTGGCGTATCAAAATAAGGATACAATGGCCATTTTAAATAGGCTAAGATTAGAGTTCTAATCATACCAAAATATCCCTAGAAAAATCAGATTCTAACTGGGAGAAAAAGTCTATCTTGAAATTTAAAACGCGGCTACTAAATGGGAGAACACGTCGTGATATCTCAGTCGCATCGTCGTGACATCACCATCTGTTTCTCCAAAAATACGAAGCACACCCCACAAATCGAATCCTAATTATTCTCGAGTTTAGTCATATTAGACTTCAAATAGAGGGTAGCACTCCCAACACTTATTTTCTTCATTTACAAAATTCAAAATCAAAAGACATTTACCCTTAAATTGAGTCTCAATTATTTCCGAATCGAATCATATTAAACCTCGAATAAAAGGAAATGTCTCCTAACTCAAATTTCCCCCATCTTTTTAAAAAAAGATATCGAGCTTTAGCACTAGAATTCTAGCACGATTGAATTACGAAAGCCTACTTAACTTAGGGACCAGTTGAATAGTTCTCATTTGGTACCAAAAAGAGATTCCCAAACACCAAAATTTTAAAAAAGAAAATAAAATTGCCTCATATTCCTTTGCCGGCCATATGCATCTCTTAGTTGTTAAGCAAGGAATTTCAACCATGCATTCAATCATTCAATCATTCAACAGTCAAGAGGACTAAAAAATAAGAAAAAGAAAACTATGAGAATCTAAGCAAATATCAAGCAGTACTTTTATGAACGAATACCGCCCTTCCATAAAGCATTATATTCTCTATTCCATTTCAACATCCATCAACAAAGCTGCATATATAAACTCAGGGTTTTGATTAAATTTAAAGTTAAATTAAAATAGAATTAGGATGAAATCAGAAAATTATTTTGAAAGGTTAAAAATAAATTATAAATTATTAGAAGGGTCAAAGTCGAATTTTATCATTATATTAATATGTAATTTTATTTTTAAAAAATTAAAGGGTAGATGGCAAATCTACTATTTTAGAGAAGACTAAAGCCACTTCCTGCCCTCTTTTTCCTTCATCCTCAGACAAAACCCTAAATTGAGAGCAAAAAACTCACAACCAATAAAATTATTTTTGGCATTCACATTAAGTTTTAATTAAACTCGTATAGAACATTAAATCGAGAGCAAAGAATTCCCACAACAAGCGGCGTAAAGACCAAAAAAAATGAAAAATTATCTATTAGTCCTTTTAATTTTTGGAAATTTAAAAATTAATTTGACCTCTCAAAATATTTTTATTCAATTTTGACCTCCCCTAAAACAATTTTACTAACTTCACCCCTACTCAGTACCCACAACTGTTTTCTTTTCCCTATTCGCAATATTCAAATTTAGAATTTTATTTAAAAAATATCAAAATTTTATCACTCCACCCAATAAGCTGAATGCAATCTTAGGTTTACGTCACATTGGGAAAAAAAGCCTCATTTGAAGCTTCGTTGATAATCTCCTAAAAGGCATTGCTAATTCATTGAATCTACCTCCAAAAAAATGTGTATTAAATTGTAAGACAAAACCAATATTTTATGAAATAAATAAAAAAAAGCCAAAAGAGTATGACGTTCCAAGGGAGATATTTATGTGTATATAATAATATTATGTTAATAGTAGATTGAGTCTTAGCTCGATTAGCATAAACAATGTAAGAGAATGTGAGTTCGAGTGCGCTGAAACACATTATCCTCTTATTTATGGGTTGGGTGTAATAATAAACGCTATTGTTAAAATCTGATTCGAATAAAAAAATTATATTGAGTTTTTAGCGAATTATTTGGAAACAATATGATTGAACTGGTTTATAATTTTTTTACTACATTTACTATTTTTATGACTTTTAATTAATTATTTAATTATTTTATATCGATAGTTGAATCAAGAATCAGTGATTTAATTGATTTGATAATCAATCCGATTTTTAAAACATTGATAACAAGATATATTGTATTTTCAAAAAGAGAACTCGAATTCAAATTTTAAAAATTAAATTATTAGAAAAAATAATTACAAAACCCGAAAAAATTAATCATCCTAAACCATATAATTGATAATTAAAACTAATAATAAAGTTACGCCCACAGAACCATAAAATCCACCTGCTTGGTGTGTGTCCAATGACTTCAAAAAAAAACAAAATAATGGACCTCCTTTACAACCCATCTTACCACTTTGCAACTGTTAATTAATTAATTAATTAACCTTAGACCAAGGAAAGTTAAAAAAATTGGGATGAAATTAAATTATATATTTTTATAATAGTAAAATATAAATTTATTATTTTAATAATTTATATTTTATAATTTTTAAAGGATTAAATTAAATTTTTACCATTTTTCGAGGTCACTTTTACTATTATTAATTTAAAATTTTATAAATTATAAAGGGACCTAAATGGAAAACTTTCTATTTTAAGGGAAATCGAGACCCGTGTCAGCTCCCTTTGATTTCGGTACTGCCTTAGATAAATCTTATTCCACCTTTATGTTTTATACTAATTAAAACTATGTTTAAAGTAATATTTTTTTTGGTAATGTATAATTAGAAGATTTGTGCCGGTTTTATCGATCAACATTAAAGTCAATTGTAACTTAAGAAAAAACTAAAAAATTGTTAAATCTTGTTTTATTTTTGGCAATGTTAAATCTTGCCTTATTTAGGTTGACAGTAAAATTATTTTGGATCAAGTCAAAAATCAGATTGAAACTCTCGATATAATCAAAATTCCCTTAAAAAAAATATAGATCAAACGAGTTTGACGGCTAGAAAAACTGGTATCAGTATTGAATATTGAAGATTTAACTATTTTAGTAGAATATGAGATTGTAATTTATCGTAATTCAACAAGCATGATTACTATATATCATTTGTTTAGGTTAGAATTTCGGATTAAGATATCACTATACATGTTCAATTAGGTTATAATTTTTTTATCGAAGTTAAGCCTTGAATTTAGCAATTGCTCTTATATTAGGTTTTAAACTTTTTTCGTCTAAGTTAGTCCCTAATATTTCATTGAAAACCCTAAAGTTCAAGTCTTAATGTGGGAATAAATTATCAATTTCAAGAACCTGG
Organism: Gossypium arboreum; assembly: GCF_025698485.1. NCBI lineage: Eukaryota > Viridiplantae > Streptophyta > Magnoliopsida > Malvales > Malvaceae > Gossypium > Gossypium arboreum. Next base: position 121,573,790 of record NC_069070.1, on the reverse strand, counting down.
ACAAAAAAAAAATCAAGTCTCAATGTGAGAATAATTGTCTAGTTTAAACTCCGAAAGTTTCAAAGTTGATATAATGTTTAGAACTACCTCATAATCCATTAAACCCTTAAATAGGAGGATAAACGCGCTTCAGTACGCTTGAATCTACATCCTCTTATATTAACAACAATACTAATATCAATCGAGCTAGAACTTAATCTTTTTACTGACACGATGCAATATTAAGTCAGTATTTCACTTGCAACCAAATGTTTTTAATTAAATAAATGTTTTTAATTAAATAAAAAAAGGTTGATATGACTTCATTTAACACACGTGCTATTTACGACTTCAATTATATATATATAAAAAAGCCAAAGCATGCAAATTTTCCCTTTCTCTTGTAATGCATGCACGCATGAAAAAAGCACCTCACTGCTTCATTCTCACTTTCTACTGCTAACTTTTTATACTTTTTATAGTTAACCAATTAAAAATAGTTAATATTATTATATAAATTAAAAATTAATTCGATATCTTTTAAGTAAAGCTTCGAGTTCGAGTTTTATAAATAGATAAAACAATATTGAAAGGGTTTCCCTCGTGTTTAAGAGTTTAACCTAATTTGTTTTTGAATTAATATAGACCTAACATAACTATTGAGCACTAAAAGTTTGTAAAAAATAAAAAAAAATCAACTTAATTAAATACATGCCTAAAAGAAAAAGTATCTTCTTAATTAAAGGTGTCTAAAAGTGGTCATGGGCTGGGCAACTCAATCAACCCAGCTTGCTTTAGGCTAAGATTAAGTTTGGTAATTTTTACTTTAACTCGATATAATTTAAATTATTGTTTAATAATTAAAAAAATATAAACAATATTTTATTAAATTTTAAACAATAAAATGAGCTTTTTGAGTGGGCTAAGCCCATGTTTGAAATTGTAATTTGGAACCAAGCCTAGAACTTACTCGACTTAACTTGACTCACCCTCCGTGGACGAACCTTGCGGATAAACCCTTGGGTTTTTAGGGCATTGGATTCTCACTAATGTTTGCATTACTCAAGTCGACATTTTCGCTTCCGCTTCGTCTACTCCCGCTCACGTGGGTGCTTCCCCCTAAGGCGGAACGCTCCCCTATTGATGCATTTTTACATCCCACAGCTTTGGCAGATCGCTTAGCTTGGTTCAACTTCAGCGTAAGAGCGCTCGATCAGTGAGTTATTATGCACTCTTTCAAGGGTGGCTTCTTCTAGGCAAACTTCCTGGCTGTCTCCCCCTACTCCTTTTATCACTGAGAGGTCATTTAGGGGCCTTAGTTGGTGATCCGGGTTGTTTCCCTCTCGACGATGAAGCTTATTGCGTCGTCTCACTAGCTGACCTCGACCCCTGTTATTTTGATGTCATATCTAGTATTTAAAATTTATCCAGATAGCTCATTTTATTATTTTTAAAATAATATAATTTAAATTCAAATTACAACTGATTCAAAAAAAAATATTTATTCAAACACGACTTAAATTGAATCCATAGGTCTATTTTTAACCTACCTTGCCCTACTTTTCTTTTCTTCCATAAAGTAAGCTCATGCAAAAAAACAAAACATAAAAAAAAAAAGCAATTAAAAAAATTATAGAATCTATTGAATATCACCAAAATATCCTCCTTTTATTTATTCCCCACTATATATAATCATCGATTGAAAATTTTCATGGATTCCATTAGCGCAAAGAAGGTTCAAGCAATGAAGAAATATAGGAAAACCCAGTTTTTAAGTCATAATTTTCTTCATTTTGTGGCTGTTTTTGGGATTTTAATTCTTAGTTCATTTTGGTCCATTAATCCTTCTTTATGTTCATCAATGAAGCAATTTGCTATGATCTCTCTTCCATGTATTTGGTCTTCTTTTTTCAACCCTAAATGTTTGTTTATTGTGGTTAATGTCATTGTTGTATTCCTTGTTGGAGAATCCGGGCTCGTTGGTTCAAAAGTTTCTCCAGTTCGTGATGTTTATGATGAGTATGTCGAGAGGAATCGAAGGGTTAGGGGTGTCTTAGTCACGACGACAGTGCCTCGAGAGGTGGGAGATTATAAGGCAATGGATTCCGAAGAAGGAAAGGGAGGATTTGATCAAACTGATGAAGAAGAAGAAGAAGAAAAAGGGTTGTTCGAAGTGAAAGAAGTGATAACATCGGAAGCCGAGTCCGGAGAGGAAGAACAAACACGTGAAGTTGAAGAAGAAGAAGGGTCGTTCGAAGTGAAAGACATCATAACATCGAAGGTCGACCCCTTGGAAGAGGAACGAACATGTGAAATTAAAGAAGAAAAAGGGTTGATCGAAGTGCAAGAAACGAAAACATGGAACGTCGAACATGGAAGGTCGATTGTTAAAGATCATCAAGAGATTGAATTGGCGGAATTTAATAAAAGAGTTGAAGAGTTCATTGCTAGAGTTAATAAACAAAGGTGGATGGAAGCTCAATTATTAGTGTCTTGTAAGGTATAATTATTACTAGATTAGGCCACACACGAGATTATGATATAAGTAGGAAAAATAAGTAAAAAGTTATTAGAAATTAAATGGGTTTCTGTTAAAATGATAAAATCCGAGTTTCAAGACTATAATATATTAGGTTAAGTTTAAAAAATGAAATTTTAATCATTTTTCAATTGAGTTGTTGATGAAATAATAAATTATTATTTTCTATATTAACTGCATGTAGAAATTATCTTCATATGATTTAAGAAAGTTGATCATGTAAACTTAGTTGTTTATTTTAATTTCACAATGTTTTTTATTTAAATTTTGTTGAAACTAATCCAAGAATAGGCTATATTCAATATTTTTTTTTCAATATTTAGACATGTTTACGGATTAGATTACTCGCTAAGCTCATATGAAATTTAGGATGGTATAAGCAAAAATATTATGCCCAATAAACAAACTTGGATAAAAAAAATCAAACCCAATTAAATTATGGGCTAAGCTTGGACTTTCTGGACCCGAGCCAACCCATTTTCTATGTCTATAATATAATATATTAAGTTATTTATATATATTGTATAATTTATAAGACATAATAACTAAATATATAATACTATGATGTAAATATTAAAAATTTGTTAAGATGATTATCTATAAAATTTAATAAAAGAGAAATATATTAAATTAAAATATATAAATATTTTTTAAAAAATATAAGTAGGATAAAAGTAAATTTGTATTAACCATTTATAAATGAGGATAAGTTTGAGTAAAATTTTAAATTCATATTTCGACTCAAACTTTGCCAATAAACACCTCTAACTTGGACAAAGCTCAAAAACTGTTCCATTTTCTCATTCATAAATTAAAAATCAGTATACATACATTTTCTAATTACATATAAGTGAAAGATTACAGTATAAATTTAAACCATTTAATGTGTAACATAAAAAGAGTGAACTACTTGTACAACTTGTTTAACACTGTCTGCTTAAACAGAGACCGGGGTGGGTACTGAAGGAGGGACCTGATTTTCGGCCGGGATTTCAACAAACTCCGAAAGGATTGCCCTGAATTCATCACCGCTCATCGTTTCCTTCTCAAGGAGGACTTCGACGATCTTGTCAATGGCTTCACGGTTGTTCCTTATGTGTTGCAACGCAATCTCATAAGCACTGTCTGATATCCTCTTGACGGCAGTATCGATGTCTTCGGCGAGTTTTTCTGACATTGAGTTTCTTGCCATCATTCTCATTATGACGTCGGCGCTTTGGGCTGATGAGTCCATAAGGGACCATGGACCAATTTCAGACATTCCGAATGTCACCACCATCTGCAAAGATTGATTCACAGTTTTGTTAAATTACATTGCTGCGGTATGTAGCAGACAAATCCAGCACAAGACAGTTTCATGGGGGCCATTAACCATTTCCGTGCCCCTGGATTAAATGGTTCCTAGGTAACTCATGCCAGAGGGATAAACTGGAGATATGCAGGTAATCCAACAAAAGAGACTTGTTCCTAGGTAAGTCATGGCAGAGGGATAAACTGGAGATATGCAGGTAATCCAACAAAAGCGACTTGAACTATAAACCAAGCAACACTATGCTACGAAAAGTTAGGCATATGCAGTAAGCTGAATTTCTAATAAAACGACAGCTGAATTTTACTGAGCTTGAAGCAGAAGCTTAGAAATGTGGAATTACCTGTTTAGCCAAACCAGTAATCTGCTGCAAATCACCAGCTGCACCTGTTGTCACCTCAGGTTCACCGAAGATGATTTCCTCTGCGGCTCTGCCACCAAGTCCACCAACAATTCTTGCAAAGAGTTGTTGCTTGGAGATCAAGGTAGGGTCATCTGAAGGAATGAACCAGGTAAGACCACGTGCCTGGCCACGTGGAATCAAGGTGACTTTTTGAACAGGATCGTGACCCGGTGTCAAAGTTCTGAGACATGAAGGTATCACGATCGTAAGTTTCTTAAACAGTCATTCTAAAATAAAGACGACGGTATTAACAGATAAAAATGAACAAGCATGCATAATGAGAGTTGAAAACGTTATTTGAGGTATGAAACACGAAAAGTAAATTAAGATGCTCTTATTTCACTCACCCGCAAATGGCATGGCCAACCTCGTGGTATGCAACCAAGCTTTTGCTCTTTCCATCAGTCATAACTGTTCCTTCCATTCCAGCCACGATCCTATCAATTGAATCATCAATTTCTTTAGATGAAATTGCGGTCTTGCCACGCCGACCAGCCAATATAGCAGCTTCGTTTAACAGATTTGCTAGATCTGCTCCACTAAAACCAGGCGTTCTCATAGCTATAACATCAAAGGATACATCAGTTTCGAACTTCTTGTTGCTACCATGAACCTTTAGTATCTCAGTTCTACCTCTGATATCCGGAACATCAACAGTGACCTGCATTAAAGCATCATGTTGGCTACTTTGTCGTGTAGCTTATAAGAATGATACAACATACGAGCAATAATTATATGTTTTTACCTGTCTATCAAACCGTCCTGGCCTCAACAAAGCGGAATCAAGAATGTCAGCTCTGTTAGTTGCTGCAATTACGATGATACCGGTGTTACCCTCGAAACCATCCATTTCGGTCAAAAGCTGGTTAAGAGTTTGCTCTCTCTCGTCATTCCCTCCACCAATACCAGTTCCTCTTTGTCGTCCAACGGCATCAATTTCATCCACAAAGACGATACAGGGGGCATTCTCCTTGGCCTTCTTGAAAAGATCACGAACTCGAGAAGCACCAACACCAACAAACATTTCAACAAACTCGGAACCTGAAATGGAGAAGAATGGCACACCAGCTTCACCAGCAATTGCCTTAGCAAGAAGAGTCTTTCCGGTTCCAGGAGGGCCAATGAGAAGAACACCTTTAGGGATACGAGCCCCGACCGCGGTAAATCTTTCTGGCTTCTTTAAGAACTCCACAACCTCCATGAAGTCCTGCTTTGCTTCATCAACTCCAGCAACATCATCAAATGTTACACCGGTGTTGGGTTCCATTTGAAACTTTGCTTTCGATTGACCAAAAGCAAGGGGAAAACCAGGCCCACCCGGACCTCCCATTCCACCAGAAGATCTCCTTGAAAGAAGGAACAACCCTCCAATCAAGATTAATGGGAATGCTAGATTGCCAATCAAGTTAAATAACAACGAACCGGAGTCTTCTTGAGCATTATGGGCAGCAAAATCAATGTTCTTCTCCCTAAACTTCTGAAGAAGTTCTTGGCTAAGTCCTGGCAACTGCACACGAACTCGTTGAACACGGTTTCCCAACTCAGGAGAGACAGCTTCCACAATAGCTATCGTTCCATTTTCAAACAAATCCACTTTTTTAACCCTGTCCTTGTCCAAATACTCCAAAAACCTAGAATACGACATTCTCGAGGAAGAAACCCCTTGTTCATCAGCATATGCTTTACCATTTCCTAGTAAAGCCGGAACTCCAATTCCAGCAGTTCCGAGTAATGACTTCAAGAATCCCCTTCTTCCTTCATGTTGTTTATGTTTTAAAGATGCCTTTACGAGTACGGCATTCGATTTCCGACCCAAAGATGAAATGGCAGGGGTAAATACAATATTCCTCCCATAAAATTCTTTACTCAACTTCGATTTTGTTCTGTGAGTAGACAGACCATTTCCTAGCAAGCATGCTGACGATGCTGCCATCTGCATTATAAACAAATAAATCATTGTAACAAAAAAACACTTGAATTATTCAACTATTTGAGTCCATAAGTGCAACCAAGCATAACCCAAATTTTATTTCAAAAAGAAATAAAAAACTCCTTTGTTCCAATCTGAAAACTGAACGGACTCAGCTGCTTGAGTACTCATTAGCATCCTAGCAAGCACTAGACTTCGAGTCTCACTAACAGTCTCAATTTGCGGGTGAATGTAAGTACTGAGGCTGGTGGCCAGAGGCAGATCCTTATAGGAGCTAGGAGTCCTTGCCCCGCCCCCGTCCCCCAAAATTTGGGTAATTATAATTAAGTCCTTTATAATTTTTAGAAAATTAAATTAAACCCTCCAAAATTTTTGGAAATTCTTATTAAGCCCCTCAAAAAATTGGAAAAATTAATTAAGCCCCAAAACTTAATGCCAAGATATGCTACTCCCACAGCTAAGCTTTAGTGTACTAAAAAGAGAGAAAATAACAGTGAAGTGTGTCTAAGAATGTAAAACTATCATACAGAAAAGGTTTATTTCTACTAATTATCAACCTTAGCATTCACAGCAACCACCACACACGCACAAAAAAAAAATAAAAAAATCCAAACTTTCTTTCCCAAATCTTCAATCACAAAAAAAAAAAAAAAAAAAAACCATTATGGAATTCATTACTCAACCAGCTAATTCACAAAGAAAAATGTAATTCAAAGGCATATAAACAACATATAAAGATAAAAGACCCACAAAACCAATCACTAATAACTCTTCATTCAAAACAATGAAACTATACTATACCAAGAAAAAAGAGGAAACGGGATTGAAGTTACCTTTGCAAGAATAAGAACTGAGAAAAAAAAAGGAAAAAAAAAAAAGAGGGTATACCAAAATAAGATGATTAAAGCTAGAATGGGTCGCTGTGGAGTAAAGAAATGGCGGAATTGAACTGGAAAATAAAGGGTGATTTTTCGAGATTGGATGTGGTTTGGGAAGAATATACGTGGCGTCTTTAGAATGGCTCTTAATTTGTCAAATTGGGTGCTTGTGTTTTTAACAATTTGCACATCAGTCCTTAAAGGAGATTTTTTGTGAGGATTTGATTTCCCAGGTTTTATCATGTATGGTTGATAATGTTGTTACGTAACAATTTCCTAAAATTGATTTGACATTTTGATTTAGATTTTTCTTCTATCAAATTTTCATTGGTTGTATAAAAATTGGTACCCACCAATTTTCTTTATTTTTATAAATAAATAATTTATAATTACGTGTCTTAATTATATTTTTATACTTATATTTTAAAAATAAAATGGTTATATTTTTTTTTCTGGAAAGCGAAATTTTATTGATATATGAAACTTTTCCGATTAAGGGATAAAAACACCAATACATAATAATATAGGTCCAAAGTAATAAAATAGGTATAGTGTTTTTTGGTACAACAAATAAATTAAAATCTATAATTAAATTAGACGAGGCCACCCTCTTCTAGAGCAAACAACATGTATCATCGGAACTATTTTATTCGGTGGTGACATGTAAAGCTTTTACAATTAAGGAAATGATAAGATAACAAACATTGGTACGTAAAAACATAAACCCAGCTTTATACATATTATGAAAATCGGTATGAATACTTAGTTGAAATTTCTTGATATCCGAATAAAATGTCTAACATGAACTTATTGCTCTGAAGAAAAACGTAAACAATGACACGAACATCATGAATACAAGGGGCATCAACCACTAAATTGAATCTCCTTTGAGTTGGTACATTGAATTTGACAATAATGACATTTGTACCTCATATCTCCATGCTCATGACACCATTATTGATACACAGTATTAACGGAACTGGAAAAGAAGAAAGAGTGGTGTCAAAGGAGATCAGTTCACTCATTCTAAAATCGAGAGTCTGACAGATAGAGTGTCTCATAGAAATGCTTAGCATATTAAGGTTTTGATATATTTAATTATTTTTATATATTAATTTTATATTAGTAAAAAATTCTTATTTTTACATATTCATGCAATTTAAAATTGTAAAAGGAAATCTTAATCCTATCTGAATTTCTTTATTATTGTTTAGCTTGATTTTTAATATTTTTATTTTGGATAATAAAATATCTCATGCTTTTTAAATTAAAGTGGATTATTTTAAAATACATCCTTTCAAAATGTATATATATAAATTTATCCGATTCATCTCATGTCTAATTATCTTAAACAATAATATTGTTATTCATAATTATCTTTGAGATTTTTGTATTTTATTTTTTAAATATTTTTAAATAAAATAATTATTTAATCTTTTAAAATTACTTTTTATAAGATAAATTAAAATATAAAAACAAATTTGAAATAATTTTAAAATGAAAATTATCCCACCAATCATCTTACAAAATAAAATAAAAATTTGAAAATTATCTCAACAGTTATCTTTGGCTTGGGGTTTGTATTCGATTATAAATATCATATCTGCAAACACAGATAAAACTTAGGTTATATCAGAAAATTAAAAATATGTGGCAAATTATTTATTTATTTAATAATTTTTAGATTTCATCTTTTCATTATTATATTCATAAATTTTATCATTTTTATAATTTATTTAATATGTAATAATTATTAACGTTTATTAGATATAAATTTTGGAAATAATAAAAGATAGTTCTTTAAAGAGAATGAATTATAGTCTGAATCAATAAACTTATTTAATGTAAATCCTTATTTTGTAACATATGTTTAATATAAAAAAACTATATTATCCAACAATTAATTTCACTATTTTTAACTTAATTTAATTAATTTCAAATGGTTCATGGTTCAGCCAATCTAACCCTTCTTTAATATATTTGGGTTTAAACATAAATCAATGCTTGCATTATACAAATAAAAATAAAATAAAATTCAAACCAAAACGAACAAAGACGAATAAAGAAAAAAGATAATAATAAATATTAACATAAATGAGTTTTTTTCAAAACAACATATTTTTAAATAATTGGTTGTGTGTGATTGTATCTCTTCGGAGATTCAATTGGGATTTTGAGTAGAATGTTTTTTAAATTTATAAGTGCATAATTATAATACAAATTATAAATATATGTGGAAATAATTACAAAATAGAATCATACCAATACAAAATATAAACAGATGAAAAATCGAAATATAACCAAATAAAACCCAATGCTTGGTATGATTTAAGACATATGTATAACATTGCATACGGTAGAACTCGAACCTGAATACTCAAACACCCAATGCCTCAACCTGTACTCAAAGCCCCGTAATAATGTTAATGATCAAATTATAAACTTTCAATGACCAAACTCAAAACCCCGAATAATTGAGTGGCCACGGGGAAAGTTTACCCCCTACCCCAAAAGATAATAAACAAGAAATTCAAACAATTTTAAGTTGAGATCTAAACCATAACAGCAAACATGGTAGATATCACATTTCAAGTGAATGTTATAATATTCACTTTGGGTTTTAATGAACTTCACATGCCACAATAATTACCATAATCCATCAAAATTTGCCCTAAAATTTAAAATAAAGCACATGATAGTAAGTTTACAACTAGCACTAAGATAATATGTCAAAGCCGACAAAAATTTACAATCAAGAATTTGCTTGCAATAGCTATAAGTAATCACATATAATATATATAATATATATTGAAGTGATAAGTGGTTACATTTTACCTGCTGGAAGTATGATCCACAGGAAACCTTTTTGCTGTGTACTTTTTCTTTTTTTTTCCAATTTGATGAAGAAATTGATTTAAAGCATTTTGACCAAACTTTAGGGCAGCTATAACTATAACTTCAAGAAATTGTGTAAAGTGTCATCCTCAATGGATTTGATGTTCCAATTGCGTTGTCTGCTATCTGCATCTGCCGATGATATATCTAGGACCCTATTATGATAAGCATATAAGGTACGACGATGACCGATACTGATATATGTGATGCCCGCCGCCTTCATCTTCTCATACAAATGGGCCTGTATATGGAATTTAAGCACAACACAATTAATGTAAATCTTAATCTTGGATGGGAGAATGGTTTTTAACACTCTAGAAAGGGAGCGCAACCAAAAATTAAGATCCAATTGTTAATAATGTTTCTTTCTCTTTTTTTTTTTTTGTTAAATTTGTTGGTGACACATTCTGAAATACAAAAAAAGAAAAAAAAAAACTCACTTGGTAGCAATGTAACTAAAAAATAACATTGTAATGAACATGAATTTAACAAAATAGTCTTAAGTGTATTAACACTTAGACCTGAATTTTGAAATCTGAAAAGTGGAGGGATTAAGTTCTTAGAAATAAAAGTATGGGGACTAAATTTCAAATTTATGAAGTGTACAGAGACTTATGACATATTTTAACATTGTAGAACTACCAGCAAACTATATGTTAAGGATACCTTCCCCAAGGTATTATTTTTTGTGCTTTTCTAGAACTACCAGCAAACTATATGTTAAGGATACCTTAATTATAGTTTCTTATTCTACAAGTTAATTTTATATTCTTATTCTACAAGACTAAAACCCTGTGTAACCTTAACGGACAATTCTTAGTAATAAAATAAGACAGACTTTGATTCAAATTATTGAGGTTTAAGACTCTCTCCCTAACGAGTCCAAGGTTAAGAGCTCCCTGATGAGTTACATATATATTATAAATCATACAACTAGGGTAAAACTTTATCAATCGAAGCAGGTTATTTCCCATGAACCGCCATGTGACACAATCCATAACCCGTGAACATAACACTGTGTAGCAGGAATAATTTTCATTTGGCTATTACTATGTTCTCCCATTCTTTGCGGTCCAAAGGTGTCAGTTACATTACAAGCAAAGAATATGAATATTATTTACTTGGGCAAGGACATTGAATATGAGACATTCATCTAAAAAAACCCTCAATAACACGAAGCTAAGGAGAAGTCTAGAGTTCATAAGACCACATGGCTTCACAAAAATAGAGAGTATAAATTTTAGAATTCAAACATACCTCATTGACCTCATCCAAAGCACTGGTGGATTCATCCAATAGGGCCAACTTTGGTTTAGAAAGCAACAAACGTGCAAAAGCAAGGCGTTGTTGCTCGCCAAGGGAAAGAACACTGGACCACTCATATACCGTGTCAAGACCTTTGAAGCGAGACAATATATAGCCAATGCGGACATCTTCTAAAACCTGTGTTAAATCATCTGTTGTAGGAACAGGGACGCGATGCTTTTCACTCACATTTTTAGACTTTGGAACTTGCGTCAAGAAAGGCAATGAACCTGCAATTTCAGGTCAATAAAGCTTCAACATTTTCCTCCTGTTCTCTTTAGCAGGATAAAAGTACCATATGGATGAAAATGGATGCAAATAGACTCACACATTAATAAAAAATAAAATTGAAAAGAACCATAATATAGCCAATCAAATAACGTTAGAAGTTAATAGAAAAAATAGATGGTTGATGCCATCTCCAAAGAATAATAAGTTAAAGTGAACCTAGGATTTTTCATCTTTCCGACAAACCATGAGAGGCATCTAGTTTTTGGACTAACTGCCCTTGGGAAACTCCTTTTGAGTGTCATCACAATATTTTATCAACCCAAGCAACCACTGCCCCACCACTCTCACTTTCCTCCTCCCTCTTTCTCTCCCAGCAAATTCCCCCTAAAAGAATATTGTAATTGTCAAAATATACCTACAAAAGCCAACCTAAAATATCAAAGATGATCCTAAAACCAATCCAAAAGTAAAAAAATTATTCAAAACAATTTTAAATACTCCCTCCATGTCCTGAAAAGAGCACGTCTCACACCCAGACCAAGTAATCAATTTTCATATTGTTAAGAGGTGCTATCCCACATCAATTGAATATTTGATTTCCTATGGTCTTGTATATAAATTGGGCTGCTCCACCTATTACCAATTTGTTTTAGGTTGGATGTTGCATAGCCCCATGTGAGGTTGATGATCCCAGGTAAGGTCCATGTGTAGGCCCTTGTAGAGTTATATGTGAGAGTGTGTGTTAAACGGTGTTATCTCACATTGATTTAGTTTACCACGGTACTATATTCAAGTAGGGCTACTCCGTGTATAAACAATTGGTTTTAAGTTGGAAGCTTAGGACATGTATAGTTAGAAGTTAGATAAGATTTATGATCCATTATAAACTTTTAAGTTCTAATGATTTATTTTAAAGTTTTTGATTACTAATTAGAGAGTACTTGATAGAATATTATAAAGGGGAAACAGCTATAAATGTTAAGTAGCTAAAAACTAATTAGGTATGGTACAAATTAGACAACATATTCCTTAGAAGCCAAAAATATAATGTTTGCATAGTGCTAGGAAAGCCTCAAAACTCACACATTGATTTGCATCAAATATTGAACAATGTATGCACAAAGTACAGAAGGAATCCGTATTTTATAATAGAAGAGTTGTTATGAATAAATTTCTGGTGAATGTTAGCTGATCAGATAACAGATCGGTTGCATCAAGATTAGATGGAGATGGTATATATTTCTTTCAAGGAAAATGAATTTCCTTCCATGCATCCTGCTTTTCTGGTTTTAAATTATGTATAACTAATTACACATTCAGAAAAAAAAAAAAAAGTTTGCTTTGCTCCTTCTAAAACTTGCAAATGCTTTTTAAATCAGTTAAGGTATGTGGATTTGTTATTTAGGCAGGACATACCTCCAGGTTTGGCGGTATCTGACACAACTACCTCTTCAGTCCATGTTGGATAAAGCAATTGCTGACGAAGTGAGCCCAAAACCATATATGGCCTTTGAGGAAGGAAAAACACACTTTTAGAATTACTATTTATGGGTCTACCGAACTCCTCATTCACATTTGCAGAATTTTGTTCAACAGGAGCCATTTCTGAAGAAGTGGGTGATTGAGCATCACCTGCTTTCTCCACATAGAATGTGATTTTCCCTTTTCCAGTACTCCAAAGACCAGCCAGTGCTCTAAGCAAAGAAGTTTTGCCACTACCACTAGGTCCTACTACCTATTTAAAAAACAAACATCTTTAGCCCTACCTGTCAACTCAGTATATACATATATATAGTATATATGCAGGCTCAAAATATTGAATCTACAATCTATGCTACTAACCAACAAATTATCTTTTTCATCGATCGCAAATGTTAAGTCTCTAACAAGTGTAGAGTTACTTTTTGGTGTCTTTAGAGTCAAATTTTCTACATCCAGCAATCTCGGAGATGTGGTTGGTGGTGTGGATCCATTAGAATCCAAAACTTGGGACCCTCTGACATGAGAATACGTAAGATTAATATACTCCATGGGATCAGAGAGAGACTTGGATCTGCTGCTATCCAGAATATCATCAAATTCACCTGAACATGTGTTTGGAGTCAAAAGTATTATCATTGGATAGATAATTAACTTAGTCAAACAAAAAACAGATAATGCATAGCATAACAGGCAAAGAATGAAAAACACTACAACCAATCAGAAAGATTTCACAGATGATGGATGAGGCAACAAATCAACAATAATTATCACCAAGAAACAGATTGAATGATCTAGACGATGGCTAGTTGGTCTATGAAATGCCTTTCATGAATCTCTAAACTTGCATGACAAAATCTTGCTATGCAGATTTTTTATTCTTTTGAGGATTGCTATCGTGAATGGAAGTATATTCCAATGGGATTTTTTTTCAGTCATAAATGTTGAAAAAGCTGTATATTTAAGTTTCAGATAAACAAATGAAAAGTGTTGCTTTCAGTGCTAAAAAGGTATGCTATAGTCTTCCCATTTATCACAACTAAGTGCAGAATCACCCATTTCTTCTACAATTGTAGTCTCTGAAGAAAAGCTATGGAACCTAATAAAATTATGAAAAGATATAAAGAAAATGGAATCACCATACCAAGTCTGTCAATGATCGCTGAAAAGGCACTAATTGCTTGAAATTGATATACGACCAAGGAGACGTCCCCAAGGATATGACTAAAAGCTGATACAGACTGATTAATGACACCAAACTCAATTTTTCCAGAGAAATACATAGGAGCGACAACAGCAGCAGGGACAATCTGAATGAGGTATCGGTAGCCATTGGTGAAAAACTCAAGATTTCTGGAAGATATCAACAGTTGCTGCACAAGGAATGGAACAAAAGAACTGATGCATAAGATGGTTACACAGCAGTACAACCACAAGTCAGGGACAAGACTGCAAGAGATAACATCAAAGCAAGAAGAAGATACAGCCATTTTGTTGAATATTTAAACTAAGGGAAATGGCACAAGTTTAGGCAACCGAAGTGAGAGAATATTGAGAATATGCTTGCTTACAGTTAAGTTTTCAAAAGCACTTGTGAAGCGCTGCAACAAAAGTTGCAGTTCATTATCTTCACCACCATAGAAAGCAATGGATTCAGCATTTTCTCGGACACGAACAAGTCCATAACGGAAGTCAGCTTCTTTCTTCTCTTGAAGGAAATTAAGAGTAACCAATCCCTGAAATAACAAATGACACAAAAGTAGAAAGCAAAATTATGGTCGAACTGTCCAAAAAAAAAAAGAGGTAGTGTAAGTGGGATAGGGATACAATACCTTGCCAAGAAAGATGCTAATAACTGTTCCACCAATGGAATAGAGAAGAAGTACTACAAACAAGGGAGGATAGATAGTGTACAAGATATTGCTGAAGGATATCAAATCAACGGCAGCATTGAAGAGCGTCAAAGAGAAAGAAAGGGCAGTGGAAGTAAAGGAACTAAGATCATCCACTATGCGCTGGTCGGGGTTATCAATAATTGACTGAGATTGGATTTTGTAAAAGGTCCGATCAGTGAGATACCGTTGCATGAAATAGCTTGTCATCCAACATCTCCATCTTAAAGAAAGAGTTTCCCTTGCATAATCTCTCAAAACGAAAAACTGAAAGCTAGAACAAAAACATAAACTAACTTAAGAAGAACAACCAACAAATGTAACATAAATCGATGGCAGAGCAAGAAGTAGCTAAAGAATGACACTACTGCTAGCAGTGTTAATGCAAGTACCCACAATGAGGTACCCTTAGTCACAGTCCAATCCTTAGCCAATTGGAGTGTGATCATTTTCTCCCCTCAACACTAGCCCCTACACATGGATGGGGTTCCCACAAACGGCACCATGGTTGATACACAACAATTACACGCACTTGTCTTAAAGAACAAGCCAAAGAATGAAATAATATTGCTAGCTCAGCAAAACATAAGTGCTCACCGGAATTCCACCAGCAAAGCCACAAAGATAGTACAGAAGTTGCTTGG
Organism: Gossypium arboreum; assembly: GCF_025698485.1. Taxonomy (NCBI): domain Eukaryota; kingdom Viridiplantae; phylum Streptophyta; class Magnoliopsida; order Malvales; family Malvaceae; genus Gossypium; species Gossypium arboreum. The sequence continues at coordinate 121,558,306 of NC_069070.1, read as the reverse complement.
TGAATTGTTCCTCGTCTTTATCTATATCATATGATAACGAATTAGAAAACAACACTGAAGGAAACTGAAAAGAAAAGGATCGATTGCATCAAATGTCCCTAAATCATCACCTAAATTTCAAAATGTTTTAATTGAATCCTACAAACGTTACTTCAATCAAGTACTTCCCTCAGTTTAGACAAAGCATTTTGAGCTCGTGTACCTACTGTATAATCTATAGTCTAAGGAATCAATTAGAACGTAAAGTTAGCACCAATTTTGAATCTGGACTACAGTTTAAGGAAAACTACTGTAATTGAACCCAAAAAAAGAAAAAAAAGAACATACTTGCTAGCGCATTGAAGAAATCACGACCAAGGAAATTGAAACCGACACTGATGCCAGTAGTGGCAAGAGTGAGAGCGAAAACACCAGCTAACTGAAGCCTAGCTTGAACCTTATCATCAGAGAACCAATAAGGAGCAGCCACCTTCCAGAATCTACGAAACAACATGTTTAAGTCAGAGAACTTCCTCTCCTCTCCTTCGTCCTTAAAAGGCGGTGGCGGCGGCGGCAATTGAGATTGGGACTTGGACTGTGAAGTCGATGCAAAACACTTGATATTCAATGGATTTGAATTTCTAGTTTCGAGACGCTTAGGCTTGGAGAAGAGTGGATGGTGATGAATATGGTGGCCATTGGAGGGTTCGAAAGGGGAAGTGGTACTGTGTAAGCGTAAATATGGGTACGAGCACAACGCCATTTGTGCTACAATCATTGTGTTTTTTTTCTTTTTCTGGTATGGTATGGAAGAGATATTTTTTTGTGGCTTGGTTTTGTAATGTAAATGTTATCAGAAGAGAAGTTGTGGTATGCTGCGCTTCACTTTGGACTGTGATGTTTTCGTACTAATTCGGTTCGGTTCTGATCGGTTTTTTATTTTTTTATTTTATATTTTTAGACTGCTAATATTATTATAAAAAAATTTATATTACTAATTAAATTATATTTTATCTTTTTACTAAATAATGATTAAATCATAAAGTAAATTGTTCATTTTATTAAAATTTTATCTATTTTTATTACTAATAGTCTGTATATGTATGTCGACATGGCACGTTAGGTCTAATTATTTAGTTTTTTTGTCACTTACATTAATTTTTAAGAGTATAAATGGGCCACCATAGTACTTTTTCAAGAATAAAATGTAATATAATTCTTAATACACGAGTCTTTATAGTGCTTTTACCTTTTAAGATTCTATTTTGACAAAATAAATTTTATTTTATTACTTTTTAATGTATATATATATCTAAACACGATTTTAGAAAAACTTTTAAATTGATAAAGATACAATTTATTTTCTATCATAATATTAAATTGACATTTAAAATTATTAGTTAAAACTCTATTCATGCAGTGTAACTCATGTAAGGCAAGTTTTTCCTAATCTGATCTGACTCAACTAATCAAGGAATTAAATTTGTCTTGACCCATTCCAAAACTCAATTAAAAAAAAAAACTATGTGTGGGTTGGATTGAATTGGAACTTGTTTGATCTAATTTTTTTTTTTTATCATTCTAAGAGAAACTCCTTAGGGTAAGACGAAGTTGTTTTTGACCATCCGATTTTGATTTGATTTTCATCAAACCAATTCGGTTAAGAAATTACAAGAATGTTTTTTCGTAATTAAAATATCTCATATTATAATAGGGTATTTTAATATTTTTCACATTTTAAAAAACCAATTAAAATATATATAGTAAGATTTAAACCCACCACGTCAATTACATTAATAAAACTTTTAATTTACCACGCAACTAGAGCTTTATTTTGATTTTTTAATAATTTTTTATTATGTAAACTTTATTACCTTCACTTTATATTTATACTTGTTACTTTAAACTCTTCAATTGAGTAGCAATTGGGTTGTATTTAATAATAGCGTATATATTTAATGTGTTGTTATTAATTAGTTTTGAAGCATAAATTTTATTATTTATTATATGTTATTTTCAAACACACATTCGTATTTAAATTTTTATTTTTACCCACATAAGCGTGTGATAGGATTTTAATAAATATTTAAATTTGTTTTTTCAAATTTTATTTTATATATTACCACTTAACGTTGAAATGTTTTCTTCTTTCAACCCAATTCGAAAATTTACAAAAATATTTTTATATTATATTAATTTTATAAAATTAAAATATATTTATAAAATTAAGATAGATATTATTAATTAAAGTTAATAAATTCTAATTTAAAATATAAGAAAACATAAAATTAAAATAGAAATTTTAATAAATATATCAAAATATCGTACGGTAGATTTTATCTAAACTCAACCACCTTGAAAATTTGAATGAAAATATTGACCCATCTCGTCCCAAAATATGATTTTTTTAGGGAGAAGTTATCCATGAAATGAGTAGGATTTATTTTTGCTAATTTGTTGTATATATATCGTTTATTTTTATTAATTTTTACATATAAATTATCAAATTACTAATTTCCAAGTTAGCATTTTAAAACAAAAATTAATAACAAATTAACTATTTAATATTCATAAATTTCAATGATTAAATTCAGACAAATTAAAATTGAAATTTTGGATGAATAGATTAATAATTAAACCACTAATCCATCTGTTATAATTTATTTATTCTTATTTTATATCGGTGAGAAAATAGGATTTATTATAAATTCGTGTATTGTCCTAATGGTCGAATGTTAATTGCTCGATGTGATTTGAGTTTGAATATTGTTGTTAAATTTTACCTCCTTTTATATTTTTACTTGATTATTATATTTTTTATTTATTAACGAAATTTTAACAAACCCAGTTCGATACCCTTCATAAAATGTATTTTTATTTAATTATCATGATTTGATAATTATAAAATGTGTTTCGTTTTTTAGTAAGAGTCTCTTTGAATGGGAGTTTACTTTTAGTGTGGTGCGTTTAGCTTTCTTTTTGTCTTACATTACAATATCGTTATAATATTTAATCTCACTGTCACCGCTATTTTTACACTAATTGCAAGTAAATACACAATAAAGAGACAGTAAATAAATTCAAATTTAATAATTTTTAATTAATAAAAATTATAAAATCGAATAAAAAGCCCAATTATCTCTGTCTAATTAAATAAATAAAACACCATATGAATGCACAATATAATCTAATCATTTGGTGCTGCACCACTACTTAAAAGTGTATTAAAACCGAGATTTATTTTAAATTTGTTTATATAATATATTTTTATATTGTATTATATGGACCATATGTCAATGGGTTGGGATATAATTTATTATTTGGTTAAAATCTTTGTAAAAATTAGAGATTTAGTCTCTGTACTTAAAAAAAAAAAGTGAGCCCTTTTTTATTTAAAAATTTCAATTCAGTCATTAAAATCATATGTATTTTCCATCAATGTTTGTCAACCGTACTGTCACTGGGTTGGGATATAGTTTATTATTTGGTTAAATTGTTAATTCCTTGTACTTTGATAAAATTAGAGATTTAATCCTTGTACTTAAAAAACAATAAATTAAGTCCTACTTTTTAGTTAAAAATTCCAATCCAATTATTGAAATTGTATGTATTTTTTGTCAAAGTTGTCAACTTGAAATTTTAATTAAATTGCCATCATATGATATGTCATATATATGACAGAAAATAAATATATTAGATTGACAAAAACCACCAATGACGATAATAATTGGACTAAGATTTATAAATTGAGAAAAATAAGATGATTGAATTTTTAAATTTTAAAGTATAAGGACCAAAACTCAAATTCTATACAAGTACGGGAACTAACAACACATTTTAACCTTATTATTTTTGGGGGATAAAGCAACATGTAGTCCCTGAACTTGACAACTTTTTCAACTTTATCCCTAAGATTTTCCTTTGATCCTCATTAGTCTTTGAATTTAGCAAGTTTTCTAATGTTGATCCATGTAAAAACATGACACTTTGAGATTATGCCACATCATCACTTAAATATTTTATATATAAACAATCTTGTCGTATATTTGAAATATTATTTTTTACAACTAAATTGAATTAAATCAAATTGTAAATAAAATTGAGCTCATCAGATTATTTTTTTCCATAATTCTTGTTTGAGTTAAATAACTTTTTGGAACTCGAACTTGTCAATTATTTCTACATTCAGGTCTGAATTTTTTTTCAAGTTAGGCCCTAAACTTCGTAATTGTTCTTACATTGAGGCTTAAACTTTTTTTTGTCAAAATTAATCCTTAATACTTTATTGAAAACCTTAAAATTTAGGCCCAATGTGGAAACAATTACCAAGTTCAAGAACTAATTTGAACAAAAAAGTTTAAGCTTCAACATGAGAACAATTGCCTAGTTTAGGCCCTATGCGAGAATAATTACAAAGTTCAAACCCCAATATAAAAATAATTGCTAAATTTAAGTCCCAAACAATGATTTACCCTTTTCATCTTGACAACTCTAATATTTTAATGAGAAAGTATCCAGGTCTTACTTGTTCTAACTAATTACAGGTAAGTAAGCACCACTAAGTACCCAATTGAATGGTCTAATTCTAATTCTAGTCTCTTTACTATATTAAAATTAAGATTTGATCCTTCTACTTCAATTTAATCTCTCTATTTTATAACATTAGTTGTACTGAGTAGGTTTAAATTCACAAAAGAATTACTTGTTCTTATTAACGTGATTTTTATTTATTATAAGAATAACTTTTAAACATTTTATTAGCATATAAAATTATTATTTGATTCAACATAGTTAATTTAATTTTCATGAGATTTAATAATATGGTCAAATAAAATTTAAAAATTATACATCATTATTTAAATAATAGAAATTAATATTGTTATCAATTCAAATATGCTAATAAGTTGTGAAAAATTAAATTATGTCAAAATAAAAAATATATATAATTTTAAAATTTATCACAATGAAACATATCCATTGATGGCATCAGAGCATGACAATTTTTTTGCTCACCTTACTTCTGATCTAATATTTCCTAATAAACTAAACCTTGACCTAACTGATTAAAAATTTAGATTTGAAATCCAATTTAAAAATGTGACCCTATCAGAATCAATTAGATTAAAATCAATCGGATCCAAATTTTCTACCATCCATAAGCATAGTTATCAAAATTAGATTATACCAACCAATTGAATAGATTAGATCAGGAGTTAGTGGTTCAATTAGCACCACAAACCCCCCAAAAAAAAGGGTTGAACCAATATAAAATGATCGTATTGAGTAAAAGATTAGTTAAAAATCAATTGAACCAAATTTGAACTAGTTTAAATATTTAATTTCATTACTATGATTTATAAAATGAATATTTATACTCATATTATTTATTTGTATTTTTTATTGTGAATTTTAAAATTTTAAGAAAGTTTTATTTGTAATGATTAAATTGATTATCAATGTTGTTGGAACTAAATTAAACCAGTTGGATTGAGAATCGATTAATAAATACGTCCAGAAAAAGAGATTAAACTAAACTCTAAGCGAACAACTTAAAATTGATAAAAATAAAAAATCGACAATTTAACTGATTTTATAATTTTAAATATCTAAAATTTTAATTAACTAATTAATTAATTATTAAACGGTAATCAAATAAAAATCAATAATTTGAACCATTTCACCGTCGATTTAAAATTTAAAACATTAGTATGATTCAATTGATGGTTTACTTGCACACCACAATAATTGAAAATAAATTTTTATTTATTTACATTTAATATTTTGCTCTGTTTTTATATATTATGATTTTTTAAATATTTTTAATATTTTATCTACTAGGATTGAACCAGTAATTAGTGTAGCTTGAATCGAACTTGGTTAGTTAAATTGAGAATTAGTTGATATATTAGTCCAAACTCTGAATGAATGACTTGAAACCGATAAAAAATCGATAATTGAATCAATTTATAATTTATAATTTTTTTATTAAATCGACAATTAAACTGAGAATTATTGGTCTGACTAGTTTGACCACCGGTTCAGTTTTTAAACCAAACCTAATGATTCAATAGGTTGTCTCTTGTCTGACCAGTTCTTACAACATTAAGATAGAGGGATTAAAAGTATAATTAAACCCAAGCTCAATTAATTTAACACGTTAGCTCTATGACCTGTGAGATGGCCGCCTTATGATTTTCCCGCGTTAAATAAATAAAATTCCTTTCCTTTCCTCCAACTCCACCTTCTTCTCCTTCTTACCCACTCTGACTCTTTCCCTCCTATTCCTTCCTTCTTTCCTTCACTCTCCTGTCATTTCCTTCCATTTCCTCTTATTTCCACCATGCCCTTTCCTTTCCTCCTCTTCTTTTCCTCCATTTTCCTCTCCTTTCCTTCCCTTTCCTTCTCTCAACAAACCCCTCCCAAAGGTACACGCATGTATATAAAAACGGCCAACTCATTGTATTTTGTTGTTGAGGGGGTCGGCGCTATTTGGCTAATCTCGGATCTTTAACAGAGGTATTGTTCTTAAGGTGTTTATGTTCGATTTTAGCCCTGAATTTTTGTTTTCCGTCTTCAACGAGAACCCAAAGGAATTCAGAGAATTTGGCGGAAAGGGTCTTAGTGGGTTTTAGCTTTGGCAAGGTTCGTTGTTCTTACCTACTAATATCCTTTCTGCAAAAATTCATGAATCTCTCTTTGGACCTTCTCGGAGTTGAGAGATAAAAACTCGGGACTAACATCGAGCATAGGTTGAAGGTCCGAGACTGGTTGAGAAAGCCGACGCCTCGATACATTTTTATCCTTCTGTAGTGATTTAATTCTTTTTGAATTTTGTAGGATATTTAATTAACTGCGGCGCAACCAGGAGATCGGTGATCCACGGCCGAGTATGGTTACCCGACGGTAACTTCATATCCGCCGGAACATCCAAAAACCTAACTGTCCCCGGCTTAGTCCCCACGCTCTCCACCGTCCGGTCGTTTCCTCTCGAGAACAAGAACCTCCGGCGTAAGTTCTGTTACGTGGTGCGTGTATACCGTGGTGCGAGGTACTTGATTAGGACGACTTACTATTACGGTGGAGTCAACGGTTTGGATTTTGATTCGCCGCCAGTCTTTGATCAGATTGTTGATGGTACGTTTTGGAGCGTGGTGAATACGACGGAGGATTATGGGAAAGGATTGTCGTCGTATTATGAAGGTGTATTTGAAGCTAAAGGGAATACGATGAGTGTTTGTGTGGCTTCGAATACTTATACAGTGTCTGATCCGTTTATTTCGAGTTTGGAGATGTTGATTTTGGGGGATTCGATTTATAATACTACGAAATTTGATTCTCATGCTTTACATTTGGTTGCTAGGCACAGTTTTGGGCATAATGGATCCATTATTATGTGAGTTGAAGTTTTATGGAGCTGGTGTTTAACTCTCTTTTTTATTATCTTTTTTGTTATTTGTTGGCTAATATGTTTTTACTATGCTTGTTATAGTTTTAGCATTTTATATAAAGCAAAAGCATATAGTATAAGAAATAAAGTCAAAATTGAATGTAATATCAATTTGTTGATGTTGTAAGGATGTGTTTTGTCGCCGATTGAGCTTTAGCTGAGTTAGCACTGTGAGGTGGTTTCGATTTGGTTGTGCTTAAGTGCGTATCATTCTCCTATTTAAGAGTCATGGTGGTAGAATTTGTATAAAAAAGTATGGGTTTTGTATCATTCTCCTGTTTAAGAGTTTGGGGTATGAATAGTAGTAGAAATTGTATAAAAAAGTATGTGTTTTGTCATCCGACTCTGACACGAAGAAGTTTGTGAAGTGTACTCAGTGCTTAAACAGGCTAAAGGGTGCGAGCATCTCACTCATCATGAAAACTGAAGAATTTGTTGATCATGAGATTTGAAACCATGATCTATAGCATATAGGTTTGTTCAGGCGCAGATGAAATTTTGCAGACTTTTTTGTCTCAGAGCAGGGAGACAAAACCCCTAAAGACAATACCAGATGTGTGTGATGCTTTGCACATCAACATAGTTCTTATATAGTTGTTATGCATATAATTAAACCATTCGTTTCATTATTAGAAATAATTCTATTTTGTTTTGGAATAAAAGCAATTCACTGTGTTAGAAACACAAATGTTACATATTGAGTGGATTTTGACCTTTTGGGGCCATTAGACCCTCTCATATTGTCCCCAAGTCGAGCATGAGTTTTGTCTTTGGACACTGTGAAGAGTCTGAGCAAGCAAAATCAAGTGGTACCATCCCTCCCCCACAATGACCTGCATGCTATAGGTTGGGGTTTAAACCCTACAATGGCAAATGGCCACCATTTCTTTGGTAGCGCACGGTCCATTTCGACGAAGTGCTCTTACTCTATGAACCCACTGCCTCTCAAGGCACTTGATCTCTTTGCAGAGTCAGGAGGCAAAACCCTGGCTTGACCCGGGAAAAATACTGACCTATTAGGCCAAAATCCCCTCAACATTACATTTTGATATTTAATTAATTTGGTTGTAATTTGAAGTTGGAGTTGTTTATTTTAGACGCTTTCTCTGATTTTGCTGAATGTGATTCTTTTTTGTTACAACCAGGTATCCGGATGATCAATTTGATCGATATTGGCAGCCATATGAAGAAAATGTATCTGTTACAGCAAGCAAGAAGATCCCAGCTGTTTCTGGGTTCTGGAACATCCCCCCTTCAAAAGTCTTTGAAACTGCACTTTCAACAGCTCAATTGGAATCCATGGAGTTGAGATGGCCCCCTTTCTCACTCCCCAACTCAACTTATTACATTGCTCTGTATTTTGCTGATAATAGCGATTCAATGTCATCAAACTCCAGGGTGATTGACATGCACATAAATGATGTAAGGTATTATAGCAATCTGGTTTTGTCTTCAGAAGGAGCCGCGGTTTTCGCAACTAGATGGCCTCTTGGTGGTCTTACAAAGATAACTTTAAGTCCTGCTGCTAATTCAAATGGTAGTCCTTTGATCAATGCTGGAGAGATTTTTGATGTTCTTCGCCTTGGAGGAAGAACTCATACAAGAGATGGTATGCTTGCTAATTTTTTCTACTTGCTGTTGTGGTAAACTAAATCGAATTTGTTTCCATGCAAACCATGAACTGGTTTTCCGTCTCTTATTTTTTTATACAATGCCTAGAACTATCTATATCCCCTACCCAACCCTTAAAATAGGAGTATAAAACGTGCTTGAACCCACATCCTTTTACACTGGCAGCAATGATGATGCTGATTGAGTAAAGACTCAATCTGCAACTGATTTGACTTACCGGGGTGCTTTGCCCTTTACTATTGAGAATGAACATTTAGGTTAAAAGGGTGTTAGATACTTGCATTATTATTATCTTATGCACCTTCCCGTGTGTGTTGCAGTGATAGCTTTAGAAGAGCTAAAGAACAGTTTGCGGAACCCTCCATTAGATTGGAATGGTGATCCTTGTCTGCCACGTGATTACACATGGACTGGAGTTAAATGCTCTGAGGGCGAACGAACTCGTGTGATTTCTTTGTAAGTTAGTCAAGTATGTTTGTAGTATGTTTTCTGTATGCATTTCTCTTACTGTTGCTCAAAATGGTTTGTTTTATTTTTCCAGGAACCTGACTGGTATGGGTCTTTTGGGATCACTGTCACCAAGCATTGCCAATTTAACTGCACTCAATGGCATGTAAGATATTAAAATAACTTTCACGCAACGAAATTTGATGATGATAAATGTTCTGATCGAATTTGTCTTTCCTTCGACAGTTGGCTCGGTAACAACAGTTTATCAGGAGTAATACCTGATCTCAGTTCATTAAAGCTACTTGAAATATTGTAAGTTTATTATTCCATTGTGTTTTTCTCTCTTTGATTCGTTTAGGGTAAAAGGATCATGGAGACTCCAATATTAAAAGTTGATTGTATTTTGTTTCCTCTGCTAAAAAAATGGGTAAATTAATTCCTATACATTAGATTAAAAAGCAAATTGGTTAAAATTTCATCCATTTATACGGTTTAAAACTGGCACTGTTGACAGAATAACTAAATAGTGACATGTGACATATCACGTGCGCCTTATGCTGACGTACAAAGACAAATTTTTAACAGCATAAATGGGTAAAATTTTTAAGAAAAAGTCTAGCTTGCCTTTTGATTTAATGTATAGGGATTAATTTGACCATTTTTTGAGTAGAGGGGCTAAAATGCAATTTGACTCTTGATGTGGGAGCCTCCATGATGCTTTAATCTATCATAGCTTTTTATGAAACCTATATTTAACATCCTTCACTTTCTGTAAAAGGCATTTGCAAGACAATCAACTCACTGGAGAAATTCCATCATCACTTGGAGAGATGAAAAGTTTGCGCGAACTGTAAGTCATTCTATCAATATCAAGCACTCTCATCCTCTTTAATTTCTATAGCCTGTGAGTTCATATGTTACTCGGACTTGGGTGTGAGTGTTGGATATGGCATGGTTAGATTTTTCTAAGTTTTCATATATTTAGAGGTTATGTCCATATGTTGGACATCAGTGCTGGCCATGGATACTTTAAGAAAAAATTAAGAGTTGGAGCATAGGTCGTTTCCATGTCTATCTCTACATTTCTTGGCACTTGTTATTAAGTTGCGGTCAGTATACCAACTGTACCAGTTTAAAATTTTATTATTGATGATTCATATCTATACAATAATTTTCTTAATGACTTTGTTTTGGTCAAGTTTAATTAATTGAAAATTGAAACCACTTGTCCACTTCAGTGTGACTAATGCATTGATAATTATCTGTAACTAGGTAAGATGTAAAATATTTCAGTCTATTTAATTTTATATTTTTATTTAAAATTTTGATACTATAATATGTAGTTTTATGAAGCCATAAAAGTACAGTGCTAAACCTGCAACTTGTTGTAAAGCATCCGTGTTACTACTCACTCCGAGTTTGGATAACATTGATAGCAGATGTGTATACTACTTTTACGCTTGCTCCATCCTATACTGTTATCACTGGTTAGTCCATGTGAACTTGTTTTGATTCTCCATACCTGACCCAGTTCTTCGCGTCTTCTAGGTTCTTGCAAAACAACAGTCTGACCGGCCGCTTACCTGATAGTCTTATTGGAAGACCGGGGCTGGAAGTTCGGTAAGTATAAATTCACGAAAATCATATAAACTTCCAACTTTAAACCTAACTGCTAACCGAAGCTAAACTTTCTAACTTGTTTCAGGACTTCCGGAAATCAGTTTTTGTCTCCACCACCTTCTTAAGTTTATATCATCCGAACTCGAATTGTAAAAATAGTCGATTTTCGGCCGACTTTAGAATTTTGCCGGCAGTCTCACTATTATCTTCTCTCTGGCCTTTCTCTAAATGCAATATACCAGAAATATTTGTGGATTGATTCTTTGTTTTGCTTGAATTCTAGGTCATTGTTCATCATACCTTACTAACTGTTTATTGCATTGTAATTTTATGAGTCTTCGTATTGGCTGATGTATTTATTTACCATGAATATACATAACAGTTATATGAACACTTTTGTAAACATCATATTTTATGTACATGATGTCTTTTATTTATTGTTAAGAAATTTTATTATTGACAAATTTTTATTGATTTATAAAATATAAAAATAAAATACACTGAATAATCTTCATAAATAAAATAATTTTTGGTACTAACTCTCTAATTAAGTTGAGATTTGATTAATTGGTAATACTAATTCAGTAAAAGATTTTATAAATATAGATAAATTTTATCTTAAAGAGTAATTAATATTATTATAATAATATTTTGTTTTTTTCATATTTTTATACAAAGGTAAAATGACACTTTCATAATTCTACAAACAAGAGTTACAAATTTGCTAGGCGTACTATTATATATGTATGTTTTTAAATTTTTTTATATTTTATACATATTTGTCATCACTTAATTTTATTTGTGGAATTTTAAAATTTCATTAGTAGTATATTAAATATTTTTTATATAATTTTAAATAAAACAATTAAAAACACTAGAAATCTTATCACACGTTTATGTGTGTAAGAATTACAAATTTAAAATATAGATGTGTGTTTAAAAATAATATATAATAAATAATTAAATGCATGAGTTAAAACTAATAATAATGTAAGTTTTATTAAATAAAAAGACGAAATATGTATGATTTTAAAACGAAAAAAATTAGCTTGTTTATCATTGTATTATATTAATCTTGAGTCAATGTTTAATTAACTCTATTAAATACATTATTATATATATATATATATATATATATATATATATATATATATATATATATATATATATATATGCACAATTGGTAGAAGTAATAAAGTATGCATAATAAAATTAAAATGTAAAAAATATTAAAATAAAATTTTAACCGGTGGCAAATTAAAAGTTTTACTAATATAGCACTTTATGCATATTTTTATTTGTTTCTTAAAGTAAAAAAATTTAAATACTCTTAAATAATATAACATATTTTAATGATAAATAGACATTTTTATCATTTCACGATTGAATTGACTTATAACATCTAATTGATTTATAGCATCAACTTAATTAGAAATTTAAATAATAGTACAAATTATATGAGAATCGAATACAATATCAACATATTCACATAAAAATACCTTACTATTTCATCAATAATAATTTGTTGAAACAAATTTATAAGTAAATTTTTTAATATAAAATATTTTGATAAAATTTAATTTAAATAATTATTGTTATCTGAATTTAGTTTTGTAAAATATATCTTATTTAATGTTTCACTTGTATAAATTTAATCAATTGTCAATGAATAAAACATGCCGCCTTTTTCATTCGCACAATTAAACAAATCAATTTGAAGGGTGGTGTTTTGACCACTTCTTGTTCCCTAATTTAAAAGAATGTAGTTGTCTCCGAACGGAATTTTATTCTTATTTAATTTCTAATTAATTTTATTTTTAGGATGTAAAATTATAAAATAATTTTAAAATATTATATACAATCATTTTTCAAAAAAGAAAAATTAAGAATTATTAATTATTTTTAGAGATATATATCAATTTTTTTGTCTAATGTGTAATTATAAATGTAAAACTTAATTGTAATTTATATGTATACATAAAACTTTAATTGTACACGTTTAAAGAAATAAGTGCATACATTTATGTTCATATTAGATTAATATAACTATTTATATCAACACAAAATAGTACTAACAATAATGTTGATAATGATTTTGAAAATTAAATCAAAGTTTATTAATAATTTTAATATTTATCTTTTATTTTTATGTAATTAAAAATAATTTTAAATTTTGTTAAATAATATTTAAAAACCATAAATTAAATAAAAAATAAAACCCCAAAAGATAAAATTAGTAGAAAAACTAAAAATTGAACTGAATAAAAATCCCAAATGATTCAAAAAATTCAATTAACCAAAGGGCAATTCGGAATAATTGCCTTCGGCTCATGGGGACCATAAGAGTCATTGTAGCGGACTTTGTGGGAATATCATTCATTCGGTATAAAGTAATGTGGCTAAAATGTGCAATGAGTGGGGGACCATTTAGAGCCATCATGGGCTGGGCTAAGCTGTGTCCCGAATCCAAAGAAATGTTGAAGTTTAAGTCCAAATCAATTTTTTGGTTAGTTCGGTTTGGCTCGATAATCGGTTTTACTGATTAAAATTAACAATATGTTACTAAAAATTATTGGATACAATGATAAAATATATTGTATTTCCATTGAGAAGCACAAGTTTAAGCATCGGAGACAATATTGTTGGAAGAGATAGTAAAAAACCTCGTACACAAATCAGACATCAATAATACAAAAAAAATTATAATATATATTTTTATTTTTATAATTAAATTTAAATTTAAATTATTTTTATTATTTAAATTGAATTTGAATTAGCTACTCGGCTTGTGGAGATGTCTATGGACTGGAACAACTTTTTTTTTTCTTTTTCTTTTTTCAATTCATGATTAGTCATAGTCTAAATATATTAAAATTTAATTATAATCGTTCATTACAGACACGAAATTAAATAATTAAATTGACTTAAACTATTTTTAAAAAATTCAACTTGAACTAAATCACTCATACATGTTTAACATAATGCGAGACTCGAACCTACACGTGTTCAACTTTACTGTTTGATATCTCGTACAATGTTGGTTAAATTACGAGTTTAGTCATTCTATTATATTCAAATTTCAAAATTATTAGGTTTTTTTGTAATATAATATAATTATTCTATATTTGTTAAAGATGAGCTAGAAAAATAAAAATAAAATAAACAACTATGATATTTGGACGGTTTTGAAATACAAATTAAAAACAAAGGTTATCGAAACTAAATTCTACTTTTATTTAATTTCCGATTAATTTTATGTTTGTTGTGATGTGAATAATGTGTTTTATATTTAAAATAGTTAAAATAATATAAATTAAAATAAATTTGAAATTGAGCTTAGTGGATCAAAATAAATTTATAACATATTTTGATAATATCTTAACGATTTAAAATTATGAATAATTAATAACATTTTAAATAATTATAAGTAATAAATATAATCCAATTCGACAATCTGGTGGTTCGACTTTTATTTTTTTAGTATGTTGTTAGTCTTTGTATTTTGATAAATTTTAAGATTTAGTTATTATATTTAAAAAGTTAAAAATTAAGTTCTCTTACTTGTTATGATCTGAAAATTTCAGTAATTAAAATTGTAAGTATTTTATGTTAAAAATGACTTAAAATTTTGATTAGACTATCATTATATGACGTGGCATATGTTTGATAGAAAATAAATACGTTAAATTATCAAATTTTGATAGAAATTACCAATGACGATAATGATTAGATTAGAATCTTTAAATTAAAATATAGAAAGACTGAGTTTTTAACTTTTAAAGTATAGGGACCAAATCTAAAATTATATACAAATATAGGGACTAGTAACATATTTTAACCTTAAAATTAATCCAGCAGGAATAAGTCGGCGTACTTTTACCCACCCTACCTAATTTTTTATTCAGTATTTATCTTCTTAGTTATTATATTCTTCTTGACTTTAATGGGAAAAAAACATTTTTGACATTTATTATCATTTTCCTAAAATATTTTTTTAATTTCAGAAGTTTACAAATTTTCACAATTAACCCCTCAATTTGGATTTAATTATGATATGACAATGTGGCATTTTGAATTTTTACAAAGCCATTACCTAAAAAAATATTTTTAATTATTTTTTAAACTAATTTTTTAGATTATATATATTATATTGATAATAGCATGAATAATCCGTGTCACGTTATCCACACCATAATAAAATTTAAAGTCAAAGGATGAAATTAAAAAGGTTAAAATATGCTATAGGTCATGTACTTTTCAGTAAATTTAAAAATAATTCCTATATTTTTATTTACAAAAATATATTTTTCTAAATTTCAAAATTCAGGTTTAATTATTAATAATGTACGTTTGTAATAAGGGCATAATTAAGGGGCTGACAGAGCCCAGTCCCCCTTAAAATAAAAAAAATTCATTTAGACCCTTTAGTGAAGTTAAATTTGTAATTTGATAATCCTAAAATAGATAAAAATTAATTTAATCATTTAAAAATTATAAATATATAGGCTATTAAAATGGTAAAATTATATTTTTATTATCGTAAAAATTAAAATTTAATTTTGGTCCCTAAAAATTTTTTGGTTTCACCTCCGGTTTATAATGAACCTGAATTAACAAAATAATTTATATCTGAATTTTGAAATCTAAAAAATAGAGAGACTAAACTTTTAAAATAAAAATTTAAGGACCAAATTCTGAATTTACAAAAATATAAGGATTTGTGTTATGATTTTAAATATAAAACCTAACTAAAACAATCTTCTTCTTCAGATAATTATATATAAAAGCTTCCATTAAAAAAAAGGAATAAAAAAATATTTGCTTTCATTGGACTTCTCTCTTTTTTGAATTTGACCCAACTTCTCCTTTCTTTTTCTCTCTCTCACCGTTTGCCCTTTCCCTATTTCTTCTACAAACCCTATCTCAATCTCATTCTCAATTTCGGATCTTATTCACGCCCTTTTTCTCCCTATCTCGCTTGATCTTTTTCATTTTATTCAGGTAATTATTATATTTTAATTTTATTTTAATCGAAAGATCATAAATCAGCTGTTTCTTTGGATTCGATGTGAAGAAGGTTGATTTTGTTTTGGTTTTGATTTGATTTTTTTGAACGATGATCTAATCTATATGTCAAGATGTTGCTTTTTTCCTTTTTTTTTTGTGTGTTTTGCATGTGTTTAATTCGTATTTTTATTTAATAATTTTGAATTGTTGGTTAACTTGGATCTATATTTATTCTTTTAATGGTTTCCTTATTTATATTTTTTTTGTAGTGTTAGGTATTGTTAGAGGCTTAGAGCTAATTAACTTGATAAATATCTATCATTAGAAGGGAAATCTAGAGATATCAAGCATCTGAGGAATAAATTAGCTTGGATAGGGCAAACTGATTGATAGAATTTTTAACCTGCCTTTTTTCTTTTCTAAATATTGTTTTGAGCCTAAAGATTCAAACTTTTATTTTCTGGCTTTAATTTTTTTTATGAAAAACAGGTAAATCAGAGCCATAATTTTTTTTTTTGTTCTTTTTATAGATTTTGTTGGAAGAGTGAGTTTCTCTTGTTTTGTATTTCAGGTTTCCTTTTAGAAAGAAATAAGGAATGTCTTTTACACGGAATTGTCGCATGCAAGGAAGCGTTTTTCAGGATGATTACTGGTACCCTTTCAATAGGAATAACTACAATAATTACAGTTCTGATAACTACAGGAGCGGCAACTGGAGTAGTGACCCTACCAGGATATTTAACCATGCTCAAGAATTCTTGGGGCAGTTTGGGGAGCATAATAGAGGTTATCATCATGCACAACCAACTTGTACTCCTTCTTTGAAAAGGAGAAAGTTCTCTGCTGCTACTTGGGCAGATAGTGGTAGAAACTATCAGCCATATAGCCTGCATTGCCCTACAGCTCCATTGGAACCCAGCAATTTCATTCCTCCTATGAGATCAACTGCTGAAGCCTCTACATCTGTCAGCAATAAACGTGATAGGTCACAATTGGAGGATGATGAATCTGTCTTTATGACAAGGGATGATATTGAGAGATATTCACCTTCAAGAAGAGATGGTATTGATGCACTTCGCGAGACACATTTGCGTTATTCTTATTGTGCCTTCATTCAGAACCTCGGGTTGCAGCTTGAGTTGTGAGCTATCAATCTTTGATGCTATTTCCTTTTCCTGGTTCTTATAATCATTTATGCATTTTTCTTATTTAATATTCTAAATCATCTTGTGTTTTGCAGGCCACAAACTACCATTGGCACTGCCATGGTACTGTGCCATCGGTTTTTTGTTCGAAGATCACATGCTTGCCATGATAGATTTGTGAGTTTCCAATACTTATGCTTAAGAAATTTATTGCTCACTTATTTATGGAAGTTATCCTTTACACCACTAGTGTAGTCTCCAAACGTCATAAGCAGCAGTGTTTAAAGGTTAACAATGTTCCAAATTATGGTGATAACTGTAAGAAGAAAGTTTTGTTGCTTTTGTAACTCAAGTTCTATTCAAATCTCTAGACACCTATTTTGTTCCTGAATTCTATTTTAAGGTTGATATTATCTTGCTTGCTTGACCATGTGTTATCTTTTCAATTTTTTCCTCGATTGGTGTCACTTATATATATTCTTAAATATTAATTTATGAAGCTATTGTGGTTTAGGTCAAGTTGAGTTTCATTAAGTTGTCTTCAACCGTTTTTATCACCTCAAGGAACTTTTTTTTTTATTATTGTATATGCTAGTTGATATACAATGAAAAGGTCTATGACCATAAGCAGGTTTTATGGTAGTTGACTAACAAATTGATTCTTTTTCAGTTGATTGCTACTGCTGCTCTTTTCCTTGCTGCAAAGTCGGAGGAGACGCCTCGCCCTTTGAACAATGTGTTGAGAACTTCTTGTGAAATATTCCATAAACAGGATATTACATTCTTATCCTACCTGCTCCCTGTTGTGAGTACCTTTTGATTTCTTCTGATTTTTCCTTGCTAAGAAATTTGAAAGGGATTAAGTTCTTTAGCAGGGTAGAAGTGGAAATAATGTTTTTAAGTATATTTAAGCTTTTTGAATACTATCATCCATGAAAAGCATTTTCCAACAATGATTAGGCTGCAGCTTAGTGGCAGTGACGCAAATTTGGACCAACTCCTGTGTAGCTGCTGAATGTTGATTAAAACTTGTCAGCTTCTTTCTTTCAAGCATTAAATTGTGCATTTGCAGTTCAAAACATTTTAGAGACAGCTATATTAATCCTGCATTAGCATGTTTCACAAATATAGAAAATGTTTTGGCTTTGCATAAAAACAGTTTACAGTTGCCACTTGCATTGACAAGGGAAAAGATTGCCATTTTAATTTTCATATGATGACATTAAATGAGTTGTTTGTTGGACAGGATTGGTTTGAGCAGTATCGTGAACGTGTGATTGAGGCAGAGCAAATGATCCTGACTACCTTAAATTTTGAACTTAATGTGCAACATCCATATGCTCCACTTACATCCATTCTAAACAAAATAGGCCTTTCACAAACAGCCTTGGTGAACCTGGCATTAAACTTGGTCAGTGAAGGGTAAGATTATCTTTAATGCTTCAATGTTACTGATTAGTTTTCAATTGAAGCTAATTTTACAGGTGCAATGCAATATGTTTGTAAGGATTAGTTCAGTTAGTTTTAGAAGTAAAACTGACTGCTGCATTTTGAACTTTACCTTGATGTGATTCACAATGGTCTTATTACATGTGCAATGATTATAATCCTTCTGCCTTTTCAGGTACCTATTTGGTTTAGTTATTTCGTTGTGATGTTTGAGTTATTCCAGAGTAGTCTAAGAATAATGCTCATTTATTGGGATTTGTTCTTGTGGCTATGATTGAGTAGCTGTTTTATGCACTGGGAGTAGTGGGTGTTTCAATTCCTTCAATCAGCAGATTTTATGGGTTTTGACTTTAAAGGGATTTTGGGTGGGGTGGGTGGCTGGGTGCAATGCAGTCCTATGAATTGGTTGAAAAAAGTTGAGTTGGGGTGTGAAGGGTATGCAGGTTATCTTCTTCCATATTGCCCAGAACTGGGTACTTCTGTCCATAATTTTCTTCTTTAGCACAACTACTCTACGAAGTTATTCTGGTCTGGCATATTGATTCTTTTGGCATGTCATATAATTGCAGGGTCATTTCAGGGTTAGCGTGCACGCTTGTATGATATTGTTAGCTGGCGGATTGATGTGCTGTTCATGGAAACTTTTGTTTTAACATCTGACGTTGAATTAACAATAATTATGGTTCTTTCCCATGATTTTACCCCATCAACTTGGTCATGGCTATTAAAGCCACATAACCTCAGAATATAGTCTTGTCATTTTTGAAACCACTCACCTGGCTGGCTGCCTCCCTGTGTCCCATCAGTATTTGGAGAAAAATTATTGACTTGGAAGAGTCAATAGTGGGTTCTTTCCTCGTTTTTTAAATGCTATCTGGTGATGATTTCCCTAGTTGTCAAGCAAGGGTTTGTTATTATTGTCCTGCATTTCTCCCATTCAAAATGGAGATTTTGGCATGGAATCAAAAACCGGACTGCTTTGGCAGGTACATTTGAAGCGTGTGAATGTTGACCAGTCAAAAACTGGATTGACCGGTATGAAAACGGATTGAACCAGTTAAAAACGGTTTTTTATTCAATCCGTTTTCTATGAACATACATATATTTTCAAAATCTTATTTGTAATTAATGGGCTTTGAACCTTTAATCTCGTAATTATTCTAAAAAAGAACAATACCTTTAAGCTGAATGTTATTCTAAAAAAGAAAACAATAATTATTAACCATGTTTAATATTTATTTTAGATTAGTTATTTGAACAGTAAAACACAAGAGGAGTAATCTTGCCTCCTAGTCCAACTGGTTGGACCGAAGACTGGAGATTTGATTGGTTTGACCTCCAGTTCTGTTTTTTAAAAATTGGTTTTTTGGTTTATCCAGAAATCTTACCCTGTTTTAACTATTTTGTTTAACACTTTAAGATAAGAGGCTTCCAATTTGAATTTGCCAATGGCAATGTCAATCTAATGAAAGTTTTACATTTTGATTTATAAGTACCAGCTGGACTGAGAATCCTGTTGTGTTTGAGTTTCATTCCTTTCAAACTTAAGAGTCTATGTGCACATGTTGGGGACTGAACTAACATGCATTATCAACCATTGGGGATGGGTTAGATGCAAAAAGCGAATTGTTCGTAGCCTGCTTCAGGTAGCATGGCATAAAGGAAACAAATTCCAAAAATACATTGAAAACACGTATCATCACCTTTTATTGTCTTTGTTGATAGAACAGTGATTCTTGTCTAGGGTTTTGCCTTTCCTTCTGATCTGGTTCTAAACCTTGAATTGAGTACAACGTTGTTGAATTCTTGGTGTTGCTAAGCATAGAGTTTGTTCGGCCTCTGGAAATAATCTTGTTTTTGCAGTACATAATCAGACTTCAACCCTCTTCTTTTTCTAATTTTAAAATATTTCAGTGTATTTTCTCCTCAAATATCTGTCTCTCAGCTGAAATGATTGTATTAGTTTTAGTTTAAAGATGGTTAATTGGTGCTTCTAACTGACTTTTGATGTTTCATTTAGGTTTTTTCATCCATCTTATGTGTATTTCATAATTATATAACTACTCTAATACACATGCATATATTTAAGTTTATATTATTTTTTAGATTGAGAAGAATACAAAGATGAAAGATGCCTCCTCCTTCAAGGAGGATTCCGCAAACTAAAAGGGAACTTCTCTAAATGTTGGTTTACATCTTAAATACCTTGGAGACAATTGTGTATGCTCAATAAATGTTAATGGCCTTATAGCTTAGAGTATTTTGGTTATGCTGTATGTATGGCAACTTTTAAACTAAAGCAATCGACATTGTAAAGCAGTCAGTTAGAATAATGATACACCCTGTACTAGACTGAACTAGAATAGGCTCAGCCGAAAACTCACTTCAGATTTTACAGTCAATTAGAGTAGAACTTATGAAGCCCGTGTCAATGGGCGTGCAGCACCAGGCAGTGTGAGTTCTTTAATATCTTCTGGGTCAGGCTTGTATTGGGAATATTGGTAGGGTGTGGTCCTTGTTGGGACTTGTTCTTGTGATTATTTAATGCACTCTGGTTTGTATGGCATGGTACTCTACTGCCTATTATTTTATGGAGGAATACTTTCCCCATAATCAAGCGGAGTGCTTTGGGTGTGCTGGAAAGTTTTTTATCATAGTCCCTAGTGGTTCTTCCACTTTGATGCCAAGATGGGGCGTTTTAAGGGGCTAAATTTGAAGAACAATAAAACTATGGAAGTTATATATATACATATATGATGTGTGTGTGTACAGAGTTTTGTATTTTTACCCAATCGTGTACTATTTATTACTATGTCTATAGATGGTGCCCCCACTCCCTATAGTTGTCCACATTTTTTGTTTTTGCAAAAAGTTCTTTCTTTTTAATCCATTTGTCATGGTCATCATTTTTTTTCTTTTTTTCTTTTTTTGGTTGATTAACAAGGGGCATCTGAATATACTATTTTATAGCCTACACTTATAGTGTCGTGTCTTGCCTTCGCCAGTTGTCATTCTGATATTTCTTCGAAATGTATTCCTTGTAGTTCGTTATCCTTCTCTTTTTCTCTATTTTTTCTTGAGTTATGGTTTACTAACGGACATATGTATATACTAATTTACAATGGTGCTTATAATAATACAGATATATTGTACCTTATGCTACATTTATTAGGTGGTAAAAATTGCTCATAACATCATCTCGTGCCTGCTTTAGTTCCTTGTAATTGGGGGGTAGCATGCATGCATGCTCCTTAACCATGAGCAGTCAATCATGCTTGTTGATGAGCCTGTTCGGATAATTGATTGGCTAAAGAGACTTGCTTTGATATCTACATTGCGCTCTATGTCTGTTCCGTGTTTGAATTGTGTAATACTACTGGAGTTAGAAGCACTGCGGATTGGACTGGAACTGATTTGTTCTGTAGATGGGTATAAACATATTTGCTATAGTTTTCATACTCTGTCAGCCATGGTGCAAGAGATTCTTGGAAAATATTCTACCTGGTGTTGATGCCATTAGTTGGTAAGGAAAAATTGACTTGTCTTTTTTCACTTCAAATCACTGTTATGATCATTTCTTGTTGTATTTGTTGTTGACGTGTGGTGGTTGTGGTGTTATGTGCTAAGTCGTTGAAGACATTGCCTGTTCGTTTCTTGCTTCTGTGGTTGGTTTGTAATTGCTTTATGTTAATCTTAGCATCTAATAAAACGGTGATCACTGTCTTGTTGTAACTCCCATCACTCATTTATTTTAATAATGTATGTGGATTCTCTTTTGTAGGCTTAGGAGCTCATTGTGGCTTCAATTTAAGCCCCACCATATTGCTGCCGGAGCTGCTTATCTCGCAGCCAAGTTTCTAAATTTCGATCTTGCTTCTTACCATGATATCTGGCTAGAATTTCAAACAACTCCAGCTATTCTCCAAGGTAACCCTTATATGAAAGGTTTGAAGTTATCTTTATTCTAGTGAACTGAGATAAACACATCTTTATACCATTAAGGTGGCAAAACAATTGTGAACCTGTAAACCAACTCCCCATTTCAGACATGAAATTGACCAAAAAAATTCAGACCCGAATCAGAGATGAGGCTAAGATAACTCATGGTTATAAAATGGTTTTGCAAAATTGCTTGAATCTAACCCGAACCTGCTTGATTGTCAACTCTTAATGGATTTTACCCTTGTCACCACCCTTTTAGGCTCAGTGAAAGGGGTGGGGGGTGGGGGTGGGGGTGGGTAAGCTTTATTCTATGATTGTATCTATTAAGTAAAACCTGAAATAATGTTGTTTTTTTAATCTCCCGAGTGGAGTTAAAAGACACTTTCGTGTCCTTTTTTTTATAGGGATAAAGAACTTGGTAACTCTTCCCAACTTAGTCCTTGAACTTGGCAATTTTTCATATCTTTAACTTTTCGTTTTTTTCTACTCTGCTTGTAAAGTTTAAAAACTCTAGTGACAGTTCACCAAATATTTTTCCACGTAATAACTCACGGTTTGATGCATGCAGATGTTTCACAGCAGTTGATGGAGCTGTTCTAAAAGGATAACGAGGGTAGATCTACGATTCAGATCAGATTCATCGTTGGCTTAGGGTTCTTAGTTATATATATGAATGAAAGATTGGTTGTTTAATGATGGTGAAGGTGGTATGTGCAGAGGCTGAAGAAAATTGTTATATTAGGATGGGCGGAGAATCAAGAGCGCTAATATACTACTAGTATGAGAAGTAAGTGATTAAATGGGATTTTATAGGTTTATAAATTCATGGCCTCTTGACTCTAGCTGTATCTATGTGAATGTCATGATCCATCCCAACTACTTTTTATGCAATGGAATATCATTATTTACTTGAAATTCCTCTATTTTTCTTTTATTATGAGGTAGAATGGAAATTTTTTTTGAAAGATTAAAAAAAAATTGATGTGTTTGGTAAGAATGGTGGGAAAGATAGAAGGAGACTATAGTCTTAATTTGACGTGGACTAAAGTGTTGGGAAGAGATTATGGGTTTTATTATAGAGTTAGAAAAAGCTGTCTGGATTTATTTGTTAAATATAATAGACATTTTCTTTATTTTAATAATTAAATGGTTAATAATATTATTTTGGAAAAAGAATGTGTTAAAGAGACGTTTAGGAACATTTTCTATTTATTTTTTTCTTTCAATGAATTATTATTTTTCGGATATGAAAATCAATATATCCTTTTTTTTGTCTTTTCGATGCTTCAAAATTAATAAATAAATTAATTCTTCTTTTCTTACCGCCAAATATTGAAAATTTTTCTTGAAAACAAAACTTTACTCTCATTTAAAAGTTTTAAGTACATTGAATTAAAATGTGAATAAATTTAATATAAATTATCTGAATGAGAAATCTAATAAAGTATTTAAAATTATCTGTTAACTTTTATACATAATTTATCTAAAGTGATATAAAATATTATCTCAGTACAATTAAAGTTTAAAATAAATCTTTTATTAAATACGAGATTTATAATTAACAAATAAAATAATTATATACGGAGCATTGACTAAATTTCTTGTTGGCATTTCAATGATTTCAAATCTTGGTGTTGTTATTCCTCTCTCTCGATTTAATTTTTATGTTAAAAATATAATTATATTTAATATTTATTTTCAATAATTTAGTAATATTTTTACAATATAAGTTGAGTGCTAAGAAATGAATACTTTAACATTTTAATTTATTCGTTTAGAAAACATTTTAATTTATTAATAAAAATAACTCCACTTCTCTTTGAGAACAAATATCTTAAGAAGTCAAACTAAGTTATTTCCTACTTCATGCAACCAAACATTTTGAAAAAATCAAACCTCAAAAAAGAGTTATAAGTTAGGTTGAAAAGTCAAACTTTTTTAAAAATCAAATTGAATTTAAGTTGATTGAAAAATAATATTTTAATAATAAAAATTAATAATTTTATTTAAGACATATTAATGTTAGAATATATATTTTAAATATTTTATTATTTTTAAAAATAAAATCAATTTTTTATTTTTCAATGTATCCACTCGAACGAGCCTAATAACTAATTTTTCGCATTTTATAGACACATTAGCGATAGTGTTGGTCACAAATTTTAAAATTGCTTTATACTTAGAGTAATGAACGGATACTTGATTGTTAACATAAGAGATACACTTATCATCTCACTGAACTTCCATGATTAAAAATTAAAATAAGTTCGATACAACTGAATAATGAAGAATTCAACAATAATGTAATAAAAAATCATTAATTAATTAATTAATTAATTATTAATTATTTTCAAATAACCGATCTTCAGTTAACCGATACGGTTGAATAAGGTATTTTAATGATTAAATTAAAATATTTTAAATAGTTTCTGGTAAACAAACGGAAAAAAGAGGGAAAAAGAATAGGAAAAGGATCCACGTTAGCTTTCTCGTCATGGATTCCATCACTGCTGAACGTCGACTTAACGCCATTCACGGTCACCTTGTCCCCGTCGTCGTCGTCGGCGCCGGTTATCATTCCAACGACCTCCGTTCTAATCCAACCGCCGGCGAATTCCTCTGTGGTAAGTGTATTATAAACATGCACGGTTGGGAAGAACAATAATATAGGCATTGTTGGCCTGTTTCATTCATTTTTAAGTTAATTATATATATAACATATTGTTTTAGCTAAGTAAATGGCTGTTGGCTGGAAAGTGTAGTAAATCAGTGCTTTTTGGGTTTGATTCATTGTTCTTTAAATTTTCACGTAATAAAGTTATTCTATCATTGGGTTGGTTTTATTCTATCATATTGTAATAAATAACATGCATTTAGTTTTTATTGATTTATCTGTTTTTAACTGACAACTATTGGTATTGATTTTTGAGCAGAGAAGGGTTATAGTGTCGTGCTGCCAGAGAAACTGCAGACAGGAAAATGGAATGTATACAGGTAAAACTCCGCTGCATACTTTTTATTTTTTGCTTTGCATTGCTCCTTCTCTATTCAGCTGTTGTCAAGATTTATTATGCCTTACTGCAGATCTGCTTGCTCTCCGTTTAAGCTTGTGACTAGATTTCCTGATCATCCTTATATTGGTACTTTGCATGATAATTCTATGTAAGCATCCTCATTTTCCTGGCAGAAGCAAGTTTAGATGCTTTATCATTTATTTCATATTCAAGTACTTCGGATTGTTTCTTCACTTTTCTTTGTTTCTTCTTTTTAAATTTTTTTAGACATGCAGTTGATACCTTCCGAGATTACAAATATCTTGGTACAAGAATTCGAGTCGATGGTACAATTGGAGAGTAAGTTTCCTATTGTCAGATGAGGTGCATAGTTACGGTTGCCAAAGGTCATTTGTTAACTTTGATTTTTTTTTTTTATTCATCAAGGTACAAGTGGATGACATATGGAGAAGCAGGAACTGCCCGGGCGGCCATTGGTTCTGGCCTACTATTTCATGGAATCCCGAAGGTGAGGATATCAACAATAACTTTTTATCTGCAGTAACTTTATTTCCCCCAGAACATATGTGCAACATGTAAGATACCTGATTTTAGTAAACAGATTGTTCCTCATGTAGCATGTGGTTCTACTGCCTTTATCATGCCAGGGCTCTTGTGTTGGCTTTTATTTCATCAATAGACCAGAGTGGCTCATTGTTGATCATGCTTGCTCTGCATATTCCCTTGTATCAGTTCCTTTGTATGACACTTTAGGTTTGCCACTGGCCAAATGCTCTCTTTTTTAATTGAATATTTGTCCATTTGGCCTAATATTAAGATGCTGAGTAGAAAATTTGTCTCTTTTCAGGTCCAGATGCTGTTAAGTACATTGTTAATCATGCTGATGTGAAAGCTATATTTTCTGTGCCCCAAACACTGAATTCTGTAAGTTTAATTTTGCTCCAATTCAGGCTACATGTTATTGGATTGTGGTTGTCAACTTGTCATGGTTGTGGTGAAAGATTTGTAATTTAAATTGAAGCCTTTATTTTTACCATGATGATAGGTAAGTAACAAAACCTCCCCTTTTCTACATGCTCTTAACTAGTTGTATGGACTTAAATTCTCTCTTCCTCTATGTACTATTTATTCTTAAGCTTGTTAAATGGTCATTAAGATAAGTGATAGAAATAGATTATATTTTGTCTGTGCGCTCAAATTTTGATTGTATTTTGTTTTATTGACTAATTAATTTTACACTTGGGCACCTTTTTTCATTGTCTAGTTCATATAATTTTGAGAGATTGGGATTTGTTTCACAATATTTATTCAGCTTTCCACTTGAACTGCAGTTGCGAGGCTTTTTTAATGAGATTCCTTCTGTACAGTTGATTGTGGTATACTTTCGAAACCTTCTTACTGAATCTTTGAATAAGAAAAGAAGTGTACATCTACGAATTTGCCATTTTCTTAGGAGTACAATTATTTGGTTCTCTCGCTGTAGGTGGTTGGAGGAATGGACAATGAATTGCCTTCATTGCCACCTTCAACCGAAATTCAGATTGTGACATATGCAAAATTATTAAGTGAGGTAATTGTAAATCCTTTTTGTCTACATCATGGTAGTTTATAGCGATGTGATCTTGGTATTGTTAGGACCAATTCATAAGTATGCTTTTATCCTGTATAATTTTTTGAAGTTTCTTATTTCTTATTGTCTAAATGGTTAAATCAAGAGCAAGCATGCATTTGAATTTTCCAAGTTTGGTTTGCGTTTCCTACCACGTATGTTTGGTAATTGGATATCACAATTTTGCTCAATGTTGTGTGGTATAATTGTTTCTCATTTAATGAGTACTTTAGGGCCGCGGTAACCCCCAACCTTTTTCCCCACCAAACCCAAATGATGTTGCAACCATTTGCTACACTAGTGGTACAACTGGAACACCAAAGGTATAGCTTAGTCCTATGAATTTTTAACATAGTTGAATATTTATATTAATGAAATGAAGGTTCTTTTATTCTCCTACTTATTCTTCATAAGTTTTGGCCAGGGAGTTGTGCTGACCCATGGAAACTTGATTGCAAATGCTGCTGGATGCAGCATTGCTACAAAATTTTACCCCTCAGACATGTAAGATCTATAGGTTTTAAATAAACATAAATCATAATACATCTTTGTTAACATTAATGGATGAATTTACTGTTTTACCTGAACTGCCTCGCTGAAATAGTTGTCTCATGTTCAGATATATATCATATCTTCCTTTGGCACACATTTATGAACGAGGTTATCAGGTTCTTTTAGCATATTTCGGAGTTGCAGTTGGATTCTACCAGGGGGTATGAGAGTAAACCTAAACACCTTCCCTCTTATATAAGATCTTTGGTTGGTTCTATGTTTTTCCTTAAACTGTTTTTGGTCCACTTTTGGATTGCATACTTCAAGCTGCTGAGTCAATGAAATCCTATACTTCTTGCTAAATTCTAGAAGCAAAAACTTTATCTACGATTGTTTAGATGTTCATCGTTAATTTTGTCAATCCTACTTTCTCCAGTTTGGAACTTTAAACTGGACAAGGGTCAACTTCTATTTAAGAGCTAACTAGTCTTAACAGAACTCCATCTTATCGTAGGCATCAGTCTTACCATCTGGTACTGCTTATGCTGTAGATGTGGAAAACTCTCATGTTCTTGAGATGAAGCCTTAAATTCTGGTTCTTGATCTTTGCATGTAGGATAACATGGAATTAATGAATGACCTGGTTGCACTACGACCAACGATATTTTGCAGTGTCCCTAGACTGTATAACAGAATTTACGCCGGGTACTATGTTAATTTTTGAGTTGATTGTGACTGATATATTGATTAAATCATTTTATCAAAGTCTTCCTTTTTGGCAGTATTCTCAGTGCAGTAAAGTCTTCTGGTCCTCTGAAGGAGAGACTTTTTAATGCCGCCTACAATTCCAAGAGGCAAGCAATAATGAATGGTATACATTTTCGTCTTGATATTTGTGTCTTTCCTTTTTGTCCCTTGCTGGAAGGTTAGTATAGAACGGCCTGTGAGTACTGTTTCACTTATGCATTGATTATATTTATGCAAGTGTTGTGGAGTTGTAGTCATTTATGGCAGATGGTGAGCCAGAAAAAAGTGTCATTTAGCATTCAAATTGTATCTATTTCTTTATGGATTTTGTTTAACCATTATTGTGCTTATTATTTGACAGCGTAATAGAAATAATTAATTCATTTTTTAAAGAACTAAAATAACCATGCCAATTGGCATCTGATGTGAGATGTGCAAAAACAATCTTTTCTGTTTTTGAAGCTTAGCTATTTAGCGAGTTCCCCTCGCTAAACGTTTGGCCATTCGTTATTACACAACAATACTGTTGAAATATGTATATATTTTAAATTTATTTAAGTAGATAAATTTTATTTACGTAGATAAATTTTATTCATATTTTATTTATATTTTTATTTTATCTTTTAGTAGTTTTTAGTAGTTTATTAGAATAAGAGAACTATTTTCTTTTATATTTTAGTAGTTTATTAGAATAAGGAACTATTTTCCCAATTAGGATTAGGACTATTTTCTCTATTTAAGTTCAATTCTTCAATTAATAATAAAGAATAGTTTTATTAAAAGCTCTCTTGAAAACTTTCATAGCATTTGAGCTAGGTTAAAATCTCTAGTAACATCATGGTTAAAACAACCTTCACTAGAAATAAGAAAAAACCTTGGTGTGATCACTGCAAAAAATATTGGCACACTCGAGAAACGTGTTGGAAGCTCCATGGGAAACCGACAAATGGAAGGAAAAAGAGTGGCAATGATCGTGGTTCACAATCAGGGGATAGCATAGCTTTCCAAACAACTAATGGAAATTATAAGGGCCAAAGTTCTCTGGAAGGGTCTCCATTCACTAAGGAACAATTAGAGCATCAACACAAGTTTTTTCAATCACCACAATTTCGGATGAATTCTTCAATTCCTAACTCATCCAATAATCTTTCTTCCTCTTTTGCCCAATCAGGTATTGATTTTTCTGTTTTTTCAGTGTCAAGCCTTGTAAAACAAACACATGGATCGTTGATTCTAGAGCTAGTGATCACATGACTAGTAGTCATTTTTTTTTTTCAACTTACACACCTTGCGCAGGAAACAAAAAGATCAAAGTAGCAGATGGGTCCTTCTCGGTAATAGCCGGGAAAGGCACTGTTAAAATTTCATCTTCCTTGGTTTTACATGATGTTTTACATGTGCCAAATCTAGCTTGTAATCTCATATCGGTCAGTAAATTATCCCAGTCCTCAAATTGTCATGTTATAATTGACTTCTCTATGTGTAAGTTTCAGGACATGGTCTCGGGGAGGATGATTGGCAATGCTAAAGAATTTGGTGGAATTTATTTTCTTGAAGACGACCATCTAAGTCTGTAATATTCCGAATTAAGGCCTAATCGGAATAGTGGTTTCGTGACCACAAATCCGAGATAGAAATAATTATTTTATAATTATTTTGAGGTTTATGATATGATTGCATAATTGTGTGAAAATTTCGTGAAGAAATTTTTGGCATAACGAGTTTAATTTAAAGTTAGGGACTAAATAGAATAAGTTGCAAAACTTGCATTCTAGAAGTTTTTAGTATGAAATTGCTTTGAAATATTAATTAGGAGGTCTTAAATGATAATTTGACCAATTTTAAGTTCATGGACAAAATAAGGACATGGAAGGAATTTTTGGAAAGTTTAGTAGTAAGGGCATTTTGGTCATTTGGATATTAAATGAAATAAAAATAGGAAAAATAACCCAAAATGATCATCTTCTCCATATTGTTCTGCCGATTTTTGCTCTCCTCCATAGCTGGGGTTTCTTCAACTTTCAAACTTCATAGTAAGTGATTTCAAGCCCCGTTTTTAATGATTTTTATGTTTTTGAAATCCGGATAGCTCGATTTAGCTTATGTTAACAATAATTCAACCTATGGTTCATATTTGGAAAAATACCCATAGGTGAAATTTGTGTATTTTGGTGTTTTATGACAGAATATGAGGTTTTAAATTTTGTTAGACAACTTGTGCTACTCGGTTTTGAGTAAAAACGAGTAAAAAGGCTTAATCGGTAAAAATATTTAGTAGTCATAAATACATGTTAGAGTGAGAATTTGATGTTGCCATAGAAGGGAAAAATGATCAGAATGTCATAAAACATAATAATAAGAGATGAAGTTTAATTCCCGAGCCTAGGGGCAAAAGTGTAATTATGCAAAAGTTTAGGGGCAAAATGGTAATTTTTCCAAAGTTCGTATTAAGGACTGTTTTAATGAATGTATGTATTAAATAAGATTAATTTGGTATTATAGATCAAGAGAAACGAGATTCAAGTCGTGATCGAGGGAAAAATAAAGTTTACGAGGAATAGGCTCGATTGTTAAAAATTGTAATGAACCGAAAGTTACGGTATCGGAAATTGAGTCTTGAGTACTGTTTCCGTGAAATTTATTCATGAATATTTATTAGAAATATTTATGAATTATAGTTGAATGGTTATTTAATGTTTGATTAAGTTAAGTAGCTTGAATTTAGAATAATGACTAAATTGCATACGGTATAAAAGTTTAATTATAGATTAAAGATTAGTAAAAGGGACTAATCTAGCAATTAGACCCTAAGTGCCATGTGTGTGAATGTATGATATAACATGTGTAATAGTTGGTATATATGTGTAATAGCTATAAGATATTTTATGTTATAGCTATTACACATGTTAATTTTATATTTATTATAGGTTAATAATAATATAATATAGTATAATGAATAAAGAATAATGAGTAAAGAAACATAGAAAGAGTTACAGAGAGCAAACGTGAGAAAGAAAGAAGGAAAGAAAGAAAGAAATAGAAAAGGAAATTTGAGGATTAAGGCCCTAAAGTTTAATTGGTAAGTTGTTTTAGCTCATTTTCTTATGATTTTTATGTTTATGGATGCCTAATTCAAAGTTCTACATGTATGAGGTTAAAATGAAGAAAATAGAAAATTTTTAGATATTGATTTAGTTGAATAAATTGAGGTTTTATGGGTTAAATTGTTAGGAATTGAAGTTAGAAGTGAAAATTGAGTGATTTATTAAAAGAATTTTAAGTTAGGTTTAAATAGGGATTAAGTTGAATAGAGCTCAAAATTTATGTTTTATAATGAATTTTATGAGTTAGAAATTGTTAATGAGTTGATTAAAAGAGAATATGAAGCTTAAGTTAAAGAAAAAAATTAGTAATGGAAAAAGGACGAAATTGGAATTTTGTAAAAGTTTGATAGAAAGTGAAAATGTGTTTTATGAATTAGTATATTGATGATTTTAATTGTATGATTGTTAGTAGCAAACGTAGCATCGGATCGTCATCAAAGAAGGGAAAAGAGAAAGTGAACGAAGATATCGATTAAATTCGATAAATAGTGGTTTGTATTTCTATAAACCGAGCTTAATCGTTATTGCTATATTAGATATTGATATTGTATGAAAATGTGAATGAGGTAAGTATTTTTACCATATTGAAATGAATGTGATTTTGAATACCCTATTAATGATTGTCGGGCTAGTCGGATATAGTTGACATGTCATAGGAATTGGAAGTATTGGGATATTCGACATTGAGTCGATGAGACACTATGTGTCGACTCTTGTTAAAGTTCGGATTTATTCGATGAAGTACTTTGTGTACTATAATGTTAAAGTTCGGATTTGTTCCGATGAAGCACTATGTGCTTAACCTGGAGTGTGGGTTGGATCCGTGTATCCGTTAGTATCCGAGTTATGTTAATAAGGGTAAATAAAGTAAAGATTATTAAAGTCTTGATTGATATTGAATAATAGCAATAATGTGTTTGAATTACCATGTTTTAAAGTTGATTAAGCTATTGTTTATAGAAATACCACTGAGAGTATTCTCGCAGACGGTTTGTTTCGTCGCAGTGAGCTAGGTACGAAAGTATAAGGACTCAAAGATACAAGCCGATCCCCAAACTCAAATTGGTGAAGTTTCTATCTTTTGGAAAATGGCATTGTACCTAGGATGTCTTTTGGTCATTTTGAAAGTATCTAAGTTGTTAAGTGATATTTTGGTATGTTTTGTAAATGTTACCAAAACCTTAAGTATGGTATGTTTTGATATGTTAGTGAAGAGTAATAAGAGGAATTGTTGGTAAATGTTGTAAAGAGAAGAAATGAAGATGTTACAAACTTAGTTATTAACATTTTATACTAAAACAGATTTGGACAGTAACAGTAGTCCAACTTTAAAATATACCAAAAATAGTATAAAGTGAATTAGATGATGAATAAAATATGTAATTGAAGCCTAATGAATCTATTTTTATATGGAAGAAACAAAATAGGTAAAAGAGATGTGTTTTATGAGATATTTACGTTTTGATGAAACAGGGTTAGAACAATTTCTGGATTCCCTGTTCTGACTTTAGAAATTTACCATAAATTTTGTATTAAGAATTAGGACTCAAACTTTATTTTTATGGATTCCTTATTGAGTCTATTTTTAATTTAAACAAATGACATAGTCATTGGATTTCTGTAAAGGAAGAAATTTGATTCGTAGTACACAAGGGTCAGAGTAGCCGAACCCTGAAACAGGGGAGCCTTCTTCTAATAAACTGTACTAATTGGCCGGACCAAAAATTCTAGAAAAAAATTAGTAAGTAGATATATGAGTCTAGTTTCAGGGAAAATTTACGGAATTGGATTTCGAGTTTCGTAACTCGAGATATGATTTTTTTAGCGACCGTGACGCAGATGGATAGTTTACTACGAAGACTGTTTAAGTGCTAAGATAAGTTTTGTAATGTCTCCTGCTTGACTCCGGCAACGGTCTCGGGTAGGGGGACGTTACAAAAATTTTGTACCGAGGTAAGTTCATGTGTAAATAAGGTAGCATAATTGTTATTTTTAAGTTATTGATGTTAAATATATGATATGCTGATTTTTATCATGAAATATATGCTTTGTGGTTATTTTCGAATAAAATGCAAATTAAGTGTATTATTTGTTAAATATAAAGTGCTACCGAGTATTGGTTTCAGTATTTTACGGAAGATGGCAAGGAGATGTGTTCGAGGAAAATCCCGTTTGAACCTTAGGAATAGATTAGGATACAAGTGACATGTCACTAGGATGGTTGAACATCCGAACTCGTTGAGTTGAGTCCGAGTTCACTTATGGATGTGAAATGTCCGAACTCGTTGAGTTGAGTCCAAGTTCGTGAGATGTAATTAGGCATCCGAACTCGTTGAGTTGAGTCCGAGTTCACTTATGGATGCGAACGCCCGAGCTCATTGAGTTGAGTCCGAGTTCACTTATGGGCGGGTTACATGGTAGCTTGGCTACAAATGTGGCACTTATGTGCAAATTATCCATGTATCCGAGTTATATTCTGATGTGTTCAACGGGTAAAATTTCTAGTGAAATGGAAGAACACTTAAGATGCAGGTGATGTATTGGTAAGTATTGTGAAATGGACACTTTGGACAGGTATGTACTTAACCTTCGGGTTGAAAATAGATACAACAACGATAAGGTGGTAAGATGATTAATGATGTCTAGAAATGTGAAATATGTTTTGGTGATACCATGCTAAGGTTGTTTGGTATAATTGTATTGTTATGTTACTTGTTATTTGCATATGACTTACTAAGCATTTATGCTTACTCCCTCCTTTTCATTCACTATAGTTTTGAACAAGCCGGCTTAGGAATCGGGACAGGTCGAAGGTTCGATCACACTATCCAAAGGACTCTTTTTGGTAAATGGCTTGTAAAACTTAAGTATGGCATGTATAGCAATACACCTATTTTGTGTAAATAATTTTGTGATATGGCCATGATTTGGTTGAGAAAATGCTTAATAATGATAAGTCATGGAAAATGTTAAGTTAGATCATGTTTGATGTCATGGAAGTTTAATATGTTATCTAGATCATAAAAACTCATGAAAAGATGAAATTTGCCATAAACAGAATATTGCAGCAACACTGACATGAGTTTGAAAATTTACTAAAAATCATAGAAATTGTATTTGGTGATGGATTAAATATGAAATTGAAGCCTAGTATGTCTAGTTTCATATAAAACAAATGAAACAAGTAAAGGAATTATATGTTATAAGATATTTGAATTTTAGTGAAACAGGGCCAGAGCGATTTCTGGATCCCCTATTCCAAATTTAGAAATTTACCATAAATTGTAAAAAAATAATTAGGTGGTGTATTTTATATTCTTGGAATCCTTATTGAGTCTAGTTTCGGAATAAATAAACGGCATAGTAATATAAACTTTTCACAAAGAGAAATATGGTTCGTAGTAAACAAAGGTCAGTCTAGTCAAGTCCTGAAACAGGGGTAAATTTAACTAATAAACTGTATTAATTTGCCCAACTAAAAATTCTAGAAAAAAATTAGTAAATATATATATGAGTATATATTTAAGGAAAATTTACGGATCTTGATTTCGAGTTTTTTAACTCGAGATATGATTTTTCTTGTAATTGTGACGCAAGTAGCTAGAAAGCTGTGAATGTAGAAATAAATGATTCGAAGTTCTTAATTCGATAAATTATGTTCGGTAACACCTCAAGCTCGACTCCGGCGACGGTCTCGGACGTGGGGGCATTACATTTAGTGGTATCAGAGCAGGTTTAGTCAGTTCTCGGACTACGTGTTGTATGTACGATTTTACTATACATGCCATATGTATAAATTGTGATAGTGTGACGACTTGACCTATTAAATGATTTTTTATAGTAAATGGATCCCGATCCAAGCTGCGGTGATGATGTGAGAGTAATGCACCAGCTCCATTGAAGGCGGTGCCAACCGAAAATCCACCTCCTCTTGTTGGTCAAGGAGGAGGAGAAGGGCTCGGAAGCCTTTCTCCAAATGATGAATGCTTGGTATATTGAGTTCGTTAAATGCGAACCCAAATGCACAACCTCCCCACCTCCCCAATTCCTCAACCTATACCCCGATGCCTCGGGGTGTGGATATGATAAAATTTCACGAGCTGCGGTTGATAGAATTAAGTAAACAAAGGTAGAAGAATTTAGGGCAAATATTGATGGCGATCGAGAAAGCGAGTTACGGCTTGAAAATTCTATCCGGGTATTTGATGAATTATCTTGTACACTGAAGAATGTTTGAAATGTGCTATATCTTTGTTGAGGGATTGACTTATAATTGGTGGAAGACTTTAATTTGATTGGTATCGAAAGAGATGGTAACACAGAATTCTTTCAAGAAGAGTTTGAAAGAAATATATTAGTGAAAGATTTATTGATCGAGAGGCGTAAAGAATTTCTTGAGTGAAGCAAGGTAATATAATGATCCTGAGAATATGAAAGAGAGTTTGTTCAATTGAGTAAGTATGCGGAGAATATGTTCTTACAGAGGCCAAGATGTGTAAACGATTTGAAGACGGGCTCAACGAAGACATCAAGGTATTTGTTGGGATCCTTGAACTAAAGGAAATGGTGGTACTTGTCAATCGAGCTTGCAAGGTGAAGAACTACTTAAGGAAAAGAAAAGGTAGAATCGAGACACAAATTGGAAGAAAAGACCAATGAGTAATGCACCCTCACAACAACCCGGAAAGTCAAGAAATATGAATCCTCGTTCCCAAGTTTCAATTTGGGCAATCATATAGAATTCTAAGAAGCAAAATGTGGGTCCTAAGTCCCAGACTACTTGACGGCCGATTATAGGGAACTCGAGATTTGTTAAACCGAGAAATTATAGCGGTGTGGTAGAAATCATTATGGTCGTCTTGAGCAAATGAATGTTTTCGATGTGGTTCTTGGATATTTTATTAGAGACGCCCGAGAGAGGCGAGAAAGAAAATTTCAGTATACAAAAGCAAGTGGTGCGGATTAGAGGGAAGGTATCAAAGAAAAGTGGGAATGAAGCAAGCAATAAGAATGTAGCAAGGTATCCAAGAACTGCTGCATCTCTTGCTACATTCTTACCGCTTGCTTCATTCGACTTTTCTTGGATACCTTCCTCGAATCCGCACCACTTGCTTTTGTATATCGAAATTTTCTTTCTCAGCTCTCTCAAGCGCCTCTAATAAAATATCCGAGAACCACATCGAAAACATTCATTTGCTCAAGACGACCATAATGATTTCTACACACACCGGCACTCGTGTTTAACAAATCTCGAGTTCCCTACACTGGCTGCCGAAGTAGTCTGGGACTTAGGACCCACATTTTGCTTCTTAGAATTCCCATATGATTGCCTAGCTGAAACTTGGGAACGAGGATTCATATTTCTTGACTTTCCGGGTTGTTGTGAGGGTGCATTACTCATTGGTCTTTTCTTTCAATTTCGTGTCTCAGATTTTACCTTTCTCTTTTCATTAAGTAGTTCTTCAGCCTTGCAAGCTCGATTGACAAGTACCACAATTTCTTTTAGTTCAAGGATCCCAACAAATACCTTGATGTCTTCGTTGAGCCCGTCTTCAAATCGCCTAAGACATCTTGGCTCTCAGAGGAACATATTCTCCGCATACTTACTCAATTGAACAAACTCTCTTTCATATTCTCGTGGATCGCTATATTACCTTGCTTCATTTCAAGAAACTCTTTACTTTTCTCGATCAATAAATCTTTCACTAATATATTTCTTTCAAACTCTTCTTGAAAGAATTCCTGTGTTACCATCTCTTTCTATACAATCAAATCAAAGTCTTCCACCAATTATAAGTGAATCCTCAACAAAGATATAGCACATTTCAAACATTCTTCAGTGTACAAGATAATTCATCAAATACCTTGATAGAATTTTCGCCGTAACTCGCTTTCTAAGATCGTTATCAATATTTGCCCTAAATTCTTCTACCCTTGTTTACAAATTCTATCAACCGAATTCGTGAAATTTTATCATATCCACACCCTGAGGCATCGGGGGTATAGGTTGAGGAATTGGGGGAGGTGGGGGAGGTTGTGCATTTGGGTTCGTATGAACGAACTCAGTATACCAAGCATTCATCATTTGGAGAAAGGCTTCCCGAGCCCCTTCTCCTCCTCCTTGACCAACAGTAGGAAGTGGATTTTCAGTTGGCACCGCCCCTTCAGTCGGAGCTGGTGCATTACTCTCTACATCATCAGCTGTAGTTAGATCGGGATCCATTTACTATAAAAAAATCATTTAATAGGTCAGAAGTCGTCACACTATCACAATTTATACATATGGCATGTATAGCAAAATCCGTACATACAACACGTAGTCTGAGAACCGACTAAACCTGCTCTGATACCACTAAATGTAACTCCCCCACGCCTGAGACCGTCGCCGGATTCGAGCTTGAGGTGTTACTAAACATAATTTATCGAATTAAGAACTTCGAATCGTTTATTTCTACATTCACAGCTTTCTAGCTACTTGCGTCACTGTTACAAGAAAAATTATATCTCTAGTTACAAAACTTGAAATCAAGATCCGTAAATTTTCCTTAAATCTAGACTCATATATCTATTTTCTAGAATTTTTGGTTGGGCCAATTAATACAGTTTATTAGTTCAAGTTACCCCTTTTTCAGGATGTGACTGGACTGACCTCTGTTTACTACGAACCATATTTCTCTCTGTGAAAAGTATATGACTATTCTATTTATTTATTCCGAAACTAGACTCAATAAGGATTCCAGGAATATAAAATACACCACCTAATTATTTTTGTACAATTTATGGTAAATTTCTAAAGTTGGATAGGGGATCCAGAAATCACTCTGGCCCTGTTTTACTAAAATTCAAATATCTTATAACATATAATTCCTTTACTTGTTTCATTTGTTTTATATGAAACTAGACATACTAGGCTTCAATGTCATATTTAATCCATCACCAAATTCAATTTATATGATTTTTAGTAAATTTTCAAACTCATGTCGTTGTTGTTGTAATATTCTGCTTATGGCAAATTTCATCTTTTCATGAGTTTTATGATCTAGATAACATATTAAACTTCCATGACATCAAACATGATCTAACTTAGCATTTTCCATGACTTATCATTATTAAGCATTTTCTCAACCAAATCATGGCCATATCACAAAATTATTTACACAAAATAGGTGTATTGCTATACATGCCATACTTAAGTTTTACAAGCCATTTACCAAAAGAGTCCTTCAATAGTGTGATCGAACCTTCGACCGTCCCAATTCCTAAGCCGGCTTGTTCAAAACTACAGTGAATGAAAAGGAGGAGTAAGCATAAATGCGTAGTAAGTCATATGCAAATAACAAGTAACATAACAATACAATTATACCAAACAACCTTAGCATGGTATCACCAAAACATATATCACATTTCTAAACATCATT
Organism: Gossypium arboreum; assembly: GCF_025698485.1. NCBI lineage: Eukaryota > Viridiplantae > Streptophyta > Magnoliopsida > Malvales > Malvaceae > Gossypium > Gossypium arboreum. The sequence goes on along the minus strand of NC_069070.1, from coordinate 121,519,251 downwards.
AATCATCTTACCACCTTATCGTTGTTGTATCTATTTTCAACCCAAGGTTAAGTACATACCGTCCAAAGTGTCCATTTCACAATACTTACCAATACGCCACCTGCATCTTAAGTGTTCTTCCATTTCACTAGAAATTTTACCCGTTGAACACATCGAATATAACTCTGATACATGGATAATTTGCACATAAGTGCCACATTTGTAGCCAAGCTACCATGTAACCCGCCCATAAGTGAACTCGGACTCAACTCAACGAGCTTGGGCGTCAGATCCATAAGTGAACTCGGACTCAACTCAATGAGTTCGATGCCTAGTTACATCTCACTAACTCTGACTCAACTCAACGAGTTCTGACATTTCACATCCATAAGTGAACCTGACTCAACTCAACGAGTTCTGATGTTCAACCATCCTAGTGACATGTCACTTGTATCCTAATCTATTCCTAAGGTTCAAACGGATTTTCCTCAACACATCTCCTTGCCATCTTCCGTAAAATACCGAAACCAATACTCTAGAGCACTTTATATTTAACAAATAATACACTTAATTTGCATTTTATTCAAAATAACCACAAAGCATATATTTCATGATAAAATCAGCATATCATATATTTAACATCAATAACTTAAAAATAACAATTATGCTACCTTATTTACACATGAACTTACCATGTACAAAATTTTTAACAATCGAGCCTATTCCTCAGAACTTTGTTTTTCCTCGATCACGACTTGAATCTCGTTTCTCTTGATCTATAATACCAAATTAATCTTATTTAATACATACATTCATTAAAACAGTCCTTAATACGAACTTTGGAAAAATTACCATTTTACCCCTAAACTTTTGCATAATTACACTTTTGCCCCTAGGCTCAGGAATTAAACTTCATCCCTTATTATTATGTTTTATGACATTTTGATCATTTTTCCCTTCTATGGCAACATCAAATTCTCACTCTAACATGTATTTATGACTACTAAATATTTTTACCGATTAAGCCTTTTTACTCGTTTTTACTCAAAATCGAGTAGCACAAGTTGTCTAACAAAATTTTAAAACTCATATTCTATCATAAAATGCCAAAATACACAAATTTCACCTATGGGTATTTTTCCAAATATGAACCATAGGTTGAATTATTGTTAACATAAGCTAAATCGAGCTACCGGGATTTCAAAAACATAAAAATCATTAAAAACAGGGCTTGAAATCACTTACTATGAAGTTTGAAAGTTGAAGAAACCCCAGCTATGGAGGAGAGCAAAAATCGGCAGAACAGTACGGAGAAGATGATCATTTTGGGTTATTTTTCCTATTTTTATTTCATTTAATATCCAAATGACCAAAATGCCCTTACTACTAAACTTTCCAAAAATTCCTTCCATGTCCTAATTTTGTCCATGAACTTAAAATTGGTCAAATTACCATTTAAGACTTCCTAATTAATATTTCAAAGCAATTTCATACTAAAAACTTCTAGAATGCAAGTTTTGCAACTTATTCGATTTAGTCCCTAACTTTAAATTAAACTCGTTATGCCAAAAATTTCTTCACGAAATTTTCACATAATTATGCAATCATATCATAAACCTCAAAATAATTATAAAATAATTATTTCTATCTCGGATTTGTGGTCACGAAACCACTATTCCGATTAGGCCTTAATTTGGAATATTACAGTGCATGCCGTTTGTTCCTTCAAAACAACAAATTGCTGACATACTCACCAAAAGACTCTCTAAGACAAACTTTGATTTTCTTGTAAGCAAGTTGGGCATGATTGATATATATGCACCAACTTGAGGGAGGGTGTTTAAATATGTATATATTTTAAATTTATTTAGGTAGATAAGTTTTATTCATATTTTAGGAATATTTTTATTTTATGTTTTAGTAGTTTATTAGAATAAGGGAACTATTTTCTTTTATATTTTAGTAGTTTATTAGAATAAGGGAACTATTTTACCAATTAGGATTAAGAAAGCTCTCTTGAAAACTTTCAAATACATGCATATATGTACACTTACATGCACTTATGTATATATTATAAAAGAATATGCCCTTTTTTGACCTGGTTAGCATTGATATGTATTGATTATGCTTATAATCTTTTTCTTAAGGAAATAATCCTTCACCCCTGTGGGACAAATTGGTGTTCAACAAAATAAAGGCCAAACTCGGAGGACGAGTTCGTTTCTTTTCTTCAGGTGCTTCACCCTTGTCTCCTGACATCCTAGACTTCTTGAAGATGTATGTTTTTCCTTTAAACATGTTGAATGCTTATTGAGAAATTGGCAGTATCTCCTAGCCCTCTTCTCAATGTTTCTGTTATGAATCTATAGCTGCTTTGGTGGTCGAGTATTGGAAGGATATGGAATGACCGAGTCTTCATGTGTTATAAGCATGATGGATGAGGGTGACAATCTTTCTGGCCATGTTGGCTCTCCTAATCCGGCTTGTGGTGAGTTATTATAAGAGGGCTTTAATCTAGCTTACTATAATATAATGATGCTAGGCCTATTGTTTTGGCTTTCACTCGAGATGTTTTCTTCTAAGATTTTGCAATGAATTCATAAATTCGTCTTCCTATTTCAGAAATAAAGCTTGTGGATGTCCCAGAAATGAACTACACATCTGATGATGAGCCGCATCCTCGTGGAGAAATCTGTGTTAGGGGTCCAATAATTTTTCAAGGATATTACAAAGATGAAGCGCATACGTATGCTCCTTAGATGTGACCCCTCTCTTCTTTAAACTTTCATATACTGATATTCGATGTGTTTAAAATGTAAAAATTCGACAGGAAAGAGGTACTTGATGAAGACGGATGGCTTCATACGGGAGATATAGGACTATGGTTACCTGGAGGTCGTCTTAAGATTATTGATAGGTAAGGTCAAACATCATACATGTTTCTATCCTTGTTTTACCATTTTTTCCCATGTTTCCTCTCTCACTTTCTTTGGTACTTTGATGCTGTATTTGAATAACTGCTACCCGAATCAGCTTATCAGTCAGTGTGTGCCTGTTCCCGGAACATTTGTATTGCTAGCTCTTTATTTGAAATTGTTTATTGGTACAGGAAGAAGAACATTTTTAAGCTGGCTCAGGGAGAGTACATATCTCCAGAAAAAATCGAAAATGTATACGCTAAATGCAGATTTATTTCCCAGTGTTTTATTTACGGTAAGAGTGAGACAAAAAGATGTTCAATAAGTTCCTGCTTTCATTTCTCTTCTCTGTTGACGCTCCAATTGTTTTGCTTGGTAGGTGACAGCCTGAATTCTTCATTGGTAGCTATTGTCTCAGTGGACCAAGATGTTTTGAAAACATGGGCTGCAACTGAAGGCATTAAGGTGATCTATCTACCGCTGTTTTACATTGCCGGAAAATCACGGATACTGTTTGTTAGGCCAAATTTCCTGTTGTCCTTGGTTTTATTTATGCTTTCTTCTTCCAGTTCTTGTACTGTGGTTAATAACTATCACGTTTAATTGTTTGCTAATGTTATCTGGCAATGATTGCATGCAGTACAAGGATTTAGAACAACTGTGCAATGACCGAACAGCAAGGGCTGCTGTCCTGTCCGATATGGATGCCATTGGAAGAGAAGCTCAGGCAATGCTTCTTGATTAACTAACTTTTTTCCCCAGTTATTTAAATTGCACCATTTCCTTCTTCACTGGGCCTTAATCTTTTGATTCATCAACTTTGGAACAGCTTAGAGGCTTCGAATTTGCAAAAGCTGTGACTTTAGAACTTGAACCATTCACTATGGAAAACGGACTGCTTACTCCGACTTCAAAGGCAAGTCTCTATATTTTCCATCAACCTCGTAGCCAAAAAAAAGCCTAAAACCGGCATGATAAGCTCATTTTCTTTTTCCTATTTGTGGTCAGATTAAGAGACATCAAGCAAAGGAATACTTCGCCAAAGCAATTTCGAACTTGTATGCGAAGCTCACTACATCAGATACCTCTACTTAGATGTAGTTGTGAAGCCAATGCAATAAAAATGCAGACAGTGAAAGACAAAAAAGATCTCCAGATTTTGCCAAGGCTACCAACATTTCTCAAGTATGTTTTAATCCCATACCTGGAAAAATAAAATGGTTGATTTTTTTTTCCTTCAACTTTTCCCCCCTTCATACTGAGCATCACTTACTTCACCTACATAGCTACTTTAAATGTTATTATTTTCTTGCCTCATAAACAGATTTACAGTTAATATGGAATTGAACTTTATGGGGTTCATGGGGGTCCTGACACCTCTGTTCACTATGACTGATATAAAATAAAATATAAGTATAAAATAACACAAATACATATGAATATATGAATCTAATTCATAATTTGTATAAGGAAAATAAGATAGATATCAACATTTAATTCATTCTCATTATTCAGGAGTTTCAAGGTTTCGAAGCACATGACAATAATAGATAAATTTCACCTTCAAGAACTAGCGTAATTCGCCATGCAAGTGTAGCACAAACTCGCCATTAAAGGATAATGAGTTTGTGTCTTATAACAATAAATTTGTATATATATACAAAAAAAAAAAAAAAACAGAACTGAGAGTGAAATGTAAGTAATAGAGAAGAAAATGGGTTGATTTACAGGTTTAGAATTGTAAAAGCCAACCATCCAAAAGTTCTATATATGCTAAATTTTACCTGTGTTGGTGAAAAATAAATAATTAAAGAGAAAATAGTTATTTAAATTAGTGGATACAATTTCATCGAGTTAATATTTTTATTTTATGGAGGAATACTTTTCCCATAATCAAGAGGAGTGCATCAAATGTGCTTGAAAGTTACTTATCATAGTCCCTGTTGGTTCTTCTACTTCCATACCGAGATGGGGCATTTTAAGAGGCTAAATTTTAAGAAGAATAAAATTATGGAAATTATATGTACATGTGTACAGAGTTTTGTATTTTTACCCAATCATCTACTATTTATTACTATCTCTATAGCTGGTGCCACAGTTCCCTCTAGTTCTCCTTATTTTATGTTTTTGCAAAAATTTTATTCTTTTTAGTCCGTTTGTCATTGTCATCCCTTTTTTCTTTTTGGTTGATTAAAGAGGGGCATCTGTATATACAATTTTACACTGGTTTATATAATAATATACAGATGTATTATATATGTTACACAGAGTAGGTGAGTAATATAGTCTATAGTGTCATGTCTTGAGTTATGGTTTACAAAACAAAGGACATATGTACATACGATTTTATAACGGTGCGTACAATAATACAGATATGTTGTACCTTATGTTACATTCAGTAGGTGGCAAATATTACTCATAATGTTATCTCGTGCCTGCCTTAGTTCTTTGTTAGCATGCATGCTCCTTAACCACCTGCAGTCAGACATGCTTGTTGATGAGCCTGTTCAGATACCTGATGGGCTAACGAGACTTGCTTCGATATCTACATTGCGCTCTATATATGTTCCGTTTTCTATTTGTGTATACTACTGGAGTTAGAAGCACTGCAGATTGGACTAGAACTGAATTGTTCCGTAGATCAGTATAAACATATTTGCTACAGTTCCCATGCTGTCTGCCATGGTGCAAGTGATATGTGCTAAGTCGTTGAAGACATTGCTGTTTCGTTTCTTGCTCCCGTGGCTGGTAACTTGGTATGTAATTGTTTATGTTACGCTCAAAATCTAATAAAACGATGATTACTGTCGTGTGGCTTCTATTTTGTAGGCTCAGGAACTCAATGTGGGCTTCGATTTAAGGCCCCATCATATTGCTGCAGGAGTTGCTTATCTTGCAAGCCAAGTTTTTGAATTTCGATATTGCTTCTTACTTTTTAGACTCCGCTTGTGGAGTTTAAAAATTATATCGACTGTTTATTGAACAATTTTCCCCGTAATAAATCATTGTTTGATGCATGCAGATGTTTCCCAGCAGTTGATGGAGCTGTTCTAAAAGGATAATACGGTATATCTAAGTTTCAGATTTATTGTTCACTTAGGGTTCTTAGTGATATATATATACATATGTCTGTGTGTGTGCATTCTGATGAAGAAAGTTTATGTAGGCTGATAGAGAACCAAGAAAGCTAATACTAGTATGGGAAGTAGTGGTTAAAAGGATTTATATAAACATATACCAGGGTAGAATATGCTCCAAGTTCCTATACTTTTCAAGTTTAAAAATGAAAGTCTAATTGTTAACACCTTTAAATTTCTTCTATTAAATTCAAGTTCATTAATTATTTCTTCTTTTAAATTCAAGTTCATTTCGTAATTTTTTTTGGTTATATGATATATCAAGTGAGTATTATTTTTAAATTTTAAAAATGTTATGCCATAAAATTAATAATGTTTACAATTGGACTTAAAATCTGAAAAGTAAGACTAATTCCTAAATATATAAGTATAAATAGAATGATTAAATTTTAAATGTAGGAAAGAAAATTATTTTATCCATCTTTGTCTCTTCTAGTTGTGTCTTATATGAAAGTGATGATACATCCAAGTCCAACTACTTTATATGCAATGAAATATCAATATCAATATTTAATTGAAACTCCTCAATTTTTTATTACTTAATTTGTACTTTAGCTTTGAATATCTCACTTACATTTAATGTTAATACAATACACTAAATAGTGTCAAATTTCGAGATATTAATTAATGATTATTAAATATTCATTCATATGAGATTTAGTTTATGTATTTAAAATTTAAAACTTATTATTTTTATTTGAAATTTTTAATCAATTGATTGTTGATAAATTATGATGTAAAATTTAGTGCAGCAGGAAGTTTCGCTCTTCATGTGGTTGTTGCTGTAAGGTGCCACATTAAGTTAATCTCTTCCAGGCTTGATATTTTCAACGGTTGTTTCCAAAATTAAAACCTTCTTTGATAATATTTCTCCATTTCTTGTTTGGATTGAGTAACTTGCAATGTTTAATACCAAAGGATCTAAGGAGTAAAAGAGTGGCTCTTAGGATAAGAACGTGCACAAAAGACTTGTTATCTGTTCTGAAGCTATGTACAGTTGTCAGTTGAAATCCGTTAGGGTCTTGGGCCATGGCAGCTCCTCCCATAAGATTATTTTGTCTGTTATCTGTAATGTAGAGAGAGAGTAGCCATTAAGAATCGGTGGTAGTGATTGCCAGAGAAGAGGATACATTTCTTTGTTTAGGAGCAGGCAGAGAATTGCTTGAGAATTGATTTGAGTCATTTCTGAAAAAATTTTGATAGCTTCCAGGGGGGTTGGTTGGAGTTTCTTAAAATGTGGTTGTTTCTTGGTTTCCAAATGATCCAAAGGGTGCAGGACATGGCAGTGTATATACTTCTTGAGGATTTTGCTTGGATATCATTTTCTTGAAGCCAATGGAGAATCCATCTTGAAATGGGGATGTCGTCTAAGGAATCAAATCAAAAGGTCAGGGGGATCCAAATCAAGCTGCTCTCACGAAAGAACAATTGAAGAAGCGATGATCCAGAGTTTCTCTATCAGCTTTGCAAAGGGGGCAAAGAGAATCATTTATCCATAGTCTCCTCGCAAGTAAATGTTTAGTAGGTAGGTTAGTTTTGCAAGTTTTCTAGAGGAAGATGGTGATCTTAATCTGATGTGGGTTGTGAGAAGTGACTTCACGATTACTTTTGTATATTTGTGAATAATCACTTTTGACCGAAAAAAGATCTTTAAAGTCATCCTTCCAAACGATTTTATTGTGTCCACCTTGGAATGGTGTAGTTTTGTTGATTAGGTCAATAGCTCTATCAGGGTCAAAGAGGCCCAAGGCATTGGATTGATCAACGGTGAATTTGTGGGGAAGAATGAAGGAATTTGCTTGAGGGTCTGTTTCTTGATGTGCAAGAACAACCATGTCAATCAGAGGTTTAAGTGGATTAGACGAGATCCAACTATTAGGACCATTCCAGAGTTGGATATCCTTACCCTTATTACAGATGTTTCTATCGACGAGAATGCTTTTCGACACCCAAGAGTAAAGACTAGTTCAAAAAGGGATCTGCTATAATATCTTGGGGTGAGAACTTTAGTCAGAAGGGGCATTGGTTGTTAGTGAGGATACGCGAGGCAACCTTAGAAAGGAGGGCTTCATTAAAGAGATTCATTTACAGATGCCAAGTTCACCTTGGGAGATGGAATCACATAGAGTGTCCCAATTACAAGTGTGAAGTTTTCTAGATCCTGAATCATGTCCCCACCAGAAGGTTCTAAATCTTTTGTCCATTTCTTCACATATAGCAAGGGGACATGATCCTTTGTCACTAATCTCTTTGGGCATTCTCATTAACAATCATTTTTATTTTAGTTATTAATTTTATTAAGTTTTCATTTGGGTTATCCATCACTAATTCAATATTATTGTACCATTATTTTAATAAGTTTCATTTTAGTTACCAGTCATTAATTCAAGGTTATTATACACTCATTTTAGTGATAACTTATTTTATCTTTTTCAATATTAATTTTTTTAGAGTTAATTTTATTCTTTTGAAGTATTTTATAGAAAATTTCATAGGTTGGGAAAAACTTGCAGTTTTATAGGAAAAATCATTTTATCCTTTTAATTTCTTTTATTTTTAGAATTAATTTTAGTTGTTCCAATAAAAGGGCAAATATGGGATTTTGCAAAGAACTATTTAGTTTTTTTATAGGAAAAATCAATTTATTTTTTATTTTTTCTTTTTAAAATTAATTTTAGCTTTTTCCCAATAAAAGGAAAACCCTAGGGTTTTACAGAAAAAAATACTTAAAAGTTTTTATAGGAAATATCATTTCATCTTTTAATTTCCTTTATTTTTTGAATTAATTTTAGTTTTTTCAAGTAAAAAGTAAAAAAGAAAAAAAAAACAAGGGTTTCTTATGAAAAACTAAAGAGGTTTTTGTACAAAGAATTGAATTGCAGGAAAAAACTTAAATTTCATTTTCATAACTAAATAATTAATTTCTTATAAAAAATTAGGTTTTTTAAAAAATAAAATTATTTTTGAAAAATAAAATAAATAATTAAAGTTGTTATTAAAATGAAAGTACAATTATGTTAAATTAATGACTTATTAAACTTAATTTTTATCCCAACCAAATATTTTTAAAAAGTCAAAAAGGTAAATTTGAAAAAGTTGATAAAGACATCAGACCTAAGTTATTACAGTTATGTCGAAAAAGTGAAAGATTTTCTACAAAAGTTATTGATTTGGTTGAAAAGTTAATTTTAAAAAAAAATTTTGGTGATTAAATATATAAATATTTTTACTAATTTTAAAATAACAAAACAAAACAAATCATTTTTAATTTTAAAATAACAAAACAAAACAAATCATTTTTCAAGCTACGCTACCTATCACCTTATTTAATTTTTTTAAGATAACAAAATAATAGACTTGCCTGTGGATAAAAAAGAAACCGGTCAATTTTCGGATAAAGATTTTTTAGCTCAGGCCGACTCAACAAAATTAATAAAAGATAAAAAATCTGTTATTTTTTATTATTTTTCATTATTTTGTTACAATTTTATTATTAAATTACAAATAATTTAATATTATTTAAGTATAAATATTTTTAATTTATTTTTAATTTGTTGGGAACTATTTATTTTAATATTTTTAGTATTTTTATGTATAATATTTTTAAAATTTTTATATAAAAAAGTAATCGAGACGAGTTAGGTCGAGTCAGGTTTTAACATTTTAACTAAGTCGGGCTTGGAAAAATTTTGGCTCATATTTGAGTTAGGCCGAATCTAGTAAATGGGTCTAAAATTTTGGCAAGGCCGACCTAAATATTATCCGATCCATGAACAGATCTACAAAACAAATGGAAATAACAAATAAAACAAAATAAATCTAAACTTAAAAAGAATTTAAACATTAATAATATTTATTATTTTTGAGGGTTAATAATATTATTTATTTTATTATTATGATAAGAATGCAAAGGTCATAATAATTGTATTTAGAATTTCCGTTATCCAAAATTAATTATTTTATTATGAAGTCCTTTTCAAGTTATATCTAGAAAGTTTTAACAATGTTGAATAAAAGAGAGAATTTTGAATATTATTCTCAATTTTTTGTTTTTTAATTAAAAAAATCTAAGATTATATTTTCTTTAAAGGTGGATGTTCAATGTAAATATTTTAATTTAAAAATGTTTAATAATTATACTAAAATTTATGTCTGAAAAAGGTAAATTACAGCTAAAAACATGGCTTAACTCATGCTGATGGAAGATGGGAAATAAAGACAATAATAGCGGCGGCACACCAAATTAACCTATAACTTAATTTCTAAATTGTCCTTCAAATTTTAAAATATTCTAATTTAGTCCTTCAAGTATAAATATCATATCGATCTGATCCTTAGCTTAGACATTAAAGGCCCACTCAAATTTAACTTGAAATATATTTTAAACAAGTAAATTAAATTATTGTTAAGGTGGATCGAGGCTCGACTCTTAAAAATTTCCAGGCTTGAGTTTAACCGCCTAAGCTCACTTAAACAATATAAGACGATGGGCTCATGAACATATACCTAGTACCTCAAGTTTAAGGTGTTAATAATCTTTCGTAAATTTTATTGACACTATCTATTTTTTAAATGTCAAATCTAAGTTGATCATATGATAATAGAAAAATGTTTAAAATTTTATTCACAAGTTTTGAATATGTTCCATATCAAACCCAAATCGGTATTTATAGCTTAAATTAATGATTAAGCTTATGAAAGGGTCTAATTGATATAATATTAATATTTTAAGGATTTATTTAGAATATACCTAATATTTTTTAAATAATAATACATAAAAGGACAAAATCAAAAAAGCCGCTCATCTTTTAGATAAACAGACAGTCAAATAAGAGGAAAAAAAAAAAAAAGAAGGAAAGGATTCACGTTAGTTGTCTCATGGATTCCAGCTCAGCTAAACGTCGACTTAACGCCATTCACGGTCACCTTGTCCCCGTCGTATGCGGAGGCGACGGTTCTCATTCGGGCCTCCGTGCTAACCCAACCGCCGGCGAGTTCCTCTGTGGTAAGTATACTATAAATATGTATGGTAGGGAAGAACAATATTAATAGAATCTTGGTTGACCTCTTTTTTTTTTGTTTTTTTTTAAGTTTATTGTTTTATTTTTCTTTCAGTTAAGTAAATGGTTGTTAGCTGAAAACTGAATATATATACTTTTTTTGCTCCGTGCTTTTGGGTTTTGATACTTTGATTCGTTGTTCTTTAGATATTCATTTAATAAAGTTTTTGATTACTGGATTCGTTTTTTTAAAAAAATGGGTACTTTTTTTTATCTGGGAATTATTTATGGGAAGTATAAAGTTGATTTGTTTAAGTGAGATTTCTTCATCATATATATGATTGTTAATTGACCATGATTGAAACGGCTTTGACAAGGAGAGGGATTTTAGGATTTTGCAGTTTTGATGGTTTTTCTATTGTCGTTTTCCATCAACATGGTTGGTTTGCTGGCATTTGAAGTGATGGGAAAGTTCTTTATGGCATGAAGCACTTTTCGCTCGAATTTATTTTGTGCCAGTGATGTTAGGTAGAATAATTTATGAGGAAAAACATAATGCCTATTGGGAGGAAAATATGTAACATATTGGTAAAGGGAAAGATGCTGCCAAACTTTAATGTACGTTAGATATTTGAATAAGGAAGCTTATGGTTCTGGTTTGTCCTATGGGAGCTGGAAACATGTTATCCATAGAATTGAGAGGGGACACACACACATATATATATAAACATAAGCTGGTCACCGAAAAACAACCTACAGTTTCAAGATCTTCCACAGAAGCTGAATATAGAGTTGTTGCTGCTGCCTCTGAGACATTTTAGGTAGTAAACTTACTAAAAGAACTTTAGGTACAGCTTTCTAAAACTCCAAAGATCTTCTATGACAACCTTGGCACTTCTTTCGTTGTAACCACCCTGCTGCAGTCTCCACAGCAAAATAAAGCATCTTGAAGTTGATTTTCACTTTGTCTGAGTCTTTGAGAACATATTGAGCAAAAAAAATCTAGATGTTTCTCATATTCATGTTGCCAATCAGCTTGCTAACACACTCCCTAAGGCCTTTCCAAAGCATTCTCACAACATCTATCCAAGTTAGGTGTTGTTCCTCAACCCCAAAGTTGAGGGGGGTGTAGGGATCCTTCAAGAATCTCCAAGACCAAGTCATTTTCTGTTTAGATAATGGATTTCTTATTTTGATTTTTTCTGGTCTTTACGTATTTTAAATCTCTGTTTCCCTAGTCTTTATTTATTTTGAATAAAGTCTCCTATTTCTTAGGAGCTTCAGCAGCCCTTTTGGTTTGCTCCTCATGTATAAATAGAGGTGAAAATGAATGAGATATCACGGCTTCTCGGCACACATTTTGCTAACCTCTTGCATGAGATGCTAGTGATGAATCTCGCTCATTTTAGCTGGTATGATTGTGAGTTATAAGGGAGGTCAATTGGATTCTTTTTTATATGTCAATTAAAAGAACTTGTTTGCAGTTGAATCTTCACTAAACTACTGCTAAATGTTGAAGGAATGATTTGTGTTTGAATTTGAAGTGATGGTTCAATATGTGTCCATCTATTTTGGGACAGAGGAAGAGATGTTAGCAGCTTATATCCAATTTATCCATTGTACTAAATAATATGCATTTAGTTTTTATTAATTCATCTGTTTTTATCTGACAACTATGGGTATTGATTTTTGAGCAGAGCAGGGTTATAGTGTTGTGCTGCCAGAGAAACTGAAGACAGGAAAATGGAATGTATACAGGTAAAAACTCTACCACTATACTCTTTTTTTGCTCTGCATTGCTCCTTCTCTATTCAGTTGTTGTCAAGATTTATTTTAGTTTTGTGCCTTACTGCAGATCTGCTCGCTCTCCGTTTAAGCTTGTGACTAGATTTCCTGATCATCCTGATATTGGTACATTGCATGATAATTTTGTGTAAGCATCCTCATTTTCGTGGCAGAACCAAGTTTGAATTTGATAGTCTGTGGTTGTGTTGCCATGCATAGATGCTTTATCATTCATTTCATATTCATGTACTTTGGATATTTTCTTCACTTCTATTTGTTTCTTCTTTCTTTTCTCTTTTTAATTCGTTTTTAGACATGCGGTTGATACCTTCCGAGATTACAAATATCTTGGTACAAGAATTCAAGCGGATGGTACAGTTGGAGAGTAAGTTTACTATTGTCAGATGAGGTTCAAAGTGACGGTTGTTAAAGTTCATTTGTTGACTTTGATTTTTTTATTTCTATTCATGAAGGTACAAGTGGATGACATATGGAGAAGCTGGAACTGCTCGGGCGGCCATAGGTTCTGGCTTAATATATCATGGAATACCAAAGGTGAGGATTTCAGCAATAATTATATGTTTAATATTTAGGTCCTTCAGAACTTTTTATCTGCAGTAACTACATGGCCCCGAGACCATATGTGCATCAGCCATCATGTTACATACCTTATTTAAGTTAATAGATTGATCCTCATCTAGCATGTGGTTCTACTACTTTTATCATGCCAGGGCTCTTGTATTGGATTATATTTCATCAATAGACCAGAGTGGCTCATTGTTGATCAGGCTTGCTCTGCGTATTCCCTTGTGTCAGTTCCTTTATATGACACACTAGGTTTGCCACTGGCCAAATGCTCTCTATTTTAAATGGATGTTTGTCCATTTTGGCCTATTTAAGATGCCAAGTAGAAAATTTTATTTCTTTGCAGGTCCAGATGCTGTCAAGTACATTGTTAATCATGCAGATGTGAAAGCTATATTTTGTGTGCCTCAAACATTGAATTCTGTAAGTTTAATTTGTACTCCTTTTCAGGCAATACATAAGTAGAAGATGTTATTGGTGAGATCACTCTCAGTTTCTAATAGCTTTCTTAACATGTTATTAGATTGTGGTTGTCAACTTGTCATGGTTATGGTGAGAGATTTGTAATTTAACTTGAAGTGTTTATTTTTACCATACTGATATGTAACAAAAACTCCCCTTTTCTACATCCCCTCAACTAGCTCTTTGGACTTATTCTCTTTTCCTCTATGTTCTATTGACTTTTACGCTAGGTAAAATATCACTAAGATGAGTGACAGAAATTGCTAATATTTTGTATGGAATCTCAAATTTTAATTGTATTTTGTTTCATTGACTAATTAATTTTACACTTGGGCACCTTTTTTTTTGTTGTCTAGTTCATATTATTTTGAGGAATTTGGATTTGTTTCACAAGATTTATTCAGCTGCCTGCTTGGAATTGCAGTTGCTAAACTTTTTATCTGAGATTCCATCCGTACATTTGGTTGTGGTATGTTTTCTTACCAAATCTTTTAAAACCTTTGTACTGAATCTTTGAATATGAGAAAAAGTGTACATAAACTGATTTGTCGTTTCCTCAAGAGTATAATTATTTGCTTCTCTTGCTGTAGGTGGTTGGAGGGAAGGAAAATGAAGTGCCTTCATTGCCACCGTCAACTGGACTTCAGATTGTGACCTATGCAAAATTATTAAGTCAGGTAATTGGAAATCCTTTTTGTCAACATCGCAGTAGTTTATAGCGGCATGGTCTTGGTAATGTTAGGACCAATTCATAAGTATGCTTTTATCCTATTAAATCTTTAATAGTTTCATATTTCATATTGTCTAAATGCTTAAATCAAGAGAAAGCATGCATTTAATTTTTCCAAGTTTGGCTTGCTTTTCCTACCTTGTATGTTTTGGTAACTGAAGATCAGGATTTTGCTCAACTGTCATGTGGTATAATTGTTTCTTATTTAATGGGTACTTTAGGGCCACCGTAACCTCCAGCCTTTTTCCCCACCAAAACCAGATGATGTTGCAACCATTTGCTACACTAGTGGTACAACTGGAACACCCAAGGTATAGCTTAGTCCTATGAATTTTAACAGATTTGAATAATCATATTAAGCAAATGAAGGTTCTTTTGTTCTCCTACTTATTCTTCTTAAGTTTTGGTTAGGGAGTTGTGCTGACCCATGGAAACTTGATTGCAAATGCTGCTGGATGCAGCACTGGTACAAAATTTTACCCCTCAGACGTGTAAGATCAATTGGTTTTAAATGAATATAAAGCATAATACATTTTTGTTAGCATTTATGGATGAATTTACTGTTTGGCCTTAACTGCCTTGCTGAAATAGTTGTCCCATGTTCAGGTACATATCATATCTTCCTTTGGCACACATTTATGAACGAGCTTATCAGGTTGCTTTACTGTATTTCGGAGTTGCAGTTGGATTCTACCAGGGGGTATGAGAGTAAACATAAAGCCTTCATCTTATATATCTTTGGTTGGTTCTATGTTTTTCCTCAAACTGTTTTCGGTCCACTTTCTGATTGCATAGTTCAAACTGCTTGGTCAATGAAATCCTATAATTCTTGCTTAACATAAATTCTACAAGCAAAAACTTTATTATCAATTTGTAGATTTTCATCTTTAATTTTGTGAATCCTACTCTTCTTTTCTTGTCATTGGATTTGATCTGCAAATGCTCTTTGGTTTTTACTTTCTCCCGTTTGGAACTTGGACGAAGGTCACTTTCCATGTAAGAGTTAACTAGTCTTAACAGCATCTAGTAAAGCCTTTTTATTCTTTCTTATTGCTGAAGCAACAATATACTGTACATGTGCAAAACTCTCGTGTTCTTGAGATGAAGCTTTAATTTCTAGTTCTTAACATTTGCATGCAGGATAACATGAAATTAATGGATGACCTGGCTGCACTACAACCCACAATATTTTGCAGTGTCCCTAGACTGTATAACAGAATTTACGCCGGGTACTACATTGATTGTTTAGTTGATTGTGACTGATATATTGATTTAATCATTTTATCAAAATCTTCCTTTTGTACCAGTATTATCAATGCTGTGAAGTCTTCTGGTCCTCTGAAGGAGAGACTTTTTAATGCCGCCTACAATTCCAAGAAGCATGCAATAATGAATGGTAAACATCTACATCTCTAGATTTGTGTCTTTTCTTTTTTGTCCCTTGCTGGAGGATTAGCATAGAATGGCCTTTGTCCTATATTATCACTGTAATCTGATTTGTATTGCGTAGCTTCTTGTCTCTCTAATCATAAATTTATGTATTGTGTCTATGGATTTCAGTAATCAAACTACTTACTAATGAACCATAATAAGATCACCATTTTTTAATCGATCAACCTGCAAATATCATTTCACTTATGCATTGATTATGTTTATATAAGTGGTATGTAGCCATTATGGCAGTAAGTGACCCTGAATAAAAGTGTCCTTTAGCATTCAAATTGTACCAATTTCTTTATGGATTTTGTTTAACCAATGTTATGTTTTGACAGTGTAATCGGAATTATTAGTTAATTTTTTTAAGGTTTGTTAACAGTCTGTAAATACTAATATTTAGGGATTAGATTTTATGTTATTTCCTTATTGAACTAATAGTACTTCGTATATATATATTATTGTAAATCAATAGAGAAAAATAACCCTTTTCTTCAAATCTCTTTTCTTAACATGGTATCAGAGGCTAGGATTCTTTCTTTTTTAGTCCAACTTCTTTTCAAGGAAATGTCAAAAGACTAGGGCAAAAGAAGTTCAAGCCTTTGGAAACAATTGCCAAATTCAAGGACTAACTTGGATTAAAAAAAAGACATGGAAATAATTGTCAAATTTAGAGACTAACTTTAAAAAATAATAATTTAAGCCCTAATGTGAAAACATTTACCAAGTTCAAGCCCCAAATAGTGTATTAACGCTTTTCTTAAAGAACATAAGTAACCATGCCAATTGGCATCTGATGTTAGAGGTGCAATTTCTTTTTTCTATTTTTGAAGCTTAGCTATTTAGCGAGTTCCCCCTCACTAAAAGTTTGGCCATTAGGACTCAATGATACATAAACATACGCACACATACACGCACTCATGTATGTGTGTTATTAAAGAATATGCCCTTTTTTCACCTCATAATTGCATTGATATATGTGTTGATTATATGTATAATCTTTTCTTCAGGAAAGAGTCCTTCTCCCCTGTGGGACAAATTGGTGTTCAACAAAATAAAAGCCAAACTCGGAGGACGGATTCGTTTCTTGAGTTCAGGTGCTTCACCCTTGTCTCCTGATGTCCTAGACTTCTTGACGATGTACGTTATTCCATTAAACACGTCGAATGGCTTTTCAAGAAGTCAGTAGTATCTCCTATCCCTCTTGTCATTGTTTCTGTTATGAATCTGCAGTTGCTTTGGTTGTCGAGTCGTGGAAGGTTACGGAATGACCGAGACATCATGTGTTATAAGCAGTATGGAGGAGGGTGACAATCTTTCCGGCCATGTTGGCTCTCCTAATCCATCTTGTGGTGAGTTATTATATATTTATATGAGAGCTTTAATCTAGCATAACATAATACAATGGTTCTGGGCGTATTTCAGAAATAAAGCTTGTGGATGTCCCGGAAATGAACTACACATCTGATGATCAGCCATATCCTCGTGGAGAAATCTGTGTTAGGGGTCCAATTGTTTTCCAAGGATATTACAGGGACGAAGTGCAGACGTATGCTCTTCAGACATGACCTGGCTCTTCTTGAAACTTTCATATATTGGTATTAAATGTGCTTAAAATGTAAAATTTGGACAGGAGAGAGGTACTTGATGAAGACGGATGGCTTCATACTGGAGACATAGGGCTATGGTTATCTGGAGGTCGGCTAAAGATTATCGATAGGTAAGGTCAAAAGCATCGTATATGCCCCTTACAAGAAATGTTTGTATCCTTGTTTTACATTTTGACTTTGCTTGGTATGAAGGATGAAAAAGAAAGAATGAAAATTTTGTTATAGCCACTTGAATCGCTAACTGGAATCATGAATGTCACTTAGAATTGTTTACCATTTCTTTTTTTCATTTGTGTCCTCCTCTCTGTCACTTTCTTTACTTGAAATTGTATATTGGTACAGGAAGAAGAACATTTTTAAGCTGGCTCAGGGAGAGTACATAGCTCCGGAAAAAATAGAAAATGTATATGCTAAATGCAAATTTATTGCACAGTGTTTTATTTACGGTAAGAGTTAGACAACAGTGTTCCATATTTTCTTGCTCTCTTTTCTCTTCTCTATTGACACTTTGATTGTTTTGCTTGGTAGGTGACAGCCTGAATTCTTCATTAGTAGCTATTGTCTCAGTGGACCACGATGTTTTGAAAGCATGGGCCGCATCTGAAGGCATTAAGGTGATCTATCTACTGCTGTTGTCCTTGGCTTTATTTATACTTTGTTCTTTCATTCTTTGCCATATCTGAACTCGAGATGATTGAACCTGAAAAACTTGAATGGCAACTCGGATGATGAACCCAAACTAACCGTTGAAATGATTCAAACTTGAAACAACTTAAATCTGAAACTGATCCGAATTCTGAACTCAAAATTATTCGAAAATTTTAAATATCCAAATTGACTCGACCTTGATTGACACGATTCAAAACCAAACTGACTCGCCCAATTGACTTGTCTATATGTGATTATTAACTATATCATTTAATCACTTTCTAATGTTATCTGGCAATGATTGCATGCAGTACAAAGATTTAGGACAACTATGCAATGACCCAAGAGCAAGGGCTGCTGTCCTGGCTGATATGGATGCTCTCGGAAGAGAAGCTCAGGCAATGTTTCTTGATGAACTCATTATTTTTTTTTTTTTTTGAGATACTTATAATTTTCGTTTCTTCTTCAATTGGCCTTAAATTTTTTGATTAATCAACTTTGGAACAGCTGCGAGGCTTCGAGTTTGCAAAAGCTGTGACCTTAGTGCTTGAACCATTCACAATGGAGAATGGTTTGCTTACTCCGACTTTTAAGGCGAGTGACTATAAATTACATACTATTAAGTCCTTTTTCTCTCTCTATATATATAGACATTGCATGACAGTCTGCAATTCATGAAAAGGCTAATATTCGCACAGTAAATTCTCAATTTTTCCTTATTTGCGGCCAGATTAAGAGACCTCGAGCAAAAGAATACTTCGCAAAAGCGATTTCAAACATGTATGCTGAGCTCGCTTCATCGGATCCTTCTCCTAAGAACTAGTTGTGAAATCAATGCAATAAAAATGCAGACAGTGAAAGCCTAAAAGATATCCAGATTTTTGCCAAGGCTACCAACATTGTCTCAAGTATGTTTTAATCCCATACCTGAAAAATAAAATGGTTGGCTTTTTTTTCTTCAATTTTTTACTGAGCATTAGTTAGTTCACATTAGCAGCTACTTAATTGTTATTATTTTTCTTACCTAATAAACAATTTTACAGTTAATATGGAATAGAACTTTAGCAGGTCCATACCTCTGTTAGCATTTTCTTGCCATGTTTTTATTCTATATTATTAATGAAAAGCTTGAGTTGAATTTGCTGGTGGTAGGCTTCTAAATCCATGGATCCTTATCGTGTTTATGCATTAAGGTTTAAATCCACGTTGTCAATGAGGCATTGAAAATATTGATAAGGACTGAAACCTTGGGATTTTGATGTCCCAGGTTTGACTCACACTCCCGTAAATCATACGTGGATTGTTTCTAAATTTATTCTAGTTTAAATTTCACCATGTGTGTCATCTCCAAAGATTATTTTGGTTTTGTTGAGTTTGTATTAATTTTTCGTATCAAGTTAGTTTTTTTTTTGTTAGTATTTTTTAATAGTATTTTTTGGGTTTAAAAATTGTTGTATCTAGTTATTATCTTATCGATGAGAGAATACATAAAGTTGGTGTACAATTTTATTTTCCGAATTGTAATAAAATACAAAAATTGTTTAAAAGCAAAGGGAATGAGATGATTCTAAAAACTTCTCTCTAGTCCGCTTTAGTCTTCTAATAAGAAGTTAGGCTTACATCAATTTAGTATCAGAGCCTTTGATTTGGATATAGGTGATGAAATTAGCAAAAAATTCAGAAAATGAATTATACTCAACGTGATGGTGAAATTGTAATTTGAGATGCAACAAATTGATCGAAATGTTGATGATGCCTCTGAAGGTTTCGAATAAAAGTGTTAATGAGTCAAATCGAAAAATTAATAAATTTTTATTTTTATCTATGATGTTTTTTAATATGTTTAATTAATTTATAATTTTGTAAATTAATTTAAAAAGTCATTGTTGGTTGCATTTAAAATATAAATTTAAAATCATATTGAAACACATAAAATATGCTAGTATATTTTAATTAATTATCTTTAAATATATATTAATATCGTCTATATGTAAGTTAATTACAATTTTTCTTAAAAATCATATTAATGTCTCAAAAATAACTTAAAAACTAAAATTTATAAGCACACATGTCAAATGAAAATTCACCTCAACATTTCCTTAACCCTTTTTTTTTAATCTCACCCACAACATTGCAAATTTTTTTTTTTAATTAATGGAAACGGTCAATTAACTATCAAATTTTTTTTACTGATGTGGCACGACATATGACATGACACATCATCTTTAATATAGCATTTTATAAAAATAAAAAATTTATAGAAAATCTACTTTATTAGTTTTTTATTTCTTTTTTCTTCTTTTTCTTTCTCATTATACTTTCTTTCCTGTTCTTTCCTTTTCTTTCTTATCTTTTTTACCTCTTTCTTCTTCTTCTTTCTTTTTCTTCTCCACAAAAACCCTAGCGACATTCTTTCAAGCCATGCCATCGTATGCCGTGCTCTGTTTACACGGTCGGCGTTGTTCGTCTGTGCCAACGTCTTCTCTCTCACTTACTCGCTCTCTCTCCTTTCGTTTCTTCTTTTTTTTCTTCTTCCTCTCGATAATTTACACGGTTTTTATCTTTCAGAAGTCAACACGATTTCTTCAAAATTGGACCTTTAATCCCGAACTATTCTCTTTTAGATCTCAGAGCTCCATCGTGTCACAAACTTGAGCTTCACCCTCTAGATCGTCAAGAAAGTGACCGGATCTCCACGAATTAAACTTTGACTGAAAAAAGGTCTTCAAAAGAGGGTCCTTTCTTTTAAAAGAATTGTTTGATTGGTTATTGGCTGATGATGTTTATTGTCGTTTACTAGCTTTAGATGAGATTTGTTAGGGATGGGGATGCTAGTGCTTTATGAGTTGGCGATGGTGATCGATGGAGCAAGAAAGAGATAGGGTTGGCCGAGGTGGTCTCGATTTAGGGTGGTGACAATGGTGGCTTGGTGTAT
Source organism: Gossypium arboreum (assembly GCF_025698485.1). Taxonomy (NCBI): domain Eukaryota; kingdom Viridiplantae; phylum Streptophyta; class Magnoliopsida; order Malvales; family Malvaceae; genus Gossypium; species Gossypium arboreum. The sequence continues at coordinate 121,498,028 of NC_069070.1, read as the reverse complement.
GTTGGTTAGTGCTGGGGTAATGATTGAAGGGTATTGAGATCGAGGAAGAAGGCATGAGTGTAGGGAACGTGTAGTTGAGAGAGGAGGAATTCGAAAGGGGAAAATCTATAAAGAAAATGAACTACGAAATGAAGATTTTTAAATTTTTTTTTTAAAAATTCACAAAATTTTCTTTTTTGCAATTTTGTGAGTGAGATTTAAACCAAAAAAAATTTAATGGTCGAAGTTTAAAAGAACTCAAATGCTGAGGGTGAAATTTTCAATTATGCCTTTTTAAAAACTAATAATCAATATGAATAATTATTTTTATTTGTTATACAAGGGATGAAATTTTTTTTATTTCACAAAAAGGTTGAGATTTATACGACCTCATTATAGTTTTTTATCATATATGTTATTTTTTATCATATATGCTTTTTTAATCTAATATTTAAAATTATCCATAGCCTTCAACTGATAAATCTATAGCCCTCAATCGATAATGGTGCATTTAAATTCATATTTTTCTGCATTAACAATAATGCTCATGCTAATCAAGCTAAGATTCAATTGGCACAAAGAGGTTGAGATTTTAGTATAATGCCTTACATATTTTAAATTTTTAAATACAATTTAATGATATATAATAAAATTTTACTCCTTGTATATATAAGATAATTATTCAATCATTATTATGGCTAAATTAGTTATATATGTCTTTTTTTTCTTTAATTGGGCAAATATGTTATTTTTGAATATTTAGAGAAATAAATTGATTTTGAAAAAAAGTATGAAAATTGCCTCGAATTGAGCGTATTTTCACACATTTTCTCTAAAATTAATTTATTTCCACAAATCTTAAAAAAAACATATATAATTAATTTAGCCCATTATTATACATACACGCAAATTTAATATACTCTAATTTAAAATATCACATTATTAAATTTAAATAAAAAAGTTAACTCAATAAATAATTGTATCTGAAAATTTTAAAAAGTAAATAGACGAAATTTTTGAGAATAAAAATAGTTGAATTAAATTTTAAATATATAAAAGTTATATAGACTTTAAAATCATATTTTAACTTTTAGTTTTGAAGTTTTGAAGGATGAGATTAAATATTAAATTTTCTAAAATATAGAAACTAGTCACACGTTTTTACCTAAAATGTATGAATTCGTAACTTAAAAATAATAGGAAACTTGAAAAGACTAAATTGGTGTTTTATTTAAGGTTAAAATATGCCTAAGTCCTTGTATTCTTCCTTCATTTGAAATTTAAACTTTTATTTTTATTTTTAGCATTTAGTCCTCAAATTTTAAATTTCACAATTCAAGTTCAATTTCAGCACTTTTAAAATTTTCTATTAAATTTATTAATATAGCATTTTAAAATCCTTTTGGTAGCCATATGACAAAAAAATGACGTTATAATTTTGAATTTAGTAGAAGAATTTTGATTGTGTTAACAATTGGACTTACTTTTTAAATTTACAAAAAAAGAAGACTAGAGGGACTAAATTTCATAAATTAAAAATAAAAGATTAAATTCCAAAAATAAGAAGAATAACGAGACTTAGAGCATATTTTAACCTTTATATAAAAGAAATAAGAGATAAAACAACATTTATTACCTAAAGCTTGGAAAGAATTTCCACCTTAGACCTTGAATTTTCTTTCAAATTAAACTCGAAACTTGACAATTTTTTCATTTTAGTCATTGAACATAGATTTTTCAATTTAGCTCCTAAACTTAGATTCTAATAACGCACGATAACGTGACACTGCTATGACACAACCTCAACATATCACACCCCTAACATTTTAATCAAAACTTAAAGGCCAAATTTAAAAAAGATGTTATTTTGAGAAAAAGTTACTAAATTTGTGGGTGGTTAAAGTATGCTATAGGTTCCTGTACTATTCACAATTTTAAAATTTAGTCTTTGTACTTTTACTTTTAAGAATTTAATTCTTTTGCTTTTCAGATTTTAAAATGTAGGTCTAATTGTTAAAATTATTACTTTTTTATTGTTAAATTTATTGGTGTGACATTTTGAAATAAAAAAAAAAAACTTACTTGGTTTAATAGCATTGTAACAAAAAAATTGCCCTTTGGATTTGAATTTTAAAATATGAAAAATAGAAGACTAAATTCATAAAAATAAAGGTATGAGGACTAAATTTTGACATTTCAAAGAGTACAGGTACTTATATTGTAACCTTTGTGGAAATGTTGCTTTCACCCAACAAATAAAAAGGGAAAACAGAATAACAGTCATGCTCACGAACTCAAATAAATAAATAAAATTAAAAATAAAAAGAGAAGAGAAGAGAAAAGATAAAGTAATTTACATTTCTGCAGCAGAATCTCCCTTTCAATTTCCAAGAGTTTTTTGATCCGTAAAATATTTGGAGGTACGTAAGAGCTTTGTAATTGTGGGTTGATCTCGTGGAAGCTTAGGTTAGGGTTTTCTAAGGATCTGTTCAAGAGATCGATCGATTTTCGCGAAATCGATCGATCATGTTATCGAATCATTTTGAAAATGGAATGGATATGGCGAGGCTTGCTTGGTCCCGGCTTCCACATTCAGAAGACGGTGAGCTTGACGGAGTCGGATTATTGAGTACTTCAAGCAATAGGAACGGCGTCGAGAGCCTTGATTACGAAGTTATTGAAAATTACGCCTATCGAGAAGAACAGGTACTACTTTTTTTTAAAAAATTCGTAAAAGAATATGAAAAATACAGCTGATTTTTATGTTTTATGTTATTGAAAATATGTATTTATTTTAATTTAATTTAGGCTCAAAGAGGAAAGCTTTTTGTTGGATATAACGTGGCCGTTAAGTGGTTCTTCGCTTTGCTCATCGGCATCGGTAAGTTATTTGTTTCTTGATTTCGATTCCGCTTAGTTATTTTGGTTTTTAAGGGGGAAAAAAAAGATAATTCAGTTATTTTTGTTTTTTTAGTTTTATTTATTTACTGAATTTTTTAAAGTACTGCTAGCTTAATCTTAGAAAGAATAAAAACGCCAGAACTATATTGGTTGCTTAAGATTCTATGAGAAATAGAATGATTTAGTCTGAAAGGTGATATACTAATCTTAAATTGGATAATTGTTTGGTTAATAAAGATTAGATGATCCAGTATTTGCCCTGCTAAATTAGGAACTTGTCTGTTGCACTGCTTTAAGTGATTCTTTTTATTATTGATAGTTAATTCTTATATCATTTTTACAATCTGGTATTTGGTAGTGTGAATAACATATTTTCTCTTGATTACTTTCAGGTACTGGGTTAGCTGCTGTATTTATCAATATTTCTGTCGAGAACTTTGCTGGATGGAAGTTTGCATTGACTTTTAACATAATACAAAAGTCATATCTGGCTGGGTTTTTAATGTACATCTTAATCAACTTAGCTTTAGTCTTTTCTTCTGTATATATCATCACCCACTTTGCTCCAGCAGCAGCAGGATCTGGTATTCCTGAAATCAAGGGTTATTTGAATGGTAAGTTTATGTTTTTTTCTTTATCTGTTTTGTTCCTATACTCATTAATGAGCCATCCCTAAGTTTTGAATAGGCTGACAGTCCAATTTTCATCTTAACCCTCAGGAATTGATATTCCCGGTATCCTTCTTTTCAGAACTTTAATTGGAAAGGTATGATTATTTTGCCCACATCATGTTGCAACTGAGATTAGCTATGAATTAGTTGTTACATCATAGTTCACAGGTGCTTTTAATAGGAACACTTGAGAAAGATTTTAAAAATCTTATAAATTCAAATTGTGGTTTCAAGGTTTATAAACCCACATCCACACCTTTTAATATCCCACTCTATATCTATTACACTTGCCTTCTTCTCATTGTAATTTACAGATATTTGGAAGTATTGGTTCAGTTGGAGGTGGTTTAGCTCTGGGCAAAGAGGGACCTCTTGTCCATACTGGTGCTTGTATTGCTTCTTTACTTGGACAAGTAAGCACTTAGTTGTAGACTTAGCTGTAGAATTATGCTTATGCCGGTATAATTTCAGCTTAGTTTTCTCTGAAATCTCACAATTTTTTAGTTAAGAAGTGACTTTATTACTGATCTTACATGCTGTTCTTCTTGTTGCCCCTTGCCCCCCTTCCCCACTCTTTTCTCCCCCTTGCCCTTACCTTGAAGAGAGGAGGGTTGATTTTGCCTTACAACCGTTTGTTGGTTTCAGTCTTGGAATGCTATATTAGTGTATTTTAACACTGTATCAATGTTGTTCTGCCTTCAAACTTGAATATTCTTGATGTTGTCTGGCATATCTTCAGAACTTGCAATGCATGCTAAATTTTCTTTTCATGTTCTGTGTTGACTCAGGGTGGATCCACAAAATACCATCTAAGTTCCAGGTGGCTTCAAGGTTTCAAGAGCGATCGGGATCGCCGTGATCTTGTGAGTATAAGAGCAACTAATTGATTGATATTTCTGGACATACTATATAGGAGAATGCCTTTCTGGATTTTCTCTTGTTTCCTGTATAACTGTTAAAAGTGAATCCTCCTAGGGTACAGTTTACTTCCTGACTTCCAAATCATCATATTTTTGTAATGTGTTTCACTATTTATTTTGCGATTCCGGCTGGTTTTGGTTGCTTTAATTGGAACTTATATATTTGATTCTGGTCTATCACTTTTTTCTAATAATGATGGCAATATACCTCTAAATTTTCTAATTTTTTTCAAATTTATGTAATGTCTTGAAAAGGTGACCTGTGGCTGTGCAGCTGGAGTTGCTGCTGCTTTTAGAGCTCCAGTTGGGGGTGTATTATTTGCATTGGAGGAGGTTACATCTTGGTAATGAACTTCTATTCTTACTTGCTGTTTACATATATGCACAAGCATGTTTATGTATGGACTAAATTGTTGTAATTAATTTTCTCGTATTCCCATCTGTATCTTCTGTTATAGTTTTTTGCCATTCATGTGGAAGTGCAGATATAGATCTGTATGGATATATGTTTTGTACCTATGGATATAGCCGCATTCAACTCTAACCTTCATATTTTCTGAACTTTGCTTTTGAAGGTGGAGGAGTCAACTAATGTGGCGTGTCTTTTTCACTTCTGCGGTTGTGGCTGTTGTGGTGCGTGTTGCTATGGGATGGTGTAAAAGTGGAAACTGTGGACATTTTGGTGCTGGTGGCTTTATTATATGGGATATATCAGAGTTAGGATCTTCCTTAAGCTCTTGTATTTTAACTGCTCTAATCTTTTTCTTGGCTTTGGACTTACTGCTTGAAAACTTGTTTTTTCTCTTTCTTTCATCCTTTGTAGTGGTCAAGAGGACTATTCTTTTGAGGAATTATTGCCAATGGCAGTTATTGGAATCATTGGGGGTCTACTAGGTAGAGCTTTTGAATTGCATTTCACATCTGTTCTGATGATCTTGATCTTAGTTTCTTAGTTTGTTAAATATCTTCTATTAATCTTTATTTATTTTTCTATTGAACCCAGGAGCTTTGTTTAACCAACTTACTATTTATGTAACTCGCTGGCGTCGTAATTATTTGCACAAGAAAGGGAATCGAGTTAAGGTGAGGAATTCAAGTAACTGTAGAAACCGCTTGGGTTCTCAATGAGCATATGTAATGTTTTTAACTACCGTTTCCCCCCACTGGTTGTCCAAAAAAAAAAAACATTGCAGATATATGAAGCTTGCCTTATCTCCGTTTTAACGTCAGTTATATCTTTTGGACTACCGCTACTAAGAAACTGCAGTCCATGCCCTGACTCAGATCCTGGCTCTGAAATTGAATGTCCAAGGGCTCCTGGAGCGGATGGGAATTATGTGAATGTAAGATATGCTCATATAAGTTACATACTGTTTATATTAGCTTGATGTGAATGGTGTGCAATATTTTTTCTTACCTTTTCGAGTCACAATGCAGCTTCCCTTTGATAAATGCTTTTTTTGACTAGTTTAAATCTATATGGCTATAATTATTCTGGTTTTTCTTTGCTAATTTATCAGATAAAATTTACTACTAAGAGAATAATTCAAACCTGACTGTGTTTACTGAATGCTGGAGTACAGGAACTGCACCCAGCGATGCCTTAAATTTCCTTTCTTGTTACTTTTGAACCTTAAGCAACTTTTTTGTCAGGTTTTTGTTGAAGATTAGCTCAACTTTCTATTTTCTAACTTAGGGCTGCGCTTCTTTGTTCTTATTTTTGTCTTCTGGAAGCATTTATCTCAAGAGCTATCATTTTCATGTGAAGAAAACCTTTTGTTCTTTAAAATTTTCTTTTCTTGAACGTTTGATTGCTGATTTACATAGCATTTATTTTTCCTCAATATGATTTAATTTGATCTGCAGTTCTACTGCGGTAAGGACAAGGAATACAATGATCTTGCAACTATTTTCTTCAATACTCAGGTCTCTAATCTTTTAAGATTCGTCCTTTCCATTGAAATCTAGTTGCATTGTAGTTTCTATTTTAACAGGTTTTACGTTTTTCACAGGATGATGCCATCAGGAATTTGTTTAGTGCAAAAACAATTCATGAGTTCAGTGCTAAAAGCTTGTTGACATTTTTGGTAGTGCTCTGTAAACTTGTTGACTTCCTTACAAGCATACTGATAATTTATGTTAATACCCTCTTCCTTACAAGTATACAGCTGAACTCATTGGCCAATATTTTTCTGACACTGAAATCATTTGTGGTCTTTTTTTTTCCAAATGATTTATTTCAGGTTATGTTTTACACCTTAGCAGTAGTAACATTTGGTACTGCTGTTCCAGCTGGTCAATTTGTTCCTGGAATAATGATAGGATCAACGTACGGCCGTCTTGTTGGTATTTTCACTGTTAACCATTACAAGAAGCTCAACATTGACGAGGGAACGTAAGTAAATTGTTTGGTTTACTTGTCTGGAGTTTGAAATTTTGAAAATTCGAAGTTGGGTCCAAGTGTCTCCTCCAAAGTAAGCAATAATGATCCATGAGCACTATGAAAATAATTAATTACATTAGTCATAAACAGCTGAAGAAACAAAGCAGAAGTCAAAAGACTGTAATTAGTCAATTTAGTTCCAAAATAAACACTCTTGATTATATGGTGTTTTGTAATTGCCTTTCTACCTTTTGTTAATGAGTCCTAAGAGTCTCACCTTTCTTGTTAAATATCTCGGAATTTCAATGCTAAAGTGCTCTGTAATTTGGTGGACTTGCAGATATGCGCTTTTAGGAGCTGCTTCATTTCTTGGGGGTTCTATGCGTATGACAGTATCTCTGTGTGTCATAATGGTCGAAATCACAAATAACTTGAAACTTTTACCTCTTATTATGCTTGTTCTTCTCATATCTAAGGTATTTATTTGAATAATGTTTACTTTGTCTGATTCTCGCTTAACATGATTTGATAAGTCCTCTCTCTTTTTCCCTTCCAGGCTGTTGGTGATGTTTTCAATGAAGGTTTATATGATGAACAAGCACGATTGAGGGGCATTCCGTTGCTGGAATCAAGACCCAAGTATGTGATGCGGAAAATGACTGCCAGGGAAGCCTGTGGGAACCAGAAGGTTAGTTCATCGACTCTTTTAAATTCTTTCACTGGCGAAGATGAACTCTTTTGTGGTGTTTGGCACAAAAATCATCTCAAATGTAGATATGTGTTATGCGCCTTGGCGTAGGATCTAGTCACAGGTCTAGACGAGAAAGAATTCTTGCTTCGACCTATGATTACTCAAAAGGCAGATTCGTTCTTGACTGAACCCCCTCTCAAAATAACGTTTCTTTTGATAGAATAATTGCTTACCTCTTTATTTCATATTGACAGCCTTTTATAGACTGTTAATGACAAAGGAAATAGTCCTAATTGACATAAAATAAAATTCCTAACTTAGAGTTTATGAAGGAAATAAAAACCTAATATAATAGATAAAATAAGTAAAACTAAAACTCTTAGTAAAACCTGATATATAATAAATAAATAAAACTAAAAACTCCTATTGCAATTAAAGTGTCCATATCATTACTCCCCTTCTTGGAATTGAGCTTGTCCTCAAGCTCAAATTCAAAATAAACTTCAGAACTTATCCAAAATCATCTATCTCATCATCATCTTGCTTGCCTTCAACACCTGGTACTTCTATCCAAAATAACCTTTTACATTTGTGTCCCATGGAATAAGACTCGTCACAATTATAACACAGCCCTTTAGCCCTTCTTTCCGCCATTTCTATTCTTGTCAATCTCTTAATAAATGGTGCAAAAGAACCTGTTTTGCCGTTGTTCCCTGTTGGTTCTATTGTTTGTCCCCCTCCCTTTGCAATGTTCTGAGTTGTTGGAATGATTGAATTGCTGTCAGTGTTTTGGGAAGTTGACCAGTTTAGATTGGTTTGAGATAACATCTTGGAAGAGACTTTTTGTTTATGTTCCAAAGCTCGAGCCATATTCATTGCAACTCCAAGGTTTCCCAGTTGTTGCATCTCAATATCAATTCTAAGTTCCTCTACCAATCCAGCAGTAAAAAGGTTTACTTGTTGTCGAGGTTTAAGATCAGTAGTCCTAGCGAGTAGTGATTGAAATTGGCGTTGATATTCTTCTACCGTCCCAGTTTGTCTCAAGTTTGCAAGTTCCCCCAAGGGGTTATTACTCATAGGTGGCCCAAACCTGATATGACAACACACTCTGAAGCGTTCCCAATCCAAATTTGCCTCCTCTTCTTCGATTTGATCAAACCATAATTGTGTCTCTCCTAAAAGATGGAATGAAGCTAGGCCGACTTTGTCTTCTTCGTTGGTCCGTTGATTGCCAAAAAAATTTTCGCATCTTTTTAAACATCCTAAAAGATCTCTAACCCCATCATAAGTGGGAAATTCCATCTTAGAGTATCGTGGCACCATGCCCTCACCGTGTTGTGAATCTGAATTTCTTTTCTTGCCTCCACTGCTGCCTTGTTCTTCATTATTTTTTTCTGAATCCCCTTTCGTTGTCTTTTGGACCGAAAGAGATAACATCGCCACCTGCTCCTCTAACGCTTGTTGCCTTGTAGCCATTTGTTCCATGAATGCCTCCAACTTGGTTGTCAAAGTTTTTTCGTCACCCATGACAGCTGGCTACGATACCAAATTGTTATGCGCTTTGGCGTAGGATCTAGTCACAGGTCTAGATGAGAAAGAATTCTTGCTTCGACCTATGGTTACTCAAAAGGCAGATTCGTCCTTGACTGAACCCCCTCTCAAAATAACGTTTCTTTTGATAGAGTAATTGCTTACCTCTTTATTTCATATTGACAGCCTTTTATAGACTGTTAATGACAAAGGAAATAGTCCTAATTGATATAAAATAGAATTCCTAACTTAGAGTTTATGAAGGAAATAAAAATCTAATATAGTAGATAAAATAAGTAAAACTAAAACTCTTAGTAAAACCTGATATATAATAAATAAATAAAACTAAAAACTCCTATTGCAATTAAAGTGTCCATATCAATATGATCCAAGTGTTATATGAACAACTATGTTCTTAAAGCAAAGTACAACTTTGATGTGGCTCCTATGATTTGATCCCTAAGCAGTTTGTATTTCTATAGGTTCTTTTGCTTCCTCGGGTTGTAAAGGTTGCAGATGCTGTTTCCATTTTGCGGAGCAATAAACATAACGGCTTTCCTGTAAGCTTAACTTTCATATGCTTGTTTCTCTAAATCAAAACCTGCAATTTTTGAAATTTGTCTAATTTCACCCTACCTAGGTGGTTGATCACACGAGAGATGGAGAACCTCTTGTTATTGGACTTATGCTTCGAAGGTACAACAAAATAATTTATTTTCACTTTTTGATGTTTCGTTCTTCATTTCATAGAGCTGACGGATACTCAAAAGAACTAACTGCTTCATTGTTTTGTAATGCAGTCACCTACTGGTACTTCTTCAATCCAAGATTGATTTCCAGCATAGTCCTTTACCTTCTCATTCCAGAAGCGGATCCGGAGCAATTAGGTGAGTCAGAGTTTGCTGGATTTGAGATTTTTTACTGTCCTTCTGGCTTGCTGTTCAGTTAAGCTTAAGACTAAATGGATCCCATTATTTACAGGCATAATTTCAGTGAATTTGCTAAACCTGTTTCGAGTAAAGGAATATCAATAGATGATATTTATCTTAGTTCAGAGGATTTAGAAATGTACATAGATCTTGCACCATTTTTGAATCCTTCACCGTATGTAGTACCCGAAGATATGTCTTTAACCAAGGTGAGTTTTTCAATTTTAACTCGGATTATTGTGTTTGTTTGCTATAGTAAACACAACTTGTATCTTATAAAGTGTTCAATGTTTGTGACGGTATAGGTCTACAATCTTTTCCGCCAACTAGGATTGAGACACATATTTGTTGTTCCTCGTGCATCTCGAGTGATTGGTGTAATCACTAGAAAGGATCTGCTGATTGAGGAGGTATTTCGAGCTGCATCAATTTTTTGATAAGATTACTTGGGACTGCAATAATTGAACATTAATCTTACCCCATTGCAGGAATCTGAGGATTCAGCTACAATGGAGCTCCAATCAACTAGTGTAAGGTCTCTATGCAGCTTTACTTCTGTTTAGTGATTTAATTTCTGCCATCATGACACTCAGTGACCCATATGGAGGGATTCTAAGTTCGAAAAGGATTTGTCTTGAATTTATCTATCTATATAACTGTGTATGTATGTGTATTTATATATGTATGTGGTTGTGGCAGAGGTCAGCGACATAAGACAAGATTGTTGGAAGAGAATGGTGCAGATGCAGAACGGCCACTTCTGAATGGTCTTTTGGTTCAAAATCAAAGGTAAAAGATCATTAACCTGCTTCATTCTTCTATTCTTTTTTGGTTCTACCATTTGTGTCCCTCATATCATATTCTTTCTTTTTCTACCTAAATTTACCCATGAGTCTCACGGTCTGAAATTTTGTATCATCATATTTATTAAAATGTTATCAAATGAAAGAAAATTGATGTATTTTTGCATTTTTATGTGCTAATGATGGGCTAGTTGTTTTCTTCTACTTTTTTGGTTTAATACTTTTTGGGCACCAATTTTAGGGTTGGATCCCAATGAGATAAATCCACCCAATATTTATTTTTCCTAGTTCACAAAAAAACTGAAATACACTTTTCTAAAAAGGGTTAGAGTCTAGATTTTTAACTCCGAGTTAAAAAGTTAATATGTTACATTTATTTTATATATTTATTTTTAAAACTTTTAAAATTTATATTTTTATATATTTAACTCCACAAGTAAGGCGGGATGAGCTGACGATAAGTGTCATATAGGATAAATGTATAAAAGAAATGAAACATTAATTTTTTTAATTTTACTTGTAGAGTTCAAAGGTTTATTGGCGTGTACTAAATATTAACCTTTAAATTTAACCAATTTCTTAATAGACATAAATATAATTTGGCTTAATTCATTATTTGACTTTTGAAGTTTACTTGTTTTCTTATTTAAGTTTTTTTTTTTTTGTGTTACATTTAGGTATCTAAAGGGTTCTTTTGTTATAGTTTTTAGGGATAATGGCAGAAATTACTCCTGGTACTTTGTCAAATTTTTCAATGTGGTACTTGTACTTTCAATTTATCCAATTTGGTACTTATATTTTTGTTTTTCTCACTTTGGTACTTCATCCAAGACGTGTTTTGACATGTGGACCTGTAATGAAGTGACACTTGGTGATGTGGACCACACAATTTTGAATTGGCAAGTGACTTATTAGAAAATTTCCCTTTTTACTTTTTTGAGGTAAAACCTTTTAATCAAAACATTAATAAATGTTATAACCTAAATTTCTATAATACTTTTTAGAGAACAAAAAATTGCCTTTTTCCTTTCTTTTACAATGACGACGCCACCATCTCTTCCGTCGAATTTGGCGCCGTTCAAAGTGGATGTTGGCAGTGAACAGCCAATCGATAGCACTGGCTTGCTTCCCTCCTTCGTCCTTTTCAAGATATTCACTTTAGATTTCACAAAAGCTTCTCCAAAAGCTATAAAAGGCTACGTTCAAGCCTTGAGATTTCGAAGCCCCGATCTCAGTATTCATATTGGTATAATTCTAGATTAAAGTTTTTGATTGATCCAAGTCCAATTCAATTTAAATCATGCTGACAGTTGATGAAAAAACAAGCAAAAATGTTAAATTTTACATCTTTTGTCAATTTAATTGTGTTATTTTTATTTTAGCTTAATTTGACTCAGAACTTTTTAACAATATTAAAATTTGATCAATTTTTAAAAGAGTCAGAAATGTTTTTAACAAAAATATTGGTTAAACTATTAAATTTTTTTTTAATATAGTAGTTCACATGACAATTTAAATATATTTTTTAACATTTTTATAATTTTTAAATTATTTATTAATGTGATATATAAAAATATATAATAAATTTGGTATTATAAAATTATAAAAATTATAATTTAGAATGTTCAAAACGATACCATTCTAACACAGGATTCTCCACGAATGCCAATATATAATACGGAATTAGTATCTGAATTTTGTCCGCAAAATCTATAGACAAATTGTTAAAATTGTGTTAGCAATTAGCATAAACTCATTTGGATATAAAAGTAAATAATTGAAAGTAATATATATTTATTTCTTTAAATTTTAAATAGGGTAAAATTTATCAGGATGTTTTCTCAATTTAAAAACTCAAATCGAAAATTTTATTTAAAAGATATTATATTTCTTCCCATTGAACTCAACAAAACTTTAATAAATTTTCCTCTTAAGCTATATGTTATTTTTCTGTGTTTATCATGTTAAATTATCTAATTAATTTTGTTTAGTGGTACGACTCAGAATATTTATTATTTAAAGGGAAGTTTATATAATTACTCCTAATATATCGACCCAAGCCATAGTATATTTATTTAATCTCATGCAAAATAAATTGATTATATATTCTGTTTTGTAGTTTAATTTCCCATTGATTGCTATAAAGTATAAAACTAATTTCTAACTACGCAATTTATATTTAAATTTTGTTCCGAATCTAGATGCTATATTTTGTATATATACATATATACTGTTATACACTAGTAGAATCAGATACGTGTTAGATTGCATGACCCTTAGCGAATTAATCTACAGATGATTTACAACTCACCTTATGTGGTGCATCCCTCGCTAAAACCATCTAAGCTTTAACTGTATCATACAATTTTAAGAATACAAAGGTTGAAACAAAATAACCTTTGATGTTGGCAAGGATCACATAATACACACCATGATGACAACTGACCTGTAATAGAACTTATACTTGGTCAACCCATACCGACTCTCCTCCTCACCTAGGTGAACCTACACTTCCACCACTGTTTCCTCCCATTGATAGCTCATATCAACACGTTTCCTTTCCATTGGTAGCTTGTATCAAAACACACACACTCGCGCACACATATATATACACATATATTGAGGGAGATGTTGTCTTACATATATATTGATAATTAGGAGTAAGGGATGAGGTTGCTTGAGATTGAACCCAAAACTGTTATGCCTCACAACATATTACCCTTGCCATTAGGACAAGAGAATATAAAGAAATTCCGCTAATAGAATCTCCACGTGAGACATGGGTTTTTTTATTTATTATTAAATAACTTAATTAATTAATTCTCATGTAATTTTTCAAATAGTGTGACTCGAATTTAAGCGTTCAAATTTTTAGAATTTTAATTTTATTAACACAACCAAGATTTTAGTGACGTCTCAAGTTGAATGAATAATTTATAAGTAAAGATAATTTTTATTTAGCGATAATTTTAGTTGAAAATTTAAGTTAAAATAAATTCAACCTTTTAGCACAAAAATTAAATTTACATTTTGATTAAAATATACCAAATAAAGCTTAATTTGTTGCCCCCTTTTAATAATTTGTTGCCCTTTGCTTTTGTCACAAGCTTAAAAAGAGATGATATAAGATATTAAACATATTTTGAAGTTAAAATATATATATATATATATATATATGTATATGTGCATTAATTGTGCTAATCGTATGATTATATTTAAAATAAATAATGATGTGGCCTAGATATAGAGGATTGGAACCTATGGTTGATACTGGGTGAAATTAAAAATTATTTTAGGATAAAAATAATAAAAATATTAATTTATAACTTTCTAAAATTAAAGGAATTAATAAAAAATTCATTTTCAGGAGAGGGGCAAGGCCATTGTTTACCCCTGGCCCTCTGTTTGTCTTTGGATTGATTATCTATCAAACATTGTGGCACATCCATGTGGTGAAAAAATTATATGTTAATAAATATATTTATTAAAATTTTATATAAAAATCAAATCGTATTATGATTGAATTTTTATTAATTTTGTATAAAAATATAAAAGGATCAAAATACTCTTATAATAATATAACTTGCTTTATATAAAAAAGTATTTTAATAATTTTCTGAGTTAATCTCGTATCGTCAACTCAATCAGAATCTTAAATAAAAGTATTATTAGTAGTGGTAATAGTTTTTTAATTGAAGTTGAGTAGCTTCAACAAGGCTCCAAAACCTTTTTTTAGGTCAATGGCAAAAATTATAATACAAATGAATTGTAATATACTTCATTCTTAAAATACAATTAACATAGAATCTCGTGTGTTGACTTAATGATCAAGATATTCACCGCTTCAAGTGTGGCCTAAATTCGAGTCACGTTAATCACATTTTTATTACGACTTTGCCCTCTTCTTATAATTCACTAAAAAAATACAATTAACATAGCTAATATAATAAATTGATCTATAATGCCAACAAAAGAATTTGTTCCTAAAAAAATATAAATTTTATTTTGGTTTAAATTTTATTACATGCAAGTTTTCTTCAAGTTTATTCTAATTTAGATTTAGATATATTTTAATTATCAATTTGACCGATTGCATACATATTTTTAAATTACAAAGTAATTATCGAACTGTTAGTTTTTATTTAAGTTATTAAATTGAGATGTTTATACATGAGACCTAAAACTCGTACCATTTAAATGATGTATTGGCTAATTCGATTTAAAAAAAAAAACGTATATATGATTATATTTTGCCCCTAAATTTTAAACAAAATTTTGAAATAAATAAAGTAAAAAGTTCTTAAAAGAACACATACACAGTTACAGGTTTACAAAAATAGGCAGACATTTTTGCAGCCAAGAATTTCAGAACATGAGCTTGAGCATGCTTGAGACTATTAGCCTTCAAAATCCGAAGAATGCCATGCCCGCCTCAGAGAAGAAACAATTCAATGTTTCGATGTCTTTGAAAGTCCCAAGATAATCTTCAGCTCACAGGTCCTTGCATTACTCGAGTTATCGGTTCTTGGAAATATTGGAGTGATATTAAGAGTGCTTCCTGTTTTCAGAAGATATAAAACACAAACATTAACTATCACAGCATAAATTAAAAAATACATGAAAAATTAGACAGAAGGTACCTCAGTCCGAATTGTTCGACTTCCTTGATGCGGACACGTGTTCAAATACATGTTAAATACATCGCGCACATTTTTTCCCTGCAAATATAGAACACCATATCAAGGAAAAACTATGTACTGCAAAATTCAGCTCATTGTGAACCAAAAAGTTCTAAATGTCACAGTTGGTAATCTAAATATATAAACTACAAAAGCAAATGTTAATGTTTATCAAAGGATAGTTCCTTGTATCTGAAGAAACTTAAAAAGGTACCAACATCGAATAGAAAAAACCGAGATTAACCGTCCTCCAATCATACCTTTAACTTATTATCTTCTTCTACACTCTTTTCCAACCCCAAAAGTCCACCAAAAGCAATTAATAAATGCCTGCCAAATTTTAATACAATCAAGTCAAGATGTATCATGGCATGAAACCATTTTATTTCCACATGACAGCATACTCATGAAGATTTTGTATGAATAAAGTTCAAAGAAAGAAGTAGATTTTGTGGATATTACAACACAAAAGCAGTGCAAAGAGCTAAGAAAAATTTACGGCCTTTCGATGTTACTGGTTGCTGGTTATTTGGCAAACTAATCACCGAAAGGGTAATTTGCCTTCTCTAAATGGTTGATTATTAGGTTGGCCAAGTTGGGGAAGCAACCACTATAGCGCTAGAAAGCCAACTAGGAAGAAAATATGTTCATTTCAAGCATATTATAACTAAAACACCCCTGCTGTTATATGTTATCTAACATTTTTTTATACCTATGTGGCAGGGTGAGCCAACCAATAATTACAAATAGATGCAACACTGAGGCAGATCATCGGAATGATTCTAAACATAGATTGATTCAAACAAGGATTTCAAGTAGAGAACGTAATTTGCTGGTGTAAGCTACATATATTCATTTGCAGCTATCATCTGATCCTTATATTTCTATTAAAAATTTTGCCTACACAAGATGCTCAAAACAATCCAATCGAGCAATCTAGTGGATTAATGCACATGCCCTGCGCATAGTATACAGGGCATACTGCAAAAATAGGGTGATGGTGCTGATGCATATTGAGTAAGCTTAGCAAATAATTAGTATTTTTTAATCATCATATAATTAATACCAACATTCAATGCCCGGTGCCTTAGTAGGGCTCAGATCTTGCAATGTAATAGGTTTTCTATAATCATGTAATAAACCAATAGTAAGTCCCACTTAAAGGACCTGATATGAACAAAAGTTACCTAAAAGCAGGTAAATTAAGCTGTGATGAATTAACAACTATCCCATGCTCTGATGTACCAATCAAGTGATCATATCCACCCTGCAACAATATTATAGAAGCTATCCTGCTGTTAGTGCTTGGCAATTAGAGAGGAATAAGCGGTGAGTTCAAACTATATTATCGAAGTATGAATACCTTGTATGGGCAATCGGAGAATACTGAACTGATATTGGAAGCATACCGCACTTTATACCCCCAATATGTACCTGTGTCTTCCCTAGGCTTGGAAGAGGAGACAACCTGGCGAGGTAAATCTAGAAAAACAACTTTATAAGCTTAAAACATATTTTCATATGTATCAGTGCTTGTACATATGATTGTAGACAAATTTTGTCGTACATCTTAAGTTCAAAATGATTTTTTTCCAGAATAGGACCATAGAAACTGTCTATCAAGGAAGAAATCATTATTTCATTATTAAACATCCACTAAATGCAAAATAAATCAACTTAAAACTTATATATGTAGTTAGGTTTAAATTTTCACACTCAATGCAATCAGCTAAATTCAGAAAAACAATTACATGACAATGAAACATGAAACATGAAATAGTAAAAGAACAATTTTATTACCATAATCCAAGTTTTGGTTAGTTCCCATTGCAACGGTAACTCTTTTTCCAGGCTCAAGTGCTTGATCAACCACAACATTCTGCATAAAGAACCATGAAATAGCCGAAACCAGTTCATAAGTAATATATTAGTATCACACTCCTTAGTACAAGTTTAATCTGAATAAGAGAATATATATATATAAGTTTTAAGTCATGTTTGAGCTTTCTGAATGCAAATTAGAAAACTACAAACTTTGTACAAGAAAATAATTCAGAGCAAATATGATCCTTCCCATCGCCAGCTTTATATGAAAATTTTTTTAGTGCTTGATACTGTAAAAAATTTATGGCAATACCAATAATTGAACAGCATGAAATTAGCAACTAAGAATTAAATGTTCATCAACAGATTTAATTTCTTTCCATTTATAACTTCTATGCTCAAAAAGAAGCTAAAGAAGCATACAGCTTTAGGAACTTTGAGCCAAAAGTACAAAAGAAAGAAAAAAGACAATAACCATAAGCTATTAACAACTTCAAGGGGCAAACAAGAAGATTTCCAGAATAATTTAACCATTAAGGACCAATATGTGGTCAAATAAATTGATAGCTATCATTGCCAGGGCTGGAGCCCTAGACCTTAAGTTGTCAACACAGAGAGTCAACCACTTGCTTCTTTTATTACTATTTGAGTAGAGATTCTTCCCCCCCCCCCCACAAAACCACCACCACAGTCAATGCATCCATTAAGGTTAAAATTTGCCGCTTGATTAAAAAGAAAAGAAATTATGCAGGCAGCAAGTTAAAATGAGTCACACTCGGACAAGAACAGACATACCTTATCTAAACCTACATCGACCACTGTTCCCATGGAGCTTGTGGGTTTTTCCTCAAGTGTGACACCTATAAAGTTACCACAACAAATGAAGTCAGCCAAAGGTTCAGTTCAGGCTCACCATTGATCAAGCATATCTTCTAGTAGGAAACAGATTGCTAAGATTCCCCATAGAAACTGCACCCAAGTTTCTAACAATCAGGAACCTATCCCAACCTTATCATTTTATAAAAGCCTGTAACCTCAGTTTCCAATCAATTCCCAATACAAATTACATCCGAGCTCCTTACATTTAAAAAGCATATCAATTTATCTGTCTGCATCTATCCTTCCTACAATTATAGACCTAGTAAGAAACCTATAACAATCACAAATCCTAGAAGAGCTAAGTGTATGTGATATTGTCCTCTAAATTTATCCAAATGAACGAGTGATCAAAAGGCAGCAGCCAAACTTTACCTTCCCGATAGGGAGCCCACTCATGCTTACGCAGATGATGGGGAGCATCAAGTGGAGGCAACATTCCCTACAATAGGCAAAGAAATGTAAAAATCGGCTTCAAATTCACTTCCATTAAAGAAAAAACAACAACAGCAAAATAATTTCATTAAAACTGTGTGAACTTGTTAAAAAGAAATTGATATTCACCACATATCTAAGGGAATTGTGCTTAGCGAAAAGAGCTTTTCTAAGATATTGCGGCGTCTCGAGATACTGCAAGATCCTAACAAGGAAAGCTGCCCCTCTATCATTTTCATTCAAATTATTTTGGTTCGAAAAAGCACCATTATTCCTCGAGCTACTCTTATTATCAAACACCACCACCTGCTTATACAAACCACTGATTACTTGGTATAATTAACTAACAACTTACAATGTAAGATTAAATAAGGGCTACTTATGATATTAGTCCCTCTATTATGCTAAAATATTTAATATCTCTGCTTTAATCTGGCATAATATAATAGTTGTTGTAATTAAAGTGATGACATTCAATTAACCATGTTCAACTAATAATAAATTCGCAGGCCGAACATGTTTTTAAAAAAAAAACCAACATCATCAGTTTAACGGAAACAACTAATAATGTAATCGGTTAGCACCAATTAATAACATCATGCCAAATTAAACTGAAGAAATTAATCACAAATTTCAGCATAATAGATGGCCTAAAACAATAATTAGACCATTAAACAAATAAGAAATTAGGTAAAAAAACACCTCATCGATCCGAAAAATAGTTGCAGCACGAGCAATTTGACTCGCTAACTGAAAAAAAAAAGGAGAAATTAAATGAAAATTTGTAACAGAGGGCAGAAAAAGTGAAGAGAAACAGAGGGATTTTCCATTACTCGAGTGGCGAGCTCGAGAGACTGAGCGTTGTCGACGATGGAACCAGCGATAGCTACGGTGACAGTGGGGGTATCGTCGGATTTTTTGGTTTCACCGTTGGTTTCTTTCTCCGGTTTGGTTTTTGGCTTCTTTTTACGGTGAGAATCCCCGGCGGCGTTGAGAAGAGTGAGGTCCGTTTGGGTTTCTGCTGGGCTGTTGGTTTCGGCTTCCCTTTCCAATCTCTTCTTATCCTTCTTCTTCCCCATTTCAGCTCAGTTAGTGTGTGTGCGCGCTGCGGAACTGAAACAGTGACACTGAACCCCGCGTTCGACAAAAAGGCTTTCGAGGGTTTTGAATTGAGATGCCAATTCATCTACGGTCAAATTATGCATTATATCGTATTATATTTTTATATATCTACAAGGAATATTTACTTATGCTGATGTGTAAAAATTATGGAAGAGTTTAAAATATTAATATCGACTTTTTCACTTAATTTTTGAATTATTTTACCTTCATTAGTCTCGAGATTTGATAATTTTTCTTAATCAAATTTTAAAAAATTATTTTACATTAAAGTAGAAATGACAACGAAATGAAGTAATTAGATTTTATCTACACTACTCTATTCAAAGCTTGACTAATCCGTTTTAACTTTAACCCTTTAAAAATTCAAAATTTAATAAGAGACTCAACTTTGATTTAAATTTAATTTTTTTATTTTTTGCTTTGAAGTAAGAACTTAATATATATATCTCGATTATTTCTCTTATTTCACCTAATTCATCTCGAATCTAATTTTCAAAAAAATCCGACCCAAACAAATTAGGTCTAGTTGGGATAGGTTAAGTTCTAAGTTTTTTACTATCCCTATGTTATGGTTTCAAATCCACAACTAATAACATATCTTGAATCCATTAGATTACTTGAATAACCTATCTTGAATCCATTAGATTGCTTGCTAATGATATGTTCCTACAAGAAATGTGTAAATTGTAAGAAAAATTTAAAGAATCAAATTTAGCTAAATTTTTCTTGGTATCATCCCAATATTTATTAAAATACATCTCCTTTAATTTTATAATTATTTTTATGTTTTTACAATTTATAAAATAAATTGGGACAAGTGCGAAAAGTTGTTAAGATTGAAAGAGTTTTGTGTCAAATTTGTACACTATATGGCTGGCCTCCAGTAGTAGTAGATCTTAATAATTAAATTCCCTACTTACTCTATTGGTATCATATTGAAGTGATGAATATACCAAACTAGAACATTGTCAAAATCGACCTGAAAGGATTGGATGAGTCATCAACCAGACTTGAATTTAATAAAAAATGCATTAACCCTGGTATGACATGATGTTTAAGCAAAGCATGTCTCCTAACGAAGCCATGGAACCAAATTTCAACATACACGAAGTTGTATGTGGCTAGATTTCTATAAATAATCTAGCAATGGGTGTAAGGCAAAGGTATAATTATATACATCCGGTACAGATATTCTCAACTTCACCCAAAAACAGAAAACACTTTTGATACAATTGTGCAGGATCAACTTTACGATATTGACATATATGTTAGATATAAGTATTTAACTGCAAATCTAAATTATTATCATGGAAATGCCAACTGATGCTTATTAGGAGGAAGACAATCTCATGCAAATATTTCATTACACTTACAACAGAATGATAGAGAAATTCGGTGCCCTTTTTATTATTTAGCTAAATCATCCATTTGTTTTTTTACATACAGATTTCCATGTTCATCCATCCTAATCATGGAGCTTCCCTACTGGCAACCTCCAATCCATTACCTGCAAATTAATTCTCATATATGAACCTCAAAAGTTTCTAATTTGCAAAATATAAAATCAAAAACACCCCATGAGAAAATGAATAACATATGAAATTCTTAATGTTGGTAAAAGTACCATGGAAGCTTTTCTAGTAGTAGATGGATTACATTTTGCCCCCCTCTATTCAAAAAATGGGCAAATTAGTCATTATACATTAGATCAAAGAGCAAGTTGATCCTCCTGTTAAAAATTCCATCCATTTCTACAATTAAAAACTAGTTTGTGTATGTCAGCATATGAGGTACACATGGCACAAGTGTCACTGTTTGATTATTTCGTTAGCCACACTAGTTTTTAACAATGTAAATGGATAAAATTTTTAACAGAAAAAATCAATTTGCTTTTTGAGTAAAGGGGCAAAATGCAATCCAACTCCTAGTACAGGGACCTCCATGATACTTTTATCTCTAAAAGTGTTCTTTTAAGCTATTAAAAAGAAGGATAAAAAGAAAACTCACCATCTGGATCAAAAAAGAAGATCTGCCTGACTTTTCCATTGGGGAGGGACCTCTGAAAAGTCTGAATTCCTTTATCCTGACAAATTCCCACAATTTCATCTTAAGACAAAAGGGTTAATTGCAACAAGCATTCTATATTATTGCTCAAATTTTAAATTAATCCTTAAAACTTTAAGAAATAAACCCTCAAAAGTATCAGGCTCTTCTGTCAAGTTAGACCCTAAATGCCATTATCGAATATACTTAAAAGAAGTAGATTAAATTGTAAACACATGTCTACTTATTATATTTATAGCTTTAATCTAACCTGTTGAAAAACAAATAATACCTACTAACTTTAGGATCATTTATTTTTCTTAGCCATAAGATTAAAGCTGTCCGTGCCGTAAGTACACTCATGTTCCAGTGTTCCAAGTTAGATCTAAGATGAAAGTCTATAGCTGACGAACAGACTTAATTAATGCAAGACTTAATTACATATTAGCACCAAACTATATTCGCTTTACCACTTAAGTACACAAAAGTAGGCCCTAAATTATCAATTTAGTCTTATTTTACCCAAAAAGTACACTAGGTCAAACTAGAACATGCAATGTGTCACACTCTTATTGGCCAGTATCGTGTTTGAGGTAAAATATGTAAAAATTAATAGTTTAGTTACCACTTTTGACAGAAAAAAAAGTAGCCAAATGAGAAATGCAGTATAATTGAAGGGCCAATTTGCATTTAACCCTCAATACAATAGTGAAAGTTCAATAAGTAGTTGGTGACCAACTGCAATTAACCTAAGACTAAATATATAACATATCAATCCAAACACGAAATCAACATGTTAAAGTGAATAAAAAAGCCAGAAAACTAATAGCAAAGGATTGTAAAGGGTACCTTGAGAGACTGAACAAAAGAATCGAAATTGGAAACGGTGAGGCAAATATGATGACCTCTAGGAAGATTACTAGGGTCAGCAACGGCCGCCGTGGAGCTGTACGGACCTTCGGGAAGTTTCGTGAGTGGGTTCCTTTCAATTAAATGCATGGGAAAAGATCCCGGAAGATTCAACCATATTACCTTGAATTCCCCGAAATCTGGGCTCTCAATCTCCTCGAACCCAAAGATCTAAAGCAAAAACATAAATACTCGATCGTTTTTTAACGTGAAAAAACAGCTAAAAACCTTTAGAACAAAAGAGAATTAAAGAAATTTTCTAAAGAAATTACCTCTTTGTAGAAATTAGCAAGGCGTCTAATGTCAGAGGATTCTCTGGATATGTGGTTAAGGCAAGCTGCTTTCGCCACCGCCATTTTCAGATACTCTCGTGTTCCTATGTTTTAAAAATCCGACACGGCTCTATCTTATATCGTGGGTTAGGCGGGCACGAAACGGCGCCGCTTGTAGTCCAAGATTGGTTATATGAAAATAGATACCTAAACGGCTAAACTATACAACTTTTGTCATTTAAGTACTTTTTTCTTTTTTGTCAAAGTAAGTACCTAAAGTTTTATTCGGTCACCTATATCACTTATGGTTAGTGTGAAAACAACGGTAACAGTAAGATTAAATATTATAACGATATTATAATATGAGATAAAAAATAAATTAAACACACAATACCGCTCATCCAAATCCATAATAAATCTAATCAGGGTTCACAGTAATAGAGAAAGTGGATCAAAAAAAAAAAACTCTAGTTTAAGATATCTAATGAAACCATAGTTAAAATTAGAGGTGTGCATGTGGCCCTACCCGAAATGTGAGAGGGTTTAGACAAAAATATAAGCCCAAAAAATGGGCTTGGACAAAAAAATAAGGCCGGTTTAAAAAACGAGCCTAGCTTCGAGTAAAGCATTTTTTGCTCGGGCCTAGTCCGGCCCGGCCCGAATTCACTAAATGACAAAAAAATCTATTTTTTAATATTATTTTATTATTATTTTCTCCCTATTTTGCTACTATTTTACTACTATGTTGTTACTATTTTGTTGTTATTGTTTGGATATTGTATAAAACTTATTTTATTGTTAATTTTTTATTATTTTAAAGACATTTGCTAATTTTGTTATTATTTTAGAGGCATTTGCTTATTAAGTTGCATCTATTTTAGTGTTATTTAAGTATACATATTTTTTAAAATTTATTTATAATTTGTTGAGAAATATTTATTTTGATGTTTTTAGTATTTTTGATGGTTTTATATATATATATATATATATATATATATATATTTTAAAATTATATAAAAATAATATAAAAATTAATATGAGCGGACCAGGTCGGGCTCGGTTTTAACATTTTTATTCAGGCCGAGCTTCGACAAAATTTTAGGCCCATTTTTGGGCCAGGCTAAGCCTAGGCCTGACAAACAGACCTAAATTTTTAGTTGGATCCAGCCCAACCCGACCATGCACACCTCTTGCTAGAATTGAGATTTCATTTAAAAAAATATATATATCAAATTTATGAAGTTGTGTCCACCACGTGGATTGTCACCAAGTTGAAAACAAAATATGCATGCATATATATACATGTAGCCAAATGCTCGGAAAAAAATTACTGTTCTATTGCCAATGACCTCTTAAGAACTTTGAACTTGAGATCGCAAGTATGAGTTCATACTAAGTAAATGTATGGGATTTCCTCTAATTTTATTTTAATTAATTATCTAGTTAAAGTTCAGTTATTTATTTAATTTAATGCTTATAACGATCCATTCTTTTAAAATTGTTGTGCTCTATACCATTTTTAAAAATCGAATTTGTGTTTTTTTTTTTAAAATGAAACATATTTATATATTATTTTATATATATCTAGACTTGTTCATGGGTTGAACTATCTAATTCAGCTCGAAGGTCCACTTGAAAAGTGGGAGAGTTTGGACAAAAAATAATGGCAATTTAAAAATAGATTGAGTCTCGGGTAAGACTTTTTTGGGCCGACCTAACCTGAATTTGCAAAAAAAATAAAAAATATGTTGTTTTTTATTTTATTTTATTGTTATTATTTGAATATTATTATTTTTACTATTTTAATTATTTTTGTCAACTAGTTACATCCCTATAAGTAGAGGTGTGCATGGGCCGGGCCACCTGGCCCTGCCCGAAGGCCCGCCCGAAATTTAGGAGGATTTGGATAAAAATATAGGCCTGAAAAATAGACTTGTGCAAAAAAATTGACCCGAGCTCAAATTTCACTGTGCTCGAATTCACTACATGACAAAATATATATATTTTAATATTATTTCCTTATTGTTTTCTCCCTATTTTGCTACTATTTTACTATTATGTTGCTACTATTTTGTTGTTATTGTTTAAATATTGTATAAAATTTATTTTATTGTTAATTTTTATTATTATTTTAAACACATTTGTTAATTTTGTTATTATTTTAGAAATGTTAATTTTGTTATTATTTTAGAAGAATTTGCTTGTTAAGTTGCATCTATTTTAGTGTTATTTAAGTATACATATTTTTTAAAATTTATTTTCAATATGTTGAGAAATATTTATTTTGATTTTTTAGTATTTTTGATAGTTTATATATATTTTAAAATTATATAAAAATAATATAAAAATTAATATGGGCGGGCCGGGTCGGGCCCGAGTTTTAACATTTTTATTTGGGTCTGGATTGGGCAAAATTTTAGGCCCATTTTTAGAGCTAGGTCGGGCTCGGATCTAGCAAACGGGCCTAAATTTTTAGCTGAGCCCCGCCCGAACTCAGCCCGGCCCGGCCCATGCACCCCTCTACCTATAAGCATACAAAAATCTTAAATATTTTGTCGATACCAACAACACTTAATAGAGCTTCAATGCACTCAAATTTACGTCCTCCTACACTAATAATAATATTGATACCAATCGAGCTAAGACTCAATAAACACCATAATCAAATTAATAGAGATTTTAAAAATCATGTGAGAGGAGGAAATTTTTCTTCATTTTATTGAATAATAACCATACATGAAAAACAGCTCTTGAACAAGGACAACGAAAGAACATGCAATTAAAACAAAGCAAAGATCACATATTGTTTTATTGTACAAGAACAAGCCTGTTATTATTAGTGTTACCGTTTCTCATACCACCACCAAGCTCTCCCTTAGGCACCGTCACAATAAGCTCCCCATCCTCGTAAATAGCACTAGCCAGCTCTGGTCGTGCCATCTCCGGCAACCTGAATCGCCACATGTCGAGCTCTATATGATCCAATGAACAAAAATCCACCAAATTTTCTGACCTTATTACGATCCTAGTAACCCCAGGGTGGATTTCCATTGCATGAGCCCTCACGACATCGCCAATCCTCTCGTCCGTTTCAGCCACAAACTTGAAACGATCGGAGCTTTCTTCCACCGTCACATCGGCGTCCGACCTAAATGGTAGTTCCAAAACGCGGCCGAAGAGGTGAGGCAACCGCCTGAGCTTCTTGCGAGGTCTCTCGGCTTCAGATCTTGGGTCCATCTCATATTGGATGGCAATGTTTCTTTTCTTAGGCGATGGGTGGATTCTCATGGTTTCAGATATGAGGTTTAGGGAAGTTTTTCAATAATGCTTGGAAAAGAAAAATTAATGGTAACACAAAATGGTGCTTTGGTGACGAAAAAAAGTAAAGATATTTGGATTTGGGATCAAAATTCTGATCAAGTTATGCAGTGAGAGAAGTGAAATCATAACATCAATGGTCTCAATTCTTAAAAAAAACAAATAAATAAATAAATAAATAAATTATTTTTCCTTTTTTTAAAGACTTTGTTAAAAACAAAATGCTTACGAAAAAAGAGTTGAAAAGGTAATTAGATTTTCATGGTCAGTTAATTATTTTGGAAATTTTGTTTAAAACCATAATAAGAATTTATCCGTAATTTTTAATTATAATTTAATTTTACCATAATATTTACATTAATTGTAGGTGATATGTATACCGCAAAATACTCGGAGCCAAAGGCTATAAAGAAAAAATAGTGTATTTATAAATAAATAGTTTAGTGTATTAAGTCTTAATTCAACTGATATAAGCATTGTCAATACACTAAGAAGTGAGTTCGAGTGCATTGAAGTTTATGGGTTAGAGAGAAGCTATGCTTAATTTTAGGCATTTTGTAGAAAATAACAGATATGATCAGAATCTTGTGAAATTTTTTGTTTAATTAGTGATGAATAGAGTAAATATTATACGACGTATTATTGTTAAAAGGTAAAAATGTATATATATTTAGAGTTGGTATTTGATATATTAGAAATGCACTTTTTTAAGTTAAAAGATTACCATGTGATCTTTTTATATATTTAATTTTTCTTTATGGTAGTATACCAAAAAATTTTCATATATATTTACATATTGTTAGAATTTATAATTAATTGATTATATTAATAATTTCAATCAGAATCAATCATTGTAATTAGGGGCGAGCAAAATCCGATTCGATTCGAAAAACTCGATAAAATTTTTAAATTTTGAATTAAATAGTTTGAGTTATTTGGATAAGCTCGAACAAAAAATTAAGTTTTTTTTGTTTAACTCGAATATGAATTACACAACTCGAGTTATCCGAAAATCCGAATAAGAAAATGCAAAACTACCCCATTTTGATAAATGTTTAACTTTTCTAATATTAAAAGTCAAAACCATTAAGTTAAAAGGCAAAACTATGTTCTTTTAATAAATCTTTACTCATTAAGTTAAAAAGTAAAACTGTTATATTATTTATGTAGGTAAATAATTTTATACTTTGTTTACTAGTTAAATTATCAGTTTGTGTAAACGTAACATTGAGTATAAATAATAGGATTCGTTAACTTGACTCGACTCGACTCGAAATTTTTTGACTTGATTCAATCCGATTCAAAAAAAATTCAAATAAAGTTCGGTTGCTGAAATATGATTCATCAACTTGACTAATTCAAAATTTTTTGACTTGGTTCAACTCGACTCGATCGAATACTTACTCCTAATTGTAATCATTGAAGGACTTGAGCGAGCGAGTACAGAGAGCTCGAGAAAACATTATTAACTTGAAAGAGCCTCCCTTAAGGGTGGATCCTAGAGCAAAAATTTAGGTAAAAACTTGTTATTCCAAAAGCACTCGTCAGAAAAGAAAAGAAAAAAAAAGTAGATGGTCAACAAGGAAAAAAAAAATGGTTTCTTTATATGTTCTATGAATTGGGTTAGTTCAAACGAGTCTATTTAATCAGTTAACCTCTATGAAATGCTCTGTGTGTATTCGTCACGAGCTTTGAGCCAAGGCCTAATTATTAGATTTTTTTATAATCCAACTATGAAAAGTTACAAAATGATCACCCAATTATTTGACTTTTTCTTTTTTGATCACTTAACTATTTGAAATTTTCTTTTTTAGATTGTTAAATTATTAACGAAAAGATAACTTGAAAGATTTTAAAATTGACTTATTAGCAAATTTGACCCTTAACATTTATAGTTTGTATTAATTTAGTCTTGATTTCAAAAAATTAACATTCAACATTTACACATTATGTAATTTATTTATTTATTTGCGATTTTATTTTTATTTGTGACATTAAAATTAATTTTTGAAAGAACAAGAAAATATGTTAATTATTATATTGAACTTTTGGAGTGTTTTTATTTTTAGTATATTTTTGATAACATTGAGGATTTATATATATATATATATATATATATATTTGTAGTTTTTTAGGTGGGAAGGAATTACACCATAAGTAAATATTAAGGAGTTAAATTTTTTTTGAATATAAGATTAAATTGACACAAATTAAAAAAAAAAAAAAACTTTGGTGGGTAGAAGTTTAGTTTACCCATAATTTTTTTAAGGAAAAAACCAGAGCTCACTCTTGTAATTTTGCTTAGGGTTTTCTTTTAATCAAAACTAATCTGATTCTCCTTTCTACTCCAAAATCACCAAAAGCCCAGATTTTGTTTAGAAATTAGAAAACTCCATCGTTTATACCGCTGTTAAATACCTCCATAGACATCATCCCCTCAGAAAAGTAGAAGCTTCTCTCTCCCATTAACCCTAACTACACAACAAATAAAATTACTTCAAAACAATAGGATGGCAGAAGCAGAGGTAGGATCTGGTGAAGGAAAGCCCCAAGAGATGTCGTTGAAGGATAAAGGGAATGAGTTTTTCAAGGCTGGGAACTACCTTAAAGCTGCTGCTCTTTACACTCAGGCCATTAAACAAGACCCTTCAAATCCCACTCTTTATAGGTAAATCTTTTTTGTCATCACATTGGATTTTGATTTATTGAGGTTTTTTGGGCATTATTAATGAAATGCAATCTTGGGTTGGTTGTGAAATTGCCCACTTTTTGTTTCAAAGCATTCTCAAATGTAAGGTGGAACTAGTGTTAAAAGCTCTTTTTAGCTATTGGGTTTACTCTCTCTCTCTCTTTTTAATAATTATCCTATGGTTCATATATCATGTCCCTGATCAAATTCTTGAGGATCCTGATATGTATGGCATGTATTTATGTTTTTAAAAATCTGGGTTTATCTCATTTGCATCCACCATTTATTGTTGGAGTGTTTAATAGTCTATTGAATTTGCTGAAATACCTATGGCATGTATTTATGTTTTAAAAATCTGTTTGAAATTTTGTTCATTTGCTTGAATGGTTCCTGGATGGGAGTGTTTAATAATCTCTTGAACTTGCTCAAAATACCCTTTGGGTATATGGTCAATAAGAACTATCATATAATTGAAAGTTAACCCTCCTGGGATTCAATAAATTGAGTGATTTTAGTTTTAGGCCTTTATTGATGAATGTGGGTTCATTTTTTGTATTTCTTTTTTTGTATTTTTTTTTACTTCTCCTCGCATTCCATATATGAGAACTTGTATGTGTATGGTGTAGCTGTGATTTCTTCTTTTTTTGCATCAATGATACAATTTCAATGTTCTATTTTATTTAACCAGCAATCGAGCAGCAGCGTTTCTACATTTGGTTAAACTTAACAAAGCGCTGGCTGATGCTGAGACAACAATTACTTTGAAACCTCAGTGGGAAAAGGTAGATTTCTGTATTGTCTATTTATTTGGAGGGCGGTGCTGGACCTAGGGCAATTGCAGCAATTGCATTCAGATAGTCATCAAAATTGAACTATTTAAACTGTGTGTTTTGGTATATTTCAGGGATATTTTCGAAAAGGATGCATTTTAGAGGCTATGGAACGATATGACGATGTAAGTACCTATATCCCTCCTTGAAACGTTGATAAAGAGACTATGCTATTTGTTTATGGTCCTGATATTCCAAACATTAAATTATTATAGGCTTTAGCTGCCTTCCAAATAGCTTTGCAGTACAACCCACAAAGTGCAGAAGTCTCAAGAAAAATTAAGAGACTTTCACAGCTTGCAAAAGATAAAAAGCGAGCTCAAGAAGTGCAAAACTTGCGATCCAATGTAGATATAGCAAAAAGCTTGGAAACATTGAAATCTGAAATGGTGAGTTCCTTGAGCAAAAGTGTATGTACATGTATATTGTACTTAATTATTTTTCCCTTTATTTGTATATTCATGTATGGTTTGATTATGGTTTCTGTTTTCTTTTCTCATTTTCAAGTGTTGTCTGTCAGCTATGACTATTCACTATCCTAGTGATATTCTTGCATGCTGTTATAGAGATTTGATACAATTAGTAGGATTATTTTCATTGTACGTGTTGATGAAAAAATGACCTTTCTCTTTGCAGTCTGAAAAGTACAAATCGGAAGATAGTTGGAAAGAGATGTTTTCTTTTCTTATTGAGACAATGGAAACAGCTGTAAAATCATGGCATGAGACTTCCAAAGTGGATCCTAGAGTCTACTTCCTTCTTGATAAGGAGAAGAGCCAAGCCGATAAATATGCTCCAGTTGTCAATATTGACAAGGTATTAGACATTCAAAACTATCTAATATATGATCACAATCAATTCTAGAAATAAGTATTAAAGCTGTGTAATGTATATTTCCACCATATATTTAGGAAAATGGTTCCCAATGATAGCTAATGAAAAGTTCATCTTTCCTCTTGTTCCAGGCTTTTGAATCGCCTCATACGCACAGCAGTTGTTTTTCATTTCTTAGGCAATATGCTGAAGATTCTTTCTCTAGAGCAGCTTGTTTAGTTGCTCCTAAAAGTATCATAGCTTATCCACAGGTAACTTCATATTTGTTCTAAATTGATATAGAAACTTGGATTGTGGACATAGGCAACAACGATACTCTTAAATGCTACCTTATATTTGCAAAATCTCCTGTCTTGTGCACTCTTTTCAATTTTCTCTGTTGTAGGGAATGTACTTGTGGTATAATATATTTCTCATATGTTAATTTAGATAGACTGATAAGTTTTAAGATGGTACACTTGGTTGAAGACCTGAAGTGATGGAGAGCTTGGCTTTTAATCTATTTCTAATAATAAAAAATGGGATTGCAGTTTATGATCCTTAAAGATTGTGGCTAATGGTTCTAGCAAGCATTGTCGTATCTTCTACATTATGTGTCGTCTTCCATTTGTTCTTCAGAGAATCGAATAGTGCTTCCTTATTTTATGAAGCGCTAGTCATTTCTTTTAGTAGTAGCGAGGCAGCTTCAGGCTGATTTTCAATTTGTTGCTGGGTTAACAAATCCTAGCCTTTGAATCTACTGACTGATTTATTACAAACACTGGGAACTTTTTGATATAAATTTATCTTCATTGGGGTTAGTGGACAAGGAGATGTCTTGAGTCTTTTTCAATTTTGCACGCTATCTCGAGTCCTTTGATTACTGTTTACATCAAGGTTATTTGATGGTTTATTTACTGCATAGTTTAAGATTCTAAGATTCAAGTCCACAGACCTCTGAATCTCTGATTCAATGCCCATCTTTGCAGGTCTGGAAAGGTCAGGGTTCAAGGAAGTGGAAGCATGGGCAACATGATGGTTTCTTTGTTCAATTCGAGTCACCACTCTTGCGAAAACTATGGTTTATTTCGAGTTCCAATGAGATGGGGAAGACACTGTGCAGGTTCATTCTCTCTCTGTCTCTTCATGCATGCTCACACTCATCTATATATAGGTGTAGACAATTAGATGTAATAACTTTGGTACTTTAAATTGCTAAATACGAGACATTTGTGAATGCAGTCCCCTGAAAATGTATTCGGTGAGTTCATTCTCTTAAAAGTTTTGCAAATTTGCTAAAAAAAGTTGCCTTCCTAGCTGCTGCAACCAGATGAGAAATCATCATCTTAAAATATAAAATCTTTTTGAAAGTATGACATAAAAAAAAATCAGTATGCATGACTTTGTCTAATTGATCCTAATGCTTCAACAGTATATTAAATATGCTATGGTTAAACTGATTACTCATTAACTGATATATTTTTTTTAAATGATTCAAGTCCGAACATCTTTGCCTATTTCAGGGATCCAGAGGTTCTAGATATAGGTGCACATGAAGTACTTCCACGCCTTTTCAAAGAAAATCTATCCAGTTCCTCATGAGCTTTATCTTAGGCTGAAGGAAATTGCTAGGCATGCCGGTGGACTTTGATTGCGAGGTTTACATATGAAAAAAGGTACCAACAACATAGCGTGCTTGCTTGTTACTTCGAGCTGTATATGAATTTCCTTTTATATGTGAAAACTCGCCAACTAGGTACACTTTTTCGAGTCACATAGCACTCATTTTCTTGGTTTTGAAAAATTTTCTAAAGAAGTTTACAAGCCTTTTTTGAGTGATTACATTTTATGGGTGTTTGTTAAAACTGCTTTCTTGCCTTAAGTGATTCGCGGGTTTCGGTTCTTGAGTTGGTTATATGTTGGAAGAACAGTAAAGCTAGTTGGTGTAGAACTTATTCTCTTGTTTTCTGTTGTAATTATATGTAGAAAGTTATCGATAAGGGCTGATGTAGTTTTGTTTCATTTATGCATGAAGGGTTTCTTTCTTTTAAGCTCACATCCCTCCTGCCAGTCTTTAATCTACATTTCATGGACTCTTTAATAATGGTTGCCATATTCGTGTCCAAAGTCCAATACTTCATTATAGGATAGAACACATAATATGCGTAAAACGAGTCAGAAATGCATGTGTATATATATATATATATCTATTTGTTGTATGTTGGAGGAAATTGGGTAAAAGTACCATAAAAACTCTTGTACTAGAAATCAAATTACATTTTGCTCTCTACTTAAAAAAAGGGGTAATTAGTCCCTCTATAGGCATTATTAAAAATTTATCTATTTCTACTGTTAAAAATGAGCTCTTGTACTCTAGCATAAGGTATATGTAGTACATCACGTGTAATTGTCTGATTATTCCAATAGCCACGTCAGTTTTAACAAAAGAAATGGATAAAAATTTTAATAAAAACAATCAGTTTGCTCTTTGATCTAACTAATAGGGATGAATTTGTCTTTTTTTTAATAAATAGAGCAAAATGTAATCTGATTTTTTGTACAAAGTTTCCATGATATTTTTGCCTAAGAAATAGGTTTTCATTCACAAAATCACGTCTCTTTGACGGGGGTATCGGCAAACTTCCAAGCATAACTGGCAACTTCTCTTGTGCCACTCACATCATCAATAGGCACGGCATCACGGATTTCTTTCAAATGCTCTTGGGTAAGCTTCAATGCCAAGGATCCAACATTGTCTTTAATGTTCTTAAAAACGAGATAACGAGATTCGAGGGTCATTATGTGCAACAATATGAAAGACTCATCAGTTCATTTGCAAAATATAGAGCAAAGGAACCCCCCCAAACATGCCAGGGATAGGGATTATGTCATCACCTTGGTGTATAAGCCATGCTAAAGCTAGTTGAAGAACCATGGTGGCATGCTTCGTAGCTAAACCCGAAAGTCTCTAAATTCTCCCCGTGAAACCTCGGATTACTTCCTGTTACATACACAAAAGTTAGGAGTAAGTCGAAGAAGGCTTAGTACATTGTTTTAAGAGCCACCTAAAATCAAAATTCCATCGGGCAAGCTGTCCACGATGGCCTTCCTGTCGAAGAAACCATGACCTAGAGAACTATATGCAACTATACCAAATCCGAGTTGTCTGTAGCATTTAGGGAAAGATTGAAATCACAGGCAAAAGGGGGGAAAACCAATGCATCTTAGGAATCGAGTTTCTAATCTACCAGCAAACCGGAATGATCTCATCTTCGATTTTCCGAGTCCAGAGAGAATACTCCATTTGTAAGGCAGTAATGGGATGAATTGCATGAGCTCTTTTTATGGTGACAGCACTAGCTTCAGATAACACAATGTACTTTATTTTCCCTTCTTCCACCAGCTTCTTTAGCTCCTCCATCTGCCATATGAAACAGCAAATTCAAGGCAAGCTAAAATAAACCAAGAATGTCCGGTCGATACTTACAGTCTCCTCTATTGGAACCGAAGTGTCCACAAGATGTTGGTAGTACAGATCGTTATAATCCACATCGAGCCACTTGAGACTAGATTCGCAGCAGTATCGTACTTATTCGAGGGTACCCTTGATGGCGAATTGTAACCCAACACAACAGTACTGAATTCCGTCGCAAGTTGAATTTGATCTCGAGGAAGCTGGTTCAAGGCCTATATGTTCAAATGCAAACGGTTACCTGGGCTATTTCGTTACAAAAAACATGTTGGATGTTTCGATGTACGATCATTATCGGTTGCAACGTTTAAGCGATGCAACGGTACCTTGCAGACCATGATCTCATTTTCGTGGTTTTTGCCGTAGACATCGGCTGCATCAAAGAAGGTGATGCCATTGCTAAAATCTTCTTTTATAACAGAACATCCATCTTGGTGTGAAAGGGGGGCATTTAATATACCAGAAAGGCCTCCACATCCAAATCCTAGCCTTGAAACCTGTAGGCCAAAGGGTAAGATAGAGAGGAAGAAAGGGACTAAAATGGTAATTCAACAAAAAAGCTACTAATAATTGTAGAAAACATGAAAAAATAATTTGAGGGTAAATTCCGCTATTAGTCCTTGTATTTCATGTAATTATGGATTTAGTCTTTTCATTCTAATTTAGTCATTTTTAGTCTCTTGTATTTTTTGAATTTTGAAATTTCAACCATGATTCAACCGGTCGTCGTTAAAATCCAGTATTTTCAAGATCTTATCACGTGTGTGGCACCATATCAATTTGTTATTTCACACAGAAAAGCCATATCATTTTAGTCAATGGATTTAATGGCTATTGTTTGAGTCAGAACTGAAATTTTAAAATTCGAAAAAAGTATGGACTAAAAATGATCATATTGGAGAGTAGAGGTTAAATCTACAACTTATACATAGGACGGAACTAATAGCATAATTCGACCTAACTAATTTAATTGCTACTATTTTGGGTTCAGTCTAAAATTTCAAAGTATGAAAAGAACAAAGAATAAATTCGGCCTAACTTATTTAATTGCTATTGTTACTATTTTAGATTAGGACTAAAATTTTAAAAACTCAAAAAGTACGAAATTAAAAAACATCAAAATTAAAAGATAAAATTAAACTACATAATTTAGACACGATACAAATTTAACCTAATTTTGTCGTAGTTTTAAGGTTAGATTATGTTATTAGTCCCTATACTTTATAAAAATTGTGGATTTAGTTCCTATAATTTGATCATTTTAAGTTTTTGTACTTTTCGAATTTTAAAATTTCTATCCTCACCAAATGATAACTGTTAAATTTACCAAGTTAAGTTCTGTTATTTCTAAAATTTGATGCGGCAAACATATTATCATATGTTTAATGCCATGTCAACTTTTATTTTTATTTTTACATATTAACGATTATCATTTACGTCAAGAATGTATTATCTTCCTATTTAATGGCTGGGAAAATTAAAAATTACACCATACAAAACGAGAATATATTTTTAACAGATTCACATATCCCACGGATAATACTATTTAAATTGCACTAAAATAATAGCAATTAAATCCAACTCAAAATAATAAATAGAGTTTTTTTTTTTAAATGGAGAGGAAATGGAGAAAAATATGGGGTTTAATTGGTTTGCTTCTTTTGAATTTTGTGAATAATGTTTCGTCGCTTTCGCTTACCATAACCAAAGTCGAATGCGTATACGAGATCGTCCGATCCGAGGGTGACATCGTTTCCGGTAACTTCGTTGTCGTTGATCACCATATTTTCTGGTCCTCCGATCACCCCGGCATTGATTTCAGTGTAACTTTTGTCATCCCAATCTCTCTATATTTTTGTTTCTTTTTTCGCAAAATTCATGTTGATTCGATATTTGAGATTTTTATTATTGATTTTAATGGTTTGTTGTTAGTGTTGAATATGAGATTTTATTGTTTCAGCTCATGAATTTATTATCAGATTATATTATATGAATTCGAAAATTCGGATTTAAATTTTTTCAGAAAAATTATGATGATTTTTGCGATTGATTTTAATGGTTTTGTTGTTGGTGTTGAATATGGGATTTTGTTGTTTCAATTCATGCATTTACAGTTGATTTATATTATTTGGATTCGAAAATTCATATTCAGATTTGAATTTTCTTTTAAGATCAATGATTTTTGTGATCGATTTTAATGATTTGTTGGTGGTGTTGAAAACAAGTTTTTCTGTTCAATGCAGATAACTTCTCCTGGGGGTGACATCCTTCATAATTTGAAGGGTACATCCGGGGATAAGTTTTCGTTCAAAGCACCACGAAGTGGACTGTACCAGTTTTGTTTCCACAATCCCCTTTCTACACCGGAGACAATTGCCCTCTATATTCATATCGGGCACATACCTAACGAGCACAATCTTGCCAAAAATGGTTCCTTGTATTTTTTCCCTTTGAACTCTATTCCCAAGTTTTAATTTTTGTTATTACTAACAGGGTCAATTGCATTTGAGGTTTTTAACTATTACCCAAATTTTAAATTAATGTCTAAACTTTAAAATATTCTAATCAAGTCCTTAAAGTATTAGCATCAAACAACTACTTTCGTTAGCCTAGCTATTAGTTTAGTTGTTAAATGTCAACTCAGATCTAATCTTGAGCATAAGTGTGTACCTATTGCATGTTCAACTTGGACCGACATAGTCTATTTTTTTAATATATCAGATCTAAGTTGGTCATGTGATAAAAACACATGTGTTTATAATTTTAATCCACGTGTTTTAAAATATTTGTTTTACGATACATATTTGAATTAATGTTTAATGCCTAAATTTACAGCTAGGCTGACAAAGAGGTTTGGATAATATAATAATAATAATAATATATTTTGATGACTTAATTAAAATATTTTAAAATTTTCAAATAAATTAAAATATGAGTATTAAATAACATATGTATCAAATTATAAGCACATGTGTGCTAGTGCATGACCAACATGGTTTTGATGTGCTAAAAAAGAAATAGTCGTCCTAAATTTTGTTCATATTATTTATTAAACATATTAGATTTAAGTTGTTTATACGATAGATGTATTCGTATCTACAATTTAATCTATATGTTTTATATATACTCAATGTTAAATCCGAAACAACTCTTTTAACACTTAAAATGATAACTAAGTTGATAAAAGACTTGATTATTACAATACCGAGACACTGATTTCCTTTGTTACAGAACATGTGGACCCAATTAATGTGAAAATTGCTGAGCTGAGGGAGGCTTTGGAGGCTGTTACAACCGAGCAAAAGTACTTAAAAGCACGTGATGCTGTTCACCGTCGTAGTAAGTTTGCTTAAATAAGTTGTGAATATTAATATCTCTTTTATATTAGTATATCTAATGATACGGTATTTATACTTGGATGCAGCAAATGAGAGCACGAAAAAGCGTGTGATAGGTTACACTGTTGGGGAATACATTTTGCTAACAATCGCTAGTGTACTACAAGTTGTATACATCCGTCGTCTCTTCAGCAAATCCGTTGGATATAATCGAATTTGAGCCACACTTTAATTTTTATTATTGAAAACCCGAGTCTCAATTGCGGTTAGAGATGACAATTTATAGTGCAAATTTAATTTTTTGTAAATATTCAATTCATTTTTTTTATTTGAATATTTGTGAAAATTAAATTCGAATTTTGATTTTTATTAATTACTATATGGAGCAAGTTCGAAATCCAAATACGTTTTATTTTTTAAAATGAATTTTTTATTGCACATCACGTCTTATTATTATTTTTATTTATTAAATTTGAATATTTAATGAATTTAATTATCTTACAAATAATGTTTATTTAAATACTTAGTTTTATATGTGCAAATTCAAAATGTAAA
Organism: Gossypium arboreum; assembly: GCF_025698485.1. Lineage (NCBI taxonomy): Eukaryota > Viridiplantae > Streptophyta > Magnoliopsida > Malvales > Malvaceae > Gossypium > Gossypium arboreum. Next base: position 121,460,046 of record NC_069070.1, on the reverse strand, counting down.
AATACCAGATTTAAAAATAAAATAAAAAAAAAGATATTGAGTTTATTTTTTATTCAAGTTAGACTTGGCTCCACATGTGAAAATAAATTAATACTCTTACTAACCCTAAACTTTAAATTAAATTCATTAATTTAAAAGGTTAAAATATGTCATAAATTCATTAACTCTTTATAAATTTAGAATTTAGTCCCTATACTTTTATTTTAAGAAGTTTAGTTCTCTTACTTTTTAAAATTTAGGGTCAACCCTACTAACTTCTTTTGGTTAAATTTGTTTGTATAACATTTTGAAATAAAAAATAATATTGTAATGAATTTGAATTTAACAAAATAATTTTAACACTATTAACAGTTAAACCTAAATTTTAAAATATAAAAAATAAAAATACAGGGATTAAATTCTAAATGTTCAAAAATACAACAACTTCTGATAAATTTTAACCATTTAGAAAACCCAAATTCATAAATCTTAACCCCATAATTACGTTACCTAATTTAATTTTTTTCTTGAAATTAATAAATAAAAATATTTTTATCTAATAATTTGTCTTTTTATGAAATTGAAAATTCCATAACTGTACCCAACGCCGCTTCCCACGCCACCATTTTTGGTGGATAAGTTCTGACAACTCCTGCATTAAAATATTATTCAATTTTCCTAAACTACCCTTTGTTCTTTAATTATGATTTTAGTAAAAAAATTTATGGGAAAACTTTTAAAATTAAAATCATTATAATTAAAATGATTTTATCCATTACATCAAAATAAATTATTTTAAATCTTAAATTTTGTATTTATTTTATTTTATTAAAATAAAATCAACAACGCACAATCTTTTTCTTTATCTTGGAGTAAAAAAAAGATAATATTTACTTCCAAATTTATTTATTTTTTAGAAAAAAGTTAGATTATAAAGCAAAAATTAAGGTTATTAAATTAATCAATTTGGGTATTAGATATTTATTTTTCTTAATTGAAAAATTGTCGACCATTTCATTCTAAAAGATTGTGATTTTTTTATAGGTTAATTTCAAGTAGAGGTACTCATGGTAGGGTCAAGTCGGGTCTAAGTATAATATTAACATACTTTATTCTTGGCTAACTCGGCCAGAAATATGAGCCTAAAATTTTGTTTAAACTCGCTCATATTTACAAAATACTAACCCAAGCCCCTTTTAGACTTGCCCATATTATTTTTAATTTTTTAAATATTTATATTATATTATTTTAATATTAAATAATATTATATATTTTTTATTTATTAAAAGTTTTTATATAGTAATCTTAACATTATTTTAACGTTTATATTATAGTAGTATTATATATTTAGTATAGGTTTATTTTTTAATGTACTAAGTATTATAAACTTAAAAATGGGCGGCCGATCTCGAGCCTTAAATGTTCAAGGTCGAGCTCGGCCCATATTTTAAATATGCCTAATATTTTTGCCCAAACCCTCCCAAATTTCTAGCATGCCTTGGTTCAAGCAGTAATCTGGCCCATGAACAGTCTAAGTTTCAAGTACTTACTTTTTACTCAACTAAGGCAAAAATTCTCTTTTTTTTTTAAATGAGACGGTCGACTAATTTTTTAATCAAAAAATAAATACATAATACAAAAATTGATTAATCTTATAAACCCTAATATCTTACTTTCCATTCCAGTTTTTTCTAAAAAAAATTAAATTAAAGATTATCCAATTTTTTTCACCTTGACACATTAAATACATGAAAAGAAAAAAAAAGACTAATAAAATTGAGTGGTGTTGGTTTTCTTTTAATAAAATAAAATAAATATAAAATTTAAGACTTAAAATCATTTATTTTGATCTAATGGTTAAGATAATTCGATTATCATAATTCTTATTTTAAAATTTCTCACTGAAAAAAACATTTTAATTGGAATTATATTTTTATATACTTGCAAAATGCTGAAATTATGCAATGTTTTCAATTTTATGCATTTTAGCTTTCCATTTTCTTAATCCATAATAATCACATTTTAAAATTTATTACAACATTATTTGTTAAAATAATATATATTTTCTTTAAAATTGGAAAAATAGTTGTGTAAAGAAGTGTTTTTAAATGCTTTATTTCGTGTCGAATTATCTTTTAGATTCTTAATCAGTCTTTAAACTTTAAAATAATTTAGCGAGTTAATTTGTAAAATTTATGTACTTACCATACAAACGGTTTGAATTTGATGTGTTAAAATAAACACTGTTAATAAAATTTAGGAAGGCTACTTTTAATAGAGTTAATTGTACTAGACATCCTCAAACTATGACCTTTATTCTAAATCGGTTCATAAACTATTGATGTTGTATCAATCATGTCCTTCTATTATTAAAATCGTTAATTTAATCGTTAAATGATACGTTAGATTTTACACCACATAATCTAAAATGGAAATTTTGAGAAAAATGAATATTGTTATAATTAATGTTGTAAAATTATTGATTTTGAGGTTTTCGAAACTTTTATGAATGCTTTATCATTTGCTCTCTTTTTTTTCAATTTTACTTTATTTTTAGCCTTTACTTTTAAAAATTATGTTACGCCTTCTTTTCTTTTAAAAAAATTCATTTTAAATTTAGCTACATAAGATTTGGCGTATCATTTAACAGTTTTAATAACAGAAGGACTAGATTGATATAATCATGATAGTTTGGCATGCAATTAGAACGTTTTGAAATATAGAGACCAATTTAGTACAAGGGTCATAGGTTAGGGATGTTTGGTATCGATACAATAAGTACATATATATTTTTATAATTTAATGTATTTGTTTAAAATATGCTCCATATCATATTTGAGGTTCCATTTAATGTCAAAGGCAGACAGAAGAACATGTCTAATATGATATTGCTACTTTGAAATTTCAATTAGAATGTTTTAATGTTCAGGGACCAATTTAGAATCTGAATCATAATTTGAGAATCCCATGTGCAATTAACCCTATACAAAATATATTACGTTTTAGAATATGTATTTTTGGTTAAAATATGCTCCAAGTCCTTGTACTCTTTATGGATTTTAAGATTTTAATATTCAAATCCAATTGTTAACACTGTTAAAGTTCTTCTATTAAATTCTCTACTACGACATTTGATTTTTTCTAAAAAAAAATAATAACTTAGTAGTCATGTAACAAAAAAAATGATGTAATTAGGTTGTAAATGAGACATTAGTGCTAGTAAACTACTCAAGTTCGACTAGAAAAAAATTGAACTCGATTCGGTAATTATCAAGCCTAGCTCAAGCTCTAGCAACTCGAGCTATCAATTGAGATGAAATTAAGCTTAGTAATACTTGACTTGAATTGCTCGCGAGCCTTATGTAGTTTTTCATATTTTTATATTATTAAATTACTCCATTGCCACATATACTGTTAATCCTAAGCTTAATTATCAAGCTAAACTTGAGGTTGAGTATAAAAATTGATAAACGAGCTTGAGTAGCTCGATTATAGCTTGAGTTAAGCTCAAGCTTAAAAGTAGATGTTCGACCAAGGTCAAGTTGAGTACTGAGCTTTGAATTTCAAGTTGAGCTCGAGCTCGAGCTTAACAATATTCAAGCTCGGGTTAGTTCAATTACACCCCTAGTTGTAGCAAACTTGAATTTAGCAGAAGAATTTTGAAGTTGTTAACAATTGCACTTCTATTTTTAAATCCGGAAAGTGAAAGGACTAAATTTTAAATATATGAAGTTCAGGGATTTGGAGCAAAGTTTACCCTTTTTTCCCATTGTAGTAGTTCTTATAAAATCTTCAGGGTTAATACTGGGAAAAAAAAAGTGCCTTCAACCTGCTTTATACAAAGTCTAAAATTTTAACCAAATTAGCTTCTTCGTTTCTTCATATTTGCCACTGTATCCCCAATTTTCTGTCATTTTCGTCATTGATCAATCAAATAAAGATCAAAGAATACCCCATTTTTGGATCGTAGGAAAGCCAAAAAAAAAATGCTAGCAGTTTTTGACAAATCGGTTGCCAAGAGCCCAGATGGTCTTACTGTTGCTGATCAGCCACAAGCAGTATCAGCTCTCAAAGATGGTTTCTTAGCTAATCATTTTGGCTCAGTTCATCCTGGTTCAGTCACCATCAATCTTGGATCTTCGGGTGTTATGGCTTATTCTCGTGAAAAACAGAACCCACTTCTCCCCAGGTAAAAAAAAAAAAAATCTTCTTTTTGTTTTAATTTTTGTATTTTTTAAGGATTTCATTTCTGGGTTATTTTCTGTGTTTTGGTAAGTGGTTTTTGACTGATCTGATCAAGATATTTTCTGGGTTGTTCTCCATTTTTTATTATTATTGTTTAATTGGGTGGTGAAAAATGTGTATTGGATGATCATAATGTGATACAACAATGATTTTACGTGACTGATTAGCTTCCTTGATGTTTTTTTTTTCCACTTGTGATTTCGTTGATTGAAAATTTTGATATATAAATGTGATTTCTCGTTCACTAATTTTGATATATATATGTATATATATATTATTCTGTATTTACATAAATACATAATTATGAAGTTCATGATCGTTAGTTTTACCGAATTGGATCACTTGTGTTCTCTGATTGGGATCATGCATACTAATTCGAAAATCACTAAGGAGATAGCAATGTCTAGTAATCGAGGGAGTCTGGTAACTGGGGGGTTTGTTTTGAGAACAAAAGATAGATTAGGGGTGAAGCTAGAAATTTGTTTTAGTGGTGCTAGAATGAAGAATAAATTGGGAGGGCGAAAAGCGTAATTCTACCAAACTTGTTATTTCATCAAATTTGAAGGGACTATATAGCCAATTTACCATTTGTTGGGAGGCCAAGGCCATTGCCTGCCCCTGTCTTCACTCCTGAAATAGATTGACTTGATTAGATTTGCTTTTGTCTAGTAGTTTAAATGATTCGGCTTGTTGGTTCTCCGGTTCTTTAGGGCATTTGGGTCGAGCAATCTGGCGAGGTTCTGTCGTTAGATTTTCACGTTTGGGTCCACTATTTCTTAGGTAATCTTACAAGATTAGTTTATTGCATCGATATGTTTCTGGACAATGCACAACTTCTTTTGTTTACTTAACCGCGCTATCATACTTTGCATTTCCTATATCTTTTCTATTATTTCGCAATGCAATGGAGGTTCCGATCATTTTCTTTGTATGTTCCCAGACTGTTTGCGGTAGTCGGTGAAATTTTCTGCATGTTTCAAGGACATATCGAGAACGTTGCTGTCCTTAAGCAACAATATGGCTTGAACAAAACAGCAGACGAGGGGATTATCGTTATTGAAGCTTATAGAACCCTCAGAGACAGAGGCCCTTACCCTCCAGACCAGGTTGTGAGAGATATCCAGGGGAAGTTTGTTTTCATCCTCTTCGATAGCTCTTCGAAATCTACATTCATAGCTTCTGTAAGTATACCTACATTTTCCCGGCTAATGCGGTTGATGTCTCTGATGTATGCTTTTATTGTCGAGTTTCTTCTCCCGTATGATGCAGGATGCTGATGGAACTGTACCTTTCTTCTGGGGAACCGATGCTGACGGCCATCTGGTTCTTGCAGATGATGAGGAGACCGTGAAAAAGGGCTGTGGGAAATCTTCTGCTCCATTCCCAAAAGGTAAATCTACAAGCTTAGTGTAGAATGACATGTCAAAAATGGGGTAGCACAAAGGTTTTCAATGCATAAACATCTACGATACTTCATCATTTTTTGTTTTTCAGGGTGTTTCTTCACATCCTCTGGAGGGTTAAGGAGCTTCGAGCATCCCCAGAACGAGTTGAAGGCAGTGCCAAGGGTGGATGGTTCAGGTCAGGCCTGTGGTGCTACGTACTGTGTGGATACAGAGACGAAGAAGGAATCAACAGGAATGAAGAAAGTCGACAGTGCTGCGAACTGGTCGACAAACTACTGAGCCTCAAAACGTTGTCTCTTCCTTTATCTGCCTTTCTTACACTCTTCCATAGTTCCATTCACTCCTTAATTCCGTATCTCAAAGCAGCTTCATTTCATTCATCAAAACTGAGCTTTTTGACATTTAGTAATTTATACATTTCATGGAATAATATTTGTTGTCATTAAAGGCTGTTTAATCTCTTTGTTGAAATGGTTTTCCTCTCTTTTAAGTTGTTTATAGGAAGTAAATATAACATTTCGGTTTCATGTCATTTTGGGTTAAGATTGTTTCGAGTTTAACTCGTTTTAAGTTTGGTTGTTTCGGGTTCTAGTCATTCAAGGATCGAGTTTTTCAAGTTGAGTTTTTATGAGTTTATGTCATTTCAGGTTCTGGTCATTTGGATACTTTTTCATATATATGTATATTTATATATTATATTCTACAAATATATTATATTTTATTATATTTAAATGATATAATAGCATGTATTAAAGAATTATATTTTAGTTATAAAATAACAACTTTTTCATATATTATAATATTTTAAATATATTATTATATTTTAGCATACCTTTGGATTTAGAGTATTCTATTATAATATAATTTATTACAAAATATATTATATAAATTTAATAATTAATATATTATTTTTAAATTAATATTTTAGATTTATTAAATATATAACATACCAACAAAGCCATTTTATATTAAAATTATATAGTTTATATTATAATTATAAAAATTTAAAATTTAAAAATATTGTTTTTATTAATAATTTATCACAATATTTTTATTTCATTCATAAATTTAACATATTTAAAAGTTTTATAATATATTAATAATATAAATAAAATGTTATTTTAACCTAAGATTAAAATTGTCATTTTAATCTATTCATTGTCTATTCTTTGGTTAAACGTTACTCAACCAAACAATGTAATACTATTATACGTCTATTCCATTAATTGTTATACCTATTCCGTTCAATTATAACCCTATTTCATTCCGATAGAATATTATTCTATTACAACAAACCAAACATATAATTTCATTTTGAGTTAGGATCGAAATATCAAAATTCAAAAACATAGGACTAAAAATAATTAGGTTGGAGAATCATGACTAAATTAGCAACTTATGAGATTAATAACAAAATTTGACTTAATAGATTTAATTGTTACTATTATGTTTAGAATTGAAATTTCAAAATTTAAAAATAGAAAAGCTAAAATTAACCAATCTATCAAATCAGAGTACATATCCTTTTGTTTTCTACTTTCTTTTGATAAATTATATTCAAGGTTATTAAACTATTAGTAATTTTATATTTTAGTCAGTTAACTTCAAAAGAGTTACAAAATAGTCACTAAACTATTTGAAAGTTTTTATTTAAGCGACGGTTTGAATATCGGTAAAGTAAATCAATACACATTGACAAGCAGAAGTACCTTACATCCAAGTTGATTTGATGGTGAGTGTCGGAGATTAAAGAAGAAAGTTGTTTGAGTTTTGATTCGTAGATTCCTTATGTTCAAAGTTGTTTCTCAAAAAAAAAACTATAGAAATGAAGGGGAAAGAGAGCTTTAAGAAGGTTATACAACAGTGGTTTTATAGCCCGGTATTTAAATGAAAACTTTGGAATAGTTTAGTGACCATTTTGTAAGTTTTTGAAATTGAGTGACTAAAACATAAACTTACTAATGGTTTAGTGACCTTAGATGTAGTTTACCCTTTCTCTTTCTCCAAACCTAAAGAAAATCTCCCTAAAATTTCGTCAACGTCAACACGTGGCAATACGATGACTGGCTATGCCATGTCACCCCACTTCCCAACCGTCCGATTATAATTATTAACAAAAAAGAAAAAAACAAAATTCTACAAATCTACACTTTATCAGTGCTGAACAGAAGAATATATCCGTTTATCGAGCCTCCGCATCCCCTCACTCTCACTATCGCGCGTGCAGTTCATTCTCAACAACAACCCCGTCGCCGCTTCCCACAAACGCTCCATAACTCGCGTAAACCAAACACATCAACTCTTTTCCTACCGCCACGTCATCGTTACACGCTGTCCCAATCAACCGCCAAACCCGCTCAAAAAATATTTATAAATATAGTTTTTTTCTATTTTCTGCTTCCTTTTTCGAAGAAATGTTCTTCTTCTTTGGATCTCCAATGGAGGCTGAAACAAAGTAACAAACCCTTGAAAAAAAATCATTTGATTTTTTTTTTGCGGTAAAATGGATGAGACGTTCTTCGATCTAATGGAGTTATTGAAGAAGCAATCGATAACAGAAACAGTTGTCGACATTTTGATATATGCCGTGCCTATATGGTTAGCCGTAACGATCGGGCTTGCAGTCGGTTGGTCTTGGCGTCCTAGGTGGACCGGCTTGGTTCTTCTTGCCTTTCGACCAAAGTTCCGGTTCATTTGGACCGCTCCTCCAGGATTCGGAGCTCGCCGACTTTGGTTAGCCTTCACCGCGCTCTCGGCTTTCTCCGTTTTTCGGACGATTTTCTGTAACTTTATTAAAAGGAGATTTAAGGAATCGGCTTCGGATTCTTCGGTTCCATTACAATCTCCGCCGCCTACGGCGTGGATTTCACCGGAAAGTGTTGCTGATGCTGTTAGGTGAGTATTATTTATATTTTATTTTAATTTTTTTATTATTTATGTGATTTACAAAGAACCGTTTTTCGTTGTAAATATTTTGGATAGTATTTGATGCCGGTTGCTTCGTTTCTTTAATTCCATATCATTTGTATCGAGGTAAACATGAATTAGACTATATAAGTAAAGTTTTACGAAGGTACATTGAACTCGAAGCTAGTTTAAGGGATAGTTAATCCTAGGCTTTTGATGAGCTTTTGTAATTAGCATCGCTTGCGAGTTATGTAAGTGAAGAATTTGTACGTTTCTTTATGGTTAGTGCATTTGTGTTTCACCATGGGCGGTGGCAGGGCTCTGCCCCTAAAATGGAAAATTACTCTTACACCCTTCTAAAATCTGGTAAGATTGCAGTTTGATTTCCAAAAATGATAAAATTTTGATTTAAACTATAAACATGGAAGCTAATATACTAGTGAAATTACATTTTAGCTCTTATAAAAATAGATAATTTACTAACGGCCCCAGAAAAGATTTCTGGCATCGCTCCTGTGTTTGACTATCATCGAATAGAATTTCCATTCAAGTGCTCTCTCCCCTTAGACCTGGTTAATCCCATGGATGCTTATACTCTGGTTATTTTTGCTTGTTCCAGAATGTTAGAATAAAATCCTGTTTTGAAATCATTGTTAAAAGTGTACTAATTTCTTCAGTAACCGAAATTTTCTTATGTTACTATCGGATTGGTTAATGCTGTTTGATGCATAAGCTTATTCACGACTAATACCTACTTCGTTATAGCCCCGGCGGTAGAGCTGAAGAAAGAGAGCAGGATATTGTCACAGAGAATGACTTAGCACACCTCTTACATTTACTCGAAGGGAAAGATGGGGAGATGGAATGGCAAAGGATGATGGAAAGGACTACTTCAAATATGTCATACCAAGCATGGCGCCAAGAGCCTGAGGTAGGTTTCTGAAGACTGAATTATTAACGTTCTTCCATAATATATGCCCATGAATACTTGTATGTTCTATCTTTATTCTAATAAGTCGAAACCTCCTTGTGGAACATTATAGCTTAAGGAAATTTGTACTTTCTGGTTTTATGTACTGCATTGCTCTGAGATCTTATGAGCATCATATTATTTAGTCAAGTAGCATTTGAACTATGAATGAATGTAAGCTATTGTTATTTATGAAAATTTCACATGTTATTAGGTCCAACTATGCAAAATGCCTGATAGCATACATGATACTGTTTCTCTGTGTTTTTGTTTGTCTTGGGTGGAATTCTGTTTTCGGTGATGTACTATTATGATACCTGATGTTCTCGTAAGCCAAAACCTTACATCCTAATGGTGATTTTGTTTACCAGAGTGGCCCTGCAATTTACCGAAGTAGAACGGTCTTTGAGGACGCAACTCCAGAGGTGGTTAGGGATTTCTTCTGGGATGATGAATTTCGACCAAAGTGGGATACTATGCTCGCATACTTCAAAACTTTGGACGAGTGCCCTTGTACGGGATTAATGATTGTTCACTGGATAAGAAAGGTAGATGAACTGAATAGTTCGTATGGTTTTGTTTGCTAATGTTTCAGAATATTAAGTTTTAACGCACATTTCTTATTCAATACTATGGGCTAACATGTTTTAACTGTCTCATCTTTTTTGCAGTTCCCATTTTTCTGCAGTGATCGAGATTATATAATTGGTCGAAGAATATGGGAGGATGGAAAGACTTACTATTGTGTGACAAAGGTACAGGCTATAATGTTTTCTTTTACGGATCGGTTAGCTTTTAATAAACTATACTCCTAATGGAGTTGCTGTCAGGGCCTGGTGGTATTAACCATATAAAGGGGCTCTGGTGGGTAGGGTGTTGTTTATAGAATTATCAATTCAGACTACCCTGCAAACCCGACCTGAATCCACACCGACCCAGCTCTGTTTGTGATTATAAAAAATCAACAATTTAAACTCATACAACCCAAACCTAAAGCTGAAATGAACTTGAAATGACTCAAACCGAGAATGATTTGAATAATGTAACTTGAAATGACGTGAACCTGAAATGATTAGAATCCAAAATGACTTGAACCTGCAATGATTCGATCAGAAAAACTCGACCCTCAAATCTAAATGAACCAAACCCAAAATAAGTTTTGCTCAAAATGACTTTGTCTAAATTGATGAGACCCAAAATCAACTCAACCCGCTCAATTGATAAGTCCAGTTGTGTGTGATTTTAGTAAGAGGTAAGTTGATTGGATTGTTCGTAGTGGTATAAAGTATGACCAACAATTCTTTACGACTAGAAATAAACCTAAATATATGATTGGATTGTCTATAGTGGTGAAAAGCTGGTTGAGCTTTATCTTAGTTAGTATAGTTGCTATTGCAGCAATCAAGAAAATGTGGGTTCAAATACACTTAAGCTCGTTTTTCCTCCCATTGAAGAGTTGCAAGGGGTTATTCATGTTTTATTTTTAAAGATAAATTTATTAATATTCAAGCTATGATGTTTCAGGGGGTACCATATCCTGGTTTGCCAAAGCGTGATAAGCCAAGACGAGTGGAGCTTTACTTTTCAAGTTGGATTATTAGGCCTGGTGAGTCTTTTTTGTCTTCTATAAACAGTATTCTGGACATTACTCGTGATTGCTAACACCTTTTCTTTATCTAACTTTGTGATGCAGTTGAGTCTCGGAAAGGCGACGGACAGCTATCCGCATGCGAAGTTTCTCTTGTACATTACGAAGACATGGGGATCCCGAAAGATGTGGCAAAACTGGGCGTTCGTCACGGCATGTGGGGAGCTGTAAAAAAGTTACACTCAGGCATGAGGGCGTACCAGAGTGCAAGAAAAACCGATACTTCATTGTCTAAATGTGCACTCATGGCAAGAATTACAACAAAGATCTCTTGTGATGAGAACATAAGTTCTCCCGGTTGCGGTCGTGTTTCAAGGGAAGATGAAAACAGTCAAAGTACGGTTATTATTAAGAGGAAGAACGATAACAGCCTTAATTGGAAGTGGATAGCCATAGCCGGGACCGTGGCGCTGGCTTTCGGACTTCGCTCGGGCGTAGTTGGTAAGGCATTGTTAGTTGGAGCAGGGCAGAGAATTGGCCGACGGTGAGATTTTTTTTTTCTTTTTTCTTTTTACATTTGATAACATTTGTGGTAGTATCTGGTTTTTTTTTTTTAAAGATTCTAAAACAACTGCTTCACATTAAAAATGCACTGATTCTCATTGTTTCAGAGAATTTATTTAATACGATAAGATACGTAATGAATAAATAGAATTATTATATATATATATATAATATTTTATATGGTAAGATTTTCAATTCTAAATATGAAATTATAAGATTTTTCAACACTGTTTTATTGAAGTACTGTGAAAATTTGACGAATAATTTTTTATTTTAAAATGCTATATCATTTAATTGAACAAAAATCTTTTAGCAATTCAACTTATTAAATCAAAAGAGTAAAATGAATAAATTCTTGAACTTAAAATTAGAAATACTATATTTTAAATATACTAAAAAATGAGATTGGAAGTAGAATTAGACCTTATAATTTTCATAGGAAAAATGGGGAGCCTTTTTCTAAGGGAGAAAAAAACATGGCATTGGATTTGTTATTATGGAGAAACTAAAATGTAGTTGAATAATAGATGGATTTCGACAATATCTTATTAGGTTTTATTCAAACAGGAGTTACAAATCATGTCAGGATTAAGGGAATCTTTAGATGAATAGTGTATTTATTTATAATTAGTGTAAAAACAAAAGTAATGATAAAATTAAATATTGATAATACTGTAACATAAAAAAAATACACTAAATACACCACACTAAAAATAAACACCTATCTAAAAGAGCCTTAAGATAAAGAGATATACTCTCACTTTATTTATTTATTATCCTTTATCAAAATATTTTATCAGATCTATTGTCCAAGGTAAAAAGTAAACAACATGATAAAAAGGATAAATGTAAAATCAACTATTTGCTTTTTGCCAATGACTACATGAACTTCATAGAAAACATCCACTCATGCAAAGCAATAAAAACACTGAATGAATTTTGCTCATTACCGGAACTAAAGTTGATCATAAATTGAGTTGAGTCAATGTAAAAAATTAGATTTGCTTTCTAAGTTCAGGTCTGGTCTAGTTCGCCTGTATTAATTTTTTAAAATTATTTTTTATATAAAAAATTAAAAAATATAATGCATCAAATTCAGAAAACATTAAAATAAAAGTTTATTTTAACAAATAAAAGTGGGAGGATACTCAACTATTGTTTTCTAAGCCTATAAATTTTCTTTAAGGTACTTTCTTTTTAAAAAAAAATAAAAAATCACAATTATTTCTTTTCTTGTTTTTCAATTGAAATTTATACCAACCTTTTTTTCCTTTTCTTTTTCATATGTTATTAATTGTCTTGATCGCTCAACAAAACTTTGTTCTTCATTGACTCAACTATTATTTCATGCACAATTTGCACCTCAAGATCCAACCAAACCCTTCAACCGAGCATAGGACATAATCAGTATGAACAAAAGTGCAGAAAGTAGCCCCGAGATGATCACCACCTGTGGATGGAAAACATGAGATAAGAGAATATATAATCACCGGACACAAGCCCTGACTCAAATGCCAAATAAAATTGACATCTAGTTTAACCGATATGAAACATATTGAAGTAAAAGTACCATGGAGCTTTTGTACTAGGAGTTAGATTGCATTTTATCTTTTTTTACTAAAAAAAATTAACAAATTAGTTCCTTTACGTTAGACCAAAGATCAAATTGGTTATTCTGTTAAAAATTTCATCCATTTCTATGGTTAAAAACTGGTCTTTGTATGTCGAGATGAGGTACACATGACACACCACGTGTAACTATCTGATTATTTTGTCAGCTATGCCAGTTATTAACTATAGAAATGGATGAATTTTTTAACTAAAAGAACTAGTTTGCTATCTGATTTAATGTGTAGGGACTAATTTACTCATTATTTTTAGTAAAGGCGCAAAATGTAATCTGACTCCTAGAGCAGAGGCTTCCATGATACTTTTACCAACACATTGCTTACCCATTTAAACACGTATCCATGGTTATCGTTCCATGTAAATGGAATGTTCATCCCAAATATTGCAGCCACCAAAGAATAGACAGATAAACAAACACTTCCTGAACTTAGAAAGAGCTCTAACTGCAAAATCGGAGAAAATTTAAAAAATAATAATAACTTGATTTAATACCGTTCAAATATGTCACGGAATGAAGAACACACCTGGATTAACTGATTTCGGTGATTGTCGAGCTGTGAAGAAGGATGCTTAAGCATCAATCAGGCAAAAAAATGGTAATCTGGAGTTCTTAAGCTTATGGTGAACCGATGGTTACCTGAATATTGATGTAGTCCTCTGTATCGTCGATATATTCCCGCAGCTACGTAATTCGAATGAAGTAGTGAAAACTGAGAGATGTAAGTGTCGGAAGATGACTAGTTATGTACAAAACGAAAAAGTCCAGTCTACTCCATCCATTTGTAAGCATGATAAAAAACTAAATGCAGATGTGCAGAAACGAGAAGCACTTATCATCTAAATATACGAAGAAAATAAGAAGGTAACGAACAACGGAGAAGAGGACGAGTACCGTGGTTAATTTATTCAATGTTCCATCAATTTGCATAAAATAAGCCTGTAAGAACAGATTATAACAAACTTAGCTTAGGGGTGAAGAAATCGTTAAACACAAGGAAGTAAATCATTATTTTAACCTCTAGTAACATTTCGAGCTCCTCTACGTCATTTTCATCGCCATGAATTGTTGCTATGCTTCCTCTACTTGCTTTGGAAATCTTTGATCCTATGGTAGGAGATACAGCATACCAATTGGCAGCACCTGATCCACTAACAGGTGAAGATGTAGCTAACTTTCTCGACAGATAAAGGTCAGCCATGTCGTCGTCATCATCCAATAGTTGTTCGAGTGCATCCCTCACCTTCATAAACGGCGATCACAGTATTATTTCTGGCCAATTTATGGAAATGTTAAAATAATTGTCTTTACGCTTGTTGCTTCTGTTACAAGCAAATCCATCGTTGATCAAATAATTATTTCTGGCCAATTTATCTTAACGCTTGTTGCTTCTGTTACAAGCAACTCGATCATTTTCACCAATCCATCAGATAAACAATATATATCCCTCTGTTTTTCCCCTTCTATAAATAGCTAGCTATGGTGATCATAGCTAAACTCATCAATCCCCTAAGAAAGATCCATTACTTTGTTCATTTAATATTCATCATTTATAGAAGTAAAAATTTTTATTAGAACTTTGGTCCTTTCCGAGGGATGATGAAAAAAAAATTTCACTTTCACATAAGCATATTAACATGAATAAAGTCCGTATTAGTACCTTTTGTACCCTAGCAGTCAATCTGGTCATTGCACTCTTCAATTTACGAACTCTATCTAAATTACGGCTACTAATCTGCAAAGAGTACAGAAACGATAATAAAGTACGAACAGGCGAAGAGGAAAGACAGGAAGAGAAAAAGTAGATATGAAATAAGAATTACCAGGGAGGTAAGTTCATCTAAAGCAGGATAAGCTGCAGTCTCTAGTTCTAGTGTACGGGCTGCTAGAAAACTACATATGGATTCCAAAGTTACCTCCAGTGCTCGGAATTCAAATGGAGACACTACATGGCAAGGCTCGAAGGATTCAGGTTTCAAAGAAACGAAATCAAAACATCAATAACATTAAGGATGAATTTGTTGAGAATGCCAATCGAATTCAATGCTGTTTATTAACTTAGCTGCTTGATGTATTGGACTGATATAACATACCACATTCATCAGCTGCTTCGGCATCAATATGGCCAATTGCTTCCGGACCTTGATTAATGGCATTCACTACAGGTAGATGCCTTTGAAGTTCTTGAACAACAGGGATAACATATTCACCCGATGGATCTCGAAGCAATACCTATCAATACAAATTCACAATCTGAAATGGCAGTTCATAGTACAATTATCGTCGAGCTTATTGAGCTGAACTAAAAACTCACTCCATGAAGACCAAAGAAGCACATATTGATTAGACCAAATGAGTAGATTATATCATTCAAAAGAAATAAAACTCCAAACTTAAGAACTCAAATTTTTGTTCCAAAAACCATAATCTCTTAAAACTTAAACCTCAGAAAATCATTTCAAGTTCCCACCCGAGGAAAAGGCCGAACCGATTTCTATTTATTTCTAATCTGCTTCAGCTCCAAATCCTTTCACTAAACAAACTCCAATAACACAGATTAAAGGCCAAAGGCCAATAGCATACAATGTTCTATGATAGTCTTTACCTATGTGAGTCAAATTCTTCATTTTTTTCCCAAAATATTGATGCTAGGCACTAGTTTCGAACATTTACGATCTGGCAAATATATGAAAAAAAAAACCCAAAAAAAAGTTAAAAATTGAGCACACCGGTGTCAAATACATGCACCTAACATATCCAACACCAACATTCGATTCCAATAGCAGACAGCATACTACGATAGTCTTTACCTATGTTACTTGAACTGTTCATTTTTCTGAAGTATCGATGCTAGGCACTAGTTTAGAACATGTATGATCCTCCAATTATATGAAAAAAAAAAAAACTCAAAAAAGTTAAAAATTGAGCACACTAGTGTCAGACATGCACCTAACATATCCAACACCCACATTCAAGTCCAATAGCAGACGGCATACTATGGTAGTCTTTACCTATGTTACTCGAACTCTTCATATTTTTACAAAGTATCGACGCTAAACACTAGTTCAGAAATGTATGATGCTCCAATTTTATGAAAAAATAAAAAAAACCAAAATCAAGTACACTAGTGTTAGCAACATACACCTAACATATCCAACACCCACACTCAGAATCCATGTAATCGTTATATATTACACAAAAAATGAAATCAACAAATCCAAAATCTAAACATTATCTAAAACAAGAAACTAAACTTACAAGATCATTCATTATTTTTCAAATTTTACTTTTTTTTTCTTTTTTTTCATCTTAAATTACATTGCATATAAATGATTAAATAGTATACCTTTTTTCTTTCCTCTCATTTTTCATTCATGCCAAGAAATTAATGAAAAATAAAAAATTCCTTTCTAATTTCCTATCATTCCCAAATATCTTAAAGAATCAGAAATTAGCATTTTCTTCAACATTTCTTTTTAAAAGAAAGAAGAAAAAAAAAACTCACTGACCTCCTCAGCCGTAATAATTGCCTTGATATGCTGCAAATAAAAAAAAAAATCAAAATGAGTTTAATATAGAGTTCAGAAAAAATTCAAAGAAAATTAAGAAAAAAAAAGATAATAAAATTGGAACCTCTAAATTTAAAACAATAGCACCATCACGGCCAAGAATGGTAGAAGGGTAAGACAAGAGGGGATCGAGGATGCGTAAATCACGGGCGTGGATGTTAACTCGATGCATGATAGCGTACTTATCGACGTCCAACAAGGTGGTTTCGCCATTGCTGTCCAAAACGGCCCAACTTCGCGACGGCTGTGCCTTCTTCTTCACCGTCACCAACACCTGTGGGTCCGCCGGCACCACGTGCGTCATCTTTAACCATCACCTTTTCACATCCCCCGACCCCAAACCTATCACTTTAAAAAAAAAAATCAATCGAAATCGAATACAAAAAAGGCTGATTTTTGGGGTCTAGGATTTTTTTTTCAATTAATATTTAAAAAATATATATATATTTAACTGTTTAAACTAATTAACTAACGTCTGCATGAAGGTAGTATCCATTTTTACGATAAGATTTAATACAATATTTTGGTGAAATTCTTGGGGAAGGACCTTCCCATTACCTCCCTTTTAATATTAAACTAGTACAATTCCCCAGCTTCACTTGGGGACTTCTTTTTATAATTTTTCCTTAAAATCTTATAAATGATAAATGGCAGAGTAAAAGGGTATTTTACTAAAAAAGCCGATTTCCAACATTATTTACGAAAATGAGCCACTTAAAACATTATTTATTGGAATGGTCCAAAAAACGCAAAATGCGCCTACGTAGAAGTATTTTGAGGGAAAATTTTAGAAAAAGGACTTTTCGTGGGAGCGCTTGTGCCATGTCAGCAAAAGCATACTGACGTGGAAGCGTTTTTGCTGACATGGCAAATAACATATAAATAACTCAAAAACCTTAGAAAAAGCACAGGCTAAAACGTGTCGACGTGGGAGTGCTTTCGCTAACATGGCAAACGCGCTCCCACGAGAAAGCTTTTTTCTGAAATTTTCTCTTAAAATGCTTCCACGTAGGCACGTTTTGGATTTTTTGGCCCATTTCGGTCAATAATCTTTTAAATGGTTCATTTTCGTAAATAATGTTTAAAATGGACTTTTTTTTTAGTAAAATACCTAGGGTAAAATACATTTGAAGCTATTAATAACTTTACATTTTGATCACTCAACTTTAAAAAGTTACAAATTGATCATTGAACCATTCGGAAGTTTTTATTTAAGTCATTGGGGTGCTTAGCTTTTTAAGTCCAGCTCTAAGCGATGATTTGACGATTGTTATGATGGATCAGTATCCATCAACAAGTAGAAGAACATACCTTAAATCTAAGTCAATTTGACTATCAGTGTCGGAGATCAAAGAAGAAAGTTGTTTATATTTTAGTTTGTAGTTTCATGATGTTCAAAACTATTTCATAAAAAAAAAAACTAAATTATGGAAGAGAAGGTGAATGAGAGATTTCAATTGATGTAACTGGTGCAAACAGATAAGGCCATACAACATGAATTTAACAACCCGGTAACTTAAATGCAAACTTTCGAATAGTTCAATGATTATTTTGTAGCAAAAATATTTTTTATACCCGAAATTAATTTAGTAAGTTTATGTTTTGGTCACTCAACTTCAAAAAGTTAGAAAACGTTCATTGAACTATTCAAAAGTTGTCATTTAACTCACTAGTTTATGTTTTGGGCAAGCATGAAGTATGATAATATCATGCTTAGGCCCGCCCTGAACTCAGCTCGGCCCAACCTATGAAAACGTCTAGTTTGGGAAAAAGTATAAGTACGAAAATAGACTTGGATAAAAAATAAGTCTCGTTTTCTAAATGGGCCTAGCTTCAGGTAGGATTTTTTTGTCCAGACTCGTCCCGACCTAAATTTGCCTATTTGTTTTCACTACTATTTACTGTTGCTTGTTATCATTTTTTCATTGTATTGCGACTATTTTATTTTTATTTTTTGAATATTTTATAACTCTTATTTTATTATTAATTCTGTTATTATTTTAGAAGTATTTCCTTATTAGCTTGCAATTATCTTTTTAATCTATTTTTAAATCTGTTTTAATATAAAAATAATAATGGCATTGTAAGAAGATTGGGTTGTGGGATGCTTTTGGATCACTTTCATCTTTGGTTGAATTCTCTTTATGCTTTTGAGCATATGTCTCAATGTCAGTGTATTCTCAATCGTTATAAAGTCTATCGAGGCTTTAGGTTGAATCCAACATTATCTCCAAAACAACGAGTGATAAAATGGAATGGTCTGATAAGAAGATTGGATTGGTGAGCTGGTTGTCTACAGATTGGAATGTTATTGAGATGTTCGATCATGTTTGGAATTGGAATAGCCACAACCACATTTTAAGAATTTTTACCACTGGATGCATAAAATTTGGATACTCATGAATGATATCTAGTCAAGCAATTGGTTTTAAGGCAGAGTAGTTGGTACAGTACTGATCTTAAGGTAAAACAGAACAGTACTAGTATCATAGTGCTTTGTGTGCTAGTCTATATTGGTCAATACCAGTGAGTATCAATACATTTCTATATTGACTGGGGAATATTTCAAGAAGGTTTCTCAACCTGTACTTTTCTATATTGCCATATCAAGCATGAATAGTTTGGAATATGCTTTTGTTCTTCTTCCATTTTTTATGTCCGAAACTTCTTAAACCAATTTATTATTTGAAATGTGAGGTGGATAGGCTAGCTTAGCAATGGATGGTGTTTATTTGCTGCCAATGTTATGAGTCTATGGGAAGTACAATTAAAGCAGGGCTAGGGAGTGCTAATCAAAAAGTTTCTCAAGTCTCAAAGTGTCCTTTTTTTAATATTCCCATTTTGAGTGAAAAATTTTAGAATATGTTTTTGTGATTTTGCCCTTTTTTATGATAGAAAATTAAAAACTGAGTTCACTTTTTTATAGGGCTGAAGCCTTCTGAATTATATGGGAAGTATACATGGAAGATAGAGAAATTTTCACAGATTAACAAAAGAGAACTTCGCAGTAATGCATTTGAAATTGGTGGCTACAAGTGGTATGGGGAATGATATTATTGGCTGTTATTTTCTAATTTGATTTCTCAAATTCATCATTGTCATTCTGGGATTCTTTCATAGCTTATTGAAACAATCAACTACATGTGAAATGTATTTACTTGTACACTAGCAGATAATTCTTTTATGCTGTTTCCTTGTTTCTCATGAGGAAACATATCACAGTATGGCAGGGAAAATCATTATGTTCTGCTGTTTGCCGTGGTTGACAGGTACATTTTAATTTATCCACAAGGTTGTGATGTTTGCAATCATCTCTCATTGTTTCTCTGTGTTGCTAATAACGACAAACTTCTTCCAGGTTTGATATTATCACTAAATTTCAATTTGGATTGACTATCATATTGTATTATGTTATTGGACTTATATGGTTCCTCTCCCTACCCCAAGACAGGTTGGAGCCATTTGCACAGTTTACAATAGCTGTTGTGAATAACGATCCAAAGAAATCAAAATATTCAGGTTGGTTGGCTCAAATTTAGTTTAGTAGCACTAATAAAGATCCTGAACTACAAGTAACTTGCCGTGGTTTGCCGATACTTTACATCGATTTTGGAAGAGAGACCATGACTGGGCATGGAAAAAGTTTATGGAGCTCTCAAAACTTTCTGATGGATTTATAGAATCTGACACACTAATCATAAAAGCTCAAGTTCAATTGATTAGGTAATCAGTAATATCTTGATTAACAAACCTCTGCCTATGGTGCTTTGGTCAATGCTTAACAACCGTTTCTTTCATCCTGATCTTTAACATAGCCTTTATAACTAAATGCTTTGAATTTCCTTTGGATGTCTATATGAGTAGTAGCATTACACATAGACTTTAAGGCACTGATTATTATGGAGGATGGAAAAGAGTGAGGACGGAAAACTTCTCACTCTAATGGTTAAGATATAAACTAAGAAGGTGGTTATGAATCTTAAACCATTTGACTAACAAATTTTCCATCCTCCATGCCAAGCAAAGCCTAAATATTGTTGTTCTTCATGCTTATCAACACAACTTTAGGATTCCCAGTTTTCAACAAATATAAGACTTTGGGGTGAAATGGTTGATTCATAATTGTTTCAATTCAGCCATTGTTCATATCTTTGATGATGAAGTTTGCTTAGTAATGATGTCATTATAGTTTAAGAAGATTCATTCTGTGGTGTTGTTTCCTCATTTTAAAATTATATCCTTGGTATGTTACAAACAAGTTAATTTGTTACATTATTTTTTTGTATATCTGATTTAGTTTCTTTCCATCTCGATGATCAAATATAATATCTGGGGTTTGTAGGGAGAAAGTAGACCGCCTTTTTGTTGCCTTGATCGTCTATATAGGAAAGAACTTGTTCGAGTATATTTGACAAATGTAGAGCAAATTTGTTGCCATTTTTCGTATGACAGACGAAACAAACTGGGGAACTTGATAGAAGACGAAGCTATGTGGTCAAGGTAAATGATTTTTTATTATGTACTTCTACTGAATTTTTATCACTTATAACATTGAATATCAGTTTTAACTGCGTGCGGCATCTGTCTTTGATTGATATGTTATGCTTGAATGCTTTCCTTTTAGAGGGTTCTTCCTGTGGTTTTAGCATAGCTTATGGTCTGCTTGCATTTTCATCTTTGCTTTTTCTGAATCTAATTATTGTTGAAAAGTCAAATTAAAAAAAAAAAAAGGGTGTTGAAAAGTCATAAATGGGAGGTGTAAGTGGCACCGAAAGAAAAAAATGATAGGCAAGTTGTTTAAAGTTGAATGGGATAATTGCAATTTTGGTCCCTAATTTTTTAGGCCATTTGCAAGTTAGTCCCTGAACCTCAACTATAAATAGGCCTAACCATTTCTCATTTTTAACCATCCCAGCCAATCTTTCTCTCTTAGATTTCTCTCTTCTCCCATTTGAGAATTCTTAAGGAATTCTATTTGTTTGTAATATTTTGGAGATAGTAAAGTTATCATCCGGTGTTAGTGCCGGGGCGTAGGTATAATTTACGAACCTCGTTAAAACTCTTGTGTTCTTTTTGTCCTATTTTTCTTTCAATATTTGAGGGTATAATAGTAGTATTTAATTGTGCTATTAAATTACTATAGAAGGATATTCGACTAAGGAAAGACTTGGTATTTAAGAGATCCTTTGTGATCCACCTCTCTTCCCTCGGAATTGAACTTTGTGTGATTTTTAGTACAATAATTTACACGCTTCCGACCCTATTGGAACAACAAGTGGTATCGAGCGAAGGTTAATCGTAGTATGCTCTGTGGTTGCGTTTAAACCGATCTTCCACATCGAAAAGATTTCCTTAGGTATATTGAAAGATTATGGAGAAAGCGGTCGGTGTAGGAGCTTCAACATTGTCCATGTGGACAAGACCGACAATTGCAAATGCAAGATTGGCCGTGGAGATCTTTGATGGCACGGGCCATTTTGGTATGTGGCAAAGTGAGGTTCTAGATGCCCTTTTCAGCAGGTCTAGACATTACCATTGATGAAGAGAAACGGATGATGTACGGAGAAAGATTGGAAGGCGATCAATCGGTTGGCATGTGGCACAATTCGATCATGCCTTTCTCGAGAGCGAGATGTATGCTTTTTCAAAGGAGACTTCGCAAATAAGTTAATGGGTGGCACTTGAAGAAAATTTTTAAAGAAAAACAGTCAAAATAAGCTCCACTTGAAGAAAAGATCATTTCGCTTCATATCGTCCCAAGTACCACAATGAATGATCACATCACCAAATTTAATCGTTAGTCACCGATTTCTTTGAATATAGATGAGACATTCAAAGATGAAGATTTGGCTTTGATCTTTGTTGGGGTCACTTCACGAGGAGTTTGAGTTCCTAGAAACTACTCTACTTCATGGCAGGAGTGATATATCTCTGGGCGAAGTCTATGCGGCCTTATACAGTTATGAACAGAGAAAGAAGGACAAACAGAAAAACTCAATCAGAGATACAGAAGCTTTAGTAGTCCGAGGTCGTTCATACACTCGGAAGAAAACTCAAAAAGGGAGATCAAAGTCAAAGTCCAGGCTCGGGAAAGATGAATGTGCCTTTTGTCATGAGAAAGGCCATTGGAAGAAAAATTGTCCAAAGCTGAAGAATAAGGGAAAAGCTACTGTAGATGCTTGTGTTGCAAAGCATGATACCAGTGACTCTGAACTATCACTGGTTGCATCATCATCGTCGTTTCATTCAGATGAGTGGATATTGGATTCGGGTTATACCTATCATATGTCCCCTAACCGGGAGTGGTTCTCTGATTTAGTAGAACTAAATAGAGGAGTTGTTTATATGGGCAATGTCAATGCTCAAAAGCTGTTGGGATAGGTTCAATCCAATTAAAGAATAAAGATGGATCAACCGAGTTCGACCGATGTTGATGCGTGCCGGTTTGAAGAAAAATCTCATCTCATTGGGAGCCATGGAATCCAATGGTTCGGTTGTTACTATGAGAGATGGGATTTTGAAAGTGACATCTGGCGACTTGTGATATTGAAGGGCATCGGAAAAATAACTTGTATTACTACCAAGGTAGTACAGTTATTGGAGCGGTCGCTGCAGCTTCCGGTAACAAAGAATTGGACTCAATGCAGTTGTGGCATATGAAGTTGGGACATGCCAATGAAAAATCCTTGCAAATTCTGGCAAAGCAAGGATTATTAAAAGGTGCAAAGGCTTGCAAATTAAAATTTTGCGAGCATTGTGTTCGGGAAAGCAAAGAGAGTGAAATTCAAAGATTGCTATCCATAATACAAAAGGTATTTTGGAATATGTTCACTCAGATGTGTGGGGGCCTTCCAAAACACTTTCGTTGGGAGGAAAACACTACTTTGTTACTTTTGTTGATGATTTTTCTAGAAGAGTTTGGGTGTATACCATGAAAACTAAGGATGAAGTGCTTGGAGTTTTTCTTAAATGGAAAACTATGATCGAAAACCAGACTGGCAAGAAAATCAAGCGGCTTAGGACGGACAATGGAGGGGAATATAGAAGTGATCCGTTCTTCGATGTGTGCCAAGAGTATGGTATTGTTCGACACTTTACAATTAGGGATACACCACAGCAGAATGGAGTGGCAGAGCGTATGAATCGAACATTGCTGGAGAAAGTTCGATGTATGTTGTCCAATGCTGGGTTGGGCAAGCAATTTTGGGCTGAGGCTGTGACATACGCTGGCCATCTTGTTAATCGTTTGCCATCATCTGCATTAGAAAGAAAAACTCCTATGGAGGTATGGTCTGGAAAACCGGCTACAGATTATGATTCCTTACATGTGTTTGGATCCACTGCATATTACCATGTGAAGGAGTCAAAGTTAGATCCGAGGGCAAAGAAAGCTCTCTTTATGGGAATCACTTCTGGAGTGAAGGGATTTCGTCTTTGGTGCTTAGACACAAAGAAAATGATCATGTAGAGAGATGTTACTTTTGATGAATCTGCCACATTGAAAAAGGTAGCAGATAAAGATATTCAGACGAGCGATACTCCACAGCAGGTGGAGTGTACTCTAAAACAGGTGGAGTTTGAGCAGATGGGGATTTGCCCAGTTAATAAGTCTAATTCTCCAGCCACAATGGAGGAATTAGAGGTTGAAGAGGTTTTGACCCAAGAACCATTAAGTACACCAGAACCAGTTGCAAGTTGCAAGGCCAAGGAGAGAAATTCGTAAACCTGCTCGATTTACTGATATGGTGGCCTACGCCTTTCCCGTTGTTGATGATGATATTCCTGTCACTTATCAAGAAGCAATGCAAAGCTTAGAAAGTGACAAATGGAAATGCGCCATGGATAAAAAAATGCAGTCTCTCTGGAAGAACAATACTTGGGAGTTGGCGCAATTACCGAAAGGTAAAAGGGCAATCGGATGCAAATGGGTATTCGCAAAGAAAGATGGATCTCCTAGCAAGAAAGATATTCGCTACAAGGCAAGATTGGTAGCTAAAGGCTACGCTCAGAAGGAGGGAATTGACTACAATGATGTATTTTCCCCTGTTGTGAAGTATTCTTCCATCAGAATTTTGTTGGCCTTGGTAGCACAATTGAATTTGGAGCTAGCTCAACTTGATGTTAAGACGGCTTTCTTGCATGGTGAGTTAGAAGAGGAGATCTATATGACTCAGCCCGAAGGATACACAGATGCTGGTGGTAGAAATTGGGTTTGTAAGCTAAACAAATCGCTATATGGATTGAAGCAATCCCCGAGGCAGTGGTACAAGCAATTTGATAGCTTTATGAAAAGGCAGAAGTACACAAGAAGCAAATATGACAATTGTGTGTATTTGCAGAAGCTGCATGACGGATCTTTCATTTATCTACTCTTGTATGTTGATGATATGTTAATCGCTCGAAGAGCCAAAAGAGATAGATAAGTGAAGGCTCATTGAATCAAGAGTTCGAGATGAAAGATCTAGGTGAGGCCAAGAAGATTCTCGGCATGGAGATAAGTAGAGATAGACAGAGAGGCAAGCTTTGTTTGAATCGAAGCAATATCTGAAAAAGGTATTACAATGTTTTGGTGTAAATGAAAACACAAAACATGTAAGTACCCACTTGCTTCTCATTTGAAACTTAGTGCTCAATTATCTCAAAAGCGAAGAAGAAAGAGAATATATGGCAAAAGTCCCATATGCTAATGCAGTTGGGAGTTTGATGTATCGATGGTGTGTACGGACCGACATTTCACAAGCTGTTGGAGTTGTGGCGGTATATGCATGATCCTGGAAAAGGACATTGGCAAGTGTGAAATGGATTCTACGGTATCTTGAAAACCGTAGATGTTGGTTTAATTTTGAACAGGATGAAGCACTTGGTCGGTTTGTAGTCGGATATGTTGATTCCGACTTTCTTTGGTGATTTAGATAAACGTCGTTCAACTACGGGTATCTGTTTACTCTTGCGAAAGCCCAGTGAGTTGAAGTCTACCTTACGATCTCATGATGGCGTGTCTACTACGAAGCGAATATATGGCGATTCTGTAAGTCATTAAGGAGGCTATTTGGCTTAATGGATTGTTGAAAGACTTGGGAGTTGTTCAAAGTCACATAAGTTTATATTGTGACGATCGAGCGCTATTCATTTAGCGAAAATCAAGTCTATCATTCAAGAACCAAGCATATCGACGTAAGATATCACTTTGTGCGAGAAGTCTTTGAAAAAGGAAAAATTCTACTTCAGAAGATTCCGACAGCAGATAATCCCGCAGATATGATGACCAAGGTGGTAACAACAATCAAGTTTAATCATTGTTTGAACTTGATTAACATCCTAAGAATTTGAGCACCTTTAGGTGTATGGCGCTCGAGAACGCATTTGGAGGCACTACAAAAGATAGCTTTATCGAATTTGGGGAGTTGAAGGAAGTGTGTGAAGATGTGATTATCCTAATCAAATCTTCAAGGTGGAGATTGTTGAAAAGTCAAATTAAAAAAAAAAAAAGGGTGTTGAAAAGTCAAAAATGGGAGGTGCAAGTGGCACGGAAAGAAAAAAATGATAGGCAAGTTGTTTAAAGTTGAATGAGATAATTACAATTTTGGTCCTTAATTTTTTAGGCCATTTGCAAGTTAGTCCCTGAACCTCAACTATAAATAGGCCTAACCATTTCTCATTTTTAACCATCCCAACCAATCTTTCTCTCTTAGATTTCTCTCTTCTACCATTTGAGAATTCTTAAGGAATTCTATTTGTTTGTAATATTTTGGAGATAGTAAAGTTATCATCTGGTGTTAGTGCCCGAGGACGTAGGTATAATTTACCGAACCTCGTTAAAACTCTTGTGTTCTTTTTTGTCCTATTTTTCTTTCAATATTTGAGGGTATAATAGTAGTATTTAATTGTGCTATTAAATTACTATAGAAAAGATATTCTGACTAAGGAAAGACTTGGTATTTAAGAGATCCTTTGTGATCCACCTCTCTTTCCTGGGAATTGAACTTTGTGTGATTTTGAGTACAATAATTTACACGCTTCCGACCCTATTGGAACAACAATTACTTCCTGTTTTGACATTATGCATCAAAGGCAGCCTCAGCTGTTTTTCTATTTTTGTGCTTTTGCTCATGTTTCAATAGCATATGCGGTTTTGTTTCCAATTGGGCCATCACCTTTCCCTTTTTTGTTGCCTTTTTGCTCCAACTAAAATCTTGTAATCATTGCAGTTTCCGTGCTTTCTGGTTGGGGTTAAGCCTAAATGCCAGACGCCAAATGTCCAGGGAGAAGACAGTTGTGATTTTGAAAGTAGTTGTGAAGCACTTCTTTATAGAGAAGGAAGTGACACCTACTTTGGTAATGGATTCACTATACAGTGGGTTGAAGTCTCTCGAAGTCCAGAGAAAGGCAACAAAGCAAAGTCAAAATTATTGGATGCTGCTGAAGTAAAGCCAGCTCCAATTGCTCGTGTTGAAAAAGATATGTTTGTACTAGTGGGTGATGTGCTAGTTCTTCTAGAAAGGGCTGCTGCTTTAGAACCATTACAGCTGAAAGATGAGAAAGGTCCTCAAAACCAATCAAAGGTTAGTTTCTTCAGATAGATTATAGGATAAACTAAGTAAGAACATCAGATGCGTTTAAAGCAAGTATGGAGTAATTTGTACAGTGTAAAGTTTGTGGATTAATGAAAACATAATTAGTGGCATTGTTTTACTTACCTCTCCGATGAATGAGTTCTGGAAGAAAAAATGCATTGTCTTCCCTGGAAGCTAATGCTGTTCTCCTGTGGCATATATTGGTGGAAAGTTAATTCAAGCCCCTGGCGTGGCAGATCTATATATATTTTTACAGTGACAATGAATTTCTTTTGTTTTTCAGGTTACGGAAACGGGTTTTCAGCTTTTCTCTTGTTGAACAAAATGTAATTACATACATAATTTATATTTTTAAAAATATTAATTATTACGAAAAAATATTAGTATGATAAAATAATTCCTAAACAAATAACAAAAATTAAAATTAAATTATTATATTTATTATGCTAGTCTAAAAAGTAGTTGAAAATACGATTGTTAATAAAAATAACAAGAAAAGTAAATATGATATGTAGTTTTATCTAATTGCTCTAGTGTATATTTGTCGGGTTAATCTCTCTTCAATATTTAACATATGCTTTTATTATTATCTATCGATCTTTGATCGAGATCATCTGAATATCTATCATTAAGATTATCAATATCTCATTTTTCCATATACCCTTTAAAGTATGAATCATCTCAATTCTATTTATGATTGAAGTTATGAAATATGTAATATATTAGTATGATCTAACCTTTTTTTTTATATATAATATATTAAGGTTGTAACGTCCCCCCTACCCGAGACCGTTGCCGGAGTCAAGCAGGAGACATTACAAAACTTATCTTAGCACTTAAACAGTTTTCGTAGTAAACTATCCATCTGCGTCACAGTCGCTAAAAAATCATATCTCGAGTTACGAAACTCGAAATCCAATTCGTAAATTTTCCTGAAACTAGACTCATATATCTACTTACTAATTTTTTATAGAATTTTTGGTCAGGCCAATTAGTACAGTTTATTATAAGAAGTCTCCCTGTTTCAGGGTTCAGCTACTCTGACCCTTGTGCACTACTGAATCAAATTTCTTCCTGTACAGAAATCCAATGACTATTCCATTTGTTTCAATTAAAAATAGACTCAATAAGGAATCCATACAAATAAAGTTTGAGTCCTAATTCTTAATACACAATTTATGGTGAATTTCTAAAGTCAGAACAGAGAATCCAGAAATTGTTCTAACCCTGTTTCACCAAAACGTAAATATCTCATAAAATACAACTCTTTTACCAATTTTGTTTCTTCCATATAAAATAGATTCATTAAGCTTCAATTACATATTTTATTCATCATCTAATTCACTTTATACTATTTTTGGTATATTTTCAAAGTTGGACTACTGTTACTGTCCAAATCTGTTTTAGTATAAAATGTTGATAACTAAGTTTATAACATCTTCATTTCTTCTTTCTACAACATTTACCAACAATTCCTCTTATTACTCTTCACTAACATATCAAAACATACCATTCTTAAGGTTTTGGTAACATTTACAAAACATACCAAAATATCATTTAACAACTTAGATACTTTCAATATAACCAAAAGACATCCTAGGTACAATGCCATTTTCCAAAAGATAGAAACTTCACCAATTTGAGTTTGGGGATCGGCTTGTATGTTGAGTCCTTATACTTTCAGTACCTAGCCTGCATGACGAAACAAACCGTCTGTTGAGAATACTCTCAGTGGTATTTCTATAAACAATAGCTTAATCAACTTTAAAACATGGTAATTCAAACACATTATTGCTATTATTCAATATCAATCAGTACTTTAATAACCTTTACTTTATTTACCCTTATTAACATAACTTTCGGACATCGACGGATACACGGATCCAACCCACACTCGGGATAAGCACATAGGGCTTCATCGGAATAAATCCGAACTTTAACATTATAGTACACAAAGTACTTCATCGGAACAAATCCGAACTTTAATGTAGTCGACACATAGTGTCTCATCGACTCAATGTCGAAATATCCCAATACTTCCAATTCCTATGACATGTCAACTATATCCGACTAGCCCGACACTGTTAATAGGGTATTCAAAATCACATTCATTTCAATATGGTAAAAATACTTACCTCATTCACATTTTCATACAATATAAATATCAAATATAGCAATAACGATTAAGCTCGGTTTATAGAAATACAAACCACTATTTATCGAATTTAATCGATATCTTCGTTCACTTTCTCTTTTCCTTCTTTGATGATGTATCCGTGCTACGTTTGCTACTAACAATCATACAATTAAAATTCATCAATATACTAATTCATAAAACACATTTTCACTTTCTATCAAACTTTTACAAAATTCCAATTTCGTCCTTTTTCCATTACTAATCTTTTTCTTTAACTTAAGCTTCATATTCTCTTTTAATCAACTCATTAACAATTTCTAACTCATAAAATTCATTATAAAACATAAATTTTGAGCTCTATTCAACTTAATCCCTATTTAAACCTAACTTAGAATTCTTTTAATAAATCACTCAATTTTCACTTCTAACTTCAATTCCTATCAATTTAACCCATAAAACCTCAATTTATTCAACTAAATCAATATCTAAAATTTTCTATTTTTCTTCATTTTAACCTCATACATGTAGAACTTTGAATTAGGCATCCATAAACATAAAAATCATAAGAAAATGAGCTAAAACAACTTACCAATTAAACTTTAGGGCCTTAATCCTCAAATTTCCCTTTTCTTTTCTTTCTTTCTTTCCTTCTGTAACTCTTTCTATGTTTCTTTACTCATTATTATTTATTCATTATACTATATTATATTATTATTAACCTATAAAAATATAAATTAACATGTGTAATAGCTATAACATAAAATATCTTATAGCTATTACACATATATACCAACTATTACACATGTTATATCATACATTCACACACATGGCACTTAGGGTCTAATTGCTAGATTAGTCCCTTTTACTTCTTTAATCTATAATTAAACTTTTATTCCTTATGCAATTTAATCCTTTAAACTAAATTCAAGCTACTTCACTTAATTAAACACTAAATAACCATTCAACTATAATTCATAAATATTTCTAATAAATATTCATGAATAAATTTCACGGAAACAGTACTCAAGACTCAATTTCCGATACCGTAACTTTCGGTTCATTACAAAGGTGATGTTAAGACGAGAAATATGCAAAGAGTTTGTGAACAGTCTATAATACATGTGTCTGGCACTATTCTCTTAAATGGTATTATACTCCACGATATGGTAAAAAATTTTGTAATACATAACCTTTATAAAAAAATTATAGATTGTCCAAAATTATTAAAACAATTCATATAAATAATATATATATTTTGTCATATTATTTTTATAAATAAATTATTATTAATTTTTTTATAAATATATGTATTATTTTTATAATATATAGTATGGACACTTAAATAAATTAGTCTATACTTCTTGACCATAACCTTTTATAGATAAATATATTATAATATTTTTATAATATGTAAATTATTTTTATAATAAACTATTTATCTTAGAATCTTTTAGGATTTAAATAATATATATTTTATAACTTTATAAAATATATAAATTATTTTGTAGGATTTATAATATAAATTTTTTTTCATAACCATCTTAAACACTCATACATGTTCACGCTTATAATATAATTTTTATAACTTATATAATTTTTTTTCAAAACTTAGATTTGGGTGTAATTAGTTGCGTAATTACTCATATTCTCACTTCTCCTTAAAATTGGTAAGTGTAATTGGGGTGCTCCAATTACACCAAATTCAACGGGACTCACCGGTTATAATGATTACTCAAACATACCACTACTGTGTAATTACAAACAATTACACCTAAATGCAATTACTAGGCGGCTTTCAAAACATTACCATGATTTTTTTTTAAATCGTCAAGTCCACCTGTATTTTTAAAGGAAATGTTGAGTAAATCATTAGATTTTTAATAATGTTGGCATGACAACCCGACTTTATGCTTATATGACCATTTGTTATATATATCATGTCAACAAATAATTTTAAAATTATAAAATATTCAAAAATATATATAAGTAGTTCATAAAAAAATTGAAGTACACATGGATTGTTATGCAAGCTACCATATTTAAAAAGTCAACATTTTAGTCAATATTTTCGTTAAAAAAAATTTAACTCTTTTTGAAAGGTTAATAATTAAATTTAACTTGAAAAAAGAATAATGGTCCAATTAACAAAAAATTAAATTAATAAAGAAAGAGAGAGTATGGACTTACTGTGTAACTTGACCTAAAATTTTTAATTTGAAATGATGCAACATGCCATATCATCCGTTACACCATTAATGGTGATTAACAATTTAATGGCTAAAATATATCAAATCAATAATATTAGTGATAGTATCACGACTTTTTAAAGTTTAATGACAAAAATGTAATTTAAACCTTAAATAAGTGACTAAATCTGAAATTACCCCGAAGTATAGTATTTTCCCTCACCCTTTCTCCCCTAGCTCTTTTTCTCGTTTTCAATAGCTGCTTCCCTTCATATGTCTAACGTTCCTCTATTCGTCTGTATGTCTTTCTCTCTATAGAATCTCAAGAGAGTTGCCATAGGTCCATTTGAAATAAAAAAAAAAACCGCTTTATTGACGCTTCAATTCCAGGTTCGTGACGAATGGTTTTTTTTTCGTTTATTTATTGGTTTTTTTTTGTTGTTTCAAGGTTTGATTCTTATCGGGGTTTTGGGTTTTTTTTCAATCTATCGATCTCTATTATTTACGGGGTTTAGTCGGGTTGGCGGTTCATTCAAATTGGGGTCTTAATTATATGGTCTGCGTGTGTGTGTTTTAGTTTGGGTTCTTGTGTATGTATCAGTTGGTTTTTATGGGTAAGTTTGATATTTGTTTTTTCTGGAGACGGAGGCCTATATTTTGATATTATTCTAGTTTTAATTTTGGATTTTGTATGGTGTCTTTAATGATTTTATGATTTCAAAGTGAGGTTTAAGAGGTATTTATTAATTGTTATTTTTAAGTGTTCTTTTTAGTGTTTCTCATTTGGGTTTTCCATTGTGTAGCAAGTGGAGCTGAAGGGAGGACTATTGAGGGGAAATGACTGGGATTGTAAGTGAGGAGTCTGGAGGGGATAGGTCGGTGGAGGGGATTTCAAATGGGCAGTGTTTTCAATCAGGGGAAGCATTGGCAGAATGGCGGTCTTCCGAGCAGGTGGAAAATGGAACACCTTCAACCTCACCCCCTTATTGGGACTCTGACGATGATTATGATAGTGGTATGCTATTGGATCACTATCTTCTTTGGTTGAATGCTCTTTATTCTTTTGAGCATATATCTGTATGTCTGTGTATTCTCAATGGTTATAATGTCTATCGAGGCTTTAGGTTGAATCCTTTATATATTAAATCCAACATTGTCTCCAAAAACAATGAGTGATTAAATTGAATGGCATGGTAAGAAGGTTGGGTTGTGGTATGCTTTTAGATCACTTTCATCTTTGGTTGAATGCTCTTTATGCTTTTGAGCATATGTTTCTATGTCAGTGTATTCTCAATTGTTATAAAGTCTATCGAGGCTTTAGGTTGAATCCTTTATATGTTAAATCCAACATTATCTCCAAAAACAATGAGTGATTAAATGGAATGGTCTGATAAGAAGATTGGATTGCATTCAGTTTGGGGTAGTCCATTGTGAGCTGGTTGTCTACATTTTGGAATGATATTGAGGGGTTTGATAATGTTTGGAATTGGAGTAGCCTCCTCAACCACATTTTAAGAAATTTTACCACTGGGTGCATAAAGTTTAGACACTCATGAATAATATCTAGTCAAGCAATTGGTTTTATGGCAGAGTAGTTGGTACAGTACTGATTTTAAGGTAAAACAGAACACTACTAGTGTCATAGTGCTTTGTGTGCTAGTCTATATTGGTCGATACCAGTGAGTACCAATACTTTTCTATATTGGCTGGGGAATATTTTAAGAAGGTTTCTCAACCTGTACTTTTCTATATTGCCATATCAAGCATGAATAATTTGGAATATGCTTTTGTTCTTCTTTGTTCTTTTATGATCAAAACTTCTTAAACCAATTTATTATTTGAAATGTGAGGTGGATAGGCTAGCTTAGCAGTAGATGGTATTTATTTGCTTCCAATGTTATGAGTCTATGGAATGGAGTGCTAATCAAAAAGTTTCTCAAGTCTCAATGTGTACCTTTTTTATATTCCCATTTTGAGTGCAAAATTTTAGAATATGTTTTTGTGATTTTGCCTTTTTTATGATAGAAAATTAAAAACTGAGTTCACTTTTTTATAGGGCTGAAGCCTTCTGAATTATATGGGAAGTATACATGGAAGATAGAGAAATTTTCGCAGATTAACAAAAGAGAACTTCGCAGTAATGCATTTGAAATTGGTGGCTACAAGTGGTATGGGGAATAAATATTATTGGCTGTTATTTTCTACTTTGATTTCTCAAATTCATCATTGTCATTGTGGAATTCTTTCATATATTATTGAAACTATCAACTACATTGAAGTGTATTTACTTGTACACTAGCAGATAAATCTTTTATGCTGTTCCCTTGTTTCCCATGAGGAAACATATCACAGTATGGCATGGAAAATCATTTGTTTTATTTTCTGCTGTTTGCCGTGGTTGACAGGTACATTTTAATTTATCCACAAGGTTGTGATGTTTGCAATCATCTCTCATTGTTTCTCTGTGTTGCAAATCACGACAAACTTCTTCCAGGTTTGATATTATCACTAAATTTCAATTTCGATTCACTATCATATTGTATTCTGTTATTGGACTTATATGGTTCCTCTCTCTACTCCAAGACAGGTTGGAGTCATTTTGCACAGTTTACAATAGCTGTTGTGAATAAAGATCCAAAGAAATCAAAATATTCAGGTTGGTTGGCTCAAATTTTGTTTAGTAGCACTAATAAAAACCCTGAACTACATGTAACTTGCCGTGGTTTGCAGATACTTTACATCGATTTTGGAAGAAAGAGCATGACTGGGGATGGAAAAAGTTTATGGAGCTCTCAAAACTTTATGATGGATTTATAGAATCTGACACACTAATCATAAAAGCTCAAGTTCAAGTGGTTAGGTAATCAGTAAGATCTTGATTAACAAACCTCTGCCTATGGTGCTTTGGTCAATGCTTAACAACTGCTCCTTTCATCCTGATCTTTAACATAGCCTTTACAACTAAATGCTTTGAATTTCCTTTGGCTGTCTATATGAGTAGTAGCATTATACATAGACTTTAAGGCACTGATTATTATGGAGGATGGAAATTTTCTCACTCTAATGTTTAAGCTACAAACTAAGAAGGTGGTTATGTATCTTAACCAATTGATTAACAAATTTTCCATCCTCACTCTTTTCCGTCCTCCATTCCAAGCAAAGCCTAAATGATGTTGTTCTTCATGCTCATCAGCACAGCTTTTGGATTCCCAGTTTTCAGCAAATATAAGACTTTGGGGGTGAAATGGTTGATTGATAATTGTTTCAATTTGGCCATTGTTCATATCTTTGATGATGAAGTTTACTTAGTAATGAGATCATTATAGTTTAAGAAGATTCATTCTGTGGTGTTATTTCCTCATTTTAAAATTATATCCTTGGTATGTTACAAACAGGTCAACTTGTTTCATTATTTTTTTGTATACCTGAATTAGTTTCTTTCCATCTCGATGATCAAATATAATATTTGGGATTTGTAGGGAGAAAGTAGACCGCCCTTTTCGTTGCCTTGATCGTCAATATAGGAGAGAACTTGTTAGAGTATATTTGACAAATGTAGAGCAAATATGTTGCCGTTTTTTGGATGACAGACGAAACAAACTGGGGAGCTTGATAGAAGACAAAGCTACGTGGTCAAGGTAAATGGTTTTATATTATGTAATACTGATTTTTTAGTCATTTATAACATTGAATATCAGTTTTAACTGTGTGTGGCATCTGTCTTCGACTGATATGTGATGCTTGAATGTTTTCCTTTTAGAGGGTTCTTCCTGTGATTTTAGCATAGCTTGATGGTCTGCTTGAATTTTCATCTTTGCCTTTTCAGAATCATATTACTTTTTGTTTGACATTATGCATCAAAGGTGGCCTGAGTTTTTTTCTATTTTTGTGCTTTTGTTCATGTTTCAATAGCACATGTGGTTTTGTTTCTAATTGAGCCATCCCCTCTCTGTTTTTGTTGCCTTCTTGCTCCAACTAAAATCTTTTAATTATTGCAGCTTTTGTGCATTTTGGTTTGGGATAGACCAAAGTACCAGATGCCGAATGTCTAGGGAGAAAACAGATGTGATTTTGAAAGTAGTTGTGAAGCACTTTTTTATAGAGAAGGAGGTGACATCTACTTTGGTAATGGATTCGCTATATAGTGGGTTGAAGGCTCTCGAAGTCCAGAGTAAAGGCAACAAAACAAAGTCAAAATTATTGGATGCTGAAGAAATGCCAGCTCCAATTGTTCATGTTGAAAAAGATATGTTTGTATTAGTGGATGATGTGCTAGTTCTTCTAGAAAGGGCCGCTGCTTTAGAACCATTACCACCGAAAGATGAGAAAGGTCCCCAAAACCGATCAAAGGTAAGTTTCTTCATATAGATTATAGGTTAACTGAGTAAGAACATAAGATGGGTTTAAAGCAAGTATAGGGTAAATTGTACAGTTCCATTTAAAATTTGTGGATTAATGAAAACATATTAGTGGCATTCTTTGACTTCCCTTTCCATTACATGAGTTCTGCCTTGGCGTCTAGAAGAAAAAATGCTCTCTTCCCTTGAAGAAGCTAATGCTGTTCTCCTGTTGTATGTCTCTGTGGAAAGTTAATTCAAGCCCTTAGTGTGGCATATTTATTTTGTTCTTTACTGTGACAATGAGCTAAGCATTTTTCTGTATATGAATTTATTTTGTTTTTCTGTTAGCGGAAATGGGATTTCAGCTTTTTTCTTGTTCAGCAAAGCCTATTATTTTGTCTAGGATGGGAATTCTGGAGGGGATTTCAACAAAGATTCAATTGAGCGTGATGAAAGGCGCCTTACAGAATTGGGCCGCAGGACAGTGGAAATATTTATTCTCTCTCATATTTTCAGGTGATATATTTTTTGGTTGATTAATACTAGCTTGTTGATTTTTCAATTATGGAAATACTGATAGGTCATGAAGAATACATGCATATATAAATATAGATGATTCGTGTCTGCGTATCTGATATTTTTTTGTTTCTTATGGACCCAAGGGACTTTATGTTTTCTGTCAAATCAGTTGCTCCAGTTTGTTCACAGAAATATTAAGGGAAAAAATGGAAAAAGCTCTGGTTACACTTGAAAAATTTTTTAATACACCGTAATCTTTCTGGTAGAGAGCAATATGTTTGTAGACTTATTACTGAAAATAGTTCTCTCTAGCTTATAGGACTTCTCTTATTTTCTGATAGCTCAGGCTTACATAATTAGGCGGTGATGCAGTTAGTCATGATTTTTGGGTTCCTTTAGATGACCTTTTTTGTCAGCTTGATGGAAAGATTGGATTCTTAATTTTCATAGTATTTCAAACTTTTATTCAGCAAGCCCCATAGGATATTAATGGGATGATAATCACTTGTTCCTATAGATGGCCTAATTTCTTGCTTACATACAGCAACAAAATAGAAGTTGCCTACCAGGAAGCTGTTGCTTGGAAGAGGCAAGAAGAGCTCATCCGGGAAGAAGCTGCATGGCTGGCTGAAAGCGAGCAGAAGGCTAAACGAGGAGCATCTGAGAAAGAGAAAAAATCTAAGAAAAAACAGGCATAATCCTATTCTTCTTTGTTTTTTTTTTTCCCTCTGCCTGGTAGAATTTTAGGAGATATCACGATAAACACTCCCCATTGGACCACCTGAGTGCAGCAAAATGAAATCCATTGATGTTTAGATTTTCCTAGAGTTACTGTTATGGTGATTACCAGAAGATCTCTAATTTACTTTTGGAAGCAATTTAACGTATACCTTTTTACTTTTAATTTGAAAGAATTGAAGGAGAACAAATTTCGTAAGCTTTTTGTTCCCCTTCTGAATGTGCCCATTTTCCCTGCTTACATACTGTAGGCTAAGCAAAAACGAAATAATCGAAAAAGCAAAGATAAAGGGAGGGAGGAAAAGGCTTTTGTGGCAGCGAAGGAGAAACACCAGGAAGATAACCGAGACAATGAAAAGGATGCCTCTATGATGGTGGAGGTGCGGCTGGTGCCTGAAAAATCTTATCTTCCAGATGATGTTTCCGATGTTTCTGAAGCTGTTGATTGTGGCATTGAAGCTCTTCAGCCTGATTCAGAAGACAGATGTGCTAGTCCTGTTGGTTGGGATACAGATACATCCGAAGTTCACCCTCCCACAGAAGCTAGTAGCAGTGGAATAAGTAGCTTATCATGTATGCAAAATGAAGTAGCTGATAAAAGGAGCCCATCTACGATGGATGATAGTTCCTCAACATGTTCGACAGATTCGGTACCATCAGTGGTAACAAATGTCTCCTATAAAGGCAACTTATATTCAAACAACCAAAATAAGAAATCACCTAGCAGGTAAAGTGTTGCTTATGTTTCTTTCCATGTTTCTGTGTTTTACAGACAAGGTATTTGTCTCACATGTCACTTCAAATTTGTAGGGGAAAGAACCAGCGAAGTAAAACGTCAAGTGATGATGGTAGTTGGACCACAGAAACTGATAATCAGCCGCCTTCCCCTGCATTAGATGGAGGGGATTGTAATGATGCTTCTGAAAGCAGCAAGGCAGGTGAATCCGAGTCCGAGGCTGCTCTTTCCTCCTCGCTGGATCAGACTACGTGGGATGACCAGGATTCTCTTAAGAAGGTGGTATATCTATATATATCTTTTTATTATGGCCATCCCATTCAGCTTTTAACTTTTATCTTTTCAATGTTATAGGAAGTTATTTTGCTGCAAAAGAAACCAAGCACCCACGATCCGGTTGATTTAGAAAGGCCTAAGGTGAAGACAGTTGCTATACCATCCTCTCCGAGAAATCTGCTACCTACTGCTAAGTTTAGGTCAGATTACAGTATTGCTGGCAGTGTAGGTTCTGTGCTAGTTAGGAAGGCATCGTCAAATGACCTGCGGCAGAGTGATCAACCTGCATCTTCGAAAACATCGATCCAAATGACTAGTATACCAAAATCCGAGATTCAAAAGGCTGCAACTTCAAAACCAGCTGAAAATCCTGTGACCCCACAAGTGCCTGTGATGTCAAGTCCCTCTAGTGCTCCTCAAATTTCTAGTCTTAGGCCAATGGCTCCTGTTGTTTCTATGGTTCAAACAACTGCAGTTCTTTCCCGTTCTGTTAGCGCAGCTGGCTGTTTAGGTCCCAGCACAACCCCAGCTACAAGTTGTGTTCCTCAATCTTACAGAAATGCCTTGGGTAACCATGTTGCTCCTGGTTCTAGTCATCCTAAATTCTCTAGCTCAGTAGCATACTCACAACCACCAGCCTTGGTACCTGCACCAGTGTATATACCCCGGAGCTCAGAGAGAATGGACCCAAATTCTGTGCAACCAGGCTTTCCATTTGGCATGGTAATTCGGGATAGCCTGCCAAATGCACCCGGGTGGATGGAGAGTTCTCAAAGGGATGCCACTACAAGTATGCACTCTATTCCTTCTTCATTGCTTGAGATTGAAAATCTTGACTTGTCTACTGATTTTCCAGGCTGTACAACCGGACGTCAGACCCAAGGTGTCTTTGCCGACGAGTTCCCCCATCTCGATATCATCAATGACTTGCTTGACGAGGAACACAATGTGGGGAGGGTAGCCAGGTCAGCAACACGCTTCCATTCTCTTGGTTTATTAAACCGTCATGTTTCGTCTCCATCCAATTTGGGCATGTTGGGTGAGACAGTATCCTCATGCGGGTTTGAACAAGCATGGAGTTACTGGAACAATGGGTTCCAACAAGGTTACAGAAATTCCTTGGGAAACCATTGCGATACATCGAGGGAATATATTCCACAACCTAGCCCCCTACCTAATGCCGATGGACTAATTGATGGATTGACCCCAACACATTGGCCAATGGCTTCACTTGGCATGAGGAATGCTGATGCAGTCAGTTATCCATTCTACGGTCGAGAGTATTCTAATCTGGTCTGTGGTGTCAACGGCTATTCAGTATTCCGACCATCCGATGGACTCTAAAACAGGTAACATTCAGTCGTAGTTTGGCCACAAATTCGATCGTTGCTTTATACGATATGTAATAATCTATTATACTAGGAAAACTGTTGGGTTGGAGTGAGTTGTAAAATTTTCTTAAGGGGAAAAAAAACATTAAAAGGTGTTATATACTGCCTTCTTTGCTTTAGTTTCAGCCATCAAAGCATATTTAGATTTAGTTTTAGAAATGAAATGAGGCATTTGGGTTTTTGTTTCTACAATCCAATTTTAGGGGGAGATCTAATTCAGCTCGTGATGTGGACCAATAAAATTTTGCCACGTCATTAGCTAATATAAAATTATCTTCTAATAATAATAAATCCTACTATATACATATTTGTTTCTTTAATTAAAATATTAAAATATCCTCCAATAATACAACTTATTTTAAATACATAAGGTATAATTTTACTTTCTTAATTGAATTAGTGATCAGTTGACTCGTGATACCAATTTAGTCAAAAATTTTATTAATCGTATAGTTACATATTTAATAGAAATAATAAAGAGTGCATAATAAAGTTAAAATGTATAATTAAATCAAAATAAAACATTGGTTGAGTGGTAATTTTAAAGTTTTTTTAATGTAATTGACATAAATTTAAATTTCACTTTATGTATGTTTTATTCTTTTTAATTAAAAAGATTAAAGTATTTTTGAATAATATAACTTATTTTAAAGATGAAATGTTATTTTTGTAATTTCTCAATATAGTTAGTGCTCAATTGACTTGTGATGTTAAATCAGTAAGATTTTATTAATAGTATAAATATATAATTAATCGAAATAATAAATTGTGCATATTAAAATAAGATGTATTAAAATGAAATTTTGATTGAGTGGTAAATTTAATATTTTACTAATTCGATTGGTATGTGTTTAAATACCACTATATGTATATTTTATTGCTTTTAAAAAATAAAAATATTAAAATACATTCGAATAATATAATTTATTTTAATTACAGAAAGATATTTTCAAAATATTTCTAATTAAATTGATACTTGGTTAATTTGTGGGACAAATTCAGTTAGATACTTTATTAATAATATAATACATATACAATTGATAGAGATAATAACTTGTGTATATTAAAATAAAATGTATAAAATATATTAAATAAAACTTTGAATGAATGATAAAGATTAAAGTTTTACTAATCTAATTGATGCTATATGCATATTTTATAATAAAATGTCAATTTTAGAGCTGATATATAAAATAAAATATTTAATACACCAATAAAATAACAATTTCATATAAAAACATTTTTCAAAAATCAAAACCAAAGATTTTGAATTTGTAAAATTTTAATACCTTGATTTAAAAGAACTACTTATTTATCACATTTTTCGGTTTAAAAGAAGATTTAGGATGAAAATGTTTTGAGCCTCAACCCTAACATCAATTTTTATAAATAAGTTTGACCCCATTTAGAACCTCCATCACCAAAATCAAACTAAGAGAAAAAGAAACCCAGAAATTCCCTTTTTTTCAATTTTTTGGGCTCAAAACCAAGTGGAGAGGACGAGAAAAAAGGAAGAAAGAAAGAAAAAAAACAATGGGTTTTGCTTCATTTGTTGGACGAGTTTGCTTTGCTTCCATTTTCGTTCTATCAGCTTGGCAAATGTAATCCTCTCTTTATTTTAACATTTCATTAAATCTACATCTTGGGTTGTTTTTTAAATTTGTTTGTTTTTTAGATTTGGGTTTTTATTATTGTTGCATTATTTTTGGCAAATGATGGATTATTGTTAGTGTTCTTTAAGTTTAGACGTCATAATTTGCCTGATAGGACAGTATTTTGTTTAGATTGTTATAAATTGCCTGATAGAACAGTGTTAGTACAAAGTAATAGTTAGCAAAATCGGTTCACACGGTGGCCGCCGTTCAGAGAATATAGAAAATGGTAATAGTATAGTTAGAGTGAGCGCTGGCTGAGGTCTACATGCATCGAAAACCATGCGACGCGAGATGTAGTTGTCTCCATTGGCTGAGGATGTTTGGTTAAAATGGCTGGCTTGGCGAGGTCCTTCGGACGATTCTATATGGTTAAAGTAGTTGACTAGGTGAGGTCTTCCCGGTGAGGAGGAGATATATGGCGAACAATGCCTTGAACCTTCGTCTTTGGAGAAGATGAATTTGAGTGTGTTTATTGGTTTGACTCTTCATTACTCTTGAAATGCTCGACCTATTTGGATAGGAGTATGGTAATGCGCCTCTCCAAATGCACGAAAAAAGTAATATGTCAACACTCGCAGTTGAGTTCGAGTATAGTTAAGTACATATCTGGTAGTTGACTCAATGTCTTGAATGTCCAAATTGTTTACAGAAATCCTACCTCAACATTATAGCTTGGATGGTATAAATCCAGCAATCGGCGCTGTAGTGAATTTTACTTCACCGTTGCTTCAATGCCCTAAATGCCTGAATGCTTTACCGATCCTGTTGTCACCATTCCGGCAATTGGCCATGTAGTTAGTTTTACTTCACTATGGTGACATATCCAATATGTTGGCAGGTTCAATGACTTCGGGGTCGATGGTGGACCAGCAGCAAAGGAGTTGGCACCAAAGCTTAATCTTGCTAAGAAACATTTATCTTCACAATTCCATGTAAATTTTCTGGATATTGAAGTAAGATATACCTTTTCTCTTTGAATCACTTGTAATGAATTTCTTGATCTTGCTGGATATGTGTTCGTGTTTTGTATGATGTGTGAAGACCTTTTTCCTCACACAGGTTAGACAATTAGTTTTAACTGCTATTGCTATGAAAGGACTTGGTGCTATTCTCTTTGTATTCGGCCATGGTTTTGGAGCTTTCCTCCTGGTTAGAATTTCGTTTCTTTCAGGTGATTATATGTTAATTTCGTGTAGCTGTTCCGTCTTATTCTTTCTTTTGCCGTAGATAATGTATTTGCTGGTTAGCACTCCTATTCTCCATGACTTCTACAACTACGGCTCCGACGAGCCCGGATACAATATTCTGCTCGGTGATTTCTTGCAGGTATTT
This sequence comes from Gossypium arboreum, assembly GCF_025698485.1. Lineage (NCBI taxonomy): Eukaryota > Viridiplantae > Streptophyta > Magnoliopsida > Malvales > Malvaceae > Gossypium > Gossypium arboreum. Next base: position 121,417,307 of record NC_069070.1, on the reverse strand, counting down.
TACATATGCATATTTAAAGTGTTCCCTCTGCATTACTACAATGTGTGGACTTCATTGATTTTCCCGTTAATGGCAGTGTGTTGCACAATGCGGTGCGTTAATTTTCTTCTGGGGAATGAAGAACTCAATAACAAAGAGGCGGAAGAAGAAAGCCCCGAAGTCGAAAACTGCTTAGTTTATATCCAAGAGGTAGCTGGTGAAGATAGTTGCAGTGCCAGATAATGTTTTGCAGGTCTATCCGTTACTAAAAGAAGTTTATTTTTAGTTCATTATTCACTAAACGTTTCTTTTGCCCCCTTGTTCATTTACGATGGCAATTCGATTTTGAGTTCAAAAGTAGGGTTTAATGAATACTCCTATTGGATTCAAATTGGACCGGGAAATTTTCCGGCTTCCGGCTTCCGATTTCCTTATTGTTTTCCATTTCATCTTTAGATTATTTAAGCACACACTTCTTCCAGGCTACATTCATTGTTCTTGTTCCGATTGTTTTCAAGTCATCAAACATTGATCTCATCGTTCATCTAAATGATTTCTTGTTTTGATTGTTTTCAATTCATCGAACATCGATCTCATCCTTCATCTTACGGAGTTGTAAGTAATTGCAAGGTGAAAGTTCGATTAGAAAATATTTTACACAGATTCATCCAAACATTAGAAAATATTAGCTTTTTCAAGAAAAGTAAATCATTTTTCAGTGAAATAAATTGAGTCAAAAATGAAAAGTCGAACCAAGAAATTTAGGAGAGAATAACAATTTTGAATCAGCCAGACAAGCGATGGTAGTAGATTTATTCATGAATCGAGCTATCCATTTAGGCTTGAAGCTTTATCTAAATTTTGGAAGGTTCAGGCAAAAATATTATGCCCGTTTAAAATATGGGTCAGACTCGTGTTTGAACATTTAACGCTCGAGCTCAATTTTTTTTTTTTTAAGTTTGTAATGTTTTATATTTTGTTATTTTTATATATTATATATTTTATAACAAATTAAAATTAAACATATAGTAATATATAATACTAGTATAATGTAAACATTAAAAATTTTAAGATGACTATATATAAAATGCAATAAATAATAAATAAAAAATATTAAATATTAAATTAAAATAAATATAAAATTATATTTTTTAAAATTAAAAAATATATATATAGGCAAACTTAAAATGAGTTTGGGTTAGCCATTTACATGGGCAGGTTTGAGCAAAATTTTAAGTCCATATCTTGAACTGAATAGGGCTTTGGGTAAATATATAGTATGCTAATATCATGTTTAGGCCTGTTTTGAACTTAGCTCATGAATGCCACTAGGTGTTAGCAACCCTATGTAACACATCAACAATGGTGTGCAACAGCACTTCATCGCCTTTGCCCTCATGAACTGTTTTACATGCACTTGCTCAATCTTCACCGAGTGTCTCGAATCTATTTTCATCTCCTCCATACAATATAAATGTCATTTACAATATTTCCTGATTTTTCAGACATCTTACTCTATATAAATGTTAAACAAACAATTTTCAGCATCTAAACTTTGCTCGGACTCATCATTTCTATGGTATGTATCTCTAGATTCAAATTCAACACCCGATTTAGTTTGAGAATCGACTAAACTCTAACTCTGATACTGCTAAAATGAGACACTTATTACTCAGCCCAAACGACAGACCCAAATACGAGGTATCACATTTTGTTACTAGAGCAACTCAAACAATTAACATACATTTTATTGGAGCTAATCTAAAAGAAAATGACATAATATAAAAGTTTGTGTTAATCGGTTGTAATGCATGTATTCTAGGTACAATGGGCCCATACATAATGATTTGGGATTATACGGGTCAAATTTGAAGTCGGGAGACAAATCCTAAGTTAAATGCAACAATGTCTCGTGACAAGTTTCTCCTATTTTAAACCTCTAGATTTTATGTTTATTGTTTCGAGACATTGACGTTCATGTCTTGAGACAATGACTCTTATGTCAAGACAAGTCTCATGACTTAGCTTTCCTTTTTCGGACTCTTAATTTCGATATTTTCTATCTCGAGACAATGAAATAGTAATGCAACATAGAATACTTTGTTGTGTATTGGTATTTAATTATCTACTTAATTTTATTATAGAGCAACAACAACGTAGTTATTCAAATGTTCTTAGATACATCAACATACGATTATTCAAATTAAAAACCAAATCAAACAGTAAAACCCATACCTTAAAAGTCATGGTTTAAATCAAAGCCTGGCAATGGCGTATACTTTGTGGGATAATCCCAGTATAGCAGAGAGCTGAGGGTACAATCCTTTCCTTATCTCAGCGTAAACCTCACCGTGCCACTTCCTTTTCCCTAAGTTCTCCGCCAAACATACGCTTGCCTCCCTCACTTCCGCTTCACCGTCGTACGCCGCTTTCACAACCCCTCTCTTCTCTGCCTCATCTCCCTTCATCTTCAACCCTCGTAACAACAAATCGCGACGGACTGACGCGTCGCCGATCATTTCTTTGAACAACGCGTTGATGTAATCGGGGAGTGTCAGCGCTATGTCCACCTCAGGCATCCAAAGTATCCCTCTGTCTTTCCGCATGATGAGATAATCGTGGGACAATGCAAGGGTGAATCCGGCAGCAACAGCGTGACCAGTGATGGCGGCAATGGTGGGCATCGGGATGGAGAGAAGAGTGGCGATGACGGGCTTGAACAAATCCGCCATGTGTTGTAACCGTTTTACGGCTCCTTGTTCGGACCCGGCAGCTTGCGCCCAATCAAGGTCAAAGCCGTAGGAGAAGAACTTACCCTGGGCTTGGGTAATAAGAGCCGAACCACAAGTAGCTTGAGCCTTGACCTGAGAGAGAAGCTTGAGGAGGGAACTGATAAGATCGGGGTTAAACAGATGCCGGTCTTCGCCGGTCAACGTTAAAATAAAGAGGTTGCCGCGCTTCTCTAACGTACACATGGCGAATTTCCTCTTTAAAATTTATTCATGCAAAGTGTTCGAAGAACCTAAAATGATAAAATTTTAATTTAAACTCTTTATAATTTATAAATTTTAAATTAATAATGATAAAATTATATTTTAATCTTTAAAAATATAAAAATTTAATTTAACCTCTTTAAAAATATAAAAATAATATATTATTAAATTAATAAAATTATATTTTTTACTACCATAAAATATATAATTTAATTCAATTACTCAAAAAATTTTCGAAGTCGGCCATTGACTTATAGCTTCTCTTTGATTGGGGTCGATGGAGTTAGTAAATTCGCACGTTAATTGCAACTTACGCTATCGATATTTTCAAGAAAAATAATTAAACAATTGTTTATTGTCTATTGTATGCATCAATTTGTTGGAAATGCAATGTTTAAGTTGTCAACAATTTTTTTAAAAGAGTCTCTAGAATTTTGCGACTTGAAGTTTGAGCAGAGGTCATCATAGGGTGAGTCGGAGCAGTTTTAAGTAAAAATTTAGATCCGTTTATTAGGTCTAAACTCGATTTAGTTAATTTATATTATTATTTTTTATATTATATTGTTTTTACATAATTTTAAATATATATATAGTACATTAAAAATATTAAAATTATAAATATTTCTAAATAAATTAAAAATAAATTTTAAAAAATATGTATATTTAAATAATATTAAGATATATGCAACTTAACAAGAATATGTGTCTAAAATAATAACAAAATTAATAATAAAACAAGAGTTATATAATATCTAACAAAATAATAGCAACATAAATAGTAAAATTGTAGCAAAACATGGAGAAAACAACGAGAAAATATCATTAAAATAACAAAAAAAAACTAATTTTTTGTCATTTAGTGAATTAAATATTTTTTTTCACTTGTGGTCGATTGAGTATTAGCTCGATTGGTATGGGTATTATTATCAATACAAGATGACGTGGGTTCAAGTGCATTGAAGTACATTATCCCCTTATTATGGGTTAAGAAGGGACTTTAGGTAGTTCTAGGTATTGTGTTAAAAAAATAAATATGATTAGAACCTATAATTAAATTGTTCAAAAAATGATAAAAAATGAACCACATGTGATGGCGTGATGGCCAAGGGTGTTTACCGCCTCAAGTGTGGCCTGGGTTCGAGTCACGCTAGTCACGTTTGTTGTTTGGGCTTTACCTTGTTAATGTAATTCACCAAAAAGAAGGATGAAAAATCAAATTCCAAATTTACTATAATTTTAGAGAACTAAATTTCAAGCTTTTGACCATTCTTTATAAATGGAATCAATTGTAGAAAATTCGACAAATTAGGATGAAAAAGTCAAACCAAGAAATTCACAATTTTGAATCGTTCAAAAAAAGAGAGCAATGGTAGCAACCCTTTATAACACATTCACAATGGTGCACGACCTAGCAGCCTTAGCTGCTCTAAGTGCACCCAAACTCAACATTCCTATGGCACGTACCACTAGACTCAAGTTCAAAGCTTGATTTAGTCCTAGAATCGATTATATTCTAGCTCTAATACCACCAAAATGAGACACTCCTCATCGAATCCAGACGACAGACGCAAATGCAATGTATCACATTCCGTTGTCAGAGCAACTCAGACAATTAACATATATTTCATTAGAGCTAATCTAAAAGAAAACACGACATAATATAAAATTTCGTGTTAATCAATTATAATGCATGTATTCTAGGTACTAGGGCTCATACATAGTGATTCGGGATTATACAAGATCAAACTATTAAAATGCAACAATATATCTTCTGATAGTAAAGTCATGTTTCATGACAAGCTTCTCTTGTTTTGAAACTCTAGACTAAAACATTCCTAAGTTAAACCGATATGATATCAATTTCATAAACACCAATATGGCCGCCAGAAACACATGTAAACATGTAGATTTAGAAACACCCCGTGCATCATACTAACACTTATAGGGGCATATAACTAGCACAACTATAACCATGCATATAATATATACATGTAAATTCAACTTTAAAGCTTAACATTAGTACCTCTTTTAAGTTCATAACATAACATAGTATACCAAAAGGTCCAAAATAAAATATCAACTCATAATTCATCTTACATGCCACTCACTATTTATCTTCAAAAGAAATACAAATGTTGCTAAATTGAGTTCTATAGCTTCTTGCAACATCTCATAATTTTTGATGCAGTAAATAGTAATGTATCAAGAACGTATAAGAATAATTATCAAGAAAACATGATTGATATTACTAGAATAAACATATTGGAGGTGGATTAGATATTTGGAGAAAGTACAAATAATGAAAATTTTAGTAACGGCTAAATTGAAAATTGGTGAAAGTTGGAGGACTAGAAGTGTAAATTTACCACTTTTGTAGGAGAGGTGAAAATTTTAATACATATACTTCTAGGATGTGGCATGGATTTGTATTGACATATGAGATTGGAAAATCAAGTTAGGAATTTAATTGAATAAATTGGAAAGTAAAAAGATTAAAGTGTAATTTTTCTATTTTATGGACAAGGGAACTAAATGCAATTTTTTTCATCTTTTAATAGATTTTTGAAGACATAGTTATGGGATTAAAATTTCCATGAAATGAGGTGTAAAGTTTAGTGGAACTGCTTGTTAATTAAAGATGAAAGTTGTGGAAATTTGATTGATTGGTGGCAAAGAAATGGATTAAATTGAAAAAAAAAAAAAACATGTTGAATTTTCTACATTTTGGCATGGGAAACGGCAGCAAGCAGCAGCAATTGACAAGGAGAGAAAGAAAGAGAAAAGAGAGAGGGAGGGGGGGGGGAAGAAAGGAAAAGAGAGAAAAAAAGAAGAAAATTTTCCATGAAAATTTCTTCAATTCTACCTTAAACTTATAGTTAAATTTCATCGTCGAGTGTCATGGGATATTTTTTAACATAGAAACCAATTAATTGAAGAAGAAGGTGATTAGAAAGTAAAAGAGAAAGGTATGGTTTTCTCGAGATTTCTATGCTATTTGAATTGGTTTCTATGTTAAAAAATCCATGATTTTTTTTTATCAAATGAAAGGTTTCATTTCATAAACGAACTGGTACAGCAAGGGGACCTAAAGCCCAAGAGATACATGAGATCAAGCCCAAAGGCTAGGCCCAAGAGTTCAAACCAACAAAAGCCCTAGCAACACACAACACCCCGCGGCCGTCAGTAATGGAGGAGGGGAGAATGGGAGACCCCGCACGACTGTGAAAAAGAAATCGGCTCAAGAACCAGGACGAAGCAGAGTGAAGCACGAGAAAACCCGAGAGCTAGAGATCACCAACATCGATTACAAGCTTTGACAGTGGAGGAGCCAAGGACTAAAAGACCCTCCGATCAGTCGGCCATGAGCAGCCACCAGAGAAACACTGGTGCGAAGACACCACCAAACCTTCGAAACTCACTACGGTAGGAACTCCAGCAAACAACCAACGTCGGAAAAGGAAAACCCAACACTCCACATATCGGAGGGAAGAAAGCATTAAAAGGAAACATCCAAGGCATAAACACCAACCACCATAGAGGTGACCAGGGACAAAAAGGTCGCGGCCGAACGCTAACAGTCAAAGACCGTCAGTCAAAAGGTGGATCGACTTTGGGTTATTTGCCCCAAAAAAGCAAAGAAAAAACCCATTATGGTGGTTATAGTAGTGAGCGGCGCCGTCCCCCGGCGGGGCGGCTGCTCACTGGAAATTTTTAGGATCTCCGGCTTTGGGTTTCCTTGTTTACCATTTCAACTTTAGATGATTTTTGCACTTACCTCTCTCGGGCTACATTAAGTTGTTCCGATTGTTTTCAATCATCACACTCCGATCTCATCTTTCATCGAAAGCCGAAAGGGATCACAAGTAAATACAGGGTAGGATTGCGCGCAGTCCGATTGAAAATTGAATCAATTCAGGTTCGGGTCATTCAAATACTTTATTGTGTATTGATATTTAATTAATTGTATTACACAACAAGAACAACACAAATATTCAAATGTTCTTCAAATACATCCAAAGCAACAACAATAGCATTGGATTACTCAAATTAAAAACCAAATCAAACAGTAATGAGTAAACTCACACCTTAGGATTCATGGTTTAAATCAAAGCCTGGCAATGGTGTATGCTTTGTGGGTTAATCCCAGTATAGCAGAGAGCTGAGGGTATAATCCTTTCCTTATCTCGGCATAAACCTCCCCGTTCCACTTCCTTTTACCCAAATTCTCAGCCAAACGTACGCTCGCTTCTCTCACTTCCGCTTCGCCGTCGTACGCCGCTTCCACTACCCCTCTCTTCTCCGCCTCGTCTCCCTTCATCTTCAACCCTCGCAGCAACAAATCGCGGCGGACCGACGCGTCGCCGATCTTTTCCCTAAACAACGCGTTGAAGTAATCGGGGATTGTCAGCGCTATGTCCACCTCGGACATGTAAAGAACCCCTCGGTCTTTCCTCATGATCAGGTAATCGTGAGACAACGCGAGGAGAAATCCAGCGGCAGCGGCGTGACCGGTGATGGCGGCGACGGTGGGCATCGGGAGGGACAGAAGAGCCGCGGTGACGGGCTTAAACAAAGCCACCATGTGGTGTAGCCGTTCCGCGGCTCCTTGTTCAGATCCGGCGGCTTGAGCCCAGTCGAGATCAAAGCCGTTGGAGAAGAACTTACCTTGGGCTTGGGTAATAAGAGCTGAGCCACGAGTGGCTTCAGCCTTGACCTGAGAGAGAAGGCTGAGAAGGGAGCCGATGAGATTGGGATTAAACCGGTGCTGGTCTTCGCCGGTAAATGTTAAAATAAAGAGGTTGCCGCGTTTCTCCAATGTACACATGATGAATTTCCGGTGAGTTTTCCGATTCGCTAAAGCTTTGGAATCTACGGCTTTTTTTGGTTTTTGTGTCTTAAAATAATAATAAATTAAAAGATAAGGTATTTCATAAGGGATGACGTAAGAAAGAAAAACAAACAACGATGGACCGTTCTAATAATTTATTATTATTGCTTGCGTGGAAACTTAAAATTTCTTAATTATTAATTATTATCAATTAAGTATTAACTCGATTGGTAAATACTGTAAATATAGGAGGAAGTAGGTTCGAATGCGTTAAAATATATTTATTTTTTATTTACGAGTTTGAAAAGTGTTATAGTTAATTCTAAGTATAGTATATAATCAAAATTTATAATAAAATTATTTAAAAATCTTAATTATTAGCTTAAATTACATTTTTATAGTTAAAAAAAGAGTTTAAAGGTCATCATAAAATAATTTATTTTAGATTACTTTTTTATAGAAAAATGCTTAATGATATAAAAAGTATTTCAAAAAATCAATTTTGGAAAAGAAATTTGTGTTCCCGTTCTCTATATGAATTGAGCATTGGACAAAATTTTTCTGAATATATTATATTTAAAAATATTAAATGAATTATATATATTTAATAATTATATATTTATATATATATATTAAATCACCAACCTAATAATAATTAAATTCATTACTCTTTAAAAAAAATTTACCTAACTAAATAACTTGACCGTAAATATAAAATTTTAAAATTATATTTAATATAATAAAATATTTATTATATTTATGGTAGTATTTTTAATATAAATATTTTTAATATATTAGAGAACTTTTATTTTAACTTTTTTACGTATTTAATGTATTATATTTTTTAAAAATATATTTTTAAATAAAAATTGATCTTTAAAATCAAATATAAGTGGGTCGAGTTAAACTTGGATTTAAGGAAATTGGACTGGACTTAGATAAAAAGTTAAAAGTCCAATATTTTATCGATTTAGACCCAAACATGGGCTCAATTCGGCCCGACCCTGCACTTGAAAAAGAAGAAGAAATGATAGAACTTGAAGGGCCCTTAAGTAAGAGTGATGCTGTTAACCGTGAATTGGTTTCTCTAGAGAGGGAGTTGGCAACTCTTTCCAAGAATAACATGATAGATCCTTTCGGCTTGTATTTGTACGGTCTTGTGCTTAAAGAGAAAGGCAATGAAAATCTTGCTCGCAAAGTTTTCGTGGAATCCGTGAACAGTTACTCTTGGAATTAGGGCTAGAAGATGGAGTCTGGTAATGGGTGGAAGAACGATGGGGAATGGAGTGGTGCTTTGAGGTTGTGTGGTTAGTGTGAATGTAAGTTGTAGTGTTTAGGGTGGAAAAAGATGTGGGAGTCAAGAGAACGGACTGGATGGTTTAAGGGATGTGAGTGGTGCGGTTTAGAGACGGGTCAAGAGTGAAAATTGGGGTTGTTGGAAGGAGGAGATGATGACTAGTGGAGGTGTGGGAGATTAGGAGAGTGGTAAGGTTGATGTTGATCCGAACAGAAGAGAAATAAGAATGGAGAAGGCAAAGGAGAGAAGGAAGAAGACTTCGTTGGTGCCTGTGATAAGAGTCAATCACAGGAAATCTGGTCGACGGCAACGGTGGCAAAAAGGGAGTCTGTTTCAATGTAATTTGAACGTTCAAATTTTTGTTGTGGCTCACGAGGCCACATGTCACTAAGGATGTTGAAATGGATAATTGAATTAATCAAATTTTTTAATTATTAATCAAATTAAAAAAATTAAAAAAATTAATCGAACCGAAATTTATATTTTTTTTATTAAAACAAGTATAAAACATATAAAAATAAATAAATTGATAATGTTTATTTGACCGGATTATAAAAATTAACTGAATTAATAATAGCCTAATATATATAATATATAATATTATTTATTAAGTTTAGTTAATTACCTGATTTTGAACCAAATTAATCGTTAATCGAAATTTAAAAAAATATTTAACCAACCTCTAATCGAACTAGATTTGTTAACCGAATTAGATCTGTTCGGTCGGTTAATTCGGTCATCTATATTAGTGGGTTGCATGTCGATTATTGTTAGAACTTAACATTGTTAAGTAAGAGTACCAAAGAGACTGAGGTGTTCATGGGTCGGGTCGAGGCTAAATATAATATTAACATATTTTATACTTGTCCAAACTCGACTTGGCTCGAAATATGGGCCTACAATTTTGCCCAAACCTACTCATATTTGCAGAAGACTAACCCAATTTCTTTTTCGCTTGCCTATGTTATTTATTATTTTTCTAAAATATTTATTTTCTTTTTTCATATTTAATAATTTTATAATTTTTATATAAAATTTTGGTAAAACACAAGGGTAATTTCTACCATTATCCCAAAATTTCCTTCATATAAGCAATACAAAATGAATATGGGGAATTAATTGTTTAACAAAATTTGAGTAATTTAGCAAGTGTTTGGTGAAGACATTACTCAAAAAATATAATGGCCCCATGCTCCATGTGATAATTTAATAGCTTTAATATGCATAGCCAAAAAAAATTGTTAATATATTTACTTAATATTATCAGTAATTATTTTTTTAAAATTAGTAATTCATTATCTTAACTTACTTACTAGGGAATTTTTAGTAGGAATTTTCATTAATTAATTATCAAATATAAATACGTAGTTATTCTATATTAGATTATAATACATTCACGATATGTATAAAAAATTACGTAAAATATATTTGTAAACATTTTATATTGAAATTAAGTGAACCGCTAAATTAAAATTTTAAAATGTGTCTTAAGTTTAAGTTTTATTACAATATTGTTTTATTAAAAACTTGAAAAAAAATAAAAATATCCTCGAATTAATATTTGTTACTTTTTAATGGAAGGGTTTTAGTCATTTTAAATTGAATTGATATCGGTTGACTTATGATATCAACTTAATTAAAAGTTTAATATATAGTATAAATATAAATGTATACGGATATATAAAACAGGGCTCGTAAAACATTTCAAAAATAAGTTCTCAATCTCATGATAGATACTTTAATCTGGTCATTTCTAGTCTCTTACTTTTTGAATTTTAAAATTTTAGCCTTGACCAAAAATTAGGTGTTAAATTCATTAAGTTATAGCAAACATATTATTGCATGTGTAATGTTATGTTTACTTGCTATTTTCATATACTACTCAAAAAAAAAAACAGTTTAATGGATTCAACGGCTATCAGTTGCGTCAAGACTGGAATTTTGAAATTCGAAGAGCATAGGAACTAAGAATGATCCAATTGGAGAATTTGAACTAAATCTACAACTTCATGCATAGTACACTAGTACAGGACTAACAACAAGGGCAAATATAGAATTTTTTTTTTTAGAAAGTCGAAATTAAATTATAAATTTTTTAATGATCAAAATATAATTTTATCATATATTAATGGTTTAAATTGCAAAATGATACCTAAATTATACCCTTTTCCCCGAGTTAGTACCTAAACTTATTTCGTTATCCAAGTGGTGCCTAAACTATTCCCTGTTACCCAATTTACATTAGACACATGACACTTTTAAAACTAAAAATCCAAAAAAATTAAATATTATTTCCTTAAAAAACTTTTAAACATATTTATCTCTTTTGATCTTCACCTACCAACTTCGATGATGAATATTTAAGAAACCGTTGAAAAAATCATTCGAACCTAGTTTCTGGTGACAAAACCCAAATTCTGAAGAGCTACTTTTATATTTTTAAATCTCGATTTTGATTCCTTTCTCATCCTGATTTAAAACTATGTATTATTTTTGTTAGATACAAATTTATCCATTATTTTCTATATACTTTGTATAGAATAGTTAATGTTGGGTAAAACTTTACAATTAATAAAACTCAGGTAAAGCATGAAACTCAAATACTCGAACAAGGTGAGTAGAAATTAAAATGGGAAGAGTATAGCAAAGAAAAGTTATCTAACAGTTAAAAAGGTGCATTAAAAGAGAAGCAATAATCGTATTGGGGAGGGAGAAAATAATGAAAATTTTTATTTTAATTAATTTTTAATTTTTATAATTTAATTTAATTTTAATTTAAAAATATCACATGTCACAAAATGATTGGTTAAGAGATTTTTTAATGACTAGGCTAATTTGGGTAACGGAATATAGTTTAGATATCACTTAGTGTAACAAAGTATAATTTAAGTATCGCTTGTGACAAAAAAAAAAGTTTAGGTATCAACTTAGGAAAAAAATATAGTTTAGATACCATTTTGTGGGTTAAGCCTATATTAATTATGGTTCCATCATTTTTTAAGGGACTAAACAATTTTTATTTTTATTTATGGGAGGTCAAAATGTAATTTTACCATATATTATCTTATAGTTTCATCATTTATGGAGGGACCGTCTTATAATTTTTCCATTGGGGGTAGGGGGCCGAGTCCCTACCTGCCCTTTGGTTTCGCCTTTGACTAATAGTAGGATTAAATTAAACGAATTTAACTACTATAATTGAGTAAAAACTAAAATTTAAATAAATTAAAATACAATGACTAAATCCATAATTTACACAAAATATAAGAACTAATAAAAAATTATTTGAAAGTTCTATTTAAGTTACATAACTATTTGGAAGTTTTTATCTAAGTCACTGGGCTTTTGAGTTTTAATTTTTAAAGTTTAATTAGCGAGCTCTAAGAGACTATTTGACGATAAATACGTTGAATCAGTATCCATCAACAAGTAAACTAATATATCTTAGATCCAAGTCAATCTGACGATCAGTGTCGGAGATCAGAGAGGAAATTTGTTTAGATTTTGATTTGCAGTTTCATGATGTTCAAAGTTATTTCATGAAAAAAAAAATTGAATTGTAGAAGAGAAGAAAAAGAACATTCGATTTGTTCAGGTGATGCAAGTAGAGAAGATTATAGAACAATAATTTCAAAGTCTAATAATTTAAATGAAAATTTTCTAATAATTTAATGAATATTTTGTTGTAAAAATAGCAATGATGTTGTAAGATGATTGTTTGATAGTAACTTGTAGTTTTCAACTTAAAAAGACCCACATAATTAAGAACATGACAATTATGCCATTGGAAATTGGAATCTCCCATCATACTTCCCATTTAAGTGCCTTTAACAGCGAATAGCATCTCTTACCGTATTTCACTATGCAAAACACACCCTTTCAGTTTTCATCACTTAAACCATTTCACATCTGTCAGCTTTTTTATCTCTACTCACCTCTCTTATTCATAGTATCGAATTTATCGTGAATGACTAGGTTTGAAATTTTTTTTAAAGGGTCAAAATTAAATTTTAATTTTTATAATATTAAAAATATAGTTTTATAATTTAATAGTCTATATTTTATAAATTTTAAAAATTAAATTAAAATATTATTATTTTAGGAGGAGAAAAGTGGAATTTTAAATTTATTATTTTTAGGAGGGAAAAAGTGTAATTTTACCATTGTTAATTGAAAATTTTAAAATTTTAAAGGGTTTAAATAGAATTTTTTTCATTTTAAGAGGGGGAGGGGCTCTTTCTAGCCCCTAACTATGCCCTTATTTATCGTGTTTATCTTGATTGTAAATTATTACTAATCGTATCATATTTATTATGATTGTAGATTAATTACGATTTATAAACATATAAAAATTTGTTATCGTTTTTTATTAAATATTGATAGAAATCACAAATAACAACCATGTCTTCAAATAAGGGGTGAAGCTAGGAATTTCATTTAAGGGTTGAGATAAAATTACAAAATTTTGGAGGGGTTAAAACTCAAAAACCGTGTTAAAAAAACTTAAATTAATTTATTAGTTTTTCGTAAGGATCAATGAAAGACTAAAAAAACCCTTAATTTTAATGTTTTAATTTCTGGGAGGGCCCAGAAGAAAATTCTCCCATTTGGCTACGCTAGAAGTGTTTATATACTAGGCAAAGGCAACTTACTCGGCTCAGTCGGTTCGGTTCGGTTCGTTTTGAGTTGGAATTGGATTTACATTTTTTCAACATCAAGCTGACCTGGTCGGACTCGTTATACTATTTATAAATAATAAAAATATAAAACTAATTTTATATTAAAATTTATATATTTTATAATTAAATTTAAGTTAAAATACGTTATAAATCCCTACAATTTTCGTAAATTTAGAATTTAGTTCCTTTATTTTTAATTTTAAAATTCAAGTCTAACTATTAATACTATTAAAATTATTTTATTAAATTCAAATTAATTACAATATCATTTTTAATTATTGCTATCAAATAAGTATTTTTTATTTTAAAATATCACATCAACAAATTCAACAACAAAAGAAATTAATAGTTTTAACAATTGGACCTGAATTTTAAAATTTGAAAAATATAAGTACTAAATATTTAGAAATAAAAGTATAGAGACTAAATCTCAAATTTTTTAAAAGTACATAGACTTGTAACGTATTTTAACCTTAAATTTAAATAATTTTTTTTTAAATAATAAAATAACTTTTTTGAAATGAATTTAAATAGATCGAGCTGTAACTTGAACCTAATTTTTTTTTTTTTTTTAAAAAACCCAACCTCCACCTGACCCGGACATAATACCAATGGCATTTGAGACTCTACTTTTTTCTGTTGATACTTTCCATGCACGGCTTTAACTTGAGAAGAAGAAAACCCAAAAGAATGATTCAGAGTTTGATGAGACATGCAATGCAACCACATGACAAAGCCTGTGTTTGATTCCCATCACCAATCTTATTCATCTAATCACTGTAAACAAATTAATTAAGATTTGAATGGAATAAATAAAAATGGATTAATTGCAATTTGCGCCCTGCATGCCCAAATTTTAGATTAATACTTAAACTTTGAAACGTTCTAATTGAATTTTTGAAAGGGAATAGATCAACTTACATCAGTGTAAAACTAAAGTGATTTTACACTATTTCGTAATTTTTTATACGATTAATATTTCAACAATCCAATCACCATATCTCATTCTCCGTTCATGTAGATCATGCATGTTAAGTTTGGCATAAATTAAAAATTTCTAAATATTGATTTAATGTAAAAAAAAAATTCAACCGTTAAATATATTAATATAAACAATACTTTAGATCGATTAAAAAATTTACATCCATAATAAGTAAAAATATCTTGATAAATTTAACGGTTAGATTGTCAAAACATTAATTGTATAAAAAGTTACGGAAGAATGTAAATTTACTTTAATTTTTACATCGGTGTAATTGGATTCCTCTCATTTTTTGAAATATCAGTATTGTATTAATTGTGTCCTTGTATTGCTCTAGCCGCCAATTTGAGTGTTAAATACTGTTAGCTCAAATCTAACCTGTAACATATTTCAAATACATAATCACATGAACAGTCCAATCTAACATGTTAAAAAAAAAAAAACCCTTCCTGAATTTATCGACATTGCCTATGTTTTTCTTTAACACGTCATATCTAAGTTACTCGCATGGTAAGTATAAATATATTTAAAATTCAATCCACTTTAAATGAATCAATTTAAAACATGTCGAAATTTAGAAACAAAATTAGGATGTGGGGTGCAATTAGATTTGCTCACGGCCTAGGCTAGATTGGACTGATGCAAAATTTCAAGCCTATTTTTTAGACTCGACTTGAAAAATTGGCCTAAAATTTTGCTCAAGTTCGGCCCATTAAAAAAGGTTAAACCCAAGCCCGACCCTGCTCACTTGTATTAATTTTTTATATAAAAACAAATTTAAAAAATATAATACATCAAATGCACCATTAAAATAAATGTTTCCTAATAAATTGAAAATATATTAAAAAATCTTTATACTTAAATAACACAAGATAGTTGCAACTTAGCAAGTAGATGCCATTAAAATAGTAGCAAAATTAACAATAAAATAAGAGTTATACAATATCCAAAAAAACAACAAAAATAATAACAATATAATAATAAAATGACAGCAAAAAAGTAGCAAACAATAATAGAAAAAAATTAAGCAAAATTGGGTTGGGCCCGAGCCAAAAAATTTTACCCGAAGCACAACATATTTAGAAAATGGACATTATTTTTTGTTCAAACATATTTTTTGGACTTATATTTTTGCTCTATTTTTTAAGCGAGCCTAGATAATTCGACTCATCATCAAACCTAGGTGCAACCAACCCTAAAAAATAAATTGATCCCAAAAAGAAAAAGAAGAAGAGTTAAATCAAACCTCAAATCTAAGGAGAGCATGATGGGTGTTAAACACGGCGGGCAAACACTGCAATATCGACCGTAGAACCTAATGAAAGTGAAGCTAAATTTAGCAAAGGGAAGGGATCAGCTAATTGGCTGCTACTCTTTCACTAAATCTCAGCTAAATGTGGCAGTATCTTTTGCCTAATCCACCACCTCTGTTCAAACTTCAAGATGCATATGGTAATTTGGAATGATGAATGGATGGATGAATGGACATGCAGCCCATTAATCTTTCTTTGCATGTATGTATGTATGATGTGATGTTCCCCATGGATTGGTCATTATATATATAACATCTAACATTACCTTTTTTTTTTCAGTAGTAGCCCCCTTGGCTATAAATTTCAACTTCATAGTAAAAAGGTGGAATCAACATATGGAATGTTCTTTTTTAAAAAAATTTCATTTTGGTTGTAGGGTTACTTTTTTTATCTTAAATCTCTATTGTTGTTGGAATTGGATTGGACCAATTGTATCGTTCGAATTAGTAAAATATTGAAAATCGAAACAAAAAATAACGATTAAACTAGTCTACAAAATTTTGATATATATATTTATGATTTTAACTATTTATGTAATTATTGTTAAACCGATAATTGAACTGAAATGATTAAATTAATTTTAAAATATTGCAAATCGAAAAATGATTCGAATAGTTATGTTGAGACAATTTTCATAATATTAGTTTAAAATATTCAATTATATGAATTAAAATGAATTTTATTTTTATTTAATTTATAATTAATTTTAATTTATATGATTATGCATACTTATGATACGTGTGAAACATAAATTTTATGTAAAAATTATATTTATTTAAAAATTCGGGTAAGAAATTAATTAAATTTTAGTTGAAAAAGCACTATATTTATTTTGGGTATAAAATTTATTAATAGATTTTACAAAAATATAAAAATTTAAAATTTTTAAAAATTATTGTTTTATTAATTTAATTTAATTTAAAATTTAATTTTAAAATTTAAAAAAACTATAGATTGAAGTTCGCAAGGACACCCATTTAAAATAGAATTTTAACTTTTAACTTCTAAAATTCATAAAATTTTAAGTTAGTATATGAAATAATTACACTTTAATCCTTTAAAATATAAATTTTTATTTAATCATTTAAAAATTATAAAAATATAAACTATTAAAATATTCAAATTACGTAAAAATATACAACTTAATTCTCCTCAAAAAAATTCAGGCAACGTTTACGAGTCCTTTAACTACTATAAAAAAAAACTCAAGGGTTATTCTTTCGAGCTTTGACTTCTACACTATTCAAATAACTAGAGTTATTTCATTTCAAATCTGAACTAAACTATTTAACTCGAACTGGTTATAAAACTCGAAAAACTTGAAATTTTTTTCTCTTTCCTCTGACCTGTGAATGATTATTGAGGACCAATAGCACCTGGCCAGGTCCCCCCCTTCCCTCATTGCTGTTTATATATTTTACATTGCAAGGTGTCCATCATCAAAACTCATATCATCATCTCTCTCTAATCGAAAAACAGTAGTTAAAATTTCAACAATTTTTATTTTCCTTTTTATTTTTAAACATAAAATAGTAGATTGAGATTATTAATTTCTTAAATTGGAAAAAAGGCAAAAACATGGGAGGACGAGGTTCCCTATATAGTAAGTGGTGACCTAACATATAGATGGGATACCCTCCAATGGTATTTTCACCTTTCTGGCTTAGAATTTGATGGCCTGTTTGTTTGCTAAGCTTTAAACTCACCTTTTTTTTTTCTCAACTCCCTCCCTCCCAAGAAAAAACCCATCATCATCATCACCACCTTTCTCTCTCACAGGTATCAGTTCATTTACTTTTTTAAATTTTATGAGGGATGGGGTTCTTTTGATTCTTTGATATCTATGACTGTTTTTTGTTTATGTTTACTAGAATCAATGGAGAGGAAGACAGCAGCCATCAAAGACCAGACAAGCTGCTACAGCAAAAGCAACAACAAGGTTAAGGAATCATCACCGTGGAGCAGCTGTAATAATCAGGGTTTTGGTAGTGGAGGAGAAGATTATCTATCTGGGTTTTCATGGCCACCTAGATCTTACACTTGTAGCTTTTGTAAAAGGGAATTTAGATCAGCTCAAGCTTTAGGTGGTCATATGAATGTTCATAGAAGGGACAGAGCTAGGCTAAGACAATCACCACCACCACCACCAAAAGACCACCATCATCATCACCACGGTCAGCCCCCTTTTTTGAACCTTAACCTTAACCCTAACCCTAACCCTAATTTTTCCCCTCCATCTTCTCTTACTCTTTCTACATTCCCTCCTCCATCTCCATCACTGTCTCCGGCCAAGAAATGGCTCTTCATCGACCCTTTGAACTCGAAACCCTCTGATTCGCGTAAAGGGGTGGAAAGAGACCGTCATAGTAGCCTCGGCTCTAGGCCGATCCTTGGGGTTAAAGAACTTAAAGATTATGTAACTTTGGACTTGGAGATTGGTTTGGTTAATGATTCTAAGCAAGATTTGGACTTGGAACTTCGATTGGGGTACTCATAGTTCATCAAATGGTGATGCATATATATATATATATATATAATGGATGAATGTATTAGTATACTTTCAGCATCAATCTACCATGTAGTAGTAGTGTATAAATTAAGCATGCCTTTTTGTTTGACTTCATAAATCTTGTTTTTGACCTAAGATTTTAATCCGATTGGTTAATGCAATCACCTTTAGATTAAGTTCGAGTTTTAGTATCCATAATTCTTTTCTTTATTCAGAGAAAAAAAAAGTTTTTTCGATTTTGTATGAATATTATTTCCCTTTTAGTTATTGACATTGTTGGTGTGATGGTTCACTTGTTAGGCTAATTGTGTACTTAATAATAAAAATAGTTGGGTTAATCAATATTGAAACTACTAGTAAAACTCGAATATTGAAATTGTATTAATATTTAATTTCTTTTTCGATAAAAATTTTAATTTATTTAATTTACTCAAAATTTAACGAATACAAACAAAATATAAAGGTTGTATTAAATAAATTTAATTTGAATCCATATTGAAATTGCTAATAAAACTCGAATATTGATACTTTATGAAGGTATAAGATTACTATAAACACAAATACGCTTTCTAAAACACTAACAAATGCTTAGAGAAAGTTAAAAAAGATCAATACTTACATAAAATACTAGTTCACTTTTAGTAAAACTCGAATACTGAAACTTTGCAAAGGTATAAGATTATCGATAAAACACTAACGAATGCTCGATAAAAAACTGGGTTTCGCTAAACACGACCTATTAGCGAAACTCTAGTTATGAAAAAACATTGAAAATTTGAATAAGAACACAAAGTATGACTTGTTAAGATGTTAAAAGAACCAGGTTTTTTGGTAAAACTCGAAATTGCATAATTGCAACTAAAATGAGATGGTGTTGTTAAAAGGAAAAGCATGGCACATTTTTATTTGTTTGGATCGATGGTGTACAAATTGTCACATTATTGAGAACAAAAATAAAAAAAAAAAAATTGTAGATAGTAAAAAATGGGAAAATTTGACTTGCTGCAACTTTTTGAACAAGTCATTTTCCATACATTCACTTATACTCTGCATTATTTGCAGTCACCATTGCAGATATTATTAATATTAATGAATAAAAATATTATTATTGGAACCAAGTTCCAACACCACATGAGTGTATACTACTGATCACAACCCATGATGCCATTTCTTTTTTTGTTTTATTTTCATAATTTTATTTTACAAATATTATTCAAGATACTCTCCAATACTAGTTTTTAATATTTAATATATATATTATAGTTGTCGATTGAGTCTTAACTCGATTGGCATGGACATTGTTATTAATGTAGGAGGATGTGGGTTTGAGTGTGTTGAAACACATTATCCTCCTATTTATAGGTTGGGAAGGGCTATAGATAATTTTGGACATTGTGTCAAAAAGAACAGATATGTGTGTGAAACATGTCGTATTAATTATATTTTTTTTGTACACTTGTAATTCAGACTTAAGTTATTTGGTGATTGTTTGTAATTTAATTGATAATTTTAAGTGAATATTTTTTATCCATTTAAATAAATAAATAAAATTGTTGTTACGATATGATGATGTCTATAGTTTCAAAGGGAATCACAAATAACATATTAAAATGATTTTATTTTTACAAGATCTAGGAAAATCTCTTAACTCGCCTAGACCAACTATATGAGTTCAAGCTATTTCAGAGTAATCATCATGCAGTAATTGAAGAACTTTATCTGACGGTTGCATGTATATTAGCTTGCCTAACGATCTTGAGGATGCCATTCATGCCAATCCATCCACTACCTTGTTTCTTTCCCTAAACACGTGTTTAGTTTGGATCATCCAATCTAGTTGTAAGTGGTCCTTTATAGCTCGTAGCACCATAGAGTGATGCTGTTCAGTTGAATTTATTTGAATCAAATAAATAACTTCAGTACTATCCATCTCAAGTATAATTATAATTACAAATATAATCACAAATAATATGTTTGAATAACTATAAACCAGAATCAAATTATTAAAATGCATGAATAAAATGAGAATCAAAGTATATATTTGGACTTATACAAAAATAAATATGAATAGAACCCACAAATTTAAAGACTATAAACCAAAAATAAAAGTCGAACCTAATATTTGCATATATATATTATTATGTTTAAATGTTTTACTGAGTTGGTGTCACCCTTAGTCAAGGTTATCAACTGATCAATAATGAATTTACCAAAAAAAAAATTATTTTAATAAGCAATAAATATTACTTAAAGGGTAATTTTGTCTTTTCATATAAAATCTAGAAAAATACTTAGACATAATGGGATTTGAACCCAAAACGTTACCCACAACCCCTCTTTAACCCATAAATAGCTGGATAATGCACTTCAACACACTTAAACTCACGTCCTCCTATATTGACAACAATGCTCATACCAATCGAGTTAAGACTCAATCGATTGTTATTATATATTTTTAAATTTGTTACAATAGTGTATATATATACTACTTATATTAATTGAATGATAAATTAGAGCTCCATGCATGCAAAATTGTTAGTGGATTAAACTCATAATAAATTTAAGGGTTTGAAATATAATAATGATTTCCCTCAATCACAAAAAAATATCTTAGAATAAAACCGAAGAAGGATTTTCCATACACAGAAGTTGCAAGTTTTTGGCACCCCTTGTGATAGCGAGTACAAGAGTGATGAAATGAGTTAATGAAAGGAGAAGTTGCATAATTATAATATTATGTCAAAACAAAAAAGTGAGTGAATTTAAGGATTGAAGACAAAATTCAAGCAATCCCATCATCAGCAACATATCCGATAATTTGATTGAGGTTCGTAACTATCCTTTTTAATAATATTATTTTTAAATTTTAAAATACGAGTTTTTAAAAATATGGGTTTTATTTGATAACTTTGGATGCACATATTTATGTTTATAAACTAATGAACAAGTCAGATCATGATTGAGGAGAAGACCCCTCAGATTTTTTTGAAAATTTTAATTAAACTCCTCCCTTTAAAAATTTAATTTCAAGATTTGCTACTGATTATAAATACCATACAAATACAATGAATTGTTTTTAAAAAAAGAATTTAGGGTTTGTGAAAAAAATTGTAGGGATGTAAATTTTTCCAAAAATCAGAAGGATTTGCATGTTCCCGACAATGTCAGGGTGTGGAATGGTATGATGGGTTTTCCTTAAAAGGAAATGAAAAGCTTAGGTGAGTTTAAAGCATTTCAGAGAACTGATACACCCAAACTCTTTCCTATCATGGCATTTAAGGACAGGACACTACACTCATTTACTTACAACCCCCCTCCTCCCTCCCTCACTGTTTTACTTATCTATCTCTATATTATACCTATATGTAATATAGACCTGATCAAAGATCAAATTATCGATATTGAATTATTAATTTAATATTTGAGAAAGTTTGAAAAAAATTGTTAATATCGACCAAAATGAATTTGAATAAAAAAGTGTTTGGTTTACTTTTTATAATCAATGTTTGAATTTAATTCTTTTTTCTTTTTTTTTTATAGTTGGGAATAGTCACGAAATATGTTTTATTTTCACGAGTAGTGATCGAATCTTCAATCACATGGTTAAAGGATGATATGAATAATCACCACATTATACATTATGGTTAGAGCCGAAACTATTATGCTTCACAATATAATGCTCTCGCCAGTAAGGTCAAGAGGTTGTTGGTGACCTAACTCTTTTTTCATTTCATAATTTGTTTAAAAATATATTATTATAATATAAATATTAAAAATAAGTATGAGTTGTTTATGTTTAGAAATTGGGTAAACTACGTTGTAGTCACTCAATTATTGGTAAGTTTTTTTTTGTTACCTAGCTATGAAAAGTTATAAAATGATCATCTAATTATTCGACTTTTTTTTTTCTTTTTTGGCCACCTACTGTTAAATGGTTGGTGGAAAATGACTTATCAACTTTTAAAATTGATATAATAACAATTTTAACCTTCAACACATATACATTATATCAATTTAGTCTTAATTCTAAAAATTTAACTTTCATTGTTTACACATTATGTAATTTTCTCATTTTTTTCTTTTCAATTTTATTTTTTGGGTGACCCTTTCACCTAAAAAGCTAAAAAAAAAGCTATAAACTAAATTTGATTGAAATATACTAAAATGGGAATACCCAAAAATCCAAGATAATAATTTTCATATTTTTTATTCTTTTAAAATTAACTCTCAATGTCACAAATAAAAGTAAAAGTGCAAAAAAGAAAAAGAAAAAAAGAAGACTAGATTATACAATGTGTAAATATCGAGGGTTAATTTTTTTTTAAATTAAGACTAAATTGACATAATGCATAAATATTGAGGGTTAAAGTTTCTATTATGCCAATTTTAAAAGCTGTCAACTTATCTTTCCATTAGTAATTTAATGGTTGGTGACAAAAAAAATTGAATGGTTCACTGACTAAATTTTTTAAAAAAATTCTTTAATAAAAATTAAAATATCAAAATGCTAAATATTAAATAAAAAATATGGACCGAATCTAAACAGGATTAAGTTAGTCATTTATAAAGATTAGTTAGCTTGAATAAAATTTGTAACTCGTATTTTAAGTCCGGCCAAATTTTAGGGACTATGTTTAATATAGATACTATATATAAGCCAAGCCCAAACCTAATCCAATCTGATATTTGCATACCTTTAATTTATATCTGTATAAGATATATAAAATAATAAATGGGAAACATTTTGAAGTTGATGATAATTTTTTAATTAATAATTTGAAATAAAATAATATCTTATTATATATTAGAAGATTAAAAATATTATTTTATGAAGTGCAAATTTTGTAAAAAAAAAATTGCAAACTAAATGATATCTATTTAAAGATTAGGTAGTGGGTTTGACTCAACTTAGGCGGACTTGGATAAAGATTTTATTTTAAAAAATTAAGATAAATAGATTTTAAACATTTCAAATTTAATTTCAATTTAATATTATTTATGTTAACTTTGAGATGATTTTTTTATTTTTCTTTCATTTTAACTAATTTCTTTTCCATGAAAACGTTATGATAATATTAATTAAATAATTTTGAATAAAAATAATTTAATGAGTTCTTCTTAAGATTCAATACAAATTATTTTTATTTTTCTCGCACTTTTAAAATTAACTTTTAATATTAGAAAAAATAAAATTATAAAAAAGTTAAATTATATATATGTAAATATTGAAGGTTAGATTTTTTAAAATTAAGATTAAATTGACATAATTTACACTTATTGAGGGTTAAAGTTGTTATTATGCTAATTTAAAAGCTTTCATTATTAGCTATTTGGCTATCCAAAAGATAAAATTGAATAAATGAATGATCATTTTATAATGTTTTATAGTTAAGTGAGAAAAAATATTAATAGTTGGATGACTGACTTTTTACATAAATAATATAAAATTAACAATTAATTATGAAAATGGTTTGGAAAACAAATTAATTACGAAAATAAGCATTTGCTACAATTTTTCGCTAGTTCTGTTTAAACTAAGATATTCAGGACTTGATATGCAAATTTCTCATTTAGATTGAATGCTGTGTGGCGGCACCAAACTTTAAATAGGGTTAATTGCTTTGTAAACCTTCATTATTTATTATTTTCTTTTTATTCCTTTTCAACTCCAAAAATAGAGAGGCCTCTTATCAATTAGTCCAAAAAAATCTTTTCTACCAAAAATTATTTTGTAAAAAAGCTTATTCTAACTGGAAATAAATTTATTTATTTTTAAAAATAATTTTTCTATTCAAATTATGTCCGACATAACAGTTAACGAAAAATCTTATTATGCATAAATTATAATTATTAGTTAAATTTATAGCTTCCAGATATAATGCAAGCAAAAGAAAACTACTATAAATACTGTTAACTGTTATGTCGGACATAATTTGAACATAAAATTATTTTTGAAAAATAAATAAAATTTATTTCTAATTGGAATCGATTTTTTACAAAAATACTTTTGGACTAATTGGTAAGAGGCCTATCTATTTTTTGTATTGAAGGAATAAAAAATAAATAAATAAGGAGGATTTATGAAGCAATTAACCATATTTATAGTTTAGTGTGGTATTGATCGACGCCTTTAAATATCTAAATTTTTTCTAACCGTCAATTTAAATAAGAAATCTACGTATCAGGTACCTGAATACTTTAATTTATCACATTTTAATTTGGTGTCACTAATATGTTAAGCGACATCGACGAAACACTATAATAAATACCTATTTTCATAATTAATCAGTTTCTCATATTATTTTTATATTATTAATGCAAAATAACCTTGAATGACTACAAATATAATTCACGCGTATTGTAAAATCGGGCTGGACCAAATTTAAACTCGGATAAAAAAAAAGTTTTCAAACCGGGCCGCGGCCCCGTAATTAACTGTCAATGAATGTTTTTTTTTTTTCATTTGGATAAGGTGGAAAAGGATACAATTACAAGGTTCCACTTAATTCAAAGCGAAATGGCGGTCTCCTCTTCCACAGTCTCTGCTTCAGTCCCTCCATATCTTTGCTGCAACACCACCAAAATTCCCTGCTTTAAAGTCCCACACCACACGCCACTACGTTTATACAATGCTAAAAGAACGCAGATTTGGGTCAAGAGGAGCTGTTTCAAGTCACCCATCACTGCTAAAGTCGCTCAACAAAGCGATTTGCAGTATAGGAAGCTCGGCGACTCTGATCTTCAAATCAGTGAAATCACATTGGGAACTGTAAGAGCTTTGATTTCTTGATAATGGGTATTTTTCTGTTTTGTTGAAAGGGATTTCTCTTTTTTTTTTTTTGTTGGGTTTGAATTGTTGGTCTTTTGTTTTGGGGAAGTAAATGATTTGAAGAGAATGAGATTTAAATGAATTTAGCTTGAATGAATGCATCACTTCATGTTTGTTTGTTTAACTTTTTAGGATTATTAGTGTTTGGTTCATGATGATTAAGAATTTTTGAATGGTTAAATGCTGCTACTAGTCTGATTATTTTTAATTTTTTTACTTTTTGAATTACCAAAATGCAGGCTAATTATTAAATTCATTTACTTTTTGGGTAAAAGTACATTAGATCAAAGGTTAATTAGTTCTTCTATTTAAAATTTTATCAAATTCTTGTGTTAAAAATTAATCTTTGACCATATACATGATACGCCACATGTCACAATTTGGTTATTTCATCATCCTTGCCAGTTGTTAACCCTACAAATAGATTAAATTTTTAGCAGAAAGAACATATTTGTTCTTGAATTTAATGTATAGAGATTAATTTACCTATTTTTCAGCAAAGTGGGAAAATGTAATCTAGCTTCTTTTATAGTACTTTTTCCTTAAATTTTTGCTATTCCCAAAATTTGACCCGTCAAATATATTATCATATATGTAATATTGTGTTAGTGTTTATTTTCACATATTATTCACAAAAAGACAGTTAATGGATTTAATTGCATTTGTTTGCATAAAAACTGAAATTTTAAAATTCTAAAATTATGAAGACTAAGATTGATCTAATTGGAGAATATGGATTAAATCTAATATTTTATTCATAGCACATGATAATAGCCGGATTTAACCAACTGGATTTAACTGTTACCATTTGGGTGTAGATGAAATTTCAACAGAGACTAAATTCATAATTTAGGCATAGTGTAGGGACTAATAACATAATTTAGCCATTTTTGAATTGTGTTGGTTTTTTTTTTTTTTTTCCTTGATGAACTTTAAACTGATATTAAACAAGCTTTAAATAAGTTTTGTATAATTTGTTAAACGAATATAAACGAGCTTCTTCTAATCTGAACATGCTTTATTAGTATTTAGTTCATTAAACGAGTTTCAAAATCTTGTTAATATTTATTTTATTTAGCTTGATAATCGAACATAAAGGAACAAAGACCGAATTGTTTATGAACTGTTTATCGAACATTCGGTTTTACAGCCTTATATTTGATTGCTTCAGATGACATTTGGAGAACAAAATACAGAGAAAGAAGCTCATGAAATGCTCAGCTATGCTTTTGAACACGGCATCAATGCTCTCGATACTGCTGAAGTCGTAAGTTCTTTGGTGTGCATATACTGTATACGGGCTGTATTTTTTCTCTAGTTTGGAGTTTGAGTTTTGTTCGATATCTTCACTAAGTTTTTAAGTGCCACTAAAGCTCTCTCTTGCTCATGCTTTCGATTTCCAAGTACCCGATTCCCATGAAGAAAGAGACGAGTGGAAGAACCGATCTCTACATTGCTAGCTGGCTGAAGTCTCAACCTCGCGATAAGGTACTTTTTTCATACCAGATGACATATTTGTGTTCCTGACTCGAAATTTTCGAGATACTGTTGTATTGTCTCATCCCTCGTGAATATCTCGATGAGCTTATGTTTTGTACTACTTGAGTATTGGTTGAGGAATTGATTTGAGTACTGGTTTCTACGTGCATATTTTCCGCAGGTTATTTTGGCAACAAAAGTATGCGGCTATTCAGAACGATCGGCTCACCTACGTGACAATGCAAAAGTTTTACGGGTTGATGCTGTGAACATTAGAGAAAGCGTAGAGAAAAGCCTTAAAAGACTCAACACCGATTACATTGATTTACTGCAAATTCATTGGTAAGGTTACAGTTCTTTTAGGTGCATCCATGTGACGGTAGGCATTTACAGACATGGCATCAACTTGCTTGTACTGGTGTTTTACTATGTAAAAAAGTACTTTTTATTACCGTGTCTTGTCATAATCGTATCCTTATCTCTTAAAAGTTATCGTATGTACCTGAGTAGTATGTCTGCGTATGTGCTTCATTGATGTAATCATATTTTCTTGAACTTACGGTTTCAACCAGGCCAGATCGTTATGTGCCGTTGTTCGGTGAGTATTTCTATGATTCTTCAAAATGGCGACCAAGTATACCGTTTGTGGAACAACTTAAGGCTTTACAAGAAGTCATCGACGAAGGAAAGGTAATAAAAAACAGAGATCAAATTAAATCCGATTGCTGTTGGAAAATCTTATGTTACTCTATTTATATATGAGTGCCAGATATGCATACAACTGTCGGAAAATCTGCTTGTGATATTTAATCAGTTGTTTGAAGATGTCACAAATACTAAGATTTGTATATGAATGCTCTTCGATTTCAGGTACGCTATATCGGAGTTTCTAACGAGACTTCGTATGGAGTAATGGAGTTTGTTCATGCAGCTCGAGTTGAAGGACTATCAAAGATCGTTAGTATCCAAAACAGCTATAGTCTACTGGTCCGGCGTTTCGAGGGTAAAACTTATCCAAAATCTATATAAATGTTATACTAGCATCTCAATATCTCGCTGTTGCATCGATTTAGTTGTTCCTGAAGTTTCGATTCATATGCAAAGACCAACAAACGAAATGACCCCGGGATTGAACCTCTGCTTAGCGGAGCCTTGGTCTTCTCTCAGGATTGAATCAGTTCTGGCTATGCTTAATCTAAATTCGTTTTCTTGTGCTCCTTCCGGGTATTTTCTGAACATAAACATGTTTGAGAATTCAGTAACATTTTCCTTTTGCAGTCGACCTGGTCGAAGTTTGTCACCCGAAGAATTGCAATATTGGGTTACTTTCTTACTCTCCGCTCGCCGGTGGAGCGCTAAGCGGAAAATACTTAGATATCAATTCCGAAGCGGCAAAGAAAGGGAGGTTGAACCTTTTCCCTGGCTACATGGAAAGATATAACAAGTCAATTGCCAAGGTATATATGTATGTTGATGGTTGAAATGCTCCCTCTACTAAAAAGAATAGGCAAATTACTCTTTCTACATTAAAAACTTCATCAATTTGTACAGTTAAAAAACTGGCATGGCTTCCGAATACCACGTAGTAACATGTGGTTGCCATGTGTATCTCATGCTGACGTACTTGGACTAATTTTTAACAATAAAAATGGATGAAAATTTTAACATAAAGACTAGTTTGCTCTCTAATCTAACATATAGGGATTAATTTATCTATTTTTTTAGTAGATTGAGTAAAATGCAATTCTACCCCTAATACCAGTGCCTACATGGTATTTTTACTAATGATTGACGTATTGGTGGGGATTTTCAGGAAGCAACAATGCAATATATTGAGATGGCGAAAAAGCACGGATTAAGTCCCGTTCAACTCGCGCTCGGGTTTGTACGAGATCGTCCGTTTATGACGAGTTCGATCATCGGCGCAACCTCGGTTGAGCAGCTGAAGGAAGACATTGATGCATTTCTAACAACTCAACGGCCTTTGCCACCAGAGGTAATGGAAGATATTGAAGCCATTTTCAAAAGATACAAAGATCCTGCCATTCTCTGAGATCAAAGATATTCATTTTCTTCAGATTTTTTCATTTTTCTTGAAGTATCCATGCTCGTATCTTTGCTCGATATCAACATTAAGCTTGACCAAAAAAGTCAGAGAAAACCGAAACCGGTTCAAGCCGACTATTCGGTTCAGTTTGATATTCGGTTTCATTATTATTATTATTATTAGTGATAAACAAGAAAACAAAATTACATCAATGGAAATTGGACAAAAGCATCATTAGCCTCTTGTTGAATAAGCTCTAAAACTTCATTCGGGGCGCCATTAAAGACTTGTCTTTCCCACTAAGCTCATTTTGGCCAAACAATCAGCACGGTGTTACGAGTTATTTGAGTATTAATTCCATTACTTTAGAAAGTAAAATGATTGTCCTTTTACATCTTTTATATAAAAATAGAAAAGGCAGAATCTCTTATTTAGCCCTTCAACTTTGCAAAAAGGGTCATTTTAGCCCTTCAACTTTTTTCGGCTTCTTTTAGCTCTTCAAATTACCGTGTTTGTCATTTTAGCCCAAAATAGACGAAAAATACATGATAAAATTTGAAGTTAAATATTATAATTTTTAATATCTTTATTTTATCATTTTAACTAAAGTCTCATTTCTTATCTATATCAAATTTTTATAAATATATTTGTTACAAATTTTATTTTTCACTATGCATGAGTCTTATGCACGGTCAACGAACAACATAGCATCTAGTTATTGGTGAAATAAAAATAATGAAATATTTATAAATAAATACGATAACTTTATTTAAACAAACATTTGAAACTCAATATAAAATCATAAATCTTTATCTCGTAAATTATAAACTCGAAATTTAAGAAAAATAATTATAATTAATATTTAATTATATTTAAATTAAATTATTAATATTTATTTATAACTCTTTCACTATTTTTGTTTTATCTAATCGTGTTGTTATTGATGATGATACACTAAACTCATTCTTTGACAAGACCCTCATTATAAATTTATACCTAAATTTCAAAATATTCTAATTAAATCCTTAAACTGTCGATGTTATATCAATCAAGTTCTTTCATTATTAAACACGTTAAATGTAACGTCCCCTACCCGAGACCGTTGCCGGAGTCAAGCAGGAGACATTACAAAACTTATCTTAGCACTTAAACAGTTTTCGTAGTAAACTATCCATCTGCGTCACGGTCGCTAAAAAAATCATATCTCGAGTTACGAAACTCGAAATCCAATTCCGTAAATTTTCCCTGAAACTAGACTCATATATCTACTTACTAATTTTTTTTAGAATTTTTGGTCAGGCCAATTAGTACAGTTTATTAGAAAAAGTCTCCCCTGTTTCAGGGTTCGGCTACTCTGACCCTTGTGCACTACGAATCAAATTTCTTCCTGTACAGAAATCCAATGACTATGCCATTTGTTTCAATTAAAAATAGACACAATAAGGAATCCATACAAATAAAGTTTGAGTCCTAATTCTTAATACACAATTTATGGTGAATTTCTAAAGTCAGAACATGGAATCCAGAAATTGTTCTAACCCTGTTTCACCAAAACGTAAATATCTCATAAAACACAACTCTTTTACCTATTTTGTTTCTTCCATATAAAAATAGATTCATTAAGCTTCAATTACATATTTTATTCATCATCTAATTCACTTTATACTATTTTTGTTATATTTTCAAAGTTGGACTACTGTTACTGTCCAAATCTGTTTTAGTATAAAATGTTGATAACTAAGTTTATAACATCTTCATTTCTTCTCTCTACAACACTTACCAACAATTCCTCTTATTACTCTTCACTAACATATCAAAACATACCATACTTAAGGTTTTGGTAACATTTACAAAACATACCAAAATATCACTTAACAACTTAGATACTTTCAAAATGACCAAAAGACATCCTAGGTACAATGCCATTTTCCAAAAGATAGAAACTTCACCAATTTGAGTTCGGGATCGGCTTGTATTTGAGTCCTTATACTTTCGTACCTAGCTCAAGTAGGAAACAAACCGTATCTGAGAATACTCTCGGTGATATTTCTATAAACAATAGCTTAATCAACTTTAAAACATGG
Organism: Gossypium arboreum; assembly: GCF_025698485.1. Classification (NCBI taxonomy): domain Eukaryota; kingdom Viridiplantae; phylum Streptophyta; class Magnoliopsida; order Malvales; family Malvaceae; genus Gossypium; species Gossypium arboreum. The sequence continues at coordinate 121,386,288 of NC_069070.1, read as the reverse complement.
TAATTTAAACACATTATTGCTATTATTCAATATCAATCAAGACTTTAATAACCTTTACTTTATTTACCCTTATTAACATAACTCGGACACTGACGGATACACGGATCCAACCCACACTCCGGGATAAGTACATAGTGCTTCATCGGAATAAATCCGGAACTTTAACATTATAGTACACAAAGTACTTCATCAGAACAAATCCGGAACTTTAACAGTAGTCGACACATAGTGTCTCATCGACTCAATGTCGGAATATCCCAATACTTCCAATTCCTATGACATGTCAACTATATCCGACTAGCCCGATTAATCATTAATAGGGTATTCAAAATCACATTCATTTCAATATGGTAAAAATACTTACCTCATTCACATTTTCATACAATATCAATATCAAATATAAAATTAACATGTGTAATAGCTATAACATAAAATATCTGTAATGAACCAAAAGTTACGGTATCGGAAATTGAGTCTTGAGTCTCTGTTTCAGTGAAATTAATTCATGAATATTTATTAGAAATATTTATGAATTATAGTTGAATGGTTATTTAATGTTTGATTAAGTTAAGTAGCTTGAATTTAGAATAATGACTAAATTGCATACGGTATAAAAGTTTAATTATAGATTAAAGATTAGTAAAAGGGACTAATCTAGCAATTAGACCCTAAGTGCCATGTGTGTGAATGTATGATATAACATGTGTAATAGTTGGTATATATGTGTAATAGCTATAAGATATTTTATGTTATAGCTATTACACATGTTAATTTTATATTTATTATAGTTAATAATAATATAATATAGTATAATGAATAAAGAATAATGAGTAAAGAAACATAGAAAGAGTTACAGAGAGCAAACGTGAGAAAGAAAGAAAGAAAGAAAGAAAGAAATAGAAAAGGGAAATTTGAGGATTAAGGGCCTAAAGCTTGATTGGTAAGTTGTTTTAGCTCATTTTCTTATGATTTTTATGTTTATGGATGCCTAATTCAAAGTTCTACATGTATGAGGTTAAAATGAAGAAAATAGAAAATTTTAGATATTGATTTAGTTGAATAAATTGAGATTTTATGGGTTAAATTGATAGGAATTGAAGTTAGAAGTGAAAATTGAGTGATTTATTAAAAGAATTCTAAGTTAGGTTTAAATAGGGATTAAGTTGAATAGAGCTCAAAATTTATGTTTTATAATGAATTTTATGAGTTAGAAATTGTTAATGAGTTGATTAAAAGAGAATATGAAGCTTAAGTTAAAGAAAAAAGATTAGTAATGGAAAAAGGACGAAATTGGAATTTTTGTAAAAGTTTGATAGAAAGTGAAAATGTGTTTTATGAATTAGTATATTGATGATTTTAATTGTATGATTGTTAGTAGCAAACGTAGCACGGATCGTCATCAAAGAAGGAAAAGAGAAAGTGAACGAAGATATCGATTAAATTCGATAAATAGTGGTTTGTATTTCTATAAACCGAGCTTAATCATTATTGCTATATTTGATATTGATATTGTATGAAAATGTGAATGAGGTAAGTATTTTTACCATATTGAAATGAATGTGATTTTGAATACCCTATTAACGATGTCGGGCTAGTCGGATATAGTTGACATGTCATAAGAATTGGAAGTATTGGGATATTCCGACATTGAGTCGATGAGACACTATGTGTCGACTCACGTTAAAGTTCGGATTTGTTCGATGAAGTACTTTGTGTACTATAATGTTAAAGTTCGGATTTATTCCGATGAAGCACTATGTACTTATCCCGAGTGTGGGTTGGATCCGTGTATCCGTCGATGTCCGAAGTTATGTTAATAAGGGTAAATAAAGTAAAGGTTATTAAAATACTTGATTGATATTGAATAATAGCAATAATGTGTTTGAATTACCATGTTTTAAAGTTGATTAAGCTATTGTTTATAGAAATACCACTGAGAGTATTCTCGCGTACGGTTTGTTTCCTACTTGAGCTAGGTGCGAAAGTATAAGGACTCAAACATACAAGCCGATCCCGAACTCAAATTGGTGAAGTTTCTATCTTTTGGAAAATGGCATTGTACCTAGGATGTCTTTTGGTCATTTTGAAAGTATCTAAGTTGTTAAGTGATATTTTGGTATGTTTTGTAAATGTTACCAAAACCTTAAGTATGGTATGTTTTGATATGTTAGTGAAGAGTAATAAGAGGAATTGTTGGTAAATGTTGTAGAGAGAAGAAATGAAGATGTTATAAACTTAGTTATCAACATTTTATACTAAAACAGATTTGGACAGTAACAGTAGTCCAACTTTGAAAATATAACAAAAATAGTATAAAGTGAATTAGATGATGAATAAAATATGTAATTGAAGCTTAATGAATCTATTTTTATGTGGAAGAAAAAAAATAGGTAAAAGAGTTGCGTTTTATGAGATATTTACATTTTGGTGAAACAGGGTTAGAACAATTTCTGGATTCCATGTTCTGACTTTAGAAATTCACCATAAATTGTGTATTAAGAATTAGGACTCAAACTTTATTTGTATGGATTCCTTATTGTGTCTATTTTTAATTGAAACAAATGGAATAGTCATTGGATTTCTGTACAGGAAGAAATTTGATTCGTAGTGCACAAGGGTCAGAGTAGCCGAACCCTGAAATAGGGGAGAACTTTTCTAATAAACTGTACTAATTGGCCTGACCAAAAATTCTAGGAAAAAATTAGTAAGTAGATATATGAGTCTATTTTCAGGAAAAATTTACGGAATTGGATTTCGAGTTTCGTAACTCGAGATATGATTTTTTTAGCGACCGTGACGCAGATGGATAGTTTACTACGAAAACTGTTTAAGTGCTAAGATAAGTTTTGTAATGTCTCCTGCTTGACTCCGGCAACGGTCTCGGGTAGGGGGACGTTACATTAAATTTTATATAGCATAATTTAAAATGAAAATTGTAAAGTAAGGCAAAACCTTGTCACATAACTATTACAAGTAAAAACTAAAAATAAAGGTAAAAAAAAGAGAGAGAGAGAGAGTGAGTGATAAAGTTTCTATAAAAGTTACAATAAACCTCAATTACAAGATTTTTAAAACCCATTTTTACAATATTCATTTTAAATTATACTACATGAGATGTAATGTCTAATATAATGGTTAAATTAATGATTTTAGTCCCTTCCTCATTATATATCAAGGGTGTAGACAAGGGGATAAGGGGATAGGCAGTGGCCTTGCCCCTCCTCACAAAAATGTTAAATATGCATTTTAGTCCTTTAGAAATTTATGAAATTAGAAATTAATATAATAGTAAAATTGGATTGTGACTCTCCCAAAAATTTTATGGTTCATATTTAGCCCACTAAAGATAATTTTCTATTTTCGTTCCTAATTGATATAAGATGGATAGTTTGAAAATGTATATAAAATATTTTAAAATTTAGGGACTAAATTTTAAAACTCGTATTTATATAAAAGTAGAATTTTATGTTTGGCCAAGTGGAAAATAAAAGGAAAGAGAAAGAAAATTTGGAGGAGGTTAAGTTAGTTAGAAGAAGAAAACTTGGGAGCAAGAAAAGTAGAGCGAAAATGTCTCCTTTCTCTCCCTTTCACCACTTACTCTCCTCTCATTTCGCCACTTCTCCCTCACTCTGTTTTTTTTCTCATTCTCTCCAATCCATTTCCACACCAAATCATCAATCAATCAACAACCAAATCCTAATTCAAATAAATATGCCATTGGGGTCATGTATTTTGAGTTTGGAAATTAGGGTTCTTATTATCATTGATGATAGACTAGTGGTGAGTTTTTTTTTGGATGAAGGTGTAGTAAACTTGGGGATTTTGATTGTTTGATGAACGGCCACATGCATCTATGAAGACAAGGTCAAGGGAGCCGCCATTTCACTACCTGATGATTGAGTACCTTCGTCTTTCCCGGTTTCCTTTTAAATGGAATGGCAGATCTTGTTCATTATGGCAATTCTGAACGCGACATTGAGCAAGTAATTTCCCTTTTTTTTTAAAGCATTCGTATTTGACATTCATATTCAAGTGATATTTGAATAAAATCTTCTATGGATTCTCCGATTATGAAAAAATTAGAAAGGAAATAAATATATTATCTCCTTGTATACTAATGCCATTATTTGATGATAGTGGAGAGGAATCAGTATAAAATTAATTTAGAATTTTTTGAATTTTTTGTATGATTTGTATTTGTATAATTTGAATGTTTTATTTCATATGTTAAATGACTAATTTTAATATTATCTAAGAATAATGATCTCAATAAATACTATATATATTGGATTAATATGAAAATTTATGTGTATGATGAGTACAATTATATGGATTTGATAATATAACCATGCTCAAAGTATATATAGTTTACAATTGATTAAACATCTCTATAATACCAATCAATAATATTTTTAGAGGTTTAAAGGTTGAAAATAGTTTAAACATTCTTCATTTACTTGCAATTTGAATTTATATGAATAGACGATAAAATATAATAATTTGATTAGCGAATATAAAAGGTACAAAAAATGATCAAAACTATCTAAAGCTAAATTAATTTTATATTGATATAATTAAATCCTTTCTCATATGTGTGTTTGTTTATATTTAGATGAAAGTAAGAGGATTCTATAATAATCCAAAAGATTTTGATCTACTTGTATGTGTTGTTTATTTTTGATTTCTTACCCTTTGTTTTGAAGGCAATTATTACTTTGAAAAAGGGCACTCAACTACTCAAATATAGCCGTAAAGGAAAACCTAAGTTTCGAGCATTTAGACTTTCCCCGGTGAGTTACTCTCTCTTCAATCTCATTATATATCAATGTACTTTTGGCTGTGGAATAAATGCATTATCGTTCTATGTTACTCGAACTTGGATGTAAGTGTTAGATACTAGTTCGTTCTGGCACTAGTATGTTCTATGTTTTTCTACAAATTTGGAGGATTTTTAGAAGGTTATATTCCCATATTCATGTTCAGATAGGCATAGGACACGAGTAAAAAATGAAGAGTCGGAGTAACATACTTACAAGGTGTTTGTAGTTCTATAATATGGATTTTTGTTGTAGTACAATCATCTGGGCTTAGCATTTTGGACTTGTGATGATGTGTGAATCAAGGTCATAACTTATCTTAGTGGATGGCTGACATTTTAAGTTTGATGACCAACTATAGATAAGTTCTTCACATAATTTGTTTGAATAAGTTCGAGTAACATAGATAAGCAAGAGGGGCATTTATGTAGCTCTAAGTCATACAAATACATATACATATATGCATGTGCATATGGGTGTGTGTTATCTTAGAAAGCAGGTATTAATAGAAAAGCATATACAGTTCTCTCAGTAATCTTAAGTGCATATATGATTTCAGTTTTAGCTGTATTAACAGGATGAAACGACATTAAGATGGTTATCACATGGAGAAGAGAAGAATCTAAAATTAAGCTCTGTCACTCGTATCCTTCCTGGACAGAGAACTGTAAGTTTAATTTCGGCTTTTCATTTTTCCCAGTTAATGGTGAATGTTGTAGTTTAAATAGCCTTATTTTTCTATGTCATATCACTAAGATTTCAATGCAAAGAAAAGAAAAAAAAGGGTTAAAACCACAGTTTGCTAAATTCTACAGGCTGTTTTTAGAAGATTTTTGCGCCCGGAAAAGGAGTACTTGTCATTTTCACTTCTATATAATAACGGTGATAGATCTCTTGACTTGGTTAGTACCAGTTATCAGGTAATCTGCTATTTATTTTATATTAGTTGAATGGTAAATTTGAATACAGTGATTGCTGTTGTCTACCTCAATAGATCTGCAAGGACAAAGCTGAGGCTGAAGTGTGGTTAGCAGGTCTTAAGGCATTGATTGGACAAAATCGAAATAGGCGAGCCAAAAGTGATTTAAGTGATGTGAGTTCTGCTTTCCACATACATATGCATATAACAGAACTGTAATTCATCGATTAGGAGAGAGCTTTGCCCTGATTTAAAGTGGAACAATCTGTCTGACATATTTCTAGGAAAGAATAACTAAAAATTGCATTTGATACGGTCTTTTGGACGATGTATACAGGTCGAGTGTCCATTATAGTTATAAGAGTTTAGTGAATGTATGCCTATATTTGTTGCGTGCTCATTAGATTTGTATCTTTATTGACTGACTTCAATATCATTTGTGACAGCTACAAGACAGTTTCTTTCAAAATGGTCGCCCATTTGGTGTAGCTCTAGATTTCAGCCCTAGTATTGCCAGCAGTAGTGCGTCTATAGATCTTGGGGGCTCAGATGCGGGGTCAGAACGTGCAAGTATGCAGGTGAGATCTAGCGGTGCAGATGGTTTCCGACTTAGTGTTTCAAGCACTCCTAGCTGTTCAAGTGTTGGATCTGGGGGTCCAGATGACATAGAATCATTAGGTGATGTTTACGTATGGGGAGACGTTTGGGCTGACGGATCAGATGGGACTGTAAGCGCAGTTTCACCAAAAATCGATGTGCTAAGTCCTAAGCCCCTGGAATCAAATGTAGTCCTTGATGTTCATCAGATAGCTTGTGGTGTAAGACATATTGCTCTCGTAACAAAGCAGGGTGAAGTTTTCACCTGGGGTGAGGAATCAGGTGGCAGACTTGGCCATGGAATTGAAAAAGACTTTAGCCGCCCCCGATTAGTTGAGTTCTTGGCAGTAACTAATGTGGAATTTGTTGCATCCGGAGAATATCATACATGTGTTGTATCTACAGCTGGTGATTTATTCACTTGGGGTGATGGTACTCATAATGCTAGACTCCTTGGCCATGGCACCGATGTTAGCCATTGGATCCCAAAGAGAGTTTCTGGGGCATTAGAAGGACTGCAAGTCTTATCCATTGCATGCGGCACTTGGCATTCAGCTCTGGCAACTTCTAATGGCAAGCTATTTACATTCGGTGATGGAACATTTGGTGTTTTGGGCCATGGAGATAGGGAAAGTGCTGCATATCCAAAAGAAGTTCAACTGTTGAATGGCCTAAAGACTATTAAAGTTGCATGTGGGGTATGGCATACAGCAGCCATTGTCGAGGTTTCAGGCCAGTCCGGTGCTAACATTTCATCGAGAAAGTTGTTCACCTGGGGTGATGGCGATAAACACCGGCTGGGTCATGGAAATAAAGAAACTTATCTACTTCCAACCTGCGTCTCTTCACTAATCGACTACAACTTCCACCAGCTAGCCTGCGGACATACTATTACAGTTGCACTTACTTCATCAGGTCATGTTTTTACCATGGGGGGTACTGCATATGGTCAACTAGGCAACCCAGGTTCTGATGGAAAATTACCATGCCTGGTACAAGAAAAACTGGTAGGTGAATTCGTGGAAGAAATTTCTTGCGGAGCATATCACGTTGCTGTACTGACATCAAGAAGTGAAGTATTCACTTGGGGAAGAGGTGCCAATGGAAGACTAGGACATGGTGACATAGAAGATAGAAGAACTCCAACACTGATTGAATCATTGAAGGATAGACATGTCAAAAATATATCATGTGGTTCAAACTTCACTTCCTGTATATGCATCCATAAATGGGTATCGGGTGCTGACCAGTCAGTTTGCTCTGGCTGCCGGCAGGCATTTGGTTTCACTAGAAAGAGGCACAATTGTTACAATTGCGGACTGGTGCATTGCCATGCTTGCAGTTCCAAGAAAGCATTGAAAGCAGCATTGGCTCCAACTCCTGGAAAACCTCATCGCGTTTGCGATGCTTGCTACATAAAACTGAAATCTGCTGAAGTTGGAAATGCGTCAAATTTGAATAGAAAATCTGCTGGTCCACGTCCCTCAATTGATGGCAGGGAAAGATTAGATAGAGGAGAGATAAGGTCTTCCAGGCTTTTACTCTCTCCCAACACAGAACTGGTCAAATACCTTGAGATAATGACAGGTAAACCCGGGACTCGATTCGATGCTGCTTCTCAAATGCGAGGTTCCCAAGTCCCATCGACGTTACTGCTTAGAGATGTCGGACTTCCAAGTACATTTGTTGCTTTTCAAAATGCTTTTAAACCGGCTACTCCTCCAGCAACACCACCAACTCAGTCCCCTATTAACTCAAGATCTAGTTCACCGTACTCAAGGCGACCAAGTCCTCCACGCTCCAGTACAAATACATTTTCAAAGAACGTTATCGAAAGCCTGAGGAAGTCAAATGAACTTCTGAACCAAGAAGTGTCAAAATTGCAAAATCAAGTACCAGTGATTTACCTATTTGCTGTTCTGTTATGATCAATACACACTGCTTGTGTTATCCATGCAGCTTGCCATCAAAAGTAATTTTTTTTTCTCTACTTTTTGAGTGATAACAGGTAAAAAGTTTGAAGCAGAAATGTGATACGCAAGACATGGAGATTCTGAAACTACGGAAAAATGCTCAAGAATCTGCTTCATATGCTGTAAAGGAATCATCCAAGTTTAAAGAGGCCAAGGAAGTTGTGAAATCCATCACAGATCAGGTACATTAAGTTTTAACTCAACATTTCAGTTTGCCTTTAGACATAAATCGGCACCATCTACAACAATACCTACTGATAGTACAATTCGATATTGTTATACAGTTGAAGGAAATAATAGAGAAGTTGCCTTCTGATGTTTCTGAAAGTGAAACCCTTAAAGCTATGAATACACAAGGTGAAGCATTCTTAAAAACTCATGGAACAACTGAAGCTTCAATGGAGTCTTCAAATGATCAGAGGATGGAGTATAGTGTGGACACCACAGCTGTACCATCTAACTATAGCTCAGAAAACGAATCAAGATCATCCGAGGCTTCAGCGGTTAGAGGTGGTGTAGAAAAAGAAATTACCGAGCAATTCGAACCTGGAGTCTACATCACTTATGTTAATCATCGAAATGGAGGGAAGATCTTCAGACGAGTTAGATTCAGGTACTTTTAGACAGGTCCAGGGCAAGTTATAGATTTTTGATTTTGCTTACAATCTTACTGCAGGTAAACATGGTTGGATATGTAGAACTAGTTCTGAAATAGCTCCACATCTTTGTCTCACTCGATTTTGCATATACATGCATCGCACAGACACGAACATACACATGAGAATTGTACCATGGACACCTATTGATTTGCATGATGAGGTCTTAATCTCACTGCCTCATATCGACTCCAACATTCTTTTTCTTTTCACAGCAAACGAAGGTTTGATGAGACACAAGCTGAAGAATGGTGGAGCAAAAATAAAGATAGGGTGCTTAAAAGGTACAGTCCACATGCAACTAAACCGGCTTCTTCAACGGCATTATCCCTTACTCAACCACCACCACAACCAGTTGTTGATGAAACCACTGAAGCAGCACCTCCTCCTTAAACTTAGTTTCATAAAACTTGGTAATGTAGAATAGAAAAAATATAAAGTGGCTATCTTGATTCGCGATTGCAGCAATATTACGGATCAACAATTAGCGGATGTATTCGGTTTTAGAAAAAAAGGATTTAGCTAATGGATAAATTAGGATACAAGGAATTTCCATCACTTTAAGGGAAGAAAAGAAGGTACACGTAACTGTTTGTTACTCATTCTTTGTTTCTTATTCTTTTTGTTTTGATCATGTATTAATCATTTAAACCAAATGCTTGGTTGTATTGGACACTGTTTTATTACTTTATAAATGCATGCTTTTATATACACAAATACATATATATAGGAAAATAAAATGAATGAATGGTTAATATTTATTATCAGCAAAACTTATATATACACACATAAACTAAGGTAAGATAATTAACTCGATATCTAGCTTGAGTAGCTCGAGTTTGTCTAAACAATACATCAAAACTTTTTATTTTGAAGCTTATAAGCTTAAACAGCTTACGTGTCTTATTTTTCATTATGCTATAAAGGGAATATAAAGAAATACCAGAAGTTTTGATAAGAAAAATTGCAGCAAACAAAGCAATATCCTGCTATTAAACTCACTATAAAATATGTAATATAGCAAACAAAGATCTCTCAACTGATCTTTAATCTTTTTAACCATTTGTAAATAAAATAAAAAATTACATAAAAGAAAAACCTGCAGAATGTTTGATGACAAAAACTAACAAAAATCCATGATTCAATATCAAATTGAAGATGCATTCTCCTTTTTCAGCTTAGCAAGTTCTTGCTTGATGACTCCAGACCTCTGCAAAACCGTATTACAGCTCGTCAAGCTTCGATTGAAGTTTTGAGTAAGTGTTTTCAAGAAAAGAACTCTGGTATCAAACGGGTAGACACAATAGGGGGTGTATCAGAAACTGACCTTGATCTTAGCCAACATAAGCTTGAACCTGTCGAAGTCGTTGAGAGATGCTCTTCTCTTCTGGACAATCAACTTTCTACCCCACGAGCTACTTTCCCATTTGTTCTTAACATCTGCAAGTTAACATAAGAGTGATAAGAAAGAAAACATATCTTCAAGAAATGACATTGCAAATGCTGGTGAAAGCTGTCGTCATCCTTACCAGCCTTCTCCATAGCTTCGATCAATGTCTTCTTCTTAGGAACACGGGGAATGTCAATTGTGATATCTGTCAATGTAAGCCTCTTGAAGTTCATTTGGCCTCTTACCATATCCGGGGCATCAACAAGTGCCTGCCATATAAAAGATACAGTCACTTCTTACACGCACATCTCCAAATAACACCTATAGAACTTCAACTAGACTCGCTGGCAGATAAAGCTCCACATTTATCCTTTCTCTAAGCTAACATTGCTAATCATGTAAAATGGCATGCATATATGTACCATTATTAACCGGGTCAACGAATGCAGTAACAAACATTCACACCTAATCCATATAAAGTTAGACCAATGTTTTTCTCCGAATGTTTCAGTTTTCTTCTAGAGATATCCTTGTCCGACACAAACACCTCAAATCCGAGATGGGTAACACAGTCCTGACCCTCCAAATATACGGGAAAAATTATCATGCAATCTTAAAACATACTTATATCCACCATTCTCTCCTAAGTCCAAGAACTTAGGGTTAGCACAGGTCTTAAAATACCTAAGGTTGTTTGAACCGGATCAGACTGACCAAGGCAGCGGTCTGGAGTGGTACATTGAACCAATTGACCCGGGAACTGCTACGAAGAGGTTGAACCAGATTTTTAATGTTTTTATGATTTTTTAATGATTTATTCAATCAAGCCGGACAGACAGGTCGCTTGACTAATTCCACCACCGGTCAGGTTCTAAAAACCTTGAAAATAGCACATGGCACAAGGCAGATTCATTTCTGCATCAACCGCCCATGAATAAAAATATAAACATTGAGAATCCATTTTTATCCAAACTCTAGAGCAACAAAAACCACAAATTAAAATCAATCTAAGGAACAAAATCCATTAAAAACCCTAAAAATCATGATGTAAACATTGAAATTCCCCCTTAAAACACCCATTATATATTGACTACAAAAAGATAAAAAAGCAAAATGCCATATTCTATATAAAATCTGGGGAAAAGAAAAGAAACATACCCTGTTCTGGTCGACGACATCAACGATGACGACCAACTTGCCGTAGTCTTTGCCGTAGTTAACGAGAGCCACTCTCCCGATCTCGACGTATCTCTTAAACGGCTGCAACAATCAAAGAAAAAAAAAATTAAAAATGCAGGTAAACGACTAAGAAACATGGAAAAAAATAGTAACTTTAGTTGATATTGAAAAAAAAAAAAAAGAACTCACCATTTTTGGTGTTTGTGTGTGTGAGATAGTGTTGTATATGGAAGAGAGTGGCGGAGAGGGAATTAAAATAGAGGAGTTAGGGTTTATATATTACAGAGTGGTTTAATAGAGGATTCTTAAACGTTGGTCAACTAGGTTTTTTGGGATAAAGCGATATTTAGTCCTTGAACTTGGTTATTTTTCTTAATTTAGTCCTTGAATTTTTCACATTAATTCTGAAATTTGGTAATTTTTCTTGATTCACTCTCTAAACTTGAATTCTTTTTAAACAAACAAACTCTAAACTTGAATTCTATTAAGATATAATGATGTGAAGCTTTAAAATTTTTAATTTTTATAAAAATTATAGATTTTAGATTTTATACTTAAACAAATTAAAATTAATTTTAATCGTTAACCTCATTAATATTTCATCAAAATTTGCTTACCATTACTCAATAATAAATTTCTTTTGTTTTGGATCATAATAAAGGCGATTGATTAATGGAAAATTTTCAATTCGGGCCCTCTCAAAAGTAATACTTCAATTTACGTCATTTTCGGCTTTTGATTAAATGGAAAATTAGCTTTTGTGGCTATTTAAAAAAATTAATAATTCAATTTAAGACTTTTCAATATTTTTTTTAGCTTTGGCCCCTCTAAAATTTTATAATTTTATCTCGACCCTCTTGATACAACATTCCTGAATTCACTCTTGAATGTCAACTATTCAACTAGGATTTTTATATCGAAAGTGTAAAAATACTTTTTTAATTACTTTGACTAAATCTCAAAATTCACTCAAGTATAAGGACTGATATCAAAATTTGACCAAAACTAAATGACAAGGTGAATGCAAAGCAATGGCATTGCCATTGAGCTAGAGTCCAAAGGAATAGTGTATTTTGTAACTTCTTAGTGTCATCATGTTCATGTCATTTTTTTAAATTTAGGTCTGGACATCAATAGTTCAGTCATATTCATGTCAGGTAATGGTATCCAGACATTTTGAACAGAGTGCGGTATTATGTTAACACTCAAAATCTCGAGACATATACATGCATGCATGCATTCATGTCATGCATAAGTTATGAACAAGGCAACAATTCTTAAAAAGAAACAGATCTCCATACATAAAATCCAACCAGTATAGATATACCAGATACAAACATTTCATTATTAACATACATTATTTGCTTATTTCTTTTTCGCAACGAAACGAAAACCATAACTAAACAAAAGCAGGGGACTAGGTAAACACTGGTACCAGTTTGATCCAGCTGGTTGAATCATTGTATGGTGATCATATATTCAAACACTTTGTTCAATCATCCATGAAGGAATATGCAGAAGGGAAACCTTTGTATGGATCTCCAAGTGTACCGAAATTACCGGCTCGAGAAAATACAACCTGCAATCATATACACCAAGGGATTAATATCTTAGCTTTAACATCTTAGATTCACATTGCATTAACAGATATGTATGGAGTTTTACCTGGTAATCTATAAGGGTTCCTGTCTTAAAACCAGCAGCACAGTAATCGAAATAGTATTCCCATGTCCGCATGAACTTCTCGTCGAACCCCAAAGCCAGAACTTTGCTGAGGAGGAAAACAAGAATATGATAGTTTTCATTGAACCCCAAAGACGATTTCCGTGCGAATCGAAATAGGCACAATGTGCAAGTACCTTGTGTTTTTCAGGAAAAGTTTTCTCCACCATCTCAGTGTGTGGTAATAACTCATTCCTATGTTTTCCACCTGCTCCACACTGCACTCACAATACTCTTTGATCAATTTGTGTTGTAGAACAAAGGACAAAGCATGATTGATTTGTCTAAACAACAATTGATGTTACCTGAATCTTGTTGCAGCAGCCATGGCTGATAAATTCCTATCCAAAGAAAGCAGGGTTCCACCAGGGAATATATATTCCTTAAGAAAACCAGCTGTTTGCTGGATTTCTTTGGAAAGCTCCTCTGGGATTGATATGAACTGAAAAAAAAAAATACAAAACAAAAGACCACTCTTGGACATTAATGAATTGTTTTGGCCTAATATTGTAGAAAAATAAGCAATGAAGAACAGATAATTGGAGTTTTGAAGTTACTATAAAAGCTAATACAAAGGCAACAGTACTATTTTCACCATTTTAACATTACCTGAAGAACGAAAAGTCCATCTTCTTTCAGTAATTGATCACAGCATCTGTAAAATTCCTCAATATATTCTTCACCAACATGTTCTACCATCTCTCTAAAGAATATAATTGCAAAATGTTAAAACTAGATGACATCTAATTACTAATTATAGTTAACTGAGGGAATTTATAACTTACACAGATATGATTCTGTCAAATTGGTGTTCCTTAGGTAACTGGCGATAGTCACAGAGAAGTATTTTGATGTTATCCTGATGATAAGAACTTGTTAATATGGGAAAAGAAGGTGCAGATTATTTTTTCACTAAGTCTAAAAGAACAAGAAGTTTGCAGACAGAAGCCATTTTCAGACATGGATACCTCGAGTCCAGCTTCCTTCACTTTTTCTTGAGCATATTTCAGTTGCTGTTCTGATAGAGTGATGCCAGTATATTTGCATCCTGTTCTTTTCACAGTTTCAATAGCTAAGCTTCCCCAACCGCACCCAATGTCGAGAACTTCATGCCATTTCTCTATCCTTGTCTATATGTATCAGAAAACAACACAATCAAATAAATGATCATAGCAAAGGAAAATGAAGAATGCGGATTAGACCATCATGGATTCTCACTTTCTCAATTAGAGAACTGATTTTTCTTCGCTGTGCAACGTCCAAATGTTCTTCTCCTGTCTGTAAAGCAACTTAATATTAGTGTCACAAATCTCGAAAAGGATAAAATCCCAACATGACATGGAAAACAAGTCCTTCGTTCATACACTTTAAAAGAAAAAAATCATAGAAGTTGGGATACTGACCCTAAAGACTCCAGAAGAGTATTGCATCATTTTGCCCAAGTATAGAGAGAAAAGTTCATTACTCTGCAAACACAATTAGCAGGGAATTAGTTAGCTTTGTTTTAATAAATCCTATAGCAAATAGTCTTCTACGTTGGTAGTACTAGGTAACACCAAATTACAAAGACAACTAGTTCCTTAACAAAGAGTTATCCGGATAGAGTTTGCAACTGTGCAATAAAAATAACATGTTGGAGGTTGAATAATCAATATGTCGTTCTAATACGTTGAAATTGGAGTCATGATCACTTACCAGATCATAATGACGAGAAATGTTCCTACGAGCTTGTGTAATAGTATTTTGTCTTAAGAGATGCTTCATAAAGTACTTGGCAGATGATATACTAGCTGTTAACAGAGCAGGCGACCACCAAGTCCTGCAACCAAATAGATGTCCATGCTTAATAAACCGATTTTATTTATGGACTCTACCAGTATTGCAATCTAGATTCTTCTTCAAGCTTATAGTGAACCTTCTTTTAGTCGACCCTGAGGCAGCTGAGTTCTCTTTATTGGCAACAAGAATCTGCAAAGTTATCAATGAAGATTATGTTAAATCATAACTAACCTAATTTATTGTATGTATAGGAACAGATCTTGATAACCTTTTCTTACCCGGAAAAGATTAAGAAGGCCTTCATTTTCATCAAGAAAAGAAAAATCTCCATGGATGTATGCGTCTGCAAGGCCTATATCAGCTTCTTTCATGATCTGGGGGGAAAGCACATATAATTCTCATAAGCAAACGTGACAATAGAGTTTAATATTAACAACTAAACCAACTGAATTAAGATTAAGTAATGTGTGGTGTGTACCCTCCAGTAAAACTGAGGATTATGCACTTTCAGAACTGTTTTAAGAGGACACTTTTCCATGTTTCCTTTGAAAGTGAAAATTCTGCCTCCTTCCTCTAAAAAACTGATGATAGCCACATGGTCAATTGTGTCAAATTCAAGTAGAAAAACATGCAGTGAACTAACAAAATGCTTAAAACATTGAGTGATAATATTTAAGAACTCACATTACGCAGCCCATAGATATATATTGTTGAAAGAATTTGGTAACAAAGAGGCGTGCCGTTGTTTCCATGAAAGAGGGTGACATATTCTTTGGTAAAGAGGGTGACATATTCTTTGGACTGGGCGGAACAGAAGAATGCTTTCCCAAGATACCATGTGCAGCATCCATACCAGCCTGAGAAAAAAAGAGCACCTTAGAAAAATGCCTTGCGGATTCTTGTACTTTCATTGCAGCCTAAACTAAAGGAATTTATCTTGCCGAAATAAAATTGAATCATTGGTAAGAGTTAAAAACAAACAGAAATTACTAGGTAGGTACCTTTAGTTCATCCTGATTGAAGTCATAGCCTGAAATAATTGTAAACAGATACTCAGATGAGAGGCAGGTGACATGATGCTTTATTATCTTATAATGACAGCTAACGAAGGTTTTAGAACACAAGGAATATGAAATCTCAGCACAATGGCAGTAGCAATAATACTTCACTAATCTATAGCTAGTAGAAGAGTACTAAAAGAGCTAGTTTCATCCCTTGATAATTTACTTTTCCCCAAAATTTTGGTCCAAAATGTCAACTAATTTCATGAGGAAAAATCTCACCACAGAACCAGATTCCTCTCTTTCCCTGAATCTGACCAAGCTCAAGTGAAGCTTTTGATGCAGCAACAGAGGGAATTGCATGGCCGGTTGACCACTTAAGTAAGGTATTCTTTGGGGTATGGTCTGGATTGACAGTCACAAAAAATGGCTCACTTGTTTTCCCAATATTCTGAAAAAAGAATAAGAACCAGTCAGCATTACTCAAGTTATAACTTGATAAACAACCAAGTATTTTAGTCATTCTGATGAAATAAATGGCATCTGGCAAGAATCTTCTATGCTTCCCTAGATGTTAGGCAATATTAGCAAACTTAATTTTTTGACATACCTGTAGTGCATTGAGCCAGTACGTTAAGAATGCATTATTTTTGCTACTATTGAGAAAATTCAATGCACTCCAAGCTGATTTGTTTTGTGGCATTAAAGTACTGTCCTGGTGAAGGAAAATATCACTGCCACCACAAACAATTGATTAGATTTCATGAATTTTAGTAGCTCACTTTAAATAAACTAAAGAACATGTAAAATAGATTAGATTATACATGCTTATTAATTTTGAGACGTTCGAAGGCATATAGATCAACGAGGGAGTACAAATTTTAGTACCTGGTAGCATATTGGAAAGCACCCAGTACTCTTGTTTCTTCAAATGTTGCTTGGTTTCCTAATAATTTTAGGGCAGTGGGAGCATCAACAGCCATAATGCATCCATTGTAAGTTTCTTGGAAACCATCTCCACAGACCATGGCGGTACCTGTCCATCCATTTATACACAACTATCTTTTGAGGTCTGTAAAATCTCTGATATGAAAAACGTCATATTTTTCCTGGTAAATATTGAACGATGGACTGTTTTCAAGGCAAAAACTTACCATTATCAACAGGCAAAACAGATTGTACTTCACAACCGAGTTTAAATTGACAACCTTTAGTCTCCAGCACTTCCCTAACCTGATTTCATCGAATTGGATTATACTTCTAATTAGCTTACATCAATAGAACCTTAAGTGGAGAGTTTAGGAAACTAGAAAAATGCTCACCCTTTTAACAAAATGTGAGTGCCCTTTGATAGTCAACCACTGTGGCTGCCCAAATAGCTGAAGATGGAAAAGGAAAACAAAAAGATCAACAATCGAAACCGACACATTGGGTTTTATATAGGAAGAGTCTAATGCAAATTAAGCCTACAATATGGTAGCCATATCTAAAGACTAAGTAGTATGCATTTAGGAAAATAATCAAACACCTGGTACAAATGATGAGTACGGCAAAATGAAAGGATGGAAAAAGCTGAAAAGCTCGTAACATCTTCCTTGGAGCTTGACCACATTGAACCACATATAGGAGCCTACTCAAATTTCAATATTTTCCATTGATTAATTCCCATAATTAATATAAAAAAAAACCCTCAATAATGAGATAAAATACTCACCAGATAAGTGTTTTGAAAATTTTCAGAGTAGCCCTTTGAGTTTATAAACTGTCCCAAGGTCTCAGTACGATCAATGTCTGGGTTGTTCTCAAGTGATCCAAGGTAACTGCAACACACAAAGTCCAAAATTTTTCATTTGATAAAAACGTGTACTAATGTAAGATAACTCGGAAGAGGCAATAGCTAACCTTTCGACATCATTGCCGAATTTGATGATCTCTCTGAGGCTTTGCCAATTGAAAGGGTTCAACAGTTTCTTCTTTTGAGCAAAGTAATTGGAAAATCCATATTGGCTGCACCATTCATAGCCATTGTTGCCTTTGTCATGGCTTATAGAGAATGAAACATCGGATGTTTCTACATCAACACCAAGGCTGTCGAACACATCCAATAGTGTTGCATATCTTGCCTGTCGTGTTTTATTTCATACAACTAATAAATTTCATGCATTGTTTCGTATGCTACAAACATATATACAATAGCTTCATCAAAAACATTAAAAAAAAGTGTTTGAATTCATAACAATACAATCCATGCATTTGTTTTCATGTTCTATTTGAATTGAATCGGACCTGTTAATCGCTCTAGATATAGAAGTGAACCGACCTTGAATAAATTGTTCAAAACTAATAAAAATGAAATTTTTAAAAAATGTTGAATTTTTATAAATTTTAAATATATTCTTTAATTTTTATGAAATTTTAATTAGTTATTTAATTATTAAATTTTCTATTTTCTATTTTTAATTAAATTTAAAAACATATTTTAAATTTTAAATAATTATAATTATTATAATAATGAGACGGCTCACATTTGTCCGTACACACACGGATGTGAGCTCCCTCCCAAATAATTAATATTTTATATAATACAAAGAGATAAGCTATTCATTTATATATATATATATATATATATATAATTTAAAATGCGTAATGGAGCTGGTAAAACGACAGGTTAATATATTTTTTTCATTATTAAAATTAATTTTTAAAATTCTGATTTTAATTATTTAACTTCTTTTTTATCCGACCAAAAAAAAAACTGTTTCAATAACTTTGACAACAATACAATGGGGAAGCATTTGTCATTTTAGGTGATTTCAACATCCACTTGAATTATAGAACCAATCCAAAGGTACTTCAATGCCATCTTAGTACCCCCAATAAAAATAATTCTAATTTTATTTTACATAATAATGTAAATTAAAAATAAATTTCGACTCGGATTGGGTTGGCTTTATAAAATGTTGACTAAAATTATATTTATTTATTTTAATTTGATCAGGTTTAAAATAAAAATTATTTAAATTGAATCAGATTAGATCGATCGATTAGGGAATTAATCGAAAAAGTGATGTTGAACCGATTAAATTGTAAATTGATTGAATCAATTGAATCAAATTTTTTAAATTTTTAATATTTTTAATCGGACCGACGAGATCGATTTGATGATATGAGTCATTGAGAAAATGACTCAATCAAATTTGTTCTTAGTATTTGTAGTTTGTCAATGCAACCCGCTGTTAGTGCATGTAATTGCATTATTTTTCTAAAGTATAAAAAAAAATGTGGACGGCCAAGCGAAGACAAAATATTTGTTGAAATTAATTTTTTTTAAATGTATGGTTTTCTATTTATTTAAAAATTATTTAAAATGAGTAATAAAAATTTAATTGAATTTAATTAATTAAAAATTTGATACAAAGATAAATATTAGATATTTTAAAATTTTAAAAACACATAAACTATTTATTTACTTATAAATAAAAGCTTTTGGGTTTTGAAAAAAATTGGTTAATGCGGTAGTATTTTAATTTGGTAAAGTTGGTGTAAGGTAAAGCTTGCATAATAAACGTGACTAATGTGACTCAAACTCAGGTCATACTTAAAGCGATGAATACTTTTGACCATCAAATCATTGCATGAAGTTCAAAGTTTAAACTAAAATTAATTTTCAAAAATTATTAAATAATTAATTCTCAATTTAATTGATTAAATTACGGGATCAATAATAAATAAATAAAATACATGCAAAATTAAATTTTTTTATCATGAGCAGTATATTTAAAAGTAATTAATTCTCAATCACATGATTAAAACATGAAGTGAGCAATTATTACGTTATATCTTGTCAAATCCTTTTTGTGAAGAAAATGTTTGATACTATTAAGAATTTAAGGTTAGTACAAATAAAATGACTTAGCTTTATAAGATTATTTTTGTCGAAATCCTTTCAAATATTGAATAGAAAGTAAACTCGGATAAATTATTTGTATTTTAAAAAAGAATACTATTTTTATAATGTAATATGAAGAGAAAAATGGTTTGTATAATTTTAATATTTAAATAAATTTTAGATATTATAATTAAAAAGGAAATACTTGATTTTATTGTATGCTTATTTAATAATAATAATAATAATAATAATAATAATAAATAACAAAGAAAAAGGCCTTACTGGATTGAGAAACAAGAAGCCAAGGTCTAAATCAACGCCGTCGAAGTTAACAGTCTTTGCATGGCCGCCTAATTGTTCTTCTTTCTCGTAAACCACCACGTCCACGCCGGCTTTGACCAGTACGTAGGCCGAAAGCAACCCTTTTATCCCACCTCCGATCACGGCCACTTCCATCACTGCCGCCGGTACACTGCTTTACCTGTATTTACGTCCAAAAAACACCCGACCCAAACTATCATTTTTCGTCAAAAAGTGAAAAATTGAAATGCAGCTGTCATGTTTGAGGAAAAACTACAAAGAACTTGAAACCTACGTTTAAATGGCTAGGAGATCGTAAAAGAAAAATCCAAACGCCAAGAAAAACGGCCAATGGATCCCTTATTGCTTTCCCCAAGGTCATATATATATGAAAAAAAAGCAGCAGGACTTGTTAAAATATATTATCATTGACTAAAAAATAATTCATGCACATAAAAATTGTCATTAAAAATATTATCTCAATTTATTGGAGGATGGTATTGATTCAGTGAGTACTGTTTTTTCTGCTGTAAATAGTCTAGTATTTGTTATAATCCCATAAGTTGGTATCAATCACTCTCCCTTCCCACTAAATATTAAAAACATAAGGTAATTTCCGATTTAATTACATCTAAAAGCACGTGTTTTAAATCAGATTCGATAAAAGCATAATTTTTTTAAAAAAATTTAATTATTTTATTTTGAATGATTTAAGTGAGAGAATCATAAAAAAGTGAGCAAAGATTAATTTTAACAAGTTTTATGAAATGGACATCTAATTTACACTGATTTTGTATTTTGGTAATATCTTGAGCTATAGCACTCCGATTTGGTCGATAATGTACTGTTACAAAGGGAATTAGAAGATTTAAATCAGACTTATTTCACGACTCGATGCCAAAGAAACATACCCAAAATTGGCCTAGAAGTTCAGGATGAAAATATGCTAAAAACCTTGAAAAACTCCTTTAATTTATTAAGGGTATTTTTGTCTTTTTATGTGAATTTTACTTTATAAATACATAGTTTTACCCTATATATATTTCCTTTTTCTTGTTTTCTCTCAATTTTTTTAATACCCAATTTGAAGGAAAATGAGAGGAAATAAAATATAATAATTTTTAAATGTCATTTTCATCCTTATTTATTTTAATATTTTTTCTTTGAAATTTCTCTTACTAATATGCTGAAATTATTCTATTTTTTAATATTTTATTACTTTGTTGTAAATGGTTTTATTATTTTTAAAATATTTTTATGAATTATTACAACTCTTTAAAAATATTTAAACTCTTATTAAATTTCTACATTTTTATAATTATTAAATTTTTTATTTTTAAAATATATAATCAAACTAATAATTTTATCAAATTAATTTATACTTTTTTGGTTAACACTTTTAATTATGATTTTATGAACAACATTAATTTTCTATAATCTATAATTTAATTTAATTATTATATCTCTTTTAAGTAAGGTTATAATTGAAAAAATATCGAAGCAAATCATTTTATTTTCCCCTCTTAGCCAAACAAAAATATTAAAATTATTAAGCATAAGTTATAAATGCAATTCATGTTACGTGGATATGTAGTTTAGTTTAAATAAATTATGTCAATTTGTTTGTTGGCTTTCGATAAATTCATAGGCATTCGTTATAAGGTTATTTATCAATATAAATAATAATAATAATGACATTTGTTGATAAGGATGCGTGCAGAACAAGATCACAAGTTTGACAAGTTGCGAATTTGACCTAGGGCTCTAGACGAATGAAGGAAACTTGCAGCTTGATTAAACCTGAAACGCAACAATTCGAGTTACATCTAATTAAAGAAAGCAACAAATAAAACAAAATAACGAAGAAATTAAGAACAAGGGAATTGAATTAAACTAGGAGAGAGTCTAATTCGACTATGGAGACACTTGTTGTAACATCCCAAATCCGGCCTAAATGTTACGGTCGAATTTTGAAGGCTACATGGACCATCAAAATGGCCAAATAAAAATAGTTCTTTGAACATCATCATTTTTGTCAAGGCTTACAAAACTCGTCATCTTTGTTAAAACATCAAATTTTAGGGTTGTCTTTGTGATTATAGTTCATTTACTTAGTAGTGACATTTTCGGCGAAAAAACGCAATCAAATTGCAAAACAGTTTATATTTTCAAAATCGATTTCTTTACTACGCAGCGGAAAATCATAATTTTTACTTAGGCCCAAAATTTTGCAATTACCGATTATTAAGTCAATTCAAAGCAAAAAAAAAAAAAAAAACATGCAAGCAATTAAGCCCAAAATATTAACCCAAGGCACAGTCCCAATAAAAAAAAACATTTACAATTCCAACCAAAAATTAATTTTAAATTCAAAATTTTAAATAAGTCCAGTGTCTGATACGAGAATTCCAAAGGCCCAAACCCAGTCCTTAGCTCATGGATTACCTGTAAAGTTTAAACTAAGGGGGTGAGCTTCAAGAGCTCAGTGTGAGCCTAAACAAGGCAACTAAAGAATATTCACAATTTCAACTAGTAAGACAATCAATAATCATGTAGCAATTTTACAAAAAAATTATGGCATCAATTCAATCAATTTCTCAAAGTCATGTTCATGGCACACTTTATGCAACAATGCAAGTCCTACACATACCATTTGCTGCACATTATGAGTTCCCTAGAACTCGTCATCCAAACACCAAACAATTGGAGCCGAAGCCCAGCGTGGTTGAATCTTAGAAACAAGATGAATCAACAACCTCTTCAAACGACTCTAATTTTCCCTCTAAGAAAGTGTTATTCGCAAGAAAAAACTTGAAGACGATTCTCATAATCTAAAATATTGTTAAAACTTCTTTTAAAAGAAAACTTAAGTGAAATTCTTGAAGAGAAAAACTTAAAAAGAATTTGTAGGGTATGTCTCGTATTTTCAGTCAAACAGATAGCGATGTCACGACGAGAAGTTTCTCGACATTGCAATGACGAACAACGTCGTGATGACGTGAATGAGGACGTTGCGACGTTGCGACGTGTTCCCCCTATAAATCGAGTTTTTTCTCGCAATTAAACTTTGTTATCTTTTCTCGGTCTAACTCTGATTATTCTAGGGATGTTTTAGTGATATTTTCACACGAATTTCAGCCTATAAATAAGCCTTTTAGAAATCCTAGATAGTTAGAATAATAACAACAAAATTAAGAGAGAGCTTATGGGAATTTCGGGAAAACTTTGTAATTTTAGGTTCGAGTTTGTTTATTTCTCCATCTTGTAACCCCCTTTTGATTTTTGTCGTTGTTAATGAAATTTTCTTTACTCATGATTTTTTATCATCTTCAGAAAGATTTTTCCACATAAACATTTGTGTCCAATTTTATCGATTTTCGTTCATATTCGTTATATAATCGAATTCAACCTAGATTTGAGTTTTTTTTTAACCCATAAGTATCAATATATCTAATGAAAAATAAATACAAGTAAAACAAATGATGACCCACAAACAGCTCAATGATATTCATAAATAAATTATTTAAATCATATAAATATCCCAAAAAGGAGATAGGTCCACGATTCCATGGCCATTCGGCCAGAATTCTTTAAATTTAATTTTGGGGCGTTAAGTGAAACAAACTTTGGTGCAAATTGCAAATTTATGAGGGGGGTCAGGTGGCAATAATATCAAATATTACATACAAATTGAAATAAAAAACTAAAGAAAACAAGTTGATTGTGGTGATTACTTAATGCCAGCATTCGATATTAAATGTAGTTAGGTGCTACTCCGACAAGTATTTTTATTATGCCACCACCATCTTCAAAAATTATAAAATAATTATTTAACTATTCGAAAATTTTTATTTAAATTACTAGGTTGTTAAGTTTTTTTTCTTTTAAAAAGTTTGATTTGCGATCTCCAAGAGACGATCTGATGATCAGTATAGTGGATCGATACCCGCCAATTAGTAGAAGAACATACTTATATCTAAGTTGATTTGACGGTCAATATAGGAGATTGAAAAAAAAAGCTATTTGGATTTTGGTTATCAGGTTTAAGGCATTCAAAGTTGTTACATGAAAAAGGATGAATTATTAAAGAGAAGAGGAATGAGAGCTTTCGATTAGTGTAAGCATTGTGAACATAAGGCCATACAGTAGTGACTTTCGAATAGTCAATGATCATTTTGTAACTTTTTGAAGTTGAGGACCAAAACATAAACTTACTAATAGTTTTGTGACATTGGGTATAATTTATCCTAAAAATTAAAAGGTTGCAATATGATTCAAGTTATTGTACTCTTTGTACTTTTATTTTCAAGAATTTAGTTTCTTTATGTTTCGAATTTAACACTGTTAAAATTATTCTATTAATTCGCTAATATAATATTTTAAGGTTTTAAAAAAATACTCATTTGATAGTAATGTAACAAAAAATGATATTGTAATGGACCTAAATTTGACAGAAAAATTTAATGGTGTTATCAATTCTTAAAAGTTTGTATCAATATTTTCCCTCACTATTTGCTTCCACTCACTTGATAGTCATGTAACAAAAAATGATATTGTAAACAACTAAATACTTCCGCTCCTGTTTCTACTAATAAAATTTTCTGTCATATTAACATCATACCTTTTCTTTTCACCCTTCTTCCTCACCAGATCCACTTCACTTTCGTATAACTTTCGACTATACCTCAATCTTTCACACCCCAAACAAAATCAAACCATTTATCATATCTGCTTTTTGTTGGCTCTAGTGCTCTAAGTGTAGTATATTCGTTTTGTATACTTGTATTTTTCAAACAAATTGATTTAATAAAAATATTCATTAAGTACATTAATGCATTTTTTTTATTGTTCTCATTGTTTTTGCATGCAAAGCAAAATAGAAGCAAATATTGACTCGTTGGTTATCTAACATTTCACTAATACTAAGCAATATTACATGGTTGGATTGTAATATGAAAAGACAACTTGTCTTAGTAGAAGAACCTAAACATGTCCCTAGTTTAATCGAAAATGAACAAATCAATTTAAAGACTAATATGTTGTCTATTAAGTCCAATTGGGGAAATGCTTTTGTTTTAAGCATCGGAGCATATGATTCCCAGAAAATAGAGACATAGATATGACTGACTAGATTGACAGTACATCAGACAATACTTAAGTAGAATAGATCTTAGATCCATTTATAGATTTATTCACTTGTGACATTCATAATGTGACATACATTAATCTTAAGTGGATAATGGATTATGTATGCATGACTCGTATACTTTGCTATAAGTAAAAACCTGAGTGCAAATAGATAAAAAAACTGAAAGCTAGTGTGTTGAATACACGACTTCTGTAGTATGTGGCATCGTTTACAACAGTGGAATTCGTAGCTCAATTAATGGATAAATGATATTCTCTCATTGGCATTACATGATAGATGGAAAGTAAATGTTTCTACGAGTTGTTTGTCTTTGTGAAAACTATTTAATAATAATTGACTTTTCATTAAGGATTATATAATGATTATTATGAGATAAAATATGATAATATTAGGAGAACATATAGAAAGGGAAAATGATAATTTTATATAGCGCAATGGGGCAGGAAAGCAATTACCATAAACATTTCATATCCACCGTCTAAAAGAAAAAATTCACTCTGTCTCACCCCACATCCACTTTTCAAAAATAATTTTCCCTCATTTCCTCTCACTTTATTTATTTTGAAATTTTCATCTACTTTTTTATTTTATTTTAATATTTAAAATTTTCTAATATTTTTAAAACAATTTTTATCATTTTATATATAATCAATGTCAAATTGACAAAAAAAGTATAAAAACAGAGGAATAAATTTATTATTATACAAACTAAAAAGTGCCACTTAACAGTTGGGTGACAAAAAAAAAATTTCAAAAACTTTAGTAATTAAATTGTAACTTTTTTTAGTTAAGTACCTAAAACAAAAACTTTCTCATAAATCACTGACTGATTGTAAAATTTACCCATAGATTATTGTATTAATTGAGTAGCTTTGTATCAAACCCAGCTTTTTTATTTAAATAACCCAAAAATTTAATTAATTTTTAAAATGACCAATTTTTTTAATTAAACACCAAAATGACCTAAAATCTACAGTAAAAGTTGTTGGCGCTAAATGATTTGGCGCCACCAACATGCCACATCAGCATCCATGAAAAAAAAATTTAATTTTTTGGTGGAGCCATGTAGAATGACGCAACATGTATAAATACTATAGAAATACTGCAAGTTCTAGAAATATGAGGGACTTCAAAATAAATTTTCCCTTTTTTGATGGAACCAATTAATATGGCCACCAGCCTGACACCACCTGCCGCCTTCTTTCTTTTTTTTTTTACTTTTTTACTTTCGTCCCTTTTTTTGTGTTTTTATATTTATTTATTTTATTTTATTTATTTTACTTATTTTTTTATTAATTTTAAAAATTTTGAAATATATATTTGAAATATTTTATAATATATATTTTTAAAATTTAAATATATATATTTGAAATTATTTTTAAAATTTTAAATATATATTTTTGAAATTATTTTTGAAATTTTGAATATTATTTTTAAATATTAAATATATATTTTAATAATATAAAATATTTAAATATTTAAAGATATGACCTTTCAAATTTATTATTAGTTTTTAATATTTTAATATTATTTAATTTGTTTTATAATATTTTAAATTATAATTTTTAAATTATTTTTAGAGATATTCGACTTTTTAATAAAAATAATCTAAAAATTTAATTAATTACCACATGCCCACAAGGATAATGTAGTGTTTAGAACATCCCGCACTCACACCGCCTGTTTTGAAGATCAACTCCTTAGGGCCGTGGCGGGATCCCCGACCGACGACCGATATATTCTGTCAATCGAAAAGTTTCTAAATTTCGGGAATATAGTTCTGCATTCATCGACCTAGCCCTTTGAGCGTTCTCTTTCATGGCATCCCTAATTTTTGGTAATTAATTAAAATTTTTAGGTTATTTTATTAAAAGAAGAAAATCTTTAAAATAATTTAAAATCATAATTTAAAATATTATAAAATAAATTAAATAATATTAAAAATATTAAAAACTAATAATAAATTTGAAAGACCGTATCTTTAAAATATTTAAATATTTTATATTATTAAAATATATATTTAATATTTAAAATAATATTTAAAAATAATATTCAAAATTTAAAAAATTCAAAATATATATTTAAAATTTTAAAAATAGTTTCAAATATATATATATTTAAAATTTAAAATATTTCAAATATACATTTTAAAATTTTTAAATTTTTAAAATTAATAATAAAAATAAGTAAAATAAAATAAAATAAAGATAAAGATAACAAAAAAAAAAAAAGGACGAAAGTAAAAAAGGAAAAAAAGAAAAAGAAAGATGGTGGTAGGTGGTGTCAGGCAGATGGCGCCATAACTCCACCATAAAATGAAAATTTTATTTTTAAGTCCTTCATATTTTCAGAACTTGTAATATTTTCATAATATTTATACAGGTAGCGCTATTCTACATGGCTCTATCAAAAAATTAATTTTTTTTTATGGATGCTGACGTAGCATGTTGGTGGCGCTAAACCATTTGGCTCCACCAACTTTTACTGTAAATTTTAAGTTATTTTAGTGTTTAATTAAAAAATAAATTATTTTGATAATTAATTAATTTTTTAGGTTATTTAAATAAAAAAGCCATAAGAGAAATTTCTCTTGTCCAATCATTCAAGCATTAAATATTGAAGAGCCAAGGAATGTCAAGTGGTGAATTAGAGAAAAAAAAAGATTTAAATATAGAATTTGCCTTCAAATTGTATTATTTTTTTCATTTAGTTACTTAAAGTTTTTTCAAGTCCAAAGTGATATTAAACTACTAATATCGTCTCATTTATCTAATAAAAACGTGACACATAGTACATTCATACAAAACGCTTTGTATGGGATTTGAGTAAAATAAAAAGATTGATAGTTTATGTATTACTTTTGGCGAAACAAACTTTAAATACCTAAATGAAAAAAAATATAATTTGGGAGGCTAAATTTATAGTTAATCCAAAACAAACAAACAAAACCAAGCAAGCAAATTGCCAGCCAAATTGCTATTTTTTTTCCCACTATATCAGTATTAGATCACTCAAGTCCTTTCATTAGTCTAGCCATCAATTTTGACGTTAAATATCCATTCGAATATGACATAGACCATATTTAAAACACATGCAAACATAATATCTCGAGTTGGATTGAATATGAATTCAAATATATATTTTTATTTTTAAAGTTTGGTTCAAGTTGAATAGAATAAAGATATTTTATTTTATTTTAAAAGTAAAAATTGATATATATATATATATATATATAAGTAAGTCAGGAAAATTTTTAGTGGGCAAATGAAATTTTAATTTTAATACTCTATATTTTTATAATTTTAAAGAATTAAATCAATTTTTATAATTTTAAGGGTAAAGTGTAATTTTACTTTTATTAATTTAAAATTTTAAAGAGCCTAAATAGTAATTTTCTATTTTAGGGGGGCTGAGGCCCCTACCAGCCTCCCTAAGTTCGCCTCTTATATAGATATATGCATATATAGTGAGTTATAGTCAATGGCGAAGCCTATTTTTTTTTCTTTAGGAGGTTGAATTAAATTATATATTTTTACGATAGTAAAAATACAATTTCATCATTTTAAGAGTTTATTCCTTTATAATTTTTAAAAGATTGAATTAAATTTTAATATTTTTGGGGGCCAAAGTACAATTTTACCATTACTAATTTAAAATTTTATAAATTATAAAAAATAAATTAAATTTTAATATTTTAGGAGGACCATGGCTCCACTATGCTCCGCCACTAATTATAGCCTTATCCTAGATTTTTCACATTAAAATTGAAAATTATTGACCAAGAAAATAAATTCCAAATGTCTTATAACTTAGAAAGTGAAGCTTAACAATCAACGTTCAACATACAACCACCCGATGGACCCGATGGCTCTATTTGTATAATATTATTCAAGGGATGTTATTAATTTAAGGGTAAATTGTAAGAATAGTCATCCAACTATTTAGTTTGTTCTATTTTGGTCACCTAATTATTAATTTATTTGTTTTAGTTACTAATCTTTTCGAAATTAAATATTTTAGTTGATAGCTACAAATGTGCTTAAAATTTATATGTGTGTTTTAAATATACTCCATGTTAGATCCTAGTTGACATTTAATACCTAATTTATTGGCTAGATTGGCAGAAGGACTAGATTGATACGATGTTAATATTTCAAGGACTCAATTAAAATATTTTGAAGTTCAGGGACTAATTTACAAGATGACTCATTGTTGGCGCTTGGTGTAATTAATCATTTAATATAAAAAGTGATTTAGAAATTTTTATTTGATATAATTGTACATATAATTTTTTTTATATAATGTCTAGACTACCCATAACACTTCCCCATCCCAATCCTTAAATAACGATATTAATAGTATATTAATTAAAATTAAAATTTTATATAACAAATTTTAAGCCGAACTCTAAGTTGTAGTCCATTGGTCTAGTAATCGGGTATTCACTTCCTTTAGGAATTACTTAAGTTTAAATTGCAAAAGTGTTACCTATTATAGTATGTGTCGGTAGTAATTTACTCATGCTAAAAAACTCAAAATCTAAGCTTAATTATAAACTCTTTTTTTGAATAATCTCGTTATAGGTTATGGCCATATTTACTCTTTTTAACACAATGCCCAGAACTACTCATAGTCCCTCCCTAATCCATAAGTAAAAGGAGAATGCGCTTCAGCGCATTCGAACCCACATCCTACTGCATTGACAATAA
This sequence comes from Gossypium arboreum, assembly GCF_025698485.1. Taxonomy (NCBI): domain Eukaryota; kingdom Viridiplantae; phylum Streptophyta; class Magnoliopsida; order Malvales; family Malvaceae; genus Gossypium; species Gossypium arboreum. Next base: position 121,356,208 of record NC_069070.1, on the reverse strand, counting down.
TGCTCATGCGCTAGTTTTAAGTATAATTTAAATAAAAAATGAAATTTAAAACTAAACCCTCATTTAAAAATTATTCTTTTTTTTTTCAGCATTAAATTATTGATAATGAAAGAAAATGATTGGTACATTACCCAAAAAGATATGTTCGTTAAAAAGACAAAAAGAAAAAATTAATTTAAGATAAGGCCAAAATACCTGTGTAATAGGATTTTTTTAATTTTCATATTTAAATATATAATTTTCTTTTTTATATATTTATACATACCTGTCACCGACAAACATTTATTAAAAATGTCGTTTTTTTAAAAAATTAATAATTTATACTTCTTTTTATATTATTTAAGAAAATAAGTTGATTTTAAAAATTAGAAACTAATGTGATAAAAATTGCAGAAGTGCTTTTCAAAAAACATTTTACACCAAATGCGGCTTTTGGTTTGTTGGTTAAATGCATGCATTTTCTACCGTTTAATCTTAGTTTGAATCTTCCTCCCATATTTATTTGGTTTTCTTTTTTTAAAAGAATTAATTGATGTTTTTAATTTTATTTTTAGTTAACAACTTATTTATTTATATAGACAAAATAATAAATAATATAATTATATAATAAAAATAATTCTTATGTTAAATATATTTTAGGGTAAACTGTACTCATGATCACTTTTGTTTACCTTATATTTTATTTTAGTCACTGAGCCGTTAATTATCGTTAATGGTGTAATGATAAGCTGACGTGACATATTAAATCATCATTTCAAATAAAAATTTTAGGTTAAATTATATAATTTGTCCCCATATTTTTTAATTTTGAGCAATTTAATTTTTTTGTTTTTTATTTTCCATTCTTTTCTACTTTTTCTTTTTTTTTTTTAACTATCCAACCTAATTAAAGTTTTAAATTAGCACTACTTATACAGTGAAATGATAAGTCAGTTCCATTACGTCTATAATAAAAAATAATTTATAAGATTAATTTATTATTTTTAAAATTGAGTTGCTGTTATTGCCCTAAAAAGATTAGATGCTTTAACAAAGTCCACATTAAAAATAATTACTTTTTGTCTCATTATTATATTTTTCTATTTTTCTTCCAATTGTGCTTTTGAAAATGTATCCCATTTATTACACATCATCTTTTCCAGGAAGAATAATATACAAAGAAACAAATCTTGAACTGATATTTTTACTTTTATTTTTTGTCACAGCATCTTCCTAAAGTTTTAAAATGGTAAAATTTCAATTTAGACCCTTTATAATTTATAAAATTTTAAATTAGTAATAATAAAATTATATTTTAACTTTTTTTAAATGATAAAATTTTAATTTAACTGTTTTAAAATTATAAAAATATAAACTATTAAAATGACGAAATTATATTTATTACTCATCATCTTTTCAAAAAAAAAAAGAGAATAATATATAAAAAGAGACAAAATTTGAACTAATATATATATTTCTAACTTTTGTCACATCATCTACTTAATTCGGTTCGGTCCACCTAAAAAGCAGTGGCGAATCTAAGGGCATGTCTCTTAAAATAGTAAATTTTAATTTAGATCTTTTATAATTTAATAAATTCTAAATTAATAAAAGTAAAATTATATTTTGACTCTTTAAAAATGATAAAATTTTAATTTAACTCTTTAAAATTTATAAAAATATAGGTCATTAAAATAACGAAATTACATTTATTACACGTAATATTTTTGAAAAAATAATATATAAAGAGACAAAATTTAAACTAATAAGTCTTTTTTTTATATTTTTGTCACATCATCTACCCTATTTTGGTCCACCTAAAAGTATATTTATACATCAATTATTTGGGGGACTAATTCACCTTTCTCCTATTCATTTCCTTTCTCCCTATTTATACATCAAAGTTTAAATCCAATACTAAAAGAAGAAAGAAGAAGAAAGTAAGGAAGCTCTTGAAGTATCTATATTAATATTATTATAAGGGTATTTTTATCTTTTCATATTTATATAATTTTAAATAAAATAATTAAAAAAATCATTATTTTTGAATTGAACGCAATATCAATAAATTCGTGTTTTAAAAATCTCTTATCAATAATGATAAAATCTAGTTATGATATTAAGATTATAAATGTCCGATTCGAGTTTAAATAAAAAAATTAAATATTTATGACAAAATTTACGTTTATATGTGAAAATAAAGGAGAGGTAATTAAACCTAAATATAATATAATTAATTAAAATTTAAATAAAATTAAATATAAAAATAAATTAGACTCAATAAAAATAAACAAACAAAATTAAAATTGAATAAATCGATGTAACTAAAGCTCTAAAATTGAATAAATGTAATTATTAAAATAATCCTAATGGTTAAAAATCTTGTGTTTCACTTCATTTCTCATGTAAAATTTTCATTGTATTCGCATCTCGACTTGTTTTTAATGCATCGATAATATCGTACTTACATCGAAAATTATCAATAAAGTATCAAAATTAATAGAATTTATGTCTAGAAATAATTAAAATGAATAAAAAGTATCTCAATTAAGCAATGTATCAAAAGGATAAAAATAAAATTTACCAATTTCCTTTCCTCTCATTTTATCTCAAATTAGGCATTAAAAATAGAGTAAAATAAGGAAATATTATTCTTTGCTATCAAATTTTTTTATTTATTTTGATCTATTTTTAAATTTTGATAAAGTTTGCCACAAAAAGGTTCATTTTGAAACAAATAAGTATTGAAGAATATTGGGGATTTTTCTATTTATGACCAAAACTAAATGCATACTTGCAAATTTGTCCATTTCAATTTAATTACTAGTAACACCTTGAAATTGGGGTTAGAAGAATTAAGGTATGTTGGTTGAATCAGAGTTTCGGTTGGGCTGTTAAGTTAGTTTTTGTGTTTAAGGAAAAGAATGAGTCTACTAGTTTAGTGGTAAGACTTTAGCTTACGTTTAGGTCTTGTGTGCGTTAAGTGAGTTTTTTTTTTTTTTGGCTTTGGTTTCAAATTAATGTTAAGCGATATTTAAATTGCTAGAGAAAATTATTTTCAAAAAGAAATTTTGAAATATTGATCAGCGTTTTGTGTTAGGTCATTTCGATGGCCAAAGTGACCTTTGAATTTTGATCGAAACTTTTGGGCTGGGTGAAGAAGAATAAGAAGAATAGATTTTAGGTCTCATGTGATATCCAAAATGAGTTAGTAAGAAATATGTTGGTTAATAGTACTTAGTGTTTCCAATTTATGATAAAAATTCTCAATTAGTCTTCAAATTTTAAAATGTTCTAATTGAATCCTTAAAGTATCAACATTGTATCAATTAGCTTTTTCTGTCAGCCTACCATAATCTTAGTCTCTTAGATGTTAAATATAACATCAAAGATGACATGAAGCATATTTAAAATATGTGGATCAAAATTTCAATACTTGTGTCTTACCATAAGGACAACTTTAGAGATGACGCATTAAAAAACAAATAGTTCATGAAAATTTACAAGGGATGTTTCTTTTTCTTTTGTTTTTCCTTTTAACGCGTTAGATCCAAATTTTCCATGTGATAGATTTAAATGTGTTTCAGATTTGATGAATGGGCTTTAAATATATTCCAATTCATATTCGAGTTAACATTTAACATCGAAGCTAACGGCTAGATTGACAGAAGAAGTTGATTAATATGATATTGAAACTAAGGACTCAATTAAAATATTTTAAAGTTTAAAGACCAATTTAAAATTTAATTTAGAGTTTAGAAATGTTTGGTGCAATTAACCCAAATTAGTTTAATACTTAAATATTAAAGAACAAATTTAACAAATCTATATCAATAATCTCTCTATATTTGTATCTATATTTTTTCACTAATTTTCCCGAATAAGGTAGGTCGAAGCTAAAATTTATTTTAAGGAGTTGAAATTAAATTATAAATTTTAAGGGATTAAAGTATAATTTTATCATTGTATATACTTATTTTTTAGAATATTTAAATGGACTAAAATGATATTTTATCATCTTAGAAAGCCTAAAACAAAACGTTACTATTACATTAACTTAAAATTTTAAAGGGACTAAAATAATATTTTGTCCTTTTAGGATACAAGATCCTTACCCATCCCTTGGGGTCATCCCTGCAAATAATGTTTTTTTTTTATTTTCCTTTTAATACATTAGACGTGTTAAAAAAAAATCAAATTTGAGAAATTGAATTTAGATTGATTGGGTTTGAATTATTTTTAATAAAATATACTTTAATTTAATTTTAATTATAAAATATATAATAATAGTATATTTTAATGCGCTTTATTTTGATTTTTATTATCATTTATAGCTCAGATAATTTATTTTTCTATATTTTCTCTGTAGACATTGAATTTCATTCCGACCGAAATATTAAATCTTATTTAATCTAATTTTAATTTTCAACTTAATAGTCCACAAAATCACCGATTTATTGAATTATTTTCATTTGAAATAACTTAATTGAAAAATTTTCAAACTTTTAAATTTAATTTTTTTTTACTGGACTTGCATTAAAATTTAATTTTGGACTTGTTTGTAATTTTGCGAAATTTGATTTGAATCTTTTGAATTTTAAAGTATGTGTAATATGGGCCTTTATTTTACTATTGGATCAATTTTGGGCTTTTAACCCATTAGTTTTTGAGTATCTACATCTACATCTCTCTCTCTCTATATATAAAATATAAAAATCAAAAAGGGAAATTACAAAAGAGTCTCTCTCAAGTTTTCAAATCTTTTCAATTTAGTCCCTTCTCCCTTGTAACTTTGATTTTACAAAATCAAAGAGGAAGACAATTTGACGGTTTCTTCTTTCTATTTGGACGATGTTGCAGCTGATTGGTATGATTGGATACACTGTAACAAATAGTTGGCAGCTTGGACTGCCTTTATCGATGCTCTTGTCAAGCATTTCCGATCTGGTGATCTTAAAGAACCAGAGAAGTTATTGGCTAAACTTCAACAAGTTTCCACAGTGAGTGATTATCGCTCTCGATTTGAAGCAATCACCAACCGTACCATGTACTTGCCTCCACAATTACATAAGCAACGTATTACTTTAGAGAAAGGGCTTGTTAAGCCGACATGTTATCATTTAGACAAGTTTACTCTTATTTAATTTTAATGTAAATAAATAAATTTATTCATTTTAACTCGAATTTTATTTCGCTCAATTTGATTTAAAAAAAATTTAAATTGAGTTAAGACAATAAAGTAAGACTCACCAACTCGTCTAATTCAAAAAAATTTCATTTAAACGCATATACCTCTACATACAGTAGTGTATCTAGCATGTAGGCAAAGGTCTTGTCCTCTCTTATTGAGTTGAGGGATCAATCTATATATTAAGTAATAATTCAACTAAAACTCCTAAAAGATATTTAACCAATGTTTGAGTTGCTAAATCTGAACTGAACCTAAACTCTCTTAATAAGACTTAGTATGCCTTTGGACGGACGATTGGTATGATGCGGTGGAATCTTTTACCTCACAACTATAATAACTAATCTTATCGTCACCGTTATTCTTAATCTTATCGGAGGTAAACACACCGCCCTTCTAAAAACACCCTTAATAACTAGTCAATATAAAGACTAAAGCATGCTTTTTCACTAGGGTTTTTGTAAGAGTCTTAAATGCCATGATTGGCAATATGTGTTTAATTTAATTTTGATGGAACCAAACGTGAGCAAATGAAGTCCATTGAATTAATTGGGTTTAAATTCCATGTTTTTTGGACACTACAATGTTGGCAAACCTTAAAAAACCATTACCACCACCACCAACAAATATTTTTTTGTTTGTTTGTTCGTTTTCTTCTGTCTTTTTTTTTTCTTAACACAAAAATGCTGGCATCATAACCAACAAAATCTACAAAATCTCTGTCTTTTTTATTTTATTTTTCTCTCTCTTTATTCAAAGAAATGAAAAAATCTTTTGTCCATCCGTTTTCTATCTTGTCGGATTCTCCCACCATTTTTCCCGTTTGTTATTGAATTCCTCTTTTCCTCAATCCCCAACAACCTTTTTTGTAGCCATGGGCCGGCAATCTCACCGGGACTATTTCTCCGGTCATGTACATGGCGCTTCCACCGCCATTAGCCCTACCTCTACTAGTACTTCCATATCTGATGACAACAATAACACGGACCTTGTATGGCCCTTTGGCAAGCTGGAAGATCTCGATCACGATGACATCCGTGAAGCGGCGTACGAAATATTCTTCACGGCTTGTCGTTCATCGCCGGGGTTCGGAGGTCGGAATGCTTTGTCATTTTACTCTTCGCAAGATCATCATGGGAATGGGGATGGAGGATCAATGCACGGGTCGGGCGGGCGAGTGAGCGCGGTGGTGACGATGACTCCTACGAGTAAGGTTAAAAAAGCCTTAGGGTTGAGGATGTTGAAAAGATCGCCTTCTAGGCGGATGTCGATGTCGTCAGTTAATGGTGGAGGTTCGACGCCGTCGGTGTCACCCATTTCTCATCATGGACACAGTAATTCCGTTTCATTTTATAGCTCCGGAGGGTTTTCAACGGTGCCGACACGGCCAAGGCGACCTTTGACGTCTGCCGAGATTATGAGGCAACAAATGAGGGTTACCGAACAAAGTGATAATAGGCTTAGGAAAACTCTCATGAGAACCCTTGTTGGCCAAGTAAGTATACTACATATCAATGCAATATGTATATGATTGTATTGATTGATTGTGATTGTAATTTCTTCTATTATTTTCAATAGATGGGAAGGAGATCGGAGACTATCATCCTTCCTCTTGAGCTTCTTCGTCAATTAAAACCATCGGAGTTCAACGACATGAGCGACTACCATTTTTGGCAAAGGCGTCAACTCAAAATCCTAGAAGCAGGCCTCCTCAATCATCCGTCGATCCCTCTCGAAAAATCGAATTCTTTAGCGAAACGTCTACGAGAGATAATCCAAGCCAGCAAATCCAAGCCTATAGACACTGGCAAGAACTCTGACACGATGAGAACGTTATGCAATTGTGTCGTTTCTTTATCTTGGCGAAGTGCTAACGAAACTTCTAGCGATGCATGCCATTGGGCCGATGGGTTCCCTCTCAACATCCACATATACATCTCCCTCCTTCAAGCCATATTTGATATTCGAGATGAGACATTAGTCCTCGATGAAGTCGACGAATTGCTAGAGTTGATGAAAAAGACTTGGTCTACATTGGGGATCAATAAGTCAATCCACAACGTTTGTTTCACTTGGGTGTTGTTCCAACAATACGTTGCGACGAATCAAATGGAGCCTGATCTTCTTTGTGCCGCATATACTATGTTGACGGAGGTGGCGATTGACGCTAAGAAGATTGATCGAGAGGCGGCGTACGTGAAACTATTGATGTCTATGTTGGTTTCGATGCAAAAATGGTCGGAAATGAGGTTACTTCACTACCATGAGTATTTCAACAAAACAACAGTTGGTGGAGTGGAAAACCTTTTACCTTTGGCCTTATCATCAATGAAAATATTAGGTGAAGATGTTACAATAAAGGAAGGGGAAGGGAGCAAGAAAGGGGACACAATGCTTGTGGATTCAACTAGTGATTGCGTTGATCATTACATTCGATCTTCTTTGAAAAATGCGTTTGCAAAGGTGAGTTTTATTTTTGAATTTTAAAACATTTTAATTAAATACTCAAAGCAGCAGTATTAAAATCAACCAGTTTCTTCTGTCAATCTTGTCATTAGCTTGAGTTTTAACACTGAGCATAACTAAACACATGGATAAAATTGTACCTACTTGTGTACGTATTCACAACTTAGATTTAGGGATAAGTAAAAGCTGAATAAAACCAATTTAATGACATGTTTAATTTTTTCGATGTGGGTTAAACTGGTGATGGATTAAGGATTCTATTAGAATTATTAAGTTGATCGGTTATTGGATATTAAAATTCATACTCAAATTGATTGACTTAATAAATTTAATATATATTTATTTTAAATTATTTTAAACTATTTTTAAATAAGTCAAATCCAAACCATCAATATGATATGATAGGTACACTCATCTTTATATATATAGTTTGATCCACATGTTTTAAATATGCTTCGATCAAGTATAAACTGACATTTAATGTCTAAATAGATAACTAAGTTGAAGGAAGAACTTATTTAATACAATATTAATACTTTAAATACTCATTTAAAATATTTTAAAATTTTGATATCAATTTAAATTCTAAACAATACTATATTTTACTGTCAAATATAAACTCATTTGTTTGCATAACGTTTGATATATAGATAATAGCAAATGAAAATTTGAAAAACGCTAAGGTCGGCGAACGGGCGGAAGTTAGCGAAGCTCTGCTGCAATTGGCTAAAGAAACCGAGGATTTGGCCGTAAGGGAGAGGGAGTTATTCAGTCCGATATTGAAACGGTGGCACCCGACCGCAGCCGGGGTCGCGGCAGTAACGCTACACCAATGCTATGGTGCAGTGTTGAAGCAATACTTAACCGGGACGAGGATACTCAATAGCGAGATTGTTGAGGTACTACAGCGAGCCGCAAAGCTAGAAAAGGTGTTGGTCCAAATGGTAGTCGAGGATTCCGAAGAATGCGAAGACGGAGGTAAAGGAATTGTCAGGGAAATGATGCCCTATGAAGTCGATTCAATCATAATGAAGCTTTTGAGGCAATGGCTAGATGAAAGGTTGAAGCAAGCCAAAGAGTTGCTTTGTAGAGTAAAAGAAACCGAAGTATGTTGCAAACATGGTGCATTGTCAGTGAACAAGATGATGGCACATCATCTAATTTTTGGACAGTGCATAGCATTATATACTATCAGCGCATCAAATATGAAATATACCATTATAGTGATTAGGGTTTTTAATGTGTTGCAGACATGGAACCCGAAGTCGAAATCCGAGCCGTACGCACAATCAGTTGTGGAGCTAATGAGCATAGCCAAGGAAATGGTGAATGGTTTCTTTGAGATCCCCATTGGGATTACAGATGATTCAGTTCTTGATCTAGCTGAAGGCTTAGAGCAACTCATCCAAGAATACACTACGTTTGTAGCCTCATGTGGTGAGTATAAAACCTTTGCATTGTGTTTTATAGACCTGTCTGAGTGTAGGGTTATCTATCTGAGAATAAATGAAGTCGAAAACTTTTTCTTAAAGTGGGAGTGGGCAAAATTCAATTATTAAGTTATGAATTTATAATTTTTGGAGGGATTAAACAAATATTTAACCATTTAAGGGCTAGGATTGAATTATAAATTTTTAGGGATTATATGCAAATTCACCATTACATTAAATGCAATTTCAGGGTCAAAGCAGAGTTATCTCCCTTCACTTCCTCCTCTAACAAGATGCAACGGAGATTCGAAGTTTTTCAAGCTTTGGAGAAAGGCAAATCCTTGCACCACTAGAGTGACAGAGGTAACCCAATTCATGAAGACGGAAGGTCAACATCCTCGCCCGTCGACGAGTCGTGGGACGCAACGTCTTTACATTCGTATCAACAGCTTGCACTACCTAGCCTCCCACCTACACTCACTCGACAAAACTCTTAGCCTCTCGCCAAGGGTCTCGACACGGAACCGTTTCAGTGTGCACCTTGGTGTTGGTTGCACTTCGTCTTCCTACTTCGAACACGTCAACGCATCCATTCAAGCAGCGTGTGATCACGTGTCGGAAGTTGCCGCTTACCGCCTCATTTTCCTCGATTCAAGTCCCGTATTTTACGAGACCCTATACGTGGGTGATGTAGCCAATTCAAGGCTACGACCCGCGATCCGGATCCTAAAGCAAAACCTAGCACTCCTTACCGCTATACTCACGGACCACGCTCAAGCATTGGCAATGAAAGAAGTGATGAAAGCATCGTTCGAAGCTTTCCTCATGGTGTTGCTTGCGGGGGGACCGTCTCGGACATTCCAACGGTCTGACCATGAGATGATAGAAGACGATTTCGATAGCTTGAAAAGGGTTTTTTGCACTTGCGGAGAAGGGTTGCTATCCGAGGACATAGTCCAAAGGGAGGCCGAAGTAGTTGAAGGTGTGATATCATTGATGGGACAAACCACCGAACAATTAACTGAAGATTTCAGCATCGTGACATGCGAAGCCAGCGGCATTGGCTCCATCAGTGGAGGCCAAAAGCTACCTATGCCACCGACGACGGGTAGGTGGAATAGAGCGGACCCGAACACGATCCTAAGGGTGTTGTGCCATAGGAATGATAGAGCAGCCAATAATTTTTTAAAGAAATCATTTCAATTGGCAAAAAGAAATTGATTGGGGGGAAATCAAATTTGTATAGATATCGCATATACATGACGAAGATGAGGTTTTCTAGCATTGATTTTTTTCATAGATGTAAAATATACTAAAAAATTAAAAGGAAATCAATGGTTTAACTTAAAATGTTATTGTCAAGATCTTGTTAGTTGGGCTAGAGAGAGCAAATGTACATTTTTTGTTTCATTTTTAGGTTTCTAGCATTAGTTTTTTTTTTAGTTAAAATCATTAGGTATTTTTAATTGGGTAAACTATTAAAATAGTCACTTCTGTTTGCCTCGAGTTATATTTTAGTCACTTATGTTTGAAATGTTACGATTTAGTCACTTACATTATCATGTTGTAATATTTTAGTCACTGAGTAGTTAATTATCGTTAACAGTATAACAGTAAGCTGATGTGGCACGTTAAATCACCATTCCGAACAAAAAATTTAGGTTAAATTCTACAATTGGTCTCTATATTTTTTTCATTGTAAGCAATTTAATTTTTTTTTATGCTCCTTCAACTTTCCTTTTTATTTATTTTCCATTCTCTTCTGCTTCTCTCTCTGTTTCCCTACTTTCTCCATTTCTTTTAACATAGTTTTTCTATGTTTTCCATTTGTTAAAACTAGCCCACAAGCTAGCCTCACTCGAAAAAATTAAATTGCTTAAAAAAATAAAAGTGTAGGGACTAGTTTTAACAAATGGAAACATAGAAAAATTACATTAAAATAAATGGAGAAAGGAGGAAAACAAATGGAGAAGCAGAAAAGAATGGAAATTAAAGAAAAAAAAAGAAAGTTAAAAAATAAAATAAAAAAATTAAATTGCTCAAAATGAAAAAATATGGGGACCGATTGTATAAATTAACCTAAAATTTTTGTTTGAAATGATGATTTAAAGTGCCACGTCAACTTACCATTACACCATTAACGGTAATTAACGACCCAGTGACTAAAATATAACATGAAGTAAACAAAAATGACTATTTTGATAGTTTACCTTTTTAATTTCTTCATAGAATGTAATTAATTGCATATTAAAAAATAAGAAAAAATTATAAAAAATGAAAGTCATGGTTAATTGCCTAAATACGACCTAATTGTTTTTACCCAAATCATACCTTTAAAATTATTTTATGACTTGAATTAGGGTAAGATATTTCAATGGGATTTTCATTTGAAAATTTTGATAATTTTAGAATTTTTTTAAAATTTTGAGAGAAGATAGAATTTTCTTTCCTAATTTTTACAATAAAAACTAAAGTTTCCTACTATATATTTGGTGCCAATGAATTTGAAATTATTTTTTGATATAATGCTTTCTACCTGTAACCTCAAACTCTTAAATCAAAGAAAATTGAGCTTAAGTATCCTTGTCCAGGCTTAGGGGTCTTGACCTCAAAGTTTTAAAAAATTTTAATTAGACCCTAAAAATTTTAAAAATTGTATTAAATCTTTGAAATTTTAAAAAAATTCAATTAAACCCTTCAAATTTTTTGTAAATTTTCATTAAACCTCCAAAATTTTTCAAAGTTCTAATTAGACCTATCAATTTTTTTAAAAAATTATCATTAAAACCCTCAATTTTTTAAAAATTTTAGTTACCCAAAAAAACCCTTAATGCCAAAATCCCCACTGGTAATCAACTTCACGTTTTCCTAATTACTACAATAGTAATAATGTCAATTAAGCTAAAGTTCTCAGCAATAAATTTTGAATTGATTAAATCAACCATAAATATATAGAATAAAAGAGAACAAAAAAAGTTACTAAAGATTTCATCATAAAATTACTCTTTTATAACTAATTGAGTTTTAACTCGACTAGTATGAGCATTGTTATTAATCCAAGAGGACATGAGTTCGAGTGCGTTGAAATGCATTATCCCTTTATTTATGGGTTGGAGAAGGGCTATGGATAGTTTTAAGCATTGTATCAAAAAAAACAAATATGATTAGAACCCTAAAAAAGATACCGTAGCTTTTACTAAAGTTGACAACTGTTATTTTAAAGTTTCAAAATAATGTTTTAAGTAGCTCTAACAATCGCCAATACAATACAATGGTATATGCTCTCTCTTTTTTTCTTTTTTTTTTAATTTAATTTCAACGAATTTCCCCAAGATTTTAATTTCGTTGTTTAAAAAAAAATGTTTTCTGTTGACGTTTAAGCCATGAAAGCCATGTAAGCCATGCAAAGCACTATCACGTACGTTGTTATCCTCCTCTCCTCTCTCTCTCTCTCTTTTTTTTTTTTTTTTTGGTTCTTTGAAAGCTTCCGTAATTCTTTAAGATTCGAGCTCGGTGACATCTGGCAAAGAGCCTTCTTTCGTTCTCGACGAGATCGAAGACCTGTCGGATCCGCCTGATGATGCCTTCGACTTCTTTCGTCGAGATTTCTTTGGAATGTCGGGTAAGTCTTGTGAAGGTGACTCACTGCCGTTGCTGCTACGATTGGAGTGGCGCCTGCCTTGGGAAGACGATTCTCGGGCGGGGGAATCCATGGAGTTGTTGGATGAACGGTTGCCCCTCGAGCCTTTCTCGCTGACTTTCGACGACTCTACGGCTGTGCCATTTTCTATTGATGCTTTGCACCTTGTCTTCTTTGGCTTCTCATTGCTTGTCGGCGGCAATGACTCATGATCTCCTGCACCAAAAAAAAAATCATTAGCCGGTTCAACAATAATTAATTAATTAATTAATTATATAAGTCATAAAATTTAAAAAATTATAAAAACTGATTTAATGGTCAATTTTTTATCTCGATTTTTTTCCAATTTCGAATAGTTCACACAACAGCGGGTTCAATCCTATGTTTGAATTAATACAATCATCAGTTCTAAATCCAATCGGCCAAATTGAAATGACTTTTACATCAAATTTATCTAACAAAGTTAGCATAAGTGATTTAAGATCCAAATCTCAACATTATTTGCATGGAATGAACAAATTCTTCTACTATCTTTAAGGTCAAATTATTGTTTACATCTTCGTATTATACTCTATTTGAGAATTAATTATTATAATTTGACATAATTTGATCCTTCAACTTAATCCAAATCAGCAATATTATTAAAAAATCATTTGTAGAAAAAAAAAGTTGAAATAAAGAGACTTGAGATAAAAACTTTATTTACATGATAAATTATTGAAAAATAGCTATATATTTTGATAATTATAATTTCAATTTCAAGTTTCGATTTTCGATTTTTTTTTTTTAAATTTCTACAAAAGTGAATTAGTGAAATTTTTAATAATGTTAGCAATTTTAACTAAAAATAACACTAGTCATGGTACGAAAGCCAAAATAATGTCAAATTAAGTTATAGAGACTAAACCCTCCAAGTTAATCACAGTATAAGGACTAAAACTGTAAATTGACCTATTTTAAAGAAGCAAGAAATAAGGAGCAAACCTGCAGCTGAAGGCGTCTCTTGTAGATTATTAGCTAACGTATCCGATGAGAGCTCTTCAGCTGAATTAAACTCATTCATCTACATGAATTTAAATAAAAAAATCACTTACAAATTATAAGTTACATATATATAACTCACAATTACGACTAGAGGTGCCGAGACGGGTCAGATTCGAGCTAGCCTAGGCATGATACTAACATACTTTATGTTTGTCTAAGTTCGGTCCGGTCTGAAATATGGGCTTAAAATTTTGTCTAAATCCATTCATATTTGTAAAAAACTAATCCAAGCCCATTTTAGGTCCACCCTAGAGTAGTATTATTTATATTATATTATATAATATTTATATTATATTATTTTAATATTTAATAATTTTATACATTTTTATTTATTGAAATTTTTTATATAGTCATCTTAACATTATTTTAATGATTACCCTAGAGTAGTATTATTATTTGGTATAAGTTTATTTTTTTAATGTATTCTAAATTATATAATATAATATAAAGTATTATAAACTTAAAAACAGGTCGGGTTAAGCTTGACCCTTGAATGTTTAAACCCGAGCATGATCCATATTGTAAACAGGCCTAATTTTTTTTACCCAAACTCATTTTTCGAGCCTAATATTTTTACCTAAACCCTCCCCAAACTTTGAGTAGGCTTTTGAACTTGGGGGTAGCCCGGTCCGTGAATAAATCTAATTACGACGTATCAATTACAACAAATATCAACGACAAAAAGAATTCTAAAAAAAAAAAGAAATCATACCCAGCTAGGCTTATTGGCAGAAGGACCATCCATACCAATATGAGCAACATGTTTTACATCTGTAGGATTCCCTATTTGCATTTCTTGTTCCTTTTCCTGTTCTGCAAAATAAAATAAAAAAGTGTCAAATCTTTTCGTATTCGATATAATTCTTCTACTTGCATACAAGTTATCGATACATGAATTAACCGAGTTAAGCTTAATTACGTAAAAAATAAAAAAAAGGAGTTGAAAGTGAAAAATAAAAATTTGGGGGGTATACTCACCAAATATATCGGAAATGTATCTTAAACCTTTTAGAAGACCCTTCATATTTTGGTGTCAAGAACGGTGGAAAATTCCCTTTGGCAATTTGTCAATATGAAATGTTCTTCTCCAAGGTTTGTTGATGTCAAAATCAGAATGAAACTAATAACCCACAATCTGTTTGGCTTTATAATATTAAAAAAAAAAAATAAGGTCTAATTTTGTCGACTGAGTCTTAGCTCAATTGACAGTAATATAGGAGGACGTGGGTTCGAGTGCGGGTTCAGGAGGGGCTATGGGTAGCTCTAGATTTTTGTGTAAAAAAAAACACATATGACCAAAACCTATAATGAAATTGTTCAAAAAAAAAAGTCTAATTTTGATTTTAATCCTTTAATTTAAGTATAACACTAATAACACTGATTATTGTTGCCGTTGTGATCACATGAGAAAGAAATCCACATAATCTTTTAAAAAACGTGTTATTAATTTGAATTTAGCAGATAATTAAATTACGTTTAATTAAAATAAATTAATTTTGTACCTGTTTTTTTTCCTATCTATTCTTTTTCAATTTGATGCTTGAATTCACTTGGTTTCAATTAAGTACATAAGTTTGGTTTCAATATTCAATTAGGTACCTGAGATTTTTTAAATGTTTGTTTTTTACTAAAGCACTCGTTTCAAACATTTATTGGGTTATATGATGCCGTTTAATCTAAGAACCAAATTGAATATGAAAACCAAACTCAGCTATCAAATTAGGACAAAAACAAAAAGAAATCACGGATATCAAATTAAGCATTAAAACCGAATTCATATACCAAAATTATATTAACCCTTGAAAGATAGAAGGGAAGGAAAGTACCTACGAGGAAAGCTGCATGAGCTAATGAAGAAACGATTCTCAATCAAAATGAATTCATTTGCACTCTAGAATCTCTTCCTTCAACAAAAAAATATAATCATAAATCATTCAAGGAAAACCAAAATTTTTCAAAGGGTATGAATTTTCATACGAAAAAAAAAAAGGAAAAAAATCCAAAACTCAAGTGGGATGAAAAAAAAATTAAAATAAGAAAAAATTAAAAACTCTCCTCCAATTCTTGATTGTAATTAATAAAGATGTTTCCTTTTTTTTAATTTTTTTTTTTTACAATCAAGAAAAGAGAGGGAAATGTGGGTGAAAGGGAAATTCTCGAAGTATGAAAGTGAAAGGGAGGAAGAAGAGAGGAAAGCTTCGCTTTCCCATTGTTGGGGTCAATAATAAAACCGCATTTTTAGGTGGAAAAATCATGAGAGGAGGAGGTTTTAACTTTAACTTTCTCTATTTTTGGGAGGTTTCTAATTTTTTTTTTTTTTGCTTATTAATGATTTCCCATGAGGGAAATACAATTAAGGAAATTAACGGCAATAACCTACCTTTGCCTTTATCTATCTATTTATCTAAATCTATATATCTACATATCTATATATATATATAGAAAAGTAAGAGATTCTGTATTAAGGGTTGAGATTAATGTTATCGGTCACCGAACCGTTTATACCAATTTAAAAAATCAATCAGTTCAAACCGTCAAATTTTTTTTTGTCTCGATTTATTTCTTTTTACCTAGGAAACCTTCTTTAAAGCGGTACTTTCTTGCTAAGACAAGGGTGAAACAAAAAAATTGCTTTAAGGGATAAGAGATAAATAATAAATTTTGGGGGATAAAGTGTAGTTTACCATTATTCTAATATGTAATTTCATAAAATTTTAAAGAATTACTTGTTTTCGCCGCTATTTTGAGGTCTCGCTAGAAAGCCCACTCTCTTTTTGAATCATCCTCCATTGCCTTGCAAGTAAAGCTTGGTTCATATGCTCATAATATCTCAGCCAAGACCACCCTTTCATCTTGAGATTTTTTATGTTATTTTTAGTGAATATGAACACCTAATTAATAGACCACAACTTGGGGCTTACACTTTGATCTTGATTGACAAAGTTTATCCCATCCTCTAAAATGCATATTTTAAAAAAAATATTCTTGTAATTTCGCTAAAAGTTTCTAATGGTTGTATTAAGAGTCTAAGTAAAAGACATTGGTGCTTTGAAACAAGAGAAGATGTAATTTGGGGCATTGGCAAGGATTGACTTAATCATAATGGATTTTGTAGAAGTCCAAATTAGCCCGGGCCTTTTACAAAAATAAACCCAAAATTAAACCCAATATTACACCCAAATCCAACAGATTTAACCCAACTAAACCTACCCAACCAGCCTACATCCACCAAAACCCCAACCCACTAAATTAATCCAACTACCCAAACCCAAAATAAAAAAAAACCTAACTACCCTCAAAGCCCAAAACAATGTGGCCCAAACCCTAATAAAGAAACAACAAAATTTCCAAACCCTAGGTGCGCCGCACCTAAGGCCTTCTGCCGTCTGCCATGGTCACCTGCTCCACCGCCCATGCCCATCCCCTACAAGCAGTAACAAGAAAAGACAGAAAAGAAAGAAGTAGACAGTGTAACAAATGGGCTATAAAGCCGAATGGAAACTATTGTAAAAGGGGATTTCTTTTTCAGTCATTTTTCGATCAATACAAAAGGATTTAAACACAAACACAAACAGTAATCCGAGAGAAATCAAAAGAACACAAGGATAACACCAAATCAAGCAACCAAAATACCGATATAAAAATCTTAAGGTGATTTAGTCTTTTATTTTCATTTATTTTCAGATCTACTTCTATACACTTCACATATATATATTAAAACAAGTAAAAAATATAACAAAAAAAAACTTACCTTTCGGGATTCCGGCCACCGCCACGGCCGGCGGCGCCATGACATGTGAAGGTCCAATCGATCGACGGTGATCGGCCCATGGTCGAAAATCTCTTCCCTCCCCCTCTCCCTTTTCTCTCCCTTTTTTTTTCTCTTTTCCCCATTTCAAATGATTTTTAATTTTTTTTTTGTCTTTTATAGGGACCAAAACAGTTCGTTTTGGTCCCCCCGCATTTAAAAGAAAACGACGCCGTTTTGACCCCGGGTCAGATTGATCCGACCCAACCCGCTAGGATTCGCGAGTTTTTTTATTAAATGGGCTAATTGCGCAATTGGTCCTTCCGCTTTTTCTATGTTTCACGATTAAGTTTCTGTATTTTTTAAAAATCCCCCCACAATTTTATTCGCATTTCAAATAAATCCTGATTGATACGATGCAGTCTTAACGACTTGGAAATATTGCGCTTTTGGTCCCTCTAGGTCATGCGCGCGTTGCAATTTGGCCCGATTTCCTATTTTATTTCTAATTTCACCCAAAGAATTCTGTTTTGGTCTCAATTTCATCCTTTTTTGTTTTTGTTAAATAGTATTTGTAATATTAATTTTGCAATATTATTATTATTTATTGTTACTTATTATTATTATTGTTATGTACATATTATTTATACTATACTTAATATTATTATTATTATTATATTTACTATTATTATTTATAAATATTAGTGTATATTTTTATCATATATGTATATTTGTATACTCTTTATATATGGTATTTTTTAACATTATTATATTTACTATTATATTTATTATATTTAATATATTATTATTTACTTTCCTTACCTTATTATTATGTCATACTTTCTTTTGTATTTCTACTATTATTGTTATTATTATTATTATTGTTATATCCAATTTTGGCCTGGCCAACAAGAAATAAAAACCCAAATTAATTCCAAAATATAAAAGTCCCAAAGTCCATTTTACAAAAAAAAAAAAAACAGCCGGCCCAATTTCCACATTGAATAGCCCAAACCCAAAACTAAATGACCCAAATAATACAAAATCCTAAAGTCCACCTAACCCAACAAACTAAACATTTTTCAGCAGCAAAAAAACCTAGCCACCAAGATTTCAGCCGTCACTCCCTCGCCCTTGGCCATCACGCGCACCACCACCACCGCCTGGGCACCAACCACCGGCCTTCCACGCGTCGACACTGCAAGATGAAACTAGCTCGCGAAACACAAGAAACGAAGAAGAAAAATTAGCAAACAACATGGAAACGATAAAAAGAATAAAAACACAAAAAACGAATCTTGTATTTTTCGGCTTTAAAAGCCACATCTCTCCTTATAGTTTTTTTTTTTACGCACACTAAAATCAAAAAAAGGAATAAAACCGAAGTTTAAAAGGTTTAGTTTTGTTTCTTTTTCTCTTTTCTTTTGGTTCTTCTTTCGTTTTCAATTCATCTTGTTTTTTATTTATTGATTTTCCCTTTGAAAAATCGATTTTAACAAAGAAACGTAGACAAAAAAAATAAAAGAGGC
Source organism: Gossypium arboreum (assembly GCF_025698485.1). Classification (NCBI taxonomy): domain Eukaryota; kingdom Viridiplantae; phylum Streptophyta; class Magnoliopsida; order Malvales; family Malvaceae; genus Gossypium; species Gossypium arboreum. The sequence goes on along the minus strand of NC_069070.1, from coordinate 121,337,184 downwards.
ATACCTGGGTTGCACTCTTCTGCCGTATACGGCGGTCACCGCCATTGTCGGCCGGCGGTTGCGTCGGACTATCGAACGGCCCTATAGGCCGAATATGAAGGGAGTTTTGAGATGAGAGGAGGAGAGAACTCCAAAGTTCTTTTAGTTTTTTTTAACCAAAGGCTGAAAAATGAAATTTCCAAAAAAAAAACTAGGCTTTTATAGAACACTAAAATGACGTAGTTTCAGACCCTCCCCACACGCCTCAAAATGGCGTCGTTTTGGGGGGGAGGGAACCTGAATCCGACCAGCTCCACAAAGGGGATCCGCTTTTTTTTATTTTTTGGGTTATTTTCGTAAATGGGGCTCCCAATTTTGCTATGTGCTTCGATTAAATCCCGCCTTATTTTCCTTTCTTTTTTTAATTTGACCCTTTTATTTTATTGCGCATTCAATTTAGTCCCTCGATTTACCCAGGGAAATGGCTTACTTGATGAGTTTGGGACATTTTCCCTATTAGACCCTTGCTTTTAAACGCATTCAATTTCAATCCCCGGCGCCCCTTTTATTATTTGTGATTTATACCCTACATTTTAATCCTTTTCCAACTCGATCCTTAGCCTTTTAAAATTAAACCGTTTTATATATTCTGCTTGTTTATTATTTATATATATATATTTTATTTTAAACAATTTTATATATACTATTATCTTAGTTTTTTTACATGTTAGTTCTTTTCAACTATTTCATGCATTATTTATTTTAAAATCGTTTTGTAATATTCATTTCAAATTGTTTTATTATACATTGTTTTAAGTTATTTTATACTTTTATCTTAAGTTTTTCGCATAAGTTATTTTAAACTCCTTTACATATTATTTATTTTAAATATTTTTATATGTTATTTTACTTTAAACTTTTGATATGCAATCTTTTTTTATATGTCGTTTAGTTATACCATTTTATATGTAAACTTCTTTCAAATATTTTTTATTATTTGTTATAAACCTTTTATTATTATGTATTTTAAGATTTCATGTATTATTCATATTAAATTATTTTATGCACATTTTTCATATACTGTTTGTTGTGAATTTATTTTATTTCAAAGCCTTTTATATGTTAGTTTGATTTGTTTTATTTTAAGTTGCTCTAGATATTACTTTATTATTTTGAATACTAATGATTTTAAATTACTTTATATTATTTATTTTAAATTGCTCTTATAGTACCTATTCTAAACCTTTTATATATATATATATATATATATATATATTATGTATTTAAAATATTCTTATTATTTGTTTTAAGTAGTTTATATTATGATTTCATTTCTATGTTTATTAAAGATGATATTAAAAGTAATGTACGTCGTGTGAATATTGTCATTACATGTTATTGAAATTATTTATTTAGCATCCTCATATTGTTGACATTCATTAACTTTGCATTTGATTCGTGTTTTATTATTCCATGCTCTATGTTATATTTTTTGTTTTATTCCATTTAAATCGCATCGTGTATGAAGTTCAAACGTATTCATCTAATATAGGTCGTTTCGTTTTTAGTTTAAACCAAATAAATACACATCGTTTTAAATTTCATATTTGCTATTATGTCATGAAAAGAAAATTCTCTAAAGTAAAAGCAATATTCCGTATTTGGAAATTCGAGAAATCATGCCCTACGTATTGGGTTTCGATTTATCATTTGACCGAATAAACGGATATCCTTTTTAAAATTTTCAATGCATGAGTTTTGGAAATCATAAGATGATTTTGGGTATCGAAGGTTGGAAGTGTCATGTCCTACATGTTGGATATGATATTTTACTCCTTCGAAACAAGAGAATCTTAATATCTACTTCAAGTTAGCTAAACACTCATAAAAAGGGATCGTATTTCAAAATTTATTTTAAATCTTTTCAATTTTCGATATTAAGACATTAACTAATCAATTAGGTACCAATTTTAGACGTTATGAGGGTGCTAATCCTTCCTCGTACGTAACCGACTCCCGAACCCATTTTCTCAAATTTTGCAGGCCAAAATCGTTGTTTTAGTAAACCAAAACGTTTTATTAAAATGACCAAACTTCTTGGTGATTCGATCACACCTAAACAAAAAAGATTGGTGGCGACTCACAATTTTCGTTTCCATTTTCAAAACCAAAGTCGACCCCCGTTTTTGTCAAAAAAATGGTTTCGACAATTATTATATTATTATTATTTATTATTATATTTATATAATATTATTAATAGGTACTTTTAACATTATTATTTCTAATATGTAAATGCTATGTAAATATTTTAATACTATATTATGTATGTATTTTCAACGCCATATTATGTATATATTTTAATGCTATGTATACACTTTGTAATACTATTATTATGTATATATTTTAATATCATTAGTTATACATTTTGTACTATTTCATATATATATTTTTCTATATTATCCTTATTATTAGTATTAATATTAGTGCTTTTTATCATATGTATATATACTCTCAATATTATATTTTTATATGTATACTCTTAATACCATATTTTTCTTATTATTTTCACTATTATTACTTACTTTTAATATTATTTTATTATTTACATATATGTATAGATATTTTCATGTACTTATTATAAATGTATCATTTTCTTATTTTATTATTATGTACATACATTTTTCAATATTTATTTTATATATATATATGTATATATTATGTATATATTTTAACATTACAAGTTATATTTTTACTATCTTAGGTATATACTTCAAACACTATATATAATATATTTATAACACTATTACTATATATATATATATATATATATATATATATATATATATATATATATTTTACGTACATACTCTTAATATCATTATTATGTATATATATTCATTATTTTTATTTCTTGTTTGATACTATTATTACGTTTAATATATCGCATGCATTGTCATTGTTTTTAATATTATTGTCGTATTTATTATGTGCTTTGATGTATTTCTAACTCTTATTTTTCGTTTCCCGCCCATTTTATATTGTCTCGCTGTTCACCGTTTTAAAGATGTTTATTCATGTTTTTTAATTTAAACAAGGCAATGTACCGATTTAACATTAAGTCATCGATTTCATCGCTATGTTGGGTGAACATCAATCGATTCGTGTTAAAACGGTATGTCCTTCTCAAAAATCAAAAAAATTAAAAATTCTCATGTTTCAACCGGATCACGATTAAATGTTACATTGAATTCGCATTTTTGAAATTTGAGGCAACACATGTTTAATAAGATACCAATTTCGGGCGTTACGAGGGTGCTAATACCTTCCTCGTGTGTAACCGACTCCCGAACCCCAATTTTTCTCTGAATTTTGACGTAGACCTAAACTCGGCCGTTTTGTTATCCCAAAATAAATTTTTCGTTGAAAAAGAGGATTCATTAGGTGTCCGATCACACCTAAGAAAAAAGATCGGTGGCGACTCCCCTTTTTAATAAAATCGCAAGTCGATTTTCAAATTTTCAATAAATCGCCTCAATTAGCAACCAAAAACAAAAATTTACGTCACTACAGATTTGTCTTATGTTGCTAGTATCTTAAGCTTCCAATGTGCAAATTTAGCTTCCATCTTGTCCACCACAAGTTGAAACATTTCCTTTTTCTCTTGTATGCTATTAAGGTCCACTCCAAGACAGCTTCTAGGTTTATTGGTTGCTTTGACCTTTAGGGTTTTATATATTGAACATCCTTTTGAACTGGGATAATAATTTTTGCACAAGTAAATGTTACACTTATCATAATTAATTCTAAGACCTCACATTAAGTATATCAAAGCTATTATGTCCCACCTTCGTTCTTTGGATTTCCCTTTTTCCCATTAGCACTCATCATGAATGCAAGAGGAATGTTTTAGCATAAGATAAACAAATAAGGTGACAAGAGATCACGTTATCTAGCTCCTCTTGTAAGATTGAAAGGTTCTATTGGCTCTCCTTTCAGAAGGATCCGGTGGCTTACTGTGGTGATTCACGTCATGATGAGCTATTAATACAATGATCATTGAATCATATTATCTCGAGATCACATTGAAGGAAGGGAGGTCCAACTTATCCTATCATAAGCTACGCTGAGGACCCGTTTGCCTTTACTTTTACAGTTAATGTCTTGAATGATTTCAACACTAACTAACATATTCTCATTGATATGTCTATTGCTCACAAAGGCATATTGTAAAGGATTAATGAGTTTCCCTAAAACTAGTTCAAGCCTGTTCACTGAAGTCTTAGCGATAATTTTGTAGATGACATTGCAAGGACTAATGGGTCTATGAGCTTCTACGGATTCTAGATTGAGCTTATTGGAAATCTAAGGCATTATAGCTCCTATTGAGCAAACCTTTGCCTCAAGACTTATTGTTTGCCTATGTAAATTCAGCTATGTTGTTCTTTCTGCCTATAAAAATTTTCTAACTTGGCCCCCCTTGATTTGGTATAATTGCCTCTTTAGACCTTTAAACTTTTGTAAAATTTAGTCCCCGCTATAAAATTTTTGTCTACACCCCTAAGAACTAAGGCCCTTTTTCCTTAGTTCTGCCCTTGCTAACATATATTATCATTCCATCTTTTAAGTTGATGTATTATTAATTATTATTTAAGAGGCAATTATGTAAACGTAAGTTTAAATTTTAAAAATGATATTATTGAGAAGTGCAATCGCGAACCTTAAATAAAGATTATATTAAACAAAAAAAAAAGAGAAAAGAGCATTCATAGTGTTGAAAAAGCCGGTAAGGACGACGACAACTTTTACGGGCATTTGTAGTGTCGTTTTCTTGAAGCTATGTTGTTCTTTTCTCGAAACTACGATCAAAGCTTAACGAGCTGTAATATGGTTTCGTAGAGGTCTGGAGTCATAAGGCAAGAACTTGCTAAACTGAAAAAGTAGAATGCATGTTGAATTTTTTAGATTCTCCGCAATGATGTTGGAGACAACTGCTTGCCGCCTATATTGAAAGTTCTTGAAAGGGGGGACATTAGCATGTGTTATGTTAAATTTTCACCTTCTTTTCAAAGAAAATTTTCACTTTTTATATAATAATAATAATAATTTTAGCGTTCACATTTTCTATCAATTTAATTTTTTTGGTTAAATTTAATCATTAAATTTTAAAAGTTTCAAATTATTTTTTCTAATGAAAATATAGACTAAAATATTAATTTTTTAATGAAGTTAACGTGGCAATCCACATAGACTTCATATCGACATAATACTATTTATCTTATATGCCACGTCAACAAACATTTTAAAATTTTAACATTTTAGTTAGTGTTTCCGTTAAAATAGTATCAATTCGGGTTTTTTTTAAAAAGTTGATGATTAAATTTAACTATTTTTTAAAAGCTGAAGTCAAATTTAACTAAAAAAAAGGACCAAATTGACAAAAAATATAAATTTATTGTTATGCTTATACTAAACCACCAAAGCATTGTTGTAGTTGCTGTTATCACATCCGCAATTATTAGAACGTTAAAAAGTAAAATCAAAATACTAATTAAAAACGGAAATACTGATTAAAACATGTTGAATTGTTATTTAAAAGTGTTGAATTGTTAATTTTTAACGGATATATTGATTATAACTTAATTTTTAAACATGACGCATGTACTTTATGCTATTTTTAAATTTTAAAATTTTAAAAATTTAAATCATTTATTAACGTGATATATAAAACAAAATAATATTACATCAATATAAAATATACATAAATTATCACACGACGCGATTTATCATTCTAAAATCGTTTAAAAAATAATGTTTTAATTTACAATTCCATTTTAAAGAAAAAAAGAAAAGCATTTAAAGGATTTCCACGTTGTAGCAAGCAACAATAATGTAGAAGTACTTATGAATTTATGTCCCATCTTACCCACAATAATATGTCACACTAAACTCATACCTACTTTCAACTATTTCCCACTTTGGGTTCACATTGTTGAAATATCCTGTTCCTAATTTTGACAAAATATCTTGGTTGCGTTCACGTTGTTCAAATATTCTTTGACTATTATCACCAAAAAAAATATTTTTTTTACGATTTTTTATACAATATTTAAAATTATTTATAGCCCAACTTTTAAACAAGAGAATAATGTGTTCACTACAGAAAAATAAATTTTTAGCGGCGCTTTTTTTAGCCTTTAGCGGCGCTTTTAGGCGCCACTAAAACTTTTAGCAGCGTTTTACAAAGCGCCGCAAAAAACGCCACTATAGGTAACGCCACAAAAATTTGTGGCGTTTATTGGAAAAAAAACGCCGCTAAAGGTCAAGGCTTTTAGCGGCGTTTGTGGGAAAAACGCCGCTAAAGGTCCGTTAAAGGTTAAGGCTTTTAGCGGCGTTTGTGGAAAAAACGCCGCTAAAGGTCAAGGCTTTTAGCGGCATTTGTTGGAAAAGCGCCGCCAAAGGTCAAGGCTTTTAGCGGCGCTTTTTCTACAAACGCCGCTAATTTTGGCAGATTTGTAATATTTTTTTTCACCAATATCCAGCCCTTCCTGCATTAAAATCCAACCAAATACAACAAATATAATATAAAATGCAGCCAAAAACAACAAATTTAACGTAAAAAATACAACCAAAAACATCAATTCTAAATGATACTTCAAATTTAACTAAAGATATATGATATAATTAATAAATAAAGTATAATTTAAAATATTTTTACAATAATGTTAAACGTGACAAAACTTAAAAACATTCTTACAATAAGAAAACTAATGTCTAAAACAGCGGCTTTTGCGATTCTTTGAAACATATGCATCATCTCTGAAGTCAGAGTTGGAGGTCATCGTATTTTTGCTCGCTCGCTACCATCGCTCGTGCCTCTGCCTCTCTCTCGCGCATTGCCTCCCTCCTCTCACGCCTCCGCCTAAGTTGTTGCTGGAGTTTTTCATATTTTCTTTGAACCTCGGCAATTTGCTCAACCGTGTTCGCTTGCAAGCTATCTGGTCTCTTAACCTCGAACTTCACTTGAGCTTGACTTAGGAAGGCATGTATTGCTGGAGCCGGATCCAAAATATTGGGTCGGGTAACACCAGATCCTTGAAATCGAACCCGACTGTACCTTTCAGACCCAAAACTTTAGTGATAATTTGTTATCAATGTTCTCAAGATTAATGTAACTATCACTCAAGCAATCGGTTCATATTCCGGCTTCTTCTCCTTTAGTTTCTCCTAAAAATTAATTAAAGAGTTAGAAACGAAATATATAATAAAAAGAAATGCAACATAACTTAACATTATTTAAAACTACTAATGATGAATTTAATTAAACAATTATAATTAAATATTATAAATATTTAGAATAAATCAAATATTATTAAGTGAATATACCATAATTTCTCCAGCTTCGGATGTCATAGGAGATCCATCTTTCTTCCTATGCGTAATCTCAAAAAGCTGAAGGCATCCAAATTTTTGTCCGGATTTGACTTCCTACAATATAGTAGTAAGAATATTATTTAATAATAGAAAGTTATTAATATTGAAAGAATTAATAAATTCATAATACCTCGGCCTCAACTACAGATGTAAAACTTCTCGACCCTGTCGTGTGCGTGAATTTTTTTTTTTTGCTTGCTGCTTGTTTCAACTCGCTCACGGTCCTACATACTAAAATTATTATTACGTATATAGTAAACACTATATATAAGAGTTTGGAAATACGCAATACCTCACCTTTCTTTGAATTCCAAAATCTAACCGCATCTTCCCATTGATACCTCAAAGATTCTGGCGGAACATTTCGCTTTTTCCTCGAGGCTTATGTCTTTCTTAAAATATTGTTTCTTTAAAGCGCTTTTATTGTCTCCCATCTTTTACCTAATGCCTTCTTGATATAATCATCGGAGACTTCTAAAGCAAATCTCTCCTAAAAAACATAAGTTTAGAATGTAAATATAAATGAAACTTAAACCAAAGTATTATAAATTGCATTCACATTTTGTTACCTTAATATTAGCGAGAGCCTGGTTTTGTTGCTATCGGGCATGTGATGCCATGATTCGTAGTTGATGGGAAACATATTTGCATTTCGTGCTAAAATGCCCAAATAGCTCGCTAAAAGTCGAGTTCAGATCCAACAGTGACCATGAGTATTTCTACTTACTTTAACACGCTCGACGGGATCTAAGTCGATAAATCTCTAAGTAGCGACGTCCTCGAACTCTGCGTCCCACCACTTTCAATTGAAAAATGATATACTATTATTATATTAAAATTGACAAATAATTCAATAATAAAAGTCAACACATGTAAAATGAACATAACATTACTTTGAAATTCTTCAGCTCATCAAGTGTCTCCTAGCACATTCAAGATCCAACAAATGTCTGCTGTTCACTATTTCTTTCTTCCGAATTTGGAGTATTCGGACAATACTTAAATCTCGTACTCTTCTTCTACGCATTTTTCCTGCAATACACATAAAATAATTAAAGTTTTAGTAACAAATTACAACAATAGTAGTACATATAAAATAGTTAAATTATATAACATGACAAAGATTAAAATTATAATATTAGATATAATTAAAAATTGTAAAATCTTACTACATCATTATTCAGTAAATATCTTCATCCACATCATGTCGAACCCATTGATGTTGTGTATTAGTACTAGGATATTTTCATCTAAGTTTTGTTCGAAAAGGTAATGTTTCGATCTTTCGACGATGTCATCTCTACTTTCATTACCCATTTCAAAAAAGTCTCTAGGGGTGTTCTGGAGTACAACATACCAACCCTCATCAGTTGGATCTTTCGAATAAAAAACTTGTTTCACTTGAGAGGAAAATACATATGGCTCGTCCATCAATTGTTTTCCAGTGTGAATCAAGCGAGAGAAATTCAACATTGTAAAACCAAATTGATCTTCTTTAATTCCTCGAGCAGTATTAACATCAACCCAATCACACCGAAATAAGACAACTTTCCATCTGCCATAGTAATCCAACTCAATAATGTCGGTAAGAAGTCCGTAATACTCCACATTACCTCAACCGGACATCGTCCCTAGCACCAAAGATATCTTGTAATTGAAGAATTAACAACAACTCTACAATTTTGAGTTCTCCTCATTCTCTCACGATACTTTGTATGAAATCTGTATCCATTGATGAGGAAGGCACTATATCTTTTTATTATTCTGTTTGGACCTTGGGAAAGCCATTTAACTTCGTCATTGACGTCCTTTCCACTCCAAACCTATTGAATCGAAAGTAAATTGAATAATTAACTAAATTTCGGGATTATATGTAACTTATTAACTTTAGTTACATACCGTTTGACTTAACCATTCATGAAAAGATTCTGTGAATAACTTATTAATCTCTCGATGTTGCAATCTTCGAGAGCGTGCATGAGATCTCAAAATTTGTTTGTACTCACTATGTTAAAAACAAGTGTAATTGGTTAGAAGATAAACAAATCAAAACGACAAATCTGTGAGGAAATTTTAGAACTTACTTGCGTAACGATTCAACTAAATCATGGTGAAAAAGTACATATCGATGTGCTTGTATCCACGATATATCATCTAATTCTGCAATTTCAACTTTGCCGATTGGTTCTCCATAACTTTGGAATAAATAAGTTTCGCCAAGTTATGATCATTGAGCCCAAGATTTCTATTTGGTCTATTCAATCGTGTTTCAACATCTTCTAAATATCTAGAATGAATGTCATGCACTCCTCTCGCCAAGTAGCCTTCAAAGAATTGATCCTTCGGATAACGCTTATTACGACAATAAGATTTCAATTTGCTTAGGAACCTAAACACGATATACAATATTTATCAAAAGTTGTAACTAAATGTATAGACGCGAATAAATAAATACTTGACAAATAAATTAGCACCTTTCTATTGGATACATCCATCGATAAAAAACCGATCCACCAACTATTGCTTCGTGAGGGAGATGGATTACCAAGTGCACCATAATAGTGAAGAAGGAAGGTGGAAAGATCTTCTCCAAATTGCATAAAGTCAAAGCAGCTCGATCCTGTACTTTCTTAAGTTCTTCAACATCCAAAACTTTGCCACAAATAGCTTTCATTATATTGGATAGTTCAATTATACAGGACGTCACATTTTTTGACATGCAGCACCGTAAAGCAACTGGGAGCAAATCTTGCATCAAGATGTAGTAATCATGTGATTTTAATGAATATAATATTCGATCTTTAAGACTCACACATCGAGATATATTTGACGCATACGCATCTGGGACCTTTATATCCTTCAACACCATACAAAACACCTCTTTCTCTTCCTTTGACATTGAAAAAATAGAAGGCGGAAACCGATATTTCCAATTCCAAGAAGACACGCACCTTTGAGGAAACACTTAAAAAATCCCACACTTCATGTTGTTCAGCCACATTGGGTATAGACAACAGATCCTGTAAAGAGGTGGCTTAGTTGAAGAAACAAGTTCAAAAGTAACCATCCTAAAAAAATGAAAGACTAGGACATAAAGTACTTGCAGATATTTGTCAAGATGAATGCACCGCTAATGAATAAAAGCATCCTCTTTGGGGGGCAAATGTAATGAATAATTGGGAATTTCTTTTAGATGTCGATGCAACCGTTCAAAATTTCTGTATCTGCAATTTAAAAAGAGAGAGAGAAGATTAACTATTAAAGAAGAAAAAAATCAAATTCTCAGAGCTTTATTTTTTCCTCTTGAGATCAATACATTGCGGTTTAAACTTTGGCATAGGGGTGAGCATTCGATCGAATCGAATCGAATCGAATAGAAAATTTTCGAGTTAATCGAGTTTTCGAATCTTATTTTATCATCCTAACTTTATTTGAAATTTTCTCGAATCGAGTCGAGTGAGATGTAATTCGAATCGAATCGAATCGAATATATTTGTTCGAGTTAAGTTTAAAAAAAATGACTCTAGCATTATTTATTTTTATGTAATTTTTCAAAAAAATAATTTTCTTTAAAGTTTTTAAACATGAACATACAACAAAAAATTAAAGTAAATAAGTGAATAAATACAAGCAACACAACATTAACCTAAATAAACAACATTAGTCCAAAAAAACAACAAAAAAAATACAACAAGATTATAATAAAAAAACATAAGTAAAAGTCAAAGTAAACAACATAAGTTGAAGTAAACAACAACATTATAATAAAAAAAACATGAGCAAAAGTTTAAAATACAATAGAAACCTACACCACTCAAAAAAAAAAAAGAATACAACAAAAGTTCAATTAACCAACAACAATAACAAACCAAACCAAACTAATAACAATAACACATCAGTTCAAAAACCATTATAGAATAGTTTAAGTTTCTTCATGAGTCCAAATAAAAAACAAAAACAATACAACAACATTGTAATAAAAAAACATAATTAAAAGTCTAAAATACAATAAAACCTACACCAGTCCAAAAAAAGAACACAACAAAAGCTCAATTATCCAACAACAATAACAAACCAAACCAAACTAACATCAGTTCAAAAACCATTATAGAATGGTTTAACTTCTTTCTTGTGCTTCAATCACTGTTGATAATCTTGAAACATCTAGTAAAAGTATTGATTGAGTTAGTTAAATGATAAAAATGTTTGCAAAAATAATTAAATAAACACTTAACTTTATAAACTAATGTTAAGTGTATTACCTTCTTGATCTTCGGTATTTTGAATAAATCTAGCAAATTTAAAAACAAAAGTGTTAGTTAAATTATGGAATGCTTACTAATATAAATAATACAAAAGCTTATTTTATAAATTAAAATTTTTATATTACCGTCTTCCATGATTTGAAGTTCATCAACATAATCTTCAAGATTGATGGCATCACTAGATTTCAAGCCAATCTTGTGTGCAAACTAAAGCCTCGACCATGAGAGGAGTTAGAGAACTTCTAAAACTATCGAGAACACGTCCACCGTGCTAAATGCACTTTCCGAGGCAACTGTTGAGATAGGAATAGCAAAAATATCTCGAGCCATTTGTGCAAAAATAGGAACCTAGGGCTGTTCATTTTCCACCACAATAGTAAATCAAATGAACTTGAATTGTTTACTTCTTCATCTTCACCCAAATATCTATCCAACTCAGATTTGCTTTCTAATCCAACTTGTTTCTTCTTCTTAAGGTATTTTTGTTTGGCCAAGCCCGTTTTCATTTCGATCGATCTATTTCCATTGAACGCAAAGATTAGTCAAAGAACTAGATCTACCTTCAAACAATTCAATTCTCCCAGCATTAGAAGAATACTCATTGAACAAGCAATGCAATTCTTTATCAATCATTTTATAATGTCATTAGCGACATTAGGAAAAGCAAGTTGACCCCAAAGTCCAAAAACTCATTTTACATCATGGATCAAAGATGACCGCCAAGTAAACTAGCATGTTGATCTTGTTTCCTTCACCCCAATACTTATTATATTCTCTCTCATTTTGGAAGTCATAGAAATTATTTCTAGATCTCCACAATCTTGCCACCCATCAAAAAGACAATGCACATCCGTCAATACTTCAAAAAGTGAATGAGAGGTAACATGCAAAGATCCGGACACCTTCAATGTAAGATGATAAAAGGCTCCAATACTTTTATAACTCTTGAACAATTTCCCAATCATCAAATGTAGGAACTCCATCTCCAGAAGAAGATCAAGAAAAAATTATGGTCATCACGTACATATGATTCAAATGCACGCTCATATTTTTCAGCCACCTTTAACATCATATATGTTGAGTTCCATCTAGTAGGCACATCTAAACACAATTGAGCCTTACTATCTATCATTTCTTCTTTTACCCGTTGGTTGAATTTTGTCAACCTTGATGGTGATGCTCTTATATACCTCACAAAGACCTCTAACTCGATCCACGATACGAAGCATCCTTAATACCATATTGCACAATGAGATTAAGAATGTGTGCAACACATCTCATATGAATAAATTTTCCATTTGCAACAGAAGCATTTCGATGATTGAATTTCTTTCTCAAATATTCAATGGCAACACTATTGGCGGATGCATTATCAACCGTAATAGTGAAGACCCTCTCAATCCCCCAATCTCGAAGACATTTTTCAATGGCTTGACCTATGCTTTCACCTCTATGAGCGGATATTGGGCAAAAATTTATAATCCTTTTTTGCAACCTCCACTCATCATCCACCCAATGTGCTGTTAAAACCATATAAGATATCCTCTGCAATGAAGTCCAAGTGTCTGTAGTCAAACAAACTCTACTTATATCTTTTTCAAAATAGTTCTTCATCACACTCTTCATGGAGTTAAATAAATCAAGACAATCCTTCTAATTGTCCAACGAGATGGAAGACTAAACCGTAAGGTGCTATAGAAAGAAAGTATTTGAAGCCCTCTCCTCTACAAATTTAAAAGGTAGTTCATCCACAATTATCATACTGAACTAATGCTTTTCTAATAGCATCTTTATCAAACACCCAAGTTGATAAATCTGTTGTTTCTTGGCTAACCTTCACAAATGCTAATTCTGATTGCTTCGGATTAGAAGTATTACCTCGAGGTCTTTTTAGGCATGTTTTCAAATGGTTATTCAAATTCGTTGTAGAACCCGAAGTTGATTCCATGGTGTAAGTAACATCACATGTATTGCACCTTGCTCTCTTCTCCCCCTCTTTAGTCACAAATTTGGTGAAATGGTTCCAACAAGATGCTCTTGGAGTAATCTTTTTGAACATTTTCATTGGTTGTTGTTTGATCATCTTTACTTGGGAAGAATTTTGTGAACTTTGAGTTGAACCATCTCGCTTTGAATCACTCATCTACAAGTAAATATTTGTTGCAATCACTAACCATGACCAATAATTAATTTAAAATCAAACCTAATAAATCGGTTAAATTAAAAATTAATTAATATAATAGTACAAAAGCATGTTTCTTGGTATTCTTGCAAATAAACAAAACAATCCAAAAGCCATGGCTTATTTAAAGTATTCATAGTCGTGATATCATAGAAATTTTGCTTTGGAAATCATTGCTAGTGGATACTAATGAAAATAGATGTACATTAAGTGCCAATTAACCAAAAAATAGATGTTCATAAAATAAATGTACAGATGGATAAATAAACATTAATGTCTGTAGTTTTTCTTCTTCAATTATTGAAGAAAAATTAGTTAATTCATAAGGATAAAAATCATACAAAATCTAATAATTACAACTTGAACTAGTAATACAAACTTAATTAACTAAGTTTTAAAAAATCTTATAAATTAGTAAACCCTAGGAAATAAATAACATTTAATAACAAATTAAATTTATAACAGTCAGATGGAACAAAGTCTTCAATAATTTAACCATTGAATCAAAACAAAGTCTTCAATAATTCAAAAATGTTTCAAGAGTCAAGACAAACCTTAAAGATGCAAAAACTTGAGCTTAAAATGGAAAAGAACAAAGTACCTCGGTCATTACTCAGAAGGAATAGCAACTCGATTTGGAGGTAAAAATTTTAATTTGAAGGTTGAAATAAACTAAAAGAAGAAGAAGGATTTTAATTTTAAGATTTTTTTTTAGCAAAACAGAGTAAGGTTTCGTCTTTCGTAGAAATGGGGGGTAAGGGTTTCGTTGAAATGGGGGGTAAGGGTTTGAATAACAGTGTTTAATTTTATGGTTTTGTGAAAAACAAAGTCTGGAGAGAATAAGAAAATTAATTGGATTTGGCTGCTGGAGATGGCATGGGGCTTGGGGGTTTGAATTGATTTGGGGGAGGAATTGGGTTTGGGTTTTAGGAAAATAAAGTTTTGGGCAAACGGGCTTGGGGTTGGGGTGAGAAAAAATGGGATAAAATAAAATATTTGGGCTTAGGGGTAATTGGATTTGGTAATTAGTAAAAGTTTAAAATTTAAAAAAATTTAAAAATATAGTTTATATTCGGTTTATTCGAATTATTCGAGTTATTCGAATTCGAGAATTCAACTCGACTCGAATTCGAAATTCGAAAAAAAAATTCGAGTTGATTCGATTAATTCGATTAACTCGATTAACTCGATTCGAATAATTCGAAATTCGAATTTTTTTTCAATTTTTTCGAATCGAATCGAGTTTTGCTCACCCCTACTTTGGCACATAACAGGGACACTGTCCAGCAAAATAGCTTTGGCACATAAAATATCTTAAATATGCAAACATTTCGACGTTTTTCTTTTTTTTCCGAAACCTACTTAAACATACACTAAACACACCTATTGAAAAAATGTAAAGCCTTTGCCAATCAACAAAACTAACAAATAAACATATGATAGGGAGAAAGCACCTACTGATTCAAAATAAACAAACCTTAAACATGCATATCATATGTCCATATTTATTGTTCACTCAACTAAATCTCAATCATTTTTATTAACAGGTATGGATTTGAACCAATAGAAAAAGAGCAACTATGTTTTCAATGGAAATTGAAAGGTAACCATGGGTTTTGGAATTAGATGCTCCACTCAAAGTTGGGGACCAATAGTGATATTCCAACAGAAGGATACCACATGTTTATTCATTGTTGAAGCTAAGAAATTCTAACTGGAACTACTCCACATTTAAATTAGGCACAAACCTCCCTAGCAATTTCTGAATTAGTACGCATGTTCCGAAATAGGAAACACGAGCAACTCAATTCAGTAAAACTAATGTTCCTACTATATTAGTTTATTAGTATAAAATTTTTGGGTAAAACAAATAATTCATAAAATTCACAAACTTCAGAATTTATGTATTTAGAATTATGTATTTATATAAACACAAAAACAATTCATATAAGTTCAATCACGAAGACGACATCTAAACCTGACTAAGTTATAGAACACACACACGGATAATATATATATATATATATATATAACTCCTATTAAGCTTTCCAATAACAAGATTCAAATTTTCAAATTCCAGTTTTCCAGCAGGATCTATTAAAAGAAAATACAACTCCACTTAGTACAAAACTGAATCAAGCAACACAAACCCAGATAAGAAACTTGAATGAACTTAGAATATAACATAGCAAATAACGAAAAGAACCAGTCAAATTGAAATCTGAAGCAGAAAAGAAATATGCTTTTCCGTTGAACCCAAAAATTATCGAGGAGATGAGCAGAGAAGAACTTACAGGTGTAAACGAAAATGGCAAAAGGGATAGTTAGAAACCTAAATCCAACGCCTACAGGACACCTGACACTTCGAATACCGATCATTAATATAGAAGAAACAAACTTTGAAAATCATTAATTGAAGAAATCGATCTTCAATATATCAAGAAAAATGGGTGTAAACATACAGAGCACATAAAATAAAGCATACATTGTTTAACATCAAGATCAGTTGAAAATGCAGCAAAGACAACAAAGAAGCCAAAAGAAGAAAAATTAAGGCATACCAGATCTTCCTTTCAAAGAAAGATTTTGGTGTTTCTTTTCTCCTCAGATCTAAACCTTTGATACTTGCAGAGAGCAATTTTGTGAGAGTGAGAGAAGCTTAAAATTAGATACAGAGGGGAGGAGTGGGAAATGCAGAGTGTGGGAAATTTAGGGTTTAGGGGCAATTTCGATTTAAGGGAGAAAGAAATTTTGATTTGGGGAAATTTAAGGGTTTCGGGTATGAAAAGGATGAAAAGGATGAAACAAAAACGGCGCCGTTTTGCTAAAGATAATCACTTCACTAAATCACACTTGGAACGACGTCGTTTCAATTAAACATTTAGTGGCGTTTTACAAAAGCGTCGCTATTTCTCAGTTTTTGCGGCGTTTTTTACGAAAGCGCCACTAATTCTCTAATGCCTCAACACACAAATCATAAAACGACTTCGTTTTGCCTGATTTGAAATTTTTTTGCGGCGTTTTTTACAAAAACGCCACTAATGCATTTAAATTTTAATAGTTTAATTATTTCTTAAATTCCTTTTAAACTAATTTTGTTTACTTTCAAACAATATATCTAATTTGAAAAAATTAAATTATATTGAATAATTATTATTTAAATATTTAATATTTAAATTTTAGGTAAATAATTTCTAATAATTATTTAAAACATGAAATGAATTCAAATAAAATATATATTCAAAACCATTTATGATAAAATGAGCTTGACAACCTTGAGAAAAATGAAAATTTTAAAACATTGGGTTTTATTAAGAATATTTTTAACTAGGTGTGACCAATACTTATAAAATTAAATTTCATAAAATAAAATTTTAAAAAATTCTTTTAAAAGATCATTATTATCTGCATCTTAAAATTAAAGTAAGACGAGTTTAATTTCGAGAGTCCATTACATGCAAAGAAAGTTATAGCATCTTGTAATACTCAAATTGATACATTATTAAACACATATTATTTTTAGATTTTGAAATTATAAATTCAATTTCAATATTTAATCATGAGGCTATAAATTTTAAAGCGCTCACTTAATTTTATAATTAGAATTTAATTTAAAAATAAAAATACTAATTTTATTTTATTTTATTTTTAAAATTGATTCAAGTTTAAGAATTTCATGTTAACATTTCGTACTCAATAATTTTATGAACCACCTCATCAAATTTCATATAATACTAAATCCATGCGTAATTATCTGGGAATATAAACATATACATCGTAAATACATGTATAAACATGAGATCAAGTATTTAATTAAACCACACTACGAGCACTCCAAAACCTAGATTCAACCAGAACATCATTTAATCAATTAACCCTTAAACCCTAACACTAACCCTTATAACCTTAAACATTAAGACCCTAAACCCTAATTAAATACTTTAAAATAGTACCAAACCCCAAACAACAAACTAATTTAAAACACTATACCCCAAATCCAAGATAACAAACCCGGCCCATACCATTAACTTAATATATATACTATACCATTGAACCGGCCTAAACCATAAACTTAAAATATATTCTACCATTGAACCCTAAACCATAGGCTTTAAACTTTAAATATTAAACCCTAAATCTAAAAATAAATTTAATCAATATTAAGTACTGCTTCCACAATTTATTATAAACATAAGCTTTTACATTAATATCTATATATATACACATCAACATCCATATGATTTTTTTTTGGGGGGGGGGGGGGTTAGGGTTTTGGAGTTTATGGATTAGTGTTTATGTTTTATGTTTTAAAATTTAGGGTTTAGGGTTTAATGTTTAATGTAAGACCCAAATTTTGCCCGGAGCCCAATAAAATCACAGCCCAAATACCAAAACTCAACTAAAACCCAAAATACCCCAAGCCCAAATACAATCTAAAATAAAAAATAAAAAATAATAAAAAAATGAAGAAAAAGAAAAAAACCTAACCTCTTCACCCTATGTGCCGCCCTAAGCGCCGCCCTAGTCTTCTTTGTCTACCACTTGTAAAAAGAAAAGATAGTAAATAATAAAAAAATGTTGTAACAAGGCTATAAAAGCCATCATAAAACTAAATGTAAAAGGGGGGGAGAAAAAAAAACATTATATTTTCACATAGAGATCAAAAATGTAAAGGAAAAAAAAGGCTGATTTTAATTTCTTGTATTCCCTTTGTTCATTTTTTCATTTTTGTTATTTTATTTTATTTTCTTTATTTTATATACATATATATATACATAATTTAATTGAATTACTTATTTGAATTCTCTTGCAAACATGTTTATGTTTTTCCCTTTAAATCTATTTATGTATACCATTTGTTCCCCAATTTTAAATTATACTTTGTTTATTTCAAACAGTTACCTATATTACTATTTTTTTTATATACAATGTTTATATTAAGTTTTATGCCTTATGTATCTTGTTAATTGTTGGTAAGTAAATCTTGTTTCAAATTATTTTGTATAATTATTGATTTATATTATATAGTATGTCATTCGTATATTCTTTTGTATATTCTTACATGGTTGCATTTATATAATTTATTTATGTTACAACTTGCTAATATGTACATTATTCATTTTAAAATTTTATATAGATACACATTACTATTGCTATGCACATAATATATTATATATATATATACATTTTTTTGAATCTTGGTTTTAAATTATTTTGCATAACACTAAATTTAAATTTCCTCTTATAATACTTATTTTGAAGCTCATTTATATGTTAAACTTTATATGCTTTATGTATTATTTATTTTATTTTTATTTATTTTACAATCTATTGTAAATTTTTGCATGTATTATCTGTTTATGTATATATATTTATATATAATTTACCTACTTTTAAATTGTTCATTTCAAGTTTATTTGTTTTAACATTTTATTACCTTTTAAAATATTTTTCTTAAAATAGATCTTTATTTAACCATTAGTTAGAAACGTTAAATAATGTATGTGGTAAGATTATTATCATTGGGCATGTTTCGATTTTCATGTTTACACTTTTCAAAAATTTGTATAATATATTATTGATTGTAGAAGCCCAAATTGCCCGGGCCCGATTATATCAAAACCCAACCAAACCTCTAAACCCACTAAAACCCTTAACCCATGACCCATTTACATCTACCCAAACCCATTAAAAAACCCAAATATTAAACCCAATTCAAAAGCCCATTAAACCCTCCCCCAAAAAAAAAACCTAACCAAAAAAAAAAAGAAAAAACCTAACCCCCCAAAAAAAACCAAGAAACCCTAGCCACCTAACCACTTTCCCACTTGCCCCATTTTTCTACCACCACCACCTACAATTTCTGTTGTCAAAAAAATCAACTCGTATTGTGAGAGGCGAGTTGAGCCTCAGGTCACACGCTGAGGTATTTTCAATTTTCGTTTTTTAATTTCTGCCTTTCAAAAAAATCAACTCATATTGCGAGAGGTAAGTTGAGCCTTGGCTCACGCACTGAGCTATTTTCAATTTCTATCTTTCAGAAAAAATCAACTCATATTGCGAGAGGTGAGTTGAGCTTCAGATCACACACTGAGGTATTTTTTCAATTTATATTTTTCAAAAAAATCAACTCACATTGTGAGATGTGAGTTGAGCCTCGGGTCACATGTCGAGGTATTTTCAAAATCTGTTTTTCAAATTTTGTTTTCAAAAATCAACTCATATTGCGAGAAGTGAGTTGAGCCTTGGCTCACGTACTGAGCTATTTTCAATTCTTGTTTTTTTTTCAAAAAAATTCAACTCATATTGCGAGATGTGAGTTGAGCTTTTTAATTTCTACGAGAGTTGAGTTGAGTCTTTTAATTTCTACAAGAGTTGAGTTGAGTCTTTTAATTTCTGTTTTTCAAAAATCAACTCATATTGCGAGAGGTGAGTTGAACCTCCAGTTACATATCGAGGTATTTTCAAAATCTGCTTTTCAAGTTAAGTTTCAAAAAATCAACTCATATTGCGAGAGGTGAGTTGAGCCTTGGCTCACGCGCTGAGCTATTTTCAATTTCTGTTTTTAGAAAGTCAATTCATATTGCGAAAAATGAGTTGAGCTCAGGATCACATGCCGAGTAGAGAATAAAGATTGAAGGCGATTGAAGACGCCGATTTTGTCTCCTTAAAGTTGCGTGGAGTTGATCGAGGCATCGATCTTACCTTTCCGAGTCGCAGAAGAGAAGACCAAAACCTTATCTCACCAAGCGATAGAAGAGCATATTGAAGTTGTAGATCTTATCTTTCCGAGTTACAAGTGAAGCGGATCGAAGCCACAAATCTCATATCCTTGAAGTTACATTGGAGCAGATTGAAGCTACAAGGCATATCTCCGAATTTGCGTGGATTGAACCAAGTCGCAAGATGCGGATGGACCTGAAAAGGACTAATTAAACAAGAAGAGTTCCAAAGCAAGTCAAGACCTAGCAAGACCGGCAAGTTTGGTCTTCCTTGAAAGTCTTTGCTCTATTATCGTTACACAACAATGAGCAAAGAGGGGCAGCTGTAGAAGTCTAAATTGCCCGGGCCCGATTATATCAAAACCCAACCAAACCTCTAAACCCACTAAAACCCTTAACCCATGACCCATTTACATCTACCCAAACCCATTACAAAACCCAAATATTAAACCCAATTCAAAAGCCCATTAAGCCCTCCCCCCAAAAAAAAAACCTAACAAAAAAAAAAGAAAAAACCTAACCCAAAAAAAAAAAGAAAAAACCTAACCCCCCAAAAAAAACCAAGAAACCCTAGCCACCTAACCACTTTCCCACTTGCCCCATTTTTCCTCCCATTTTTGATATTCATTGTCTACCACCACCACCTACAAAATAGAAAAAGAAATAATAGAAAATCATGTAAAAGATGGCTATAAAAAGCCATTCAAAATCATGTAAGGGGGGGATTTTGAAAAGATTGAAAAAAAAAGAGGAGACAAACACAAAAATCCCTTCAAATTTTGAACACAAAAGAAACATCAATAAAAATGTTACATTTTTTCTTTTTTTCCTCTTCTTTCGAATCTTTTTTCTTTCTTTTTTTGTGTTGTTTTTTTTTTCTTTCTTTATATATACATATATTGTTAAAAAAATTGACGGGCGGCGACCGACGATCGACCGGTGACCGGCCGCCCCTTGGCCGGATTTCCTTTCCCCCCTCCCTTCTCTCTTCTTTCCCCCTTTTTTTTAGGTATTTTATATATATTATGTATATATTTTTTAATGCCATTAGTTATATATTTCTTATGTATATATTCTTAAATACTATTATATATATATATATATATTTTTTAAATACCATATTGTGTATATATTATTATTACAAATTATTACTATTGCTAGTATTATTATAACTATTATTATATTAATGTATATTTTATGTACATATGTATATATATATATACATACATATATATATATATATATATTTGTACATATCATTATTTTATATTATTGTTGTATATTTTTATGTATATATTTTTTATGTACGTTTCCTAATATTTTCTTTTATTGTAGATATTATTATTATTATTATTACATACTTTTATTATATGCATATATATATATGTATTTTTATGTACATATTATTATTTTATATTATTATTACCAAATATATCATTTTTCCTATTTTATTATTAGTACATGATTTGTTTTTATTTTGTAAATATCATTATTATTGTTATTCTAATATTCTAGTATTCCATGTTAAATTTTTTCATTAATGATATCATTTTTCAATCGGGACACCTTTTTAAAAAATCGAAAACTAAAATTCTCATTTTTCAATCGGATCACGATTAAATATTATATTGAACTCGTATTTTTGAAAATCAAGTCAACACATGTTTATGAGATACCAATTTTGGGCGCCATGAGGTGCTAATACCTTCCTCGCAGAATCGACTCCGAACCCCAATTTTTCTCTCGACTTTTGACGAGACCTAAATTCGCCCTCATTTTTGTGCAAGAATAAGTTTTCTTTTTCTAAAAAGGATGGTTTATTAGGTGTCCGGTCACACCTAGAAAAAGATCGGTGGCGACTCCTTTTTAATAAAATCGAAAGTTGGTTTTCAAATGTTTAATAAATTGCCACAATTAGCGACCAAGCGAAACTAAATTTTTTTTACGTCGCTACATTGATATATGTTTTCCATATTTGTTACTTTGTTTTGCATCCCCATGTATTATATTATGATTGAGATTGCCAACCTATTTGCATGAAATCAACCTATTTGCCTGAAATTATTAATTTCATTTTCTTTGCTTCAAATGAATCGAATAAATATGTTGCAAGTTTATTTCCATAATCACTCCCTTTTAAAAAATAAAAAATAAAATTTCAAAGCGAGGGAATATTTCGTGTTTGGTAATTCGAGAAATTATGCCCTAACGTGTTGGGTTTCGATTTTCTGTTTGACCAAATAAATATTCTCTCGAGATTTCATCCATGTTTTTTTTCTAAATTAAAAATAAGGCAATATTTCAAATTTAGGAAATTCAAGAAAATAGTACCCCAACTTACTAGATTTCAATTTTTCTTGTTTAACCTAAATAACTAAATATCCTTTTGAAATTTCAAATGCACGAGTTTTGGAAATTATAAAATGATCTTGTATCGAGGATTTGAAATGTTGTGTCCTATCGCGCCGGGTTGCGCTTTTTCATTTGTTCAAAACGATCGAAGATCTCCTTGGAATTTCACTCACGTTTTCTAAAAACTCTTTAAAATGAAAGAAATGTTCGATGTTTGGCAATTCAGAGAATAGTGCCCTATCGTGTTGGGTTGCAATCTCCCGTTTGTTCAAAATAATCGAATGTCTCTTCGGAATTTCACTCGTATCTTCTAAGGTGAGGCAATGGTCAATGTTTGGAAATTGAGGAATCATGCCCTCTTGTCTTTGGTATTGATTTTCGTTGGACCAAATAGTTGGGCATCCTTTGTTATTTTGAATTATAAATTTTCGAACGTCAAAACAAGAAGATTTTTGGCAAAGGATTCGAGTTATTCAAATGTTATTAAAAAGAACCACATTTCAAAAACATTTTTAATTTTAAACAAAAGGACATTATTTAATCGATTTGGTACCAATTTTGGGCGTAATGAGGGTGCTAATCCTTCCTCATACGTAACCGACTCCCGAGCCTATTTTCTCATATTTTCGTAGACCAAAATCATTGTTTTAGTAAACCAAAATGTTTTATTAAAACAACCCAAATTTCTAGGTGATCCGATCACACCTAAACAAGAAAAGATTGGTGGCGACTCCATTTTCGCTTTCCAAAAAGTCGATCAATCATTTTTACTTCGAAAAAAAATGGTTTCGACATTTAAGATTTAAGGGTTTACAGAAAGCCATACGTCGATTTTAACAGCTTGGTAACTTAAATAAAAATTTGTAAATAGTTTAGTTATCAATTTGTAACTTTTCATAATTAAGTAACAAAAATGAAACTTTCTCATAGCTAAGTGATGAATAATGTAGTTTATTTTTTTTATAAAGTTAGCTTTAAATACGAAAATAATTAAATCGAATTCAAAATAAAAATAAGAAAATAATATGAAAATTAAATCAGATCAAATCAAAATGAGTGTCGGTTACCCTACTAAAAAATGCCTGCTAAACTTTTTGCGGCGTTTAGACCAAAAACGCGGCTATTAATCAGTTTTTAGTGGTGTTTTGGATAAAAACGCCACAATTGATCAGTTTTTAGTGGCGTTTGGGATAAAAACGCCGCTATTGATCAGCTTTTAATGGCGTTTTGCGAAAAACGCCGCTATTGACCAGTTTTTAGTGGCGTTTTTGCCAAAAACGCCGTTATAGTTTAGCTTTTAGTGGCGTTTCGGACAAACGCCGCTAATGTTTATTATTTGCTGCGTTTTTTGTTAAAACGCCACTAAAAGCGCCGCTAAAAGTCTATTTTTCTGTAGTGGTTTTAACGCACTCAAATTTACGTCATTTTACACTGACAATAATATTAATGTCAATTAAAATAAGACTCAATCTACCATGTTGTCCAAATATTAAGTTCTTACCGTGATGCTATATGCTACCTGAAGGTGGCTTTGGGTTGAAAATTTTCTATGATTTTGATTATTACTTGCATTCTTATACATGTATCACTTATTATTTTGTCATCAAGTTTCGATAAGAATTAATTGAATTTTCACAAAAGAAAATTTTCATGTCAAAACATTTATATATAATAAATTTCGCTTTCACATTTTCTATCAATTTAATTTTTTAGTTACATTTAACCATTAATTTTTAAAATCTGTCAATTTGCTCTTTTTTTTAATGAAAATACAAACTAAAACATTAATTTCTTTTAATGAAGTTAGCGTGATAATCCACATACACTTTATATTGGTATGATACTATTTGTCTTTATATGACACACCCATAAATATTTTAACATTTTAGTCAGATTTCTATTAAAAAGAATCAATTCTGCTTTTTCTAAAAGGTTGATTATTAAATTTAACTATTTTTAAAAATTAAAATCAAATTTAACTAAAAAATAAGGACCAAATTGATTAAAATATAATCATTAAAAACTAAATTTATTATTAAATCTATACTAAATCACCAAAGTATTGTTCTAGTTGTTGTTATCACACCACAATTGTTAGAAAGTTCTAAGAGTAACGTCAAAATTAATACAATATTATTTAATGCAAAATCCTATCTAATATTAGTAAAGTCGAATCTGTGTCGAACAATGTAGACCACTTATGAATGCATGTCCTGTCTTATTCGTAATAATGTAAATATACATGCCCCATGTATGAATGTACTGCATGTCTCAGTCCTATTCACAGGGAAAAAGCTGGACATACTTGCAGAGATTGCAGTAAACAAATGTGACTTTACATTGCAAAGTATTGCCTTTCCTTACTGAAAATAGAAAATATCATTCGCACTAAACTTATTCCTACTTTAAATTATTTCTAGTTTTGGTATTTACATTGTCGCCAATACAGTAAGACGTGGGTTCGAGTAAGTTGAAGCACATTAATTATCTTTTTATTTATGGGTTAGAGAGAGGCTATCGGTAGTTTTAGGTATAGTGTAAAAAAACATATATGATTAAAACATATAATAAGATTATTACCATAAGGCTATATGCTACCCAAGGACGAAACTACAAGGGTTGGTAGGGACCCCGGCCTCTCTAAAATGGAAAATTTTTCATTTAGGCTTTTTAAAATTTTTAAAATTTTAAATTAGTAAAGGTAAAATTGTATATTGGCTCCCTAAAAATATAAAATTTTGATTTAATCTTTTAAAATTATAAAATATAGACTATTAAAATAGTAAAATTACATTTTACTATTGTAAAAATTACAATTTAATTTCAGTCCCTAAAAAAATTTTATGATTTCATCCCTAATGCTACCATAGATAAGAAGGCTGCCTTGAGTTGTTTATAAGAATTAATTAAGTTTGAGAATTGGTTGATTAATTTTATTTTTTAATGTATGATTCAGTTGTAATTGGACTTATTGATAGTACAAAAAATAAGAGGCTAATATATATAGATGTATCTGAATTTGACAATTTATACTTAGTTGATATTTAAAAAATTTTACAGACCTAATTAGTGTATCTAAACTTGAAAACCGTAAATCAACTTGGTACTTGTTTTAGGTACTTGACTAACACCGTTAAAATACATTGACGTGGCACTAACGACCAATATTATAGTGACACATGGTAACCTTACATTTTTAAAATGTAGGGTTGTTGCGTATTTTAATGATATTAATCAGGTACCTAAATAAATTACCAAGTTGGTTTACAATTTCTAAATTTAGAAATTTGTTAGGTCCAAAACAAAAGTTGAAGTGCCAAATAGGGATAAGTTGCTAAGGTACCTCCATATTTATTAACCAAAAAATAAGAGATGGACATAGAAGTTTGGTTACACAATTTGAAAACTTCCTATATTTACAAGACCTTATTCAAAGAATAATCCACTTTATATCTACTTATATAAGGCGTAATTTCAATTCAACTCATTTACCAAGTTCCAGTCTCATCACTATAACAAGTATTCTCTTAAATAATCGTATAATCAATGATCTTTTTAGAGTAAACTTCTTCAAAAAATAAATCTTTTCAAATAAAAAAATTCAATGACATTGAAAGTCTTCAAAAATATTCTTTTTGGACTTGATTTTCTTTTTGTTTTGATTTCATTAAAGTGTATTAAAATCCTTAAAGATAAAAGAATTCAATAGTTTTATTATGACAGTAGTTTTAAATTTTTGAATTTTAATCCGATAACGATTAAATTAATTGACTAAAATGGTGTAGCTTTTTCTTTTTACGAATATTATGAGAAGATAGCAAGCAGACAGGGTAATATATTTATCACATAAGATTTTGAAAATAACAGCTAATCATTTAAGCCATAAATTCGAAATGCATGTAGATTAAAGAATGATACAGAAACTAAACCCATAATGTTCACATAGCATAAGGACTAATACCAAATTTGACCATTCTAGAATGCATTTTATTTTGGTCCCCATGTGATATCGAAAACCCATAAAATCTTGATTCATTTATGGTTGAAGATATTTAATTCCAAAATAAATTGCTAAATGACAAATTTCTCTTAAAACTTTAATAAGATTCAACAATTATCGGAGTCCACATGAAGTTGTTCCCCAAGCACGTGTCGTTTTGGTACCCTTCTTTGTTGCTCACTCACCGATGCATTCCCGTGAAATTTACAATTTTGTTGTTTTCCTTGTCGAGTACGATTTCAGAAATGGATAAATAGCTGAATCAATTCAGTTACCGATTGGTTCGTTGAATCAGTTTATTTGATTTTATTAAAATATTGAAAAAGTTTACTTGGTTCAATCGATTTTATCCAGTTTAATTGGTCTATTCTGACAATAATGTTTGAATTAGATTGAATTAGCCGGTCAGATTAAGAATCGGTTTGAGTATCGGTCTGAAGAATACTATCAGATCGATTAAACCATGAACCGATGTGAATCGATTGAATTTTTAATGATTTTTAATCGAATCAATTGAACTGATGAACCGATGGCTAGACTAGTTCAACCACCAGCCTTATTTTAAAAACATTGCATGTCGACTCTCGAGTCAACTGGTTTAATGCCTTTTTCGGACCGATATCCCGACCGGTTCAAACAATCATAAAGATAATTTCATTATATATATTTTTTTTTTATAAAGGAAAATTGCATTTTATATCAGTAACTTAGGGGTAAGTTCAATTCAGTTCAATTCCATTTGGTCAGTTTTTTCTTTTAAATTTTTGGGCTGATGATTTGATTTATTTCGATTTTGTAATTTTTCAAAATATTTTTATTTTATAACCTTTAAACATTATTTAGTAAAATTTTGAAGTATTTTTAATAAATATTTCATTAACTCTCATATGACTTTTTATATAAAATTTAAGTTTATTTCACTATTTTAAATAAAATTATTTATTTTTACACCATACAAATAAAATTAATTATGAATTAAGTAAAATAGAATTCGGTTTAGTTCGAATAATTGCAATTTTTAACTTTTTTTCAAAAATCATCCAAACACTTTGACTCGAATCGATTTTTATTGTTCAATCCTACCCAAAATTATAATCTACATTTTAAATTAATCTCAAATTTTAGAATAACTCAACCGAGTCGTATCATATCAATTGGATTGTTTTGCCGATCTAAAGTTTAATTATACCTTTGGACTTTGTACCCTCTAAATTTTTAGAATTTAATCTCTTTATTTTTAGTTCAGGAAAGTTAATCCATTTACTTGCTTGATTTAAAATTAAATTCTAAATGATAATATTATTAACGTATTTCAATTGAATTTGAATATGTGACATTTTAATATTCAAATATCTTATTTGAAAATTAAAGTCAAATTGAAAACACGTATTTAAATTTAACGAGAATCAATTAACAATGATATCAATTAGACTTTAAATTTTAAATTAAACAAAATCTAAATATCTAAAGATTACAGAAATTGGAAGCATAATTAGACCTCAATCGGACCTAAAAAATTGAAGGTATTTATTTTTTTCATAATCAATTAATTAGACCTCAAATTTTCTCAATCAATTTGTATTTTAAAATCAAATTGACATGTATGCTCTATTTTATATTTTTTTAGAAGTAAAAATAATATTAAATTTATTTCTCACTATGCCATGTTGGGTTTTAGAATCATAAGATCTAGAATATAATATCCTCCTTTTGGGAAGAAAAATCATAGTTGGACATGAATCACATGTTATCTACTATAATTTATTTGTTGGATGAAAAAATAAAAATAAAAATTTGTCGTATACTCAGGAATCATAATGAGGTTATCAGTCATATAATTAAATGTGTTGTAATCAATGTAGAAGCCCAAATTGCCCGGGCCCGATTTCATCAAAATCCAACCAAACCTCTAAACCTACTAAAACCCTTA
The DNA here is from genome assembly GCF_025698485.1 of Gossypium arboreum. Lineage (NCBI taxonomy): Eukaryota > Viridiplantae > Streptophyta > Magnoliopsida > Malvales > Malvaceae > Gossypium > Gossypium arboreum. The sequence goes on along the minus strand of NC_069070.1, from coordinate 121,308,323 downwards.
ACTCATGACCCATTTACTTATTTCTTGGTGTCAAAATCAAAACAAAATAGGATATGTGGTATAAAAACGGGGAATCTATTCTCTTCTTTTTCCAAAAAAATGCTCTTGGAGATTGTGTAATGCTTACTCTTAAACTCTTTGTTTACACCGTAGTAATATTCTTTGTTTCTCTCTTCATCTTCGGATTCCTATCTAATGATCCGGGATGTAATCCTGGACGCGAAGAATAAAAAAGGGAGAGTTCCTTGCTTCATTTTTAGAAATGGTATTAGGATTTGATCTATTCCACTACCAAAAACTGAAACGGAACCCAAACCCATTACAAAACCTAAACATTAAACCCAATTCAAAAACCCATTAAGCCCCCCAAATAAAACCTAACCCCCCAAAAAAAAAAGAAGAAAAATGAAAAACCTAACAAAAAATAAAAAATAAAAAACCTAGCCACCTAACCACTTTTCCACTTGCCCCATTTTTCCTCCCATTGTCTACCACCACCACCTACAAAATAGAAAAAAAAATAGAAAATCATGTAAAAGATGACTATAAAAAGCCATTCAAAAATCATGTAAAAGGAAGAGGAATTTTGATTAATACAAAGAATTTATCTTCAAAAATACCTAAAGGTGATTTTATCTTCTTTATTATTTTACTCTTATTTTTATTTTTATTTTTTTCTTTTTTCGAATCTATTAATCTATATATATACATCATAATAAAAAATATAATAAATATATATATACAAAACAAATATAAAAATTACATTTTTCGCCACCGCGTAAGGCGGTGGCCGCGCCACGACGATTGACGATGACGACGGTCGGCCATTGACTGCCCTTAGCCGGATTCCCTCCCCCTTCTCTCTTCCCTCTCTTCTTTTTTCATTTATTTTTCAGATTTATCTTAGATTTCATATTATTTTGCTATTTAATTTAGCTTTAAATATTAACCATGTTATATATGTAATATTGTTATCACTATTATTTTTATATATTGTTATTATTATATTATATTTAGCTATATATATATATTTTCTTTATGTTCCGTTTCTTACTATTGTATGCATATATATCTATTATTATATTTATTATTAATATTGTTAGCATTAGTACTTTTACTTAATGTGTATGTAGATATACATGTACATATTAATAGTTTTTATCATATGTGTATATTGTATATATTATATTTATATTATATATATATTCTTAATGTTATTAGTTGTATACTTCTTGTATATTTCCATGTATATATTTTATATTGTCTCATGTACATACTCAAATACTATTATATATATACGTATTTTTAATACCATATCATGTATATATTATTATATTTATTTTATCCTATTATATTTATTATTAATATTAGTACACTTATTTTATTATAGGAGTATATATATTCTTTTCTTTATATAGTATTATTTTCATATATCGTTATATTTATTATTATATTTATCATTTTCTCTAATGTTACTTAATATTTTGTTTTAAATTATTATGTATTATTTGGTATATATGCGTCTTTTATTATTACTCTTATTATCATTATTAGTACATGTCCATTATATATGTAGATATTTTAATACATATAAGTACATATTCATGTAGTGTCTTTAGCATATATATATATAAAATGTATTTTTCTGTTATTAATATTTCTAATATATGTTGTATATTTTCATTTTGGTATGTCATGTATATATATATATGTATATGTATGTTTTATGTATATATTGTTATTTTCTATTGTCATTATGAATATATTATTTTTCTTATTATATTGGTAGTACATCATTTCTATTTTTTGTAAATATTAATATTGTTGTTTTAATATTCTCGCTTTTAACATTTCATTATTAATTGCATCGTTGTTTTGTATTATTTACTTAATTCTTATTTTAAATAATGTTTTACTCATAATTTTTAATTTCAATAAATAAGGCAACATGCCGATTTAATATTAAGTCATTGATTTCATCGCTATGTTGGGTGAATATCAATCGACTCGTGTTAAAACGGTACGTCCTTCTCAAAAGAAAACGAAACTTGAAATTTCTCGTGTTTTGATCGGATCACGATTCAATGTTACTTTGAACTTGCAATTTTGAAAATTAAGACAATACTTGTTTAATAAGATACCAATTTTGGGCGTCGCGAGGGTGCTAATACCTTCCTCGCAGAATCACTCGAACCCAACTTTACTTTGGCTTTTGACGAGACCTAAATTCGCCTTCATTTTTGCGCAAGAATAAGTTTTCTTTTCTAAAAAAGGATGATTTATTAGGTGTCCGGTCACACTTGGAAAAAAGATCGGTGGCGACTCCCTTTGTTAATAAAATCGAAAGTTGGTTTTCAAATGTTTAATAAATCACCACAATTAGCGACCGTTAAACTAAATTTTTTTTTACGTCACGGTGGCGACTCATTGGGACGCTTTTTGAGAGTCGAGTCGAATTAAACTCGCGTTGTCAAAATTTTCAAAGTTCCTTGTTCAAATTAACATTTAGTCGTGATCCTCAAATTTTTGTTTTCAAGAAAATCGTGCATTTGCATCGTGTTGTATATATTCTAACTTGTTTTATCCGGTTGTTTTTCAACTTTAAATTTTTGTGATTTTAGTTTTGGTTTAGTTTTTAAATAAAACGTAAAGGTTTGCAAGTTTCTCCCCCACACCGCAGGCACGTGCATTTTGTTGCATAACATGAGCTCTATACCGGCTCCGTCCTGTTTAAGTGAAAGTAAACGCTACGCCTTCGTGAGTTAACTCGCCCTCCTCACAAAGCTAGTGAATACTTTCGGTTACATATGACTTATGCTTTCGTGAGTTAACTTGTCCTCCGCATAGGCATAAGTAAATGTAATCCTCGAATTGAACTCGTGAGCTGTGATGGGCTATGACCGAGGCTTCGTCTTGATCTTAGCAGATGATAATACGAGCAATTCGAAAATTGTCTAGAACCGAGATCGCATATAATGAATCATACGAGCTATCCAATTAGAGTCATGCCGAACCTCTCGTCCGCTTATAGTCACCAAAATAAGTACACGGGGAAAATGCCTTTTGCCTTTTATTTACACTGTTTATGCAAAAGAATTGGATTGGGTAGTTTAATTTGTTTTTCAAATTATATTTGTTGTGTTTACTAACCAAGTTTTTTTTTTTTTTATTTTCATCATGCATCATAGGCATCATATTAGGAAGGTGTTGATTAAAGGTTGGTTGCCAAAAAACGGGTTTCTGATGGAGGAGTCAATTACACAAATAACCGAGAAGAATGCCGTGGTTCAGGACTGGTCTCTAAAAACTCAGAGAGAAAAGGGGGATAGTCTAGTGGAAGGGTGTGTTGCCAATTTTCCCGAACATATAACTGTAAATGTTCGCCAAAATAACCTTGAGGATTTGGTTCGAATTTGGAATCAATGGGATTCAGACACTAGGGACATTTTCACTGAGAGGTATGGAGATATAGCTCACCTGATCACCATCCGTGTAGACGAACAGTTGATTCAAGCCATGGTTCGATTCTGGGACCCAGCTTATCAATGTTTCACCTTCAATCAAGAAGACATGACTCCAACCATAGAAGAGTATGCTGCTTTACTCCGCATCGACAATGTACAATCCGGCAAAATATATGTGAAGGAGCCTAAGCCGATGACCTTCAAGAAAAGTTAGTGAGACCCATGACATGGTGATGCATGGGCTGAAAAAGCAGATAAAGAAGAAGAATGAAACCATTTGCATTCCATGGTCCTCCTTACGAGATTTGGTTCTGAACCATCCCGACATGCTGAAAAGGGTAAATCTATTCGCTTTGGCCATTTATGGTTTGGTCATTTTCCCAAAAGTTCTCGGACATCTCGAAGTTGCAGTAGTTGATTTCTTCGAAAGGTTAAAACAAGGAGTCAACCCTGTCCCGACTATCCTAGCCGAGACCTTCAGATCCCTGAGTACTTGCCGAAGGGTTGGAAAGGGACGATTTAGTGGATGTGCTCAGTTGCTCAATGTTTGGATTTTGAGTCATTTTTGGAAAGTAGAGCGCACTCCGTTCTATATGTTTTCAAAAACATTTGCCCCGCTAGAAGCTTATCTCAAGAAAGAATGGCCGAAGGAAGTCACCGAGCAACATTGGGTATCAGTCTTTTAGAATCTTCGCGCCAAGGATATAACATGGAGAGCACCCTGGATCCGTCCTTCAGTTCTGCTATACAAATGTGGAAGCCAAGATTGGGTACCTTTACTCGGGTTATGGGGAGGAGTTGGATATGCTCCGCTATTGGTTCAAAGGCAATTTTCTTCGCGACAATTCCTACCCGCAACTAGAGGATTAGTACAGTTCGAGTTCGCTTTCACGGGTGAAGGATATATGAAGAGAGTCCGAGACATTGCAAAGTCTTGGAAGGAAATTCATTTCATGGAATTAGCCTTGTATGCTGATACCCTTACCCAAGATTACGACATATGGAGGAAGCAACGGGTAAATAGTCAGCAAATCTCGTCAACAAACTACACTATCCAGAATCCTTTCTCGGAGGAAACGCCGTCTGAGCTAGAGATGGCAAGACAAGAATTCGAACGAGAAAAGGCCAAGATGTCTCGGGACCTTAGTGCCCTTCAAGAAGAAAATCAATCAAGATTGAAGTTCAAAGTTGAAAGGTCCAGAATCGAAAAAGTACAAAGAGAAGCCGAGATCGTGAGAAACGACTTAAGGGACCTTCATTTGGAAAACAAGAAATTAAGAAGCACCGAAAAGAATAGTGGGTTGGGCAAGTCGGCAGAGTGGAAGGAAGAAATTAGCAATATCAAAGGAGGAATGGAATTTTGGAAGGGAAAAGCAAAGAAAGAGGAGGAAAAGGCTGCGCGCACTGTGATAGAATTAAGAAGGAAGAATGCCGAGTATGAAATGATGACTGCAGAATTTATGAATAGTCAATCTGAACATCAAGAATTAAAAGGAAAACACGAGATCTAGAAAACATGCCGCAATCTCGTCAACAACAATTAGATAACCTCCGGAGGCTCTAGAAGAAAAGAGTGACCAAGACGAGAGAAATTCACGCGTATGAAGGAACTCTCAAAGAAAAAGAAATGCAACTCGAGTTCTTGATCAATGAAATTGCAAAGCGGCTATGCAAGTTGTTCAATTATCGATGAAGTCAAGTTCTCGGTTCCAATTCCTCCGAGCCAAAGATCGAGCATATCAGAATTTTTAGAGCAAGTGAAGAAACAAGGCAATGCGGCTAGAAAATTTGTGTAACCGTTGGAGAAATGAAAACTTTATGTAATGGACTATGTTGATAAATGAAATGCCTAAATATGGGGCTATCTTGAAATCAACACCAATTTTTTGCATTCTTTGCATAACTAACATTTTGACATTCATGCATTCATTCATGCATTCATTCATACATTGCATATCCCATACTCGGTCGCTGAAGACAAAATATATAATTCGCAGCTTGTAATACCACAAGATCGAACCACGCCATCCAGATAAAACGCTACCGACAAGCTAGAGTGATGGAGGTGAATTCAATGAGAAAATTGAAAGGTTGGAAAGGGCTCAAAAGAAATTACAAGAGCAACTGGCCAAATCGCAACGAGAAACGAGAGACCTAATGGTGAGATCTCGAGAGGAATCACTCGAGCAAAGAGATCAAATGGCCAAGATGATGGAGATGATGTCAGCTTTAGTCAAAGAAAAGGGACCCATGCAGAGCCCTGACATTGAGGAATCTCGATCAAGAGTTAATCACAATCAAGACCCGCTCTATCCCCTCGGATTCACTCCACCACACATCCGCAGCAAAGACAAAAAGGGTACACCCAAGAAAAACCCACAGACCAGAGCAACAACGGTGCCACATACTCATTTAGGGCAAGGAATATTCATATCAAATTTGGGCTAATCCCGCCAATCCAATTGTTCCAGATTTGGACGATCCAATGAAATAGCCAAAGTTGAGAATGGACGATCATGGGGTTCAAGAGAAGTATAGGAGCTTAGAGGAAAGACTCAAAGCAATAGAGGGTCTGAAGCCTCTCTCGCACTAAGTGCCAAAGAGCTCGCTTTGGTGCCCGATCTAGTTCGCCTCCAAGTTCAAGGTGCCCGATTTAAAAATACGATGGCACGAGATGTCCAAAGGCGATCTGGTCATGTTTTGCCGAAAAATGACCGGTTATGTGAACGAGGATAAATTACTCATACATTGCTTTCAAGATAGTCTAACAGGTCACTCTTGGTGGTACAATCAACTTAGTAGAGAAAAGATTCGATCTGGAAGGACTTGGCGTCGAGATTTTATGAGCAAAGACAAGCATGTATCGGACATAGTGCCGCACGTATGACCTTGCAAATGATGGAGAAGAAACCAGCAGAATCCTTTAGACATCACAAGAAGATGGAGAGATATCTCGGCTCAAGTGGAGCCTCCACTGACTAAGACTGAGATAACAGTCCTTTTCATCAATACTTTGAAAGCACCATTCTATGACAAGCTGGTGGGAAGTGCTACGAAGGATTTTTCGGATATCGTAATATCTGGTGAACTCATAGAGAATGCCGTCAAGAGCGGTAGAATGGAAGGATCAGAAGGCTCAAGAAAAGTAGTACTCGTAAGGAAGAAAGAGCCGGAAGCCCACATGGTGGGAACTGGGAGTCGTTACATTCCCAATTCGTATCCTAACCAACCCCGACCTCGAAATTATCCACCCCCGAATTTCTATTATCCCCTCAAACCCCTTACTACCAAGCACCACATCCGTCCTACTCAGATACGCCATTTAACAACCAAAGACCCATCACCACTTTCCCACAAAACACGGTACCGCCCAAAGCCAACCCGTAAACGAACCAAAACCAAGAAGGCATAATCCCGAGAGACCGCAATTTACCCCCATCCTCGTGTCGTATGGGGAATTGTACCCAAAACTTTGGAGAAACAATTGATATCTCCCATTACATGGCCCCCTTAAACCTCCATACCCAAATGGTACGATCCAAACGCTAGTTGTGCATACCATGCGGGGAACCAGGGGCATTCTACTGAGAACTATCTTGCTTTCAAAAGGAGAGTTCAAGGGCTCATCGATGCGGGCATTTTGTGATTTGATGGTACTGGCAGTACGACTGGGAATCCATTCCCAAATCACACCGAAGGGAATGTGAGCGCAGTAGGAGAGGAGGATAAACGACAAAGTAGAAGATGGGTTTCTGAAGTAAGAACACCTCTGCAGAGAATCTGGGAGGTACTAAGTGAGAAGGGGTTGCTTTGTCGTTTTAACGGAGTATCCAAAGGAAAAGATACAAAAGGTCACAGCTTTTGCGAGCTCTATGGTATTGGGGAGCATAACATTCAGTCCTGTGAGGAATTCAGAAGTGTACTGCAAAGTATGATGGACAATAAGGAGATTGGGATTTTTTGTAAAGCCAAAGAGGCTGATAGTGGAGAAATATGTGCCTCTCACAATCAATCATCAGGTTTCCCATATAGCACCGACCGAATAGTTAATAATCTATTATGATTCAAGAAGGAGAGGTGAAACCAAAATGATAATTGAAGTACCATCTCCTTTCCTTATAAGGACAATAAAACAAGATCTGGTGGAAGTACGATGTCAACATCGTTACACAAGGTGAAAAGCTTGAAGCCACTGGCGAAGACATTGGGGAAGTAGGTCATTTTACCCGCAGTGAGTGGACGGTGCTATTCTAAAGAAGTTGAACCGATAAAGAAAAGTAGCGACTTGAAGCAAAAAGGGAAAGCAGTGATGCACAAAGTCGAAGTCAAGCAAGAAATTCCACCCGTGTAAGAAACTAAAAAGCCTGTGAATGAGGAAGAAGCTCAAGAATTCTTGAAATTTATTAAGCACAGCGAGTATAGTGTGGTGGAACAATTGAGCAAGCAGCAAGCGCGAATCTCAGTTCTATCTCTACTGTTAAATTCAGAGCCACACCGGAATGCTTTATTGAAGGTGTTAAATCAATCTTATGTGGCCAACAACATATCTGTCGAAAAGCTTGATAGGTGGGTAAACAATCTGAATGCGGACAATTTCATCTCTTTTAATGACGATGAGATACCGCCAAATGGTAGAGGCTTGGTGAAAGCGCTGCATCTCACGACTAGTTGCAAGGGGTACATAATACCAAACGTACTCATCGATAATGGGTCAGCGTTAAACGTCATGCCATTGGCCACGCTTTCCAGAATACCGATGGATTTGTCCTACTTAAGGCCCTGTCATTCCACAGTAAGGGCATTCGACGGGACGAGGCGCGAAGTCATGGGAAAGATCGAAATCCCTTTGGAAGTGGGCCCTTACATTTATGATGTCGAGTTCCAAGTCATGGACATTACACCCTCTTATAACTGCCTTTTGGGAAGGCCCTGGATCCATTCTGCTGGAGCAGTTCCATCCTCTCTCCATCAAAAAGTAAAGTTCATCATGGATGGCTGTTTGGTCACAGTCGAGGGTGAAGAAGACATTGTTGCATCTATCTCTGCTGATGCGCCATACCTGGAAGTAAGCAAGGACGCAGTGGAATGTTCCTTTCGATCTCTTGAATTCGTCAATGCCACTTTCGTCGCTGAGGGAAACAGAATTCCGATGCCAAAACTATCAAGAAATACCAGAATGGGAGTCAAGTTGACCGTAGGAAAGGGAGCTCATGAGAAGAGGTTTAGGAGATATCTCGCAAAGAATAGTTAGGGCTTTAAAGCCAGTGCACCACAAGGCCCGATATGGTTTGGGGTTCCAGCCTGACATACGTCAAAGAAGAAGACAGTGGAAGAAGGATTAAGAAAGAAGAATTGCAAGAACTTTGGGCCGAGAGCCAGAATGGGAACCAATAGAGTACCCTCCTTTGTCAAAAACATTTACATCTGTGGGAATGATGTACCCTGGACAAGATGATCCACGAAACATGCTGGGGTTAATTGAAAGGGGTTTTCAGAATGCCAGTATAAATGTCATTAACAAAGGAGCTGGTGTAAGTAAAGATGTCTCGAGGATACGCCCTTGCCTTCCTGGTTTCGTGTTGAACAATTAGACAGCCGAAGAGCTTCTTGTAGTTTATAAGTCTTCAGAGTAGTGCTAAACATTAACCTTCTATTGTGTCCTTAGATATAATAGAATTCTTTTGTAAGAACTTGCATTCGCTCTTTATCATGAATATCAATGGAGATGCATTTTGTCACGATTTTTCGCATTATCACTAATCATTTTCTCATTTCATAGCCTATCCTTACATTTGCCTCATTGCCACGACATAATATTTTGTTTGTTGTTTCCAATACTTGGATGTCCTCTATAGCTTCCTTTTCCATTCAACTTTCAGTGCTCGGATATTGACGACATGAATAAGCCTGCTTCTTAATCTGAAATTGATTTTGAGAAGGCTGTTTGCTTAAGAGAATTTGAAGTCGAAGAAAATGCTGAAGATTATGTCTCGTCTCCTGAATTGTTAAGAATGGTGGAACAAGAGGATAAACAGATTTTGCCTCATGAAGAATCTGTGGAAACAATAAATTTGGGCACTGAAGAGAGGAAACAAGAAGTGAAGATTGGGACTTCTATTTCAAAGAGTACCAGGCATAGTTTGATCACTTTACTCCGTGAGTACAAAGACGTTTTCGCATGGTCATACCAGGACATGCCAGGGCTAGATGAAGATTTAGTGGTCCATAAGCTCCCATTAAAGCCAGAATGCAAGCCTATCCAGCAAAAATTAAGACGGATGAGACCCGAAATGCTGTTGAAAATAAAAGAGGAAGTCAAGAAGCAATTTGATGCTGGCTTCCTACAAGCCTCCAAATATCCAGAATGGGTGGCTAACATAGTCCCGGTACCAAAGAAAGATGGCAAAATACGAATGTGCGTGGATTACCGTGACCTGAATCGAGCAAGCCCAAAAGATAATTTTCCCTTGCCGCATATTGATACGTTGGTGGACAACACAAAGAAAACATTCATTATTTTCTTTCATGGATGGATTCTCGGGGTATAATCAGATCAAGATGGCCCCTGAGGATATGGAGAAAACTACCTTCATAACAATGTGGGGAACGTTCTGCTACAAGGTGATGCCATTCGGGTTAAAGAATGCTGGAGCAACATATCAGAGGGCTATGGTGACGTTATTCCATGACATGATGCATAAAGAAATAGAGGTCTACGTCAATGATATGATTGCTAAATCCCGAGGGGAAGAAGAGCATGTAGTGAATCTCAAGAAGTTGTTCGACAGGCTGAGAAAGTTCCAGTTAAAGCTCAATCCAGCCAAATGTACGTTTGGGGCTACCTCGGGGAAGTTGCTAGGCTTCATTGTCAGCGAAAAAGGTATCGAGGTTGATCTAGTCAAAATAAAAGCCATTCAAGAGTTGCCATCTCCGCACACGCAAAAGGAAGTTAGAGGATTTTTAGGGAGATTAAATTACATCGCTCGATTTATCGCTCAGCTTACCAACCAATGCGACCCAATCTTTCGACTTCTTCGAAAACATAACCCTGGAGAATGGAATGAGGAATTCCAGTTGGCCTTTGATAAAATAAAGCAATATTTGTCTAGTCCTCCAGTGCTAGTACCACCAACTCCGGGAAGACCATTGATATTGTATTTAACTGTGTTTAAAAATTCAATGGGTTGCGTCTTCGGGCAACACGACGAGTCGGAAAGAAAGAAAAGGCGATCTACTACCTCAAGAAAAGTTCATCGAATATGAAGTAAAGTATTTGTCCATTGAAAAATACTGTTACGCCTAGTTTGGGTAGCTCGGAGACTCGGACAATATATGTTGTATCATACGACATGGCTAATTTCAAAGCTAGACCCAATAAAATACATGATGGAATCACGGCACTCTCGGGAAGAATGGCACAATGGCGATCCTCCTATCGAATATGACATTGCCTATGTAAGTCGAAGTCAATAAAAGGAGCGCAATAGCCGATTTCTTAGCGACTTCGAACGACGGAGGATATGAGCCCTTGAAATTTGATTTCCCAGACGAAGACTTAATGTGCATCACGAAATAGAATCGAAGTCATCAAAAGAGAAGTCATGGAAGATGTGCTTTGATGGTGCGCCAAATGCTTTAGGGCATGGAATTGGAGCAATCTGGTATCACCAAATGGGAATCATTATCCGCTCACCGCAAGACTAAATTTCTTACGTACCAATAACATAGCAGAATATGAGGCTCAGATCATGGGACTTCGTGCATCCATTGAACGAAACATCGAAATGTTAGAGGTGTACAGGACTCAAATTTCTAGTGGTTTACCAAACCGTGGAGAGTGGGAAGTGAGGGACCCAAAATTGATTAAGTACATGTGATTTAGTAGTGAATTGATCAAAGAATTCAAAGAAATAACTTTTCATTACTTCCATGAGAAGAAAACCAATTGGTCGATGCCTCGCCACTTTGGCTTCAATGTTCAAAGCAAGTAAAGAAGCGAAATAATGCCCTCAAAATGACCATATACGAGGTCCCCGCATTAATCGTTGTATTATTGAGGAAGAGGCGATTTGACGGCCATGGTTCCATGATATCTTAGAATATATCAAGAATCAAAGCTATTCAACAAGCGAATGAGAACGACAAAAGAACAATCGTAAGAATGGCGGCGGATTTGTTCTTGATGGGAATATCTCTGATAAAAGAGGAAAGGATCAAGTACTTTTGAGATGCGTGGATGATGTTGAAGCCAGAAAGATACTTGAAGATGTCCATGAAGGAATCTGTGGGACACATACCAATGGTTTCAGTATGGCCAGAAAGATTATGAGACTCGGTTACTACTGGTTGACGATGGAAAGCGACTGCATTAGTTTTTCCAGAAAATGCCACAAATGTCAAATCTACGGCGATAAAATTCATGTAGCCCCTTTGCCCCTTCACGTCATGACTTCTCCGTGGCCTTTTTCTATGTGGGGCATGGATGTCATAGGCCTATTTTCCGAAAGCTTCTAATGGACATCGATTCATTTTGTGGTCATTGATTACTTCACAAAATGGATAGAAGCCGCTTCGCTTGCCAATGTGACCAAGACCGCAATTTGCGTGTTTTTGAAGAAGGAAATCATTTGTCGATATGGTTTGCTGAAAGAATCATTTCAGATAACGCCATGAATCAATAACAATATGATGAAGGAAGTATGCGAGCAATTCCAAATAAAGCATCATAACTCCTCGCCTATCGCCTAAAGATGAACGGGCATTGAAGCGACCAATAAAATATTAAGAGGATCATTGAGAAAATGACTGAGACGTTTAAAGATTGGCACGAGAAGCTTCCATTTGCTTTGTTTGCATATCGCACATCTGTACGAACATCTACGGGAGCAACTCCTTTCTCTCTGGTTTATGGAATGGAAGCTGTGCTACCTATCGAGGTTGAGATCCCTTCTCTACGAGTCTTAATGGAATCAAAGTTAGAAGAAGCAGAATGGGTACAAGCTCGATATGATCAGCTGAACCTCATTGAAGAAAAGCGTCTCAGGGCAATTTGTCACGGGCAGATGTACCAAAAAAGAATGATAGCAGCCCATGACAAGAAGGTACGACCAAGAGAATTCCATGAAGGAGAACTCGTGCTGAGAAAATTCTCCCAATACAAAAAGATCTGCGAGGAAATGGGCACCAAATCGGGAAGGACCGTGACGTCAGAAAGAAGACATTCTCGGAGGAGCTTTGATCCTTACCGAGATGGATGGGAAAGAGTTGTCGAATCCAAGTGAACTCGAGATGTTGTGAAGAAATATTATGCTTAAGATGAAAACCCAAAAGGGCATCTTAAAAAAAAAAAGATCGAGGTGAAAACCCGAAAATGGCGCCTTGATTATTACAAAAGATTAGGATGAAAACCCGAGAGGGCGTCCTAATGAAACAAACCTGGCGGTCGAACGATAGGTCAAGCAGTGAGGCTACAGTATTTGAAGCATTTCTGAAAGCTTGAAATCTTCTACGCAAGAAGCCGCGCTTAAAAAGATTTTTGATTGAGGAACGAGGAAGAGTTCATGTGTTGAATATCTAGAGCATTTGTATCCGTTGAATACGATCCTTTCTTTCTTTTTGACATTTTTTACTCTCATTGTTTAACTTGCTTTGTTTGCCACATTTGAAATAGATGAATATGAAATATCATTTTTGTCCCTATCTGACCTTTTTCATGCATCTCATTATTTACATGATAAATGGTGAAATGACATACTTCAAACAAAAGAAATGTTAAGCATTACCTGGATGAAAATTTGATAAGCACAAGAGTCTCAAAGTAAGAACAAAGTTCAATCAAGCGTAAGAATGATATCCGAGAAACGCCGATTACTCGTGAAGCTTGAAGATGTATAAGGCCTGAAGAGAAAGTCGAGAATCAAAGCAATGGACACAGATCCTCAACAATCATGGCTAAATGGACATACGACAAACATGCTTAAGGAGCACTACATAATCATGTAGGCATAAAAGCATTTAAGACAAACATGTGCATATCATGATAACATCATATATGACATATACAGGTACTCCAACCGAGCAAGAAATCTTGAATGAGAGTCGCACTGAATCAAAGGAAAAGACACGAATTCTACCAAAGGATGGTTTTGGTATTTTGATGTTTTTAATTCATACTTTTCAAGGAAACTCAACTCATATTGAGAGATGAGTTGAGCCTCAAGACACGTTGAGGTATTTTTAATTGTTGTTTTCAAAATCAACTCATATTATGCAGAAGTGAGTTGAGCCTCGGGCACGCCTGAGGTATTTTTAGTTTTAAATTGACTCATATTGCGAGAGGTGAGTTAAGCCTTTTTATTTTTGGTTTTCAAAATCAACTCATATTGCTAGAGGTGAGTCGAACCTCAGGTCACGCTGAGGTATTTTCAATTTTTGTGTTTTAATTTCAACTCATATTGAGAGGTGAGTTGAGCCTCGTGACACGCCGAGGTAATTTCAATTCTGTTGTCAAAAAATCAACTCAGATTGCAAGCGGCGAGTTGAGCCTCAGTCACACGCCGAGGTATTTTCAATTTTGAAAAATCAACTCATATTGTGAGAGGTGAGTTGAGCCTCAGGACACGCTGAGGTAATTTCAATTTCTGTTGTCAAAAAAATCAACTCGTATTGCAAGCGGCGAGTTGAGCCTCAGGTCACACGCCGAGGTATTTTCAATTTTTGAAAAATCAACTCATATTGCGAGAGGTGAGTTGAGCCTCGGGACACGCTGAGGTAATTTCAATTTCTGTTTTCAAAATTCAACTCATATTGCGAGAAATGAGTTGAGCCTCAAGACACGTTGAGGTATTTTCAATTTCTGTTTTCAAAAAAAAAATCAACTCATATTGTGAGAGGTGAGTTGAGCTTCAGATCACACACTGTGGTATTTTTTTTTTCAATTTATATTGCGAAAGGTGAGTTGAGCTTGTAATTTCTGCGAGAGGTGAGTTGAGCCTCGAGTCACATGTCGAGGTATTTTCAAAATCTGCTTTTCAAGATAAGTTTCAAAAATCAACTCATATTGCGAGAGGATCACATGCCGAGAAGAGAATAAAGATTGAAGCTGATTGAAGACGCCGATTCTGCCTCCTTAGAGTTGCAAGTGGAGTTGATTGAGGCATCGATCTTGCCTTTTCAAGTCGCAGAAGAAAAGACCACAAACCTTATCTCACCAAGCGATAGAAAAGAAGATTGAAGTTGTAGATCTCACCTTTCGGGTTACGTGAAGTAGACCAAGCCATAAATTTCATATCCTTGAAGTTACATTGGAATAGATTGAAGCTACAAGGCGTATATCATAAGATGCGATGGAGTGAACCAAAGCTACAAGATGCGTGGACTGAAAAGGACTAACTAAACAAGAAGAGTTCTAAAGCAAGTCAAGACCTAGCAAGACCGGCAAATTTGGTCTTCCTTGAAAGTCTTTGCTCTATTCTCATTGTAACGACAATGAGCAAAGAGGGCGTTGTAGAAGCCCAAATTGCCCGGGCCCGATTTCATCAAAACCCAACCAAACCTCTAAACCTACTAAAACCCTTAACTCATGACCCATTTACATCTACCCAAACCCATTACAAAACCTAAACATTAAACCCAATTCAAAAACCCATTAAGCCCCCAAATAAAACCTAACCCCCCAAAAAAAAGAAGAAAAAATGAAAACCTAACAAAAAATAAAAAATAAAAAAACCTAGCCACCTAACCACTTTTCCACTTGCTCCATTTTTCCTCCCATTGTCTACCACCACCACCTACAAAATAGAAAAAAAAAATAGAAAATCATGTAAAAGATGACTATAAAAAGCCATTCAAAAATCATGTAAAAGGAAGAGGGAATTTTGATTAATACAAAGAATTTATCTTCAAAAAATACCTAAAGGTGATTTTATCTTCTTTATTATTTTACTCTTATTTTTATTTTTATTTTTTTCTTTTTCGAATCGATTAATCTATATATATACATCATAATAAAAAATATAATAAATATATATATACAAAACAAATATAAAATTACATTTTTCGCCCAGCATGCGTGGTATGGCTTTGCCATTTGACGGTGCCGATTTGTCGACCATTGACTGCCCTTAGCCGGATTCCCTTCCCCCTTCTCTCTTCCTCTCTCTTCTTTTTTCATTTATTTTTCGTATTTATCTTAGATTTCATATTATTTTGCTATTTAATTTAGCTTTAAATATTAACCATGTTATATATGTAATATTGTTATCACTATTATTTTTATATATTGTTATTATTATATTATATTTAGCTATATATATATATTTTCTTTATGTTCCGTTTCTTACTATTGTATGCATATATATCTATTATTATATTTATTATTAATATTGTTAGCATTAGTACTTTTACTTAATGTGTATGTAGATATACATGTACATATTAATAGTTTTTATCATATGTGTATATTGTATATATTATATTTATATTATATATATATTCTTAATGTTATTAGTTGTATACTTCTTGTATATTTCCATGTATATATTTTATATTGTCTCATGTACATACTCAAATACTATTATATATATACGTATTTTTAATACCATATCATGTATATATTATTATATTTATTTTATCCTATTATATTTATTATTAATATTAGTACACTTATTTTATTATAGGAGTATATATATTCTTTTCTTTATATAGTATTATTTTCATATATCGTTATATTTATTATTATATTTATCATTTTCTCTAATGTTACTTAATATTTTGTTTTAAATTATTATGTATTATTTGGTATATATCGTCTTTTATTATTACTCTTATTATCATTATTAGTACATGTCCATTATATATGTAGATATTTTAATACATATAAGTACATATTCATGTAGTGTCTTTAGCATATATATATATAAAATGTATTTTCTGTTATTAATATTTCTAATATATGTTGTATATTTTCATTTTGGTATGTCATGTATATATATATATGTATATGTATGTTTTATGTATATATTGTTATTTTCTATTGTCATTATGAATATATTATTTTTCTTATTATATTGGTAGTACATCATTTCTATTTTTTGTAAATATTAATATTGTTGTTTTAATATTCTCGTTTTAACATTTCATTATTAATTGCATCGTTGTTTTGTATTATTTACTTAATTCTTATTTTAAATAATGTTTTACTCATAATTTTTAATTTCAATAAATAAGGCAACATGCCGATTTAATATTAAGTCATTGATTTCATCGCTATGTTGGGTGAATATCAATCGACTCGTGTTAAAACGGTACGTCCTTCTCAAAAGAAAACGAAACTTGAAATTTCTCGTGTTTTGATCGGATCACGATTCAATGTTACTTTGAACTTGCAATTTTGAAAATTAAGACAATACTTGTTTAATAAGATACCAATTTTGGGCGTCGCGAGGGTGCTAATACCTTCCTCGCGCGTAACCGACTCCCGAACCCAACTTTACTTTGGCTTTTGACGTAGACCTAAATTCGCCTTCATTTTTGCGCAAGAATAAGTTTTCTTTTCTAAAAAAGGATGATTTATTATGTGTCCGGTCACACTTGGAAAAAAGATCGGTGGCGACTCCCTTTGTTAATAAAATCGAAAGTTAGTTTTCAAATGTTTAATAAATCACCACAATTAGCGACCAAGCGAAACTAAATTTTTTTTTATGTCGCTACAATCAAAAATTTAAGTTTACAGTTATTTGAAGAACTTCCAATTTTGGTATAAAATTTATTGTTTGCTGACAAGCTCATTCTTGTTATTTTTGGGCCCTAGATTAATCAATAAAATAAGATTTTAGGTTCCTTAAAAATTAAAGAAATTCTGTATAGGGTCCCTCAAAAGTTAGTAAAAAGAATTTGAGCACTTAAAAGCTAAATAAAAATAAAAAATTTAAACACTTAAAAATTGATTTTTTTTTTTTTACTTTTAGAAGTTCAAAAAAATGTTACTCTTTTAAAACTAAAAAATATTATTTTAAACCCCTTTTAATCTCGGGCCCTAGGCAGCTACACTTTCAGACAACCCAAATCCAGACCTGATTGCTGGCCATAATGTGTCAATGTCAAATTAATTTCAACTGATTAATTTATTGCTTTTTATGTTGTTTCCCGCCAAAAAAACAAAAGTGAGAAATAACACATTAGACGTGAATCACGTTGTATGTATTATTTGGACAAAAAGTAAGAGATTTTAATGAACAAAATTGGCAAGTTGATATTTTCATTTAAATTTCCCATAAATTGGGAAAAATCCCAATCTACAAATTTCATATATTTAACTCTGTTGGAATTCTAGATTTTTTTCTTTGATATATTTAATGATAAATTTTAAGTATACATAATAATAAATTTAGCCTTAAATATTTATATATTTTTATTAATTTGATTTTTTAGTTAAATTTATGTTTTTAAAATATTAATTTTTAACGATACTGGTATAATATCTCACGTGGCAGGAACCTTATATACACGATGCTTTGCACTTGTCCAAATATTTGTTATTAAGTGGAATCTAGAATAGATTTTAGGTAAAAAGTATGTTACTAACTACTACAAAGTCAAGAAAGTCACAAAGCATATAAAGAATGATGGATTATGTGTATTTATATTCTAGAAGGACTTAACACCTATTGAATATGCATGTTCAATTTCTAGACTTACAATAATTCGAGGAAATTAATATCGGACAAAGAATTTGTGGAAGAATACCAATTAGATCGTCAGTATTTCATTCCAAAAATGGAAATCTAATGAAAGGATAAAAAAGTTACAAAAATAACAGAGATTACATATGGGTTCTAATGAAATAGTCGATGAAATTAGAATAAGTCTTATTTAAATTGTAACAATTCTAGTGGAGTGGTAAAGAATGAATATTTTGCATTTGAGGATAATGCGACAACTGGTTTCATTAAGTTCTAGTGGTTAGGAAACTTTGTAAGTCGTGTAGAAAGATATAAGATACGAAATATGATTCATTTACTCCAATAACGCAGTGAGAGATTGTTAGGTTTTTTGCGCTCTAAGTATAGTAATTTCATCATATTTGATAAAGTGCTAAAATTGTCAAATTAATTATTCATGGAAATATACGAATGTCATTCCTTATCATTATTATAGGTGTCATCAATGGTTTTGCATGTAAAGCAAATGGTTAAATAAATATTGACCCATTGATTATCTAAGGCTTAATTAATATTAATAGGCAATCTGAATGGTTTGTAGCCCATAAGATTAGATTAAACAAATGGCTCATGTTGTAACACCCTTTGCCTGACCCGATCGCCGAGCTTGAGCTACAGAATGCTACTCTAGTTACCTGAGCATTAACCATCAAATAAACATACAATTCATGATATTATACACTTAGATACAAGCAAGCCAGGTATATGATTCAATATATAACTAATTTCGGGACTTACATAGGCTTAAGAATACTCTTATATTAGTCCACTCTTGAATTAGGACCAAATTGTAAGATTTCAAAATGTTTGGATCGACATCGCAGCTTATTCATTTCCTCATCACAACATGGCCATCTCAGTATGTCACGTCGCATCAACATGTCTATGCTCGTCACGACGTCATTCTGTGATGGCAACGTTGCAACGTCAAAAGCTCGAGGTCACGAAATTATTCATGTTTTTGGCAAAATGCATATTTGGTACCTAATTCAAGAGTTGTAAACCATGTCTTTCTAAGTATTCAATCAATATTGTACAAAATAATTTATTAAACCATTCCAAACCATATCCAAGTACAAAAGCACCTAAATCAGCCATTCAAGATTATACTATCCAAACATTCACATTTCACCATTCAAGCTTATTTACTTCTCAAGTCAATTAGCCATATTTAGAGTACTATTATCTTCAATTCCTATCCTCAATATGCAATTTAAAGACTAAGTAATTTGCTAAACTTGATATGAACTAACCAAATTAATCACCAAACCATATAACATACCTAACATTCAATTCACTATTTACAAGTCATCAAGCATTCGAGCTACTTCAAATGGTCCAAATTCAAATCATAGCAAATCAATCATTCATGAATAAGATCATTACTTTCATAACATCATCTTAACCAAATTATGCCTCATTTGGTTTCATGTAACGCCCCCACACCCGAAACCATCACCGGAGTCAAGCTTGAGGTGTTACTAAACTTATCTTACCTTTTAAACAACTCTAAATCACTTATTTTAATTTTTAGAATAAACTGTTTTTCTGTGTCATGGTTACTTAAAATTCATTTCTCGAGTTTCAAAACTCGAAATTAAGATCCGTAAATTTTCATGAAACTAGACTCATATATATATCTACTAATTTTTTCTAGAATTTTTACTTAGCCAATTAGTACAGTTTATTAGTTAAAGTTTCCCTGTTTCAAAACTCGACTGCACTAACCTCTTGTTACTACGAACCATGTTTCTTCCTGTACAAAATTCATATCACTAAGCCGTTTTTCTCTTAAAACTAGACTCAACAAGGATTATAACCATATAAAGTATACCTTCTAATTAGTTTTTACAATTTATGGTGAATTTCTAAAGTTGAAACAGGGTTCTAGAAATCGCTCTGACCTTGTTTCACTAAAACTCAGATATATCATGAAATATAATACCTTTACCTATTTTTCTTATTCCATAAGAAAATAGACATAATAAGCTTTAATTTCATATATTATTCATCTTCAAACTATGTTTATACAATTTTAGTGATTTTTCAAAGTTACGTCATTGCTGTTACTTGAATCTGTTTTAGGTTACTTTCACATTTTCATAATTTTCATGTGATAATCACCATTCAATCATACATATTAATAAACATGCATATCATCGGCCATTTTTATTAGCTAATCACTAGCAAGTATTTACACATCATTCATTGTTCATATTATACCAAAAGTGGCTAAGTTTCTATACATGCCATACACAAAACAAAACGCCTAATTATACCGAAGTTATTTCTTTGATAGTGTGATCGGCCTCCGACATTTCCTTCGATCCCCGAGTGACTAGATAAGTACTATAAGAAGAAGAAAATAAAGAGATTAAGCACTAGGCTTAGTAAGCTTACAAGCAAATAAATCACAACATTCAACATAATGGATAATTATGCATAATATCATCTAACATCATAAATTTCTTTACTTCTCAATTTCTATCTTCTTCTTTATTCCCTTACCTTCTTTCTTACCGACCTTTCCTTTTCATAAGTATAATCTACTTTTCCTTTGCTGTTAATTCACTGTAATTTAACTCGTATCCTGACCCGCTGAACCACTCGGAATACTAAGGATACTAGGGTCGCTCTGTCTATCAATATCTCGCCAATGCCATGTCTTTGACATGGACTTACATGAATTATTCTGCTCCAATGCCATATATAATATGGACTTACATGGCTCAATCCTGTCTCCAAAGCCATATTTCTAATATGGACTTACATGGCTCATTTCGTTCGTCCTCACAACCCTAATATCCTAACATTCCTAGGGTTCAACCGGCTTTCTAACACTTTTCCTCCTGTCACTTCACCTTAAATTCGACTTTAAATATTTTCATAACATAATATATAAATGCTGAAATTGACAATAATAATGTAAAATAAAAGAATATTGCATTTATTTACTGTAAACTTACCTCGATACAAAATGTGACTAAACTTTACAATTTAGTCCTTTACTTTTTCTTTTCCCGATCTACTCTCAATTTCGCTCTTCTTGATCTATAATAGCAAATTTAGCTTATTTAATATCAACATTTATCAAAACAACCCTTTACTCAAACTTTGGAAAAATTACATTTTGCCCTAAACTTTCACATATTTGCACTTTTTCCCCAAGGCTCGTAAATTAAACTTCATCCTATTTTCTTATGTTTTATGACATGCTGATCATTTTTCCTTCTATGGCAACATCAAATTCACACACTAACATGTACTTATGACTATTAGGTATTTTTACCGATTAAGCCTTTTACTCGTTTTCACTTAAAACCAAGTAGCACAAGTTGTCTAACATAATTTAAAACCTCATATTCTATCATAAAACATCAAAATACACAAATTTCACCTATGGGTATTTTTCCAAATTTGATTCCTAACTTAAATTATTGCTAGCATAAGCTTTATCGAGCTAACGGACTTCAAAACGTAAAGATCATTAAAAACGGGCTTGGAATCACTTACTATAAAGCTTGAAAGTTGAAGAAACCCCAGCTATGGAGAGAGGTAAGGTTCTGCTGGTAACTTGAAGAAGATGATACAATTTTATCATTTTTTTTACCTTTTATTAATGTTAATAACCAAATGACCAAAATACCCTCCTTACTAAACTTTCAAAAATTCCTTCCATGTCCTAATTTTGTCCATGAACTTAAAATTGGTCAAATTACCATTTAAGATCTCCTAATTAATATTCCAAAATAATTTCATACTAAAACTTCTAGAATGCAAGTTTTGCAAATTATTCGATTTAGTCCCTAACCTCAATTTAAGCACTTTATGCATAGAATTTTATCACGAAATTTTCACACAATCATGTAATCATACCATGAACCTCAAAATAATAATAAAATATTTTTATTTTATTTTTTTTACCTGAATTTGTGGTTTCAGAACCATCGTCCGCTTAGCCCTATTTCTAATGTTACATTTCATACCATAGGTCATAATCAAATCAATCATTATCATTGTTAACATGAGACTACCAAATTCCAAAATACCCAAATACATACTACGTACTTTTAAGTACATGTCACATAGTCTAGATTCAAAATGATTTTATAACTACCGTCTTGAGATAGTGTGTGCTCCTCTGCTGATCTGGCTCGACAGTTCTGCAAGGTTAAAATCTACAACGAAAGTAAACAACTAAGATAAACATTAAGAATGCTTAGTAAGTTCAAATAAAAACTAAATCATACATTGATCATTAAGGCATAGTTAACTAATCTATTGGGCAACCAACTTAACTATCCTTGGCACATTATGACATAACTATTCATATAACAACGTCAACAATTAAATGCATTAGTTACATTCTAGAATCATAAATAATATCACAATTTAAACAAAATCTTGTAACAATTCATAAATCAAGCATCACTAAATACCATTTCATTTCCATCCCATAATTTAATTACCATTTTCATTCAACTAAATATCGCTCGATAGAACTATAGTAAAACGAATTCGAATATACGGGAATAAGTTGCTTACACGAGCTGACAGTATACCAGGGTTGCTCACACAAGCTGACATTATAATAGAGTTGCCCAAAAAAGCTAGTATTATATCGAGGTTACCTGTTCGGGCTAGACCTATTATACGTCTAACTCAAGAATCTACAACAGACGCTAGATCTCGCAATAACATGTAAAATCCTTGATCAATCGCATATATAACCCTAATGAGATGTCATACGTATCCTAATATTTTACTAAGTTCACTCGAGCATCATTTCTATATAAATGTCAATATAAATTCTTGTACATAATTTAATTTTTCATTTTCAAGTCATGCAATCAATCAATAATCATATTTATGTATTGTATTGTTTCCATAAAACTGATATTTACACGAATTTACAATTCAATCTATTTCGAGACATATATGCCAAATTCAATAATTCTACTCAATTCTAATATATAAATATAAATTCAAATATAATTCATACATAGAATAAATAGAGTGGTATATGGAACTTACCTCTTTAAAATATGTAAAGCAGATACTTCAAGGGCTAATCGGTAATGTTAGCTTTCCCCCGATCAACTCCACTTCGACCAGATTCTTGATCTAAACAATTATTTTATATAACCTGTAATGAACTGAAAGTTACAGTATCGGAAATTGAGTCTTAAGTACTGTTTCCGTGAAATTTATTCATGAATATTTATTAGAAATATTTATGAATTATAGTTGAATGGTTATTTAATGTTTGATTAAGTTAAGTAGCTTGAATTTAGAATAATGACTAAATTGCATACGGTATAAAAGTTTAATTATTGATTAAAGATTAGTAAAAGGGACTAATCTAGCAATTAGACCCTAAGTGCCATGTGTGTGAATGTATGATATAACATGTGTAATAGTTGGTATATATGTGTAATAGCTACAAGATATTTTATGTTATAGCTATTATACATGTTAATTTTATATTTATTATAGGTTAATAATAATATAATATAGTATAATGAATAAAGAATAATGAGTAAAGAAACATAGAAAGAGTTACAGAGAGCAAACGTGAGAAAGAAAGAAAGAAAGAAATAGAAAAGGGAAATTTGAGGATTAAGGCCCTAAAGCTTGATTGGTAAGTTGTTTTAGCTCATTTTCTTATGATTTTTATGTTTATGGATGCCTAATTCAAAGTTCTACATGTATGAGGTTAAAATGAAGAAAAATAGAAAATTTTAGATATTGATTTAGTTGAATAAATTTAGGTTTTATGGGTTAAATTGATAGGAATTGAAGTTAGAAGTGAAAATTGAGTGATTTATTAAAAGAATTCTAAGTTAGGTTTAAATAGGGATTAAGTTGAATAGAGCTCAAAATTTATGTTTTATAATGAATTTTATGAGTTAGAAATTGTTAATGAGTTTATTAAAAGAGAATATGAAGCTTAAGTTAAAGAAAAAAAGATTAGTAATGGAAAAAGGACGAAATTGGAATTTTTGTAAAAGTTTGATAGAAAGTGAAAAATGTGTTTTATGAATTAGTATATTGATGATTTTTAATTGTATGATTGTTAGTAGCAAACGTAGCACCGGATACGTCATCAAAGAAGGGAAAAGAGAAAGTGAACGGAGATATCGATTAAATTCGATAAATAGTGGTTTGTATTTCTATAAACCGAGCTTAATCGTTATTGCTATATTTGATATTTATATTGTATGAAAATGTGAATGAGGTAAGTATTTTTACCATATTGAAATGAATGTGATTTTGAATACCCTATTAACAGTGTCGAGCTAGTCGGATATAGTTGACATGTCATAGGAATTGGAACTATTGGGATATTCCGACATTGAGTCGATGAGACACTATGTGTCGACTCTTCGTTAAAGTTCGGATTTGTTCGATGAAGGACTATGTGCTTATCCCGGAGTGTGGGTTGGATCCGTGTATCCGTTAGTGTCCGAGTTATGTTAATAAGGGTAAATAAAATAAAGGTTATTAAAGTACTGATTGATATTGAATAATAGCAATAATGTGTTTGAATTACCATGTTTTAAAGTTGATTAAGCTATTGTTTATAGAAATACCATCGAGAGTATTCTCAGCAGACGGTTTGTTTCGTCATGCAGGCTAGGTATGAAAGTATAAGGACTCAAAGATACAAGCCGATCCCCAAACTCAAATTGGTGAAGTTTCTATCTTTTAGAAAATGGCATTGTACCTAGGATGTCTTTTGGTTGTTTTGAAAGTATCTAAGTTGTTAAGTGATATTTTGGTATGTTTTGTAAATGTTACCAAAACCTTAAGTATGGTATGTTTTGATATGTTAGTGAAGAGTAATAAGAGGAATTGTTGGTAAATGTTGTAGAGAGAAGAAATGAAGATGTTATAAACTTAGTTATCAACATTTTATACTAAAATAGATTTGGACAAGAATAGAGTCCAACTTTGAAAATATACCAAAAATAGTATAAAGTGAATTAGATGATGAATAAAATATGTAATTGAAGCTTAATGAATCTATTTTTATATGGAAGAAACAAAATAGGTAAAAGAGTTGTATTTTATGAGATATTTACGTTTTGGTGAAACAGGGTTAGAACAATTTCTGGATTCCCTGTTCTGACTTTAGAAATTCACCATAAATTTTGTATTCAAACTTTATTTGTATGGATTCTTTATTGAGTCTATTTTTAATTGAAACAAATGGCATAGTCATTGGATTTCTGTACAGGAATAAATTTGATTCGTAGTGCACAAGGGTCAGAGTAGCCGAACCCTGAAACAGGGGAGACTTCTTCTAATAAACTGTACTAATTGGCCCGACCAAAAATTCTAGAAAAAAATTAGTAAGTAGATATATGAGTCTAGTTTCAGGGAAAATTTACAGAATTGGATTTCGTGTTTCGTAACTCCAGATATGATTTTTTTAGCGACCGTGACGCAGATGGATAGTTTACTACGAAAACTGTTTAAGTGCTATGATAAGTTTTGTAATGTCTCCTGCTTGACTCCGGCAACGGTCTCGGGTAGGGGGACGTTACATAACCAATCAATAACAAATATTCTTATTATATGCTATGATACGTACGAATATATATGAACTCAACTTTTTTATGTCCATATAATTTATTCAATTTAGTTTTTAAACCCGAGATAATTATAACTTTCAATTCCAAACCTCGAATTAAAATCCGATTTAAATTATTCTCACTAGGGACCTTAAACTTTCTATTTCTAAAATAATTTTGTAACAAGTTTTACATTTATTCAAATTGGTCTCTAACGTAACAAAGTTAACAGTAAGCTAATTTAACTTTACAATCTAGTCCATTCCATATTCTGAAAGACAATTGTCGAAACCATCTTTCAAAATTTTAAATATAATGAAAAACGGGGAATCGACTTTTTCGAAAAACGGAACGTGGAGTCGCCACCAATCTTTTATTTAGGTGTGATTGGGTCACCTGATAAAACACTTTGTTTTATTAAAAACGATTTTGGCCTACGTAAATATGAGAAAACGGGTTCGGGAGTCGGTTACGTATGAGGAAGGATTAGCACCCTCATTACGCCCAAAATTGGTATCAAATCGATTAGATACTGTCCTTATGTCTAAAAATTTTAAAAATGTTTTTTGAAATGAGATTCTTTTTAATAACGTTTGAATAATCCGAATTGATTGCCAAAAATCTTCTTGTTTCGACTTCCGAAAGTTTATAATTAGAAAATTACAAAAGGATGCTCAACTATTTAGTCCAACGAAAAATCGAAACCCAGTACAGTAGGGCACGATTCCTCGAATTTCAAAACATTAAACATTGCCTCGCCTTAGAAAACACGAGTGAAATTCTGAATGGATACTCGATTATTTTGAACAAACGGGAGATTGCAACCCAGCACGATAGGGCACTATTCCCCGAATTGCCAAACATCAAACATTTCTTTCGTTTTAAATAGTTTTTAGAAAACGTGAGTGAAATTCCGAAGGAATCTTCGATTGTTTTGAACAAACGAAAAAGCGCAACCCAGCACGATAGGGCACGATTCTCAAATCGCCAAACATCGAACATTTCCTTCGTTTCAAAGATTTTTTAGGAACCATGAGTGAAATTCTAAAGGGACGTTCGATTATTTTGAGCAAACGAGAAATTGCAATCCAGCACGATAGGGCACTATTCCGCGGATTGCCAAACATCGAACATCGCCTTCGTTTTGAAAGGTTTTTAAATGAATAATTATAAAACTAGCTTAAAACGCCTTAATAAGACGAAATTAATCGTAAAAATTTGGATTTTATAGAACCATATTTCATAAGCCAAGTGGAAAACGATGATATGGGAAATAATATGAAAACTAAAACAACACATAACATACAAAACAATATGGAAACAATTTGAAAACTATTTAACATGAAAATTACAAATGAACAACATATGACAGGTTTGAAATGATTTGCATATATAAAAATAAAACTAATAAATAATATTGAAATAAACATTGTGAAAGAAGAAATTTGGAGCAAATAACATACACAAATATTTTAAAAACAAAGTATATCTATTTAAAGGTGATGATATATATACAATAATAAAAATCAATGTAAACAATATATAATGAAGATATGATAAAAATAAAGAATAAACAATATGCATGATGAATAACAAATCAATATATAATAAAACAATATATACATGGCAAATTAATATAAACAAATCTTGAATGATAATAAATGGATTTAAAATAAATGAAGAAAAGAATTTTGAAACCAATACATGTATATAATTTTAACCTAAAACTTTTAAAACTAGACAACACATTAGAGAATTTGAAGTAAAGTATATAATGAGGATAAGTAATAATCTGTGGAGGAGCTCTAAAATAAATATTACATGAAAAGAAATATGAAATACCGAAAAATCTAAACAAAATATATTGCCTTAAAATTGATAACACATAAGATAAAAGCTTAATAGAATTAATACATATATAAAAGTGATAGATGACGATGTAAAAAAACAAAATAAGATCTCTAAAAGAGATAAATTGTGTATAAACAAATTTTATATATATATACATATATGTACCTGAATAAATTTAAAAAAGGAAATATGTACATAAAATAATATGAAATCGACAACATATTTATTGAAAAATAATGCATAATATAATAACATATGAAATTATTTAAAATAAATATTAAATAAATTTTGAAAACCCAAAGAAATCTTAATATATATATATATATAGAAGAGATCACAAACTAAACAATATAATAATTTTAAAATAGTGAAGAATAATATGTTTTAAAATATATATATATAAAAGAAATATCATTAAACTAAAGAAACTCAATTGAAACAAAAATAAATTAAGAGAACAATTTATAAATAAATACAATTATTAAAACAGAATTGAGGACCATAATTAAACGCACCCAAACAAACATGGATTGAAATCGCAAATGTCCCAAGTCCCCCAAAACGAAGCGCTGAGGCACGGACCAAAGTGCAAACGCGCGCAAATCATAGGGACAAATTAAAAATAAAGCAAATTAAAATTAGGGCCCAATCGGATGGTAGCACGAAAAGGGAAGGACGAATCATGTAATTATCCCTCTTTTAAACAAAGGCGCGGATCTGACTATGGGTCTGGTCAACGCGCGGGTTCCACCACACATTAAACGACGTCGTTTGGCTTGTGCATAAGAAACCCCAAATGCATTTGTCCCCAAATCGAGTAGAACATAAGGGATTTCTCCCTTCCTTCTTTGCTAGGGAGCAAATGGATCAGCCCCGCCGCTAATCCATCTCGAACGCGAATAACAGTGGCCGGAGAAGGTACTCTCAACCCTTTTCGCTCTCTTTCCCCCCCTTTTTTCGTATGTTTGCCGGATTGATTCAAAGTAAAGGAAGAAAAATGAAATAATCACCCTTGATAATCTCTGAGTATATCTTTTTTTTTTTTTGTAAACTGCTTTTGAACTGATTTCTATTTTTTCAATATGCGTGTGCTCCCCCTTTGGTCGGCTCGTGGGTTTCACCAGCGCATAATGCGCCTCCACCACCGTCGCGGTTTCAACTAGAGCCAAAAGGATCTGTCAACCTTCGACCGGATGAGCCAACGTCGACTAAATCGACACCAAAAACAGTAAATAAATTCTCTTTTTTAGATTCATCGAATCGATTCAAAAATAAAGTAAAAAAGAATAAGAACTGAGAAAAAACTCCAAATCACCTTTGGTAAACTGTTTTTGAATTGATTTCCTCTTTTTTTCAATCGGTCTTCTTTTTTCAATCGGGCCCCCTTAACAATTTTTGATTGCTCTTTATATAACCGAAACGAAAAGAAAAATACAATATTCATTTTTGTCTCTTTTTGCTACCATTTCTGCTGCTTTTCTTTTGTCCTTTTGCAGGTACAAGGCGCTGCAAGCGTGGCATGCTGGTACGCGGACGTGGAGGTCGTACGGAGGTGGCGCTGGGGCTGGGGTCATTGCGGCACAAGCAGAAGCTGCTAGGGTTCCTAGCTATGCTTCTGTTTTGGGCCATGGGGTATTGGGTTAGGTTATTTTGGATTGGTCTTAGTAATTGGGCTGAGGTTTGGGTTTAATGGTTAGGGTTGAATTTTATTATTTGTAAACGAGACTTGGACATTTAGTTTTTATGCTTTTTAGTTGTTTTGGTATTTTGGTATGGGCCCGGACAAATTGGCCCACTTACAACAACTTTTTAAAACTTTAATAATTTTATAAATTGGTACATGGGCTAGCTAAATCAAGCTCTCATGACCTCAAATACATAAAAATTACAAGAAAACAAATTAAATTTACCTTAGATTTAATGGTCGAATGGTATAAAGTTCCTAAGTTTGGCAAGAAGATGAAGCATACGATTATAGGTGTATAACTGTAACACCCCATACTCGACCTAATCATCGTGTCCGAGCTACCAAGTGACACATTCGTTGCCAGAGCAACTACAATCAAATTTAATATAATTCATATTGTTAGTCATACAAATACAAGTAATATAAGCAAGTGATACGATAAATAATCATTCTCGGGTCTTATACAAGCTTACAAAAGCTCTAATGCTAACCCGAGATTAAATTAGGACTGAATTGTAAAGAATTCAAATTACATAGTTGATGTTGCAACGTGAGGAAGATCCTCATCATGCCATGACATACTATTTCTGCACTTTTTAATTGATCTTCAACATGCAAATTGCCAAATCAACCTATATACAAATACATACCATAATTTCAGCCAAATGCAATTATATAGCATCCATTCAAGCAATTTAATACCTTATCACCTACAAGTTATCTATCTAATGCAAGTAGTTTAAACCGTTTACACTATTACCTAATTCATCAACTTCATCTATATTTATAGCATTTCATACCATTTCAACCTCAATTAACTCCATTTACAACCTATGTTGATTTAACCAAATACAACATTAACTTTTAAAACCAAAAGTACAATTAAACTTAGTTTTATACTAAATTAACTCAACCTAGGCACATGCCAAACTTAGAACAAAATAGAATTTGTATGTACTTTACTGAGCCATGGATCCATTGTTGGGTGCTGAATCAACTGTTCAAAACAATATGAAATAAAAATATTAATTAAAAAGTATCATCAAAACAATAATTAAAAAAAACTTGAAATAATATGAAATAAAAAAATACATTAATATGCTTAAAAAAATAGAATTTCAGACTCAATGATGTAATCGCAATTATCTAACCATCTAATGAAACGAGCTAATATGTTAAAAATATTAATTAAAATTTTAAAAAAGCTTGAATCAACATGAAATAAAAAATCCAAATGTGAGTAGTAGAGGAATCAAACTCGAGACTCAATGATGTAATTACAACTATCTAACGAAAAAACTAATATATTAAAATATTAATTAAAATTTTTAAAAAGTTTGAAATAACATGAAATAAAAAAATAAATATGAGTAAGAAAGAAATCAAACTTGGAGCTCAAGGATAAAAACACTAACATTTAACTATCTATCCATAGCTAAAGTGTACATAATTAGAAGCATTTGCCTATCATATCCATTAAAAACACGTTCAACTAGACTAATAAATTTCACAAAGACCAACTTAATTCGATAATTATGGTTAAAAATCTAATATTTTTGAATTATTCACCCTAAAGCCTATTAAAAATAATTCACATCAATTAAATCCTTCCATCTACCTCGTTCAATAGAGGCAGCACACCATGGGCAAAGTGTCATTGGCTGTTGGTCAAATTACATTTTAGATCCTTAACTTTATAAAATTATATAAAAAATAGTACTAAAATCTAGCCAATAAAATCTTCATACGATTGACAAAATCAGGGTCCAAAATTCGAGACTTATTATATATAATTATATATTTTGTCTTCTTATAAATATAATATCATTTATGATCCTTTACATGAAATCGGTTAATTTGGATCTGATACAATTATTTAACGATTAAATAAATAAAACTTTTTAAGTATATTTTAAAAGCTTAATTAAAATATTTTGGTAATAAAAATAATAATTTAGATTTCAAACCATAGTAATTTAAGACGTTAGGTGGAATATTAACTCGTGAAGTAATAGTATCAGAAAAAATATCATATCATATCACATATATATATATAATATGTATATTGTACTGTGTTTGTCTTTTCTGTGTTCACCAACCCCCCCATTCAATAATGGTGTCGCAGCTGCCATCACTTTCAAACCGATTTCAGGGCTTGTAACACGTATGGTTCTGCTAATAGAACTTATTTCATATGTAAGGGTAATTAAATAATTTTTTACGTAAATTTATGTTCGATTTATTGGTGACAATAAAAAATATTCTTGTTATAATATAATTTATATTAAATATGTAATAATAATTTAATAATTTTTCAACTTCGATGATATTTAATTAACTCGTGACACTAACTGATAATAGTATAGATTATTACTTCTTATACTATCTCACGTGACACGAACAAAAGTATCCTTGTAAGGATATTTCAGATGTGCAAGTGTAATTTAATAATTTTTCAACTAAGTTAGTTTTAAATTGACTCGTGACACCAACTAATATTATTATTGCTTATTTTGTCTCATGGCACCAACGAAAGTACTATTATAAGAATATAACTTAGATCAAATATGTAAGGGTAGTTTAAGAATTTTCCAACCAAGTTAGGCGTAATTTAATTGTGTTTTTGAAAAGTACTTTTAAAATGTACTGTCAAAAATATATTTGAGAAAATAAATGTCTACTTTAGACATGATTTTATAAAGTTACACATATGCATTTAAATAATGTTCAAATTAGTTAATATTATAAAAAAATTACTATAATTTGTTGTTAATATTTTAATATATGAAATATAAATTTTGAATATTTTTAAGGAACTAATATTAATTATTTATAAAATTTAATTCGAATATATAAATTATATCTTAAATATTAAAATATAATCAATAAAAATTTAGATATATAACATTATATATTTCAATAAGAAAATAATTACATACCTAATATAAATATTATATAAAATATCTTATAAGGGTTAAAATTATCCTTTGTTCCTAAAAACATTTTTACCAAAAGCAAAAGCAAGACAAAAGCATTGCTTTTAAAAAGTTGTCTGTTGCCCGTATAGTATTGCTTTTAAAAAACACTTTTGAGACAAAAACATTCCTAGACAAATTGTTTTTTGCTTTAGAGAAAAAACTGTTTCTCCTAAGCCAAAAATTGGCCCAAAAGCATTTTCTTTAAAAAGCTGAAACTTATTGGTAAAAAAAATACTTTTGAGAAATATTCTTAAATTAGGTCATGTATTGCTTATGGCTCCAAAAGCGTTTTTTAAAGACAATGCTAAACTAAGTCTTAATGACCGATTAACCCGTAGCACCAATTAATAATTCTGTAAATCACTATTGCTTATACTATATCGTGACATTAAGTACCGTTGTTATAAGAATATAACTTATTTTAGATATGTAAAAATAATTTAATAATACTTTATTTCAGTTAATGTAGAGATGACACGCGACACCAATTATTAATATTATAAATTTCACGTGATTACTGACGCTTGGGTACAGTACATTTTGGTTTCATCTCTCTCATAATAATAATAATAATAATCCCATCCGCATCTCAATGGAATCTTTAAATGATTTTCTTTTCTATTTTTTATTCAATAAATTTCCCATTTTCCATGAGACGTTAATGACACATTTGAACATTAATCAATAATGGAAGGGAAATGATTGACTACAGTATCATGTATTTTGTTTAGGGGTTAATTCCATCAAGTGTGTGCGAAATTTTATTCAAATTTTAAATTAGTCCTTAATTTTCATAAATTTCTAAATCAATTTATTAACCTTGTTGTTAAATGCTAAATAATATATGACATTTAATGTGTTCAGAGGAGAAGTTAGAAAATATTTTAGGGGTAAAATTAAATTTTTATTATTTTTAAGAGGGTAAAGTATAATTTTACCTTTGTAAAAAATATTTTAAGAATGTATTTAAAACATGTGAGTCAGATTGTAATTAGGTGTACCTACTAGGCAGAACGTAAAAGAGGCAAAATTTTGGAAAATTATCATTAACTCTACAATTTTTTGAAAATTTTACTTGAGCTCCAATTCTTTTAGAAATTATAATTGATGCCTACAAAAGTTTTAAAAAATTTAATTAAACCCTCTAAATTTTTTATAAGTTATAGTTGCTTTTCTCAAATTTTTTGAAAAAAATTTAATTAGACCTTTCAATTTTTATTTTATTTTTTAAAATTTTAGTTAAGTTCCTCAAAACTTGATGCCACACTCTGTCACCGGTACTATCACATATATAACTTGAATTAGGGGTGAAGTTAGAAATTTTGCGTTAAGGTTGTGTTAAAATAAATTGAATTATTAGTTTTTAAACAAGTCCAAAAATGAAACATTATCATTTAATCAAGAGGCTAAAATGACTTTAAATGATTTTTTTTAGAGGGTTCAAGATTGGAATTTTTCCATTTATCAACGGGGGGAGGCAAATATGACGTGTTAAAAACTGTCAATTGAATTTAAGAATATTTTTTTAACATGTTAGATCCAAGCTATTATTTTAATAGGTACACATGTATTTATAATTAAATCTACGTATTTTAAATATTTTTACATATAATTTGCACTGACATTTAACAGACAAGCTAATAGGTAAAATGATGAAAATATGATTAATACGATACTGATAATTTGAATATTCAATTAAAACGTTTCGAACTTTGGGGACTAATTTAGAACAATATCATAATATAAATACGATTAATGCAATTAACCTTATTTAAAAGAAAGTGTTCTTTGAAGAAGATTGATTGATTTGGAATCATGTGTTTTGTTCCCCCAATAATTATCCCAAAGTGCATGCCACGGTTGCATTGATAATTACGGAAATTATTATTTTAAAGTAAATTTAACCTTTTTTTCTTATGATTACACGTTTGCAATTAAAATGTTTAAAAATGGAGATTTATATTTAAAAATTTTCGAGATTTGTCAATTAAGTCTTAGCTTGATTAGTATGAGTATTCTTGTTAATACAGGAGAACATGGGTTCGAGTGTGCTAAAGCATATCATCCTCCTATTTATGGGTTGGGGATGGACTATTAGTAGTTTTAGACATTATGCCAAAAAAAAGATATAGTTAAAATTTATAAAAGATTGTTCAAAAAAATTTCGAGATTTTAAAAAGATATATATTAAAAATAAATTTTATTTCATAGCCTTAATATATCATTTGGTATTTAAGTTTGACACATTTTTCTAATGTAGTGTATGTATTAATTTATCAATCTAATTTAATACTTGTATTTGACAGAAGTTATATATTTTGGTACCCAAAGAAATTTTTTACCTAAATATTTTTAAAAAAATTAAATACTGAAATAGGTTGTTAGCTGAATTATATACGAAATAGGTATTTTTTTTGGGTCGCGTCTATCTGACAGGCGCAACCACCTTTTTTTTATATTAAAACTTTTTTTTAAATTATTATTTTATTGGTGCAGCCTGCTTGTATTTTTTTTCCGGATTAGTATATGACCCGTGTAGAGATACAAAAATGGTATACAAAATGGCAATTTATAATAGATTACTAACAAAATATTTAAGAAAATAATTTAACATTACTAAAACTCACCAAATACTAAAATGAACACAACAATTTATAACATTATCCTAAATTACTAATAAATTAATTTTAAAATAATTACAAACACAACAATTTATAACATAATCCTAAATTACTAACAAATTAATTTTAAAATAATTATAAAAAATTACATTTATACAAAATATTAACTCAAAACCATAAACACTAAACATAAACAATTTATAAATAATAGTTAATAAAAAATATTTTTGTAAAGGGAGGAGGAGGGAGGTAGTCATGGCTACGAGCGACTTGTCTCGGTATTTTACCGTATTTTGACATGTTGATTGTATTTTAACCTTATATATATTTAAATATTTTTAATAAAAATAAAATAATAATATTTTACTTAAAGTGAAAAAAATATTTTAATATAAAAAAAAATTATTGCGCCTATCAGATAGGCGCAACCCAAAAAAACATACAATTTTTGTATATAATCCAATTGACAACCTATTTCAGTATTTAAATTTTTTTAATTATTTAGATAAAAACCAAATCCAAAAGTAACGGTGTTAATTCTTTACTGTTGAATTAAGAGGGCCAAGACTAGAAAAACACATACATGTGATAAAATTTTAACCTAAAACTACATAACATCGTTTATCGCATGGGTTGTTTGTGTGCATTAATATTATCATATTTTTAAAATTACTTAATGATTTGAAAATATATGATTTCACTTTAATCGAGGCTATTAAATGTGTTTTTACTTAAAATGTATTTAAGTTTAAAATTATGTGTTTTACTTAAAATATATTTAAGTTTAAAATAATTTTAATATTATCGATATTAATAAGGTGATAGATCATATTTTGAAAGAAACTCGAGACTAAATGGAACAATTAATTATTCATAAAGAACCACTAGCCAGGTATTACGAGAGATTTATTGAATGATGATATCTATCACGCTATCTGTCCATTACTTGAGGAAGATTATTATCGTGACAAATGACAGTTTATAAACTATGCCACATAGAAATTCTTTTTTTTTTTTGTCGAAACTAAGGTGTCCATTGCCGATAACAGTGATTAATCCTCTCATCATGGATGCTTCCCAAAGAGGTAAACGACTAGCCATAAAATGTGTTCCATTCCAATGAGTAGAAATTTCTTTTCCTTTTGGAACCTTATAATGCTATAGTATATATATAATTGTCTTCACCCACACAGTGAATATACTATAATCTAGTTTTCTTATTACGACTCTACTTATGCCGTAAAAAAAATATAAAAGCTATCAATATCTTTAACAATAAGATTGAGATTTTGAGAATTTTAAGAATTCAAGTTCGAAGTTTCATATCACGCGCGGATTTTCAATTCAATTTTTTAATTAAATCTCGTACTACATACTTAGATGAAACTAATTGATAATAAAATATTAAATATGTACAATATTAAAATGAAAAATGAATTAAATTGTAAGAAAAATGAAATTAAAATAAGAAGAGATTTTTTTAATTTCTCTAAACCAATCGGTAATCGATTGACTTATAACACTAACTTAATCAAAAATACTCTATTTAAATTTATTCTCGTATAAGTTGAAATATATTATGATTTTGAAGCACATGTGCATTGTAAGGGTATGGGGTTTTAATTATAATTTGTGATTATTTTATAAATATCATTTTCAGAAAATTTTAAAACATAATATTAAAATAATCGTTCTCGATTTCCAATTTTTAACATTTTTCTTATATATATATTATATATCACCATCGGGAAAGCAATTTCGAATCAATTGAGCACTATAATGCACTGCAACTGCTAGTGTTGAATTTTAAGTGAAATTTTCAAAGCATTACTTCTTCGTAAAACGTAGGTTTCAACTTCTTTCAAGCCTTTCATCAAACATGGCATCTACATTTTAGTTTACCACTTTCTTTCTGACGATAAATGATGATTTGGGTTGGGTTTTTTTGGACGTAAACGCAGGTAAAGCAGTGTAACGGCGGCAGTGATGGGAGTGGCGGTGATCGGAGGTGGGATAAAAGGGTTGGTTTCGGCCTACGTACTGGTCAAAGCCGGCGTGGACGTGGTGGTTTACGAGAAAGAAGAGCAATTAGGCGGCCATGCAAAGACTGTTAAGTTCGATGCCGTTGATTTAGACCTTGGCTTCTTGTTTCTCAATCCAGTAAGGCTTTTTTCTTTGTTTTTAATTATTATTATTTTGCATTTTTTAAAAATAAGCTTATTATTAAACCAAGTATATATATAATTATTTAAAATAAATCATATTATTGCGATAGTATTTTTATATTTTAATATCATCGAGTTTAGTATAACGTGTTAATCGGATATTTATTTGTATATTTTTAACTGTAACATCACTCTTAATTAAGTAATTGGTTCAGTTGATGTTTTTTTGCAACTGAATCACTCAAACTGTCGGTTTTTTATCCTATTGATTAGTTTAGTTTAATTAAATAAAATACTAAATATTATAAAAATAAAAAATTCTAATTCGACCTGTTTAACAGTCAATTTAATCAATTTTTCAATCTGATTCTATCGATTTATAGATCTAACTGATTTAACTTTTTTCTCTAAGTCATACTATCGGTTTGGTCTGATCCGGATCTATCAACCTTGGGTTACTAATAACCATTTTCTCTTATTAAAAAAAAAAACCTACATAAAATCGTACTAAAAAAAAGGAAACACAAGCTTTGCCTAAAGTACACTCGAAAGTTACAACTTTTCTATTTTAAAAAGTTGCAATTATATTGCATGCACTTATAAATTATGTTATTAGCCCTGTGTTTTAAAAAGTTATGAATTTAATCAATGTATTTTTTAAAATTTAAAATTTTAATACTCACTAAATGATAATCATTAAATTTATTAAATTATGTTATTTCAAAATTTAATGCATTAAACATATTATCATATATGTAATATTATGTCTGCTTATTATTTTACATATTACTCACTAAAAGCTTGATTAATAGATTAACGACGAAATTTTAAAATCTAAAAAGTATAAGGACTTAGAGCCAGTTTAGCATTACTTATAATAAACACTTTTGGGACAAAAAAAGTACTTTTGAGATAAAAACATTGCTAAATAAGACGCTTTTGAGGTTTTGCTCACAAGCGTTTCTGAGACAAAAAAAAGTAATTTTTTAACCAAAAGCAAAAACATATAATTTTAGCTTTTGCTCACAAGTGCCTTTTGGCCCAGAAATGCTTTTTGAGAAGCAATGTTAAATTGAGTCTTAGAATGATCCAATTAGATAATATGAACTAAATCTACAATTGTACATATAGGACAAGACTGGTAATTAAATTTAACCTAATGTATTAACAACTAGTGTTTAGATGAGAACCAAAATTTTAAATTTTGAAAAGTATAGTAACTAAAATTTATCAAAATAAAATATAAAAATTAAATTTACAATTTTAATAAAGTGTAAGGATTAATAGCAGAATTTAACTTACCTAAGTTACATACATGCACACCCTTACCTTGGTACTAAAACATTCAAGTATGATTTGATTGGTCTGTCACTTGTCTGTCGGTGTCGGATTAGGATCTTTGTACTTTTAATATTACTGCACAAACAGTTTCACCCACGTTATTAGTGTTCATGGTATTCAATCACCTCTTACGAAAATTAAGTAAATAATTTTTCGTATTTAAAATAATCATTGAATATTATTTTTAAATTATAAATATGTTTTAAATACGTGGTTTTATATATATACGTGTATGTGATAAAATTGTTAGTATGTATAAAAATGAAAATATTTAAGAGATCCTTGTATTATTGGAACTGTTTTAAATTAGTCTATTTATATTATTAAAAGGATTCGTTTAATCTTTATACTATTAAAAAAATTAAATAAAATTAAATTAAAATATAATTAATATTTACTGTTTCACAGAGTTTAATTTTTTAAAATTTTGTGGTTTTATAATAAAATATTTTATTTGAAATTGAATTACAATTGATAAAAATAAATTTTCTAAGATAAATTTTATATAAAATAATATTAACTCTATTACAATTTAAACTCATATAATTTTTTTAATAATATAAAAATTAAATTAATTAATTTAATAATAGAGGGACAATATCAGGTCTGTTTGGTGTCCTGAAAACACCTTTGAGTTGAAATGTGGACCAACCTCATTAATTAAGTCAACGCTAACTGTTTTACTATAAATTTAATTATTTTACTATTAAATAAGTCTAAATTTTAACAAATTAATATAATTATTATTTAAAATATATGATTTAATCCTTAAAAATAATTTAAATAAGTATAAAATTTTTAAAATATTTACTCTATTAAATAATATATAATATTATTTTA
The DNA here is from genome assembly GCF_025698485.1 of Gossypium arboreum. Classification (NCBI taxonomy): domain Eukaryota; kingdom Viridiplantae; phylum Streptophyta; class Magnoliopsida; order Malvales; family Malvaceae; genus Gossypium; species Gossypium arboreum. The sequence continues at coordinate 121,269,079 of NC_069070.1, read as the reverse complement.
ATCTATAAATGTTTACTCTAAATTTAGTCGTATTTAAATCTTTTAATAGAATAATAATTTATTTAATAATTAAATGACTAATTTGATAATTTCGTAATTTATTTAATAATGTTTGTGGTATACGAAACACTGCATGAAATTTATTAATTGTATGAAAAAAAACATGACAGGCAAGATATGCAACACTGTTGGATATGTTCGACAGCCTTGATGTTGATGTAGAAACATCCGATGTTTCATTCTCTATAAGCCATGACAAAGGCAACAATGGCTATGAATGGTGCAGTCAATATGGATTTTCCAATTACTTTGCTCAAAAGAAGAAACTGTTGAACCCTTTCAATTGGCAAAACCTCAGAGAGATCATCAAATTCAGCAACGATGTCGAAAGGTTAGCTATTGCCTCTTCCAAGCTATCTTACATTATTACATGTTTTAACCAAATGAAACATTTTGGACATTGTGTGTTGCAGTTACCTTGGATCACTTGAGAACAACCCAGACATTGATCGTACTGAGACCTTGGGACAGTTTATAAAATCAAAGGGCTACTCTGAAAATTTTCAAAACACTTACCTGGTGAGCATTTTATCTCACTATTGAGTTTTTTTTTTTTTTTATATATATATTACTTATGGGAATTAATCAATGGGAAATGTTGAACTTTGAGTAGGCTCCAATATGTGGTTCAATGTGGTCAAGCTCCAAGGAAGATGTTATGAGCTTTTCAGCTTTTTCCATCCTTTCATTTTGCCGTACTCATCATTTGTACCAGGTGCTTGATTATTTTCCTAAATGGATACTACTTAGTCTTTATATATGGCTATCATATTGTAGGCTTAATTTGCATTAGACTCTTCCTATATAAAACTCAATGTGTCGGTTTCGTTTTTTGATCTTTTTGTTTTCCTTTTCCATCTTCAGCAATTTGGGCAGCCACAGTGGTTGACTATCAAAGGGCACTCACATTTTGTTAAAAGGGTGAGCATTTTTCTAGTTTCCTAAACTCTCCACATACGGTTCTATTGATGTAAGCTAATTAAAAGTATAATCCAATTTAATGAAATCAGGTTAGTGAAGTGCTGGAGACTAAAGGTTGTCAATTTAAACTTGGTTGTGAAGTACAATCTGTTTTGCCTGCTGATAATGGTGAGTGCTTGCCTCGAAAACCATCCATCGTTCAATATTTACCAGGAAAAATATGACGTTTTTCATATCAGATTTTACAGACCCCTGAGGATAGTTGTGTATAAATGGATTGACAGGTACCACCATGGTCTGTGGAGATGGTTTTCAAGAAACTTACAATGGATGCATAATGGCTGTTGATGCTCCCACTGCCCTAAAATTATTAGGAAATCAAGCAACATTTGAAGAAACAAGAGTACTGGGTGCTTTCCAATATGCTACCAGGTACTAAAATTTGTACTCCCTCGTTGATCTGTTTGCCTTCGAACGTCTCAAAATTAATATGCAAGTATAATCTAATCTATTTTGCACGTTCTTTAGTTTATTTAAAGTGAGCTACTAAAATTCATGAAATCTAATCAATTGTTTCTGTTGGCAGTGATATTTTCCTTCACCGGGATAGTACTTTAATGCCACAAAACAAATCAGCTTGGAGTGCATTGAATTTTCTCAATAGTAGCAAAAATAATGCATTCTTAACATACTGGCTCAATGCATTACAGGTATGTCAAAAAATTAAGTTTGCTAATATTGTCTAACATCTAGGGAAGCATAGAAGATTCTTGTCAGATACCATTTATTTCATCAGAATTACTAAAATACTTGGTTGTTTATCCAGTTATAACTTGAGTAATGCTGAGTGGTTCTTATTCTTTTTACAGTATATTGGGAAAACAAGTGAGCCATTTTTTGTGACTGTCAATCCAGACCATACCCCGAAGAATACCTTGCTTAAGTGGTCGACTGGCCATGCAATTCCCTCTGTTGCTGCATCAAAAGCTTCACTTGAGCTTGGTCAGATTCAGGGGAAGAGAGGAATCTGGTTCTGTGGTGAGATTTTTCCTCATGAAATTAGTTAACATTTTGGACCAAATTTTTGGGGAGTAGTAATTTATCAAGGGATGAAACTAGCTCTTTTAGTTCTCTTCCACTAGCTATAGATTTGTGAAGTATTATTGCTACTGTTATGGTGCTGTGCTTTTATATTTCTTGTGTTCTAAAACCTTCATTAGCTGTCATTATAAGATAATAAAGCACGATGTCAACTGCCTCTCGTCTGAGTATCTGTTTTACAATTATTTCAGGCTATGACTTCAATCAGGATGAACTAAAGGTACCTCTACCTAGTAATTTCTGCTTATTTTCAACTCTTAACAAGCAAGATAAATTCCTTTAGTTTAGGCTGCAATGAAAGTACAAGAATCCACAAAGCATGTTTCTAAGGTGCTCTTTTTTTCTCAGGCTGGTATGGATGCTGCACATGGTATCTTGGGAAAGCATTCTTCTGTTCTGCACAGTCCAAAGAATATGTCACCCTCTTTCATGGAAACAACGGCACGCCTCTTTGTTACTAAATTCTTTCAACAATATATATCTATGGGCTGCGTAACGTGAGTTCTTAAATATAATCACTCAATGTTAGTTCACTGCATGTTTTTCTACTTGAATTTGACACAATTAACCATGTGGCTATCATCAGTTTCTTAGAGGAAGGAGGCAGAATTTTCACTTTCAAAGGAAACATGGAAAAGTGTCCTCTTAAAACAGTTCTGAAAGTGCATAATCCTCAGTTTTACTGGAGGGTACACACCACACATTACTTAATTCTTAATTCAGTTGGATTACTTGTTAATATTAAACTCTATTGTCACCTTTGCTTATGAGCATTGTATGTGCTTTCCCTCCAGATCATGAAAGAAGCTGATATAGGCCTTGCAGATGCATATATCCATGGAGATTTTTCTTTTCTTGATGAAACTGAAGGCCTTCTTAATCTTTTCCGGGTAAGAAAATGTTATCGAGATCTGTTCCTATACATACAATAGAAATTAGGTTTGTTATGATTTATCATAATCTTCATTGATAACTTTGCAGATTCTTGTTGCCAATAAAGAGAACTCAGCTGCCTCAGGATCGAATAAAAGAAGGTTCATTTTAAGCTTGAAGAAGAATCTAGATTGCAATACTGGTAGAATCCATAAATAAAACCGGTTTATTAAGCATGGACATTTATTTGGTTGCAGGACTTGGTGGTCACCTGCTCTGTTAACAGCTAGTATATCATCTGCAAAGTATTTTGTGAAGCATCTCTTAAGACAAAATACTATTACACAAGCTCGTAGGAACATTTCTCGTCATTATGATCTGGTAAGTGATCATGACTCCAATATCGACATATTAGAACGACATATTGAGTATTCAACCTCCAACATGTTATTTTTATTACACAGTTGCAAACTCTATCCGGATAACTCTTTGTTAAAGAACTATTTGTCTTTGTAATTCGGTGTTACCTAGTGCTACCAACAAAGAAGACTATTTGCAATAGGATTTATCGAATCAAAGCTAACTAATTCCCTGCTAATTGTGTTTGCAGAGTAATGAACTTTTCACTCTATACTTGGGTAAAATGATGCAATACTCTTCTGGAGTCTTTAGGGTCAGTATCCCAACTTCTATAATTTTTTTTCTTTAAAGTGTATGAACAAAGGACTTGTTTTCCATGTCATGTTGGGATTTTATCCTTTTCGAGATTTGTGACACTAATATTAAGTTGCTTTACAGACGGGAGAAGAACATTTGGACGTTGCACAGCGTAGAAAAATCAGTTCTCTAATTGAGAAAGTGAGAATCCGAGATGATCTAATCCGCATTCTTTATTTTTTTTTTGCTACTATCATTTATTTGATTGTGTTGTTTTCTGTACATACAGGCAAGGATAGAGAAATGGCACGAAGTTCTCGACATTGGGTGCGGTTGGGGAAGCTTAGCTATTGAAACTGTGAAAAGAACAGGATGCAAATATACTGGCATCACTCTATCAGAACAGCAACTGAAATATGCTCAAGAAAAAGTGAAGGAAGCTGGACTCCAGGTATCCATGTCTGAAAATGGCTTCTGTCTGCAAACTTCTTGTTCTTTTAGACTTAGTGAAAAAACAATTTGCACCTTCTTTTCCCATAGTTAACAAGTTTTTATCATCAGGATAACATCAAAATACTTCTCTGTGACTATCGTCAGTTACCTAAGGAACACCAATTTGACAGAATCATATCTGTGTAAGTTATTAATTCCGTCAGTTAACTATAATTAATAGTGACATGTCACATAGTTTTTAATATTTTGCAATTATATCCTTTAGAGAGATGGTAGAACATGTTGGTGAAGAATATATTGAGGAGTTTTACAGATGCTGTGACCAATTACTGAAAGAAGATGGACTTTTTGTTCTTCAGGTAATGTTAAAATGGTGAAAATAGTACTTTTGCCTTTGTATTAGCTTTTATAGTAACTTCAAAACTCCAATTATCTGTTCTTCATTGCTTTTTTTCCCATTAACGTCCAAGAGTGGTCTTCTTTTTTTGTATTTTTTTTCAGTTCATATCTATCCCAGAAGAGCTTTCCAAAGAAATCCAGCAAACAGCAGGTTTTCTAAAGGAATATATATTCCCCGGTGGAACCCTGCTTTCTTTGGATAGGAATTTATCAGCCATGGCTGCTGCAACAAGATTCAGGTAACATTCATTGTTGTTTAGACAAATCAGTGATGCTTTGTCCTTTGTTCTACAATACAAATTGACCAAGTATTATTATGAGTGCAGTGTGGAGCATGTGGAAAATATAGGAATGAGCTATTACCACACACTGAGATGGTGGAGAAAACTTTTCCTGGAAAACACAAGGTACCTACATATTGTGCCGATTTTGATTCGCATGAAAATCGAGTTTGGGGTTCAATGAAAACTAACATATTTTGTTTTCCTCTTCAGCAAAGTTCTAGCTCTGGGATTCGACAAGAAGTTCATGAGGACATGGGAATACTATTTCGATTATTGCGCTGCCGGTTTTAAGACAGGAACCCTTATAGATTACCAGGTAAAACTCCATACATGTCTGTTAATGCTATGTGAACCTAAGATGTTAAAGCTAAAATATTAATCCATTTGTGTATGTGATTGCAGGTTGTGTTTTCGCGGGCCGGAAATTTCGGTACACTCGGAGATCCATACAAAGGTTTCCCTTCTGCATACTCCTTCATGGATGATTGAACAAAGTGTGGTTGAACATTGATCCAAAGAAGCAAACAGAATTATCACCACATGCCAGTGTTAAGAACAACCTATCTCCCTAGTCCCTACTTTTCTTTATTATGGCTATGTTTGCAATGCAAGAATAAGCAAACATTGTAATGTCAATAAAGTTTGCACTTTTGTAGACTGGATGGATGTTATCAATGAAGTACCTAGTTTATAAGTATTATTGCCTTGGTCACAACTTTTTGAGGTATAATTCATACCATACATGCATGCAAGCAATACATATAAATATTACCTATATGAACATAACTCGTTCATACTAAGTACCAACAAGGAGCAAAAGATGATGGTAATGTGATCCGATTCCTTCGTGAAGAATGAAGAGCTGAATGGTAAGGCGAGGTCGAGACGAGGAAGAAGGAAGAGAATCCCTTTCTCTCGTGTGCCCAGACTTATATAGTAGGTCATCCTTTGTCTCATCAATGCTTGTTTGGCATCTAATCACTAACCTTTGATCGATCCGCACACCTATACGGTCCACCATGTGGCACTGTGAGACAAAGGGATTCTCCAAGTCATTCTCCTCCTCCTTCCTCGTCTCGATGTTCTTCAGCCTCACCATTTGGCTCTCCACCCTACATCAGTGAACCAGACCACATCACCACCATCTTCTCCACTTTGTTGGGGGTAAAAGTGCCATGGAGGCCCTTCTATGAGCCAGATTACATTTTACCCCTCTATTAAAAAAAGTAGAAATGGATGAAAATTTTAATTGAAAGAATCAGGATTAATTTGCTCAATTTTGAGTAAAGAGGCAAAATACAATCTAAGTCTACGGTACTTTTAGCCTTTGTTGGGGTACTTAGTATCAACATAGCTTAATAAAGAAAATTTCACTACAACAATAACAATAAGATCAAATCAACCAGAGAGGCAATCTAATTCCATAGTTAAGTAACGATTAACAAGTAAGAAAAATGTATGGTTATATAATCAAAATGGATAACTCTTCAAAGAGGTAATATATGTACTAAGACTAATTGAGGGTTCAAAAAACATACACAAAATTACACATTTCACTCCATCTCAAGTTCATGAACAGGGCGCATCAATAAATTATCTGTAGATTCAAGCTGAGCCAACAATGGACCACTTGTGTCTTCACACCTCAAATTCTTAAAGCTTGACAAAATCCCAAACCCAACAAAACTGATAATCATAATCAAAATCCCATGAACAGCAAACAAAAGATTCACCAAAGCCACACCTCTCATAATATCATCTTCAAGCTCACAATGGACATCAGCATTAGGACTACGAGGCAAAACTTCCATTTTCTTACACCCTTTGAAAACAAAAGCATCAGTGTATAAACATAACCCCGTTTGTAATAACCAAGTCCCTTTAAAAACCAATCCAAAACACAACAAAAACTCAGCAAAAAAAGCAGTTTTTTTAACAGACAAAACCAAACAACAACCGGCACAAAGGAGGGTTAATTGAGCAAGCAAGTTATAAACGATAGTACCAAGACCAGTTATACCAACACCAATGAAATAATACTCAACAAGAAAAGCTATACAAGCGTAAAGAAAGATGAAACTTTCATTAAAAAGGAGATGATCAAGGGAATCATAAAGAACAAGGAAAATAATGAGTATCCAAAACAGAGAAAGGCTTGAAAATTGCTGGAAGAAGGAGAAATGATACGTGGAATGGCCTGAAAGTGATGAAAAAATGAAGATTTCGGCAAAAGAAGCAAGGGGAAGAGCAACGGCGAGGATGTAAAGATCTAAGTTTTTCCATTTGGGATTGGAGAAATACCATGGTTTTGATTTGAATAAAGATGGGTTTTTTAAGAAATGGGATGATGAACAAAGGAAACGTCGGATGCCAATTGGGGTAAAGAAGAGACTTGCTAACAAATGGGTTTCTAAAGAAGCCATTGTTGGATTTTGGAGTCGGGAATTGTTTTTTCTGCTTATTTTTGATGAATCGATGATGGTGGTGGGTTGCAATGGGAATGTTGTTCTTCTTGGTCGGATCGGTAGAGCTGACTTTTTCAATTTCATTTTTTATTTTTTGGGTATAATTCTGGTTCTAGTCCCTATTAGGTACCTGTAATTATAAATATGGATAAGTCTTTGTACTTTTTAAAATTTGGAGTTAAGTCCCTATATTTTATTTCAAGGAATTTAATCCATTACTTTTTCAGATTTCAAAATTCATGTCTAACTATTAACACTCTTAATTTTTTATCAAATTCAAGTTAAATACAATGTTATTTTTTAATTACATGGCTTTAAGTAAATTTTTCTATTTAAAAATATCACACCAAGAAATTTAATTAAAATAAATGTATAAGGACTAGATTTCAAATTTTTAAAAGTTCAAGATTTGTATTAACCTTATAAATAAAATCTGTGTGAATATAATTAGAATGGAAGGGTTAATACACTGTTTCATACTTAAATTTGACTTCAATGTTCACTTTGGTACCTGATTTTTTTTCCATTCTATACTTAATTTTGTTTTTGTCCTAATTTGGTACCTAAGTTTGGTTTTAACTTTCAATTTGGTACCTATATATTTTTACCTATATTTTTTTCTTTGTCTCAATTAAATACTTATATTTTTTTATTAGAGCTTAGGTGCGTAATATCCATTGAGCCACGTAACACGTAATGTTATTTATTTTATGTATCAAACTGAACATTGAAATCAAACTCATGTACCAAATAATATATTAACTCAGAATAAAATCAATACAAAGCACGATCAAACTAAAATCTAGAATATATTCAGGCTCCAATGGTGGATTTAAACCCAAGGTAGATTTATGTTGACCTTATAATTTTTTTAATAGTACACAATTAGAAAGTTAGTAAGTAGAAACATATCTGCACTACACATTATGTCCAAAAAAAACTATCCAAAGAAAGACCTACCATTTGCTCCTCGAAAACTCAAACTCAAGTGAATTCTATAGGTTAACAACTCGTTAACCGTATAATTATCATACATATCTCTCTTTTTAAATCAAGATTATTTGAATTAGACTGAATAGATTGATTTAATTAGTTGAACTGAGAATTGATTGAGATATTAATTTATGAATCGATTGAACGAGAAAATTAAATCAAAATTTTAATATTTTTATTTTTTATAAAATTTTTAGTGATTTATTTAATGGAATGAGAGCTAAAAATTCAAGCCAACGCCAGAATATGTGGCTCCTAATGCTTTAACAAAAAAGAATGGAAAACATCAAAAGTTCTGGAAATTTCACCAAAAAGATATTCATATCCCCTCTTTCACTTACAGAAAAACCCAGCTTCAAAAATCAAGCTTCATTTAATTCACAAACTTCTTTGACTCGCCGCCACATTCACTGGTTGTTTCAATGGTCGTTTCGATTTCGGCAACCGGGTTTAAATCAGGTTTAGGAACTTCCTTCTACGGAAGTTGGGGTCCTTGTTCTTCAGATTCTGACTGGTTGGTTAACTCAGTTCCGAGCCAGGTTCGAGTTGGGAAACCTGTTAGATCAAAGCCTATGATGAAGAATGTTAATGAAGGGAAAGGATTGTTCGCTCCGCTTGTGGTTCTTACTCGTCAAATCATTGGCAAGAAAAGGTTTAATCAGCTCAGAGGAAAAGCCATTGCCTTGCACTCTCAGGTTCGGTTTTTAATCATTTATGCTATGTTTATTGTGTTAAATAAGTGATTATAAATCGGATTTTCAAGTTTATTTATTAAAGAAATTGAGTTAGTGTCATCGAATACGAATTTAATTAGAGAGTTTTAAATATATATATTAAATTATAAAAATTATAAATATATAAACTATTAAATTATTTATTATCGTAAAAATATATAATTTAATTTCAACTCCTTCAAACAAATTTTTTTCCTTCACCTCCGATAAGTTCAAACTATGTTCATTGAAGCTCTAATTTAATAGCAAAGTTGATCCCTTTACTACGGAAGTTTTTATATTAAGAGTCAGATTACGTTTTGTCTCTTTTATTAAAAGATAGACAAATTAATTTTTATATGTTAAATCAAAGTGCAAATTGGTACTCTTGCTAATAATTTTGTTTATTTTTACGGTTAAAAATTAATCTCAATACATCAGTATGAGGTACATATAAAATATTTGGTTATTTTGTCATTCACATCAATTTTTAACAATAGATATTGATGAAATTCTTAATAGACAGGCTTGGCCTAGGGTTATTTGGAGGTGCAGCCGCTCAGGGTTCAAAACTGAAAATGGTTCAAAATATTATTTTTCAATTGTTAAGGGGTCCAAAAAAAATTTTTTTTTTAACTTTTAAAGGCCAAGAAGATTTTTTTACTAACTTAAGAGACCTAAAATTTTTTTTCCAACTTTTAAGGAATTTAAAATTTCATTTTTATTATTTTGCCTAGGGGCCCAAAAATGTCAAGAACGGACCTGTTAATAGAAATGGTTAGTTTATGCTTTGATCTAACATATATGTACTAATTTACCTATTTTTTAAGTAATATGACAAAATACAATTCGACTTTTAGTATAAAAATTTTCTTGATACTTTTACCAACCCTAATAACTTTGAATTTTTATGTTCGAATTTCACCATATATGAGCTTTATTTAAATTTAAGTTTAGATATATTTTGATTATCCATTCATCTATTTGTGTATTATAATAATTAATTATGATGTGTTAATTAATTTTGATTGTAGCTGGCAATGATTGTATGAAATATTTGCTGAAATTTGAAATTCAGGTAATTACTGAATTTTGCAAATCAATAGGGGCTGATGCTAAGCAAAGGCAAGGGTTGATTCGTTTAGCCAAGAAGAATGGGGAAAGGCTTGGATTCCTTGCATGATAATGATAACTTATGAATCAAGTTCCGGGCTAAAGTCGGACATAGGTATACGTTAGAGATGGATGTGTTTCGATTTTTTAAACTTCTTTTATATATTTAAAGGATGATATTTTTATAGATATAATACGAAGAATTTAACACTATGTTTAGTTCGATGTAATATAATAGAACTGTAATGAAATAGAGTTGTAATGTAATAGAGCTGTGATCAGTAATTTAACTTTTTGGTTGAATGGAATGGAATAGAACTGTAATAATATTTGTCGAAGCCATTTTCAAATCAAGTTTTGGAAAATGGGAATCGATTTTAAAAACGCAAACGGGAGTCGACACCAATCTTTTTAGGTGTGATTGGATCACCTTTAAAACATTTGGTTTTAAAATCATTAGTTTTGGTCCACGAAATAAAAGAACGGGTTCGGGAGTCGGTTACGTACGAGGAAGGATTAGCACCCTCGTAACGCCCAAAAATTGGTACCTAATTGATTATCAAATGTCTTTAATGTCGAAAGAAAAAAAATTTAAGATGTAGTCCTCTTTAAAATATTTTAACTTTGAAAATTGGGATTCACTAGCGTCAAAGTAATGACATTATGTTATCCATTTTTAAAAAATTTCTATCTCGAAACAGCAAAACGCTATATCCAATAAGTTAGGACATATTGCTTTGAAATTCCAAGATAGTGGCTTGCATTTAGAAAACCTCTAAAAAAACTTAGAAGGGTACTTAATTATTCGAATTCAACGAGAAAAGTGGCAACCCAATAAGTTAGGGCACTGTTTTCTCGAAATTTCCAAACACCAAGCATTGTCTTATTTGCAAAAAATCTTATTTCGAGGTAACAAACAAATGAATAAAACGAATAAAAAGATAATAACGAATAAGCTAGGAAATATTCGAGATTAAAAAAACTAGTAATAAATAAACAATCATTATGTAAGACTAAAGAATGATAGTATAGTGAAGATAATAATAATATTAATAGTAATAATACAATTAAAAATTTTGGAATGATGTGTGAAATTATATATATGTATGTGAATATATAGATAAGTAAACAATATATATAGTGAGTGAAGAGTAAAAGGTAAAATAAGTGTATTTAAAGAGTAATGGGTAAAAATATAATAATAATATAATAGTAGTAATAACGTAATAGTATTAGAAATATACGATATATAATATTGAAGGTAAATACATAATATATACATATTAGAAATAATCATAATATTAGAAACAACTATTAATAATACTACATAAATAGATATATAGTAGTAGCATATACATGATATAGTTAAAAATATATAAAGTAAGATAATATGGAAATAAAAAATATATATAAACGATATAATATTAGGGCATATGCAAAACAATAAAATACAATATTAAAAGATATATATATATATATATATATATAATGTATACATAATATAATATTAAAATATTTACATGGTATATACATAATAATGTAAAAATAAACTATTAGTAATATTATAAATATATACATATAATAGTAATAATAATATAAAGGTATTTCATATAAGCAGTATGCACGTCAAAAAAAAAAAGAAAAATAATAATTACAAAAGTATGAAATCAAAATAATATGTAGAAACATGTTTATTCTAAAAAGAATAATTGAAACTTAATTGAGAGAAGAAACAAAATCCAAGAGATAACTTACAAGTAAAACAAATTATTGAAACAAAATTTTGGGCTAAAATTAATTGCGTATAAATGTTCGAGATCTAAAATTAAAAATGCCCCAAATCTTAAAATACCGTGCAAAGGGGGCAAATTGAAATAGAACACAGACTGCAGGGCCAATTTAAAATAATATAAAAAACTTAAATATGGCCCGATTGAAGGCTAGCACAAAGGAGGGGACCAATTGCGTAAATTACCCAATTAAAGGTAACATGCATGGTCCCAAGCAAAAAGCTGATTCCACTCCCCCCATGCTACTTTGTTTTATTATTAATAAAAAACACTCCCCATGCTATTTTGTTTTATTGTTAATTAAAACTATTTCCCCATACTAGTTTGTTTTATTGTTAATTAAAACTACTTCCTCATACTATTTTGTTTTATTATTAATTAAAACCATACTTTATTTTCTTTTTCTTTTTTTATCATAAAAAAAAACCTTTTTAAAAAAAAACAATAAAAAAAGAGTTAAAACATCACCCTACCACCCTACATTCATTTTTCAAAATAGAGAGAAGGCTCTCAACTCTTTCAACCCTTCCCCTCCTTCGGTCATCGGACCGGCCATCAACCGTCACGCCGGTCACCGGCCATCGACGGCGGCGCCGCCGTCCACGGTGGCCGAAAAATCTTCTGAGGCCTTTTTTCGCTTCTCTTCTCGAGTAGAGCCCGGATTTAGGGTTAAAACGACCCAAAAATCTTCAAAAATTAATGAGAAGCACCCTAGAACTCAAGAATCCATTCGGTTTCTGGCCACCGATCTTCGGCGGTGGCTTCCTCGGTCATCCACGATGTTGGAAAACTGAACACCGGTAAGTTCCTTCCCTCTTTCCCTTTTTTATATTTTTTTTTCAAGTTTTTTTTTTGTTAAAAATATTGGTAAAATAGATAAAACGAACGAATAGAAAGAAGATAAAAAAAAATAAATAAATAAAAATAAGGACAAACACCTTTTGAACTTGTTTTCTCCTTTTGATTTCTCCCAAAAATCTCTGTAATACAACCCCCTCTAATACAATCTCTTCTCTCCAAAATACAATCAATTCCCTCCTCTCCCCTGGCACAAGGAACATAGGGCTTTTATATAGCCCAAAATCCAAAGAAAAAATACAAAGAATTTTATTTTTTGGTGTTTTTTTTTGCTGTCCTTTTTTTTTGTCTTCTTTTGCGGTATAGAGTGGTGGAGGCAAGTGGGTGTCTTGGTGGCGGAACAACCTGGTAGTGGCGTAGGTGGCCAAGGTGGGGTGTGTGCTAGGGTTCATCACCACTTTTCTTTCTTTGAAAATTGCTTAGGTTTGGGTAGTTCTAATTTGAAATGGTTTTAGGTATTGGGTTTGGGTAAGTTTAGTTATTGTAATTGGGTAGTTTTGATTTTTGGGTACATTTAACATTGTAAATGGATTTGGAATTTGGTTATGTGGATTTTATTTTTACTTGTTTGCTTGGGCCAAAATTGGCCATTACAATATTCTTGTGTTTGGTTGAATGAAATGATATTATAATAACATAATTAAAAAGTCAAAATGGCGAGTACTCTTAGCAAAATTTCTTTAAGGAGATGATATTTTAATATTATTTTTAATATTATAATTTAATAATAAAATCATATTTTAATATTATTAAATATAATTTAATATTATTTTAATATAATATTTTATATTAAAATCTTCTAAATATTTTATTTTTATATTTTTAAATACAAGTTTTAAAGGACTATTCGAAATATTTTTGTTATTCAATGTTACATGAAATAGTCATTCTTTGCTTATATCAAAGAATAACTATTACATGAAGACAAGTAACATTCTATTAAATTAGTATTACGTTTAACCAAACAAATGAATGGTTTACCATTTAATGAATAAGGGTAGGGATAAATACCTTACGTTCTAAGTCATGTAGTGCACCTTGTAAAACCTTCACTTTAACTATTCTATATGATTTTCATGCCATATATACGCGTGAAATTAAAGTATATAATTATAATTGTTAATGCAAGAAGATATGGATTTGGGTATGTTGAAATGTATTATTATTCTATTTATATTGTGTCAACAAAAATAAATATGATTAGAATCTATAATCGGGATTATTAAAAAAATGTATATAATTATAATTTTATTTCTTAAACATGGCAAGGGATAAATATATAAATATATATATATATATATATAATTTTAAAATAACATATTTCAATTCACTATTTATATTTTTTAAACTTAAAATTTTAAAATAATTTTGGAAATCAATGTAAATCAAGGTTTTATTTTAACAAAAGGTTGATTAAACACTACAAGTTTTGGTTGACTTATTTTATATATTTTTTTACATGGACAAAGGGGAAGGGGGCAAGCAATGGACTCCCTAAAAAGGGAATGGTGGATTTTTATTTATGAAATTATATATTTGTATAATAGTAAATTTATATTTTGGTTTTCAAGTAATTTTTTGACTTCGTTCTTACTCACAACTTACGCCGTAAGTTTAAGTAATGGGAATTACTTGCTTGTAGTGTACCTGTGATAATAATTTACTCTAGCATCGTCTCCAACCTAAAATTTCAAATATTCGGGAATCTCAACTTAAGTTTAAATTTAACTCAACTTCATTTGGTTATAACTCTAACAAAAAAAAAGAAAAATTGAAATGTCATAATTTTTTGTATTTTTATTTCAAAATTCAGGTATAGCAGTTAACACTATTAATTTTTTGTTAAATTTATTAGTATGACATTTTAAAATGTGAAAAGAATACTCATTTGATAATCATGTATTTAAAAATAGCATTATAATTAACATGGATTTAACATAAAAAAACAACATTAACAATTAGAAATGAATTTTGAATTATGAAAAGTTGAGGGACTAGTTCTTTGGAATAAAAGTCTAGGGACTAAATTTCAAATTTTCAAGGATTACAAGGATTTATGGCACATTTTAACCTAAAAAAATATCGTGGTAATGAGGTATAGGAGAAAGCTCAATGTCATTGAACTTTTTGTAACTTTACATTTTAGTCTCTAAACTTCAAAGTTACAAAATGGTCACTAAACTATTCGAAAGTTTTCATTTAAGTCACATGTTACAAAATAGTCATTAAACTTCAAAAAGTTACAAAATGGTCACTAAAAAAATTGTTGTTGTATGACATTCTTTATTCGAACTGTGTACACCTATCAAAAGTTCTGATTCCCCTTCTCTTCTATAGTTCAGTTTTTTTTTTCATGAACAATTTTGAACATCATGAATTTGAGAACCAAAATTCGAATGACCTTTTGGTTTATCGCTAACACTAATTGTCGAATCGACTTGGATAAAATGTATGTTTATATACTCGTAAATAGGTATTGATCCACCGTACCGATCATTGAATCGCCATTTGGAGTTTGTTAACTAAACTTAAAAAGGAAAACATAAAAGCCCAGTGACTTAAATAAAAACTTCCGAATAATTTAGTGACTATTTTATAATTTTTTAAAGTTCAATGACCAAAATCTAAATTTACTAATAATTTAGTGAACTTTCGTGTAATTTACCTTAAAAAAAATCTCATGGTAACATGGTAAAAAAGAAGAAGATTCAATCACAAATTTGATAATATTACAGGTACTAAAAAAAAAATTGATTTGTTTATTTCTTTCTCACTATTTTCTAGCTGCTGGTTGGCTGGCTGCTGGTAGCGGCCTCCTTTTTGGCTCCGAATTTCAGACCCTAAAACGAAGCTCGAAACCGTGAATTCCTCTTTTTCACAATGAACTGTTCAAGTAAGCTCTTCCTTTCTCTCTTTATTTATCTTTATCTTTAAACGTTTGTTTTTGTATTTTTTGGTGATCTGAGAGGTTTTAATTGTCCGTACAGTCTCCGGCGAAGTGCCGGAGGAGCCCGTCGTCTCCAAGAAATCCGTTTTGCTTTACGAGAAACGCTTAATCGAGCGACACAATGGCTTCTCTTTATAATTTTACGCCTTTTTTTGAAAAAAAAACGTGTCTTATGTTTGGTTTTGTAGTTTAACATTATTTCCTTAGTATTTGGATGAATTAGCTGCAACGTTTAATAGATTACTTTGTTTTTTCTGTTTTCATTAGGATTATGGGAAGTGTCCGGTTACCGGAGATCCACTTACTATGGACGACATTGTCCCGGTCAAAACCGGCAAGGTGATTTTTATTCTTGGTTGTTTTCCTTACCAGCACCTGTTTCTATTACTTCTTTTGAGCTAATTTGTTTGTTTCTATGCTGTTTGATGCAGATTGTAAAACCTAAATCCTTAACCGCGGCCAGCATTCCCGGGATGCTTGGAATGTTTCAGAATGTATGTTTTTCTTAATTCATATAACCCTTGAGTATACTTTTTTCCCCTTATGTATGAATTAGTATAAAGCATTGTATACTTCCAAGTTTTGAGACCATCCTTCTTTTTTGTTATGCATAGTAAGTGGGAGATTTTCGCTTGTTCTTTGTGATTTTGTAATAATTCTATTGTCAGTTTTGCCACATAGGACAAACTTTGAAACTTTATTTTTAGCTATTTGTTACTAAAGCAAAACTTACAGATAAATTTAGTTGTGTTTATGTTGATTTGCTTTAGTGTTTTGCTTCTGATGTTGCATTACTTTGCTCATTGCAGGAATGGGATGCTTTAATGCTATCCAATTTTGTATTAGAGCAGCAGTTACATACAGCTAGGCAGGAGCTGAGTCATGCACTCTACCAGGTAATGACGTTAAGGTTTTAGGATTCTGTTGATCTTTTGACATTCATATAAACCTTTCAATTGATTAGTTTTTTAATATTATATTAAACCATGGCATTAGAAAGACCAGGATATTTTACATGTTTGTTACTTTTATTCTAGATTTATGCAAAAAATCTTTTTTATTATGTGGTGTTAGATCTTTCGTCAAAATTTATTTACAGTCTTGCTAGTGGTTTAATTCCTTTTAACATTGAGAAGCTGAGTAATTTAGCTCAATGGCTGTATAAAAGTCTTTTATTTTTAGCCTTGACTTTTGATGTATTGTATAGTGTGTGTTGCAGTTTCTTCATTGGGGATGCTTTGTTTGTAAGATATTTACTTTCATCTCAGAACTTAAGTGATTGAAAATATCTTTTTATGATCCATCATGTTGCGAAATCTGATAATAAAAGAATATTGAGTTTTAGCTCACCGAGTGATCTCCCCCCCTTTCTTTTCCTAGTCCTTTAATGTTTTTATCAAATTATAATGTAGTTCTGTCTATCTTTTTTACAGCATGATGCTGCCTGCCGAGTGATTGCAAGACTTAAAAAGGAAAGGGATGAAGCCAGGTCTTTGCTTGCACAGGCTGAGAGGCAGGCACCCTTGACAGCGTCGGCTGCTACTGCCAATGTTTCTGCTCTTAGCAATGGAAAGCGAGGTTCTTTCTCAGTATGTTATTCATTAATATTATATATCTTTAGCTAATTCGGTATCTTATTTGAGATCTATATCTGTGATCATAGTTGCTGAGGATGGATATATGGGCCCTGGTTCAAAGCAAAT
This sequence comes from Gossypium arboreum, assembly GCF_025698485.1. Classification (NCBI taxonomy): domain Eukaryota; kingdom Viridiplantae; phylum Streptophyta; class Magnoliopsida; order Malvales; family Malvaceae; genus Gossypium; species Gossypium arboreum. The sequence continues at coordinate 121,251,749 of NC_069070.1, read as the reverse complement.
GCGCCCTGGGGTTTCTGAGAGTATTATTGCTGAGTTAACTGAATGTAATGCAGCTCTGTCACAACAGCGTAAAAAGCACCAGGTATTCCTCATTCAGTTTAGCTCGAGTAATTCCGACTATCTCTTTGTTGACATTATCTATACATTGTCTTTCTATCCCCTCCATCAATCTCTTCAATGTGTTCTCTTTTCAGATACCTCCAACATTGGCTCCCGTTGATGCTTTGGAGAGGTACACCCAACTTTCTAGCCATCCCCTTCACAAGACAAATAAACCAGGGATCTCTTCAATTGATACCAATCTTTCAAAGGTGTGTATTTTCCTTAAAATCATCCTTTTCATGTAACTACATTCTTTTCTTCATTTTACTAGGCTGGACATAGTTATCTTTGGATGTTGCATGTAGTGGACTTGATATTTAGCAGCAAAATAAAGGAAATGGGGAATAGATCTGTTAGCAACAAGGTTTGAATGTTAAATTTGGAAATCCTGTTAAAGAGATTACCAAGATGATGGCTAAGCTCATTTTACTTTTTTTCATCCATGTGATGTTAGACTAGCAATTTCCTACATTTTCATACATTTTGAAGGCCACATTGGTCCACCGTGTGGAACCCAAAACCCTGTGCCAGGTTCTAGTCTACTGACTGCATTCTTCTGCTTTTAGGGGAGTATAAATTGCCTAGCAGATGCTAAAATCACTGCACTAGTGTATATTATAGTTATAGAAATCTGTTTTATAGACGAGTATGTTAAATGTAATTGGAATAGCCTCTACTTTCTATTTTTCTCCATTCTTTGAAACTTGCGCATTTTTTTTTTTCAATCTGTGTGTTTTTTTTTTAAATTAATGTTAAATGTAATTGGAATAGCCTCTACTTCTTATGTTTCTCTGTTCTTCAGAGCTTGTTCATTTACTTTCTTTTACATCTGGTGTTTAGGACATTGTTGCAACAGGAGGAATTGATTCAAGTGCTGTACTCTTTGACCAAACATCTGGAGTGATCTTATCAACCCTGAGTGGCCACTCTAAGAAGGTTTATTCAGTTTCTTTTATGGTTTTAAGGGATGCTGTTTACATTTTTCTTTTAAAATTTTATTCTCTGACTCCATTCTTTTTTAGGTTACAAGTGTAAAATTTGTAGCTCCAAGCAATGTAATTTTAAGTGGATCAGCAGATAAGGTAAGCCAATTTTTCAAGTCCCACAAGTTCCAGTTTTTGTTCTTTTCTGTGTTCCTTATGTCAGGTTTAATCTTGCATTATTTCTTTAATTTTTAACTTGCATAACTAAACTACTCTGTATTTTTTTAACCTTAATAAACTACTACAATTTCTTTTTAATGTTTTAGCTTGCATCACAGTTTGATTGTCTTTCAATTTTTTTCAGACTGTACGCATTTGGCTAGGGTCTGAAGATGGAAACTGTGACTGCAGGCATATTTTGAAGGATCATACTGCTGAGGTGAATATATGCTCAAATCTAAATAGTCTGAATACTATGATTATCAAATTCTTATTCTTGTTTATTTTCTGCCTTGTGGAAATCCGATTAAATTTATCTTCTACACTTTCAGGTGCAAGCTATCACTGTCCATGCTACAAATAACTACTTCGTAACTGCTTCCCTTGACTCAACATGGTGCTTTTATGATCTTTCCTCTGGCTTATGCTTGACACAGGTCCTAATCATTGTATCCATCCCTCTGGTCTGTACGGTTTTCAGTTACTGTGAAAATGTAAATCATAGCTTGTGAAGTAAATGGATTGATTAGTCAGTTGTTAATTTGAAGTAACTTATGTTAGAATCTGAATCTTCCTAATTGACTGCAAATGCCATGTTCACCATTTTCTTTATTACTTTCAAAGGAAATATGTAGCCATAGTTTTCTTTAGTGGTAGGGCGATGGTAAAATGATATTCTTTTTCATTGAACTTAAGGTATTTGTTTCATTTATTTTGAAGTGGAAACCCTATAATACGAGTCAGTTTTTTATTTCTACAGGTTGAAGACCCTTCAAATTCAATGGGCTATACATCTGCTGCTTTTCATCCTGATGGTCTCATACTTGGAACAGGCACCACTGAAGCCACTGTTAGAATTTGGGATGTGAAGAGTCAGGTATGTAGAAACCATGTTATATGAGACCTGAACTTATGTTATCAAATTTCATATACTGTTTTTGTGTTCCATTTTATGAAACAACTATTTTATGACCCTTCAGGGAAATGTTGCCAACTTTGATGGACACACTGGATCAATAACGGCCATATCTTTCTCAGAAAATGGTTACTTCCTTGCAGTAAGCACCTAATCAAATATGCACATTACGTTGATGGCATGAATTATGCAATCTGATTTATGTTTGAACTCCAGACTGCAGCGCACGATGGTGTTAAGTTGTGGGATCTGCGCAAATTAAAAAATTTCCGGTCATTTGAATTATATGATCAAGATATACCAACAAACTCTGGTACGTAACATCTTGATAACAGTTGTGCCTGGCTTATTAGCTTGTTTCCTATTGGCTCCCTCTTGAGAGCAAGCAAGATACATGATGGTGTTTTTGGCTTACATTTTTGTCTTCGAAAGTATTTTTTTCCATATACTCCATGCTTCTCACATTGGCAGCTTTTGAGCCAGGGGAGAATGTAAGGCCCAAATTTTGTCCGGGGCCCAATAAAACCAAACCCAAATTAAACTTAGCCCATTACCCAGTTACAAGCCCAAACTCAATTTTGGCCCAACCTAATTCCATTACACTAGCCCAACCCAAACACACACAAAAAAAAAAAAATAAATAAATAAATAAAAACCTTGGTCACCTACTCCACCACCCTTGTTGGCCACTCACTTTGGCCACCTAAACCATCCTAACCACTCCACTTGTTTACAAAAAAATTATTTGTAAAATTTAGCTATAAAAGTCATTCAAGACTTTGTTTTTTAGGGGTTTTTTTTGTTTTTTAGAAGAGGTGTTTTTTTTTTGTTTTTTGGAGGAGGGTTGTTTTTTGTTTTTTTGAATAGGGGTTGTTTTTTGTTTTGGAAAGGTTAGTTTTTGGAGATTAATCAAAGATCAAAGCAAAAGAGGTTTCTTTTGTCTATTCTCATTTTAAGTTCTTTGTTTGTTTATTGTTTTCCTTTCAATTTTATTTTGTTTTTTTTTATATACGAAAGTAAAGATAAAAGTAAGAAGCTTACCCATATTTTCATTACCGAAAAAGGTTTTTTTTTTTTAGGTCCGGTCGTCGTGTACGGTGGTGCCGATGGCGGCCCGTGAGGGTCCATGACCGAAGCAAAGCCGGACCAACGGCCGGATTTAGAAAAGAGGGAGAAAGAGAGTGGAGAGCTTTGTTTTATTTTTTTTATTTTATTATTTTTACTATTATTTATATTATTATTATTATTTCTCATGTATATATTATTATTTATATTATTATATTATATATGCCTTCTCCATATTTATTTATATTATTACTATCATTATTGTTACTTCTATTATTTTTATTTCTAACTACTATTTTATATATATATGTATTATTGTTTGTATTATTATTATTATTACTATCACCCCTATTGTTATTACTTTACTTTTGTATTCTAATATATTATTAATATTACTCATATTTTCATTATTTTTGCTATTACTATTATTATTATATATTAATGTATATTTTTATGTATATATATATTTATATATAGTATTGTTTTTTTATTACTTTAATTTAATATTTTTATTATAATTACTTTTTGTATTTCTATATTATTATTATTATTATTATTATTATTGTTATTATTATTATTTTTATCATTGTTTGTGTTATTTATTTATTTACGTATATATCATTTACTTAAGTTTTTATTTTACTTTTCATTATATTTGATCTGTGATTATTTCGCGTGTTAGCTAATTTTTGTTATTCTCGTCTCTTATTTTATTTTATATTAATGCATCTATTATGCTCATGTATATTATCCCTTTTTTTTATTTTATTTCGATTTACAAATATCACTTTATGATTTCTAATTCTCTAAATCTAATTCAAGTTAAATGAGTATATTCCAAGCCGCTTTATAATTATTCGTTTAAAAATTCTTTAAAACGGAGACGATGTTCGATGTTTAGCAATTCGGGGAATCGTGCCCTATCGTGTTGGGTTGTAATTTTTTGTTTGCTCAAAATAATCGGATGTCTCTTTAGAATTTCGTTCATGTTTTCTAAAAACTTTTTAAAACGAAGGAAATGTTCGACGTTCGGCAATTCGGGGAATCGTGCCCTATCATGCTGGGTTGTAATTTCTCGTTTGTGCAAAATAATCGAATATTCCTTTGGAATTTCATTCACGTTTTCCAAAGCGAGACAATGTTCAATGTTTAGAAATTCGAAGAATCGTGCCCTACCGTGTTGGGTTTCGATTCTCTCGTTGGATTAAATAATTGGGCATCCTTTTGCGGTTTTCAACAAATAAATTTTTGAAGTCAAAATTCCTCATGTTTTCGAGGGCTTAAAGGATCATGTCCTATCGTGCTGGATGTGATGTTATATTCCTATTAGGCAAGAGAATTTTGATGACTAACTTGAGTTACTCAAATGTTATAAAAAAGGAATCACATTTCAAAAACATTTTTTAAAGCTTAGACATAAAGACAGTATATAATCGATTTGGTATCAATTTTGGGCGTAGTGAGGATGCTAATCCTTCCTCATGCGTAACCGACTCCCGAGCCCGTTTTCTAAAATTTTTGTAGACCAAAATTGTTGTTTTAGTAAATCATAAATGTTTTATTAAAATAACCAAATTTTTAGGTGATCCGATCACACCAAAACAAAAGATCAGTGGCGACTCCATACATTTGTTTTTCAAAAGTCGATTACCTCTTTTTTTTTAAAATTTTAAAAATTTTAAATCGAGGAATGGTTTCGACAGATAAAATTGTAAACGAATAAAGCTTTACTTTCTCGTGATAAAAGTTTTTAATTGTGAAAAGCTTTATCTAGCAGCAGCTTTAATTCTGTTCTTTGTATTTTCAGTGGATTTCGACCATAGTGGGAGTTACCTTGCAATTGCTGGCTCGGATGTAAGGTAGGTGCTCTTAGGGTCTTCAAATCTTAGTATATAGTTTATTGGAACCAAAACTTAAATTCGGTGTAGAGACTGTTGCACTTGACATTTAAATAGAATGCTTATTTTCCTGGCTAGAGATTGTCTGACTATGTTGTTAGATAGTCAATAGACATTTAAAATTTCATTTCTTGTGATATTTGGTGGATGCCGATTTAATTTTGTGCTTCCAGAGTGTACCAAGTTGGCAGCGTCAAAGCAGAATGGAATTGCATCAAAACTTTACCTGATTTATCTGGCACTGGTTTGTCTTCTGTTCCCTCATTCTATCAATGAATTTAAAAAAGAAAAGAAAAAAAAACTCTTACCAGCCGGCTGCAATGGTTGAAACAGGAACCTGTAGTTTCTGTGGCACGACAAAAAACCAATTCCACCGGAAAAATAAGGGTTTTATGTGTAATTTCTCAAAATTTTATTTTTAACTAACAAGACCTCAACTTGTTTTATATGAAAGATCATACCATTAACATTAATAAACAGGTCGACCCCGGCCTGGTTTTTTTAACATTGCAATCTATTATTGTTACTGATAGCCAGTAGAAGTTGAAGTGCATTATTCTCCTGTATTTGCAGGTAGAGCAACTTGTGTCAAATTCGGTTCAGACGCAAAGTACTTGGCAGTAGGATCAATGGATCGTAACCTCCGCATATTTGGCCTTCCCGAAGGTGATGCTTCAATGGAATCATAAAAAGGCTCCTTCTGTTCAACTTATTTGGCAAGTTGGCTGTTAAAACACTCTTTAAGATTGCTAATTGCGACTGTCGTGTTTTGTGGTCGGCATAATTGGAGATTTCGAGGTATGTTCAAATATTTAGTTTCTTCTGTTCCCAAAACACATTTGAGGCTTAGGGCATTGATGTTTACCAGTTTTGGCCATTTACTCCAGCAATGTATGTGCTTTGTATCATCTGAAAGATGTTCAAGAAATGAAAAGCCAACCAATTTACCTGTCACTTTTATCGTAGGGAAACATAGAGACAAATTTTCAATTGGAAATTCCCCTTACTACCCTAAACATTATTGAATATTTATTTTAGAACCCCCCCCCCCCCCCTTTTTTAGTTTCATTGTGTAGCCTTGATTGGTGTTTATTTATGGATGGTATATGTAATTCTATGAAACCATTATCTATAATACACTTGGAAATTTGTGTATTCATAAACTCGTGTTATATTTTCGTATATTTGTCTTGTTGGATATCAATTCGAATGAGAAGAGTTGGATCTTTTTTGCAATTTTTATTATTATTATTTGAATTTAGTCTAGCATAAAGGTGTTCATGGGCCAGGTTTAATTATATTCAAGTTGAGTTTATGCATAGTATTAATATATGATATATAAATTGCATTAGCTTGGTGAGTCAAGCTTGAAATGTAGACTTTAAATTTCACCCCTTCCATATTTATAAATAGTAAAATGATTTCCTAATATTATTTTTAGGGTAAACTATAAAAATAGTCACTTATCTATGGTTTAAATTACATTTTGGTAATTGAACTTTAATTTGTTATGAAATGGTCACCAACATTATTGAATTGTTAACATTTTAGTCAATGAACCATTAACGGAAGTTAATGGTATAACAACAATCTGATGTGGCTTATTATTTTATCATATCAAACTAAATTTCAAGTTAAATTGTACTAGTCCTTATACTTTTATTTTTTGAACAATTTAATTTTTTATTTCTTTATTTTTCTTCTCTTCTTTTTTTTTTTTTCTCTCTTTATCTTATTTTTCACTACTGAAACATAATCTTTTGCTCACCAAATAAATGAAATCCTTGTTCTTATTCACATATTCCTAAATTGAATTTCATTCAAAACGAATACCAATCATTCTTAATCAAATTTCGATTTAAATATAATTTAATTTTGAAACTAAAATTGAATCTAATTAATCAATATAAAAAATCATATTTTAATCAAATCTACATATAAATTAAATTTTTATATTCAAATCATAAAATACTTTTATAGATATTTTCAAGCAAACTTAATTGAAAACCGAGCAATTTAGTACAACTTTCTTGTTTCAACTCAAAAAGTGAGGTGAGGTGTTGTGAAAAATAAAATAGAATAAAATAAATAAAAATAAAGAACACATAAATTTTACGTGGAAACCCTTTCGGGAAAAAAAAAACCACGGGCAGAGGAGAAGAAAATTCACTATGTCGAAAAATTTTTTACTCTAATACAAGAGGAATAGACTATGTCTATTTATAGGCTTGCAAAGCCATATTCTAGTAGGATTGAAACACCTTATCCTAATCAATATAAAATAGATGGAGTTTAATAAGGTTTAAAAACCTTATTCTAAAATAAAATAAAAGAAGTCTAGTTCTATATGGATTTTACTTTTATTTTATTTTCCATCGTATTTTATTTAAATAAGAATTTGGGTCACTTAATTCTAACAATCTCCACCTTGACACAAATTCTCAATGAACAAGTTCTTCATCGCGAACTTTCAATAAACAAGTTCTTCACCTCTTCCAAAAACCCCTTAAGGGTTTAACTTCAACAATGAACACCAACCAAGTCTAAGCAATGCTCAAACTTGGTTATAGGAAGTGACTTAGTCATCATATCTGCAGGATTTTCATGAGTGCTAATTTTGCTCTCAACAATATCACCACGAGCAATAATATCACGAACAAAATGATACCGAATATCAATGTGTTTTGTTCTCTCATGAAACATTTGATCTTTTGTAAGAAAGATGGCACTGATTGTCACAAAATATCGTGGCTGATTTGAAGGTCTTCATTGAGTTCACTAAATAGTCCCTTCAACCAAATAGCTTCTTTACAAGCCTCAAGAATCGCCATGTACTCAACGAGTGGTAGACAAAGCGATTGTAGTTTGCAAAGTGGCTTTCCAACTAATTGCACAACCTCCGATTGTAAAGACGTAACTTGTGAGAGATCTTCTTCTATCAAGGTCTCCAGCAAAATCAGCATCAACATACCCTATAACTCCATCTTTAGTTCTTCCAAACTGTAAGCAAACATTAGTAGTGCCTCGTAAGTATCTTAAAATCCACCGAATCGCTTTCCGGTGTTCTTTACCGAGATTCGCCATGTATCGCTAACCGTGACCGATCGCATATGATAAATCGGGCGTGAACAAACCATAGCATACATGAGAGATCCTCTCGCACTAGAGTATGGAACATGTGACATGTACTCAATCTCATTATCGATTGAGGAGATAAGGCCGATGAAAGTCCGAAATGGGTCGCTAAAGGAGTACTAACAGGCTTAGCACTCTGCATATTGAACGCAAAGAACTTTCTCAATGTACCCCTCCGACTTAGGTACAATTTACTTGCTTTTCTATCTCGAGAATCTCCATACCAAGTATCTTCTTTGTTGGTCCTAAATCTTTCATCTCAAATTCTTCACTTAGTTGGGCTTTAACCTTTCTTATCTCTCTTTATCTTTTCTTGCTATCAACATGTCATCAACATAAAGAAGTAGATACACAAAAGAACCATCAACTTTTTTTTAAAGTAGACACAACTGTCAAAACTACTTCTTTTGAAATCATGAGAAGTCATAAAGGAATCAAACCTCTTGTACCCTTGTCTTGGTGATTGTTTCAAACCGTAAAGGGACTTTTTCAAAGCAAGCAAACATAGTCCTCTTTTTTCGAGACTATAAAACCCTCTCGGTTGTTGCATGTAAATATCTTCCTCAAGTTCTCCATGCAAAAATGCGCTTTTACATCTAACCGCTCAAGCTCCAAATCATGCATGGCCACAATACCAAGCAAAGCTCGAATCGAACTATGCTTAACAACCTGGAGAGAACACATCTGTGAAGTCCACTCGAATTTGATCAGTAACCCTTTGCAACAAGCCTTGCTTTATATCCGGGTTCTTCAACTCCTGAGTCCCTTCTTTCTTTTAAACACCCATTTACAACGAATGCCTTTTTACCTTTAGGAAGTTTTACAAGATCCCATGTTCTGTTTTTTTGTGGAGTGATTCCATCTCCTCTTGCATAGCAAACATCCACTTTTCGAGTCTTCACACTAATCGCCTCGAATAATTAAATGGCTCTTGATTCGCATCTATATCTTCACCACATTTAAAGCATAAGCAACTAGATCAACCTCGGCATACTTCTTTGGAGGTTTAATTTCTCTTCTTGTCATGTTTTTGGCGATAGAGTATTGCGGTGAAGAAGCAACTCTATTCACAATTTTGTCTTGGCTTGAGGAGTTGATTCGTATTAATCGATGCTCCACCGCTTTTGGTTTTCTTTATTGGAAGAGTCTTTAAGAGATAAGTTAGGTAGCATAGCGGTTTCATCAAAACAACATCTCGCTAATCACAACTTTTCTATTTTCAGGACACCATAACTTATAGCCTTTTACACCACTTTATAACCAAGAAAACGCATTTAATGGATCTCGGTTCCAATTTTCCATTATCAACATGAGCATACGCAGGACACCCAAAATCTTTAAATCGTAATAATTAGCGGGATTACGGACCATACCTCTTGTGGAGTCTTTTTCTTAATGGCAGCGGATGGAGATCGGTTGATCAAAAACATGCAAGATGAGGTCGCTTACGCCCAAAATGACTTGTAAGTTGGCATTTGACAACATACATCGAACCTTCTCCATGATCGTTTCGTTCATTCGCTTCGCAACGCCGCTTTTGTTGTGGAGTATGACGAATCGTCAAGTGTCTCATGATCCTTTCGACTTGCACAATCTATTAAACTCATCGAGCGTAACTCTAAGCCATTGTCTGCATGCGGAGGTATTTTATCTGCTTTTCCGTCTCTTTTTCAATCATAATTTTCCAAGACTTAAATGTGGAAAACACATCGCTTTTCGCTTCGGAAGAACGCCCAAACTTTTTCGGAAAAATCATCAATAAAGGTTAGCATATAATTAGCTCCACCTCTCGAAGGCACTCTGGACGGCCCCACGATCGAATGGATATACTCCAACGTTTCCTTCGTGTTATGGATTCCTCTAGTGAATCGAACTCTCTTTTGCTTCCCAAAACACAGTGCTCACAGAAATTCGGTTTGCAAATTCCTTGCCCATTAAGAAGTCCTCTTTGCTTAATTACGCCATGCCATTCTCACTCATATGCCCTAGGCGCATATGCCAAAGTTTAGTAATATCATCATCGACAAGGAAGAGGAAGCGGCAATTGCATCACCGAGAATGATAGAACCACCTAAAACATATAACTTGGCAATCTTTCTTTGCCCTTTCATCACAACAAGGACCCTTTGAAATCTTTAAAACCCCACTTTCATTTGTGTATCTGCCCTTTTGAATCAAGAGTACTCAACGAAATTAAATTTCTTTTCAATTCGGAACATGCCGCACGTCACTAAGTGTTCGACAACTCCATCAAACATCTTAACTTTAATTGTTCCAACACCGCGATTTTACATGAAGCATTATTTCCCATCAAAACAACACCTTCAGATCTTGTTTCATAAGTTGTAAACCAATCCCGATTGGGACTCATGTGGAAGGTGCAACTGAATCAAGTATCCACTCCTCGCTTACTTTAGAATCATTGATGAAGCAACTAGAAGTTCACCATCATTGTAGTCTTCTACAACATCGACTTCACCGAATTTTCCGGTGTTTTCCCTTTTGATTCGCACCTCCTTTTAATCTTATTTTGTAGCTTATAGCTTTCAGATTTAATGTGCCCTTTCTTCTTGCAGAAGTTGCAAGTTTTACCTCTGTTTGAAGATTTCGATCTACCCTTAGATTTACCACGAGGATTCCGTTCCTGTGTTCTACCACGATCATCATCAACATTCCGGTCTTGTCTCCCACGAACAATGAGACCCTCTCCCTGAGAGTTGGGTTTAACCACAAGATGCTTCATCTTATCATACGAGGTTAAAGAATCATAAACCTCATCAACTGTGAGAGACTCGCGGCTATATAAAATCGTGTCTCTAAAGGTTGAATAAGACGGGGGCAACGAACAAAGTAGAATCAACCCTAGATCTTCCTTATCATACTGAACCTCCATGGCCTCCAAGGTTGAGAGAATTTCTTTAAACACATTAAGTGTTCGTGTCTGATGCACCTTCCTCCAAACGATGAGCATAAAGACGCCGCTTCATATGCAACTTGCTTGTTAGAGTTTTCGACATACATATTTGTTCTAGCCTCTTCCATAATGCGTGGCGGTTTTCTCTTTCATCACATCCCGCAAAATTTCGTTGGACAAATGCAGATGTAATTGTGTTAATGCCTTTCGATCCTTACGCTTCTTCTCTTCATCTGTTAATGTCGAAGGCATCTTATCTATCCTAGCAGGGCATCCTCTAGATCCATCTGCAAGAAGCGCTTGCATCTTAATTTGCCACAACGCAAATCGGTGTTGCGATCCAACACCGAATTTCATACTTCAAAGACGCCATTACCGTGATCGAGATGAATAACCGGAAGCTCGATACCAATTTGTGAAAAATAAAATAGAATAAAATAAATAAAAATAAAGAACACATAAATTTTACGTGGAAACCCTTTCGGAAAAAAAAAACCACGGGCAGAGGAGAAGAAAATTCACTATGTCGAAAAATTTTTTACTCTAATACAAGAGGAATAGACTATGTCTATTTATAGGCTTGCAAAGCCATATTCTAGTAGGATTGAAACACCTTATCCTAATCAATATAAAATAGATGGAGTTTAATAAGGTTTAAAAACCTTATTCTAAAATAAAATAAAAGAAGTCTAGTTCTATATGGATTTTACTTTTATTTTATTTTCCATCGTATTTTATTTAAATAAGAATTTGGGTCACTTAATTCTAACAGGTGTTCTATCTGGTTCGGAACAGAAGTTAATCTATTGCACCAACTAATTGGCAACATTCGAAGAGCGCTTAGACATTGGATTTCTCCCGGTAAGAAATCCAACATCGGACAGTCAACGAGACACAATTCCTCGAGATGTGTCGAATGATCCCATCAGATAAAGACGTAAATCGCTCGCTGGATACGACCTTTAGAACGCGGAGTGACGGACTCCATTACCGGGAAACAAAAAAAAGACTGTTGCAGCCACTCAAAATCAAACTCTCTAAAGCATTTTTGTAATGCTTCTGGAATGTCTTCAAGCTTCTTGCAACCATTGAAGTTCAAGTGTTTAACCATCGAAAGATTATCCAGCTTGTTCAACAAAGACTTGAGTTCGGGTAAGGATGCTATTGTCAACTCCTCAAGGTGAGTCTGATTTTGCAACAAACCAATGAGAAAATTTGTCACGCTAGATAGGTCATGGATCTCGATTGAACCGATATCGCGACGACTTAGAAACGAGGCATTCTTCCTTGTCCAAATTCGAAGGTTTGCAATTCAATCAACTCAGGGCATTTCTTGAACGTCAAGATTCGCAGACGAGGAAAATTTACCCTTGACTGTTTTCGATGTCTCCAAAACAGGCATCGAGTCAATATCGAGTCCCTCCAACGATGAGAACGGATTAACCCCATTTCCATAGAATTCACTGCTAATGCACTCCACAACATCCATTTCCCTTATTTTAAGAAACCTGAGCAATGGTAGTTCACCTAGAGGTGGAAGATGCGAACATCTTTTACACCGGTCAAGCTCAACCAAGACCAGATTCCGTAAATCAGTCAACCATCCAGGAAGCTTTAAACCTTGATAACACTACAGGTTATCTGTACACTACAGGTTAGAATGAGGTTGGAGACTACCAAGAATGAGTGACCAAAATGACGTGAGAGTCCTTTCCAACCGGGGAGGAGGCATTGATTGAGTATGAATATTCCGATCTCATTACAGAAACGGCACACGCCACGGTACCATCGTAATATTCCGTAACATCTTGAAACAAGGATCTCCAACTTAGCTCGAGGAAAATCCCTTCGTCCTCTAACAGGAACAAATTCATTTGCTATCCATTTCACAACGTTTCGGGAATACCGAGCAATATGCAAAACACTACCTTAAACATGATGATAGATTGTCAACGCAGGTAAGATGCCGCTCTCATCATCCGAAAACTCCCATATCTCACTTTCTTTCACAGATAACCAATCACTTTCCCTATGTTTTAACTGCAACATACTACCAAGAGTTTTAACAGCCAAAGGTACCCCTCCACATTTCTGAACAATTTGCTTTCCATCAACAAATAGTCTAAACGGTATATAGGAAGAGTAGCCATGATAAGAGCAACTTTCTCCATCCGAGTTGTAACAATGACCAGATTACCTTTTGCTCCAACCTTCAATGGCTTCCTAAAACTATCCCATTTTTTTCTTACTTTTCATTCCAAACATCATCTAACACGAGAAGAAACCGCTTCCCCTTCACAAGTTCCATTGCGAAAGATCAAGCTCCTTGAAATCAAAAGGGGTGCCATCAATGGATTCAATGATTGCTTTCATCAATTTTCTAACTTCAATACCAGTAGATAAACATATCCAAACCCTCAAATTGGATCATCTTTCTAATGTTGTTCCCACCCTAATTTTTCTCTCCAATTTTCATAGATGTGTTTAGTAAGAAAGATGGAAAAATTGAAAGTCTTTCCATCCATTTTTGGATAAAGTTGAAAAATGAAAGGAAAAAATGAAACATTTAAAAAATTACAAGGACTAATAGAAGAATTTAACCTTTTCATGTTTTATTTTCTGGATTTTTTTAACCGGATAATAATTCTTACAATTGCAAGAGAAAGTGGAAGAATAAAAAATAAAAAAAATGTTATTCCACTTGTCAGAAACTGAACAAAGGAGGCGTTACCATAACAGCCGCCATTAAAGGTGCTTCTTACAAGCCTTCCACTTTCCTTAACTTACGCTAACTATAAACATAAAAAAAGAGCATCTTTTTTTTTTTTCCCCTTTTCTTTTTCTAGATTTTCCACCTGCTAAAAATGGATTAAAAATTTAGAAGTAACTGATCACAAATTATCCACTTTCAAGAACAAAATTCAGGTAAATCTTTAAAACCAAAATAAATAAATAATTAATTAAAAAGACATGGATCCTTTGTTCAATCATTGCAAATGTAAATTCTCTTTTTGTTCAATCATTGTCAATGTAAATTCTCTTTCTCTTGCTGGTTGAGGAAAACACCATGGAAGATACCCAACATTTTTCTCCTCATTCATGGTACTTTACTCATTATATCTGGTTTTCTTTATGATTTACTTTTAATTTGCAGCTTTGGGTTCTTGTTTGTTTATTGATCTTCAAATGAATTTGTATGAACGAATTGAATTTAGTTTTCGTTTTTGATTTTATTCCCCAGTGAACAATCCATTGATAACAAAAGCTCTAATAAAACTGTCAAAGAAAAGTTCAAAAAGCCTTTCCTAAACATAGGAAGACGGCATCGAGCTGGTTTCTTCGACAAGATCTCGCCTCTCGGTACGCGTTTCTGTGTTCTTTAATGTCGATTTTTAGCTATATTTTTCTAATGTTGGAAATGTGTGTCGTGTTAGATTTTAAGGCATCGTTAGGTGCCGACAAAGAGAGGGCGGTAGAGGAGCCGCCTCCGACGGATGGAACTCTTGAGGATTGTTCAACAAGTGAAGAAGAATCTATAGATTCGAGTATGGCGTCGGTAGAAATAGAATCTGCTGAATCCGAACCGGTTCCTGATGCCAGCACTTCGTCGGCGGACTTCGAAAACCAACGTCATTCGAGCACGAGCATTCACTGGCGTGATTTCTTTCGGACGCGGAAAAAGAGACAAGGAGTTTCTTCTCAAGGCTTGCCTATAAAACCGAAGCTCACTCGAAGAAAGAAGAAAAGAATCAAAGGTGACGTTGTTCCACAAATTTCTTCGTCTCTTGATGCCGAACTGTCCTGTTTTAAATCTTCCTGGAAGAACTTCTCGTTATCGGAGCTTCGGGAAGCGACCGATAACTTCAGTCGCGGTTAGTAAATTTCAGTTCATTGGTTTTATGTTTCCGTATTGCCTCTGAGGCTGACGAACATTTATTCACACTTTTTTTTTTTTTTTTTGTGAAGAAAATTTGATAGGAGAAGGAGGGTATGCAGAAGTTTACAAAGGGAGATTGAAAGACGGTAAGCTCGTTGCCATCAAGCGACTAACCAGAGGTTCACCCGAAGAGATGACAATGGATTTCTTGTCTGAGCTCGGGATTATAGTTCATGTCGATCATCCAAATATTGCTCAATTGATTGGGTACGGAGTTGATGGAGGGATGCACCTTGTTCTTCAATTGTCTCCTCATGGAAGCTTGGCATCATTACTTTACGGTTCGTTATTCCGAAACCTCGAGTTTCGGGTTTCTTCACATGTTCTAGTATTTCAACTTCTTTGCTATGCATATACAGGCTCAAAGGAGAAGCTAAATTGGTGCATTCGATTCAAGATCGCCCTCGGGGCTGCCGAAGGGCTTTGCTATCTTCACGAAGGTTGCCAGAGGCGAATCATCCATAAAGATATCAAGCCTGCAAACATATTGCTTTCAGAGGACTTCGACGCTCAGGTACATGTCAAACCTTGAACATGTACGCCGTAATCTTAGTAAAACAAAGCATTCATTATGCATATATATATATATATTAAGGTTGAATTTCCAATGGAATTGCAGATATCTGATTTTGGTCTTTCAAAGTGGTTACCTAATCAATGGACTCATCACATTGTTTCTAAAGTAGAAGGCACATTCGGGTTTGTAATTTCGAATCCCACTCGGTTTCCAAGCCTTAAAATTATTCCGTGTTGTTCATAAAAATTTTAAACGAAATTCCTTTCGTGACAGTTACCTTCCTCCCGAGTTCTTCTTGCATGGTATAGTGAATGAAAAAACGGATGTCTTTGCTTTCGGAGTAGTGCTATTGGAACTTGTTACCGGGAGGCAAGCTCTCGATAGTTCACAGAAAAGCCTTGTTATGTGGGTAGGTTTCTTGAACTTAAACTATTGTTTATGATACTTGCTATTACTGATCAGTATTCCGAATGGGTTCGGGTTG
Source organism: Gossypium arboreum (assembly GCF_025698485.1). NCBI lineage: Eukaryota > Viridiplantae > Streptophyta > Magnoliopsida > Malvales > Malvaceae > Gossypium > Gossypium arboreum. The sequence goes on along the minus strand of NC_069070.1, from coordinate 121,235,639 downwards.
GACTCTACGTGGTTCGCATACCGAGCTCGCGTATTGGCTCGTGCAGTGAGCTCGCATGGTATTAAGTGTTCACAGGAAGAAGATCTGTATCCTCCTGCGAGATCACATGTGAGATCACACATGGAACCATATAAATACGTGTTTAGTATAGAGTAAAATACGTGTTGATATGTATGAAACTTATTTTAAGATATAACATCAATAAACAATAACCACATCATACAAATATACATCGTTATCATCCAAAGAAGAGAGAGAAAAAACACTCGACAACTAAACCCGAGTATTCCCAATGACTTAAACTTCGGTATACGAATCCTTGCAGGCAAACCCTTTGATCAGAGAAAACAAGATCGAACAACTTGTCGATCCATCTCTAGGGGATGACTACGACTCCGATCAGCTAAACCGTGTTCTAGTTCTAGCTTCTATTTGCATTTGTCCATCCGAAGCGGATCGACCCCGAATGAGTCAGGCATGTCCTTTCATTACACATAAAATTTCTTCCGAGACAAGTTTTAAAAACTTCAGGTTTTTTTATCTTTGATTTGTTTCAATAGGTCGTAGACATTCTTAAAGGCAATAACAGTTGCCAGGAGACGCTGAAACAACTCGAAGAAGGCGATACCTGTGAGGATTTACTCGAAGAAGATCCATGATGTTGCTAAAGAATACAACACAAACATAGTATTTCAATGATATCTACAGGCAAATGGAGGTTCTTTCAGGACAGTGTAATGATGTTTTAAAGTCTGTTCTGTCCTTTGTTTTATAGCTTGCCTTTGGGTGTCTTTGAATTCTAGTTCTTTTTTCAATGAAGTTCGTTGGTATGGCTTCATGTTAACAACGAACCCTAATTTGAGGGGTAATTTGGGTTAGATTATTCGTACAAACCCTAAATTCTTCTAATATTTGTAACAATTTAGATCGTGAAAAATAAAATTGAGTAAAATGAGTTAAATATCTAACATTCAAAATCGGACTTAACTCAATTTACTTTTTAATCATATGGTATATATATATCAAGTTATTTTGTATCATATGAAGAATAAATTATATAATATTATATTATAAATATGTAAAAAATACTTAAATTATTTAAATAAAAGAAAATTATATTCAATTCTAAAAGTAAACACTTAAAGACAATTAATCATTACATTAATATCTTCAGTTAGATGTATCGTTGAGTTTAGAACCCTAAGTAGACTATTGGTGGTAACAGGAGGAAGGTGAGGATAAGTCAAGTCAACATATCTATAAATTTTATTGGTATAACAATAAAATTAGCTCTTGATGTTTATATTGTTTTATCAATTTGGTCTAAATTCTAAAAGTTACAATAAATTTAAATTCAATATTTACACATTTACATAAATGTTACAGGCTAAAACTGTTAAATCATTACCAAATTGACAGAATGTACGTAAACTGTTAAATCATTACTAAATTTATTCATATATCAATCAAAATTATGTACAATTGACAGAAAACATTAACACCGTGATTAATTGTCTTTTATTGTTCACTTTTGAAATTAACAGAATTAAATTGCTCGATCAATTTTAAAAAAATTAATTTACTCAATTTCAAAATTAAAATTAATTTTATTTTCAATTATTTAGAATTTTTTAAAAATAATCTTACTTTTTTATACAAAATTTAACATAAGATATATAATTTAAGAATTATTTCAACACAAATTTTTTATCACTTTATTGATAATTCAATAAAAATATTTAATTTATTAAATTAAAATTAAAATAAAAAATTGGGTGGGAAAAGAAAAGTTAAAAGAAGAGGAGCTTGTATGTATTTAGGAAATTTCCTAAATAATTTATGGAGTGTGTAATGAATGTGTGATGGTAACAATGGACCTAACTCTCCCACTTGCTTTCATTTTGTCAACTCCACTCTCACATGTCAATGTGGTGCTCCCATAATGACTAATATATATCGTTTTATCTATTATTGGATTATTAATTTTTTATATATAAAAAAATTAAAATATAATTACCAATTTTTTATCATTACTTACATGTTAATTTTAAAATATTAGATTATATGTTAATTGAGTGTTAGTTCGATTAGCACAGTATTATTCCTAATATAGGAGAATATGAATTCAAGTATATTAAAACGCATTATCTTCTATTTATAGATTAGAGTGTCAAAAATAAATTATATTCAACATGTAAAATTTGTTATTTAGATTATACTTTTAATTATCATTTTCAAAATTTAAGTTTAAACGATACATCTATCCCTTAAATTTGTCTTGAGTATGGAACAATTTTTAAAATTAAGTAATCAGTATTTATCCTTTAACAAGTACATAGAATATGGAATAAATGAGAAAAATATAAAAATATGCTTATATTTTTTTAGAAATTTAAAATAAATATAATAAGAAAAATAATTAAAAAAACTCTAAAAATGAAAAGAATCGTAAAAAAGAAGGAAACTTTTAAAAATCGAATCAGTTCCAAGTAAAAAAATGACTGGCACAATTGACGTGGCTAATACATAAAGCGAGTAGAGAATGAGCACATAGTCGCGAGTAAGTAGAAAAAAGAAGGACATGAGGAAACGGCAAGGAAAAGGCAGGGTGGTCTGTCTTTCAGACACGATTCTGTCGTCATCTTCCCAAGTCCTACTGACTCCGACCCGACCACCATTACAATTAAATCCTCAATATCATATCATTATATATTAATAAAAGAAAATATAAGAAAATATATTCCTTTTAATAATTTTATGTAGAGATTTATTCCTTCGTATATCTTTGCGTTTGCACCGTCTTTTGATTCTTTGTTTCTCATGTTTTTTGTTTTGTTGCATTAATTATTCCCCTTTTTCTTAATTTTTTTTATCGATTGATTTTTATATTTATTTCTTACATTTTATTTCTTGAGGGGGCGTTTCTTGTGAGCTTATACAAGAACTAACAATGCAAGCAACTGAAGCTGTCAGCAATGGAGTTTCAAATGGTTCTTCTCAGGTTTCCTTTCTTTTTTTCCTTTTTTTTTTTTTACCTTAATATATAGATTTGAGGAGAAACTTATATTTTGCTTCATTTTCCAGAGATGTGTTTCTATATGTTTCATTAAATTAGTACTTAGAAAATGAATTGAATGATTTTTCACTCTTTTGTTTTTTGGGGTTCAATCTATTTTATAGTGTGAATTTATGTTCTTAGTTTTGCTTGATTTATGTTTTTGTTTTTAATCTGAGATTGTTGATCGATGTTTTAGGGTGTATTTTACTAGTTTTTTTTTTCTGGTATTTAAAGCCTTTTTTGGAAGATAATACTTAAATGCTTAGATTTCTTTGTTTGATTATCTCTTATTGTTTAGGGTTTGTGAATTTCGAAGATTTTAATCTAGATTTTGTTTCCTTCATAAATTGTGAGAAAGATATGTATACTTTATGTGTAAATTAGCCGAGATTCAATGAAATTATACATTTCAAAGGTGTAAAAATATGAAAATTTTGGATCCGCTACTAAATAGGCATCCGGTAGATAATCAACTGTTTCTTCTTATCATGTTCTTGAGTATGTTGAAACTATTTAACTGTTGATCTCCTTAATGGTATGCGCGTGCGTGCTGGCGTGTAGCATCGAGAAATGTCTTCTTTTTCTGAAGGGGGGGTTAGGCTGGCGAGTTTTGAGTGATCCTTGTAAACGATATGGAAATCGTGTAAATGCTTGATCAAGTATGCCTATTTTTTGTGTCATGTGTGCGTGCGTGTGTAGGATCGAGAAATGTCTTCTTTTTCTTGGGTTGGGGGGTGGGGGGAGGTAGGTGGCCGAGTTTTTGTGTGGATTGTCATAAATGAAACGGAAATTGAGTAAATGCTTGATAAAGGTTTGCTTTTTTTTTTTTTTTGTCATATGTGTGTGCATGCATGCGCGTGTAGCATCGAGAAATGTCTTCTTTTTCTTGAGGGGGTAGTGGGTGAGTTTTTGCGTGATCCTCGTAAATGATACAGAAACCGTGTAAATGCTTGGTCAAGAATGCTTATCTTTTGTCTCATGTGTGTGTGCGGTGCATGTGTGTGTGTAGCATTGGGAAATGTCTTATTTTTCTTGGGGGCAAGCAAAATGCAACTCGTGTAAATGCTTGATCAAGGATGCTTATTTTTTGTGTCACAAGACATTAATAGTCTTTGTTATCCGGACTCAAATGTGAGTACAGGATCCAGGTGTGTTCAATTTTTCTTTTCTAAGTTTACAATGCATTTAGAGGATCATGTCCTCGTAATCATATCCGGAAATATTTCAAACATGGATACTTCCATCTCCCTTGTGTTTACCTTTTTTTTTTCTAGATCCAAATGGCGGCCTCGTCAAGCCAAGACCCGAAATTTGGACCCAAAATGCAAATTTGGTTCTAGGGAATCCGATTTTTTATTTTACCAATTCAATGTGTTATATGATTTATTTATAATGTTGAATGTTCTCAGTAGGCATATTAAAGAAATTACTTGAATTAAACCCTTATAAAATGTAGGCAAATTCTCCTGTTCCGGAACCCTTAGATAACAAGCCTCCAAGGCCCGAAACAAGTGGTCGTCACTCGGATCTTTCACTTCAAATACCACCTAGACCAATAGGATTTGGTAGTCATAGTGGAAAGGGTTTACTTCAGTCCCAAGGTTCCGGTAAAAGCGGTTCCTCACCGGTAAGCTTCTTACGTGGCTTAAGCTTCAAGAAAAAGGGTATCATAGCTGATGGCGAGAGAAGCTTCCTCCTCACCCCTGACAACAAAACCGGTTCAGAAAGTCCGAGTATGGCTAGTTTTCCATCTCCATCTTTTTGGCAAAGATGTACATCGCTGCCTGTCACACCGGCATCAAATTTGTCCCCGTCAGTTGCCACGCCCGCTACAGAAAGAATGGCTGGAGAACGGAGTAAATTGAATGTATATATCATATACTTCTGACTATTTCCAAGTCGGTCGTATAAACACAAATTTAAAAGCATTTTGAGACGGTTATTGTAAATTTTATGCAGAAAGGAGCTAAGCTTGCTGTGGTTTCGAGGTCCCTTTCAGTTCCCGGACGAAATGTCGTTATAGTGAGATCTGCATCTTTCGATACTCGTAAAGAGCATGCCCCTACTGAGAACAGTGATGGTATGTAGTGGTTCGTACATTTGATGACTAATTTTCTATTTATTTATCCCTATTATTAGATTTCATGTCGGACACGGATGTTGAAGTCTTGGACCAACAATGGTTAACACATAGTGACTGAACTCAGAATTTGGTTTTTTTCAAATATTGACTTCATTTATTGTTGGTTTATTCATCTCGAGTTTTAAGATTGGTTTGCTGTTCCTACGGGATGTGCAGATATTAATCCCGTTACTGCAGAAAGTGATGACGAGGAGATTCCCGAAGAGGAAGCCGTGTGCAGAATCTGTTTCGACGAATGTGATGAGAGGAATACGCTTAAAATGGAATGCAGCTGCAAAGGTGCCCTACAACTTGTGCACGAGGCGTGCGCTATAAAATGGTTTAGTGTGAAAGGAAACAAAAACTGCGACGTATGTGGACAAGAAGTGAGGAACTTACCCGTAACTTTGTTGCGGGTGCCTACTACGGCTCGAAGGAGTAATAGACAGAACATCGATCCACAAAGATTCCCATCAGAAACTGTGAGGTAGTATCAGCTAGTTAATCTAATTATGATATAACATTAATAATTATCTATGTTACTTGAACTCGGATATGGTTATATGTCCGACATGTATATGTTTTATTTTTTTCCCAAAGTTTTTACATATATTTGGAAGCTCCCCATATCCATATCTTGTTGAATATGGCTATTGGACACGAGTACTTCTAGCAAAATTAGCAGTCGGAGCAACATAAATAATTATTCTACAGCATAATACTTTCTTGAGAACTAACTGTTCTTCTCATATACGTACTTCAAAATGCAGTGTCTGGCAGGATTTCGTGGTTCTCGTGTTAATTAGCACGATATGCTATTTCTTCTTCCTCGAGCAACTACTGGTAGGCTGTTTTACCTATATCAGTAACTGAAAACTGGAATCTGATCTTTTTCATTTTGCGGAATTGAATGTTACCCAAGTCCCTGAAATCATTTAGTTACAGTTAAAATATGCAATAGATCCCTGTACTCCACATAAATTTGGAATTTAGTTTCTGGACTTTTATTTTCAGGAATTTAGTCTCTTTATTTTCAGATTTTAAAAATTAGGTCCAGTTGTTAGCTATTATTTTTTTTGTTAAATTTGTTGGTTTGACATTTTGAAATAAAAAAATACTCATTTGATAGCAACGTAACAAAAAAATGACGTTCTAATGAAGTTGAATTTAACAAAATAATTTTAACATGTTAAACCGTTGGACTTGAATTTTGAAATCTGAAGGTGGAAAGACTAAATTCTTGAAAATAAAAGTACAGGTACTAAATTTCAAAAATTATGTAGAGTACAAGAACTTATGGCATATTTTAACCTTTAGTTACTCAACATTATGTTACTCGGACTTGGTTATGTTGCATATGAATACATGTTCAACATGTATATAGTTATTTCTTTCAAAAGGATTTTTCATGTCTTTGAAGGGTCCTTGAAATCCTCAATACTCATATACGAATGAGTTTGATTTTGGTATTGGACACGAGTACTTCAAGCAAAAGAATAAAAAGTCGGAGCAATATAGGGCTAGCATGTGGCTAAAAGAAACATTTTAGCATTATTTAATTGGATTTGAGTTGTCTAGATACAACTAGTTTGCCATTCGAGTTTCAGCACATTATATGTTGAATTCCTCTGACATCCCTAACTATACTTGTAAACTTATATATGTTGCTAAGACTCAGATATGAGTCTCAAATACGGGTATGTTGGAACACAGGTAAGTTTTTTAAGGTTCTTTGGAGAGTTTGTCAAACACAGGTACTTCAAGAAAAATGAAACTATCGAAGCAAAATTGCTTATATTTTTCATCATTGGCTTGATAATGTTGAATTCATGCCTCGTCTGTCATTTTGTAGATTCGGGAAATGAAGACTCAAGCGGTTGTGATTGCCGCACCATTTGCGTTTGCCCTAGGCCTCTTAGGCTCCATCTTTGCCGTCATCTTAGGTATGCCCAAACCTCAAACTTTATATTCTTTTACGAGTTGTAGTTCATCTTAACATCGGCTTCTCTCGGATTTTGCACTTTTGCAGCAATCAAGGAGTATATATGGACGTTTGCAGCTTTCGAGTTCGCACTCGTTGCAGTAATCGTGCACGTATTCTATACCGTGGTAAGCAATACTAACTTAGTGCCTTGTACCAAATCCATCCCAAACCAAAACTCAACGTGTTTTTTATCCAAGATAATTTGAACTACGTGCATGAAATAGTCTTCTGTATCGAGTAATTGTTGATAAATGATGCCTTTATGCAGGTCCATATGAAGGCTGTTTTCTCTATACTGTTATCGGGAACGATAAGTTTCGGGACAGCTATGGCACTCAATTCACTGTATATCCGGTGTTTCGGTTGGCGAGTTCAGGTTGCCGGAAATTCGAACCCGGTGTGATTCGGTTTAGTGACTGGTGGTCCTGCATTTTTATACTTAATACCTAGTAATTGAGGCCTTAAATGTAGATATAATGTTTTTTGCTAAATATCGGATAGCATTAGGTTGAGCTTGTATGCAATGAGTGTCGTATTAAATCCGAGTATCACTATTTAAATTTAAATACGAATCAATTAAATTCAGTCTAATATTTTTAATGAAATATATATAGGAGATTGAGATAATAATTTTAAAAAATATGTAAATTACTCAATTATTAATTTTTTTATCACCTAATTATAAAAATTACAAAATGGTTATATGTAATATGTCACGTGTACCTCATTCTGACATAAAGTGACTAAAAGTGGATGAAACTTTTATCAAAATGATAAATTTACTCAATGTAACATACATAAACTAATTTGCTCATTTTTTTTGGTAGAGAAAATAAAATACAATTCGACTCTTAATATAAAGACCTCTGTAGTGCTTTTATCATGATGATAATCATATATGAATGACAATATAATGAAACAAGTAATTACATAGAGAACAATAGGACGAAGGTGATCATACATAAATGATAATAATATCATGAAACCTCTATGTATAAAGCCGAAAACAAGGTAGAATCGGAGATGCATACACGAATTCGAACAAGTCGAAAACTAGACAAGACTGGTGAGACAACCAGACAAACCTATACTAAGATTTCCCCCCACATACATCTCCCGTAACATGAATCTCAATAAAGAAAGAAAAAAGAAAGAAGCCTAAATACATATAGTATGTTGCATACATTTTTTTTTTTTTTTTGCTGGTGGAAATTTACCTGTGAATTCTCGAAACCGATCGACTGCTCTCAATCCCTTCTTTTTTTGTGTTTCTTCCTTCGACCACATAATCGAAGAATTTGGAAATGTACTATAGGACAAGTAAACAATAGTCAAAAGTTAGATACATGCATTAACTCTTATTTCCGGGGTAGATATGGAGATTGACAGTAACGGATGGTTTTATCGTTGGAGTTTTAATTTTTTCCAAGAAACCGATACGCAATGTCCTCGATTGGAAGAGAAGAATGACATGAGTTAGTATTTAGGTAGCATCGGTCATTACTCATTTGTACCATCAAAGCTACCCATTGCGTTCGCCCGTTTTCTCTCCCTCCAATTCTCACCCCATACTTTGGCCTCCGCAACAGCACGTTCTCTATCGAGAACACGATTATGTGGAGTTTCCCTTGCTCTTGATGCATTCAGTGGGCTGCCTCTATTAGATTCTTGTCCTTCCGAATCATCCGAACCACATTTCCTCCCTGATCCCCCACCAGCGTCATTCCTGATCAACTCAGAACCGGTGCTAGATTCCCTCACCTGATTCCTCTTCCTGTAATCAGGCGAATTTCTATGCGTGGAAGGAGAACCATGATGCCATCCACGACCCTCGGGGCTGTCTAACCCGTCAGCCATATTCCTATCATCCTTAAGTCTTGGATTTGATGGACCGACTCTGTTGCTTTGGTTGCCAGGGGCATTTGGGTCATAAGTTTGTGAGGCTAAATACGTAAGGGCCGTAACCACATCGCGCATTAAAGGCCTTGTAGCCGCTTGCTCTTGCAAACACATTGCTGCAACTGCAAGAGCTTGGTATAATCCACGAATCGGATAACGACCTTGTAGTAGCGGGTCAGCCATTTTCGGAAACTTCCTACGATCTTTGAAAAGCGGTCGTGCCTACAAACCCACCATTTTGAAAACATCAAAAAGAACAAAAAAACTCTATTTAAGTTAAACACAATCATTCAGCATAAGCATACATTTTGGGACAATTGTGGCACAGTAGAAGAAAACAGAAACTTACCCATGCAACCAGATTCTGCTCTCCAGGAGCACGCATATTATCAATGGCCTTGCGCCCCGTGATAAGCTCGAGAAAGACCACTCCGAAACTGTAGACATCGGATTTTAGAGTGAGCTGGCCGGTCATTGCATATTCCGGAGCACAATAACCATAAGTACCCATTACACGAGTGGACACATGGGTTTTGTCACCAACAGGACCTAGTTTTGCAAGCCCGAAATCAGATAATTTAGGGTGATAGCCTTCATCAAGAAGGATGTTGGATGATTTTAAGTCTCGGTATATAACAGGAGGACTAGCTTCATCGTGCAAGTATTCCAATCCCTTGGCTGCACCAGCTGCAATCTTCATTCTCGTATTCCAGTCCAAAGGTTCCTTATCCGGTGGAAGATCTGAAAACAAATTCAGAACAATGTAACCATAGTGGTCTGCCAAAAGTTTGATTCTCTAAGCCTAACTTGATATCACATTAATCACACGGGTCCAAAATAAGCCACCTAAGAGAATACACTGATGTTTAATGCACCCTTAAATACAAAAGCTTTAAAAGTAATCCTAACAACGAGATGTAAATTTAAAAAAGCCAAGCTGACAGAACAGTTTCAAGGATGCGATGGCTCCGTATTTGATTGCTTACTATTAATAGTAAAGATTCCAATGCCAAAGTCTCGGTATCTTACTCTAAGAAGCACAAACTTTTCATCACGTGTTAAAAGACCTCTATAGAAGGATGTATTGTTATACCAAAGTCAACCCAAGCTGCTTCATCAATAAATAACTCGGTTATGAGGCTACAAACTCGGTAATAAGCATTTTTTGTGGCATTTTCACTGCCATAGAGGTACTTTACAATTTATTACATAATTTTCTTTTCAAGTTAACAGTGCAGGTATCATGAAAACCAAAAGACTGGCATCCTTACCATGTAAATGATCCTCCAATGACCCTAAAGGCATAAACTCATAGACAAGGAGGCGTTGGTCCCCATCGGCACAATAACCAATCAGGTTGACAAGGTTTGGGTGGTGTAAGAGACTAAGCATGAGAACTTCAACGAGGAATTCTCTATTTCCCTGAAGGCCATTTCTATCAAGCTGTTTGACAGCAACGACCTGCAGTATGAGAATATTTAACATCACTCGGATACCAAGTTTATCATACAAAGCAACTAAAGTGCAATCCCGTAACATAACAAAACATTTAAAAACGCAGATATAGACATCAGTTTCAAGAATCGGTAACGGACCTGTCCCGTACTTTCCAACCGGCCCTTGTAAACACGTCCAAAACCACCTTCTCCTAATAGACATTCCGGCCTAAAGTTCTTTGTGGCAGCAGCAAGCTCTCGAAATGTAAATGTTTGAGCTGGGATATTTTCGGTTGATCCATTTTTAGATACTGCAGGTTCCTTCTTAGAATCAGAACCACTCCGGGATTTCGATTTGTCTGTTCAAAGAAGTGACTCAGAAACATCAAATGGAATGAAAGAAGATAGACAACAAAAAGAATTACAATTAAACGAGCATAAGAAAAGCTAAATACCACATTCCGGTGTGGCATAAAGTGACCGCAAATGCTATAAAACCGAGTCCTCCAGAAATGGAGAAGGACCCTTCTATCACTTTACCATCTCACACACAAAAACAACCATACTTGATTCAAAATTGATGATTTCGACACCGTATTTAACATTCAAAGTGAAATGAGACGCGCCTAAGGTACTTAACTACATTTTTATATCATATGTAGGAACATTCCATATTCACACTTAATATACATTTACTAGAATTTAGTCCAAATGTTAGCTACAATCATGGATGAACAACAATATAATATGAAAAATTCGGCGTTCCTGAACCTACAAGCAGATCTCTCAAACAATTCCTTAGGTCCTCCCATCGGAGTTATAAAAATTCAAACTAGTTTACCAACAAAAAAACAAACATTCAAAGCCAAAGAATAGATAAAGCCATAAACAATATAATTCAATCAAGCACCTCAAAAAGAATAAACCAAAAGTTCTTCAGATCAACTGCTTATAATCAAGGAAACATATCCCAGCTGATCAAAAACCCACAATTTTAAAACAAACATAAGAGTAAAAAAAAGTAAAATTATGCTAAAAGATGAAAATAGATTACCTAAACTAGCTCTATTAACATGATGAGACTGACCAACTGAGCCATCTTTAATTGAATCCTTGTTGTTCAGTTCTTTAATGGATTTCCCACCATTATTACTTTTTTCCTTGTTTGATGATCCAAAACAAGGAAAACACCCACCACCACCCATAATCGAAATTCAAGAGAAAAACCCAGAATCAAAAACCCAAAATTTAACACAAATTCTTCAAAGATTACTCCAAATCATCCTCACTTTCACCCCCTTTTTTTCACACAACAAAAAAATCACTCAATTTCCCTTTAAAAAAATCCAATCTTTACCGAGTGTTTCCCCTTCAAATCCTCTCTTTTTTTCAGCTTTTCTATGATCTCAAGTGCCCATTAAAAGGAAAAGATCGTGTCACAAGTGGCAGATCAACAAATGGAAGAAAAAGAAGAAAAAAAAAATGCTTGTGCTTTGTGTATGAACTAAGAAGAAGAGACGGTAAGGAAACGAAAAATAATAATAATAATAATAATAATTTATCCACTAATTAATTATCGGAGGCTAAAAAGTAAATTAATTAATTATCCACTAATTAAGCGATTAGTAATAGGTAAATTTATTTTAGAAATTAATTTATCCACTAATTAATTATCAGATGCTTTTGATTGGATATGTCTTATTTTGACCTAGGTTTTTATTAGTGTATTTAGAATTAGATTAGATTGGTCGGTATATCGACTTAAAACAGGGTGAAATATTGATTATTTTAAAAATTTATACGGATCGATTAAATAAAGTTAAAGATCGGTTGAATTGGATTTTATAATATTATATATTTTTAAAAAAATTTATGATATTTAAATAATTTATTTAATTTGAACTGAATGGATCGGTGGCTTGATTGGTTTGACCACCAATCGATCTCAAAAACAATAGTTCTGATATATTTTAGTGTTTAGTCTATTATGCTTTGTATTGATTCGATTTTAGTTCGTGTAGTTCGAACACGTTTTATTTGCAATTTATACTATATTATAACATTTTAATAATTAGACCGATGGTCGAAATGATTAGATCACTAGTTCTCGGTTCAATCGATTCGATCGTCGGCCCAACAGGCAACAATAATTAAACAAATAATTAAAATTTATAAATTTGGTTCAATCGGTATAATTTGGTTTTGTTTTTACAAGTTACAAGCAGATTGTTCATATGTCAATTCAATTCCTATTCAAATCGATATATCAACTGATTCACAATTCAACCAGTTCAACCAACTAATCCATTAACAGGAATGAATTGGAAATTTTTATTTTTTAATATTAAATAAATATCAAGTACAAAAATATTCAACAAAAATTTAATAAATAAATAAAATTCAAATTTCACAATTTTCAAAAACGTTGAAATTTTAGAAGAAGTTAAAATCGCTTTTAACATTGTTCCAATTTATTTTATTTTCTATTCAATAAAATATTTGACCGATTATATCGGTTTTATGTTCAAGTCCATCTTATGTAAATTACGTGTGGACTTATCGTATATGGTTCTTAATTATATTTATTCTAATTTATATCCAATTATTAATTTAATTATATTTTGTAATCATTGATTTTAATTATTCGAATGCAATCTTGAATTTATCATTAAAAAATTGACAAATTTCTAACTAATAAAATTTTCCATTTTATGCCTTGATACCCTTTAAACTTTTGTTTTTCATTGGATCGAATAGTAAAAATTCAATACTCTTTTAGTATTAGATTAGAGTTTTTTCTGTTAACAAAATATATATATATCTCCATTTAAAAATCTGACTCGACTAAACTCGACTTTTAATTTAATTTAGATTTAATATAATTATCTAATACCGAAAATTTTTAAACCAAGAATAATATTTAATGATAATAATCAAAATAGTTAAAAAACGTGTGGGCCCCTAATTGAAGATTGTGCTTCCACACTTCTGATGGATACTCTCAACATGCTTAAAATCATAAATATATATTTCTACTTCTAGAAGAAAAAAGGAACAAAACATTTGTATTTTTTATAAATTTGGATTTTAATTTTATATTTTATTTTAAGAATTTAGTCATTTTAATTTTAGATTTTAAAATTTAAGTTTAATTATTAATATTTTTAAATTTTTTATTAAATTGGTTGATACGATATTTTAAAAATTAAAAAAATGATCAGTGTAATATTTTTATTTTATTTTATAAACACGAGAAAATTCTATAAAATATCAGCATGTAATCTTATAAAAGGGAAACATATTTAACCAAAAGGAAACACGAGTATCACATAAAAAAATATTTCAATCTCGAAACTCGGATACTAAATGATATATCAAAGCTTTAATAATAAATAGTATGTAATCCGAGTTTTCAATTCAACGAGCTGAGCTAACACTATTTTTTCAATTCAACCGATTCAATCGATCCGTTTTTTATTCCTTAATTACTAAACATCAGTAAGAGTATTAATGCAAGCATAGTTCGATGATGTAGCAAATACTCTGCTCAAACTATCGGAAAGGTTTGGACAAAAGTATTAAACATTTAGACTCGGGTAAAAGAAATTAGGCCAAATAAGGTGATGGAAATTTATGATTCCTATGTTTTCGTTTTTACGAGCTCCGAAAATTAGGATGGTTTTGACTCGGTTCTCCCTAATATAAATGCAGGGTTTTTCGGAAAAGGTATATAGAGTTTTACGGTTGAAGTTTTTACGGGTTTGGCGGCACGGACTTATTCAAGATGGAAGAGAACGGCGGAACTGTGATAGTAAAGAAATGAATCCTCCTATTTTGAAGACTTGCAAAAAGAAAAATAATAATAATGATAATGTTTTGGTTTATGACCTTGAACGAAAAAAGGGGGATTGATGCGGTTGCTTCTTTGTCTTAGCTTGAAGTGTGTGGCTCATCGTCGTCACTGCCACCGCCAGTAGAAGGGGCAGAACTCCAACTAGATTGTTGTGTGGTTGAATGAGGAACAGGTGCACCTTCAGAGAAAACGGAACCGACCGGCTCACTTGAAGCGCTCACTGATGATGACATTAAGGCTGGAGCAGGGTCTTTGCTGGACCCTGAAAGAAGTTCGGGTCGTAATTCCGACGATGAGGATGATGGAGCTAGAGTACCGATTGTAGTTCCAACAGGATAGGGTGCAACAGGCATATCGGCAAGGGAAGATGCAGATGGACTGTAACTTAATGTTCCCATAGGATGATCAAACCTGCAAGCGGCTCCAAACTTGCACATTCCACGTTGTGTATAGTGAGTGCAAGTGGGCGCACCCTGATAGAAAAGCACACGAACAAGTACACAAACAACAACTTATGAGGAAAAAGAATAAAAGAAACTCAACAGGTCCTATTACACATATATGTCACACACGGCAATTGTACTCAAACAAAACCAGAGAATTAAAAACATAATCAGAAATTCGTGTTCGTGATGATAGCATGTCTGAATATTAACTAGCTTGGTTTTAGAATGACATCAAGAAAGAAAGCTAAATAAAGTGGGACCAGCATAAGCATAAGCATACCACGCGCAATAATGATCGGAAGGAAGACTAGCTTGGAATGGATTTTCAGCATATTGTGAAACTTAACCTCACAACAAAAGTCACCTATGCCATGTTTATACCAATGCTTACTAACTCTTGCAAGTTCCGAATTCTGAGGTAAAAACTACTAGGAAAATATAACTTATTACGAACAACTTATCAGCCTTAACCCATCATCTGAAGTGCTTACCATAATTGCTCATCCTATCCATCCCCAAGATTTACATTGAAATTGAAAAATTAATGCATCAAACATCATCACGAACTTTATTAATGACACTCAACTTGTGCAGTTGATGGAACAATTATGGCTATTCTTATAAGAACTAGAAAATTTAACATATATAAATTACCAAGAATCGAAATCTAGGTTAGAAGATCTTTGATATTCAGAAAGATATCACAATCCCGGAAATGTTTGTACACCCTTAATGGTAAATTAATAAATGTATGCAAAATAGAACAATCTTTATGTTCCTAAAATAAACATGATGATTTGTCAAGTCGCGTGTCACAATCATTAATCACATAGAAGCATAAACATGCAAACAACAAAAGGTTGGCATATGCATCTATGAAACAACGATAGAGATGCAAACCCGAGGTACGTTCTTGATGATCAATTATTGTAAAAGCCATCACATTGGTAGGACATTTTACAAGAAGCTTACCGGACGAAGCGGAAGACCAAGAGGGCTAAGGATGACATCTGCTTTTGGTGCAAACACTTCCGGTGGATGATGATATCTACAGGAGGATCCGTATTTACAACGACCGGTCTTCATATAATACTGACATTCCGGTTGCCCAGGTCTCTCCGGAAATGACACCTCCTCCTGAATATTACTTGAAGGCTCGAAACTAGATGGTACAAATTGATGAGAGCCGGTATAGGCAGTTGCAGAAGGAGACAATGGTGTTGCCCCAAAAGTTGAGCTTGACGGAACAGTCGGTTGAGTACCATAACCGACAGGTCCCTACACCAAGCAGCATTAACAACCGGAAATGTAAAAAATTAATAGTATATTCAAACATTGAGGGAACTAAATAAAGTTATATTCACCCACCGGATATGGATTCCAACTCGGAACACCTTGAGAAAGCAACAAAGGACCGTAAGGGCCTTGCACATACGAGCCTGGCATTAAGGGAGGCCTAGCCATTACAACTCCGTATTGTTGAGAGGAAGGGCCAGATGGTGATTGCACCGTCGAATACATGGTTGGAGCGGGCATTGGTGTAGGTGCAGGTGCAGGTGCAACTTGTGGAGCTGGAGATGGTGCCGGAACTTGCATAGCCGGTGGTGCAGGATGATGGAATTTACATGTTGTACCAAATTTACACTGTCCCGTCTTCACATAATAAGAACACTCCTTTTCACCCTGTTCTACAGATTGCTCGATTATTACACAAACTTAACAATAGCGTATCTAAAAATTCATGTTGAGTGATACAAACCGGACGTAATGGATATCCGTAATAATTTAGTGGCACAGAGCTAACAGAACCACCTCCTTGCTTGGGATGATGGTACTTACAAGAAGCACCAAATTTGCATGCTCCCGTCCTCATATAATACTGCAAATCAATAAAAAACGAAAGCCACTAAATAGTAAAAACAAGACAAAAATTATCCAAGAATTTAAGCAATGAACAATAATCGACATTGTACTGTTTTGGCTTACATAACATAACCAAAAAAGGTACCTGACAAACCGGCTGGCCCGCTCTCTCCGGATACTCTCCAACACCACCTCTTCCAGCTCCCATAACCTAAAGCAATCATCATCATCGAATTTCTTTCATCAATCAAAACAAATAAGCATCAAAGTTATACCAAATATAGATTTCCAATTACACCATTGCAGTAATAGAAAAGAAAACTTTGCATTTTTGCCCTAATATTTTAAATCCCATCACTCCAAAGACCATGATCAAACAAAAAAACCAATAGAAACAGATAAAAGAAATTATAAAAAATAGAATGATTCGATCAAATTATCTATTTTTTTTACCCCAGCACGGTCACGAGGATGATTGAATCGGCACTTAGAACCATAGCCACAAAACCCAGTCCTCAAATAGTAAATACAATCAGCTTCATCGGGTCGTTCCGGGTATGATTCCGACCCACCTTCTAATCCCAATCGACAAACCGGTTCTACATCTCAAATAAAAAACCCATATCAAATCCCACATTACAAAAACAAATAATGAGCATATGAATCCGGAAAAAAAAAACCCAAATCCGAAAAAAAAAAAAAACCTTCGAGTCCCGTTTCGGGTCCCTGAGTATTCCATTCCGGTTGCGGATCGGATTCTGGGTCCCGCTCCATTTAACGTACAAACAACAACCCCCAAGTAAACCCTAACTGTAATCCGATCAAATGGCTAAATATATCTCTTTTTCTAGATGGAAAACGAAGAACAAAAAAAAAAAGGACACAAAAAAACCCAGAAATTCTCTCTATGTCTCTTGTCTTTCTTTCTTACACTGAACCAGAAAAACACACACACACACACACACACTGTTTTGTCTGCTGTTTTTTCTGGGTTCAGTTTGGTTTTTTGTCTAAATTTTCTTTCACTTTCTCTCACTTTCTTTCATTTTCTCTCTCTGCTTTTTTTTTTTTTCTCTTTTTTCTTAATGCGTCGGTTGTTTATATACGCGCCAAATAGAATGGGTAAATAATAAAATTAAAATAATTTTAATTAATTGATTATTTATATTTTTATGAAATGTATTGGTTCTAAATGACAAATATGTCCTCATTACGTGGCGATTTTCATTGTCGGGATAAGGTTAAAATAGTCATAAAAGGTAATAAAATACTTGGATTTATTTGAATTAATTAATGATACTATGGGGCTTAAAGAACCTAAGGCGAAAAGGTTAGAAAAAAGATATTAATGGAAAGTTGGTGGTTGACGTGGCAAAAAAAGAGTGGTGTTTTTCTTCATTAAAAATTGAGAAAAGAGTTAATTCTATTGTAAGTCCTCAAACTATATTCTAGATTTTAAATTGATCCCTTAAATTGTAAATGTTCTAATTGAGTCATCAAACTATTAGTTTAATATCAATTAAGTCTTTCTATTTGTCTAGCTATTAGCTCAGGCATTATATGTCGGTATAAATCTATGTGAAGCATAATTAAAACAAATGGATCAAATTATAAACATACGTGTGTATATACTGCATAAACAAATAGGTTTCAAACGAATAACACCTAATATTGTCCTTTCGAGTTAATGCATTAAATCCCTTTATAGAGGAAAAGTTGTCTTTTCTCTTGTGGCTGGTTGCTAGATCAGCCACCACTCATTCCTTCGATCATTTGCTTTTTATTCTCCTTTCTATTTTGGGTTAAAATACGTTATAAGTATCTGTACTCTTCATAAATTTAAAATGTTAATATCTTTGCTTTGCATATTTTAAAGTTTAAGTCAAAATAAATAAATAAACAACTCACTTGGTAGCTATGTAAACAAAAAAATGGCATTGTAATGAACTTGAATTTCGAAAGCTAAAAAGTAAACGAACTAAATTTCTAAAAATAAAAATAGAAGGACTAAATTTCAATTTTACAAAAAATACAAAAACCTAAACAATACTTTAACTTCTAGTTTTTATTTTTGTCGAAAAGGTATTTACCTTTGTTCCCAGTTTGGTTATCAATTGAATAAAACTGGCTATCAATCAGATTGATATTTAAATCGATTTTATTAACTGATGTCAATTATAACCGAACTAATTAAACTGATTAAACCAACTTATTTATATTAACTCGATTAATTTAATTTTAATATCCTTAAACTCGAATAATAAATATATATTTTTAAAATTTAGGATTTTTGGTTTTTTTTTTAAGTTTTACCTTATCTTAATTACCATTGAATTTACAGTAATAATCATACCAAAATCACAACTTATAATGTCAAAATGACACCTTATTTATTGGAAGATGCATGTCCAACACATCCCTCAATTTTATAACAGAGTAGTAGATCACATGATCGAAGTCTTGATTGTTGGTATCAGTAGTATGCAAATATTTGATATGACCCCAATTTCAATGCTGAATTTACTGATGGAAGATCCGAATAATTTTGGTGCTGTTTTATCTTTTTTTTTTTTTTATTGTAATTGCTTTTGTGATTAAAAAAATACTAATTTTAGAAATAAATTTTACTTTGATTTTTGCTGTGGAATAACACAACACAATCCTTAATTTGTTTTAAAAATGTTTATTTTGTTGCTACAATTATGACAAAATATTACCTATGGCAGACACAAAATGAAAAATTGTAAGATCACATGTCTCATTGTCTACTAAAATTGTACATTTTTTTCTTTATTTTAAAATGATTAAAATCTAATATAAAATTGAAATCTTATAATCGTATTTAAATTTATATAAAATATATATAAATTTTAAATTATTCATGTTAGATAAAAGTGTACCCAAATATTTTCTTTTATTTAATTTTTACTTATTTATTATTAATTTATTAAAATCATTGATGAACCAAAGCTGTGCATGCCACTCATCAAACATCATCTTATCCTTTGTTTGGTGGCTGACTCAAAGAAGACATTTTTAATGACTTTGCTTCTTTTAAAATCCCTTCTTCTTCTTCTTCTTCTTCTTTTTTTTTATCAAATTTTAAAGTTTATTTTAATAAAAAATTTGCAATTTAATCCCTCAATTCTTTATTTAAAAAAAATACAATTGACAATGTTGTTAACTAATTAAAGCTTGAACTCCATAACTATTCCCATATTGAAGCTTGAATTTTTTGTCCAAATTACACTCTAAACTTAGCAATGTTGTTAGCCCTTGAACTTGATGAACTTGAAAATTGTTTTCATATTAAGGATCTAAACTTTACGATTGTTCTTACATCGAAACCTGAACTTTAGAGTTTTCCAAACAATATCATAGACTAACTTGAACAAAAAAAATTCAAGCCCCAAGGTGAACGCGGTTACCAAATTCAGAATCTAGCTTAGACAAAAAGAAAATCCAAACCCAATGTGAGAATAGTTGCCAAGTAGAGGCCTTAAAAAGTGATTTAACCCTGTTTAAAACCAAAATTCGATTAGACCTGATAGTATCAAATATAATACGATTAAAACAACACGAAAAATGCTAATGGTGTGAATATACGAATGTGTTAAATTTTAAATGAATATAAAGGCAACACTTTCGACATTAAATCCCCAAATGTTGAGATTCAGAGTAATTGTATGAATCAATTGAGCTAAACAATACGAAACCGAAAGGGGACTAACAAGGTTGCAAATGAAACTCGTTTCACACTTGCATTTAGAGAAATGAAGATTAACAAAGCTGTAAAACGAAACTCATTACGCGACTACAAACGCTAAAATTCGAGCCCCGAACTTACCAAATGCCATCTCGTAAGGCTGACTGTATTACCAAACCGAGATAAACTTCGGGTTATGCTGCATATCAAAGACGCTAATCCGAGACCTATTTAGATGCACTTCAAACCAACAAGACTTAATTAAACAGCAAACATGTTGAGCTTAAGGTTTCATTAATGGAAGAAAATAATACAACTACAACAACTACAACAAGCTTCAGATCAAAAGAATGAACCAAAATCCAGGCGGCACGGCAATAAAAAGGTTAACGCTGCAGTCTACATTAACTCACTTCTCAACATTTTCTTTGTATAGCTTTAAGAGCTCGGGTGCTTTCTTTACGAAACAGTCACCAAACATCCTGATGAACGTCTTCTCCGATGTGTCAAACAATACAGACAATTTAAAGTCATTAACCAAACCTTTTGATGACAATTCTCGAGCAAACAAAGCCCTCGGGACAATCCTCTTCTCTAAACTCCGTGATAAAACACTCGATTGTTTGGCAACGAGAGTCGAACTGTAGCCCATTTTGTTCACCAGAAAATCCATTATAGCCATGATCTTATCTTCCGAAACCGTCATACACAACGGATACCTTCGGAAAGCTTCGTGAATCTCTTGGTCAGACCAACCCCATCTCTTATAAACATCAATCTTCTTATCTAATGTGGATTTGGTCATTGATTTCATAGCGAAAACCACATCGAGAAACTTCTTCCTCGAAGTATCGATCCCCATTCTTTTGACCTCCTCAACAATCTCCTCAAGTCGAACCGGATTAAACATAAGTGTTCTAGGCTTACGATGAAGCTGCAAAAGAATATTCGTTTCGGGGACTCCAATTCCTCTCAAAATATTCATATTCGGAAGCAAATTCTTTTCGAAATCGGATACAAGAATACCAGCAAATCGTTTTATAGACTTAACAGCCTTATCATCAGATTGAAACAAGTTCCTAAGTAAATTAAATGAAGGGATAATTCGTTTCTCTAAACTAGCTCTCAACAATGTAGGATAATCACTCAAGAGCTTAGCAAGCTCAGGCCTTGAAAAACCTATGGAGTAAAGAAACTCTAATTTGGGCAAAAGGGTTTTCTCAGTATCAGAATGAAGCAATTTTGGTTGTCTTTTGATGAGATTATTTATTTGGGTCTTCGAAAACCCGTGATTTTCCAGGAAAATAATCAGAGAATCGGGCTTTTCAGGGGTTTCAAAATGAACATAATTTGAAGTCCGTGAAGCCGATTCTGGGGAGAACCCACATTTGTTTATAAGGTATGAAACTGTAAAGGAGTGTTCATTTGAGCTAATGGAGAAGAATCTAAGAGTACTTGATATTTTAATGATTGAAAGATTGAAACTTTGAGAGGAAGCCATGGCTTGCCTCCCATGAAGAAGACTAGTTCTAAAGATGGAATAAAACATGGGAATTGGAACTCAAAAGTCGCACTCACTAACCTCTTTTATGAGACCCCAAAGACAGAATCTGACCTTTCCGGCAAGGAATATGAGAATTGAAGCCCACCGCCAGCGCCGGTTAAACCTCCCAAACCCTCCAATGGTTTTATTCTTAACCCTACTGGGGGCTTTGCTTAGATTGTTCAAGCCCAACTTGCTTTATAATCTAATAATTAATATATATTACAAATCGGGTTAAATCCATTTGAGATCCCCAAACTATGGCTCTTATTTTAATTTGGTCCAAAAACGTCAAATCATTAAGATTGAATCTTTAAAATATTAGTATTAGATCAATAAACTCTTTTATCGGTTTCGTCATTAGATTGGACATCAAATTTCAAGTCATAACGTAAAATTTAGCTTTTAACATTTACATCTTTTGTCATTTGGCCCTTTATTTTTTTTAGCTAAATTGGACCTTTATCTTTTCTAAAAAAAATCAAATTTAATCATCAATTTTTTGAAAAAGAGTTGAAATGATGTTTTTCCAACAAAAATACCTACATAACAATATGCATATACCATGATGTTATAATAACATGATGCGCACATTGATTGTCATGCGAGTTGCTATGCCAATATCGTTAAAAATTAATGTTTTAGTTAAAACAATTTGATTATTTTCTAAAAGGTTAAGCTCAAATTTAATTTAAAAGAAGAATAAAGACCAAATTGACAAAAAATATAAATGTTAAGGACTAAATTTATCATTATGCCAAATTTCAACTCAAATCTCACGCGAAACCTATATAAAACACTATACCAATTACATGAATTGCTTGGATTTGACAGGTTCAAGAAAAGAAAAAAAAATAAAATTAACATTTCAAGTATGCATCTGAACTATAATTAAAATTTTACGGAGCAAGATAGAGCATCGAATAAATGATAAAAGAGGACCTAAACAAAAACAAAAGACACTAATAAGGCTGCCAATGAAACTCATTACACTATTGCACTTCAAATCAATGAGACTTAAATTAACAGCAAGTCAAGCAAAATGTTGAGCTTAGGGTTCATCAATGGAAAAAAGAATACAGCTACAAAAACAAGGCCGCTTCTATTAACAAATTCCAACTACAAGAAGTTTCAGACCAAAGTAATGAACTGAAACAACGCAACATGACACTAAAAACATCCAAATCTTAACGCGCCAAAAGCAATTCCTTTGGTCTTCATCATCCTACAAAATACTAATGCTGCAGTCTACGCTAACTCACTTGTATTTTTTTTTTCTGAAATCTTGAAGTTTTTCTTTGTAAAGCTTCAAGATCTCGGGTGCTTTGTTTACCAAACGGTCAATATACATTCTAATGAACACCTTTTCCGATCTGTCGAACAATGCAGACAATTTAAATTCATTAACCAAACCTTGTGATATCAATTCTCGAGCAAACACTGCCCTCGGGATAATCCTCTTCTCTAAGCTCCGTGTTACTAAACACGTTTCTTTGGCAATGAGAGTCGAACTGTAGCCCATTTTGTTCACCAGAAAATCCATTATAGCCATGATCTTTTCCTCCGAAACTGTCATACACAACGGATACCTTCGGAAAGCTTTCTGACCAACCCCATCTCCTATAAACATCAATCTTCTTCTCTAATGTGGATTTGCTCATTGATCTGAAAGCTTGAACCGCAATAAGAAACTTCATCCTCAAAGAACCAATCTCCATTCTTTTGACTTCCTCCACAATCTCCTTAAGCTGAACCGGATCATACAAAAGCGATCTAGGCTGACGGTTAAGCAGCGCAAGGATATTCGATTCGGGGACTCCAAATCCTCTCAAAACATTCATATTCGGATACAAATATGACTCGGAATCATAGACAGGAATGCCAGCAAATCGTTTTATAGCCTTGAATCCTTGATAGTCTTATCATCGGATTGAAACAAGTTCCTCAGTAAATTAAACGAAGGTATAATTTGTTTCTTTAAACTACATATCAACATTGCAGGACAGCTAGTCAAGATTTTAGTAAGCTCAGGCCTTGAAAAACCTATAGAGTAAAAAAAACTCCAATTTCGGCAAAAGGGTTTTCTCCGTATCATAAATAAGCAACCTTGGCCTTCTTTTGATGAGATTTAAGATTTGGGTTTTCGAACACCGATGATTTTCCAGGAAAGCAAACAGTGAATCAGGCCTTTCAGGTGTTTCGAAATGAACATATTTTGAAACCCAAGAAGCCATTTCTGGGGAGAAGCCACATTTGTTTACAAGGTATGAAGCTGCAAATGAGTGTCCATTTGAGCTATTGGAGAATAATCTAAGACCAATTGATCGTTTAAAGATTAAAAGATTGGAACTTTGAGAGGCTGCAATGGTTTGCCTCCCATGAACAATGTAAAACATAGGAATTGGAGCTCATGAATCTCACTCACTAACCACTTGACGTGCCCTAAAGATGAAATCTGATTTTTTTTTCCGGCGGAAAATGAGTGAACTGAAGCTCAGTGCCGGCCCCGGTCAAACCTCCAAAAACCTCAAATGGGTATTTTCTTGTTCAGTGTCAAAGGCTTTAAAACTTGTTTTTACATATAAAAAAACACACATGTATTAGGAGTAACATTTTATTTTGTTCTTATATTTAAAAATAGATAATTTAATTTTTATAAGTTAGTTTAAAGAGTAATTTTATTTTTTATTTAAAATTTATCTATTTATATTGTTAAAAACAGGTGTAGTTAACGGAATAACTAGACAATGATACATATGTTGATATACAATTACAAATTTTAATAATAAAATAGATAAAAATTTTAATAGAAAACTAAATTACTTTTTGATAAGAGAACCATTGTTTAGAAAAAAAAACAATATGCAATCCGTTGTACTTTTACCCATATAAAAATTGAATCTTCTCATTCTTATGCTTGTTTGGTGGCTGGCCCAAAACAATTTTTTATGCCTTCCATTCTTTTTATTTTTTTACTTCTAAAAAGCTTTTTAAAATTTTTAAAAAATCATTTAAAGCCCTCTATAGTTTGCATTGCATTCAATTAAGTCTTTACTTTTAATAAAAAAATTCAATTAAGCCCCTCGATCAAGGCTGCAACTGAAACTCATTTCACAAAACTCATTACACTACAGCATTTCAAACTAATGAGACTTAAATAAACAACAAAGCAAGCAAAATGTTCTCATCAATGGAAGAAAACAATACAGCTAAAAGAGAATGGCTGGTTCCATTAACATATTCAAACTACAAGTTGAAGATCAAGATTAATGAACTAAAACCAGACAACACGAACATGAGAAATACCCAAAGCTTAATGCGCCAAAAGTAATTCCTTTGGTCCTAATCTGCAATTTAATACATCCAACAAAATACTAATGCTGCAGCCTATAGTGACTTTTTTTTTTTTTCTTCGTATAGTATCAAGAGCTCGGGTACTATGCTTACAAAACGGTTCACAAACACCTTCTCCGATGTGTCGAACAATGCAGACAATGTTAAGTTACTAACCAAACCTAGTGATAACAATTCTCGAGCAAATAAAGCCCTTGGGACAATCCTCTTCTCTAAGCTTTGACTGAAAATACTCGGTTGTTTAGCAACGAGATTCGAATGATAGCCCATTTTGTTCACGAGAAAGTCCATTATAGCCATGATCTTATCCTCTGAAGCAGTAACACACGACGGATACCTTTGAAAAGCTTCACGAATCTCTTGGTCCGACCAACCCCATCTCCTATATACATCAAATTTCTTCTCTAGTGTGGATTTGCTCATTGATGTCAAAGCAATAACCGCAGCAATAAACTTCGTCGTTGAAGAATCAATCCCCATTCCTTTGACTTCCTCCACAATCTCCTTAAGCCGAACCGGTTTAAACAAAAGCGCTCTAGGCTGACAGTTAAGCAGCATAAGGATATTCGATTCAGGGACTCCAACTCCTCTCAAAACATTCATATTCGGATACAAATACGACTCGGAATCATAGACAAGAATACCAGTATATCGTTTTATAGCCTTGATAGTCTTATCATGAGATTGAAACAAGTTCCTGAGTAAATTAAATGAGGGGATGATTTGTTTCTCTAAACTAGATATCAACAGACGAGGATAGTTACTCAAGAGTTTAGCAAGCTCAGGCCTTGAAAAACCTATAGAGTAAAGAAACTCTAATTTGGGCGAAAGGGTTTTCTCAGCATCAACAACAAGCAACATTGGCTGTCTTTTGATGAGAATTAGGATTTGGGTATTCGAGAACCCATGATTTTCCAGGAAAGTAATCAGAGAATCAGGCTTTTCAGGGGTTTTAAAATGAACATAATTTGAAGCCCGAGAAGCCATTTCTGGGGAGAACCCACATCTGTTTATAAGGTATGAAGCCGCAAATGAGTGTGCATTTGAGCTATTGGAGAAAAATCTAAGACCACTTGATTGTTTAAAGATTAAAAGATTGGAACTTTGAGAGGCTGCAATGGTTTGCCTCCCATGAACAAAACCAGTTCTAATGGTGAAATAAAACATAGGAATCGGAGCTCAAGAATCTCACTCACTAACCTCTTGACGTGCCCTAAAGATGAAAACAGATTTTTTTTCCAGCGGAAAATGAGTGAACTGAAGCTCGGTGCCGGCGCCCGTAAAACATCTAAAACCCCCCACGAAATGGGTATTTTCCTGTATGGAGGCGGGGGGACCCTGTTCGAGCGGTTCAATGACAAAGGATTTAAGCCCAACTTGATTTATGCTCCATTAAGTAATATATGTTGTATCTAGAGGGTTAATTTCATTATACGTCCCCAAATCATGGCCCATACTTTTAATTGGGTCCATTAGCTTTAAAACATTTTAATTGAACCCTTAATGTATCATTATTGAATCAAACATTTCCTTTTGTTAGTGTGATCAATAAATTGAGAGTTAAATGCTAACTCAAATTTTACACATATATATACACACGAGTTAAATTATAAATATGTGTATACTTGTCGCAACAACTGTTTAGATTTGACATGTTGAAGAAATAGCCCTTCTAAGTTTCAGTGATCGTGATTTTTTTAACACGTTAGATCTAAATTGCAACCCTACATATAATCTAAACATTATCCTACTGTCGTGAAAAATAGGAATAAATCTCAAAACTATAAATGAACTTGACATAATGACTGATTTGGTAATCCACATTTACATAAAAATCATTTTAACTCTTCATTTAATTTTTTCACCTCATTTATCACTTGAACTTGCGTTGTTTGTCAAATCACCCCAAAATAGATGAAAAAGCTAATCTTTGTTAAAAAATATGTGTATGTCATATTAACAATTAATTATTTTTTAAAAAAGTATAACAATTTATTTAATAAAAATAATAATATTCTATAATTTGCATAATTTTTTTAAAAAAATTTAATTAATTGCTGACCTCACATAAACGTGGAATACCACATCAATAAAGTTAACAAACATTAACTTTTCCATCTATTTCGGAGTGTTTTAACAAAAAAAAAAAAAAAAGAAGAAGCTAATTTAAGGGTTAAAGAGTAAAAATTTTAAAATGATTTTTTATAAAGTTAGAGGACCAAATAAGTTATTATATTAATAAACTTTACATAATATGTATTTTTTATATATAATATTTTTAACAAAATGCCTAGAACTATTCATAATCTATCCCCAACCCATAAATAGAAAAATAATATATTTCAACACACTCGAACAGACAGCCTATTGCATTGATAACAATGCTTATATCAATCGAATTAAGACTCAACCGGCTCCAATATACAATTATTTATATACAATGAAACTTTGACTGTGATTTATATATATATACATGAAACTTTATTTTTAATTCAATTGTATAAATTCAAAAAAATAAATACACTAAACTATTTTTTACATCGAATAAATATACGGGAGAAGAATCCACTTGCACCAATGTAAAACTTAAATAATTTTACACTATTTCGTAACTTTTTATTCAATTGATAGTTGATTCATCAATATGAAAAGTATTTTATTGATTTATATTGGACGTCATCTCGTAAAGGTCACTGTATGAACCAGTAAAGCTAAACTCCAGGTTCAACTTGCATCAAAGACACTAATTCGAGACCGTGTAGATGCAGAAAAAATAAAAGACGCTAATAAGGCTGCAAATGAAACTCATTACACTGTTGCACTTCAAACCAATGGGACTTAAATAAACAGCAAGTCAAGCAAATTGTTGAGCTTAAGCTTCACCAATGGAGGAAAGGAATACAGCTATAAAAACATAACAAGAAGTTTCAGACCAAAGTAATGAACTGAAACAAGGCAACATGACACCAAAAAAAATCCAAATCTTAACGCGCCAAAAGCAATTGCTTTGGTCATCATGGGCAACTTACCACATCCTACAAAATACTAATGCTGCAGCCTATGCTAACTCACTTTCTAATTTTTTTTTCTGAAATCTGAAGTTTTTCTTTGTAAAGCTTCAAGAGCTCGGGTGCTTTGTTTGCGAAGCGGTCAATACACATCCTAATGAACACCTTTTCCGAATTGTCAAACAATACAGACAATTTAATTTCATTAACCAAACCTTGCGATATCAATTCTCGAGCGAACAATGCCCTCGGCATAATCCTCTTCTCTAAACTCCGTGTTAAGAAACTCGGTTGTTTGGCAATGAGAGTCGAACTGTAGCCCATTTTGTTCACCAGAAAATCCATTGTAGCCACGATCTTATCCTCCAAAACCGTCATACACAACGGATACCTCCTGAAAGCTTCGTTAATCTATTGGTCAGACCAACCCCATCGCCTATAAACATCAATCTTCTTCTCTAATGTGGATTTGGTCATTGATCTCAAAGCACGAACCGCAATGAGAAGCTTCTTCGTCGAAGAATCAATCCCCATTCTTTTGATTTCCTCCACAATCTCCTTAAGCCGAACCGGATTAAACAAAAGCGCTCTAGGCTGACAGTTAAGCAGCATAAGGATATTTGATTCGGGGACTCCAATTCCTCTCAAAACATTCATATTCGGACACAAATACGACTCGGAATCATAGACAAGAATACCAGTATGTCGTTTTATAGCCTTGATAATCTTATCATGAGATTGAAACAAGTTCCTGAGTAAATTAAATGAAGGGATAATTTGTTTCTCTAAACTATATTTCAACAGATGAGGATAGCTACTCAAGATTTTAGCAAGCTCAGGCCTTGAAAAACCTATAGAGTAAAGAAACTCTAATTTGGGCGAAAGGGTTTTCTCAGCATCAAGAACAAGCAACTTTGGCTGTCTTCTAATGAGATTTACGATTTGGGTATTGGAGAACCCATGGTTTTCCAGGAAAGTAATCAGAGAATCAGGCTTTTCAGGAGTTTCAAAATGAACATAATTTGAAACCCGAGAAGCCATTTCTGGGGAGAACCCACATTTGTCTATAAGTTATGAAGCTGCAAATGAGTGTCCATTTGAGCTATTGGAGAAAAATCTAAGACCACCTGATTGTTTAAAAATTAAAAGATTGGAACTTTGAGAGGCTGAAATGGTTTGCCTCCCATGAACAAAACTAGTTCTAATGATGAAATAAAACATCGGAATTGGAGCTCATGAATCTCACTCACTAACCTCTTGACGTGCCCTAAATATGAAATCTGAATTCTTCCCGGCGGGAAATGAGTGAACTGAAGCTCACTGCCGGCGCCGGTGAAACCTCTAAAAACCACAAATGGATATTTTCTTGCTCAGTGTCAAAGGCTTTAAGCCCAACTTGTTTTATGCTCCAGTAAGCATATAGGATTAATTTCACTAAACATCCTTAAACGATGACACATATTTTAAATTGATTCATAAACTTCAAAAATATGTTAATTGAATTTTTAAAATATCAATATCATATCAGTCAGATTTTTATCCAGTCTCACAGTA
Organism: Gossypium arboreum; assembly: GCF_025698485.1. Classification (NCBI taxonomy): domain Eukaryota; kingdom Viridiplantae; phylum Streptophyta; class Magnoliopsida; order Malvales; family Malvaceae; genus Gossypium; species Gossypium arboreum. The sequence goes on along the minus strand of NC_069070.1, from coordinate 121,205,813 downwards.
GATTGAATATTAAATGACAATTCAAATATAACTTAAAATATGTATAAAATAAATAGATCAAATTGCAAAAGTGTGTATATTTATCAGTTGAACTATTTAGAATTGATATGTTAAAAATTTAGTTCTCCTAAATTTTGAAGATATCATTTACATTTCTAACAATTTGGATCTAAATTATCTACATAATAAGTATAGATATTTATTATTTGATTCACGTATTTTAAAAATATTCTTCCTTAAATCTAAACTCATGTTTAATGCCCAGACTCAAATATATAATTTATTGGATTTATTTTTACATATAAAAAGTAAAAGTAGTTCTTGTATTAAGAATTAAATTACATTTTGTTCTCTACATTCAAAAATAGATAAATTTATCTCTATATATTAGATCAAAGAATAAAATGATCATTATTGTTAAAAAAATCATCTACTTATATTGTTAAAAACAAGTGTGACTGATGGAATAACCAGATAGTGACACATTACATGCCACGTATATCTCGTACAAAGATTAATTTATCTATTTTTTTAAAAAGCAAATAAAAAACAATACAGACAATGTTAAGTTACTAACCAAACCTAGTGATAACAATTCTCGAGCAAACAGAGCCCTCGGGACAATCCTCTTCTCAAAGCTTTGCCTCAAAATGCTCGGTTGTTTAGCAACGAGATTCGAACGATAGCCCATTTTGTTCACGAGAAAGTCCATTATAGCCATGATCTTATCCTCTGAAGCAGTAATACACGACGGATACCTTTGAAAAGCTTCACGAATCTCTTGGTCCGACCAACACCATCTCCTATATACATCAAATTTCTTCTCTAGTGTGGATTTGCTCATTGAATTCAAAGAAATAACCACATGGGCGAACTTCTTCGTCAAAGAATCGAACCCCATTCTTTTAGCTTCCTCCACAATCTCCTTAAACCGAACCGGATTACGCAACAATGCTCGAGGATTAATAAACATCGTAAGGATATTCGATTCAGGGACTCCAATTCCTCTCAAAACCTTTATATTCGAAAACACATACGCATCATACACAAGAATTCCAGCAAATCGTTTTATAGCCTTGATAGTCTTATCATTGGATTGAAACAAGTCCCTCAGTAAATTAAATGAAGGGATAATTTGTTTCTTTAAACTAGATTTCAGTAGAAGAGGGTAGCTACTCAAGAGTTTGGCAAGCTCAGGCCTTGAAAAGCCTATAGAGTAAAGAAACTCCAATTTGGGCAAAAGGGTTTTCTCAGTATCAGAAAGAAGCAAAGTAGGCTGTCTTTTGATGAGATTTGCGATTTGGGTTTGTGAAAACCCATGATTTTCCAGGAAAACAATCAGAGAATCAGGCTTTTCAGGGGTTTCAAAATGAACAAAATTTGAAACCCGAGAAGCCAATTCTGGGGAGAACCCACACTTGCTCAAAAGGTATGAAACCGTAAATGAGTGTCCATTTGAGCTATTGGAGAATAATCTAAGACCAATTGATCGTTTAAAGATGAAAAGACTGGAACTTTGAGAGGCTGCAATGGTTTGCTTCCCATGAAGAAAACTAGTTCTAAAGATGAAATAAAACATAGGAATAAGAGCTCACTCACTAACCTCTTGATTTGCCCTAAAGATAGAATCGGATTTTCTAGCGGAAAATGAGTGAACTGAAGCTCTGTGCCACCGCCGGTAAAACATTTAAACCCCAAGGCGAAATGGGTAGTTAGGCGGGGGCGACCTTGCTCGGGTGGTTCAATGTGAAAGGCTTTAAGCCCAACTTGCTTTATGCTCCATTAAGTAATATATGTTGTATACAGAGGGTTAATTTCATCATACGTCCCTAAATCATTGCCCATACTTTTAATTGGGTCCATTAGCTTTAAAATATTTTAATTGAGCCCTTAAAGTATCGGTATCAAATGAAAAAATTCCATTTGTTAGTGTCATCATTAAATTGAGCGTTAAATGCTAACTCAAATTTAACGTGGAGGATATATAAAACACAAAAGTCAAATTACAAATACGTGTATACTTGTCACAATAACTGTTTGAATCTGACATATTGAAAAAATAACCCTCCTAAATTTTAGTGATAGTGACTTTTTTAACACTGTAGATTTAAACTGTTTACATGATTCCTACACACATGTTTTTAAAAAACAAACTCCGCGTCTAATCCAAACTAGCATTTTAAGCCTAAGGACCAATTAAAATCTAGATGATAATTTGAGGGTCTATGATGGAATTAACCCTACATATAATCTAAACAGTACCCAAAAATAAGGATAAGTGTAAAACTATAAATGAATTTTGCATAATAATTCATTTTTCCCTCCAACTTTATATAAAAGAACATTTTAGCATTTTATTTAATTTATCGTCTCTTTTATCACAAACAATTTTGCTGACGTGACATTGACATCCACGTAATAGTACACGTGTATGTCAAATTAACAATTAATTACTTTTTAAAAATATTAAAAATATTAGAAAAATTATGACAAATATTTAATAATAAAATTATAATATTATTCTATAGCTTGCAAAATTTTTAAAATATTTTTATTAATTACTGACATTAACACGTGGAATGCCACATCAATATGCAATTATTTATACACAACGAAACTTTGATTGTGATTCATATATATATATATATGAAATTTTGATTTTAATTCAATTGTATACATTTAGAGAAATAAATTTATCAATTTATTTTTATATAGAAGAAATGTAACAGAAAAGAATCCACTTACATCGACGTAAAACTTAAATGATTTTACATCATTTCATAACTCTATATACAATGAATATTTTAACAATCATTTCACAGCTTTATATACACTAAATATTTTAACAATCCAACATCATAAGTTAGAGTCATCCATATGAAAAGTATTTCATTGATTCATATTGGACGCCATCTCGTAAAGGTGATTGTATGAACCAGCAAAACTAAGCTTCGGCTTCGACTTGCATCAAAGACAGTAATTCGAGTCAGTTTACATGCAGAAAAAACAAAAGACACTAGTAAGGCTGAAAATGGAACTCGTTACACTATTGCACTTCAAACCAATGGGACTTAAATAAACAGCAAGTCAAGCAAATTGTCGAGCTTAAGGTTCATCAATGGAAGAAAGGAATACAGCTACAAAATCATGGCTGCTTCCATTGACAAATTCCAACTACAAGAAGTTTCAGACCAAAGTAATGAACTGAAACAAGGCAACATGACACGAAAAAAATCCAAATCTTAACGCGCCAAAAGCAATTCCTTTGGTCTCCGTGGGCAACTTAGCACATCCTACAAAATACGAATGCTGCAGCCTATGCTAACTCACTTCTATGTTTTTTTTTTCTGAAATCTTAAGTTTTTCTTTGTAAAGCTTCAAGAGATCGGGTGCTTTGTTTACGAAACGGTCAACAAGCATCCTAATGAACACCTTTTCCGATGTGTCAAACAATGCAGACAATTTAAATTCATTAACCAAACCTTGTGATATCAATTCTCGAGCAAACAATGCCCTTGGCATAATCCTCTTCTCTAAGCTCCGTGTTAAGAAACTCGGTTGTTTGGCAATGTGAGTCGAGCTGTAGCCCATTTTGTTCACCAGAAAATCCATTGTAAACATGATCTTATCCTCTGAAACCGTCATACACAATGGATACCTCCGGAAAGCTTCGTTAATCTCTTGGTCAGACCAACCCCATCTCCTATAAACGTCAATCTTCTTCTCTAATGTGGATTTACTCATTGATCTGAAAGCGTAAACCGCAACAAGAAACTTCTTCCTCGAAGAATCAATCCCCATTCTTTTGACTTCCTCCACAATCTCCTTAAGCCGAACCGGATTAAACAAAAGCGATCTAGGCTGACAGTTAAGCAGCGCAAGGATATTCGATTCGGGGACTCCAATTCCTCTCAAAACATTCAAATTCGGATACAAATACGACTCAGAATCATAGGCAAGAACACCGGTATATCGTTTTATAGCCTTTATAGTCTTATCATGAGATTGAAACAAGTTCCTAAGTAAATCAAAAGAAGGGATAATTTGTTTCTCTAAACTAGATGTCAACAGACGAGGATAGTTACTCAAGAGTTTAGCAAGCTCAGGCCTTGAAAAACCTATAGAGTAAAGAAACTCTAATTTGGGCGAAAGGGATTTCTCAGCATCAAGAACAAGCAACAGTGGCTGTCTTTTGATGAGATTTACTATTTGGGTATTGGAGAACCCATGGTTTTCCAGGAAAGCAATCAGAGAATCAGGCTTTGCAGGAGTTTCAAAATGAACATAATGTGAAACCCGAGAAGCCATTTCTGGGGAGAACCCACATTTGTTTATAAGGTATGAAGCTGCAAATGAGTGTCCATTTGAGCTATTGGAGAAAAATCTAAGACCACTTGATTGTTTAAAGATTAAAAGATTGGAATTTTGAGAAGCTGCAATGGTTTGCCTCCCATGAGCAAAACTAGTTCTAATTATGAAATAAAACATAGGAACTGGAGCTCAAGAATCTCACTCACTAACCTCTTGACGTGCCCTAAAGATAAAATCTGAATTCTTCCCGGCGGAAAATGAGTGAACTGAAGCTCAGTGCCCGGTGAAACCTCCAAAAACCAATTGGGTATTTTCTTGTTCAGTGAGAAAGGCTTTAAGCCCAACTTGTTTTATGCTCCAGTAAGCAGTATATAGGATTAATTTCACTAAACGTCCTTGAACGATGACATGTATTTTAAATTGGTTCATAATCTTCAAAATATTTTAATCAAATTCTTAAAATATCAATATCACATCACTCAGATCTTTTTTTTCAGTCTCGCCAATGGATTGAGCATTAAATGACAATTCATATATAACTTGGAATATATATAAAACAAATGGATTAAATTGCAAATGTGTATATTTATTATTTGAACTATTTAGGATTGATGTGTTAAAAAAATTAGTTCTGGTAAATTTTAAAGATATCATCTGCTTCTCTAACTTCAAATCAAGTATCAAAACCTAAAACCCATGCTTTTTTTATCACTAAAAAGAAAAAAAAAACCCAAAATCAGTCCAATCATCATGCAATTTTCTTTGAATGGCTTGAATTATAATATCATTCTCATTGCTTTCTTTCTCTTTTTATTTTTGCAATTTTACATTTTTGTTGTGTGGAGTGATTTCAAGTTTTTATTTTTTTAAATTTATATTTATTTCATTTCAAGGCTTGAAAAAGGGTATTTTAAGAGGAAGAAAATGAAGTTATTCAGGAAAGAGGCTGGAATAGCCATTCAGCATCCCCTTTACGAAAGGCTATTTAACGATTTTGAATAACAGGGTAGGAATCAATCATTCAACGTTTAAAGAATTTAATGAACCAAATAGTTGCTTCATTGTAGCGCGTGAAATAAAGATAGAATGGAATGGCCATTCCATCGAACCACATGGCGTAAATTAATTTGGTATAATTACTCATTTAGTCCTCTACCTTTACATAAAAATCATTTTAACCCTATATTTAATTTTTTACCCCTTTTATCATTTGAACTTGCATTATTTGTCAAATCACCAAAAAAAAAATGAAAAGAACGACTATTTTGTCAAATCAAACATGGCGTAATTGAACTTGACATAATGACTCATCTAGTCCTCCACCTTTACATAAAAATCATTTTAACCCTCTATTTATTTTTTTTGCCTCTTTTATTATTTGAATTTCGTTATTTATCAAATCACCTCAAAATGAATAAAAAATAACCTCTATTAACTTTGTTGACATAAAATTAGCATTCACCTAACAATTCATATATATGTCATATAAACAATCAATCACTTTTTAAAAATAATAAAATTATTAAAAATTATAAAATTTTATTTAATAATAAAAATTATAATAATATTTTATAACTTGCAGAATTTTTAAAAATTCAATTAGTTACTGATCTAACATCTATTTCGAGTATTTTAACAAAACAAAACACTAGTTTAACGGTTAAAAGAATAAAAATTTAAATGAAAAGCTAAAATGATTTTTTTATAAATTTGGAGGATCAAATAAGTTATTATACTAATAAACTTTTATCCCATATGTAATTTTTTTAAAACAATCTCATTATAGATTCTGCTCATATTTCTCCTTTTAACATAACACCTAAAATTACTCATAACCCAACCTTACTCATAAATTAAAAAATAATGCACTTTAACACACTCAAACCTATATCATTTTGCATTGACAACAATTCTCATACCAATCAAGCTAATACTTAATCGACTCCAATAAGCAATTATTCATACACTATGAAATTTTGAATTTGGTTTAAATATATATATATCAGAAAATTTAGTTTTAATTCAATTGTACACATTTCAATAAATACATCAATTTAGATGAACCACTTACATCGATGTAAAACATAAATGGTTTTACACAATTCCGTAACTTCTTATACAATTAATATTTTAACAATCCAATATCATAAGTTCGATTCATCCATATGAAAAGGATTTCATTGATTTATGTTGGACACCATCTTGTAAAGGTGACTGTATGAACCAGCAAAGCTAAACTCCGGCTTCAACTTGTATCAAAGACAGTGATTCGAATCTGCTTACATGCAGAAAAAACAAAAGACACTAATAAGGCTGCCAATGAAACTCATTACACTATTGCACTTCAAACCAATGAGACTTAAATTAACAGCAAGTCAAGCAAAATGTTGAGCTTAAGCTTCATCAATGGAAGTAAGGAATACAGCTACAAAAACATGGCTGCTTCCATTGACAAATTCCAACTACAAGAACTTTCAGACCAAAATAATGAACTGAAACAAGACAACGGGACATGAAAAAAATCCAAATGTTAACGTGCTAAAAGTAATTCCTTTGGTCTTCATGAGCAACTTAGCACATCCTACATAATAGTAATGCAGCAGCCTATGCTAACTCACTTCTTTTTTTTTTTTTTCTGAAATCTTAAGTTTTTCTTTGTAAAGCTTCAAGAGGTCGGGTGCTTTGTTTATGAAACGGTCTACAAACATCCTAATGAACACCTTTTCCGATGTGTCGAACAATACAGACAATGTTAAGTTACTAACCAAACCCAGTGACAACAATTCTCGAGCAAACAAAGCCCTCGGAACAATCCTCTTTAAGCTCCGACCTAAAACACTTGATTGTTTGGCAATAAGAGTCGAATTGTAGCCCATTTTGTTCACAAGAAAGTCCATTATAGCCATGATCTTATCCTCCGAAACCTCAATACACGACGGATACCTTTGAAAAGCTTCATGAATCTCTTGGTCCGACCAACCCCATCTCCTATATACATCAAATTTCCTCTCTAGTGTGGATTTGCTCATTGATGTCAAAGCAATAACCGCAGCAAGAAACTTCTTCGTTGAAGAATTAATTCCCATTACTTTGACTTCCTCCACAATCTCCTTAAGCCTAACCGGATTATACAAAAATGTTCGAGGATAACGGTTAAGCAGCACAAGGATATTTGATTCAGGGACTCCATTCCCTCTCAAAACATTCATATTCGGATACAAATATGACTTGGAATCATAGACAAGAATACCAGCAAATCGTTTTATAGCCTTGATAGTCTTATCATCGGATTGAAACAAATCCCTCAGTAAATTAAACGAAGGGATAATTTGTTTCTTTAAACTATATTTCAGTAGATGGGGATGGCTACTCAAGAGTTTAGCAAGCTCAGGCCTTGAAAAACCTACAGAGTAAAGAAACTCTAATTTGGGCAAAAGGGTTTTCTCAGTATCAGAAAGAAGCAAAGTCGGCTCTCTTTTGATGAGTTTTACGATTTGGGTCTGTGAAAACCCATGATTTTCCAGGAAAACAATCAGAGAATCAGGCTTTTCAGGGGTTTCAAAATGAACAAAATTTGAAACCCGAGAAGCCATTTCTGGGGAGAACCCACATTTGTTTATAAGGTATGAAACCGTAAATGAGTGTCCATTTGAGCTATTGGAGAATAATCTAAGACCAATTGATCGTTTAAAGATTAAAAGATTGGAACTTTGAGAGGCTGCAATGGTTTGCCTCCCATGAACAAAACTAGTTCTAATGATGAAATAAAACATAGGAATTGGAGCTCAAGAATCTAACTCACTAACCTCTTGACGTGCCCTAAAGATGAAATCTGACTTTTTTTCCGGCGGAAAATGAGTGAACTGAAGCTCAGTGCCGGCGCCGGTGAAACCTCCAAAAAACCTCAAATGGGTATTTTCTGTTCAGTGTCAAAGGCTTAATGCCCAACTTGTTTTATGCTTCAGTAAGCAATATATAGGATTAATTTCAGTAGACATCCTTAAACTATAACACATATTTTAAATTGATTCATAAACTTCATAACATTTTAATTAAGTTCTTAAAATATCAAGATCATATCAGTCAGATTTTCTTTTTTCAGTCTCGCCAGTAGATTGAACATTAAATGACAAATCAAATATAACTTGGAACATATATAAAATAAATGAATCAAACTGCAAACGTGTGTATATTTATCACTTGAACTATTTAGAATTGATGTGATAAAAAAATTAATTCTCCTAAATTTTAAAGATATCATCCGCATTTCTAATAAGTACACATGTTTGTCTCTTGCATTAGGAATCACGTTGCATTTTGCTCCCTACATTAAAAAAATAGATAAATTAATCTCTATACATTAGATTAAAGAGTAAATTTATCATTTTTGTTAAAAAAATTCATCCATTTATATTGTTAAAAACGAGTATAGCTGACGAAATAATCAGATAGTGACACATGACATGCCACGTATACCTCGTGTTGATGTACAGTTATCAATTTTTTAATAATAGAAATAGATAAATTTTTAATAAAAAGACTAATTTACTCTTTTAACTAACGATAAAGACTTATTTATCCAATATGCAATTATTTATACGCAATGAAACCTTGAATTTATTTTTATATTGAATAAAAATTATGGGAAAAATCCACATACACCAATATAAAACTTAAATGATTTATATTGATACATCCATATGAAAAGTATTTCATTGAAAGATTCATCCTAATAAAAGGATCCCTCGTTAAAAGATACATCTATTTGATATATATTAGATTCAAACCCAAACTTCTCGAACCTCACTTCTTAGGTGACTACATGAATCAATTGAACTAAATTCCACGGACCGTTTAGATGCAAAAAGAACAAGGACAATAATAAGGATGCAAATGAAACTCATTTCACACTCTCATTTAGAGAAAGAAAGAATAACAAAGTTGGCAAATGGAACTCATTACACTATTGCAAATGCTAAAATTCGAGCCCTGGACTAACTGGATGCCATCTCATAAGAGTGACTATATGAACCAACTGAGTTAAGCTTGGGGTTCAACTTTGTATCAAAGACACTAATTCGAGACCGTGTAGATGCAAAAAGAAAAGGACACTAATACAGCTGTGAGTAAAACTCATTACACTATTGCACTTCAAACCAATGAGACTTGAACAGCAAGTCAAGCAAAATGTTGAGCTTAAGGTTCATCAATGGAAGAAAAGAATACAGCTACAGAAACAAAGGCTGCTTCTGTTGACAAATTCCAACTACAAGAAGTTTCAGACAAAAGTAATGAACTGAAACAAGGCAACGGGACACCAAAAAAAAAAAATCTAAATGTTAACGTGCAAAAAGTAATTCCTTTGGTCTTCATGGGCAACATGGCACATCCTACAAAATACAAATGCTGCAGCCTATGCTAACTCACTTCTAATTTTTTTCTGAAATCTTACGTTTTTCTTTGTAAAGCTTCAGGAGATCGGGTGCTTTGTTTACAAAACGGTCAACAAACATCCTAATGAACACCTTTTCCGATGTGTCAAACAATACAGACAATGTTAAGTTACTAACCAAACCCAGTGACAACAATTCTCGAGCAAATAAAGCCCTTGGGACAATCCTCTTCTCTAAGCTTTGACTGAAAATACTCGGTTGTTTAGCAACCAGATTCGAATGATAGCCCATTTTGTTCACGAGAAAGTCCATTATAGCCATGATCTTATCCTCTGAAGCAGTAACACACGACGGATACCTTTGAAAAGCTTCACGAATCTCTTGGTCCGACCAACCCCATCTCCTATATACATCAAATTTCTTCTCTAGTGTGGATTTGCTCATTGATCTCAAAGCAATAACCGCAGCAAGAAACTTCTTCGTTGAAGAATCAATCCCTATTCCTTTGACTTCCTCCACAATCTCCTTAAGTCGAACCGGACTATACAAAAATTTTCGAGGATGACGGTAAAGCAGCATAAGGATATTCGATTCAGGGACTCCAATTCCTCTCAAAACATTCATATTCGGATACAAATATGACTTGGAATCACGGACAAGAATACCAGCAAATCGTTTTATAGCCTTGATAGTCTTATCATCGGATTGAAACAAGTCTCTCAGTATATTAAACGAGGGTATAATTTGTTTCTTTAAACTAGATTTCAGTAGATAAGGATAGCTACTCAAGAGTTTAGCAAGCTCAGGCCTTGAAAAACCTATAGAGTAAAGAAACTCTAATTTGGGCAAAAGGGTTTTCTTAGTATCAGAAAGAAGAAACCTTGGCTGTTTTTTTATGAGATTTGCGATTTGGGTTTGTGAAAACCCATGATTTTCCAGGAAAACAATCAGAGAATCAGGCTTTTCAGGGGTTTCAAAATAAACAAAATTTGAAACCCGAGAAGCCATTTCTGTGGAGAACCCACATTTATTTATAAGGTATGAAACCGTAAATGAGGGTCCATTTGAGCTATTGGAGAATAATCTAAGACCAATTGGTCGTTTAAAGATTAAAAGATTGGAACTCTGAGAGGCTGCAATGGTTTGCCTCACATGAACAAAACTAGTTCTAATGATGAAATAAAACATTGGAGTTGGAGCTCAAAAATCTCACACACTAACCTCTTGACGTGTCCTAAAGATGAAATCTGATTTTTTTCCCGGCAGAAAATGAGTGAACTGAAACTCAGTACCGGCGCCGGTGAAACCTCCAAAAACCTCGAATGGTAATTTTCTTGTTCAGTGTCAAAGGCTTTTAGCCCAACTTGTTTTATGCTCCAAAAGAAATATATAGGATTAATTTCACTAAACATCCTTAAACTATGACACATATTTTAAATTGGTTCATAAACTTCAAAATATATTAATTGAATTCTTAAAATACCAATATCATTTCAGTCAGATTTTTTTTCAGTCCTCCATTAGATTGAACATTAATTAACAACTCGAATATAACTTGGAACGTATATAAAATAAATGGATCAAATTATAAATTATGTAAAGTATCACTTGAACTACTTGAACTATTTAGATATGATGTGTTAAAAAAATTTCTTCTAATTTTTAAAGATATGATCTGCTTTTCTAACAAATTGGATCCAAATTATGTATATAATAAATACACATGTTTACCATTTAATTCATCTATTTTAACTTGATGGAATAACTAGATAATGACACGTAACATGTCTCGTGTACGTTGTACTGATGCACAATGTCCAATTTTTAAAATTAGAAATAAATGAAATTTTTGACAGAATGATTAGTTTGCTCTTTAATCAAAGATACAAGGATTAATTCTATTCATTTTTTTAGTAAAGAAAGTAAAATACAATCCGACTATATTTTTAGTTCTTATGCTTGTTTGGTGGCTGACCCAAAACAATTTTTTTATGCCTTTTGATTCTTTTTACCAAAACAAATGATGAAAGAGGATCTAAACAAAAGCAAATATCAAAATTTTTGAGCAATGATAAAGCCCAAGAATATGAAGAAAAGATTGAAGATCCTAAAGATTCGAACCCGAACTTCTTGAATGACACTTCTTAAAGGTGATTGTATGAATCAAATGAGTTTAATCCCGCATTCAGTTTCATAACTCTTTATCGAATGACACGAGACCATTTAGATGCAAAAAGGAACAAGGACAGTAATAAGGTTGCAAATGAAACTCATTTCACACTTGCATTTAGAGAAACAAAGTTTAACAAAGTTGGCAAATGCGAAAATATGAGCCCCAAACTTGCTGGACATCCTAAGAGTGACTGTATGAATCAACTGAGCTAAGCTCCGAGTATAGCTGTTTATCAAAGACACTAATCTGAGACTGTTTAGATGAAAAAAGAAACACACTTAAGTTTCATCAAAAGTCATTACAATATTGCATTTCAAACCAAGGAGACTCAAATAAACAACAAAGCAAGCAAAATGTTGAGCTTAAAGGTTCATCAATGGAAGAAAAGAATACAGCTAAAATAACATTGCCGGTTCGTTCCATTGACAAATTTGAACTACAATGAAATGCGTTCAATGTAATTACTTTGGTCCTAATCTGCAAGTTAGCACATACTACAAAATACTAATGTTGCAGCCTATACTAACTCTTTTTTTTTTTTCTGAAGCATTGAGCCTTTCTTTGTATAGCTTCAACAGGTCGGGTGCTTTGTTTACGAAACGGTCAACAAACACCTTCTCCGATGAGTGAAACAATACAGACAATTTAAAGTCAGTAACCAAACCTTGCGATAACAATTCTCGAGCAAACAAAGCCCTCGGGACAATCCTCTTCTCTAAGCTCTGCCTTAAAACACTCGATTGTTTGGCAATGAGAGTCGAACTATAGCCCATTTTGTTCACCAGAAAATCCATTACGGCCATGATCTTATCCTCAGAAACTGCCATACACATAGGATACCTTTGAAAAGCTTCATGAATCTCTTGGTCCGACCAACCCCATCTCCTATATACATCAAATTTCTTCTCTAGAGTGGATTTGCTCATTGAACTCAAAGCAATAACCACATCAACGAACTTCTTCGTCGAAGAATCGAACCCCATTCTTTTAACTTCCTCCACAATCTCCTTAAGCCGAACCTGATCATACAAAAGCGGTCTAGGCTGATGGTTAAGCAGCATAAGGATATTCGATTCCGGGACTCCAATTCCTCTCAAAAGATTCATATTGGGAATTAAATTCCTCTCAAAATCATACACAAAAATAGCACCATATCGTTTTATAGTCTTAATAGCCTTATCATCAGACTGAAACAAGTTCCTCAGTAAATTAAACGAAGGGATAATTTGTTTCTTTAAACTACATATCAACACTGCAGGATAGCTAGTCAAGATTTTAGTAAGCTCAGGCCTTGAAAAACCTATAGAGTAAAAAAACTCCAATTTCGGCAAAAGGATTTTCTCAGTATCATAAATAAGCAATCTTGGCCTTCTTTTGATGAGATTTAAGATTTGGGTTTTCGAAAACCCATGATTTTCCAGGAAAGCAAACAGAGAATCAGGCCTTTCAGGTGTTTCGAAATGAACATATTTTGAAGCAAATGAAGCAAATTCTGGGGTGAACCCACATTTGTTCATGAGGTATGAAACTGTAAACGAGTTTTGATTTGAGGTATTGGAGAAGAATCTAAGAGTAGTTGATGTTTTAATGATTGAAAGATTGAAACTTTGAGGGCATGCCATGGCTTGCCTCCCATGAAGAAAACTAGTTCTAAAGATGGAATAAAACATGGGAATCCAAACTCAAATTGAACTCACCAGCCTCTTTTATGTGACCCCAAAGATAGAATCAGAAATTTCCGCCAGAGAATGGGAGATGTGAAGCTCACTGCCGGCACCGGCTAAACCTCCCAAACCCTCCGATGGTGTATTCCTTGTCCGTTTTTAGGGATATATACTTCATATATAAATTTAGGTTAAACTACAACTTTAGTCACTTGGGTTTTGATTATCAAACTTTAAAAAATTAGGTAAAATGGTATTTTTAGTACCTCTCAATTTCAATATTGAGCAAAATGGTCAATCATAGCAATTTAATCACTATCAATTTTGAGAGTGAGCAAATGTTAATATTATTAGGCAATTGTATAATTTTATTGGTATAATAATAAATTTTGCCCATAAAATTTACAAATTTTAACAATTTGATCTTGATTTAATAAATTTAGCCAGCAACAGTTACACATTTTTGTCAATTTGGATCTAATTTAATAAATTTAGCTCGCAACAATTCACATTTTTTCTACATTTACACAATATATAAACATTAAGATCTAATTTTGTTACTATACCGATCAAAATTATGCATAATTAACAAAAAAAAAAACTTTAACAAAAGTGAATAATTATCTTTAGTTGCTCACTTTAAAACTAATAGTGACCAAATTGCTCCACTTTTTTTAAAAGGGATTAATTTGCTCTATCAAAATTGAAAGGGACCAAAAAAGAAATTTATCCAAAAATTGTAATATGATGATTTGTTTATGTTATGGTACCGGTAACCGAGTCAATTGATGTTAATGGTACAACGACAATATGAGATTGCCTTAAAGTTAAATGATCAAAACGTAATTGATGTAATTGAACATAATTTACCCTATTTTTTTATTGATCTTTGTTGTGGAATACCACTAAACCAATCCCCCAGAATAAAAGCAAAATAGAGCCCAAGAACGAGGAAAAAGTGAAAGCTTCAAGAATGTCATTTTTCAAGAGTGATTGTAGGAATCAACTGAGCTAAATTCCGGGTTCAGATTCAGCTTTGTAACTCTTTAACAAATGACACGAGACAATTTAGATGCAAAAAGAACAAGGACACTAGATCAAATGCTAATTCGAGATGCCATCTCATAACGGTGACGGTATGAACCAACCAAGCTAAACTCCAAGTTCAGCTTCATATCAAAGATACTAGTTCGAGATCATTTTAGACACTAATAAGGCTGCAAATTAAACTCATTACAGTGTTGCACTTCAAACCAAGGAGATTTAAATAAAAATCAAAGCAAACAAAATGTTGAGCTTAAAGTTTCATCAATGGAAGAAAAGAATACAGCTAAAATAACATGGCTGGTTCCATTAACAATTTCGAACTACAACGAGTTTTACTGTTTCAGACCAAATTAATGACCTGAAACCAGGCAACATGAAACGAAAAGAATCCAAATCATAAGGCGCCAAAAGTAATTCCTATGGTCCAATGCTAATGCTGCAGCCTATGCTAACTCACTTCTAATGTTTGTTTTTTTTCTGAAATCTTAAGTTTTTCTTTGTAAAGCTTCAAGAGATCGGGTGCTTTGTTTACGAAACGGTCAACAAACATCCTAATGAACACCTTTTCCGATGTGTCAAACAATACAGACAATTTTAAGTCATTAACCAAACCT
This sequence comes from Gossypium arboreum, assembly GCF_025698485.1. NCBI lineage: Eukaryota > Viridiplantae > Streptophyta > Magnoliopsida > Malvales > Malvaceae > Gossypium > Gossypium arboreum. Next base: position 121,190,611 of record NC_069070.1, on the reverse strand, counting down.
TGTGATAACAATTCTCGAGCAAACAGAGCCCTTGGGACAATATTCTTCCTGAAGCTCTGCCTTAAAATACTCGGTTGTTTGGCAATAAGAGTCGAACTGTAGCCCATTTTGTTCACGAGAAAATCCATTATAGCCATGACCTTATCCTCCGAAACTGTCATACACAGCGGATGCCTCCGGAAAGCTTCGTGAATCTCTTGGTCAGACCAACCCCATCTCCTATAAACATCAAACTTCTTCTCTAGTGTGGATTTGGTCATTGATTTCAAAGCAATAACCACACTGAGAAACATCTTCGTTGAAGAATCAAACCCCATTCTTTCGGCTTCCTCCACAATCTCCTTAAGCCGAACCGGATTATACAAAAGTGATCTAGGCTGACGGTTAAGCAGCACAAGGATATTCGATTCGGGGACTCCAATTCCTCTCAAAACATTCATATTCGGATACAAATACGACTCCAAATCGTACACAAGAATAGGGGTAAATCGTTTTATAGCCTTAATAGCCTTATCATCAGAGTGAAACAAGTTCCTCAGTAAATTAAAATTAGGGATAATTTGGTTCTTTAAACTATGCATCAACAATGTAGGATAGCTACTCAAGATTTTAGCAAGCTCTGGCCTTGAAAAACCTAAGGAGTGAAGATACTCTATTTTGGGCAAAAGAGTTTTCTCAGTATCACAAACAAGCAACCTTGGCCTTTTTTTTATGAGATTTAAGATTTGGGTTTTCGAAAACCCATGATTTTCCAGGAAAACAAACAGAGAGTCAGGCCTTTCAGGTGTTTCGAAATGAACATATTTTGAAGCAAATGAAGCCAATTCTGTGGAGAACCCACATTTGTTTATAAAGTATGAAACTGTAAATGAGTGTCCATTTGAGCTAATGGAGATGAATCTAAGACTAGTTGAGATTTTAATGAATGAAAGATTGAAACTTTGAGAGGCTGCCATGGCTTGCCTCCCATGAAGAAGACTAGTTCTAAAGATTGAATAAAACATGGGAATTGAAGCTCCAAAATCTCACTCACTAACCTCTTTTATGTGACCCCAGAGATAGAATCTGACTTTTCCGGCAGAGAATGGGAGAACCGAAGTTCACTGCCGGCGCCGGTTAAACCTCCAAAATCCCCCAATGGTTTTTTCCTTTTGCAATTATATAGCTCAAAATATTTAGGATAAGGTCACTCAACTATTAATATGTTTATGATTTAGGCACTCAACTTCAAAAAGTTATAAATTAATCACTAAACTATTCTAAAGTTTTTATTTAAGTTATTTGTTGTTAAGGCTTTTTTTTTTTTTTTAAGTCTAGCTAGCAGGCTCCAAATAATTTGACAACCGGTACATTGAATCAGTACTCATCAATAAGTAGAACAAGATACTTTATATCGAAGTTGATCTGACAGTTAGTGTTAGAGAAAACTTTTGAGTCGTTTAATAATTATTTTGTAACTTTTTAAAGTTGAGTAATCAAAATATAAATTTACTAGTAGTTTAGTAACTTTGGGTGTAATTTACCTATATATAAATTTAAGTTAAACTACAAGTTTAGTCAATTAATTATGCTTTAGATTATATTTTGATTATTAAACTTTAGAAAATTACAATATAATTACTAATGTTATCGATTTATTAAGGTGTTGTTAACAATTTTTTTTCTGTCATTTTCACATGAACTTTCCCTTTTTATTTTATTTTTCTCTTTTCTTCTTCTCCTCCTTAAGCCCTAAAGCTCGAGCATGAAATATCGCAACGCCTAGAGGCGAACGTAAGGGATAGACATAGGCATTTCGACCAACCCCAGAAAATCCATTATGGCTATGATCTTATCCTCAAAAAGTGTCATACACATAGGATGCCTTTGAAAAGCTTCACAAATCTCTTGCTCCGACCAACCCCATCTCCTACAAGCATCAAACTTTCCTCTCTAGCGTGGATTTGATCATTGCTCATTACCATTGCACTAAATATTTGATCTATACTAAAATTATAATTGTTGCTATGAGAATTCAACGAGGAGATATGATGAGAGGTGGTAACAGTTCGCCTTTGAAGAGCGAAGAGCCGTCGTGAGAAGTCTTTAAGTATTAAAGAGAAGAAGAAGAGCGAGAGAACAAGGTGAATAAGAGAAGAGAGGTTTGGAGAGTCTCCCCTTGCTATTTGAGAAAGCTTATATACATGAGACAATAGGGATGCTCCTTATCAATTACAGGGTAATTATAAAAGCATAAAATGCTGGTTGCATTAAGGAAAAAAGGCAGTCCTAGTATTTCAACAAATTTACAATCATAATGAAGCTTAAGTATACAAAACTTAAAACTTACACATCTCCCCTTTTAGAGGAACAATGGGGGGAATGGAGGAGCAAAACAAACAAGCATCAAACTGAAGTCATGAAATGTACTCTGTTTTTTGCAGAAACATGAAACCAGATACTAGATGGTCCCCTGCTGCACCAGACCATATTGTGGGATCGATTACAAATTTTCTGGGTTGGTTTCGGAATTTTACAACTTGACCAAACCTGGCTCTTACTGTACAAGCATCTAGCGCATCTCAGCTCCTGCTAAGCAAAATCACCAAAAGGACTCATCCGGTGGCATCTCGTTATGTTTATATGCCATTTTCACCAGGGACTGACTATGTCTAGCTGTTTCGTGCTATTTGCAGCAGCAAAATAGCTATCACTTCATGATGATAATGTCCATAGCCCGCATCATGCCAAGTACCTGAACGTATTGGGGTTATCTTTGTCCCTCTCAAGATAGTCTCGTGTAATCAAGTCCTCAATTCGCTTCTTGATCACCTTGAAATCAGGCTGCAATAATGAAATTTTGATTAGCACAACCACAGAAAGCAAGGAAGTAACAACAGCAGACATGTGTGCATAGTAGGAAAAGAGTCTGAAACGAACCTTGAACATGCGGCCTAACTGCTCGACACACTCCATAACCAACTGCTGGTGACCTAGAACTTTCCGACTCTTCATGATGCGTACAATCGAGGCATCAATGGCATACCGTCTATCCTTGTCAACATCTTCAATTACTTTCTTCTTCTCATCCACAGGGGGAAGAGGAATCTGAATGATAAACAAAGAAATCCATTAGAAGATATTATGTAAGTCAGAATATTGGTTGGTTTATTTGTTAAAAAGCACCTTGATCCTCCTCATTTTATCGGTAAACTTGGAGTTGAACTCGAACTGATCAGTGGAGGAGATGGTTTTTGTGCTTGGTTCCTTGTTCAGAATTTTATATTTAGCACATGACAACGAGTGCAAAAGTCTAACAACGTCATCATCAGTTAAGTTCAACTGTATCATGATCTCCGAATAGCTCAGTCTATCGGAGGAATTGAATAGCAGTAAGGCAGAAGCCTAAAGACCATGAAGACTTCGTGTTAGCCAAAAAATATTATAAAGGAAAACAAAGACTAGAAATAATCCTTTTGGCCATATCACCTGATATGTCGTGACAATCAACTCCATTGTTTTTGGTTCAAACTTCCCAATAAGGTTACAAGTACCCAAAGAATATATCCAAGTAAGTTTCCTGTGTTTCGTTTTTGTCTGATAGAAGTCCCTGAAAACTTCAACACACTTAATCTAAAAAGGTTTTTAGGGGAAAAGAAGGAAGAAAAAAAAGAAAGAAACCGAAGTTAGTGGCTTCAGGTAAACTTAAACTTACAAGTAGCAATACAAAAATGAAAAACGAATTGTTTGCCGCAATTATATGTATACCATCTCAGCAGGAAGGTTGAGATCAAAAGACTTGTAACTTGGCCAGAAACCAGTAGTCAAAACAGTTACTGTCAAATCGATCCCCGGATTTGCATTTGGATTATTGCTCAAATACTCCTCAAAATTTGTCTGGTTTTCCCTTGCTAATGTTAAATCTGTCACCTAAAACAACAGAAAAGCATTTGACAAAAAGATCTACACAAGAAGTTAAGAACATTTGGAAATAAGAATAGAAAGTGGCTTTCGGTGCACAAATGATAAAAACGGAAACCGACCATTCCTTCCATCTTTGAGGTGAACTGGCCGCCACACTGCTGTTTCAGCTTTGTCAATATACTTCTCTCATGGTCATCATTAGCACTCTTGTCGAAAAGAAGCCTTCGAGCGAGTTTTTTCCTACCAATAATAATTCACAAAAACAAAATTAGTTGAATATTCTCGAGCTAAATGAATTGTATTTTCAAATAAAGTGCAACATATACCGGTAGAATTCAGCAAACAAGTCCTTGTCACTAATATAAGCAAGTAGCTTCACAACCTAAAAAGAACAAGATTATATGATGTTAAGTGAAATAGGTCCTAAAATGTATATAGAACACTGTGGAAGGGCACAAGAAACCTTTTCGAGTGTTTCTTCGATGGCTTCATCACTCAATTTCTCACTTCCACCTTTCTTGAGAATATTATCACAAAAGGTAGCAAGTAGCTCCGCACTTGAGCTTCCGGCAACACCCTTGTTACAAAAGGCTTCAAAAGCCTCTTTGAGAGCCTATGGAAAATAGACAATATTAAGAACAATCTTGAAAACATGGGACTTATTTCAGAACTTATCTTGAAAACACTATCTATTACAGACCTTGTGAAAGAGAGTATGATTTTGAAAACAATCATTCACGTATGCTAGGTATTTGTCATGCAACTCAATCACTTTCCTCACGAAAACCTGAAAGCCACAAAAAAAATTAGTTTTCAAACCTTGAAACAGTCTAATGCTACGTAGAACAAATAAAAATTTTACCTGCTCTTGCAGGCCAACCACGTCCCGTTTTTCTGCCTGCTTAAGGTATAAAACATTTTGGTATGATTAGATACAAACATAAATGATATAAAAAAAAAAAGAAACTTTAAAATGAAAAATCAGAACCTTTTTGGTGCTTGCAGCATCCTCGGCCAGTTTGACCAACGCTGTGCCTTCAGCGGTAACATGCTGGAGTCAAAACAAGACCATAATAGTAAAAGTGTAAAAGAATGAAAATAATACATAGAGGATTATGGAAATAATAAATGATCATCCAATTGAAGTAATTCAAGGTATGTTATATGAGATGACTGCTAAGAAATAGTTAACCTGTTTGAAGGTACTTGACACAGGATCTAACCCTCGAGGAATTTTTGAAAAGAGTCTAAACATTCTTGACAAATCCTCCACCTAGAAAGTTAAATGAGAAAGGTGATCAATGGTTGATTAGCCAATATATCAAGCAACAAAATAAATAACTTGTGCATGCAGCAAGCACCTTGTCGTCTCTGAGCAATGCATGGCATCCAGAGTGCTCTTTATCAAGCAGTCGGTTTGCCCAGACGGAGAGCAACTCATGTTGAACTTTCTATAAAAGATCAAAAGAAACAACATTTTGAATAATGTTTAGAATGACCTTCAAGTGTAAGATTATTTCCAATACGAAAGGGCAGATTTATATAGCAAAAAAGCAAATACCAACCTCAAGTAATTTAGGCTCACTACTAGAATGCAAGTAATTTGAGACCCTATCTTTCTCTCGTTTTAAACACTCCTCAGCCTGAAATGAAAAAAGCAAAATGAACCATTAGACACTATCTAAGTGGGCAAATTAAAAGAATAGTATTAACCATATATAATGCATACTTTCAACATATAATCGGGACAAGAATCATCTACAATCCAATTTGCAGCCTTCCTTGAATAATAGGCAGCTGTATCTTTGAGCATAGTAGCCTCAAAGTCATTCTCATAGTAATCCATTTGCCCCATTCCAATTTCAACAAATATATCCAAAACATTCTTCAACAAAGCTCGATCAATCTGCTCACCCTCACGTTCTTGATCAATCTGATTTAAGATCAGGGAGGTTATTACTTGTTACTATTATTTGGCTGAAAAAAAAAAACAGGTGCACGATAAATGCGAAGAGAAAACTGAAATTACCAGAGAAATTACTGCATCCCTCACTTTTGCATTTACCTCTTGGTAGACCTTAAACCAGAGAAAATGAGCATATAAGTTCCCAATAACGTATAACGAAGTACAATGTATCATAGCAAATGTATTCAGTCAGCACATACCAACTCTCGGAAACATGTGAGTCCAACTTCATTAAGGGGAGGCAATGACCTCCGAGCAATAAAGTAGCGATCAAGGTAATGAAAGAACCGTGAAAGCCACCTAACCATAACTTTATGGTTAGTCCACCTTTTCACCAGCTCTCTCAACATAAACTCATCATGTTTTTCACGTAAAGATGGAAGTACCTATAAAGGAAATATTTTATGAATTGTATTAGTAGAGAATCAAAAGATAAAAGACATGGCACAACCAAATCTATAATCAACAGGACATGACTTGCTTTGCTACAATGATTTGACTTCAATAAATAGTTTTCCTTAAAATCCTACAACTAGAACTAAAGTACGATTCATCTGCCTCCAAAGCAAGCATATAATATATATAGAGAGAGAGAGAGAGATCATTAAAATGAACGTAACCAATTGGCCCGGATTCAGGGCAGGTTTGGGGTGAGGAGGAGTTGTAAGGCACTTTCTACGCTACCAACAAAAGAGATAGAGAGGCATTTGATTCCTCTGATACAAAAAACTTTCAGCTAGCTTGTGTTTATCGTAAAGTACTTATGTTCGATACATATTCAGACTTGGGTACGAGAGTATGATCCTTATACCGAAACAACAAGTATCACCATAAGGCACATTATCACTAAGTCCAAACATAAATAATAAGAGCAAACATTACTTACCGATGATGTGATGTATTCTTCAAAAGATTCTCGATACTTATCATACAACTGTTGAGAATAGTCGTGAGGCGGCTTTTGGGTACACATATTGTAAATGGTTCTACACATAACAAAGGTCAAGGGCACCAAAAAGAAAATATTCACAACATATGAAAACAGTAATGTCTACAATAATTCCTATAAATAAAACAAAACCAATCAAACAAAAAATGACTTAGGATCGGATACGTATAAAGCATCATATAATCCTCTGAGCTAAATTGAGGCTCTGGCAAGCCTTCAAGAATGTTCTTTAGCTTTGTAATTCCTTTTTGCATAAATTCCCATCCTTGTTCAAGGTCAATCGTTTTCCTCTCATTCATCGTCATCGAAAAAACCCTAACCTGCATCATCAAAGATTCAAATGGCATAATCAGCTAACATTTCAGCTCAAAATCACCAACATTCCACAACCTTTAGCTCAATTAACAAAAACCCCACAAATTAACAAAAGATTCCTCCATAAAATAACTTAAAAAATCAGGACTTTAAGCGACAGTGCTGATACTTGAAATAATACCAACATTTTCTCAGCAACCAAACAAGAAATTTAACATTTTTTTTCTGAAACCGTTATTAAATTGAAGTCAATAGACTCAATCTAACCTCAATAAAACGAGAAATTCATCAACTTGAAACCGGAAAAGCAAAATACATGAGAAATCGACAGATACCCTAAAAAGCAAAGAAATAATAAATAAAAACACCTGATAAAAAAATCTTCTAAAGAGGACGAAGATTGAAAGCTGAGTTCCGACAAAGCATTGAAGAAGGAAATGGAGTGTTTTCTTTTTTCCTAAAAGATCCTTTTCACTTTTTTTTCTTTGGTTGTTGTAATTTTTTTTTAATTTTATTATTATTTTCACTTCTTCTTGGTTAAAATATATCATATAAGTTGTTGTATTTTTCGAAAATTTAAAATATAGTCCATATACTTCCATTTTCAAGAATTTAGTCCCTTGACTTTTCAAATTTCAAAATTCAAGTCTAACTACCAATACTATAAATTTTTTTGTTAGATTTAAGTTCATAACAACTTTATTTTTCAATTATATTGTTGCTAAGTCAGTATTTTTTTATTTCAAAATGTCACATCAAACAAATTTAGTAGTGCTAACTATTTAACTTAAATTTCGAAATCTAAAAAGTAGGAAGATTAAATCCCTATAAATGAAAATACAAAGACTAAATTCTAAATTTTGAAAAAGTATAAGGACTTATGACATATTTTATTTTTTTATACAAGGCCTAAAAGTTCCCAAAATCCCTCTCCAACCCTTAAGAAAAAAAATAAAATGCGTTTAAACTCACGTCCTCCTATGATGGCAACAATAAAAATTTTCAAATAATTTACTAACCATTTTGTAATTTTTCGAATAGTTTAGTAACTTTAGGCGTAGTTTACCCCAAACCAAACAAACTTTCTTAAGTAATATTCTTTTATATACAGTCACCACGTATATCTAATTATTTTAAAGTTGAATCAAATTAAATTAGAGGAGCTTATGGGTCAAGTTGAGTTTAGGCTGGGTTTATGCAATATATAACTTTTCAAATTTAGGCCCAACCCCGCCTAAAAAATAGATTTACCTTTTTGCTCAAGTCTAACCCAATTTAAGATTGATAAATTCAGGCCTAACCTACCCATATTTGATTTTTTAAATTAGTTTTATTTGAGAGCATTTTTTTTAAATATATAATACACTAAATGCACTAAAAAGGTCAAAATAAAATATTTCTAACACATTAAAAACTATTTATATTAAAAACACTACCATAAATATAACAAATATTTTATTATATTAAAAACATTAATAAATATGATAAATATTTATTGCATTAAAATTTTATATTTTAGTTGGATAATGAGTTTAATTATTATTGGGTTAATAATTTAATATCAATATCAATATATATAAATAATTATTATTTAACATATATAATTAATATAATTTTTTTATAACATAATATATTTGGGCCAAGCCAGATTCGAGTAAAAAAATACTGCCCAAGGCTCAATCCATATAGAAAATGGACTTTAAATTTTACCCAATCCCATTTTTTTATCTTCTTATTTTATTCAAACCCTCTCATTTTTTTAGCAAACTTTTAAACTTGGGCAAGTGATCCAATCCATAAGTAGGTTTAGATTGAATCCTAAATGAAAAATAAAAAATAAAAACTCTTATAATCGTGTCTATTTTCGCCTTCTTAAGACTTAAACTTAAGCTTTGTTTATCATTAATGTTGAAAAGTACTTTTTAATCCGAACCATAACTTTTTTAACCTCATTTTTAAACGTGGATTTTATCCCAAACCAAAGCAATAAATATTTTTAGATTTTGGAAAAGTGTTTTTTTTTTAATGTATTTATCTTTTTATCACTCATTAAATTCTATAATTTATAATATCATGTTTAACATGAACATTTCATATTCTCAAAAACACTTATTGACAGCAATGATAAATATAGTTGAATTTTTCAAAAGTATTTTTCCGTAACACTTTTTAACATCAATGATAAACTGGTTATTTATTAGTAAGTCAATTAACAATCTCAACTAGAGATCAATTAAGTTTTAGCTTGATTGGCATCGGCATTGTTGCCAAGGTAAGAGGACATGAGTTTGAGTGAGTTGAAACACATTATCCTCCTAGTTAAGGGTTGAGGAGAGATTATGACTAGTTCTAACCATTATATAAAAATGAACATATGATAAGAACTTATAACGAGATTAATGTTTAAAAAAAATTTTAAACTAGAGATATAATTCCTAATTCAAATCCGAAAACTCTACCTTATTTATTAAAACCCAACCAAATTCATCCCATTTAAATTCAAAATAATTCGAAAAAATTAATTAAATCTAAAATAATTCTAATAAAATAACTAAAAATAAAATAAAATTCACCTAACTCGCCAAGTTGTTCCAATTTACAATTTTACAGCAAGCTCAAGTCAACACTTTTATCATCCATTATTAATTACATTGCTAGTCCTTACATTATGCGTAACTCAATTAACTATCTCAATCAGTGTCATCAATCCTAATTCAAATCCAAACTTGATGGAACTCGATTTCGCCTAACTCATCCCATCTAAATTCAAAATAATTCGAACAAAAAATAACTAAATCTAAAACAATTCCAACAAAATAGCTCAAAATTTTTAAAATTGACCTAGCCAAGCAACTTGCCCAATTTACAATTTTTATACCAAGCTAAATTCAACACTTCCATCATCCATTAATAAATTTTGTTGCTAGTCCTTGCAGTATACGTAAGTTATTGATTTAGTCTCTATATTTGAACTTTATTCTTTTTAGTCATTGTAATTTTTTTTTTTGGAAATTAAAGTACTAATCCAAACAATAGTAATTAACTTGTTTAGCTTGATTATGCTATAAGCAGGGGCAAAATCAAGGGGATTGGCAAGGGTCTTGACCCCCTAAAATAAAAAAAAATTTATTTAGGCCCTTTAAAATTTTTTAAATTTTAAATTAATAAAGATAAAATTGCATTTTGGCCCCCTAAAAATGACAAAAATTTGATTTAATCCTTAATATATTATAAAGATATAGACTACTAGAATGGTGAAATTATATTTTTACTATTGTAAAAGTTACAATTTAATTTCGCCCCCTAACAAAATTTTATGGCTTAGCCCCTAGCTATTAGTCTCATACTATGCATAAGTTGAGAATTTAATAGTTGTTCTCAATTTTCAATCATTTTATTTATATACTTTTATTTTTAAAATTTGTAATCACGGCTCAAATGTTAGCCGTTAAATTCATTAACTAAAATAATGTATTTTTTTACGAGTATCTTATGGAAATTACAAACTGAAATTTTGAAATTCAAAAGGTACATAACTTAAAAGAGACCAAATTAAAATATAAAAACTGAAACTGCAATTTAAGCATAATATAAGGACTAAAAGAAGAATTTTTAACTTTAATAACCCCTCATCTAAAACCCTACTGAACCATCATTTAAGAACAAAACAAAAAGCCAAATCCACTGCAAAACCCTAATCAAAAGCAAAGATGAGGCCTCTAGACGAGAAAGAAACCACCGCCGTTTTCGAAAAAATCTTTAAATTCACCGGGAACAACCTGAAGAACATAGTCGAGAACCCATCTCATGAAGGACCCGACAAGGAACCCGGTCGCTATTGTTTCAGGCTACACAAAAACAAGGTCTATTACGTCAGCGACTCCCTCGTCAAACGAGCCACTAACGTCGCCAGAACCAAGCTGGCTTCCATTGGAACCTGCGTAGGTAGGTTCACCCACGGTGGCAACTTCCATCTGACCATCGAATGCTTAAACCTCTTGGCTGCTAACGCCAAGCACAAGGTTTGGCTGAAACCCACGTCGGAGATGTCGTTTCTTTACGCGAATCACGTTTTGAAAGGTGGGCTAGGGAGGATAACGGAGAGCATTGCGCCTGGTGATGGGGTTGTGGTTTTTTCCATGTCGGATTTGCCTTTGGGGTTTGGGGTTGCGGCGAAGAGTACACAGGATTGTAGGAAATTAGATCCTAATGCCATTGTCGTGCTTCATCAGGCTGATATTGGGGAGTATTTGAGGATGGAGAATCAGCATGAGCATATAATTGAAGAATAAATCGGGTATTTTTAATATTATTTGTTATCAAATTTGGAATTTTTAGGTTGAATTTTGTTTTAATTTATCTGTTACTGCCTTCTTTAATCTTGTTGAATTTAAGTATTTGCTGCTTAATTTGTTATACTATGTCTTGGTTCAAATATTTGATGTAATAGTTTTACTGTATGATTCTTTGGTTTTTCGTTTTCCCTGAAGTATTTATGTATATATTCATATATAGTCATAGTTGTTGAAACCGGAGCAGTCATTCGGACCGGGTTTTTCTTGATATATCTATGTATATATTCACATATAATCATAGTTGTTGAAACTGGATGGTCGACCGGAAACAGGCTGGTATATTGGTCTAGAGTAAAAGAGAGAACCGGTTGACTTGTGACCCGGGATACAAAATCGGTCGAGTCAGTGGTCGAATTGGGTTTTATTCATTTTTTTGAAATTTTAGGATTTTTTTAATAATTTATTTAATTGAAATCATGGATATATGCTTCTGTATGTTAATCGGACTCAGGTTCATGTGTCAGATGCAGGTGCGCGTTTAATACGGGCGTTCATTTTCCATGTTGAAGTTTGTTCTGAATGTTTGGAGGGTCATATTCTCCTGTCATACCTAGATATGTGTTAGATGTTCTGTTAAATTTAGGGACTTGAAAAACAATGCAAAATAGGAGTAACATAGCTCCGAGAAAATACTAAAGATTTAAAGATGGATTTCGAGATGTTGGTTAATTGAAACAGAAATTTTTGCTTGTAGTGCCTATGTTATGTGTATGACTTGTGTCTCGAAATAGTAGAGTTTTAAAATGTAGCTTGGTATGATAGCTTTTTGTATAACCTGTATTTTATTAGTGAAAGGAATAGGTTTACTGCATGGTTCTTCGTTTTTCTTGAAGTATTTATGTTCAGAACCTATGTTTTGATATAATATAGCGCATCAAGGGTCTTACAAATACATGAAAAAACGTAGAAGAAATTAAACATACCTCTGTTAGACATATTCGCATATAAAACATGCTTATCCCAGTAGTGACATTGGGTTTTATCATTCCTATTGCAATGTATCTGTTGATCTATGCTTTGAGAAAGTTTTATTAAACATGCTTTTATATTAGTCTGAATTTGCGAGTGAATGTTAATTGGTCTTGAGTTTTGAGTGTCAGATACGGGTATGTCTTTGACACCGGTATTCATTTTTTCCTTTTGAAGTTTTTTCTATACATTTGGAAGATTATATTCTCATGTCATACATAGATTGGTGTTAGACGTTGTATCAACTTTAGGGACTTAAGAAACGAAAATTCGGAGTAACATAGCTCTGAGAAAATACAAAAGAGTTAAAAGATGGATTTTGAGATGCTGGTTAATTGAAACCAGAAATTTTTGCTTGTAGTCAAATTTTTGGAATTGGACCGGCTATTGGTTCTGTGTCTTATCGGTCCAAATCAAATAAATTATTAAAAAATTATAAAACCTGTTCAATTATCTGTTCACCCAATTTTTTAGTTTGGTTCAACTAGTTTGTGGGTTAACCAATTTTTTGCCTCTCTCCAGACAGGTACCCCGGCAGGTTTCTGGTCCAACTGGCCGGTCCAGTCCAATTTTGAAAACACTGCTTGTAGTGCTTATGTTATGTCTATGAATTGTGTTTCAAAATCTTAATCAGCTAGGATAATTCAAAATGCAGCTTGGTGTGATAGCTTTGTTCATGCCTCAATACTTTTTTTTCAATAAGGGGTACGGGTAAGGGTTGTCTAGGTTCTTGTGTATTACCATCACTTAACATGATCTTCTGTTTCACATCCCTAATAAGCAGCTATGTTGCTTTCACTTTCCAATTTTCTTAAAGTTCTGTTGTCTAATATTGTGTCCATGACATAGGTACGGGGATACGAGCGTCATCAAACTCAGTGGTGTGCTTATAGCCTCCAATGTCATCTAAGTCAAGTTGATAGTCAATTTTCTCAGTGCTTTTTGTGTACACTAGTGAGGGTATGTGACTGTAATTGAATGGGAAATTATGGCTATTAGCATCTCTGTTACTCGGGTTCTAGTCGGTATTGGGCACGAGTGCTTAACTTTTTAAAAGTTATTTTTTCATATATTTGAAGAATTATATCATATATTAGCAGCTTGAAGACTCAAAATCCGAGGTTAATGCATTTGTTGTCGTCGTTGGGTCAATAATTTATACATTTATAAAGAACATTAATGAATATCAATTATTTGTAAATGGCTAACATCAGTTTTAATTCCGTTATTATTTTCTAAAACTTTTAAAAATATCATTATTTATTTAATATCTAGTAGTTATATTTTATATGTTTTCTTTTATTAAATTTTGAAATATGGACAATTTAACATAATTTTTGTTTACATTATAGTATCATAAATATATATATTTAATCTTTATGTGATATAATTTGCATAGATATAAAATTGGGTCGATTGGACTTGGCCCTTGAATGTTAAAGTCGGAGCTATCATTTTTGAACGATCTTAATTTTTTATTTAAGCTTATTTTTTAGTATAATAATATAGTTTTATTTAATATGCATGTAACATATGAAACATCTAACAAATAGTTAATTAATTTTAATTTAGATGAAATTAAATCCACATAATATACATGAATAACATATAAAATTGAATTAAATAAATATAAATCATATAAAATATTAGGAAAAAAAGTTAATTTAGTTTTATTAAGATAATGTAAGTGAACTTTTTTTATATTATTTTAGTATATATCGTATAAACAACTGCTTGTATTAAGAGGTGATTGTTATTTGAATGAGATAGGATTTTCATTTTTTTTTCTTTTAGAATTTAGAAGTTTTTTGGCTCGATCAATTTGATTCATTTTAGTCTGAGTTTGCGTTTAGAATTTTTTATTTTGGATAGGCTCGATCAAACTTAGATCATTTTACTACTTAAAATATTTTCCTATTTTGGACGGAATAAATCTTACTCGACCTAATCCATAAACAATTTTAATAAAATTAAGCTCCAATGATTGTGAGCAAGGAGCAAAAGCATCTTTGTTTGTGAATCTAATTTTGGATTCTAATAAAAATGTTCTTTCCCAGAGATTCTGATGGATATGGTTTTAGGGATTTTGGAAGAATCATCCTATATCTATAATAGAAATTCCTTCATTCTCACTTATCTTAATTGGGTTGACTCCAATTATTAAATATTGTGTTCAAAGCTTGGCTTGAGCGGTCTTGCATAAAGCTATTATAAACAAAATATCAATTTAAGAATAATAAAAAGATTTGAATATTACGAAAAAGTATGAAATAGAAAGATGAATTTAGAAGATCAAGTTAAATCTTCATCAACGAGAGAGAGAAAAAGATCTAGGAAGAGGGTTTGGAGACCCGCCATTGGTGCGATTGGAGTAGTGGATAAAGGAACATTTTGTGCTATAAAAGCCTAAAATTCCATGCGTCAAGGTTAGGGTTGGTTGGGGTTACTTGGGTGCTAGAATCTAGCCAGCATCTTTAATCTAATTGGTAAGTAATTTGAATAGGTTTATTTATTGTAAAATTTTGAATGTATTAAGTTTTTGTAAGGGATGTACTGTTAAAGTCGTTTGAGATATACATTTAATCAAAATTTAAAGATATTTATAAACTATACCTGAAGTCTTGATCAATCAACTTCAATAAGTTACAAAATAGTCATTTAATTATTCGAAAGTTTTCGTTTAAGCTATTGGATTGTTAAAATTGTCACTGTATGCCCTTTTCCGTTTGCACCGTTGGTATCAATTGAAAGCTTTCATTTTCTCATCTTTCTAAGATTTACTTTTTTCATAAAACGACTTTTAAAAGTCACGAATCTATAAACCAAAATTCAAATGGCTTTCTTTTTCTCTGATCTCCAATGTCTACCATCTGACCAATTTGGATATAAGGTATGTTATTCTACTCATCAGTAGGTACTGTTCCACCGTACTAATTGTAAAAAAACTTAACAACCCAATAACTTAAATAAAAATTTTAAATAATACAATGACTATTTTATAACTTTTAAAATTAAATAACTAACTTGTAAACTTAATAATAATCTAAAGACCTTTAATTAATTTACCCTTTTATTATCGAAAAATAGTATTAATCTAAAAGAAAATGTAACAACATGTAGATATATGCAATAATAGTTGAAAATAGATATCGATATTAAAAACAGTTTTCTTTGAACAATCTTATAATATGTTTTGATCATTCCTAACCTATAAATAGAATGATAATACGTTTCGGCGCACTTAAACTCACATCTTTTTACGTTGGCAATAATACTCATGCCAATCGAGATAAGACTCAATCGACATTTTTATTAAAGCTAATAATATATTACATTTTATAAAAAATAATATATTATATTGCATCATATTCCAAAATTACTTTAATTAGTGAGACAGCATTTATTCATGTAGCATTATATATATAAAAATATATATAAATATATATATATATAACTTGAATATTTGACCCACTTTATTTTTCGATGATGCCCCCAGCCATGGATTCCCTTATCGAATATTAAGAGCATTCTGATAGTATACAATTTCTGTGTTTAAACTCATATTACTATTAAAATTGGAATAATTTTACATAAATTTTATAATAATTATGCATATAAATTTTCGAATTAATGTAGATATTTTTTACATAAATTGATTTTTTTATTTTTAATATATTAATCATAAAAATTTAAAATATATATGAAACTGCTTTAATTTTTCACTAAAAAAATATAAATATAAAATTGATGTATTAGATTATTTCCAATATTTTTCCAAGAAAAACAAAAATAAAGACAAATATTCCCATGGTGGGGTTAATTTAAAAGACTTATTATATACAGATAGATATATAAGGAGTCCCTTAAATCTTCTTATGCCCACATCCATTGTAGTTGTCCCCATTGCAGCCTTGATCTCAATGCATCCTTAACATCATTTTGATCCATCGAGCTCTAACTCGACTCTATAGTTCTCGAAAAGAGTTATAAATCTTAAATTAATAATACATTAAAAATAATTTCGGGATATATTGAGATATATTGTGAACTTTGATGAACTAAAATAAATGATATTTTCCGTATTGATACGAATCAAGATACATGAACTCACTCACCCTCACTTTCACTCCCATTTCCTCTTCACTTTTAGGCCCACATTACCATTCCCTATGACTAAACCATCCCATACCTTGTTTCTCTTGTTCTTTCCCTCTCAATCCACCCTTTACAGCCCTCAACTCACCTATATATATACACCCCCCCACAAACTACCCCCATTGCCAATACCTTTTCTATAGCTATATCCTCCCCCCTTTTCGATAAACCAATGTCCGGCGTTTGGGTTTTCAAGAACGGCGTTGTTCGTCTCGTCGAAAACCCTGGGGTTGACTCATTTGATGGAAGCCGTCAGGGTTCCAATACTCGTCGCAAATTGCTTATCCACACTCCATCTAACGAAGCAATCACTTCTTACGCGGTTCTCGAGCATAAGCTATCAATTCTGGGGTGGGAAAGATACTACGATGACCCAGACCTTCTTCAATTCCACAAACGATCCACTGTTCATCTGATCTCGCTTCCGAAAGATTTCAGCAAGTTCAAATCCATGCACATGTTTGACATCGTCGTCAAGAACCGTAACATGTTTGAAGTTAGGGATGTTTAGTTCCAATATTCAGTCTTTCGTCATCTTTTCTTCTTCTTTCCTTTGTGTAATTAGGGTTAAAAACAAAACTAATTGCTAAGTATTTAAATTTTTGGTCGCAGATACATTTTCAATGGTTATACTGTATATCTGGATCAATTGTAGTAAAGAGTTGGTATTTAATATACTACGTAATTATCTTAAATATATTAACTATTTCTTTATTTTCCGATCGCCTGGAAGGGACAAAAGAAACATATTGTTTTTTCTTCAATAATTTCTGATCTCTACTGGACCTCTTAGTAGGGTTCGAACCTAGATGAAGTTCTGACCATCTATCAGAGAAAAAAGAACAAATGGATCTTGTAGGATTTCCAAGAAATGATAATGTACTTTTTTTTTTAATTTCACAAACAACTTTAAAAATTAACATGTATTTTTGTAATATTTATTTTTTAATATTTTAATATACCCTGTAAAATACTTACGATAAAATATACTAATACCATACAATAAAGACCCATAATGTCACGTGTTTGAGCCGAAGCATGTCTATCCAATATGTATGGAAGGATAGTGTCTTGTTACTCTTTATTTCTCCTCTCAATATGAAATTAATTTCCAAGGAAAATGAAAATCCGACAAAATGCCAGCTCAGCTGGTAAGAAGAGCAGACAAAAATGCCAACTCAGCTAGTCAGGAATATAGGCTGTAATTCGTATTTTATTGTTTTATGATTAAATTTAAGGTAAATTATACTTAAAGTCACCGAATTATAGTAAATTTATATTTTAGTCACTTTAAAAATTACAAAACAATCATTAAATTATTTAAAAATTTACATTTAAGTAACTTATAGCCTTTTCCATTCACATCGCTTGCAGCAATTAAAATATTTCTGTTCTCTTCTACAATTCTTTTTTTTTTTAAGAAACAAATTTGAACGTTACAAACTAACAAACCAAAATCTAAAAGGTTTTCTTTTTTGATCACAGATATTGATTATTAAATCGATTTGGATCTAAGGTATGTTATTCTATTCGTTGATGGTATTGATCCATCGTACTAATTGTTGAATCGTCGCTTGGAACTCACTCGCTGAGCTTCTTTCTTTTAAAAATAAATTTAATATTCTAGTGACTTTAATAAAGATTTCAAATAATTCAATAATCATTTTATAACATTTTTTAAGTTGAGTGAATAAAATAGTTTTAAGTCTTAAATTTAAAATACTTTATATTTATATAAATTTTCATTTGTTAATAATTTGTATTATATGAATTTTAGAATATAGATGATTTATTTTGTATAATATATGATCGTGTATTAATTATTATGGGAGTCAAATGTGCGCAGCCAAAATTAGATATTTCCATTGCTGTGTTCTGCTGTGTTCGAAGCTGACAAAAAATCTGAGATTTGTCTTCAGCTATAACATTTTATCCACAAAATCGTAAGAGGATTAAAGGTAAATATATGTAATCCAACCGAGTTGAGTCGAGTATAAAATTATGTGAATTTTGAATTTAAATTTGATTTAAAATTTAATTTAAGTTCGATTAAACTTTACTTTTAAAGTTTGAATTTAATTCGAGAATTGAGTTAATCGAGTTCACTCGATTATTCATGTTAGTAAGATGTTTGAATATAATTTGAAAATTAAAATTCGACTTAATTATTATCGAGTCAAGTACAACTATCAAGGTAGTCAAATTCAATTATATTTGTTTGATTCAATAGACCGTAAAATTAATTAATCTTTTTTATTTTTAATCAGTAACAAAATTTTCAATTTAAACTCAAATTTGTTAAAATTTGAAGTCAAGCATGATAATCAAACTCGTTCTAGCTAGATAAACAAGCCTAATTGAGCTAGCTCAAATAATTCAATCGCTATATTTGATCATACTCGATACGTAAATTATTGATATTTGACTGGACAAGAGTATCGATATCATGATCCCTTGAGTCAGATAGTAATGAAGCTCTCTCAAAATTTTTGAAAATTCTTTTTAGGCTTTTAAATTAAAAAAAAAAAGTTACCCCCAATTTTTTTTTTTTTTTTTGAATTTCACATTATACCTTACAATTTTTTTAAAATTAGATTTCATCAAAATTTTTGTCAAATCTTATTAAGTTTTTCAAAGTTTTAATCAAATCTTTTAAATTTTTTAAACCAGAAAAAGGCCTTCGCAGTCTCTCTCAATTTCGAAATTGAGAAGATTGGTCCCTTTAAAAAATCAAAGGAATTTAATTCTTGTCAATTTTGAAAGTGAGTAATTATGAATAATTAATCACGACGTTATTGTTTTCCATCAATTGTACTTAATTGTAACTGATATAATAACAAATTTATCCCTCAAAATTTACATATTTTTTAATCAATTTGGTCCTAATTTAACAAATTTATCCTGCAACATTTAGATAAATGTGTAAATATTGAGAATGAATTTATTGGGTTTTTAGAATTAAGATAAAATGACGAAATATATAAACATTTAAGACTAAATTTGTTATTATATCGATAAAAATTATGTACAAATGATGGAATACATTAATATTGTAATTAATTACCATTAATTGCTCAATTTTGAAATTGAGAGAAAATCGAGATACCTTTTTACCTTTTTAAACACTCTCATTAAATCTTCTATTTTTTTAAAGTTTAATTAAACCCCTAAATCTTAACATCGTAAACCATCCATGTCAGCACCTACCTTATGGTATTGATTTTTTTTTTGAACTTTATAGGTATGTATCATATATGTTCTTTTCGATACAAGGTTTAAAACTATCTATAATTTCTCTTTAACTTTTAAATAAGAGGATAATGCGTTTTAGTACACTCAAACTCGTGTCCTCTTGCACTAAGAACAATACTAATACCAATCAAATTAAAATTTAATCGATTTTTGATATTGATACTTAGAATAAAAATATCAAGACTCTCGATTATACCCTACGATCACATACCATGGATGAATGTTTCCAACTTTAGGGTAAGGCCAATAGTTCAAAAAAAACACGTGCTCCTTCATATGTTAGCCGCATTTTTAAATTTTTACAGGCAGTTTTAATTTAACTTGTGCGGAATCAACACGTGTGGAATCGAAAAGAAAATCCACCAATGATTTTTCTTATTTTAGAAAGAAAAAAAAAGGGATCTGGAAAAGTTTTATTTTCTAGATTTGATTAGATTCAGTTATGGCAGTCGAAGCCCCATTCCTTGGTTGAATGGGCTGCAATTATACATTGACATCGAGTAGTCAATTTCCTTCCAGTTCCAGTTGAGCTGTTTGTTTACCGAGAAAGTGGAAAAGGAAAATAAAAAGAGTTGATGAAAGTCAAGAAAAGTAGGATAAAGGATGGGGGCCGAAAGCAATGAGAATTCCATAAAAGTAGGTTTTTTTTGTTTTTTAAATTGAAAAAAGAATAAAAATTAAGTGTTGAATTCTAAGTACTAAATTTGAATCATAGAAATTAAGGCTTTTTTTAAAATTTATTAAAAAAATTTAATAATTTTTAACATATCTGATAATTCAAATTAAAAAAATAAATGATAGAATTTTTCACCGACGAAAGGTTATTTCGACATTTAATTTTAAGTAATATACAAAACATATTTTATAACTCAAATTTAGTACTTAATTTTTCAGTTTATAAAACAACACCAAGTGTTGAATATAAATATATTTTGATAAATGAAAGCTTTAAATATTAAATAAAAAATTTAAGAATATCCAAACTAATAATATAAATAATTAATTTTGTTGATTCAAGTTACTAACAAAAAGAAAAGGACAATGGAGAAGAGTGTCGATTTATCTGTAACAAGCAAAGAGCTGAGGTAAAGAGAAGGATAAGATGGATTGCTAAGGTTGCTATGTAGGGTTTTTAGGGGGGAAGGAGTTTATCCTTAGTTCCTTATGCACTCAGGCTTATATATGGAGTCATTCTTTGTCCCATAGTGCCACATAACCGACAATATAGTGTCCTATATGGTTATGTGTTTTGGTCAATTATCATCATGAAGTGTACTACATGATGTTGCTTTGATATTCTCGTCTTTGGGGTTGTATTGTTATGCATTAGTGGTCCTCATGAAGGTGTGTAGCAAGTTGTCTTTATGTTAATTTAGACAAGATTTGTGGAAAGTCACTTGCGGGTCACCCCGCATGAAAGGTTGGTAGGGATTGTTCTTTGTGGAGGGTTGTATACGAATCTCCCCTAATAGAGAGTCATGGACAGACTATCCAATAGCTTGTCACGTGTCATGATGAGGTGAGGTATCAGAAATTTAAATTATTATGATTTGATTCTTATTTAAATAATAATATAATGTCAAGATAAAATATTTATAAATGATTAAAAAAATGAAGAGTCGTTCTGAATTTATTTGTCAAATTGAGCAGTTTTTTTATTATATGATTTATTGATTGTGTATTTATATGATGTAATAAATATAAACAATTATAGAATATTTTAATTGATAAAAATATAATTTTTAAAAGACAGACAAAAGGAGTGGAATAAGTATTTAGTAAAATTACCTTGACTTTCAAAAATAAAAAACGTAACCCTAGATTTTAGAGCAATTTGGTACGAAATTCATACAACATATTGGGTTTTGCAATCCCTAATTTCGCTTTCTTAGCATTACCAATGGGGTGTATGGGTTAGAAGAGCTCGATGTCCTTTGAGCAACCATTTGTCTGTTGGGCCTTTTGAAACAAGATAGGTGTTGGACAATTATGTGTTAGTGTCACGGGTTGTTGATCAAAACCCGTGATAAATGTACACGGAACGTTCTATAAAAGTCAACGGATTAAATAAGACTCATTTGATCCACTTGAACTGGTTTAATTTGTGGAATATATGGAAAAACTCATATACTTAATCTCTAATAAAACTAGAGTTAACATGCTAAATATTGTAAATACTAAAAGGTAAGATTGTATAAAGTTTAAATCCTTTAAAACTCTATCTTGTAGATAGATTTTAATATTGATCATCGATGTTGGATCTAAGAAAACTCAACTATAAATAACATGTGTTGTCCGAACGACTCAGCTCGTTCTGGGCTTGAATGATATTTTTTTTATTCTTGAATTTTTTCAATCTAATTTGAGTTTAAATTAAATATATTTTATTTTATTATTTAAATTTAATTATAAAAAATATATTAATATAAAATCATTTATTTTTATACTATTTAAAAAAAAAAACAATGATACAAGCTGTTGGGTGAATTGGCCATATCCTTACCTATAAACACCTACCTCTAGTTAGAAACAAAAGTTTATTAAATTGTCTCGAATTCAAAAATTTATCTAACTTGTCAAATCTAAATTCAATTAATTAATTAATTATATCAATATGACCAATTCAATTAAAAATATTAAAAATTCAAAAGATTATTTAAAGTTTTAAAAAAATCAAGTTTAACTGATTTCTATTAATTCCCGATCCAACCGGTTCAATACTATTCTACGAACTGATTCTTAAGCAGGTTAAATCATCATTGACTAATGCAGTCAAATTGACACGACATAAAAACTAATTCAAAACCACCGAAATTAAACTCAAAACAATCCAAACTCGAATAACCGAGCATCAAATTCAACTTCTTCTATCAAAAACTATCCAACCAACTCGGTTTCAAGCAATTCACATGAGTTAGTCATTCATCAATATCATTATATTAAAAATATTCTTCTTTGTAAAGGTACGAACAAAGAACCAAAAATATCATTTTGTTGTTTCTTCAGACGATGCCACTAAGTATATAAACCATGGTACTGAATTCTCCCTCTGTTCTTGTTTTGGTGTTTCAATGAGCCGTAAAACCTCCCTATACCAACTCACCGCCGAAGACGATATGAAAAAGCTTACGCTTGACCGAACAATCCTTCTGATCCTCTCAATATCGAAACAGCACATTCGGTGTATGTCACAACAAAGCTTACTTCTCTGCAATGCTCGAGGACATAACTTAGTTGGTGCAATCAAATCCGTGACAAACCGAAAGCCAGATTACAAGGATTAGAAGAACCAAGATTCCGAGAACCACCAACTTTATCTTCATGTTTTGATACCACATCTTACGACGGATTTTCGTCCCTTGGTTCCTGTATGCCTGGGCCTGAAGAAAGGCAAACAAAGAAACATGCTTCGTGTCGAGATAGATAGATGTAGATTACCATAAAGTTTAACCGAGAGAAACGGGTTTTACCTGATCACGTAGATTCTCGGTCCTGTCAGCAAGTGTGGTTAGGTTTTCTCCTCGATCAATCGCCTGGAACATAGAATCGAAAGTCATATAAACTATATAAAAGCAGCTGTTACCTCAAATTCCCTATTAGACCTGATCTTGATTCATGTGAAGTTGCATATCATTTCCGAGAAAATAAAAATCAGGTATTTTAGATATGTTGAAAACAGACCAAACCCGAATTAGATCACATATTGCACTAACAAATACAGATCTTATTGCAGGTAACTTTCACCAAGATTTTGGACTAAACCGTCATTCATGAGTTGTGTTTGGTACCCCTTTGTTAATAGTCTATCACCTATTCCGAATAATCCTCGTTATTACTTTAAACCTAATCATTTCACGTTTCTCCAACTTGGCTATGTGACACTCGATCTCCCAACATATTTGACAAATGATACCATTATCAACCTATAGTACTCTTGTTCGATAAACCTTCGATTTCTATATCTAAAGCAGTGTCCCATACTCTTGTTAGTGTAAAACGAAAGCAAGAGCATGCAATCAAATTCAGAATTTCAGTCTTCCGATAATGTAAAAGCAGCAAAGGAAGAGAATCCCGATGCAGACTTACCTTGTCGATATTCTCCAACATTATACTTTTAACTTCCGAAACTTGGGCCTTCACCTTTAATAGCTTTTCGATTTCTTCAGCATGTTCGATAATATATTTCATGTGCTCCTTCATAACCGGTCTGCAAATTACGTTTTTTTGCTTTACATAAAATATATATGGAAACTAAGAAAATTGGAACAAAAGACCAGATATCTAATGATAACACGGATGGATGAACATACCCGAACTCCTTGTTAAGACTTTTTGCAATAGCTGTATCAGCTTTTCCACCCCCGTATCTTTTCTTAAAGTCCGCTTTCATACGTTCCAAAAATGCAATAGAGATTTGCTTTCCAACGGAATCTTTGGCAACAACACAATAAGCTGCATAGATAAAATGCATGCAGTCAAGACCACTGATTACTTATACGATAAACTATCGATCCTGATGTGGAACATCAAGAGTTCATCAGCTTAGGCAAAGATAAAAGTTCTTGAATATTCAAGTTAAGCACCAGAAGCAACAGTTTGCATACAATTACAATCGATATGCTTTCATTAAAAGCCGGAAAATTGGTACTTTTTTGGCAATAACAAGTTTCCAATAAAAGAGGCAAGTTCAAGGTGAAGCAGACCAGATGCTAGAAGCGCACATTCCCGTCCCTCTCTCCTCTCCACACCCAAATGTTCTTTCATTTCAGATACGAATCCGAAACTTTTTTCATGTATATAGTAACACTCTTATCTAGTTACTAGTTCGACCACATCTTTATTGTGCTCCCCATCAATGAAAAGCTAGCTCAGACATGTAATAATATGTCCGATCAGACAATAGATAATAATGTAGGCTAGTAGATATGAAACTGCAATTGCCAGAGTATCATCGGTAACCATCGGTGCATCAACTTTTCACCATTTTCTTCTATTTTACAAGCTTCCTAGGGAACAAATGCAATCACCACAAGGCGATTTTCAAGTCAATTATACATGCAAACAAAGTTTCGAACCAATCCAACCACGTCTCGAATCAAGTAAATGCATTTTCAATCTAGAACTTTCTTATAAACTATCACAATCATTTTCCGGTTTAGGCATTTCTCAATGAGCATATCATTTTCACATATTAATTTCCCTAAATGTTTATTTCATTTGACCAAGAAATTTATTGAAAAACTTCATTTATGTGATATAAATTATTCACTATCTAATTGAAAAAGATCAAACTGTTAAACAAATCCAGAAATTCTCAAGGTATGAAAGATATGAAAGAAATCGAAGAACAAGAAACATTGCAAATTCCCATATTTTCCCACAGTTTCCTCAGCAACCAAACAAAATGAAAAAAAGGGAAAAACTGATCAATCCTATAAAAAGAAGCTAACATTTCAATTTTTTAACAAAAACCCACCAAGTCCCACATCCCATTTCACACTATTTTAGCTAGATCCAACAGCCTTATCCTTCAATTCAACACTTTAAAGAACTCCACTTACCCCGTTTGTTTCTCGAGAAAAAACAACAACAAAGAGATTAAAGTTCTGGGAAATTACCGTAACCATCTTCAACAAGAAAATTAAAGGTATGGTGATCACAGTTGTAAGTAAACTTGTTATTAGAAGAAGGGAGTTTTTGCAAACACTGAGTTGCGATGGCCGGGAAATTCCCAGTGAACTCAGTGTACTCGGCCAAGATCATTGTTCCTCGAGCCACGAAGCTGTAAATAAACGGTTCCAGACTCATTTTCCTTCCCCTTTCTCCTTTCTGAGTTCAACTGGGTTATCTCGCGAGTTGGTGGGAGAGACAACACAGAGAACGACAAGGACCTTGCTTATTGCAGGTTTTATTTTATTTTCACCTTTTATATATGTATACATATATTATATTAAGACCGTGTTTGGCATCTTCCTTTGTTGCTAAGAAAGATAATTACGTACCATAGAAATATTTTGCTTAGATTTTTATTAAGGTTAAAATGTGCAATAAGTCCCTGTACTCTTTGATAATTTGCAATAAGTCTCTTTACTCTTCATATTTTAAAATTTAAGTCCAATTGTTTATACTCTTAATTTTTTTTGTTAAATTCAGGTTAATTACAATATCGTTTTTTTAATTACATTGTTTCCTAGTGAGTTTTTTTTTTATTTCAAAATGTTATACTAACAAATTTAACAAAAAAATTAACAATATTAATTGTTGGACCTGAACTTTAAAATCTAAAAAATAAAGAGATTAAAATCCTAAAAATAAAAGTATAATGATTAAATTCAAGCAACGCCACCTAACTAATGTGGAAAGGTTACAAAAGGGCATTGGGCAAAATGGTTCTTGTTGGTCATGTCGGCATGGGCTTGAAGACTTAATCCATGTCCTTAGAGATTATCTAGCTGCTAAAGAAGTGTGGCTAAATGTCGTACCTATCATTATCTGAATCAAGTGTTTTTTTGGTAATTTTTTTGAGTGGATGGAAACCAATTTGTGTTCTCTAATATGGTTGCCAAATGTGGGGGTTCTTTGGTCCAGTCTTTTCGATTGAATCACTTGGCACGTATGAAAAACATGAATCTCTTTATTTTTCAAGGAATAATGTGGAGCTCGACTAAGACTATTAAGTCTTCGATAAGCTGGGCAAAACAATATATTGAAGCACTTAAGTAGGATTTCATTGGACAGTTTAAATCTGCTCATAAACTTGTTCTGATAGGTAATTGGATTTATTTATATACCGATGTAGCTATTGAGTTCAATGCAGGGTGGGTTGTTGTCAAAGGGTGGTGTACAATCAATACTGGCAATGGATTGTTGGATACAATTGGTATTTGGGGTTTTGTTCTGTTTTTTATGCTGAGTTATGGAAAATTTTAGATGGTCTAACTTTCTTTCAAAGAGAACGGCATAAGAAAGTTCTCATCCATACCGATAACTTAGAGACTGTCCAAAGCATTCAAGATATTCATTTGACTGAACTAGGTTAAAAAAATTCATATGATTTTACTAACCATTGAGCAATGGGAAATCAAGTATATTCCTAGAGAAAGAAATCAAGTTGCGGATCGACTAGCCAAGATGGCTTCAGAGAGGAACTTAGCTTTGCAAGTGTTTGGAAAGACTCCTAGAAGAATTAGTAATTGTTGTTGAGATTGTTAGAGTAACAAGTTTTCGATTATGTTAGATTAATATAGTTTGATTGTATGCTTTTTTCAAAAAAAAATATTAGCTTAGTTTTCAATTTTATTTAAAAATGATTTTTAGGATTTTATTAAAAATAGCATAATAATAATTTTATTTTTATTTTTATTTCTTTTGTCATTTTGACTCTTATTTTTTTAGTTAAATTTAACAATTAAAGTTTTAAAAGAGAAATCCCTTTTTTAACAAAAATGGTGACTATTTATCCGTGTAATAATTCACATTACACTATTTATCTTGATGTCACGTCAATAAATACTTTAAAAATTATAAAAATATTTTAAAAATAATATAAAGTATCGTGAATTATTATGTAAGCCATCATCTTTTAAAACTAACATCTTAGTCACCATATTCATTAAAGGACAATTCGATTTTTAAAAGAAGAAATTAAATTCAACTATTTTTAAAAGTTTAAAAGCCAACTTTAACTTAAAAAAGGATCAATTTGATAAAAATAAAAATAAGGACCAAATTTATCATTGCATCTTAAAAAATTAAATAATTATAAAACTGGCTTGGATTATTCGTCTTTTTAATTTGACAAGGAAAAGCAAAGAATGATTATTGGAGTGAAACTTTGCAAAAAGAGTTTTCAGACACTGATTCTGCTTCGGCGGCGATTTATTTATTTTCTTTTGTCATAATTAATAAAATAGTTGCATTTGGACCCACTTAAATTAATTTGGAAATTAATATTAAATAAATAAGATTTCATAGGGATCTATTTGTTAGAATTTTAAGAACTGGTAGAACTTTCTAGATTTTAGCAAATTTAAATCCATTATTTTATATTAGAGATGTTGATGGATCGTCAGATGTGATCTCAACTTAAATTATTTAAAATAATAAAATATTAAAAACATATTTTTACGCTAATGTTTATATATATTTTTATAAATATATTTAAATTTAGGCTGGTTCGAAGATAAAAACAAAATTATTCTCCAAATTTAACCCATGAATATGTAGATTATAAATTAAATTAAATATTCATTAAAATTGTAAAATTTATACTCGAATTAATAAATATATTTTAAAATCTAGATCCAATTACTTAAATTATTTATATGATATTTAAATGTGTGATTAATGTTCCAATTTTATAAAAATATATATTATATAAATAATATATATTAAATGTTCAATTTTATTATTCATAAAAATAAAACAGATAAAAATATAATATATTTAAATTTAAAATTAAGATTCGAATAATAAATATTCGATAACTAATATTTGTATTTGCAATTCATGCTAATCAAAATATCTAAATATTTTATAAATTCATAATATTAGAATAAATATATATATATTTAAATTTATGGAATGGTGGTGATATCAATAAAACCAATCAACTCACTGCCATAAATAATTGAACCCTTGATTCGAATTGTCAATTCACTTTAGGCCCATCGTAGTCTTAACATTAATAGGTTCAATGGGCCAATATATATATATTTGAATATGAATATATTTCCTTTCCACGTCACTTTCTTTTCAATGCCGCTTAAAGTCTGGTTTTTATGGAATATGCTGAACAAAGGGAAGTGTAGTAGCGAGGAGGTTTGTTGACAAACTCTTTTCCCTATTTTATGTTGGTTATTATGGAAAAATCGAAAACTTTATTTTCTTTTAATTGTCATAATTATGTATAGTTGGACAAAGAGTTATTTAAGGATAATTTCCAACCTGTTGCATCATATTCTTATGGTTACTGTTACGATTTGGTCACCACCGAATAGAGGATGGATTAAGCTTAATATGGATGTGGCTGTGTCACCAAATAGTTCGAATGTTTCTATTGAAAAAGTATTTAGAGATTCTGGTGTGAATTAATTGTTTGGTCATTCGATGATGATGGGTAGAGACACAATTTTTAGAATCAAAGCAAGGGTTATTTAGAAGGTCTACACTCAACATAGGACAAGGGTTTTAAACAATTAGACCTAGAATGTGATAATGATCTTTTGGTGGAAATTCTCTTAGCTAGTGAATCTGGTAATAGATTGGTGGAGCTACACCTAATACATCGATTGCTAACTTGAAATTGGAAAGTATGAATTCTTCATATTCCAATGTCACAAAATGTAGTGACGGATCACATGACCAAGTGTACTACTAATGATTTCACAGGTTTGCTAATAATTCATCATCTTCAATGTGGGATTTCTTATTTGCCGATCATAATGAATTTACGCTGCCTTAATTTGTAGTTCTCTATCTATTTATTATTTTCAACCTTTTTTTCATTGAAAAATTCTATCATTTGTTTTTTTTAGCTCGTATTATCAAACATGCTAACAAAATTAAATCATTGAAAAATATTTGTATTGTTTTATTTTAATATTTAATAAATTTATACATTTTAAAATTTTTGAAAAATTTTATATAGTTATTAACTTTTTTTAATGTTTACATTAAAATAGTATTATATATTTAGTATATGTTTATTTTTTAAAGTGTTCTAAATTACATAATATATAAAGTTAACATAAATGTAAAATATTATAAACTTAAAATAGGCTAGATCGGGTTTGAATGTTTGAGCTTGAACTCAACCCATATTTTAAATGAACCTAATTTTTTACTTAAACCTCTCAAATTTCAGGTAAACTTTCGGGCCTAGACAGATAATCCGACCCATGAACAAGTCTACATTGCATTATTAAACTCTTATATTTTTCAAATTAAAAAACTCAAATAAATTTTAATTATTAAATTTAAAATTACCAAAATAAATCTAATCACCAAATTCATAACCTAAAGATTATATTATCCCTAAATAAAATCACTCAAACCAACCAAATTCAAAGAATCGGAATAACATTGTGAAATTCAATTTGTGGCATGGAACATTGTTAATATAGTGGCGCAAGAAAAAGACTTGAGCATGTCGCCTTTATAAAAAAGCATCAATCAGCATCCATATCACAAAACGCGCATACAAATTTGTCCCTAATTGGCGTAACGTAATACCTTGACACAAATTTGAAAATTATAGCATTATTAATATTCATTCACATGATTACGAAAGAGAAATATACCCTTTCTCTTCTCTTCCTTTCAAAAACCAACACTTAATCAAATGTTCCTCCTTTTTTTCTCTTTGTCTCACTCTCATCTTAGTTGTCCACTACCTGTCCCTTTGTTGTCACTTTTCATTATATTAGCCTTTTATTTTCTTTTTCTTACAAATGTCAAAAACATAAATAAATTCATTTAATTTAATTTATGTAATCATTCTTTCGAAATTCAAATTATTATTACATTTTAAAATATTATTATTGTATCTTTCCTTAATCTAACCATTACGTTAGGGTTAATATATGTTAAAGTATCTGAATTTGGTAATTTATACTCACTTGGTACCTAAATTTGTTGTTAGACTTAATTGGTACAAAAACTTAGAAATTGTAAGTCAACTTGATTTTTTTTAGGTACTTAATTAACATTATTAAAATACGCTAATACGACACTGACGACCAATAACACCGTGACACATAATAAAAATAAAACTTTTTTTTATAAATTTGAACATATTAAAATGTGAAGCTACCATACGTCATTATGCTATTGGTCATCAGTTTCATGTTAACAAATTTTAACGATGCTAGTCAAGTACTTAAAAAAAATCAAATTGACTTACGATTTGTTAAGTCCAAAAAAGGTTTAAGTACTAAGTAAGTATAAATTACCAAGTTCAGGTACCTCCATATAAATTAATCCATAATTTTAACACATAACATGTTTTTAAAAAAACCATCACGTTGTTTTTAATACATAGATTTAGATTGTTCATTAATAAGTATATAAATGTTTACGTTTAATCATTTATTTTATATGTTTATCGTTAGATCTCAACTCACATTTGATGCCTAAATTGATGATTAGATGAATATTATAATTTAAAATTTAAAGAGGATTAATCCCATATTTGTTTTTTATTTACATAATATTTATAATTATTAATAGCCTTTTTAACCTATAAATTAAATAATAATATGATTCAACGTATTCAAACTCATGACATATTAACAATAATACTCATTCTAATAGAATTAAAATTCAATTGATATTTAATATCATTTATAGTGGAAGAAGTAAAAGTCAAAAGATGATTAGTGGATGTCCATAAAGTGATTGACACACTTAAATTACAAGCCAGCTTGGTCATTTTGAAGTGAAGTGGCATAATCGCAAATAAATCAGAACCTCAGTGGCTTTCTCTTATTAGTAATCCCTTATAAACCTAAACCCTGCCGTGCTTGCCTTCATTTCCACATCCTTCGTCCAAAAAAAAAAAAAAAATCCCCCGAAAATGCGAAGCTCTAGATTCTCGATGTTCCTCGCGATTTGCGGAATCCTGGCCGTCCACGTGGCTTTTACAACTTCGTCTCCGACGTTCGATTTCGCCGGCGACCATTTCCTCCCTATCAAATCGGAATGCAGCGGATCCATCGCTGAGTGCCTGATGCAAGGCGGGGACGACTCGTCGGACTTCGATGCCGAGTTCGCCATGGGATCCGAGACCAGCAGGCGCATTTTAGCGGCGAGACGGTACATCAGCTACGGTGCACTGAGGAGAAACACTGTGCCGTGCTCGCGACGCGGCGCATCTTATTATAACTGCCGACCTGGAGCTCAGGCGAATCCCTATTCACGCGGATGCAGTAGAATTACACGCTGTCGGCGGTAGATTTATTTTTACAAGTCTTTTTAAATAATAAAAATAATATTGTTTCATTTATAATTATGTCTGTTGTTGTTGTCATGTTGATTGGATGGATTGTTGTTTATAAAATTATTATTATTATTTTTACCAATATTTATTAAATTCGTATATAAAATAACCGACTGGTATAAATTTTAAGATTATTGGGTGAACTTATATTATAATTTTATTTATAATATTATTTTATATCTTGCATTGGATTTACTCTACTCTAATTGTTTTTATTTTTATTTTTTGGGTGCATAATGTTAGTGAGATTTTTTATTTGTAGGATTTATTTATTTATTTTATTATTTTCTTAAGTAAATATGAGATTTATTACTATAAATTGCCAATAAGACTAAATTTTGTCAATGGAAAATAATTGGATATTTAAAGCCTCATTTTTTAGGTTGTGATGTCGGTGGGTTTGATTAATTGAAAGCTAGTTTACTGAAATTCTCATAAATATTAATTGAAAATGAGATTAATTTAAGGAACAATCAGAATTATCGCATCAACTTAGGTGGTCAGCTAAATGAATTAATCCAAAATGCATCATCTTAATTCTTATATTAATCATAAATATTGTCTTGTAGTTATTTAAAATTAAAAATTTAGTTTTTATATTTGTATTTTTAATAATTTAATCTCTTTAAAAATTAGATCTAATTACTAATAATGTTAAAATTTTAATTTTAACCTAAAATTCTTAATTTTAACTTAATTTTCTAAAAATATATGGATTAGAAGCTTATTTTAATCTAAAATTCATATCAATTTGGACAAAATTGATGAGTTTGATTATCGATGAAGTGTGAAAAAGGTACTGTTAGTCAAAGAAAAAGATTTTGAATATTCTCATTTTCAATTTTAATTGCCTAATTATTATGTGAATTTTCAGTTCTATCCTGTGCATTTGTTAGATGCACGAGTGATGGGAGGGGTTGGACATACACCTGTTCATAAGTTGAGTTTTGTTAAAATTTAAGTTCATTAGTTAGACTTAGGTTTGACTCGAAAAATTAATTTAAAATTTTGTCTAAATTCTATCGAATAAAATGTTAAAACTTAAATTTGGTTTGGCTCACCCGCATTGAATTATTTTATATAAAAATTTAAAATATAATACATTAAAATATTAAAAAATTAAAATTAATATTTCCTAATAAATTAAAAAATTAAAATAATTATTTATACTTAAATAACACTAACGTATAATTTATCAAATAAATATTTTTAAATAATAACAAAATTAATAATAAAATAAGAGTTATACAATATTAAAACAACACCAACAAAATAATATTAATATAATAAAAAATAATAACAAAATAACGAGAAATTAAACAAGAAAATTGCAACAAAACAATAAGAAAACAACATATTTTTTTGTTTATTTTGCTAATTTGTACCAAGCCGAGGCTGAACAAGTTTTACTCGAGGCTTGACTCATTAAATGTGTTTTATTTTTTATTTAAGTCTATTTTTTGAGCTTATATTTTTGCTTAAACTCTCGTATTTTTTGAGCGAATTTTTGGGCTTATATTTTTTATTAGTGTAACTAGTGTAAATAGAGGAGAGAATGTCATAAGATAATGATTTTAATAATATAATAATTTAAACGAAAATATTTAAATAATTAAATGTTTATTTTATAAAAGGATAATGATTAAAAAATAAATTTACTAATAATTTAACGAGGTTGAGGGCAGTTTAACCTAATAGTAAAAGGTTTAATTTGATCTGATCACTCTAATTTCAATTGGTGGGGGCATCAACTTTTGCTCAACCTGCGAATGACTGTCTCTTTCTTTCTCCTAATCCATTTTTGTCAGTCCTCAATTATATGTTCATTCTCTTTTAACAAATTCGATCTTCTTATTTAGATCCAAATTATACAACGCAAGAACCGGCGCCAGATTCTTGGGTTTTTTTTCTTGGCTTTTTAAGAAAAAGATGTAATTTGCGTTATTTCAAGTTGTGGGTTTTCGACATTTTACTTTGAATTAGTGTTTTTCTTTTTTAATTTCTAAAAAATCCCCTTCCAAATCTTTTCCTTTTCATGGTTTTCTTCAAATGGGTGTTAAGTTTTCAAGGTGCTTTAGCCGGTAATCGTAAACGCAGTGGTAGTGAACGTTGCAATCCCCATTTTAATCACAAAAACAAAACCCCACATTCAAATCCCCTAGTTTTTCAACGTTCTAAAAAACTCAGATTTTCTTCAATGGATCAAAGCCCAGAGAAAGCTAGTTCATCATTGAACGACACCGTTTCGAGACTCTCTCGTTACCCGGATTCCAGGCTTCATGTTCCTAAAGAAGTTCAAGCCCCTGTTAAACACCTTAAATTTGGGTTATCAATTCCAAATCCAAATCATAATTTTTTGAGTAAAAAATTAAGTGATGCAAAAAAGCAAGCTTTTGGTTCTTTTAAGTATATTAATAAGGATAAAGAAGTGGTTACCGTGGAGGAAGATGATGAAGATAGTGGGAGCTGGTTAATGGCGGATGCGTTCGACAAGTTGTCATTGAACCATTCTGATAACGATTCGAAGGCTTATAATAAGTTGCTAAAGAGTGCTGAAAGGAGAACTAACAAGCTGAAAGATTCGGGTCCTCAAGTTAAGGTGAATGAGAAGCTTAAAAAACCAGAGGTGAAATTTCTTTTTGCTTAGTTTTTAATTGAGTTTTCATTGTTGTTTGGAAATTGTAAATTTGTTCATAGATATCGAATTTCAGGTGGTAATTGATGAACTGTTTGTCCCTCTTACAAAGGACGAATTAGCAGAGGTTTCCTATGCTTTTTCTGCTGAGAACAAGTACGTAATAATGCTTGTTTGTGTTAGTGTTTGATTATTTTGATTGGACGGTGTTAAAATACTTTGTGTTTGATTTTTTGCAGGAAGAAGATACTGGTCTCTCATGAGAATTCGACTATAGATATTCGAGGCGAAGTTTTGCAATGCTTGAAACCAGGTTCATGGTTGAATGATGAGGTCAATTTCATTTACTTCCACTGTTATTTCTCTTCTAGATGGTAATCACTATTAGTATGTACTTGAATTAATTGTGCTGGTAATCCGGTTTTAACTCGCATTAATTTTATCTTTCGTAGGTCATTAATCTCTATCTTGAATTACTTAAAGAAAGGGAAAATAGAGAACCAAAGAAGTTTTTGAAATGTCATTTCTTCAACACCTTCTTTTATAAGAAGGTAGTTTCAGTTTTCTATTTCCTTATTTTGCTCTTTCATTTTAATCTTTATAACTATTGGTTTATCAGTTACTTTTTTCCCCTCGGCATTGTGATATGCTTAGTTAGTGAGCTCCAAGGGTGGTTGTAATTATAAAGCTGTCAAAAGATGGACTTCACAAAGAAAGTTGGGGTACTGCTTGTTTGATTGTGATAAAGTAAGTGTTTATTATTATTATTTTTTCCTTAGAACCATTTGTTTCATTGTACTTATTCTTAAACCGATTGTCTTGTTTTGCTTAGATA
Source organism: Gossypium arboreum (assembly GCF_025698485.1). Lineage (NCBI taxonomy): Eukaryota > Viridiplantae > Streptophyta > Magnoliopsida > Malvales > Malvaceae > Gossypium > Gossypium arboreum. The sequence goes on along the minus strand of NC_069070.1, from coordinate 121,155,279 downwards.
TTTGTACCGATACACAAAGATATACATTGGTGTTTGGCTGTTATCAATAAGAAAGATCGAAAGTTCCAGTATCTTGATTCACTAAGAGGAAGAGACGGTAAAGTGCTGAACGCATTGGTATGATTTTCAGTTAATTTTCTTTTTCCGGTTTAGATGTCTTATTGTTCTAATTGTATGTAATTTATTGATTTTCAAAGTGCATTTGGTAGGCGATATGTGTTTGAGATTTTGTTAGCCGCAAGATTCATTTCCTCTATATTACTCGAATTTGTGTGTAATGTGTTAGATGGGGGTATGCATTTGGCACATGTCTGTTAAATTTTTGGAAGTATTTCCTTTTATTTGGAGGGTCCTTTCAGGGTCATATTCCCTTAACCGTATCCAAATATGTTTTAGACATGGATACTTCAAGGAAAATGAAAAGTCGGAGCAACATATCAATTTCTGCCTTTTTTTCTTATGCTGTTAATCTTTGTCATCTAACGATTTTGCTTTGGCTTCCAGCTAACCCTTCCCCTTCAAGGGTGAAGCCAGAAAATTGTCTTAGGTGGGGCCAAAGTACAATTTTACCATTATACTAACTTGTGATTTCCTAAAAATTAAAGTGATTATAAAGAGAATTTTCCATTTTTTGCGCCTTGGGGGATGCCCACTGCCTCCCCCTTGAAGAAAATAAAGAATATCATCGAAGATGTTACATATATGATTTTTGGTGCCTCTGCGAAAACTTGTTTAATATTGGTTGTTATGTGCCAGGCAAATTACTTTGTTGAAGAAGTGAGGGACAAGAGTGGACAGGACATCGATATAAGTTCTTGGGAACAAGAACATGTTGAAGACCTTCCCGCACAAAAGAACGGGTGTGTAATTTTTCAAAGATTTTTACTCAGAATACTTATTCTTCATGAGCTTATTGAATAAACAAATAACTTATTCTGTTATGTAACATATTGTACAATAGCTCTATGGTGTGCTTGAGTTACCCATATCCGGCACATATTCAGACATGGGTCTGGTGATATGATTTTCCAAGTACCCTTTAAGTACATGAAAAACTTAAAAAAAATTGAACATATTTATGTTGAGCTCGCATCCATATCCGAAACTAATACCTGAGTCCAAGTAACATCATGGTAGCTTTATAGGTGTATGATTGTTTTTGCATTAACAACATACCCTTTATGGCTATCGGCTCCAAATATTAGATGGAACCAAATTAATGTAATAATTAGGGTACCTTTTAATGTGCCTTTTGTATTGGTATCTGAATTTTTACCGCTAAACAGTTTTCTATATGTACAGGTTTGACTGCGGTATGTTTATGTTGAAATATATCGACTTTTACAGCAGAGGCTTAAGTCTTAGTTTCGGTCAGGTAAGTCTGTAGAAAATGGTTTCTTATGCATGTAATTCCCATATCATATGTTCTATGTGATTAAACTGCAGTAGTTAGGTAAAGGTTAAAATGTGCCATAAGTTCCTGTACTCTTCGTAAATTTGGAATTTAGTTTTTGTACCTTTTATTTTTAGTAATTTAGTCTTTCTACTCTTGAGATTTCAAAATTTAGGTTCAATTGTTAATACAATTAAAATTATTGTGTTCAATTCAGGTTTTTTAGTTACATTGCTACCAATTGCGCATTTTTTTAATTTTAAAATGTCAAACCAACAAATTTAACAAAAAGAACTTAACAATGTTAACAATTGGACTTGAATTTGAAATTTAAAAAGTAGAGGGATTAAAATTCCTCAGAAACAAAAGTACAGAGACTAAATTTTAAATTTGTGAAGAGTACAAGGAGCTATGGCATATTTTAACCTTAGATAAATAGTCCTTGAGATGTAAGGTGCGTTGTTTATCTGCCAAAATATACGAGAGACAGAAGAACTCGAGGTCCGATTTTGTCTTTGATAGCTTAAAAGAACTTTTACGAAGGTCTTCGATGAGGCCTCCTCGAACCCTCATTTTGAAACCTCGGCCTGCTGAATTTTTGTCCGGCTCCTAGGCAAATTGCTGCCAAGAAAAAGTTCTCTCAGAGTTGAAAGCGAAAGAGGTTTCGGTTTTGTCTTTGATCTGAATCGTGAGTTTCCTCTGGCTTTTGTAGGAACACATGCACTATTTTCGTTCAAGGACAGCCAAGGAAATTCTGAGGTTGAGAGCCGATTGATTGGTAACACTAACACGCCGTGACATTGAAGATGTATAGGTACAATTTGTTTGCCTGGTTTTTTGGCTAGTGAGGATGCCTTTACTACGAGTTTGGGATGGTGCGCTCGAGTTTGCTTCAGATCAGATTATTGGTATAATGACTTTGGCAAAGTATGAAAATAGCACTCGCAGCTCAACGTTTACGGTTGTTTTAATCGTCTATTATATCCGCAACAGTGATAAATGCAATGCAAATCAAAATGCATTCCTAGTTGCATACAAGTGGTGACCAGATAAGCTCTTGGAAGTTAGAGGTTTTAGTTTGTATTTTTCTCATATACCAAATGGTACCTGTGTTTGGCTTGAAGGTTGAATGTGGTACCTGAAATTTTTTCCAATTAGGTAACTTACTTTTAGTTGGCATTAATTATCATTTGTCTGCCTATACCTGTATCATTAAAAAAATCTTGTTATATGAAGTTTTTTCTTTTTAGCTCAATTTTATATAATTTATTTTTAAGTGTTTTTGGTAGAAACACCCAAATTTGGTATTTTGGGTTTCAAACGGTCTGTTCAGTTAATACCATAACCAAATTATTATTAACTGAATTACTTGAAATGTAAAAATTTTTAGCCGTTAATCAAATCAAAATTTTTTTCAAATACATTAACGAATTAAAATATTTCAATTAAATCAGTCAGTTAATTGAATTAATTGAAATTTAAATGTTTTTATCTTTTGGTTTTTGAACCGAAATATTTTAATTAAATTAGTCGATTAAGTGAATTAATCGAAATTTATATATTTTTATCTTTTGGTTTTAAATAAGAACAAAACATATAAAAAAATACATTGCTAATGTTTATTTTCTTTTATTTAATAGTTCAAAAACTTTAAATGAAAGTGAAAGTAACAAATAAGGCATTAGAAATAAGTCTAGAAAATAACAAATATTTTTGTTAATTAATTAATTGATAATCGAAATTTCAAAAATCTTTAACCGACCTCTAATCGAATTAAATTTGATCAACGATTGATCAACTGAATTAATTCAGTTCGATTAATTAATTTGATTTTAACCGAATTGTAAACCTCCCTAACCTCTTTATTATGAAAAACACATTCTCTCTTACATAATCAAAATCTATGGATGTAACCATTCCCATCTATTACATTAATCAATTTCTTTTTATTTTAAAAATAAAAGGAAAATTACACTAATAATCATCTACAAAATGATAACCTAAGATATACTATCCCATGTATATATATACCATGTAAAGGTCTATCTTTTCTATGTATATACATATATATTGCATTGACAAATATAGATGGTGCCAAACAGTTATTATTGGGTTGAATTTGTTTGAAATTATATTATATAAATTCAAATAATCTCATTAGATAATTGGTTTAAATTTAAAATAATTAATCATGTCAATTAATATTTTTTGTCAATAGAATATAATTTTAATTAATATAGTAATAAATTAAGTTTCTAATATTTATATATATATGGTTAATTTGATCTTGAATTAAAAATTATCTTAAAAATTAATAATTTTTAAAAATTAAAAAATTTAAAAATATATAAAAAATTAGCTTGAATATATATATATATATAAATAGACAGAATATGTAAATTTTGAGCTAAATTTATTATTATATTAATTAAAATTATGTAAAATTCACGAAAAGTGTAATTAAATATTCTTAAATATTTACCTTTGAAGTTAAAATGAGTTAAATTACTTCGATTTCTTTGATATTAAAATCGAGAGGGATCGAAGAGAATTTTCACCAAAATAAATATTCAAAGGAATATGGGCTTTATCTTCTTCAACAAAGGAAGCCAAATCCAGCCCAACCCAACATAATCACTAGATTCACAAAAATACCCTTGCCAAGCTGACTTATTTTCACTTAAAGGTATTTACTATCCCTAGCAACTGTGCTTCTTTGTTTTCTCTCTGCAAAAAAATTCCCCACCGATCAGGTTCGTTCTTTAATTTCTATTAATTTCTGCTTTTTTTAATGATATTTTATTGCCTTTGTTCAAATTGTCTATAATTTGATTGATTTTAATGGCTATATCATTTCTCCATTTTTCTTCTTTTCGGAGAATTTTTTTAAGATTTTTTCTTTGAAGGTTTTAGTTCAGAGAAACTTCAAATTCGAGCATTGGTGATTTACGGTATTTAGGGTTTTGGGGCAGTGAATTAGGAGTAAATCTTTAGCAAAACTGCCCCTTTTTTCCTCTCATTAAAATCCAGAATTTCCTCTTCTTCATTTGAGGCTTCATATCAAAAGCTTCGCGAGGAAAGGCCTTGCGATCAAAGTATGCAGTTTGTCGTGTATTTCCTTCCTAGGTTGTAGGAACGGAGCTTTAAGGTTTCTGTTCTGTAATTTATTCGATTTGTTGGGGTTTTGTTGAATGTTCTTTTCTATATTGTTAGATTCCTATAATTGGCGGCTTTTTTGCTTATATATGAAGTGTAATGATTTCCTTTCTCGGGATAGGTTTGGATTGTAGTTCATATTGAAGCATAAAGACCGTTATTAATATCAGTGGAAATGTCGAGAAAAGGTTTGATGGAGCAAGACTTAAGTAAACTGGACGTAACTAAGTTGCATCCGTTATCTCCAGAAGTTATATCGCGCCAAGCTACTATAAATATAGGTAATGTCCAAACTCCATTGGTATACTGCACATCGTTAATGTTCCAAATTGTTATTGTTAAAACTAACTCCTAGTCTTTGCTCCTGGCTTTATTGATTGAAACTTTGATTTCGATTTCTATTCATCAGGCACCATAGGGCATGTGGCGCATGGGAAGTCGACAGTTGTTAAAGCAATATCTGGCGTTCAGGTAATTAGCTTATTTTCAATCAATGGTCCTCAACTAGGACATAAGAAGTTACCTTTGGAGAGTCCGCTTACTGTTTTGTACTTTTTGTTTTTGGAGTGTAGTAAATGTAACTCATCACGCTTTGTGTGCTTTGTGCATAATTTTTTTCCTGCAGACTGTTCGTTTTAAGAATGAGTTGGAGCGTAATATTACTATCAAGCTTGGATATGCAAACGCAAAGATATACAAATGTGAAGATGAACGGTGCCCTCGTCCTATGAGCTTCAAGTAGGTTGATACCTAGTGATTGTTTTCTTTGTCAATTTCTTGAGTATTAATAACAAGTACAACTTTGATCTGAAATTTGTATTTGTAGGGCATACGGAAGTGGAAAGGAGGATAGTCCTCTTTGTGACGTGCCTGGCTTTGAAAACTGCAGGATGAAATTGTTGAGGCATGTATCTTTTGTAGATTGCCCGGTAAGGTCCTAAGCTGTAGTGCTACGCTTTGGAAATAAGGAGATTATGTGTTCCTTGTTGCACTTGTTTTCTATTTAGTATTTTGCTTACCTTCGATGTTTCCATCAGGGTCACGACATTCTCATGGCTACAATGCTTAATGGAGCAGCGATTATGGATGGTGCATTACTTCTCATAGCTGCCAACGAAAGCTGTCCGCAACCTCAAACTTCTGAGCATCTGGCAGCTGTTGAAATCATGCGACTCCAGCATATTATAATTCTTCAAAACAAGGTTGATCTTATTCAAGAGAATGTAGCCATCAATCAGCATGAAGCAATTCAGAAATTTATTCAGGTTTACCCTTTTTTATTTACAACAAAAAGAACAAAAAGTAGATGGGATATTTCATTCTTGTTTTTCTTCTAATTCTGTTGGCTAAACATATTCATTGCAGGGTACTGTAGCTGATGGCGCACCAGTGGTACCGATTTCTGCACAGCTAAAATATAACATTGATGTTGTGTGCGAGTACATTGTTAAGAAGATCCCCATTCCCGAGAGAAACTTCATCTCACCCCCTAACATGATTGTCATCCGATCATTTGATGTCAATAAGCCAGGGTTTGAGGTGGATGAGATTAAAGGTGGCGTTGCTGGTGGAAGTATACTCCGGGTATGTTTTGGTTTGGGATGTCCTCTTTTTCTTCTTGTTCCATTCTTGTCTTTTACAGTGTTTGAGGTCTATGTTCAAAGAAATAGCATCGATTTAAATAGTAAGTTTTCAAAATAAGGAACTTATGTCATTTGGTAGTTGCCAGAGAACGGATTTAGAGTGAGCTTACGTAGCTTTGTTTTGTATTCATTATTAGTTTTTAAATATTTGTTCATTTCAGGGTGTTTTGAAGGTGAACCAATTTATTGAAGTTCGTCCTGGGATTGTTGTTAAGGATGAAAATGGGAACATCAAATGCACACCTATCTATTCCAGAATAGTCTCACTATATGCAGAACAAAACGAGCTACAATTTGCTGTTCCCGGAGGCCTGATCGGTGTTGGAACAACTATGGACCCAACTTTAACACGTGCTGATCGGTTGGTGGGTCAAGTCCTAGGAGAGGTTGGGTCACTCCCAGATGTTTTTGTTGAGCTAGAGGTAGGTGCTGAATTTTTCTAGCAAGGGTCCGCATTTTGTTCGCTGAATTTTTCATAGCAGTGAATCATGTATATGTTCTACATATCCAAGGCATGCATAGTTTCCCTCCTTTTTCCTTTCAGAGAGGGAGATGGGTTTGATTTGCTGATAATTTATTCTGTTTCAATGTTGTCAATGTCAGCTGCCATGGTGAATAATTATCATACATACTATTGCACCTGCTAACAAAAGTGAAAATAAACACCAATGGCATGCATCTTGTCTTATGGTGCAGGTAAACTTCTTCCTTCTTCGAAGGCTTCTTGGTGTTAGGACAAAGGGATCAGAAAGGCAGGGAAAAGTGTCAAAGCTGGCCAAGGGAGAGATCCTAATGTTGAACATCGGGTCCATGTCGACCGGGGCTCGGGTCATAGCCGTAAAGAACGATTTGGCAAAGCTGCAACTCACATCCCCTGTGTGCACCAGCAAGGGAGAGAAGATTGCACTAAGTCGACGTGTGGAGAAGCACTGGCGTCTAATAGGATGGGGTCAAATTCAAGCTGGAACAACCCTCGAGGTTCCACCCTGTCCGCTTTGAACAACCACCGAACCGGTAATCAGGTAACAGAAAACTAAAACATCAGTTCAAGGAAAAAAAGAGAGGCTTAAGTAAGGAATTTTTTAGGGGGTTTAGATGTGGGGGAAGACGGATAATATCATGGTACTATTTTTGTCAAGTGGAGAAGAAAACATTGTTTTGATAATTTTTGTCATTGTTTGTTGTATTGTGGGAAACATGGAATTTTGTACGAGGCTATTGTTTGTCATGCAAACACTGTTGAAATTGAGAGAGAGATCTATTTGACTGAACTGAAAGTTTAAGCACAGTTTATCAATGGCTGAATGAAGCAATCTCCACCACTCATTATATTGTAATTCTCCAAAATAAACATCTATGCACATTCACGCTTAGTTCGACAACAAGATGAGTTGGTTGAATTTTTTTATATTTAACATATGCTTTTTATTGTTAATTGCTATTCAATCTCTCACAACTTCATTATTGAGTAAATTGGTTCTTTTAAAAATTAGAACAATTTAATCTTTTTAATTTTGAAAGTGAGTAATTAAGAATAATTAATCATGACATGAATATTTTTTAATTCTATATCATTTTAATTGGTATAATAATAAATTTAGCTCTTGATGTTTATATATTTTGTATAAATTTTGATAAAATGTATAAATATTATTAATTAAATTTATTAAATCAAGATTAAATTGATAAAATGTATAAAATTTTAAAACTAATTTTTTATTAACAAATAAAAATATGTATAATCAATGTGCGAAATTTGATAGGTTTAAATAGATATAATTTTTTGAGAGTGACCAATTTGTACAATATTAAAGTTGAGCGGGACCATAGTGGTCTTTTTACCTAAAATATCAAATCCAAATTGGAACTTCATCAAAGCACGCTTCTGCTGGTCACTTCCATTCTTCCTTTTTCAAATTTCTGAACCCAGAAAGGCCAAAAAAAAAAAAAATGGCGGCTGCAGGATCTTTGCAGAACCTCCTGAAACTCGGGACTAAAATTGTCGGCGTGGGCCGCAACTATGCCGCGCACGCCAAAGAACTCGGCAACGCCGTCCCCAAGGTATCTATCCAGTTCCCGTTTATCTTATTCAAAGAGCAGATTTAATTGATCTGTTTCCGATTACGAACTAAAAATGATGTGGAAATCCGGTTACCCAGGAACCAGTACTGTTTTTAAAGCCGACATCATCTTATTTGGAAAATGGAGGTACAATTGAGGTTCCACATCCATTGAATTCATTGGATTATGAAGTTGAACTTGCTGTCGTGATCGGAAAAACGGCTCGGGATGTGCCTGAAAACACTGCCATGAACTATGTTGGAGGTAATTTCGAATCATTTTTCATTAAAACCGACGGAATTTGTGCTGTGTTTTCTGTGATAAAAGGGAAAGCTTAGGGGCTGATAAGCTTGAGATGAAAGTGGGTTTAGGATCTTGCTTCTTGAGATATCCTTTTTTCTGCTAAAATATGTGATTTTGTTATTAAATAAGAATTGGATCGCGTAATTATTAGTTAATAAAAGCATGTATTAGACTTGATTCTATAATGTTTGATACATATGAATAAGAGGTTATAAGTTCAATTTCAATCACTTGCAAAACTAATTTTAATAAAAAATTACCAAAACCCCAGTTTTTACTGGTTTAGTCCGTTCTTTTGTCGTTTTTATTGGTTACTTTTTTTTTTTTTTTGTATTTTCATGTCTATTTTACGATCTATGTTCCGGTTTCATGGCTGGCTCTGTCTCTAAGGTTCAAACACTGTACCCAACACTCGTCGGTGGTTAAATAGATATATTCCTGGTTCATTGGTTCTCTGTTTTTTTGGGATTTACCGGACCAGAGAGGTCACTGATTTCCGAATGAACTGGTTCAACTGACCAATTGGTCCCCTTTTTGTTATCACTGGTTCCCTAAAGACCCCATTTTTTGTGAGACTAAAATTGATCCAATAGCAAATTTTCTAACTGTAATGGAGCAAATGATGTGCTTTTACTATGTAATTTTGTATTTGCGTAGTTTACTTTAGAAGCTCTAGTTTGCTATCTTATTATTTTTGCAAGGTTTATGATCGATTTTGTTGTAAAATTGAGGGGAAACATTGGATGTTAAGATGTTTCATTTACTCCCCCTTTTGCACATTAACAATTTACACACTGATGAAATTATCAATTTGATGCTAAAATGGCTACATTCGTCTGCTTCAGGCTATGCTTTAGCGTTGGATATGACTGCAAGGGAAATCCAATCTGTTGCGAAGGTATAACATTTAGTCATATTAAGCTCTCATGTACATTTTGTAAAGGTTTTATTACTTCACCTCCGAATGAATCTTCTTTTCCACTGAGGCAAATCCTTGCTCTGATAGACAAGAGGATATCGAGTTACAAATTGTTTTCCGGTAGGACTTGTATTGCTATTACTATGAAATTCTTAAATGAAGTATATTAATTGTGGGGTTACCACTATGTTGCCTTTGATGTTCTACACTTTCAGTTTTTCTTTGGCTATTTTTTACTCATTCCATTGGTACGTATTTTGGAGAATGAGGATGGGATCAACACATTAGAGACAAGTACATAAAGTCGACAAATCATTTAGCCTTCATGAAACCTCAAAAGTTTTTTGTAAATTAATTCTCTGGTTAAGAGCATTTGTAACTGAAATTCTCTGGAAAATGCAACGATTTTCCTTTTGCATGATTGCATCACCATGTTTTTACAGGATCAATGGAAAGAAAAAGCTTGTAGGCTTAACCATCTACTCTAAGTTATATGTCAATCTTTATTCATCACATGCATCTTGCCATGATTCTTATTCTACTTGTTTATTGTTTGAGTTACTGATGTTCCTTTCTTATCGCTTTTGTCAGTCTGCAGGTCTTCCATGGACAGTTGCTAAAGGGCAAGACACCTTCACTCCGATCAGTTCTGTTGTAAGAAATAAGATTGAAATATTTTCATCTTTCTCCTTTCTCTGAAGTACATTATATCCCCAAATTAATTTTCAAGCTCTTTGACTAGACGATGAGTGTGTCTTTTGAGCTTTACATTTGCTGCTTAGGAATAATCAATATCAAACAATGTTGCTCTGTCCCATCATTTCTTGAAGTGGTTGTGTCCAACACATATCTGATCATAAGTATGGGATATGATCCTCCAAGAGCTCTCTAAATGTATAAATTCTTGAAAAGACTGTTGAACATATCCTAGCTGGATGCATACTCATATTTTAACACTGGCATCCAAGTTGGACTGAGGAGAATAGCTGTTTTTCCCATGGTGTTCTATAATGTTATATATATATATATATATATCTTCCAAAGTTTGCTGAATGAAAAGTTTTCTGCAGTTTTCAGTGTCCATGGTGCCCAATCCCGACAACTTGGAGCTCTGGTTAAAGGTCTATATACCAGCATTCTGCTATTCAGCGTTCATTATGTGTACACTTGGAATTCTTCAAGTTAATTCTCTTTTTCCCCCAAACTAATCAAGTTTAGGTGCATTTTCATCACAGGTAGATGATGAAATACGACAAAAGGGTTCCACCAAGGATATGATCTTTAAGATTCCTTACCTTATTAGTCACATAAGTTCCATAATGACCCTTTTTGAAGGAGATACCATATTAACAGGTTAAATAGCATTCTTTTTTTCCCCCCGATTTTCTTCTTTCACATTAGTTGTTAAACTTAAAACATGTTATCTGGTTATTCCTTGTTAAACTAACATATTGATCAAAGATCTGAATCCATTGGCAAAAAAACCACATTCTTTTCCAGGGGGCATGTTCTATTGTGGGATCTCGTTCATGTTGATGATCCATACATTTCCTAATGGACTTTTTGCCTGATTCTGTTGCATGTTTAGATTGTTATATTCTGTTTTCATGTATCATTCATCCATTAGATATGGCATGACTGGTTGGTTCGGTGCTTTATTTTTTCCCTATTTTATTTGGATTTGGTTGCGAGTATCCAACATTGATATGTTCAATTTTTGCCAAGATTTTCATGTGTTTGTAGAGTCTTTAGAAGGATCATTTACCTATACTCGTGTTCGGATATGTGGTAGATACAGGTTTCTTTATAGATTCTAGCATACCCCATTTGTTCTCGTCCTTTTTATCAAACTTCTGGTTTTAAACGCTAGTTATTGTATACAACATTTTCATCAATTTAAGTCTTAATTAGGCACTCTGTTGATTTCACTTTTGTAGGCACTCCACAAGGTGTTGGCCCTGTAAAGGTGGGCCAAAAGATAACTGCCGGAATAACAGGCTTGGTAGATGTTGGCTTCGACGTTGGAAAATGCCAAAAGCCAGGGAGTAATTGAGCTTAGTGCATCTGCACTGCTGTAACTATTGCCGGTTGAAAGCACAAGTTACCCTTCCATTTTCTGATGCAATTGCAGCAGGTCATAAAAAATGGTACAATCTGCCATTGAAGCTAACCAAGCAAAAGAGACTGGCTCCTTCGATCTTTTCAGGTATTCTGTCAATGAAGTTTCTTATATATAGTACTTTGTGAATCTCGTGTTTATGGAGTCGGTCATCATTATCGACAAGCAATGTTAGTTGCATTGATTAGTACTGAAACTAACTCAGAAGAAACCAATGCCTGTTGGCTTTTGGAACTTGCCTGATTCTATGGATTTTGCTTAAAAGTTCAAGACAAATAATTCAGTGACATGAATTGCTTTAAATTTCAGCTTAAATTAGCATATCCAATACTTCTTTTGTCTGAGTTTATTTGGTATGGTTATGTTCAAAATTTTCTTTTTCAAGATTTTCATGTATTTGGAGAGTCGTTGGAAAGTCATGATTGGAAATGACATAAGACGTCATTTTTGTTGAAGTATGTAATGCGACACTCAGTGTTAAAGACATAGATATAGGCAAGTCCCTGGTTGCTGATGATGAACTTCAAAGACACTTTCACCTGATTCATTGTCCACAGTATTATAAATTGGATCAGGAACTGATCATACTATCGATTTTTGGTTTAATAGATTCAACGGATGAACGCCAGTTGATCTATGATTAAATAAATAAATAAAAATTAAAAACCTTTGGGCATTAAATATGAGCCAAAATATGAAAAGAAAAATCAAAATATATTTTAAAATTGGTTCATATGATTTTTAGTTCATTTTTCATCTTGGTCCCTGGTTTTTTATCAATTCATAGCTGTCCTCTTTATTACCGGTTATATGTCGTCAGTTAGATCACTAGTTCTTTATTCAATCAATTAATTTAATCTGATTATGATAACATTGTTTGTTGTAAATTTATAATTTTAATAAGAATCAGTTTCACCTATCTCATGTGCACTTAAATCATGCAAATTATTTTTATATGTAAAAGAAAATCAATTCTTAAATATATTAATATAGTATTTTGGATAAATATGATGGAAATATCATAGCTATTTGAAAATTTGCATACATAAATTATAATTTTATTAATATAATTTTATTAATAAATTTAACAGTTGAATTATTAAAATATTATATTATTTACAATTTTTTCAAAAAATATAATTTCTTGTGATTTTATGGCTATAATCCAATCTGTATATTTGTTTTCAAACTTGAAGTTCATATAATATATATTGCATTATTAATTATTAATCAACCAGCAATGATGAGTTCATGTTCAATCACACCCTTGCATGTGGGAAGGATAATAGGTGCTTAGGCAAACATGTCATTATCAGGGTTTCAAGCCTTAAATCAATTTTGTGTGTAAACATACTGATGTATTTCACTACAAGACAATGTTCGTTGCATCTTATTCCACGGTAGTTAGCTGCCTCAATGTTTGATTAATTTATTCCTTTTTTGGGTAAATTGCACCATAGGTTATTGAACTATTAGTAAATTTGCACATTGGTCACTCAACTTCAAAATGTTACAAAATGATCATTGAATTATTCAAAAGATATACATTGATCACTCAACTTCAAAAAGTTACAGAATAATCATTAAACTATTTAAAAATTTTTATTTAAGTCACTGAACTTTTAAATTTTTAACGGACACGTGATGTGGCCATTAAATCATTATTTATCACATATAATATATACTACTTAGCTAATATACATCATATTATATATGACAAACAATGATTTAACAGCTAACATATATGATAAGCAATGATCTAAAAACTACATCAACTATTCGTTAAAGATTTAATGATCCAATGATTTAAATAAAAATTTTGAATAGTTCAATGATAATTTTATATTTTTTTAAATTGACTATCCAAAATAGCAAAATCAATTCAATACAAAATACACCATATTAAAATTGAAATCTAAACAAGACAAGTAAATAGTAAAATTTAAATTTGGAATAATCCAAAAAAGAATCTAACATTCATTTAAACATGATAGTACTCGACTTAAAGCCATCAAAATTTCAACACTTCAATTTTGCTAATACAGCCAAAACATTATCGTCCCTTAAATAGTAGTTCTTAAAAGAAGTATGGATTAGAAGTATTCATGGTACGGGTTAAGTTAGGTTTGGGCTATGTCGGGTCAAGCTTAGTTTAAGTATGATATTAACATATTTTATGTTTGTCCTAAGTCCAGCTCAGCCTAAAATTTAGGCCTAATTTTTTTTAAACCTACCCATATTTGCAAAAGACTAACCCAAACCTATTTCAGGCCCGCCCATTTTATTTTTAATTTTTTTAAAAATATTTATATTATATTATTTTAATATTTTATATTTTAATATTTTTTATTTATTGAATTTTTGTATATAGTCATCTTAACATTATTTTAATGTTTACACTAGAGTAGTATTATATATTTAGTATAGATTTAATTTTTAATTTTTAATGTGTTATGAATTACATAATATATAAAAATAACATAATATAAAGTATTATAAACTTAAAATGGGATGGGTCAGGTCGGGCTCAAGCTTTGAATGTTCAAGCTCGAGGCCGACCCATATTTTAAACGGACCTAATTTTTTACTTAAATCTATTTTTCGAGTCTAATATTTTTACATAAACCTTTCTAAATTTCAAACAAACCTTTGAGCTTTGATAGATAACTTGTCCATAAACTGTTCTAGTACCATGTCTTTGCTAAGAATTTATTTGAATGATCCAAAAAATATTGGGATTGTTGATTTTTAATGTCTATAAACCCTTCGGTTTTGTCTTAAGGAAAAGAAAACACCTCCACAAAAAAGATGATGACATTTGTGATTTGTTACTTGAATTTAGTTATAATATTCAATTTGGTATTTAATTTTTTGTCTCAATTTGGCATTTGAGTTTAATTTTAATTTTCAATTTGATACTTAAATTTGGCTTCAATGTTCAATGTAGTACCTAAGTTCTTTATATATATACACTTAAGATTTTTTTGTCTCGTACATGAGTTTGACTCTAATATTTAATTTAGTGTTAGAGTTTATTTCTTTTTCCAATTAAGTGCATTTTTTTTCTTATAGAACATGTGTCAAATATTTTATTCGGACACATGATGTCATTTGATCTAAATATCACATTGAACATTGAAGTTAAACTCAAGTATCGAATTGAAAAAAATTAAAAGTGTCGGATTAATCATGAAAACTGAACTTAAGTATCAAATAGTATATTAACCCTTATGATTTTAAATCACGCTTGCAATAATCTATCAACATAAATTAGGATCAAATTGAGAATATTTGTAAATTTTGAAGGTTATTTTTTTAAAATTAGGACTAAATCGATAAAAGTTAAATTTGTTATTATACCGACTTTTTAATTGCCACATCACCCTTCCATTAGTGCAATTAACGAAAATGAACAACAATAATAATCTTGATTAGTTAGGTGACCGATTTAAAAAATTTCATAATTAAATTACCAAAAACACTCATAATTAGGTGACCAATTTAATAAAATTAATAGTTGAGTGATCAAAAAAGAAAATGACCCATAGTTAAGTAATTTGTGATGTAGTTTACCCTTTATTTTTATTTTATTTTATATTTTAATTATTGATAATAATTCAAAAATATCGATTGAGCTTGTTGAACCATGTGTCCTTATAGACTGGCTGAATTTAACTCAAAAATCAATTTGAACCAATGGTTCATCCTGCTTTTTCTATTTTTTTTAATAATCACATTTGACCAACTGACCAGACCAAAATCAACGATTTTATTGGCCCAACCCCAATCCAGTTACAGCAAAATCATTAAAAATATCATATAAAAGTTACTTTAAAAGATTTAAAATGGACTAATCAAATGAATATAAGGTGGCATGTATTTAAAATTATTATTATAATGATATCTCCTGATATTTTTTTAAATAAATGGTTAAAATAAAAAGGAAAAAAATATCAATTCATCGTTAATAATGCCACGTAAGTTTGCATTGAGAAATAAGTTTATCTTTTAACTAATTTAATCGTTTTCAATACAAAGAATGATAATAGACTGATTTCTGAAGAAAATCAAGTATTTGGTAACCTTTTTAATATCTTTTAGGTTACTAACACAATTTTCTAATTTCTGACCTAACAATATCAAGTGGCTACAATCTGTGACGAAACCAAGAGGTCTGGCAAGGCCTTGTCCCCCTAAAATGATTTTTTTTTCATTTAAACTCTTTATAATTTATAAATTAATTCTAAACTAGTAATGGTAAGATTACATTTTGACATCTACAAAAAATGATAAAGATTTGATTTAATCATTTAAAAATTATAAAAGTATAGTTTAATTCCGCCCAAAAAAATTTCTGACTTCGCCACTGACTATAATCTCCTTATTTCTATTTTTAACCATAACCATTAATTTAAAAAAAAAATCTCACTAAATCTGACTATAATAACATCGTACCTTAATACATTACAAATTTTCTTTTTAAGTTACACAATAGTCTAAAACTGAATTAAATCAAAGCTGGCACACATCAACAAAAGTAGCCGCCGCATTACTCTTGACTTTGCATTACAATCACACGAGACTAACATAAAATAATGTTTGTCACATTATTCTTCTTAGGGTAAATTACGAAAACAATCACTTTTATTTCCCTTGAATTACATTTTAATCATTTGTGTTTGAAATGTTACATTTTAATCACTTATCTTATCGTGTTGTAACATTTTAGCCACTACGCATTAATTGTCGTTAACCGTATAACAATAAGCTGACATGGTACATTAAATCATCATTTCAAACGAAAATTTATGGTTAATTATACAATTAGTCCTTATATTTTTTTTGTTTTGAGCAATTTAATTTTTTTCTTTTACATTAAAAGAAATGAAAAGGAAGGAAAATAGAGAGAAGTAAAAAAGTATGGAAAAAAAAGAAAAAAAGAGTTAAATGAATATAAAAAGAAAAAATAAATTGCTCAAAATAAAAAAATATGGGGACCAATTGTATAATTTAACCTAAAATTTTTGTTTAAAATGATTATTTAACATGTCACATCAGCTTACCATTACACCGGTAATTAATGGCTTAGTGACTAAAATGTTACAACACGTTAATGTAATTGACTAAAACATAATGTTTCAAATATAAGTAACTAAAATGTAACATGAGAAAAACAAAAGTGACTATTTTGATAGTTTACCCTTCTTCTTATATATGACTTGATACTTGAATTACTTACGTACTAATTACGAAATATTGATATTTCTACGGAAATGTATGGCTACAAAATGTAGGGTATAATTGAAATACAAGTAATCACATTTTATTATCGAATTAGAATAACTCAAATTTAATTTAATAATTCTTAATAAAGCTCGAGTTTGAGTCAAATTTAAAGATCATAAATACTTAATTGGAATGACTCATGTTGTTAATATTTATTTCTTGTAGTTGTTTGAAAGTCAATCTTGAAATTTCCAATCTAAACACTCAACTCTTTACAAAATAAAATAAAACCAAGAGAACTAAATAGAAATATAAATTTATGCGAAGTTGGAAAATTTTTTGGGAGTCAAAATTAAATTATATATTTTTACGATAGTGAAAATATAATTTTACTAACTTAATAGCTTATATCTTTATAATTTTAGGAGATTAATCAAATTTTTATCATTTTTGGTGGCCAAAGTGAAAATTTACTATTACTAATTTAAAATTTTATAAATTATAAAGGGATCTAAATAGAAAATTTCTCATTTTACCAGCCTCCCTGCATTCGCCTCTGCATAAAAAACTTACAGCTGCATATTGTCCTGAAATCATCAATTGCCCCAGCAGTAATCTGCTTCTTCTTTCAATTGTTTCCGAGGAGAAAGTTCTCTGCTGATTCTGGAAAATGAAAGTAATGCATCAATCAGATGAAGCACATTGAAAACGATAGTCATTGAACTACTATATAACATGCATTACTTCTCAAAATAACGTCCCAAGCTATGCCATTGACGATTCTTTGAACGGTTTCCAAAGCGAACTACTTCTTTTGAAAAGAGACAAGGAATTGATAGATTACCCATAGTCAAAAGAGGGTGGTGACGTCGAGAGGAGTAAGCTTGTCCCACGGTGAAGAAGAGGAACCACCAAAATTCACTAATCGGAAAATACGGCACTGACGAGGTAGTGGACTTCGTCAGTTGTCGGAAAGCGACAGACTTGGCGATGATGTCCAGCGGGATCGATCAGAACTGCGATGAAGAAGAGGAAAGCATGGGATGGCATAAAACGTTGCCTTAAACGGAACCTATGGCATTGATGCTGCTTCGGGCTTCCACCGGCGTCGAAGAGCGGCAAACATGGTGGTGGCGTCGACCGGAATGGGTTGGAAGGAAGGACGACAGGAGGGCGGTGAATGGCGACTTGGGTAGAAGTTTTTTTTTAACGTAAAAGAATATTTCTTTTTTGGTAAACTACTAAAATAGTCATTTTTATTTTTCTCAGATTATATTTTAGTTACTTATGTTTGAAATGTTACGTTTTAGTCACTTACGTTATCGTTTTGTTGCGGAATGATTATCTCTCGTTAAGATTAGGAGTGAATATCCGATTGAGTTGAGTTGAATTGAGTCAAAAAATTTCAAGTTAGTCGAGCGGATGAATCCTATTTTAGCAACCGAACTCAATTTGAATTTTCTTTTAATCGAGTAAAAAATTTCGAATCAAATCAAGTTAACGAATCCAATTATTTATATTAAATGTTGTGTTTACATGGACCAATTATTTAACTACTAGACGAATTACAAAATTATTTAATTATATAAACAATATAATAGTTTTGCCTTTGGGTAAACATTTATCAAAACGAAGTAGTTTTACTTTTTTTTATTCGAATTTTCAGATAACTCAAATTATATAATTCATATTTGAGTTATATTGAAAATTTTAATTTTTATTTTAATTTATCCGAATAACTCGACTAACTCAAATAAATCGACTATTTAATTCAAAATTTAATTTTTTATAAAATTTTTAAATCAAATCAAAATTTGCTAACCCAAAACAGCAATCCAACTGTTACTATTAATTTTTATTTAATCTAAAGGCTCTTGTTTTCTGAAGCTTATGGTATGTTTTTTATTTTATTTTCTTAGCTCTTTTGAAAGAGCTTTCGGTAGAATTTCCCTACCCTTTATATGTAAAAAAGCTAAAAAAATATACCAATAAAATAATATTAAATAAAACATCGAAAAGTGGGTAAGGGCATTAAAGTCAATTTTACAATTTCCACCGTCAACCATGGCGTCTCTTGGACTGAAAGTCGAACATCTCATCTTTTCACTTAAAAACCCTTCCATCCCATTCCTCTCATTTCTAAATAGAAGAATCAAAGTCCGACTCGATTCCATATCAGACTCCATAGCTGCAAAAGCTTTAAAGCCATGAGCGAGACCGATAATGGATTCGGTGGATCCTCTGATATTCCCATGGATAACAATAACAGCTACGCCTTAAGCGGCAGGATCATGCTCAGCACCATTGTTGTTTTGTTCTTCGTCGTTATACTCGCCTTCATCTTCCATCTCTACGCTCGTTGGTACATCCTACGTTCCCGCCGCCGTCGTTCCAGCGGTCGCCGTAATCGACGTCGAACGCAGTTCTTTTTCTATGTTGATCCAAACTCCATTACCGCCGCCAATCGCGGACTAGATGCGCGCGTTCTCAAGTCGCTCCCGGTTTTCACTTTCTCCTCCGAGACCCACCCGGATTCCGCCCTCGAATGCGCCGTTTGTTTGTCGGAGTTCGAAGAAAATGAATCGGGTCGGGTGTTACCCAAATGTAATCATAGTTTCCATTTAGCTTGTATAGATATGTGGTTTCACTCTCACTCAACATGTCCTCTTTGTCGGACCCCCGTCGAAGAATCCAAACCCGAATCTGATAACCCGGGAGATTTAGTATTAACTATCAATGAACCGTCAGAAGCACAATCCGGATCCGATCGGAGCTCAGATTTGTGTGCCACGTGTCGACACGAGGAAGGACATGAAGATTCTTCGGCCGTTGGGTACCGGAGGAAATTGTCGATTGAGATTTCGAGAAAAACTGAAGGTTTCGAGGGTGAGTCGAGTGGGTGTAACTCAGGACCGAGTCCAGCTTATAGATCGCCAATGACTCGAATGTTGTCGTTTAAGAGGATACTGAGTAGGGACAGAAGAGGGAATGGATCAATCTCCGTTCCCGAGTCGGATATCGAGCGAGGTGGGGATGAGACTCCGCAAACTCAGGGCTAACTCGGGTGATGACGTGATGTGTGACTCAGTTGACAAAAATCTAGCGGCGCGGCTGATTTGCTATACTGCGGTGAAAAGACATTCGTGCGAGGATTAGGATGACAGATCCACGTGGCTTGAGGATATTGAAACTAAAAAACTTGGCAGATTTTGGGACGTTGATGAACGAGAATATTTGTTTGTAATTTTTTGTGTGTATAAATTTGTCTCATTAAATGAATATTATTTTATATATATTTGTTTTACTTGAGGTAAACCTTCTTTTGAAAATAAAATTATCGTCTTCGAAAAAAGAATAGTACACAAACACAAAAACTAATTAAATACTATATGATCTAATTTTTCTATTGTTTTATTTTAATATATATTTTTCGATAATAATAAATTTAAAAAATTTATGCCATTGCTGATTGAGTCTTAACTCGATTGACATTAATATTGTTGTTAATGCAAGAAGTTGTAAGTTCGAATGCCTGAAGTACATTATTTTCCTATTTAAAGATTGAGAGAGACTACAGATAATTTTAGTCACTGTATCAAAAAGAATAGATATGATAAGAACTTATAATGAAATTAATGTTAAAAAAATCCTGAAGTCCATGACTGATAAAATTATTAGATTTTTATCTAGATATTTCAACATAGAATTTCTAATTTTATTTGTATTTCGCGCGTTACTTTTTACGAGTATTATTTTATTGAATATGATAAAATGAAAATTTTATTTTATGAACTTTTCCCTTCACATCATCCATTGTCTCTTTTTAATTATTTAATAATATTTTAATAATTTTTTCATGTCATTAATATATAATTTTGTAATTTTTATCCTAAACATTGAACACTAAATCTCGAATCCTACACCTTGAACTTGGGTTAAGTTCAGGGTTCAAGATTTAAAGTAAAAATTACTAAAATTATGTGTCAATGGCATGAAAATTTTGTTGAAATGTTGTTAAATAATTAGAAAGAGAACATGAATAATGTGGTGGAAAGAGTCTGTCTAATAATTTCTTAATAAAATGACATGTGTTACATTTTTAAAAAAATTTTAAAAATTCAATTAAGTTTAAATGCTTTTAAATTTGCATTGTTTTTCAATTTTAAAAATGAAAATAAAAAAATCAATTAATAGGATATGAACCTTATTAATAATATGATGTTTATTTTATAATTGAATATATCTATGATATTTGATGATATTATATATTATTATTATTATATTAATAATATTTATTATTGTTAGTTGATGGCGGCGCAACTAGAGCCGTCTCTATTTGACCCAACCTAGCAGACATTTCTATTTTATTATTGATCTCTACAATTATTTTTTAATACACATGTCATATAATATTTTAATTTCTTTTAAGCGGTACGTAAAACAGATAAAGGATATACGTGATTGTATATAAAAATTTAAATTATGTTATTAATTTCTGTATTTTACGAAAATTATAGATTTAATTTTATATTTTTATTTGATAATTTTAGTTTTTATACTTTTGAATTAGTTACTTTATTCTTTGTACTTTTTAAATTTTAAAATTTTAGTCTTGAATAATAACAATTAAATCTATTTGGTTAAATTTATTTACTAGTCCTGTATTATGCGTACAATCATAGATTTAGTTCGTTCTCTCCAATTGGCTCATCCTAATTCCCTATACTTTTTAACTTTTTGAAATTTCAGTCTTGGACGCAAATGATAGTCGTTAACCCATTAATTAAATTTTTAGTGAGTAATATGCGGAAATAATAAATTGACATAACATTATACATATGATAATATGTTTGGCATATCGGATTTTAGAAATAATATAACTTTATTAAATCAATTTAAAAATATGATCTGGTGAGGACTAAAATTTTAAAATTTAAAAGAATATAGATTAAATCCATAATTTTGCAAAATACAAGGACTAATGATAGAATTTAACCTATAAAAAAACATTTTCTTCTAAACTTAATGTTTCCATAATTTTATTTACTTGTAATATTTTCAAAATGTAGATATTTTTTTAATTTCTCAAAGTATCCATTAAAACAAATCTAGCGACTAATCTTTCGTATTATATAAATCCACCTTAAAAGTAGACCTTAACCATGAGTTTTAATAAAATGAATGCTTCATATTAAAAGAAGGAAGTTATTAAGAAGTGCATGAATTTGGTAACCTTTTAGGATCGGACTTATGATCAAATTGATTAATTTATTAATTTAATTAGTATAAATAATTCGATTAAATAAATTATTAAAAATATTTAAAAACTGAATCAACCAATTTAATAATTAATTTAAATAATTTTTAATTTAATTAATTTAATTTATACTTTATTCGACTCAATCAATCTAAACACTTTCTCCGAACCCATTTCCCGAACCATAACGAATCCTACCTACTAATCCAGATAACCATGAAATTTGGTCTATTTCTGAACGTAACTTTGAAGTGAGGGCGGAAAGTGGATATCCTTTTGACTAGTTTGCATTTAACTCTTATATTTTTGACTTTTCAAGCTTTTGAACATCCTAGTAAAAGACAAAACAGGATATTCGAAAAATCTATGTCTGAAAATTGTACTAAAATAACATTCTTTTAATTGAACAATTAATTATAATTTTTATTTTTGTATATTTTAACTAGATATTTTTATTTTTAAGTTTAATTTATAAAGATTAACATTTAGGTTCATGTTGAGTGAAAGTGGAAAGTTTTATTTATTAGAGTGGAGTTTAAATATTAAAATTTAAAATGAAATTAGGTTCAAAATAAATTTTCTATGAAAAATATAAATATCAAATTAAGGTTCAAGCAAGTGAAAAATATTTCGACTTAACCAAAAAAAAAATATATATTGCGAAGTAAATTAATTTGAGGATAGAGGATAATCAGTGACAGATTTTAGAATTAAAATTGAAGGTCTAATAAAATTTTTAAAAATTTTAAGAGTTTAATGATAATTTTTTTAAATTTGGATAAAGTTAATTTTTTGTGAGAACAGTGATAATTTTCAAAGAAAAAGTTAAAAGAGCTTTAACTATTTTTTAAAAATGATATAATAAAAATTTTCAAAAATTAAAGGACCTAACTAAAATTTTCTAAAAATTTTAAAGTAGAAATCAAATTTTCTTGTATCATACTTGTTATCAATTCAACATGCAATATAATATTTTAATATTTTATTTTAAAATAAGGATAAATAGAAGGAAACTTATAAATCATAAGAAATAAAATAAAAATAATATTTTGACAAAATGAATGGGAAAGAGCATCAACTTGTTTAGTCGATTTTTTCTAGAGGAAAAAGAAAAATGGGTCATGTCATTTAAAGGAAAGGTATGGATACAATGTAATGGACTTATTGAATGGACGGTGTATTTACTTGCGATAATTGTAAAAATAACGGTAACAGTAAAATTAAATAATATAACGTGAGATAAAAAGAAAGTTAAACGTACCACACTGGAAATAAATGCCTGTCCAGATGAGCCCTAAGTCGTTTTTCTAATGATCGGAGAAACGTAAACTTAATATTAATATTAGATTCGATCTTTAAACAATTAATAATTTTCTAAATATGAAGAAGTTATTAATTTGACATTAAAAATAAAAATTTAGATATACTGGATAAAATATTATTAATGTTTATTATCAATCCAGTCTATACAAATATATATTATTCATCTTGAAAGAATTTTTTACTTAAAATGTTGAAAAATATTTACTAATACATTTTATCATAACAATTAAGTTACAAAAGTGTTTATATAAATTATGGTAGTAGTTCATATTATGTATGGTGTTGAAAGAAATTGAAAATTAAGATTTAGGATCATGTTTTAGTAGAGCGATGATTAATATAATTGATCTTTTGCATTGTGTGCCATGTCCCATTGATGTTGGAAAATGAGAGATTTATAAGAGAATGGGGGATTCGAAGTAGCTCTCTCGTAACATGATTGTCTTATTGGTATTGTCTAATTTAGGTTTGGGTTAAAACATGGTTTAGATGTATCTTGATGTGGAGTTTATATGATTGAGAAGTTGAAAATTTTAATGAGATTAGACTTGATTTGATAATTGTTCTTGATGGTATTATGATGATGCTTTTCGTGACAAAAAAAGTGTGTAGGCACGAAGATCTAACATATTTTACAATAAAAAATATATTTGTGAATAGTAATTTGAATTGGATTGATTTGAATAATTACAAAACTATTTCAAATATGATTTAATTCAATTCACCGTGTTAAAATTGTCCTAGGGCTGAGTCTTAATCCATAACAAAATGCCTATGAAGCTTTGGAATTATTGGTTAAGGTAAACACTTTGGGTAAGGTTGTTTGAACCGGATTGGATTGATTGGTCGGATCGGTTGGAGTATCAGTCCAAATAAGGATATTGAACCAATTGACCTGAGAACTGGTATGGACCAATTGATTTTGATTTTCAATGCTTTTTAATATTTTTATTTTAATGATTTATTTAATCAAATCAGTTGGACCAGTCGGACTAACGAATCGGTGACATATGTTCTTAAATACAAATAAATATATCAACTTTAAATTTAAAATCGTAATTAACTCCGTTATTTTTTTTTTTTACAATCTCATTATAAATTATGATCATTTCTGCTCGTTTTTTAGCACAATGCCTAGTTAAACTAGGCATAGTCCCTCCCAACCCATAAATAAGAGAATAACGCGCTTCAGCATACTCGAATCTACGTCATTCTACATTAACAACAATATCTTTACTAATCAAATTAGCACTCAATTAACATTAGTTCCGTTAAATAAATTTCTAGCCGCTTTATTCTTTTTGTTAAATTCAAAGAAATTTAGGTTTATTGTTGACTGAACTAATAATATAAAGCTAAATCAACGATAAGAAGACATCACATGGGATGGGCAGACCTGAACTTGTCTTCCACGTAATTCTTGGTAATCAAAGACAAATTTTTCATTAAATTTATGCTTTTCTTCCTTGGTACCTAACAATGATTGGGCCTTGCTTGGATGTATTAGAATTTATGGAAATTTAACCATATTTGATCAACTAATAATATTGTTTTGGTCAAATTCTGCTACTAGTCCATGTATTCTATGTAAGTTATGAATTTAGTCTATATACTTTAATTTGGTCAATTTTAATTTTTCTTTTTTCTTTTTAAATTGGTCAAGTTTAGTCCTTGTACTTTTTGAATTTCAAAATTTTAATCTTTTTTGAATTTCCAAATTAATCTTAGTTTAAATGGTTGCAATTAAATGCATCTAGTTAAATTATGTGATGGTTTTATGATATGCGTCGAGTTGAATTTTACAATTCAAATAATTGAAATAACAAATTGGTATAAATATCATTTGGTTCTGTCAATTTTGAAAATGTACAAATTGGTCTCTCAAAAAAAAATAATACAAAATATTTCAAAATATTCATAAAATCCCAAAATCTTATATTTTTAAAAGCAAAAATTCTAAAAATTAATAATAATTTTCAAAATAATAATTTTGAGGACCTAAATAAGTAATTTCTAATTCAATTTTATTATCCTAAAGTATCTTTTTTTTTGGGAAGAGTTTGCAAATATATATGATTCTAAATTTACGTTCTAACATGGATTTTATTTTGACATTTTTAATTTCTTAATTTAACTTGATTCGACTTGATTCGGAAAAAAATTCAAATCGAGTTAAGATGATAAAATAATACTCATCAACTAGACTAACTTAAAATTTTTCACTCGATTAGATGAAAGTTCGTCCATAACAAAAATAAAATTAATTTTGATGAGAATAAAAATAATAAAGACATTAAAATTAATTATTGTAGCAATGAAATGAAATTAATTAATCATAAAAAGATGTTGTTTATAAATAAATGCAAGACGAGACAAGAACGATGGATTGGATGCAGGATTCTTTGTGGATTGGATTTCAAGTTCCTTTTGGGCCCGTATCATTTGCTGTTGGTTTTATCTTTTGCTTTGATGGATCCATTTGTTGTAACTTTTAATACTAATTTTATATTTTAGTTATTCGATTTTAAAAAGTTGTAAAATGATCACTGATTTGAAAATTTTCATTTAAATTATGAGGTTATTAAAATCATTGTTATATAACCTTCTTTGTTTGCATCTCCTGCACTAATCGAAAGCTCTTATTTTCCTTTCTCTTCTATAGTTCATTTTTTTTTATTAAATAACTTTGAACGTAAAAAATTTGTGAACCAAAATTCAAACAGCTTTTTCCTCAGATCTCCAATACTGATTGTCAGATCGATTTGAGTCTAAGGTATGCTCTGCTACTTGTCAATGGGTATTAATCTATCGTACTAATTGTCGAATCATCACTTGAATCTTTTTAGCTGGTAAAAGAAAAAACTTAATAGCCCAGTGACTTAAATAAAAACTTCCAAAAAGTTCAGTGACTTAAATGAAAACTTTCGAATAGTTCAATAGTCATTTTGTAACTTTTTCGAATTAAGTGACCAAAATGTAAACTTACTAATAGTTTAGTGACATCAGGTATAGTTTACCCTTTTATGAATTATGTATTTAGCATATAAATAAGTTAAAATATAATCAAAGTCTAGTATTTTTTGTACATCATGTACTCTTAGGATTCAAAAGTTCAAGCCTAGTCATTAACATTTTAAAAATCCATCTGTTAAATTCAAGTTCATTATAACGATAATTTTTGCCATGTAAGTTTTTTTTTAGTGTGTTACACAAATGAATTTAACTAAATAATTTTAATGGGGTAAATAATTGAACTTGAATTTTAAAATATGAAAAATAGAGAGAATAAATTCCATAAATCAAAAATAAAAGGACTAAATTTTAAATATACAAAAAGTTCTAGCCTTAAAAAAATATAGAAAGAGAGAGACTGGCCGTAACTGACACCACACAAAAATAATGGCCATGACGTGTAAAGGAGATATAAAGACTAGTTGACACCACATGAGGATCAAAATGATCAATGGCCATGACGTGTATCTATATGATGTAAAGTTTTGCATTTCGCTTTAAGAAAAGAGTAAATTACAGTAAAGATCATCTAACTATGACTTTTTTTTTTCTTTTTTGGTCACCAACCATGAAAGTTACGGAATGTTACTTAATTATTTGTATTTTTTTTTATTACTCAACTATGAAAATTTATAAAATAGTCACCCAATTATTCAAACTTATCCTGTTAGAAAACAGCTGGTTAATCTAAAAATAGAAACACCTAAAGATCCAAGATAATTGAGTAAAAAAAATACAAAAAGTTAAATCACTTTTTTTAATGAAAATAATGATTAAAACATTAATTTTCAAACAACTTGTATGTTAATTCACGTGCACATTATGTTAACATAACACCATTTCTCTTATTTGTCATGTCAAAAATAAATCAAAATTATAAGAAAAAACCAAAACTAAAATTAAAAAATATAAAAATTCATAAAATTCAAAAAAAAATAGCACAGAGTACGTATAAATTGTCATTCATTTTGTTGTGTTTGAAAAATTAATATTTTAGTTAGTTTTTTGTTAAAAAATTATTTCGACTCTTTTCAAAAAATTAATGACCAAATTTGACTATTCTTAAAATATTAAGAATTAAATTTAACTAAAAAACAAAGTAACAAAAATATAAACACTAAAGGCTAAATTTAACATTATACCTTTAATTTTTAACGTTTCTCCAATAACTCTATTTCTAAAAGAACTCTAATAATTCACTTAGCTCAATCGAGTTAATAGTTAATTAATTAGTATAACTAGATATAAAATAAAGGTCCTTTTTGTAAGAGGAATCTTTGGACCTTTCCTGATCGACACGTGGATCAATTTTCTTTTGCATTATATATTAAAATAGTTAAATTTCAATTTTAGTCTTAAATTTAAAAATTATATAATAATGGTGAAATTTTAATTTTAACCCATGTGTTACACTAGAATTTAAAATTTGATGTTTATACTTTAAAATCTTTTAGGTAATTTCATATCTTAATTTTGACAATGTCGTTCGTTAACCCTAATATTTTATTTTGATTAAAATATTAATTTAATTTTAAAAATTTTAACGCCGTTAAAATTATTTGTTAAATTCAATTCTATTTTAATATTCTTTATTGCATGGTTACTAGTGGTGATGGAGCATAGTGGAGACCAGAGGCCCTTTAAAATGGTAAAATTTTAATTTAAACTCTTTATAATTTATAAAATTTTAAATTAATAATGATAAAATTACACTTTAATCCTAAAATGATAAAAATTTAATTTAATATTTTAAAATTATAAATATATAGACTATTAAAACGATAAAATTGTATTTTTAATTTTAATTTTAAAATTCACATTATTAGATTTAATGAAGAATTTAACGATAATAACAATTAATTTTTTAAAATTTTAAAAATAAAGAGATTAAATTCTTAAAAATAAATAAAACAAACTAAAATTTAAATGTATAAAAATAATTAATAATGAACTTAACTGTTTTTAATACCCAAATATTTATTTTATAATTTATCTAAAAATAACTAATAAATAGTCTAAGTACGGTAAAATTCATATTAGTTAATTAATTGACGTATCGGCAGGCAAAAGGACATGCTTTAATACTTTTGTATCTTACCTGAAATTTGAGACCTTCTAGATGCACAAAAATCCACCCAACATGTTTCCCACATCTTTTTTCATTAATTTATTTTGTTTTTATTTTATTAATTAATAATGTTAAATTTTATAAAAATAATTCATTTACCACTAGATGTGTCCACCCAACATGTCTATCACATTTTTTCATTCATTTATTTTGTTTTTATCTTATTAATTAATAAAAGTTAAATTTTATTAAAAAATCATTTACACTAAAGGAGTCAAATTATATATTATATAATTAAATTTTAATTTAAAATATTTTTTTCTTTAAATTATATTAGAATCAAAGTCAAACTAGTCCAAACTTGGCTCAAGTCAAGCTAGACGGATTACCCAACATTTGGAATGGTCTATTTACCCCGTAGCTTTTACAAATTTAGTTTACATACTATAATCTATAGCTTTAATGCTTTACTTTTTAAATTATGTATTTTAAATATTGATTGGTATTTGAGTTTGGTTTTAATATTCAATTTGATATCTGTAATTTTTTCGTCTTGATTTGGTATTTAAGTTCGGCTTCAATATTCAAATTGGTATATAAGAATTTTCTATTTGATAGTTGATATTTTTGTTCCAATTAATCACTCGAGTCTGGCTTTACTGAATAATTTAGTACTTGAGTTTTTTATTCCACTTAAGTATCTATGTTTTTTTACTAAAATACACGTTTTAAATATTCATTAAGCTACATCATGCCATTTGACTTAGATATCAAATTGAACATTGAAATCAAACTCATGTACCAAATGATACATCAACCCTAAAACAAACGTTTTTATGTTGATTTGGATTGTTTTTAAAACATGTAATGTAACATATACATCTTAATATTTTTATACCATTAAATATTTTGTTGCATATAAAAAATTAAAAAGGAGATTAAGTTATAATATTTTCTAGATAAATTTTAAATTGATACATAAATTTTAATTTAATGAGAAACGTGTTGCATGAACTTTTATTTGCTACAATTATACATATAAGCATTTTATTTTAATTCAATTGTACATATTTTAATACATGTATTACTTTTTATGTTAGATAAATATAATTATTTTTATATGCAATATAATAACAGTGTTAGTAATTTATGAAACTTGAATTAATTCAAATTCAAAAATTTAGGGACGAATCTAGGGGCTGGTAGGGGCTCGATCCCCTTAAAATGAAACTTTTTTTTCTATTTTGGCCCTTTAAAATTTAAAAAATTTTAAATTAATAAAGATAAAATTTTACTTTGGCCCCTAAAAATGATAAAATTTTAATTTAATATTTTAAAATTATATTTTACTATCTTAAAAGTTACAATTTAATTTTAGCCCTAATTTTTTTTTTTTGGCTTCACATGCAAAAATTTATATACTTTAAAAATATAGAATTCATATATCATAATGTATACTCAACCAAAGTTTGAGTGCAATTTTGAATTTATCTCTTTTACAAATATATAGAAAATACTAAAATAACTATGGTGTATACAACGGTGTTAACTGAAAAAAGGTCGACCTCAAGACGCAGGACTAAAAATAATCAAAATTATAATAGAGACACTAAATCTACTTATAAACATATAGTACAAGGACCTTTTAGAAAATTTAAATTATAATGAAGTACTAAATCCATCAAAAACATATAGTTTTAGGACCTTTTATAGAATTTCACCTTTTTATTATTCCAAAGAAAAATAAAAAAATTGCATTTCAGAAAAATCCAAATCCTGCTCTCGTTGTCCTTTCTCCTCCTCTCAAAGCTTCTGGATCCCAGTTCCATCACATTTTCAACATTCGATCTTCAATTCATCAGATCCAACAAAATTCAAAAAATAGAAGTTCTCGGATTTTTAGTTAATAAAAGCTCGAAGTTATGGCGACGGAGCAATTGATGCCCGGAGGCGGTTTCCGGTACTTCCAGATGCAATCGGATACTTTACCGTCGATGATGTCATCGTTCTTCTCGTTTGCTCCAGGTGTCTCCCCTGAAGCAACTCGAATTTTCGACGAGTTACCTAAAGCTTCCATAGTCTCTGTCTCCAGACCTGACGCCGGCGATATCAGTCCCATGCTCTTATCTTACACCATGGAATTCCAATACAAACAAGTTAGTTTTTAGCTTTATTATTTAGTTTTTAGCTTCATTATTCAATTAGAAGATCTTAACTGCTTGCTTTCTTTTTTTATGTATATATTTAGTAATTTGTTCATTTTGATTCTTCAGTTTAGGTGGCAGTTATTGAAGAAAGCTTCAGACGTTTTCTACCTACACTTTGCTTTGAAGAAACGATTGTTTATTGAAGAAATTCACGAGAAGCAGGAACAGGTGCGTAGATGAAACGACAAGTTTTAACCGTGTTTTTGCTGCAATTTGAATTTTCTTTTAATAAGCAACTCTTTGAGTCTGAGGGTTTAAGATTCGAATGTGTTTTTCACACTGAATATTATTACATTAAAGGTTAAAGAATGGCTTCAAAATCTAGGAATAGGAGATCATCCGCCAGTTGTTCACGATGATGATGAACCGGATGATGATGCAGTTCCTTTACATCATGACGAAAGTGCTAAAAATAGGTGATTGTTATTGGCACGAATTTTCTGAAAAGGAAGACAAAATTTAATTATGTGTGCTTACATAGCTCGCAAGCTACTCGAGTTCGATTAAAAAAAAAACTCGAATTCAATTCATTAATCGAGTCGAGCTCAAGTTATCGATTGGGCTGAATTGGAGCTTAGTAATACTTAGCTTGAATAGCTCATGAGCTTTATCGAGCTTTTCGTTTTTTAATTTATATTTTAAATATTTTTTATATTATTAAATTACATTATTGCCCATAATATATATTATTAACCCTAAGCTTAAGCTTAATTATTGAACTGAGCTCAAGCATGAGCTTGAATATACAAGCTTAATTGAGCTCGAGTTTGAGCTTGACTATGAAGATTGATAAACGAGCTTAATCGAGCTTGAGCTCGAGTAGCTTGATTATATCTTGAGCTGAGTTTGAGCTTAAAAATAAATGTTTGATCAAGCTTGAGCCAAGTATTGAGCTCCGAATTTTGAGTTGAGCTCAAGCTCGAGCTTGTCAGTATTCAGGCTTGGCTCAACTCGATCACACTTCTAGTGCCTACTAGTGGTTTTTATTTTCTTTTGTTTTTCTTCTATGCAGAGATGTTCCATCCAGTGCTGCTCTTCCAGTTATTAGACCAGCCTTGGGAAGGCAGTCATCAATATCAGACAGGGCAAAGGTTGCAATGCAAGAATACTTGAACCACTTTCTTGGAAATTTGGATATTGTTAATTCTCGAGAGGTATGCATTCCTAAACATGGAGATGTGATGTTACGATGTGTTCGTGGCTATCATTTTTGGTTCAGTTATGTTTGTCTTCATAGGTTTTAGACCAAGTTCTTCGCTTTCCTTTTTTCATGCAACAATCATGTAGATTAAGCCTCCTAACTGCTGGTTCAGTAAGCTTTCAGTTTGTCAGTTAATAAATTGATAGGATTATGCATTTTGTAGTCATAGGTCTTAGTTCAACTTCTGTAGATTTACTCTTTGAACTTGGAACTTGGAATGTGGTCTGTAACTACTATGTTTTGAGTTTCAATTTGCGTTGTGTCCCTATTTTATTGTTTGTTGCATTAGTATCTTGTCTAGTTTCTTGTAGGTTTGCAAGTTTTTGGAGGTTTCAAAATTGTCGTTTTCACCAGAGTATGGCCCTAAGCTAAAGGAAGCGTATGTAATGGTGAAGCATCTACCAAAAATTGCCAAGAATGACAACTCTGATAGATGCTGTGCATGTCATTGGTTCAATTGCTGTAATGACAACTGGCAAAAGGTATCGTGATCTAATTTCTGAAAGTTTGGGGTATATTCAATTTATAATTCATTTCTTTCAGTGCCCATGCTGCTCTTGCATGCAGTGCAGCAAGTACTAGCCACTTTTTTTCTATCTTGGGGTGGGAGAAAAACTGGCATGACAGTGTTCATGTTTTGTGCTTCTGCAAGTGGTATCACTTAGTAAGCTGTGCTTTGTGATACAGAATATGCATAGGAATCTCTTACTGTCCCTTTAAGGGTGATATATGTTGCATGGGAGAAGATTATAGGATTTTATGGAGAGGATTATAAAGATGGGTTAATGGGTATCATATGTTGGTTCTTATGCTCTTGAGAGCTTTGGAGTTGTCTCCTACCTTGCAAAAAAGTTCAGATTTTTTTGCCTTAGTCTTGCTGCATAGACAAATCACTAGTCAGACCATAACTCTCCTTTGCCATCATTTTGGGTATTTTCTCATTTTAGTCTATTTGAATGACCCATCTTTTTTCTATTCTCATTTGTAATGATTATTTACAGGTGTGGGCTGTACTGAAACCTGGATTCTTGGCCTTGCTGGAAGATCCTTTTGATGCCAAACCTCTAGATATTATTGTTTTTGATGTATTACCAGCCTCAGATGGTAATGGTGAGGGCCGGGTATCATTAGCAGCAGAAGTAAAGGAACGTAACCCTTTACGCCATTCTTTTAAGGTCAGTAGAATACTGCTGTTGATTTTTTTTCCTGCTGATGGGAATAATATTTTATTTAACATTGCCATGTTAAAGTTTATGGCACTACTGTTCATATTCAAAGACCTTTTATTGTTACTTTATTTTCTCATTGTGATTTGGATAAGAATATAAAATCCCCAACAAAAAAAATTATTTCATTAGAAAACCTCTTGTGATACTCTCGCTATTTTAAATTTAATTCTAAAACATGATCAGTAACCTTTATTAACATGACATTAACTTCAAACATTTAGGGCCTAGATAAATGTGTCGATTTTCTGGACAATTTTTTTAGGATGTTGGCTTTCTTTCTACACATTAAATGAACTATTTATCGCTGTGATGATGGGTTGAGTTGTATGTCTGATGTATATATCTAGAGAAATTCACTTTCTAACAGATGATTGGGAACTTCAAAAGGTCACATGTGGAGTCCGCAGTATAAGGTTAAGAACGAAGAGTAGTGCGAAAGTTAAAGATTGGGTTGCTGCTATTAATGATGCTGGGCTTAGGCCCCCTGAAGGCTGGTGTCATCCTCATCGCTTTGGCTCTTTTGCTCCTCCAAGGGGTTTGACAGAAGATGGTAGTCAGGCGCAATGGTTCATAGATGGTATGGCTGCTTTTGATGCGATAGCTTCAGCAATCGAGGATGCTAAATCAGAGGTCTGTCCTTTCTGCTCTTGCATTCCTGCATGTTGAAATGGGTTCTGTCCAAATCTGCTCTTTAGCATAAAACCTGTTGTATGATTTAAAAATTTATGCAGATATTTATTTGTGGCTGGTGGCTTTGCCCAGAATTGTATCTACGCCGCCCTTTTCGTGAGCAGGCGTCCTCCAGGCTCGATTCTTTGCTTGAAGCCAAAGCTAAGCAAGGGGTCCAGGTATTGTAATATTTGGTTTATTTATTAAAAGTCTTGTTTCATTAATAAGTCCTTTTTTTTCAATTAAAAATGGATGTTGAATTATTTATCATCTTCTGATGGCTGTGTATACAAATGTACATGAATTATGACTCATAAATGAAGGCTTGCGTGTTCACAATGTATTAGTTTTTTCTCCAATCCATTTTGTCTTCAATGAGCTCAGTCACTATTTGATGGTTGAAGACTTAATTTTATTGTTATTTTGAACCCTTTAAATTCTCAACTTGATCTAACTATTGCATACGTTTTCATTCTTCTTCTTCTTCTTCTTCTTCTTCTTCTTCTTCTTCTTCTTTTTATAAAGATCGGTTTTGACAGTTCTGCTATTTAGATCACTGTTCAATCCAGACGTGAAAATGCTAAATGTATCTATGACTGCAGATATACATCCTTCTCTACAAAGAACTTGCCCTTGCTTTGAAGATCAACAGTGTCTATAGCAAGAAAAAGCTTCTTAGCATTCACGAGAATGTGAGGGTATTGCGTTATCCAGATCACTTCTCTGCTGGTGTCTATCTATGGTATGCATTACTTGGAGAATTGGGTGTGCACTGGCATTTTACTTTTATATTTCAGACTTTGACATGTATTTCTTTTACCTGTAGGTCCCACCATGAAAAGCTTGTGATTGTTGATTACCAAATTTGTTTCATTGGTGGACTTGATTTATGCTTTGGTCGCTATGACACATTTGAACACAAGGTGGATGATAATCCTCCCCTAGTATGGCCTGGAAAAGACTACTATAACCCACGGTAATCTTTTAGTAAGCAAAGATTCTCCTCAATTTTTGAGAAATTTGTTTAGAAGTTGACTTACATTCTTTTTAACCTTTCCTGAACTTGCCACATTTCAGTTGCCATAAGTTATAATATACTTATTTTATACACATTTCGACTTTGTATATAGAGATCACAAGTTCAAAACTTTCAAGATTTTGTGACTCTGTATTCAGTGTTCTCCCCCGCCCCTCTTCTTCCTCTTTCTATAATGTTCTTGAATATGAGTTGGTTTGGAGCTGTTGCAGTGTAACAGATGAAACACATTTCATTTTCACAGGGAATCTGAACCTAATTCATGGGAAGATACTATGAAAGATGAGTTGGATCGAGGAAAATTCCCTCGAATGCCTTGGCATGATGTCCATTGTGCACTCTGGGGACCACCTTGTCGTGACGTAGCACGACATTTTGTTCAGCGCTGGAATTATGCGAAGGTTATTTTATAAAATTAATATAGTTAACTGTAAAAATGCTGTAACTTTGTTATTAAGAATAATCTGCTGTTTCCTTTTCCAGAGAAATAAAGCTCTGTATGAAGAAGCAATTCCACTACTCATGCCTCATCATCATATGGTGATTCCACATTATATGGGAAGAAGCAAAGAGATTGAAATTGAGGGCAAGAGCGTTTTGGACAACACTGAAGACATCGACAGAGAGGATTACTTTTGTTCTAGATCAGCTGTACAAGATATTCCTCTACTTTTGCCTCAAGAGGCTGAGTTGGATAATTGCAATGGGTTTCCAAAATCTAATGCGTTGGATTCTACTGCCGGTACAAGTGTTTCTTTTGCTTTCCGAAAGTCCAAAATAGAACCAGCAGTCATAGACACACCCATGAAGGGCTTTGTTGATGACCCTGACTCCTTGGATCTTCGTATGGAAAGATATTCAGATGTAAAAAGGAAGCCTGGAAGCAAAACCGCAGACCCAGAATGGTGGGAAACACAGGAACGAGGTGATCAAGTTGGTTTTGTAGATGAAGCTGGACAGGTTGGTCCCCGAACTTCATGTCGTTGTCAGGTGGGTTGTTTCTCATCAAGACTTTTACAAGTTTTGCATCTGGCTCGGAATTTCATTTTATTACTTTGATATCCCGAATTTTCAGTCTTATTTCATTAAGTGCATAAAAAAATCATTGAAATTTAGGTCGTATACTTTGTTGAACAGCATATTTACATGATAGAAATAAAAAATTATAATGATAGGAAAAACGAAGTGATGTCTCTGGTCATAATATTGGTTCAAGCCATCAGTACTGTGCTTTTGCAGCCCATGAAGCTCTTTTGTGCAACTATGATATGAATGCAATCTGTTATTATTCCTATTGTTCAGTTTGACTTTCTTTTTCATTTCAAGAGATATTTTCAACTTATTAAGTGGTGTGAATAAACGATGATCTATAAATTTCAGATTATACGAAGTGTCAGTCAATGGTCTGCTGGAACCAGCCAAGTAGAAGAAAGCATTCACTGTGCTTATTGCTCCCTCATTGAGAAAGCGGAACACTTTGTTTACATTGAGGTATGTGCTTCATCTCTCAATTTTTTTTATTTTCAGTTCACTACAAATCATGTAATCACACGGCTTACCGTCCTCCTGTCGCTTCATTTTTTTCCAGAACCAATTTTTTATATCAGGCCTCTCTGGGGATGAAATTATTCGGAATCGTGTTTTAGAAGCATTGTACCGGCGTATTATGCGAGCTTACAATGATAAGAAGTGTTTCAGGGTTATTATAGTCATACCACTGCTTCCCGGTTTCCAGGTTGTAAATATTGGTCACTTTCTTTTACATTGGAGTGCAAACATTAGTATTGTGTTTGAACTGATTTTTATAAGTTTTAACAGGGTGGCCTTGATGACGCTGGTGCGGCATCTGTGAGAGCTATAATGCATTGGCAATACCGAACCATTTGCAGAGGACAGAATTCAATATTGCATAAACTTCATGAAGTTCTTGGTCCTAAAACTCATGATTACATATCTTTCTATGGCCTTAGATCGTATGGTAAACTTTTCGATCACGGTCCTGTGGCTACAAGTCCGGTATGTTCGCCTTCTCTGTACAATTCTTTTTTCCGTGGTATAGTATCATGTCATAGCACTTGATGAAAGTTCAGCATGTAGCATGTACATGTTTGATGATATATTTGTTCCCTGCTATTTCTCCAGGTATATGTGCATAGTAAAATCATGTTAATTGATGACTCTAAAGCCTTAATTGGATCTGCTAATATTAATGACAGAAGTTTACTTGGCTCGAGAGATTCAGAGGTACCTCCGCATTCCAGATTAGTTTTAACTTTTTTCTGTGAAAACTAACATATCTGTATTACTTCTTTAAGAAACTTGATGTTAATTAATATTTTCAGATCGGTGTGCTTATCGAAGACAAAGAATTAGTTGATTCGCGGATGGGAGGAAATCCATGGAAGGCTGGAAAATTCGCATTGAGTCTTCGCCTCTCATTATGGTCCGAACATCTTGGTCTTCGTAAAGGAGAGGTTTGACAGGCTCCGTCTACTGTTTACCTATTTTAAATTCTGATTATGATCATCTAACTGGACTTCGAGATTGGTCAAACAGTATTTACAGTCTTTCATGTGATTCAACTGATATATGTGTTCTTCCATTCCACC
This sequence comes from Gossypium arboreum, assembly GCF_025698485.1. Classification (NCBI taxonomy): domain Eukaryota; kingdom Viridiplantae; phylum Streptophyta; class Magnoliopsida; order Malvales; family Malvaceae; genus Gossypium; species Gossypium arboreum. The sequence continues at coordinate 121,117,848 of NC_069070.1, read as the reverse complement.
TCAGATAAATCAAATAATCGATCCCATTAGTGATTCAAGTTATAAAGAGATATGGGTTGCAACTGCAAAGGTAAGAACTGGATTTTTATGTTTCTTTAGTAGTTTTGCATTTTATTTGCTGAAATGCTCGGATTAAAAGGAATCAGATGTAAAATGATTTACGAACCTATGTTACTTGGAGGTGTGAGTGTTGGATATAGATATGATCATTTTTTTTTTTCATTTATTGGGACGGTCTTGTGTCAGAGATGAATGTCGGACACAAGTACTTAAAAGAGAAGTCAAAGTACTTGAAACTGCTCGATAACCTGGTACTGTCATATTATATAACAGATGAATGCAACAATCTACCAGGATGTCTTTGCCTGTGTCCCAAGTGATCTCATACATTCCCGGTACCATATCTCTTTCGTACTCTTTTCCGTTTCTCTTCAGTTATCCTATTATTGACATTTAACCTGATGGACGATAACCTGCAGGCTTATGCTCCGACAAAGCCTTACCTTTTGGAAGGAAAGACTTGGTCACACTACAATTGATTTAGGAATTGCCCCTAAGAAATTAGAATCATATCACAACGAAGATATCAAACAAACAGATCCAATGGATAGATTAAAGTCGGTTCGAGGACATCTTGTTTCTTTCCCTTTGGATTTCATGTGCAATGAAGATTTAAGACCTGTGTTTAATGAGAGTGAATATTATGCATCCCCTCAAGTTTTTCATTAAGTAGGGAGATAATAGAAAGCCCTGTTTTTTCAATTTTTCGCATCCATTGCATACGATTCCTCTTAACCTTTTTTCTCCAACAAAGCCAGATTTGGACCAAGCTTTCTCCTTCAGCAACTCCGACCTCACCACCATTTTTTAAGGTTGAAAATTTTCCATTTTTTTGGATATAATTAGTGTTTGGTAGATCTGGCAATTCGTGTATTAATATAGTGTATGTTATGTCATGTCATAATTGCGTTTAAGGTATTTTATAGATTTGGGGCATACATGTGTTCATATTGTTTTTTAGTTACATTTCCATATCATTTTGAAACCTTGAATTCAAGGACTCAATTGAAAGAATTCATAGATTTTAGTTTGTTGTGTAATTTGTGAAAGTACATTAACAGCCATGTATTTGGAGATTTTAACTTAAATCGAGTTTCAATGTGAATGATTTAGTAAAGAAATTAAATAATTTAAAATTAATCATATTATATAAATAATTAAATTATCTTCATAAATAAATATTTCGTAACCTATATTAAAAATATTCTTGTAATATCAATGTGACCTTGTATTCTTATTTGGTCAAAGCTTGATGGTTATGTTTTGTTATCAGTGAAATTTGTTGATTAAATTTACTTTTGGTCCTTTTTCTTAATTTAAAATTTAAGATTTGGTTGGGTCAAATTTTATTATCAGTTTTGTACTAGCATAAATTGTAGATGTAGTCTTTATTATTCAATTTAATTATATTTAGTTTTTATATATTTTAAATTCTGAAATGGTAGACATTAAATCAATTTAATTAAATTTTACTTTTCTTGAGTATTATATAAAAATAGTAAATTAATATCACATTAAACGTGAGATAATAAATTTTTTATATAAGATTTGAAAATAACAAAATTTAACTTTTAATAAATCTAACTTCTATTATTTACACAAATTTATCTTTGCTATTCATATTCTTCTAATAAGAAACGAAAGGATTCTCCAATATCTCTGGTTTTCCCTTTTTGGGAATTAAACACTATCTTTGTTTTAACTGTCGCTGGCTTTCATATGATACTTTTTGCCGGCAAAACCTCCATCCCCTATTTTCCTTCCAATTGACACTTCTTTGCCTTGCTACTCACCTTTTTCCGGCATGAAAGGGCTTTGATTTCGAAATGATAAATTTGGCTGAGGGTTTGACCCTTGAGTCATTGAGGACTCATGATTTCTCGAGCCATTATAGTTTAATTTCCTTAAAGTCCATAATGAATTTTGTCTATACATAATCTAGAAGATTTGAGTTTTACGATGTTTTTACATATTTTTGAATGGATAATATTGTAAATATTAAATTTAAATATTTTTTTCTGATAACTAAGTATCAAATGATGTATTTTTGTATTCGTGACGTCATACTAGTGTTACTGTTTGGGTCAATTTTTTTCCCATATGATTTGATTTTCTATATGCCATTTTTCCGTTGAGCTTTATTCCTAATATATTAAATTTATTTATTTATTTTCTTTGATTATAACTAGTGGTGGAGTTAGGGATTGGCAGTGTACAAACCTCCTAAAAATATAATTTTATTTAAAATAAATTTTTTTAATAAAATTATATTTTTAATTTCTTTAAAATAATAAAATTTTAATTTAATCTTTTAAAAATTATAAATATATATACTATTAAAATGTATTTTACTATGGTAAAAAATACTAATTATAACGATTTACATATGAATGTATTTCATTTCGGGAATAAAAAAAACAAAAGAGAAATTGTATAAAACATAGACTTCTTGAATTAAGAAAAGCTGTAATATCTTATTCACGTGCGCCTCACGTGATTTCCGTCGTACGTATGAATTTACCTCAAAACCACTGCTTTATATATACAATCTCCCAAGATAGGCTCCACAGCCTACACTTTCCCCATGTCCAATTCGCTGTCTCCTTCTGTCTCTCACTCATTTCCACCAACAGTGTCGCACATTCGCGCGTTCCCCTTACGCGCCACCATCTCCATTCCGATCGCTGTCTCGGCTCGCACCTATCCTTCTACTCTCCACCGTAGATTTCTCTGGATTCCTTCTCCGATAATGAGCTCCAACACGAAACTTGCCGCGACTCAGCCGGAGCTGTGGCAACTTGATGATTCATCCGATTTCGAAAAGCTCCTCTCGCCGAGCGGTTACATCTCTATCTGCGGCTTCGGTTCCCTTCTCTCCGGTAGGTACAGTTAGCTAAGCTTCCAACCTGATCTTAATTGATGATCATCATGATTCATTGATCATCGCTTAATTGAGAGCAGAAAGGAGCGCACGAAGTACGTTTCCGAATCTATTGAACTTCAGAGTAGCGAAATTGAAAGGATTTAGGCGTGTCTTCGCTCACGTCGCCCCAATTTTCTTCGATCGTGGCATCGCCAAGCCTGAAACCAAGGTTATGTTTGGATACTGAGAATTCAGTGGAAACTTTGATTTGAAACGTTTAATTTCTTTTTCATGTTTTAAAATGAATTTGTTGCTTTTTATTGTAGGAGATATCAAGCTTAAGTGTAGAGCCTTGTGAAGGGGAGACTCTAATTGTTACTGTTTTCGAGATTCAAAAATCTGAGGTATTGCATTTCTATTCCAAATTTTTGAGTTGAATAATTTCAACTTTTACCTGATATATTGCTATGTAAAATCAGATTCCAGCTTTCATGGAAAGAGAACTCGAATTCCGATTTCTTGCTGTAAGTTTCTTCTTACTTAAATTTTCGTGCTAATTGCTATCCATTTCTTGCTCTGTGAATATGGAGGATTGATTTGTTTGTTTTACAGGTCTTGCCTGAAACACTTGATGGAGAGCCTTTTGCTAATCCAGCCGTATGTGAAATTTGTTCAATTTACTTTACCACTTTCATTTTCTTGAAGTATTTTGTATTCAACACCCATGCTGGACACATATTCGAACATAGATAAACATGCTAATGCATGAAAATGAAGCATAATACCAAATTTAGCCACTAAGGTTTACATATTTTGTCACTTTAACCTTAATTCTGTTCTTTAGATCATTTTTGCCCTCAACCTTTAGATTTTAGTCTAATTGCTTCTTGTTGGACGGAAAAACTGACTAAACTCGTGAAATTTTAACGTCATTGGCGTGGTATCTCACATGGCAATTTAGTTGTACAGTTGTACTTCATTACTAACATAGATAATATTTTAAAAAAACTTTTATGATTTATTTTAAAATTTTTTGAATTAATTTTTTTTTAAATTTTTACGAAGTGCACGTGGAGTGCCACATGAGTTGTCACGCCAGTGTTGTGAAAATTTTAACAGTTCAATTAACTTTTTCATCCAACAAAAAGTGATATAACTAGGGTCAAAGCGATAAAAAATAAATCAGAGTCAAAGTAACAAAATAAGTAAACCTTAATAACTAAATTTGTCATTATGCCTAAAAAGAAATGAACGTACTCATATTACATAAAATACATGCCAGTAGTCGACACTTCCGTCCGAAACTGACTAAGATAACTCATGCCTTTCTTCTTTTGGGATTGTAATTTTTATGCATATTTGCTTGGAAATATCAATGTAGGTGCTTTGTACTCGTTACAGTGATGAGGAGTTCTTTCAAATTAGATGCAAAGGTTAAGTTTTTCCATTAGTTATTCTAGTTTTTTTGTGACTTTGAGATTCTGAGTGAAAGAATATATACTTTTTTTGCTAACCGTTTATGCTGCTTCATATTCATAATGTGTAACAGAAGCTTATGCCTTTGTGCAGGAAATAAGGACATTTATTTCCAGCACTACGGTCGATACAACATCGAAAAGATTTGGCGAGATGATATCTTGCCGTGCCGTGTATATCTTCGACATTGGTATGTACTATTGCAATTCTTATGCTGTAGTCCTACATCGTACAAAATATTATGTTCCTCAGATTCTTATTTTCCTTGAAGTGTATATCAGTATGAAGATATGATCTTCTAAGAATCTTTCAAATACTTGAAAATCTAAGGGAAAAATAAATAGAATATACCCGTGGCGCACATCTCTATATCCAACACTATAACATAGGGAATAAAGCATGTGATGAATGCAGAAACACATTGCTTGCTAGATTTGAAATTTTTTGTAAGCCATCTGAAGTATGAGTTTCATTTCTGTATTTCTTTGTGGTTTGATACTTTGTTCAAGCCAAGCTGAGCCCAAATATTAAAGGTGTAATCAAGGCGAGCTCGAGTTTGAGCTAAGCTCAAAATTCAGAGCTCAATTCTTGGCTAGAACTCAATCGAATATCTATTTTAAACTCAAGCTTGATTTGAGATATAACCAAGTTATTTGAACTTGAGCTCGATTAAGTTCAAGTTTGAGCTCTACATCAACTAGATAATTAAACAATAACGTAATTTAATGACAAAAATATTTAAATATACATTAAAAAAGAAAAGCTTGATAAGGCTCTTCAGCCGTTTGAACCAAGTGTTACGAAGCTTGAGCTTGGCTCGATAATTACCGAATTGAGTTTGAGTTTTTTCAGAATCATACTCGAGTAACTTGTGAGCACCATTGTCTCATTTATACCACTAAGTGCACCAGAGTTTTTGTCTAAAAAGCATTAAATTGCTGATTTGTTCATTCCTGATACTTTTTACATGCTTAGGCTTAAGAATTTTGGTTAAGCCGAGTACATACACATTTGTTGTATTCTAGTGTGTTGGCAGCTAAGAATCTTGGTGATATTGCTTACAATAACTTCTTGGATCATACTTTCCTCGGAGACCGAACGACCACCATCCGGACGTATTTGGCGACAACTGGTTCAGGCATCATGGAAGAGGAGCCTCCGGAATCGCTGAAGTCCCGCTACGGTGGCTGATATCATCGTCAAATCGACAGGTTTATCCTCTTGACCTTTCTATATTTAACCATATTTTGGGACCCGATTAGTAGAGCTGCCAATATAGAATTCTTTTAATGAATCATTCTTTGCTTTATTGTTTGCTCCCACTTCAACTGGTCAAGGGATAAAGTAGAGGGTTTATTTCATAACTTTTTAGTTAATTTACGGAGAAGAAAATTGTGCTATTATAATAACTATAATAATTCTGTTTTATATTAAATATTGTAATAATTAGTTTGGTAATTTTTAATATATTGAAAATCGTAACTTTACACCTTAAGTTTCCAAATTTTGATTTATTTTCTTTGATTTAAAAGCAAAGTTTATATCCTAGTTTGAGAAATCCCCAACTAAAATTTTCATTTTCTTACTTCACCCATGGTTATCCATTTATGTTGCATGAAAGTTAGAAGTGTAAATGAGACAACTAATATTCACAAATTTGTCTCGAAAATATTCTATTCAAACTGCTTGAAAGCTTAATCAAGCTTTTCATTTGAATATATTTTTATTTTATCAAATTATAATTTTACTCTTTATTATATAAAGAGCTTAAATATGAATGAGCTTGATGTGTCGAGTAACTTGAAATTATAATTTTATATTTATGATTACCCCTTTATTTTTAGTCCCCCTCTTGTACCAAAAACAAAATACGAAAACCAGCAGTGTGATTCCCTTTAACCTTGTAAAACATCAAAGTTACAATCCTCTTCTTTTTCAAGTTCAATAATTAACAATTCCATCATTTTCTTATACATTGGCATATAGTGATCATTAATCATGGTTCTTGATAGCCGGATCTTACTATACAATTCTCTAGGTGTTTCATATATACGAACCTTACCGTTGTTAGACCCGTCTCCGTTGCCATCACCATCATGATCATCTAGGACAGCAGCATCTGATGAAGGAATGGCAACAATATGCATAATTCTACCCGGAGGATAGAACCGGAGGTTCTCTGAGGCATCCGAGGAAGAGATTGCACTTCTAGTTTCTGATGATACATCTGCAGTAATGACATTCTCCTGTTCCGAAATTTCTTTTGCCGCAGCAGCTTCTTCGGCACGGCCATGAAGATCAACTTCGCTCTCCTGCCTCTTAAGCTCTTTCTCAAGTTCATACCACAACTCACCGCCCACAAATTCGTCTGTGGTAGACATAGTAATACCTCTATCCATTTCAATTAGGGGTTCGTCTTCATCGGTGTCATTGTGATCCAAACCACCAACGGTTTGCATTTGCTTTGCTGTGACCACTTCAGTCACAAGAGCTTTGGAACTTGTTTTAGATTTTAATGAAGGTTCGGTCATATCATCGCCTTTAGCATTCGATCCCGAAACTACATTCCGACGACGAGGACCAATGCAAGACCATGAAGTTAGAGATGAGCGGCTTCTTACAACAGCTTGAGCAACATTTTGAGCACCTTTCATGACAACCTATAGTGTTAAAAACGAAACAATCCACCCATTATACCAAAAAAACTGGAAAATCTAGAACTAGATGCAATTTAATTTGGTTCGGGTTTTTTTTTTTTTTTTTTTAAATTGAGTCAAGTGCCCATAATTTGTTGAAGAGTATAAACAGATGGTATTTGAAAGTTTCTTTTTATTAATTTAGAAGTAAAATATTATTATATTATATAAAAAAATTAGAAACTAATCGAAAATTAAATAAAATTAGAATTCAATTTGATTTGAATAATTACGGTTTTTTAACTTAGGCACCAAAAACCAGATCAAATATAGAAATGCGCATAAGATTGTTATAAGTTTACCTTAGTGCTACTAGAAACCGGTCGGAGAAGGGCACCAGCACCGGCAACACTAGCTTTTGCAGTAGCCATCGAGGGAAGACGTGAACCCAGAGCAGTAGCAGAACGGTAAACAACATTAAGAACCTTGGTTCGTTCAACTTGATCCCTCAAATCATTTAACCACGAGGACGCCGTAACCTGAGTGTAAATGTCGGATACAATCAGAATTTTTTAAGTTGTTTCATGTATTTGGAGGATACTCGAATCGAAGTTGGACAAGATGACTTCGAAAGAAACGAAGAATTAGAGCAAACATTGATTAACAGCGAGAAGTACCTCGGTGCGAAGATCATCAACGGAAGCAGCTGAGAAAGTAGGCACCAAATCAGACCCATTGATGATAGTTGTAATGAAGTGTTTGCCTGATTCCGCTAAATCCCATGTCATACACGCAGCTGCAACATTAGACAGTAGTGTAATCAATTTCTTAGCCTCATCAAGCATATGATATTTGAACCTTTTTCTAATCGCAAAAAGCGTTTGTGATTGGATTTAGGTACAAGTGTCGGATAGAAAAATGTGTCTAATACGAGCATGGCTTATTGTGGAAATGATGAGGATTTACATCATTTACACTAAGCTTAGCTATGAAACGATAATATGTTGGAATCGTTTTACCAGGGGCAAATGTAAAACAAGTGGTGGAGGCAGCAAACTCTTTATGTTCCCGAAGAATGTAGGTTAGTAATGCTGCTGTACCACCTCCAAGCGAATGCCCCACAATCTGACAGTAAATGCAAATATTACAAACACAGTTCTAAATATCATTTCCAATCATCCAATTAGAAAAGAACATAATTTCAACAAAAATAAGGAGGAAATGGCAATAGGGTGGGGCGGGGTGGGGCGATCTTTTCCTCACCCTGATCCTGATTTGATATACCCTCAGCATTACTTGATCTCAACCACCTCGAAATTAAATATTAATTTACCCGCCTCGAATCCAATTCAGAAAATCAAACTATATTCAACTCCAACCTAACCCAAAATACCACAATCTTTTTCTTAAATTTTTTACTTTTTTGTTATTTTTAATGACAATATTAATTGTTTTCTAAATATAATTATGCTAATATTAATATAACTTTTATTATAATTTTAAACTAACATTATATAAAGGGTATTTGGGTAATTATTTTGGGGCACTAGCTTTTCTTAAATCCAAACATCTTGACTAATTGAAGAATTAAACTGCCCCAAAACCTAATTTTTCTAAAAGAAAAATCCTATCGGATCGGGTCAGAACTGTCGGGTCTGTTTTATTTTTTTTGCCATCATTAGCTACAGCTAAGTTCAGTAAGGCCATACTTCAAGGAACAAAATAATAGAATTTAGGCATTAACAAAATATAAATGATATCAAATTTCTAAGTGATATCAAATTTTTTAACACTATACTCAGTGGTGGAGCTACTAAGAGATCTAGGGGACCGTTGCCTCCCCAAGGTCTCAGATTTTTCAATTTCCCCTTTATATACATGCTGTGACCTTCCCAAATATAAAAATAGATCCCTTCAATATTTTTATAGTATTAAAAACAATATTTAAAAAATTTGTTCTTGATAAAAATAAAGGAATTTTTTTTTTGAAAAAGTCAAATTTAAGGAGTAAAAATTGGAATATAAAAAGAGCGTCTCCACTCTTAGCACTCGCACTACTTTCTCATCTCTTCTCCTTATAAAAATTGGAATAAGAAAAAAAAGTTAAGTAGCATGTCTAATTTTAGCTTGACCCTCCTAAGATTAACATCTTGACTCCGCCAATGACTATATTGATATCAAAATTAATGCTATAATTAGAAATCTTGGTTTTTCTTTTTCGAGCGCGTGGTAGAATTTTAGGGGCTTTTTTATTCATGGAAGGAAAGTGGAAAACGAAAACAGTTGGCAAATTACCTTAACTTTGTAGTCAGGGTATTGAGCAATAGCCTTGAGAAGGCAAGGGGCAGTGAGCTTTGCAATCCAACGAGCAGCAGCCACCATTCCGCAATGCGCATATCCTAAGACGAGGTTGCTAACCCCACCATCATGTAAAACTGAATGGTGGAAAGGCACCACTGCACCTGTTGCTGCTGTTAGTGTATCTTTAATGCTGTGTGTACCACGTATCAATAGAAGGAAACACTTCGAATTTTCATCACGTATGATGGTGAATGCTGGTTTCATAAGCTGCAATTAAATGTTCCCAAAATAATTAATTGAAACACATGAAAACAACGCATGCCACATAACTATCCTCAGTAACATAAAATCCAGGTTGGTTTTGTTGCTAACCTATGTTATTCAGTATGAGTGCCAAATACAAATCTTTTTTTAAGTTTTTCAAGTATTGACATAACGATAATTTAGCTCCTAATGTTTATTTATTTTGTGATTTTGTCCCTCATATTCTTTTTTCTGGATATTTTGTCAATTTGCTTTGTTTCGAACGGAAAAGCTAACTGAATTATTAAAATTTTAACAATATTGATGTGATAACTTACATGTCAGTCTGAATATACTTCATAAAAATTCAAAAGAAATTAAAAATATATATTAAAAAATTCAACAAGATTTCAAAAAAGTTATTAAATTTATTTTAAAAATATCCATATTAATAATAAAGTGCACGTAAGCTGCCACGCAGCTCTCACATCAATGCTATTAAAATTTTAACAATTCAATTATTTTTTATCTAAAATAAAAAAAATTAAATAAAATTTGAAGGTTGAGGGACCAAAATAATCCAAAAAAAATGAGAGCTAAGATGACAAAATGAATAAATTTTAAAGCTTAAATTTATCTTTATGCCTTCAAGTATTTAATGGGTTCTTAAATGATCATATTCTTGTACCCATATCTAGATAAACATAGGATACTAAGTTAACTACCTCGAGTATGGCAAAAGTTAAAACATTTCTACCTACACCAAAGAATAGGAGTTCCGTGTGGATATGCAAGCCTATATCGACACAATGAGAGATGCTCTTCTGGTTCTAATAAGCTAAAGCTCGTAATATCTTCCAATTTAATTAACTAAGATTTGGAGATATCGGCAATTTAAGAAAAGTATAGATAATAATAACAACAATAATAATAATTTTGAGGGCAATAGGCAATCTTTTACGTCCTCTCATTCTTTCCCCCACAACTAAGACTCGTTAGATATGTTACCTTGTGCTTAAAGTTAAGATATTCATTAAACCTCATGTGTTGACCTAATAGTTAGGATGTTCATCACCTCAATTATTGTCTAGGCTCAAGTCAAGTTAGTCGCGTTGCTGGTAAGACTTTACCCTCATTTCGTAATTCAAAAAAAAAAAACTAATATATTCATTCAGTATCCCTATTTGATTTCAAGCTATCCTAAAACATTTACTCATTCAATGACTTAAGAACTAGGAAGTGAGGACCAGACATGTAAAACGAGTACATAATATGGATCTAACAAGTAACAACACAAAAAGTTTTTTTAATAATTATCAAGTCTAACTTGAATTTGAGTTATTGATTTAGCAAATTTTAAATATTGTAATATTCAATTCATACGGTTGGTGTGCCTAATCGAGGTTTATATTTTAATATATTTTTATATTATGAAATTTTAATTTTATTATATAGAAAAAGCTTAAATGCAAACTCGAGTAACTCTGATTAAAATTTAAATTGAAATCAACTCAAATTAAATATCAACTTTTGAATTTCGAGTACAACTCGAGCTTACCTGCTACGCTAAATTCATCTAAAAAAAGCTTTCATTTACATGTAAAATTAAAACAATAAACAAATGCTTTTAAGTTTTTAAGTGAATAACATACCCCTGCTTTAGGCTTATGAAGAAGAGCATCTTCCTCTGAATAACCTGCAGAGTCTAAAAACACCGGAAATGGCTTCTTCGAAAAAAGCCTACAAAGAGTTAACAGCCTTAGCAGATTATTCAACTCCTTTTTAATCTCTTCACCCTTAAGTTCCACACAATTATCACCTGCATATACACTTGCCACTTCGAAATTTCCCTAAAAAAAACCAAAAAAGAAGTTATCTAATACATCACTTTTTATCTTAATCTCAAAACGAAAGTGTGCGCTGGCATTTTACGAACCTGTCTCCGCATGAGATAATTAATGCCAAAAGCCAAATCGCCGATCGGCCATTTTCCAAGAGTCTCCGAGTAGGTGAATCGGAGAGTCTCCGATATCGTAGCAATTGCTTCGAGCCACGTAGCGGGAGCTTGAGCTGGTCTCCTAACAATTCTCCGCTTTACCGATCTGCTCGATTTCGATAAATCCTCGTCTTCTTCGCTGCCTACGCCGTCGGTTTTAACTTCCGATTTCCTCAACCAGACGAAGTATAGTATCACCGCCGCTCCCGCCGCCGTCGCCATTGTTCCGGCGGCCATCGTATCAGCTTTTCCGCCGGATCTCTTTAGAGAAACTAAGAGGAAATCTAAAATAAACCGGCGCTGATTCCTGAAAAGGACATTGAAGGATTCAATAAATTACGGGAACGGAGGTGTTTCTCCGCCAAATCGATGAGGGCTTTTTCGTCAGTTTGTGGGGAAAAAATAAAACTACGTTGTGGAATTGAAAAGGCTCTTTTTTAAAGGGAAAGGATAGGAATTAGGAATTTGAGAGGGCGCGCACGTTAGGCAAACCAAATGCAATTATTCTGTCTACAAATAAAAAAAAAAACAAGGTGTTATTTAAATATTTGACAAATTAAAAATTTTAATATTAATAAATAAATTTATAAGTAATGTAGATCTGTTTAATGATTAAGGTGCTGTGCTGAATTTTTAATGTAAAATTTTAATTAATATTTAATTTATAAATATATGGGTAAACTATTAAAATAGTCACTTATATTTTAAATATTACGTTTTAGTCATTTACGCTATCACGTTGTAACATTTTAATCACTGAGCCGTTAATTGTCGCCGACGGTGCAACGGTAAGCTAACGTGGCACGTTAAGTCATCATTTCAAACAAAAATTTTAGGTTAATTTATACAATCTGTCCCCAAATTTTTTCATTTTGAGTAATTTAATTTTTTTCTTTTATGTTTTTTTAACTTTTTTTTCTTTATTTTCATTTCTCTTTTACTTATTCCTCTGTTACTGTTTCCTCCATTCTCCATATCTTTTAACATAGTTTTTTATATTTATTTATTTGTTAAAATTAGTCCCTATACTTTTTTTTGAATAACTTAATTTTTTTCGAGTGAGGCGAGCTTGTGTACTAATTTTAACAAATGAAAAACATAGAAAAACTAGGTTAAAAGAAATGAAGAAGGGAGGAAAACAATGGGAGAAGCAAAAGAGAATGAAAAAAAAAAGGAAAGTTAAAAGAACATAAAAAAAATTGAAATTGCTCAAAATGAAAAAATATAGGGACCAATTGTAGAATTAAATATAAAATTTTTATTTGAAATGACGATTTAACATGCCATGTCAGCTTTAAATGTTACAACACCGTCAATAGCAATTAACAGCTCATTTTATATTTTTACCATTAATTTTAATTTGAATATAAAAATATCTAGTAAAAATTCAAGTGTTAAATATAAAAATATCATAAAACTAAGAAAAATAAATATTTTAAGCTAATAATAGAAATAATTAATTTAACATCTAATTATACTAAACATCCTTGAAACTATAACTCTCATTCTAAACTGGTACTTAAACTTTAAAACATTCTAATTACATCTTTAAACTATCGATTGTTATATCAATAAAATCTTTTCATTACTAAAACCATTAATTTAAGCTGTTAAATGACACGTCGAGATCTTATGTAACATAATTTAAAATAAAAACCTAAATAAAAATTGATATTGTAAAAATCTTGGTTTTGAGGTTTTTAATGCTTTTATAAAAATTACAGTTCCTCTCTCTTCTTCTTCTTCTTCTTTTTTTTTCGATTTTACTTTATGTTTTGTTTTTATTTTAAAATGTTGCTGCAACATTTTACTTTTATTAAAATTTTCATTTTTAATTATGTTATATAAGATTTACGTGTCATTTAATGGTTAAATTAGCAATCTCAATAAAAGAAGGGCTTGATTGATTTAACATTGATAGTTTGGGGATGTAATTAGAAGTTTTGAAATTTAAGGACCGATTTAAAATGAGGTCGTAGTTTAAGGATGTTTGATGCAATTAACTCTTAACTTAAATTATTTTGGATTGATTTGCAATTTAAAGGATAGTAAATAATGTAAAAAAAACACACAAAAAAAAACCTAAAGTATAAATTGACTACATGAATTCTTTATTTAAGTGATAAGTCACCCTTATTTATTTATATATTTTTCAATGGCTTTTCATTGTTAAAATTTCCATCAGATGGTTTTTATGTTTAATTATTAGAAAGAGCTAAAATTGATAAAACAAATAAAAATATTTTTAACAATATCCAAACCAACAATAAAAATAATGAATTTAAAATATTTTGGATTGATTTGCAATTTAAAGAACAATAAACAATGTAAAAAAACTAAAGTATAAAATAAATAAATTGCATGTTTTCTTTATTTAAGTGATAAGTCACCCTTATTAACTCATATTTTCAATGGCTTTTCATTGAATTTTATTTTATTAAATGGTTTTGATATTTAGAAGGACTAACATGGATATTTGATTATTAAGTAATAACTAATAAGTCACCTTTTATATATTTATTGGTGTACAAGTTCCACCTCCTACTTAGAGGTAAAGTAAGGAATTTCTTAAGGAAAATAAAATTTTAAAAGAGCCAAAGTTTAAAATTTTTATTAAAAACTTTAAATTGAAATAATAATATTTCAGAGTAGACAAAATAAAATTTTCATTAATAAAAATTTAATAAATCTTAAATTAAATAATTAATGACTTGATATTTGTCCAATTTAATCAAGGGCTCAAGCATTCTCTATAAATTACATAAATATATTAAACAAGACTATAATATAAGTAGTATAAAATATGCTTAATATAATATTTGGTATTTAAACTTAACACTTTTTCTTAATTTGGTACCTAAACTTGACACTTTTTCTTAAGTTGGTACTTAATCTTTTTATGTATAATTTGGTACTTGAACTTAGTTTTTTCCTAATTTGATATCTAATCTTTTTTTTGTTCGATTTGGTACTTGAACTTTTCAAACATTTTACAAATTACTCAAATATACTAACAATGCTATTTTTATGAGGTAGCAAAAATAATTAATGCATGCAGATGATATAATTTTTTTTATATATTCAATTACTTTTAGTTTTAATTAATTAATTATTTTATTAATTGAAAATTAATAAATATCTTTTATTTAGGTTTTAAAACTCTTCTTTTCTTATTTAATATTAATTCATTAACATAAATTTTCTCTAATACTCACAATATTTTTATAGCATAACAAAAAAAAATACCAATAGTGTTTTGCATAATTTGTATAATATTTAATAAATTTAAGTACGAAATTGAACCTAAAAAAGCTTAAGTATCAGATTAGGAAAAAAATATCAAGTTCAAGTACTAAATAGAGTCCAAAAATTTATGTACCAAATTAAGAAAAAGTGTCAAGTTCATATATTAAATTGAGCTAAAAAATTTAAGTACCATATTGAAAAAATATCAAATTTATGTACCAAATATTATATTAAACCTATAAATTATACAAAACAAACATGATATTTATTTCACAAATTATTATTTCTAGATCCAACTTCCAAATATTGACCCATGATTTTTTAATAAATTTATTGGTATCATTATAATATATTTAGACTGCTTGTTAGGATTTCGAATAAGAATAAATGAGATGACATTGAAACCAATAATTAGTTAGTGGAAACATAGGAGTGTTCAATTCAACAGTTGCTTTCATTTGATTTATTACATTTACATCTAGTGTTTCAACTTTCTACATATTTTCTACTTTATAAATTTATTTCTATTTATTACATCTTTCTGAAATTTTTCTATTCATCACACATTTCAAATAATTTTTTTCTACAAGCGGTTCTATTCATTAATTGAGATATTAAGTCTCAACCATCATTTCTTGCATGAAATGATTTGTGGCACATTATAATGTATGAAAAATTTTAAAAGATTTAACAAAAATATTTTACGTAAAAAAACTCTTCCGAAGAAGATAGAAAATTACGGGTAAATATAATTGCACTAAAATGAAAAAAATGAATAGTACAAAAGATGGAGATAAAACTGAACTCAAAATAAAAACCCTCAAGACGTAAATATAAAATTCTCTAAAAATTTATAAAAGCTAATACTTAAGTGTGCTATGAGTTGTTTTTCTAGAGTGGAAAAAGAGTCTATTTATAGGCTGAATTTGAAGTCAAATAATATTAAAATAATTCACACTAATTAAAGTTTAAACGGGAAACTAAAAATAAAATTTAATTGGAAGAAAAAAGCCGAAAAAAATGTGAGGCATAACTCCACAACCAACTCAACATGTTGAGAGACAATACATTAAAGGCTAGGAGCCTAAGGAGAGAGAAGCAACCATTACATTGCTTCTTGCCTACCAAAACTTCTACTCCCTTACTCTACAATTCCGACAACTCTTTCTATCTAGGGATGTTTAAGCGATCGGTTTAGTTAATACCTAAATCCAATTACTCGAAATGTAAAAATTTTTAACCATTAACTGAACTGAATTTTTTTTCAAATACATTAACCGAATCGAAATATTTCGGTTAATTTGGTCGATTAATCAAATTAATTGAAATTTATATGTTTTTGTATTTTGTTAAAATAAGTATAAAACATATAAAAATATATTGCTAATGTTCATTTCTTTTTTTTTTAAATAGTTTAAAAACTACATAAATCTTGAAAGGTTAACAATCAAACACTATATTATATATAATATATATTATTTATTTCAATTAATGACCCGGTTTTGAACCGAATTACCTGATAATCAAAATTTCAATAAATCATTAATCGACCTCCGACTGAACTAAATTCAGCCACCGACCGATTAACCAAATTAGATTGGTTCGGTCAATTAATTCGGTTTTAATCAAACTATGAACACATCTATTCCTATCAACCCTCCATCCTATCTTAAACGTGGTGAACTAACCATCTCCGCCACCAACTTGTCCGTGTATCGACAATATATTTTCAAATTAAAAGAATTATTATTTAGGTTTGTCTGACAAAAAAAAAAAATTTACTCTATCATTTTTAAGTTATAAGTAGTATAATTATAAACAATACACATTCGAGTCAATAATAATCAGAATCAAACATTAAAAAGAATAATTAAACAAAATAATAGAATATAATCGTAGCCAAATTAAAATATCTC
This sequence comes from Gossypium arboreum, assembly GCF_025698485.1. Lineage (NCBI taxonomy): Eukaryota > Viridiplantae > Streptophyta > Magnoliopsida > Malvales > Malvaceae > Gossypium > Gossypium arboreum. The sequence continues at coordinate 121,101,111 of NC_069070.1, read as the reverse complement.
TAGAGAGGACCCATAAATTAGAGATTTAAGCTTAAATAAATGTAGAGATAACCTTCACCTAATTTTCGTAGGTGAGATTTGAACCTGGAGGCTCAAAAATCCATTAAACTTAAAGTTGACATAAAGCACAGTTAAAATTGTCCAAAGATCAGGTCATCGACCCAATAGACTGGAATCATACAGGCTTAATCCAATATTTTGTAAAATAACTATTTAATAAAAAAATTATTTTGTACATATTTGTAATTATAAAAATATATAAATATTAGTAAAAAAATAATAATAGTAGAGTGATTTTATGATATTAACCCAAACCAAGCTTGAATATAAGAGTGTTGAGGTGAATTTTGTGAGATGATTTGAGTTGTGTTTGAATCGATGCTCTAAATGATCTGCAAGACAAGAAACAGGTCAAAGGGTGTCGAAGTTTATTATGTGGAGCACTCTATGATGCTGAAACCAGAGAAACTTGAGGATAAAAGTTAAAATGGTGCAAACTCTGGAGAGAGTTTAATCATACCTGGTAAATGTTGTGGTATTAGATATATATATATAGATTTTACGACACTTGCCCGAACTGCTAAGGGTTGCCCGATCTGAACGTTGCCCGGGCAGTGTCCAGATCTAATTGTAATTCTCATTTGGAGGGTTTGCTCTTCTTCGAAATTTTAGGGCTGTTAGGTCCTGGTTCAATAAGCTGAACAGCTTGAGCTAACAAAAGTTTATGGAAGCTTCCTACTCCTTTGCGAAGGAATGAGGAGGGTGTTTTGTGCAAGTGTACTAGGCTTGCGGGGTTAGGATCTCTTATAAGGACTTTCAAGCAAATAACCCATTATGGGTTTTTAGTGATGATCCATCTGCTTATTGATTTTAGCATTTGAGTTTGAATCTGAATCAAGTTAGTCAACGTTGGATCAATGGACGTACTGTCTTTTGTTTTGATACTGGCACATATCAGTATCTGTATGTTTTAGTATGTTGTTTAGGGTTCATCAATATTTTTAATTTTTTTTTTGAGAAGTTATATATACATTTAAATATTATATATATAGTCTAATTTTTTAGTTTCTTAATAAATTATATATTATTTTAATAAAATAATAATATACTTGTAAATATATCTCAATTACATTTATAAAAACATATTTATATGTAAATATAAGTTTTAAAATTATTAATTAAGTTTTTCACTGTATTAATTACGTTAAATAAATTAATTTAATATTTTTAATTTTAAATATAGTTATAGAAAAATTAAGATGATTAAATAAATTAGTTTAAAATATCAAAATTTTATACCAACTAGCTAGTACGAGAAGGTATGTACTGGTACAAGTTGAAATTGACCGAAACAGACAAAAACACACCGAAATGGTCAAAATGCACAGAATTTTTTACCAAAATGAAACACAAATCACTTGGAACCAATTTAGGACTGGAACGGAACGATATCGACCACCATGATTTGAATCCACACATTTTGACTTTTGAGTATTAAAAAAGACAAGTTGGAAACCACAGTTGTTGATCCACTAGTTAGGGTGTTCACCTTATTATCTGTATTGTTGGTTTGAGTTGCAAGAATTATCTATTTATAGTGTATGTTGGTAGCAATTTCCTCTTACCAGTGATGTGTGAATTGTATAAAAAAAAAAAAAAATTGAGGCAAATATTAAGAAACTCGATATCCTATAAACAATATCTCAAGTTGATTAGACTCGATAATAAATTTAATTAATATACAATTAAAAAAAAGTGTGAAAACCAAGTACCCAACAAATAACATGTCCCAATAATCCCAATGTCTATATTCATTTGGATTTATTATAAATCTGAACCGTGTAAGACTACTTCCATCCAAAACAACGAAATTTAGAGCCATTAAGGCTTCGTTCCAACATATATATAACTTCATCGAGTACCATGAAATGTCTTTATATAGATATCAGACATAAAATAAACATTTGCATACACTTCGATATTCCCAAATCCATTTTACCTATAACCTACTTAGTTTCCACAATTAAAATTTTGCATTGGACTTTGAATTTCAACTGCTCGAAGTTGACTTTTTTTTTTGGGTAGATATTGTATTTTTCAATATTATACAAAAACAATTAAAATATAAAATATGAAATTCAAAACTATACAAATTTCAAGTTTAACATTTAACGTGAAAATATAATTTTTTGCTAAACATAAATAATTAGATTTGTTGAACATAACGAATGTGCAAAATTAAATTAAAATTAAAGTTTTATTTGTATAATTATATAAAATATAAAGTCCATGTAAAATATAATTTATTAAATAAAAGTTTATACGTAACGCCCAAAAATAAGTTTTGGGTATATTTAAAAAATTTTAATGAGGTCGGAATTGAATTACAAATTTATGATTTTATTATTTTTGAAGGGACTAAACATATATTTTTTATTTTGAGGAGTTAAAATATAATTTCTTCATGTATTAAATTATAATTCCATCGTTTATACAAAATGTAATTTTTTTATTTGGAGGGGTGCTTAAGAGCCTAAGATCCACCTCTACGTTTAAACACTCTGTTAATATGTAAAAGGCATAATGACTTATTTAACCCTTAAAGTTTACAAAAAAAAATAGCTTACATTTAAATTTTCACTTTTTTTAATCTTTAAATTTGCATTGTTTGTCAAATCAATCCAAAATGGATAGAAAAATTAACAATGTTGATATGGCATCTGTGTGGCAAACCATGTGTATGCTACATTAGCAATTAATTAATTTTTAAAGATTAAATATATTTTTTATAATTTTTATAGTTTTTATAAAAAAATTAGAATTTTTCTAATTTTAAAATTAATTAATTATTGACATAGCAATCCATGTGTATGTCACGTCAGCAAAGTTAACAAACATGAATTTTTCCTTCTATTTTGGAGTCATTTGACAAACATCGCAAGTTTAAAGATTGAAAGAGACAAAAAATTAAATAAAAGTCTAAAATGAATTTTTTTTATAAATTTTGAGGACCAAATAAATCATTATCCTTATATAAAATACATAAATATAATACATATCTGAATATTTACTACTTATTGAATCTACCTTTCATGTAGGCAAATGATTTTTTTTTTAATGAAATGTGATTATCCCTAGCAAGGCTAATTCCACAATATATTTTGTTTTAGGTCTTAAACCTATATGTATATTTAATATTTTTGAAATGTAAATCTCCTAGCTAAGCTAATTCCATTATATATTGCTCTTAGGTCCTATATAATGGCAAGCCCTTTAGAAAAGGACAATATTCTGGAAAATTTGTACCACACTCTTTTAATAAAACCATAAAAGCCATGTGCCATTTGTTCAATCCACATTGAATTTTTGATTTTTCACAAAGAATTCATGAAAATTTAAAAAATGGGTTGAGACATGGGGAGAGAATTTGAGCCAATTGGGGTGTTATAAAGATTCTTAGACCATATCATTACAAAGTATTTAAAAAATAATTTAAATTAATAACTTTATGTATTCTACAATTAAATGAAATAAAATTTTATTAAAAAAAATATGTTGGAATTTAATTCAATATTTTAGTGAATAATCTGACTTTTAAACAAGTATATAATAATTTTCAACTTCACTTTTTTGACACCTTTATATTTTATGGTAGGTATTATTTGAGTGGGTCACATTGGATAGGCGCTCCAATTTCATGTGATTGAATTCAATACACTTTCATTGTTAACCTGTCGAAATTAATTACACATTTCATGTGAAATTAATCACATTTGAACCCATATCTTCCTGCACTGTCAAAAAATATTGATGCCAATCAAACTAAAACTCAATCATAATTCAATTATTAAAAATAGAACTTGTTATTTTATGTAAACTTTAGCTAAAAGGAATATTTTATTTGGAAAATTATGAAGTGTAATGATTGATTTTTATTATATTTATTAAAATGTATTTTTTATGGAAGGTTTAAACTTATAATCCCATTTAAAAAACAAATTCAAAAAATTAACTTAATTTTCTCCTATAATTAAAAAATACATATTTTTGACCCTAAAATTTTGTAAATTCTAAAGTAAAGATAGTAATCAATGAAAGGGTTTTCAGTTATCCAAAAATTTCAGTTCAGTATCATAAATCATTACTAAAAAAGTCTAATTTAAATTCAAAAAAGCCAAAATTGATTTAAGGACATTTTAAACCCTAAAAAAACAATTAACAAAAAAGAAGAAGGTAAAATAACCTTCAGAAATTCTCAATGATATTTAACATCAAATTAGCCAAAATGGCAAAAGCCCCAACAATACTCTTTTCTTCCCACCAACTGATCCACTTTCAAAATAAACTTCTTAACCGCTCCACCTTTCAATTTTACATTATTTCTTCTCTCATAATCCCATGTTTTGATTCATTCAATTCTTAGGCTAAAACCCCATTTTTTTTTCTCTTTGTTTTTCAATCTTCAAACAATGGGGAGAATTGGGTTTGAATCATTATTAGATTCTAAATCACAGTTGGTACTGGAAATTTGCTCCATTTCAACAACAAACCCCATTGCATGTTCTCACAGGCACCATATCAAACACCTTGTACAGTCACCTTTCATCGACTGGTATCGTCTCCTTGGAGTATGTTTTTTCGTTTTTCAGGCTTTTAAATGAATCTTTTGAACATAATATTCAAATTCAACCCTTTTTTTTTGGGGGGGGGGGGATTATTTGATTTGGTTCATGATCTTTCCTTTGTAGGTTGCAGAAGATGCCGGATCAGAGCTTATCAAAAGGCGTTATCATAAACTTGGTAGGCTTTTTTAATCAATGCCAGAAATTGAAATTTTTGGATATGTTTTATAACTGATATATATCCGTCATTGTGTTGTTGAAAAAGGGTTGTTTTTGTTTTCTGGTTTTTGTACTTTGCAGCTTTGCAACTTCATCCTGACAAGAATAAGCATCCAAAAGCTGATGTTGCCTTCAAGCTTGTCTCAGAGGTTAGATTACACTTTCATTGCCTTCTTTTTTCTTTTTTTATTTCTTTTGGTGGGGTTGCATATTGTTGAAGAAAAATAGAAAGTATTGAAATTGCTAACCTTTCTGATTGCATTGTGGGTCGTGTTTATCGTAATTATAGATTTAACGAATATTATCACAATCAATTATAATAATGAGTTAATTTTGGATTCGAATTATTTCGAGTCTAAGCAGGTCAAATTTTTGGCTTGGGGCTTTAATTTTTAGGGTGACATTTTTTAAAGCTAAAATGTAATTTTATTACTATTTTTATATGGATTAAATCATAATTATAACATTCTTGAAGGGCTAAAATGCAATTTCACCATATTTAAAACTTGTAATTTATAAATTTTCCCATTTTAGGGGAGAGCAAGGCACCCTTTCCACCGCCCCTGTTCATGGGAATAATGAAAAACAGTGTTTTGTTGCAGGCATATTCATGTCTTTCGGACAATGTAAAGAGAAGAGCATTCAACTCAGAGAGGTGGAAACACATCTGCACTGAATGCAGCAACAACAACCCACATCCCAACCCCAATCCATTGATTAATAACACACAAAACCTATCTAAACCTAAGTCTCAACAACACCCAATAAACAGTTCAAAACCTGGGAAATCACTGCAAATCTTGACAGATATAAGGAACAGATTGAAAGAGGAAATAAGGGTAATAGAACACTGCTTGAAAGTTAATTCCAGGAAGGAATCCCCAGTGTTCAATCCATCAAACAATCATCATTGTCATAATGGGATTAAGCATAGGATTCAAAGAGAGACCCCTATTTTTGAACCTTCAGAGTATGCATTTCATGGCTACCCACACCTGAGGAGTGAGGTTTATAGGGAAAGTGATAGGTTTAGGCACCTGAAAAGAGGGAGTTTGAAGGGAAAGAGAGGGAGTTATGGCTCCCCAATCTTTGAACCAGTGAAAGGGAGATTTGGGGATGTTTTTAAGACCCAAATTTGTTAGGGTTTCATTTATGGATCTTTCATTCTTTTAGCATTAAAATTTAGATTGCTTTTTTGGGTTTTAAAAGGAATTTTGGTTTTTGAGGCATTTGTGAAAAATCTTCATTTTCTTGCTCTGATTTCTTTGGTAGCTTTGAATCTGAATTTGATTTTAAGGTTTAATTTGGTGTTTGAGGTTTTTTCTTTTTAATTTGGTACTTAAATAAAATGATATTATATTGCTCAATGAATATTTCGCACGTGCTCTTTAATAAAATAAATATAAGTATTTAATTGGGATAAGAAAAAAAAACTCACTCAGATACAAAATTGAAACCTTAAAGCCGAACTCAAATATCGAATTAGACTGAAAAAATCTGAAGTATCTTGAAAAAAATTTAACAACCAAAGTGAACCTTAAAACTAAACTTAAATACCAAATTAAAATAAAAAAACTCAAATTTTAAATTAAATATTAAAATAAAAATTAAGTATCAAATAATATATTAACCGAAAAATATATATTTCTAAACGCATCAAATTTTTTTATTGAAATTTGTATGTATTTTATAAATTTATTACTGAATATTGTTTTAAAATTATAAGTATTTTTAAATTATAAGTAATATATAAAAATATATTTATAAATAAATTGAATCAATTATATAAAATATTTATTTTTATTAAAAATATAAAATACTCATGAATAAAATTTTATTACTTAATAAATTTTAAATAAGCAAGAAAAAAATATATCATATATGTAATTTTTCATTTTTTTATAAAAAAATTAAAGGTTTGTTTGGACATCACAAAGTAATTGAATGAAAATGTAATTATCGCTTTCTTGTAATTACAAAGAATTGTAATTTTCTAGGCGTGTTTGGTGACGGAATGTAATTATATTATAATTCATTATATCATGTTTGGTAGTACATATTGTAATTACTCAGTTATATAATTTATAATTTTAAAAATATTAATTACTATAAAAATTATTTGTATGATAAAATAATTTCTAAACAAATAACAAAAATTAGAATCAAGTCATCATATGTGTTATATTAGTCTAAAAAATAATTAATAATATGATTCTTGATAAAATAGAAAGAAAAATAATTATTATATGTAATTTTTATCTAATTGTTTTAGTGCATATTTGTTAGATTATTCTCTCTTTAATATTTAACATGTGCTCCTTATCATCTATTGTTGATCTTTGACCGAATTTATCATAATCTAAATTTGAATTTGCGTAATTAATATTATCAAGATTTTCTTCTTTCATGTGCTTTTCTCGAAATATAGATCATCTCAATTCTACCTTGACCCAATTTAAAATTTTACTAATAATAACAATTTTAAATTTTATAAATATAATTTAAAAATTATTACATGTATCATTTATCTTATTTTTATTTAAAAAACTAATTAAAGGCACATCATGATTTTTAAATCCATTTGTATAATTTAAAATTTACACTATCAAATTATAATTTTCAAATAAAAAATTAACAAGGAAAGAATTAAAAATATTTTTGAAATAAATAAAAAGTAGGCATATTAATGTTTTTTCTTTTTGTTTCTCTTGGTATGGTTGATGGGACCCGGTTGGGTCCCATGGCACATCACATTATACTACTTGCCTCTCTGCTGACGTGGAAACCTATAAAGTGGTGCTGTGGGTCCCATCCTCACCTTAAAGGTGGGTGCCCCTAACTCTTGTATCAGTTTTTGTTGTAATGCTTTACCATTCCAATATCGTTATGCGTTAATAAAAATTTTGATATTAATTGAGTTAAAATTTAATTGTTTATTTTTATATATAAATTTTATTAAATTTAATTTTTATAAATTATTAATATAGTTATTTATATTGTATTATTTTATATTTATCTATTACATACATAGATAATTATATTTATTTAATATAACAAATAATATATTTATTTAATTGTTTATGATTAAATAAAATTAAAATTATATATATATTTGAACTACAATCAAAATTTCATGCGTATAATTGCATTAAATTAAAGTTTATATATTAAATTGCGTATGAATCAAAATTTATGTATAGTTTTGAGATTTATCTCTATTTTTTCAATGAAGTTTTAGGTCTATATCATCTAAAAACATAGAAAAAACCCTAATATTTTGGAACTTGATTGGTGGTCGAACCGATCAAATCACTAATTCTTGATCTAACCGGTCCATTCAATTTAAATTAAATAAATTATTAAAATTCATAAAATTATAAAATCTAATTCAACTAATATTTAATTTGATTCAATTGAAATGTATTGATTCACAAATCAACCGATTTTTTTAACTTATTTATAATAAGTGTACCAATTAATCTCTAGCTCAGCCAATCTGATCTGATTCTAAACTCATCAAACAAAATTCATTACACCATTAGTTATGGAGTAAGATAATATTTTGGATGTTTTAGAGTTGCTTAAAACATGCCATAAATCTCGATACTTTTTAAAATTTGAAAGTTAGTTTATATATTTTTATTTTTAAGAATTTAATTTATTTATTTTTAGATTTCAAAATTTAGGCTCAATTGATAATACTGTTAATTTTAAAAGTGTTAACAATCACACCTAAACTTTAACATTTAGAAAGTAGGACTAAATTTGGAAAAATAAAATATAGAGACTAAATTTAAAATTTTTAAAATTACAGGGGCTTATGGCATACTTTAACCTTCGGGGTTTGTTATTATACTTTATATATGTGAGCTGGATCCACACTTCTAGGACTGACCCACATTTGAACAAAAAATTATTTAAATAAATTAAAAATGATAAAAATAATTAAAAAAAAAAAGCTTCAATGAACTTCAACTTGAATGAATCTCCATAATAAAAAGAAAAAAAATACTATTTCCCTTCGATTTTTACCTTATCTTAACTTCGGTTTCTTTGAATTTTCAACTCTGGGTATCAAGTATCAATCTCTTTTTTATGCTTAGTGAGTCCAGTTCAACTTTAAACATGTGAAACCCAGAATCTTTAGTGCAAAATTTCTCGTTTTTCTGGATTTTGGATCGGGGTTTTTTCTTTTTCAAGTGATGAAAAATTCAATTGGTGGAAAAGGATCCATGTCGACTGCTAGTTCAATTACTACGTGGAAAGCAGGAGATGTAGTTTCAGTTCCAGATCAGTTCCCTGCTGGTTTGCGTGTGCTTGTTGTTGATGATGATCCAACATGTCTCATAATCTTGGAAAAAATGCTAAGAAATTGTTCATATGATGGTACAATCACAATTTTCTTCCTTGGGTTTTCTTTAATTCTTCATTTTGATCACTAATTTCAGTGTTTAAGATAGTAATTTTGTTGTTTCTGTTTTAGGTTTTCAATAATTTTTTTTTTTGGCTTGTATCGGTTTTGTTTGTGGGTACATATAGTGGGGCGAAAAGGAATTGACTTTGTTTCTTGGATTTTGGGAAATTATGAAACTTTATAATGCTTTCTGCAGATTTGCTTGAAGTGTTTCATATGCTTTAAAGGCCTGTTTTGCTTTGATTTGTGCATATATATATGTAAAACATAGGGAGTTCCTTTGGAGCTAAGAGGTTGATATTCTAGTAATTTGATGGATGATTGGTTGATTTGTGATTGTTTCATTTTCCAGTTACCAAATGCAATCGAGCCGAGACCGCATTGTTGAAGCTACGCGAGAACAGAAATGGGTTCGATATCGTTATCAGCGATGTCCATATGCCAGACATGGATGGATTCAAACTTCTCGAGCATATTGGTTTGGAGATGGATCTCCCTGTCATCAGTAAGCACTCTTTATCGTAAATGTTTGTCATGGATTTACTCGCCATGAATTAACGATTTACTCGGGTTTGGCTTTCGTTATGGCCTCACGTTCGACTTGTATTTTCTGCAGTGATGTCGGCGGATGATGGAAAAGATGTTGTCATGAAAGGTGTTACACATGGTGCTTGCGATTACCTAATCAAACCAGTTCGAATTGAGGCACTGAAGAACATATGGCAACATGTGGTTCGGAAGAGGAAGAATGAGTGGAAAGACTTGGAGCAGTCGGGAAGTGTAGAAGAAGGAGATCGGCAGCCAAAACAATCTGAAGACACAGATTACTCATCCTCGGTTAATGAAGGAAATTGGAAAAGCTCGAAAAAGAGGAAGGATGATGAAGATGAAACTGACGATAGAGATGATACATCCACGCTAAAGAAGCCGAGGGTTGTTTGGTCCGTTGAGCTCCATCAACAGTTCGTTGCAGCTGTTAATCAACTAGGCATTGACAGTATGAGCCTTTTACCCATTTCTTTGATGAAATTACTATATATGTTAAAACCTTATAGTCATAGTGTTTATTTTCCAAAAACCGGTGAAACTCCCTTGTGCTTTTACACTATGTTATTGAGTCTCGGGTCTGAGTGTTGGATTCAGTTATGCTCAGTTTTGACAAATAACTTGAGTATTTGAGTTGAAGCGTGTTTCCTTGGTTAGGGATTTTTTCAATATCGATGTTGTATTACATTGTTGTTTATATAAGCTCACGATTTCGGATAAAATTATGTTACTTTTGCCAAAAGAATCGAGTATTAAGTCCTTTTTGTTTACGGTTGAAATATGTTTTAAATCGACTTCGACCACAACTATTTGCCTGTTGATTTTTCTTGTTTCTCTTTGTTGACATTTGCTGACGTTTTATCTTTTACTTCAGAGGCTGTCCCGAAGAAAATTTTGGAGTTGATGAACGTACCTGGCCTTACCCGAGAAAATGTTGCTAGCCACCTTCAGGTACAGTTCATGTTCACTAAATATACAAACTTCTTACTTGCCTAGATTTGCGTCTAATAAATAGTTCTCGGAAATCAAAATTATGTTTTATTCATTGATGATAATCGTTTCGTTGTCATGTGATCAGAAATATCGGTTGTATCTTAGAAGGCTGAGTGGGGTATCACCGCATTCATGTAATCTGAATAATTCTTTTATGAACCCCCAAGATGAAACTTTCGGTCCGCTGTCTTCAGTCCATGGGTTCGATCTGCAAACGCTTACTGCCACTGGTCAACTTCCTGCACAATGTCTTGCCACACTCCAAGCAGCTGTGCTCGGTCGGTCAACTGCTAAATCGAGCATACCTATGCCCCTTGTTAATCAAAGAAACATTTTTAGTTTTGAAAATCCAAAGTTGAGATTTGGAGAAGGGCAGCAACAACATGTGAACAATAATAATAAGCAAGTAAATTTACTTCATGGAATTCCGACAGCAATGGAGTCAAAGCAGCTTACCAGCTTGCGCCACACCTCACAATCGATAGGAAACTTAAATATGCAAGTTGCTCCCCACGGTGCACAAAGCAGTCAAAACAACTCATCATTGATCGAGATGGGTCAGCCACTGTCGAGAGTGCAGATACTGAACGATTCAACTGTTCCATTATCTGTGGGGCAGCCTATAGTACCAAATGGAATTGCTGCAAATGTCTCTACACGAAATGGGATTCCAGAAAATATCCGAGCCCCTGGTTATAATCTGGTTTCACAGACCTCTTCGATATTGAATTTCCCAATGAATCATGCTTCCGAACTACCTGTTGATACTTTCTCCCTCAGAAGTACACCGGGAATGTCTGATCACACATCGAAAGGTGCTTTTCACGAAGATTTTAACTCAGAAATTAAAGGATCAGGGGGATTCTTGCCTAGTTACGATGTATTTAATGACTATCAATATAAATCCCAAAATTGGGAGCTACAGAATGCGGGCATGATATTAGATGACTCTCAGCATTCAAACTCTCTTCAAGGCAACCTTGATCTCACGCAATCTGTTTTAGTTCAACAAGGATTTCCTTCGGGCCAAATAAATGGACAAAACAGGAGTGTACCCATTGTAAGCAAGGCGATGTTCTCAGCCGGAGATAGTACAGAACCTGGGAATCTGCTAAATGTCAATCATCATCTCAACACAATTCGTGCTGACAATACGGTTCGGGTCAAGTCCGAGAGTGTTGCAGATGGGAATCCTTCCAATCTATTCACCGATCACTTCGGACAAGAGGATCTCATGATTGCTCTTCTGAAACAGGTTGGTTCTTTTTATTCTCTTTTATTCACTTATCAATGGGAATATTCATTTATACATACAATTCGATTTCCCTGACAGCAACAAGGCATCGCACCAGTCGAAAATGAGTTCGATTTCGATGGGTATTCCTTGGATAATATTCCAGTGTAGGTGATCTCCTATCGCACTACACCATTATATGATGTACATAATATCTCTTCTGAAATCAATGATTGGGACCTCAAGTTCATGTTTCTTCAAGAAACTGGATTTGCTTTGCTCCAAGAACTGCATCATCGTTTACGAATGTCATGTTCTGCCAGTTTCTTTTGAACATAACAGGATCCGATGAATGATAATCAAGACGGATGAGTAACCTCAGGAAGATCATGCTGGTGCATGATATGCAAAGGCATTTCGGTCGAAAATTTTTATCGTTTTCGGTAACCAAATCTGGCTTGACTGACTAACTTTTAGGGTGATTTTTGATGTTGTCCAGCAGCATTCCAAGTTATGGAGGACCATTTTTAAACAGGGCCAATTGTAGGCTTTCTACATGAAATTTGCTGCCTTTTTCTTCTTGAATTGATTTGTGATGTACATATATATTTACTCTAGACATAAGTCTGGGCATTGAATTCTGGTAAATTTTCATTGTATCTGAATTTATTATTTGATTTTTATATAAAACTGGTTATTTTACCCGTTATGTGAGGTTGAAATTTTCTTTTTTGGCATAATTATTTATTTTGCCCTTCAACTTTACAAAAAAAGTTATTTTAATCTCTCATTTAATTTTTCGACTCTTTTAGTTCTTAAACCTTTGTTAACTTTGTTAACGTGGCATCTATATGGTAGCCCATGCATGTGGCGTATCAAATAGTTAATTTTTTAAAAATAAAAAAAAAAGCATTTTTATATAAGTTTTATACTTTTTTAATGATTTTTATAATTTTTTGAATTTTAAAATTAATTAATTGCGGATATAATATTCATGTGTATGTCATGTTAGCAAAGTTAACAGATGTTAATATTTTCATTCATTTTGAAGTGATTTGATAAACAACACAAGTTTAAGGGTTAAAAGAGGTAAAAAATTAAATGGAGGGTTAAAATAATTTTTTATAAAGTTAGAGGGTCAAATAAGATATTATGCCATTTTTTTGTATGGATAGAAAAGTCTTGGTAAAAATCTTCTTTGTCCCTCTTAATTTTGACATTGAACAAATTGTTCTAAAAAATAAGAGCAATTTAATCTCTGTTAATTTTAATAGTGAATAATTAAATACAATTAATTTAGTCTTGATTTATCAAATTTAACTTGTAATATTTATAAATTTTACCAATATTTACACAAAATATGTAAAAATTGAGGACTAAATTTAGTATTATACTAATCAAAATTATATACAACTTATAACATTCACTTTTTGATTGGTTGTCTTGAGTTGCTAAATTTTAAAATTTATAGGGATTAAATTGCTCCGATTTTAAGAGGGATAAATTTATTTAATATCGAAATGGAAAGAGAATAAAATGTGTTTTTACCAAAAGTTCTTTTAGACAATAAAATTATATAGGAAGTTATTTATATATTTTTTATTAGAGGTTGTTTATATCTAAATAATGCAGTATTAAAATAAAAAGGATTAATTATAAAAATAGTCATTAAATTATGCTTTTGGTTCTATTTTAGTCATGTTTTTCTTTTTTATTTAGTCACTTGACTTTTCAAAATTAATTATTTTCGTTACTCTCTCATTCGTTGCCACTAAATGAGTGATTAAAGTTGACGTGAACTTTTTTTGGATTAATAACTAATTTTAATACTTTAACGTTTACATATTCTATTAATTTGATTCATATCTTTAAAAAAACAAATTTAGCCCTCAATGTTATAAAATTTGTCATTTTAATTTAAATTCTAAAAATCAATAAATTTAACCTTTAACATTTACAAAATCTATCAATTTAGTTTTAATTTTAAAATTAAAAAAAAAGAATAATTTAAAATATTTTTTTTAACTTTAACAATGACATGTTGGGATAATAATGCACATTTTATCTTTTTCTATCTTGAAGGAATCTTATTTTTAGAATAATAAACCCTTTGAATCAGTAGCGATTCAGATGTTTTGATTAACTCAAGTACATAATGACACGTTTTTGTTTTTGATTGTTAAAATAAACAAATCTTTAAGACACTTTTTGTATTACTTTAACGCTTTCTATCCTAATAATTCAAACAAAATTTCTCTTCCTTCAACTTTTTTCACATGTGGGTTTTTTTATTATCTTAATAATAAATTTAATTTTTAATATTTAAGCATTTTATTAATTTAATTTTAAATATTAAAAAATTAATAAATTTAATTTATAATATTTACAAAATTTATTTATTTAATTTAAATTCTAAAAATTTAAAAAATATTATTTTAAAATAATTTTTTACTTTAACAATGACATGTTAGGATAATAATACACATTTTGTCTTTTTCCATCTTGAATGAATCTTTTTCAAAATAATAAAATTCGTCGAATTAGTAGTGATTCAGACTTTTTTAAAAGTGACTCATTTTGTCAAAATCAACAGTACTTGATTAACTCGAGTATATAGTGACACGTTTTTATTATTTAATTATTAAAAAAAACAAATCTTTTAAGACACTTTTTTGTATTATTTTAACGCTTTCTATGCTAATAATTCAAACAAAATCTCTCTGCCTTTTTCAACTTTATATCTCTCAACTCTGGCTTCGTTTTTCAACACGGTATCAATAAAAAATCTTTCTTTCATAATTTATTCTCTCTTTTCTCTTCTTTTTTTCTGTTCATAAATTATTATTGTAATTGCTTAGTGAGTTCAAATTTAAGCATGTGAAAAAGGCAGTAGCATCTTCATGTCAAATTTTCTATAGTATTTTCCCCCCCTTTTTTAAACAGATGAATTCAAGTAATGGAAATGGATCCATGTCGACTGCTAGCTCAAGCGGTGCTTGGAACGGTAGAGATCAATTCCCTGCTGGTTTGCGTGTTCTCGTTGTTGACGATGATCAAACATGTCTTATGGTCTTTGAAAAAATGCTAAAAACCTGCTTATATCAAGGTACTAGTCAACAATTTCTTTAAATTTTCATTTTGAATACTAACTTCAAGTTGAAGTTTTTTTGGTTCGGGTTTATGGGTTTGTATTATTTCTTCTATAGTTTGAACCATTTTTAGATTTAGGTTTTTCAAATTCCATGGTTGAATTGTGTTTGAATTCATATTAATTGAGTTGGATTTTCAGATTTAAATGAGAATTAAGTATATTCCAAATGTGTAAACCTGTCCAAAGGGTAGGTAGACCACTCGACCGAACTTGAGCTAGGGTTAAATAAATATTTTTTGCCAATTTTTAAAATATTTCTATTTTTATTTTAAATTTAATTTAATTATAGTATATAAATATTAATATAAAATTAATATATTTTTAATATTTGGGTAAACTATCAAAATAGTCATTTTTGTTTTCCTTAGCTTACATTTTAGTCACTTATGTTTGAAATGTTACGTTTTAATCGCTTATATTAACATGTTGTAACATTTTAATCACTAAACCGTTAATGGTGTAACGGTAAGCTGACGTGACACGTAAACTATCATTTTAAACAAAATTTTTAGGTTAAATTATACAATTGATCTTCATATTTTTTCGTTTTGAACAATTTAATTTTTCTATTTTATGTTAACTTTCCTTTTTTTTCATTCCCTTCTGTTTTTCCCTCTATTTTTCTCCCTTCTCCATCTCTTTTAATGTAAAAGAAAAAAATCACATTGCTCAAAACGAAAAATATATAGGGACTAATGATATAATTTAACCTAAAATTTTCATTTGAAATGATGATTTAACATGCCACATCAGCTTACCGTTACACTGTTAATGATAATTAATGCTCAATGACTAAAATGTTACAACATGATAACGTAAGTGACTAAAATGTAACTTGAGACAAATATAAGTAACTATTTTAATAGTTTACTCTTAATATTTTTATTACTTTTTAATAGTGATGGTTTTTTTCGAAGGAAAGATTGAGACAAGATCAGATTTTTTTTAAATTTAAGTCCGACTCATGAATAGGTCTACCCATATGATTGAAAATTTACAATAAAAAATTTTTGTTTCGAGCATAGCTGAAAACTGGAATATATTTAAAGTAAAAATAAATTTGAACTGATTGAATCAATGCCTATTGATAGTATGCCACTTTATAATGCTTTGCTTTTTTTGAGATTACCTATTTTCATAAATTTGATGTGTGAATGTTTACAGTTACGAAATGCAACAAAGCTGAGACTGCATTGTCGGTGCTACGTGAGCACAAAAACGAGTTTGATATCGTTATCAGTGATGTCCATATGCCAGACATGGACGGATTCGAACTTCTCAAGCATATTAATTCGGAGATGGATCTCCCTGTTATCCGTAATAACCTATTATTTATCATTTTATTTTGGATTCATCGAGTTTGGATTAAACTTCTTAATTTTGATCCGAATTCGAAAAATTAATTCAATCAACCTAAACCAAACTCGATTCAGTTCGACTTGATAATAGAAAGTCAATAATTCAAATCCATTTAGCTCGAATCCAAAATAAAATTAAGCTTGAAACAAACTTGAATTGAAAATGATTTGATAAGTACCAAAAAATGATCCGAACTTAGAAGGATTAGATTTTATAATGATCCAAACCTAATTAAGCCTCAACCCCAAATTACACAAACTCAAAATTAAGTTTTAACCTGAAATGACTCAAACTTGTATTTTATGCAGTGATATCGGCAGATGCTAGAAAACAAGTTGTTATGAAGGGTGTTACATATGGTGCTTGTGATTACTTAATCAAACCGGTTCGTATTGAGACGCTCAAGAACATATGGCAGCATGTGGTTCGGAAGAAGGCTCGAAATACGTTCTGATTTCAATTGAGTTTTAATTTTAAAATTGAAGATCGATTTGAGATAAAAATCGAATAATTGAAACTTAATTGAGTAAATTAGTTATTTTTCTAGTAAAAAAAAATCTTCATTTGTATGCTCGGAATTGATTAAGTTTGATTGAGTTTACTTTATCAGCTACTCGAAATCAAATATTAAAGATAATTTAATTCAACTTACTTAATACTGTTTGGCACCCAAGAAAATTCTGGGTTTTCCTTGAAACTTTATTTTCTCTCTTTCCATCCTTATTCTAACTCAATAGGCCCTGTCTTTTCCCTTCCTTTTCCTGGGAATTAAATGTGAATTTTTACCTTTTTATTTTAGCCCAGGTTTATTTAAACCATCGCGTAATAAAACAAAATAGTGACAAATACCTATCTGGTCCCTTGAAATTTTGATATTAAGCAATTTAATATCTCTTAAAAAAATAGAATAATTTAATCTCTACCAATTTTGAAAAAGAGTAACTAAGAACAATCAATAAAAAGTTAATATTTTTCTTCAATTTTACATATTTTTATAAATAAAATAATAAATTTAACCCTCAAAATTTATTAACTCAATTAATTTAATCTTGATTTAATAATTTTAACTCACAATATTTACTAATTTTTTCAACTTTTACAAAAAAATATAAATATGAAAACTAAATTTATTATAATACCAATCAAAATTAAAAACAATTAACAATAAACATCTACTGCAAGATTAATTTTCCTTAATTGTTTAATTTTAAAATTTATAAAAATTAAATAGTCAATTTTTTTAAGAGTAATCAATTTACTTAATATTAAATTAAAAAACCAAAGAAATGTTTTTACCAAACAAAATAAATTTAATCTCAAAAAGAAGAAAATATAATCCCAAAAATATAAACTACTGCTAAAATTAAATTAGGAAAAATAGAATGAAATTTCTGAATTTTCTTACACTTGCCCTTAAATTCTTCCAACAACACAATTAGTTAAAAATACTTTTCCATTAAAAGAATTAAGGAAATATAACCAAAAATTACACTTAATAATGGTTAAATACCCTTTAAATATCCTATTATTTTAGCTAAAAAAAACCCTAAGCATAAACAGAACCATAAGAAAGAGCCATTAATAGAAGAGCAGCTTGTTCTTCTTCTCCTAATTTTCTCATTTGACTCTCAACTGTTGATTTTTGCATCAAAACTTTTCTTCCCAAAGATATCAATCTTTGCTTTAAATTATCCCCTAAATTTTTAGGGTTCTTTGATTTCTTGTCTAAAACTGCCCTTCTTTTTTTCCTGCTTTTGATCCCACAAGCATTGCACAAAGACTGCAAAAAAAGGAAAAAAAAAACCCAAATCGCATAAAAACCCAGACAGGAATTAAAGATTAAAGATAAAAAAAACTTGTTGAAATTGAAAAAAAAATAGAAATACCTTGGGACCAGCCGGTCCACCTCTCCAAAGGGGGGTTTTAGAAGTACCACAATTAGCACAAGTTTTCTTGATTTGTTCATTGCAAATGATTTGATTTTGAGTTATTTTTGGTGAAATGGTTTCTGGGGATTTCCTGTTTGGAGCTTTAGAATTTGATCCCTGCAAGAAAATATGATAAAACAATAAAGAAAATCAGCTGAGAAAAAAATGGGAAAGTTAAAGCTCATATGAACAAATGAAGAACATTTTTAAGAGATAATGATGGCTTACTTTTTCACTAGGATCCAACATTTTTACTTGGAGTTTCGAAGATCTGAAACCAACCCAATGTATGCAATCGAAAACACAGATGGAAAATGATTACAAGAAAAAAAAAAACAAATCAGTAGAAAAAGGAATGAAGATCGAAGCAATGGAGCTGAAGAAGAAATGAAAGTAAAAATTTTCTATGGAAAGAAATGAAGGAAAGAGGGCTGATCTAGAAATTTTGATGGGTACGGTTTTTATCCCAAGTTGTCACCCGCCAAAATCCCTAAAAATGAACTGGAAAAAGGGCGCCATTGAATTGGGGTTTTTTTTCCTGTTTGGTTTTTGCCTCCAAAATTTAAATTTTGTCTGCCATTTATTTTCCCGGAAATTCTTTGGATTTGCTTTCATGTTTGGACCTAATTTTTTTTATTTGCTATGATTTATTACATTGCCTCAAATATATTTATCATTGAATAATAAAAAACATTGAACCAATTACATCATTGATTCATTTTTATTTGATGGAATTCACAATAAATTTAATTTTTCTTAAAAATTGTGAAACTCTAATTAAATTTTAACTTTGATACGTGATTTTAAAGATTTTGATTTGACATAATTATATAAACAAAATTTCAACTTAATTTAAATTTTCACATATCTCTAATTAGATTTGTTCATGGGTCAGGCCACCCAGTCCGGCTTGAAAGCTCGCTCAAAAGTGAAAGGATTTTGACAAAAATATAAGCTCAAAAAATAGACTTGGACAAAAAATAAAACTCGTTTTCTAAATGGATTGAGCCTCAGTAAACTTTTTTGAGCCCAAATTTGTAAATAAATAAAAAACTAATGCTTTTTTTATTGTTTTGTCACTTTTTTTACTGTTTTGTTATCATTTCGCTATTATATTATTACTAGAGCTGATCATGGGTTTGGTATTGACCTTTCACCAAGGCCCGTCTGAAAAATAGGAGGGTTTGGGTAAAAATATAGGCCCGAAAAATGGGCTTGGGCAAAAAAACGAGGCCCGTTTAAAAAACGGGTCGGACCTCGAGTAAGAGTTTTTGGCCGGGCCCGCCCAATTATATATTAATATATTTTTTATTTTATTTTTAATTATTTTAAATTTTTAATATAACTATTTTTATTATATTGTTAATTTGTGTATTGTTTTAAGAATTGTTTTGGTATTATTTTTATTTGTTTTAATATTTATTTTATGTTTTTAAATATATTTAATTTATTATATTTTTAAATTTTTTATTTAATGAAATAAGAAAAAAATTAATATGGGTCGGGCCGGGTCGGGCTCGGGCTTAGTGATTTTATTTCGGGCCGGGCTTGGGCAAAATTTTAGGCCCATGTTTTGGGCCAGGCCGAGCCCAGGCCTAGTAGACGGGCCTAAAATTTTATTTGGGCCCGGCCCGGCCCATGATCACCTCTAATTATTACTATTTGTTATTATTTTTGGATATTGTATAACTCTTGTTTTATTATTAATTTTGCTACTATTTTAGAAATATTTGCTTGTTAAGTTGCACTTATCTTAATATTATTTAAGCATATTTTTAAATTTTGTTCAATTTATTGAAAAACATATATTTTAATGTTTGAAGTGTATTTAATATATTATATTTTTAAATTTTTTATATAAAAATTTTTAATACAGTGGGATCGAGCTCAACCAAGTTTGAATTTTGACATATTTATCCGAATTAGACTTGACAAAAATTTAAGTCAATTTTTTAAGCCGACTTTAACTTAAAAATTCAGCCTAAAACTTTTACTTGGGGGTTCCATGTACAACTCCATCTCTAACACCATCGTTGACTTGTTATCATTTTAGCACTATAATCCTAGTAAGTACGGTGGTGCCATATTGCTCCTCCGGATGGAAGAAAAAGTGCACCCTTTTGTAGCCACAAATAAACTATTATTTGGATAATATCTTGCTTCGCATACTATTTCCAAAAGCGAATTGGGATTGAAAATAAGCCTCCAAAACTATTTTCCAAGCATAGCAATATTGAAACTATTAAGGTTTTGGAACCCCAAGCCTCCAAATTTTTTCGATAAACAAATCACATCTCATATTGTTTGATTGATCGAATAACATCCCCACTAATATTTTAAATTCTATTAAATTGTGCCTCTCAGCCCTTATTTCTACCAGCCATTCTCGGACCACCTCATTTTCGACATCTCTAATAATATTTTGACAATTTAATTCACTATGTCCAATAATACCACATTGATAATATATCATTGGCACCAATTCATAATTAAAGGAAACCTCAAAAGATTTATCCCTTAACATTTAATTCTCTTATTTCACATAAACGATTGTCATTTATTTAATATAATTATTCATGAAATTTCTCGAAAAATTATTATCCAAAAAGAATCTCGTCACATTATAAAAATTCCTCATTAAAGCCTCGGATTCAATGTCTTACAATTCTTCCATTTGGTCAACTAATGAACCAACAAGTGATAGTTATTAAAAGACCATGGACCTCCCGATAGCATCTTCTTCACATCAACATGGTAAAAAAATTGAATAACATAGAGCCCACTATTACTAATGCTCAATGGGTTTGTTGCACGCTCCTTAAATCGGTCTTCAAAGAGATAGAAGAGTACGCCCCATGACCGCAAAATTAACGACCCTCTCACTCATGAACTTTCCAACCAGATTATATTTTTTTTAAAACAAAAACATAGATCATATAGTTGATTTCCTTTATCAAAAGCCTCATTTGGATTTAGAATTGTAACAGCCTAATTTTCAGTGGTATCGAGAATAGAGATTTGAGATCATCAAATCCGACGGGTGAGTTAAAAATTTAATAAATTAATTCCTATGAGTCAAATGCGAATATAAAAGTATTTTTGAATTAGTGAATTTGGCAATTTAAAAGAATTAATTAGGTAAATTGGGTTGAGAATGAGGTATCGAGACCTCGACTTCATAAATCGAGCCATAAATATTTTTAGAAATATTTATGGAGTGTTGGTGAGGTAGTATTAAAATTTAGTCAGAAAATTTTGACGTTTAGGTGGTTAATTAAATAAAAAGGACTAAATTGAAAAGGGTGTAAAAGTTGCTAGAAGGATTAAATAGCTCAATTGTCAAATGAGGAATGACCTAAAGTGAAAATAGTCCTAAAGGAGATATTTTGGGCGGCAATAGCTGAGAAAAATCAGGAAATGGATGAAATAATGGCAAAATTGGAAAATTGCCAAAATTGGCTAAATAAAAATGGGACTAAATTGAAATATCTAGAATTCTCTTCATTTCTCTTCATATTTATCAGCTGAAAAACAGCCATGGAGGAGGGTTCAAGCTGGTTTTCATACTATAGCTTCATGTAAGTTTAATTCTTGCTTTCTCCTTGAAATTTTTATGTTTTTGTGACTTTTACAACTAGGTCCACTTGTTGAATTCATTAGTTTTTGATTCTATGAAAGAAATTGAAAGCTGCTATAAATATGTGCTGGAAGTATATGATGATTTGGCATGGAATTAGAGCTTTAAATTATTTATATGCTGATTTTATTGAAAGAATTGAATAGAAAGTGAATGTTTGGGACCTAATTGTAAAAGAGTTTGAAGTTAGAGTTTCATATGGAAATTATGAATTTCAATAGTTATGAAATAACTTATAATGTCTAGAAAAATTATTAATTGAGAAAATTATCTTAATTGAGGGGTTAATTGAGCAAGGACTGAATTGTATGAATTGTGAAATTTGGGGCAAAATGGAAATCAACATTTTGCACTAAAACTGTTTTAGACAGCAGCAGTAGTCAAACTTTGAAAAATCACCAAAATTTATAGAAATTGAATTAGAGGATAAATAAAATATGAAATTAAAGCTTATTGAGTCTAGTTTCTTATAAAAGAAATTATGTAAGCAATAAAATTGTAAATCATGAGATACAATAACTTTTGCGAGACAAGGTCATAATGATTTCGAGTTCCCCTGTTCTGACTTTGGAAAATAATAAAAAATTGGATAAAAATAATTAGGGGCTTAAATTTATATGTTTAGAATCCTGAATGAGTCTATTTTCAAGAGAAATAAATGAGGACATCATTCGAATCCTGTACAAGAATATAATTAATTTTTAGTGAAGAAAGGTCGGAACTGTCAGATAGCAGAACAGGGGAGAATTTAATGAATAAACTGTATTAATTGGCCCAACTAAAAATTATGAAATTTTTATGGTAAGAAGGTATATGAGTCTAGTTTCAGGGAAAATTATAGTATCTTAATTTGGAGTTCTGTAGCTCAAGATAAAAATAATTTAGTGACTATGACATAGATGGATAGCTTGAATATTCACATAAGTAGATAGTGAAAATTATGGATAATGTTACCTACAAGTGTGTTGTTTATACTAAGGATGTGGAATGGAGAGGAGGAGGAGGAAAAATATGTATGAATATTCAGCTAGCATGGCTAATTTGTATGTTTTTGTCTCAAGGACTAAATTGAATAAAAGTAAAACTTTATGGGTAATTTTATAAAAATGTCAAAAATGACTAAATTGAAAGGAATGAATTGTTTTATTATCTAAATTAATAAATTGAGTGAAATTATCAATTTAAGATTGGGTGAAATTTGGGAATATGGTAAATCACCAATATGCCCCTAAATATTGGTATTTCTGCAATTTAGTCAGGTAGGTTCGTATATCCTGCATGAGCATGTAAATATGAAAATTTAAGTATTGTATCGTATTTTATATGATATTTTGAATTGAATTTATGAAAAGAATGTTACATGAAACATGAAAATGAATACTAAATAATATAAATTAATTGAAATTATTCTGAAAATCTTGGTAATGCCTCGTATCCTATCCCGGTCTCAGGTACGGGTATGGGGTATTACAAGAATCAACTCTACTTCTTCCTTATCTTGAATTTAGGGGCAAAGCCAGAACAAATTTTTAGAGACCGAATGAAATTTTAACTTTTTATAGTCTATATCTTTATAATTTTAAAACGATTAAATTGAATTTTTATAATTCTAAGGGGGTTAAATTATAATTTTACCTTTATTAATTTAAATTTTTTTAAAAGTTTAAAAGTCTAAATAGTAATTTTATATTTTAGGGGAGGGGTCGGGACCCCTGCCAGCTACCCTAAATCCGCCTCTGCTTGAACTGTTACATCAAAAACTACTATCAAACATGGAAACAATAGAAAAGCAAAACTCTGAAAGAACTTGATAAAACAAATACTAAACATGCAAACAAGGCATGAGAAAACTTGCCCTAAAAATACCTACCTAAAAGCTAGAAGCAAGACCAAAAACCAATACATGACAATTTTTTTTTTTAAAATCTCATTACAAGTCATGATCATATATGTTCTTTTTAACACAATACTTATAAATTATCGATAATTTCTCTCTCAACTCATAAATAAGAAGATAGTATTGATTAATACTATGCATGACAATGTTTCAAATAAAATATATTAACAAAACTATTAAGTTTAACTTAATTTAAACTATAAAATATCCAACTGTTAATTTGGTAATGAACTAATAAAACCTATTAATTTTGTATTCTAAAATAAATATAAAACAAATCAATTTTCTAAGAATTTCAATAAGCGAAAAATTGCCATCATATGTGGGCTACACAGTTATAACGTACATGAATGTGATCTAAAATCACTTGCAAAAACGACAAATGTGGGGTTCATCCTTTTTTTTATCGATAACTTCTGCAATCTCAAATTTATATAAACATCTCTTAGTACTTTGTTTTTATTGTACTAAAAATTCTCTCAATTTCTCTCTCGCTTTCAATCATTCGCTTTGTTATAATATTTAAAATGGAGCGATTTTCTGGTTCAGTTTCAGCTGTGGTCCTTCTTATGTTAGTTCTTTTAGCAACAGGTTTTCTCTTTAATATTATTTTCGATTCCTTTTCATTTAATTTATTATTTGATTCGCTAAAATTTTAAATTTTTATAAAATATTTGTATTTAACATATTCATATGGGCATGAATCTAATAAGCATGTGAAATATATGTATTTACATATTTTGAAAATATATATATATATATATATATTCATATTTCACATTCACCTTAACAGAATGATATTCAGAATAAAGTTAACCCATTAACTCATATTACCATGATGGATGCTTGTTGCCCCATTTCTCTTTCACTAGTTTCGCTATTGATTCTTTATTTAATAAATGTACATATATTAAAGTTAACTGTTCCATTTAGTCATCTCATATGCTTAAATATATATATATATTTTTCATATTTGACATTCATTTTTGTTAAGATAAGTTTTTTAATATAAAATTAATCACCTCATTTCTGTTTTAAAAAGTATGTTATTAATTTTTTATACGTCACACCTATTTATATTATGTGAAATGAAACAGAGATGGGACCTGTGGCAGCGGATGGTGATAAGATATGCGAGTCCCCAAGCAATGCATTCAAGGGGCTATGCTTACGTGATGACAATTGTGATATTGTTTGCAAGACCGAGGGTTTTCCTAATGGAGATTGCAAAGGTTTCCTTCGCAAATGCGTCTGTACTAAGCCTTGTTAGATGAGCAATTTCATTATACTTTACCCCCTTTCCTCTTATTTTGCATGTGCGTGAGAATTGAGAGAATAAAATTTTAACAACATATTTATGTACAAGGAAATTTATTATTATTGAATATTAACTTCTAAATTAATTCATAATTTCTGAGTTTCTTCTAGAATTATTTGTCTTATATATATATATTAGGACTCTATGCTTAGGTTTGAGGCTTATTTTTAAACCATGCAAAATTTGATGAAATTTAAATAATAAATTATTTTGTTCAAATAATATCTTTAATGATGAAGCCAAACTCAAAATTGTCTATGGTGGAGTTATTCAAAGCTTTAATAACCCGTGGGCCATCCGACTCCGAAATGAAACCATCCATGCGCATCTCCTTGAGCCAAGACATAGCCTCTCGTACGTGATGCTTCAGCTAAATGACTCTCCAAACAACTTGACCAAAAACACCAGCAACTACGAGTCTACGATTAAACTTACCATTCGTGTCTTGAATCACAGTTGCCCAACTCGTCTTGTTTTCAGCAACAACCACAGCAGTGTCAACATTACATATAATCTTGCCCCTCGACCGTTTTTACCATTTCAATCCTTCTACTTCAATGCAAAAAATCACCTTTAGTCTCGACACTCTTATGCAAAGAATTGAGTCCCTCGATGCAAAGGATGGATAAGGGTCTCCTTGAGGAAGTTCACGACTCGGTACAATTGGACCCAACTCACGCACATCATAACCCAATTCACCCATTTCTCCCCAAAACCCATCTTCAACAGAGTGTACCTCAAAAGGTTCCAGTCAACGCTATCGTAAGCTTTATTGATATCGATCTTTACTGCAATTTCACCTTTTTTAGATCTACTTTGCAGGTGATGGATAATTTCAAACGCAATCATAAATAATACGTGGAAGTATAGTCTTGAGCCTGTTTGCCAAAACTTTAGCCGCAATCTTATACAAAACGTTACAAAGTGCAATAGGCCGGAGCTCAAACATACTATGAGGATGATCTTTCTTAGGAATCAAAACAATGATTGATACACCATCATTGAGCCAAGTGCAGCATTGATTGAACATGTCCTCCCCAATAAAACAACAACAATGCTGGATGAAATCCGGATTCCTACCATCCAGCCCCGACGCCTTCTTCAGATTCATATCAAACACAGCCTATCGAAATTCTTCAGTCTGAAACGGGGCTACAACTTGCTCATTATCAACCTCTGTCACACAAGAAGGCAAATCCGAAAGGAGCTAAAAATTAGACACAAAAAAAAAAAACATGATAGTTTTTTTAAGAACAATATAATTGCTTTCTCCGAAAGCGCGATGTTTGATAGGTGGAAGAATCGGCAGTGATTCAAGGGATTGTGGTGGTCGAAAAACGGAATACACACAAAACCACCTAACTTGTCCGGCTCTGCTAAGAAAGAGTGCTAGAGCAAAGGATTCTAATTAGGGTTTGCTTGGATCGCTTCAAACTAGAGCATTTCATCGAGTTTCTGTTGCGAGTTGAAGCGTTTTTGCCTGGTATGCGAGGGGGGTTGTGAGGGATTTTTGTATAATAATAAAAGCATGTCTGCATTTTATTAAAAAAAACAATAAGAACAATATAATTATCTAAAAAATAGATGACGTAGTCAAGGGTGAAGCCAGAAATTTTTTTTAAGGGGGCCGGATAAAATTTTAATTTTTTATGGTTTATATTTTTATAATTTGTAAAGGATTAAATTAAATTTTTATAATTTTAGGGGGGGCAAAGTGGAATTTTACCTTTACTAATTTAAAATTTTTAAAAAATCTCAAGGGCCTAAAAATAAAAATTTCCATTTTAGGGGGGGCGGGGCCCATGCCAGCCCCCCTGGACGTAGTTTTATACTTTATTTTTGTTTCACTTATATTATTAAATAAATACAAATTATTAAAAATACATGGAAAAGTTTTAAGATATCCTTAAAATACACGTTATTACAAGTATAAATATCATATATTAAATCATTGTTATTAATATTGGCATTGTGCTTAATGCAGGAGGATGTGAGTTTAAGTGCGCTGAAACGTATTATCCTCTTAATTATGAGTTGGAGAAAGTCTATAAATAGTTTTAGACATTGTGTGAAATACTATAATTAAAATTTAGAATAAAATTATTTAAAAAATAGTAATTTAATACATTATTATTTTTTGTAATCCCAAACTTATTAATATTAGAAACCTCAAACTTAATTTCTATTAATGTAATAATTATTGATTGATACTATGCCAACAATGATTCAAAACAAATAAATTGAAATAAGCATATTTATTAAAATTATAAATAGTTATAACGTAAATGAATGTGATCTAAGATCACTTGAGAAAACAACAAATGTGGGGTTATCCTTTTTCTCGATAACTTTTGCAATCTTAAGTTTATATAAAAGACTCTCTTAATATTTGATTTCTATTGTATCAAAAATTTTCAATCTCTCTCTTTCTCTTCCATTTTTATTCGTTCGCTTATCATATTTAAAATGGAACGATTTTCTCGTTCAGTTTCAGCAGTGATCCATCTTATATTGATTCTTCTAGTAACAGGTTTTCTCTTTAATATTTTTAATTCCTTTAAATTATATATATATATATATATATAGCACTTATACATGTATTCAAATTTGACATTTATTAACAAAATATTAACTCGTGACAATTAGATGTCTATTACCCCATTTATCTTTCAATAGTTTTGCAACTGATTCTTTAATTAATATATACATGAATTAAAGCTAACCGTCCCATTTAATATAAAGCTAGTCATCCCATATGCTTAAATATATATTTATATTTTTATGTGACTAACTTTTTATATGGTACATCTACGTATATATATATACTTGTTTTAATATATTTTATTTTGCATAAATTTGTGACATAACTATGTGAAATGAAATAGAAATGGGACCTGTGGCAGTGGAAGGTGGTCCAATATGCAAGGCCACGAGCAATGTATACAAAGGATTATGCTTAATTGATGATAGTTGTGATATTGTTTGCAAGAGAGAAGGTTTTCATAAGGGGAATTGTAAAGGCTTCCTCCGCAAATGTGTTTGCACTAATCCTTGCTAAATGAGCAATCTATTAGGATTTTATTATACCTAAAAGATTGTCCTCTTTCCTCTTGTTATGCATGTACATGAGAATTGAGAGAATAAGATATCAACAACATATTTTTGTACGATATTATTATTGAATATTAACTTTTTAATCTCTAAGTATCTTTTAGAATTGTTTTTCTTAATATATATAAATTAGGACTATATGCTTAGTAAGTGCACTTGTTCATGGGCTAGGCTAGTCCGAAGGCTTGTCTAAAAAGTGGAAGGTTGAGACACTAATATTCATGGGTTTAGCTAAGGGGCTAACAGGGCTGTGCTCCCTAAATAAAAATTCCTTTAAAATTTTACAATTTTATATTAGTAAATATAAAATTACACTTTAACTCTCCTAAAAAGACAAAAATAAGCTATTAAAATAGTAAAATTACATTTTATTATTGTAAAATTATAATTTAATTTGAACCTCTAAAAATTTAATAGTTTCTCCCTACTAATATTTCAATAAAATATCTATGTAATGATTTCTATTAGTGATACAAATTTTTCTATTTATTTACTTTAAATAAATTTTTATTTTATTTAAGAGGATTAAAATTATATTTTATTTAAAATCCTATTATTAATTATCTATTCAATTCAATTCCAAATTCTTATTTACAAGCTTTTAAAGCTAGATAAAAGTGTTCATATGCATTAATAATCAATAACATTTTAAATTTTAATTTAATGTGAGCTATAAAAATATCAAAATATTAACTTTATAATGAATAAAAATTTATTGGGATTGAATATTAACTCGATTGATATCAACATTATTGTTTGTGCAAGAGGACGTAAGTTCGAGTACGCTGAAAGCATGAAACGCATTATCTTACTATTTAAGGGTTGGAGAGGGGCTATGGTAATTCTAGACATTATATCAAAAAAAAGGTTGATATGATAAAAACCTATAATGAGATTAATGTTAAAAAATAAACTATTAATTTCGTAATTTAATGATAAATATAAAACAAATAAACTTGAATAATTATTTTACATATGTAATAAAAAATAAATAAAAAAACCGAAAAATTGCCATAAATAGTTACTGCATAAATGAATGTGATCTAAGGTCACTTGAGAAAACAACAAATGTAGGGTTCATGCTTTTTTTCGGATAACTTTTGCAATCTCTAACTTATATAAAGGTCTCTTAATGTTTGACATTCATTGCATCGAAAACTCTCAATCTTTCTATCATTTTCACTCATCCGCTCTGTTAATAATATTTAAAATGGAGCAATTCTCTCGTTCAATTTCAATCGTGGTTCTTCTTATGTTGATTCTTTTAACAATAGGTTTTCTCATTAATATTTTTTCAATTCCTTAATCATTTAAATTTATTATTTGATGAACTAAATTTAAGTTCTGTATGAAATATTTATGTTTAACACATTCATATGCTTCCAAAATTTTATATATATATTTTCATTCACTTTAACAAAATAGTAACTCGTGACATTTAATTTGTAGTTAACACGTTAACTCTTATAACCATGATGGATGCCTATTGCCCCATTTCTCTTTCCATAGTTTTGCTATTGGTTCTTTATTTAATATATGTATATATTTATATATAAACCCTGTATGTTGGTCTAATAGTCAGGGTATTCAATATTTTTGGTGTGGCCTGAGTTCAAGTCACACTAATCGCATTACTATTAGAGTTTTACCCTTCTCTTATAATTTACCAAAAAATATTATATATATATTTATATATTTGACGTTCACTCTCTGGTAAGATAGATTTTTTTAATATAAAACTAATCACCTCATTTCTCTTTTAAAAATTATGTTGCTAATTTTTTATATGGTACATCTATTTATATTATGCGAAATAAAACAGAGATGAGACCTGTGGTAGCGGATGTTGATAAGATATGCAAGTACCCAAGCAATGCATTCAAGGGGTTGTACTTACGTGATGACAATTGTGATATTGTTTGCAAGACAGAGGGTTTTCCTAATGGAGATTGCAAAGGTTTCCTTCGCAAATGCGTCTGCACTAAGCCTTGTTAAATGAGCAATCTATTAATATTTCATTATACTTAAAAGATTACCCTTGTTCCTCTTGTTACATATGTGGGTGAGAGTTGAGAGAATAGAATATCAATAACATAATTTCGTACGAGGAAATTTATTATTATTGAATATCTATAATTTTCTTTTGTTGCATATGAATGAACTTCTAAATTAATTCTCTTAATCTTAGTTTTTTTCTAGAATTATTTGTCTTAAAATATATAAAAATTAGGACTAGGTTTGAAACTTTTTAAAAACAATGCTAAATTTGATGAAACTTAAATAATAAAAATTTGTTTGATGAAATAATATCCTTAATGATCTAGCTGAAACTAGGAATTATTTATGTTCGATTTATTCAAAGCTTTAATAAGTCACGAGTAATCCGACTCCAAAATATATATCATTCATAATTTATGCTTATCGCCTTGAGTCAAGACAACACTTCTTATACCGATAATCAGTGGCGAAGCCATTAAGAGATCCAGGGGTTATGGTCCTCCTAAAATGGTAAATTTTTAGTTTAGGTCTTTCATAATTTATAGAATTTTAAATTAGTAATAGTAAAATTACATTTTGACTCACAAAAATGATAAAAATTTAATTTAACCCTTTAAACCGTTTAAAAATTATAAAGATATAAGTTAAGTGAAACTCCAAACAACTTGGCCATAAACCCGAGCAACTATGAATAAATTTGCCATCCGCGTCCCGAATCACAGTTGCCCAGCTCGTCTTGTTTTCAACAACAAATATAGTAACATCAACGTTGCATTTAACCTTGAACATTATGAAAACCAGCAGAAGGACCAGACTTCTTTTACTTTATAGCACTCGGAAAAAACTTGTTCCATATCTTCCACGGTTCCACAGGTAACACTCAAATTAGTCCCTTTTTCAAGCAAACAAGATTTACAAAGGAACTAAATGAATTGAACCAATTGAACCAGTTAAAAATTAATTAAATTATTTTTTTTACTTTTAATAATTTTTTAATCAGTTTGATCAAATAAACAAATCAATAATCTTATCGGTTTAACTGTGATGTAATTCTAAAAGCATTGGGTATACTCACATTAGCATTGTGGTGCCATATTAATCTATTAGGGGTTAATTTGCGATGAAAATTTTGTTTTGTATTTTTAAGCCATTTATTTTTATTTTTAACATTTTTTTATTTATAATGGAATTAAATTTTTTTCCATAAAATTAAAGTTTTATGTGTACAATTTACAAAATTAAAGTTTATATATTAAATTGCACATTAAGTTAAAGTTTATGTATAATTTTAATATTTATGATTTCAAAAATTATCATAAGTTATTTTTCAAGACTTTTAATAAACATATTTATTAATGGAACTGTGCTCCATGTTATAGACCAGATGCCCGTCTATTGTTGTCCTTGCAAGCGGCCAGGTTTAGGTTTACAGCATGTATTGAATCATTTGAGGTTGTTATAGGATAGTATGAGCAGTTGGTTAAGTAGTTATCATTTTGTTAAGAGTTGTTAGCAGCAGTTATGGATTTACTTCTTCTATATAAGGCATGTATTTGGTACGAAGGAAATAAGGATAGAATAATACATTGATTACCTTCTTTAGTTTCTGTATTTTCTTGAGAATATTTCTCTATTGTTGAGATTCTATCATGGTATCAGTCGCCTCTTGATTTGGACCTATGGCTCACACCAACTCTGCTGAGTCTGCTTCTACTGATGGTTGTTGTGTTGCGTTTCACGGTGACAAGGTGGTGAATTTTTTTCCTCGGCATGATATCGTCAAGCTTGATGATGGTACCTTCGTTCAGTGGCGACAACAGGTACGCCTCATTCTTGGTGGTTATGGTTTGCTAGGCTTTGTCGATGGCACATTATCTCCTCCATCACGTTTTGTTGCTTCGCCGGATGGATCTTTTGTTCCTAATTCTGCTGCTCAAGTATTTGATCAACAAGATCAGTTGCTTACCTCGTGGCTTCTCTCCACAGTTAGTTCTTCGTGTTTGGCTTCATTTACAGATGCGAGGTCTGCGTGTGATGTCTGGACTACCGCCGCAAGTCTATTTGCTGCGGACACTGGCACTAAACAGTCCAAGATTCGGCATGAACTACATTCACTTAAGAAAGGTGCGTTATCTGTTAAGGAATATGTTGCCAAGATTACAACTCTGTGTGCTTTGTTGGCAGCCTCTGGCACTCGGATCTCAGACGTGGAGAAGACGCAGGTGC
This sequence comes from Gossypium arboreum, assembly GCF_025698485.1. NCBI lineage: Eukaryota > Viridiplantae > Streptophyta > Magnoliopsida > Malvales > Malvaceae > Gossypium > Gossypium arboreum. The sequence goes on along the minus strand of NC_069070.1, from coordinate 121,068,458 downwards.
TGCTCGCACGTTTGCCATCCGATTTTAATGAGGTCGTCTTATCGGCGTCTTTGTCGTCAGAACCGGTGCCATTTCAACGTCTTGTTGATGCTCTCCTCGAGTGTGAGACCCGGCAGTTACGGGCTGTTCAGGAAGTTGTTATGCATGCCAATCTGGTTGAAGGTGATTCTTCGCACACACTGGAGGCTTCAGTCTGTAGTGGTCATCCGCTGACGAGTGGTTGTGGGCGTGGTTTTCGGCCGCAGATTCAGTGCCAAATCTGCAATAGACTGGGGCACATTGCTCACAAATGTTATTATCGGTTTCACTGAGATTTTAATGGGCCATCGGCGGCTGCTCAGGCGTCTAGTGCTGATCGACCTCTTGGACCATCTCGACCGTCGCACATTTTCGGCGTTTCTCATCCTTCAGTTCCTTCTGCTTCACAAAGGGAATCTGGTAATGGTGTTTGGAGGCCGTTTGTTCAGCGAATGAGGTTCACTCCTTTTGGTCAAAATCAGCCTCCAAATTGGACTTCATCTGGGTGTTTTGGTGGACCGATACATGGCACTTATGTTGGGCCGAATCATGTTTTGGATGGGCATTTGCCTAGACCTGGGCCTTGTAGGCTGCATATAGGTGCTCCTCATCCTGGCCTCTCTCGGCCTTTTGCTTATTATAATGGTCTTGGTGCTGGAAATTTAAATGTGAATTTGATTGGTTTGGTGTGGGAATTTAAATGCAAATTTGACTGGGTTTGCACCTATTAGCAATTGTGTGTAGGTTGGTTATCCGTTGAGTGGTGATTCGAGAGTTGGCGATGGGCGTGATCCATCGGCACCACCTATTCCTTTGTGAACCAAGCCGCGCGTTCGTGTTTATAGTGGCTCAGATCCTTGTATTGGTCTTCCTCGGGTTGGTGATTTACATGCATCTAACTATTCAGATTATTCTGGCTCACATTCCAATACTGCTCAGATTGGAGCTAATGGTGATAACACTGGTTCATACATACATATTTTGGATGGGCATTTGCCTAGACCTGGGCCTTGTAGGCCGCATATGGGTGCTCCTCATCCTGGCCTCTCTCGGCCTTTTGCTTATTATAATGGTCTTGGTGCTGGAAATTTAAATGTGAATTTGATTGGTTTGGTGCTGGGAATTTAAATGCAAATTTGACTGGGTTTGCACCTATTAGCAATTGTGTGCAGGTTGGTTATCCGTTGAGTGGTGATCCGGGAGTTGGCGATGGGCGTGATCCGTCGGCACCACCTATTCCTTTGTGAACCAAGCCGCGCGCTCGTGTTTATAGTGGCTCAGATCCGTGTATTGGTCTTCCTCGGGTTGGTGATTTACATGCATCTAATTATTCAGATTATTCTGGCTCATATGCCAATACTGCTCAGATTGGAGCTAATGGTGATAACACTGGTTCATACATACATGTGCCTGTTGGGACTGCTTCCTGGTATCTTGACTCGGGAGCTAGCAATCATGTCTGTCGTGATGCGTCGGCTCTTCAAGATTCTTCTTCGTATTTCAGTAAGTCCCCCTTTTGATGGGTGATGGCATTCCTGCACCAATTTCCTCTATTGGGACTTGTGTTTTATCTACGTCGTCTAAACTACTCCGGTTGTCTGGTGTGCTGTGTGTTCTAAAAATCCGTAAAAAATTGCTGTCTGTGTCCCAGTTTGCTAAAGAAAATAATGTGTACTTTGAGTTTCACCCAACGTATTGTGTTGTTAAGGACATTATGACCCGGGAAACACTGCTGAAGGGCCACATTCGTGATGGGTTATATCATTTCTCACTACCGGATCTGTCTACTTAGTCTGTTTCGTCTCCAGTCGCTGCTTCCATTGAACTTCAGAGTAAGACTGCTAAAGGTGATGTGTTTTCCTTGTGGCATAGACGTCTTGGTCATCCCTCTGCTTATGTTGTTAAAAATGTTCTAAACAAATGTAATGTTGTGTTGCACAAAGATTGTTTTGACGGTGTATGTACGGCATGTCAAAAAGGAAAATCACATAAGTTGCCCTTTTCTCCTTCTACTACTGAATAAAGTACTCCTTTTAATTTGATTGTGTCTGATCTCTAGGGTCCTGCATCTGTTGCTTGTGGAAACCATTGGTATCATATAGCGTTTGTTGATGCTTGTACTCATTTTACGTAGGTGTATTTGCTGCGTCAAAAGTCTCAAGCACTCCACTGTTTTGTTCAATTTCAACAACTTGTTAAGAATCAATTTGGGGTGAGTATTAAACAATTTCAGAGTGACTGGGGTGGATAGTACTGTGCCTTCACATCGCTCCTTGCTTCCCAATGAATTGTTCATCGCATTACATGTCCACATACTTCAGAACAAAATGGGCTGGTTGAGCACAAACATCGTCACATTGTTGATATGGGTCTTACTCTTCTAGCTCAAGCTGGTCTATCTATGGAATACTGGGGCTATGCGTTTTGTTGTGCTGTTCACCTCATCAATTGTCTTCCTACTCTGGTTCTGCAGGGTCGCACTCCTTTTCAGGCTCTTTATGGTCGTGCTCCTACTTACGATCATCTCAGGGTATTTGGGTGTTGCTGTTTTCCTTACTTATGGCCGTTTACGTCTCATAAGCTGGACTTCCGTTCTCAACCTTCTGTCTTTTTGGGGTATAGTTCTCACCACAAAGGATATCAGTGCCTTCTTCCTTCTGGCAAAGTTGTGATTTCTCATCATGTTGTGTTTGATGAAGATAGATTCTTATCGTCTGACTCTGTATCAAGTTCCTTGCACGTGCAGAGTCCCTCTGTGTCCACGTTCATTCCTCTTGTTCGACCTCCTATCTCTGAGACTGTTTCTCGACCAATTACTCCTTCGCTAGCTCTGTCGGCTCCTCACGCTGGTTGTTCATCCATCCCTGTCACCGTTCATCCTGGGGTTGGGTCTGATCGAGAGCCTCCTGTGTGTTCCTCTCCTCTTAGCATTTCTTCTAGCCCTACTGGTGTTGTTGAGGAGGTATCTACTGATCCCGAGTCTCCTGATGTCGTGTTTCCTGTACCTGTCTCTAATTCGCATCCTATAGTGACACGAGCTAAGGCTGGTATTTTTAAGCCTAAGGTTATGAATGTTGAAGTTACTGAACCTTCTACGATTGAGGAAGCTCTGTCCACTCCAGAACGGCGTGCTGCGGCTCAAGCTGAATATGATGCTCTTGTTCGCAATTCTACCTTGGAGCTTGTTCCTTTTCCTCTTCATCACAAGGTTATTGAGTGTAAATGTCTCTTCAAGGTCAAAAAGAATCTGGATGGGACTATTGATCGCCGTAAGGCTAGGTTAGTTGCTAAGGGCTGTTCTCAAATTCCTGGCTATGACTTCAAGGAAACGTTCAGTCCCGTGGTCAAGCCAGCTACTATACGAGCTATTTTGTCCATTACTGTGACTAAGGGATGGTCTTTACGACAGATTGATGTGAATAACGCCTTTTTAAATGGCGATCTGACTAATGAAATGTTTATGCAGCAGCCCCCTGGCTATATAAAATCAGGTCCAAACGGTGAGCGACTTGTGTGTCGACTAACTAAGGCTTTGTATGGCTTACGGCAGGCTCCGCGTGCCTGGTTTACCAAGTTACAATAGTTTCTTGTTTCTTCTGGGTTTGTCATTTCCAAATCGGATACTTCTCTTTTTGTCCGTGCTACCTCCGAATTTACTCTTTATGTGCTTGTCTATGTCGATGATATTGTTATCACTGGCAATTCATCTGATGAAATTACGTGTTTTGTTCAGAAGTTACATAGTGAGTTTGCTTTAAAGGATATGGGTGAGTTCCATTATTTTTTGAGAATTGAAGTAAGTCGGTCTTCCTCTGGCAGTCTTCATTTGTCGCAGCGTAAATACATTCGAGAGCTTCTTGCTCGGAGTTCTATATCTAACGCCAAAGGTGTTCATACACTAATGGTGATTTCCTCTGTGTTATCTAAAAATAAAGGTGAGCCACTGGCAGATCCAACTGAATATCACAGTCTTGCTGGAGCTCTTCAGTATGTTGTTCTGACTCATCCTGACATCGCTTATGCTGTTAATCGGGTGTGTCAGTTCATGCATGCTCCCACTACTTCTCATATGGTGGCATTAAAACGAATTTTGCGATACTTACGTGAAACTCTTTCTCATGGGCTGGTTTTCCGTCGGTCTGATCGTCTCTTCTTGGTCGGCTATGCTGATGCCAATTGGGGTCTTGATTTTGATGATCGTCGATCTACTACGGGATACTGTGTCTATTTTGGACATACTCCTATCTCCTGGTGTTCTAAGAAGCAGCCGATTATTTCTCGCTCTACGGCTAAAGCTGAATATCGTAGTTTAGCAGCCGCTACTAGTGATGTAACTTGGCTGGTCTCCTTGTTATCCGAGCTCAAAATCGATCCCGATGATCTTCCGACCATATGGTGTGATAACTCTAGTGCCGTTGCCGTTGCAGCTAATCCGGTTCTTCATTCCAAATTTAAACATGTTGAGCTTGATTTATTTTTTGTTCGCGAGAAAGTGGCTAGTGGTGACTTGGTCGTTGGTGAAGTTCCAGCATGTGACCAGGTGGCAGATATTCTTACTAAACCATTATCAGCGTCTCTGTTTAGTCGTTTTCGTAGTTTCCTTCGGGTGTTGCCTCTTGAAGAGGCTGGGTGAACGTTATAGGATAGTATGAGCAGTTGGTTAAGTAGTTATGGATTTACTTCTTCTATATAAGGCATATATTTGGTACTAAGGAAATAAGGATAGAATAATACCTTGATTACCTTCTTTAGTTTCTGTATTTTCTTAAGAATATTTCTTTATTGTTGAGATTCTATCAGAGGTGAAGGTAGACTTGGTATCTGCATTGGTGGAGAGATAGTGAACAGGACCAACACTTTTCACTTGCCACGCGGAGAGGTCGTAAGAATGTTGGAGGATGTTGTGCTCCAACTGGGACTTCCTGTAGACGAAGTTGCAGTCACTGGTTGTAGCGCCATAAATGTGTCGGATCTTTGCCAAGAGTTGCTTGGTCGGGTACCGGGTTGAAACAAAACTTTGAAGTTGTTCTTACGAATACAACTGAGCCAGAAGTTATTTATGCCGCTCAAGCATTTATAATGCAGTTGATTGGCGAGCTGTTGATGTTAAACAAATCAAGTTGTGGAGTTACGCCTGGCATTTTTTGGTACAAAGCATTCCGAATGAACTTACCAACCTGGATACCATTCACATCAAGGACAAATGCGGAATCGAGCACAACTATTGATTCAATTCTGGAAGAGTCGGTTGGATCGGGTTCCTCAGATGGTCAACTGCGAAGGAAATTACATGGCATTGATAGCATACCAACAATGGTATAAGCAACATGGATCCCCATATTATATGGTGGATAACATACGGTAATCTTGGAAGCTCAACACGAATGTGGACCTCTATCGAGTATGCCTACCCGATCATACATCTTCAACACATTCCGAAACCTACTCTTGCGCTTGCATGTACACCTAATCCTGCATCAACATCTACACCTCTGCCTCCAGCTACTATTGAACCACTTAATGTTACTAAATATCAAGTGGGCAATAATCATCTAATTTGGCTCGATATTTCGGGTTGATGGAATCATTGTTTGGCCCTAACAATAGCCTATCCCACAGCAGTCCATCTACGACGCCTTATCGTAGTGCATCGACTCAGTCAATTGGTAAATCACCATTTTCTGATGCATCTACAACTTCTAACACAACAATGCAAGGGGGAATGGAAGTTATGAAGCATCCTATAAATCTTCACAACCAATTTAGCGCCCAACAAAGATCACTCAATAAATTTACACCGCGAACAACTCCATCTAATCATCAATTTTAAAATTTTTAAATATTTGTAACTAATTTTCAAGAATTCAGTTTATAAAGTTTAAATGATTAATGAATTTTTTTTTAAAATTTTGCTTGAGTCAAATATAATTACTAGGATTAATAGTAAATTCCACTACCTACTATTACATATTTAAGCACACATGATTCAACGTAGAGTAGGGACAAAAGCTAAATTCTAACACATGTTTTATCTTTCTAGCTTTGAGACATTTTTGGCCATAAATACAAAGCTTTGCGATTCATGTTAAGTTAGTACTTGGTAGATTAGAATTTCACTTTATTTAACGACAATGATGAATAATAAATAAATACAAACTCGAATATAACATTTCATATTGAAATTAAAGTTAAAATAAAAATTTGATACTAATATTTGGATCTAGTCAATATTACAAAATCGTAGTTATAATCTTGCCCTTGAGGTTTTCAGGTGGTTTAGGATGATGATGTTGCTGAGGACATTTTTTGCAACTATACCCAACAGTTCTATGAAGTCCACAACACTGGTTCACCCTTTTAAAAACTATTTCGTCGCAGATACAACTTGGTGAGCTTTGTGAACTCAAGGCAATAACAAATTCAATATCAATTCTATAGCACATGACTCTGCTTCCCACTATGCTTTGCTCGCTATTGGCGGAGAACTCATTCCGGTAGATATTAAAGATATAAAACGCGCTAGTTCAGTGGTAAAGCTAAGGGTTGATAGGGATCTGAGCCCCCTAAAATAAAAAAAAATTTATTTTATTTAATAATTATAAAATTTTAAATTAATAATGATAAAAGTAAGAAAAAACTTTAAATTTAATTTTTAAAAATTATAAAGATATAAATTATTAAAATAATAAAATTAAATTTTAACTATGATAAAAAAATATAATTTAATTCCAACCACACAGCTCTAAGTCCGTACAATACACCGACACTAACACAAAACAAGTTAGAAAGTAGAGCTTACATAAAGAGTTTTAAATGGCCATTATTATCAATCCAAATCATCGGTACAACGTACGATTTTTATTTTAAATCGGTATCAAATAATTCAAATTCTATTCCAGTCAAAATTTCAATGTACTTCAAATACAATTTTTGTACTAGCACACACTAGTTGGTACAGAACTTAAATATTTTAAACAATTTTTTAATTTTTATCACAGCTGTTTTTATTTTAAATAAATTAAAATATAAATGGAAAATAAGTTATGGTTTTGAACGTAATTCGAATCTTAACATGACACATTTTATCACACTTCTATAGAAATTTTAACCCATTTACCACTCGTGTACTATTAATCACACTATCATATCACATTATGGTACGAGACAACAAATACTGACCTTCTAAAACCCGAAAAACTCTGGACTCAAAACAACTGAGGCAAATACCGAAACCTGGTAAACTAGCATGCCTGTTTACACTAAAGGGGCGCTGTATAAACAGTGACAAGCTTAAGAAACACCTCCCAAGGCCCTTGCATTGTACTATTTCACATGTAATTTTTTTGGTTTAAGACAAGCAAAATACCTTGCCCACAACTTTTCTGGTCTCAATGGTACCTATTCCCCTCTGTACTGGAAACCAGGTCTCAATAGACTTACCCAAGCACCTTCTTCACAACAGTGGACTCTGGACAGACTTTTATGTAACCAGACACATCATGGTGCCCTGACCAAACTTCGACCCGAAGTATCAGTCGTAACCCGCATTACGAACTGTTTATTCTATAAACCCTGCAGTTTCAGTACAACTAGATCAGTAGAGTCAACGGTTAACTTCACCAAATAAACAATAAAAAATAGCCCCAGCAAATGAAGAGAAAGTGATACGCTGTACAAACATTCAACTGAAGTTGAATCCACCGGATGGAACTTGAAGCCCATTCTCCCCAAACTGAAAACTTTGCTGAGTACCGTCAGCAGGAGGTAGCGTCTCTTCATCCTCCTCCAGCCAGTAAGTCTCTAGAATCTTGACTGCCTTCTCATATATCTCACTATTATCATGAGTCTGTAGATTTTCAATCTTCTCTAAACCATCAGCATCTTCTATCAGTTGGGCGCAGAAGTTAAATTCTACAGCACCTGTGGCCTTCTCAGCTTCACCAACCTTCAAAAAGTTCTCCAGCCCCTCTAAACAGACCATTATAATTCTTGGATCAGGGCATGCAAGGAGATCACACAGTGGTTTTATGCATCCTTGACTGACCATATACCTACATATACAGATAAGGAGAACAAGTTTCTCATCAATTCTTGGCAATGGAACTAAGGCGGGAAAAACCATATTACTTGGCCTTGGGGTGAGTGTCGGATACGAGTAAGTGCCCAACACAAGTATGTTCAATTTTTGCCAAGTTTATTCATATATTGAGTGGCCAAAGTTCAACAATACCAAAAGAATCGACACAAACTACTTACTTGATTTGCTCATGGGCACCACCCGAAGTAGCATTTGAAATTGCCCATGCTGCTTCTTTCTTTACATCGAATTCAGCATTTTGAAGTAGGTTGACCAGGGGCCCAATTAATCCAGCATTGATCACAGCCTACATAATTTTGAAATATAGTAATAAGCATAACTTACTAAAAAAAATCAGCACCAAAAAAACAAATTTGAAAATGTTTGAAGCTACACTTTCCATGCTTTACTCACCTGAATCTGTTCCTTGTTTCCAGCTGTAATGTTTGAGATAGTCCAGCATGCTTCCTTCTTGATACTCTTTTTATAATTATTGGTCAATAGGTTCATAAGGCATGCTAATGCACCATGATCAATAATACACTGAAATGGAAAGTCACGAGATCAGAACAAATTAAAATAAAATATAAACCGAAAGATGCAGAAGGACTAAAAATGAGACAAATCCTACACCATACCTGAGTCTGTAAATCATCTCCAGTCACAATATTTCCAACAGTACGAAGAGCAGGAATGAGCACTGAAGGAGATGGATTGCTGCTAAAACACAAGTATAATCTCTCAGGTTAACAGAAAAGTCAAAACAACCAAAGATGTTATGAGCAGTTCTACTCACAGCAGGAGCTCGACAAGGCGTGGGCAAACTCCTGCTTGAATCACAGCTTGAATTTTGTCATTTGTACCATCAGACAGATACGAGAGAGCCCAACAGGCATCAGTCAGAACTTCTTCATCATTTGAATGAACAAGACGCTCAAGCGCAGGTAGAGCTGGTGTCACCTAGTGAACAGATTGCAGCATTTGAAAGCTCCATTAAAAGAAAGGGAGGGAGCATAAAAGAATAATGCAATGAACAAGATGAAAACCTGCTCAAATGGAGGCTGTGGCTTGCCCCTACAGAAATTTGATAATGTCCAAGTCGCATTTCTCAGCATTGACAGCTTAGCATGTTCATTTAACTGTGCTAATAGAGGCATCAAAGCTCCATGACTGAGAACAAGATCACGGCATCTAGGGGAATCACCAGCAATATTCCCCAATGCCCACACAGCCTAAGAATTAAGAAACAAATTACTCAGTCCAAAATTCTATATTCTCCTTTCTAGTTAAACCCGCAATCATACCAGAAAAAGTTGTCAAGGGCACAAAGTGAAGTCTAGGGGCTAGAACCCTTATATTGAATAAGGCGCAAGGCCCAAAAAAAAAAAATAAGCACTCCCTGAGTGAAGTGAAGTGTGTGTTTTTCAATGTAAATATATATAAAAGTTTAAGATATATAGTAAACTCTAAAAGGTAGTCTGGTTTACCTACAAAACATGTAACTTTTTGTTTGCCATTATGAACAGTTTCCTTATGGTCCATATCTGTTGTTGGACTCAAAATTTTCAAAAGTAGAGAGTTGATACTATCCCCCTTCTTACCAGTAAAGAAACATCTACTGAAAAGAATTTTAAAATAAAATAAACTAAAGAACAGATTACTTCAATCAGGCAAGCTTTTTAAGCCTATCACCTTACGGAAAAGGGCACCTAGGCTATCCAAACATGCGTTGTATCATACAAAAGAGGCGTTTTTGTTGTCTAATGCTCCTTTGACAACAGTAATCCCAGAATTTCAAGTATCACACTTAAAGGGTATAGTTTTTACAGGCATACCTGCTCGCGGACATCATCACTTGGTGAAGCAAGAAGCTTTACAAAAATCGGAACAGCACCAAGATCAATTACTACCTTCGTATTGTCTGAGGTTCCAGAAGCAATATTCGTAAGCGCCCAAGCAGCCTCAAACTACAGATTCCAAAAAAGAAAAATACTACCGAAATTAGGATATAAAATGAAATCCTGATTCTTGAAAAAAGTGGTTATTAACAGTCACTAACTTATACCTGAAGCTGTGGAAAATCTTCCCTACCAAGGAACTCAACAAAACGGGGAACGACGCCTGACTGTATAACTTCCTCAATTGGAGGACTTCGCTCTGTTAACACATGTATATTTAATTAAGAGGATTCAGATAAAAAAATAAAAGAAAAACAAAGTGAAATGCATAAATATACCAATCGAAAGCAATTTTCGAAACTGAGTAGTCGCCTCCAGCTGTGCAGCACCGTTATCAGACCAAACGCCAGCAACCATCGAAGGAAGACTCTCCAGCTGCAAAAAATAATAATAATAAACCCTAAATCACTCAAATTTCAAGAAAAGGGGAACAAATTGAAGATTTCGGTCTTGCGGCAGTGGTGTTCAGTTTTCACCTTCTTTTCGACATTAGAGGAGTGAAGAGAAGCAGCGAATTGTTGAGCTTGTAGGCCTTCGCGGCGTTTCTTTAGTAAACTCTCTTCGCGCTTGCTTTTACGGATCTCGACCATGTTGTCTTCCCTTCTACGACGGCCTTCCTCGGCGTCAACCGCCACCTTGTAGCGGTTGCGGCGGGCCTCGGTTCTCGTGCTCGGTCTCAACGACATAGTGGCGGCTGCTTGCCTTTGAAAAAAACAAATCCTAGGGAAGCACAAAGCTAAAAGAAAAAAAATGGAGATTTTTATTGAGGATCGGAAGAAGTGAAAAAATCTGGAGTTGATGGGAATTTTTTCTTTGTGGAGAAGTATTTTAAAGTTCAAAGCAAAAATGAGAAAAAGGGGCCAGCGGAGAGTTAGGAAAGACTTAAAAACGAAAGGATAGTAATCTAGCGGTCCCGCTCCAAATATTGTTAAATCCACTGCGGCTCTATATTGCACACTTTACTTCACTATTTGTCAAGAAATTATTTGATGGGTCATTCTTACACTATCATTCATAATTTATTTTTAATTATTTAATAATATTTTAGTATTTTTTTTTCATGTTTAAAAAAAATGTGTTTAAAATAACGTAACGAAAAATAAATTTAATGAAAAAAGGGTTTTCTTTTTTTTTTCAAAACAATATTTTAGTTGTGATATATAAAGTAATAATTATTTAATTAAATTTGTACCTTTTCGATTCGTATAGGATGAGCACTTCGATCGAGTAGTCTTTTTCGTTATCTTTAAACTCATATTTGTCGAGTGTGGGTTCACTTCGAACTAAAAAGATTTCACAAAAATTACTAATGAGATAATTTTTTGGGTCAATTAAATAAATTTGAAATAATTTTTTCAAATAACTTTCTCTTAAATTTAAATGTGTGTTAAATAATGACCTAACATCTCTTTATAAGGAGAATTTAGAAAGTTCAACTATAATTACACTTAATCACTTTAATATTTTCATAAATATTAGATTAAATTTAATATTAATATTTAATTTAATTTAATATTAAATTAATAAAATACTATTAAGATAATTATTAAATTTAATTTAATATTAAACTATTATAAATGAAATTATGGTAATCTAGCGGGCCCGCAACAAATATTGTTAAATCCACCGCCACTTTATATTTGATACACTTTGCTTCACTATTGGAAGATAAATTAATTTTTCATGGTCCTTTTTAATTATTTGATTATATTTTAACATTTTTTTTTCATGTTATTAACACCTAATTTTGATATTTTTTTTACATTGAACTTGGACCTCAAACTCTCAACTTAGGATTCGAATTTAGGTGGGTTTAGGGTTTAGGGTTCGAGATTTCGAAACAGGGTTCGAAGTAAACAATTATCAAATTTAATGTATTTTAAATTTTAATTATTTCTATAAGCATATTATTATTTTTCTTTCAATTAATGATATTTGCAATAATTATTTGATTTTATAAATAAAAGAGCTAGAAATAAAAATAATTAAAAAATATCATCAAAACATTAATTAAAAATAGAATTTGAGACAATATGAAATAAAAAATACATGAATATGCTTATAAAATTAATGGAATCTCGTACTCAATGATGTAATCGTAATTATCTAATCATCTAACAAAATGAGCTAATATGCTAAAAATATTAATTTAAAAAAAATTGATGAAGCAACATAAAATAAAAAATACAAATGTAAATAGTAGAGAAATTGAATTCAAGACTCAAGGATGTAATTGCAACTATCTAATCATCTAACAAAAGAAGTAATATGTTAAAAATTTGATTAAATATTTTAAAAGCTTGAAGTAACATGAAATAAGAAATACAAATGTAAGTAGATGAGGAATCGAACCCGAGATTCAATGATAAAAATATTAACATTTAATCATCTTACCAAAGCTAAAAACACATTTAGTTAGAAACGTTTTCCTACCATATCTGATGTCAACGCATCCAATTATACACGTTTTTCCTTTCCCACTCCAAAATCAACCTAATCTGATAAATTTCGCAAAAACCGGCCCAATATGATAATTATGGTTAAAAATCAACATTTTTAGGTAATTTACCCAAATTAGTCTATCTACTATTAAAAATAATCAAATAATGTCAAATTTTAATAGAATTAACATTTACTATTTAAAAATATAATTTATTATTTAATAGAGTTAATATTTTTATTTTTTATGATATTATAAATGAAATACTTGAATTGAACTACAATTAAAAAATATATTTTCAAGATAATTTTTATACAATAAATATTAACTATGTTTATTTGGTCATATTTAATCTTTTAATAATAACAAAACTAAAATAATCCATTTAATAAAAATAAGACTAATTTAATATGGTTTTTATAATATAATAATCTTCTACACACTTTAACCTATTTTATAACTACATTGATTTTAGAATTAAATTTTTTTAGCATTTTTATTTTTATAAACTAGGTTAGAAATACAATGTTCATATTAAAACAATTCAAAATTTAATCTCATGCTCAAATTTTACAATTAAAGTTGGTGCAATAAGTCTACATGCATAAATTATTTTAAGTAACTCTTTCTATTACATCATTTATAGTCACACGCAAAGTCGAAAATATTTTAAGGACTGAAATTAAATTATTTTTACAATAGTAAAATATAATTTCACATTTTAATAGCATCTATCTTTATAATTTTTAAAGAATTAAATTAAATTTTTATTATTTTTAAGGGGCCAAAGTGCAATTATACGTTTACTAGTTTAAAATTTTCAAAGGCCTAAAATTTTCATTTTAAGGAGGTCGGGGCCTCTACTACCCCCTAATTTCACCCCTGTCCATGGTCCATTTGTAATTATTTAATGATATTTCATATTATTGACACATGATTTTGGTAATTTTTTTACTTAAAACCTCGAATTGTAATTCTTGAACTCAAATCTTAAATCTTAAACCCAAATCTCAAATCGAACCTCGAACCCTAAACTTGAACCTTAAGTTTAGGGTTTAATATTCGAGTTTGAGATTTAAGATTTTGGATAAAATATTTAAGGTAAAAAATTACCAAAATTATATATCAATAATATAAAAAATTATTAAAATATCATTAAATAATTAAAATGAGCGATGTAATAAAAAATTCAATGGTATTTAAAATTCATCTTGATCTCATCCAAATATTAATTTTGATCAAGATAAAATTAATTAAATTTAAAAATTAAATTGAATCTTCAATTAAATTTATAGACTATCCAAATAAATGTAAATTAAATAGATAACCAAATCGAAATTGAGTTTTTCAAAGTTAAAACTAACCATTAATAGCTGAAAACAAGGAGAAATGGAAGGTCATCCAAACCACGCCCTAATATTTTTTTTTCCCAAAATTTAAGAGTCTAATATTAGGCAATTAATTAAATAATAATAGAAAACATTACACAAAAATCATGAAAGAAGACGGCTTTACAATTCTCCATGAAACTAAAAATATAGGTTTTCAGAACCTGTAAATTCCACCATTTTTAGCCATAAACAAATATATATATATATTATTACTAATATAAATACATGTTGAAGACACTATACCTTGATTTTTTTTTTCTTTATAATTCTAGTTTCTCTCTAGATATCTCCACAGATGGGGGATTCTGCGAAAGATATGGAAGGTATCAAAGCGGCGAATCCTCCATCGGGTGGTGAATTGAAACTTGAAATGAAAAGCAATGATTCATCACCAAATCAATTATCTTCTTCGTCGTCGTCGCCGCAGATGACGATAGAAACAGTTAACAAAGAAGAGATCGATAAATATAAGATTTATGGTTATAATAAATCGAATGTTAGAATCGGCGTTGGCGATGCCGAATCGAAGAGACAACGCCGTATGGTGAAATATAATTCTTACGCCGTTGAAAGCAAACTGAAATCGTCGTTGATGAATTGGTTTCATTGGTCAAAGAACAAGTGAAAAAAAAAAACTGTGGAAAAATTATTAAATTAACTGGGGAAGAAGGGATTATTTGTTTATTTTGTCTAAAATATCTGTTTTGTTGAAGGGAAGTAATTGTGATGGAATTTTTATCAATACATTTTGATTTTTAATATAATATAATATTTAAAATTATCTATAATTTTTTTAATTTTTATATTTTTATATTGACAATAATGTTCATACCAATTAAATTAAGACTCAACCAATATTTTTATTCATGTTTTTAATGATTTGTTTTTTTCTATTTTTTTAAATTAATTGAATAAAAAACTCAAAATCCATGGAGAGAATGAAATGAGGAAAATATAAAAGATTATATGCATTTTCTAATGAAAATTAAGGGTGAAATAGTGTAGAAAGTGTTTTAAGTTTTGTTTACAATTTAATTCCTAAATTATATTTATTTTTTAGGGCTAACAGACCTAGCACTCTTAAAATAGAAAAATTTTCATTTAAATCTTTTAAAATTTTTAAAATTAATAAAGATAAAATTACACATTGACCTCCAAAATTAATAAAATTTTGATTTAATCATTTAAAAATAAAAAATATTATTCAAATAGTAAAATTGTATTTTACTATCATAAAATAACAATTTGATTTCGGCCCCCTAAACAATTTTTTTTTTAACTTTGCCTGTACTTGTACGAGCAAAGAACTACAATGGCTTTTAATTGACCCTTTCAATTTTTCTGAATTTTCTTAATTTTTTAAAATTAGGACTAAATTAATTATTTTTGTAATTAAGGGTTAATTTTTTTGAATTTTTAGATTTGAGACTAAATTGGTAGGACGTGTAACTGGTGATTTAATTAATTATAAAATCTTATACAAAATCTAAATAATAATTTTACTTATATCATTAATATCACCTATTAATTTATAAAAATTTAAATTATTATCTTTAAAATTATCATCCTAATATATATTAAATTACCTCTAATATACATATTAACAACAAAATATAAAAAAATCTCATAAGTATCAAAATTAAGTTAAAAACTCTAATAATCCTAAAATGTCTAATTTAATCAAAAATTATTAATTATATTTTAAAAAGCAATTAAAACTTCCTCCGTCACTTCTCTTGGATTTTCTTCTTTGCAATTTTCCTTTATTTTGCCATTAATTCTATGATAAATCTTTTTACCAAATAAATCTAATTAGCCAATTATTTTTTTAATTTTTTTATAATTGTATTAAATCTTTATCAATAATAAAAATATATTTAAAATTAAAAAACTAATAAGATAATAAATAGTAAGGAGAAATTATTTTATGGACCCTTCTCATCATATTATCTATGATTATTTTTATTTATTTAATGATATTTTAGTAATTATTTTCATGTCATTAACATATAATTTTGACAATTTTTAACTCTCCACCTCAAACTCCAATTCTAAGAGATTCGGGTTCGAGATAAAAAATTATCAAAATTATGTGTCAATAATATGGATAAAATTGTTAAAATGTCATTAAATAATTTAAAATAGATCATAAACAATATGATGAAAAGAGTCCATAAAATAATTCGGATAATAATAATGATATATTAATTCATTCAAAAGTTTATTTAAACTCTACTTATATATATATATATATATAGATTATAAATAGAATTATTTGGTAATAGAACTCTTAAATTTTTATTACTCGGAATCCAGACCATTCACCTGGGATGCGAAGAATCTGGGGAGAAACTTTCCTTCTTATTGATTTCAATTCATTGCGCGAGAAGGGAATAGGGCACCGCATGTAATGGCTGTTAAAGGTTTGCGAACTAATAAAGATTCGTTATGGGTTGAAGATGTGCCATTGAAAGTCTTGAAAGTGGCTGATTCTGATCGATGGTTCAGTCGACCATCATAATTACTCTTCTGTGATGTCAATTGGGTTGAGAAACTTAGAAATATGGTTGTCTGTCTCAACTTGCTTCTTTTTCTGGGTAAATCACTTACAGAATTTGGAAGATTTAGCCGTTTATTTTGGGGTTTTCAGATATGCTAAGAGCTTGGAAGACGATGCCTTTTTTTATTTTTTTCTATTTTTTGTTTTTCTTTTTTTTTTCTCCTTTCGATCTATCTTTTGGGGATTGTTGTGAACTTCTCTAATTTGGTCTTTCAGGCCCAAGTAATAAACGGAATTAATTTAAAAATTAAAGGCTTATTGTTTTCTTATTTAAATGAAAGATTTACTACTTCTACTCAAATTATACGAGGTGTGTTTAGACTATCCTGCCCTGCCCGTATATAAATTACAAAGCGGCTCCACGATTTCCCCCACTCTGTGAATTGACACTCTCAAAAGAGAATCAAACAAAAGAACCCCAAAGTTTCTCCCTCTTCTCGAACAAGATGAGTACCATGAAATTTTGCCGTGAATGGTCAGCTCTCACCCCTCTTCAATTTTCATGCATCCATGCATTCATTTTTTTCTGTTTCTTTTAATCCCTTTTAGTATTCTTTCCCTTCAGTTACCTTTTTCATCTCTGTTCTTAAATTTTTGAATTTTTGTTTGTTTGATTGATGAAGCAACAACATTCTCTACCCAAAAGAAGACAGGGAACAGAAGATTCTCCTCTATGCCTGCCGTAACTGCGATCATCAGGTTCTTTTTCGGTTTTTTTTCTATGATTTAGAATTAAGATTAAGATTAGGGTGTTCTTTTTTTCCCTCTTTTTCATTTAGGGCATGATTTGCTTTTAAGTTGTTTTTTGATTCAATGTTAAACCCACTTAAAACCCTAGCCCCCTTTTTTTGCTGTTTCTCTCCTATTTTTCCAATAGAAAATGGGTTTCTTTTGTTTTTTTGAATTGTTGACTCAATACCAAAATTTTGAAAGTTTAAATCGGTATCCATATTTGTTAAGGTTTTAGGCAGTGAAACAATGAGGATTTATTTAATTTCACATAAAAGAGTTTCTGGGCATTTGAGTTTAAACACTTGCTTGCATCTATTGTTATTATTTAACTGTAATTCATTGGAAACAAAGATTATCGTCTTCTTATCAATTTATCTATTTGTTCTCGCGACATTACAGTCTTTATTGCTGTTGTTTATGTAGGAGGTGGCTGAAAACAACTGTGTGTATAGAAACGAAGTGCATCACTCTGCTGGTGAACGCACTCAAATATTGCAGGATGTGGCTGCCGATCCAACTCTTCCTCGGACTAAAGCTGTAATTTGCGCAAATTGCAAACATGGAGAAGCTGTCTTCTTCCAGGTGAACTTCCTACATTTTTTGTCTATGTATATACTTTTTGTTGGAGAAATCCCCATTGTATGGAATGAAAGAATTTTGATCCATTGCTTGACAATTCTGCATGTTTTAGAAAATTCGAAGAAAAAATTTCAGTATATATGCTTAATGCAAGAGAAGTTCATTCGGTATTAACCGGACATGACCAATAAAGTCAGGATTGTGTGTGCATTCTAATCACTTATAATGTTGCACCTGTTTTCAAGTTTTTTCAACTTTAGCATTGGACCTTATCCTGGTCAGTTCCAATTTGAGTGTCATTTAAAATTAATGCTTAGCAGGAGCTCTGTAAATTTCCTTAATTCTTCTTTTTTCTGCTTCTCTTATGACCTATTTTTGTATTTGTTCTCGTTCTCATAGCATCAAGGGTTAGCCATATATAAATATGATGAATTGTCGATCTATGTTGCCTTAACTCTTCAAATATGTGCACGGTGGTATTAACATCCAAATATATGAAAAAACATGAAAAAAAATCCTGTACCTGTATCTAAAACTCACTCCCTAATCGGGCAAACATAGATGCGGACAACTTATCGGATTTATCCTTCCCTTCGTTCATGAAATTTATTGTTAACTGATTGCTATTTCCTCCCCACCCCACCCCCAAAAAAAAAAAAAAAAAGATTTTGCAGCAAGCTAGAGTTTTGTTTGCTGATGTCTTATTGCATGATGAGTAGTGATTATGCCTCTGCTAATGCAACAAAATTTGTTTTGTTTTCTAGGCAACTGCTAGAGGGGAGGAAGGTATGACACTGTTTTTTGTTTGCTGTAATCCTAACTGCGGACATCGGTGGAGAGATTGAGATCCGAGATATCAAAGCTTGCTTGATTTAATGTCTCCTTTTTTCTTTTTTTTGACAAACTAATTTCAGTAAGACGGTTGTGTTGGATCCTTTTTTAAGGATTCCTAGTGTTTATTTACTAAGTTTTCACTTACTATGATTTAGAGCCACTTTCACCATTATATTATCATGAGATTGTTAACATTCGGATCCGTTTTTGACAACCCGAAATCCGAAATCCTAAACTCTAAACTTTAAACCCTAAATTCAAATTTTCAAATTTATTTTTATTGAGGAATTTTCTTTGTTTTTATGTTTTCCTTGCCTAGAAATATTCCAATGGCCAAGATTTTTGTGTTTCTTCCAATAATTATGGATTGTCACGAAAATTTATTAGGAGTGAGTTTAATATAAATTTATTTGTTTTACTACTAACCAAAAAAAAAAACAATTTAGATATATTTTAGTTTGCAATTAATTATTTTAATGTAGTTTAAATACCATGCAATCATAATTCATAATGTGGTTTTCCTTTAACCTTGTTGAAACGTATAAAAAATAAATAAAAATATGCTCAATTGTACCAAAAGTTCTTAAACTAAGTTTTAAATTTTAATTTAATTGAAAATTTTAAAATAAGTATTAAAATATTAAAATATTAATATTGTATCAATTAGGTCATTTTGTCGCTTTAACCAAGTGTTAAATATTAGTTTAAATCTTGTATTTGAAATAAGTATATAAAATTATAAATATGCCTGCAACTATTGCAAGGATAACTTAGTTCTGAAGTATTAAAAATAAGATTAAATGTTTTAAATATGCTTCACCTCAAACTCAAACTAATAATTAATGCCTAAATTGATAAACTAATATTTAATACCTAAATCGAGAAATTAACCCATGAAAGATCATGATCGGTATAATACTCATAGTTTGAGGATAGGGACTAATTTAACATATGAGTGATAGTTTGAGGATATTTTGTGGCATTAACCCTTACTTTTTATATGTCATTTACTTTAAAAGAGTTAATGTCCCTGAACCTTATTTTAAATTGGTCCTAAACTTCAAAACATTTTAATTACACCCCAAGCTATCGATGTTATATCAATCAGGCCATTTTGTTATTAAAATCATTAATTTGACCCTTAAATGACACGTCAAACCTTATGTAACTAAATTTAAAATGAAAAACTTAAAGAAAAATAGAATATTTTCACAACTTTTAAAAAGAAAAACAATTAAAAATAAAGTAAAACTGCAAATAAAAAGTTAACCTTAAAACTTTTGTAAAAGCTTTGACAACCTCAAAACTATAATTTTAAAACATCCATTTTACAATATTTATTTTTTCCTAAAATTTTCATTTTAAATTATATTACTTAAGATTTGATGTGTCATTTAACAGTTAAATTACCGATTTTTTAGTAATATGAGGACCTAATTAATATACACTCAATAGTTTTGGGATGTAATTAAAATAACTTAAAGTTTAGGGACTAATTTAGATTGAGGCTCATAGTTGAGGGATGTTTGGTGGAAATAACTCGTGTTAAAAAAAAATCATAGGTATATTTGCCTAAAGGCCCAAAACTGATCGCAGGACCCAAAAAGCTAGCAAAGAAAAACATCTATATAATAGCCTTACCGCGAAAAAAAAAAGTTTATCCATTTAATGGTTGCTCCACCATGGCTATGAGCTTCTACTGCAGTTCTGCAATTCACCCTCAACACCAGGGTCCGTTTTTCTTCTCTTTTCTGCCTTTATTTTTCACAATTCAATCATTTGTTCAATTTTTTTTTGAAAATTTGAATTTGATAATTCTCTTTTGCTGCAGTGAACGTGTCATTTGGAAGCAAAAACCCTCTTCAGAACGTGAAAAACCTAATAAAATCATTTGGGATTCCTTCAAAATCATGTTCTCCTCATGTATCTCTGCAACAGGGAAATTGGGTCAAGCTCATATGTGGTGCTAGCTTCGAGGTATATATCTAAGATTCTAAAACCTTTGATTTAAAACCCTCTCAAATGGATGTTAGTTTCACCGCTTCGTTGAAACTCAAGCGTTCATTTTTGTATATTTTCTAGGATGTAGTTGATATCAGGAATCTCTCTCTTGTTTACACTCTAGCTGGAGGTAAAGATGCCAAGTTAATTATAGGTCAAATATCGCTATTAGTCCCTGCACTATGTGTAAGTCGTATATTTAGTCTTTGTAAATCTCTCAATCAAATTCTTTTATTACTCTCGTACTATGCCTAAGTTGTGGATTTAATCTATATTCTGTAACTTGATCATTTTTAGTCTTATATGTTAAATCTATTCACTAAAATGGCATAACTTTTTTGTGAGTATTATGTGGAAATAATAAATTAATATGACATTACATATGTGATAATATATTTGGTATCAAGGACAAAACCCAAATTTTTTAATGGGGGCCGGAATTGAATTATGAAATTTTTGAGAGATAAAAGTGTTTATATTGAATTAACTTGTGATTTCATCATTTTCGACGGAACTAAATAAAAATCTTTTTTATTTTTGGGGGGTCAGTGTGCAATTTTACAATATAATCTTTTAATCTCATCATTTATAAATTGACTAAAAAGGAAATTTATTTTTAGGGTGGCCAAGGCCCCTGCCTGCCTGCCCCCTTGTATTCATCTTTGTTTGCTGCTTAAGATTTTGAAAATAGTATAATTTTACTTAATAAATTTAAGGTTCACCATTTGGGTCAAAATTACAGTTTCAAAATTCGTAATTACAGGGATAAAAAATAATCAAAATAGAGTACAAGAATTAAATCTGTAATTTAAGCATAATATAGAGACTGATGGTGGAATTTGACCTTAATCATTTACCTTTTCACTTAATCTTATATGTTGTGGATGTTCTAAAAGTATATTGTTAATGAATGATTTATTTTATTTATTTATTTTTACAGTTGATTGCATTGATTGTGCTGCTGATCCATCTGTAATCAACGCTGTAAATGAGGGAATTGAAGCAGCTAGGGAGATTGTATCTATTAGAAGACCTTGGGTGATGATAAGTATTAATGATGATGAGGATCTTCATTTTCGTAAAGCTGGTATATATATATATCCATTTCTATTTCCCGAATATTTGATCATCATTCCTTTGAATTTTGATGCTGCTTTCAATGGTTCAATATTCAGCATATATGCAGTAATGCGTGTATGGTATAATCTTCAAAATACATGAGATAACTTAAAAAGGAAGTGGGCATACTCGTGTTGAACATATACAAATACCCAAGTCCGAGCAACATATACTGGATCATGTTTTTGAACTACATGCTGATTTGATCAATTGATTTGTAAGTACTTGTTGAATGCATGGGGCTGATCTTAGTACTCTTTTTATCTTAGAATTTGATCCAGAAGACTGTCCTTCTGATTGCTCGAGGCCTTGTGAGAATGTTTGTCCTGCAAATGCTATATCATTTGAGAGGGAAAATTCAACAATGGAAGTTCCCTTCAGTTCCGATCAAAAGGAAAAACCAAAGGTTTCTTTTTTCCACATGATTCGGTTTTCAGTTTCAATATCATCGTGAATCCGAATTTAACCGTTATGATTTAGGTTCGTTTTGAGATGCAGGGTGGAGTGATAACAGAACGCTGCTATGGCTGCGGCCGTTGTTTTCCAGTTTGCCCTTATGATAAAATCAGTAAGCGTTGCTACTTTCTTGCTTGCATTAGCCTTTATTCCTCTGAAACTCAAACTCTTTACAATCTACAGCCATTCTTGGACCCTGGCACATGTTTTTCTTCATGTTTTTATCAATTTCTTAAGCCTAATCTTTACTTTAAACTGATTCAGGAGAGATTACGTATGTAAGAGATGCTATGGCTACAGCTGAACTCCTTAAAACAAACGATGTTGATGCTGTAGAGATACATACAAGTGGAAGGTACTATATAATTTCATCACAAATAAACACAGTTCGGATTGCAGTTGTGTGACTTTAAATTTGCAGGCAGACTAATCTCTTTAAGGAACTTTGGGACGATTTGGCGAATTCAGTTAAATACCTGAGATTAGTAGCAGTAAGCGGAGAACCATTTCTTACCTGTGATTGATAATATGTCATCGCTTAAATCCTGGATTTTGTTTTAGTTTCCCAATCATCGGTTTCATTACTACCTGCAGGTCAGCTTACCTGATACCGGGGACGCAACTATTTCCACAATGAATCAAATGTACGCCATCATGGAACCTCATCTATCTTGCTTCAATTTATGGCAGGTGCAACCTAGTTCTAAAACCTGATTTAATATATATCCAAAATTTGAATGACATTATTGGAAATAATATAACTTATGAATTTACAGTTGGATGGTCGTCCAATGAGCGGAGATATCGGACGAGGTGCCACGAGAGAATCGATTGCTTTCGCTGTTCGCGTTGCTGCTTCTAGTGAAAGACCTCCTGGTAAGTATACGTTTATGTATATGTGCGCGTGATTTATGTATATATTAAGGTTCATCTTTACTCATTGCTGAGTTCACCTGTTTATCTAGGCTTTCTTCAGCTGGCTGGTGGAACCAATGTACATACAGTTGATGGTCTGAAGAAAAGGGGACTTTTTCGAACACACATCACATGTAAATTCTATGTTATTCTGATACTTTTTTTTTGAAGTATCCACGTCTTATGAATATACGAATACGGGTTTCAGGGTTATACCCTTTAAAGATTTCCAAAATACACAGAAAAACTTTTAAAAATTTGAACTTACACGTGTTGGACATATATTTATATGCGATACTCGTATTCAAGCTCGAGGGAACTAATGGGATGAACTCATTCAACAGGTGCAGAACCTAATCATCTACAATCTTTAATCGGTGGAATTGCATATGGTGGCTATGCTCGAAAGGTAGGTTGTCCTTCTACTTCTGTGTTCGGCACATAGATATAGAGATCTTACCATGCACGGATTGAACATGTACCAGTGTCCAACACTTACACTATAGTCAAATAATCAGGCTTTTATTTTTCCTTTTTCACGTTCATTTACTAAAATTTTTAGATACGATCATCAGATTGTTGGAAGAGTGTTGAGCTCCATGGGGTCTGAGAATGGTGTTACAGGCATTGAGTATCATGCTGAGCATCTTTTGAAGGCACTCAAAGAAGCCCTTCACTTGGTTGGATCTGTCAAGTCATATAATCATCCCGATGGCATGCAACGGTAACTCGCTAAGGACTCAGGTTTTGAATATCGAATACGGGTATGTTCAACTATTCGAAAGTTTTTTTTCTCATATATTCAAAAAATCATATTTTTATATTTGCATCCAAACATATATTAAAGTAGATATTCAATGTAGGTAGCTAATTTTTTATTTTCAAGGTATCCATAAGTGTTTAAGAGCGTTCAAATTCATGTTTTTTAAATTGTTGTAATAATAACAGTATCAATTAAACTAAAATTTAATTAACAATTTTAGCTTTTTAAATGTTATACACACAAATGATATAAGTTCTACATTTTTATGATTAATGTATCTTTCATGTTCGTTTTACAGCTCATGAAAATTAATTTTTTTTAGGTTTGTGGTGCGATTGCTCCTCTCAGTAATATCATCTTCAATATTCGAATCTAAATTCTCTCTAAAAATATAATATATTTAATATTGCATCCAACACTTATCGATAATTATACATTGTTCTACTAGTAAAAAGTGATGGCTTTTCTTTTTTTAATCGAGAGTTAAAAGTTTGGAGGAGAAATACAACCACCAAAATATTCTCTGGATTGCCCAATAGATTTATGGGTAAATTACATCTAAGATTATTAAACTATTAATAAACTTATGTTTTGATTACTCAGTTTCATAAAATTATAAAATGGTTCACGAACTATTCAAATGTTATTATTTAAGTCACTTGACTGTTAAGTTTTGTTTTTTTAAAGTCCGGTTAGTGAGTTCTAAGTGAAGATTCGATGATCGGTATGGTGAATCAGTACCCATTAATAAGTAGAAAAATATACCTTAGATAAGTTGATCTTACAGTGAGTGTTAGAGATCAGAGAAGAAAACTATTTTGATATTAGTTCACAGCTTGGTAATGTTCAAAGCTATTTCATAAAATAAAATAAAATAAAAATTGAACTGTAAAAATGTAAAAAAGTAAATGAATGAGAAATTTCGACTGGTACAGATAGTGCGAACAAAAATAATTATAAAATACTAATTTTAAAGATTTATTGACTTAAATAAAATTTTGAAACAATTTAATAATTATTTTATAATTATTTTAAAGTTAGATAGAATAAAACATAAAATTAATTAATAAAATAATAATACAATTAATTTGAGATCCAATTTTTAATACATTTCCACCTAACATTATAAAATGCGGCAACGTGCAACTGCCAACACCGAACAACTTTAGCTATATTAGTTCAAAAAAGAAAAATACCAACGTTAGCTATATAAAATTATAAATCAACATTGGATTCAGATGTTTATAAATATTTAATCATTATTTATTTAAATATTATGAATTTAAATAATATTTATATCAGCGTATTTGTGAAGAATATTTTATTTGATTGATGAGTATTTTATATATATTTAATATTATAAATTTATATACGTGAGATTTAAACTTATAATACCAATAATTTTAAAATTTTATTTAGATTACTTCAACCAAAATTTTAATTTTATGAGAATTTTATATTTAAGATTTATTTAGTCTTGCTATATGATATTTGTAAATATTTTTATACATATATCAATTTTTTTAAAATAACGATAAATTTGAAATTATATACTAAAATAAATTGATATCAGTACATATCAATATTAGTAAAAACGATACGTGCATCTGTATTAGCTATCTTAGTTAATACTCATTTTTTAATAGTATCAAATATTTATTATTTAGATTTGATTATTTTTGTTCAAGATTTTCAAAAGATTTTAGTATCTTAGAAATGTATCATGTGAATTTTTATTTTATTTCAAAAATTATTGCATACTTCTTATAGGATACTTTACAACCAAAAATTCGACCCTCCTCGTGAGATGAATCTTCCCATTGCTTCTCGCCACCTCGCGATGTGGAGCACAAAGGAGATGTGTGAGCCGCAGGATGGATTGCCCCATCGTGTCTCACATCTCATCAACATGATGACCTCGCTAGGTGGAGCACAAGAGAGATATGTGAGTTGAGAGATGGATCACCTCATTGTGTCTCACACCCCATCAACATGGCAACCTCGTGAAGTGGAGAGCAAAGAACATGCAGGCACTGCTTGCTCCCTATGACGATACTGAAGTGCGAGTTCTATCAAAAAGACACGTCCAATGGTACGTGTTGAGTCTAAGAGGAGAACATATCATATGCATGACACTTAACGATCTCCTAACACATCAGAAAATCATACTTTATAAATATAAAAAAATTACTCCAAAAACGAGAAAAGACAAAAATAACTTCAACTACACTCAATCAATGTCACATTGTCTTCAATGATACTCCTTTTTTTCTTTGTCTATAATTTTTGTTAATTTCACTTTTAAATGCTGCAGAAATCGATCAATACGAGCATGTGGTCAATTTTTTTCAATTTATTATAAATAAATCGACAAAAATTTGAATGTTTTTATTACATTTAATTCATTTTGACTAAACCTCGAAGATCAAATTAGTTAAAATAATAATAATAAAGCTAAAACATTTTTAAGTTAATAAATTTATATTTATTAACAATGTTAAAAAGAATAAGATATATTTTAAATTTATATATGAATTTTGATTTAATGGGTAATATAATATATTAATTTTAATTTGATGTAATTATATATACTGAAATTTAGATTTAATGTAATTATACATAAAAAATTAATTTTAATTTAATTGTATAATTTAAAAACAAATAAATCAAATTATTTTCATGTTCGGTAAATAAACTTGTTTATACATACAATACATAAATATAAAATAGTGTCATGCCAGCAATGATTTAATAGTATAGTAAAATTAATTGAAATTAAAATTTAATATATATATATATAATTATACAAAAAAATCATGTATGATGTATGTAGACATAAGGTTGGGATCATGATGATTGACAATGATTCGCCTAAGAGACAAAGAGCTGTAGGATGTAGTTAAGGTGTTGGAAGAGAAGGAAAGATGGAGAGTACGAGAGAAATCATCTTAATTTCATTAACAAGAAGAATCTTATAAAGGCACCATCAGTCATTCGTGAGGCATTGCATGTCGTTTTTTCATTAGATCTAAATTTTTTTAAAACTTAATTGATTTATTGATGTTTCTTCTTCTTATGTATGAGTTGAAATGTTAATATAACAGATAAATATAATGTATCTTATTCTTGCAGGAAATCTTGCGAGGTCAATATCTCATAAGATGTAAGTATAACAATATTACATATTGCATTATTGTTATGGTCAATAAAAAGATAATTTTTTTCCTTATTCAAATTGTATACTTTTAAAAATCATTGCAAAAAGAATAAATTTTAAATGCATTAAATTAATAAATTCTGATCATATCTGTTTTTTCTAGCACAATGCCTAAAACTATACATAATTCCTTTCAACTCATAAATAGGAGGATAATTATCTTCAGCACACTCGAACTCACGTCCTTGTACATTAATAACAACTCGTGCCAATTAAGTTAAGACTCAATAATTGACAAAATTGTCTATGTTTTTAAAATGATTGAAATGTAATATTAAATATAAGAAAATTTAAACATCTCTGACCACATAAAAAATTTCTCTAGTTGATGGCAAATAACAAGGTCTTTTATTATTAGTAGTAGTATAAAAACTGAGCCATTTGTCGACCTTTCTATACTGTCAGCAGCCTAATAGGAAAAATTAGAATCAGTAATTTGTGTGTACCTCGTGTTAGCCTGTTAGGTATAATATAAATAGTAGGATATAATGATCGATAGGATAAAAGATTAAAAAAGTACTTCAATTTTCTCATTTTATAATTTTTTATACTATCAATATTTTAATAGTTTAGTAGTTATATTTTATAATCCATTCATGTAGTTCGTGCTAGACCTGATCGTGGATTAGGTCATCCGCAGTACGCTCAAGCTTGAAGGTCCACTTAAAAAATGAGACAGTTTGGATAAAAATATAATGTTGAAAAATAGGCTTGGATGAAAAAAAATTTCGTTTAGAAAACGAGCTCGGCCCACATTTGACAAAAAAATTCTACTGTTGTTTAATGTTGTTTTGTTACTGTTATGTTGTTATTTTACTACTATTTCACTTTTATATTGCTATTATTTTGTTGTTATTGTTTGAATATTGTATAATTCTTATTTTATTGTTTATTTTACTACTATTTTAGATGCATTTGCTTGTTAAGTCGCAACTATGTTAGTGTTAGTTAAGTATAAAGACTTTTTTTATATGTATTTTCAATTTATTAGGAAATATTTATTTTAATATTTCTAGTCTATTTGATATATTATTTTTTAAAAATTATATAAAAAATAATCTTAAAAATTAATACTGGCCAGTCGGTCTAGGCTAGGCTCGGGTTTAGTTTTTTTTTATTCAGTGAGTTTGGACAAATTTTTAAGCCATTTTTTTATATATTACTATGGACAGATTGTATATCAATATGATATAAATATCAAATCATTTCAAAAAGTTATACGCACAACAAGTACAAATATTTTAATAAATTCTACAATTAAATTATTAAAATATTAATAATATAAAAATTATAGAATAATGTAAAACTAAGATTCTCACATGTTTTATCTTGATGTAAGTAGATCTGTCTTCGATATTTAAATATGCATTACTTGTAAATTTTAATAAAAGTTACACGAATATGTATACTTAAATGAAATTTTAAATATAATTGAATATAGGGATATTCTCAAAGCTAAGGATTGGTATTATATATAACATTTCCAAACGTGTTTAAATGTATTATATATAAATTTTTCATATTATTTTCATGTTTATTAAATAAAATAAATGGCATCATGTTGAAGATTGTTGAATATAGGAAAATTATTATTTTTAGCCAACCAGTGAAAATACTCTTAATATATTAACTACGTACATGTTTATTCATTTATTTATTTTGCCAAAATGTATGCTTTATTTGAATTAGGATAAATAGATTTCTTTATTTTGACCATTTAGAGATATTTATGCCACTTTTGAATTTCGGCATGAAATCTTTTACTTGCATAAAAAAAAAAAAAGAAAAAAAGAATGAGACAAATAGTCTTTGACTACATCAGTCATTGTCCAATATGCTTTACTTTATTTTTTTTTCCCTACATTAAAGAATTATTATTTTTACAAACAATTACATTATTAAAAAAAATTGAATTATAGCTGATTGAGTCTTAGCTCAATTGATATCGTTATTATTATTAGTACAGGAGGATGTGGGTTTGAGTGTGCTGAAATGTATTATCTTCCTATTTATGGGGTGAGAATGAGATATGAGTAATTTTAAACATTGTGTCAGAAAGAACAGATACTGTTAGAACCTATAATAAAATTATTAAAAAAATGCTTAAATCCACCAATCAACTTAAATTCACGCAAATTTTGTTAATAAATTAATGTTGTAATTAGTAATAAAAATATGTCTAATATTACATAAATAAATCAATGCATTTTCTATGCATTTTTTTAGGGTAAAGTATAAAAATGGTCACTAAACTATTGTTTATATTCTATTTTGAATTTTTAATTTTTCGATTTAATCATTAAACTATTTGAAATCAAATTTTTTGGTCATTGAACGTTAACAACTGTTTGAAATTTGACGAAAGTGTTGATGTGGGCTTTTTTAATGTCTAATAATAAATTTAGCCCTATAATGTTTACATATTCTATCAGTTTGATCTTATAAATATAAAAAATAAACAAATTTAGTCCTTGAAGTTTACAAAATAATTTTTTTTAAATTTAAAAAAACAACACCACCCAAACCTCCATTTCTCCATCGTGCTCACCTCCATCAACTTATACTCCTAATGGTACCTGTCCGTAAAAAAATTATGTCTTCACTACAGCGAAACTCCGTTGACTCTCATTAGATCTGCTACCAGCCATGCCTCCTCCATCTTTTTCTTTGTCAACACATTCACGATAAGATGAAAGGTGGTGGCGTTCAACCTACCATTTCCCATCATAACCTAAACCACATGCAGTGACTCCTTGATCCTTTCGGTTTTGCAGAGAAGTGCAATGAGCAAATCAAATGCGTGCTTGCGTGTAAGGCCTTTGCCTACAGGGGCGAAGCCAGAAAATTTTTTTAGGGGGGGCCGGATGAAATTTTAATTTTTTATAGTTTATATTTTTATAATTTGTAAATGATTAAATTGAATTTTTATAACTTTGGGGGGGCAAAGTGCAATTTTACCTTTACTAATTTAAAATTTTTAAAAAATTTCAAAGGCCTAAAATGAAATTTTCCATTTTAAGGGGGTCGGGGCCCACGCCAGCCCCCCTGGCTACGCCCCTGCTTGCCTAAATGAGATAAGGTTTGGACTAAAGGGTTGAGGGTCGAGGATCGAGGGAGAGGATTTCATATTGGTGATGAAGTGGAAAGTTTTAATGGTGTTGAAGCATTCGTCTTTCACGAAAGGTAGCCTATCGTCACTATATAATTGTTTTGACCGACTCTGTGAACTTGCCTATCATAGTCGACTAATGTGGGCTTGATGGATTGAATGGGTCGGGACAAAAGAGAAGTGCATGAATAAGAAGCGAATGATAGATTGGGGATAAGGGGATTGGATGTTGAGTTTTTAGAGAATCAACATGTTATTACAGATGAAGATTAGAGAAATAGAGCTGTGGGTTTCGGGTTTTTTTTTTTAAATTACAAAAATTTTAAAAATTAAAAAATTTCATTTTGTAAATGTTGAGGGCTAAATTTATTTTTATTTTATTTTATTTTTATATTTAGGATTAAATTGATAGAATGTGTAAACATTTGAGGGCTAAATTTGTTATTAGACTAATAAAATAATCCATTTCAACACGTTTGTCAAATTTCAAACGGTTGTTAACGTTCGGTGACAAAAAAAACTTAAATTTTGAATAGTTTAGTGAATAAATTGAAAAAAATTAAAAGTTCAGTGACCAAAATAAAACACGAGCAACAGTTTAGTAACCATTTCTATACGTTAGCTTTTTTTATAGATACTGATATTGCTTGGTATCTTATTATTGAGATTGCAAATTGAATCTAAAATAGGTAAGAATGTCATTATTAAGAGTTGGGTTGTCTCTCTACTCAAAAAATAGGTAAATTAATCATTGTATGTTATATCAAAGAGCAAATTGATCATTTTGCTAAAAATTTCATCCACTTTTATTGTTAAAAACTAATATTTGTACATCAACATGAGGTACTATCTAATTATTTCATTAGCCACATCAATTTTTAACTGTGAAAATGAATGAAAAAGTTAACAGAAATTATCAGTTTACTCTTTTATCTAACACATAGGGACTAATTTACTTATTTATTGAGTAAAAGGGGCAAAATGTAATAGGACTCATAGTATGAGTGCCTCCATAATACTTTTACTTTTTTTAAATATAAAAAAAATAGTATAACTCGATAAATTTAAAGTGTAAATGAATTGTATTTCGCTCATTGAACTTGATAACTTGTACTTAGATGATATTTTTTTCTTTTTTTGGACTTCAATTTACTAAAAGAAGTATGTCCCGAATGAATTGGGATAAAATAACATCTAAATTCATCTAAATTTGGATATTCTTTTGTCCCAATTAATTCTAAACATGAAGTGATCTTTTATAATTTTTAATAAGTTTATATATTTTTATTTTTTTAGATTTTTTATAGTTTATTAATGCTTGTCACATGTTGCAATTCAAGTCTGCCATATGACATTATTTTATTGGTTGTTAATGCCACTTCATAATGTTCTACCGACGTTACATGTAAGTTATCGAAATGTGTGATAGATTCTAAGTTAAAGAATTAGTTAGGTCCCAAACTCACTTGAAAAATATTTAAAAGTGTTAATATACTATTTGATATTTGAGTTTGACTTTAATGTTCAATTTGATACTCGAGTTTAGATTTATTGTTCAATTTGGTACCAAATTAAAACATTGAATTCAAAATCATATGCTTAATTGGGACAAAAAAAAAATTTGAGTATCAAATTGAAAAAAACTCAAATATTAAATTACATATTAAAACCAAATTCATAGACCAAATAGTATATTAACCCATAGAAAAATCCAAATTCAAACCTTATAATGAACCACGAATGTACATGTGTGTGTTGTGCGGGTACAATTAAAATATTTCGAAGCCATTAACGAGACAATGACTGCCGATGTTATTCCTTAATTGCAATATGTTGAGTTTGCAAGTTTCATTTAGTGTCCTTCACAATTTCAATTTCAATTTAAATTCAATACTTAATTCTTTAATAATTTCGATCGAGTATTAATTCGATTGACCTCGATATTATTATTATTAATGTAAGAAGATATGAGTTCGAATATACTGAAATGCATTATTTTCCTATTTATAGGTTGAATAAGAATTATGAGTAATTTTAAATATTATATAAAAAACAAAAATAATTAGAACCTATAATGAAATTAATAAAAAATTTAATAATTTTTATTAAATGTAACACAATTACCCTTAAAATCCATACTGCATTATTAATATATATCTAAATTTCTAAGTCAAGTCAAGCCAACTATTTAGCTTTACTTTACCTAACCCCAGCCAGCCAACTAACCACCAAACCGCAGTTCTTATTAATATACATATATATATATATATATATATATATATATATATACTTATTTATTTATTTCTTAAGGAGGCCTAGATTTTAGATCATTAAAATCAGTTTTAAGTCGAATAAACGAATCAATCAAATTAATTTTTTTATATTTAAACATTGATTTAATATAAAATAAATATTAAATATGTATTTTGGTTAATAATAAACTTTTAATAAAAATTTAAAGGTGTTTCAAATCTTATTAAAATTAAATAAATTTTGTTATGTACTAAAAAAAATTATTATACCTCATCCTCGTCTTAAGCTTACCTCAGAGGAGGCATACCATCACGAGTATCTCGTCATACTAACTGTACCTTATTAAAGAATTACGTTTTGCCAATACACTTTTTAATTTCATGACATGTGGGATTCAGTCATTTCTCATTCAAGTAAAATTACGATATGCGACTTTTAAAGGTGGAGGGAGGAGGGCAAGTAGTGTGGCTTTGGATCCCAAGAAAAAGAAAAAATGACTCTCTTTAATTTTTAAAAAATCACAAATTAATATAATAGTAAAATTATATTTTGACTTCCCAAAAAACTATTAATCGTTTTGTCCTATAAAACAATTTCTTGACTGTTACACTTGCTGACTTTTCGTATATCCCAGCACGTGTTTAAGAATCATGACTCATCAAAGCCTACAAGCTAAAAGAATGTTCAAAAGGTAATTCATACAAAAACAACTGTGAGAAAGCTGCACAGGGCATACAACCAGAGCTCTTAATCAAACTTTTCTCACACATCCTATCTTTCACTCCTTTTGATCTACCTAATATTCTAGCAGCTCTCGAAATATTTTCTTGTGAAGGGACTTTAATATTCATTTTAAATTTTGATGAATAATAGAATTTTAACATAATATGTATAATAATTTTTTTATTTAATTTAATACTTATACACTTATAAAATTAACTACCTATTCTCAATTTGATTGGATCCATGCCTATTTTTTTCCTTAAATATAAGTATATATTACAAAATTTAAGAGCTTAAAAAACAAAAAAAAAATCCAAAAATTAAATCATAGAAAAATAAAACAAAATATATAGAAAAAGAAAATTAATGTTGTTCAGTGTGCTAACTACCAAACGCCACGTGACCTACAATGGTCAGTTCAGCTGGCCTCTCTCTAACTAGCAGCTACCTTACTTTTTTTTTTTTCAATAAAAATTTCCCTCTCTGTTATTCATATAAATTCCGTATCTACCAATCCCCATTTCCATCATAAATTTTCTCTCCGTTTCTCTCCATTTCCTTCCAACTGTCTCTCTTCAGGTAAAAAGGATTACATTTACTCTCAGGTCTGCTTCTTTTTTTTCTATCTCAATTCCATTGTCCGTTACTTTCCTGGTGCTTCTTTTCCTTTTGATCCCGATTCTTTTAATGGAAAGTTTCTTAAACTTTGATTTGTTGTTTTTTTGTTTGTTTGGCT
The DNA here is from genome assembly GCF_025698485.1 of Gossypium arboreum. Taxonomy (NCBI): domain Eukaryota; kingdom Viridiplantae; phylum Streptophyta; class Magnoliopsida; order Malvales; family Malvaceae; genus Gossypium; species Gossypium arboreum. The sequence continues at coordinate 121,034,577 of NC_069070.1, read as the reverse complement.
GAAGAATTAAATTATGTAAACGCTAGAGATCTTGCGTTTTCTTCTTATTATTACTACTGTTTTTTAGCTGCATTGCGGTGATTTGATTTCCTTTGCTCTCGTCTTTTTTTTTTTCGGTTGAGATCTGGTTTGTTTTAGGTTCAAGTTAGGTGTAATTTTGGACCCGGATTGTTTTTTAATTGCTTGAATCGATGCAAATGAGTTATTCTGTTTTTGTTTAACAGGTCCCTTTGAGCCGAAGCCATGGCCACTGGACAGTTATTTTCTCGGACTACTCAAGCGTTATTCTACAACTACAAACAACTTCCTATTCAACGCATGCTTGATTTTGATTTCCTTTGCGGTACGGTTCTCTTGCTGATTTCATTTTTTTGTTGATCAAAGTTTACAGTTCATATTTTTCTTTAAGAACTTAAGTGGAATTGTTCGAATTAAGTTGTTTATTGCTTGATTCTTTATAAGTACTGAATTTTCTTTTTGAATTTGTAGGGAGGGAAACACCATCTGTTGCTGGTATTATTAATCCCGGTGCTGAGGGATTTCAGAAACTCTTCTTTGGTCAAGAGGAAATTGCGATCCCAGTACATTCTACGTAATAAGCTCTTCTATTCTGTTTCTATTTTTAGATCAGTCTTTACTTTTCTTTGATTATTAATTAGTGTCTTCAAAGTTCTTTATGGTAAATGAACTTTATGGCATGTTACCTTTATGCATTATTATCCTACACACTGCCTGCTAAGTTTAGAAATCTCCATAAAAGATGCTTCTACGACCAATCTTGTGTAAAATTGGAAAGATACACTTGCTTCTATAGATTTTAAATTCTGCTGTTATAGGATGGTCATCTGTTATATTATAAATTTTCTTCGAGAAGATTCACTTCTTTTACTGTTAACAAATTATATATTAATTGGCCTATGATACTATAGATTGGTCTAGCTTTTCATGAGCACAAGGATTTTTTTTTGGTTATTCGGTTAACTTTTTCTCAAATATGGAAACCAATGTGTATTGTGCTTGTAAGTTGTAATCAATTAGTTCCTACCAATTAATAATCTAGTTGTGTCATAATAAAGCACATTAAGTAAGTACATTTGCTTTTACATCCTTTACAAAGTACGACAATGCTGAACAGCTTACTCTATTGTTTAGTTGGTTACTTGCTTTCTCCAAGCTTTATGTTCTCTGACCTTTGATTTGATATGTTTTGCAGCATTGAAGCAGCATGTACTGCACACCCAACTGCTGATGTTTTTATCAACTTTGCATCATTCCGAAGGTTAGTCCTCATGTTTTATGCTGTTTCTTAGCGCAGGAGTTCTTGAATGCACAAGTTAATTATTATATTTTATTTCACTTGCAGTGCTGCTGCTTCATCCATGGCTGCTCTGAAACAGCCAACCATTCGAGTTGTTGCTATAATTGCTGAAGGTGTTCCTATGTTGGACACCAAGCAGTTGATTGCATATGCACGTTCCAACAAGAAGGTGAGGAAGATGATTTAAACCAAACTAGGCAATGATTATGATCATCAAATAAATACATGTCATATTGGGTTCTTGCATAAGCAAAGTATCTGTTTTAGAGTTAACTGTTTGATCTTCTTTCACCTTTATTTGATTTTATTACTTATGAATTTGCAGGTTGTTATCGGCCCAGCTACTGTCGGAGGAATTCAGGCTGGAGCTTTTAAGATTGGTGACACTGCTGGAACAATTGACAATATTGTTCAATGCAAGCTGTACAGGCCAGGATCTGTTGGCTTTGTCTCCAAATCTGTACGTGATAATGATACTTTTTCTTTATGTATGGGTGCGCATGTCTGTCAATTATGCCTCTTTCTCTTCTGCTTAAGCAAATTCTACTTTGCACTTTGTGGGGGCAATCTCCTATCCTCAATTTGACATTTACTTTATGTCTTTGGCAAGAATGTGAATCCATGCTCTTTCATCAGTTGTGACATGTTCTTTTATAAAATAATTGCAGGGTGGTATGTCAAATGAAATGTACAACACAATTGCCCGTGTTACAGATGGAATCTATGAAGGTAACAAATAAGCTTTAACATTTTGCTCTATATTCATACCTGCTAAACTGAATGAAAATTTATATTAAATATTAAATTCGGGTACAAATTGAAAACTTGTGTAGGTATTGCAATTGGAGGAGATGTCTTCCCTGGCTCCACTTTATCTGACCATATTTTGCGATTTAACAATATTCCACAGGTAAATAATTTTTTTCATTCAATTCCTTGTGGTTTCCTGTCTATTATTAGTTGCTACACATGCAAAGAACGCATGGTTAGAAAAATGAGAAACTTACACTCCCAATTCTCCATCTTAACTTTTAACAGGATTAAGAATTCAAAATTCATAATTGATTTTGAAACATCTTCTGCATTGGAAAAGAGGGTTTCTGATTTGTTTTCCATATTCACCTCAGGTAAAGATGATGGTTGTGCTCGGAGAGCTTGGTGGACGAGATGAGTATTCCTTGGTTGAAGCCCTGAAACAGGGAAAAGTGAACAAGCCAGTGGTTGCTTGGGTCTCTGGAACTTGTGCACGACTCTTCAAGTCAGAAGTACAGTTTGGTCATGCTGTAAGCTACAAACTTAATCTTCCTGGAATTCATTCAACTACAGTGTTACTGCAATTAGTGAGACATAACCTTTACCTTATTACTCATTCAGGGAGCTAAGAGTGGTGGTGAGATGGAGTCTGCCCAGGGAAAGAATCAGGCACTAAGGGATGCTGGAGCTATAGTTCCCACTTCATATGAAGCTTTTGAAGCTGTGATCAAGGAAACATTTGACAAACTGGTATGTTTCCATCTTGTCCAAAGTTTGACCAGTTCTATGCTTTAGTTATATTCATGTACTCAACTTGTGTCTTTAGGTTGAACAAGGGAAGATTACACCCTTGAAGGAAGTTATGCCTCCACAAATCCCAGAAGATCTTAACAGTGCAATTAAGAGCGGGAAAGTTCGTGCTCCAACTCACATTATTTCAACCATCTCTGATGACAGGGGTACCTTGCCGTAACCCATATACGTTGAAAATTGAAAGAGATGTTTGATACATTGAGATGAGCAGCACTAATTTCTTTCTTCTAACCTAATTTGCAGGTGAGGAACCATGCTATGCTGGTGTGCCCATGTCTTCCATTGTCGAGCGAGGTTATGGTGTTGGTGATGTCATTTCTCTCTTGTGGTTCAAACGTAGCCTTCCCAGATACTGTACTCATTTTATCGAGGTAGGCTACTGAAATTAGATTAACTTCTTAAGGGTTATGTGTCATTTTATGACTATCTCCATCTTTAGAAAGCAAATTCCTGTGTTGTTTTCACTAATAAGTATGATCTGTTCAGATATGCATCATGCTCTGCGCCGACCATGGTCCATGTGTCTCTGGTGCTCACAACACCATAGTGACTGCAAGAGCTGGAAAGGACCTAGTTTCCAGCCTTGTTTCAGGTTTGCTGACTATCGGTCCTCGATTTGGTGGTGCCATTGATGATGCTGCTCGATACTTTAAAGATGCTTATGACCGGGTAAGTTTCAATGGTGATTACCTGTAAAGGTTTGGGATGACTTGGTTTTTTATAACCGTTTTCTGCTAACATTCTAAGATGCTTTTTTCCATGCTGTGTTTTCACAGGGCCTTACACCTTATGAATTTGTTGAAGGCATGAAAAAGAAGGGTATTCGGGTGCCAGGAATTGGCCACAGGTACAGATGGTTTTTAATGGTTACAAATACCTTATGAATTTATTATTTCTTATGGATCTTATTACATGTCTGATGGTTGCAAATACTTGCTTTGCTTCGTGTTAAAAGGATTAAGAGAGGGGACAACAGAGATAAGAGAGTAGAGCTCCTCCAACGGTTTGCTCGCACACATTTCCCGTCTGTAAAGTACATGGAATATGCCATTCAAGTTGAAACATATACGCTTTCCAAGGCTAACAACCTTGTCCTCAACGTTGATGGTGCCATTGGGTCTCTTTTCTTGGATCTTCTTGCTGGCAGTGGAATGTTCTCCAAGCAAGAGATTGATGAGATAGTTGAGATCGGCTACCTTAATGGACTCTTCGTGTTAGCAAGATCCATTGGTTTGATTGGGTAAGATTGCTTACACTTCGGAATTTCCATATATAACTCGAGTTTTTGTATATAAGCGTGATATCTGATACCTGATACGAACTTAGATGGTCCAATGATGGTGAAAGGTTCATTGATTGATGGAATGTTTTATTGCATTTGCTTAAATACTTGTAATGTATTTACTAGCTTCTTACATTTAATGGTTCGATATCTCAGGCACACATTTGACCAAAAGAGATTGAAGCAGCCACTATACCGTCACCCATGGGAGGATGTTCTCTACACCAAGTGAGAGAGAGCCATTCACGGCAGGTGCGTGCAACGACGACCTGCTTTTCTTTTTTACTCGAGCATTCTTGTTTTCAAAGTCATTGGTATCTGCATTTTGGAGGGAGGGGGGTTATTGGTTGTTTTGTTCTTCCATTAGTGTTTGTAATGCTAATTGGTGTTGTATTCAAAGATTACGAGATGAATATCATTTTTTTAAACCAAAATTGTATCAGTTTCATGGAAAAATAAGAGATGCCTGTCAGGTTTTGTATGTGCAAAAGAAATATGCATTGTATGAGGAATTAGGAATCCTCCCTTCTGAATTATTAAATATTACAGTGTAGGCAGTTGAAATAATTTTTTTACCAAAGGGTTAATGTAATTTTTCGCCCTTAAACTTGGTAATTAGATCCATTTTGATATTTATATTTTTTCTGTTCACTTTGATACCTAAATTTAGCAACTAGTTACTAAAGTGGATAAAAAAAAATGTAAAAGTACGAAAATGAATCTAGTTGTTAAGTTTAGGACAAAAAATTACATTAACCTTTTTCAAAATCTTAAATGTTGGATAACTAAGGTTAAATGAGGTGCTTATGCTAACTAATTATTTGATGAGAAAAAGAAAAGGCTAAGTTTGATTTGTTCATTCCTGAGCCAAGCTAAAGCTCTAGTAAGCTTGAGACAGTCAATTTGAACAGTTTGGATGCCTAATCTTACATTTAATTTATAAATACAGTTTGTAACATTTTATTTAAATAAGTTTAAATTGAACTCAAATATTAACATATAAATATTTAAAAATGAGCTTACTTAAACTCAAACAATATTATTCTATTTTGAGATAAACTTGAGCTTTAACAACTCAAATTATATGTTAATAATTGTTGCTGAGTTTTTATTTTTTTCAATTTTTGATACAATGTTTGATTCTATTTTACTGTTGTCACGGCTCAATCACATCCCAAATGATGCAAATGGCTTAATTTTTTATGGGTCGGGGCCCAGCCAGATAGACCCATTGGGTCTAACCGGTTATGTAATACTAGATCGAGTCGGATGAACTAGTCTATCCCATTTTTTCTCCAACGTTTATTTTTTGTATATTTAAAATTAAATCCTTTTATTTTTATCTCCGACATTTTGAAATTAAAAAATTATTAACCATATATAACAGAAAAAACAATGTTGTAATGAACCAAAATTTTACAAAAGAATTTTAGCGACTTTAACAAGCATTTTTAAATATGAATATGAAAAGTACTAGGATCTAATGCATATTCCAAATTGAAAATATAAACAAAGAAAAGCGGTTTTCCCACTCTTTCCCCCGCTATGCATTATTTCACACATCTACAAAGGCCACAACTGCCTTTTACATCTTTTGAATGAAACCAATAAGCATAACTGCCACCGCCTTTAAAACCGAATTCAATGATTCTAAATAGTTTAGAGTGATATCATTTGTCGCCGGCTCGGTCTAGTGAAGCAATGATCGAATGGCAGCAATGGCATCGCCCTTGTGCTCACGGAGTGTTCTCTCAGCCACCTTTTTGTCCAACTAATTTTTCCAGTGAAAAAGATTTAAAAAAAAAAAAAGAAAAGAAAAGATATTAGAACCTTTGGCACATTACATCGATGAGAAGAACAAATAAACAAATAAGAATCCAACCTCTAATTCGTTTGCAATGATGTCAACTTCAGCCGCGTTGATTTTAACAGCAGCTAATTCTTTCTCTCTGTATGGAAACAAAAATGTACTTGAGGTTAAGGATAAACCATGGATGACCAATTTGAGTAATTACGGAGCAGTCAAAAACTACAACATTGAATCTTTAGTTTCGAAAGGTCTACAAGCTATGATCTAACAATGGGGATTTCGGGATTCCATAATAATATTGGCAAAGAAAGAACATAAGGATTATGATGTCAAAAAAAGAAACCTTGTATTGCAAACTGAAATCAAAGACTATTATACATTGACACTGATTAAAATTACAGGATATCGATCTCATTAGCATTCAATTTAATGTCAAACTAGTAGTATAATAGATGGCAAGCTTTCAATCTATGTTATTTGGTCTCGGGTTTGTGTAGGATAAGTATACATCCAATACGAATATGTTATAACATTTAAGTTTTTCCATGTATTTGGAAGGTCCTTGAAGGGTTATAAACTTATATGAAGGTACCCATATCCGAATATGGGCCAGATGAAGAACCTGAGCAACATAGCTTTTAGCAGGCTAACGATGTTGCTTATTGGGTAATGCATATACTCAAGCCTCAACAATAAGAATATCAATGTGGCAATCAATCTAGAAAAACCTAATAATTTTCTTTTGACATCGTTTATGTCCATTTTATGGTCAATGTTTAGGGTTCATGGCTGCCTCTTCCAATAATGTCGTGTTCGAACTTGCATCTCCTTGAGAGTGCAATGTGGCTTAACATTGCAGCCAACTTATTGTTAATTATTAAACAAGATGGCAAAGTAAAATTCAATATATTCCAATGCAAACACAAAACAATCTTCTTCTCTGCCTTAACAAAATCTCAAAATGAACCTAATTGGACTAAAATTCAAATTGAATAGTCAAAGATTCAAAGCCAATTTTCAGTCAAAAATCGATTATTTTCTCGCAAGAAAACAACAGAAAAAGAAATTCATAAAACAAAACCAAAAAAAAAAAATCAAACCTCAATCTCATAGCATTCTTTTCTGCTTCAGCTGAGGCTGCAATCGATGCCATGGCCTGACACGGTCGAAAGCAAAACTCATAAGAAACAATAAAATAAAATAAAAATTATACCCAAAAAACCATGAATTTATACAGAAAGAGTACCGATTGGGCACGAGAAGAATCAAGCTGTCGATCTTCGACACGGTCAGTGAGTTTATCGAAGGCTTTGCTTTGTTGTTGTAAATCCTTTGAGTCAACGACTCGGTCAGCGCCTCCATCTCCAGCTTCCATATTCGCTTGTTTTTTGCTTTAGTGTTCCAAGGTATAAGCGAGATGAGACAGAAGAAGAAGCTTTGCGAAGCTAAAACCCTAAACTCGTTGATCGATCAGAGTTTCAGTTCTCCACTTTCGAAATAGAAAATCCTTCGTGAATAGGAAACTATCTCCTAGGTTTTTAAGGCCCATTGTTGAAATTATGAATTGGGCTTTAATTTAGCAGAAGATTGGTCCAAACTTTGGAAGGCCGATTAATTTAGGCAGGAATTAGCAAAACTCGATGTAAATCGAATTAATTAATATATTTAAGGTTTCATTTAAGTTTATTATTTTGATTAAATTGATTTTTTAAATAATTAAATCGATCGACTTTTGATTAATAAAATATATTTAACCTATTTAATCAATTTAACCAAATTTAATATATATTATTTATTTAATTTAAATATATTTATAATATAATTTAAATTAATCTAATCTAAATCGATTATAATATATATTTTTATATTTTTATATTTTTAATTTAAATATATTTATAATATAATTTAAATGAATATTATTTTAGTAACCGAACTCAATTTGAAAAATTTTCAAATCAAGTCGAATTGAGTCAAAAAATTTTGAGTTGAGTTAACAAATCCTATTATTTGTATTCAATGTTACGTTTACATAGACTGATTATTTAACTAGTAGGTGAAGTACAAGATTATTTAACTTAATGATTTCGACTTTTAACTTTAAAAAAGGTAAATATTTATCAAAATGATGTAGTTTTACCTTTTCTTATTCAGATTTTCAGATAACTTTAGTTGTGTAATTCATATTCGAATTAAATCGAAAAATTTAATTTTTTATTCGAGTTGATCCAAATAACTCGAATTATTTAATTCAAAATTTAATTATTTATCGAGTTTTTTGAATCTAATCAAATTTTACTCACCCTATATTTCATCATCAATCCAGTTTTTTATTTCGGGATATAAAATTATCATTACACACATATTAAAAGGAAATATCGAAATTATAAATATTTGTATTATATTATATATATTTTTGAAATGGTATTATTCATTTTCATTAGATCTTATGAAACTCTACATTGAATGCATCCAAAGTTCTCCTCTCATACAATACAAATCAAATTTTTTTTAAATAAACTAATGCCATAAATTTTCCCCTCATTGCAAAGTATATATCTTCTGTTCAAAGCCATGCAGGAAGCCAAACGTTGCCATTGATGAACTCAATGGAAGTCCAGTACTTAGCTTCCTCGTCCGTCAATTGTTTCGCCCAATGTACTCTCCCGAATGTATCGGCACCCGGTCCGTGACACTTGTATTCGGCATGGAACAGATGACTGCCATATAAAAGGTTGGTATTTATATTAGACAAAAAAGAGAATAACAAACGTGGAATTTAGAACACAGATGGTAAATCTTGCTTACTCAGGGCCACCCTGGTAGCTCCAGTCGGTCCATCCTGCGGGGACGATCGTCCTGGACAAGTATGTTTGTGCGAAGACCACGGTCGAATATTTTCCTTTAGCCCTTCCTAAATAAACACCTCCGATGCCATAAACCTTGCCTTTGACGAACACGAATCCACTGTGGTCCTCTTGGTTTTCCCTGTTTTGAGCGGTAATCGATCCGTGGATCGCAATCCTCTTGTCTTGCAAGACGAAGATCTCGCAATTCTGCATGTAATGTACATGATCATTAAAAAGGGATAAAACACCTGAAGCTGTTTCGTGTTCGAAAAATCTCGGATTTCGATTTGAAACTTACGTGGAACAACGACCTTCCGCGGCCAAAAATGAAATCAATCGAGCCTTGGATGTAGCAATTATGGTAGTAATGTCGGCCTTTGTAATCGAACAATGTGTTGTGGGTGCTAAAGAAAGCACAATGGTAAAATGCAACCCTATCTGCACCCACAAATACTGCCACTGACTGATTTTGAGATGTATACGCAACACCAGTAGGTGCCTCATTCTGCCATTGAATTGGAGCAAGTTGATGTTAAATTTTGGGCTTTAAAAATTGAAGATTGTTCTTTGTTCATTACCTTGAAGCTAATTCCGAAGGCGACGAAATGCTTGGCTTCGACGGTAAATGTGGCGGAGGCCTTATTATCGACGGAACTCAAGGACCATATAATAGCGGTCCTTCCCCTCCCATTGCCTCTCATGAAGATATACCGTTTATCTTTTGGTATATGAACCTTTTCCCTGCGACATTTCAGAAAAACCATTCGATAATATTCAGGTCGGTCAAGTAATGATGGCAGGGGCAAAGTTAAAAAAAAAAAATTAAAGCGTCAAAATTAAATTGTAATTTTTACGATAGTAAAAATGTAATTTCATCATTTTAATAGTTTATATCTTTATAATTTTTAAAAAATTAAATCAAACATTTTATCATATTTAGGGAGGCTAAAGTATAACTTTACATTTATTAATTTAGGATTTAAATAGAAAATTGTTAATTTTAAGAACAAGTCAGTACCTAGCTACGCTCTTGAACCACAGTAAATGAATGATGCAAAGAAATGAATTTACCTATAAATCCCTTTCTTGACATGGATAATAACCCATTTAGAATTCCCTTTCGGGACGGCATTGATTGCTTCTTGGATCGACGTGTAGTCCCCTTTGCCATTGATATCAACCTTGATCGTCACATTACTGTTGATTTTCTTCGTCAACAAAGGGGCATCGAGGACGGTCACGGGGCCCTTATCATCGCCGTTGGCGAAACACGGGAAATAGATCGCGACCATCAATAAAGAAGCAAATGCAAGGTTTATTGGAGACATATTTTGGAATGCTTTGAGGGGAAGAGGAGATTGCATGAGCCTTTTATTAGAGGTTTCTCAAGATTTATATAACAGGAAGGTTGTTTTTTTTTAGGGTAGAAGTTGGATGGTGAAAACAATAACTAAAAAAATTGTCTATTTTAGAGAAGTTTTTACAACAAATCCTTTTATTTGTGGTTTATAATGTATGGGTTTTTGGTTAAAATTGTGGTTTATAATGCATGATTTCCGCTTCCTCAAATATTTGAATTTCTTAAGAGTCGAAAAATAACTTAGGTTGAGAATAATACTGAACATGTTAAAAGATTTATTAACATTAAATAGACAATATTCATTAAATTTAGGTTAATCTAAACTATTAGCACTTAAACTATGGGTAAATTTTTGTTTTGGTAACTTAACAAAAAAAATTACAATTCAGTCACTAAACTATTCAGAAGTTTTCATTTAAATCATTGGGCTGTTAAAATCAATGTTATATGGGTTTTTTTGTACCAATCAAAAAGCTTTTTTCTCCCTTCTCTTCTATAGTTCAGTTTTATTCTCATGAAATAACTTTTAACATCACGAATCTACTAACCAAAATTCAAACAACTTTTTTCTCCAACCTCCGCCACTGACCGTTAGATTGACTTGGATCTAAGTTATGTTCTTCTACTCATCGATGTGTATTAATCGATCAATCGTACCAATTATCAAATTATTACTTAGAGCTCACTAGCGAAACCTTAAAAAATATTTACCAGCCCAATGACTTAAATAAAACTTTTGAATAGTTTAATCACTTAAATAAAATCTTTCAAATAGTTCAATGACTAAAACAAAAATTTATTCATAATTTAGTAACTACCAGTGAAATTAACCCTTAAATTTACTAGAGCTCCCCTTTCATGCTTTACTATTGACTACAAAAACACCAATGGGCTATAATCAGAATCATACATGGTTGCAATTTTCTTTGCTTTTCTTTTTTAGATTTTTAGGATTAAATTTTGCATCAAAATCAAACCATTTTCCATATTTGTTTTTTATATTTGATTTTATCTGTAGGAAAGCATTTCGATACCTCCAATCCATAATAGATGGAATCGATGTTTTGTGTTTCTTCAAAAACCAAATTAAACTTTTAAAAGGAATCACACAAAATAAACCAGAAAAAAAAAATGAGCGACTCATCGTCGGAGAATCTGATTCTCGTGAGCCGCGAGCCGGACGGAATCGCGACCGTCACCATCAACCGACCGGCGTCCCTCAACTCGCTGAGTCAGCTTATGATAACTGACTTGGCTCGGGCCTTCAAGGACCTTGGAAGAGACGAGTCCGTTCGGGTCATTATCCTGTCCGGATCAGGACGGGCTTTCTGTTCGGGACTGGATTTGACAGCGGCGGAACAAGTTTTCAAGGGTGGCATGAAGGACAAAGAGTACGATCCCGTTTTTCAGATGGAACAGTGTCCGAAACCGATCATCGGAGCTATCAACGGAGTGGCGGTGACGGCCGGATTTGAGATCGCCCTCGCTTGTGATATTCTCGTCGCAGCTAAAGGAACCAAGTTCATGGATAGCCATACGAGGTTTTGTATTTTTCCCTAGAATTAGAAATAATTTTTAAAATATTCTATATAATATTTGAAAGTTATTTTATTAATTTAAACATAAAATATGTATTTTTTTAAAAAAGGTTAAATTATGGGGTTTTTTACAATATTATAGTTAAATTCAAGATTTAATTTTTTAATATATTAATTAAGTCCTAAAACTATTTCGATTAAAAATATTAATATGAATTAAAAAATCATGTGGATAGTCACAACTCGGTTGACATTAATATTATTGTAAGTGCAAAAAACATGTGGTTGAATCTGTTGAAACGCATTATTCTATTATTTAAGGATTGTGGAAGAGTTATGAGTAATTTTAAATATTGTATAAAAAATCATGTGAGTAAAATGAATATCAAGATTAAATCTTCAATCCGAACTTAATAAAAAACAAGAATCATAATTTAACCTAAAATTATAAACTAAATAAAATATAATTATATTTTATTCCAATAATTATTATTTTTAACATTAATCAAAAATATTTAAGTGATAACATAATAAAATCATACTAAAATGATGAACTAAAATTATAGACTAAATAAAATATAATTTAAGTTGATTCAATTCAAATAATTATTTTTACATTCAATATAATATAATATAAATAATAATTAAATTATAATCAATTCGAATCGGGCGACTTTAAGGGATGACAAGAGTTTAATTTATTTAAAATGAAAAATTTTATTTAAATTTTTTATAATTTATAAATTTTAAATTAATAAGGATAAAATTATATTTCGCTCTAAAAATAATAATATTTATATTTATATTTTTAAAATTATTAAAATATAGATTATTAATTAAAATAATAAAATTATATTTTTACTATTATATAAATTATAATATAATTTTGGCCCTAAAAAATCGTTATCACTTCACCATTGGTGGATGCTAATTTTATATGTGTATATGTAGATTCGGGATAGTTCCATCATGGGGATTATCCCAAAAGCTGCCACGTATTATAGGACCAAACAAAGCTCGTGAAGTATCGTTGACAGCCATGCCTTTCACTGCTGAAGAAGCTCAAAAATTAGGGTTTGTGAATTACGTTGTTGAAGGAACTGAATTGTTGAAGAAAGCTCGAGAAATTGCACGAGTTGTTGCCCACAACAATCACGACATTGTTATTAGGTACAAATCTCTGATCAATGACGGATTCAAGTTGGATCTCCATCAAGCTCTCGCACTGGAGAAGGTATATTTTCTTCATTCGTTCGAGAAGAATAATAATATAATACATTATTATTAAGTTAAATATTAAATATAATTATAGTAAATAAATATTAATAACTCCCAATGATTTTGGCTTTAAATTTTGTCTCGGTTTAAGTTTAATTAATTATTATTGAATAATGTTTAAATAAAGTTATTAGTATTTATTTATAAGTTCTCTGCTATTTTTATTTTATTTAATGATGGAGTGTCATGCTATTATTCATAGAAGATGCATGAAATTTATGCACCGACGCTGCATCAAATAAGTTATAGCAATACGATTAAATTAGTTACTCTACTATTAATAGATCAATTTAGTCGATTTACTATTAAAAATAAGTAAATAATGTCAAATTTTAATAAAATAACATTTATTGTTTAACATTTTAGAGTTTTTTATAGTTTTGTAAATAATCCTTTAAATATTAATTTTATTACATTTTGGATTTTTATTCTTTCTAATAATATATATAAATATTAAATTAATTCATTTAATAACAACTGTTAATTTAATTTAGTCCTTATAAATACATTACCAATAATTTTATATATTTAACGATACATATTATCAGTTAATCAAATAATAAAAATTAAATTGTGTATATAATATATTTTTTCATTCTTCTACAGGAGAGGGCATACAAATATTATGATAAAATGACAACAGAACAGTTTAAGAAGATGCAAGAATTCGTAGCTGTTCGTAGTTCAAAGAAATCTTCCAAATTGTAATTCATTCATGTTCTGTGTTTTCGTTTTCTTTCTTCACCGTTTCAAAAATCCAATCTAATCAAATAAATTTAAGTCAACTGTGTCTTAATTTGATTGGTATGAGCATTGTTACCAATGTAAAAGGACGTGAGTTCGCATGTGTTGAAGCGCAGTATCCTCCTATTTATAGGTTGGAGAGGGGCTATGGGTAATTTTAAACATTGTATAAAAAAAGTAAATATGATCGGAATCTATAATGAGATTGTTCAAAAAATATTAATCAAATTTAAAACAAATTAAGTAAAACTAAAAAATATGAGTAAAAGTATTATGAAAGTATTTGTACTAAAAGTATAATTGAATTGATTGAGTCTTAACACAATTGGCGTCGATATTGTTATTAGTACAGGAAGACGTGAGTTCGAGTGCGTTGAAGCACATTATCTTCATATTTAAAGATTGGGGATGGGATATGAATAGTTTTAGATATTATATCAAAAAGAGCAGTATGATAAGAACCTATAATGAAATTAATTTTTTTTTTAAAAACAGTTTGATTGAATTTTTTCTCTTATTCGAAAAATAAAGAAATTAATCCATGTATATTAAATCAAAAGGAAAATTAATATATATGTTAAAATTTTCATCCATTCTACCGTTGAAATTTGACCTTTGTACATCACTACGAGATCTAGTTATTTTATCAATTATATCGCTTTTAATAATAGAAATGATTAATATTCTAAGATACAAATGTTAGTTTACAAAAAGAACAATTTATTCATTTTTTAAACAAAGGGGCAAAATGTAATATAACTTGGTATAATTCCTCATTCAATGCTTCTATAGTATTTCTACCTTACACTAAAAGTCTTATTACATACGTGCGTGTGTATATATATGTGGAAACCACAAATCTAGAATACAAAAATATATTTAAAAATAATATATAATAAAAATGAAACATACTATATACAAATTTTAGATTAAATAGTGAGGAAAATAAATTTAAACACATAAATATGAAAAAGATAAAGTGCATAAATTGAAAAATTGAGATATTTTTTCATTTAAGCCTTTTTTTAGTAGGATGAAATTCTCTAAGCTTTACCCAAATTATATCATTTTTTTTATCAAATTTCTCTCATTTTCTTGCTTAACAGACACCAGTCATTGAAATTTAACATAAACAAACTTAATGAAAGATTAAAAAAAAAAACGCCGTTGCCGGGGATCGAACCCGGGTCACCCGCGTGACAGGCGGGAATACTCACCACTATACTACAACGACTTGTTTGATTAGCTGAAGAAAAGACTATATTTATTAAAAACTAAAGGGAACTTCCTCTTATCTAACGAATAAAACTCATCAGTTTTTAATTTTTTATAGTACAACGACTTGTTTAATTATAATAGAATTTGGCTGCAAAAGAACTACAGGAAAGACTATTCTTGCTGTTCAACAAAGAGATTTGATTGGTAGAAAACCATACATAGATTAATCGGCAGTTTTAGTTTGTTTAAAGTTTTACCCCAACATTTGTATATTCTCCTTTGTTGTTCTCCCTTCTAATTTTACAAAATACGAAGAAAAGTGATCTCCGTCTATGGTCATGATAGCTTGACTTCAAACTCTCATTTATATTGTAAGAAATTAATATTAAAAATATATTATTAATAGAAAAAAATTCAACCTTTCCCTTAAAAAATTAATTTACTTCCTTCCAAGCCTTACACCCTAAAATCTTTTATTTTACTGCATGATTTCACTCTACAAAAACATCGAATCATTCTCATAAAGCTTAACATTTTCATCATAAATATTTCCACTTGCCTCAAAATGACCCAATCCAATAGGAAAATCCCAAATCTTGATACAAAAACTAGCCCCAAAGAGACCATTATCTTAAAAGCCCGAATTATGTGATTAAATAAACTTCCTCTATCTATTGAATTTGAGGGTCAAGTGCTCCTCCTCCTCCCCTTAAAATAAATTAATTTTCAATCATTTAAGGTTTTTTGAATTACTTAATTTAGGATCCTCAGCGATCAGATATAAGAATACCACATTAATAGACACAATAAGAAAAAAATCATAAGACATAAAAAAAGTTTCAAATAGACAAATTGAAAATAAATATTGAACACCACTTTGATGAAGTACAGAAATTTGTCATTATCCACAATATCAATACAATTTTCAAAATTTTCTTTAATATTATTTAAATAAATTACCCAAGTTTAACAGAGATAAAAATTAAAGTATCAGACTAGCTTTCTAGGCTGCAATTTCCATCAAATTAAGTGTATTTCATTTGAAGTCACCTCAGAGCCCAGTGCATACTTCATCATCTACATATAAATTTTTATAAAAAACAAATTAAATTTTTTATTAATTATAAAAAAAACACCCATAGGGATTTTTAAGGGGATTATACAGGATCTTATAATCGTTGAAATTTTGAAATAAATTGATGGGTTAAATTCCCTAAAACTATAATTAAAGCTTAACTTCACAGAACAAGATACTAATGCTGCAATTCTCTTCCTTGAACTGGCAAATATACACCCATAGAGCTGCCGAGTGATGCTACAGTCATGGGCACGGTATAATTTGCTGTTAATGAAAGCAACAAATCATCAAAAACAGCAATCCATACCATGCCCATAACGTAACTTCGCTTAACAAGCTTAATTTTCCGAACATAAAAGGAACTTCAAAATATCAGACTAGCTTTCTAGGCTGCAATTTCCATCAAATTAAGCAGAGTTCATCTGAAACTGCTCAGAGCCCAGTGCATATTTCATCATATAATAAAAACAATGGGTTTCTTGAAAAATATAAAAAAAAAAATGAAGCATTATAAAGAAAGGGTCCTCAGTGGATTTGCTTATAGTTGTCATCAAACAAAAAATTTGATCAGGTCTCAAAGATTTCATGCCATCATTGGAAACCCTAATGATTTTTTTAAAAATAATAATAAATATTGGGGGAATTTTTTAAAAAAGGGGATTTTGCAGGATCTTATTCACTGCACCTGGGAAAATAACGAAGGAGAAGTGACTCAACTTCTGCAAATAATCTATGCCTCTTGAAATTTTAAAAATTTGATGGTGAAATTCCCTGAAACTATGAATATTAGATTAAAGGGAAACCATCAAGAGACAATTTCTACAGAAAATTTCGAAGAGAAAATTTCGAAGAAAAGAGAAAAGTTGATTGACGTTAATGGAGGCGGAGGCAGAGCGGAGGATGGGTATATATACTGGGGAACTGGAATTAGGGTTTTGAGTAAGGGAAGGACTTGAGTTGCCGAAAAAGTCCTCAAAATATTTATAAAATGACTGTTTTACCCTAATGGTGAGCCCTTTTAGGAAGGGTAGCTCAAGTTTGAGCCCATAGGGTTAGACCATGGAAAAAATAAATAAATGGGCCAAAAACCCAAAGCTCTCTATCCAAAAATAAATGGATCATATGTAGCCCGGGACTTTTCCAAAGTACGGTCAGAAAAAATTTTTTAGGTATATATTTTTATTAGATTTGATATACAAACTTACAATATATTATTGTATTGGTATATATTTTCATAGTGCATGAGTACTTGAATCGTGGCATGACTCTCCTTATCCTCTTGCATTAGAGGTTGTTCTATGGTTAATTTAGTCAAATGATATGTGATCATATTCTTTTTTCAATGAAGTTTGACTTATCATTTTTATCTTAACATATATATATTGAATCACTTGATTCAAAACATTGACAGATGGTCTCTCGATATCTCCCCTTAACGTTCAAATCGTGTTTAAACTATTCGCCTCAATAAATAACCATTAATGCCCCCATTGAGTATTGACTACGTCATGTTGAGTCCAAATAAATGCCCCAAAACCAAAATAAAGTCACAAAGTATATAACTTTAAACTAAAATGTATTTCAAAGTCAAGTAATTCTATTTCAAAATTTTAAAACCAAAACCAAATCGAAATTTTGAGTTAAAAAAAAAACAAAAATCGATTAGTTGGATCAATTTAATTAAATTGATCCAAATTTTTCACCCTATTCCTATTTTTCATTTTTTATTTACTCATAGTATCACAATACTTAATCTTTGTTTTTTTTATACAATGCTTAGAACTCTCATAGCTCCTCCCTAACCCTTAAATAAAAAATTAATGTGCTTTAGCACATTCGAATTCACATATTTCTGCACTGACAATAATACCGATATTAACTGTATTAAGGGTTAGTTTGGCAATGCTTTTGAAAAGTGTTGTGAAAAAGTACTTTTGAAAAATTTGGTTTAAAATTTGAGTGTTTAGTATTGCTGTCAAAAAGTACTTTTGAGAAATAAAATGTCCATTTTAGACATTTTATTATCAAGTAACAAATATACATTTAAATAATATTTATTATTTAAATTAGTTAATATTATTATATTTTAGTAAGAATATAAAAAATTATAACTTCTTGTTAATATTTTAATATATAAAATATAAATTTTAAATATTTTAAGCAATTAATATTAATTATTTATAAAATTTAATTAGAATATATAAACTATATTTTAAATATTTAAATATAACTATTAAATATTTGTAATTAGTATTTTAAAAATATTTTTATTTTTAATTAATGATTTTAACATATTTTTAATTAAGTACCAAGGAAAAAAAAAGGGAAGTACTATGTTATTAGAGGGGTGAAAAAGTAATTAAACACTAAAAGTACTTTTGGGAGAGGAAAAGCTAAAAATTTTAGCCAAAAGCAGCTTGTTCTGCACAGCTTTTCTTCCAGAAGTGCTTTTGGAGCCAAAAATGCTTTTAAAAAGCAATGCAGAACTGGCCCTAAGACTCAATCGACTTAATCCGATTTTTTTAAACAATAAGACATAATGATGGTAACTAAAAGAAAAGGGTTTTTTTTTTTTTTTTTCTAATATAACATGCATCAATCCGTTTCAATTGCAAAACACAATAATTCTCACCTCAACACTTATCATGTACATTAAATTAAATTATAACAATTAACAACTAAATTCGGATTATATAAATACAAACCAAAAATTTTAGCTATTCTTCGTCGACTTTATCTTTCTCCTTTTTAGTTGAGGGTTCCGGTACGACGTTAGCTATAGAATTAAAACAATTAAATTTTATCAATACAATACAATTTAAATTTCATATTGAATACTTCAACATTTTACTCAACATTTGTCTAAATTTCAATTTAGTCCCTAAATCGAGACAAATTTTATTTCTTCACAATCAATTTTATAATTTTATTTAATTTTCACTTTAAACTAGATTTAACTCTCTAATTTTACTTATATCCCTAAATTTTAAATTTTCACAATTTAGTCCCTATTACTCAAAATTTACAATTTATTTTACAATTCAATCTTTTTTCACTTCTAACTTAAAAATCTATCAATTTAATCTCTAATACTAAAATTATTCAACATTAGCAACATTTAAGAACTCAATAATTTCTAAAATTTTGACATGAGTCGGGTAATATTTAATACCGAAATTCTAAAAATATAAAAAGTACAAAAAAGATTAAATTAACTAATCAATTGAATTTGAAACTTTTGAAACCCTAAGCCCCTTGGACTGCTTCTTTCTCCTTTTATTTTATTTTTTCGTTTTGCTTTTTGTTTCGTTTCTACCTTTCTATTTCTTTTTCTTTCTTTCTTTCTTTTGTTTGTTTTATTATTATTATGATATAATATATATACTTATATATTAAGTAAACTTATTTTAATATAATTTATACCACACCTACAGAACAATGGCATAATACCATATTTAGTCCTTTTAGTTTTTCTTCAATCTATAATTCAACTTTCACTCTATATGCAATTTAGTATTTATACCTAATTATTCTTAATTTATACAAATTCACCTATCCATAACCTAATTAACTACACAATAATATTTACGAAGCCCAATTTATGGGAACGGAATCCCGAGAATGCACTTTTTTTAATTTGGTCCTTTTTAATTAATTAATTACCGAAACGTTAAAATTTTTTAATGAAACTTTAATACCACCTTAATGGAATTTATAAAAATATTTACTATTCAATTTATAAAAACAAGGTCTTGAAATCACTGTTTTCGACACTACTGAAAAACGAACTGTTACAACTTTTCACAGTTGAGTTAAAAAAAAAACAACAACAACAACCCATAATTAGGTGACTACTAACGTTCCTTATGTGGTCTATATGGAGCATGAAAAATCATCAGAATAGAAGAATTTAAGCTTGCAAGAATTAGAAGCACAAAATAAATGTACAAAAATCAAATAAGCGTATAAAGGTGAAACATATGATAAAATAAAAATTAACAAATAACATCGATATGAAATAACTATAATCAGAATTAACTATTATCATCGATAATTAAAATATATTCGGATCTAAATTAAAATAAATAGAAACAACATCTATACATGATAGAATTTAAACACACAAACAAACAAGCAAAGAATTTATACGTAATTCACAAGGTGGAATTACTTGTAAAAAGAATAAAAATTCAACAGATTTAACATTTAATGTTTAAAAATAACATAGAAATTATTATTATTTCATTTGTAGTTTGATTTTAAACGAAATATTTTCATTTTAGAGTCATAAAAGCTTTTAAAATATTAATTTTGTAAAAAATAAATAATATTTTTTAACCGTAAATGTTAAATCAGTTAAATTTTGGTCTTATTTAATTCTTTTTACTAATGCAAGGACTAAATCGATTGATCTAATAATTAGGGACTAATTTAAACCAATCCCTACAAAAGAGGGGCATGACAGGTACTTTCACCCTTTTTTTCCTGTATGATGTTATCAAATGGGCTGAAAATAATAGATAGGCCCAAACATGTAGCCCATCTTGTACTGTTCGTTTCCACCATCCAAACGACGTCGGTCAGTTCGAATAATCTAATCTCAGTATCTCTCACGATCTCACTCACTGACCTTTTTTTTTCCTCTTCTTCAGTGTATCCGCCTTCAAAATCCAAAGCTCCGATCCCTAGCTCAGCCGCCCACAGCAGTCACCAGCGACGACCAGAAAAAGCCCCTTTGAGGCTGGCCGTGCGGATCGTCCGTTGAACACCTTCCTACGATCTCATTTCTCATTTCGTGAAACAATCAAATATGGCGGCTGCATCTTCGTCTTCGACGGAATCGCCCAAAACGACGACGGAGAGAAGAGGAATACCGGGAGCTCAATTCGTAGAAGATGTCGAGACTTATCTCACTCAAACCGGGTTCGATGTCAACTCCGCCCTCGCTTTTCTCCAAGAAAGGTCCGTCCTTTTCTTCTCAATGTTACTTAATTTCATTTTTTTTAGGGTTTCCTTTTGTTTTCATGTTTAGTTGGGATTGAATTGCTTTATTATTTTATTTGGTTGATGCTATTGAATTTTCAGGCTTCAGCAGTATAAATTGGTTGAGATGAAACTTCTTGCTCAGCAACGGGATCTTCAGGTATTATACTGAGATCTTTTTCTTTCACTTACTATTGTTTTTTTAGTGTAGCATAAGATGTTTGATAGTGTTTTTGCTATTTTTGTAGTTTATATTTATGTTAATGTGTTTTATTAAAAAAATGGTGGACCATTTTTCATGAAGATTGATAAAAATAAATTCATTAGTGAACCAATCATGGGGGAAATGCTGTTGATTTATTTGATTGTTAATTGGTTTTTAATCCTTGAAATCAAAGATATTACAATAAAATGGTTCTCCATCTATGGGGTCCATGGTAAATTACTATGAATTTGATTATTTGGGGAAATGCTTGTTAGATCATAGCGAGAGAGAATGGTAGCGAGGCAAAATCAAATTTCTCATGTAATTTTCCCTTTTTTAACGGTGTTATCATGTTAGAATCTGCCTTTCTAATTCAAGCTTTTTGTATAGGCTTTGGGTGAATGCAATTAAGCTTTTTATGCATACCATGTTATGTTCCGATGATGTTTAGTTACATGATAGTTTATGTTGGGTTAATCTATTTTAATTCCCTCCCAAAGTTCAACCAGGCTACACTTTCTCATTCATGCTCAATATATTTTGCTTAAAGATATTGACATGTCATGGTTTTTTTTTTTGGATAATATGAGTTTTTATTGTGATCATCAGGCAAAAATTCCTGATATCGAGAAATGCTTGGATGTGGTTGCCACTCTAGAAGCTAAGAAGGGTACCGGTGAGGTTTGTATTTCTCTGATATCTTGACTTTTATGTTGTGTTTCTTCTGTTTAAAGAAGATTTTCATTCTTCATTTCTTTTTGGAACTTGAGGTGTTATGGATCACTAAAACACGATGAAACTCGTTAGTTTTGTTCATTTCTCATGTGACTAAACCTGGTGAATTTGTAATCTGCTATATATGGGCCAATATTGCATGAAATTCAATAGGTTCAGGCATGACTATTATTTTGGAATCTGGGTTTGAATTGTATAAGACATTCATACTGTGCTTGGTTAGGTGTTAAGTTCTCAAATCCTACAGTTTGCATGCTTGTTGTTCAAACAAGCTTGAAAAATGGATTTGGACTTCTTTATCTCTTAAATGTGTTGCATATATGCTAATGACTTGTAATGGTACTTTTGGCTTATATAGGCTCTTATTGCTGATTTCGAAGTCTCTGAAGGCATATACTCACGAGCTCGCATTGAGGATAACGATTCAGTTTGTTTATGGCTGGGAGCAAATGTCATGTTGGAATATTCATGTGAAGAGGTGCAATAGTTGCAACTGGATGCTTACTGTTTGTGCGTTTTAACAGCAGAAAAGACTAATTCCGTAACTTTCCATGTGCAGGCCACTTCGCTACTGAAAAAGAACTTGGAAAACGCAAAAGCAAGTTTAGAAGTTCTTATAGCTGATTTGCAGTTCTTGAGGGATCAAGTGACTGTAACCCAGGTAGTATCGTTGTTCTATATTATATTACATTCCTAGTGTCTAGTGATGTTTTAAAGCATACTAGCTCCTTATGCAGCTCATATTGATTAGCGATGTTAGAAAATTGGTCAAATTTATAAAAAGTCCCTGTACTATGTTTTTTCGGTGGATTTAGTACCCCTACTATAATTTGATCTTTTCTAGTTTGTCTACTTAACAGAATGTGTGTTTTAAGTCCCGATGTTAACCTTTCAGCATTAGTTCTGTCAAATAAATTGACTTGTCTTTCATTTTTGTTAAAATACATGGTGATGGGCATAGACACCTTCGCATTTTTTTGCACAGTTGGACGAATACAATATCTTTTCTTTTTGTCTTTTTTAAATGTGCAAAAAAAATTGTCCAACCATACAAAAAATGCCACAACATATATGTTCCATCGTCACATGTTCATGAAAAATAAACCACATGGGAAGAAAGGGTTCATCTCGGGATTGAAACACACATTTTGAATAGTAAAGGAACTAAAAATGATCAAATTATAGTAAAAGGATTAAATCCACCAAAAGCACATGGCACAAGGACTTTCTTGCAATAGATGCCTTGTGCTTAATGCCTGCTCGGTATATATATATATATGATATGTACATATCATCAGCATCTGTGTGTTTTTTGTTCCCGATTGTTTTGGTACCATTTCGCAGGTAACCATCGCTCGTGTGTATAATTGGGATGTTCACCAACGAAGAATTCGTCAAATCGCCACTTCTAGCACATCTAAGGATTCATGAACCTAGAATACCATTCCATTACATAGATGTGGAGAGTATGCTCCTATTCCCTGTTTTTCGTTATTTTGTTGAACTTTTCATCCCGGTCAATCTGGAATTTCACTCCATGGTCTCCCCATATCTACACTTTCCACCATTCTAGGTTCAATGAAGTGAGAAAACACATGCTGATGTTGCTGGGAGCAGTTTTTGAAATATGATAGTTAAATAGTAAAACGTTTGGACATCATATGGAACACTTGTTTTCACTGTGATCGTTAGGGGTGCTTTTTTTTTTTTTTACCTGTAATTCCATGGCCTTTTATCCAACTTTTTTTAAGTTTGACCGTTTGATTATTATTATTTGATGAATCCAACTATTTGCCGTCGAAATTTGAAACTTTTTAGGGGGATACGAGTTTTTATTAAATGTTTAGAGAATTTGTGGGCAAAACTTAACTGGTTTGATGATAAGTATGTCCAGATTATTTGGTCTTAAATGATGTCAGCAACACAATAATACTCGAAAGTCTCGCGTGGATTCGAAGATTTATTCAGTTGACTTATTTGTTTAAGTTTAAAAGCTTGTTTAAAATTCGTAAAAAATATTAAGTCAAAAAAATAAGTTTAAATAAAATAGTTAGGGTCATTTAAAATGTGGGTTGGGATTGGGCTATTCAGGGCCTCAATCTTTACCTAACTTTGCCTGTTTTTTTATATTTATATTATATTATATTATATTATGTCATTTTATATGTCATTTAATTTACAACATATAAAAATTAAATCTATAATAATATATATAATATCAGGGGTAAATATTAAAATTATACATTAAATTTAATTTGATGTAATTACACACAGGAAACTCTAATTGTAGTTTAAATGTATACTTAAAATTTTAATTTTGATTTAATTATATACATTTAAAGAAATAAATGTATTAATTTATTTTTATATTTGATAAATATGATTGTTTATATATGCAATATATGAACATAAAATGATGTTATATCAATAATTGTATTAATAATTTACAAGAATTGAATCAAATCAAAATTTTATGTATAAAATTGTATAAAATCAAAGTTCATGTATAATTTTGAGATTTATTCCTATAATATTATAATGTAAATATTTTAGAAATTGTTTAAATGATTATATGTACAATTGTAATAAATGAAAAAATCATTAAATATTAAATTAAAGACAACATAATTAAAAAAAAAAACATGGGTATAGATAAAATGAGTTTGGATTAGTCACTCATAAATATTAGTCAAAATTTATTACTCATTTTAAATTGAGCCAAGTTTAAATAAGTATAAAGCGTATTAATATCATGCTTAAGTTTGAAGTGATCTGATCTATTAACACTTAAGGTTTTTTTTTTTTTTTTCATATTTGTTCTCGTTTCTTAACTAAATAGTTTTTTTTTTTTGGTGAAAAACTGCATAAACTAAATACACATACTTATACTTTAACTACTTAATTGTCCTAATATTTCTCCTAAAGAATGATTGGAATCTTCATGAAATCTTCTGGTCGGATCCCACTTATGAGTAGCATTGTATTAATTTGCCTATCACCCAGAAATCTTAATAGTTTCCCCTAAACTCCATGATAATCTTTGGAAAACAAATAAATACCTATTTTTTCATAAAAGTCAAAGAGATGCTAAAGGAATTGAGAAACCTGGATCTTAGTTATGATTTCTCAAATTTGACTCAAACCCAATCCATGAGATTTTCTGGAAAAAATTGTGAATGATAATTTGTAGGCACAAAATTTAATCACACCTCTTTAGCATACGAACAAACATTGATAACGTGCAATATATCTTCAGTATTATGCTGACATATTAAACATGCTGAATTTATTCAATTTAGTGTTTATGTTGATTAATTTTTTTTTAATTATTGTAACTTTAAAAGAAATTTACTTTAAACTTGAAAATTCGATTTTATTTCAACATAAAAAAAGTTTAATAATTTTGATCCAAATTTTAAGTTTTAGGCACTATTTTTAAGGCATTCACATGAAAATGTTGAACCATGAATTGGCGCTTTCACATGTGGACCTAAGCATGTCGGTGGCATTTATAATTAATGTTAAAAGTTTGTTATTGATCATTATATTATGTGGAAATTATGAATTTAATCTCTGTTTTTAATTTAATTAATTTTAATTCTTTAATTTTTTATTTAGTTAATATTAATTTTATATTTTAAAATTTGAAATTTTAGTTCTAATTTAATTTGTGGTAATTAAATTTGTTTAGTTATGTTCAATTATTAGTCTCGTACTATGCGTATAATTGTAAATTTAGTCCACGTTCTCTAATCGAATCATTTCAAGCCTCTATGCTTTTCGAATTTTGAAATTTTAGCCCTGACGGAAATGGTAGCTGTTAATCTATTAACTGCATTTTTAGTGAGTAATATGTGGGAATAACAAGTTGACTTAATATGTATGCCGCTTCAGATTATGGAAATAGCAGAACTTGACTTAATGAGTTTAACAATTTAAATTTGGTGAGGACTTGAATTTTAAAATTCAAAAAGTACAAAGACTAAAAATGACCAAATTAAAGTATAGGGACTAAATTCACAACATTCATAAAGTAGAGAGACTAATAGCAAAATTTAACTTATAATTAATCATCTAAATGTAGTATAAACATGGAAAAATTATTTGATACATTGTCAGTGAAGTTACTTCACAAACATGATTAGGAGGTTGACAAGAATTACTTTTCAACACGTTAAATTTAAACTATTCATGAAATAAGCAAATACATGTTTACAATTTAATCCATATATTCGAATACATTCCATATTGAAGTTTTTCCGGCATTTAACATTTAAGCTAATGGCTAGGCTAATAAAAGGAATTGGTTAATGTAATACTGATAATATAAGAACTTAATTAGAACGTTTTAACGTT
Organism: Gossypium arboreum; assembly: GCF_025698485.1. Taxonomy (NCBI): domain Eukaryota; kingdom Viridiplantae; phylum Streptophyta; class Magnoliopsida; order Malvales; family Malvaceae; genus Gossypium; species Gossypium arboreum. Next base: position 121,008,260 of record NC_069070.1, on the reverse strand, counting down.
TAGAGATTAATTTAAAATTAAAACTATAATTCGAGGACCTCTAATGTAATAGCCCTTCTTTACGTTACACTGATTTTATTATTATATAATAATTATCGTTTTTGTTGGGATTGGAGTATTGAAACGTTATCCAAATTCCTACACAGAAACGTGTAGTATATATTCTCTATTAGATGCTAGAATTTTCGAGTTTAACTATTTAATATGAATTAATATTCAATAAATTATTTAAAAAATTAAAATAAATTACAATTTTTAAGTGAAAATTAAATTTTAATAAAGTAGAATGACTAAATTTTAAAATTTTATAATTAGTTTTATATTTCAAATTGGGTAAAGTATAAAATAATTACTTTTGCTTGTTTCAAATTATATTTTAGTCACTTATATTTAAAATGTTACGTTTTAATTACGTAGGATTGCCGTTAGAAAGATAACGAAACTTAATGGTAGAGTGACTACATCGTAATAAAACGATAACGAAAGTGATTAAAACGTAATATTTCAAATATAAATAATTAAAATGTAATCTGAGACAAAAAAAAATACTATTTTTATAATTTTTCCATTTAAACATAAACATTAATTCGTGATTTACGTATTATTTAATACTTTTAATTGCAAATTGATATATTTATCCTTATGGACATAATACCTCAGAAAATGCCATAAAAATTGTAAATGAAAAAGATTGATTTTAATATTTAAAGCATTATTATAAAACGAATAACGATCAAATTATTCCTTAAGATAAACAGAGTAATTATTGAAAGGAAAAAAAAGAGTAGCGGTGGTCATCAGAGAGAGCAATGGCGAACCACGGTGAGCTTCCGATTCCAATATACTCTTCGCTTGAACCGGTGTACGGAGAAGGAACACAGCTTGAAGAAGCTAAGCTTCGATTCGGTAAACTGAAGTCCAAGTTTCTCGAAGTATTCGGTCACCCTCCCGAAGTCTTCGCTCGATCTCCAGGTCTGTTTTTCTCTGTTCGAATTAGCTAAACAGTAAACACTAAGCGAGATTCTTTTTTTGTTGCGTGGTTAAGAAAATGTTTGGCTTGAAATCGCACTAGAATTTTCTGTTTGTTTGCTGAGAAACACTGTTTGAATTCTTTTTATTTTCGTTGCGTGGTTCAGAAACTGTTTAAATTGAATTCGCACTAGAATTTTTTGTTTGCTTGCTGAGAAACACTGTGAGAAAAAACTGGTTGAATTCTTTTTTTTGGTCGCGTGGATAAGAAAATGTTTGATTCGAATTCGCATTAGAGTTTTCTGATTGTTTGCTGAGAAACACTGTGAGAAAAACTGTTTGAATTCTTTTTTTTCGTTGCACGGTTAAGAAAATGTTAATTTGAATTCGCACTAGAATTCTCTGACTGGTAGCTGAGAAACACTGAGAAAAAATCGTTTGAATTTTTTTTATTTTGTTGCATGGTTAAGAAATTGTTTAATTTGAACTCGCACTAGAATTTTCTGTTTTTGGTTGCGTGGTTAATAAAATGTTTAATTTGAATTCGCATTAGAGTTTTCTGATTGTTTCCTGAGAAACACTGAGAAAAATTGTTTGAATTCCTTTTTTTTTTTTCGTTGCATGGTTAAGAAAATATTTTATTCAAATTCGGATCAGAATTTTGTGATTGTTTTCTGAGAAAATGGGCTGGAAAAAAAATATTTCAAATTCCTTGATCATTAATGGCTATTTACCTACAGGGAGAGTGAACTTGATTGGAGAACATATTGACTATGAAGGATACTCGGTCTTGCCGATGGCAATCCGGCAAGACACCATTGTTGCAATTCGAAAGTGCAACAAAGGAGAGGCTGAAAAGCTTATCCGAATAGCTAACGTCAATGATAAGTACACTACTTGTATTTATCCTGCTGATCCTAACCAGGTTTGGTTTGAGTTTTCATTCTTAATCAATTTTTAGCCTTAAGGTTTTTCTTTCGTTTATGGCTATTGAATTGGTTAAGTAACTTGCTAAACGTTTCTTTGATAGTTTATATATATTTGATTTCCATCCACTGATTGCATTAGTTCTTGCATGTTCTATGGATCTATTTTCTTAAGAATTACTCTGGATTTGGGGTCGAATTAACTGACATTGTTGATTTTCAGGCAATTGACTTGAAAAACCATAGATGGGGTCATTATTTTATTTGTGGGTGAGATATCGAATTCTTTTGGTCCATATATCTTGTTTCTAATTCTAATTCGAAGTTGATATACAAGTTATATTTAAAATGGCATAGGTTTTTTACAGTTAAATATCTGGGAGGTCCCTGTATTATAGGAAATGAATCAAACTAGTCCCTTTATTATTAAATGGATCTTTTTAGTCCCTCTACTATTAAAAAGAATCAAATAAGAGTCAAGTTGTAACAGAGTAAACATTTTCTAAATAAAAAATGCCTTTCTCAATTGCAGTTGAATTCCAAATTTAAATCTATTCGAATTTGGCTTTTCTTATCTTTTTTAATAGCACAAGGACTAAATTGATCCATTTAATAGTAGAGGGACTAATTTGATGAGATCACTATAATATAGGGACCTCTCAGGTATATTCTTCAATTTTTTACTGTTATTATGGTTCCATAGTCTTCTCAAATGGTGATTTTAGTATTGCTTACATTCTCCAGGTATAAAGGTTATTATGAATATGCCAAGTCAAAAGGAGTAGATGTCGGTGTGCCTGTTGGTCTTGATGTTCTTATTGATGGAACAGTTCCTACTGGTATTCTTTTATATCAGTTACAAGTAGACTGAGATTCTGATTCTAAATGAATAAAAGTTTACCTTTGTATGCTCCTACAGAAAACTTGACTGTTATCTTACGTTTTTTACATAGGTTCTGGTCTATCAAGCTCTGCCGCTTTTGTTTGTTCATCTACAATTGCTATTATGGCTGCTTTTGGTGTTAACTTTCCAAAGGTATGCTATCTTCACTTTGGTAATCACAATTCAATGTCTGAAAATTTAATATCTGTTCTTTAAACAGAAAGAAATTGCCCAAGTTACATGTGATTGTGAACAGCACATTGGAACGCAGTCCGGTGGGATGGACCAGGTTATACTTTTTCCGGAATCATCATGATGTTTAACAAGCTACCAAATTTGATTTACTTTGTTATCACTGAAAATGTTCACACCTGTTCCATTATGACAGGCAATCTCCGTGATGGCTAAAAACGGGTTTGCTGAACTAATAGATTTCAATCCTATTCGTGCAACTGATGTGCAACTCCCTCCTGGTGGTACCTTTGTAATAGCCCATTCATTGGCTGAATCTAAAAAGGCTGTTACAGCCGCTACAAATTATAATAACAGAGTTGTTGAATGTCGATTGGCTGCTGTAAGTTATATTGCAACTTTGAGGGATTCGTATCTATTGTCTTTGTTATGGAAATTCTTATAATCTGCATGTTTTTGTCTTTTTTGAAATTTCAGATCGTGCTTGGTATAAAGCTGGGAATGAAGTCACAGGAGGCAATAGCAAAAGTCAAAACTCTTTCTGATGTTGAAGGGTTATGTGTTAAATTTGCCAAGGGTCACGGTTTAAATGATCCTGTACTTGCTGTCAAGGTTTCTATCATTTATTTTCCCGCCTCTGAAATATTATGGTCTATGTTATAATCTCAGTTGCCAATATTTAAATTTTCATGGAATTTCTTTATCTTCTAGTATTTGAAACTATATATATATATATATTACCTTTTGCTGCAGGAATATTTGAAGGAGAAGCCATATACTGCCGAAGAAATTGAGAAAATCACTGAGAAACATCTTCCATCAATCTTGGGCGATAACCCAACTTCATTGGATGTGCTAAAAGCAGCCAAGCACTTCAAGTTGCAGCAGGTACTTCTCTTAGGCTGAAGTTGAATAGAATTGTTTTTCAAATCAATATTATAATTAGCTATGATGTAGATTTTATATATATACACTTGGCACTTATATTTCATTTTTATATTTTTCTTCTGTTACATCTGCATGTTTAAATACTAGCAAGATCTTTGAACTGCTTTGGGAAATTCACAAAGAAAATCGCCTCTTTAATTCTTGTTTCTTTAATTCTTGTTTCCATTTATCGCACTTATATTTCATTTATCGCTTGATTCTAATTTCCAGAGAGCTGCTCACGTGTTCTCTGAAGCCAACCGTGTTCATGCTTTCAAGGAAACCGTGGAGTCGAACTTAAGGTGACCTTTTATGGCTATAGTTCTTTATATGTCCCTATCCTGATTTTTGACTGTGCAATGGAGCTATATTCCTCTGCCTGGATATTGAACCTTGCCTATTAATGTTCGATTCCTTTTTATATTAATGAAAACTAAACCCATTTTGTAGTGAGGAGGAAAAACTGAAGAAGCTCGGCGATCTTATGAATGATAGCCACGACAGCTGTAGTGTTCTCTATGAATGCAGGTACAACTATCACACATATGCTTACAGTATATTGGAGTTTTTTTTTTTGGTAAAAGGGTAGAAATAGCATCCTTTAGTCCAAACTAGGATATAATCAAAACCAAAACAAAAAAGATAATACAATCCCCGTGCCCGTTGTAACTAAATGGTGCACACCTAGATTACCAAGTCTACCAGCACGAACAAAAGAAATAGACTGAAAATCCCAAAATGAGTCCACGAGCTTCGACAAGGTGTAGGCCGAAGCATAGACATGTCATGATCCGCACTCTTGTGCATATTCACTACCATGAATGAATCTCCTTTAGCTAGTTTGAAAGCCAAAGTGAAGGCCCTCACCTCAACTAAGGCCGGCACTTGTAATTGCACTTTGTTTCAATTGACAAGTCCGCATATTGTCGTAGTCACCAGTAACCATCACTTATTATCTTTTCTTGTTTCATCTAAATCAGCTGCCCGGAGTTGGAGGAACTAGTAAAAGTATGCCGAAACAATGGTGCTCTAGGAGCAAGGCTGACCGGAGCAGGATGGGGTGGTTGCACAGTTGCGTTAGTAAAAGAGAGTATCGTACCCCAGTTCATTGCCAATTTGACGGTATAACATTTATCACCCCTAATTTTTTCGCTCATATTTTGACGGATACAGGAAACAAAGAATATTAACATTTTTTATTGTATACCAGGAACAATTCTACAAATCTAGGATTGACAAAGGTATGATCAACAAAAATGACCTTGGTCTCTATGTTTTTGCCTCAAAACCATCAAGTGGTGCAGCTATTATTAAATTCTAGTATGCTTTTAACTTAATGTGTACTCTTCCACTATATATTTTTTAGCTTTTTATGTGAAGATACCATATAAAAGATAATAGAATAAAACTCATTTTGAGATAGATTAACATTATTAAATTTCAATAAGATTTGATTGTTTTTTATATAAGATATTTGTGATTTTCGCAAAATTGGAATATACAGATCTTCCTTAATATTCGAATACGTTTATTATTCATATTAAATTATCCTTTGAATATTTGAAACATGTTAAATATTTGTATATAGTAGGTATAAAATATTCTTAAAAAATTACAATGTAAAGCATATAATTGGATATTCAGTCAATTGAGTTTGAGCTTAATTGGTATCGGCATTGTTGTCAGTGTAAGAAGAAGTGGGTTCGAATGTATTGAAACGTATTATTTGCTTATTTAAGGGTTAGAGAGAAGTTACGGGTAGTTTAGGTTTTATATCAAAAATAAAGATTAATAATCGTGACATTATATTCATATGAAATGAAGTAAATAAAACTCATTATTCACAAAAATAAAATGAATTCAGATATCTTTTATTTAAATTTCTGTCCATTATTTTTAAAACGAAAATAACTTTAAATAATAAATATTTGAGAGTTAATATCTATATTTGTTTTAAATTTATTATAAATATAAATTAAAATATTTGAGAATTCAAATCCAAATATTATCACATCCATTATTTATGAATGAATCCATAATCTAAATATGCAAAATGTGAATCAGATATTTGTAGACATCATACCCCTCCCTAATTAAAGCTTGATATGGGTCCATTCAAATCTTATAAATATATAAATGAATGAATGTAACAATGCACCCACCCCAATTGGGGTAACAAAAAGGAGGATCCCACATGGTAGGGCACATATGTAAAGCAAAACATGTATATTTTCATATTTTATCTTTTGGAAATGTGATAATTTATTTGAAATTTTTATGTACCCTTTGCTTTTACTAAAGAAAATGGTGTCAGCATATAATTATACACCCATATTTATCCAGCTAGACTGCTGTGGAGCTGAATTTTGAACCCTATTAAGGCATGAATATGAGTTACATTTTTAGTAAGACTCTAAATTTGAACTTTGTGGTGAGAAAAAAAATAAAAAAAATAATAATTTAGGGTTTACCTGGACTTGATTTAATATATTATCAAAATTTAATATGATTATAAGATATAAGAAAATTTAAAAAGAAAAAGAGAATGGAGATAGAGATAGAGATAAATCTAATTAAGTTATTTTTTAGGTATCGAAAAAAAATTGAGTTTTGGTTTGATTGGCATGGACATTGATGCCAATACAGGGGGACGTGAGTTTAAGTGCGTTGAAGCTCACTATTTTCCTATTTACGGGTATATAATCAAAATCTATAATAAGATTATTTAAAAAAATGCTACAACTACAAAAATTGGGGATTGGGTTGTTCTATTTGTTTGATAAAATGAAAAATTAAGTGTTGAAATTTTTGTATTAAATTTTATAAGTATAATAAATTATTGTTTGATAAATTAGTAAAATTAAGTAATTAATATAATTACATTGTTTGATAAAATGAATAGATTAAAATATGCCATAAGTCCATGTATTCTTCAGTAAATTTACAATTTAGTCATTATACTTTTATTTTTAGAAATTTAGTTGTTTTATTTTTAGAATCCAAAATTTAAGTTACTTTGCTAGTAAGTGAGTATTTGCTTCTTCTTTTTTAAATTAACAGTATTACTAATTGGACTGAGTTTTGAAATTGAAAAGAAAATACTAAATTCACGAAAATAAAAGTACTGAAGCTAATTTCAATTTTATGAAGAGTGCAAGGACCTATGTCATATTTTAACCAAATAAATTTTATTTTTAATATCTATTCCTTAATTTCAATATTTTACATAATTTTGAGTAAAAGTTAATGTGATAATTTGAATATCTCATCTATTTCTAACATAATATATTTTACTTCTAATTGCTTTTCATATTTATTATAACTGATTTAAAAGTTAGATATGATTATATAATGAAATATGGTCCATCTATTTGCTATTTTCTTAGTGTTAAATCATAAAATTATTGTTGAAAACCTCATGATGGGTTCAAAAGTTTTTTAAACAATGATTGATAGATTTTACTTCTAATTGGTTTTCATATTTTTATTAGAAAAATGATCTTTTTTTTGAATAATTTTATTATAAGTTTTGATTATATTTGTTCTTTTTAAAACAATGCCTAGAACTACCTATAGCCCCTTCTCAACCCATAAATAAGAGGATAATGCACTTCAACACACTTAAACCCGCATTCTCCTACATTAGCAACAATGCCTATGCCGATTGAGCTAAGACTCAATCAACTAATTACTACTTATTCATACGTGAAAATTATATCAATTTAATTGAATAGGGATATATAAAATAAATAAGAAAAAAACAAAATGATGTATTAATTTATTCTTTTATGAAATTGTATAAAATAAGTAGTAGTACGATTAAGTTGGTAAGTAAGATTGGTTTGAAAATGAGTTGAAATCTACCATGTAAATGATAAATTGATGATGAATAGTGAATAACGTAATGTGAATTGAACATTAAAACCCTAGTAATTAGTTGGGTTGAGTTAGATATAATCGACATGCCAAATATGCGCTTATGCGCCAGTATGCACTTCATGTGCCAGATATGCGTTTGGTACGCCAGAATGCACTTCAGTGCCAGTTTGGTGTGTTGGTTGGACTATTCGAGTATTTGTCTGAATCCAACTCAAGTTAATAGGGGTTATAAACGATAAGCATGATGAATAATACCAAAACAATTTTATTCGATGCTATAGAAATGGAATATGTTTGTATGTGTTTTGTTGTAAGAATACATGTAATCTATTGTGCCACTCAGATGAAAACAAGCACTGAGAGGACCAAAATGAATACGCACGAGTGATAGACTCCAAGAAAGGATAGATAGGTAAGTGAAGTGATATAATTGTGAAAGCTGAATGAATTTATGTCAATGTTGTAAATGTCTAAATGTTGAATTCTTAGTTGAAAATAGACACTAAATGGCTATTGGAAAAGTAATTAACAAATGAATAGAATTCATTTAATAGGATGAATGGCTTAGTTGGTTGATTGGCCATTTGGTATGTACATGTTCTAGTGTGAAGATGAATATGCAATGTTTGGTATTAATCATATATAGATAAATTACATGTTGTATGCATAATGGTATATTGAAAATGTTATGCTTTACTATTTTAAATTATGAAAGTACCACTGAGCTTATTGTTCAGCGTATGGTTTGTTTTCTCCGTAAGCAGGTTTAGGTATCTCTTGAAACCCTGGGACTTGAAGCCAACAACCAAACTATCGTTTCCGACCCTACAAAATTTGTTTAAAGTAACTTATTTTGGTCATTTTGGGCATCTACCTAGGAGACTCATGTTAAAAGTCTTAAATATTAAGTTACATATATGGTATAATTCTTGTTAATGTTTTGGTTTTGTGTTGAAAAGGGTTTTAGTTTATGTGGAATCTGTGAAATGGTTTTATGAAATTTTAGGTTCATTTTTAACTTGTACTAGGTAGATTTTTCTGAGAACAGTGAGTCACGTTGTAAAGTGGAACCTCTAACGTTGCGACAAGAAATAAAGTAAAATTCTAGGTGACGACACCATTGCTCAAGGTCATGACGAGCACCAAACAAAGAGTTGTGTCGCGAAGAGAAACCCTCGACGTCGCGACGTGAACCTAATGTTTTAAAGTTTTACAATTAAGTCTTTTTTCTTTTTTTTTTTACTTCGGGTTAGCAAAAGAACTTTCATAAGCTTATATAAGACCTGAAAATGGTTGTGTATCATTTTATACACTCACTTTAGTTAAATATGAATGTTTACATGATTTGTAAATAAATGTATTTGATCGTAGTTGCTTCGGCAACGAATGTGGCACCTTATAACTCAGACCCGATGATCGAGTCAGGTAATAGGGTGTTACATTTTTTACATGTTCGGTTGATGAGAAAATGAGCATGTTTGATAAGAAAAAGCAAATACAAATTAAAAAAAATGTAAAAAGTAAATATAAAAACATTTTAAAGTTTTTCAAATATATTTTATAATTTCTAGAATAGGAACTAAAATTACATATTTTGTAAACATTGAACGTTAAATTGATTGATTTTTTTAGATTTAAGATCAAATTTATATAATGTGTAAACATCGGACTAAATTTGTTATTAGGCTAATAAAAAACCCCATGTTAGACTTCTATTACTAAGTTAACGGCAACAGTAACTAAAATATATAATTTTAAAAAGCTGAGCGACAAAAAAAAAATCATAGTTAAGTGACCAAGATAAAACAAACTGAATAAGGTGACTATTTTTGTAATTTAATTAAAAATTAAATTTTGCATAAAAAATCATTTATTTCAATTAACAACTAAAAAGTGTCATAATCTTATATATTGTATTAAAAACATCACAAGAATGTGCACGTTAGGAAACATCAAAGCATTGATGGTGGTAACGTAAGAGAAAGGGATAAAAGTAAATTTTAGTCTCTTAATTTGATATTTTTTTAATTTGATCCTTAAACTTTTTTTGTTCGCATTAGTTTTAGAAATTTTTAATTTTTTCAATTTAATCCTAAACTTAATTCTTAAACTCTCTTTTGAGTGTCATGTCATCACTTAAAAATTTTAAAATATTGTATAAAATCTGAAAGATACAAGAAAAAGTTATTAAGAAATTATATATATTTTCAATTTTCATAAAGTTTTCAAGGGAATGTTATGGTATAATTTTAAAGCTTCATGTCCTTCAATGGAACCTACATTTTGTAGAATAAATTGAAAAATCTACCAATTTATAGGATTGATGTGGACCGAAAAATAGGGACTAAAATGAACAAAATCGTCAAATTCAGGGGCTAAATGTTGATTTATCCTAACAGAAATAATGAGAAAAACGGAAAGGGACGCCCACCGATGGGGACTGCATCGTGTCGGTGCAGTTTATATTTAAAAACACAACGAATATCCCAAAAATATGGTACCTTTTTTTCTCTCTGTTTGGTTACAGAGAAAGTGAAGTTTCCATTTGTTCTAGCAGTTTCAAATTTCCCTCATTTCTGTAGTTTTTGAATCCAAATCTCTTAAAATCTCTGCACTGCTTTCATTTCCACCTTGTTCTGTATACTCTTTTTTCCCCTTAAAATCGGATCTGGGATCTTTCTACTTTCTTTCAAAGGTATTTTCTTTTTTATTTTCTGATATGATTTTTTTTTTGATAAATGAAGCATTTTCTTTACTGGGTATTGATGAATATTGGGTTTTGATTGCTATATTTTCTGGGTTTGTGTTGCTATTATTTGTAACAAAGCATTGTTGATCCTTTTTGGACATTTTGGAATTATCTATTGAAATTTTTATATGATGGATGCAGGGTCTGATATTAAGGGCTTCATTGGGCAAAACTTATAAGGCTTGTATATTAAGTTAAATTTAAGCTGCTATTGTGATTTTAAAGCTTGAAAGTTGCTAAATATATCTTCGTGGGAGGCCATTTATTGTGTAGGGGCTGATTCTTAAGGTTGTGCTTTGGATTTGTCCATGGATGAGATGGTTTCTAAGTTTAAAGATTTAGAACTTGGCCTTGAAAATGGAGTAGCTCTTAGTGTAGGTGAAGATTCTAGGTTTTCTAAGGTTGAAGTCAGTTCCGTCGAGGGGTCTTTGTCCAGTGATGCTTCGAATTCCGGTAGGGTTTGTGTCGAGAATTTGCTGTCGGTTAATGTAGAGGGACAAGAGGATAAAAGTGGTAAGGAGAATAAGTTAGTGAAGGAGAAACGTAAAAGCTTGGGTAACAAGAAACCTCCTAAACCTCCTAGGCCACCTAGAGCTCCGTCGTTGGGGGCGGCTGATCAGAAACTAATCAAGGAAATTGCAGAACTTGCACGGTTGAAGCGTGCGAGAATCGAACGGATGAAAGCATTGAAGAAATTGAAAGCTACTAAGCCGGCAACATCTTCTAGTAGCCACATGTTTGCAATGGTGTTCACTATCATTTTTTGTCTTGTCATAATGTTTCAAGGTAATGTTTACTTGTAAAAAGATGTCTCGGTTTCCCAGCTATCGAATACGGGCTAAATGTTTCTCTCTTTTTTCGCTCGTTTTTCACAGGAATGTCTCCTGGAAGCACACCGTCGACTTACCAAGGCTCTCCTTCCCCAGCAGAAAGTGGTTTAACCTCACTTCAATCCTCCGGAAATCCATCAGCAAGCGTTCGAAATCAACCCGATTCTCAATCTCCCTAGTACGTAGCACTCAACTCAATACGTTCGTTACCGTAACTTAGTGATCAAGGAACTAATTCCCGATAACCCTTTTCTGTTCTTCAGTTTAGTGGAACAGGTTGCAGGTTTAGAATCCCATGGAAAGCTATCAAAATCTTCTGGATGAAAGTACAATTGTGTGTTTCACTGCAAAAGCCATATATATTTTTTCATGGTAATTTATATCCCTTGTATATATGATGTTATGGAGTTAAATTACCATGTAAAAAATCTTTGGTCATGGTTCTCAATAATCTTATGTAATTTTTTTCCATAAAAGACATCCCATTAATAAAATATATATGGTTTAGGGTATTTCTTGTTTTTTTTTTAATCATATTATTTAGGGTGGATTTGGATGAGCGGTGTGTTTATTTATAGTTAGTATAAAAACAGCGGTGATAGTAAGATTATGCGAATCACTTATCCGAACTCAACCTTAAATGAAGATGTTTGAGCTTTTTATTTTTATTTGATTTTAGATGTGTAAATCAAACAATAAATAAATAAATAAATAATATTATTTTTGTCGAATTTTGAAGAAGAATTGAATGATGTGATGTGGGATTGTCAATGCCAGCTTTTGGATCCTGCATTTGGGTGTTACAGTGTTGATGTCATGTGGATTCACGTGGCCTCTTTTCTTTGTGTGTGTGTGTCTTTAATATTGTGATCTGGACTGGTCAACAATATCCCACTTAATTGGGTTATAATTTTTTTTATTCTAGTTTTGATTGTTTCGGATTTATTATTATTTTTAAATATATTTTATATACTTATATAAAAGATATGTAAAAATATTAAAATTAAAAAATTCATCAATTATATAAAAAGATTAAATGTTGAAGTGTCATCGGGTTTAAAGAGTGATAAAATGATCATTAAATAATTCGAAAGTTTTAATTTACGTATTAAGCTATTAAAATCGTTGTAGTATGGCCTTTATTGTTCACACTGTCTGTACCAATCGAAAGCTCTTATTTTCTTGCTTTTTCTTATTTTTGTTTTTTTCCATAAAATTGTTTTGAGTATTATGAATTTGTGAAGTAAAATCTAAATAACTTTCTTCTCCAATATTCAATATTGCTCATTAGATCGATTTGGATCTAATAAATGTTTTTCTACTTATTGATGGGTATTGATCTATTGTATCAATCGTCGAATTGTCGCTCGAAGCTCGCTAGTCGGACTTTTTGAAAAAAATGTTTAGAAACCACTTTTGTAACTTTTTGAAGTTGAGTGACCAAAACATGAACTTGCTAATAGTTCAGTTACCTCAAGTGTAGTTTACCCAAAAAGAAAAGAATTTTGATATAATGCTTAGAGTAAGTCATAATCAACAACAACAACAAAAAATTTATTTGTTAGTGTTTATTTTAATTTGTTTAAAATATAATAGATTTATTGTTTTTCTATATATAATTTTTCATGCATAAATAATTCATATATATTTTTATCATTTTGTTTTATATATATATAATTTTCAAGAAAAATATAAAAATATTAAATATTAAAATTATATAAACTTATTAAATTATAAATGTTGTAAATAATGGGATTGTATCCAAGTATACATTACACATGATCTCAATGAAGTGTAAAAAACAATCGAATAGTTAAAAACAAAGACATTGGTTGATTTCAAGATTTGTAACTTAAATAATTCTGAAAAAACTTTGAAACTCTTTAAGGATTCTCTTCGACAAATATGAGAGAAACTCGTAATTTAAATTGAGAACTACAAGAGGATCATTAGGTATTTGTTTGAAAATTTGAATGGTGAAATGAGAGACCTCGACAAGAGAAAACCCATACTGAAAATCAATGATGATTTGACAGCCAAAAAAAGAGATCAGGGCTTGAGTAGTTCGAAAATTTGGTTTTATTTTCATGGATTTATAGTGATTATTGAAGCGATCTAATTATATGTTTGGACAGGGAAGAGAGAATGAAGTCTAATAGTACTGCTAGTTGAGGATGTGGCATATATGTGAAATGCCACATCATCATATAGTCATCCATGTCAATAAATTTAACGATCTGTTAACTTTTTCATTCAATCTAGCCAATTTGACAAAAACTAAATGTGTAAAATAAAAATTTAAAATTAAAATGTTGATAGAATGAAATGACAACAAAAGAAAAAATAGGAATCAATAAAGACAAAAGCTATGGATTTCATCCCATTATTATTTAAAAATTAAATTTTTGTTCCACTAATTTATCATAAATTGGATAGTATTTTTGAAAATTAAAAGGTAGTCCAATTGGATAACACTATTTATTTATATATAAAAGTATTTTGCGAATTGATGTCACTCACTAATTAGATCTTAACTCGGTTGTGAAATTACTTAAAACTATTTATTTTCATAACACAAAAAAATTATTTTGACAACATTATTGTGTTTTTATATTTTGACCTATTGTATTTATAATCTTAACTTTAACATTTCAACGAAAATCATATTTTATTTTTATTTCAACTTTTTTTTATAAAATTTGTTATATAAATTTATATTTGACCCACATAGTACGCTTTTTCATAAATTGGGATCACAGTTTAATCAGGTACCGATTTAATTGGAAAAAGATAAAAATATCCTCAATTTACAAAATAAATTGTATTATTTCGAGGTATTTCATTATTTTATATCTTTTATTTATATAAATATATATATAAGAAAAATTGAACCTATGTATTTTAATTTTCCTCATTTTATATTTTACCATTAAACTAAACCCTATTTTTTATTACCATTAATTTTTGTTATTAACGTATATGCAACAAATTAATACAAATTTACAAACAAATAAATTAAAAAGAAAAGCCAAATTTTCCACCTAGGTAAAGTGAAAGGACCAAACTCAAAATTAAACCAAAAAGGAAAAATAAAAGATGCTAAATCTACGGTTGAAATTTTTTCTCAACACTTAAATGACAACAACACTCCCAAACCCCAGACAGAATATAAAAAAATTCACAGCCAGAAAACTAAATTACACACACAAGCAATTCGTCACCAAAATCCCCCACAGTTTCAAATTCCATCAACCTTTAAGCAAAATCTTAACAATGGCGACGGCCACATCAGATAAGTTATGAATCAACTTATTCCGATCACTCAACGCCGCCAATTCCTGCGACCACGAAATCATCTTCTCACAAGAATCTGCTTCTTTAGCCGCATCCGATATCCCATCGGCGGCGAACTCGAACTGCCCTTTACTCAAAGCATCAATGGCTTGTGGAAGATTATACTTCACCACTGGTATATAAAGCTCGGCACAATAAGCTAATGCCCTCTCAATTTTAGGATCTGGGGTTCGGTTTATTTCGGCTCGGATGTAGCTCAATGTGTCGGTGGCGTTAGACAACATGGTGTCAGCCATTACACTGGCTAAACCTTTCACGTCTTTGCCATTGGAATTGGATTTTAAAGTGGAGATACATAGGTCATAGAAGGGTGTTTTTTTGCATATTTGGTCTACAAGATCATCATCACATTGGGTTGACGGGAAAGTGATTGTGAGGAGAATAAGGAGAAGTTTGAGAGAATGGGTGTTCATTTTGTGTGCGTTTATGTGTGGTGATGATGAGAAAAATGGCTATATGGATGGAAGGGGATGATTGATTGGCTTTGTTTGGAGTTTTTCTTTTTAAGATGGTGATTGGATTCATCTTGTTTTTATAGGAGGGTTAGAACATGAAAAGGGGTGCTTTTTTGGATTTGGATTTTGGTTTTTTATTTGGGGGGTTAAAGTTCTTTTTCTGTGTTCTCACATGAATCAATGCTAGGATGAGATGTTTTTTCTTTGTGTTCCCACATGAATCAATGCTAAGGTGAGCAATGCGTATGTTAGATTATCGGTTTTTAGTTCAATTGGTTGGTAGGTTTATTGGTCTAATTTTTATTTTGAATCGGTATTTCGATTGATTCTTAATCTAATCAATTCAGTTTAATTCTAAGAATAGTAATTAAATTACTTTGACAGGTATTAACTAGATTTGTCCATAGGTCGAACCTTTAGGCCTATTTGATTGGCCCGGACCTATCTCAACTAAAAAAATGAGCTTAAAATTTTACTTAAATCCAACTTGACTCATTCGTATTAATTTTTAATTTTTTATATTATATATATTTAAAAATGTTTCCCAACAAATTCTGGCTAGGCTTAGGCTAAAAGAGCCTTACCCAAGGCCTAACCAATTTTCTAATTGAGCTTTATTTTCTTTAGCTTTAGTCTATTTTTCAAATTTATATTTTTGTCAAAACCTTTATTATTTTTTGAGCAGGCCTTTTAGTCGAGTCATGGACAAATTTAGTATCAACACGTCAAATTGTACTTTTAGGAAGAGAATTTAGGTTCAAACTTTCGAGACAAAATTGATGATAAGAATAAACATTAACTCCGAAAAAATTATCTTCATGAATAGTAAAACGGACATAAAAAAATACAAAAAAAAATAGTTGATAGGTCTGTGTGTAATTAGGAGTGGACCTAGAAATTTTATATTAGGGGAGTTTGAGTTGAATTATAAATTTTGTTAGGATTAAATCGTGATTTTACCGTTATATTAACTTACAACTTCACAAAATTTGAAAAGGTTAAATTAAAATTTTACTAATTTAATATCCAAAATTTAAAATTTTTTGGTTTTATAATAGAGAGAACCTATAATACAAGGACCCATCAAATAATTTAACCACAAACAATCTTGCGAAAGCCAATACACTATTATTCGGTTAAAATATACCACGAGACTTATACTTTTAACAAATTGATAATTTAGTCCTTATACTTTTAGAGCATCTTCCAGTCAAATTAGACTTGTGATTAATTTCTAACGGTTTTCAAGATTTAAATTTATAATCCTCTTTTTCTATAAAGAAAAAACTGTTACCACTTCAATCAATCACTTATTCCTAACTACAAAAATTAAGAAATTTTAAGTAATTTGGGGTTTCATAAAATAATGCATCAATTTAACCCATTTACAATATCCCCTTTTTTGGTGGTTCACGAGTCAAAATTGGGAACCCTGAATTTTTAACTTATTTGTCACTTAATGCTTTTATGTCCTTTTAGGTACACGTGTTTGGCTCTTGAATTTCTAGAATTAAAAATTTATATCTAGAATGTTCTTTTTTAATAAATATAAATTTGAATAATGTTTCGTATAAACTCGTAATTTCATGTAACATCAATAAATAATACCTTAAAAAATTAATGAATGTAGATTAAGTTTTAATTCGATTGGTATAAGTATTGTTGTTAATGTAAAATGATGTGGGTTCGAATGTACTGAAGTGCATTATCCACTATTTATGTGTTAAGAAGAGATTATAGATAATTTTAGGCATTATATAAAAAAAATTAGATATCATCATTTATAAACAATAACATGTTCTTTTGCCACCCAGTCTCTTGTTGCAGTCACTGTTGATACACATCGTTTGAACAGTGGATTTTTGGGCTCTTATATTCTTCTGACAGTAGCCTGCTTGAAATAGTCGCGGTGACGGCTTGAAGTTTGTGGTATTTTCGGAACTGTTATCTTTGGCAAGGGGAGTACGTGGCTGCGGCATCTTTGTGGCCTTTGCTGCACGTTTTATCCACGATTGGGCAGCTTCAAGTGCCGCGTACCAACGACTGTTACCCACTTTTGTGATGTAGCCTAGTTCCGCTACTGCTGTGTGGAGTTTGGCATGCTGCCTGACTGGAGGGCGAGCTTCAGGGCTGTTCTTCGTGATGAGAATGGGGCGTTCCTTGGGGGACTGTCGGGGCCACAGCTAATAGCATTAAGGTGATAACTGCTTTACAATCAAATAAGTCTCGTAGAACTGAGGTTGGTTTGATATTTGATGACTATTGCTAGCTTGTGTCTGTTCTTGTGTCTGAATAATGTTCTTTTTTAACTTGGGTTTTGGAGTTGATTTGATAAAAAAAAATCATATTTTTTTTGTTTTAATATTAGCAATTAACTTTCATCAAATCAATCTTAAAACCCGAATTAAACATTAAAAAGTTAACACTGTTACTTTTGAGTACCAAAACATATAACTTTTGTCAAATACAAGTACCAGATTAAACAAAAAAATAACACAGATACCACATTAGAAAAAGTGTCAAACTCAAGTATCAAATGATATATTACGCCAAAAATTAAAAATATATATATTATATTAAATGCATACATTTTTAACTGAATAAAATATTTTTAAAAAAAATATTTAATTTGAATCCTATTTATTTGAACCGGATCAAATGGTCGATCAAACTAATTGGATCAAGAATCGACCGAAGTATTGATCTAGAGAGAGGAATCAAATTGATAGACACACGAATGAGTGCAAATCAATGGAACCAAACTAAAAACCCAATTGGACCGACTATTGACTCAGCTGAACAATCTTTTAATTTTAACATTTTTATAACTTTTAATAATTTATTTAATCAAATCATATAAAATGATGGTTTAATCGATTCGATAATAATTTGAATTTGAATTGATCCAATATTAAAGAAAATACTTGGGAACTATTCCGTGGGCTTAGCTAACTAAGCCAGGTGGGCCACCGGCCCGTAGTCTGCTAACTTTTTATCATGAGAAAAGTTATTTTTCTTATGTTAAAAATATTTATAGTACAAATTTATAAGTAAAAAGGGTAAATATTTTTTAAAAAAATTGAATTAGAAATAATTGATAATCCTTGATTTTTGACCATGATTTTCTCCATCACCATAAATTGAAATTTTAATGGAATATTTTATTAAAATAAATAAATAATCTCGATCGAGTTTTAGCTCGAATGGTATCGATATTAGTGTCATTGCAAAAGAACATGAATTCTAGTGCGCAAAAATGTATTATCATCCTATTAAAAGATTGAGAATAGATTATGAGTAATTCTAAATATTATAATGAAATGACACTCTAAGATTGTACCACGTTATCACCTAAATTTTTAATTTTTTTTTTAATTTTTAGATTGTGCATGTTTTAAATTTTCAAGTAATGAAGCAACGAAATCTCAAAATAGCATGTTGCCATATTTTAACGGGATCCAAGTTTAAAAAGCCAAATTTGAAAGGCATAATAACTTATTTGGCCTTCCAGTTTTACAAAAAAAAAATTATTTTACCCTTCCATTTAATTTTTCGTCTCTTTTATCATTGAACATGTATTTTTTTGTCAAGTCACCACAGAATAGATGGAAAAGTTAACGTTTTTTAACTTTGTTGATATAGCATACATGTATTACATGTAAGCATTTAATTAAAATTTTAAATTTTAAAATTCAAAAAAATTTAAAAATTAAAATCATTAAAATTATTAAAAAAGTATAAAAATATTTTAAAATTTCTAAAATTTAATTAAATGCTTACATGTCATCCATGTGTATGTCAAACTTTTCCATCCATTTTTGAGTGATTGACAAAAAATACAATTTCAAGAGCTAAAAGAGGCGAAAATTTAAATGAAGGGCTCAAATAAATTTTTTTGTAAAGTTGGAGGGCCAAAAAAGTCATTATGCCAATTGAAAAAAGTTGACAAAATCCAAGATTAATGTATCAAAGAAAATTTAAGACCAAGTTGGAAAATTTTACCAAGTTCGCTCAATATTGTTTTATCCCTTCTAAATTTTATTGATATATTGGTTGGTTAAATTTTTTTAATAATCCCTATACTTTGAAAAAGTTATGGATTTAGTCCCTTATTTTAAATTGATCAATTTCAGTCTATGTTCTTATTGAATTGGTCAATTTTTATTCCTATACTTTTCAAAATTTGAAATTTTAGCTTTGAACCAAACAAAGAATTTACATCCATTTGGTTAAATTTAATTACTAGTTGTAGACTTAGTTCATATTCTCTAATTGGATCATTTTAAGTCTTTATACTTTTTGGAATTTGGAATTTCAATATTGACGAAAATTATAGTCGTTAATCCATCACCTGAATTTTTAGTGAGAAATACATGGAAATAACAAGCTAACATGACATTACACGTATGTTTTTCATATTAGATTTCGAAAATAATAGAACATATGTAGTTATCATTTGGTGAGGATTGATATTTGAAAACTTGAAAAGTACAAGGACTAATTTAACATATATTAGTAAAAAGCTTCCATGGTTAATTCACAAACCATCGGTTATGTTATATTATGCCATTAACTTTGATTCCATATATGAAACATTAATTTCCTAAACAAGTGCCCAAAATTCAGTTTAAAATTTGAAATCCCCAAAGCTTTAAAAAGGAGGAACCCTAACCCTAAACCCTCAATTACCAGCCATCTCAAAGTATGAACAAAATCATGCCTCAAAATTTAAAAGCTCCACTTTTGTTTTCTCTAATCCTTGGGTTCCTTGCAACACAAGCAATTTCAATTTCAAACAAGAAAACATTGGATTTGATCGAACAAACATGCAGGCAATCTGGGTTTTTCGCCCTTTGTGACTCGACTCTTCGATCAGCCCTCGAAGCTCGAACGCAAACCTCGAAGGCCTAGCTAAAATATCGGTCGAGATAGTCATAGACAAGGCTAATGCCACATTGAATTTCATTGTGGATCTATTCAAGAATGTTTCGGACCCTGTCTTGTACAGATCTTATGGCACTTGCATTGACTCGTATGATGCGTCGGTCGAAAGGCTACTGCCGGAAGCAATTGCTGCTTTGAGTTCTAAAGACTATGCCACATCGAGATACGATGCGGCGACGGTGGCGATTAATGTCAACGCGTGCGATAAGCAGTTTTCTGAGAAAACTCCTTTTAGTGATAGGAATAGACTTGTTCATGATCTTTCTCTTATGTCAGCTGGGATCATAGAGTTGTTGGGTTAATTTATTTTTATCATTGTTGGTGTTCTAAAGATCATGCATGGTTTAATGGTTAATCAATAAATTTTAAGGAACAAGATACGGATCATGTTTTTCTTTTCTTTACATTTTTGTTTAATATTAGAGGATTGAATTGTAACGAAAAAATAAGTTAAATGGACTAAATCCCTAATTTGATCACAGTAAAAAAACTCAGCATAGTTAGATGGGTGAATCTAGATTGAATTTAAAGTAGAGGGATTAAATTTTAAATTTTATCATAGTACAAATACTACAATCATAATTTAACCATAATAATAATAATTTGAAAACAAATGCAAAGTCTAGTTAAATCAAAATCTAACCCAGCTTTATTTTTTATAGTATTATAAGGTCAAACTACAAAATTCAAACTACAAAAATAGTCACTTTGTTTGACTCGGATTACATTTTAATCACTTATTTTTGAAATGTTCTGTTTCAGTCACTTACATTATCGTTTTGTTACGAAATGGTCACTCCACCGTTAAACTCCATTACCTCCCTAGCGACAGTCTTACGTGGTAGTCTAAATAGGTTTTAAATGCCAACTTGAAAATATGTTTTTAATTAAATAAATTTAATTTGGGCTATCACGTAGGACATCCAAGTTAACATTTAAAACCCATTTGGATTGTCATGTAGGACTACCATTAGGGAGGTAATGGAACTTAAAGGTAGAGTGACCACTTCGTAACAAAATTATAACGTAAGTGACTAAAACATAACATTTCAAACATAAGTGACTAAAATATAATTTGAGACAAACAAGAGTGACTATTATTAGTGTAACACCCTTATCCCGTAACCGTCACCGAAATAGGACGAGGCGTTACCAGAAAATTTGGAAGCAGATCAAAACAGTAAAATTTTGAACATTTTTTTTTTCGTGAATAAAGATTATTCATTTAATTAAATTTCTAAACACAAACAAAGATCAAACTTATAACTTATAAAAGTAGACTTCCAAAGGATGCCATATTCGCATGGCTTATAAACAATAGTTATGATGTAATTCTAGTATAATCTATCCTATACATGCCATAAGCTAAATCCAAATCACAAGATTTCCATAATAGTAGATAGTGTGATGAAGTGCTGACGATCCCTGAGCTGGTAATCAGAGTCCACAATCTATAAAACAAAGACAAAAGACAAACGGAGTAAGCTTACATAAGCTTAGTAAGTCTTAAGTAAAACGATAATTTTGCATAATCAAATTCAATTATCATTTATCACTCGATTTTTTCTAATCAATGAAGTCACTCTAGAGCTCCATAACGAACTATAATTTCAATAACCACATCATTTAGTTACCACAAATTATTTCATGATAATGACCAAAATGGTCAAATATTCGTATGCTCACAAGGCACACTTAGCTCATAATTACACTCTAATCTAAATGCCTCTATTATAGTTTAATCGAATACATTCTTATGGCATAACACATTGGCCAAATGTATCATAGTCACATGGACTGTGGTCACATTTGCATTCATACACTTATTTACATATGCATCGCTTTGTATACTTTTGACCTAATCCGAATTGAAAATCACATACAAGTACCTGATACATACCTGGCCAACTTAATGTATTAAACATCTTTAACTGTCGTTTCATTACTAAGCCTCATCGTCTTAGACCTTGCAGAAACCCCGTTTAACAATATCAAGAGATCTCACCATTCCGTCACATAGTTCAAACCTCATGCACGCATATATAGTTGATCTATTTCTTCCAAATTTGATTCACATAGTCTTTCGCATCTAGAAACCTCATATCTACTTCTAATTCAATCAATCAAACTAAAACATAATACTTTTACTACGTTTAGTTTCCATATTTAGAAGCACATAGTAATATCATAATCTATCATGAATAGATTCATAGAGTCACTACTCATTTAGCATAACATATACTCTTTCAATAATCATAATCACTTGCTCAAACGTACTCGTTTCATGCACATACATGAATATATATATATATATATATATATATATAAAAACTTAATTCCTTATTTCATAATCGCATCAAAACTTTCGAGTATTTCAACGTGGCATGTATTGAATTACAGTATGGGTACGCAATGAACCAAACATAAACCTTATCACATATCGTGAGGTTGACAAAATACAATCCTTCCCTTGCATTTGTACATCTAGTCAATACAATTTATTCTCAATTTATAAGGCCTTTTTGGCGAATATGCACAATTACATATATAAATCTCAGCACATACTTTTCTTTACTTAAAGCTCATACGATAAATTTAAATCAAATACTTTTTCATACTAACAACCATTGACCGAATAGATTATTCCCTTATTCAAAGATATAATAATCATTCCCACATATGTATCGTTCTTTAATACTAATAATTCACCGAATCGTTGGCCGAATGTACACGAGTACAAACATGAAAGCTTAGTATATACTACATTATACAAGCATACCAAGACTGATTAGGTCATCCTCATTTTCGAAATATAATAATCAATCACATATACGTTTTTCTTGAATGCTAGTGATTCACTTTGAGGTAAACTTACAAATAAGGAGGTAATATGTATCTGAACATCTTAAATGTATAGTACTTACTTGATGGTAGCTCACTGCGAACATTTAAAATCATAATCTTACTTAATTCACCAGCATTAAGCCTGCGAGACTTTAAACCCGGATACAATCCCAGCATGAAGCCAGCGGGTTTCTAACCCGGATACAATCTCAGCACAATTCATTTAATATATATTAATTTATATTTTTACTAACTTTGGACTCATTAAATATCTAATATTGCACACTTTTCACAATTGGTCATTCGGCCTTATCACATATTCACTTACACATATATCACATTAACCATTCGGCCTTATCTCATGTATGCACTTTCACATTCATCACATTGGCCATTCGGCCTTATCATATATACACACTTTCACATTCATCACATTGGCCATTCGGCCTTATCACATATACACACTTTCATATTCATCACATTGGCCATTCGGCCTTATCACATATACACACTTTCACATTCATCACATTGGCCATTCGATCTTAAGCTAGATATTACGCCTTGTCATTTTATTTCGTCTTAGGTACAAAATCACATTAGTAAATTGATTCAAATACGTAAAATTTTCCATTCGGCCTTAGAACATATCATGGCCACATCATATTTTTCAATTTAGCCATTTCTATAATAGTATCCATTAATCAAAACTCAAAATAGGTTTAATTACTTAGAGACTTACCTCGAATGTCATCGAACGACTACGGATCGGCTATTTGGTTAGTTTAGCTTTTCCCCTATCCGAATTAGGCTCCTTAAGCTCTTGAGCTTAATCTAAAACAAATTTAACTTATTAAAATCCCATTGTGCTTGCTTATGGCCGAATACCACAAGAAATTTAATAGGCCATATAACTACTTTTAGCTCAATATAAAATAATCGTACACATCTTTAATCACCTTAAACAAATTACTAAGTATTATAGAAAATCAAAGCATACTCATCGTTAGCCTTATTCGGCCATCTCAATACGTTCTAAGTGACCATATGTATATACGTCTATACTAAAGTGCTTTACATTAATAACACCATATCCACAATGTATAATGCCAACCCCTTTAAACCAATTATCCGTACAAATATTATTTGTACACATTTCCTTACCTAAATTTCACATTCGGCAACCACTTAATCAACTTAACAAATTTTCTATACTTCAAAACCACAAGTAAATATCATAATTTGTATCATTACATCGATTAAACTAAATCATGCATTAACTTTTAGCACATTCGGCCATTAAAGAGACAACCCAATTAACATTCAAACCTTTTTAAGCTTAGATTTCCCAAGGCCGAATATCACATAAAAACCTTTAATACACATGCAAAGTTTACACTTTAACTAATTATACATATTCTAATAAATTGAATATTATTTAAACAACCATTTGAATAATTCTTTATCACATGTTCACAATCGGCATAACCATGTTACAAATTCAATACATAAAAATCTTCTTTTATCCAAGGCTATATTTGACCTATATGTATTTTCTTTACAACCATTCATCAACAATTAAGCACATGTTTAATGGCCGAATGCACTTACCTTTTACTCATCCTTAACATAATTTTTTTTTATCAAGCTTCCATTTCCACTTAACTACGAACCATTTAAAACAATCAATATTTTACACATTGCTGAATACATATATATATATATATATATTCATCCAAACTCATAATTTCACAAGCTTAGCCTCATTTAATGACTACTTGTTCATCAAGACATTAAACACATCATGCATAACATACAAAGCATCCTTAGCCAAAAAAAAATACTATCACAAAACTTCCTTGGCCGAATGTCATCTTTTTCCATTAACTAGATTTTGTCATGGGCTTGTTTCAATACTTGAGACCACTCAAATAAATATTCAAACTTAATCCTTCATTTCATTTCTCATTTTAGCACATATTCGGCTAATATATAAATATATGCTATCAATTTAATTACAATTATAAATTTTCAACTCAAACTCATTCTTTACCTCGTCTTTCACCTTAATTCAAATTCGGCAAGTATATAAACATATATTAGCAATTTAATTATAGCATTCCACAATTAAGCACAAGTTTCATACTTCACTTTAATTGCCGCATACAATTTGCTCATTTTAATCACCTATAACCTCACTTAACAAAATTCCTAAAACCACATGCACTCATTTAACCACCTTTTTGTTCATCAAGGCAATTAACACTCAATTTATAACATATTGCAAATTCATGGC
Source organism: Gossypium arboreum (assembly GCF_025698485.1). NCBI lineage: Eukaryota > Viridiplantae > Streptophyta > Magnoliopsida > Malvales > Malvaceae > Gossypium > Gossypium arboreum. Next base: position 120,983,015 of record NC_069070.1, on the reverse strand, counting down.
TGAATGCATCAATATTTTAATAAACAATAATTTAGTTCAACTCCCCATTCAATTCCTCATTCGGCATTCGTATAATTACAATCTAACATTTAAAATATAATTTCCAAGAACTTGGCACAACCTTACTTTGCACTTTAATAACCAAATGAAATTTTACTCAAACTTGCCCCTCATAGCAAATTTAATTAGTCTATCCTCATCCATAAACACTTATCATCAAAACATCCACAATCTAATCCTTGAAGCCATGACCGAATGCTTTATGAAATAAATTCACAAAAATTAACATATGAGTCATGTTGTGAGCTTCAAAACTAACAACATTTCGCAAAAATTAAAAATAAAATACATGAAATCTCACCTTAATTCCCAACACCAAGTGACCGAGTGCCTTTGGTGTTCTTTCCTTTCTTTCTTGCTTAGTTACGGCAATAAGAGAAAACAAAGAGAAAAGTTTCTTTGTTTTTATCACCATTCTTTTTTATTTAATTCTGTTTTCAAATTATAAACTATTAAATATTATTTACTAAATATAATATACACATAATGCCAAAATCATAACATCATTATCATCCACTAATGTTAAAAGTGGGTCATTTGACATGCAAGTCCACAACTTTAGTAATTTAACATTTTAATCACTCGGACATTTGCCTATCATATTTTTAAAGTTTCTCAAATATGTCCTTTTTAGCTAATTTCACATCCAAATGACAAAATTAAAACATGAAATTTTTACACATACTTATTCACAAATAATAAGCATAGAATATAACAATTAATTATTTTTGTGACTCGATTTTGTGGTCCCAAAACCACTTTCCGACTAGGGTCAAATTAGAGGTGTCACAATTAATTTACCCTTATTATAAAACAATTTTTTAATTTTTTTATGAGAGTTATAAAAGAATTTTGGACCCTCAAAATTTTCAATTCAAATTCGGTGTAATTGCATTTTAGACCCCCCAAAATTTTCAATTCAATTTTGGCCCATCACCATTAAATTTTTAGCTTCATCCCTGATTTGAACGTAGGACACCATTATGTTTAAAACATTAACATTACTATTTCAAGCAACTGTGCAACTGTGCAGCAGTACTGTAATATATTTATTTGTAACAAGAAGGTTTATATTTTATATGGTTAAAATATGTCACAAGTCTCCGTAATTTTTTCAAAAATTAGAATTTAGTTTTTGGACTTTTATTTTCAGAAATTTAATCTCTTTACTTTCCAAATTTCAAAATTTAGGTCTAACGGTTAACATTGTTAAATTTGTTGTGTGACATTTTGAAATAATAATAAAAACTCACTTGGTAGCTAATGTAATTACAAAAAAACGTCGTTGTAATGAAATTAAATTTAATCAAAAAATTTAACAGCATTAATAATTAGATTTGAATTTTAAAATTTCATAATTAAAGGGACTAAATTTTTAGAAATGAAAATAGAGAGACAAAATTCTGAATTTTTAAAGAGTATAGAGACTTATGACGGATTTTAAACTTTTTATATCGTCTCTCTATTCCTAAAGCCTTTCTCGAATTCGGGCCAATGAACTTTTAACGGGCCAGCTTAACTTTCCTAAGCAATGGTATAATTGAAAAAAAGGTAAATTTAATTTTTAGTATCTAAATTTGATTTTATTGTTCAAAATTGATGCTTAAGCTTTTCTCTTCGGTTTAATTGGTTCTCAAATTTAACTTCTGTCTTTTAGCTAATTTTAGCACAATTAAATGATTGAGACTAATTAAATTTAGACACGTGACAAACATGCCAAGCCATCCACTGATGTAACAATCTCGTGTAATAATTTAATTGGTCCACATCGTTCAATTTTAACATAATTACAAAAAAGAACTAAAATGTGGATAAAAATATCATAAAGATTTTTGTAATAAGAGTCAATTTGCATTTTATCCCCTAATAAAAAAATAGCAAATCAATCCATCCCTGTTAGATCAAAGAATAAGTAGATCATTCTCTTAAAAATTTCATCTATTTTTAGTTTTAAAAATTGATATTTATATGTCAACATGATATCTGATTGTTCCGTCAGACACATTAATTTTTAACAGTAGAGGAATACAATCTGACTTCTATTATAGGAGTCTCTATGATACTTGTACTCAAAAAATAGTCATGAAATGGAAGCCAAAATTCAAGTACCGTCCTTAAAAAAACATAAGTACCAAATTGAATATTAAAACTAAATTCGGATGCCAAAAATTATATTTACCCTTCGGAGTAATGAAAAGAAAAATCCCGTTAACCCTAGTCTCCCCACTCAAAACCTAACTCGTTTCTCGCACGTGACAAGCAGCTGATGAAGAAAAAGCGGTAAAGGACGCGCCGCAAGATTCAATTACCATAGAAATACATATTCTCTCATTTAAACCGTTCGATCTTTCTCCACGTCAGCAATCCGCGTGAATCCTCATTTCAACGGCTGAGATCACCGTTGCAGAAGCTACTGGTAGAGAGAGCGAACAAGCTTCCTCTCTCTCTCTCTCTCTTCCAATTTTCTGAATTTTTTTCCTGAGAAAAAAAAAAAGGAAAAAAAAGAGGGAAAATTTTCGTTTGAGATTTTTTTTTTTTGGCTAAAGATGAAGTTGATGGAAGAGGAGACGGTGTTCGAAGAGGAAAATGAAATCAAGGCTATGAAAGAGGAAGAAGAGGTTGACGGTGAAGATGAAAGTGAAGTAGAAGGTGGCGAACCGGAAGAGGAAGACGACGATGACGACGAGGAGGATGAGGATGATGAAGGCGAAGATGACGACGACGACGACGACGACGACGGAGAGGAGGATGACGATGTGCAGGTTCTTCACTCATCCGGTCCTCCTGTCCTGATAGCTGATGACGACGAGGGCGAGGATGTTAAAGACGATGATGACGACGATGAAGGCGACGGCGATGACGATGACGACGACGACGACGACGATGATGACAGTGATGACGATGAAGAAGGTGAAGAAGAGGTAAAATTCTTTTAATCTTTAATTCCAGTTAATTATTGTGATTAATTGAAATTTTTTGTTTTCTCAAGTCTTTTTTTTTCAGCTGAAACTGTTCAGATCCATTGTTTTCCGTACTTTTTTTGGGGCTAACTGTTTGATTCTTTACTAATCCGAAAATTAAACCTCGAATCTTGGAGTCCTTTTTATGATTATTCAAGAATCAAGCTTAATTTCTCATAAATTTTTACTATTTCTAGAAGGATATTTGTAATTCTTTAGTTTTCCTCTCAGATCTAGTTTTTTCCTTTTCTAAGCAACGAAAGGAGAATATAATTGACTGTATATTTCACAGATCCAAAAACATTAGAAGTTTGTTCACTTATACAACATAGCTGATGCTCGGTATCGAAATCCATAATCAAAATTCACTTCGGAGTCTTCAAAATCTGACTTAGAAGCTCTAGATCTAGGGTTATATTTTGAATTTTTATTCTTTTGTTTCTCAATTAGTTATTCATCTGAGTTTTGTTCTCTTAATCCAGGGATTTTATTTTTCCATGTCTCCATGTTTGGCTACTAGGAAAAATACATAGGAAAATTGTTTCTTGTTTCTTATTTGCTTTAACCTGTTTTGTTTTCAGGAGGATATGGGAACAGAATACCTTGTCCGGCCTGTAGTACCAGCTGAAGATGAAGAAGACGCTAGTGATTTTGAACCAGAAGAAAATGGTGAAGAGGAAGAAGAAGAAGAAGATGATGAAGACGATGAAGAAGGTAGTGGAAAGATCGAAGCTCCGCCAAAGAGGAAGAGAACAGACAGAGATGATTCCGATGACAACGATGATGACGGCGGAGACGATGATGAGAGGCCTTCAAAGCGATAGGGCTAAAAGAACACTACCGAATGGCTTTTGCCATGACAAAGGTCAAATCTCTCTCCCTCCCTTTCTCTCTTTTAAAAAACCCATTTGGCTTTCTGTTTGGTGTGTTAGAAAAAACAAAAAAAAAGAAAGTAGAAAGGATATGATGATGATGGGATGGATGCTGCATTTTATTGTTCATGTTTCAATGTGGTAATTATATTTTGGATATTTTGGTTAATGTAGAAGAACAGCTTGGTTTAGAAACTCTGTAACTGTATGAATGTTTTTAGATTAATCTGATAATTTCCCATCTTTTTAGGATGAAAGTAGATTTGTTTTCTTAAAGTTGGGTTTCTTTTCTTTTAACTTTTTATCATTTGTTGAATTGATCAGTTTGTTGACTGGCCATTTTTGCATGATGATGATGATGATGATGATAGCCATTTCTAAATAATCGATAAATTGCATAAGAGTTTTCAAAATATTTGTATCATAGTTTAGTTTTAAGAGTAATATTAATTCGGTTCGTTTTGGTTCGGGTTTTAAAATTTTTTTGAACCAATCATCAAAATTCAGTTCAGTTTTTAGTTTTTCTAAATAATTTTGATTAAATAGTTATGTTTTATAGTTTTTATATTATTTCATAAATATTTTAAAAATTAATAAATTTTCAAGTCAATAAAAATAATTAATACTTTTAATATGATTTCTTTTGATAAATAATTTTTACATACAACTTTTAAATTATTTTTAATATAAAATATTTATTATCATATCATAAAAATTAAAATTAATCATAAATTAAATAAAATTTTGATTTGGTTTTAGGTAACTGTGATTTTCGAGTAATAAAATGTCTAAAATTATTTATAATTTACGGTTTCATTATCTTTTAATATTTAAATTGATATAATTTATTAATTACTAAATAATGCATAGCGCCTTAAAGACCCTGAAGACAGAAGCCTTAATCTCTTATCAGGCTGATCAGATTCTGGTTCAAGTAGGCTCACGGGCCTTCAACAATTCATCGCCAACAGCAAACCCAATCTCTAAACTTTTTTTATTCGGATCTGACTGTGGTTAAACCCCAGATTAAAACTTTCATGGATACTAATTTGGTTATTCGAGAGGTTTGAACGATAATATGAGACCCTAACAATAAGTTTTAAGTGAAAAATAAAATAAAATAAAATAGGCTTACTTAAAATGTGGACTAAGTTTAGATTTTTAACATTCAAAGGTCAAACACAGATCAATTCGGTTTGACTTGGTTTATTTTATACCTTTATAATATATTTTAATTTTAATTTATATATTATACAATTTATATTACATAATATTAAATTTATAATAAAATCCTATGAAAACATCTAAAAATATGTTAAGTTATCTAAATCTAACTTAATAAAAAAATCTAAATATTCATTTAAAAATAATATGAGTGAACTTAAAATAAATTTAAAATAATCATTTACAGGATTTTGAGTAAAATTTTGTCTTATATTTCAAACAAAGTTAGAAAAGAAAATATAAAATATATTAATATTATGATGTTATCTCATAAACATTCTACTTCAAAATAACCATATGAACAAAAAGTGATATGATGGTAGTTAAACAATAATAGTTAAATCTATTTGATTAAATTCTTTTTAGTCATATACTATATATAAAGTTGTAGATTTAGTTCATATTTTTAATTGGATAATTCTTAGTTGCTATTTTTTGAACTTGAAATTTCAATCTTGATGTAAATATCGGTTGTTAAATTCGTTAACTTCTTATTGTTTTGAAAAATACGTGGAAATAACAAGATGATATGACATTACATATTCGATAATATATTTGCCGCATCTGAGAATAGTAAAACTTAATGAATTTAATAGTCACCATTTGGTGAGAATTGAAATTTTATAATTCATAGAGTATAGGGGTTGGGAAAAACCAAATTAAAATTCAAGGTCTAAATTCATAATTTGTACACAGTATATGGATTACTTGCAGAATTTAACCAATTTAAAAATTCGAGCCTTAAGTTCTACTTATGTTAAGAATCTTATACTGAAAATATATTATCACGTACGTAAATTAATGAAATCTTGCTATTTTCAGATTATTATTAAAAAGAAGTTAAAGAATTCAAAGGCTATCATTTGCATCAAAATGGGAAAAATACAATGATTAAAATTGACTAAATTAGAGGATAGAGACTAAATGCATGGCTTACACATACTACAGGGACTCTAGCAGAATTTGACCAAAATTTAAGCGTTTTACTATTAGGCGTTGTTGTTCTCTATAGCAGACTTCCTCTGTCTTCTTCACTTCGATTCTTCTGCAACTTCCGACCCAAACCCTTCAAATCAACAAGTTCAAGGTAAGCTAACTTTAGTTTTCATTTCAATTGAAATTTTCGAGCTTTACATTTTAATCATGTACTTAAAAGAAGGCCGCTCTTTATTGCTGAAAGTTAAGAAACCTTCAATCCCGTTCATTTTAAACACAAACCCAGTTTCAACTCCCATCAAAGAACCCCAATCCGACCAAAACCAGTCCCAAATCGAAGAATCCCAAGTCCTCGACGCATTAAAACAAGAACCCAACATTTCTTTAGCTTTAAACTATTTCAAATCAATAGCCAATTCAAATTCCTTCAAACACACCCTCCTAACCTACCAATGCATGATCCGTAAGCTCGCAATCGAACCCGAAATCGATGGTATTCAATATCTTTTGCAACAGATGAAATTAGATGGTATTAGTTGTGGTGAAGACTTGTTTGTGACTGTTATTGATTGTTATCATCAAAAGGGTTTAGGTGAACAAGCTTTGAAAATGTTTTATAGGGTTAAGGAATTCGGTTGTGAGCCGACTGTTAGGATTTATAATCGTGTTTTGGATGCATTGCTTAGTGAAAACCGGTTGTCGATGATCGGTCCGGTGTACGGTAATATGAAGAGAGACGGGTTGGTGCCAGATTTGCATACTTATAATATCCTTTTGAAAGCTTTGTGTATGAATGATAAGATAGATAGTGCTTGTATGTTGTTGGATGAAATGGCAAGCGTAGGGTATTCCCCGGATGCTATGAGCTATGCAACTATAGTTTCTTCGATGTGTAAACTCGGTAAAGTTGAAGAAGCTAGGGAGCTCGTGATGAGGTTTAGGTCGTATGTTAGTGTTTATAATGCATTGATTAGCGGGTATTGTGCGGAATATAAGCTTAAGGAAGCATTTGGTGTGTTGGAAGATATGTTGGTGGAAGGATTAGAACCCGATGTTAGATCGTATTCGATGATTATCAGTTCCCTTTCGAGTACGGGAAATATCGAGTTGTCGCTCGCGGTTTTTGCCAAGATGTTTGTGAGAGGGTGCAGCCCCAATATCTACACTTTTTCGTCTTTGATAAAGGGGTGTTTCATGGAAGGAAGGGTTCATGAAGCTTTTGACTTGTGGAACCGGATGGTTCGAGAGGGAATCGAAACGAATTTAGTTTTCTTTAACACGGTAATACACGGTCTCTGCTCAAACGGGAAGGTCAGCAAGGCTTTATCTGTTTCCTATCAGATGGAGGAAAGTGGCTGGTCTCCGAATGTAGTCTCGTATAGCTCTCTTATCAATGGATTTGCAAAGGTCGGTGATTTGATCGGTGCATCCGAAACATGGAATAGAATGATGTCTAACGGTTGTCACCCCAATGTCGTGGCATATACCAGCATGGTCGATGTTCTTTGCCGGCATAACATGTTCGACCGAGCTCATTTTCTTATCGAGAAGATGGTGTTGGAAAACTGTGCTCCGAACACGGTTACTTTCAATGCATTTATCAAAGGTTTATGTAGTAACGGCCAAGTTGATTGGGCAATAAAAGCACTAGAGGAAATGAGGCATTATGGTTGTGCACCTAACATCGTAACTTATAATGAGCTCTTAGATGGCCTCTTCAAAGCAAATAGACTAGAAGATGTGTTCGGGCTTATAAGGGAGATTGAAGAAAAAGGGTTCGAGTGGAATTTAGTCACTTACAACACCATTCTGTCCGGATTTTGTCATGCCGGTAAACTAGAGGAAGCTCTGCAACTTCTCGGGAAAATGCTGGCTCGAGGTATAAAACCCGATGCAATCACATATAACATAATAATCTTTACCTATTGTAGGCAGGGTAAGGTGAAGACCGCGGTCCGACTTTTGGATTGTGTTCGTGCTTCGGGCGATTGGCAACCCGACGTAGTCTCGTATACCAGTCTTATATGGGGTCTTTGTAATTGGGTTGGTATAGAAGAAGCCATCAGTTATCTTAATATGATGATAAACGAAGGGATATGTCCCAATGTTGCGACATGGCATGTTTTCGTCCAGTGTTTGTTTAACAGCTTAGGTCATTTGGGACCGATTCGAGTCTTGGATGATATTCTAGGCAACGGATGAGAACACATTCAGCTGGGATTCTTTTCAGGCCAAGGTGGTAACAATGCAAAGGATACTCGTGCCAAGTGACTGAATGTACCTGTTGTCTACCATTGTGGGCATGTATGTTCATTGTGAACCACTAGAATTGTTCGTCCACCCGCTTCTGAATTATTTTGTCATGTCCCCAAGACAGAGTCCGTGCACTCGAACCAGCTCCGGCTCCGGCTTGTGAAAACCTTGTGAGAATCCAAAGCTTGCGAGTTTTTTCTCACCGGCTACAAGTGACACTACACCCGAAACTTTCCGGTTTCGTTTTCCTCCTCAACGTGGCTTTGCTTCTTTTTATTGCACTGCCTGGTTAGAGAAAAAATTGAGAACTGATCCGAACTGAACCATAGTGACTGAATGATTTTTGAAATATAAGTAAAAAATCTTGGTTATTTGTTGAATTTTATTTTTTATTAATTTATAATTGATTTTATTTTTTATGATGTAGGAATAAATGTTTTATATTTAAATTAGTGAAATTTTTTTTATATTTAAAATTCTATATAATTTTTTTCAAATATAGATAAATGTTATTGATTAATTTTATTTATTTGAAAATTATTCCATGTTCGTTTATATAATCCTTTTAATATAAACTAGAAATTTATGTGTATGCATGTGGAAGCAATAGATTTAAAACATAGATACGTATTTAAGAGTAATACATAATAATTAATGAAACCTATAGTTTTGAAACTAATCAATCATAATAACACATAAAATATATACGATATTAAAACAAAAACTAGATTAAATTATGAGTATAACGGAATTTAAATATATATCGATAAACAATATTAAATGTACTACAATTATTTATCATGGTTTTATCATCTATTACGAGTTAGTATCGAGTTGACTTGTGACACTAATTCAATAAAGAACATTATTAATGTATACAATTGATGGAAATAATAAATTGTGTATATTGAAATAAAAAACGATAAAATATATCAAAATAAAGCTTTGATTGAGTCATAAGGTTGAGTGACAAATTTAATGTTTTGTTAATCCAATTGGCACAAGTTTAAATCTCAACATATAAATACTTGGTTTTCTTTTTAATTACAGAAGAATATTTCCATAATTTTCTAACCGGGTTGGTACCCGGTTAACCCGTGACACCTACTCAGTTAGGGATTTTATTAATAGTAAGTATAAATATACAATTGATGGAGATAATAAATTGTATATATTAAAAAATATATAAAATACATTAAAATGAAGCTTTAGTTGAGTTATAAATTTAAGGTTTTAATAATTTAATTGGTGCGGGTTCAAATCCCATCATACATATATATTAATTGGTTTTTGTTAAAGTAAAAGACTAAAATAACCTCGAATAATATAACTTTATAATTTGAAAAGGTATTTCTGTAATTTCTTGATATCCCACTATTTTAAGTTTAAATTATATTTTAACTTAAAATATTATAATTCAATTTGGGTTCCAAAATTTCTAGCTTTAGATTTCTTCAACCTACACTAGTTTGATTTATTATTATTCAAAGCTTCCATGTAATCATCATCTTCAAGTATATTTTTAATTTTTTTTTCCCAAATTTTATATTGTCCAAGTTTTTGACTTTGAGAATTAGCTACTTGTCTTTTTTTTTTCAAAAATAAAAAAATAATTTTATGCATTTATCGAGTCAGTTCAACCTTTTAGGTCGTATCGTAATACATAGTCTATAACGATGAATACTTTTATGTATTTATTGAGTCAATTAGTTTGACTCAACCCGTTAGCACTTTAAAGTGTTCATGAGCCGTATTTGTGATACATATTTTGAAATGATATATATAGATCGATTCATAAAGTATTTTATTTAGGGGTGCATGATTTGTTAAAATTAAATTAATTGATTAATTCTTAAAAATTAAAATCAAATTGGAATTACTTGAATTATATAAAAATTTCTTTAAAATTTTTTTCTATTGTTGAAAGTTATTATTTGAATAAGCTGGTTGAACTTCAACGCCATCTAATTCAAGCTGTTAGAGTAGACCCAGCTTCAGAGAAGACCATAATTGTATTATAAATTTTCAAATGTTTTTTAAGAGGTTTAAAAAGCAATTTTACCATTTAGGAGGAAACAAGTCCCCCAATTTATCCCTCATGGTTATGCAAAGGCTTAATATAACCTTTGATGCTTGAACTTAACACTTTTTCTTAATTTAGTACGTAAACTTTTTTTTGGTCCAATTTAATACTCAAACTTGACAATTTTTTTAAATTTGGTACCTCAACTTGACCTTTTTTTTCTTAATTTGGTACTTAAACTTTTTGGGGGTTCAATTTAGTACCTAAATTTGACTCTTTTCCCTAATTTGTACCTAATCTTTTTTTTTGTTCGATTTGGTACTTGTCAAACATTTTGCAAATTACTCCAATATACTAACAATGTAATATTTTTATGAAGTAGTAAAATAATCAATGTATGACTCACATATGACAAATGATATGATTGTTTTTGTAATTTATATGTTCAATTATTTTAGTTTCGTTTATTTAAATAACTATTTTATTAATTTAAAATAATGAATTTCTTTTAATTTGGGTTTTAAAAATATTGTTTTATTTAATATTGATTTCAGTTAGCATAGCTCAATACATATTCTTTAAACATGAATTTTCTCTAATACTAATAATATTTTTTTTTTGCATAACAAAAAAAAACAGTTAGTGTTTTGCATAATTTGTATAACATTTATTAGGCACCAAATTAAACCTAAAAAAAAGCTTAGGTACCAAATTAGGAAAAAAAATGCCAAGTTCAAGTATCAAATTGAGTCCAAAAAAAAGTTCAGTGCCAAATTAAGAAAAAATGTGAAGTATAAATACCTAATTGGGCCAAAAAAAAATAGATACCAAATTAAAAAAAAATGTTAAGTTCAAGAACCAAACGTTGTATTAGCCTTATGAAAAAACTTACTAGGCATCATTTCATTTTTCAAGTTTTATGGATTGAAAAAACAACGTTTAGTAGTAGAGTTTTTTCCGACCCGATTTGACTTTAGTTTTAGTTAGAGCTGAAGCAATTATGATACAAAAATGCCTATAAATGATAAGACACACCAATGTCTAGTGAGACTCCTAACATTTAGTTCGAGAAAAATTTTCAACTTAGTCTCTAAATTTTTTTAGTTCATATAGGTTTCGAAACTGAATTTTTTCCAAATTGATCTCTGAAATTGAATTCCGTTAAGGTATGAAGTGGTTCTCTAATATTTTACTATATCATCACCTAAAAATTAAAGTATATATGTAAAATCTAAAAACAAAAAACAAAAATTATAAACAAAATTCAAGTGATGACAGGTACAGACTAATTGGTAAAAGGTGTCAAGTTTCGAAACTAATGTAGACTAAAAAAGTTCAAAGACCAAAATGAAAAATGTTATCAAATTTAAGGACTAAATGTTATTTTATCCGAAAATAATAATATCTCTAGAATAGAATGTGAATGTTCATCTTTCCTGGCTTGAACCAAGATGATATGATTTCAATGAATACCACAATCAGCCAAAATGGACTAACATGAATAACTTGAGAGACCATAGATTTAGACCAAAAAGAATACAAATTTGATACAATAAAGCAAAGAATTAGAAGATTCACGATGTTTTCAAAATGGGTTTATTTACTTACAACTACCTCATCATCATATGTTGGCCTTCACTCACAAGGGAAAATCGAGGTTCGAAATGCGTGTGCCGAGAACCACAACGGGAGGGTAGCGTTGTTCTGCACCGAGTACATCTCTTTCCACGCCCGGCTCGTCCGATGATAGACCAAAACCTGCTTGTGCGTCGCCAAGAAGATGCATTCGCCGGTTTGAGCTATAGGGAAAATACCATGTACTAGTCCCTTAATGCACCCAAGACTCACCCTATCCGCCATATGCCAAAGCTCCCTCTCATAGTCTTTCATTACCCAAATCTTCATCCATGTATCCGAAATCTCGATCAAAGACAAACATCCGTCGGATTCCAACAAGTAAACTCGGTTCCCCATCCCGTATCTAGTTTCATCCGGCACCGAAACTTTTCTCCAAACCTCGAAATTGAGATCAAGCACGAGTATGTACGAACCGCTACCAGTTAACCAATGAAGCGCGCTATTGACGTACACAACTTGGTTCCTATTCATATGTGTGAAGTTTTCTTCTTGGAAAGAAACAAATTTTCTCCACTTATTCGAATCCGAATCAAAAATCAAACACGCGAATGTCTTGTCCGGTCTATGACTTGACCCCGCACATTGATACCCCGCTAACACAACATCAAACTTACCCCGCGACGGATCACAGGCCAAACCGACAAGCGTGGCCTCACTGTCGGGGTAAAACCGGGTTAAATTCTGGTCCTTAATCTTAGGCAACACCTTAAACTCCCTAGTCATTGGATTACAAACATAATAAACACCCTTAACAGCAATGCTGGAACAACACAACAATCCATTACATGAAGCTCTAATGTTGACCTTGTCTCGTAAGAAATCCAATGAGAATTCGGACGCACCCCTCGAATTATCGACACAGATTAAGCTCGAAGTCGGCTTGGTCGAATCGTGGACCTCAACAAGGACCATGGGATTCTTATCAGACACCTGGTTGTAAAGTTTAATGAAATATTTGTCTGAGGGCAATCCATACCAAAGTTTACAAACAGTTTTGGTTTTAAAAAGGGGCTTTATAGGTAATCTAGCAAGGACTTCTATAATAACTTCATCAGGGAAAAAACTCATATCTTAAAAATTTTATAATTTAATCCAAGAAACCAAAAAAGAAGAAGAAAAAAGAAGATCTTTAAAATTTGCTTACCAGATGAATAAAAACTGCCATTTCAGAGATAAAGAGAAAGCTTTTATGGATTGAATGGAGGATTTGGTGAAGAGGAAACTAGCAGTTATAAGCAGGCCGTTCTACGATGGTACCTTTTTCTTTGGTTAAAATATGATGTTAGTCCCTGCACTTTGACAAAATTAGAGATTTAAAAAAGGGAAAATATAAATTTTGGTATCTGAACTTGGATTCAGGGTTTTTTTTTTTGTCTAGTTAGGTATTTAAACTTTTGAATAGTTCAATAACTTAAAAGAGAAAATTTTCGAATAGTTCAATAATCATGTTGTAACTTTTTAAAGCTGAATGACTAAAATGTAAACTTACTAATAGTTTAGTAAAAACGAGTGTAGTTTACCCTTTTATTTTTCATTTTATTTTTGGTTAAAATATTTTGTTAGTCCCTATAGTTTGAAAAAACTCAAGATTTAGTGCCTGTACTTAAAAAGTTCCTCCTACTTTATTGAATTAAAAATCTCAATACAATCATTAAAATCATAAGTATTTTCTACGAAAAGTTGTTAATTTAGAATTTTGATTAGATTGTCCTCATATGATTGGTTAGAAAATAAACATAATAAGTTGACAAATTTCGACAAAAACTACCAAAAACGATAATGATTGAATTAGGATTTTAAATTAAAAAATAAGAATATTAAATTTTTAACATTTTAAAGTATAAGAATTAAATCTTAAATTCTATACAAATAGAGGGACTAAAAGCAAATTTTAGCCTCTTCTTCTTTCAATTCTACGAAGTACAAAGGCATGCTATAGAATAAAAAGTCAATTAAACAAATTCAACCCGCGAATTAGACGATCGAATATGTGCCAATTAAAACACATGCAACATGCAACATGCAGCATTTGAGCTTAATTTTATATATATATATATATATATATATAATATTTTTTCAATAATCTTATTATATATTTCGATCATATTTACTATTTTTGACACAATATTTAGAATTAATTATAGTCCTTCCTTGACTCATAAATAAGAGAATAACGCGTTTCAACGCACTCAAACCCACATCCTCCTACATTAACAACAATATTCATACCAATCGAGCTAAGACTCGATCGATTATAATATAATATTTTTTAACTTTGCGAACAGATTCAAATACCACACATAATTTTTTATTTTAATATGTGGTATTTTAACTTGTGAAAGAGGACTTTCAAAAAGAAATTGTCAATTTAAGTTAATTGAATCTCATCGTATGTTATTACTTTGAATTTTAATTCAGTAAATCAATTTTAAATTTGTGTTATTTCGATTTTAAGTTTATTTAATTTTTTTAATTCACTAGTAGAATTAAAAAGTAAAAAGTAAATTGTTAAGATCATGATCAATGTTTTCGAGATCAAATCGGTGATCAAACTTGTTAAGTCAATGTTTTAGTCCGAACAATCTGATTTTAATTAAATAAATTATTAAAAATAAAAAAGCTTAAAATTATTATAATATTAAAAGAATATAAAATCCAATTCAATAGTTGACTCAACTAAAATTTTTAATCTAATTTAACCTATTCATGTGAATTCACAAATCAATTGATTTTGGATGACCTTTGTTAAGATAAGAATCCAAAATATAATAATCAGATAAACTTGAAAAGTCTGATGAGGCATTTCTAGATTCTAGTGTTTGAATTACAAATATATTAGTTTAGTCAAAGAAAAGGAAACGGTAGAATTTGTCATACATTTTTTTATGTGAAAAAATAGTATATAAAATATAGATGATTTTCTTTTTCTGGATCTTTTAACGATTTGATGATGTAATCAGTGTTTTTGAGATAAAATTAGATTGATTGATTCAATTGATTGAGATTAAAAATCAACTAGTATACTGGTCCAGATAAAAGAATTAAATCGATTAAAACGAAATCGGCTTGAAACTGAGAAAATTTGAAAACTGGGACAAAAATTAATAGTTAAACAAGTCAAATCGATTTAATATTTTTTATTTAATTATTGTTGGTCCAAAACTTGAACTAATCAAACTAATTGAATTAAGAACCAACGGTCTAACTAGTTCAATTATTAGAACCTTGTATGTAAGACTCTTTTATACCACATCATCAAAGTGATGACATGGCACAACCTTAGAGCGTCACATCATCAAATTTATATATTTTTTAAGGGACCAAAATGAATTTAACTGTCAAGTTCAAGAGCTACAAATTATATTATCCCTCTTAACATATGCTTATGCCTATGATAAAAAACTTGAGGTCCCTTAAAAAAGATCATAAATTGGATCTTGTGTATAAAAAAAAAAACCATCAGAAGAATTCAACTCGACTCAACTCTAAATTTAATCGACCGAATGTTCTTATGACCTAAAGTCTCATAAATCATGGTTACCATAGAAAGAGCTAAATCAAAGCCTTAGATTATAAACATATTTACATATACGTAGAGATATATATGCGTTCATCGCTATTTATATAAACAACACCAAAAATATAAACAAGATTGAGTTATAACACCAGTGTGCAAAACGATGATAGCATACCAAAAGCATCGATATGGAGGTTCAAATGCAGCAGATGACTGATCCGCAACGGTTGCGAGTCTCTCAGTAGTTCAGATAGTATCCTGAAAAGGAAGAAAGTAAACAAGCATTAGTTTGTATTTGATTGTAAAGGGGCTGTATACCACGAGACATGAATACCGGTTTTGATGATTATGGCAGGCATTACAGACATGTTTTTTCATAAATTCGAGATTTTCTTACCTTTGAAGGAACGATCCATTTTCCATTAATCCATTCTTGATGAAGCCTCAGATCATTGTGTTCGAATTCCATTACCTCGTTTGTGGTCTGAAAGTAGACTGCATATTTCCAGGTAGCAAGAACTTTAATGACTTGACCGATCCACCATCCGTCATTATACCAAGCATCGACGTTTTCGAACAGTTTATAATGACGGGTGCATCGAGCATGTTGGGGACGGGGTCTTATATATGAAGCATATGCTTCTTCCCTAAGATATGCACCCAGATCTTCGGTTTTCAAAGTCAGATATTCCACCAAATACTTATCATTGCCTAATGAGTCCACGATGATGGCGGAGTACCATGAGCCTTCGTAACCAGGTTCATCGCTTTTGACCTCTACCCTCATACCCTTCGGAAATTTCACCCAAAACCTTTTCTCATCGACATCCATCTTATGTAGTAACCTGTTAGAGTTCATTACGAGATGTCTTGAGTTTTCCTGCATGTCATAGCGCAACATATTCAATGCTTAATGGAAGAACAAAGCATAAAACATTGTGATCAATGGTTTATGCAACGGAAACACATCGAAAAATACCTCAGAAGCAATGATCCATTTTCCATTCTTCCAGTCCTGATGAATCCTCAACTTCGAGTGATCAAATTCTAATTCCTCATCCGGTAAGCTGAAATAAACGGCATACTTCGATCCATCGAGCACCCTGGAAATCACACCAATCCACCACCCGTCGTTATACCATGCGTCAACTACTTCACGTAGACAAAAACTTGCAACCGGCAAAAGTTCAGGAGGACACGGTCTGATATGTTGAGCTTTTGCTTCTGCCCTGAGAGGCACTCCGTCTTCTTTCCTCGAGGTCGAATATTCCACCAAGTACTTGTCGTTGCCACGATATTCGACAATGACAGCATTATACCATGAACCCTTAAAACCTTCTTCATCACTGGTGATTTCCACTTCATCACCCTTTTGAAACTCGGCATCTGCCTGTTTTTTTCGAAACACGATCTTCAGTTTCACATTTCTGGGTTTATCATCATTCTCATTAGATGAATTGGCCTGTGATTCAAGATTTTAAACTCAAGATTTTAAACAACTAACAACATATTTTTGTAATGATCAAAAAAGGACTATGTATCAACAAGGAAAAGCTATCATATTCAATTCAAAATCGAATATATAAGTACTCGTGTAAGATACATACTTGTACTCACACCTAAATCCGAGTAACATAATCGAACACAAATACACATATTTTGTAATGATAAAAAAAAGGACAATGCATCAACAAGAAAAAAGTTATCATATTCAATTCAACGATGAACACCTATGTTGCTCGGATTCTTCATGTTCGATACGAATTCCTACAAGGAAAACCTTGTGTCAAATGGATACCTGTACTCATATCCGAATCCGAGTAACATAACTAATGGAGTATTTAATTAAAGAAACAAAAAAACCCATCATTAGTCATTGCCCATATTTTGTAATGATCAAAAAAGGACTATGCATCAACAAGCTATGATATTCAATTCAACATCAAACCACACAACCAAATCCGTACTCACACCCGAATCCGAGTAACAGTCAGAACACAAATACCCATTAGTTAATTGAATATTTGATTAAATAAAACAACATAAAACCCACCATTAATCATTGTACCAAAAATGAACTCATCAAAGTTAAAAAAGTAAAATTTTCAACATATAACAAATAAAGCACGGTGGAATCAGGTCACAATTTTTTATATAAAAAATACCAGTTCAGCCATTGATGGGACCCAAGACCCATCGTCCCATTCTCTATGAAGCCGCAAATTACACTGATGAATTTCACTTTTTTCTTCTAC
Source organism: Gossypium arboreum (assembly GCF_025698485.1). Taxonomy (NCBI): domain Eukaryota; kingdom Viridiplantae; phylum Streptophyta; class Magnoliopsida; order Malvales; family Malvaceae; genus Gossypium; species Gossypium arboreum. The sequence continues at coordinate 120,965,277 of NC_069070.1, read as the reverse complement.
TTTTCCTTCATTCCCATTAAAACCCACAACGTATTTGGAATCCTTGAGCAAATCCCTAACGACACCTTGATGCCACCCGTTCTCCCAATAGGCTTCGACGGCGTCTCCGATTCTGAAGCGACGGTTGAGCTCCAGCGGAGGCGACGGTCGCACATGGGTTAAGTCGACGTACCCCCTGACACATTTGGAACCGTCTTCGGCGTGGTACTCGACGAACACCATGTTTTTCCGCATTGCCGAAGGGGGTCGGAGCACGGTGGCTGCGTAATACGCTCCGTTTGGTCGTTTCACTTCAATTTGGTCGCCTTTGCTTAATGGGCCTTGGGATTGTCGTCTTATTTTCATTTTTTTATCAGTGTGTTTGTTTGTTTTTCTTTTTCTTTCGGATTTTCCAGAGAAAATTTTGAGATCAAACGAGTAGAGTGTGATGATGGAACTGATGAATGATCGGCTTAGCCTCGGTGCAGGAAAGAGCAATGGCGGGATGCTGTGTCAGTAACTTTATTCTCATGAATGCTCTTCGAACGGGTTTTATTTACGGAACTAGCCTTTTCCACTTTTAGGTCTAATTCTGGTTTTAGTCCCCTTAGTATACTGAAATTCATACTCAACTTAAATTTGGCAGCATTTTGATTTTGTTTACTTTTATAATGTTATTACCTAATCGAAATTGATAACACTTTTAATTGGTAACAATAAAGTAGAGGTATTCATAGACTAAGTCAGATCTAGCTCGATTTTAAAAAATTTCTTTAGCGTGGGCTTAATCTGACCTAACTTGCTTAATAACTTGAAGTCGAAAAAAAATTAAGATTTAATATATCATTTAGTTCTCGAGTTTGATGCTTTTTTAAATACAGTACATGTATTATTTTCTGGTTCAATTTGGTGTCTGTATTTGACAAAAGTTATATATTTTGGTACCCAAAAGTTAATTGTCAAAATTATAGTTTTAAATTTTTCATGATTTTGTTAATAAAATAAACTTAGTGTTAGTTGAAAATTTGTTTAATTTCGTGTTTAATTTATCAAATACAATTCAATGAATGTGATTTCATTCGGTTTTTAGGGTTGATTTGATTAAGTTAATTGCTAATGTTATTAGCTAATTATGAATTTCCATCAAATCAACTCTAAAACATTGATTAAAAACTAAAAATTAGCAATGTAATTTCTAGGTACCAATATATAAAACTTTTTATCAAATACAAGTACCAAATTTGACCAAAAAATAACACGGACATCAAATTAAAAAAATAAATGTCAAATTCAATTACCAAATTATGTATTAAACCGAAAATTAATCCCAAACCTATTCTAAAATGGACTAGGTCAACCGCCCACTAGACCGTGATCCATGAACACCTCTATAATTGATTGCATTTCCAATTAGCACTAACTAAAAAAAACCAAAATTTTGTCAAATTGAAAGATAAGGACAAAGGACTAAGGACTAAATTTATCTCTTTACAGACCAATTCAGTCCCTGTACTATTAAAAAGAATTAAATAAGGTCAAATTCTTTAGCATAATTAATATTTTTAAGTTTTTATGGTTTTGTAAATGAAATCTTTTGTTTGGAATTGAATTGCAATTAAAAAATTAATTTTCAAGATATTGTTTATACCGTAAATACTAACTCTGTTATAAATTAATTTATTTGATTCCTTTTAATAGTATAAGGATTAAAATAATCCATTTAATAATATAGGGACTAATTTGATTCAGTACTATCAGACCTTTTAAGTAGTTTAACCTCTTTCAAAATGGATAATAGTGCATGGGTTTTGAGTTTCTGTCCACTTGTAAAGTGGATAATGGCCCATTAATATGGTGTGCCTCGAATTACAATGAAATTTTTAAGATTTGTATTAAATTAATTTTTTTTATTTGAAAATCTTAATTTAATGGTTAATTTTTTGGCTGATTTAAAATTTTGGTTAGGCTGTTTTCATATGACGTCATATATTATTAATACAATTAAGTCGACAAATTTTGCTAGAAACTATCATCAATGATAATGATTGGACTGAGATGTTTAAACTGAAAAAGTAAGAGGATTAAATTTTTAACTTTTAAAATACAAAGACTAAATCTCAACTTTTATCGAAGTATAAGGACTAAGAACATATTTTGACTTTTTTAAAATCCCAATTTCAGTAAGTAAGGGTGATAGGTATCTAGTTGCAGTTTTTGGTAAACTATACTAAGGTCACTAAATTATAGTGAGTTTATATTTTTGTCATTCAATTTTAAGAACTTATAAGTCGATCATTGAATTATTTGAATGCTTTAGTTTAAATTGTTGAACTATTCGAACATTATTATTTAAGTCACTGGCCTGTTAACTTTGCACCCGACATGTAATATTGCAGTTAAGTCACTATTTATCATAGGGTAAATTACACATAAGGTTACTCAATTGTTATTAAGTTTACACTTCGATTACTTAATTTTAAAAAGTAAAAAATTGGTTACTGAATTATTTGAAAGTTATACAATGGGATTTTGGGACCTTTTTTCACAACTGTCCAGCCTCCTTATTCGACGAAGAAACACATTAAACTAAAGTTTTTCCCTCCTCTTTCAACTTTGTGATTTAATTTTCCTTGAAATGACTTAAAACTTCATTGATTTAAACCTAAAGCTTTAACAAAAAAGGTTTCTTATCTTCATCCACCATCATTGGATGGCCACCTCACTTCGATATGTTTCTCTTTTAAGTGAGACTTTCTCTTTGACTGTTTGGATTGAGCCTTTATCGTTCGAAACTCTTCAACTAACTCCTAATCAAATCTGATACATTTGACTCCTCTCTCTCTCTCTCTCTCTCTCTCTCTCTCTCTCTCTTCTTTTTTTCTTGATTTTTTTATCCCTTTAATTTTATAGGTATTTTTTTGGGCTTGCTGAAATAAGAGACTTTCATCCTATATATATATATGTGTGTGTGTGTGTGTATGTGTTTGCTTTGATTGTGGTTGTGGCAATATTTGATTGTTGATTCGATATAAGGGTGTGTGAATAGCTTGATTGTAGATTTTCTTGAGTTATAGTTTTGGTCGAAAAGGAAATGATGAGTGGGTTAAGTATAAAAGGTTGCTAAGTTGATTGGTTTAGAAGTGAGGCGTGGAATTGACAATGGCTTTGCTAGGGTTTAGAGCTTGAGTCATTGATACTATTTGGATTATTAGGTTAGGGATAATGGCGCAAAGATTGAGTAACCAAAGGGTAAACTTGTACACACTAATAATTCAATGCCAAACTTGCAACTTTTACTAATAGTTGAGTGGCTTAGGGTGTAGCTTACCCCATGATGAATACTAACTTAATGAGCACATCAAATGTTTGTTATTAAGATAACAAGCCAATGACTTAAACGATAATGTTCAGATAGTTTAGTAACTAATTTGTAATATTTTGAAATTAAGTGACTAAAAGATAAACTTATTAATAGTTGAACGACTTTGGATGTAATTTACCTCTTTTTTGCATAATTAAGTTATTGTATGTTGACATTGCACTTTCAATGAGGGACATAAGTTCAAACCTTAAAAACAGCATTGAGAAATAACCATGAATCTTAAACATGAATACTATAAAATGAACCTAAATATTTAAGTGAGTTTTGTATCATTCACATCTCCCAAATTTATAATAATAATTAAAAAAAATTGTGAATTACAATTAAATATTTAAAAAAATGATAGGAAATTTTTACATGGAAACTGGAAGTAGGACCACCAATAGTAATCACTATTCTGCAAGAATCTTTGCAGAATTCTATTACTCTCTTTTTTCCTCTCAAATGTGCCTCTCTAATACCCACACCACCTCCAAATTGGACTCACATGCACAAAGGAATGGAACTCAAAATTGAAATAAACACTTTAGGGACAAAATTTAATCAAATATTAAATATTAATATTAAATAAAAAAGAAAATTAAAAATTATTAAATTCTTTTCAAGTTATTTTAAATTAAAATTGAGTAGAAAATTTCAATAAAAATTAGATTTTAGAGATAAAATTTAATCAAATAAATGTAAAGTGGCGAACTTTAATATTGAGTTAAAGAATAGTAGTAAATTTACCTTTGATTTATAAGCACAATGGTAAATATTGATTAAAATGAAAAATAGTTTCAACTTCACTTAAAATAATAGATATGGTGATAAATAACATTTGTGGGGTTTTCGTCCAAATTTTATTCTAGTTTAAGTCCTACGATATATGGACCTATTTCAAATTTATTCTAGTCTAAGTTCAAATATTTTGCGATTACTAGTCTTTCCATTTGCGTGTTATAGGAATTTGATAGTGGTCAATATATTGATTGTAATTGTAATTCCATTTGTGCATTATATTGATTGATTCTTATTGTAGTAGGAATTTGAGGATTTTCATTTAGATTTAATTTTTTTCAAGATGAAAATGCTGATGTGGCATTAAAACTATTGAAAAAGTGATACAGATGATGTGATGTCACAATTTCGTACAATCATTTCCCCAGAACCAAAACATTATGAACTCTATGAATGCACTAGAATTAAATTGATGAACCTTATAAATGTACTCAATAATAAGCAATCACATGAGCCATATGCTTAGCAGTTGCCACCCCAGTTGAACCTCTGCATCAATAACCTCATGGAATCATGTTATCGACCATGGTTCCAACAACTGCAAGATAGCACTACAGCAAGGTAATTTGTAGCTTGTTATTGTAACGAAGTTGATTGTGGTTACTCCACGGTGTCACTATTACGTTTTATCATAAAAGTTGAGCCTTGACTAGATCAAGTCACCAAGAAAGGATCAAAGTCAGCCCGGATACCTTGATACAACATACCTATTACGCTTGATCCGGTACCGACTACATCATATATTACACTTGATCCGGTATCGATCCTACCTTTATTACCAACGGTGTGGATTTTAGGCCATCTAGGACATTATTGGTTTCCTGATTTGGTTAAAGTAGCCTTGTTGGTAAAGTCACTCTCCAATGAAAATTATATGTGAGAAGTGGGGGATGACTCCAAGCATTTTAAGCGATAATATTCTTTGTCCGAACACACGGTTCCTTGATTCAACAATTCAGGGTCTCATGTTTCACATCAACTTCCCTAATATGATAAAGGCAATAGCCCCCCATTTGATGCTGGCTATTGCCAACAGCTTCATGCAAGTTCATTGGTATGTACGTTGTACCTACAATTTCAATGATTGATTCTCTTTATCTTGTTTTCCTTTTAATCACGTTTCGATTTTCGTGGTGAAAAAAAATTCAGATATCTTAATCTTACAATTAGATCTAGGCATGTGTGAATTGGGCTTTGATCGGCTCAATTTGAATCGGGTTAATTCTGATTTTTGAAAATTTTTTATTATTTCGAGTCAGATCGTTTTAAATTTGAATCCTTAAATTTAAAATTTGAATCGGCAAAGGTTACGTGAATTTTAATCCTTAAATTTGAAATTTGTGAAAAATTAATGACGAGATATTACGAGATTGTAACCTTCAAGTGATGATATGACATTGTCTCAAAATATCACGTTTTCAGATATTAATAAAATCCAAGCTCAGGAATTAAAATGGACTTAGTTATCAAGTGTAGGTATTAAAGTGGACTAAAAAAAGGTATATATATACCAATGTGAACTGAATTATCAAATTTAAGGACCAAAAATTATATTAACCCTATACTTGTTACAAAATATTTCCTAGGGGACTGTGATGCCAATGCCTCCATTGCTCGCATGCCCTCCACCCTCGAGGTTCTATCTATAAAGTTTTTTATTGTTTTCGTAAAATTAAAAAAAAAATATATATATATATATATATATTATTTTTAACTTTAAATAAATTGATCTTGATTCAAACTCATATAAATGTAAAAATAAAAAAATAAAGAAAATTTTCAACCGTTTTTAAATATAAAAAATACAGGTGTAGGAATTATTTATTTTATTTATCAATTTTTATTATAGGAAAATAAGTGTTAAATATATATTCAAATTAAAAAAGGTTAATAGACTAAAAAGCCTTAAACTATTATACTTTGTTTAAACTAGCCCCTATTCTTTTTTTTTTTGTAGTTAAATAAGCTCCTAACCTAAAATTTTTACCCATGAAAGCCATGATTTTACTATTAAAGTGAAATATTTTTAAAAAATTTAAACTAATTTGAATTTTATGAGAATAGTTTATTAGATAAAAATAAAATAATAATTGTTGAAAGTAAAACAAAAAATATTTTAAAATTTCTTGAAAGTGCTTATATAATAGCACACTGAACCACTCTTTTGAAAATTTTGATTACTCTTTTAAATTTTATGTTGATGTTAAAAGTGTATAGAATTTTTATTGCTTCAACAATAAATTAAGATAAAAGCTTGAAATTAAAAATAATTTTACTTTGATATTAAAATTAGTGGTTTTATGGGTAAAAATCATAGGATAAGGGTTTTTTTAACTAAATAATAGTTTAATGACTTGTTTAAATAAAATGTAATAGTTTAAAGACCTTTTAATATATTTACCTTTGAAAAAGGTTGAAAGTAAAAATTATATTTAAAAATTAAATAGGAAATAAAAGTTGTATAGGTAGCTACCTAAGTTGGATTTGTTCATTTACAAATGATATTTTTATATTCATTCATTAGGAGAAATTTATCTTAATAAGTCCTTTTATTGTGTTAAAATTATGTATTTAGTCTTCATACTTTAATTTGATATAAATTAAAATGTAAGTCTTTTTTAAAGTCTGACTGTAGCTTTGAGCGACAATTCGACAATTCATATGGTAAAGTAGTACTCATCAAGTAGAAGAACATATCTTAGATCTAAGCTGGTATGATTATCAGTGGCGAAGCCAAGAGGGGCAGGCAGGCCTGAGGCCCTTTTGGTTAAATGGGAAAATTTTCTATTTAGCCCTTCCCGAAATATAAATCATTTAAATTAAGTATTTAAGCTCTTGGATAAATAATTTTTTTCATTTTTAGCCCCTCTAAATAATTAATAATATAATTTAAGCATTTTAACAAAAAAATTTTAACCTTGTTCCTTCCAAATTTTTTATAATATTATCCCACCCCCAAATAAAATTTCTGACTTCTCCCTTACTGATGATTTGTGTTAGATATCGAAGAAGAAAGTTATTTGAATTTTGGTTTGCATATTCATGACATTCAAAGTTGTTTCATGAAATGACACGGTATCAAGCTGTGACACGGTTTGGCCACATGGCCTTGGCCTTTCCACAATGTCAGGGGACACAGGCGTGTGACTCTTGTTTGCATAATTTTCCTATTTTTCTATTTTGTTACAATTTGATACCTGATTGATACTGAATTGTTTTTTAAGCTTCCTTATGCTCAATATAAAACCGAAATAGATTGTATTACATGATGTATTTGATTATATTTGATATGATGATGATTAATTGAGATTTTGATAAATAATTTGTATGTAATTGTTTGGTATTTATTCGTAGCATCCTATTACTCAGGTTCAACAACCGGATCGGGTAAGGGGCGTTATATGAAAAAAAAAAAAGGTAAATTATAAAAGGGGAGAGGAAGTTTCTCCTTTCAATCGGTGCCAAAGGTGAAAACGGATAAGTCCACACAACAACAATTTTAAAATTAAGTGTCCAATAACTTAAATAAAAAATTTTAAATAATTTAGTGACAATTTTGCAATTTTAAAAATTGAGGAATGATGGAGTCAACAGATCTCGGGCTTCCACGTAGTTGGTTCAGTGTGGCTGACTATGCAATATCTCTCCCTATAAAAAGCCTAACCCCATCTCTCAATTCTCCTCTTACAATCAAAATTTTCATTTTACCGTGATTCCAATTCTATCTGGCCTCTCTGTCTCCATACAAAAACAAAATCATGGAGGAAAACGAAAAGAAAAAGCTTTCAAAGAAGAAACCAACCCACAATCTTCCACAAGGTATGGTAAAACAAAAAGTTTTCCGATCACATCGTTACTATTGCAATAACTTAAATTTTACTCCGTAGTATTATCTTCCGATTTAATCAATTCAGGCTCAAGTTCGAGGATTTAGGATTTAAAATTTAAAATTTAAGATTTAGGGTTAGTTTAAATTAAAACCAAATAAATTACACTTTTTTATTTTATTTCATCTAATTATTTTATATCTCTTTTTTTTTTTCAGGTCATCTAGGACTGATGCATGGCAAATCTTATATGAAAATGGCTTCTTCCTCATCATAATCTGGTGCTATCCTACCTGAGCTTTCCTTCTTTTCTTTTCTTTTTTCTTTTTACTTATTTAATTATATAAATAAATAAATAATATCTTCTTGACCTTGTAAGACCTTTTGTTGGGCATGTAAAAGGCAGTCCAGTATTTGGTGTTATAGTAGTGGTTGGGTATTGTTCTACACCATTGCCACCCATCTCTTCTTCTCCTTCCTTGTCTATCCCTCCTGAGCTGAACTCTTTAACCTTTGTAATAACACTACTGCTGTTCTTTTTCATTTATTAAGAGTAAAAGCTTTCACTTTCTTATTTGGGTTGAGGCTATGAAAGCCACCATAAATTCAATTTTGTTACTCTATGTGCAGAGAGAATATATATATATACACACACACACATACATATATGCTTTTGCAAGCACCGGTTTCGTTGTTTTATATGTTGTTGGGGTGGAAAGTGAGAGAATAATTAAATAATAGGAATAATATTTGATTGTTAGTAAAAAAATCGCGATAAATATCCTAATTATGATAAAAATAATTTTATTTAAAAAATTATAATTATTTTTTTCCGAGTTTGGATTTATACTGGATTTAGGGTAGGGAGAAAATCAAAATATATTTTGAAATTATACATTTTTGTTGAAGTTAAAATATAATTTTATTTATATATAAGGATTAAGTCAAAATTTTATCATTATTGAAGGTAAATTATAATTTTACCATGTATTTAATTAAAATTTATAAACTTTGAAGGCACAAAATTAAAAATTTTCATTTTAAAAAAGCTAAGACCTATTAACTTGCATTCATTTTTTATTTAGGGTTTAGGGTTTATATCAAATATTTTATTGATATTTATTCATAAACCTTTCGATATTTTCTTATAATATTCTCTAAGATTGGTAGTGTGCAAGAGTTTCTTTGCTCCCTCGTGACTGGTATACTGTTAATTAATGAATGTACCCACATACATATAATTATGCATATAGTTAAAATGTGTTTCAAGTCCCTATATTTTTATATATTTAAATTTTAGTTTTTTGTTGTTATTTTTAAAATATTTTTATTTTTATATTTTAAAATTTAAATTCAATTTTAATATTAGTGTAACATTTTAAAATAATAACTTGTTGAGGGTGGGTCGGCTTCTTCAAGAGAAATCTTCAAAATGGCGTTCGTTGAGCAGTAACCAAGCCTCCAACAACCGAAAGTATTGTCCTCGTGTCAGGATTTTATCTTTAGCTACCATAGAAAGTCGTGTACAATTCACGAAGAGGGAGCCTTTGTTGATGGTACCTAGAAGACTCAAGAAATGTGTGAATAACAATGGAGATACCTGAACATAGGGCGACTCAAACCACTAACCTATATCTGCAACCATGGTACCACGACGACACTTGAAGACTTCTTTCAAAAAATTGATTTACCCTTAACAAAACCCGAATTTTATGAAAAAATTAACAGTATTAATAATTAAATTAATATTTTTAAATCCAAAAAATAAAGTGATTAAATTTCTTAAAATAAAAGTAAATGGAGTAAATTTTAAATATGAAAAAAGGGCATAGCCACTTAAAAGCATATTTTAACCATAATATTAAATATATCCACTACTTTTAATTATTGGAGTTGTTCTTTCTGTCTGTCCGTCTGAAAACAAAAACACTTTTGTTTGTATGTTCCAAAGAAAAAGCTGATCGATTACGCCACGAACGGTGGGAATTGTTCAATCAATTTCTTTTTCCTACACTCATCCTTTTTGTCGTTTGATGAATATTATGATGAATGCGGCAACTTTGGATCGATGTTTACTTTCAGTACAGTAGTTTAAATTTTTTATCTTATATTATAATATTTAATTTTATTCTTTTTATTATTTTTACACTAATTACAAGTAAATATACTGTCTATTAGAGGCGAATCTAGGATGGCTGGCAAAGGCCTCGATTCAAACTAAAATGGAAAATTACTATTTAAGCCTTTAAATTTTTTAAAAAATTTAAATTTGTAAAGATAAAATTATACTTTGTCCCCCTAAAATTATAAAAATTTGATTTAATCCTTTAAAATTATAAAGATATAGACTATAAAAAAATAAAATTTCATTCAGCCCCCTAAAAAATTGTTCTAGCTTCGCCCCTGCCGTCCATCAAAAGAGGCCTTACAACTCCATCATTCATAAATAAATTACTTTATCTTTGTTCGACTTCAATTAAATTCAATTTTTAGTCAATACGAAAGAAATTTTCACAATAATATATTTTTTTCATTAGATTCAATTCAAAATCTTATTTAAATAATATTGAGTTTCTTTCATCGGTAATTAATTTCATTAATTTTATAATTTCTTGTTTATATAACTGGATGATGTAAGTGAAAGAAATTGATTATTTGTGGTTTTACTCCTCATACCGTGTTGAAATGTGAGATTTAATCTTTTAATATGATCTCTCTATTTTTATAGTATTTTATTGGTAATTAATTTCATTAAATTTATAATCTTGATGTAAGTAAAAGAAATAATTATGATTTCAATCCTCATACTATGTTGAAATTTGAAAATTAATCTCTTATGATACGGTCTCTTTACTTTATAGTATTAACAAGTTCGAATTGGTAACGCTGTTAATTGTTATTAAAAAGATGGCGTATTTTTTAATTATTGTTCAATTATATAATTAGAATTACATGAAAATCTAATTAATAACTCACCCTGTTATCAATTTTATATTATATAAAGTTAAGAGTTCATGCCATTTCAATCACTATTTTCAAATAACTTTTTTAGGCAGTTTGGCTCCCATAGGCTTCACTTCAATTATTTATAAAGAAAATAAAATGAAGGGTTAAAACAATAATTAGACCCTAAATCTGGACAAAAGTGAGAATTTCAAGGGCCAAAATAGGAATTAAGCCTATTGTCAAGGGGTAAACATAAACACATGAGATATTTTCTAAAGAAAATAGTCAAGAGACTAACGTAATAGACGGAATGAAAGTACAAAGGGTAAAATGACCAAAAAAATAGTAAAATGACCAAAGTGAGAATTTCACTACAGTACAGAGGTTAAAATAAGTATTAAGCTCAAAATCTAATAAAATCACATTCGAAAGAAGATTGTCTTAAAATAGTCATGTAAATAGGATATACTGAATCATGACACACTCACGATTTAGGTGAAAAAAAATATATAAAATAAATGTGACTTTAGCTGAAATCATACAGTTGAGATAGTGAAGACTACAATGTTTTGGGTTCAAATTTCATGATTCACGTTATTTGTATGTATTTTACTAGATTTGTCAAAATATATAAAAAAAAAAAAAGACATAGATACTCCTAAAAGGATATTTGTTACTTGATAAATAGAATGGGCCTTTAGTAATTTTACAACTAAGCTGGAACCTAATTAATGTGTGACACCAACTTAGTCAAACACATTATAATGCTAAAGATGTATTTTTAAAATTTTATCAGAATATGAAAAAAGACATAAATACACTCAAAATAATATTTTTATATAGTAAAAGGAATGGACTTTTGGTAATTTTACGATTGAGTTAGAACCTAATTAATAAAATACAAATATAGACAAAGGTGTTCTTTTATTTACTTATAAAAAACATAATGACAAATTTAGTCCCTAATATTTACCTATTTTGTTACTTTGTACTTAAATTTTTTTTTATCACTTTGGTCTTTAACTTTTAAATTTTAGTCAATTTGCTTTGTTTTGGATTGAAAAGTTTGTTGAATAATTAAAACTTTAATGGCACCGATGTCGTAACCTTCATGCATTTTATGTGTACTTCATTATTGAAATGGATATTTTTTTAATATGAAATTTTTAAATTTTTTCTTTTTTTTTTTTAATTTTATGAAATATGCATGGACTGCCACGCAAAATGACTCGTCAATTTTGGTAAAATTTTCATGATCTAGCCAACTTTTCCAACTAAAAAAATAACTTATCTAAAATTTGAAGATTAAGAACTAAAATAATAAAAAAAAATTATTGGAAGCAACATGAAAAAAAATAATTATTAAAAGCTAAATTTATTATTATAAAAAACTCTATAATTAAGGCTTTTTATATCTTTAGACAACTAAAGAATTCCCAAAGTCAAATCAATTTCATATCTTTATCATTCAAGTCGAGTTGAGATCAATTCAAATGAAATTTTAAGTTGAAGCTCATTTTCGAACTTGACTTATTTTACTATTTAAAAATTAAAATATATATTTATATTAATATTTTTTAATAATTTCTTCGTATAATGGCAAAAGTGTTATGTTGCTGTAAATATAAAAGTTTGAGTTTGATCCTAAATAATCTCATTTTCCTTTTTCAATTATAAAAATATTTATATATATATATATATTTTATAATTAAATTAAATTATTTCTTTAATATTTAAATTAAATATCAAACTGCACCGACTTGAGACATAAAACTCGTTACCTAAATTCGATTTAAATCTTATTAACCTTATTAAATCGGACAGATTGCCCAACCCATAGACAGGAGTAATAATGACGTTAGTTTTTAGAAAATAGAGTAAGGCTAAAGGGGTGGGGAATAGACAGAGAGGTGAGTTTGTTTATACTTTGTAGCTTATAATGATTGTGTCCACAAGTGGGGAATTAGAAATCTGGAACCCTTTATGAACTTGTCTTTGCCTTAGCCATTTACTTCTCTGTGTTCTTTTTTCTGGCAGTGAAATTAGTGGGGAAATTGTTTGTATGTATATAATATTCTCTACTGTCTTAAATTTCATGATTGAATCAGAGTTCGAGTATGTTAAAAAGGATTATTTTTTTTATTTATGAGTTAAAAAGAAGCTATGAGTAGTTCTAGATATTGTATCAAAAGAACAAATATAATCGAATCTATAATGAGATTGTTAAAAAAGATTTTAACATAATTTATTTTTTATTTATATAATTATTATTAGTAACTCTAATTAATACAATTATTTTTTTATTATTAAAGTGATTTTGGGAATTTTTACAATAATCTTAAACATTCAAATGATAAATAAACGGTACATCAAAAAATTTAGCAACTTTTTCTTATTGATTTTTGAATTCTTAGTCTAGATTAGTATCGAATTGAATATTTTTTAAATTTAATCTCTAAATTTGGATTTTTTTGTGGAGGTATGATGAAGTGGTACAATTGTGGTTAAATATCACAATTGTGGCACATCATCACCTAAGTTTTTTAAAATAATATTCTTTTATATTTTTTATTTTTTATATAAAATTTTAAGTGATAAAATGGCATAATTTTAAAGTATCACGTCACTACTCCTAAATGAAATCTCGGTTCAGAAATCAAATTGGAAAAAGTTGTTAAATTCCAAAGCTAATGTGGACCTAAAAAAGTTCAGAGATAAAATTGTGAAATTTTATCAAGTTCAGGGACTAAATGTTATTTTACCCTCTCTTTTTTTTAAAAAAAAAAAAGTTAGAATTATATCAACAATTCCAATCAAAATCAATGATTACAGAGGCTAAACTGAATAATTCACTTGACAATTAATTACGCTAAAACTACATTAACTAACTATAAGCAAAATAAATCCAAAAAAAAGGCTACACATTCACATAAGATAAAACTCAAATTTAACTACACAAGTATCGAAAACCGTAACATTACCATTGAGCAAATGTCTCATTTACCCCTCATCATTTCTTTTATATTTTATTTTCATGCTGTTTTGTGTTAAATATTCCCAACATTGGGTCCCTTTGTTTTTCAATCCTTTTACCATCTTTGTGAAACATGGTAACATGCCCCATTCATTACAAGGTTTTGTTCTTCCCGACAATTTAAATAAGTTAACCTTTTGGTTAAACTATTAAAAGAATCATTCGAAAGTTAATTTTTGTTAAATAAAGTTTTATACTCTTTTTAAAAAATATTCAAAATTCAGAATAAATAAGTAATAAAATAATATTTTTTAATAAACACAATATTCGACTCGTTTTTAATAAAAATTAAGCCTAAAATCCAAAATCAATATAATTTAAACTCGAATTAAAAGTTTAAAATTCGCAATATTCGTAATAATCTCGTCCAAAAATTCTACTCGCGCAGTATTTGCTAAAATGGTCATAACTTGAACTCTCGAACTCTAAATCAAGTGATTCAAAGTGTGTTTCGATGATAAGAAATAGATCTTCAAACGCTATGAAAACATCTCAACCCATAAATGCCTAAATCCCATCCAAAAAGTTGTTGCAAGTCGACTAATTTTTCAAACTTGAAAATTGGCAATTCGCTGAATGGAATTGAATAAATTTCACCCCATCCGTGCATGTATCAAAAACATTAAATTTAAAATTTATTTTGACAAAAATGTGTATTCATTTAAAATATAGACTAAACTTAAGCTCTAATTTTCAAGGTTCAAATATGAGACTACCCACTATGTTATATATATATATATATTCTCTTATGTTATATATTACGTAATTTATATTTTATGAAACTTGAATATAAATATTAAAAGAAATATTTATTTACTAAATATTAAATAAAATATATTTTAATATATATATATACATATATGTATGGGCTTAAATTAATTTGGATTGATCATTTATCCGAGTAGATAATAATAGATTTGGGTAAAATTTAAAACTTATATTTCAAGCCACACCAAATTTAAACAACTTTATATCCTTGTATAACATAATAGGTTTAATTTATAGCCTCACAATTACTAAATGAAAACACTTAAACACGTTCGAACACAAATTTTTTTTCGATATGTTCCAATAGCAACTCCAATAAAATTAAAACTCTACTACTATAAAGTCAATTCATAAAGAAATTAGAATGAATTGTGTAAGTTTTCTTTTCTTTTAAAATTTTTTAATAATTTTATTATAAGTTTCGATCATTTTTTTGACACAAAATGATTAGAACTACTTATAACCCCTTCTTACGTACTCTGTATTGACAACAATGTCCATACTAATAGAACTAAAATTCAATTACCTTTTCTTGCAAGTTAATTTCTCTTGAAAAGACAGAAAAAATAAATTATATATTTGGATAGGCCAGGGACATTTTGAATCTGGGCCGCCCAACAATCTAATATTATCAAAGTTTTGATGATGAAATTTTAATTAGTACTTTTTTAGATTAAAATAATCGATTAATAATATTATTTCTTTATTTAAAATAATATTATTCAATTTTTAACATAATTAAACCAATTAATTTTGACTTAATTATATTATTTCATTGCTAAGATTTAATTTTCGAACCCATTCTTTGGTTTGAATTCTTCATTTTGTCTTTATTTTACTTCTATTTTATAGTGATATGTGTTGCCAAGGACTTCGATAAAAAGTATATTGTCAGCAACATCTTAATTTTGTAATAAGAGTATTATGTTATAAGCATAAGAGTTTGGGTTCAATCCAAAATAAAATTATTCTCATTTTTGGATCGTAAAAAATAATTATGAAATATGTTAAGTGATATGTAAATATTGATTCTAGAGTCATTTATAAATTATTAAATAATTTGAAATATTTGTTATGAATTTTAAATTAAATATGTTAAGGCAAAGGTTTTAAGGGTCAATGAAAAGTCGTTTTACATTAATTAACATTTCATATTAAAATATAATTTATTTAACGTATATAATGTCAATTCATAAGGTTTTATATTATTATCAACATCATTCCCGTCAACAATTAAAGTTCGTCTAGTTGATTCATCTAAAGGGTGTTTGATTGGCCGAATCTTATATTACGATTTATAGTCTTACATTTCGAAATGAAATCACAATGTTAGATTTTTAACATTTGGGCTATCCCGCAATCTCATATTCTTAAACAGTGTCAATATGTCATAAGATTGGATGTAATTTCATTATGATTTTTTTTTTTAGGTTATCTAAGATTCTTGAAAGAATGCGAAAGTTTCGACAAAATTACCTTTGTCTTCATACTACTTTGTGGTTTGTCGCATTTATTAATGATCTATTATTGATTTTTTTTTAATGTTGATTGAAAATATAACAACATATTTATTTCGATTGATAAACGACTAATTTAGTCCCTATCAAAATAAATAAGGGAATTTATTTTAGTATTGTTGGACAAATTCTAAAAAAAGAAAAACATTAAAGGATTTGGCACAATCAGGTACCTATAAAAATATTATAAAAAGAAGCAGAAAAAGAAAATTTAGAAAATTCCATTTAAAAAGTAATTTTGAATCCGCATTTGAAAATCAAAGAAAAAGTTTGAGTTCAATAAGATTGTATTCCAGTGCCTTTAACAATAATTCCATTAATTTTTAAAATGAATCGAAAACTTTAAATATGATTTTAATGACAATTAATCAAAAGCATTTTCCATGTAGTTTGGCATGACAATGAATCTCAATTTAATTGCTTATAGAAATGTCCTCTTAATTTTGCATTCAATCAAATTTTGGCAGGACAGTTTGGCATGACAGTCTTCTACAGAAAGTCTATATAAACCTTATCTCATGCAATGCAAAACAATCATCAATAAATCTATATAACTTAAAGGGATCAAATAAATACATAATGGGGGGAGAAATTAGGGGTGTTGATATTCTGTTTGGTGTTGGGGATCCTCGTTAGTCTCTCACATCAAGTTGTTACTATTGGAAAAATAGTAATTTATGGGAACTTTGAGGCATATTCTCAATTAGTAAATATGGAAAGATGAATCATAAAATTATGGTTTCATATTATAAGCCATGAGACCTTTATAATGATATATCATATACTCAAAATAGTTGAATGATGAATGAGAAATTGATGTTCAAAGTATGCTACTTGGAAATATTTATTGAGAAAAAGAAAAGCTTAGATCCCACATTGGTTAAATACTAAGTGTGAAATGTGTATATATATAAGAACCTTCTTGGAAGATAATTAAATAACTAAGCTTGGAACCCTATCTTGCACGTAAAGTTGGTGCAAGTTTGAACTCAGGGTTGGGACACATTGTATGACGTGGGTAAAACAAAATTTTGGTAGGTATCCTACGGATATTTTAGCTCAACACTAAATTATTTTTTCCTCAACAGACATACAAAATCTGTTTTAAAAGGACATTTATCATATTTTATTTGATTCTAATTAATTTGATTTAATTTTAATCAAAATGATTTATTAGTTCCTTTAATGGCAAATTTTGTAGAAATTTTCAAAATTCCACTATACTGATATTCTCTCACACCGAATTTATTTTGCTCTCAAAATTCTTCTTTTCCTCTCTATATTTTCTAACATCCTGGTGATAGAAAATGGCAACATTTGTTCGTTGATCGCTGCAGAGGTGCTACTACTTTGATCATCATGTTGTTGTATCTTGGGAGACATTTGACTAACGTTTCTTCAAGTACTATAATAGCGGCTAAATCTGTCTTAAGAAAACTGTGTTAAATAGGCCTCGACGTTTAGTAAATCTCTATTCTTCTTTTCAATTTCAACTTTTTGTTGCGGTTTTTATTAGTTTACGTATTTGACAATTTAAAAAGAATAATTTATATTTTATTTTATATATAAATATTTGTTTATATATATTTATATATTTTGTTCGCTAACGTATTTTATCCAACAATTATAGCACTCATCCCGATTGGGTTAAAGTATACGTTTTGCTTTACTACCTGCGTCGCCAATGGATCCTCCCCTGAAGACTATATTCAACATTTTCTGATGTTGGAAGCATTGGTGGAGACTATCAAGGACACCCACCACACCAGTAACTCAACGTTTTGCACACTTGGATATGCCACCACCGTGTGTTCAAGGCTAAGCAGCCAAGTGAAGCCTGATAGTTTTTCTTTTTTCTTTTTATATTAATATTTGACAATAAGTAAATATGTATATGAACTCAACGATTTATTTTGTTTTTAGCTGCAAGGGAAATTGTAGGCTGTGTCAATACTTGCATAGAGAAATGCGCCATGAAGAATTGATAATCGTCGCCTATGAATAAAATATTAATAAAAGGCCTTGAATTACATTTAGTCTGAATGAAAAAAAAAACATAATTTGGTTGCTGCTGTGTTTTTAGTTTAATATTTGCTCAAATAATATAAAAAAAAAGTAATAATACAACTACATCTCTGCCTTTTATATGTTTTTCTTTATACCATGCCTACTTCTATTTATAATCTATCTCAATTCCAATCCTTAAAATAGAAAAAGAAATGCATTTAATCACGTTCAAATACCTGTCCTTCTAATTTTTCCAATAACAATAGTGTTAATTGAGCAAAGCCTTAATCGACATCTGTTTGTTTTTTTTGTTTTTTTATAAGTATTTTCAGTCTTCTGTTAAAATTATCAACATGAACTAATCACCATTTAATAAAAGTTGATATAGTCGACAAAAATTACAATAATGTGTTGTAGGCCAATTTTGGCCCAAATACAACCAAATACCCACCCCAATTTCATCAGCCCAACATCATCAAACCCAATCTAAACCAACAGCCCACCTAAACTAACCCACTAACCCTAGCCCACCATCACCAAACATTTTCCAGCAAAGAAAAAAAAAACAGCACACCCCTCAACCTTGGCCAACACTCTCCCATGCTGTCTGCCACCAGCACCACTCCCACTCTCCTATGTTGTCTGCCACCAGCACCATCACACACCCCACCGTCCATGCCCATGCCCTGCAAACAAGCAAAACAGAAGCAAGAATAGAAAATAATAATAAAGTATGTAAAAATTAGGCTATATAAAGCCATCCAAACAACAAACGTAAAAGGGGGGGAAGGATGTACAAAAAAAAATTTTGTATCAAAAACAAAAGAAAAAAGAAAAGCTTAGAAGGTGAACTTCAATTTTTTTCCTCTGTTATCTCAATCTTTCTATTTATCTTTGCTTTGTTTTATTTTTTATTTCATTAACTTACTTTAAAACAAAAAAGAATCAAGGAAGAAAAGAGTCTTACCGGATCTACCCCGTGGCCGCTCCCCTCTCCGTTCGGCACGGTGAACTGCCGGCGATGATGGGTGTTGAAACCTTAGTGAAGAAACGAGGAAGAGATAAAAAAGGGGGTTTGAGAGCGGTTTTCAGAAAAAATATATAAAGGTTAAAATGGTTTTAAATAAAAATTGAAAAGTCAAAAGGAAACGGCGCCACTAACATTTGTATGTTTCGCTTTTAGGGATATTTGTTCCCTAGTCCTCAACCTCTCCAGGCGCTGCAATTTAGTGCTTTAGTTACCTTTTTCCTATGATTTTGCAATTTGGCCACCTAATTCTCTGAGATTTTCAATTTAGCCCGTACCAAGTACTGCGTCTTAATGATTGGGGATATTTCTGTTTCGGTCCTCCCATGTTGCGCATATTGCAATCTGGCCCTCTCCTCCTTATTTTCTTTTCAAATCACCCCATAACTTTGTTTTTAGTTTAATTTTAGTCCTGTTTTTGCTTTTTTTTCGTTTTTATCTAAATATCCTTGTTATTTTCATATTATTGATATTATTATTATTATTATTATTATTTATTAGTATTATTATTATTATTATTATGTGCTTTTGTTATATGCGTATATATATATGTATTTGTATTAGGTTTTTTATTTATTTTAATATTTTAATGCTATACTTGCCTTTATATTTCAACATTATTATTATTATTATTATCACCAATGTTTATATATGTTTTACGTATATATGTATATATATATTTACGTATAAGCTTATTTTTTACTTTACTTCAATATCTTTATTGTTTTTGTTTTTGTGTTTCAATATTGTTATTATATTTATTATTATTATCATTATAATAGTGTATATTTCTATTTAAGTACATAGATTTATATATATAGTATTTTGTTATGTTACATTGTTGTTTTTTTTGTATTTTAATACCATTACTATTATAATCATTAACCGTAGTATATGTTTTGTTATATACGTATATATTTTATATATTATGTATATTATTATTTTTATTATACATATTACGTATATATTAAATATCGTTCTATTCATGTATTATATCATATATGCACATATCTTTAATATATATATATAAGTATATCTTTATGTAATATTAGTATTATTATTAATATTAATATGTTTTAACATCATAATTATATGTGTATATATTATGTAAAATGTTTTAATATTATATTATATATATGCTTTATATATATTATGAATATGTATTTTCAATATTATTAGTTAAATTTTGTATATATTACCCTATGTACATATTTTAATAATACAAGTTACATATACCTATTTACTATCTTATGTATATACTTCAAACACTATATATAGTATATTTCTAACACTATTACTATTTATATATACATATATATATATTTTACATATATACTCTTAATTATCTTTATATGTATATTCATCGTGTTCTCATTGTGTTCTCGTATTTCATACTATTGTTACATTTAATATCGCGTGCATTGTCATTGTTTAATATTATTGTCGTATGTATTATGTGCCTTGATGTATTTCCAACTATTATTTTCGTTTCCGCCTATTTTTATATATTACCCTTTGTTCACTATTTTAAAATATTTATTCGTGTTTTATTTAATTCAATAAGTAAGGCAACGCACCGATTTTAAACACTATGCCATCGATTTCATCGCTATGTTGGGTGAATATCAATCGACTTGTGTTAAAACGGTATATCCTTCTCAATAGAAAACGAAACTTGAAATTTCTCGTGTTTTGATCGGATCACGATTCAATGTTACTTTGGACTAGCAATTTTAAAAATTAAGACAACACTTGTTTATAAGATACCAATTTTGGGCGTCGGCGTGGGTGCTAATACCTTCCTCGCAGAATCGACTCGAACTCAAATTTTTCTCTCAGTACTTTAACGTAGACTTAAACTCGGCCTTCTTTCGTTTTAAAAGTAAATTTATTAGGTGTCCGATCACACCTATAAAAAGGATCGGTGGCGACTCCCTTTATAAATAAAATCGAAAGTTGGTTTTCAAATGTTTAATGAATCATCACAATTAGCGACCAACCGAAAGCTAAGCCAAAGCAAAACAAATTTTTTACGTCGCTACAGCTGGCGACTCCACTGGGGATATAGCCTTGCGAGTCGAGTCAATTAAACATGTTTTGTCAAAATTTTCAAACTTCCTTGTTCAAAATAAATATTTGGTCGTGATCCGAAAATCTCGTTTTCAAAAATTCATGCATTTGTATCGTGTTGTAAATATTTCTTCTAACTTGTTATTTGTTTGTTTTTCAGTTTTTATGGTTTTAATTCTGGTTTAGTTTCTTCAAATAAAACGTAAAGGTTTGTGATTTTCTCCCCACACACCGTGCACTTGCATTTTCACATAACATGAGCTCTCTACCCGGGCTCCGTCCGTTTAAGTGAAAATAAACGCTACGCCTTCGTGAGTTAACTTGTCCCTCCGCATGAAGCCGTTGAATACTTTCGGGTTACATATGACTTATGCTTTCGTGAGTTAACTTGTCCTCCGCATAGGCATAAGTAAATGTAATCCTCGAATTGAACTCGTAAGCCTATGATGGGCAATGACCGAGGCTCTATACTAATCTTAGTAGATGACAAGATGGACAATTCGAGTACCTATCTAGAGCCAAAACCGCATATAGTGAACTGTACGAGCCACCTAACTAGAGCCATGCCTAACCTTTGTCCGTTTACTAGTCACCGAAATAAGTACACGGGAAAAACACATCCTACCTTCTGTTTCTTTTACATTTACGCTTTCTATGCAAGGGAATCGAGTCCATTGGACCAAGGAGCTTAATTTGTTAGATTTTCCACAGTTTTTCTCTGTTCATATGTGTTATGCTAACCAAGGTTGTTTGTCTGTATTTCTATTTTTCATCATGCATCAAAGGCATCTTGTTAGGAAGGTGTTGATTAGAGATTGGTTGCCAAAAACGGGTTTCTGATGGAGGAGTCAATTATACGAATGACCGAAATATTGTGTAATAGACTCTTTTGATTAAGGAAATGCCTAAATAGGGCTATCTTGAAATTAACACCAAATTTTTGCATATTCATGATCGACATTCATCGCCATTTATTCATTCATTCATTCATTGCATGTACATGTCCCTTAATCATCCATCGAGGTGAAACCGTATGATCTACAGTTGTGACGCTACGAGTCTGGAATCACGCCATTCGTATAAGACGCGGCTAAGAGCTAGAACTATGGAGACCAAATTCAATGAAAGAATTGAAAGAATGGAAAAGGCCCAAAGAGAATTGCAAGAACAGTTGGCTAAATCACAAAGAAGAAATGAGAGATCGATGGTAAGGTCTCGAGAGGAATCACTCAAGCAAAGGGATCAAATGGCCAAAATGATGGAGATGATGTCACTTTTGTTAAAGGGAATGGACTTATGCGAGTCCCGACGTTATAGAACCTCGACCAAGAGTTAATCATAATCGGGATCCGCTTTATCCCCAAGATTCACCCGTCTCACGCTCATGTAACGCAAAGAGGATGTCCTCAAAAGGAGCTCAGAGGCTTGGAGCAACGACCTATACCACCTACTCATTTAGGGCAAGGTATATATGTATCAAACCCCGAAGGTAATCCCGTTGATCCCAATATTCCAGATTGGGATGACCCAGTAGAGATAGCTCAGTTGAAATTAGACGATCATGATGTTTGGGGCAAGTATAGGAGTTTTGAAGAAAGGCTCAAGGCAATCGAAGGCACTGAAGTCTTCTCTGCATTAAGTGCCAAGGAGCTCAGTCTGGTGCCTGATCTGGTTCTGCCTCCGAAGTTTAAAGCACCAGATTTTGAAAAATACGACGGAACGAGATGTCCAAGAATGCATCTTGTCATGTTTTGCCGAAAAATGACGAGTCACGTGAATAAAGATAAGTTGCTAATACACTGTTTCCAAGACAGCTTGGTCGGATCGGCTCTTCGATGGTATAATCAACTTAGTAGAGAAAGGATCCTATCATGGAAAGACTTAGCATCAGATTTTGTGAACAAGACAAGCATGTGTCCGACATGGTCCCCGATCGGTTGACTCTGCAGATGATGGAAAAGAAGCCAACGAAACTTTTAAGCGACGCTGCAGAGATGGAAGGACATCTCGGCACAAGTAGAACCCCTTTAACCAAAACTGAAATAGTGGTTCTCTTCATCAACACTTTGAGAGCACCATTCTATGACAAGTTGGTAGGAAGTGCTACGACAGACTTTGCGAACATTGTGATATCCGGGGAACTTATAGAGAATGCCATCAAAAATGGAAGGATGGAATGCCCCGAGAGCTCAAAAGGCAGCACCCATGAAGAAAAAGAGCGAAACCCATGTGGTGGGAATAGGAAGCCACTATGCTTCTAATTGCACCAACTCAACCATGACCTCGATATCACCCACCTTGAATTTCACATACTTGGGAGTGTTTTGAACAATGGGACAATGGAAGAGATCTGTACTTTTAAAGCTAATCTAGAGTAATATTCAAAACATACTTATTGCCTTAAGACCTAGAGGTGATAAGATTTTTTTTGAGAAATAGGTTTCGGTCTAAGATTTTTATTTCAATGAAATGCATCTTTTTGAGTAAATTTTCTTCTATTTATAGATTCTTTTATTATTTAGACTTTCATTCTTTTATTTTACATTCATGATCATCCTATACAAATAATCATCCTTAGAATCATTTATTCTCTAGAATTTTCCTTCATACCCACAGTAGGTCCCCAGATATCAATGTCACGAGCGACGTGTTACTAACTCCCTTTGAAGCAAGATGTGTGTCTAGAGGAATCTCAGGACTTCGAAGATGACAGAGACTGTGTCCATCTTCTGATTCGTGAAGGATAACAGAATAAGATGAAAAACAGACCCTAACTTACAAAGGGTCAGCTGACATTGTGAGCTTGGGAAAGTGATGAAGATCGAAACCTAGCTCACCGCAAAAATAAGGCAAGACTATTGAGTTATTTTTAAGAATTCAAGGATGTTTTTGCACGATCATATTAAGACGCACTTAAGAACATCTAGAAAGAGGTCTATAAGGGTGTCTAGAGAACACATGACAATGGTTCTGCAATAGCCAAGCTAATCAATGAGGATCGGATGTTGTTGGTCCACCATGGGAAGGGAATAGCATCAGTTATGACGTCAAGACTCACGTGCTTCTTTCATCTCTTCACAAACTTTTCAATACGTAGGGCATAGATGTTCTGGGGATGATCTCGTCAAAAGCTTCCAGTCGACATCATCGTCGTGACCGTCAATTGCTTCACTAAGAAGATGAATGTAGCTTCATATGCCAATATTATAAAGTCGACAGTCATGAAAAGAAAAGAAAAAAAAAAAAAAAACAAAAAGAAAAAAAGGGACAAGAAAAAAAAAAAAAAGAAATCAAATGCCAGAAAGAATCATGTTTTAATGCGTAACTGTACAATGTCATATCACAATGCAACAAAGGCTGCCAAAAGAAAAATACAAAAATCAAGAAAAGTTATAGAAGGTGACCGAGACTTGTAAATATTGGCATAAGAAGCTACCTTTTACTCTTTGTGCTTATTAAAGTTGACCAGGACCTTCACTGGGGCATTAGAGGTGGTTCTGTCTATGGAAATTAAGATTCTTTTTCTCCAAGCTTTGATTGAATCAAGAATTGGATGAAGTAAAATGTCTTCATTAAACTTGACTGCAGAAAAGGGTTTGAAGGTCAAACGCGTATGATGCTGAGTTATGACGGAAATGGTTCACCCAAAGGAATTTCATAGTAGGAACTTGATATTGCAGAAGATCCTTTCTATACGAAAGGATTTCAAAGGGAAATGAATGCTTAAGAACTTTATGAGGTAAAGGAGGCTTTCCCCGAAAGAACACTGATCCAATCCTAAATTTGGATTCAGTCCAGAAATACTTAAAAAGGAGTGGCCAAGGTGAAAACCCGCAAAGGGCGCCTTGTGACCTTCATTCATTCAAAAGCAAAAAAAGAAAAAAAGAAAATAAAATGGAGAGTTCAAGGTGAAAACCCGCAAAGGGCACCTTGAGACCAAAGGGGTTTTGAGTTGAAAACCTGAAAAAGGCAGCTCAAATCTTATTCAAAGGTGGGGCATATGGTAGTCTTGCTATACTTGAATTGACAGTGAAGAAGTATGCTACGTCTTGGGGCATTGAAAAAGTACTTTGAATCCCCTAAACACATGTTGAACTCAAAATTGTCTCAAAAGGAGTTTGTACAGAGAAGCTCAGGCGGCGATATTTGGGGCACTTAGCTTTATTTTACCTATTTCTAAATTTATCTTTGATTATCTTATTCTTTTCAAAATAAGCTTCCAATAAACTTGCATTTACTCTCATTGTTCAACTTGTTTGTTTCGAGCTATGCTCTTAACCGATTTTTCTTCTTGTCCATCAGTTCGATCCTTTTCAAGCATTTTGCATTGAAATAATGATTAATGGACTAATCATACTTTTACAAAAAGAATTTTGCATATTACTCGAAAGCTTCTAAATAGTACAAGAACACGAAACCCATCGGTTGTTCAAGAGCTTACCAAGTGTAAGGGTTGGAAATATTTGAGCTCAAATTGAGTTTATCTCCTCGATTTTCATCAAAAATATCACCAATGGAACAAATTACAGATCATACACCCTTGAGTTACGAGGATACTGAGATCCTATAGCCAGAATTGCGGTGGAATGGTTTAAGGATAGTGCCAACCTTGTATCCCAAAATTACAGTGGAATGGACCACGAAATTACGGTGAAATTTGAGCAAAACGCGATTATTTCTTGGATTTTGGGTCAAAATACCAACCGAGCATTAGGGGCGACTACGTCGATAATAGAGCCCTGATGGGAAATGAGTGATGACGCTTTAAAAAAAAAAAAAGAAGAAGAAGATCGAGATGAAAACCTGAAAAGGGCATCTTGATAAACAAAAATTAGGATGATAACCCGAAAGGACGTCCTAATGAAGCAGGTTTGGGCCCAAGGAGTAAAAAGATTCAAGAAGTGAGTCAAGCAGCAAGACTACAGTATTTGAAGGATTTTCAGCAGCTCGAAAATTTATACGCAAGATGACATACTCAAAAGATTCTTGATTAAGAAATGTGGAAGAATTCATGCGTTGAAGATCTAGAGTATTTTGAAATGACATGCTCCAAACAAAAGAAATGTTGAGCATTACCCGGATGAGAATTTGATAAGTACAAGAGCCTCAACGTAAGGACAAAGCTCAACCAGGGGTAAGAGAGCGATAACTGAGAAACGCAGATTACTCGTGAAGCTAGAGGACGGGTACAGGGCCTGAAGAGAAAGTCAAGAGTCAAAACAATGAACACAGATCATTAAAAATCATGACGGAAAGGGACATCGACAAACATGCCTAAGGCGTATAGCATAATCATGTAGGCATAAAGGCATTTAAGACAAACATGTGCATATCATGATAACATCATGCACAGGTACTCTAGTAGAATAAGAAGATGTGATGATAGTTGTATTGAATTAAAGGAAAAGACACCGAGTTCCACCGGATAACATGTTTTGGTATTCGATGCTTTTATTTCATTTCAAAATTCAACTCATATTGCGGGAGGTGAGTTGAGCCTCGGGGCACGCTGAGGTATTTTCAATTTCTGCTCTTTAAAAAAATCAACTCATATTGCGAAAGGTGAGTTGAGCCTCAGGACACGCTGAGGTAATTTTAATTTCTGTTTTTCAAAAATCAACTCATATTGCGAGAGGTGAGTTGAGCCTCGTCTCACATGCTGAGGTCTTTTCAATTTCTGTTTTTCAATTTCTGTCTTTCAAAAAAATCAACTCATATTGCGAGAGGTGAGTTGAGCCTCAGGACACGCTGAGGAAATTTCAATTTATGTTTGTCACAAAAAAATCAACTCATATTGCGAGAGATGAGTTGAGCCTCAGGGCACGCTGAGGTATTTTCAATTTCTGCTCTTCAAAAAAATCAACTCATATTGCGAGAGGTGAGTTGAGCCTCAGGACACGCTGAGGTAATTTCAATTTCTGTTTGTCAAGAATCAACTCATATTGCGAGAGGTGGGTTGAACCTTTTAATTTCTACTTTTTCAAAATCAGCTCATATTGCGAGAGGTGAGTTGAGCCTCGGGGCACGCTGAGGTATTTTCAATTTTTGTGTTTTAATTTCAACTCATATTGCGAGAGGTGAGTTGAACCTCAGGTCACACGCCGAGGTATTTTCAATTAAGCCTTTCAATTTCTGTCTTTCAAAAAATCAACTCATATTGCGAGAAATGAGTTAAGCCTCGGGGCACGCTGAGGTATTTTCAATTGCTGTTTGTCAAAAATCAACTCATATTGCGAGAGGTGAGTTGAGCCTCAGGGCACGTTGAGGTATTTTCAATTTCTGTTTTAATTTCCATGTTTCAGAAAATCAGCTCATATTGCGAGAGGTGAGTTGAACCTCAGGTCACGATGAGGTATTTTTAATTTCCGTTTTTCAAAAATCAACTCATATTGCGAGAGGTGAGTTGAGCCTCAGGACATGCTGAGGTAATTTCAATTTCTGTTTTCTCCAATTTATGTTTTTCAAAAATTAGCTCATATTGCGAGAAGTGAGTTGAGCCTCAGGGCACGCTGAGGTATTTTCGATTTCTGCTTTCCAATTTCTGCTCTTCAAAAAAATCAACTCGTATTGCGAGAGGTGAGTTGAGCCTCAGGGCACGCTGAGGTATTTTCAATTTTTGCTTTCCAATTTCTGCCTTTCAAAAAAAAAAAACTCATATCGCGAAAGGTGAGTTGAGCCTCAAGACACGCTGAGGTATTGTCAACTTTCGTTTCTTGATTTATGTTTTTCCAAAAATTAATTCATATTGCTAGAGGTGAATTGAGCCTCAGGACACGCTGAGGTATTGTCAACTTTCGTTTCTTAATTTATGTTTTTCCAAAATTTAATTCATATTGCTAGAGGTGAATTGAGCCTCAGGATCACACGCCGAGGTATTTTCAATTAATGTTTTTCAATTTATACTTTTCAAGAATCAACTCATATTACGAGAGGTGAGTTGAGCCTCGAGTCACATGCTTGAGTTTTTAAAAGTCGATTCATATTGAGAAATGAGTTGAGCTCGGGATCACACACCGAGTAAAGAATAAAGATTGGAGCCGATTGAAGGCACCAGATTTTGTCTCCCGAAGTTGCAAAGTGGAGCTGGTCGAGGACATCAGATCTTACCTTTCTGAAGTGGCAGAAGAGAAGACCAAAACCTTATCTCACGGAAGCAATAGAAGAGAGGATTGAAGCTGTAGATCTTATCCTTCTGAAGTTACAGTGAAGCAGATAGAAGCCACAAATCTCATATCCTTGAAACTACATTTAAGTAGATTGAAGCTACAAGGCCCATATCAGAAGATGCAATGAACTGAACCAAAGCTACAAGATGCGATGGACTAGAAAGAGACTGCCCGGAAAAGAAGAGCGCCAAAGAAGTCAACAATTGGCAAGACCGGGCAAAATTGGCCTTTCATTATGTCTTTGCTCTATTCCCGTTACACGATAATGAGCAAAGAGGGGCAGCTGTTGTAGGCCAATTTTGGCCCAAATACAACCAAATACCCTCCCCAATTTCATCAGCCCAACATCATCAAACCCAATCTAAACCAACAGCCCACCTAAACTAACCCACTAACCCTAGCCCACCATCACCAAACATTTTCCAGCAAAAAAAAAAAAAAGCACACCCCTCAACCTTGGCCAACACTCTCCCATGCTGTCTGCCACCAGCACCACTCCCACTCTCCTATGTTGTCTACCACCAGCACCATCACACACCCCACCGTCCATGCCCATGCCCTGCAAACA
The DNA here is from genome assembly GCF_025698485.1 of Gossypium arboreum. Taxonomy (NCBI): domain Eukaryota; kingdom Viridiplantae; phylum Streptophyta; class Magnoliopsida; order Malvales; family Malvaceae; genus Gossypium; species Gossypium arboreum. The sequence goes on along the minus strand of NC_069070.1, from coordinate 120,936,206 downwards.
AGCAAAACAGAAGCAAGAATAGAAAATAATAATAAAGTATGTAAAAATTAGGCTATATAAAGCCATCCAAACAACAAACGTAAAAGGGGGGGAAGGATGTACAAAAAAAAATTTTGTATCAAAAACAAAAGAAAAAAGAAAAGCTTAGAAGGTGAACTTCAATTTTTTTCCTCTGTTATCTCAATCTTTCTATTTATCTTTGCTTTGTTTTATTTTTTATTTCATTAACTTACTTTAAAACAAAAAAAATCAAGGAAGAAAAGAGTCTTACCGGATCTACCCCGTGGCCGCTCCCCTCTCCGTTCGGCACGGTGAACTGCCGGCGATGATGGGTGTTGAAACCTTAGCTGAAGAAATGAGGAAGAGATAAAAAAAGGAGGGTTTGAGAGCAGTTTTCCAGAAAAAATATATAAAGGTTAAAATGGTTTTAAATAAAAAATTGAAAAGTCAAAAGGAAACGGCGCCACTAACATTTGTATGTTTCGCTTTTAGGAATATTTGTTCCCTAGTCCCTCAACCTCTCCGGTCGCTGCAATTTAGTGCTTTAGTTACCTTTTTCCTATGATTTTGCAATTTGGCCACCTAATTCTCGAGGTTTTCAATTTAGCCCGCACCAAGTACTACGCCTTAATGATTGGGGATATTTCTGTTTTCGGTCCTCCCATGTTATGCGATATTGCAATCGGCCCTCTCCTCCTTATTTTCTTTTCAAATCGCCCCATAACTTTGTTTTAGTTTAATTTTAGTCCTGTTTTCGTTTTTTTTCGTTTTTTATCTAAATATCCTTGTTATTTTCATATTATTGATATTATTATTATTATTATTATTATTATTTATTAGTATTATTATTATTATTATTATTATTATTATGTGCTTTTGTTATATGCGTATATATATATGTATTTGTATTAGGTTTTTTATTTATTTTAATATTTTTAATGCTATACTTACCTTTATATTTCAACATTATTATTATTATTATTATCACCAATGTTTATATATGTTTTACGTATATATGTATATATATATTTACGTATAAGCTTATTTTTTACTTTACTTCAATATCTTTATTGTTTTTGTTTTGTGTTTCAATATTGTTATTATATTTATTATTATTATCATTATAATAGTGTATATTTCTATTTAAGTACATAGATTTATATATATAGTATTTTTGTTATGTTACATTGTTGTTTTTTTTTGTATTTTAATACCATTACTATTATAATCATTAACCGTAGTATATGTTTTGTTATATATGTATATATTTTATATATTATGTATATTATTATTTTTATTATACATATTACATTATATATTAAATATCGTACTATTCATGTATTATATCATATATGCACATATCTTTAATATATATATATATATAAGTATATCTTTATGTAATATTAGTATTATTATTAATATTAATATGTTTTAACATCATAATTATATGTGTATATATTATGTAAAATGTTTTAATATTATATTATATATATGCTTTATATATATTATGAATATGTATTTTCAATATTATTAGTTAAATTTTGTATATATTACCCTATGTACATATTTTAATAATACAAGTTACATATACCTATTTACTATCTTATGTATATACTTCAAACACTATATATAGTATATTTCTAACACTATTACTATTTATATATACATATATATATATTTTACATATATACTCTTAATTATCTTTATATGTATATTCATCGTGTTCTCATTGTGTTCTCGTATTTCATACTATTGTTACATTTAATATCGCGTGCATTGTCATTGTTTAATATTATTGTCGTATGTATTATGTGCCTTGATGTATTTCCAACTATTATTTTTCGTTTCCCGCCTATTTTTATATATTACCCCTTTGTTCACTATTTTAAAATATTTATTCGTGTTTTTATTTAATTCAATAAGTAAGGCAACGTACCGATTTTAAACACTATGCCATCGATTTCATCGCTATGTTGGGTGAATATCAATCGACTTGTGTTAAAACGGTATATCCTTCTCAATAGAAAACGAAACTTGAAATTTCTCGTGTTTTGATCGGATCACGATTCAATGTTACTTTGGACTAGCAATTTTAAAAATTAAGACAACACTTGTTTATAAGATACCAATTTTGGGCGTCGCGTGGGTGCTAATACCTTCCTCGCGCGTAACTGACTCCCGAACTCAAATTTTTCTCTGTACTTTAACGTAGACTTAAACTCGGCCTTCTTTCGTTTTAAAAGTAAATTTATTAGGTGTCCGATCACACCTATAAAAAGGATCGGTGGCGACTCCCTTTATAAATAAAATCGAAAGTTGGTTTTCAAATGTTTAATGAATCATCACAATTAGCGACCAACCGAAAGCTAAGCCAAAGCGAAACAAATTTTTTACGTCGCTACAGTTGGCGACTCCACTGGGGATATAGCCTTGCGAGTCGAGTCGAATTAAACATGTTTTGTCAAAATTTTCAAACTTCCTTGTTCAAAATAAATATTTGGTCGTGATCCGAAAATCTCGTTTTCAAAAATTCATGCATTTGTATCGTGTTGTAAATATTTCTTCTAACTTGTTATTTGTTTGTTTTTCAGTTTTTATGGTTTTAATTCTGGTTTAGTTTCTTCAAATAAAACGTAAAGGTTTGTGATTTTCTCCCCACACACCGTGCACTTGCATTTTCGCATAACATGAGTTCTCTACCCGGCCCGTCATTTAAGTGAAAATAAACGCCACGCCTTCGTGAGTTAACTCGTCCCTCCGTGCAAAGCTAGTGAATACTTTCGGGTTACATATGACTTATGCTTTCGTGAGTTAACTTGTCCCTCCGCATAGGCATAAGTAAATGTAATCCCTCGAATTGAACTCGTAAGCCTATGATGGGCAATGACTGAGGCTCTATACTAATCTTAGTAGATGACAGTATGGACAATTCGAGTACCTATCTAGAGCCAAAACCGCATATAGTGAACTGTACGAGCCACCTAACTAGAGCCATGCCTAACCTTTGTCCGCTTACTAGTCACCAAATAAGTACACGGGAAAAACACATCCTACCTTCTGTTTCTTTTACATTTACGCTTTCTATGCAAGGGAATCGAGTCCATTGGACCAAGGAGCTTAATTTGTTAGATTTTCCACAGTTTTTCTCTGTTCATATGTGTTATGCTAACCAAGGTTGTTTGTCTGTATTTCTATTTTTCATCATGCATCAAAGGCATCTTGTTAGGAAGGTGTTGATTAGAGATTGGTTGCCAAAAACGGGTTTCTGATGGAGGAGTCAATTATACGAATGACCGAAATATTGTGTAATAGACTCTTTTGATTAAAGGAAATGCCTAAATAGGGGCTATCTTGAAATTAACACCAAATTTTTGCATATTCATGACTGACATTCATCTGCCATTTATTCATTCATTCATTCATTGCATGTACATGTCCCTTAATCATCCACTGAGGCTGAAACCGTATGATCTACAGTTGTGACGCTACGAGTCTGGAATCACGCCATTCGTATAAGACGCGGCTAAGAGCTAGAACTATGGAGACCAAATTCAATGAGAGAATTGAAAGAATGGAAAAGGCCCAAAGAGAATTGCAAGAACAGTTGGCTAAATCACAGCAAGAAATGAGAGATCTGATGGTAAGGTCTCGAGAGGAATCACTCAAGCAAAGGGATCAAATGGCCAAAATGATGGAGATGATGTCAGCTTTTGTTAAAGGGAATGGACTTATGCAGAGTCCTGACGTTATAGAACCTCAGTCAAGAGTTAATCATAATCAGGATCCGTTTTATCCCCCAAGATTCACCCCGTCTCACGTTCATGTAACGCAAAGAGGATGTCCTCAAAAGGAGCCTGTAGGCTTGGAGCAACGACCTATACCACCTACTCATTTAGGGCAAGGTATATCTGTATCAAACCCCGAAGGTAATCCCGTTGATCCCAATATTCCAGATTGGGATGACCCAGTAGAGATAGCCCAGTTGAAATTAGACGATCATGATGTTTGGGGCAAGTATAGGTGTAATACCCTGAAAATCTTTACAATAATATATTATCCTTGATATAATAAAATAAGGAAATAAAGTGATAAAAAGGGAAGTTTTGAGTTATGGCAACATTGGGAAGTAAATTATGATATCTTGATTCAGGAAAGGACTAAATTGTAAAAGTTAGAAAAGTTTTGTTGCCTAAGAGTAAATACTCAAGACTTAAAGGGTTAAAGTGTAAATATGAAAAAGTTGAAGGACCAATAGTGTAAATATTTTAAGGGTAGAATGATCTAGAAACTAAGGAAAATGGATGAATTAGGACCAAAATGAATAAGTGAAGAACTATGAGGGACTAAATTGCAATTTTACCAAATTAAATGATGACTCAAGGATGGAATTCTAAAAGATCATGAAGGGCAAAATGGTCAATTAGTAAGAGAGAGAATTCTAGAATGTAATGATTATGTTAATGATATTTTAAATTAATTAATTAGATAAATATTATTTTATTAATATTTTATGAGATATTTAATATTATTTTATTATTATTTATTTAGTATATAAGGAAAGAAAGATGAAGAATTTTCATCATCTTTCCTTTCCATGCAAACTAACGTGAGAGAAAGAGAGGAAGAAAGAAAGTTTTACTTTCTTTACAATTTGGTCCTTTACCAAAAATTCACCATTTTCACCCAAAAATCAAATGAATTTCCATAGCTACCAAGAGAGAAAATGTTAAGGAGAACATGGGGAGTTAGAATATCAAGTTGGATTCAAGAAATAGAAGCTGGAGGAGAGAGAAAATCAAGTTAAAGATTGGTATCAAGAGAATAAGGTAAGTACATCAAGATTTCAATATGTTTTTAAGTTTGTTATTGTTGATAAATCATGGAAATAATGTTATAGTAGAGTTTTATTACATAAGGTCCTATGTTCTTGATATGTTAGTGAAGAGAAAATAAGAGAAAGTGATGAGAAATGGTGTAGAAAAAGAAAATAAGGGTGTTATAACATGGTAATTAATATCTTGCACTAAAACAGTTATGGACAGCAGCAGTAGTCTAACTTTGAAAAATCACCATAAATTTTATAAATTGAATTAGAAGATGAAAAAAATATGGAATTAAATCTTAATGAGTCTAGTTTCTCATAGAAGAAACAGTGTAAGCAATGAGTTTGTAAATTTTGATATATAATGAATTTTGTGAGACAAGGTCAGAATGAATTCAGGTTCCCTGTTCAGACTTTGAAAAATAATAAAAAATGAAGAAAAATAATTAAAGGCTTAAATTTATATTTATAGAATCCTGAATGAGTCTAGTTTTATTAGAAACAAACTAGAACATCATTTGAATTCTGTAAAAGGAGATAACTAATTTTTAGTGAAGAAGGGTCAGAACTGTCAGACAGCAGAACAGGGTGACTTTAATGAATAAACTGTACTAATTGGCTAAACCAAAATTCTGAAAATTTTATGATAAGAATACATGTGAGTATAGTTTCAGGAAAAATTAACGGATCTTAATTTCGAGTTCTGTAGCTTAATATATAAATAATTTAGTGACTATGACGCAAATGGGCAGTTTTGAATGTACATATAAGTAAATAGTGAAATTATTGATAATGTTACTTGTTGTATGTTATATAAATTAAGGATGTGGAATGGAGAGGAGGAGGAGGAAAATATGTATGAATATTCATCTAGCATGGCTAATTTGCATGTTTTAGGCTCGGGGACTAAATTGAATAAAAGTAAAATTTTATGGGCAATTTTGTAAAATGTCGAAATGACTAAATTGCATAAAATAGATTATTTTATTATTTAAATTACAAAAATTTAACGAAATTATCAATTTAGTTCAAGATCGGGAAAACATGTTTTAGGGATTAAATTGAAAAGTGTTGAAATTATAGAAAATTTTGATATTTTATAGAATTCATGGACTGTTATCAATATATATGAGAATAATAGTTGGAAATAAGGATTAAATTGCAAGAATTTTACTTTCCGTCCCTAAGGATGAAATCGTCATTAATTAAAGTTTAGGGCAAAATGGTAATTTTGCCTAGAAGCATTAATTAAATGTATTAGAATATGAAATGAATGAAAATGATGATCAAATTTATTTATAAAGATCCGGACGACATAAATACGAGACTTGATCATGGAAAGAAAATATATCGAATAATGAAATAATAAACACGAGCAATCAATGAGGTAAGTTCGTGTAACTTGAATTATATTCGAAATGCTTGAGATTGTATGTTATTGATGTGAATATGATTTGAATGTTCATTGTATGAAAATTTATAAAACATTGATATATTTGATAAAATGGGAAGAAATCCGGTTGAATGAAAGGAAAATTCGATGGATCTACGAAAAGGAAATTGACGGTAAAAGGATCTAGCTTGGACGGGTGATCCTATCTGATATAGCCCTCCGAAGAATATGTGTAAAATGGATTTAGCCGGACGGGTAATCCGAATTAGGGTCTCAATTTAGCTTTGGATGGTAATTGGATCCAAGCTCATTAGAGTAATTGTCGTTGCGGGATTTAGCACGGGTGGTAATCCCGACAATACTCTATGAGTTTATATTGCGAGGATTTAGCTCGGTGGTAATCCCGCTGCAAGGATGAGGTTCATGGAGTGTGCTCTCTCGATATAAAATGTGTAAGACCATGGTTGAAAGATACCATGGCAACTCGATATGAAATGTGTAAGACCATGGTTGAAAGATACCATGGCAACTCGATATAAAATGTGTAAGACCATGGTTGAAAGATACCATGGCAACTGATATGAAATGTGTAAGACCATGGTTGAAAGATACCATGGCAACGTGATATGAAATGAACAAGACCATGGTTGAAAGATACCATGGCAACATGACGAAAATGAGTAAGACCATAGTTGAAAGACACTATGACATCATGTCAAAGATAAATAAGACCGTGGATGGGAGACGCCTAGCATCTGTTGAACAATTGATATTCGTAATATGTATCGATGACGAATGGTTATATGAAATAATTATGAAGATAGATAAACGAAATAAGTATAAGTACATGAAATATAATTTATGTTAAGTTTGATATAAGCTATTACTAGGAATAAATATACATAAAATATATGGAAATGATGGAACATGAAATATTGATATAATGAAATGAATGATAAATGCTTATGAAGAAACGGTAAGAGCATGATATATTTCATGACATGTACATATATGATTATCTTTGATATGTTGATACAAGGAAATTATGTAATTGAGACTATTATTAAACTCAAGTGCGATATGTCGAGAAAATAGATATATCAGTGTTGAATTTATATGAGATATATGCAAGTATACTAACAATGTTGCTGTTTGATGCTTATACAACTGTCAAACTGTTGATTGAATGGTAATATATTTATTTATATGATGCATTGAATCGGTAAGTATTTAAATTTTTTTTTTAGTGATCGTAAATGGTAATAATGTTCAAACCCTATTCGGCAATGGATACGGGTTAGGGGTGTTACAATAGGAGTTTTGAAGAAAGGCTCAAGGCAATCGAAGGCACTGAAGTCTTCTCTGCATTAAGTGCCAAGGAGCTCAGTCTGGTGCCTGATCTGGTTCTGCCTCCGAAGTTTAAAGCACCAGATTTTGAAAAATACGACGGAACGAGATGTCCAAGAATGCATCTTGTCATGTTTTGCCGAAAAATGACGAGTCACGTGAATAAAGATAAGTTGCTAATACACTGTTTCCAAGACAGTTTGGTCGGATCGGCTCTTCGATGGTATAATCAACTTAGTAGAGAAAGGATCCTATCATGGAAAGACTTAGCATCAGCATTTTGTGAACAGTACAAGCATGTGTCTGACATGGTCCCTGATCGGTTGACTCTGCAGATGATGGAAAAGAAGCCGACGGAAACTTTTAAGCAGTACGCGCAGAGATGGAAGGACATCTCGGCACAAGTAGAACCCCCTTTAACCAAAACTGAAATAGTGGTTCTCTTCATCAACACTTTGAGAGCACCATTCTATGACAAGTTGGTAGGAAGTGCTACGACAGACTTTGCGAACATTGTGATATCCGGGAACTTATAGAGAATGCCATCAAAATGGAAGGATGGAATGCCCGAGAGCTCAAAAGGCAGCACCCATGAAGAAAAAGAGCCGAAACCCATGTGGTGGGAATAGGAAGCCACTATGCTTCTAATTGCACCCAACTCAACCATGACCTCGATATCACCCACCTTGAATTTCACATACTTGGGAGTGTTTTGAACAATGGGACAATGGAAGAGATCCGTGTACTTTTAAAGCTAATCTAGAGTAATATTCAAAACATACTTATTGCCTTAAGACCTAGAGGTGATAAGATTTCTTTTGAGAAATAGGTTTCGGTCCAAGATTTTATTTCAATGAAATGCATCTTTTGAGTAAATTTTCTTCTATTTATAGATTCTTTTATTATTTGGACTTTCATTCTTTTATTTTACATTCATGATCATCCTATACAAATAATCATCCTTAGAATCATTTATTCTCTAGAATTTTCCTTCATACCCACATGGGTCCCAGATATCAATGTCACGAGGGACGTGTTACTAACTCCCTTTGAAGCAAGATGTGTGTCTAGAGGAATCTCAGGACTTCGAAGATGACAGAGACTGTGTCCATCTTCTGATTCGTGAAGGATAACAGAATAAGATGAAAAACAGACCCTAACTTACAAAGGGTCAGCTGACATTGTGAGCTTGGGAAAGTGATGAAGATCGAAACCTAGCTCACCGCAAAAATAAGGCAAGACTATTGAGTTATTTTTAAGAATTCAAGGATGTTTTTGCACGATCATATTAAGACGCACTTAAGAACATCTAGAAAGAGGTCTATAAGGGTGTCTAGAGAACACATGACAATGGTTCTGCAATAGCCAAGCTAATCAATAAGGATCGGATGTTGTTGGTCCACCATGGGAAGGGAATAGCATCAGTTATGACGTCAAGACTCACGTGCTTCTTTCATCTCTTCACAAACTTTTCAATACGTAGGGCATAGATGTTCTGGGGATGATCTCGTCAAAAGCTTCCAGTCGACATCATCGTCGTGACCGTCAATTGCTTCACTAAGAAGATGAATGTAGCTTCATATGCCAATATTATAAAGTCGACAGTCATGAAAAGAAAAGAAAAAAAACAAAAAAAAAACAAAAAGAAAAAAAGGGACAAGAAAAAAACAAAAAAAAAAGAAATCAAATGCCAGAAAGAATCATGTTTTAATGCGTAACTGTACAATGTCATATCACAATGCAACAAAGGCTGCCAAAAGAAAAATACAAAAATCAAGAAAAGTTATAGAAGGTGACCGAGACTTGTAAATATTGGCATAAGAAGCTACCTTTTACTCTTTGTGCTTATTAAAGTTGACCAGGACCTTCACTGGGGCATTAGAGGTGGTTCTGTCCATGGAAATTAAGATTCTTTTTCTCCAAGCTTTGATTGAATCAAGAATTGGATGAAGTAAAATGTCTTCATTAAACTTGACTGCAGAAAAGGGTTTGAAGGTCAAACGCGTATGATGCTGAGTTATGACGGAAATGGTTCACCCAAAGGAATTTCATAGTAGGAACTTGATATTGTAGAAGATCCTTTCTATACGAAAGGATTTCAAAGGGAAATGGATGCTTAAGAACTTTATGAGGTAAAGGAGGCTTTCCCCAAAAGAACACTGATCCAATCCTAAATTTGGATTCAGTCCAGAAATACTTAAAAAGGAGTGGCCAAGGTGAAAACCCGCAAAGGGCGCCTTGTGACCTTCATTCATTCAAAAGCAAAAAAAGAAAAAAAGAAAAGAAAATGGAGAGGTCAAGGTGAAAACCCGCAAAGGGCACCTTGAGACCAAAGGGGTTTTGAGTTGAAAACCTGAAAAAGGCAGCTCAAATCTTGTTCAAAGGTGGGGCATATGGTAGTCTTGCTATACTTGAATTGACAGTGAAGAAGTATGCTACGTCTTGGGGCATTGAAAAAGTACTCTGAATCCCCTAAACACATGTTGAACTCAAAATTGTCTCAAAAGGAGTTTGTACAGAGAAGCTCAGGCGGCGATATTTGGGGTACTTAGCTTTATTTTACCTACTTCTAAATTTATCTTTGATTATCTTATTCTTTTCAAAATAAGCTTCCAATAAACTTGCATTTACTCTCATTGTTCAACTTGTTTGTTTCGAGCTATGCTCTTAACCGATTTTTCTTCTTGTCCATCAGTTCGATCCTTTTCAAGCATTTTGCATTGAAATAATGATTAATGGACTAATCATACTTTTACAAAAGGAATTTTGCATATTACTCTGAAAGCTTCTAAATAGTACAAGAACCTGAAACCAGTCGGTTGTTCAAGAGCTTACCAAGTGTAAGGGTTGGAAATATTTGAGCTCAAATTGAGTTTATCTCCTCAGATTTTCTGTCAAAAATATCAGTCAATGGAACAAATTACAGATCATACACCCTTGAGTTACCGTAGGATACAGATCCTATAGCCAGGAATTGCAGTGGAATGGTTTAAGGATAGTGCCAACCTTGTATCCCAAAATTACAGTGGAATGGACCCTGAAATTACGGTGGGGCTGAGCAAAACGCGATTATTTCTTCGGATTTTGGGTCAAAATACCAACCGAGCATTAGGGCAGCGTACTACGTCAGTAATAGAGCCCTGATGGGCAATGATTGATGACGTTTTAAAAAAAAAAAAAGAAGAAGATCGAGATGAAAACCTGAAAAGGGCATCTTGATAAACAAAAATTAGGATGATAACCCGAAAGGACGTCCTAATGAAGCAGGTTTGGGCCCAAGGAGTAAAAAGATTCAAGAAGTGAGTCAAAGCAAGACTACGATGATTTGAAGGATTTTCAGCATCTCGAAAATTTATACGCAAGATGACATACTCAAAAAGATTCTTGATTAAGAAATGTGGAAGAATTCATGCGTTGAAGATCTAGAGTATTTTGAAATGACATGCTCCAAACAAAAGAAATGTTGAGCATTACCGGATGAGAATTTGATAAGTACAAGAGCCTCAACGTAAGGACAAAGCTCAACCAGGGGTAAGAGAGCGATAACTGAGAAACGCAGATTACTCGTGAAGCTAGAAGACGGGTACAGGGCCTGAAGAGAAAGTCAAGAGTCAAAGCAATGAACACGGATCATTAAAAATCATGACGGAAAGGGACATCGACAAACATGCCTAAGGCGTATAGCATAATCATGTAGGCATAAAGGCATTTAAGACAAACATGTGCATATCATGATAACATCATGCATGGTACTCTAGTAGAATAAGAAGATGTGATGATAGTTGTATTGAATTAAAGGAAAAGACACCGAGTTCCACCGGATAACATGTTTTGGTATTCGATGCTTTTATTTACATTTCAAAATTCAACTCATATTGCGGGAGGTGAGTTGAGCCTCGGGGCACGCTGAGGTATTTTCAATTTCTGCTCTTCAAAAAAATCAACTCATATTGCGAAAGGTGAGTTGAGCCTCAGGACACGCTGAGGTAATTTTAATTTCTGTTTTTCAAAAATCAACTCATATTGCGAGAGGTGAGTTGAGCCTCAGGACATGCTGAGGTAATTTCAATTTCTGTTTTCTTCAATTTTTGTCAAAAATCAACTCATATTGCGAGAGGTGAGTTGAGCCTCGTCTCACATGCTGAGGTCTTTTCAATTTCTGTTTTTCAATTTCTGTCTTTCAAAAAAATCAACTCATATTGCGAGAGGTGAGTTGAGCCTCAGGACACGCTGAGGAAATTTCAATTTATGTTTGTCACAAAAAAATCAACTCATATTGCGAGAGATGAGTTGAGCCTCAGGGCACGCTGAGGTATTTTCAATTTCTGCTCTTCAAAAAAATCAACTCATATTGCGAGAGGTGAGTTGAGCCTCAGGACACGCTGAGGTAATTTCAATTTCTGTTTGTCAAGAATCAACTCATATTGCGAAAGGTGGGTTGAACCTTTTAATTTCTACTTTTTCAAAATCAGCTCATATTGCGAGAGGTGAGTTGAGCCTCGGGGCACGCTGAGGTATTTTCAATTTTTGTGTTTTAATTTCAACTCATATTGCGAGAGGTGAGTTGAACCTCAGGTCACACGCCGAGGTATTTTCAATTAAGCCTTTCAATTTCTGTCTTTCAAAAAATCAACTCATATTGCGAGAAATGAGTTAAGCCTCGGGGCACGCTGAGGTATTTTCAATTGCTGTTTGTCAAAAATCAACTCATATTGCGAGAGGTGAGTTGAGCCTCAGGGCACGTTGAGGTATTTTCAATTTCTGTTTTAATTTCCATGTTTCAGAAAATCAGCTCATATTGCGAGAGGTGAGTTGAACCTCAGGTCACGATGAGGTATTTTTAATTTCCGTTTTTCAAAAATCAACTCATATTGCGAGAGGTGAGTTGAGCCTCAGGACATGCTGAGGTAATTTCAATTTCTGTTTTCTCCAATTTATGTTTTTCAAAAATTAACTCATATTGCGAGAAGTGAGTTGAGCCTCAGGGCACGCTGAGGTATTTTCGATTTCTGCTTTCCAATTTCTGCTCTTCAAAAAAATCAACTCGTATTGCGAGAGGTGAGTTGAGCCTCAGGGCACGCTGAGGTATTTTCAATTTTTGCTTTCCAATTTCTGCCTTTCAAAAAAAAAAACTCATATCGCGAAAGGTGAGTTGAGCCTCAAGACACGCTGAGGTATTGTCAACTTTCGTTTCTTGATTTATGTTTTTCCAAAAATTAATTCATATTGCTAGAGGTGAATTGAGCCTCAGGACACGCTGAGGTATTGTCAACTTTCGTTTCTTAATTTATGTTTTTCCAAAATTTAATTCATATTGCTAGAGGTGAATTGAGCCTCAGGATCACACGCTGAGGTATTTTCAATTAATGTTTTTTCAATTTATACTTTTCAAGAATCAACTCATATTACGAGAGGTGAGTTGAGCCTCGAGTCACATCTTGAGTTTTTAAAAGTCGATTCATATTCGAGAAATGAGTTGAGCTCAGGATCACACACCGAGTAAAGAATAAAGATTGGAGCCGATTGAAGGCACCAGATTTTGTCTCCCTGAAGTTGCAGTGGAGCTGGTCGAGGACATCAGATCTTACCTTTCTGAAGTGGCAGAAGAGAAGACCAAAACCTTATCTCACGGAAGCAATAGAAGAGAGGATTGAAGCTGTAGATCTTATCCTTCTGAAGTTACAGTGAAGCAGATGGAAGCCACAAATCTCATATCCTTGAAACTACATTGAAGTAGATTGAAGCTACAAGGCCCATATCAGAAGATGCAATGAACTGAACCAAAGCTACAAGATGCGATAGACTAGTAAGAGACTGCCCGGAAAAGAAGAGTGCCAAAGAAGTCAACAATTGGCAAGACCGGGCAAAATTGTCCTTTCATTATGTCTTTGCTCTATTCCCGTTACACGATAATGAGCAAAGAGGGGCAGCTGTTGTAGGCCAATTTTGGCCCAAATACAACCAAATACCTACCCCAATTTCATCAGCCCAACATCATCAAACCCAATCTAAACCAACAGCCCACCTAAACTAACCCACTAACCCTAGCCCACCATCACCAAACATTTTCCAGCAAAAAAAAAAAAAAAAACAGCACACCCCTCAACCTTGGCCAACACTCTCCCATGCATCTCGCCACCAAGACCACTCCCACTCTCCTATGTTGTCTACCACCAGCACCATCACACACCCCACCGTCCATGCCCATGCCCTGCAAACAAGCAAAACAGAAGCAAGAATAGAAAATAATAATAAAGTATGTAAAAATTAGGCTATATAAAGCCATCCAAACAACAAACGTAAAAGGGGGGGAAGGATGTACAAAAAAAATTTTTGTATCAAAAACAAAAGAAAAAAGAAAAGCTTAGAAGGTGAACTTCAATTTTTTTCCTCTGTTATCTCAATCTTTCTATTTATCTTTGCTTTGTTTTATTTTTTATTTCATTAACTTACTTTAAAACAAAAAAGAATCAAGGAAGAAAAGAGTCTTACCGGATCTACCCCGTGGCCGCTCCCCTCTCCGTTCGGCACGGTGAACTGCCGGCGATGATGGGTGTTGAAACCTTAGCTGAAGAAATGAGGAAGAGATAAAAAAAAGGGGGGTTTGAGAGCAGTTTTCCAGAAAAAATATATAAAGGTTAAAATGGTTTTAAATAAAAAATTGAAAAGTCAAAAGGAAACGGCGCCACTAACATTTGTATGTTTCGCTTTTAGGATATTTGTTCCCTAGTCCTCAACCTCTCCAGTGCGCTGCAATTTAGTGCTTTAGTTACCTTTTTCCTATGATTTTGCAATTTGGCCACCTAATTCTCTGAGGTTTTCAATTTAGCCCCGTACCAAGTACTGCGTCTTAATGATTGGGGATATTTCTGTTTTCGGTCCTCCCATGTTGCGCGCATATTGCAATCTGGCCCTCTCCTCCTTATTTTCTTTTCAAATCTGCCCCATAACTTTGTTTTTAGTTTAATTTTAGTCCTGTTTTCGTTTTTTTTTCGTTTTTTATCTAAATATCCTTGTTATTTTCATATTATTGATATTATTATTATTATTATTATTATTTATTAGTATTATTATTATTATTATTATTATTATTATTATGTGCTTTTGTTATATGCGTATATATATATGTATTTGTATTAGGTTTTTTTATTTATTTTAATATTTTTAATGCTATACTTGCCTTTATATTTCAACATTATTATTATTATTATTATCACCAATGTTTATATATGTTTTACGTATATATGTATATATATATTTACGTATAAGCTTATTTTTTACTTTACTTCAATATCTTTATTGTTTTTGTTTTGTGTTTCAATATTGTTATTATATTTATTATTATTATCATTATAATAGTGTATATTTCTATTTAAGTACATAGATTTATATATATAGTATTTTGTTATGTTACATTGTTGTTTTTTTTTGTATTTTAATACCATTACTATTATAATCATTAACCGTAGTATATGTTTTGTTATATACGTATATATTTTATATATTATGTATATTATTATTTTTATTATACATATTACGTATATATTAAATATCGTTCTATTCATGTATTATATCATATATGCACATATCTTTAATATATATATATAAGTATATCTTTATGTAATATTAGTATTATTATTAATATTAATATGTTTTAACATCATAATTATATGTGTATATATTATGTAAAATGTTTTAATATTATATTATATATATGCTTTATATATATTATGAATATGTATTTTCAATATTATTAGTTAAATTTTGTATATATTACCCTATGTACATATTTTAATAATACAAGTTACATATACCTATTTACTATCTTATGTATATACTTCAAACACTATATATAGTATATTTCTAACACTATTACTATTTATATATACATATATATATATTTTACATATATACTCTTAATTATCTTTATATGTATATTCATCGTGTTCTCATTGTGTTCTCGTATTTCATACTATTGTTACATTTAATATCGCGTGCATTGTCATTGTTTAATATTATTGTCGTATGTATTATGTGCCTTGATGTATTTCCAACTATTATTTTTCGTTTCCCGCCTATTTTATATATTACCCCTTTGTTCACTATTTTAAAATATTTATTCGTGTTTTTATTTAATTCAATAAGTAAGGCAACGTACCGATTTTAAACACTATGCCATCGATTTCATCGCTATATTGGGTGAATATCAATCGACTTGTGTTAAAACGGTATATCCTTCTCAATAGAAAACGAAACTTGAAATTTCTCGTGTTTTGATCGGATCACGATTCAATGTTACTTTGGACTAGCAATTTTAAAAATTAAGACAACACTTGTTTATAAGATACTAATTTTGGGCGTCGCGTGGGTGCTAATACCTTCCTCGCAGAATCGACTCCGAACTCAAATTTTCTCTCAGACTTTAACATAGACCTAAACTCGCCTTCTTTCGTTTTAAAATAAATTTATTAGGTGTCCGATCACACCTATAAAAAGGATCGTGGCGACTCCTTTATAAACAAAATCGAAAGTTGGTTTTCAAATGTTTAATGAATCATCACAATTAGCGACCAACCGAAAGCTAAGCCAAAGCGAAACAAATTTTTTACGTCGCTACATAATGTAACATTTTATTTTAAAAAAATCACTTAATAATAATGTAACAATAAAAATAACATAAAAATATTTATAATTTTTTTTCTGAAAAGTATTCATGCAAACTCATACCCATAGTGCTAAGACAGAGTCAGTTTATAAATAACATTGAATTCTCTAGGAAAATAAATTTTTTATATATTTTAAATTTTGATGTTGGGCTAAATAGCGAAGTTGAATTTTCTTAATTTTTTTCTTTTATTGAATTAATATGATAAAATCAATGTGTAATAAAAATAAATTTCCTGAGTTATCAATTTAAGACTAAAATTTTTGAACTTAAAAACAAAAATTCCATAATAAGAGCAGATTAGTAAAATTTATTTTTAAATAATCTTACGTTTCGATTGACCAAACACATCAATCTTTATATTCTTGACAAATAAACCAAATAAGATAATCTAATATCCTACCCATAATTTTATTATGAAACGTAATCTAAGATTTGATGAATTAATTAAACAATTTGTTAATTAACCAAAATCATTCTCTCTGAGTCTTTTGAGACATCTGAAAGGTCTCTTTCGCGTATCATTGTCGATGTGGGTCAATGGTAATAAATAGACATATTAAGTGGGGTTTAAATATTCTTTTTTTTTTAATTTGAATGAAAATTAGATAATTCATTTGGCAATAAAATGGTCCATTCCCACATATGGCGATAAAATAGTCAATTCTTAACTCATAAATAGGATAATAAGGTGTTTTAGCGCACTCAAACTCACGTCTTTCTGCATTGGCAACAATGCTCATATCAATTGAGCTCAAAATATTTTAATACTTATATATATATATATATATAATACTAATAAAAGTGCATTACAAAATAAAAATAAAATATTATTTTGAGTTGGTGCCACAAATCAATTAGACACCAATCGAGCACGTGAAATGTAAAAATAAAAATATTATTTTTCAACCACAAAACTTACACAAAATATTATATTAACATAATTGTGAAAAATAATATACCAAGTCTCCATTTAGTAACCAAAAATAGATGTAATTTTAGTTTTCTTTTTATTTGGAAAATAAAATGGAAAGCACAAAAGAAAATATTATTGGTTGACAATTTTTTAAAAATATTTTTATAAAAATGAAAATAAAAATACTTGAAAATAAAAAATAAAAAAACTTGTTTTCATTATTTGGAAGATAGCGTTTCTATTATTAATTTCTTGTATTAAATCTCATGTGATGGTTTGATTATTAAGATGTTCATTACTTGAGATGTGGTTTGAATAATCGTATTTATTGATCGGGCTTTGTCCTGTTCTTATATTTCATAAAAAATATTTTTTTTATTTGCCATATTTTATTTTTATTTAGTTTCAACATCCACCCATATTAATTTCTAGAGGTTTCATTGAGAAACTGACTTTGAAAATTCATCTCAGCTAACATCAAATGATAATAACAGATAGCAAGTTTTTTTTCAATTATTAGTTTACAATAAATAAAATTCTTATACTATAAATATACAACAACTCTAAAACAATAACTATTTTATGTTATATGACTTTACTTAGCAATATTATTTGTTTAATTTTAGAAACAAAACAATTACATCAATTATTCTTTTCCTAAATTATTACTGTCTTAAAAGGGTTGGTGAGTAGAGCTGTGTATGGCGGAACAGGCTCGTCCAAAAAGTTAGAGGGTTTGGGTAAAAATATAAACTCAAAAAATAGGCTTGGGCAAAAAATAAGGCTTGTTTAGAAAATAGATCGTGTCTCGGGTAAGACCTTTTTAGCCCGAGTCCAAATTTGCAAAAAGAAAAAGATTTGTTGTTTTCTCACTGTTTTGTTGTCATTTTACTATTATGTTGCTACTATTTTGTTATTATTGTTCGGATATTGTATAACTCTTATTTTATTGTTAAATTTGTTACTATTTCAAAGGTATTTACTTGTTAAGTTGCACCAATCTTAGTGTTATTTAAGTATAAAGATTTTTTTTAAATTTATTTTAATTTTTGAGAAACTTTAGTTTAATGTTTTTAGTATTTATACATATTTTAAAAAGTATTAAAATAATATAAAAAATTTTAAGCTTATTTTTCAAGTTGAGCCTATCAAACGGGTCTAAAATTTTATAAATGTGCGGCCCGACCCACGAACAATATTTATTGGTAAGTGCCTTATTTTCTTTTTCCTTTGTTTATTACAATAATATTTTCGATCTCACATTTGAAAACATATTAAATTTAGGGTGGGTTTAGATGAGCGATGGCGGTAAGATTAGATATTGTAACAATACTGTAGCGTGAGACAAAAAATAAGCTAAACGTATCCCACCATTCATCCAAACTCACCCTTAAACAAGTAGCTCAACTTTTGAACAAGTCTTTAAGTAGTAATTTATAATTTTAAATTATAAAACTCTTCAAAGTAGATGGCTGTATAATGTGTTTATTTTTCTTGATTAAGACTATATGAAAAATAAAATAATAATAATTGTTTGCTATTTTCAATATGAATGAAAAAGAAACATTATCTATTTTGTTGACTTCCTAATTTATTATTAATTAGTGTTATATAATCCCTAACCTATCATTTTCTTTTATCAATATTTCACACAATTCTTTCTATTTGCCATTTGAATTTCTTATTATTTTCATTTATTCAATTCAATCCACTGCAATAATAGTATAATATATATATATATATATATTCTTTATCTAAGGCATTCATTGAAAGGGATTTAAGGCATTCATTGAAAGGGATTTCCTTTTCCTTCTTTCAATTTTTATGCATTGATTTGAAAAATGATAGGAACTTACCAACTAGATTATTTATAGGTTCAGTGGTCTGTTCAGTTCGACATATTTAATTTAATCTGGATGAGTCTAGATAAAGATTTTATGACTTTTAGATATGTTTAAATCAACTTTGGTTTAAAATAAATAATTTAAAAATATTGTTTTAAGATATTAATATAAAATTATATTTTTAAAGTTCATAAATTTATTTTTTAAAATTTTAGACACTAAACCTATTAGATTGAGCTTGAAATTTTTAAAAAATTCAAGCCGTGGTTCGATTTGTCCATGGACAGCTCTATTACCAAAAGAAAACATGCTTATTCATTTTATGCCAAATTGAATAACAAAAATAGAAAGAAAAGAAAGAAATTTTGAATTGTGATGTTCTTAATTTCCTTCACCGGCATTGTCGGTAAAGGTTAAGATTCTGGGTAATTGTGTATTCATATTCGAGACCTACTATGCACAATTATCATATGTGAGTTTTAGTCTAAAAACAACTCAAAATACATTAAAAGGAAAGGTTAACAAGTCGTTCAATATCAAAAGCAATGGAGGCAAAGATATTACTAGGCGGTAAGTAGATCTATCCATGAATCGAGTTCACACGCAAATTTGACCTAACCTACTTTGGTTTGATGGTTTATTTTATCATTCATAAATTATAAAAAATATTAAAAATTTATCTTGTGTATTCAAGGGCGTAGTCAGGGGGGCTAGCAAAGGCCCCAACCCCCTAAAATAGAAAAACTTCCATTTAGGCCCCTTTAAATTTTATAAAAAAAATTAATTATTAAAGGTAAAATTGCACTTTGGCCCTTCCTAAAAATGATAAATAAATTGATTTAATCCTTTAAAAAATTTAAAATGGTGAAATTGAATTTTACTATCATAAAAATACACAATTTAATTTCGATCCCTTGAAAAAATTTAAAGCCACTGTATATTACTATTTCTATATTTTATAATTAAATCTAAATAATAAGAAAATCATATATAATGGGTTTTAGGGATAAATTTTAAAATTATATATGAACTTTGATTTGGTCCAATTATATACATGAAACTCGATTGTGGTTCAAATATATATATATATATATATGAAACTTCAATTTCAATTAAATCATATACATTTAAAGAAATAAACACATCAATTTATTTTTATATTATGGATAAATATAATTATTTGTGTATGCAATAAATAAACATAAAATAATGTTATATCGATAATTCTATTAATAATTTATGAGAATTAAATCAAATCAAAATTTCGTGTATAAAATTACATAAAATCAAAATTCATTTAGCTCTAATGGTGGGTTAAACCTAAGTGGTGATGCATTCCAAAATATGTCTCCTCTTTTTGGGCCGTGGTCTATATTCTTAACAAGGCTCTTCCTTTTTTTTCAAAACAGTTTCTCTCTTCTTCTTTTTTCTAATATTTAATTTTTTTTATCGAGTAAGTTTTATATGAGTATTGTTGTCAATACAAGAAAACGATGTCGAGATCTGTTGAAGCGTTATCCTCCAATTTATGGGTTAAGGAGGGACTATGAGTAGTTCTAAGCATTGTGTCAAAAAACATACATGACGAGAACTTATAATAAAATTATTTTAAAATATATTATTTTTTAATTGTGATTTTTAAAATAAATTACGGGATAAATTAAATGATATAATAAGGTTTGATTCTTATCATTTTCTTCTTCTTTTTAAGTCATCCACCTAAAATGAAATAATTATTTCATAATAATAACAATAATGATAATGCAATAATTGAGGAAAAAGTAGTACAAGGTTGAAATTGTGACATTTAAGACTATAAATATAGTATTTATTACAAGGGTACTAATTGTTATGGTGGCATGTTTCTTTCAAGTTTGAATTCTAAGTTTAAAATCATTGTATTTAATAATAAATGTGGATTCGAGACGCTAAAACGTATTATCATCCTATTTATAGGTTGGAGAGGATTATGGATAGTTCTAGATATTATTTTATGCATTATTAAAAAATCATGAGAGAAATTATAATGGCGTCACGTTTCTTTTCATTTCAAATATCAATAATAAGTAATTATTTAATACACGAAAATTTTAAATTCAATAAATAAATTGAGGTTATGATAAATGCTTTGATTTATTTATATATTTAATTTTCCATTGAATAATTATCTATTTTTTAAAGGCAATGGATAAATATGCAATGAAGAAAATATGGAAAATGGGTTGGACCATTGGATTGCTATAAAAGAATATACTTAATTGGGCTTCAAATGGGCCACCAGTGCCATGTGGCACTCTAACCATCTCTAAATAATTATAATTATAATTAAACTTTAATATATAATTTAGTATCTCAGTTTAACATTTTCTTTAATGTGGTATTTGTGTTGTTTTTTAGTTCAATTTAATACATGTATCTGATAAAAGTTATATATTTCGGTACCCAAAGATGATATAATGTTAACATTTTAGTTCTTGATTCGGGTTTAATGGGTGATTTGATGAAATTTAATTGCAAATATTTTTAAGTTTAAAATTTTCATGTTGTTGTTAATAGAATAAAATTAGTTTTAATTGTAAATTTGTTTAATTTTACATTTAATTAAATCAAATATAGTCGATTGATGTGATTTAATAGAAGTTAATATTATTAGCTAATTATTATTTTTTATCAAATAAACTCTAAAATATGAACTAAGCACTAAAAGATTAACACAATTGTCTTCGAGTGCTAACATAAATAACTTTTGTCAGATACAAGTACAAGATTGAGAAAAAAAAATAACACAGATACCATATTAGAAAAAAAAATGTCGATCTCAGGTACTATATATGAAAATACATGATAAGGCAACAAATAGGACCGATTCAAGTTGTAATCTAAAAACAAGATAAAACAAAAGATTAAATGCAAAATGAAGATTAGGGTTAATTAAATTAAAAAAGATTGAGATAAGAGAGAAATGAACAGAAAAGAGACGTAAGATTGTTTCTCCTTAAAATAAGTTGTTTCACAAAAGACAACCAGTTAAAAAAACAGAAAACGACCCTTCAAAGCTGATCCTTGACAAATCGAGAGTTGAAAAATTTCCACCAAATATTTCGAAAGAAACAATGTTGAAGTTTTTTTCTTAAAAAACACAAAACAAGAGTTCTCGAAGTAAAAAAAAAAAAAAAAATCCTAGAGCGTTTTCATAAACAAAATGAATTCTCGAAAGCCTTTTGACATTCATTTTTACACCAACACATTGAGTTGAGCTTTCAAATGCTTAGATTTGGATCGAGTTATGAGACCTTATGACAAACTGATCCCATTACGTCCAAGAATAGCTTTTGATGCTCGTATCAATACACTTATACTATCTTATAAAAATGTTACATTTAAAATTTGATTTTTTTTGTTTAGAATAAGGTGAAATATTTAAAATTAATAATAAAATGTATAATATAATTTTTCATAATTTAAAATTATAATTATTAAATAATATATTTATCTTTTGTAACTAAGATTAAAAATACATCAAACAATTTTTATAACTAAAATTCAACATTTAAATTTCCAATGCTTATTTTTCAACACTTAATTTTTTAATTTATTAAATACCATAAAAATAAATTCAATCTAAAAAGCTAAAATAATAAATAAAAAGTGTTAAAAATAACATTGAATTTAAGTCAAAATAAGATAAAAGAGAGGGGTAAAGAAAAGTCAATTGGGGAGAGTTATTTCAGTCAACGTTTTTCTCAATCAGGCATTAGCTACTTGTGCTTCACTTCACACCAAAATCCAAAATAAATTTGAGAAATTATTATTATTTTTTATATTTCATTATGTAATACACATAAGTCTACGTTGTTGGCCCTGGGTCCTTTGCCTCCACATATCTTTTATTTTACTTCTTCTTAATTTTATCTTTTTAACAAGTGAGTTGCACTTGAACTTTTTAAGTCGGATCAAACAAGATTCGAATCACAAAACTTTAATACTTTTCTAAGCACTTATAATTATTTTTAACCATAAGAAAAAAAACGTTGATATTTATATATTTTAATAAAATTATTGAATAATTGATGGTAAATTTTTAATACCACAAACGAGATAAAAAATAGCCATATGTCATATTTATTTTTTTATTGTTTTTCAAAATATTGTTGTTAAATTAAAAAAACCCTACCACTAATTTATTAAATAATTATATTTTTAGTATATATTTTAAGTTTTCACTTACAATGTGCAAATTTTAGTATTAAATAAACTCAGTATAAAAATAAATTTTAGTATTAAATAAACTCAGTATAAAAAAAGCTAGTATTGGTAAATAAAGAATGCTTATAATTAGGTGGATCTAAAGGCCCACGCAAGGGCCCAGCCTTTTAAAATAAATTTTTAAATTTTAAATTAATAATAGTAAAATTATACTTTTACTTCTTAAAATGATAAAATTTGATCTAATCCTCTAAAAATTATAAATATATAAGCTATAAAATGAAAAATTTACATTTTACTATCATAAAATATATAATGTAATTTCTGTCCTCTAGAATTTTTTTAACTTCACCCCTACCCTCTTAAGTCATACTTTTCATCATTGAAAATTTTGTCCACTTAATTTAATAATATTATTTTTCAAAATATAAAATTCACGTCTAAAATATTATTTTTATTATAAAAGGTAATATAAAAGATTTTCCAGCCACGTGACAAATTATACCAAAATTAAATTAAATAAAGGTTTTTTAATAAAAGTCAATAGGTGAGATTAATAAAGTCAACAGTTTTATTTTCCTTAAACAGGTTTTTGCTACTTGTACTTCACTCCACCCAAAACCCTTGAATTTCCTAATCATCTTGAAAATGAACTTTATTTTATTTTATGTATTATTTATTTATTTATTTGATATAAATAAGTCTATGCTGTCCCAATAAATTTGAATAAATCATTGAAGTATATACCAAAAGATATGATTTAACTCTCATAAAATTATATAGTTTAGTTTCAATTGTTAAAAAGAATATTTGATTTTGCGCCTAACTAAAAAAAAAAAGGTTGAATTGTGAGATTATGGGATATGAGAGATATTTGGGCGAATGTTCATTCTTTGATGTTGAATTGTGGGGAACTCTTGATGGATTGACCTCATCCAAGATAAGCAATAGGTTGGAGTGATGATTCAAACCGATAGCTCAAGGTAGTTAAAACCATTAAGAAATCTTCTTTGACGAGTTTGAACTCTGCCCTTATTAGACGTATTCATCATCTTCTGGCAAATACAGGATTTTGAGTCATGAGAGACTCTCCTAAAGACTTTAATAAAATTGTTGACTGCTTGGCCAAAATGACTTTGGAACAAACCAGGGTCTGAAGATATTTGAGAATATTTCAAGGGAGGTGCTAGTACTTTCTTCTACCGTTTAAACAAGTGACAGTCTTATTCAAAGAACACTTATGTAATTAATTTAAGGTTCAAATTTTATTATTGTCGTCCATTCTGTAAGAAAAAAATATAAATTTACTTATTTATCAAATTCAAAATTAATGAAAGCAGAAATTTTTAAAATAAATATTTGTTGCCACTTCATGAAGAAAATAAATAAATTTATTGTTCCATTCACGTATTCTAGATTTTTATTTAAGTAATAAAATAAAAATTAATTATCAAAATAATATATGTGTGAAACAAAAATGAATAGTATTTTTTCACCGAATTCAGCTGTAAAGAAGGTTTTTCAGAATTGAACGGATGGTTGAGTAATTTAAGGTTACTGATTTATCAGTTCAATCGATTTGTCCACTTCAATTAAATAAATTAATAAAAAAAATCTGTTTCAAGGTTTTAGTCCAGTTCTATCGGTTCTCAAATCAATCTCCAATATCTTTTTCTGGTTCGATATTTCAATGGATTCCTAATCTAACCGATCCAGTTACGTCATATGGCGGTTTAGAGTTGATTCATTTCTGGCAATTTTGAGAAATAATTATCTTTATTCGTATTATTTAAATAAAAAAATAATCCATGAGATTCTATTTAGTCTTTTTATAAATATCGTAGACTCCGTCACGCATCTATAAAACACACACCCTTTTGCACTTCCTCTTCCTCTTACTTCTCTCCGCTTCCATCCTTTCTTGTTGCAGACCCTTCTTTTTTTCCATTATATATATTTGGAAAATTTCCATTTTTTAATAAAAAATACTTAACAGTCATGGTAGTGGCTCCACCAAACCCGGCTCGATCCGGAAAGCCAGAACCGATCGAGTTACCGGTGATAAACCTTTCAGCCGATAGATCAGAGGTGTCAAAGCTCATCGTAAAAGCCTGCGAACAGTACGGGTTCTTCAAGGCGGTCCACCACGGTGTCTCCGACGATGTTATCGCCGCAATGGAAGAAGAAGGTCTTGGCTTTTTTACGAAGCCGGTTTGCGAAAAGCAAAGGGCTGGACCGGCCGGTCCTTTCGGGTATGGCATTAAGAGCATTGGTGTCAATGGTGATAGTGGAGAAGTTGAATATCTTCTTCTTCATACCAACCCTTCTTCCATTTCTCAGTTATCCCACACCATCTCCGATGACCCCAAAAAGTTCAGGTACTTCATATTATTATTATCATCATCAGACATGTTTTTTTTTTTCCTTACATACTTTAATTCTTGCATGTTTAGTGGTTATTTGCCATTTTCGTGAATGGTCGGCCAAATGATGGATCATTAATATGAATCAATCACTTATATTTGAGATATGTTTAAATACTATAATTTAATTAGTTGAAGTTCAGAAAATTTATGAATAATTTAAGGTTTTTTATAGACGATAAAATTAAATACCATAATAATATTATAATATATGGTAAGAAAAGAAAACTAAAATTACTGTACTGAAAATAAACGCTCGGTTTTTGCTATATATTATAAAAATATATGATTATAAAGATTTTTTTTATACATTGTTTATAATTTATGTATTAAGAAGTAATATATTGTTGTTTTTGTATGAGTTTGGGCCTTGGTCTAGTAAGCTAGGGTATTTTGCCAGCATGTTTTACTATTTTTTTAAAAAAATTATTTATTAAGTGATTTTTGTTTAAAAAAAAGAGGAAATCCATGAACGTGAGCTTTTAGATGAGTTGTAATGTATCATTTTGATATCCCACATCGCATTAAACTCTTCAATATTCCCATAGCTTTAAATGGCAATCATTACCATATTTTGGCTCATGTTATGCCCTTTTCAAAACTCCCCTCAAATAAATTACTTCCCTCTTGAAAATGGTAATAAATAAAAAATTGGGACCTGACTGGTTTTGATAGGTTTTTAGGATGTTTTTGGATGCACGATAAAGATTAATTACTGTAATTGTGAAGTAAAAAATTTTTATTACACCCCTGTAATCATTCATATAAAGGGATATTTAGAAAAAATCTATTGTGTGTCGAGATAATTATCGAAATATCTTTATACGCATTAAGTTAAAATATAAAATATTAATATTTATTTTAGTATAATTATCTCTAGAAAACAATTAATAATGTTATTTAAAATGATAAATAATAAAAATTAAGGCATGTTTATTTGGTATATAGGCTTGTTGTAATATATATTCTGCTGCTATTTTCATGCACTGCAATGCTCAGTTGCTCCTTTTTACTTTTCTTGAATTGTTGTTTTTTTTTTTGTGTTTATTGGACTAACTACAAAATTAACCCTTAAATCAAATCAATTTTATCATTTAAGTACCTATAATTTTTAGTAAAATTTTACTAAAAATGCATGATTTTCAGTAAAAAAATGGGCCACGGATAATGTTTTTATTGATTGTATCGTGGTTTGGGATAAAATAAGATTAATTAATAGTTTAAGTAGGTATTTAAGTGAAAAAATGATATAATTTAAGGGTCAATATTTTAATTAAACCATCTTGATTTAGCCATGAAAAAACAATTAATTCAGACAATTTTGTTTGATGAATAAAAAGAACTGAAAATCAGGAAAACACGTGAGGTTTTTAATTAAATCCGCTCCAATAACTCAAAGTTCAGAGGGACTAATTGTGGTTTTAGTTCTTCTAAAATGCGAAATTTATTTATTTTTATTTCTTATGTTTTTAGCAATTTAACGATAATATATATATTTTGAAAGACATTTCGACAATAATAAATAAATATGGACTTATTGAGAAGTCATTCAGTTGAGAATATAGTTTTGTGTAGTTTTAAACTCTCTTACACGGGATATCTTGTCAGAGAGACATATCCCTGTGTTTGGTTAAGTTGTCAGTTTAATTCCACGCGCCCATGTAGTCGCGTGAAAACACAAGAGCAAAATCTAATAGGGCTGGCTGTAGGGGAAAGTACCATTGGAAATCAAAATGACAAGTCAGAGAATCAGATATAAAGGAAGGTCTGATCAAATCAAAGGGTTTTCAATGGAAGCTTTTTATTTTATTTATTTGGCCAATATCTATTTAATTTTTATTAATAAAAACCCACATAAAAGCAGAGAAAATTACACATAAATAGTAAAACTTTCGTAATAAAGAACTTACCGATTTAACTGCTCAAATTATAAAAATAATACAACTGTAGTAAATTGACCAATCTGATTCAATTGAAATTAAGACAAGATAAAATTATAATTTTTTAAATTTAATTTCTCTTTTGATGGATGGATGGTAATTATGGTGCTGTAAAATTTTTACCTCACAATTATAATAATTAATTTTATCAGTACTGTTAATTTTAATTTTATTAGAAATAAACGTACTGCCAGTTTAAAAATATTTTCAAAAAGATAAGATTTTATATCAAAACATCTTAAAATATTTT
Source organism: Gossypium arboreum (assembly GCF_025698485.1). NCBI lineage: Eukaryota > Viridiplantae > Streptophyta > Magnoliopsida > Malvales > Malvaceae > Gossypium > Gossypium arboreum. The sequence goes on along the minus strand of NC_069070.1, from coordinate 120,908,400 downwards.
TTTAAAATTCAAAATATATTTTCTTTTATTTTAAATAAGAGAGGTCAAAGCCTTGACAGTCTTTTCAGATCCATTCATGGTATTTAAAAGAATATTTTAACCATAATAATAATACTATTTTATTATTTGTTAATTTATGTCAAAATATTTTACCCATTTAATTTTTGTAGAAATAGCTTTTGATCAACATGAAAGATCTGATAAATTGAATTAGTTGCTTTTTTTGAATTTTTATAATTTATTTAATTAAATGATATTTAAAAATTAAATCAATCAGAATTAAGAATTAAGAATCGATATTGTGATAAATCCAAATAATGGTTCAAATTTAAAAATATTGCCTTAAATTGTTTTCTAACAATGTTTTTACTTTTTTGTGTGTGTGTGGTGACAGCTCCGCCGTGAGCGGCTACATAGAAGCCGTTAAGCGATTAGCATGTGAAATCTTGGATCTGATGGCAGAAGGATTAGGGTCCATGATCCATCACTGTTAAGCAACATGATCAGGGACGTCGATAGCGACTCCATGTTCAGGCTCAATCACTATCCACCTTCCTCATTCCACACACCACCTCCACCGCACCGCGCCACCACCACCACCGAAATAGGTTTCGGGGAACACACCGACCCTCAGATGCTGACCATCCTCAGATCAAACGACGTGGGTGGCCTGCAGATTTGTGTAGCCGGTGGGACCTGGGTCCCCGTCACCCCTGACCCTACTGCCTTTTGCATCAACGTAGGTGATGTTTTACAGGTTGGTCCCTCTTCCTCTCTTTCATAACAATTTGACCCCTAAAGAATAATAATAAAGGGTAAATTTTGATTGATGGAAACTGGTACATGCATTGGGGAATCCACTGCAGCTTTGGATTGTAAAACCCCACGTATCAGTTTCTATCCAATTGAACATAAAAAGGGGTTTCTGGTTTGATGGGCTGTATTGCCAGTTATAGTTCCTTGCAGAGCAACTATAGATGGATATTTAATAGTCTCAAAGATATCACGAAGCTGTTTAAAACCGGATCCACGATCAACTTGCTCAAGTCATCGGTTTATTCATCTAATCGAATTGATTAAACAAATCATTAAAGATAACAAGAAATATTTAAAACTGGTTTAATTATATTTTAGTTCAGTTAAATCAGTTTGTACCGGTTTGAGCACAGTTGATCAAAACTTTTCTCTAGAAGATATTTTAATTGATTTTCGATCAAACCAAATCTAATCTGATTTAGATAATATTACTAAATAAAACTTTAAAAGAGTTAGAACATTCCTTTACTATACAAAAGAAAATAAAGGGATTATAAAATGGCAAATTTTTTTGGAGAATCATGTCATCATATTTTAATAGAATATAAGTTTAAGAACTAAATTGAAAAATATTAAGTTTGAGATTATTGTGGATAAAAAAATTCAAGAATGGAGGTGAAAATAATTACCAATTTTAGAACTAAATTATGATTTCATCCCAGGAATTTATTATTGTAATAATAATTAAATTTAAAAATTTATTTGTTCTCTTCGAGGTTTTTCTTAGATTTAATATATTCAGAGATATTCAAATTTGATAATTTAAACTTGGAAATTGATTAATACTGTTGAAATATATTGACGTGACATTGATAATTAATAATATGGTGACACAATCTTATATTCTAACATGCGACTAAAATAATTTGTTTTTAATTTGTTTATAATTTTTATTTTTTGCCATATATTACCGTGATATTGATAATCAATGTCAAGTCAGTATATTTTAACGATAGTAATATGTTAACTTACTATTTTCATATATAATTAGGTTAAAAAATTTTAAATAAATGTAGCTTCGTATATATTAGTGTGTGTTTTTTTTTTTTTGGTTTTTTATTGAAGGCAATGACAAATGGGAGGTTCATGAGCGTAAGGCACAGAGCATTGACCAATGGGTACAAGTATAGAATGTCAATGGCATATTTTGGGGCGCCACCACCCCATGCATGGCTCAGTGTTCCACCGGAACTGGTCACACCCCATAGGCCATTGCTGTATAGGCCATTCACTTGGGCTGAGTACAAGAAAGTTTCTTATTCTCTTCGCCTTGGTGATAGCCGCGTTCAACTTCTTCTCAAATGAAAAATAAAATACGGCTTAGGTTTAAGTCGCACTAATCGTGTTAAAAATTTGTCCTCTTTCGCATAATTCATCAACCAATGTTATCTTATGCTGCAATTTTGGCTTTAACCCTTGCAATTGTTTTTTAATTTAGAGGCAGGAAAAAGATGTTGTATTATTCTGTACTTTGTTGTTACTCGTTACGGTTTATGAGGAAGGGGGATATTCAAATAGAAAAAAAGTCTAGGTATAATTATGGTTATAGTCCCTGTACTTTTTCATATATTTAAAATTTAATTGCTTTATTTTTTTATTCTTTTTATCGAATGAATGATTGAATTATTAAATAATTTCTCTTAAATTGGATTGTGTGATAACTTTAAAATAAAAATGTTATTGTTCTAGTACTTGATGTGACATGAGTTGAAGGTGTAAAAATTTTATGGAAGTTTTTATAAGAGTAAAATTGTATTTTATTCTTTTTACTTGAAAAATAAGAAAATTAATTTTTATATGTTAGATTAAAGGGTAAATTAGTTGTTTGTGTTAAAAATTTTATTAGTTTTTTCTGTTAAATGCTAGCGTGGTTAACGAAATAATTAAACAATTACATATGGTGTATCACGTGTATCTCATGTTGACGATATAATGACCAGTTTTTAATAGTAGAGATTAATGAAAATTTTAACAAAAAAAGATTAATTTGTTATTTGATTTAACGTGTAAAAACTAACTTACCTATTCTTTTTAGTAGAGGAAAATTGCATTTCAACTCCTAGTACAAGGATTTTTACAGTACTTTTACCAATTGAAAAGTTAATCAAGCAAATATAAATTTTGAATATAGAGTTGTAAAGTTTTTATTCATTGTAAGTTTTTTTAGTATTTAAAAAAATATAATGAAAGATCGTAAGTGAATTGAGAATGTGGGTATTTTTTATTTTAAAATGTCATATAATTCAATTTAACGAAAATTTTATTATCTCAAATTCGACTTAAATTTCTAAAAGTAAAAATAAAATAAAAATAAAAGAACAAAGTTGCCATACTTTTAGCTTAGCTAATGGTCCATAGTAGGGGCCAACAAGGAAGAGAAAAGGCTATGGATATAGAGATGAGACCAGTGGTGAGTGCCTCTTCAGTGACCTTAACATTGGGGAATCAACCCGACACCATATTTTTCCCCATAGTGATTGGTGAATAGGACAGTATGAGTGGACCAATGATGGAGGGTATGCCCTGCAATTAATTAAGAATGTTGTTTTATTACATTCTTTTCTTGAGTTTTAAGAAAGGTTTTGTAGTCTCTCACAAGGATTTGATGTCTTTCACCAGGTCGGTGAAAAGAACATGGAGGAATCTAAGTATAATGTTAGAGGAACATTTGGAATTACGTTAATCTTTATTCATATGAGGCTGTTACAATGGGATTGGATCGGTTTGTTGGATTGAAAATAGTCGTTTAGTTGGTTTAATCGTATAAAAAAATTGAAGATTATTGAATAAGTATAAAATCAGTTGAATTAAGTAAAAAATATAGGTCGTGTTTGGTAATTGCTTGATAGTTACAGTTGCTAATTTGATCAACTAATTTTATTAACTGTTTATCTAAAGGTGTTTGATAAAACTTATTTGATAACTTAAAGTTGATATGGGCAAAATGACAAATAATGACATGTCACATTTTGTGTAAAACTAGTCCCTATACTTTTATTTTTTTGATCAATTTAATTTTTCCAAGTGAGGCAAGCTTGCGGACTAATTTTAAGAAATGAAAAATATAAAAAAAAAAAAAACTACTTTAAAAGAAATAAAGAAGGGAGTAAGACAGGAGGAGAAGCAAAAAAGAATGAAAAATAAAGGAAAAAATAAAGTTAAAAGAATATAAAAAAAATTGCTCAAAACGAAAAAAAAAATGAGGACTGATTGTACAAATTAACTTAAAATTTATTTTGAAATGATGGTTTAACCTGCTACGCCAGCTTATCGTTATACCGTTAAGGGTAATTAACAGCTCAGTGACTAAAGTGTTACAACTCAATAACGTAAATGCAAACAAAAGTGACTATTTTGATAGTTTATCCTATCAATTTAGATATTTAATTTTAAATTTATAAATTATAAAATGAATGTTGATATGTCTATTATCATTTACTTTTGCTTTCTTCCCTTATTTTTCTATGAATTTTTATAAAAATTTTAGAATTTTTAATTTTGAATTGATTGAATAAAAAATCAATTGTCTCACCAATTTAATCGTTGATTCAATTATTAAAACATTGATTTTAACTCACTTTGTTTTTAGCTTTTCAATGCATCAAAAACCATGTTGATTAGATACTTGAATGAAATTTGGGCAATTTCAAGGGTAAATCTTGTTTAAATTATAATGAAATTAAAAACAGTGATGATAGTAAGAATAGTTACGGTAACATTGATATTAGATACTTTAGTAGTGAAATTAAAATTAATGAATAAAAAATTTTTAGATTTAAATATATCGGTAGAGATGAAGTTAAAATACAAAATGACTATTAAAGTCGTTGATAATATAATAAATAAAATTATAGGATGTGAATGACCAAACTGTAGGGGATAACTTTGATTTAGCAAAGCGAATAAGTAAAATAATAAATAAATTAAAAGATCGAATACATATTTTACAGGAAAAATAATTAAAAGATAAAAACCACAAGTAAAAATAATTTCAATATAACGGCAAAAACGAAGAGTACAAAATATTTATATACTAAACCTTAAAACTCAAATAAGAACCGTCCTCCGTGAAAATAAAATTATCTAGGAACTTATAAAACTAATAACTAAATGTATAACTGGTTATTTTTTCTAGAATGGAAAACTAAAAACAATGTTTAATAGCGAGAAAAAAACTGAAAAATACTAGGCATACCTCCACACAAACATTGTATTTGATGCTCTCGTGTACTATCATCCTCGCAATACCTCCACACAAACATTGTATTTGATGCTCTCGTGTACATCATCCTCGCTATATGATTTTATATAGCTACATCTCAACGACAATGAAAAAGCTACCAAGCAATCCCGGCATGTTGAAGAGAAATGTCCCTTCATCTAGTCAGCAGGTTTCTTTTGGTTCTGATATAACTAATGCAAGAAACATGAATGAAAATGTAGATCAAATCGCAGTTGAAGCCAACAACGATGCGATCTACTTTAAAGATTGGCTTGCTCACTATAAATCCAAAGCAGGAAGAGGAACATACTGCAACCTGGTAGTTATGTGGAGTCTTGACTGTTGTAAAACTGACTCTATCATACTCATTGTTACAGGATGGTTAAACGAAATACTTGGTTCAGGTCAGATTTTTGCTGTTTTTCACCCCACCCCCTCGTTCTTCACTCTTTGACTTACAAGCTGGTTTCCAAGTCCATGGACAAATATACTGACAGACAGACAAGACTACTTTTTTAGTTTTGTTTTTTTTTTGTTTTGTGAGGGGTGGGAGGTGCTTTTCCATTTGCTTTGATGGGAAAGCAGTGTAATCTTTGTTGCTTTTGCACTTCAATATTGAACATGAAAGAAAAAAAATCTGTTTGGTTTTTTGCAAGATATTGCATTTCCAGTGTTCCCTGTTGGAATCAAATGTACAATGTCTTTTTTTTTTCTTTTAAAAAAATGAAATCAGAGATCTTAGTTGATTTTGGGAGCCTCCCTGTATTTTCTTGGACGATGATGATTCTTACAGGTGTTGTAGTGATTGTGATATTATTTTACGAGGCAAATTTGTTTCTTAATTAGCACTTGTGTTTCAATATATGTTGTGATTGTTTGTTAGTTTCTTTATTTTACTATTATATATATGTATATGTATGTATATATATGCTTCAGTTTCATGCTGTAAGTAGCCTATGTAAGCATGCTTGTAAAGGTAGACACCTTCTATGGCTACTTCAACCTGTGGGATGAGTAGTAAAATGTTTGATGTCTACTAAGCAATGTTTCAAGCTCGGATCTTACTAGTGGAAATGGAGAAAAATAAAAGTTTGAAAATTTCTGTTTTCATTTAGGGATCCAACTTGGTTATCGGATATCAGAAACTATAGGATCTCATGCCATATTCTAGGAAAAAATTCTGAATCTAAAATTTATCAATGATTGTTCTACTAGATCCATATCTCTGTGCATCTGCTTGATAAAATAGATCATCCTTTACTATCACATTGGACAAGCATACCTAGAATCAATATCCTAGAAATTATTGAGAGGCTAATATGGAAACAAGACCTTTAAATGCTGCAATACACAAAATGGTACCTCACTTTGTTTGGACCTTGGATTTGCTTCTCCCACTGTTTCTGCTGATGCTGTCTACAATGCCCCAGACTAGACCAAACAGGCTTGAATGCAAGCAGATGTTAGAGGATGCCTATGAACGCCATCGTACTGCTTCCACGGAAGGCGTTTCTTTCATTATTCGAGTATTTCAAGACTGCCCTTGAAAACTACAATTTTGATTCTGAACTTCGAACCAAGGTTTGATTTTTATTTGAACCCTTGATGTAGTATGTGAATTATGTTGAATTATTGATTGTGCATGTTCTGTAATAGCAATAGGAAAATGGGATATGCTTTTTCAGGTAGAAGGAACAGGTTTTTCTGTACAGATGCCATAGAGGCAATTTGTTGAGATTACTGCAAAAGGTCCATTCAAATATGGGAAATATCCAGACAGCTTTATGAATTTTATGTAGAATATAATTAAATTATTTGTTAATTTTTATGAAAAAATTATTTTTAATTTTAAACATTTCACTTTATTTTAAATAAAATAAAATTTTAAATCTAATTTTTTTATAAGATAATATAATATTTAGTAGAAAATATTCCTGACTAAGTAATAAATAACTTAAAAGAAGGGTAATCACGTATGTATTATTTCATTGACAGTTTGAATCTAACGTTTTAAGAAAACGTTCATAAAATTTTTCAAGTTGTCCACGTAATAAATGTACATATTTATAGTTTGATCCACTCGATTTCCAAATGTGATAAAAGCAATTGAATGGTAACCAATTTCACAAAGTAAACAATGTCAAAACTACAGCTACTAATGCAAATTAAAATAAAGCTATGAATCTTCTGCTTAATGAAAGTCACCGAGAACCATACCTTCTGGTGGCAAGTCTCATGTAACCGGACCCGATTCACCGTCACCAGTTAGTAACTGCGACATTAGTCACAAAGGCAAGTTAACCACACAACATAGCACATGAACTAACTGCATTTTTAGTAACTTGAAAACTGTAACTCTGGCCGGAATCTAAGCACGCCTGCACGAGCGATTCTTTGCCTGAATGTCTGAGCCATCTCAAGAGTTCGATTCCAGATCAAATCTCCAGGGATTGGCTCTAGTTTCTTTGTAGATAAGACTTACTCTGCCTCTTTCGCGGCTGTGGCTCAATACCATGACATATATATCATTTGACCTATACAATGAGCGAGTCTCGAGTCACCTTCAGAGTCTCCACCGGGCTGAACAACTGTAGAAATTATCTGAAACATGGTGTTCATATGCAGTTCAGGGATCACAGACAAAGCCCCGAAGACCTTCCACCGACACCACTACTACGCCCTTGTTTTTGCCGACGACCACATGCATAACGGTTAGTCAAAGTCATCGAGTGAATGCATAAAGCATAAACAAAAGATACAACATTTCGATTTTACAACATGGAACATCCACAGCTTCAAGCTGTCTGGATATTTCCATATTTGAATGGACCTTTGCAGTAATGTCAACAAATGTGCCTCAATGGCATCTGTACGGAACTTGTTCCTTTTACCTGGAAAAGCATATCCCATCTTCCTATTGCTATTACAGAACATGCACAATCAATAATTCAACATAATTCACATACTACATCAAGGGTTCAAATAAAAAATAAAAATCAAACTTTGGATCGAAGTTCAGAATCGAAATTGTAGTTTTCGAGGGCAGTTTGGAAATACTTGAAGAATGAAAGAAATACCTTCCGTGGAAGCAGTACGATGGCGTTCATAGGCATCCTCGAACAGTGGGAGAAGCAAATCCAGGGTCCAAACAAAGTGAGCTACCATTTTGTGTATTGCAGCATTTAAAGGTCTTGTATCCATTTTAGCCTCTCAATAGTTTCTAGGATATTGATTCTAGGTATGCTTGTCCAATATGATAGTAAAGGATGATCTATTTTATCAAGCAGATGCATAGAGATATATGGATCTAGTAGAACAATCATTGAAAAATTTTGGATTTATAATTTTTTCCTAGAATATGGCATGAGATCCTATAGTTTCCGATATCTGATAACCAAGTTGGATCCCTAAATGAAAACAGAACCAACGTTTACTTTTCTCCATTTCCACCAGTAAGATCCGAACTTGAAACATCGCTTAATAGCCACCAAACATTTTATTACTCATCCAGAAGGTTGAAGCTGCCATATATATGGTGCCTACCGTTACAAGCATGCTTACATAGGCTACTTGCAGCATGAAACTGAAGCATATATATAAATACATACATACATATAATAGCAAAATAAAGAAAATAACAAACAATCACAACATATATTGAAACACAAATACTAATTAAGAAACAAATTTACCCTGCAAGAATATCACAATCACTATAACCCCTGTAAGAATCATCATCGTCCAAGCAAATAAAAGGAGGCTCCCAGAATCAACTAAGATCTCTGATTTCATTTTTTTAAAAGAAAAGAAAGAGACATTATACATTTGATTCCAACTGGGAACACTGGAAATACAATATCTTGCAAAAAACCAAACAGATTTTTTTTCTTTCACGTTCAATATTGAAGTGCAAAACAAACAAAGATTACACTGTTTTCCCACCAAAGCAAATTGAAAAGCACCTCTTACTCCTCACAAAACAAAAAAAAAAAAACAAAACAAAACTAAAAAAACAGTCTTGTCTGTCTGTCTGTCAGTATATTTATCCATGGATTTGGAATCCAGTTTGTAAGTCAAAAGAGTGAGGAACGAGTGGGTGGGGTGAAAAACAGCAAAAAGCTGACCTGAACCAAGTATTTCGTTTAACCATCCTGTAACAATGAGTATGCTGATACACTCAGTTTTACAACAGTCAAGAATGCACATAACTACCGGGTTGCAGTTATTCCAGCGAAAAAAAATAAGCCCCAGTTAATCATCAGCCTAACCACGATTACTACCCTTTTAGCAGTACCTCCTTCGGGCTGTAAGGTCTTGGGATTATGAGGAAGAGTACCAAATGTTAGGTAACCAGATGATTCAGTAAATCCATTGACTTTCACTGGCATAGATCCTACTGTTACCGTCTCAACAGCATCAGCATCAACAGAGGGTTTAGACTCGTCCTGCTTTGAATTTAGAGTGAGCAAGCCAATCTTTAAAGTAGAAGCATCATTGTTGGCCACAACTGAGATTTGATCTACATTATCATTCATGTTTCTTGCATTAATTATATCAGAACCAAAAGAAACCTGTTGACTAGAAGAAGGAACAGTTCTCTTCAGCATGTCAAGATCGCTTTGCTTGGTAGCTTTCTCATTGTCATTCAGATGTAGCTCAAACTTTAGCTTAGAGGCAGTATCCAATGTCGATGCTTGGACTGGGCTCTGAAAGCTTCTAATTAGTAGCCTGGCCTTCTCTTCTTGCATGATTCGCTGACGATTTTCATAGTACATAAAGTCATCAAGTAAAGAAGTCTTCATCGTATGATATTTGAATAACTTCATCATCTCCACACCTTGCTTGAACATTATCTGGAGTTGAGAAGACATTTTATAAGACAAAATAATATGCAGATTTTATCAAGATTATATATAATCCTGGAATAAACATACCTCTTGCGTATCCCTGCTATTAGTCACAGGCTTGTTTTCATTATTCTCTACTATGATGTGTCTAAAGTGGCTATTTGGAACATCTTTAATAATGTGCCACTTGACAGGGAAGCTTCCGCTCCACTTATCTTGCTGCCAAAATCCATATCCTTTTGGAAGTCAACCGAGCCAATCATCTCCATAACACCGCAGAATTGTCCACTGGCATTAACCTGTGCATACAAAATACCACATTGCAGTGGTTAATGAATATCAGAAATCACAGACCACTTCCATTTAATAAAAATCTTAGAAGTCTAAAGTCCCTTAATACTGAGACAGGTATAGAACTCACAGAAAAGAAAAGGAAGATTGGACAGCCCCTAGGTTTCCCTGCAGCTATTCTCTGTGCATCTTCAAAAGCACTATCCAGCTTCTTGTTGCCATGGGGTGTGGATGACCAAACATTGTATTTCATGCTCTTGTGTACATCATCCTCGCTATATGATTTTATTACAAAGAACTTCGCATCAACATAGTCAATTGGAAAATCATCCTTGTTATATTGGTCGGTATAGATAACGATGTTCCCTTCGGCATCAGAATTTCCTGCTTTAGTTGTGTAGGCTTTAACCATGAATTGATTTTTCAATCTGTTGGTTCTGGGGCCTCGATTCTGTTCTCCCAATGTATCTGGGTAACCATGCGTATCATTCAAAACCCTTCCAACAGAGATATTTGGTTTAAGCTTATCCAGTGCACGCGTCCAGGAGCACTTGATCCGTAGTCAGAAAAGGTATTACCAGCAGGAAGATCCATTTTTAATTGATTATGGTGAGATGGAAGTTTCCCACCAGGAATGTTGCCAATTGACTGAATGGACCCAGAAGCAACTCTACCCTACAAAGATAATCACTACATAAGAAACTTCAAACATGATCAAAATTCAAGAAAGTCTAATTCAATATAAGTTCAAATCAGAAACTATGCAAATGAACCTGTTGAGTGCGTGCTGCAGCTGGACTGGAACTATCAGGAAAATTCCCACGGTTTGCAGAATGTTTACTTTGTCCATCCGATACCCTAGTCAAGGAATCTGTCTGATTTGGAGCAGACTTTGAAGAGTTCCTAGAAAAGGCTGCAGATGCTGAAGCAAGGTTATGTTTAACTCCCCTTCCATCAGGTCTACTAGCGATTGATGCACGAGTATCAAGCAAAAATTCTGTAGAATTGTTTGGAATTCCATCTGGTTGAATGACAACAGGAACATAAGCGGTTGGTGTTACAGGGTTTGAATAAGGGGGAAAGGTGTAATATTGTTGTGCCCCAACAAATGGGCTATCACCCATCACAGCACTAGATATGTAAGGATTGTATGGGTTGTATGGAGACTGTGCATATCCATAGCTAGGTGTGTAATATACATAAGGCAAAGCTTCAGTTTGGGCACCCTGAAAAAGAGAATAAGGGGCATTAAGTAAATCTTAAAATGATAAATCCTTAAGAAGCAATTTGCTATCAACTATAGAGTTAGAACCATAAGTTTACACACCGTAAATTGGACATCTGCACCATCTGCACTAAAAATGTTCTGGTGTTCGTCCCATTCAACGGGTGATTCAAAACCTGTCCAAATGCAATCGACACTATAAGCCAGAGATTCAAGAAGTATCATCTACGTACAATATGCTTTAAGGCATTTAAATTACCAGTAAAATAGTATCCAATGTTGGCAGCAGTAGGGTAGTACATTGATCCCTGATCAATGACAAACTCAGGGGCTCCTTCCTGGTACATAGCTTCTTCTGGTTAAAAAATTGTAGACTTTTTTACTATGCCGGTTCAGCAGAGAACTTGAATCTGAAATTCAATAAACCAAGTGTCATTGATAATGCACATCTACAGGAATAACAAGAATACATAGAGAAGTCCAAGCAAACCACCAAACAAGATTTTTCAACTGCCATAAATACTGAGATAATATACCAGGTTTGTTTCCTAATTCGATGGACGCATAATACACAAAAAGTAGATTTCATTTTACTAGTCAAACAAGAGAAAGAAACAATGCACAACCCTATTGTTTATTGATGAATCTTAAGTGAAGGGCATGAACATGATATAATAATACAAAGGGGTTTTCTATAAACAAATCACATGGTCAAGAAAGAAGCTTTTCATTTTTGGTGGTCAAATCAACACCACCCTAGAAATCCCTGGGTTAAGAAGAAAACAAAAAAGAAGAGAAAAAGAAAAGAAAACAGTAATGAAAACACAAGGAAAAAGAAAGAAGCAATTTTACACACCCCTAAAGCATATTCCATAAAGCTAATAGATTTAGAACCAGAGAGGGGGAAAAAAAGGGAACAAAAGGAAAAGAGGGCAAAATGCGTCAAAAATCAGCAACCTTAGAAATCCCCTCATTAAAATTCTGAAATTAGTTGAAGCAATTTCAAGAAACAAAATCTACAAAACACTCAAAGAATCAAGTTACACGCATCGAAAATAATCAAAAGCAAACTCAAAGAAATACCAAAAACCCAACTTCAAGAACGAAAAAAAATCTCAGATTTTTTTCAAGTCTTCAGACCCTTACAGATACACAAATCAAATCAATATCAACTCAAATGAAAAGACCCCCCAAAAAAACCTATCTTCCAAATCAATCTTTAAACAGAAAATCTCAAGATTTTCAGGCCTTGAAACAGAGCAAGAACATGGAAATTTACCGTAAAAATCAAAGAATTAAGCCATGGTTGACCTGGAAAGTTGCTCCAGCGAAAATTCCCGCAAATTGAGAGAGAAAAGGGGTTTTCTGCAACATTTTTTCTTCGAAGAGTGCCCTAACCCTATAATATAAAAATAGGGAAAATTAAAAAATGAGGGAGGGTAATGGTAAAAGGAGATTGTAAAAAGGGCGGTTTTTGCCGTGCGGGTTAAAATTGAAAAAGGATAATATCAAATTTAATCCTTAAAATGTTGTAAATTATTTAATTTAATACATATGTGTTATAATGCTATTAGTTAATTCATTAATTTAATTAGATTTTTTTGAGCACATATGGTATCATATACTTCCTTAAGAAATTTGGATTAGTACGAATTTAAATTAAAGGTTTATATGTTAAAAAGTCCTTAAGAAATTGCAAAAATCAATTAAGCCCTTATATTAAATTCTCACAGTGCAATTTAAATTAAAGGTTTATATGTTAAAAATCCTTAAGAAATTGTAAAAAGATCAATTAAGCCCTTATATTAAATTCTCACCTAATTAAGCCCATATCATTAATAAAAAATCAATTAACTCCTTCGTTAACACCCTTCGTTAATAGTTTTCATCATTGATCACGTTAATCATTAAAAAATTAATGAGATATGACAACTTTTGGTTTAATCTAATATTTTTCTATAAAATTATTAAAATCATACAAATTTTAAAATATTATTAAAATTTATATAACTTATAATAATTAATAATTATAAAATATAAAAATAATAAAACATATTTAAAATTTTATAGAAACGTACCAAAATTCTTTAAAACCTATAAAATATTAATAATATTAAAATTGATATAAACTTATAAAATTCATAAATATATTTGTAGAAGCCCAAATTGCCGGCCCAATTATATGAAAACCCAACCAAACCTCTAAACCCACTAAAACCCTTAACCCATGACCCATTTACATCTACCCAAACCCAATTCAAAAGCCCATTAAGCCCCCAAAAAAACCTAACCCAAAAAAAAAAACAAAAAAAAAAAAAGAAAAAGAAAAACTTACCCCAAAAAAAACCTAACCCCAAAAAAAAAAGAAGAAAAAAGAAAAACCTAACAAAAAAGATAAAAAACCTAGCCACCTAACCACTTTCCCACTTGCCCCATTTTTCCTCCCATTGTCTACCACCACCACCTACAAAATAGAAAAAAAAAAAAGAAAATCATGTAAAGATGGCTATAAAAGCCATTCAAAATCATGTAAAAAGGAGAGGATTTTACAAAGATTGAAAAAAATACAAAAATCCTTCAAATTTTGAACACAAAAGAAACATCAATAAAAAGGTTGCATCTTTTTCTTTTTTCCTCTTCTTTCGAATCTTTTTTTTTTTTTTTGTGTGTTTTTTTCTTTCTTTATATATACATATATTGTTAAAAAATTTTACCTTTTCCGGCCACGTGGGCGTGGCATGTGATATTCGACGACGGCGGCGACCGACGATCGACCGGTGACCGCCCCCCTTGGCCGGATTTCCTTTCCCCCCTCCCTTCTCTCTTCTTTCCCCTTCTTTTTTTTTAGGTATTTTATATATATTATGTATATATTTTTTAATGCCATTAGTTATATATTTCTTATGTATATATTCTTAAATACTATTATATACATATATATATATATATATATATTTTAAATACCATATTGTGTATATATTATTATTACAAATTATTACTATTGCTAGTATTATTATAACTATTATTATATTAGTGTATATTTTATGTACATATGTATATATATATATTTTTGCACATATCATTATTTTATATTATTGTTGTAAAATTTTTATGTATATATTTTTTATGTACGTTTCCTAATATTTTCTTTTATTGTAGATATTATTATTATTATTATTACATACTTTTATTATATGCATATATATATATATATATGTATTTTATATACATATTATTATTTTATATTATTATTACCAAATATATCATTTTTCCTATTTTATTATTAGTACATGATTTGTTTTATTTTGTAAATATCATTATTATTGTTATTCTAATATTCTAGTATTCCATGTTAATATTTTTCATTAATGATATCATTTTTTCGTCCTTTATCTATTTTTAATTTCTCACTTTAGGAATATTTTTCTCATGTTTTAATTAATTTCAAAAATAAGTCAATGTACCGATTAATATTAAGCCATCGATTTCATCGCTATGTTGGGTGAAATTAAATCGGCTTGTGTTAAAAACAGGACACCCTTTCTAAAAAATCGAAAACTAAAATTCTCATTTTCAATCGGATCACGATTAAATATTATATTGAACTCGTATTTTGAAAATCAAGTCAACACATGTTTATGAGATACCAATTTTGGGCGTCGCGAGGTGCTAATACCTTCCTCGCGTAATTGACTCGAACCCCAATTTTTCTCTTGACTTTTGACGTAGACCTAAATTCGCCTTCATTTTTGTGCAAGAATAAGTTTTCTTTTCTAAAAGGATGATTTATTAGGTGTCCGGTCACACTGGAAAAAAGATCGGTGGCGACTCCTTTATTAATAAAATCGAAAGTTGGTTTTCAAATGTTTAATAAATCACCACAATTAGCGACCGAAGAGAATTTTTTACGTCGCTACTGTTGGCGACTCCACTGGGGACAAAACTTGAGTCGAGTCGAATTAAACACGTTTTGTCAAAATTTTCAAATTTCCTTGTTCAAAGTAAATATTTGGTCGTGATCCCAAAATCTCGTTTTCAAAATTCATGCATTTGTATCGTGTTGTAAATATTTCTTCTAACTTGTTATTTGGTTGTTTTTCGTTTTCAATTTTTATGGTTTTAATTTTGGTTTAGTTTCTTTAAGTAAAACGTAAAGGTTTATGAGTTTTTCCCACACACCGTGCACTTGTATTTTCGCATAACATGAGCTCTCTACCCGGGCTCCGTCCGTTTAAGTGAAAGTAAACGTTACGCCTTCGTGAGTTAACTCGTCCCTCCGCACAGGCTAGTGAATACTTTCGGGTTACATATGACTTATGCTTTCGTGAGTTAACTTGTCCCTCCGCATAGGCATAAGTAAATGTAATCCCTCGAATTGAACTCGTGAGCCTGTGATGGGTTATGACTGAGGCTTCGTACTAATCTTAGCAGATGACAGTACGGACAATTCGAGTACCTATCTAGAACCAAAATCGCATATAATAAACTATATGAGCCACCTAACTAGAGCCATGCCGAACCTCCGCTCGTTTAGTAGTCACCGAAATAAGTACACGGGAAAAGCACATCTTACCTTCTATTTCTTTTACATTTGTGCTTTCTAAGCAAGGGAATCGAGTCCACTGGACCAAGTAGCTTAATTTGTTAGATTTTCCACAGTTTTTCTATGTTTATATGTGTTGCGCTAACCAAGGTCGTTTGTCTGTATTTTTATTTTTCATCATGCATCGAAGGCATCTTGTTAGGAAGGTGTTGATTAGAGATTGGTTGCCAAAAACGGGTTTCTAATAGAGGAGTCAATTATACGAGTGACCGAAATGTTGTGTATACTCCTTTGATTAAGGAAATGCCTAAATAGGGGCTATCTTGAAATTAACACCAAATTTTTGTATATTCATTCATGACTGACATTCATTTGACATTCATGCATTCATTCATGCATTCATTCATACATTGCATATCCCATACTCGGTCGCTGAAGATAAAATATATAACTCGCAGTTGTAATACCACAAGACTGGAACCACGTCATCCGTATAAAATGCGCCGACAAGCTAGAGTAATGGAGGCTGAATTCAATGGAAGATATCTGCAAGGAATAGTCAGGGCTTTAAAGGCAGTGCACCACAGGGCCCGATAGTGTTTGGGGTTCTAGCCTGACATGCGTCAAAGAAGAAGATAGTGGAAGAAGGATCAAGAGAGAAGAATTGCAAGAACTTTGGGCCGAGAACCAGAATGGGAACCAATAGAGTACCCTCCTTTGTCAAAAACATTTACATCTGCGGGAATGATGTACCCTGGACAAGATGATCCACGAAACATGCTGGGGTTAATTGAAAGGGGTCTTCAGAATGTCAGTATAAATGTCATTGACAAAGAAGCTAACGCAAGTAAAGACGTCTCAAGGATACGCCCTTGTCCCCTAGGTTTCAAGTTGAACAATTGACCGCCGAGGATCTTCTTGTAGTTTATAAGTCTTCAGAGTAATGCTCAAACGTTAACACTCTGTTATATCCTTAGATATAATAGAATTCTTTTGTAAGAGCCTGCATTCGCTCTTTATCATTCAAATGAATATCAATGAAGATGCATTTCGTCATAATCTTTCACATTATCACTAATTTCATAATCATTTTCTCATGTCATAGCCAATCCTTACATTTGCCTCATCCCATGCCATAACATTTCGTTTGTTGGTTTCAATACTTGGATGCCCCTCTATAGTTCCCTTTTCCATTCAACTTTCAGGTGCTCAGATGTCAACAGCATGAACAAACCCGTTACGAGTCCTGAAATCGATTTTGAGAAGGCTGTTTGTTTAGGAGAATTCGAAGCCGAAGAAAACGCTGAAGACTATGTCTCATCTCCTGATTTGCTAAGAATGGTAGAACAAGAGGATAAACAGATTTTGCCTCATCAAGAATTTGTTGAAACAATAAATCTGGGAACTGAAGAAATGAGGCAAGAAGTGAAGATTGGGACTTTATTTCGGGGGCACGGGCATAATTTGATTGCTTTGCTCATGAATACAAAGATGTATTAGCGGTCATATCGAGACATGCCAGATTGGATGAAGATGTAGCGGTCCATAAGCTTCCATTAAAGCCAGAATGCAAGTCTATTCAACAAAAGCTAAGACGGATGAGGCCTGAGATGTTGTTAAAGATAAAAGAGGAAGTCAAGAAGTAATTTGATGTTGGCTTCCTACAAGCCTCCAAATATCCAGAATGGGTGGCTAACATAGTCCGGTACCAAAGAAAGACGGCAAAAGTACGAATGTGCGTGGATTATCATGACTGAATCGAGCAAGTCCTAAAGATAATTTTCCTTACCACACATTGATACGTTGGTGGATAACATGGCAAAACATTCATTGTTTTCCTTCATAGATGGATTCTCGGGGTACAATCAGATCAAAATGGCCCCGAGGATATGGAGAAAACTACCTTCGTAACAATGTGGGAACATTCGCTACAAGGTGATGCCATTTGGGTTAAAGAATCTTTGGGCAACATATCGAAGGCTATGGTGACGTTATTCCATGACATGATGCATAAAGAAATAGAGGTCTACGTCGACGATATGATTCTTTGAATCCAGGGAAGAAGAGCATGTAGTGAATCTCAAGAAGTTGTTCGACGGTGAGAAAGTTCGAGTTAAAGCTCAATCCAGCCAAATGTACGTTTGGGGCTACCTCGGGGAAGTTGCTAGGCTTCATTGTCGGTGAAAGAGGTATCGAGGTTGATCCAGATAAAATAAAAGCCATTCAAGAGTTACCATCTCCAAGACGCAAAAGGAAGTTAGAGGATTTTAGGAGATTAAACTACATCTCCCGATTCATTGCTCAACTTACCAACCAATGCGACCCAATCTTTCGGCTTCTTCAAAAACATAACCCGGGAGATTGGAATGAGTAATGTCAAGTGGCCTTTGATAAGATAAAGCAATATTTGTCTAGTCCTCCAGTGCTAGTACCGGGCAACTCCGGGAGACCATTGATATTGTATTTGACCGTGTTCGAAAATTCAATGGGTTGCGTACTGGGGCAACACGACGAGTCGGGAAAGAAAGAAAAGGCGATCTACTACCTCGGTAAAAGTTCATGAATATGAGGTAAAGTATTAATCCATTGAAAAATACTGTTACGCTCTGGTTTGGGTAGCTCGGAGACTCAGACAATATATGTTGTATCATATGACATGGCTAATTTCAAAGCTAGACCTAATAAAATACATGATGGAATCACCGGCACTCTCAGGAAGAATGGCACGATGGCAGATCCTCCTATCAGAATATGACATTGCCTATGTAAGTCAAAAGTCAATAAAAGGGAGCGCAATAGCTGATTTCTTAGCGACTCGAACGACGGAGGGATATGAGCCCTTGAAATTTGATTTCCTAGACGAAGACTTAATGTGCATCACAGAAATGGAATCCGAGTCATCAAAGAGAAGTCATGGAATATGTGCTTTGATGGTGCGTCAAATGCTTTAGGGCATGGAATTGGAGCAATCTGGTATCACCAGACGGAATCATTATCCGTTCACCGCAAGATGAACTTCTTCGTACCAATAATATCGCAGAATATGAGGCTCTGTATCATGGGGCTTCGTGCACTATCGAACGAAACATCAAGATCTTAGAGGTGTCTGGGGACTCACCCTAGTGATTTACCAAATCCGTGGAGAGTGGGAAGTGAGGACTCAAAATTGATTAAGTACTGACGATTTAGTGGTTGGATTGATCAAGGAATTCAAAGAAATAGCTTTTCATTACTTCCACGAGAAGAGAACCAACTGGCTGATGCCCTGGCCACTTTGGCTTCAATGTTCAAAGTAAGTAGAGAAGCAGAAATAATACCCCTCAAAATGAGCATATCGAGGTCCCCGCACTTTGTTGTAGCATTGAGAAAGAAGTAGACGGACGGCCTTGGTTCCATGATATCTTAGAATATATCAAGAATCAAAGGTATCCCGAACAAGCGAATGAGAACGATAAAAGAACAATTAGAAGAATGGCGGTGGATTTGTTCTTGATGGGGATATCTGTATAAAGAGGAAAGGATCGATGCTTTTGAGATGTGTGGATGATGTTGAAGCCAAAAAAATACTTGAAGAGGTCCATGAGGGAATTTGCGAAACGCATGCCAATGGTTTCAATATGGCCAGAAAGATCATGAGACTCGGTTATTATTGGCTGACAATGGAAAATGACTGAATCAATTTTGCGGAAAATGCCACAAATGTCAAATCTATGGCGATAAAATTCATGTAGCCCTTCACCCCTTCATGTCATGACTTCTCCGTGGCCTTTTTCTATGTGGGGCATGGATGTCATAGGCCAATTTCTCCAAAAGCATCAAATGGACATCGATTCGTTTTGTGGTCATTGATTACTTCACAAAATGGATAGATGCCGCGCCGTTTGCCAATGTGACGAGGATCGCGGTTTGCGTGTTTTGAAAAAGGAAATCATTTGCGGTATGTTTGCTCGAAAGAATCATTTCAGATAATGCCACGAATCGAACAATAAGATGATGAAAGAAGTGTGTGAGCGGTTCCAAATAAAGCATCATAACTCCTCGCCCTATCGCCTAAAGATGAACAGGTCATTGAAGCGACCAATAAAAATATTAAGAGGATCATTGGGAAAATAAGCGAGACATATAAAGATTGGCACGAAGCTTCCATTTGCTTTGTTTGCATATCGCACATCTGCGAACATCTACGGAGCAACTCCTTTCTCTGCGGCTTACGGAATGGAAGTCTGTGCTACCTATTGAGGTTGAGATCCCTCCTGCGAGTCTTAATGGAATTAAAGTTAGAAGAAGTAGAATGGGTTCGAGCTCAATATGATTATTTGAACCTCATCGAAGAAAAACGTCTAAGAGCAATTTGTCACGAGCAGATGTACCAGAAGAGAATGATCGCGGCCTATGACAAGAAAGTATGGCCAAGAGAATTCCACGAAGGAGAACTCGTACTGAGGAAGATTCTCCCAATACAAAAGGACTGCGAGGAAAATGGGCACCAAATTGGGAAGGACCATACGTCAGTAAAGAAGGCATTTTCGGAGGACCTTTGATCCTTACCGAGATGGATGGCAAGGAGCTCTTGAATCCATGAACTCAGATCTTTGTGAAGAAATATTATGCTTGATATGAAAACCCGAAAATGGCATCAAAAAAAAAAAAGGGATCAAGGCGAAAACCCGCAAAGGGCGTCTTGATTAGCACAAAAGATTAGGATGAAAACCCGAGAGGGCGTCCTAATAAGGTAAACCTGGCTTAAAGAGCGTGGCGTTTTAACAATGGGTCAACAAGTGAGACTACGAGATTTGAAGCATTTCTAAAAGCTCAAATCTTCTACACAAGAAGCGCGCTCGAAAAGATTTTTGATTGAGGAACGAGGAAGAGTTCATGTGTTGAATATCTAGAGCATTTGTATCCGATTGAATACGATCCTTTCTTTCTTTTTGACATTTTTTACTCTCATTGGTTAACTTGCTTTGTTTGCCACATTTGAAATAGATGAATATGAAATATCATTTTGTCCCTATCGACCTTTTCATGCATCTCATTATGTGTTTATTTACATGATAAATGGTGAAATGACACACTCTAAGCAAAAGAAATGTTAAGCATTACGGATGAAAATTTGATAAGCACAAGAGTCTCAAAGTAAGAACAAAGTTCAATCGGGGGCAAAAGAGTGATATCTGAGAAACGTCGATTACTCGTGAAGCTTGAAGACAGTATAAGGCACGAAGAGAAAGTCGAGAATCAAAGCAATGAACACAGATCCTCAACAATCGTGGCTAAATGGACATACGACAAACATGCTTAAGGAGCCTTTGCATAATCATGTAGGCATAAAAGCATTTAAGACAAACATGTGCATATCATGATAACATCATACATGGCATATCTGGTACTCCAACAGAGCAAGAAATCTTGAATGAAAGTCGAATGAATCAAAGGAAAAGACACGAATTCTACCAAAGGACGGGTTTTGGTATTTTGATGTTTTTAATTCATGCTTTTCAAGGAAAATCAACTCATATTGCGAGAGATGAGTTGAGCCTCAAGACACGTTGAGGTATTTTTAATTGTTGTTTTCAAAATCAACTCATATTGCGAGAAGTGAGTTGAGCCTCGGGACACTGTTGAGGTATTTTTAGTTTTAAATTGACTCATATTGCGAGAGGTGAGTTAAGCCTTTTAATTTTGTTTTTCAAAATCAACTCATATTGCTAGAGGTGAGTTGAGCCTCGGGCACTGTTGAGGTATTTTCAATTTTGTGTTTTAATCAACTCATATTGCGAGAGATGAGTTGAGCCTCAAGACACGTTGAGGTATTTTTAATTTTGTTTTCAAAATCAACTCATATTATGAGAAGTGAGTTGAGCCTCGGGCACGCTGAGGTATTTTTAGTTTATGTTTTAAATTGACTCATATTGCGAGAGGTGAGTTAAGCCTTTTAATTTTTGTTTTTCAAAATCAACTCATATTGCTAGAGGTGAGTTGAGCCTCGAGCACGTTGAGGTATTTTCAATTTTGTGTTTTAATTTCAACTCATATTGCGAGAGGTGAGTTGAGCCTCAGTCACTGTTGAGGTATTTTCAATTCTGTTTTCAATTTACGTTGTTCAAGAATCAACTCATATTGCGAGAGGTAGGTTGAACCTTTTAATTTCTACTTTTTCAAAATCAGCTCATATTGCGAGAGGTGAGTTGAGCCTCAGGACATGATGAGGTAATTTCAATTTCTGTTTGTCAAGAATCAACTCATATTGCGAGAGGTGGGTTGAACCTTTTAATTTCTACTTTTTCAAAATCAGCTCATATTGCGAGAGGTGAGTTGAGCCTCAGGTCACGCCGAGGTATTTTCAATTTCTGTTTTCATTATTATGTTTTTGAAAGAATCAACTCGTATTGCGAGAGGCGAGTTGAGCCTCAGGTCACACGCCGAGGTATTTTCAATTTCCGTTTTTCAATTTCTGTCTTTCAAAAAAAAAAAACTCATATTGCGAGAGGTGAGTTGAGCCTTAGGACACGCTGAGGTAATTTCAATTTCTGTTGTCAAAAAAATTAACTCAGGTATTGCAGTGGCGAGTTGAGCCTCAGGTCACACGCCGAGGTATTTTCAATTTCCGTTTTTCAATTTTTGCCTTTCAAAAAAATCAACTCATATTGCGAGAGGTGAGTTGAGCCTCGGGACACTGTTGAGGTAATTTCAATTCTGTTGTCAAAAAGTCAACTCGTATTGCGAGAGGTGAGTTGAGCCTCGAGATCACACGCCGAGGTATTTTCAATTTCCATTTTCAATTTCGCCTTTCAAAAAAATCAACTCATATTGCGAGAGGTGAGTTGAGCCTCGGGACACGCTGAGGTAATTTCAATTTCTGTTTTCAAAATTCAACTCATATTATGAGAAATGAGTTGAGCCTCAAGACACGTTGAGGTATTTTCAATTTCTTTTCAAAAATCAACTTATATTGCGAGAGGTGAGTTGACCCTTGGCTCATGCGTTGAGCTATTTTCAATTTCTATCTTTCAAAAAATCAACTCATATTGCGAGAGGTGAGTTGAGCTTGAGATCACACTGCTGAGGTATTTTTTCAATTTATATTTTTCAAAAAATCAACTCACATTGCGAGATGTGAGTTGAGCCTCGGGTTACATGTCGAGGTATTTTCAAAATCTGTTTTTCAAATTTGTTTTCAAAAATCAACTCATATTGCGAGAAGTGAGTTGAGCCTTGGCTCACGTGCTGAGCTATTTTCAATTTCTGTTTTTTTTCAAAAAATTCAACTCATATTGCGAGAGGTGAGTTGAGCTTTTAATTCTCGAGAGTTGAGTTGAGTCTTTTAATTTCTGTTTTCAAAAATCAACTCATATTGCGAGAGGTGAGTTGAACCTCCAGATCACATATCGAGGTATTTTCAAAATCTGCTTTTCAAGTTAAGTTTCAAAAAATCAACTTATATTGCGAGAGGTGAGTTGAGCCTTGGCTCACACGCTGAGCTATTTTCAATTTCTTTTTAATGTCTTTTTAGAGAGTCAATTCATATTGCAAAAATGAGTTGAGCTCGGGATCACATGCCGAGTAGAGAATAAAGATTGAAGCGATTGAAGACGCCGATTCGCCTCCTTAAAGTTGCGGTGGAGTTGATCGAGGCATCGATCTTGCCTTTTCGAGTCGCAGAGAGAAGACCAAAACCTTATCTCACTAAAGCGATAGAAGAGCATATTGAAATTGTAGATCTTATCTTTCCGAGTTACGTGAAGCGGATCGAAGCCACAAATCTCATATCCTTGAAGTTACATTGGAGCAGATTGAAGCTACAAGGCATATCTCCGAATTTGCAGTGGATTGAACCAAAGCTACAAGATGCGGTGGATGAAAAGAGACTAACTAAACAAGAAGAGTTCCAAATCAAGTCAAGACCTAGCAAGACCGGGCAAGTTTGGTCTTCCTTGAAAGTCTTTGCTCTATTTTCGTTGCACGACAATGAGCAAAGAGGGGCAGCTGTAGAAGCCCAAATTGCCCGGGCCCAATTATATGAAAACCCAACCAAACCTCTAAACCCACTAAAACCCTTAACCCATGACCCATTTACATCTACCCAAACCCAATTCAAAAGCCCATTAAGCCCCCAAAAAAACCTAACCAAAAAAAAAAAAAAAAAAAAAGAAAAAGAAAAACTTACCCCAAAAAAACCTAACCCCAAAAAAAAAAGAAGAAAAAAGAAAAACCTAACAAAAAAAGATAAAAAAACCTAGCCACCTAACCACTTTCCCACTTGCCCCATTTTTCCTCCCATTGTCTACCACCACCACCTACAAAATAGAAAAAAAAAAAAGAAAATCATGTAAAAGATGGCTATAAAAAGCCATTCAAAAATCATGTAAAAAAGGGAGAGGGGATTTTACAAAGATTGAAAAAAAAAATACAAAAATCCCTTCAAATTTTGAACACAAAAGAAACATCAATAAAAAGGTTGCATCTTTTTTCTTTTTTCCTCTTCTTTCGAATCTTTTTTTTTCTTTTTTTTTGTGTTGTTTTTTTCTTTCTTTATATATACATATATTGTTAAAAAATTTACCTTTTCCGCCACTGTAGGTGGCGGTGGCATGATGTTCGACGACGACGGCGGCGACCGACGACCGACCGTGACCGCCCCCCTTGGCGGATTTCCTTTCCCCACCCTTCTCTCTTCTTTCCCCTTCCTTTTTTTTAGGTATTTTATATATATTATGTATATATTTTTTAATGCCATTAGTTATATATTTCTTATGTATATATTCTTAAATACTATTATATACATATATATATATATATATTTTAAATACCATATTGTGTATATATTATTATTACAAATTATTACTATTGCTAGTATTATTATAACTATTATTATATTAGTGTATATTTTATGTACATATGTATATATATATATTTTTGCACATATCATTATTTTATATTATTGTTGTAAAATTTTATGTATATATTTTTTATGTACGTTTCCTAATATTTTCTTTTATTGTAGATATTATTATTATTATTATTACATACTTTTATTATATGCATATATATATATATGTATTTTTATATACATATTATTATTTTATATTATTATTACCAAATATATCATTTTTCCTATTTTATTATTAGTACATGATTTGTTTTTATTTTGTAAATATCATTATTATTGTTATTCTAATATTCTAGTATTCCATGTTAATATTTTTCATTAATGATATCATTTTTTTCGTCCTTTATCTATTTTAATTTCTCACTTTGGGAATATTTTTCTCATGTTTTAATTAATTTCAAAAATAAGTCAATGTACCGATTAATATTAAGCCATCGATTTCATCGCTATGTTGGGTGAAATTAGTAAACTTGTGTTAAAAAAGGACACCCTTTCTAAAAAATCGAAAACTAAAATTCTCATTTTTCAATCGGATCACGATTAAATATTATATTGAACTCGTATTTTTGAAAATCAAGTCAACACATGTTTATGAGATACCAATTTTGGGCGTCGCGAGGGTGCTAATACCTTCCTCGCGCGTAATTGACTCCCGAACCCCAATTTTTCTCTTGACTTTTGACGTAGACCTAAATTCGGCCTTCATTTTTGTGCAAGAATAAGTTTTCTTTTCTAAAAAGGATGATTTATTAGGTGTCCGGTCACACCTGGAAAAAAGATCGGTGGCGACTCCCTTTATTAATAAAATCGAAAGTTGGTTTTCAAATGTTTAATAAATCACCACAATTAGCGACCGAAAGAGAATTTTTTTTACGTCGCTACAATATTTACTGGATTGAATCAATCAGTTGGACCAATCAAAAAGGGTATTAATTTGAAGAAAATCATTAGATTAGTTGACTTGGAAGCTGCGTGGTTGAATTAATTTTTTTAATATTTTATTGAATTAAATTGGATAGACATAGACCTGATTGATTTGACCATTAGTTTGATCTTAAAAATTTTGGTCAAAATATTTTATATTGAGATATGGTAATAGTTGGATAATAAAATTTTATAAATTAATAAAAACAAAATCAAATTTAAGTATTTTTTTGTATAATTAAGCTAGTGGCCAAGTCGATCAAGCCACTAGTTTGCCAGTTCGATTGGTCAGTTAGTTTAATTAAATAAAACATTATAAAAAAACTAGTTCAACTGCCCAGCTCCTGGGTCAATTAATCTAATGGCTTTCTCTAAACTGGTACCTTTGTCGATTCCGGTCTAACCGATCAGACCGCTTGATTCGGTCATATTCAAGTTTTTATGAATTTTTTTTATAATTTTTATAAGTTTATATAATTTTAATGTTTTTTATTATTTTTTAATAATTTAATGATTTTTTATTAATTCTATAATTTGTTTATAATTTATTAGATTTTTAATAATATTTATAAGTTTATATTAATTGATTTTTTTTCCCATTTCCTTAAGGTTTTTTGACATATTAATCTAAATTAAATAGCTTTGATATATTATTTTACAAAATTAACTATAAATACTCGTGAATATTAAAATAAATTTTATATTTTTAATATTTTATTTTTTAAATTTAAAATAAGTTATTTGTGCAGTTGAGATCGAGTTTGATTTTAGAAAATCTTTTTAGATCGAATAGTAGTTCAATGTGATCCACTTTTAGATCGAGTAATAGTTGGCCCAAAAATCGGTATGGATCAGTTAAACTAGGCTAAAAAACTTATTGAACCATTTTTTAGCTATTTTTATTTTTTTTAAAGATTTTTAATGATTAATTTAACCGAATCATCAATAGTCTAACAAATTAGACCAAATAATCAACTGAACAGGAAGTGTGGTGAATCATACTATGGTTTTATAGTAATATTTGGTGTTTCCCTATCCACTTTTGTGGGTGATATTAATAGAAAGCAATGGAGATAAGAGTGTAAAGCAATGCTCCGCAAACTTACTCAATAGATTCGAAAAAAATTCAGACTTATTTAGATAATTATCAAATTATACTCGAGTTATTAATTTAGATGAATTGAACATCATAATACTTAATTAAAACAACTTATGAATCTAATCAAAATCTTCATTTTAATATATTATATTATTACATTACATTTTACTCTTAATACATAGAATGAGTTTAATCAAGCTCGAATTTGAGCCTGAGCATAAAATTCGTTAACTAGCTTAATCAAGCTTAAACTTAAATTGCTTGATTAAATCCCGAGCCAAACTCAAACATAAAAATTGACATTTGATCGAATTTAAGTTGAATATGGAGCCTTGAATTTCTGAGTCAAGCTCGAGCTTGCTCCCAAAGAAAGTTATAGCCGAAAGTTTTCACAATGAAACACCAATTCTTTTTTCTCAAGACTGTTCTACGGTAGGTGACCGAATGTTTTCCTCGCAAAAATGGTTCAAACTTCTTCAGCCTCCTTTGAGCACTACTCGTCGGCTAATTATCGGCTTCACATTAGAGATGCAAACATAGCTTACACACCTATGTTCTATCAGGAATTGGTCGGAGTAACAAAATATTCATCAAAGTGAACTAAGGACAAAAACCAAACCGAATTAACGAAAATATAGATTACCACACAATCAATACAGAACTGTACAGAAAATCTACGGCAACAGTGTCTCTTGATGATGTTATTTCCGGACACAAACAAATGTTACCTACAATCTGCAAATCAATTCTGAAAAAATATTCCTCCATCTCTCAACTACAGGCCATTCCAAGGTATCAAGCTACAGTTGAATCCGGATCAGCATCTGAATTAACAACCAGATTCTTTTGGCGTCTTCTATCCTGAAATTTAACTTGGGATTGTCAAGCTACAGTTGCACCCAAAACTGGAAATTCTCCTACTGGACGATTTATCTAAAAGCAACAAATTACCATCTTCTACCCAGTTTTTATTAATAAAAGATGAGTTGATTGTGATTAACGGGTTATCGTATGTAAAGTATCAGAATCGAACCTCTCGAGGCACCGGATACTCCTCTGATTCAAGCATGCGAGCAACCTGGCTCATTTTTGGTCTTTTATCAGCATCGGTATCAACACATCTCAATGCAGCCAACAAAACTCGTTTGAGAGCACTAGTTTGCGGTCTAGTCTCAATGTTAGGGTCTACTACTTCCTCGAAGCGTCTGAGTTGAACCATCATCTTTAGCCACTCAACCATATTTACCTGATAAATAACCGTTCAACGGATATAATGATTGAAACATCTCATAAATGTAAAAGCCTTTATAAAATATATGTCGATGAAGAAATGCTGTTCCTGTACCTCTGGCTGAGGGCGACCATAATCTACCGGGTACCTTCCGGTAATTGCTTCTAAGAGCACAACACCAAAGCTATAAACATCACTCTTCTCATTTAGGAGACCAGAGTTGGCATATTCTGGGGCAACATAACTGGAAAAAGAAAAGACTGCATTAGCCAATGATTCTTTGCTTCTTAACGATACAACTAAGAACAGGAATGATTAAACTAGTGAAAGTTGAAACAGTCAAGGCAGATGATTGCGAAGGAATGCCATTGTTCTTACCCGAAGGTACCCATAACTCTAGTTGCAATATGACTTTTCCCATCGCCTAGCAATTTGGCCAGACCAAAATCGGATATCTTAGCATCAAAGTTCTCATCAATCAATATATTACTTGATTTTATGTCTCTATGTACAACTTTCGGTTCAATAGCCTCATGCAAATAAGCCAACCTGCAATATTTAGTTTCCGAGTGGCAAATGAGATTTAAAGCGAATGTAAGCATTAACCAGCTAAGATTTAGTTAAAGGCAGACTTACGCCTTGGCAGTACCGAGAAGAATCTTTATACGAGCATCCCAAGTAAGATATCCCTTGTGACACATATCACCTCGGAGCCATTGCTCCAAATTCCCATTATTGACGTATTCATAGACCAACATCCTGGATTTCGTAGCATAAAATTTACAAAAGAATCATTAAAGAACTATTTCCTTAGTATGCAACCCAGATTACTATGAAGACATGGGCAGCCCCCTCAGCTATGAAAATCTTAAGGGAGTACATAAAACTACATGGTACCTTTGAGTTCCCTCGATGCAGTATCCAAGAAGTCGAACTAAGTTCTTATGCCGCACGTGGCCTATGGCTTCAACTTCCACCCTGAAATCCTTGTCAGCTTGTCCCCTAAAAATAACATAGAATCAGTATTGGATAACCTGACAAGTTACAGATTAATTTTACCATAGAAAAGCTTCGCTGCAACATACGGATTGTTAAGGAGCTTTTTGACGGCAACCGTAGTTCCATTAATCAGATTGCCTCTATAAACAACTCCATACCCACCATCACCGATAATATTATCCTTTGAAAACTGGTTAGTTGCAAGTTGTAGGTCTCTTAGAGTCAACCAATGACCCCACCCAAGGTGCGAAAATTCGGGCAGGCCAAACAAAGGTGAAGGATCAGTCAAAGGATGTGAAGTAGGTCTGTATGTGGAAACCGCACCAGTGCCTTCCTGTTCTCCTAGTTGAGGCCCTTTAACATCTTTCTCTAAATGATTAAAAGAATTCGATTGGCCACGATTATCTTCATTATCTACATTAAATCGAATCTTTTCCGAACCTCTGTCGCCAAGTTTATCATTAAGCGCATCCAGGCCACCGTTGGTTGCTGAAAATTGATCAACACTTATCTCTTTAATTACCTCTAAAATATAAGATTCTTGCCTTATAGGAAGAATGTCATTAGCCCTTCGGGATTTGTTTCGAAAACTAAGCCATAAAGATACGCCGAGGATAACTAAAAAAATCACTGCCAAGCAAATAACAATAAGCACCCACAACTGCAGACCAATGTATGTCCTCGACAAGGTTCTGTTCAGATCAGACGCCATTCTAACACCGAGAGACCTTAAAACAACACAATCTGCATCTAACAACGAAAAACATCAAAATATTGCATTTATTCATCGTATTAATCAGTTTATGAAAGAAAAACAACCAAGTTTTAGGGTTAAAAAAAAAGACTAAACCCAATAAAGTAATCATATGCCAATATTGCACACTGTTTAGGGTTAAAAGATCCTCAACAAGACCGGTATTGTCCCTGGTCACTAGCTCAAGCGGTAGAATTCTCCACCATGAATGACCTATATGCCATAAGACATGGGGTCGAGTCCAACCTACACAAACTCTTCAGTTTCCATGGTTTCGCCTGTTGAAGCATTCCAAGATACTCTCATTCTATGAACCCACAAGGGCTTTCAGTGGAGTCGGGAGACAAAAACCCGTGAACAGTTCCCGACTTGTGTGATATACTCCTCTTCCTATGAACATATAGGGCTAAATCCATTAAAGGTATCATATACCAATATTGCTCATTGTTTCGGGTTAAAAACCCTCAACAAGACCGGTATTGTCCCCGGTCGCTAGCTCAAGCAGTAGAATCCTCCACCATGAATGACCTATATGTCATAAGTCATGGGGTCGAGCCAACCCTACACCAACTCCTCAGTACCCTACACAATACCTATCTTGTCCGATATTGTCCTCTTCCTGTGAACACGTAGTGCTCTCAGTAGACACATTAAACAAGCTTAATAAGAAAATCTGACCTTGAACCAGAATCAAGTTTTCTCCAAAACAAAAGAACCCAATGATCATACAGCCATGGATAAACAAAAAAGAAAAGCAAAGAAACCCTTAACTTTTTTCTTTTCAAATGATAAACTAATATGAAAATCAAATTTCCAACATATACTCTTTACATTTAACAAATCATCCCACATACAGAACCAGATACCGAATTCCAGGCATCATTCAACAGAATCAATCAATATTAAATGCCAATAAACCCAATTCAAAAAAGGAGCAAAATCTAACACAACAAACCTCGTTGAGCAATGGGTTTGTGGCAAAGTTCACGAATCTGGGTGCTTTACAAAGAAGAAAGGCTTAAACCCCATGGGAAGTACATTAAAAAGGCTAGAAAAAAATACAGGGCGCTGCTGTATTTTCAGAAATGGGTTTTGGGGGTATTGAATGATAAAAAGGAATATCCCAATATAAGGGAATTTGATTAGAGGTAGGCGACGAAGAAAGACATTGAAACTGGAATTGAAGCTGCTTAAAAACAACAGTAAGAATAGGTAGCTTTTTCTCTCTTTTGCTGTTTCTTTCTTCAATTTTATATATGTATATATATAGAGAAATATTTCTATTTCTTTGTTGGTCTTGAAAGCGACATAGTATCTGAAATTTAACACAGAGTAGTTATATAAATTAACAATTAAAAAAAAACTGTAGTTTTTATCAGTCAAATAAAAACTTGAACTTTTGAAATAAAGAAGAAGAACAACGAGTAAGATATTTTAGTAATTAATTTTAGGTTAAAATATGCATTAAGTCCTTATTTTTTGAAAATGTAAAATTTAGATCCTATATTTTTATTTTTAAGAATTTAGTCACTCTATTTTTAGATTTTTAAAATTTAAGTCCAATTCTTGACACGTTTGTTTGTTAAATTTAGATTTATTACAATGTCATTTTTTAAACTACATGGCTATTAAGTGAGTTTTTTTATTTTAAAATATCACGTCAATAAAATTAATAAAAACATTTTAATAGTGTTAATAGTTGGATCTAAATTTTATAAATTAAAAAATAAAAGGACTAAATTCTTATAAATAAAAGTACTTAGATTAAATTTTAAATTTTCAAAATAAATTATAACATTTGAAGGACGAGAATTATCTAAGTATTTGATAAGAACTCTTATCACTCTTTTAAATAAGTGTTCGCTGTTAGTAATAACTTTAAAAAGTTATGAAATAATCATTAAATTATTTAAAAATTTTTGTTTAAATAATTAGGCTGTTAAATTTGTTATTGCATGGCCTTCTTTGTTTGCATCGTCTGTATCAATCGAAATTTAATTTTATTTCACAAAATTGCAAACTAAAATTTAAACAACTTTTATCTTTAATATTTAACACTAACTGTCAGATTGACTTTGATATAAAATATATTCTACTCATCGATGAGTACTGATCCACCGTATATATCATCAAATTATCGTTTTGAACTTATTAATTTAACTTTTAAAAAAACTTAATAACTAAATGACTTAAATAAATATTTTGAATAATTTAATAATCTAAACAAAACTTTAGAATAATTCTATCATCATTTTATTATTTTTAATTAATAACAAATATGTTAATTTATTAACAGTTTAATGTGTGGTGCCCCACAAGAAAGATGTTGAAACAAGACAAGAAATCGAAGATACATTATTAATGAGCTGTCTTACGTCTTAACAAACAACAAATTTTTGTGTTCAAAATCATAAATAAGTAGTCTAATGTCGATGAATCTTACGAGTTTATTTTTGGTGAAAAAAATCAACATTTTACCTACTTACCTAGCTTTACTTTATTAAATGTTTCGAATCCTGACGTTATCTATTTAAGTTTAAAGATTTGCTCCAAGTTTGTGTAAAAATATTAAATTTGAAAAGTGGACTTGAACAAAATAAGTTTGTTTAAAATATGAGTCGAGTTCGAGTTTGAACACTCAAGACCCAAACTTGACCCGACTTGCTTTTAAGTTTATAATATCTAATATTATGTTATCTTTATATATTATATAATTTATAACACATTAAAAAATAAACTTATACTAAATATATAACTTTGCTCTAATGTAAACTTATATTAAATATTAAATTTAAATAATATAAATATTTAAAAAATAAAAAATAATACAAAGGGCCTAATATAGACTTGAGTTAATCTTTTACAAATATAAGTGAGTTTAAGCAAAATTTTAGACTCGTATTTGGCTCAAGCCGAATCTAGTAAATATAAAATATATTAATATTATGTTTCAACCTAACTTGTCCTAGTTCATGAACATCTCTAACTACGACACGATTCACATGAAACTATCGAAACCATATTAAAAAATTCTAAATTATATTCCATCCACACTCACTCCACTAATATCTACATAAAATAAACTCCAATCAAATAAGTAAATAATAAAATTTAAATGCCTGAAATTTTGTGGAATGAAAAAAATCAAATTTGAGGAAAATAATAAAATCAAAATATTTTGTGTCGGTGCGGTTTTACCATAAATAATTTAAATTATATGTTTTTGTTTTACTTAAAAAATAGAAATCAAAATTCAGATTTGTTTTTTATTTTTATTTTTTTGAAGTTATAATATTAATGGATTCATGCCCCCAAGATTTGTACCACATATATGTAATGGGACCCAAATTTGGCATTAGGTCAAATACACAAGACCAGATCAGAAATGGTCTACTATAGTAGTCACCTAATGATATCCACCCATATTTACTTGACATTAAATTTAAAAGGATATAATTATATTTTTATTGGTACGAAAATGATAAATTTATATATAAAAAGTTGATTAAGTTTTGGTTCGACTAATATTAGTATTGTTGCTAATGTAGAAAGTCGTGAATTTGAGTGCACTGAAACATATTAGCTTTCTATTTATGGATTGAGAAACGACTATAGATAGTTCTAGATATTATGTTAAAAAAAGAAGTTCAAGCCATGTTATGCAGGACATCCTAATAGCCAAGGGCGAATACAATGGGCAAGTAGGGGCCATACCTCCAAAAAAAAATAAAAAACTACAATTCTAGCTCTTTATAAATGATCAAAGTGGTGGTAATGGAAGTAATAGTTGATGTACCCCTCAACAGAAGGTAAGAGGCACCCCTACTCCATGAGCCATTCAAGGCTAACATGGTGACAAGATCTTCTATCGGGGAGTCAATGCAAACGAAAAATAAACTTCACCTCAACATAAATATTAACTCTATTGAAATTTAAAATATAATCCATCAAATTCTTTTACCTTATAAAAGCCCATCAAATACAAATTTATAAATGGGAGAATAATACATTTTAGTGCACTTAAATCTATATCTTCTTACATTATCGATAATGCCCATACTAATCGATTCTTTTGATCCCACTAGAAAGGAAGTTGAAATGCCGCAATCTCCAAACATGCATGATATGCATATTATATTTAAATAATATTCCTATTTTTGGTGTTATTTTCTTGTGGAACACTTCCTTTTGTTTTCTTGTGGAACACTTCCTTTTGATTTTTCTTTAAGGAATA
Organism: Gossypium arboreum; assembly: GCF_025698485.1. Classification (NCBI taxonomy): domain Eukaryota; kingdom Viridiplantae; phylum Streptophyta; class Magnoliopsida; order Malvales; family Malvaceae; genus Gossypium; species Gossypium arboreum. The sequence continues at coordinate 120,874,325 of NC_069070.1, read as the reverse complement.
TTTCCTATATTTTACATCATATAAATATAAATATACATAATTTCAGATTAGTTAGCCGCCAAGAATGTTTATTTTTAGCCAATTCCTAACAAATTGCATGATAATTAATTAGGTCCCCATTCCCACTAACATTAAGCTAATTTAATATGACAATAAATCAATAAGCTGATTTGGAAGTTGAATGTGGACACCATTTGATCACATTTTGGGGTTCTTTTAATGTTAAATAGAGAGATGTCTTAGATTCTTTTAATGAATCATGAGATGGGTAATCAGTATTTTTTTTTTTGAAAGGGCATATTTATTACTTTATTAACGTAAATTTATATAACTTTTAAAGGGTTAAATTATGAAATTTTTATTTTTAAAGGGATCAAATATGAATTTTAAATTTTAAGAGGATCAAAATGAAATTTCACCCTTAGATAGACATAAATTTTTGGTGTTTTTTAAAAGGGATTAAGGAAGTAATTTTTCATTTCGGGCCTACCCCTTAATGTCGTCCTTTGATAATATTAAATATGTCCAGGCGTTGGGCGATCCGTTTGATTCGGTGGGGTCGGCTCATGTTGGACGAAGCTTGAGAAAAGATTTTTAACACCATTGGCTCTATCCAGCAAAAATTAATATTAAATAATTTCAATTATATATGTATTTAAATCTAAATATAAAATATATTAATAGTAATATGTTATATGTGTCGGTTGAGTCTTGGCTCGATTGACATGAATATTGTTGACAATATAGGAGGATGTGAGTTCGAGTGCGTTAAAATATATTATCCTCCTATTTGTGGGTTGAGAAGGAATTATAAATAGTTCTAGGTATTTTGTTAAAAAATATATATATAATCAAAATTTATAATGAAATTATTTAAAAAATATTATATTATATATTTTAATACTTTATTTAGCGACAGAGTTAGAAAAAAATTTGGGAAATTAGTAAAAATATAATTTCATCATTTTTATAACCTATATTTTATAAATTTTAAAGTGTTAAATCAAAATATTATCATATTTTAAGAGAAAAGTTTAATTTTACCATTAATAATTTAAAATTTTATAAATTATAAAAATTTAAATTAAAATATCTCGAATCAAATTTAAAATTTTTTTTAAATCGAGTCAAATCAATCAACCAATACCTTTAAATAAATATCAAAAGAGAAATGCTTTTGGTATACATGCATGGGAAAGTGACACTTCACCGACTTAAGGCTGAAATCTTGAATCTAAACTACAAAAACATGCGGATAGCATTCACTGCATTAAGAAATAGGGTTTATTTATAAATTGCCCCTCGATGATACTCCAATTCTTAGATTAGTTCTTCAATTAGTTTTTGTTAGGAGTGGTAAATAAACTATTAATTTTATTTTAATAAAATTTTAATACTTTAATTTTAATGAAATAAAGAAATAATATTTTGAAAACAAAATTAAAATTAACTTAATATATTTCAAGCGATAAGTAATTATCTATTTAATTATCATATTTCTAATATTTTTGGTAAAAAAATTATATTAAAGTCTTTTTTTACAGAAATTATATTAAAGTCTTATTTGATAAAATATGGGAAAAATCAATGAACTAAAAATTAATATTTTCATTATTTTAATTTTTTTAAATATGTTTGATAACTCATGATGAAATTTATTAGATAGAACTTTTCGTGAAAAGTACGAAAACGATAAGTATATAGGGACCTACTTATCACTTAATAGTTAATAAACAAATGTTGAAAAATTTCAATGATTTATAAAACACACCTTAATGTCGAAAAATTAAGTATTAAATTTAAATTATAAAATATGTTTAGTATATTTCTTAAAATTGAGTACGGAATATGATTAAATTACTTGATAAATGTAACTTTTAAAATTTGAAAGGTAAAATATTTAAACTTAAAGTAAATAAAATAAAATAAAATAAAAAGAATCGAAAATGACAAGACGTGACAATCTTGATTTAATCTTTCATTTTCTAATAAAAATATTTTTTAAAATAATGACAGCTTATAATAAATTCTAATAAATTCTAAAAAAATTATTTGTTGCTTCCTCATTTTGGAAATTAAATCTTTAAAATCAAAATGAACATGTGACAATTAAACCAACAATTAAATAATAAGAATAGTCCTTGGATTGTTGGGGTTATTTTCATGTTACAACAAATGTTGTCGACATTCCACGGATAAAATAACAATTGCGGAATCCTCTCGTTTTCTATTTCCAGATCTTTCAGTCCAGTATAGTAGTATGGACCTTGATAAGTTTAAAATGATTTGCTAAGTAACTTTTGTATGGTTAAATATTATAAAAATAAAATTTTATAATCCAACTATTGTAAATGTTAGCAGGTGTCATTAGAAATATTTTAACAACTATTCTTATTATTCAACTGTTGGTCTGATACCACATGTTCGTTCTTATATTTTGTGACCTCTTATTTTATTATTGTATTTTGTGACCTCTTATTTCATTTTCATACTTCTACTTGCTGATTTCCATTTTTTATTTTAATTTTTTAATAGATTTACCTGAAGGACAACAAGTTGATAAGTTTTTATTTGGTTTAATATAATATTTTGTATGTAAATTTAGTTTTAATATCTAATTTGGTATCTGTATTTTGTCCGAATTTGATATTTGAGTTTGACTTTAATGTTTAATTCGATACTCAGATCAAATGTTTAACACTTTTGATTTAGTAAAAAAATGGTACTTAATTGGGAAAAAAACTCAAGTATCAAATTGAAAAATTTTAGGTACCAAAATGGACATTGAAGTCAAACCCGAATACCAAATAGTATATTAATCATTTTTTATTTAAAAAATATATTATTTTCTTTTTTTTTATCTATTTTTCTCTTTACTCATTTTTAAGTATCATACGTGTAGAGATGTTCACGACTTATTCAGGGCAAATTTGGGTCAGACTTAAGTATGATGTCAATACATTTTATGTTGGTACAGATTCGATTCAACTCCAAAAGCCTAAAATTTTACCCTAATTTATTCATATTTTTAAACGGAACATGTGTATAGCTCGCTAATATTAAGTTTTCAAAATTATATTATTTTAATTTACTATTTTAGCTTTTTATTAAAAATTTGAATATAAACAATTTAACATATTTTTAATATTTGAATATATATTCTTATTATTCTTTAAATATAATTATTGGTGCGCACATTTGTATTATGTATATAATATGAATTATAATGTTTTTTTATATTAAAAATAATTTTATCAAATAAATTATCTTTAATATTATATATTATTATTTGATATAATATAATAGTATGATTCAATAAATTAAATTTATATGGCTTTTCACGTACAAATTTTATAAAAATCCTTCTAATATTTGTAGGGTTGACTGTACTAAACATTCTTAAACTATTGTGCATATTTTATACTGGTTTATAAATTTTAAAATTTTATAATCAAGTCCTCAAAGTTAGGGAATGTGACATGTTAAGTTGGTTAGTTTGGTCAATTTTTATACTCAAATTGATTTTATTGACCAACACGCTACTAGAACTAAACTGGTCGACCTTCATGGTCTTAATCGACTTAACATTGATCGGTCTGGTTGTTTAAGAAATTTATTTAAAATGATTAAAAATACTTATTATATATTCTACATATTAAAATTATTATTTATTACATGTTATAAATATATTTAAAATAATTTAAAAGAATTTATATTAAATCGATATTTTAATAATTGATATGTTGAAAAAATATGAATATCATATATATAATGAGAATAATTACATGTTGTTATTTACTATCATAAAAGGTTAATAATATGTGTAGATACTCTAGTAATTAATTTCTAATTGATGATAGGCTGATTAAAATTAATATTAATGTGCAAAAGCTATATATTAAGGTTATGGTCCTTAAACTACAAATAAATAATTTTTTCGACATCCCATATTCAGAAAAGAGAGCATCGTTTTTTAAAATACTTGTTTGTTCATTTAGAATTTTAAAACCACGAGTTTTCAAAATCTCGAGATATTAATAGATTTAGGTATGCTTTGCATTTAATTTTGTTCTTAATTTAATTTTGATGATTTGACGTTACGGACCCTGATTTATGGTTTTAGGTTTTATATAAGATTTTTTTATTCTAACATGATAATCAACCAGAAAAACCAACGTAATTGAGACCTTAACTAAATTAACAAAAAATTTGAATTACTTAAAATCGACTTAACCGATTAAATAATAATTATTATAAAATATTATTTTAAATTAATTATTATATAATTAATATTAAATTTAAAATTTATTATTTTAATTAAATATAATTTAATTAAATTTAATTAATATCCAAAGTAATTAATTACATTAGAAATTTAATGCGAGGATGATAGATATCGAAGATGATAGATTTAAAAAAGGATGAAGATAAATTCTATTACAAGATAGACACAAGAAACATTTATTTATAACTTAATCACATTATTATTTAATACATTTATAAAATCATTAATTTATTTACATCAAATTACATAAATTAAGTAATTAGACTAAATCTCAAATTCCGTAAAAGTACGAGGAGTAGTAACGAATTTTAACCAAAAATTAAGAGAGCTTTCTTGCCTTTCTATGTTAGATCTAGATGTGTTGGGCCTTTTTTCCTTACTATGTTAGATCTTGAGATCTTCATGACCCGATTGGTCCTCCCGACCCAATTTATTTTAATTTTTTTAAAATTAAAAATGTAAAAATATAGTAATATTTATATAGATTTATTATTATTTAAATAATGAAATATGCTATTTAGGTACGTCAAGCCCGAGCATGAAAATTCTTTTTTAGAAGCTTGTCTCAACCCAACCTTTTAAAGATGCTCCACGTAAGATTTAAACCATCCTTTTAACCTCTAAGTTAAAGATTCGTCTACTTATATTTCAAGGACTCAACTGCAAAACATTTCTAAACTCAAGGACCAAATTAAAATTCAATCCATAATTTAACCACATCCAATGAAATTAACCCAATATATGTAACTAAGCATTATTTTAAAGTGTATATTTTAGTATTAAGATAATAGTCACACAGTAAACCGTAATACTGTAATGGAATAGAAATTTACTAATAAAAATCGTACTCTCTCTGTGTTTTGCCAAAAGGGTTATCTCCGTCTCCATCTGAATCTCTGATCTGCCAAAATTTTCCCCAGATTTGCAGTCGGTTCATCTTCCTGTAATTATCTCTTCTCATTTTTTCCCTTAATTTTTAATAATCGTAATTAATATACGTATATTTCTACGTAATTAAACAAGTGATTAATTCATCGGAACCGGATCTCTGCCTCTCGTTCCCCCATTTTGATTTCCTTTTTTTTTTCTGTTTTTTTTCGTTAAATTAGGTGAGCTTTCTTTCTCAATTTTATGATCTATCTACATTTTTTGTTTAATTGATTATGAAGTTTTTGCTATTTTTAACGAAGATTTGTCATTTTCAGGTGTAATAATCAGTGCGTAAGACGTTTTCAAAAGAAGATAATTGAAGTGTTGTCTCATCAGGGAAGCAAGTTTACTGGTAAGAACTATTTCTATTTCTGGTTTCCCGTCGGAGAAGAGGAAAAATGTTTTATTTTTGTTGTTTTTGTTATTTATTTATTTATTTGTATTATTTTGTGGTTAATAGCATTCTGCGTTCGGATATTTGGTTCAAAGGAAAGGAAAAATGATAAACAAGGCGCATGTATTGACGTATTTCTATCTATTGATCTACATTTTGCTTTCTTCAGGCGTTATATTGTACAACAAGGTAACTCACTTTATTGTTTTCCACTGTATGTAAATTTTACTGTATCGTGTTGCTCTTTTCTGCCTTTACATTATCATGCAGCAAAATTACATAACCAATCAAGTTTTATTGATCTATTACTTGTAATAGTTAGGTTTAGATTTGGGTTGCAACTAAAGCAAGCAATGATTTTTCTGTTTCATTTTGACAAGGCAATTATGCAATTCATTTTATCTTTTAATTTTGCAGTGGGTTCTGTCTCCCAAATACTTCAATTTTCCTTTTCCTATAACGTTGACAATGATTCACATGGCATTCTCCGGAATCGTTGCGTTTTTTCTTATCCGTGTTTTCAAGGTATGAGTGACATGCAACTAAATTCAATTGCTAGCTATTGTAAGGAATGTCTTCATGCTAAACTGGTGAATGCAAAACAACTTACTCCCATCTCACCATTATATGCAAATAGCTCTACGAATGCCAAGTTTGCCACTAGAAATTTGTTTTTGATTACATTATCCTCGGTTCAATAAGTTAGTGGTCTCTTTATGACCTGAAACTAAAGATGCCATTGGTTTTTTTGCTGTGTATTTTACCTACTGAAGCAAAATATAAATTTGAGAGCACTATCATTATGTTTCTATGCAAGCTTCATTTTCCATTATTTTGCTTAGCTTTGACGATTTCCTCTCCTCAATGTCACCATGCAGGTTGTAGCTCCTGTCAAAATGACGTTTGAAATGTAAGTGCTTTTCTTCCGAAGTTGCTATTATTAATCTGAATTATTGCATAGCTATGAGATCCATCTTCTCTCCCCTAACAAATTTTCTCGGTGTTGCAGATATGCAACATGTGTAATACCTATAAGTGCCTTCTTTGCTTCAAGTCTTTGGTAAGCACTTAACTGTGCTATTGACTTAACTTCCTGTTTTGTGTGTGATGTAATGTTATACTCATTAAGATGGTATTATTTGTGCCATGTAATAAGTCCTTTCTGTAGGCAACAAGTACAAACATACTACTTGAAAACCCCACTGAGTGCTGAGCATTACTTTATAACTTGTTGCTAATTATTGATCATGCAGTAGATAGTTTGTATCACAGTGAATCCCCCTTTCTGGGTGTTTCAGACTGTTTTTTGTTTCAAGTACAGTATTTTTCCTCAATGGATCTGTCTGCTTTGCTCTCCTAGTGGTTGTTAAGGAGTTACTGCACCCAAGTAGTTAGTTTGACTTGACTTTGTTGAAGTACAGAATAAAATTTGAATCCAATACACCGAGATGATTACTTTTAAGTTGAAATCAACTTTAGATGCAATATCAGTACCTACAAGAAGTATCATTCCATCTTTTATTTTACCTTAATGAGCTAAGCTTTAAGTGATTTTAGTGGAGCGGTCAAGATGCATCTTGTAACCATCCTTCTCGGCATAATGAAGTTGGAATTACAGCCATTTGCCTTGATTCCTGTTTCCTTCTCTTAGTGTTTGACCATGAAATTGGCTCTAGTGGTACTAATTTGCTTTTTTTTTTTTTTTTTTGCTACTTGCTTTAATGAAATTTAAATCATTAAGTGCACTTATGCTATTGAGTTTCCTCAACGTTTCTACTATATGCTGCAGATTGTTTATGATATAGCGCTTGTTACCTACTGGCTTAACAGAATTTTTACAGCTATGTTCTATATTTCTCCCCTTTTGTCGATAGTGTTTTGCATATTCTAAGAATTATTTATTTTCTGTTTTCAATACAGGTTTGGTAACACTGCCTATTTGCATATATCTGTGGCTTTTATCCAGATGCTCAAAGCTCTAAGTATGTGGAAACAAATTGCACTATTTAGTTACATCAAATGAAATCCCTCTCTAATCTAATGACTGGCCATTTGCATTTTGATGTTACAGTGCCAGTGGCAACATTTTTCATGGGTGTAATGTGTGGCACTGATAAACCAAGGTGCGATGTGTTCTTAAACATGGTGCTGGTCAGCGTTGGAGTTGTCGTTTCCTCATATGGGGAAATTCATTTTAATATAGTTGGCACAGTTTATCAGGTCACGGGCATCCTAGCTGAAGCTTTGAGGCTGGTCTTAACTCAAGTCCTACTGCAAAAGAAGGGCTTGACTCTAAATCCAATCACCAGCTTATACTACATCGCACCCTGCAGGTACACTTCCTTATATATAACCTCTACTGTTAGATGTATGTGCAGGGCATTGCTCACATGGCATTTCATTGTACACAAGATAGCAATGATCATCGTGTGATCTATATTTTTTCCTTTTTCCTTGGTGGCAGTTTTGTGTTTCTTTTTGTGCCTTGGTGTTTACTGGAGAAGCCTGGGATGGAAGTTTCACAGATACAATTCAATTTCTGGATCTTTTTCTCCAATGCTCTTTGTGCTTTAGCTCTGAACTTGTCTATATTCTTAGTAATTGGAAGAACTGGAGCTGTCACCATTAGGGTTGCTGGTGTCCTAAAAGACTGGATACTGATTGCCCTTTCCACTGTTGTTTTTCCAGAGTCTACAATAACAGGGCTCAATATAATTGGTTATGCAATCGGTACTTCTCTACTCTGTATTATGACATTGCTTATTTTCTCTTATGTATTTGAGAAGTTTATTGTGGTGCAAACTCATTTTGTTCTCTCCCTCCAGCTCTTTGCGGTGTTGTCATGTACAACTACATAAAGGTTAAGGATGGTCGTACACCTCAGCTTCCTTCAGATAGTATTCCTGAGAGATTAACAAAGGTCAGTCTTCTCAAATCTCAATAGTCAATAACATCATTATCATGTCGTAATGTTTAATTACTTGACTTTTGTCCCTGAAAACCTACTATAATCATACTAGCAAATAAACTTGCAACGTGCATATTGGGGATAAATATCAAAACTATACATGAACTTTGATTGATTCAATGCGTACTGTGATACATGAACTTTTTGATTTTATGCAATTGCATACATTAATTTTGATTTCAGTTAAATTTTCACAAACTATTAATACAATAACCAGTGTGGCATGATTTTAAGTGTACTTTTGTGCATATATAAACAATTATATTTGACCAAGATGTGAATAGCTAGAATAATTTGGCTTTTTCTAAATGTGTACAATTGAATCAATGTCAAAGTTTTATTCATACAATTAAATAGAAATAAAAGTTTCATATGTATAATTGTACCAACTCAAAATTTTTTTTATTTAATTATATCACACATCAAATCAAAATTCACATGTAAATTTGAGATTTAACCCCATATATCGTGATGGTGTCAAGTTCTAAAATACTACATAAATGTGTGGCGTTGCACATTTAAGATCTCTTTTCTCTTGTTAATATAGGATTGGAAGTTGGAGAAAAAGTCATCTGACATGTTCACCCCGAATACCAACAATGATGCCAACGGAGGAAGCAATTTCAACGGCTCTGAATTGAATGATGAAGAAGCACCTCTAGTTTCATCAAGAATATCGCTTTTAGGGCGCCAGCTCAGCAACTCTAGCACTCAACGTGTATAGAGACTAGAGAACCATACTATTTGGACGACAAAGGAATTGCAGAAAGAAGCCAATTCACATGAGCCCTAGCCTTCTAAGTTGAAAGGAAGGGAAAGAGGTAATTCTTTTGGAAGGGGATTTGATTGATTGATGTTTCACACTTAAAAAATCATAGAGCAAATGTTATTGTAATTACTTTTGATTTGATTTTTGTATGCATGCATAGCATGCAAAGATTATCGCAAGCTCCGAGACTGCGTAATTTGGGTGATTAACTTATGAGACGGGACGAGCTTTACCGTAAGTAATATAGCCAGCTTAGTTGCACTCTTATTTGGATAGGCTTGCATTGCATTGCATTCTTTAACCTCTACTTGCTCATACTCACTGATATCGAACCATTTTTGGATTCGTAAATGTTGCTGTATTTTTATTATTATGTTCATTAAGTTGATAGTAAATACTTGATCGTGCCCCTTGTTTTTCTTAGCTTTTTGTCTTTTAATTTCTTTAAAAATCTTAAAAGTATGCCACTCCTTGTTTGAATTGGATTGGCTTAGATTGGTTGGATCGAGAACCGGTCAGGGTATCAGTTTAGAGAAAGGTATTAGACTAGTTGGCCCTGTAATCGGTATGGACTAGTTGAATTAGATTAAAATCAGTTGAACTAGACGGTTGAATTGAAGTTCTTTTTTTTTTCTTTTTTATTTATATTTTAATTTTATGATTTTTTAGTGATTTATTTAATTAAACTGAATGGATTGGTTAATCAGTTTGACCATTAATTTGGTTCTGAAAATCTTGATTGAAGGTTCCATTGACAAGAAAGAGGGAGATTGTGAATGGAATGGTGGTTCATTTGTCCAACTGAGAAGAGCTCGCATAGTTGATCATGTCCATAAATCTATGTTCTTACATATGAGCAAAGTTATAAATATTGGATTCTATTAGCCGATTGATCCGTGGTTTAATCAGTAGAACTGAAAGTTGTTTAGTATGATTCTATCATATAAGTTAAATTTGAACATTAGAGAACAGAAACTAATAAAAGGAAAAAAAACCAAAATTGAGAACTGTAAAATTTGAATAAAGAAAATCATATTTTTGTTTTTTTTTCAAAATGAAATTTTCATTATATTTAGATTCTTTTCGTAAGTTTTATACTTGATTCAAGAGAACTGAAAAACAAAACTTTATCCGATTTATTCAATCAATTCAACATGATATGGAAGTTTAATAACAATGTTAGGAAGCTCTTATTGTTAATAGTAATTTGTTAAGTACAAATAATGAAATTGTATGATCTTCGAATCAACACTAAAAGTGATTATGGGCTAAATTGGGTCTAAACAAAAATTAAGGCTCGTTTGTTAAGTTTAGTTTAGATAAAATGTTAAAAATTTTGGCTTGACCTGACCTGCCCATAATAATTTTTTATATTATATTATTTTTACATAACTTTTAAATATATATAATACATTAAAAATATTAAAAATATTAAAATATAATATTAAGATAGATGTAACTCAACAAGAAAATATATTTAAAATAATAACTTATACAATATTTAAACAATAACAACAAAATAGTAATAATATAATAATAAAACTGTAGCAAAATACGGAGAAGACAATAAGAAAATATAATTAAAATAACAAAAAAAAACAGATATTTTTTTTTGACATTTAAGGAATTTGGGCCGGGCTAAGTTCAAATAATAAATGTCTTATTTGAGGCATGACTTATTTTTTAAATGGGTCTTATTTTTTCTCCAAATTTATTTTTCAAATGGACATTCGAGTTGAGTAACCTGACTTAAACAAGTCTAATCAACACGAACAAAATTTAATTTCGTATCAAGATGATTTACCCATAATATCCTTAACACTATATTGCAAACACGGGTAGATTAAACTCGGAAAAGAACTTACGTGTAACAAACTCGAATCTAAAATTTCAAGTTTTAGAACCTCAACCTAAATGAGATGATGTTGATTTTGTCTAAAATTGTATATACACAATAAAAAAAATGTATATACACGTGTTGGCCATAAACCGGGTCAAAATTTGGCCCATTGACTGCTTTGATTTCTTTACGGGTCAGATAGATATATCTTTTAATCGAAAATGTAAACAAAATCAACGCCACATCTTTTTCTTTTTGGACCACCATTCATCATTCACGTAAAATCCACATCAACAAAACTTATCCTAATAAATAAATGCTATAAATGATTGAATGGGAATCTTAAACCAAATAAACAATGACTATAATTTTCGAATTATTATAATTAATTTTTCTACCGCCTGAGGTCCAAATTTTTTACAAAATTGTTCACCTAATTTTGTCCCTTTTGAATTATTATAATAAATAATTTATTAAAATAAGAAAATATTAAAAATTATATTTAAAAATTTAATTAATATCGGCAATGAAATCATTTGATTATAGACTTTACAAATAAAATTTAAAAATTCTTATTTAAAAGAAATTATTTTATGGATTTTTTATTATATCATTTATGGTTATTTTCTAATTATTTAAGAGAAATTATTTTTTATCCAAATCTCGAACTCTAAACTATTAACTTTGAACCTTTTAAGTTTGGGGTTTAGGATTTCAATTCATGGCTTGAGTTTATGTTCAGTTTTAAGGTTTGGGACTTAGAGTTCGGAGTTTAAGATAAAATATTACTAAAATTATGAATTAATAACATGAAAAAATTAATTAAATATTATTAAATAATTGAAAAAAATCATGAATGATACTATGAGAAAGGTCTATTAAAAATTCCTCCGGGTAGTGAAAAAATAATAAAAAACTCTTGAGATTATCCATAAATTGCTTGTGAATTTTTTAGATCTTTTGACATAGTAAATTATATTTAAAATAGAAAAAATATTACCGGGTTGACCCAAATATGTGTAATTCTTATCCAATACCCGAAAACCAAAATTCATTGAACAAAGTAGCTTATATATTGCTTATTAAATTTTATAATTCGGATATAAAAGGATAGGGACCAATCACAAAATTCTACCCTTTTTTTATCGTTGCACTTACAATACGATTTATCCAATTAAAATCGATTTTTAAAAACATTCGATTTTTCGTTTCTACTTTTTGGGTTTTTTGCCGTTTTCCATCATCATCATCATCATCATCAACCTCCAATCGTCTATCTCTATGTTAGTGTCATATTTTCCTTACAACAAAGTTATTGGAATTGCATGTTGCTCGCCGCCTGGGCGGCCTGGCTGAAGAAGGGTCTTAGCTGAATTGTACAAACAGTGAAGGGGGAGGGAAGTTTGTTTCTTTTACAAGGAACGGTGATGGCGGCTAAGAAGGCGAGTGAATCTTTCTCCAAGACCTTAATTGAGGAAGTTCACAAATGGGGTTGCATGAAACAGACAGGGGTGAGCTTGAGGTACATGATGGAGTTTGGGTCTAAGCCTACTCAACGAAACTTGTTGATTTCGGGTCAGTTTCTCCATAAGGAGCTTCCTATTAGAATTGCCCGAAGAGCAATTGAGCTTGAGAGCCTCCCTTATGGTCTTTCCGAGAAGCCTGCTGTTTTGAAGGTTCCTTCTTTCTTTTATGCTTTGTTGATGGGTTTGCTGCTATTTTCTGTAGCCCACACCAACTGTTTGATTTTTTATGCCATGGGTTTTTTGTCTGTTGTTTTTGCCAAAATGGGTATTTATATCACAACTTCAACTTGACTGTTTTCTTTTTCTCCTTTGCATACGTGATTCTGCATACTGGATCTTTTACATTTAATTAAATAATTGGTAATTAATTCATTTTTATTGTACAAGGAGATTCTTGCCTTGTGATTTTCAAGTTATTTGTTGCCCTTGACATAGGTTGCTTGCTTTTTTATGCTGTCTGTTGACCTTTTAGAGCCTCTAATGGAATCATGGAGAAATTCTTTGTACCCTGAATTAGCTTTTGAGGCCATGGTTTATTTAGAATGATATGTTGCTTAAAACATTATCTAGTGCAGTTGACGGGCTGTCATCTCACAATTTGATTTCATATTTGAAGCATGTTCTTGCTGCAGAACCTATCCTTTTTAACATTGTTGATCCTTGCATTATGTGGGAGTTCTTTATTTTGAATCTAAAGATTGGTTTACAAGATGATGGATCAAGTGTTGAATTTTGATGATATAGAGTAATAACTCTTATCTGTTTTAACTTGTTCTTAGGTGAGGGACTGGTATTTGGATTCCTTTCGTGACTTAAGATCTTTTCCCGAGATCAAGGAAACCAATGATGAGAGGGAATTTACACAAATGATTAAGGCTATCAAGGTGAGACACAACAATGTGGTCCCTATGATGGCTTTGGGGGTTCAACAGTTGAAGAAAGGCATGGATCCAAAGATCGTTTATGAGGATCTTGATGAGATTCATCAGTTTCTAGATAGATTTTACATGTCAAGAATTGGAATCCGTATGCTTATTGGTTCGTTTCATTTTCTTTTTCTTTACCATGATGATAATCTACTGTTTTATTCTGCAACACCTGCTGGCTACTATTTTTTTAATATTTTCATTTGTTACAGCTTCTTGAAGCTGGTGTTTAAACACCGTCTACATGTTTAAATTTTGGTGAAAGCAGGGCAGCATGTGGAGCTGCATAACCCTAATCCTCCTCTGCATTGTGTGGGCTATATACACACAAAAATGTCTCCGGTGGAGGTGGCTCAAAATGCTAGTGAGGATGCTCGCTGTATTTGTTTGCGGGAGTATGGTAGTGCTCCTGAAGTTAATATCTATGGTGATCCCAAATTTACATTCCCGTAAGTTGGTTTAATCTCACCTTCGTCAAGTTTGCTATATTTAGTTTCACCTAGATTTTTCATCTCTTTCATTTTCAATACGCTTTCAATTATTGGATTCTCCAAAGCAAATCTGGTTCTTTAGTTTAGTCATAAATCCAGTAATCAACAATCATTTGATTTCCGTCCTATGTTACTATGTATCATGTGTTTTCTTGATAACAGGTATGTTCCAACACACTTGCATCTTATGGTATTTGAGTTGGTCAAAAACTCCTTGCGTGCTGTCCAAGAGTGTTATATGGATTCGGATAGAGTTGCGCCACCTATTCGAATAATAGTTGCTGACGGAATTGAGGATGTAACCATAAAGGTAGTTTATCATGCTTTGTTATCCATAGAACTTTGAGCAACTAATTCCTTTTTTTATCTTTTTTTTTTTTTTTTGCGAAGAGCATGGGGATTTAAAGTTTTTAATGTATACGATCAAACATACACTATGTTTTCACTCATTGTCTAACAATATAACTTCCTTTAACTGGCTATGTAGGTCTCTGATGAGGGGGGTGGCATACCAAGAAGCGGTCTTCCCAAGATTTTCACATACCTATACAGCACTGCCAGAAACCCATTGGACGAGCACTCAGATCTGGGAACAGCTGATACAGTAACCATGGCTGGATATGGTTATGGGCTACCAATAAGCCGCTTGTATGCTCGATATTTTGGAGGAGATCTTCAAATTATCTCCATGGAAGGATATGGTGAGTGCAGTTTGCTATGGTTTGACCACTTAAACTCTTGCAAAATTAAGGTCAAGTTCTGAGGTCTTGACAGTTGATCTGTTTTCCTTGTAAGCATTTGGTTGGCAACACATGCGTGTTTACATGTGTGTGCATGTATTCTTGCCCATATATAGTTTTTGGTATCATCATATAACATGAGCTCACTCTAGAAAGATTTCCCTTGCCATCAAGGCATAACTGTATCGAAGCCAATCTGAGTGCTTTTTCCATGTGAAAAGCAGTATAGTGACCTTGATGATATAGACTTGCAAAAATGCAATTATAAAATAGGGAGCCATGCCACTAAGGCCTTGGCTCTGTTCGCAAGTCTTGAGGTCTTCGCCTTTGAGTGCCCAAGTTCGAGTCCCACCCTCCTGAAAATTATGTGTGGGTTGGTTAGTTAGTTTAATTGAATTTTTAGTTAGTTAGTTTGAATTGAGTTTAGTAATTCAATTCAGTACTTGTAATGGATGATTCTTATTGGAACTGTTGATAGGATTGTTTGAGGGTCCTAGTTTTGTTCATGTTGGAAATAGGTAATTACCTCATAACTAATAGTTAATGAAGCATTTTACCCTCTCTTAACTCTTGAAATTTGAGATTTTCTCAGTAAATAGTAAGATAAAGTCTGCATTTTTAATATGGCAAGTTTTGTAAATATCAAAATCCTCAAAAGTTTCATAAAACGCCACAATCTAGACTCGATTTATATAGTTTGTTGCCCGTTAGACTATATCATATGTACCAAATATAAAAAACTCAAAGTTGGTAGCATAGAAAATGACAGGTAATAAGGCATAATGAAACGAACAGTTTGTTGCAGAAGAACCAATCTTCTTCTAAATCACTGTACTTAGACTGTAGGGTTTTGTTGCGACTGTGGGGTTGCAATTATCATGGTACAGTTTCTGAGACACATGTTTGTGGTTGTTCTCAAAAACTGATATAGCTTAGTAGTTTCATGTTTCGTAATACTTGTGTAGTTCCTGTTGTTATGTTGGGTTATCCCGAACTCCCGATATCAACTGTTTCTTATTATTGATAGCAAGAGATGACATTGTGCGATCGAGCTGCATTAACATGGCTTGTATCTTGAAATGCTTTATTTTTCAACTTCCCGAGTGCTTGTATTACTGGCTTTCTTAAGATTTATTCACTTATTGTGTTTTCTCCGTCTAAATTAACCCATTAGAAACTTATCTAACTGTTTTTTTTTCTTGCAGGGACTGATGCATATCTTCATTTGTCTCGTTTGGGAGATTCACAAGAACCCTTGCCATGATTTCATGAAATAAGTTCATGGCAAAATTAGGGTTTTACGGAAATTGTGATGCATTTCTATGGATTGTGTAATTTCCAATAAATTGGTATTTGGCTCATACTACATTTCATGTTCTAACATCAATTGTTGCAAATGGAAAAGTACCCTCCTTTACTGCTTTTATGAACTGCCAATTCTCTTTTAACTTTTTCAACATTTTCTTGCGCACCAAACATACCAGAGAAGCTTGCAGGCATGTCTGCACTATCGGGATGACAATGGGGCGGGTAATCTTCTGTTTGCCCCCAGCATACCCTGATTCCACTTTTATTTATTACACTCACTCAAGCTTACTTTGTTTCGAATTTTATTTGATATTTTCGTACTTTCTCTTTCTGAATTCAAATTGACTTGAACTCATTTCGTCGTCTCGAACTTTATTTGATATTTTTGTATTCTGGCTTCCGATTCTGATCCTAAAATAATTTCCTTGATCTTATGTCAAAGTTTTAAATAATATTTTACATTATATTGGTTTTTTTTTTATAGAAGGAAACCAAATATACATTCTAACTTTTATAAAATTAATAAATATTGATAAGATGAATTCAAAATATTTATAAAATTAAAATATACATTATATCTTTTTATAGAATCAATAAATTATAATTGAATTCACAAAAATAATTATAAAAAGTAAATATATTAAAGATTCTAATAAAGAATATAAATATACATTTAATCAACTATAATATAAAATTAAATCAATATAAAATATAAGGAACAAAAATTTAAAAACCGAATAAAATCTATAATTCCAGTCCAACCTAAATACTTAAAGGATTCAGAAATCATGATTGCTGCTAAGCCCGATTCGCAGCAAAACAGGCATGGCATGAAAGTGAAAATTCTACTGCAATTTGGCTTACATCGTTTAACGTACCCCAAAGATAACAAAATACCCAATCTTCTGTTTATTCGTTATTTCAATAAAAAAAATATTTATTTAAATTATATTTTTTATTTAAAAAATAAGTAAATTAATTATTATACATTAAATAAAAAGTAATTAAATTTTCTAAATCTTTACATAAACTGAACTGGTTCGAGAATTTATTTAACTTCGAACCTCAATCCGATCCAACTCCAACTTATGGACAAGTGATAGGCTCCACATGTTCATCCAATCTTTTCTAAATCATAAATGGAATAAAACTACAGTGCCTTGTTGTTTTATTTTTTCTATGCATGTCAGGTTCAATTAACCTTAAAGCAGCTTTCGTAAACTCACCGACAAACAAAATTTAATAAATAAATAAATAATCATGCTGTTATAGTTAACACCACTGAGTTCGTACCTACGTACGTACCTAATAATTACATATATACTATACTAATTTAAAATTACATATAAACATAATCGGTACATTATAAGCGGAATTTTTAGATTCTCCGAGTAACGTCTTATAAAATTATAAAAAAAATATTAAAAATAAACATTTAAAAAGAAATACTATCAGGGTATTTGTAGAGTGTGCATCGCATTTCAGATAAAACAGATGATGATGTTATGATGAGGAAGAGCCGATGCCTTGATAAGAAGAACCCTACGTCCCGATGATGCGATGCATGGCGTCCCAACGTGGTGACATGTTTCTCACTTAACCAGGTTTTTTTTTTCCTAGTTAAACTATGTTATTTTTTCTCAATCTAACTTTGATTGTTCTAGGGATGTTTTAGTTATATTTTCGCATGGAATTCAGCCTATAAATAGGGCCTTTTAGCAACCCTAGATAGTTTAGAATAACAACAAAAAAATTAAGAAAAAAGTTTGTAGGAATTTAAGAGAAAACTTTGTATTTCGAATTCGGGGTTTGTTTGTTTATCCATCTTGTACTCCTCTTTCAGTTTTTCACTTTTTAGTGAAGTTTTTCTTTACTTTTCAGAAGAGTGTTTTCACGTAATTATTTATATCCAATTTTCTCGAACTTTTTTCATATCCGTTGCATAATTCAAATTCGACCCAATAATACTAAATATTAACCCTTAAATATATTATTTCAAAAATTTATAATTAAATCTGGATCCCTAAGTAATTTTTTGAAACCCCCCATTAATATATATATAAAAAGGGGCTGATGTTAAAGGCAAGATTATCCAGTTATGTAGGAGGCAAATGGTATAAATACAGTGCAATAATAGATACTAATAATTGGTAAAATTATAAAAAAAAAAAAGTTAATCTGAAACACAACAGTGCATGCATCCTTGCTTCCTTATGTTAAAAATATTTATTTAATTTCCCCATTAATTTATCATTAAATCATTGTGGTGTGTGTGTTTACATTTAATTAAACAAATAAATTAATCATTGGGTGACTGTGGACTGCCAGTGCTTTCACATGTCTTTTTTTTTTTTTTTATTATAATAAAATTAACTGTTGGAAGTTATCCATTCCACCCCCCAAAGATTCCCTTTGTTACTTTCAACCACTACATCATTTACTATAAATATTTTTCTTTTTTAAAAAAATTAATTAATTAATTTTCATATTGATCTTATTTTACTTGTTTATGTTTTTCATATATACATGTGAACTTTGATGTCTATGTTCAATGAAAAAGCTTTTGAGATTTAAAAAAGAAGTTAAATGTGATGAAAAATGACATGGGAAAATAGTTTTTATTTAAGAAAAAGTATAATTAATTAAGAATCGAAAATGATTCAGACTAAAATTTACACATAAACAATATTTTTATCGAAAAATCTTGAATTTGACAGTGTGATATATCAGATTTCGTGTCGTATTCGGTAAAAATTGTCCCACCTTATCTACGATACATTTACTAAAATACTTTTATATTAATTTTTATATTTTATATTTTAATTTTATTTTCTTAATTTTATGATAACTTATAACCTATATTTTAAATTTATAAATATTGTTTTAATATATTTCATTATAATTTCTTACTTTCATGAGATTTTATAAGTTAGGGTTATTTTTTCTATTATGATTGTAATAATTAATTTGCAATCCAAAATTAAAATTTTAAAATTAATAAATATCAATATAAATATAAAATTATATAATAATTCCTTAAGTATCAATATATTGTATAGTTTATATATATGGTTAGTAAATGCATTTTTATATACTACAATATAATATCATATTATGGTTTACAATATTAATAGTTATATAAATGGAATAAAATATGTGTATAGTTTTTATTTTAGTTACTTTTTAGAATTAATTTTTTGGTTAGTATAAAACATTTTATTATATATCTCTATTTTTTCATTTAATTTTATCAATCGGTTTTGTATTACATTACTCGCAACATCAAATAATTGAGTTTTAGTTCGACTAGTATGAGTATTGTTGTCAATGTAGGAGGACGTGGGCTTGTACGGTGAAGTGCATTATCCTCCTATTTATGGGTTGGGAAGAGACTATGGATAGTTTTAAGCATTATGTCAAAAATAACAGATATGATCAGAACCTATAATAAAATTATTAAAAAATATATATAAATTAAAATATTGTATACTATAATATACATTTATTTTTATATGCATCAACTATAATATATTATAGTCATGATAAAACCATGAGGCTTTCAAAACAAAATGGGTCATACTTTACACCACTTAGCATAATTAAGATATACCTTTTTGATACTTTGAACAAATCAAGATGAAAGTTACAAGGAGTTGGCTAAATCTTTGGAGAAATTTTTTTGAAGTACTGTTTATTTAGAGTTAATGGACCCATTAATATGTTTAAATTTGTCCTTAATCGAGGTTTTGTCTCTCGACTTTATGGATTGCTTGGGTGCTTGAGGGCTGAAGCTGTTTGAAGAGGCGACATGTTCAATAGAGTGGGAGTGTCTCGTTGAATCAGACCGTGTGTGGTGTATGGCTACTTACTAAGGAAATGTGAGCATTAGCACTTTGTAGGATTTGAATCCATGCCCTTATATGGCAGGGGCAGAGACGAGAGTGGGAGAGCCAAAGGCTCTACCCTCTAAAAATTGGAAAATTATGTTTTAGCATCTATAAAGTTTGAAGATAATGCATGGTAAAATTATAGTTTGGCTCTAGAAAATGATGAAATTTTGATTTGGTCATCCTAAAAACTATAAAGATATATACTGGTACAATGGTGAAATTACATTTTGATTTGGCATGTATGCTACCTCAATGTTGGTCACAAGTGCCCTATATGCTATAAGACACGAGTTCAAACCTTACTAACCTGTTGAAGGGTTCATTGATTCTAGACAAACGACACTTTAAAGACTTCTCCCAAAAAGATCGACCTCCCTTAATGAAACTAGTTGTGATTAGTAAAGGTGACAATTCTCAAGTCTAGTTGATGAACAATGGTCTTGTGATTAGAGTAATCACTAATTGAATTAGTATGTCAAGCGAAGTGCTACATAATGAGAACCGCATGGTGAAAGTCACTTTTAGAATCTCAACACCTATAATGTGATTTTAGTATTTTGGGTTTGACGAGTGACGATGCCATGCACAACAGGAGAGGAGTAAAGAGGAGAGGGTGGTGGATACTATGGGGGCCGATTCATCTAGTAATTAGGACAAAGAGCCGGGGGTTATTGAGAGTGGAAGGGAAGGAAGTGTTAAGGCTGGGAGCTAGAAGTATATTAGCAAAGTATAGACTTAGTACTCTTGGAGAGTCGATCCCCTCTTTATTGTTCTCGGAGGTATTTATAGGTAGGGATCCCGTGTAAGATGGTGTTAACATGTTGAACTTACCATCTAACCACTATTACAGGATGCGTGGGGGGATGTCTTTGATGGGATGAGGATGTCTAAAACATGACAGATCCTGTCATTCATCCCAACCTGATGGGACAAAGCAGATGACCTTACATGATGTTTGATGACTAATAACTTCATGTTCCCGATAAAGCTCAGGTATCTAGATAGTGAATGGTATATGCTTGTCCGGATGGTCATCTTAAAAGGGAAAGCTCATGGGTAGCTTTTTGGTTTGTTAGTGACAAGCTTATTATTCAAGCGTCTTTTCAGATTTGTCACGTGTCTCGATTGGGATGGGAGTATAACAACGAGGATTAAGGGTGAAACCATTTTTTTTTCAATTTAAAACAATAAGACCTTTGTCTACCCCTCTTCTTTCAAAAATATAAAAATTTTAAAAAATAAATTTGTAACACTCAAATCTCGTATTAAAAAACTCTTAAAATCAAATATAATATATTAAACAAATAATTTCTTAATATAAGTCACATATAATATAAAATATACTTTATAATGATTATACAATGATAAATTTAACATGTACTGCAGCCTATTTTAAATGCTTTGAACAATACTGCATGGATATGCTTAAAATTTTCTTAAAAATATTAAATCCTTCCCACAGAAATATAACGCACCTACCGGTGTGTACCCATTTTATTCCATGTCCCAAAAACCATAAAAAAAAAAAAAATCACTTCTCTTGAGAATTTCCTCCATTAAATTTAAAGTTGAATCGGAATAAATTTTAAAAGTAGAGATAAAAGTTTTTTTAATATTATTTTTCATTTATAAGAATTTGATTAAAATTTTATTTAAAAGATATCAAATGTTTTACTGTCTGAACTAATAAATGTAGAATTTGATTTCTTTTGGTAGTGAGAGAGTGATATTAATGCAATGTTGTTTGAATTTAATTAGGCGGTTTTATTAAATTGATTGGACCAAAAATCGATCTAGGCATTGGTTTAATTAAAGAAATTAGATCGATTGATCGACGAATTGAGTTAATATATCAATTGAAGAACCAATTTTCTCTATCTGTTAATATTTTTGTTTTTTATGAACTTTTAATGTTTTTTATAGTCAAACCAGATAAATCGAGAACCAATGATTTGATCGGTTCGATCATCGATCTACTTTTGAAAACCTTGTATTAATGAATAAAACAGGGTATGCATGATATTAATATATTGTTGTCTGAATTGAATTGGGCTAGTCGGTCGAACTAATTGGACAAAAAATCGGCTATAATATCAGTCCAATTAGAAGGATTAAATCAATTGACGTATGAATTGAGTTAAAAAATCAATTAAACCTATAATCGAACTAATTAATTTTTTAATAACCTTTTAATCAAATCAGATAAATAAAAATCTATGATTCAACCTGTTCAACCATGGGTCCGTTGTAAAAACATTGATATTAATGAAAGAAACAGGGCATGCATGATGCTAAGGCGAAGGGGAAGGGGGGCGGTCGCTTTTAGACGCAAGTGACAGAGAGCATTGAAAAAAGTAAAGGCATTCACGTGTAAGGGTTGTGCTCGGGAGCGTGCACCATGTGCTTCGGTGCAGTCGACCAAAACGAAGAACCTTTCTTTCCCATAACACACACAAACTAAATAATTAAATAAAAAAGCTTGGTCTACCTTATCTCACGGATCTTGCTTCTCTTTCCACACATCACCTTGCCTTCCTTCCTTATACCCCTATATATATTTATGTATATTTAATGCCTTTAAGAGTTGACCAAATTAACAAGAGCCAATAGTGAGAAGAAGAAAAAAAGAAAATGCAGTCATTTTGCAGATAGCCAAAAGCAAAGCAAAGCAAAACCCATCATTAATCTACAGCAAAACCACCATCAGTCATCTACTACAGTTAAGAAAGGAGGAGGAGGAATTGATGGCTTCTTGGAAGAAAACCATCGCTACGCCTTTCAGAAAAGCCTGCACTTTCTTCAACCAGCAACCAAGGGATAAGAAGTCCCAAACAGGTATATATTTCTCTCTTCCCCTTCTCTCTCTTTCTCTATAATTTCTCTTTTAAAGGGATTAATTTGAATTTTTTATCATTTTATGAGAGTTAAAAGTATAATTTTACTATTATATTATGATTTTTAAAGGGATTACGCTATAATTCCTTTACTATATCCTTTTCTTGATAAATGGATTGTTGGATTTAACAATATAATTATACGTCGATTGAGTCTTAATTCGTAAAAAAGATTATGTGTAATTTTAGACATTTAAAAATAAATAAATATGATAAAAATTTACGATGAGATTAATGTTCAAAAACAATTACTTAATCTTGTATTCAAGAACAAATCCGAGAATTTGTTGTTGGGAGGGCCAAAATAAAATTACAAACTTTTAGAGGTAAAGTGAAGTATTGAAAATTAGAAGGGACTAAAGTTACAATTATCTCATTTAACTAAGTGCTTGGAGATATATCGTATTAAAACTTACTCGAGCATGAAATATGATTATTATTGAATACTTAAAATATGCATAAAATAAAGTAAATTCAATATCAACAATAAATCGTAAAAATTCGATCTAATCAATCGATTCAATCGAGAATTGACCGGTCGAGAAAAACTAGTAAGAAACCAAAACTCAAAAATGTAACTAGTTTAACTTTTCGATTCAGATTTTCTCGACTATAGTCAAGTACAATCTTTTTAATTAGTTAAACTAATTAATCGATTTAACTCTCGATTTGATTTTTCTTACTTATGAAATAAAATTTCTTTTTTATGGGTGCAGAGCATGAAAAGCATGTGATGGATCTGCATGGGGAAGTGATGGCATGTGCATACGAAGATGTCCAAGTCATGTGGTCCATTCTTGACAAGTCCAAGTCCATGGCTTGTAACATCAAGCCTTAGGATTCCCTTTTTACCCTTTCTCTTTTTTTTCTTAAATTTAAATTTTCTTTATTTTATTTTGCATGTGATGTAGATAAAGCTACAAAATCGATTGCAAATTTGGGGGAAATTAGGAGATTGGGGAAAGAAGGGCATTATTGTAATTTTGGATGGAGGGAATTCAAATGTTTATTTTTATAGGGAATCCCCGTGAGGATATGAAAAATCCACGGCGAGATTTTTAATGAAATTTCTCTATTTATTTTAATTGTTTTTATTTTTTATTTTTATGCTTTTTTTAAGATAAATATTAAAATTATACACAATTTTAATTTATGCGTGTAATGTCATACATAAAATTTAATTTTATGAGATTTTATACATAAAATTTTGATTTGATTTAATTTTCACAAATTACTATTAACATTATTGAATTAACACCATTTATGTTAATATATTACATAAAAATAAGTATATTAATCCGATTTAAATGCCTACAATCGAATAAAAATCACAGTTTTGTGTATACAAATGAACCATAATTCAAGTTTAATGTATATAATTGTACTAAATTAAAGTTCATTTATCATATTACACATTAAATTATAGTTTATGTATAATTTTGATATATATATTTTTAAATAAACGTAACAATGAAATGGATTCAATATGTTAATAATTTATATAATTAAATAATCTTATGTGATTACACAAATTATTTTTTATTTAAAATAACAATTTGTGAATTAATAATATTTTATGTGATTACACAATCATTAAAAATATTATATAATTCATGAAGTTAAATAATATTTTGTGTAACTGGAGGTAAACCTCCTCTAAAGATTATAATAATTAAGATAAAAATATTATGGAGTCTTTATATTAAGGGTCGGATTATATTTTGTCCTATTTACTTAAAAAAGAAGAGCAGATTAATTTTTATACGTTAGATCAAAGAGCAAATTGTTCATTCTTTTAAAAATTTCATTTATTTCCACTATTAAAAACTAGTCATTGTACATCAATACGAGGTACACGTGGTGTGCCATGTGTAACTACCTGGTTATTTCATCAATTATATCGGTTTTCAACAGTAGAAATAAAAAATTATATGTATAGGGATAAATATGCATAAACTTTAATCTAATATACAGGGATAAATATAAAATTTATATGTAAACTTTGGTCCAATATGCAATTTGATACATAAACTTTGATTTGATGTGATTATACAATTGAAACTTGAATTACGGTTCATATGTATACACAGGATTTTGATTTTGATTCAATTGTACACATTCAAAGAAATACATACATTTATTTTCAAATTTGATTAATATAATTATTTGTGTATGCAATATATCAAAATAAAACGGTTCTAATTGTATAATGTTGTTAAAGATTTGTGAGAATTGAATTAAATTAAAATTGCATGTATAGAATCACACTAAATCAAAGTTTATGTATAGTTTTATATTTATCCTCATTAAACTCATCATTATCGAGAGCAAAAAAAAAATCAAATATATCTATGTATACTATTATAATATACTCAATTGAGTTAATGTTTCGCATCAATTAGATCCCAATTTAGTTATGGAATTATCGAAAGCACATTCTTTTCACAAATTATTATAATTTACTATCTCAAATTTACCGTTTCAATCTAAATCAAATTTAACTTTTTTTATCAAATATTTTATAAAATTGTTAATAACATTTCTACCATGACGTGTCATAATATGCATTGGCGGATATAAGAGGTAGGTGAGGGTCGCTATCCCCCTAATTTTTTAGAAATTTACATAACACTTCTTTTAAGATAAGTTTTATTACATTAAACTCCCTAAAATTTTAAATTATGCTCTCTAAACCCTTAAAAAAATCAAATATATAATCGACAATACTAATATAAATTTGTTTCTGTAAATCGTATTTTTAAATCCTGCACCGATAATATGTTATTTTATCTCATCTAAAATTTTAGATTCGTAAGATTTAGTGAGATCATATCATAATCTATAGTCAACCTTTTTTTTTTTTTTTTAAATATCTTCAACTTGCATCTCATCGAATCAAAATCTGGGTGCTAAAGGAAATCTAATAAAAACATGATTAGTAGGATTTGATAGGAAAATTTTATAGCAATTTTCTAAATTTAAAGTGATAATATCAACATTAACTCAAATGAGAGATACATAGATAAGATCAACGGTAATTCACATGTTTGGAAATTAAGAATGTATAATGATGAATTTAGTCTTTAATATTTGTATCTTTTATTAATTTGGACCATTTTTCAGTTAAATTTGGTTATAAATTTTTCAAAAATAGTCAAATTGTTTTTTCTTTTTAACGAAAATATTGACTAAAATATTAAAATTTTAACGATGTTGGACTGGCAACCACGCGACAGTCTATGTGTACTTCATCTTGACACAATATCATTTGTTATATATGCCATTTTAATAAATAATTTAAAACTTATAAAATATTCAAAAAATAAAATAAAATTAATTTTAAAAAATATATATAAATAGTTCATAAAAATTAAAAAAAAAAGAAGTATAAAGTACATATGAATTTTCATGCAGGCTACCATATTTAAAAATTTAATATTTTAATTAGTATTTTTGTTAAAACAACAACAAAAAAATATTGATGGTCAAATTTGACTCTTTTTAAAAGATAGAGGGCCAAATTTAACTAAAAATAATAAGTGTCAAATTGACAAAAGATATAAACATTAAAGGCTTACTTTTTTCATTATGTCAATAAGAATACAAAATATTAAGGAAATCAGTACGAATGCCAAATTTTAAGTGTCTCTCAAGAAGTATCGATTGAGCCTTAATTTGATTGGTATGGACTTTATTATTAATATAGGAGGCCATGGGTTTAACTGCGTTGAATAGCATTATCAACTTGTCTAAATTTGTCCCCTTTTAACAATCTTTAGCAAAATGATCATGACTTATCTTTCCCATTAGACCACGGATTGCGAAGTGGGAAGCACCAGGAGGAACGGAACCAAAGATTAAGACGGACGTGTGTTGGCAGATGGACGAGCATATAAGGTGGCTTATGACGTCGTTGTTTGAGACACAAATGGACTTGTGCGAGTGGGTTGTGTGCCTACCGACTATTGAGAGCTTTCGATGCGCTCTCGGTCGAGGCACATGTTGTCATCAGTGCACTCAAACTGGCGCAGCAGCTTTGGTAGCTTCACCATCGAGATGGATTGTTTTGCTTTTGTTTCTAAATTAAATGGTTGACCTTTCTATGTATGACTGAATCATTGAGAATGCCCTTGGCGTTTGTTTGGTTGCCTTTAAATATGGTTGTGAATGTGGGTTTTGTGCCTTAACAAAATTTTAGGCCTGATTGATAGATTTAGCTTAAAAATTAAGTTTAAATTTTTGTTAAAATTTGGTCTGAATAAAAATGTTAAGATTAAAACGTGATTTGTTCATGTTAATTTTTACATAAAAATTTAAAAATATATAGTACATACAAACACTAAAAACATTTAAATAAATATTTCCTAACAAATTTAAAATAAATTTAAAAAAATTTATACTTAAATAACACTAAAATATGTGCAACTTAAAGAGCAAATGCTCTAAACTAGTAGCAAAATTAACAATAAAACAAGAGTTATACAATATTCAAACAATAACAACAAAATAGTAGCAATATAATAATGAAATGACAATAAAGTAGTGGGAAAATAATAACAAAATAGTGGCAAAACAACAGTTCTTTTTTTTTTTAAATTTAGGTCAAGTTCGACTCATTTTCTAAACGAGCCTTATTTTTTTTACTTAAACCCGTTTTTCAGGTCTATATTTTTACCCAAATCCTCTTATTTTCCAGGTAGACCTTTAGTTCGAGCCACATGGACTAGGTGCAACACATAGGCTTGCTCAATGATCCTCACAAGAGAATATTAATTGTATTCTTGATTTGGTTTATTTGGAGATCTTTCGCCCCATTGTGTTAGATGACTCGTTGAATTTTTAATAAATTGTACCCAACATGCTTATTTTATATATATAAAAAAGTAAACTTATATGTATAAATTGTGTCCGAGGAATGAACTCAAGATTTGATGTCAACTATTTCTTCATTCCAATATAAATATTTTGTCATTAAACGGATTGAGTAAACTTTTTAATGATAAATCTAACCTCACATATGCCGTTAGGTTAAAAGGTTGTTAATATCAATAAATACATAAAAATTAAGCAAACTTATATTAAAAGAAAATCAAATTTTGTGAGTCGATTAAACAAGTAAAATTTTAAATGATTTGTGTTTAAGTTATCATTTGAAACCCATCTCGGGTTTAATTTACTTTTATAAATTAGTGTATTTCGGTTTTAGATGATATCGAAATTCAAATATTTTGATTATTATCCATATCAAAAGTGTGGTAAATGTGAATGTTAACACTTGGATATCTATTATCCAAAATGGTTTTAATTTTACATATTTACTGTTTAATTGCATCCAAGTTCAAACCCATTTTATTATTCTAAATAGTAAATTTGAATGGGACATCTGAATTTGTTATCTATTTATTGATTTTCTATTTTTAAAATTATTTAATAGATTTAGATATCCGAATAATGCAATTAATATAATTTTAAATTCAAATATTAAAAGAACATAGGTATAATCAATTCTGTATAAATCAAACCGAATTGATTCGAGGTAGAAATGTTCATGGGCTAGAGTTAGTTGTGTTTTGGTCAAGTCTAACTAAAATCTTAGGCCTATTTGATAAGCCTAGGTCCGATTCAAAAATTGGTCTAAAATTTTGCTTAAACCCAATACAGATAAAAATGTTAAAACTTGGACTTGACAAAACCTGCCCGTATTAAATTTCGTATATTATTATATATATTTTAAAAAATAATACATAAAAAATACTAAAATAAATGTTTTCAAATAAATTAAAAATAAATTTAAAAAGGAGTTTTATGTTATGAAATATTTATGTGGATGTCATTATCAACCCCATAAGTTATAAAACTCTTCCTATACCCCATAAGTTATGAGACTTTTCCTATACCCCATTAATATGAGAGATAAAAGGTCATGACTCTTTACATGCCCTATAATAATTAGAGAGTTACTTTTAACCCCTATATATATGGGGCTCATGTACTCATGAAAAATAATATATAAAAAGAAGATACACTCTCTCTTCTACATTCTCTCTACACTCTTTCTTCTATCACATTTTAGTTTATTTATTTTTTATTATTTCACAACACGTTATCAGCACGAGTCTCTAATACAAGAAATCAAGGCCAACAAATTTTTCCTTAAAGATTGCCGAAGGACGCTTAGGTGAAGTAAGGGTAACAAGTTGATCTATTTCATTTGCATATGTGTTATTTCATTTGCATATTAACATGCTTTATTTTACATTATTGACTTGTATATTTTGTCTTATAGTTTTATAATGTCAAATCTTACAAAACTCGAATTTGTGGCTCTGGACATCACTGGAAATAACTATTTATCATGGGTACTAGATGTTGAAATTCAATTAGATGCAAAGGGTCTTGGTGAGACTATTAAGGAGGGAAATGAAGAAAGTACACAAGATAAGGCCAAGGCCATGATTTTCCTTCGCCATCACCTCCATGAAGGTCTAAAGACCGAATATTTGACTGTTAAGGACCCTCAAATTCTTTGGGCCAATCTAAAGGAAATATATGACCACCAGAAAACTTGATTTTGCCTAAAGCTCGTTATGAGTGGCTGAATTTAAGATTGCAAGACTTTAAGTCTGTTAGTGATTATAACTCGGCCATGTTCAGAATCACTTCATAATTGAATTTATGTGGAGAGAAGATTACTGATGCAGAAATGTTAGAAAAAACATACTCAACTTTCCATACAAATAATGTTGTCCTGCAGACACAATATCGTGAAAAAGGCTTCCAGAAATATTCTGAATTAATTTATTGTCTCCTAGTGGCGGAGCAAAACAACGAGCTGCTAATGAAAAACCATGAATTACGCCCAACTAGATCTACTCCATTTCTTGAAGCGAATGTGAGTTTACACAATGGGCAGGAATTAAAAGAAACACACCATGCAAATAGTAGTGTGCGTGGCCATGGTTGTGGCCGAGGGCGTGGCCGCAGACATAGATATGGATATGGTCGAGGTGGTCGTTTTAAAAATTCACATTCCTACCAGAAGTGGGATCGAAAAAATGGTAACAGGGAAGAGAAAGAAAAAGGTGAAAATGTGACTAATGTATGTTATCGTTGTGGAGGAAAACGACATTGGTCTCGTGTGTGTCGCACGCAAAAGCATCTAGTTGATCTTTATCAGCAGTCCATAAAACAGAATGGAAAGAAAGTAGAAACCAATCTTGTGTATAAAAATGGCGAATGTGATTTTGATGATGGTAATGCAACCCATTTAGAAGTGGCTGATTTTCTTTCTACCCCTGAAGGAAATTATTAAGGCCACAAATTTCGAAAATAATAAAATAAACCTCTACTATTCTATGTTTCATTTAACAACTTTAATAATGATGTTATGACCTTTACTAGTGCTATGTTTTATGTGATAATTTTGTTTTATAGACCTTTTAGTAATTTGAACTTTGAATACCTGTTTTCACCATTATGTGTGACATTTTGTGGTTATTTTTTTTCTTTGAAGAACATTATCTCGCAAAGGCAATCAGCTATGAATGGTGAAAATATATGTCTAGCAGACAGTGCAACTACTCACACCATATTGAAAGACAAGAATATTTTTCTCATTTAATAATGAAAGAAGAAAGTTTGAGCACTATATCTGGTAGTACAACTATTATAGAAGGCTCCGAAAGAGCAATTATTTTATTACCAAGGGGAACAAAAATTGAAATTATTAATGCATTATACTCCCCTAAGTCTCAAAGAAATTTATTGAGTTTTAAAGATATTCGCCAAAATGGATATCATATTGAGACTTTAAACGAAGGAAATTGTGAATTCCTTTAAATTACGAGTATTGCTCAAGGCAATAAACAAATTGTTGAGAAATTGCCTGCATTCTTTGTGACAACCCGAATTAGGGCCTAATCGGAATAGTGGTTTCGTGACCACAAATTCGAGATAGAAATAATTTTTTTATAATTATTTTGGGGTTTATGATATGATTGCATGATTGTGTGAAAATTTCGTGATGAAATTCTATGCCTAACGTGCTTAAATTGAAAGTAGGGACTAAATCGAATAAGTTACAAAATTTGCATCCCGGAAGTTTTTAGTATGAAATTGTTTTGGAATATTAATTAGGAGGTCTTAAATAGAAATTTGACCAATTTTAAGTTCATGGACAAAATTAGGACATGGAAGGAATTTTTGAAAGTTTAGTAAGGAGGGCATTTTGGTCATTTGGATATTAAATGAAATAAAATGGGAAAAATAACACAAAATTGATCATCATCCTCCTTAGTTGCTGCGAATTCTCCTCTCTCCATAGCTAGGGTTTCTTCAATTTTCAAGCTCCATAGTAAGTGATTCCAAGCCCGCTTTTAATGTTCTTTACGTTTTGGAATCCGGAAGCTCGATTAAGCTTATGCTAGTAATAATTTAACCTAGGGTTCATATTTGGAAAAATACCCATAGGTGAAATTTGTGTATTTTGATGTTTTATGATAGAATATGAGGTTTTAAATTATGTTAAATAACTTGTGCTACTCGATTTTAAGTGAAAAGCGAGTAAAAGCAGCATAATCGGTAAAAATACCTAT
Source organism: Gossypium arboreum (assembly GCF_025698485.1). NCBI lineage: Eukaryota > Viridiplantae > Streptophyta > Magnoliopsida > Malvales > Malvaceae > Gossypium > Gossypium arboreum. The sequence continues at coordinate 120,842,770 of NC_069070.1, read as the reverse complement.
TGTTCATAACTATATGATAGAGTGAGAATTTGATGTTGTTGTAGAAGAGAAAATGTTCAGCATATCATAAAATATAAGAATAAGGGCTGAAATTAAATTCCGAGCCTAAGGGCAAAATTGTAATTTTGTAAAGTTAGGGGCAAAATGTAATTTTTCCATGATGTGATTTTTGGATTGAAATAAATAGTATGAGTATTAAATGAGCTAAATATGTTATTATAGATCAAGAAAGACGCAGAATTGATCTCGAACGGGGGAAGGAAAAAGTTTTGGACTAAATTGCAAAATTTCCACATTTTGTACCAAGGTAAGTTTGTATGTAAATATTACAATAATTTCATGTACATTCTTATATTTCAGCCTATTATATAAATATACTAGCTGATGTTAAAATATAAATTGACTATTGGAAGAATGGAAATAAATATAGAGAGAGAGATTCCGGTTGAACATTCGGAGAGATCGAATGAAATAGAGGGGCGTAGCTAGGTCACATGTATGATGCTGAGTGCACATCATGTGTACAAGAAAGCTACGAGACACCTCAGTAGTAGCTAGGTCACATGTGTGATACGAGATGTATCCCATGTAGACAAGAGAGCTACGTGAAAGATAAATGTAGCTAGGTCGCATGCGTGATTCCAAGTGAAGGACACCATGTAGACAAGAGAGCTACGAGACAAATCGGTTAGGTCGCATGAGTGGTACTAAGTGTTCACCATGTGTACAAGAGAGCCGAACTAAACGAAGTATGATGGTGGGTGTGTCTTGAAACCATTAAATATCGAGGATTGATCCGAATTGTTCAACGGGATGGTTTTGTGGTGATATTATGGTTTGGACCAACACTTATGGTGAATGAAATATGGTGAAAATGATTTGTGGTATATACATATATAAGATAAAATGAGGTTAGCATAAAGAATGTGTGAAAGAGTGAAATTAGCATTAAAACTGTTTTTAGATGGTAGCAGTGACGTGATTTTGAAAAATCACCAAAAATAGGAGGAATATAATTAGAGGTTGAATGAGATGTGAAATTAAAGTTTAATGAGTCTAATTTCATATAAAAGAAACAGAGCAAGCAAAGGAATTCTATATTTTGAGATATTTACAATTGTATGTGACTTGTTCAGGATGAATACGTGATCCCCTGTTCCAACTTTGAAAAATCATTAAAAATTGTACAAAGCAAATTAAGAAATATAGTTTACATGCCTAAATTCCTTATTGAGACTAGTTTTAAATGAAATAGACTTCAGGGTTGTTTGAATTGTGTACTGAGAGAAATTCAATTTGTAGTGAATAGAGGTCAGATCAGTCGAGCTGTGTAATAGGGGAAATTTAACTAATAAACTGTACTAATCGGCTGAACCAAAAATTATAGAAAAAAATTAGCAAAAAGTTTTATGAGTCTAGATTCAGGGAAATTTTACGGATTTAAATTTTGAGTTTTGTAACTCGAGTTATGATTTATTTAGTGAATATGACGCAGCAGAGACAGCTTAATCAAAGTGGAATGAATAGTGAAGTTAAAGTAGATATACTTGAATTGTTGTGTAAACATGTTAGATTCTTTAATTAGTATTTACATACTTACTTACTAAGCTATAAGCTTACTTTGTTTCTCTCTTTTGTCTTATAGTGTCCTTGGCTTGCTCGGGAGTTAAGGATCGTGAAGATCTACCCGCACTATCATACTTTAGGGTATTTGAACTAAACGTTTTGAATTATGGCATGTATAGTAGGCTTAATTATTTTGTTACGTGTCATATTTGTCTAGGTTTAAAATATTAGTTACTGAGACTCGACTAGCTACTTTGTACAAGCCATTAAAGTTGGCTAATATTGTTCAAGACATATGTTATACGATGCACTATCAAATTGGATGACATATTTATATCTCGGTTATGTTTAATGGTATGTGTTATATTACGGTAATACCTTGTATCTGTTCCTAATGACGTAACGGGTAAGGGTGTTACATTTAGTGGTATCGAGCTATGGTTTAGTCGATTCTCGGACTAATAAAGTGTGTGTAAAAGTCTAGCTATACATGCCATAAAAATATTGTGATAGTGTGGTGACTCTGATTATTCTAAAGCGTGTTTTGTTTTAATATAGTAATGGATCCCAAGGAACTGCGGTGATGATCTTTGCTAGTAATGCGCCGCTCCCGCACAAGGGACCGCGCTTTGTGGAAAGTAGACTGAGACATTGAGACAAGGAGATGAGGCTGGGATGCCTTTCTCCAAATGATGAACAATTGGTATCTTGAATTTATTCGAGCAAATCCAAATGCTCAACCTCCTCCACCCCTCCTATACCTCGGACGATTCTGTAGCTGCTCAAGGTATAGATTTGGTAAGAATGAACAAGCTTCCGATTGACAAGATTCGAAAACAAGGGTCAAGAGTTTAGAGCAAAGGTCGATGATGATCCCGAGAAAGCGGAATTTCGGCTTAAAATTCTACTGTGTATTTGATGAGCTCTCATGTACACCGAGGAATGCTTAAAGTGTCTTGTATCACTTTTGAGAGATTCGACTTACCACGGTGGAAGACTTTGGTTGCAGTGGTGCCAAAAGAAAAAGTTACTTGGGATTTCTTCCGGGAAGAATTTAGAAAGAAATACATAAGTCAGCGATTTATTGATAAAAACGGAAGGAGTTCCTTAAATTGAAGCGAGGAAAATGTGCGTAGCAGAGTATGAACGCGAATTTGTAAGACTCAGCAAGTATGCCTGAGAATGTGTGTCCACCGAGGCCATTATGTGTAGAAGATTTGAAGATGGGCTGAATGAGGACATTAAAGTGCTTGTAGGAATTTTGGAGTTGAAAGAATTTGTAGTATTGGTTGATCGAGCTCTTAAAGTAGAAGAATTGAACAAAGAAAGAAGAAAAGTCGCTATTGAGGCCCGAGATGTCGAAAAAGACAGATAAGCAAGCCATTTCAATCTCAACCAAAGAGGTCCAAAGAGACAAACCCTCGAATGATAGTTTCAATTGGGGATTCACAGAGATCGTGGTAGAGCATATTCGGGTCTAAAGCTCAAGCTACTTGATGGCAAGTGTGGGTAATGTGCGACCTAGAAAGCCCGAGTGTCGACAATGTGGCGAGCAACATTATGGTGAGTGTTGGGGACTGAGTGAGCTTGTTTCAAAAGGTTCTCATGAGCATTTTATTAGAGATTGTTCGGAGAAAGTTAAAGAAGAAAGATTTGAGTGTTAGATGAATACCACCGCTAGTAGAGGTAGACCACCGAGAAATACAGGAGGTGGGACTAGTAGTAAAGCGTGATGAAAGATTTAACAGCAAGATCGAAGCTAGAGCACTGCTAGAGCTTATGCTATCGTGCGAGAAGATGCATCATCTCCGATGTCATTCTTGGTACATTTTCTCTATGATACTATTGTTATTGTATTGATTGATCCCGGTCCACTCATTCCTATATTTGCATGAATTTAGTATCCAATAAAAGTTGCTGTTGAATTTCTTGAGTTTACGATTAAAGTGTCGAACCCTTAGGCCAATATGTGCTAGTTGACAAGGTTTGCAAGAATTGCCCATTAATGATTCAAGGTCACTGTTTTCCGGCCAACTTGATGTCTTGTTACCATTTGGTGAGTTTGACGTTATCTTGGGAATGGACCGTTAACATTGTATGATGCTAAGGTAGATTGTAAACAAAAGACACTAGAGTTGAAATGTGAAAATGGAGAAATTCGTGGGTTGAAACAGATGAATCAAATAAATTGCCTATGGTGATTTCGCACATGTCCGCACGTAAATACATGAGAAAGGGTGTGAAGCTTATCCGCTTATGTAATGAATATTGAGTTGCCTCAACTGAAATTTGAATCGATCTGATAGTCTGTGAGTTTCGGATGTATTTCGGAGGAATTGCCAGGTTGCCTCGAACAGAGAGATAGATTTTGCCATTGATTTGTTGCGGCATCGCACCGATCTCGATTGCTCCATAGAGAATGGCTCCGACCGAATTAAAAGAATTGAAGGCTCAATTGCAAGAGTTAACAGACAAGGGATTTGTGAGACCGAGTTTCTCTCCCTGGGGTGCTCCTGTATTATTCGTAAAGAAGAAGGATGGTTTAATGAGACTTTGCATTGATTACCGTCAGCTTAATAAGGTGACTATAAAGAACAAGTACCCATTGCCGAGGATTGATGATTTATTCGATCAGTTAAAGGGGGCCACAGTGTTTTCAAAGATTGATTTGAGGTCTGGTTACTACCAGCTGAGAGTTAAGGAGTCAGATGTGCCGAAAACCGCCTTTAGGACAAGGTATGGACATTATGAGTTTCTTGTGATGCCTTTCGGCTTAACAAATGCTCCAGCTATATTTATGGACTTAATGAATCGGATCTTCCGGCCATATTTGGATAAGTTTGTAGTAGTGTTTATAGATGACATTTTAATTTATTCTCGAGATGAGTCCGAACATGCGAACACTTGAGAACTATATTGCAGATCTTGAGAGAAAAGAAACTGTTTGCCAAGTTTAGTAAAAGTGAGTTCTGGCTTCGTGAAGTCGGATTTTGGGGCATATAGTCTCAGGTGATGGTATTCGGGTGGATCCAAGCAAGATTTCTGCGATCGTTGATTGGAAACCGCCCAAGAATGTATCCGAGGTTAGAAGCTTTTAGGCTTAGCCGGGTATTATAGACGTTTTGTTGAAGGATTTTGATGATTGCCTCTCCTATGACTAAGTTGTTGCAAAAGAATGTTAAGTTCGAATGGATGATAAATGTCAACAAAGCTTTGAAAAGTTGAAAGCACGATTGATGAAGCACCAATTTTAGTACTGACCGAGTCGGAAAGGAGTTCGTAATTTATAGTGATGCATCATTGATGTGCCTTGGATGTGTGTTGATGCAAGAGGGTAAAGTGGTAGCTTATGCTTCAAAGCAGTTAAAACCGCATGAGAAGAACTATCCTACACATGATTTGGAACCGGCATTGTTGTTTTTGCCTTGAAGATTTGGCGACATTATTTGTACGGTGAAAAATGCCGAATTTTTACCGATCACAAAAGTTTGAAATACTTGATGAATCAAAGGATCTGAATCTGCGACAGTGAAGATGGCTTGAATTATTAAAGGATTATGATCTAGTGATTGATTACCATCCGGAAAAGCAAATGTAGTTCTTGGCGCTTGAGCGAAAATTTCTTTTTACTTTGAGAGCCATGAACACGGGTTAGCATTGTCGATGATGGGTCAATCTTAGCAGAGATGAGAGCTAAACCGTTATTTCTCCGATTGATTTGTGATGCTCAAAAGAATGATAGTGAGTTGCGGATCAAGAGAACTCAATGCGAATCGAGTTACGACTCAGATTTTGAGTTGGACCGGATGGTATTTGATGTTTCGAGACAGGATATGTGTGCCGAAAAACGATAAATTGATTCGAAAATATTACATGAGGTGCACAATGGTGTTTATCAGTTCATCTGGTAGCACAAAATGTATAATGATTTAAAGAAGTGTATTGGTGGCGGTATGAAAAGGACATTTCGAATTTGTAACCAAGTGTTTGATCGTCAACAAGTAAAAGTGAACATCAAGTGCCTTGAGGATTACTTCAACCGTAATGGTGCTCGAGTGGAAATGGGACAAGATTACCATGGATTTTGTAACCGGTTTGCCTTTAACTCCTAAAAAGAAGGATCTTTGTTTGGGTAGTGGTTGATAGATTAACAAAGTCAGCCCACTTTATACCAAGACGCACTGATTACCCACTTGATAAATTAGCGAATTATATATTCTGAAATTGTGAAGTTGCATGGAGTACCTATGTCTATAATATCAGATAGAGATCCAAGATTTACCTCGAGATTTTGGCAAAATTTACAAGAAGCTTTGGGTACAAAATTGAACTTTAGTACCGCATTTCATCCACAAACAGATGGTCAAACGGAAAGAGTAATCCAGGTACTCGAAGATATGCTTAGATGTTGTGTTTTAGAATTTGGAGGTAGTTGGGAGAAATATCTATCTTTGATTGAGTTTGCCTACAATAACAGTTATCAATCAAGTATACAAATGGCACCGTACGAAGCCTTGTATGGTCGTAAGTGTCGGACTCCTTTATATTGGACCGAGCTTAGTGAGAAACAGATTCATGGAGTTGATCTAGTTAAAGAAACCGAAGAGAAAATAAAAGTAATTGGGATTGCTTGAAAGTCGCCAGATCGACAAAAGTCATATCGATTTAAAAGAAAAGAGATTGAATTTCGGTGGGTGATAAAGTGTTCTTGAAGGTGTCACCATGGAAAAAGATTCGAGATTTAGTCGAAAAGGCAAGTTGAGTCCGCGTTTTATTGGGCCATACGAGATTCTTGAGAGAATTGGACCAATGGCATATCGGTTAGCCTTACCGGCGAGTTAGAAAGAATTCATAACGTGTTTCATGTATCAATGTTGCGACGTTATCGTTCGATCCTTCACATGTGATTTCCCAATGAAATTGAGATTCGATCGGATATGACCTATGAGGAGAAACCAATAAAGATTTTGGCTCGAGAGGTTAAACAGTTAAGAAATAAAAGTATAGCTTTAGTGAAAGTATTGTGGCACGGACATGGGATAGAAGAGGCTACGTGGGAACCTGAGGAAGCTATGAGGAAACAGTACCCAAACCTCTTTCTGGTAAGATTTTCGGGACGAAAATCTCAAAAGGGGGAGAATTGTGATGGCCGAATTAGGGCCTAATCGAATAGTGGTTTTGTGACCACAAATTCGAGATAGAAATAATTTTTTATAATTATTTTGGGGTTTATGATATGATTGCATGATTGTGTGAAAATTTCGTGATGAAATTCTATGCCTAAAGTGCTTAAATTGAAAGTAGGGACTAAATCGAATAAGTTGCAAAATTTGCATCCGGAAGTTTTAGTATGAAATTGTTTTGAAATATTAATTAGGAGGTCTTAAATAGCAATTTGACCAATTTTAAGTTCATGGACAAAATTAGGACATGGAAGGAATTTTTGAAAGTTTAGTAAGGAGGGCATTTTGGTCATTTGGATATTAAATGAAATAAAATGGGAAAAATAACACAAAATTGATCATCATCCTCCTTAGTTGCTGCCGAATTCTCCCTCTCTCCATAGCTAGGGTTTCTTCAATTTTCAAGCTCCATAGTAAGTGATTCCAAGCCCGCTTTTAATGTTCTTTACGTTTTAGAATCCGGAAGCTCGATTAAGCTTATGCTAGTAATAATTTAACCTAGGGTTCATATTTGGAAAAATACCCATAGGTGAAATTTGTGTATTTTGATGTTTTATGATAGAATATGAGGTTTTAAATTATGTTAAATAACTTGTCTTTCGATTTTAAGTGAAAACGAGTAAAAGCAGCATAATCGGTAAAAATACCTATTGTTCATAACTATATGATAGAGTGAGAATTTGATGTTGTTGTAGAAGAGAAAATGTTCAACATATCATAAAATATAAGAATAAGGGCTGAAATTAAATTCCGAGCCTAGGGGCAAAATTGTAATTTTGTAAAGTTAGGGGCAAAATGTAATTTTTCCATGATGTGATTTTGGATTGAAATAAATAGTATGAGTATTAAATGAGCTAAATATGTTATTATAGATCAAGAAAGACGCGAATTGATCTCGAGCAGGGGAAGGAAAAAGTTTTGGACTAAATTGCAAAATTTCCACATTTTGTACCAAGGTAAGTTTGTATGTAAATATTACAATAATTTCATGTACATTCTTATATTTCAGCCTATTATATAAATATACTAGCTGATGTTAAAATATAAATTGACTATTGGAAGAATGGAAATAAATATAGAGAGAGATCCGGTTGAACATTGGAGAGATCGAATGAAATAGAGGGAGCGTAGCTAGGTCACATGTATGATGCTGAGTGCACATCATGTGTACAAGAAAGCTACGAGACACCCTGTAGTAGCTAGGTCACATGTGTGATACGAGATGTATCCCATGTAGACAAGAGAGCTACGTGAAAGATAAATGTAGCTAGGTCGCATGCGTGATTCCAAGTGAAGGACACCATGTAGACAAGAGAGCTACGAGACAAATCGGTTAGGTCGCATGAGTGGTACTAAGTGTTCACTATGTGTACAAGAGAGCCGAACTAAGCGAAGTATGATGGTGGGGTGTGTCTTTGAAACCATTAAATATCGAGGATTGATCCGAATTGTTCAACGGGATGGTTTTGTGGTGATATTATGGTTTGGACCTACACTTATGGTGAATGAAATGTAGTGAAAATGATTTGTGGTATATACATATATAAGATAAAATGAGGTTAGCATAAAGAATGTGTGAAAGAGTGAAATTAGCATTAAAACTGTTTTTAGATGGTAGCAGTGACTTGATTTTGAAAAATCACCAAAAATAGGAGGAATATAATTAGAGGTTGAATGAGATGTGAAATTAAAGTTTAATGAGTCTAATTTCATATAAAAGAAACAGAGCAAGCAAAGGAATTCTATATTTTGAGATATTTACAATTGTATGTGACTTGCTCAGGATGAATACGTGATCCCCTGTTCCAACTTTGAAAAATCATTAAAAATTGTACAAAGCAAATTAAGAAATATAGTTTACATGCCTAAATTCCTTATTGAGACTAGTTTTAAATGAAACAGACTTCAGGGTTGTTTGAATTGTGTACTGAGAGAAATTCAATTCGTAGTGAACAGAGGTCAGATCAGTCGAGCTGTGTAATAGGGGAAAATTTAACTAATAAAATGTACTAATCGGCTGAACCAAAAATTATAGAAAAAAATTAGAAAAAAGCTTTATGAGTCTAGATTCAGGGAAATTTTACGGATTTAAATTTTGAGTTTTGTAACTCGAGTTATGATTTATTTAGTGAATATGACGCAGCAGAGACAGCTTAATCAAAGTGGAATGAATAGTGAAGTTAAAGTAGATATACTTGAATTGTTGTGTAAACATGTTAGATTCTTTAATTAGTATTTACATACTTACTTACTAAGCTATAAGCTTACTTTGTTTCTCTCTTTTGTCTTATAGTGTCCTTCGGCTTGCTCAGGAGTTAAGGATCGTGAAGATCTACCCGCACTATCATACTTTAGGGTATTTGAACTAAACGTTTTGAATTATGGCATGTATAGTAGGCTTAATTATTTTGTTACGTGTCATATTTGTCTAGGTTTAAAATATTAGTTACAGTACTCGACTAGCTACTTTGTACAAGCCATTAAAGTTGGCTAATATTGTTCAAGACATATGTTATACGATGCACTATCAAATTGGATGACATATTTATATCTCGGTTATGTTTAATGGTATGTGTTATATTCTGGAAATACCTTGTATCCTGTTCTGGCGACGGTAACGGGTAAGGGGTGTTACATTCTTTACTGGTTTGTACTACACAAAGATCAGTTCTATAGAAACACATGCTATAGTAAACCAGAAGTTTACTAATGACTTTGTTCTTTGGCATGACCGGTTAGGCCATCCCGGTTCAATAATGATGCGAAAAATAATGGAAAATTCATGTGGACATTCATTGAAGAGCCAGCAGATTCTTCAAAACATTACATGTACTGCATGTTCACTGGGGAAATTAATAATTCGACCATCACCAGCTAAGATAAATAACGAACCACTTACTTTTCTTGAGCGAATTCAAGGGGATATATGTGGGCCTATACATCCCCCATGTGGACCATTTAGGTACTTTATGGTTTTAATCGATGCATGGAGTAGATGGTCTCATGTATCATTGTTATCAACTCGCAACCTGGCGTTTACGAGATTGCTTGCTCAATTGATTCGATTACGAGCCCATTTCCCAGATTTTCCTATTAAGACCATCCGTCTTGAAAATACTGGTGAATTTACTTCTCAGTCTTTTAATAACTATTGCATGTCCATTGGAATAAGTGTTGAACATCCTGTAGCTCATGTTCACACACAAAATGGTCTAGCAGAATCTTTAATAAAACGACTTCAATTGATAGCAAGGCCATTACTTATGAAGTCAAAACTCCCAATCACTGTTTGGGGGCATGCAATTTTACATGCAGCTGCATTAATTCGCATCAGGCCAACAAGTTATCATAAAGTCTCCCCCTTACAAATAGTTCATGGTCAGGAACCAAATATTTCCCGTCTAAGAACATTTGGATGTGCCGTATATGTTCCAATTGCTCCATCACATAGAACTAAGATGGGACCTCAAAGAAGGTTGGGTATATATGTTGGATTTGAATCTCTATCCATAATTAAATATCTAGAACCATCTACAGGGAATCTATTTACGACTCGTTTTGCAGATTGTCATTTTGACGAGTTAATTTTTCCAACATTAGGGGGAGAAATCAAACAGCTGGATAAGAAAATTAGTTGGAAAGAGTTGTCATTAGCTCACCTTGATCCTCGAACTAAGCAATGTGATTTAGAAGTTCAAAAGATTATTCATTTACAAAGTTTAGCTAATGAATTGCCAGATGCATTTTCTGACTCAAAGAAAGTGACTAAGTCACATATACCAGCTGTGAATGCTCCAATAAAACTTGATGTCCCAGAAGGACAAAATCTAGTTGCTACTGAGTCTAATACACGCCTGAAGCGTGGTAGACCAATTGGTTCCAAAGATAAGAATCCTCGTAAAAAGAAAGGAGCAAAGATTAATGATGGCAAAATCAAAGAAAAAATGATTATAGATCTCCTGAAGAGACTATAGACATGACTGGAAGAATAGTTTCAGAAGAAAATTAGGTACCTGACAATGAAGAGATCTCTATTGATTATGTCATTTCCGGTATAAAATGGAACCGAAATCAAATCGACGTCAATGATATTTTTGCATGCAATGTAGCACTAGATGTTATAAATAATAAAGAGGATTATGAACCAAAATCGATTGAGGAATGTAAACAAAGAGATGATTGGCCAAAATGGAAAGAAGCAATTGAAAATGAATTGAAATCGCTAGCGAAAAGAGAAGTGTTTGGACCTGTTGTCCGTATACCTACAGGTGTGAAACCAGTGGGATACAAATGGGTTTTTGTACATAAAAGAAATGAAAAGAGTGAAATTGTAAGGTATAAAGCACGTTTAGTTGCACAAAGATTCTCACAAAGACCTGGAATTGATTATGAGGAGACATATTCTCCTGTGGTGGATGCAACTACATTTAGATTTTTGATAAGTCTGGCTATAAGAGAAGGGCTTGATTTACGCCTAATGGATGTAGTAACAGCTTATTTCTATGGCCCACTGGATACTAACATTTATATGAAACTCCCTGAAGGATTTAAACTGCCTGAAGCAGTAAGTTCATGTTCTAGAGAACATTATTCGATCAAATTGCACAAATCCCTTTATGGATTGAAACAAACCGGACGCATGTGGTATAATTGCCTAAGCGAGTATTTGTTGAAAGAATGATACAAGAATGATCCAATTTGCCCATGCATTTTCATTAAGAAGTTTGGATCTGGATATGTAATTATTGCAGTATATGTTGATGATTTGAATATCATTGGAACTCTTGAAGAGATCCAGAAGACTGTTGAGTGCTTGAAGAAAGAATTTGAAATGAAAGACCTTAGAAGAACGAAATTTTGTTTGGGGTTACAAATTGAGCACCTAAAAGAAGGAATCTTTGTGCATCAATCAATGTATATTGAAAAGGTGCTAAAGAGATTTTATATGGATAAGGCACATCCAATAACTACCCCGATGGTTGTAAGATCACTTGATCCAAGTAAAGACCCTTTCCGTCCTCAGGAAGATAGTGAAGATTTTCTTGGTCCTGAAGTGTCATACCTCAGTACAATTGGGCCATTAATGTATCTTGCTAGCCATACCCGACCTGATATATCTTTTTCTGTAAATTTGCTAGCAAGATTTAACTCATGCCCAACTCGGAGACATTGGACTGGAGTAAAACAGATATTTCGTTATCTCCAAGGCACAAAGAATATGGGTCTATTTTTCCCTAATAAATCCAAGACAGAGTTGATTGGTTTTGCGATCGAATTTATGTCGACCTCATAATGGAAAATCACAAACTGGATATGTTTTTACAGATGGAGGTACTGCAATCTCTTGGCGCTCAATGAAGTAAACAATTACAGCAACCTCGTCTAATCATGCAGAAATCTTAGCAATCCATAAAGCAAGTCGTGAATGTGTATGGCTAAGATCTATGATCCAGCATATAAGGAATAATTGTGGTTTATCATCCGGAAAGGAAGCTACAACTATCTTGTTTGAGGACAACACAAGCATGCATTGATCACTCGATAGTGGATACATCAAAGGTGATGAACAAAACACATTGCACCAAAATTCTTCTTCACTCATGACCTCCAGAAGATTAAGGAGATAAAAGTTAAGCAGATCAGTTCAAGTGAGAATTTAGCAGATTTATTCACTAAGGCGCTTCCTACATCAGTGTTTCAGAAGCTTGTTTACTACATTGGAATGCGTCACCTTCGAGATCTCAAGTGATGTAGCCATTAGGGGGAGTTAATACTGTACTGTACTCTTTTCCACTTAACCTTGGTTTTATCCTTTGGGTTTTCGGTAAGGTTTTAATGAGGCGACATATCAAGCGTATAATTATGTACTCTTTTTTCTTCACTAAGTTTTTGTCCTACTGAGTTTTTCTTAGTAAGGTTTTAACGAGGCATAATTAGATAATGAACATCCAAGGGGGAGTGTTATGAAATATTTACGTGGATGTCATTATCAACCCCATAAGTTATAAAACTCTTCCTATACCCCATAAGTTATGAGACTTTTCCTATACCTCATTAATATGGGAGATAAAAGGTCACGACCCTTTACATGCCCTATAATAATTAGAGAGTTACTTTTAACCCCTATATATATGGGGCTCATGTACTCATAAAAAATAATATATAAAAAGAAGATACACTCTCTCTTCTACATTCTCTCTACACTCTTTCTTCTATCACATTTTAGTTTATTCTTTTTTTATTATTTCACAATATTTTATTTGTTTTTTTTTGTTGAAGTTTATTTTTCGAACATATATCTTTAAACGTTATTAATTTTCAGATCGACCCAATTCATGAAGAGATATAATCGGTTCAAAAATAAGGTTAGATGATTTAATATGTGAATCACTTGAAATTGGGTTAAAATATGATTTTTTTTTAAAATTTTAATAGGAATAATTATGTTAGCGGCTCGACCACTGGTCGAACTACGAAACCTTGGCTGTGATCTTCTTTGGTAACGTGATCGGAGATAATTTGAATTTAGAGCTTAAAATGAAAATTGAATATATGGAATAGAGAAAATCGCAACCGGTAACTAGAAGAAAAACGAAAAGGCATTATCGGAAAATTGGCGTGAGCGACAACGTAGTAGGAGGCTGTAGGTGGTCATTGATTCACTGATCCGCCGTGAGAGTCTCATTTTTCTCTCTTTTATTTTTAAAGCGAAAGCATGGGAATTTCACCGGCGGAAAGCGGAAGTCCCGAAAAGGAGCAGCAAGCCGCTGGAGTGGGGATTCTCCTTCAAATTATGATGCTCGTCCTTTCATTCGTCCTCGGCCATGTCCTTCGCCGTCACAAGTTCTACTATCTCCCTGAGGCCAGCGCTTCTTTGCTTATCGGTTAGTCAATTTGGATAATTTCCTTCTTCATTTATCTTTATATATCTTGACGCTTTAATTTCCTTCGTCACGTAATGATCGTCTATCTACCAGGTTTAATTGTTGGTGGACTTGCTAACATCTCCAACACTGAAACAAGCATCAGGTCCTTCATTTCTTTCCCCATTATTGTTATTATATATATATATTGTTTTGTTTGTTCTTTGTTTTCCATTTCGATCTTGTTTGATATAAAATTGGCAAACCGTGAATTTCATCGTATCTTATTCCTTTGGCAGGGCGTGGTTCAATTTCCATGAGGAATTCTTCTTCCTATTTCTCTTACCTCCAATAATCTTATATCCTTAAAACCTATGATTGCTAGTTTCTATTTATCACTCTAGGATACCTCATTGATTGTGTTTCTTAACTACCTTTCCTGTTTCGGGCACTCAATCAGGTTTCAGCTTATCAGCTGTAAGTAGTAGTATTATGCATTACACTCTTCGAGTTTTGCATGGTTGATCTCTCTGTTAATTGTCACCTCGTTTTGCCCCCTTTTGCAGAAACCCTTTTTCTCTAACTTTGGAGCCATTGTCACATTTGCTATTTTAGGGACTTTTATAGCTTCAGTTGTTACAGGAGTTTTAGTGTGAGTACTCTTAATTACAAAAAAAAAAAAAAGAAAAAAAAAAAGAAGAAGAAGCCAAAAACAAACCAGTCTGTCTTTTTTTTTCCCTTCACTGCCTTGTATAATCTAGCTGCATATGTACAGCTATATTGGTGGTCGCATGTACCTCATGTACGGACTTCCTTTTGTTGAATGCCTAATGTTTGGTGCTCTTATATCAGCAACCGACCCTGTTACTGTTCTTTCCATATTTCAGGTCAGGTTTTTATGCTACCATCCTGGCTATTTATTGTGGGAGGGTGAGATTAAATGAAAACATAGCTATACTATGATACATGTCGTACAACTAGTCAAATATGAAAATTTGTGAAGGTCTATTGTATTGCAATAATTTCTATGATCAGAAACAATAATAATATTCACATAAAATTGTGCTTCTTCCATGCTGCTGCCAAGACACATATGTACTTCTTTGAAGTATCATTATACCTTTTGTTTCTGTATTCTTAATTTAGAAAAGTGATTTAAGTGAGATTAACTTAGGCTCCATTTGGTTTCTTCTTTTGCTTCTTTCGTTTTGCCATTTGAATTTGCTTCCCGAAAAGTATATAAAAGGCAAAAAACAAATAGAGAAAGCAAAACAAATTACGGTTATTAGTGAACAAATAAGTAATACGCAACACCATATCTAACATAATTGTTTTGTCAAGAATAATCATGCATTTTATTCCCTGAAAAAATTTAAAAACTTATTCTTCAATTATCAAAAGTATTAGTATTTTCTATAGTGTTGGATTCGGCCTTTTCTCTCTTTTTCTTCTAAAAGCAAAAACGAAACTGGATCCTAATAATATATATAACAGTGAAGCAACTTTTTTTTTTCAGTTGCTAACATGTGGACCTTACCTTCCAAAGGAAAAGTCTTAGATATACTCTCTTTCCCTTAAATATCTTGCTCTGTAATTGCTTAGCTACTTAAGTTTTGCAAATACTTATGGTGACCTAAACCTTCTATTGCTAATTATTCTTTGAAGGTCTTTTGTTGTTTCCTTTTACTAATCCATCGCTTAACTGGACTTTCATTAATTTTAATGAAATGTCAGTTTGTAGTTATAATGGTACAGAGATATCTGAGTGTCTATGTTGAGTGTCTAAGCGGTAAAAGTAACAAACCATCCCATTTCAACTTTTGACCTTGTATCCATGTATGATGATCTTAATTGCAGGAACTTGGCACTGATACGAACCTTTATGCTTTGGTGTTTGGAGAATCTGTTTTAAATGATGCTGTAAGTTTTTTTAGCATGCTATTGATGGTTTCTTGTTTTTCGTATTTAACATCTTACATGTGCATGGACGTTATTTACTGGGTGAATTGGTTCTTTATGTAGATGGCAATATCTTTGTACAGGTATGTGAAGTACTTGTTGTCCTCTGTGATTTGATTGTTTAGTTTCGTTTTTGAGTTAAAGCGTTGTTTGCCTATGCAGGACAATGTCCATTGTAAGAAAGCATGCATCATCTGCGCAAAACTTCTTTATGGTGATTTTTAGGTTTCTCGAGACCTTTGTTGGCTCTATGTCTGCAGGTTTGTCTTAACCTTTGGTCTTACTGAGTGAATTTCTCTTATATTATAATCTACTTACTAATTAATCTTTTTAATTGGAAAAAGAAAAGGAACATTGTTTTCTTATGCTTCATCATGCAAGTGAATACATGGTAATTGTCTGTTTTTTGCCTTCCTGCAATCTGACTTAGTTATTGATTTTCTTTGGGTCCAAAATAGGACAAATTGAAAAAGAAAAGAAAATTCAATCTAAATTTTGCAGTGCAGTTATTTTCTATTAACTTATGATTAAAATTCTACCCATTACATACTTGTGTGTCCTTTTAATCACAATCACGAAGATGCTTTCCTTGTTGCTCTGCAGGTGTTGGAGTTGGATTTGTTTCTGCTCTAATATCCTTTCTGATTGACTTTATATTAATATACCATGTTTGATGCTATAAATTACAAGCTATTACTTTTACCTTTAAACCTTAACTCCAAGAACCTCTTTAAGTATGCTGGATTAGATGTTGACAAGTAAGTACTGCATTTGCATCTTTTGGTTCCTTCATCAAACTTCTTAGCATAAAAACTTCTGAAAATCCCTGACACATCTTTTGCCATGCTCTTCTCAGTCTTCAAAACTTGGAGTGCTGTCTTTTTGTTCTTTTTCCTTATTTCTCGTAAGCAATTTTATGGCCCTGTATATTCTTTGTTTTCCTACCTTTTATATTTAATGGATTCATGGCACAGTTATGAAAACACCTTGCCTTTCTAGGTACATGCTTGCGGAAGGACTTGGCCTCTCTGGTATCGTGTCAATATTGTTCACAGCAATTGTAAGTGAACTTGTTATGCTGATTGAGTAGTAGAACATTGCATGCTGATGCAGCATGATGAACTTTTTCTTTGTTTTAGGTGATGAAGCACTACAGTTACTCAAATTTGTCAGAAAATTCTCAGCAATTTGTATCTGATTTTTTTCACTTAATCTCATCACTGGCTGAGACTTTTACGTAAGAGTCATCTTTATGTGATATGACCCGATTTAACTTCGTCCATGTGATACCTTCCCATTTTGACTATTGATTCTTTTTTCAATGTTCCAGATTTATTTACATGGGTTTTGATATTGCCATGGAAAAGCACAGCTGGTCGCATTTGGGGTTTATCTTTTTCTCAATTGTATCCTTGTTAATTATTATTATTATTACAACTTCTGAACTTAGGTTTAGTGGCTGTATTGAATTTCAGCGTGATTGTTATTCCTTTACTTTCTTCATAATCACGTCAGATATTTATTGTAGTTGCCAGGTAAATGAGATTTATTGGTCTTTCAGTTTTTAAATCATATATTATTGAGGGACCATGAGTAGAATAATTAATGCAGTTGTGTAATTGAATCTTTAGGGCAGCCAATGTCTTTTCTTGTGCATATCTGGTCAATTTGGTTCGTCCTGTCAATAGGCAAATACCTTTAAAACACCAAAAAGCACTTTGGTACAGTGGTAAGAAAAATCATACTTACATCATAGTTGATTTTATACCTTCCCAAAATACTAAATTATTATTAAATTGGTTAGGACTTCGAGGAGCAATGGCTTTTGCCCTTGCTCTGCAATCTGTTCATGATCTTCCAGAAGGACGTGGTCAGATTATATTCACTGCAACAACTGCCATAGTTGTTTTGTCGGTATGATTGAAGAACCTTTAAATTAACAAACTATTGTACTGGGAAATAATTTCCAATTTTATCTTTTGTAAGTCCTAAAATTTGCTTATCCATTCCACGCTCATTACTTAGATCTGAGGGCAGTAGTTATTTACAAGTCACTGTTTCATTTCTTTCGAAAATATTCAACTACCTGCTGGAGAGAACTTGAAAGTATAATTTCTCTTTTTCCTCTTCCTCCCATTATTTGGGGAGAAAATTGACATTTCCTAAGCAAAATAAGGAACTGAATTAGTTTAGTACATCAATTATTCTACCTTCAGCAATCAGCATGCACCTGAACAATGAAGTGGTGGCAGAGTCTTTATTGCTTTAAACTGCGAAAAGAGTAGTTGATGTGATTCGTTTCTACTTCCTTTACTCGTGGTTTTATTCTAGTAAAATGTGGTGTCAAATTATGCTACTTTTGGCGCACTCTGATGGTTCACTAAAAAATTCAGTATCGTCTTTGCAATATAATCTTCATCCTCCGGAGTGGATAACCTACAAAAGACTGTTGGAGTTAGAATTTTATAAATTTTGCTAATATAATCATCTCGTAGTACTTATGGAAATATTTCAGTTTTATTCTGTTATTACCTATTAGTGTGTTTAGACTAGCCATTATCTTGGTTTGGTAGTTTATAATGGTTCGTTACCATGTTGAAAGGTATGTTCCTATTTGGAACTACTGTTAATCTAAGGTGAGATCTTGCATGGCTAGTGTAATGCGCATAGCTGAATCATCTGGATATACTCGTTTGAAGAGTTCTAAATGCTCCACAGTTTGAATGTTGTAATTGATACTTATCCTTCCAGTAACTGTTTATATTTTCCCGAAATGTCACAGGTTTTGTTAATTGGAGGTTCAACAGGTACGATGCTAGAAGCTCTGCATGTTGTTGGAGATGGCCACGACAGTCACTTAGGTGAAGTAAGTTTCAATCGTTTCTAGCAATGTCGCATAAACTTTTTATATGCCGACTTACCAAGTTATGTTTTCAACACAAAAAGTTAAATTTAATCCAATGCTTACTTTGCTATTTGAACTGTTCAAATTGATGACAACCAAGTAAAGATGTTGAAATAGGAAATTGCTGCTGCCATCATGCGGGTGGCTGTGTTTTGTTGTGAATTAATATATATATATTAAGAGAAAATCCGGTGTAAACACGAGTAATTTTATTTTCGGTAGTACTGATCAATGACTTCATTGCAGAGCTTTGATGTTAATAATGGATATGTTGCTCCATCTTTTAAGGAAGATGGAACATCCGGAAACGGAATAAAGATGAAACTGAAAGAATTCCACAAAAGGTAACATGTAGATTTTTTATTTTTTATTTACTTTCAGTAATATATGGATTATGCTCTAATTTACAAAAATTAAGAAGTTAGTCCCTCTACTTTACAAAAACTAAGTTACTCTAATTGTTAATAAACACATGAATTTAAAATGTTGATTTTTTGCATATAAAGTACTGAACTGTTGAATTTAAGGACAACTGGACTAACCGAGTTCTGACAGATTAAACTAGAATCACTAAGTTCTCAGTTTTTGTAAAGGGATGAAAATTCAAAGTTAGACCATGAAGTAATCATCTAATTTCTTTCATTTATTGAATTAAAAAACACCATTTATGGTCTTGCAGAACATCATCGTTCACTGCATTAGATAGGAATTACCTCACTCCATTTTTCACTGGCCAGAATGAAGATGATGAGGGAGGAGGTAAAATTAGCTTAAATTCTTTTTATTTTATGTTATTTACGTCTTTGCTTTAATCACTTTTCTTTTTCAGAAGCTTTATTAGATGAGCGGATTTCGAGTTCTAAAAGGGGAGGGTTTCTTGGCCAATAGATAAGTGTCCTCAAATGCTCTGCTACAAAGGAAACTAACTTCTGGTACATAGAGATGAAATTTTCAATGCATTTTGGGTGTGGGGGAAACTTTGAGTTACTCATATTATCATTCCTTATTAATCTGCCAAGTTGTATTAAAATTTTGAGTTCATAGGAAGAATGCATAAATTTAATGTTTGTTGAGATTTATTTTATTGTTTAAAATTATTAATTTTTATAATAAGTTTATATCTAAGAAGATAATTTTAGCCCCATTCTGATACTTTGATACTAGTTCTAGTTTTGATCATTTTCGTCTTCAAACTTTAATTGTTATAATCTTCTTAAAATTTTGAGTTCATAGGAGAGAATGCATAAATTTTGAGTTATTTTAAAACTTATTATAGACAATTTTGTCTAATGTCAAAGTTTAAAATTTTGAGTTCATAAGTTTATAACTAAGAAGATAAATTTAGCCTCATTATACTTTGATTTTAATTCTAGTTGTGATCATTTTGTAGACTAAATTGATTTTTTTTGACAAAAGTTGATTGAATTATTAAAGTTTTATCAGCATTGATGTGATTATTTACGAGATAGTATATATCTATTTCATTGTTGGCATAAATAGTTCTTTAAAATTTTATGAATTTTATGAATTTTTTTTTAACTTCTATGAATTACTTGCTATTAAAATTTTAACGTTCTCACGACAGAATAATAGTTTTTATGTGTACGTTAGGTATATATATTACTGTAATTAACAGGAAAAACATACAATGAAAATATTGATAAAATGATATAGCATTTCTCAATTTTCCATCTTGAGAATACTCGATAAATTTGATGAAATCAACAATTACTCTTACTTTATAGAAAATTTGGACCAAGGGACTAAGGGTAAGATGTTCATTTTATCAAAAGTAATTAGTTTTTGTAACTTTGTTTATGTTAATTGAATTTATCATTTGAACGAAAAAAAAAAGGTTAAAATATCATAAAAGCTCCTACAGGTGTCGGATTGCATTTTGACTTTTACTCAACAAATGGATAAATTAATTTCTATATATTAGATCAAAAAATAAATTGGTCATTCTTGTTAAAAGTTTTATCCATTTCTACTTTTAAAAGCTAATATGAGTAGCAAAACAATCAAATAGTGACACATGACATATTTTGATATAGAGTGACCAATTTTTATCTGTAGATGGATGAAACTTTTAACAGAAATTTACTCTTTAACCTAAAGTACAAGGACTGATTTACCCATTTTTTGAATAGGGATTAGAATGCCAACCGGTTCTATCTTTTCTATGATGGGTCTTATTCTTGTGGGGATTTTTGGTAATGTCTGTGATGATTATAAACTAAAATAGTATTTGTGTAATGTTTGGTACCAAGTTACCGTGGTAAATACATGATACTAGTTAGTCACTCAAAAAAAAAAGTGTCAAGTTACAAAAAAACAAAAATGAAAATGTAACGAAAATAATAGTTAAACCATATAGCTAGACTTGAGAATGTGACGGATCGGAAGTTCTGCTTAAAAAGTTAGAGAGTTTGAACAAAAATATAAGTTCTAATATGAGTTTGGGTAAAAAAAATTAAGGCCATTTTAATTTAACCCATACTTACACGCGGTGTTTTGGGGTTTGGAATATTTCCAGTTTTAATCCTCGAACATTTGTGCGCATTTTATTTCGACCCACAATTCTGTTTAAATGATTTGTTTTGTTTATAAATTTTCCCTTTGATTTTGTTTTTCTTCCAATTCAGTTTTAGTTATTCATTTTTAAAAAAATATATTATTTTAACATATTATTTTGAATTTTTTGTTGATTTCACACTATTTTTTATTTTATTTTTCATGTGCATATTTGTTTATTTCAAACACTTTCATATATTATTTACTTAGATTGACATATATATATATATATTACTTTGTATATTACTTACTTTAACCTTTTATATATATTATTTATTTTGAAATTTCATTTATGCATTATTATTACACATATTATCTATTTTGTTTTATTTTTGAAACACTTCAAACTTTCATGTAAATTATTTACTTTATAATATTTATTTGAAAATTCATTTGTATATTACAATTTAATATTTTTTATTTTTTATTTTTTAAAATTCTTATATCTATTACCAGTTTTAAAATTTTTGTATAGTTTGTATAGTAATGTTTCTAAATTTTCTTCCTTTCCTATTATTCATTTTATTTTATTTTAAAACTTGTTATATTTTATTTGTGTAATTTGTTCGAATTTCTTTTAAATTGGCTTCTAATTCACTAGCCTTGGTTATTAATGTTGGTATTTATGTAGTATGTGATATGTTGCCATTGCATATATCCTAATTTGTTCTTTTGTATTTCCTTATTATTGTTGATTATTCATGTAATATTATTGTCACATGTTTTATTTCATGCTCCATACTATGCTTGTATGATTATTATTATATCAAATTTTAAATTCCAAATTTTCTCTCAACATCGATTGCTTTTTTTTACCCTTAAGTAAACCAAACGAATATATTTTGAGCCGGTTTTATAATTGCTTATTTGGAAACTCCTCAAAGCAAGCCAATGTTTTGTGTTTGGAAATTCGAGAAATCGTGCCTTAACGTGCTGGGTTTCGATTTACCGTTTAACTAAATAACCGAATACCCTTTTAAAATTTCAATACGTAAGATTTGGCAACCATGAGGTGATTTTGATTTCGAGGGTTTAAGTTGTCGTATACTAATGTGCTGGATGTGATATTTTATTCCTTGGGAACAAAGGAATCTTAATGTCCAATTCAAGTTATTCAAATGTTTTAAAAGAAATCGTATTTCAAAATATCTTTTAAATTTTAGACATAAGGACATTGTTTAATCAATTTGGTACCAATTCTAGGCATAATGAGGGTGTTAATCCTTCCTCGTACGTAACCGACTCCCGAACTCGTTTTCTCAAATTTCGTAGGCCAAAATTGATATTTTAATGAAATATTTTATTAGGTGATCCGATCACACCTAAACAAAAAGATTGGTGGCGAATCCAAACTTTTGTTTTAAAATTTTGATTCCCGTTTTTCAAAAAATGGTTTCGACATTGATAAAATGTGTAAGTATTGAGGACTAAACATGTTATTATACGAGTTAAAGAAATGCCACATCATCATTTCTGTTAAATGGTTAACTGAGAATGACTAAAATAGAAATGATCTAAATCGTGAGTGATAAAAATAGAAATGATCTAAATCGTGAGTGATAAAAATAGAAATGATCTAAAATATTAGTGACTAAATTAAATATTTTCATAGTTAGGGTACCAAAATAAAAACACACTAATAGTTAGTGACCTATTCTATTGTTTATCCTTTTTTTTAAATGGAATAACAATCCAATTCGGCTTGACCCGATCCATGAAAAACTGTCATAAAAAATCTGACCCATACAACCACAAACTATAGAATCCAACCCAATCACCCCAGCCCAAACCCTCTCTCTTCTCTCTGTTTTTTTCGTTTCTCTTTTTTGCTCGCAAAGCTTCCTTTTTCAGAGGAAACAGCGCCGCCAATCGCCGCCGTGCTTTCAGATTCCGGCTAACCGGAATAGAAATATGGGTTTTAAGAAATTAAGTAATATTTTTTCAGTTTCTGTTCAGAGGTCACAGTGACGTTGCCCTCACGGTCTTTCAGGTCCCGATCCATTCTTTCTTGTTTGGGGTTTAGGGTTTGTAAATCTCCAATACGATCGTTAGGTTGACAAGATTTGGGTATCTGGGGTAACCTTGAATTGTTTGTTTTCTCTTCAAGGGAAGGTGATGAGCTTCATAGTAAGCAAATTCAAATGTAAGGGCATCACCTTCTTCTCTCTACTTCATGTTGCTCACTATTCTTCCCGTTTTAGCACCGCCGCAGTTGCATCCATTGAACCAAAAATACCACCGGATTTTTCATCTTGCATCGTTCAAGATAAGGATCTTCTTCTTAAGAGCTTGAATCCTTCGGGGACTGGGCTTCACGTTCTGGACCTCGTCGATGAGGGTTCTTTAGAACCCCACCCAACGCTCTACCATCTTTTGCTGAAAAAATGTACCTTTTTGAGAAAGCCCAAGCTTGGGAAAATTGTCCATGCACACATTTCGAACTCCCATTTCCGAGGCGATGTTGTTATCCTCAATACACTTTTGAATATGTATGCTAAGTGTGGTTGTTTGGATGACGCTCGCAATTTGTTCGACGAAATGTCTCTGAAAGATATGGTCACCTGGACTACATTGATCACTGCCTATTCTCAGCATGATCGTCCTTTGGATGCTCTGCTTTTGTTCCCTCAAATGCTCTCCCTTGGTTTCTTTCCCAATGAGTTCACCTTGTCTAGCCTTTTAAAGGCTTCGGCTGCACTCCCTGATACACCCCAAATCTACTTCCATGGTGCTCAACTTCATGGTTTCAGTTTCAAGTGTGGTTTCCACTCCAATGTTTATGTGGGCAGTTCCCTTTTGGACATGTATGCTCGCTGTGGTTGCATGGATGAGGCCCACTTCGTCTTTGATGTGCTTCCTTCGAAAAACGAGGTCTCATGGAATGCATTGATTGCTGGCCATGCTAGGAAAGGCCAACTTAATCGTGCACTTAGTCTCTTCTTGAAAATGCTTAGACAAGATTTTCAGCCCACTCATTTCACCTTCTCCAGCATTTTTGGTGCCTGTGCGTCCACGGGGTCTTTAGAACAAGGCAAATGGGTGCACGCCCATGTGATCAAATCCGGTGGAGAGA
The DNA here is from genome assembly GCF_025698485.1 of Gossypium arboreum. NCBI lineage: Eukaryota > Viridiplantae > Streptophyta > Magnoliopsida > Malvales > Malvaceae > Gossypium > Gossypium arboreum. The sequence continues at coordinate 120,818,647 of NC_069070.1, read as the reverse complement.
TTATTGCTTTTATGGGCAACACACTCCTCCACATGTATGCTAAATCTGGTAGCATCCAAGATGCTAAAATGATCTTCGATAGGTTGGTAAAGCGTGATTTGGTGTCTTGGAACTCCATGCTCACAGCATATGCCCAGCACGGGCTTGGCAAGGAAGCGGTGCAATGCTTTCAAAAGATGCTAAATATCGGACTTGTCCCTAATGATATAACGTTCCTCTGCCTTCTCACTGCTTGCAGTCGTGCTGCGCTTTTGGAGGAAGGGAAATACTATTTCAAGTCTATGAAGAGGTATAACATCGAACCGGGGATTTCACATTATGTTACCATTGTTGATCTTCTTGGTCGAGCCGGTCTTCTTAATGAAGCTCTGAGGTTTATAAACGAAATGCCAATCCAACCCACTGCAGCTGTGTGGGGAGCCTTGCTTGGTGCATGTAGGATGCATAAGAATGTAGAAATGGGCAGTTTTGCTGCGGAACGGGTTTTCGAGCTCGATCCTCATGATTCAGGACCCCATGTCTTGCTTTCCAATATCTATGCCTCCGGCAATAGGTGGAGAGACGCTGCTAAAGTGAGAAAACTGATGAAAGAGACGGGGGTGAAGAAGGAGCCTGCTTGTAGTTGGGTAGAAATTCAAAACACAGTCCATATGTTTGTGGCAAGCGATGATTCCCACCCGCAAATGGGGGCAATCTATAAGAAGTGGGAGGAGATCAGTGCAAGGATCAAGGAAATTGGATATGTTCCTGACACAAGCCACGTGTTGTTCTATATGGATGAACAAGAGAGGGAAGTGAAGTTGCAGTACCATAGTGAGAAGCTTGCATTGGCATTTGCACTCCTCAACTCGCCTCATGGATCCACAATTCGTATCAAGAAGAACATCAGGGTTTGTGGTGACTGTCATTCAGCATTTAAATTTGTGTCCAAAGTTGTTGGACGGGAAATCATTGTAAGAGATACCAACCGGTTCCATCATTTCTATGATGGGTCTTGTTCTTGTGGGGATTTTTGGTAATAGTTGTGAAGAATTCCATTAGCCAAAGGCTGAAATCATATAAAACTTGTATGATGTAAAGTCTTTTGTCATTAATGTGGAACCCAATGTTATTTAGACTCTTAGAAATTGCAGATATGAATATATTTAACTAAATTAGGGTTTTAAAGATTAAAAGATTGCATGAAAAGGGTTAATTAAGTTTAAACTCAAAATTTGATGTCAATAAAAATTTAAGCAATTAGTGATTGGCAATTAGTGATTAGTTGATAGGTTAGGCTTCACTGAGATTCACTTATGGGTTAAATAGATTGAATTTGGATAAAGATTTTTATGTATCTGGTCAAGTACGACTCGAATTCAATTTACATAATAAAATATTTTTGAAGTACGTGATTGATCCACAAATTAATTTAAAAACATATTTGGATAGTTAATTACTTTTTGAAGAAAAGACTTAAATACCACTAAATTTTCTTTTAAAAATTGATGATAAAGTACATCGAAAAAGACAACAAATACATAATAATTAGATGCTTTTTTTAAAGCGATAAATCTCAAAATTATGCGTATATTTAGATTTTGTACAATTTTATATATAAAATTTTAATTTGATTCAATTTTCATAAATCATTAACACAATTATTGATATAATATAATTTTATATTTATATATTGCATACACATATAATTATATTTATCTAATATAAAAATAAATCGATGTATTTATTTCTTTAGATGTGCATGATTGATTTAAAATTAAAGTTTCATATATACATTTGAACTACAATAAAAGTTTCATATATATAATTGCATCAAATTAAAACTTGTGTATCAAATTATACATTAGATTAAAGTTCATGTATCATTTTGAGATTTATCTGTTTTTAAAATAAATAAATTAAAAAAAAAGAGCGTGGAGAAAAATAATCATGAAAAATTTAAACAGTGAACTACGGCACGTGTGCAACACGTGACACGCTGTCCGCTATAGTGATTCAAATTTGAAAAACAAAAAAAAAAAAAAAAAAAATTTCCCCAACGGTAACGCAAAATTCTTTCCCCCTTTAGCTTTAAACGAGAAACCTAAAAGAAAAATCTCTTTCATTTTTCTCTAAGAATTAACATCATTGTTTCAACTTTCAATTCAAAAGCACAGATTTCCCTTTCTCATTTCAAATCATTGATCCCCTTCTTTTTATTTTTATGTTTACTAATGGAAGATTCCAACAATTTTCATCATCTTCGGACTGACCCTCTTCTTCTTACTGACGTTTCTTGGCAACAAAACACCTCTTTTTGTAAGAATTTCGATCATCAAATCAAATCCCATAAATTTCCCACTTCATTTTAGTTGTTTATTTATTTTTATTTTTTTACTTCTTCTTTGGCAGATACTGATGCAGCTATGGCATCTCGCTCAGAGAACCCTTCATTATCTGATTTAGTTTCTTCTCCTCAACAAGATTCTGGTGATTTACTCTTCTTTTTTGATTAATTTTTGGAAATGAAAAATTGGGTTTGAATTCGATTTTTTATTTATTTATTTTGTATTGATCTAAATTATCTTGGGTTGTTTTTTTTAGCTGATGTAGTTAATCCTCGGCAATCCCAGAGCCCAAATGTAATTAGTACGCCTATTAGAGAATTTGATGGTAAAAACCCTTTGTTTAGAAATGAATTCAAGTGTCATATGAGTCCGTAGAATACTACCACTTTTCTGGGTCGCACTGCGCCGGCACCATGTCCATAAACCGGTACCCTTTTTGAATGCTCTCTAGCTCCTCAATAGATTCAAATCCAGGTCCTTTTCGCAATCATGATACCGTTTGATCTAAGCTAGACCAGATATCATGGTTGTGAAAAGGACAGTAATGTATTCAAAGCCGGAGAGCTGCACATTAAAGTGACAAAGCTTAAGGGGTCAGTGGATGCCTACAATACCGGCTTGTGCTCACGAAAGTGGTAGTACCTTACCTGTTGCTGTTGGTGAGTCATGACAGCTAGTGTTTTAAGGATGTAATTTTTAATAAGAATTTGGTTTCAGGCCGATCTATGCTGGGATTTTCTCTAACATCACCAGACCTTGTTATATGCGCTGGATCACCTGATATTCCGTCAAAAGCCTATGGAGATTCCCCTGAATTCTTGGAGAAACATAGGTGTTCAATTGAGGTTTCTTTAGAGAATGGCATTGAGGGATCTGATAATAGTAAAGCTAAGCAGAAATCCCCCACTGTAAAGTTCTCCACAGTGTGCGAAACATTCCACAAAGAACTGTCCCCCGAATCTTCCTTTGAGCTACTGCCATTAACAGAAACTGCAGACTATTCACAACATAAGCATGAAGACTATCCTGCTATAAGCATTAATGCAGGGTGTTTAAATGGAGCAGTGGAGTTGGATGGTGTAATTTATTCAAACGACGATTGCTTTGTGGGTGGTGATGTTATAATTGCTGATAGAATTGTTGGAGATGGAGGGGGAAATTCATTATACAACACAGCTCGACTCGGTGACTTCTCGTACAACTTTTTGACATTAGAGTGTGGTTTTTATGCTATTGATCTGCATTTTGCAGAAATAGTTTTCACTACTGGTCCTCCTGGAATTAGAGTATTTGATGTGTTTGTACAAGAAGAGAAGGTAAGAAAATCGGATTCAATGGTTTCTATATTACATTATACTAAATGAGTGAGTGTTAATTTGATAAAGTTGATTGAACATGTTGTAGGTTGTGAACAGTCTAGACATATATGGCCAGGTAGGCGCAAATAAGCCTCTGGTTATTTCTAACATTAGAACTTTCGTTGATAGCGGTGGGGGCTTGCTCATTAGATTTGAAGGATTAATGGGGAATCCAATTGTATGTGGCATCACTGTAAGGAAAGATTCCCTTGAAAGTAAGTTTATAGTTTGGCAACGTATCTCTGTTCTCTCTGCTTATTTATTTTGCCTTAGTACTTGAAATGTAGATATATTCTATCATGTATTATGACTTCATTTTCCCCAAAGTACCCGTGTCTGACACATACTGGGACATAGGTATCAGCACATGATCCTCCAAGTATATGGAAAATTTAGAGAAAAAAGTATTCATACCCATGTTGGGCATCTGGTCTTCAACAGAATTTTCACTTAGTTTGTCTACTCCTTTTGGCGACCCACTACTGTTCTAGGCAAACTAGTTGTCCTTTTGTTTGTATCTGGGGTAAGCCCGCCAGCAGCTCTTTTAAGCTCTGTCCCTATGGTTTGCTCATCTCTTGGTACAGCGAGATAGTCTATGAAGGAGAAAAACTTTCTAGTAAAGAAGAAAATGAATTAAGGAATAAGATAAGAGATGAATGGATGAAAAGAGGAAGAGGAGCATATACCTGAATCTATGTAACATTGGGCATGGCTATTTAAGGTTCTCAGGGGGCAAATCTCATATTACAAGCTAGAAGGGTTTGAAACATTTTTTATATGATATAATTTCCTGAAAAGCATTTATTTATTGTTAAGAATAAGATATAACTTGCTGCATGAATTTGTGCAACAGGTTTTAAAGAAGCTGGATCAGAGGAAATCATGGGAATGGACAAGATGGAAGGTCATGAGTCACCAAGAGTAAGGAAACTTCCTATAGTTTTTTCAGTGTTTGAATAGAACAGCTCAAAATTGGGAGTTGAGATCATTACAATATGATCACTTGCAGGATATTAGTGACTGTGAGATAGAAGTGAAGTATCAAATTCTTCAAATGGACTATGAGCTCCAAAAGAAGGAATTAGCGGAGATGAGGAGTGCCTTGGAGGGGCTTAAGAGGGAGAACAAGCTCAAGACTAAAGAGTGTCAAGAAGCTTGCAAATCTTTACAGGAACTCCAAAATGAGCTTATGCGCAAATCAATGCATGTTGGTTCATTGGGTAAAGAATTTCTTTCTCTTTTTTTCCTTTTGATAAGCTGTAAATACCTTATAGTTGTAATACGGAATGAAATGATGTTGCTTTTATATATAGCCTTTGCGATTGAGGGACAAGTGAAGGAGAAGAGCAGATGGTTCTCATCATTGAGGGACATGACAAGAAAATTAAAGGTAAAAATTGGAACTCAATGATGCATAAATAAAATGAAACACACCAAAATTTCATGATGTTCCAATTTGCAGATAATGAAAATGGAACACATCAAACTATCAGAGGAGGTATCACATTATAAGAATTGTATCATGGATATCAATGATTTTGGGACTAAAATTCAGTCAAGAAGTAAGTTAGCAACACAACTTACAAGCAAATGTACTCAAACTTTCAGTTATATTTTCTTCCCTCTTATACAATCTTGTTTATCTTTCCAAAAGTAAACCAGCAAGCAGATTTGCATGAAGATCTCAAGACTAAATATCTCAAAGGGGCCAAAGAAAGGAAAGAACTGTACAACAAGGTTCTAGAACTGAAAGGTTAATCAAGTTGGTTATTCAATATTTAAAGTATTTGAAATAGGTTGGAAACTTGGAGCATAAACTGAATTTTCGGTTTCTTGCAGGGAACATAAGAGTCTTTTGTCGGTGTAGGCCTCTAAATTCTGAAGAAATAGCAGCGGGAGCTTCACTGGCTATTGACTTTGAATCTGCGAAAGATGGTGAACTCACTGTGATATCAAATGGTGCTCCCAAGAAAACCTTTAGGTTTGATGCTGTTTTTGGCCCTCAAGCTGAGCAAGGTAATGCCATGACTCATAGCTGTTTTGGACATAAAGCAAAATCAATATCAACGAAATTCTTATTTATATATGTTTACTCTTTTTGCTTTATTCAGCTGATGTTTTTCAAGACACAGCTCCATTTGCTACCTCAGTTCTAGATGGCTACAATGTCTGCATTTTCGCTTATGGCCAGACAGGGACTGGAAAAACTTTTACAATGGAAGGTACAAAAGAAGCCCGTGGAGTTAATTTTAGGACTCTAGAGGAATTGTTTCACGTAATCAATGAGCGACAGAAGTTATATCGATATGAGATATCTGTCAGTGCATTAGAAGTCTACAATGAACAGATTAGAGACTTACTCGCGTCAGGCTCGCAGCAAAGCACAATGGCAAAAAGGTATGCAATTTGTTTAAGCCATTCATGTTGTTTACAATGTAAGAATGTGGCTAATATCCTTTTACATTGATGTTGTTCATTGTAGACTTGAAATAAGGCAGGTGGGTGAAGGAATGCATCATGTACCAGGGCTAGTCGAAGCTCATGTAAACAACATGAATGAGGTGTGGGAAGTTCTACAGACTGGCAGTAACGCAAGGGCTGTTGGCTCAACCAACGCTAATGAGCATAGCAGCAGATCCCACTGGTCCGTCGATCAAATTCTATTTTAAATTAATTCAGTTCTCATTGCACAAAAATGTCTTTAAATGAAGCTGAAATTAGAGCATAATGATCTCTCTTGATGCAGTATACATTGTGTGATGGTTAAGGGAGAGAATTTGTTGAATGGGGAATGCACTAAAAGCAAGTTATGGTTGGTAGACCTAGCGGGAAGCGAACGAGTAGCAAAAACCGACGTGCTCGGAGAAAGACTCAAGGAAACTCAAAATATCAATAGATCTTTGTCTGCACTTGGTGATGTCATATCTGCTCTTGCTACCAAAAGCTCCCATATTCCTTTCAGGTTATAGAAACGCAGAGATGAGTACTGTTTAACTATTAAGTTCGTAGAAATCAGCACTATTTCCTAGGTTTAAACTCGACTTTACTTTAATCATGCAGGAATTCAAAGCTTACGCATTTGCTTCAAGACTCTTTAGGTACATTTTCTATCTTTATTCCCTGTGGTGAACTTACTCTGATATAAATGATTAAAAAAAAAACAATGACAAGGTTTGCGTTCATTGTAGGAGGAGATTCAAAAACTCTCATGTTTGTACAAATCAGTCCAAATGAGAATGACCTTGGTGAGACCCTATGCTCTCTGAACTTTGCAAGCAGAGTTAGAGGGATAGAGTTGGGTCAGGCAAAGAAGCAAATGGACACCTCGGAACTTTTGAGATGGAAACAGATGGTACAACTAACGACTTATTGGCAATATATTTGAGCTTATTTTGTCATTTTGATGTTACCAATGACATTTTTTTTCCTGTACTTGGAAAGGTTGAGAAATCAAAGCAAGACATGAAGATCAAAGATCTGCAAATCAGGAAGATGGAGGAAACAATTCATGGATTAGACTTGAAGATGAAGGATAAAGACCTAAAAAACAAGAACCTGCAAGAAAAGGTATTTGATTATCTAACAATATCGAAAAATATTCAATTTGTACCTAATAGATCTCTTTTCATGGTCCTCATTAATGTCATTTTTCCAGGTGAAAGAACTGGAGTCACAGCTACTCATTGAGAGGAAACTGGCACGTCAGCATGTCGATACAAGGATTGCTGAACAGCAGCAGAAACAGCAGAACGAGGATGTTAGACCACCTCTGGCAACACGACTTTTGGGTGCTAACAAGAGTTCAAATGAAGTTAAAAATGGTACATTGATGAAAGAGCAAGTAAACCTTACTCGTCCACTTACGGAGAATAGCTTCAGGCCTTCTATGCCTCTTTCTGTAACAGATGGCTCCCTCAAGCACATTGATCCAGTAGAAAAAGAAAACAATCCCGAGGTTGCTGAACAACTGCGACTTCCCACGAGAACAGGAAGAGCCTCAATGTGCCCGACGATACGTAGAATGCCAGCATCCTCAGCTCCAAGGCGCAACTCATTAATACCATTGCCAAGTACGCCTAGCTCAGCGCAGCTTGCACCACCATTTCACCCATTACCATCACAACCAGATATAATAGAAGAGATAGACGAGTTCATACCGGAACAAACAGTATGCAACAGTCCTAAAGGAACGAAAAGTGGGGGTAAGAAGCTGAGCAGCATATTGAGACGAAGCCTACAAAAGAAAGTTCAACTAAAGTCACCAATGCAGCAACATTTGAGAAGAGGTCTAAATGTGGGGATGGAGAGGGTTAGAGTTTCAATCGGAAGTCGAGGGCGGATGGCCAGTAGAGTACTGGTAGGCAATGGTAGAAAAGGAGGCAAGGAAATTCAGCAGAAACAAAACCAAAAGGAAAAGGAGAGAGCGTGGAATATTGGGAGGACTGCAATCTAACAGCTTTTTAAGATTCATTCCTATTTATTGTTATCCAATGTACAGTTGAATATGTATTCCTTTGTTGCCTTATGCAACAGCTTAAAAAAAAAAAACACAAAACAAAAGTGTGTAGAGATCTCTTCCTAGATGATGCTAATCATCTGTGTTTGGATTCTTGTGATTGCTAATAGTAAATGGATTGTTTAAAATTATGTGATCCTGAGGTCTTGATAATCTTCACAAAGGAATACCTGAAAGTTGAAATCTTTTTTTTTTTTAATCAAAAACATGAGAAATGTACCATTTGGTACTTGCGTTCAGCTAATTTGATACTCAGACCAAATGACATTATGTGGTTTAGTGGAAGTTTAACATGCGTGTTTTAGTAAAAAAAAGCATAGGTACTTAATTAAAACATAAAAATTCACAAGTACCAATTTGAACATTAAAGTCAAACTTAAGTACTTAACTAGGATAAAAGGACTATCAAATTGAAAAAAAATAAATTCATTATCAAAATGAATATTGAAGTCAAACTCAAATATCAAATAGAGATACAAAACAAAACCTCAAGTATCAAATAATATATTAACCCAATTATTTATTATTCATGAATAAGCAAACTGGGAGTATTTAGCTATGAAATAAGGACTTTAAACTTTAAAAGGAAAAAATCATTTCGTACAATACAATTTTAAATTTTTTATTATTATAATAAATCAAAACACTCATTTGTGATCAATATGCTTATAATATAGTTTTATAACTTAAATTACTTGTATAAAAACTAATTTCTTAATGTTAAATCATGTATGATGTTTGGAAAGTCATAGAATAATTGGATTCTGTGTAATTATCGATGTAATTATTCCAACTCTCATCCACCGTAAGAATTAAAAAATGTAATTGTAGTGCTCCAATTACACCCAATTCAATGAAAGCCATTTTAATTTAGTCGGTATAAAAAATAGAAAAAAAAATTAAATCGGTATAAAATCGGTTGAACCGATAAAAATACCAATTGGATCAAGTAAAAACCTAATTAAAACCATTTAAACCGGTTAAAATTTTTAAAATATTTAATTTAATTTTTATAATTTATAAATGGATTTTATATTTCTATTATCGTGTTTTGTGTTTATTAAATTTAGAATGTGATGGATAACTATTAAATTTTTTAGTATAGTTAAGAAAAAAAAACAAAAATTAGATATAAAAATAAATGAAAAAAAACGAAAATTAGATATAAAAATAAATGGAACATTGCTATACCAAACCATCTCGGCTAGAGGAACTCAACATCGTCAAGGTCAATTATTATCATTTTTATTAATAATAGGTTTGGATGAGCTGTATGTTGACGGTGGTAAGAATAACTACTATAGTGTGAGAAAAAAGTAAGCTAAATGCGCCGAATCGCACTACACTGTCCATCCAAACCCACACTGAAAAGGATTCAGTAGATTCTAATGTATTTTCACGCGAGCAATAATCAAAGCACATTAAAATCTATCTAGTCACATCCGATAAAGTCTCTCAATATGCTATTGTTGACTCTACAAAAGTAAGACCAAATCTCATCTAATCATTTCGTAGTAGAATACTCCAACGCTCTACCAATAGCTTTCCATGTCTTACGTGATAAGTCATTTGTCTAAAAAAGATTCACGCCTAGTGCCTCTATATAAACTAGACCGTTCCACGGGCCGGAGTGGGCCCTAATAAAATTCTAGGCTCATTTGATATGCTCAGGCTTAACTCGACTTGAAAATTGGGTCTAAATTTTTGCCTAAGTTTGGCACATATAATTTTTTATTTTAATTTTTATATAAAAAATTAAAAATATAATACATCAAAAACAATAAAAATATTAAAATAAATATTTCTCAATAAATTAAAAATAAATTAAAAAAGTTTTATTAAACATTAATATGAGTACAACTTAACAAGCAAATGTCTCTAAAGTAGTAGAAAAATTAACAATAAAACAACAGTTATATAATATCCAAACAATAACAACATAATAGTGAAATGATAGCAAAACAATGAGAAAACAACAGCTAAACAGTGAGAAAATAATAATTTCCTTTTACAAATTCGAGCCAAGCCCAGGCCAAAAAAACTTTACCTGAGACCCGACTCATTTTCTAAACAGACTTTATTTTTTATCAAAGTCTATTTTTTGAACTTATATTTTTATTCAAACCCTCTCACCATTCGGAAGATTCCGGTCCAACTAGAGATTTAATAACTCCTCATCTCTTGTATTTCTTTTTAATGCTTTCAAACCTCAATCATAGGCACCCTAAAAACAAACTTCATCATTGGCTTTCGTCATAGAATTAAAAGAAAAATCATTATATAATTTTATATATTATGGTATAGCAATATATATATATATATATTTTCCAGCATTAAGAAAAGGAGTTGAATATTAGATGAATCTATCGTTGAAATTTATACATAATTTCACTTTTAATCCTTTTCAAATACAAACAGTTCAATTTATTTATTTATTTTTAATTTAAGTCAAATGGGAAAATTACATTTTTACTCCTTAAAAACTTTAATTATTCAATTTAAATCATTTTAACTTCAAATCTTTTAGCTTTCGCCCTCTATTATCTCCGCCCAAACAAAATTTTGGTCTAATTGAATTAATTTTAAATTTACTTTGAAAGTGTAAGACATGCATGTTGGGATACTGTGATGCTAAAGTGAAAGAGAGAAATAACATAGTGATTAAGGCATGTCAGCCAATTGAAGAATAATAAGTGTGCCCATCACCATCCCCAACATGTAAGAAATCACGATCTTTTAGTACGGATCGTACATGGACGATAATTAGAGTCAGTGGTTCTCTTAAATTTCCCCATTTGAGATCCTTGGAGAAGAGGATCAAGTTGACCATTGCTAACAACTTGATACACTATCTTCATTCAACTCTTTGAGCGGAATGTGACAAAAAAAAAAAAGAAAATTCATAGACCAATCCCATCGTCTCCACCCCGTAGGAGCTATGAGATCACTCTAAAGACGCGTTCGATATCCAAGGGTCGTGGACCGACCATAGATTTTGTAGCTATTTTATAGCTAGAAAATACTTTTCTAGGGTCACACTCTAGTTTTAAAATTTTTTAGAGCATAGTCTCGTCCAAATCCATCTAAATAGTTTATTTTCATATTAGAAATTACTTTTATTTAAATTTTATTATAAAATATATAAATATTTATATTTTAATTTTATTCGAATTCTGTAAGCTCATTAAAAGGTAGATATTAAAATTTTTTATTATTTTTAAATAGTAAAATAAGTCGAGACAAATCAATTCAAAATTTTAAAAAATTTAAACTCAAATTACTCCAAATCGAACCGAGCTTGCCGGACCAAATTGACTACTTGGCCATGAAAGCCTCTCCAACATTAGAATACCAAAAATTACATTTAACTTAAACTCCAAATTAAAATACCAAAAATTACATGACATTTTTGTGATGTATTTTCATTTTTTCACGACATGTAAAATATATATTTTTATTTTAAATATCTTTTCGTGATGATAAAATACGTCCACTATGTAATTATTTTCCATTCCTTTTGTATTAACATAATTAAAACTCCAAAAGCTCAAATTTATAATATTAATATAATTATGTCAAATTACGAAAATATTCATAAATAATAAATGTTTATATTAAAAATTATTAATAGAAAAATAAATAATATAATAATTAGTTTTATAATTATCACAAATGATTAAACATGATTTATTATATAATACTAATAAAATTAAAATTAAATCATATTTTAATAAAATTAATATTCAATCTATATAAATTAGGATTTTAATATCTATATAATATCTTCTTGAATTAAAACCGTATTATTTCCTCTATAGTTATACAATTATTATGAATAAAATTGTACTCTATCAGTATTACTATGCTTTAATTTCAATTTCTCATCATCATACAATTAAGTCCTTTCCGAAACCAACGCCGCCGCTTCACACGGCCAACGTGCCCCCTTTCCCTCGCCGCCCCACCCACTACCTCTGGCGGCTTGTACTGTCTAATCAAGGGCCAATTTATCCCATCAAAAAATGGGTGCCGTTTAATGTCCTGCGCACCATTGGTGCACCCTAGCCTCCTGCTTGGATCTTTTACCAATAATTTCTCAATCATATCCCTTGCCTCCGAAATTCCCGCTTCTTCCACGCCCGCCGCGTGGGCGAATCTCATTTGCCTGCTACTCGAAGCTATGTTCCGAAGCGTAATTTCGTTACTAGCCCCTTTAAACGGCGTCGTTCCGTATAACAACTCGTAAACAAACACCCCAAATGCCCACCAGTCAACGCCGTTACCATGCCCGTCACCGGAGACGACCTCTGGCGCTAAATACTCGTGAGTCCCCACGCATGACCGTGAAAAAGCCGTTACCGGCTCAGCCACGGGAACAACTTCTCCTTTCTCGTTCAAACCGGCGGCGGGACCAAAACAACCACCGGAGAAACGATTCCGATTCGACTTACCACTTTTCCGGCGAACGAATTTAAAAGCGGGAACCACGTCAGCCACGAAGCACAAATCGAAATCCGTCAACATGATATGCCCATCTTCACGTAACAATACGTTTTCAGGTTTAAGATCCCTGTAAACGATCCCCAAAGCATGCAAATACTCAAAAGCAACCAACACCTCTGCGGCGAAAAACCGGACTGCTGGCAAAGAAAACCGGTTTCCGGGCTGTTTACGTAGAAGGGAAAAGAGGTCACCGTTGGGACAAAAATCAATGAGGAAGCAAGTATAGTGAGAAGCTTGAATATGGGCATAAAGCGTCGGAAGAAACGGGTGGTTCACCATGGATAAGATTTGACCCTCCGTTTGAACGTGAGAGAGTTTCTCGGCGGTTAATGCGTCTGTGTCGATCACCTTTAAAGCGAAGACGGCGCCATCGTGGTCTTTGAGTTGACAGAGGAAGACTCTGGCGAGGTTTCCGGTACCCAAATGACGGATAAGCTTGAGGTGATGAAGTTGGAGGTTGCAGTCGTCGGTTGTGACTAGTTTAATGGGTGAAAAACGGGGATCCCATTTGCGGTGGTGAAGGGTGGGAGGAGAAAGGTGGGGTTCGTTGAAGGATAGGGAAAGGGTAGAAGAGGCTGAACTGGAACGAGAGCTGGAGCTTAAGGTAGAGTCAGTAATGGCGGAAGTGAAGCTTAAGTCTGTATCAGTGTCAGGGAAATAAGGTTCTTCGTCCACCATGGCTTTGTAGTTTAAAGCTTCTTAAGACTAAGGATTTAGCAGCAAATTTCTATATATATAGACAAGAGAGAGGAAGGGTGTTCGGTTGACCCATTAGTGGTTTTTCCATGGAATAAAAAAGGAAAAAAAATATATGCATGAAAGATAGAAAAGTTGTTAGCCAATCTCGAATTTCGAGAATAATTAAAGATTTAGGAAGAACATTACACATGGTAATTATATATTAATAGTTAAAAAATAAAAATAAAAAATTGGAGGAAAAATCTTATTTTTAATTTTTATTTTTTATTTAAAAGAGTTAGAGATACGTGAAATTATAATTTCATATAATCTTTTCTATTTTAAAAGTTATCATTTATCTCATTTTAATACACTTAATTTTTTACTACATCCCACAACTACGTAGCAGCTCTTATAACTATGATTGTGGAGTCCTAGTAGTAATGGATCAAATAATTTAATAGGTGGCACATAGTCATTTATGATGCAGTTTAAAAAAAATAAAATTTATATTAAAAAATTGAAACATTATTATACTTAACCATATTACGAAAGGATTTTATCATCGTCAAAGTCAACCACTACAACTTTTATTAAAAATGGTTCGTCTAAGTTTTATATGCTTCTCATGTGAGTAACTACTACATCACATCAAGATCCATTGAAGATTTTCTTCAATCACATCCCATAAAGTCTCTCAAGACTCTACCGCTAACTTTATAGAAATAGGGCCAAGTCTTATTATATTTTAATAATGCGTTCCATAACTCCACTGCTACACTTATTTAAAAAGGGTTCACACCAATCTTCTTTACATAAACCCCTATTATCTCTAACAAGACTTCAAGCACTCATTGGCTTTTACCTAATCATATTGCTAAAGGATTTCACCATTGTTAAGGTAAATCACTACAACTTTTACTAGGAAGGGTTTGTCAAATTTAACCACTAAATCACATGAGGATTCACTTAAAAAATTCTCCAATCACATTCCATAAAGTCTTTCAAGACTCTACCACTGACTATACAAGAGTAGAACCAAGTCTCATCTAATCATATCTTAATAAAACATTCAAAACTTTATTAGTAGCATTCCATGTTCTACACAATAGGATACTTATCTAAAAAGAGTTCATGTCAAGCTCCTCTAAGTAAACTCCTTTTATCTCTAAAAAAAAAAACTTTAAGCATTCCCTAATTATTAAAGCCCTATTGAATCTTTTTCATCCTTTTTCAACACTCTCAAACTTCCACTAATGACTTTCGGCATCACGATACTTGTAAAATTCAAAAAATTATTGATAATATACAAAATATTAAATTAGATATATATATATATATATATTGGAGCAATAATGAAGCAAGGTGATGTTCAGCAACATTATGCTAAATGCCCCTTCTATGACCAACATGTTCTATCAACCAATTCTATCTCGTTTTTATACCCACTAAACCACAAATACAAATTATTTGTTTTCCCAGCATTAAGAATAAATGATTAAGCAAAAAGAGTCTGAACAATACATGACTCGAATCGAATCTATCGTTGAAATTTAAAATAATTATAATTTCTGGCTAAGTAAGGTGCACGTAAGAGTTTTGGTCTTTATCGTTCTAAAAGTATGGTATAATTTCACTTTCAATCCTTTTGAAATAGAAATAATTCAATTTTACCTTTTTTAGCTTAAATCAAATAGAAAAAAATTACATTTTCGCCTCCTTCAAAAAATTCAAATAATCAATTTAAATCTTAAATACAAAATTTTGGGATATTCTGATGGTAAAGTGAAAGAGAGAGAAATACTAATAATGTGATGTATGGTGGTGATTAAATTTAAGGC
This sequence comes from Gossypium arboreum, assembly GCF_025698485.1. NCBI lineage: Eukaryota > Viridiplantae > Streptophyta > Magnoliopsida > Malvales > Malvaceae > Gossypium > Gossypium arboreum. The sequence goes on along the minus strand of NC_069070.1, from coordinate 120,803,424 downwards.
ATGTGAGGCAATTGGAGAATAATTATTGTCTCGATCACCATCACCAACATGTAAGAAATCACAACCTTCTACGGAATTACGAATAATGTATATATATCTTTGCTAAATAGACATTTACACCTGAAGATTTTGCACCGTAGTTTCTAGAAAACACTTTTTTAGGCAAAATGTTGACAATTTGATTTTTTTAATTTATGTAATTATGTTTTCTTTTATACTTATACAACTACCTTAAATTTATTATAATTTTTTTTTCTCCAACCCGTTTGCTTTTTTTTTTTTTTGTTTTTTTTTTATTTTGTTCAACGGCAGTATCAACCTTCAGGCTAGCTATCACTCGTTTTTTCTTCTCCCATCAATCTTTTCATTCACTACACATGTTTTCTCTCTTATCAATTTGCATATCTATTTTGTGGGTACCTTTATTGCCTTTACAAGTTGTGATGGACAGATGATGATGCCTGTCATTCGCTAAAACTCCACTGGCCACTAGTAATTTTTCTTGGAAAGTGAGTGGCTCTTCGTCAACTTCTTAATCTGTTTCTATTTTGAAAGTATTTTAGAATAATAAATGATTTCAAATGTCGATTTGGACCTGTGTTGTCTCAAATTTTTTTTCCCATTGTTTAATATAACTCTTCAGTTTTAGAAGTTTTTGTCTGCTCTTGTAGCATGTTTTTTAGTTTTGCTTATGCATGTAATCTTAGTTTTACAAGTGATTTTAGAGATGATTTTGTTGTCGTCCTCCCTGGTTTGGTGAATGCTCGATTCTTTTGTCGATTTTTGCTCGTTGCTTTGGACCATCCAGGACTGATTTCCTTATTGTATTAAGTGCTTGCAATCACTCCAAATATGTCATGCTTAAGTTGCGACAAAGCTAATTTATCAACGTTTAATAATGTTCTATTGATGTTGAAGCTAAAGCCATTGTTGTGTTGACGGAGCTTGTCTTTCACCATCTCGACAAGTATTTACTATTTTTTCTCTGAATTGTATAAATTAATTAATTTACCTTTTAAAAATTATTATAATTTTTACCATATTTTATTATATAATTAAAAAAACTAACTTAATTGTTTTCATTATTTTAACAAGTTAATCGTCGAACATATATTTAATTTTCGAATCAAGAAAATATGTAAAATTAATAAAATAAAAATTCATACTTATAATATCATCAACGATTTTAAAAAAACATTTTAAATTATATTAAACCATTTTAAATATCTCTACTCAGAATATTTGTTCAATTCATATTAAATCATATTTAAACAAAAACTTTTAATTGCACATATTTATTTCTTTTTTAATATTTTTATTCCACAAACATTCTTAAAGTATTGATATGTATTTTTTATAAATAATTTTAATATTATTATACCATACTTGTCAACTTCTACTTGTAAAGTCTAAAACTTTAAATTTAAAAGCAAAATATATCAAATATTAGTGTAAAATAGTTTTCTAATGATAGAAACTCTAAATCGATTCATATTAAATTTAAATATATTATGTAATTTTTTCCTTCAAAATACACTATATAAAAATTTCTATCACTTAATTTAATACATTTTATATTCTGCCAAAATGGGTCCATTTTCATATAAATTTCTTTTAACATAGTGTTTTTGAATAAATATATATTAAATCTAATTTGAACCAAATTAGAGTTTGTGTCATTAATTAAAATTATTTTATACTGATATTTATATACTTATAATTAAGCTTACATAAAAATATTTTTAATATACAATTAATATGATTTAAAATTAAAAGAAAAAACATGTTCAAATTTAATTTATTATGGACCGACGAATAGCTTAAAGTTTTAAGAGTATTTATTATCATTCATTGAGTAAATATCACATTTTTTAAATATTTGAAAATTTATATATTTTCATATCTTTTAAAATTTTAAGGAGTTTTAAAATTTTCTTTTACAAATTTTATAATTTTATTAAAAATATAAAAACTTTTAATTTTAAAATGTTTTTAATTGCTTATCTACTTTTAAAAAGTAAAGACCAATTTGACATAAAAAAAATGTTTAGGGTCATAAAAGTTATTTTGCACATGCAAAATTGACGGAGGGAGCAAGATATTTGTTTTGAACATTAATCCCACTATAAGTTCCTATCGTATCTACTCTTTTTTGATACGATACTTACAACTACCCATAATCCCCTCCCCGACCCTTAAATAGGAGCATAATGCGTTTCAATGCACTTGAATTCACATTCTCCAGCTCTAACAACAACGCCAATATATATTAAACTAAGACTCAATCAATTTTTAAATTAAAAAAAAAGATTATAAAAATCGAATATCTCAAAATTACAGAGACTAAATTTTAAATTTAAAAGAATACTACAGCATATTTAAGTATAATTTTAAAGTTATAGAAATAATATATGCAATAATAAAATATTTTATTATCAATTACTCATATTTTATATATATATATATATATATATATTATATTATAACTAATTGTTTGTTAAAAGCAAAGGACAAAAATAAGAATAAAGCACAGATAACTATATACCAACCTTAATATATAGCTTGCTATACAATGTATCTATCCATCACTAATTTATTTATTTAATCCTAACATTATATTATGGTGTCACATGCAATTTATTCAACTTCCAAACTTCTTATTATTAACACTCTTTTTTTTTATAAAATATTTTATGGGAAGTAGTATTGTGCAAATACATAGCATCACCGACATTTTCTATATAATATTTAATATTTTTAAAATTCAATTAAAAAATTTTATTATTGAATTGATTACGTTGGGTTAAAATTGAAGTTTTGAAAATTTTGAGATTATAAATTTCAATTAATTAATTATTAATTGAGTTTGTATAAATGTGTGGATTCTTTTTGATTGATTTTTGGTTAGTTATTTATTTTGATTGATTGAAATTATTTTATAAGAATTATTAGGTTAGCTATTAAGTCTAATAAATTGAAATTATTCTCTAATCAGTTGTGGGTATGTGGTATTGGTTGTTACAAGCTATTTGAGTTCGACTTGAAAAAAATTAAAATTTGATTTGATAATTATCGAGCCGGGCTCGAACAATAGGTCGAGCTAAATTCAAGCTTAGTATTATTACTCAAATGTCTCGTGAGCTTTATCAAGTTTTTCATTTTAATATATGTTTTAAATATTTTAAATTATTAAATTATATTATTAACCCTAAGCTTAATTATCAAGTTAAGTATGAGCTTTAATACGTACAAGCTTAATCGAGTTCGAGCTCAAGTATGAAAATTAGTAAACAAACTTAATCGAGCTCGAGTTTGAGCTTAAAAATAAATAAATAAAATTGTTTGGTTGAGATGGAATTGAGTATCAAGCTCTAAATATATGTAATATTTTTTGTTCGTGAGAACTTTTAAAAGAAGTCATAATAAGATAAGAAGAAATTTTGTTACATGGTATATTTATTTATTTATTTATTAAATTTAAATACAATTTAAGAACACATAGTAAAATTTCAATTTCGTTTGTAGAGTTGAAATTTTTTACCGTTAGTGAACTAAATAATTATCAAAGGTAAAAATTGATTGAATTGATAAAATAATATATATATATATATATAAGTCAAATTTTTTAAAATATATAAAAAATTATGATTTTTATGTGAAAAAATTAAATAATAAAATTTTAGATGTACCAAAATCATTGAAAGAAAAACTTTGTTAAAATAGTCCCAAAATAATTAAAATCTAAATTTAAAGAAAAAAACCTATTATTAGAATTGGATGAAAAGTCAAAAGAAAAAAGCAAAGATTTTATATACAGAAGTGGATGCCTCAACTTGATTAATTATGGTTATTTTCAGTAGAGGCAGAAAGCATTTTCAGAATATAGGGAAAAAAAATGCTCAAATTAAGATAATGAAAATGAAGGGAAAATAAATGCAAAACCCCCTGAAATTGGAATAAAATTAAAGTTAAAGTACATGTAATATTCTTTGTTTTTTTTTTTCTTTTTTTTTTTTTGGTGATAGATTGAATCAATTGAATTAAGGACACCAATTACATGTGGGAAGCAGAGGTTGGATTCGTTTTGGAAGAAATTTTTGTAGTGTTGACTGTCAAAATCGATGGACCCCTCAATGGTGATTGATATTGTGCATGGGGTATTTATGCTCGATTTTATCTCATGACTCCACGAAGAGTCTCGAAAGGTTCATAAAATGGGAATGCTTAACCCACTAAGGAAACGTGAAAATTTACTTTTGGTGGGGTTTAAACTCATGCCCTTATATGGCATTTGTGGTAAGACGGATATCACTTGAGCTAGTGACAAACTACATTTCAAAAACTTCTTCTATAATGAGTCAAACCTCCCTCAATGATACTTGTATTAAAATCAATTTAATCAATTAAAAATCAATAATAAAAAAGGTAGATTAAAGGGTAAACTACACCACTGGTCGCTAAATTATAAGTAAGTTTTCGTTTTAATCATTTAACTAAAATAAGTTACAATTTGGTCATTAAATTATTCAAAAATTTTCATTTAAGTCACTGAACTATTTAAAAAATTTTATTTAAGTCACTGAGTTGTTAAGTTTTTTTTTTTTAAATTCCACCAACAAGCTTCAAGTGACACTTTGATGACCGATACAATGGATCAGTACTCATTGACAAGTAGAAGAACATACTTTAGATTCAAGTTGATCTAACAATCAGTGTCGGAGATAGGAGAAAAAAGCTATTTGAGTTTTGGTTCGCAAATTCATAACGTACAAAGTCATTTCATGAAAAAAAATTGAACTATAGAAGAGCAGTGAAAAGAGAGCTTTCGATTGGTGCAAGTAGTGAGTGGAAACAGAGAAAGTCATATAGCATCAATTTAACCAACCTGGTGACTTAAATGAAAACTTTTGAATAGTTCAATGACCAAAACAAAAACTTACCTATAGTTTAATGACTAATGGTAGAATTTACCCAAAATAAAAAACAAATTATTTTCAACTTTCCAATTATATTCTTTTCATTTTGAGCTTTGGCTGCTCTGGGAATATCCCAGAAAAAAAAGAACGCAATTTTTTTCTAATATGCTGATGGAATATAATAACAAGACATCATCTTTCGTCATTTAATTCCAATCAATTTCAATCCATTAAAACATACTTTTTTTTATTTCTTAATAATTAAATTAAGTATTCTTCGTCTTTCTAACTTCCGACACAAGAAAAAAAATTTTACACTCTTTTCTTGTGTCAAAATAATGACAATTCTTTGCATTCTGTAGGTCTATTGAAAGAGTAAATACTTATCACAACTTTTAAGCTATTTCGTATCCAAAAAAATAATCAAACCTTAAACCACAAGTTATTCTAGTTAGAATAAGAAAGACCTTACCATCTCACTTTATTCCAGTAAATCGTACGACTTTGAATCAGCCATGTTAGCATGAATACAAATATTGGATATGGATATATAATTATACATATTCGACAAACATGTTTGAATTTTTAAACGATCATACCACCATAACTGCATATAAATATATGTTGAACATAAATATCGAATACGAATAATTAAGTAGAAGAATGTTTCATAAATTGGGATGAATATACAAGCAGATCAATTTTGATCTTGGTTTTAGCAAGAAAAAGCTTGGATCTATGGCTAGAAAAGACCAACCCCAGTTTTTTTCTCCTTTGATTTCATCTCCAAATTTGATGAAAACTTAGGCATTTTGCTGAGCAGCCCCCATGTTTTTTCTTTTGCTTTCCACCTTCAAAACACCATTATCCTTCATTGTTGGAGGCATGGTATAGTGTTTTTTTTTTTTTTTTTCTCTTTTGGTAGGAAAAGCAGAGAAAATTTCTTCATTAAAAATGCCCTTTTTCAGATTTTCAGGTTGAAGATCTTCTCCATTGCTTTTTACTTTTCTTCTGAGGCAATTTAAACGGACTCCAGCTCTTTCTACGTTTAGAGGTTTCACAAAAGAGACCGGATGCCAAGGCTTGTTGTAGCCATAACTCGAATTCTTCTTCATCTTCGTCGATCATTTCAGCATCCAAATCCCAAGGATATCGGCTCGACTTTGATCTTTGGGTCTTTTCTAAACCAACCATGTTTACATGGAAGCTAGGTCGATGCGTGTTTGGTCTACAAGCCATTCCCTGCAACAAACCATCGGTGATAAGTTATACGTCATGAAAACAAAGGTCAACTTAGATGCATGTTCGGTTTACATAAAATCTTAAAGAGGAAGATTCTTAGCGGATAAAGACCAGACCCTTTGTTTTTCGGTTGTAAGTTATACGTCAAAACCGTATCTGATTTTCGGAATTATCTTTAAAATTGGATTTCAATCATTTAACTAACGAGAAATGGACCTGAACATTCTCTTTTAAAATGATTGGATTTGAATCATTTAACTAACAAGCCAGCTCACACTTACACATTATGACACATACATGCACATGCATGCTGGAACATAACATGAATCACTGACCTGACAGATAGCCCATTCTGAAACATCAAAGATCTTGCTTTCAGCGCAAACAAAAGCCCGTGGTATTTCCACCTAAAAGACAGCAAACATATCAAACTGCTAAGTAGCCAATTCGAGACGTTTTAGTATAGGATAAGCTCATTATCTACTTACTTTTTGAGGCCTATCAAACACCAAGGAACCTTTGTACTCAACCCATCCATCTCCGTCTTTGGCTTGATGATATTGACAGCAATCCTGAAGCCAAAACTAATCTCAGAAATTTACTAAACGCATTTAGGGATAATGAAATGAGTTTATAGACGTGTTTGTTAATGTGCTCGTCTTTTTGTGCTTCCATGCAAGCCTATTTTAGTGCGCAAGAGAACAAAGTTTGACTGTTGCCTTAAACAGCATTATGGAACCATGCCTTGAGAGAGGCTCTAGGACAAGGTGTCGTAACATTTACAATTTTCTTAAATTATTTGCAGCCATTATTCCAATCTCAAAAGGCTTATGCCTTAAAGGTTTAATGGTTAAGACTTATTCCGTTCCAAGAATCAAAAAGTTACGCTTTTAAAAAGATAGGCTTTGACAAACAGATAGTAGAGAAAGTCTGACCTGACACCATCTAGCCTTGGCCTTGTTCCTATTTGTGCAAACCCATATATGTGAATTACCACACTTGGTGCACTGTATACGCCTCGATTCTTCAGAGCGGTGATCTGAAGTAGCCTGCTGAAAGGAGAAAACGTTGAAAGATAGATAGTTTTACACAACAACTCAGTATCATTAAACTGATTAGGAATGACATCAATATGGATAAAATAAATACATTTTTTTCCAGTTTGCTTAAAAATCCATATCTTTCTACAAATATAATATAACAAACAGCAAGAGAGCAAAACTGAGTCATAAGAACACTGAAGCTAGATTCAAAATATATCATCCAGTCATTGCTTTTTAGTATAAACTCCAATGTAAAAAATTGAAATGCAAGAAAATATATAATAATGCAATAAAAACAAAATGGAGTAACTTCAATTCAAACTACCTGGCGTGTAGAGCTATGGGACTTTTGACAGACACTCCTAGTTTTGGATTCTTCCTTTCTCAATTGCTCATCGTAGTCCTTCTTTTTCGTGGAATCTGAAAGGACCTACAAATCCACACCAACGTAAGCTGTGAAAGGAAGTCCTGATTGCCCGAACCGTTAACATTGTTCAACTTTAGTTTGAGATAATAGGAACTCAAAATGAAAAAAAGATGCAAATATAGTAACAATAATGGTATGAGCGTGGCTGCTCACCTCATAAGCACATTGAAGTTTCTTAAATGATTCACTTGCTAAAGGACTTCCCATGTTTTTGTCAGGATGTACAAGCATGGCCTATCAAAATAGAATTCCAAGATAATAAATAGAGAAAATTAGGGTATACTCAAAAAATGGGATGTACAAATACGTTAAGGCTTCTTTCGGGATAGTATCTACCTTTTTCCGGTATTCCTTTTTTAGGATTCCGGAGTCAATTTTTATATGCCGAGGGAACCCCAATGCTTCATAATGGTCCGTGCTAGTCAATATTCTTTTCATTTCATCAGTCGAACTCGTATCTTCCTTGACCACCCTTTTCGCGGAAAACTCCTTTTGGTTTATAACTGATGTAGTAGCAGATGTGCTCGATGACTTGCATGAATGCACCTTCTGCGGTTCATCAGAGGGAATAGAGTATTCACATTGTCCGGGCAAATCATCTTCCATAACTGGTTTGGGTTCCTTTTGCTCTTCAAAGTGCATGTTTTCATTCACGTTATCAAAACATTTCAGCAAATAATCTGCTACATCGTTCGATAGAAATGCAAGGTTTATTGATAGAAAAACACCAATCCACCCAACTCGAACTTTGACACAATACACAGAGTATGCAGTCGCTATTAAGACTATCAATCTCGCATGGCTTAAGGAGAACAAATAACCTGTGCAGATACATATAACTCCATCAAAACAAGTGTAAGCATAAAGAATCTTCCAAAATGAGATACAATTCATACCCTATTTAGCATTGAGAACATAAAATAAATATGTATATCTAAAGTAAATTCACATGCTAGCCAGACATTAGATGACAGTATATGGATTACATAAAGTAGTACTCTTTTGCATACATTAAAGGCCAGCTACGAGCTTTGGTTTGTCACTGAGAATTATCAAATGGGCAATAGATAATGGTTAGTCACAGACAATCCTCAGAATCATCATTCATGAACAAACTCGATAAAAAGAAAGCCATAATCCATTTTCATACAGCTTAAGGTGGATAATTTTGTGAAAATAAACTATTTCTCAAACAGAAAACATATGATTAGCTATAGTTGCAGATGTCACCGAAACCATAGATAGAGCTATCCATGTATCATGTGGATATGAAAATAAAAAAAGAAAAAAGTACAAACGCCATATTACCAACAGGAAAATTTCACTCAATAGAGCAAAAAACAAGCCATACCTCCAACTACAAATAGTGTTCCTGTTATCCAAAAGTTAGCATACATCCATAATACCAAAATGCCGAACAGTCCTACAATAAAGAGGCCAGGTGTATAACCCAAGTACTGAACAGCAGCTCCAGCAGCTCCCTGAAACAAACGAGACCGGACTGTCAGCATCATTCTAAAATTTCTCATTGTGCACTGACAAGATCGATGCCATAAAGTAGAATAAAGTTGTAACGGGATAGCGTAAATCCACCTAAGTCTTAGAAAAACCTAAACATTACATGTTTACCCGAACATATGGAAAAAAATCCACAATTAACAACCTCTTGGTAACTTTTTGCTCCTTGAATTTCATGTCCGGTCATCAAAGAAAATGCTATCAAACAGAATAACATAACTTGTAGGGTCGAAAAGAAGATTTTTAACTTCCCTGAGGTCATTTTGTAGTGCAAGCAATGGCTCATTCAAGACTAAGTATTTAAGCATAAATAGTTTATGACAAAAGAAACAAGGCTGGATATTCAAGAAAAACAGCCTGAGGATAATATTCAAGGATCTCTAATAAATACATATACATACATACATGTATATATCATACATTTTGATATATCTTACTTCAGGATATGATTTCTAATCAACACAACCATAAGATTCTAGAAATGAAACTTTTAAGCTAAAATTCAAGCATCTTAGCTAAGAATCTAACCTAATAAACACACCAAATCAACATCGAAAAATCAAGCTTAATTCTACGACCTTATCAAACAAATTTAAAAGATAGATCAAGGTTGACAAGCATAAAATCCAAATAAATCAATCATCTCAACTTCATTTTGAGTAAATTGCAATCATTTTCAACCCCCCCTCCCCCCAGACATATAAAATCAACAAGCAACTATCCCAAAATAAAAGCAAAACACAAGATTTTAAGGAAACAATACATTACCATGCTTAAAAGCACATAAAGCAAGCAGGACATGGAAGTCAAGCTAAGGAAACAACTCCACATTATTACAAGCAAAGAAGCCGAACCCAATCTGCTACATGATTGAAACCCTCTCACTAAACAATCTATCCAATAAACCAAAACCAGCTTCAAAAACTTGCAGAAACCAACACATCCACTACAAACCATTGGCCAATGCCTCTCCATTAACAACCCCATTTTATCTCTACAATATGTAACCGCCGTTTTGGCCTTGGAATAAACATGTTTCTGAGATTCTAACCATTTAAGACCTTGCTTAAAAAGCCCTATATCCTCCATTCTCCCCCACTTTTAAAAAAACTCTTTGGATCCACCTCAAAAAAAGATTAAATTTTTAACAAGAAAATGGAGAGAGGAAAAAAAACCCATTTGTTTCATTTCCTTCTTACTAATTTAAGGAAAAAACAAGAAATACCCATCAAAGGAATTGCAGTTGAGAGAGTAAATTCGATCACGATGGGTTCATTCATTCAACCCCAAAATTTTATTTTTTTTGCTTCACATGTAAGCTTCGGAAAAAAAAAGGGATTTAGAAAAAGAAAAAGGACAAAAGATTGAAGCAAATTATGCCCCTTTTTTTTAACTCTGAAAAAACTGGAACTAAATACTAAGACTAAAAAAGCATTAGTAAAGCAAAAAAAAAAAAAAATGATAAGGTCAGTTGAGTTGGGTGGGAGTGAGTAAAAGCTAAAAATTAAATTAAAGAAAAAAGGATAAAATTTTGGGGGTTTTTTAATGGGAAAACAAACAAAACCTATAGATTTATAACATAAACATTAAACAGGTTTTTTTTATTTATTTTCTTTTTTGGTGATTATTATTTTGGGAGGTTTTTTATGTGAGTGCTCGTGAAAAAGGGGGTCTGCTCTGTTTTCTGAGTTGAAAAAAAGGTGGAAAAAAGGTAGTTGAAAAAAGACGGAGGGATGAATGAGTGAGTGAGGTAAAACTTTTTCTCACACAGCTAAACTTCAACTCGGAAACTCACTCATTAGAGATTAGACATTAGAAAACATATTAGACAAAGACAAAGAAGGGTTGAGGACCCACTTGTTTTTAACATGATGAAACTATGAACATGATATATGAAATGAGATGCTGCTGCTGTCATGTTGTGTTGTGTTTTTTTTTTTTTTTCATAATTATTTGTTTTCTTATTTTTTCTAATTAATGAAATTGAGATGTGTTGTTTCGGAATTAGAGTTTAGGGTTTTTTATTTTGATTTAATTTATTTTACACATAATTGTTTAAATTAAACCAGAACGATCAGTTCAAAATCAACTGATTTAAAGAAAGGCATCGAATCAGTTAAAAAATCGAGAACAAAATCAATTGAACTGGAATTTTTTTAAGAATCTTATTTTTATAAAATTTTAATAATTTTTTATTAATAGCTTAATCAGTTCAATCATAAGTCTAATTTTAAAATCTTGATTTTAATTATTTTATAATTAAATTTAAATAATTTTTTAAAAGGAACCAGATCATTTGTAAATTCAGTTTAAGCTAGGAATTTTTTTATTTAATCTCGTCTCAACCCATAAACATTTTTATAATGAAATTAAATTGTTATTTTATTATTTTAATAATTTATAATTTTATATCTGCTTTTTTGTACCATGCTTAGAATTAACTATAGCACATAAGATAATATGTTTTAGCATACTCGAACCTACATTCTCCTACACTGATAACAATATCAATACTAATCGAATTAAGACTCGTCATAATTTTTGAAATTGAAACCAGCTATATGCAATTTTACTATTTTAGTGGTTAAAGCCATGGTGGTTGGTTGAATTATTTTATTTGTGTATATATATATTTTTAAAATATTCATTGTTTTATTTAAATCAATTTTATTCATGTATATAATGAACTTAATATTCTTTTTGTTTTCTTTGATCAGCAGGTTTACCTTTGTCATTATTATTTAATTTTATATTTCATCTTTAAAGTAAGGTTTCATTCACGTTTTAGTCCCCAAACTTTTCCCATTTTCCCAAATAGGTACTTAAACTCTCTTTCTTTTCTTTTTTTTGCCTAAATAGATAACTGAACTTTGACTCACCGGTACCAAAGCACCAAATTCTGAAACATGGAAATCGTTTTTTGAAACCTAAACCCTAATTCTATGGAGAAGATGAAGCTCGGTTCAAGGATAAGGGCTGCAAACCCTATTGTTTGGGGGAGAGAATATGATCTTTTTACGCTATGTTACTTTATAAAAAGCAAAATATGTATGTATTTTAAATATTTTATTTTTCATTTGTATTTTTGTAAATAATTTATTTATTTCTTTTAAATATCATGGGAAAAAAAACAAAACACGTGTCGAAGCCGAATTGGTCAGGTAATTTTTTCCAAACTGACGGAGTTAAAATTCAGGTACCTATTTGGGATAAAAGAATTTAGGGTACCTAGCTGGGAAAAGGAGAAAAAGTTTGAGGATTAAAATGTGATTAAACCTTTAGAATAATTAATTCAATATGCAACAAATAATTGCTATTTAAATGGGTCAAAATTCCAATGACAATATCCAGATAATGAACGATAATTAAACAAATTAAAATATCAAATAAATCAAACCATTTGAGCATTTTAAAAAAATTAAAAAATTCTAAGTCATATTTAACAAAAAATCACTTTAAAATGTCATTTTCATACTAAACTCAACTAATGAAGAAAATGTTTTTTAAATTATGAGATTTGGAAGTCAAAACTAGACCCTTTCTTGCAGTAAAATCTTTTCCCTCAAATTTACTAAATTATTAATAAATTTTTATTTTAATTATTTAATTTTAAAAAATTATGAAATGATCAATGGATTACTTGAAGTTTTAATTTAAGTTGTTAGTCTGTTAAAATCGTTTCCATATCATATATGACCTCTGTTCGCACCATTTACACCAATTGAAAGCTCTTATTCCCCTTCTCTTTTATAGTTCATTTTTCTCGTAAAACAACATTGGACATCGTGAATTTGCGAGCCAAAATCCTAACAACTTTTTCCTCTAATCTTCGAAACTAATTGTCAAATCAACGTAGATCTAATGTATATTTTTCTAGCAATTGATGGGTATTTATCCATTGTACCAATCGTCGAATCGGTGCTTAGATCTCGTAAACCAGACTTTAAAAAACAAAAACTCGACAGCCTAGTTAACTTTTTGAAGTCAATGATTAAAATGTAAACTTAGTAATAGATTAGTGACATTATGTGTAGTTTACCCAAAACTCTTTTCTATAACTTTTTTTTTTTGTTTTGTTTATAAACGGTTTTGAATTATTTGATTTTGTTAATTATCTTTTAATTTGTTTAAATTTATTTTAAATTATTAATGCATTTAATATATTAAATAAATTAATATAATTATTTATTTATTTAATTTTTTAAAAATTAAAAGTATTTATTTTATCAAGATACTCTTATACTAATATTTGGGTAACAATTTACTAATCAAACACAATATTAAATGAAAAATTCAGAAATTTTTTGGGATCAAAATTAAATAATAAAATTTTAAAACATCGAAAACATAAATTTTTTAAGGTTAAAGTAATTTTTAATTTAAGTCATTTTAGCATATAACTTTCAGCTTTGACTTTTTTAATCTCTACCCACCACATGCTTTAACTTTTTTTCTATTTAAGTAATTTATAATTTATAAATTTTAAATTTAATAATGGTAAAATTATATTTTGGTCTCTTTAAAATGATAAAATTTTAATTTAATATTTTAAAATTTATAAAGATATAAACTATTAAAATAATAAAATATACAATTTAATTCGACCTCTCAAAATATATTCCATTGCAATTTATTATTGAAGGATATCCCTTCATTAATTTTTTTTTCCTTTTCCTTTATGTACTTTGCTAGCTTTAAGAATCAATGTTTAATCTATTTAGGAGATCCTACATATTAAATAAATAATTATATATAGACTACAGTTTTTGTGCTTTCTATTTTTGTCGGTGAAAAGAAAATAAAAATATCAATTAAAATACCACAATGCAGCATATATTATGTATCCAACCAAAAGCATCCTGTGGTGGAATATGACATTAAAATTTCAGGGGTTTAATTAAAAAAAACTTAAAAGTTGAGGGTTTATTGAATTTTTTATATTTTTTGAGGATTTAATTAAATTTTTCAAAACTTTTGAAGGGCTTAAAGAGAATTCCAAAAATTTTAAAAGGACCTAATTAAAATCTTCAAAATTTTTAAAAGTTTGATGGGAATTTTTCAAATTTCAGGGGACAAGATCTGACTCACATTACGTTACACTTCAAGCATTTTTAAACTATAGTTTAAATTTTAAATTAATCGCTAAATTTCATATTGTTCTAGTTGACTTTTCAAAAGATTGGTATCATATTTTTATCAAAAAAAAATTGTACCATATCAGTTAGGTCTATTTATCTGTGAAAATTAAATATCAACTCAAATTTAATATGAGATATATTTAAAATATGTTGATCAAATTTTAATCACGTGTATAGTTGTTACATGAACTAGGGACGAAGGTAAAAGAAATTAGGGGACGTAAAATTGAATTATAAATTTTTGAGGATAAAAGTAATTTTATCATTATACTAATTTATATATATTTAAAATTTTTCAAGGGACTTAAAAGAAATTTTACTATTTATGGGCCAAAGTCACTACCAGCCCCCTTGCATGGACATATTAGGTTTGTCGTATTAAAAAATATAGTGTCATTAAAATTTAATATGACTATTTTTTAATAAGTTCTATACCGTATCCAAATTAACACGTAAAATATAAGTTGACAATTGGATTAAGAAAAAGAATATTTTAAACTTTGAGAGTAAATTGAAATTTGAATCATAATTTGAAGATATTCGATGCAATTAATTTATCATTATTGGTGAAAAATATAAACGGAAAAATCTCTAAATATCACAATGCATAGATCTCCATCCGCAAGAACGAGAAGAGTCGATGCCTTGACTTCATCAATGCATAGGTTAAAATATGTTTGAAGTCCCTGTATTTTTTGTACATTTATAATTTAGTTCATTTCTTTTTATTTCTAGAAATTTTGATTTTCTATTTTTCGAATTTCATAGCTCAAATTATTGTTAGTATTATCAAAAGTGGTATTATAATGAACCTAAATTTAACAGCAGAATTTTTACTGTATTAACTATTAGACTTGTATTTTTTAATTAAAAAATAGAAGAGCTAAATTCTTTAAAAATAAAAATAAGAGAACTAAATTTTAAATGTATAAAGATTATAAGTATTTTCTTAAACTTTATTATCATTTCATGTGCTTAGCCATGAGACATAACCTACTGAAGGGTTATTTCATTGGATTCCAATATTAAAGTTCGAGTTTGATTTAGCTTGAACCCATTTTTAATTCTATAATACGTAATTTTTATTTTATTTTATGCATAAAATTTTAATAAAAATATTTACACAATTAATAAATATTAAATAAAAATAAGTTTTAATAAAAATTTAAAAATAATACGGTGGAATCTAAAGAAGCTTGAGTTACCAATTATGTTACATATAATGTTAATGTATATATAGACCTAACTCGAACTTAGCCCGATACAAAAATTATATATTGTGCTACGATCATATATAAGTCCAACCCGAACTCGACACGAATTGGGCCAAAAATACCATTAATTAACTCTGCAAAAATTTCTTTTCATTCACCAAACAGGGAACATTTACAAGACCTTAGTTTCAGCTATTTCCACCAAGTATAAGAAATGACAAACACTGTTGAAAATGTACAAACTGGAAAGCTTCAAAAAAGAAAAAAGAAAAAAAAAAACAAAGAATAAATTTCGACGTTCGTTATTGTCGATGTTTAAACGCTCTGGTCGTTATTCATATTATTGAAGGTCGTATTTGCGGAAGTCGAGGTTCCTGACGACATGGTTGAATTGTCTTTGTCTGAGCCAGAGAAAGCATTGTAAGATGTGTTCTTTCGTTCCGGCTTGGTTTTATCGGAACTTCTAACTTTGAGGTCCATAAAATCGGAAATTAATCCCGGTTTTGTTATCTTCCTCTCATCGACGTCTTTTTGGCCGGTTAGCATCTTGACCACCGATGACATAGAGGGTCGTAGTTTAGGAGCATCTTGGGTACAAAGAAGACCAATCTTGAGGTACCTACAAGCCTCCTCCGCATCGAAATCACCGTTCAGCAATTCGTCTACCAACCCGACCAGCTCCCTTTTCTCGTAAAGGTCCCATGTCTGCAAGAAGAGATCAGTGTTTCATTAACCCCAAACCCTTTCAAATAATAATATTTTAAGGAGTTGCAACATGTTTCTAGCTTTGCAAATTTCATAAGTGCTTGATTATTTATCTCTGAGCAAAACCGAAAGGGAAGTCTCGTAACTCACAGGTCAAGCTCCGTCATTCATATAATTGCAATAAACTGAACTTTTAACGATAACGGAAAGGACTCGAACCCATACCCGCTCTAGGAGATATTGTTCTCCTACAGGTAACCGCGTATTTGTGTTACATCTGCCGGTGACTAGTTCTATGAGGAGAACGCCAAAACCGTAGATATCTGCTTTCCGAGTCAACTGCCCCCTTATTGCATACTCCGGTGCAAGATAACCTCTGAAATGATGAATGTATACGTAAGTGGCAGTTAATACTTATCAAAAGCATAAAATACTGAGAAAGAAGTAAAAGAGAGGCAAAACTTAAAACTCGGTAGAGAAAAGGAGTTAAATTTCACTTTGTTGCTCCGATTCTTCATTTATATTCGAATATGGATGTCAGTATATGACCCTAAGAGGACCCTCCAAATACATAAAAAAAACTTGGAAACAATTGAATATAACCACGTGAGACATATACCTATACTTGACACTCATATTTGAGTCCGAATAACACAGAAATTTTGTATTACTATTGCTTTTAACACCAAGTCACTTTGAAACTAAAAATACATTTTAAGTATATTTAAACTTGAAGGAGTAACGAGAAGATAGAAGCCTTACATTGTTCCAGCTACACGAGTGCTGACATGAGTCAAGTTTGCCGGGATAAGTTTTGCCAAGCCAAAATCTGATATTTTGGGTGTTAGATCTTTATCGAGAAGAATATTGCTTGCTTTGATATCTCTATGAACAATGTAAGGCCGTACTTCCTCGTGAAGGAAAGCAAGCCCACGTGCGATCCCGATACATATTTTGGACCGTGTTCTCCAATTAAACTGGATATTACTGTGACCACTACCTGTAAAAGAAAAAGGGTTCGTTTGCTCTTAGTTTCTATTTGAAGGCAGTGTAATATATATACACATGTATACATATATATATACACGCATGTATAGTTTTACTACTATGCATTATGATATGAAGAATAGCCTCAATAATCTAAACTTAATATTGTAGAACAAAATTGAAAAAATTACCAAGAAGAGTCTGGGAAAGGCTATTATTCTCGAGGTAGTTATAGACCAAGATTCTATGATTATCTTCCACACAACAGCCATAAAGCTTGACCAAATTTTCATGCTCTATCTCGGAGATCACTTTAATCTCTGTCACGAATTCTTTCACTCCCTGTCGTGATTCAGCTGAAAGTACTTTTATTGCGGCAATATTTCCATTTTTAAGCCGCCCCTGAAAATCAATAACGATAGTTAAGGTGGTTTGTTTCGCAGAACAATGAAGGGTCGAGCAGTCAATGCTCCATATATTGAAAGAACATATATATATGTATATACCTTATAGACAGAACCAAAGCCTCCTTCACCAATCTTATTGACAGGGCTGAAATCTTCAGTAGCTGTTCTTAATTCTTTGTATGTATAAAATTTTACGTTGTGAACATCAAACTCTGTTCGGAAGAAGGAACAAAGAAAGCAGATTAGGAGTTTTTCTTCATTAAATTGCACACGACAAAATGAAAAGATGTCCTAATTATCACAAGGCTTCTGACTTACCTTCATCAACCTCGAAAGTCTGGTTGTTCACTGAATCGTTGCGTCTACGAAATAAGAAAGAAAAACAAGTCATAACTTTATGATGCGCCAGTGCCAAGTTTTCCTATATATTTGATCAATGCTTTGAATCAGAGCAGTTTTGAACCTGCCGAAAGGAAACCAATGAGGAAAAAAAAAAAAACTTAGTTTCACACTAATAATTCAGTGGACTTGAATAACAAAATCATGGAGGCAGGCATGTAGCAGTCATCCATTGATGGCTTGCACTCATTGTAATACACCAAATTTCACGGTGCATCAAGCAAAATCCAGCAGCTAACAATTTCAGGAATATCTTCCAAACCCGGAATAGGATCCAGATTTGTTAATGTCTCTAGTAATGTATCCATTATAGAGATCCATAACCGACAATGACGGTCTCTAAAGTAATGAAGTTGTCTATATATACACACATAATATCAATATCAATTGAATAAATCTAGTAAATTCACAAAATGCTTAAGAAACTATAGAAGTTTTGAGCAAGTAGCAAACAAAGGTCACTTTGCTGCACTTAACAAGCCATTGGTATCAATTATAGGTTTCGAAACATCCATTAAATAAAGTTCCTAGTTGAAGAAATTCATATATTAGACACCATATCATCAAGTTCATTAACAAGAACTTGTTGAATTCTGAAAATTCAGTTAATAATATTATGAAGTAATCAGCTCATAGAATCAAATGCCTAACAAATTAGACACCAAATACAGGCTTACTCTTGAAACTAGATATCCGAACCGGATTAGATTATTCGATCTCATTAATTGAAACTCAAGTGTATATTTCTAGCAATTGAGAAGTGAAGAAGAGAGCATAGAAGTAAACAAAGGGGCAATTCGACTAAATTGCAAAAACTAAAAAGCTTAATACATAATTCAACAACAACAATAATACCACTTATCAATTCCTAAACAAAGGGGCAATTCGACTAAATTGCAAAAACTAAAAAGCTTAATACATAATTCAACAACAACAATAATACCACTTATCAATTCCTAGTTCATTTCACTTCAATTTGATGAAATAAATAAATAAATAAATAGATGCTACCTGAAGTCAACCCCAATTTGACTATGTTCATTTCACCATTAAACATCAAAGAGAAGGAATTATAAAAAAAAATTAAAAAATTAAAAAAAAAACCATCAAAACCCATTAAAACTATGAACTAACTAAATCAAATTCAAGTAAAATAACAACATGCTTCAACAAGAAAAAAGAAACCCAGATCAGCAAATTAGCTAAACATGAAGAAAAGCAAGATTAAAGAAAAACTGATCCCAAAAAAAAACCCCAGAAAGAAAACTGATAGGTAATCAGAAAATTAACCTGAAAAAACAAGAAGCTGAGAGAAGCAAAAGGAATTAGTTAAAGGGAAATGGTTTTAAGAGAATAATGAAGATAGAGAGAAACCAGAGTCCATGAGAGACGGTTAAGTAAAGGGGTTTTTTAATTTATGTTAGGTGTCAGTAGTTGCCCAAAACTGACTCGTCAAAATTTATTTTATTTTTCTAAAAAAAAAAAACCTATTTCCTTAAATTACATGTTCAAAGATAAACAATTCTTAAACTTTTCAAACATGAAACAAGAAAGAAATTAGGGTTTTCTGCGCCTTCCTTCCTGGCGCGTACGTAAATGAATCTACTCGGCTAAATTTTCCAAACTCATTTGGTTTGGTCAATTATTTGCTACGTCTTCTTGTGTTCTTTTAAATTCTAAATTTGCAAATTTTGGCTTGTTTTTCATATCATTTGCATGGTCAATTATTTTTCATGGAAATGATAATTATTGTTGACCAAAACCAAAATCTACTTCATCATGTATATTTTTTTATAATCTCAGCTTCAGTGTATTCAAATTTACATTTTCTTATATTGATCAAAAATTTATATCAATCCAACTAACATCGAATCAACTTTTCTATTGAAGTACGTAAAATAAATAAAGAGAAAGATTAAAGCATCTTTGCTTTTATTTTATATAAACTCTACTTAGGGTGTTTGATTATTTAATTTTTTGAGGTTGGTAATGATTTTTATACTATTTTTGGGTTATTGGACTTTATTTTATTTTTATTATATATGCTTTTGAATTTTTAAATAAAAAGCAATCAAAAACTCCTCTTTTGAGAAAAAAAGAATATTTAGAATATAAAATACTTTTCTAATATAAAAATTAAAAATAAATTTAAATTAAATATTGTTATTGTTGTTTTTATCGATAATTAAAAGGATAGTGGAATAAAAATTTTCGTAAACGAATTTAGAGTATTATCATATTGAAATATTTATTGTCCGGGTTTAAATTTTTAAAATTAATATTGAAATATATATATATTTTTATCACCATGATATATTTATGACCACAAAATCAAATTTTGACTGATAAAAGGTTTGTTTTACTAAATAAAGTAAATTGTATTAAGTGAAATAATATAAATATATATATAATTAAAGCAATTGGTCGTACCGTTGACAATTGACATTAAAATTGAATTTCATTCACATTTGTATTCTATTCACGAGCATCATGACATGGAACATGGAAATTTAATGAGTAATTTACTTGGAAAATAATTTCAAAAAATTAAAAATCAATTCAAATTTTAGGGTTTGATATTAGATTGATTTTATTAAATTCAAATCGGTTATTATTTAAATGTATTTAGTTCGGTTTTCATTTTACAGAATATTAAGAATAATATTTAATAGATGATCAGTCGAGTTTTTTAAAAAAATATTTAAAAAAGAGATAAACATGACAATTTTTTAAGATTTTTTGTAGGATAAAATTAGTAAGCGGCTAGTGTATCAAGTATTAACCCAAACAACCATTCTATTTTTCTTATGCTGAAATTCTATGGATGTTATTCACAATCTAGAGAACTGACTCAAAGTGTAAGTTGTGAACTCAAACTTTGAGAGAAGTTGCAATTGACTGTTATTTTAGCCTAGATGATCCTTGAACGCACAAGGCGCTTCAAATTGTATAAGTCAGTCATTCTTTGAGCTTTTCCTCTATCCCCAATAGTCGGTGGTTGAACTAAGCAAAAGAGACATATTTTCAATATTGCGATGAATAAGAATCCAACTAGAAAGCGCTTTTCTCTCGGGAAATGGGTGCTACTCAGATGCTTCACTGACATAATATTCATTTGTCTCAACTTGTCGAACCGCTACTCGAATCCTAAACGACGAGAAAAAAATAAAAAAGGGGATAGTATTTGGTACATTAACAGAGTATTATTTTTATTCTAATTTATAAAAAAATTGACATGTATTTTTTTAATATATTATTATTTATCGGATTTTTGCTTGGTTAGATTATTTCTAAATAATTTTAAAAACTTATTTCATTTTATCTTGATGATGTATCTAAATATGAACACAAAATCAACTTTTGATTCAAAATTCCAAATAAAGTCAAATAATTTTTATTAGTATTAATTAAACCAGCTGCAATTATAAAAATTCAATCATTTAACTATTTTCAACAGCTCTATTCATACAGTAGCCAACTGACATTATATTAAATTGAACTTTATTCCACCTTAATTCGTCATACCGTCACCATTACAAAATTAAACTTTATTCCCCCTCCCTAACCTATGGGCTTCATAGCAGGAGAAAGTTTAATCCATTTGAATTGAAAATTAATTGATATTTCGATTTAAATAAATAATTAAATTAAGTTTTGAGTGAACCGTTTAAAATTGATCGTATTGAATTTAAAAAATAATTTAATAGGTGATTAAATTAAATTTTCTCTATTTTTAATATTTTTATTTTAATAAAGTCAAACCAAATCAATTGAACTGAAAATTAATAGTCTGCTCAAATTGATTCTTGATCGATTTTAGAAAGAAGAAAAATAAAAAAATCTAAAATTAATTTGAATTGTATTTTTTATTTAGATGTATTTGGATAGTTTAGTTTTTAGTTTATAAGTTAAAACAATTGTATTTACTTGACTAGGAGATTTTCATTTTATATATAAAAATAAATATTTTATATTTAGATTGGTAAAAATAACTTAATAATGGTAAAAAGTTATATTGGGGTAATTTGGATTAATTTGGTTATGTTTGTGGCTCCATTTGACTTCGGTTCATTTTGTTTTAAAAAAATCATAATATTACGTAGTAATATAAATATTTTCAAATCTTTCTGAATTAAATTGTTATCACCATTAATGAGTAAACTTGTTCGAGGGTCAAATTATTTATCCAAACAATAAGCTAGTTAGAGAATATTTGAGGTAAAGTGAAAAATTGAAAAATAAGGTAAGAGAACGTGTTGAGGCATTTTTCCACCGGTGCCTGAGTTTTTCATGTGTTTGGTTGATGAGAAATGAGCATGATTGATGAGAAGTAAATATAAATTTAAAAACTTTAAAAAAATAAATATAGAGATTTTAAAGAATTTTAAATTCTATTATATAATTTTAGAATTAAAAGTAAAATGACAACTTCTGTAAACAATGAAGGGGTAAAATTATTGAATTTTTTATATTTAAGATTAAATTAATAGAATGTGTAAATATTGGAGGGCTAAATTTGTTATTATGCTGATAAAAAAAGCCCACGTTAGACTATCTGTCACTAAATTTACAACAAAAGTGACTAAAATATTTAATTTCAAAAAGTTGAGTGACTAAATCAAAAAATTAATAGTTAGGCGACCAAAATAGAACGAACTAAATAATTGGGTGACTACAAATTTCATCAATTGACATTCTCTTACATACACGGATCTGATTAGTATTAATCTTATCAAGAAAGACAAGCCAAATAAAGAGGCGTAACTTTATCCTAACTAACTAAATGCTTATGAGAGCGCTTTGCAGTGTCATCCAAAGAAAATTCATATTTATTCGGTCCAATTGATTATTAACCAAAACAAGTAATAGAGTTGTCTGTGTCGTGTGAAATGAAATTATAGATGTTATTAATTTAATCAGAGTACATCTCCTAGCTGGTGAAAGTAATTTACCTTTCCAATAGCTCAGTTTCTTAATAACTTTACCAACACTACGTGCATAAGTCTCTTTCGTTATCCAACTATGAATAATTGATACGCTATGATACATTCCTAAATCATTAGAAAGATGGATACCACATACAGCACTTAAGGTGACTTGGCATGTACCTATGCCTAGGTGACTAGGAAAGTTTCATATGATGTGTGTTGAGTACTCAAATGGCATGTACTAAAAGTATAAGCATTGGTAATGTTTTGTACATATATATGCTTACATAATGAGCATATTAGGAGTTGAATGTATTAAATATTGGTAAGTGCTTGAAATTGGTTATTCTTGTACTAAGTGTATGTTCATTAAGTTTGGAGGTGATTGGTATGCGTTTTTAGTGTTTCAAATTTGGTTTTTGGGTCGAGTTTAATATGAGGTGATGATCAATTAGGTACCAACACAGGGTAGTTAGAGGGAAAATTTTAACTTGAAGAATCCATGTTCGATATCCTTATTTTAGGTATGAGTACCCAGTTGAGCAAAATACCAAATTATATAGTACATGGACTTAGTTATCGATACATAGGCCCTTGAACAGGACTATTGCCCTGTTTCGAGCCTGTTTGACCTTATGAGTAGACTTAATTATGGGTCGGGTTATTCGTCCAAATTTGAAGGCCTGCTAAAAAATGGGAGGGTTTGGGCAAAAATATAAGCATGAAAAATGGGTTTGGACAAAAAATAAGGTCCGTTTAGAAAATGAGCCGAGCCTCGGGTAAAACCTTTTTTGCCCGGCCTGGCTCAAATTTGACAAAAAAATTTATGTTGTTGTTTGTTGTTGTTTACTGCTGTTATGTTGCTTTTTTGCTACTGTTATGTTATTGTTTTGCTACCATTTCGTTTTTATATTGCTTCTATTTTGTTGTTATTATTTGGATATTGTATAATTTTTATTTTATTGTTAATTTTGCCATTATTTTAGAGGTATTTGCTTGTTAAGTTACAATTATGTTAGTGTTATTTGAGTATAAATATATTTTATATTTTTTCCAATTTGTTGGGAAACATTTATTTTAATGTTTTTAGTCTATCGATGTATTATATTTTTAAATTTATTTTTATAGAAAAATAATCTAAAAAAATTAATGTGGGTAGGCCGGTCCAGGCTCTAGTTTAGTATTTTTATTCGAGTCGGACTTGAGCAAAAGTTTAAGCTCATTTTTTGAGCCAGGCCTAGACTTAATTTTTTGCATTGACCCAGTTCAAATCCGACCCGACTCATGATCAACTCTATTTACAAGATCTATAATTGGTCTTAACACCTCCAAACACCTAAAAATTAATTTTAAAATATTTCAAAACAATTTTAAAATCCTATAATTGATTTTTATTTATTTTCATAATTTTATAGAAATGTTATAAATCTTAATTCCTTAATTCAAATATTATATGAACAATATTCAAATAATTCGACAATATAAGGCGACATCTCACATTCAAATCTATCATCTAAATTTAGCTATCACACTATTGAGTTAATTAAGAATAATAAAAAATGAAAAGTTGAATAAGATTGATTATAACTAAAGCTGCTTAAATTGATTGGTGGGGTATTAGGATAAACCTTCAGGATTCTTCCGTTGTTTTGGAGAACAATAGAAGATTCAAGAGTGATCATTAGTCTGACCAAAGCATGCATTATTACATAAATTAATGCCAAAAAGTATTTCCACGTGTCAGCATGACAATCACTTTCTAGTATCTTCATATTATAAATATAATAATAATTATCAAATAGTATAAAATAATAATCCCATTTAGGCCAAAGCATTTCTAGCTACTAAAATAAGTAAGAAAAAAAAAAATGGCTGCCTCAGTTATGGCTTCGTCTTCTTCAATAAGGCTTAAACCTAATGTCAATGTCGATAAATCAGGTGGTAGCAGAGGCGTCCCTTCCCTTGCTAGGGTTCCGTCTTCTTTCAAGGTTGAATCTGGTAGTGGCAAGAAGAAGATCAAGACCGATAGCCCTTACGGTAATTGCTTACATTTTGTTTTTTGAAAGTAGGTTTTCGATTGGTAAATTTTGATTATAGAATTTGAATTTTTTTATGAACAAATTTGCACTGTTATTGATGATTCGTTAGCATTGTGAAATCGCATGATCCGATTTTTGTTTTGTTCTTTTGTATATTTGAAAAAGTATTTGTCATCATTCCTTAAATTTTGTTTTTTTTGAAAACTCTACTGATAGTTCGAGTGCGATTCCAAATTCGAAGATTGGCATATTATTCGGCTCAATCAAAATTAATTTTTAAGCTCCGGCTCTACTAACGAGTTAATCAAGCTTGTTTATTATTGTACCCAAAGATCGAATTTGAACTCCATTAGCTTGGTTTGAAGATAAAAATTTTGAATAAGTTCACAAGATATCATGCTTGAATTCGGTTTGATCAATAATTTAAACTATTTAAATTTCAGCTTCATTATTACTGAATTAAATTCAAATTACTTTTTATGTTAAATATGAATCACTTTGTGAATATTAGTGTCGTATTTACTCTTTTATTTTATAGAAAAATTATATATTTTGGTATAAAAGAATTGTCGATAATTAAAAAAAGTGTAAAATTATTAATTCTTATTTTTTTAAATGATTTAATTATAAATTTTAATAATGAATTTTGCAGGAATTAATGGTGGCTTGAACTTAAAGGATGGTGTTGATGCTTCTGGAAGAAGGGCTAAGGTTGGTACTGTCATGAGGAATTAATTCGATATCAATTTAATTAGAGAATTTTTAAAATTAATTTTAAAAATAAATATCATTATGTGGTATTTATTTTTATTTTTATATAAAATATTTAAATAAAACAAATATATATGATTAATAAAATATTAATAATTGAATATAAAATTAATAAAATTTATTAATAAATTCTTTATTAGTTATTAAATAAATAAATTATATAAATGTACTTTTAATATAAATTTTTGTGATATAATTTATTTTATTTTATTTATTGTTTTAAAATTTATCTATCCACATGCTCAAGGTGAAATCAAAATTTCTTTTAAGAGGTTGAAATTAAATTTTAATTTTATAGAAATAAAAATATAATTTTATTATTTTAATAATTCATATTTATATTATATGTAAAGAGTTAAATCTAATTTTATATTTTTAAAGAGTCAGAGTATAATTTTATTTTTATTAATTTAAAATTTTAAAAATTTAAATAAAAATTTTCGGGGTCGGGCAAGTGTCAAACTCCTAGTTTTGCTCTTTTTGCCCAATTCATATAGGTTAAACGTTGGACAGAAACTTGAATTCAGCTTGATTTTATTATCTACAAATTCAAATTAAATAATAAAATATTTTATTATTTATATTAAATAGATCGATATTTAAAATAAAAATTTCTATTCACGATTCCATCTAACAAACTAATTTCTCATTCACAAAACATTATTCGAAATATTTTATTTATTCCTTTTAATATAATTTATTGAATATCAATTAAAGACGTGTGAATTATAATTACTATTTTTATCATTCTTTTGGGATTAAAAACAACATTATTAAATAGTTTCATGAATAAAGTGTAATTAGTAGATTAATCATTTTGTACAGATAATGAATTTCAGTGTAATTCATCTAATACTTAGAACTAGTTTGGTAATGTTTTTGAAAAGTGCTTTTAAAAAGTGTAGTGAAAAAGTACTTTTGAGAAGTGCTTTGAAAAATTTGATTTAAAATTTAAGTGTTTAGCATTACTATTAAAAAATGCTTTTGAGAAATAAAATGTCAATTTTAGATATATTATTATCAAGTAACAAATAATTATTTAAATAATATTTAAATTAATTAATATTATTATATTTTAGTAAGAAAATAAAAAATATTATAATTTTTGTTAATATTTTAATATATAAAATATAAATTTTAAATATTTTAAGTAATAAATATTAATTATTTATAAAATTTAATTAGAATATGTAATCTATATTTTAAATATTTAAATATAATTATTAAATATTTGTAATTATTATTTTAAAAATATATATTTTTATTTTAATTAATGATTTTAAAACATTTATAATTAAGTATCAATAAAAAAAGGAGAAGGACTCATTATTGGAGGGTGAAAAGTATTACTTTTGAGAGAGAAAAAGTTAAAAATTTTAATTTCTTCTGAAAGTTAAAAATTTAAGTCAAAAGCAGCTTGTTTTGCACAGCTTTTCTTCCAGAAATGCTTTTAGAGTCAGAAGTGCTTTTGAAAAGCAATACAAAATTGATCTTTAACCTATTTATAAAAATCATAAAAGTGATTCCTTGCATTACACTTAATTCAATGATTATGAATTACATATAAAATTCAATAATTTGTTGACTTTTCTATAATTAATTTGCATTTATGTATAGCTATATATTTGTAAAAGAGATTGGCAAATTTAAACTTTGAGAATTTATGTAGGGAAAGGGTGTCTATCAATTTGTCGACAAATATGGTGCTAATGTCGATGGGTACAGGTATGACAGCCTATATTTCCCTTTTATTTCAATCATTATATAATTCTGTATTACATATATTATTCTTTTCACCTCACATCCCTCTTAAATTTCAATTGAATAATAAAAATGTTTTAATATTTCTCTATTATTTAATATATGAAAGATAAAAATTGAGATGCTAATTTAAATATAGATCAAATTGAGACTCAATTTTAACTTATAAGAATTTGGCTCGTTTTTATTTAATTATAATTTATTTATTTTAAATAATTTTATTATAAATTTTGATTATATTTATTTTATTTGACACAATGTTTAGAATTATTTTTTCAACTTATAAATAGGAGGATAATTATTTCAATACATTTAAATTTATGTCTTCTTGTATAGACAATAATACCCATATCAGTCGAGTTGAGACTCTATTGTCATTTAATTATAATTTATAAATAGCAATCACACATCACAAACTCAGTTTTTATTGTGTAAATTATACACGCACATACATGCATACGTGTATATAGATAATACATTAGATAGGATGTATATGTACTTGCAAAGTCTTCGATCATGACTCATAAGTGTTAGGTAGAGGGTTGGCCCCCAAAATGATAAATTTGGAGTTTAGTCCTTGTAATGATGATATTTCATTTTTAACCCTTAAAAGATTCTCTTGGTTTTGCCCTTGTGAGTTGGTGGCACAAGTTATACCAACCAGGGGTATGGCCTGCTCCTTGATCCCTCCTAAAAATAAAAATTTGTTGATTTAGTCCTTTTCAAATTACACAATTTTAAGTTAATTCAATGATAAAATTAAAGTTTGAGCCCTCTAATATGGAAAGTTATAGTTTAATCCCTCAAAATTTGTGAAGTTTCATGTAAAAAATGATAAAATTACATTTTAGCTCTCCAAAAAATTTATAATTCAAATTCACCCCTCCAAAACATTATGGTTTTGCCCCTGATACCAACTCGAGGAAAAAAAGATTGTTATAAAATAAAATTTTAAATTAAATAAATAATATGCATATGCATGATTATCGTTTTTCCCTGATGATTGAAGTGCAGCCCCATATACGACCCCAACGACTGGTCTCCCAGCGGTGATGTTTATACCGGTGGTACGATTCTTGTTAAACTTTGACCTAATCTGACAATGAACTTCAACAATCAGGACTAATGTTATATAAACGATAATGCAGGGACTACAGGATTGGCAATATGGGCAGTTACCCTAGCCGGAATTCTCACCGGAGGAGCTCTTTTGGTTTACAACACAAGTGCTTTGGCACAGTAGATAAATATATTTCTATTAGTGATACTTGTATTATAGTCTCCAAGATGTAATTATGTTCTAATCAAAATAACTTAAGCAACAAGTTAGTTTTGCGTGTCTATATGTTGAATGTTTTGGCTTTGCAAAAATTAATTTGGTAATGTTAATAAGATTAAACAACAAATTAAAACCAAATCAAAAAGTTACTGTCTCGCCAATTCATAATCAGAACACACATACCTTCCTTCTGAAAGGCATGAAAACTCTCTGTTTTGGGCCCAATGCACGATGGCGAAACTAAATTCCGAGTACCTTTGCAGTTGATTGCCAAGGCCTTGTGGTAAAGACCAGTTAGTTCAATCCCGTCATACCTCCTCATAAATATCTTCATCTTGGGAAGGAAATGACAAGCTCTTCACATGAGTTGAGCTCAAATGTTCGGTTCCATCCGCGATCATAGACCGAGCTATCTGCATTATACCAATAAAATATATGGTTACTTTGTTAAGAACAGATAAAAGAACTGTTCTTAGCATTCAATCATAAATGCTGATCAAAAGAGAAACACTACAAGATCAATTGGGTCTCGAATCAGAGTACACGTGTTGAACTTGAAAACCAACCTGATTAACTTGAACCCAAATGCAACCCAATTGGATTTGACCATTAAAACCCAAAGTGAACATGAAATGATCCAAACCTGAAGGGACTAGAATACAAAATGATCTGAACCAGTATTGGCCCGACATGAAAATCGAGCTTCAAAACCAAATAACCCTAACTCAAAATTAACCCAAACCTAAAATGACAAACTGAAAAATTGACCAAAATATTTTAAAACCCAAATTAGTCCGATCTAGACCAACACAATCCACCCATTTGACAGGTCTAATCATACATAATGTATTGACATGCATATGGCATTTGGAGGGTCACATTCTCAAACCTAAATCTAGGTGTGGGTCAGACTCAGACACAGATACTTCAGACAAATAGAAAAACGGAGGCGTAGAAAAAGAAACCAGAACAGAAAATTAAGATAAGGGGTTATTATATACTATACTATCTTCTAAATTTTGGGGGGCTATCTTAGCATGTTCCTCCTCAACTGATCATACAACAAAAGCAAGAACAGTTTGGAGCTTCATGCATCATCAGTTGATTAAAGTGGACTAGGTTTCAATTTAATAGCACAATATGAAATATATATGTAGGGTTGAAGTACTGAACCTTCTCGATTTCGTCACGTAGAACAGGGTTGTCTCTCAAGTATTGTAATGCTCTATCTCTGCCTTGCCCCAGCCTTTACAAAAATATAGAAAAACAAAACCATAGTAAGTCTAACTTCTATATCTCCTGACACATCGAATAACATTTACGATGCTAGTTCAAGCAAAACGAGTCTATGCAAAACTGTGAAATAAATGAACAGAAGCCATCATCAAGAGATTATTACTGTACAGAACACAACGGTTAGTAATCTATGAGCAAAAATGTAGTAATTAGTAACTACACTACTGCCTAAATTAAAAAAGTTAATATCTGTATAAGTTACCAAGTCTAATTCTTGATAATCAGTTTTTGAAATTATAAACAAGAAAACAAATAAAAAGATCTAAATTTGTCTTAAAAGTTTAGGTAGTAAAGACAAGCTTGAAAGCAAACCTATGGTCCCCATAGCTGTACCAAGAGCCCTTCTTTGTGACAACATCCATCATTTCAGCACAATCTAAAATGCATCCCTGTAGGCTTTTTCAATGTCAAAATGAAGAGAAAAAGTCTGCAAACTTGGATGAATGTAAATATTTGATTGCATTACTTACCAATTTGCTTACTCCCTCTCCGAATATGATTTCAAATTCTGCTTGCTTGTATGGCCTTGAGACCTGCAACAACAACCAATTTGGTGACACATTTTCACCAGATATATTCGGTGCTATCACGTCACCCTGGATGAGTTGACCTCTATTCTAACGGTACATTTATGTCAAATCTATAAGATTGAAAAGCATCAGATTTTATTGTTTAAGTTCCTTTCTTTTTCCTTTTTTTTGGGGGGACATTTCCATCATATCTTCCCATTTATTTGGGATGAAAGAACTTCAGAATCTCACTCGAATATTGCAATGAGAGTTGGTACCATGAGGCAACATGGGTCAAGCCTAAGATGCCTGAAAGCATTTCTAATGGTCTTTTGGCATGCATTATCGTTTTTAGCTTTAAGACTAACAAGAAGAATGAAGTGAAAGTCATGTCTCCCATTGTCATCAAATTTGCTGATATAATTCTTATTTACCTTACTCTTCTGCACTCTTACACGAACACGAAGCCCAATGTCCTCATCACCTTTAACCTACAATAATATGAATTATGTACTAGTAATGATAATATATTAAGTGATAAAATGGAAAAAAATGTAGTGGAAAATCAAGTAGCTACTGTGCTAATGTGCTTACAGACTTTATCTTCCCAGTAGGACGTATTTCAAGACGAACTGAGGCAAAGAACTTTAATGCAATTCCTCCACTAGTCACTTCTGGGTTCCCGTAATATACTCCAATCTTTCAAAATCAGAAGCAATACTGTCAATTGGTAGAAGGGAAGGGAAAAAAAGGAAACAGAAAAAGAACACTGAAATCATGTTGATCTAATAGAGAAACATAGAGATATGTAAAGGATGTGCCTAAAATAGTTTGAATTGGACACATTGATGCCCTGTATATTACAACTGCAATTGCTTTTACTTCATCTATAAACAAGAAGACAACTTCAAAGTACCTTATATCTTATTTGATTAAGAAAAATTAGAGTACAACCAGCTTTAGAAGCATTTCCTGACATCTTACGTAAAGCCTGACTCATCAGACGTGCTTGCAATCCCATTTGCTGCATCCCGATTTCACCCTATGTCATAAAATGCAACAAGAAAGAGCTTAGACATGGCAAAAGCATACAACAAGAAAAAGAAAAGAAAAAGAGGTATACAACAGATACGTCAAATACTAATTCTTAAAGTTTATAACAAAAATCACAGTTTAGGATAAAACACCAAAGTGACAATTGTTCTCGAGTTCTTTTTAAGATGCTCCATTGTTAGCTAGGCGTTAGCCTCACATTTGAGTCTGTATTTTCCATTTGTTACATTACTTAATTGGTACATATCCTTATGTTCAATCAAGTCATGGATTCATAGAAGAGGCAAAAAATTTTAAAATAAAGAAAGACATGTCCTGGTTTAGATACCCTTTCAATTGAAACTGATGGACTAAAAGGATTTTGTGGGGACAACTATTGTAGCTTTCTGACTAGAAAGACTCAATAAACCATAGGAATGAAATGTAATTTACTTTCAAGAGTAAAGAAGCATACTTCGATCTCTGCCCGTGGAGTGAGAGCTGATACTGAATCAACACAAATTAAATCTACGGCACCAGATCTGCACATACGATCCGCAACTGAAACAAAACAACTTTATCAGTCTTATTTGTTGAGCTTACAGAAACAGCAAAATTTTCAAAAGCATCACATGTGCTGCATCAGTTACGGCCTTCCTCAACCGTGACCACTTTCACAACTGCATAAAAAGGGACTTGATGAATTACTTTCTAATGCCATTTCCCCATTATCCGGCTGGCACACAATCAAATTCTCGACATCTACTCCCAATGCTTTTGAATATGCTGGATCAAAAGCATGCTCTGCATCAACAAGCATTGCGTTGCCACCAAGCTTCTGCATAATTAACATAAAAACAATGCATATAGTATTTCACTTCATTGACCTTTTTGTAGCATAATAAATCAGAAACCAAACCGCCTAAGAAAAGGGAAGGAAGCTATCAACCTGCACTTCAGCAATGGCATGGAGTGCTAGGGTAGTTTTTCCACTACTTTCTGGTCCATATACCTGCCAAGTGAAACAGCAGATATTATGATGCCACTCAAAGCAGGTTTGGGTATAATATTGAAATTAAAACATGGAGTCTAATGTCATTAAATACCAAACCTGGAAAATTTGAGAAGCATAGTGGTATTAAAGGAAACAAATTTAGAACCATGATTTACTAAAGCATATGTTCATTGGTTTCCTATGAGAATAGAATGATGTTTATGTCGTAGAAATTTTGTTTCCAAAATGTTTTATCATCACGATAATATGATTTAATTTTTCAGACATCATAGTCACAACTGAGTCACCAGTTTCTTCCATATCCTATATTAAAGTCCAATCACCAATTGTACCAGGCAGATGAGTTCAAAACTCTCAAATCTACCACATGATCCATTGTTAATTAATGTTGTAGGTCTGTGATGTGAGTAGAAACACAAAGAAATCTAATCATACAAGCTTTGAAAGAAAATACGACCAACTTTAAGGCTACCAATGTGTGAGGCATACCCATGAAATCATGTGGAATCAAGGGTTACTTGTCAACAAAGGTTGCATCACAGTGGTTCTCGGCTAGATAGTTAAACTTTTGGTTTCAATGTAATACACTAGCAGAAAACAACTCCTAAAATATTGCAAAAATTTCCTTAGAAATATATTCTTTATTTTTCAAGTCTCAACTCTTAAAAGTTTTCCACTTATTCTTTTTAAGCTTTTACTCTCTGAACTAATTCCCTAATTTGCACCAGAATTGGCCGTTTTGTTGCTTCGACCACAATCCTTAATTTCGGTTGTCCTAAGCACTGGGCCTTTATGAGAGTAATTAGCAAATCACCAAACAAAATTCATAAGGCGAGTGAATATGAAGGACATGTTTGAATATCAATTTCCACTTCAATACATGTGCAATATGGATTCACTAGGAAAAATGAAAAGTTGCAGCAACATGCTTACGGCTTAAGGGCCATTGCTTCCATGAAATAAGGTGAAGATAAGAAACTTGCAGGAGTAATGTCTAAACATAGTTTGCCAGTTATCATTCTATCTATTACTTTCTTAATGAGGATGTGTTAACAATTCTTTCACTGCATCTTGTTTATTAATTTTTTTCAAATCAAGTAATAACACCGTGAATGACACTTTAGGATCAGTTTTTTGGATACAGGAAGTAGGAGCAGCAAACATTCAAAGTATGAGGACAGATTGCTTCCTTTTTCAGTTACACTGTTTCCAAGCCCTAATTCATAATCTCTACATATAGACCAATTACAAAGTTACCATTTTTCCTCTCCACCATCATCCAAAAGGAAACTAGCATATGCAAATAGCATAGCCAGATAATGTTCATTCAAATAATTATTTTGATTCAAATTCATGGAGAAAAGGAATGATGTAGAAAGAGAAAATCAATACCTCCACAATTCTTCCTTTGGGAAGGCCACCACCTAAGGCTAAATCTAGCGTCAAACAACCACTCGGAAAAGTTTCACTGAAATGGATTAAGTTTTACCAAATGAAGTCAGGCTAAACACAATTCCAGTTAAAATTCTATAACTAAATGCCTCTTAGAATCTCAACATAATACTTACACCCATAGCGGGGACAACTTTTTTCCGTCTAAACAAGAAAGGAACAAAATCCGAATTCCACATATCAAAGTAAATCAATAAGAATATCCTTAAATAAAACAACAATGTTATGGTAAGTTTGAAAACATACACCAATGCTCCACCAGCACTCCCCAATCTTGTAACACTTCCTTTTCCAAATGAACTATTTATATCATTCATTGCAGCCTCCAATGCTTTTTGCTGGAATGAAAAGGAAAGAAAAGGAATCAAGCATATAAAATTATGCATTCAAATAAAACCAATCTCGATTAACATATTCTGACAAAACTAAACAAACGGGAAGGCAGTATACCCAAAACCAAATTCATCAAGAACAGGGTAGATGATTACTTTTATTCTTGCATTTTGCATTGTAAAATTCACTATAAAGCCAAAGCAGATGGTAGAGAACCAAAATCATAATCGACATAGCAATGAACAAATGACTAAAACAAAAATACAAGTGGTAGTAAGTGTCGAATGCAGCTATGTTCCAACAAAGATATCCTCTCTTTTTTATTCCTAATTTTCATATATTCAGAGGATCATATCTCAGAAATGGCTAGTATAGGAAAAATGAAAATCCATTAACATAGTACAAAGTGCTGTATATGAAAGTAAACTATAGCTTACCATCCAAAGTTTTTACTGAAGTTTCAATTTTTAAAAGCAGAAAACAAACCAAGTTAAAACAAATCCAAACCGCAGAATTGCAAGTAAGTTTCAAATGGGGCATTTTTTTTCTTGCTAAGCCAAGCAAAAAGAAAAAAAAGAAAAACCCACAAAAATGAATAGCTCTAAATTACCAAACTCTTCGAAGTGAGCTTTCAAAGCAATCCCAGAACCATAGCAATGAAAAAATGGAGGAAAACGAGTTACCCGGTCGAGGAAACGGGAATCAGGGTCCGGTGAGAGAGCACCATTAACTTTGGGTTCGAATTCACAGAGAACTTTCCTGGGTGGTTTCTTGGCCGCCGCTAAGCGGAAGTGGGATGAAGTGAGAAGCGGGCGTCTTTGGAAATGGGTTTGGAGAGGCAAAGAGTGATGGTGGAGTTTCAGTTTCGAGGAGAAAACTAAAGAAGAATCCATGCAATTAAAATTTGCTCACAAAGTACAGTTCGAAAGCTTGAAGAATCAGCAGCTACGGCTTCTTCTGCTGCTGCTGCTCTTGCTTTCAAGAACTATTAACTATTTACAGTAAAAAAAAAAATTAGTTTTATTTTTCTGCCTCTTCCACAGTCGAGATTTTCAATTTTTTTCGACGTTTAAGCTAAGGTTTTTGATATGCAACGGCACCAACAGAGCTAGAGTGTCTATTAGGTCTCGGTTTCGAGACGAGCGCTGGGGAAAAAACATTTTGGATAAATTCTTCTAGTAGTCCCTATACTTTGCAAAAGTTAGGGATTTAGTTCATGCACTTTAATTTAATCACTTTTAGTTCCTATCTTTTTGAATTTTGAAATTTTAATCCTTACGTAAACAGTAGAAATTTCAATTACTAGCCTTGTAATATGTGTACAATTGTAGATTTAGTTCATCCATATTCTCCAATTGGATCATCCCAAGTCCCTGCACTTTTCGAATTTTAAAATTTTAATCTTGACTCAAATGACATTCGTTAATCCATTAACTGGACTTTTAGTAAGCAAAATGTGAAAGCTGACATGGCATTACACATATAAATAATATGTTTACTGCATCAGATTTTGAAAACAGTATAACCTAATGAATTTAACAATTATCATTTAGTGATAACTAAAATTTTAAAATTCGAAAAGTAAAAGGATTAAAAAGACCAAATAAAAGTGAAATTATTAAATTCACAACTTTTATAAAGCGCAAGGACTAGTAACAGAATTTAACCAAAATTTTTCCAAAATCTAACCCGATATTGATTTTAAAAGGTTTAATTTTAGTTTTTAGTCCCTCTACTATGCTGAAATTTGAATTTATATTTCACACTTTTATAATATTATTAGAAGATTATATTAACAACTCTGTTAGTTGCTATGGTTAAAGTGGTGGCCTTAGATTTTAAAAATAGTCTCAACCATCCCTAAGATATTTAAATTTGTTATTGATTGAACGTAGCTAATTGCATTTTCGCATAGTTATTGTGTGACTAAATATAAGTATGATAATAAATCGAAGATCTGAAATTTCTATAAAATTCGAATATGAATATGCAAAACTGCTTTAAAATCTTAATTTGAATTAAGTAAATTATTCAATCGATATTTGAATATGCTAAATGTTTGCATTTAGTAGTTACAAAAAGATTTTAAAATAAAAAAAATTTAAAGAAATGGGTAATGAATTTCGATATTCAAATCTAAATTATTCAAAAAAAAGGAAAATGATGTCAGATAATAGATATTTGTAGACTTATATTTGTATCTGCCCCGAATCATCTACGCATAATAATAGATATTCTTATATTAAAATTTATCACACTCACTTTCATATTTTCTTTTTATGATCTTTCATGTCTATTTTACAGTATATTCAAGAAGACCCCCTTAAAAATGACGAGTTGTTGTTTTAGCCCCTTGAAAATTTTAAAATTATTTAATGACAAAAATACACTTTGATCCCCTAAAGATGGATTTTTTTAGTATAAAATAACAAGCATATAAAAGATAAAATTGTATTTTGACCCCTTCAAAATTTTATAATTTAATTTTGACCTCTCCTAAAGTAAACTCTTGACTTCATCATTATGTGACTATCTCTCCCAATAATCTTATGTTCGAGATTAAAACTCATATTTTCTTATTAGGAGTGCAAAACAATTATACCCTACATTTATTGACAAAATATAAAAATATTTATAAAACTAATCCAATTTTGCACTAATTTAAATTCACCCCTCTTCCACAACCCTATATTTGATTCAAATAAACTTTGATGGTTACAATTTCCCACTTTAGGATCATCACATATCTTAACTAAAAGGTTGAAAGGAAGTGGGGCAAATAATTTATGATACCCCAAATTAGTATAATGTGTTTTTTTTTTTTACAAACAATTTTTTTTTTGTTCTAAAACCCTAATGACAATATAATTAATAATTAATTCCAAATGTAGGACAATCCCAAATTCCAGACAAGTAGCTTTGGTCTGAACTAATTCCTTCATCAAAGCTTGTCGATTCCTTGACATTAAGATAAGTATCCAGCTGTGTCAGATTGTTCAATACAGCTTTGATCACCATTTTGTCTCGTGGGAATGAATCTAAACATGAAGTTATGTCGTTAGCGGCTGGCTTCATTTGTTGTTGTTGTTGATGATCGACCGATGATGATGATGTTAGGGTTTTAGTTGGCATGTTCGGTTGCATGTCGACTTTGAAACTGTTCGGATCGGTTTGAGATAGAACGGAGAAGCAGGGCACTTGCTCGTCGGAGTTCAGTCCGGTTTGATCGGAGATTAGGTAAGGATCCGTCAACGGTGGGAGAGACGAAGAGCTTGTGTCGTCCAAACAGGTTTTTCCCATGCTAGAAGGTTTGGTAATGGTGTCTCTTGTTTTATGAAAAACTCGACATAAGACCCAATCTTCCTACATATGTTTTGAAATATAAGAGAATATGAGTTTAATAAGTTAAAGGGTGTTGAAATTTTAAAGCTATATATATATATATATATATATAAATAAAGGAAAGACAAAATCAAATTAAAAAAATTAGACTGGCATATTAAAATTAAAAAATAATAATAATCGGCTATGGATAAAAGAAAATCACATAGAGATCTGACTTTTGTCATCAGTCATATTATTATTATTATTATTACATTTTATAGTGCAACATGTCCAAAGATTCATGCAAAAATCCAAGGGATTTTTAAAATTGTAAAATAAAATAAATAAACTCGAAAGCAACCCTAATTAGTATATTTGATATGATCTGATAGTAAATTATTTTTAATATTTAATATTTCATTTTAATTTTTATTACGGGATATATATCACCTTTCAAACTTGCTTGTAGTGTTTAAAATATTGGCAAATAATTTTATATTTTTCAGGTAAAATATGTTATTAAGTTTTTTTAAAATTTAGAAATTAGTCCATATATTTTATTTTCAATATTTTAGCCTTTTTATTTTCAGATTTCAAAATCAAGTCTAATTATTAACCCTTTAAATTTTTTGTTAAATTTGTTGCTATGGTATTTTAAAATTTAAAAAATTTATTCACTCGGTAGCAATTTAACTAAAAAATAGTATTATAATAAATCTGAATTTAACAAAAGAATTTACTTTTCTTAAATCTAAAAAGTAGAAGGACTAAATTTTAAATTTACAAAAAGTATAAATACTTATAGCATATTTTAACTAATTTTAATAAGGAAAGAGGTAGAGATGTTTAGAGATCAAACCCAAAATTTAATACCAATCAAGATTATTTTAAGAAAAATGCTTTATCATTACACCACAAACTCGATTAACTTTTTTCAAGAAATCATCAATTCAAGTTAATAAAATTTTAAAACTTATCAAACTCGAAACTCTAAACCGAAAATGTGTAAGTAAAGAATGTACCTTGAGAGTGGAAAGGTTTGGAGGAGAAAGGGTGCCATCAAGCCTGAATTCATGCATGACCCAATCGGACTTTGTACCTTTAGGTGCCCTGCCATTGTAGAACACCAAGGTTTTCCTCATTCCTACCACCATGCCTTTGCTATGGATTGCCCTATCTTTCCCCGTTGCCTTCCAATACCCACTGCATGTTGCCCTATTTGTCCTCAGCCCCGTTGCATATTTCCTGTCTCTTTTGCTGTAAAAATACCATTCTTTGCCTCCCACTCCAGCCGTTTCTGCCATACATTTCCCAATTCTCAAAAATATATTCATTTATTTTAATTAAAAAAAACCCTCGTACATTTTTTGTACATTGAATTGATGTCACGGGTCAACAGTATACAAAATTTAGTTTCGAAAAATAATTAAAAACTCATATTCCTTTTATAAATTAAGAAATATTACTGTAAGGATTATTTTTATTTTTATATATTTTTACGTAAAATTTATAAAAATCAATTTAAACCCCAAATAAATATAAAATGATACTCTTATATGATAGGACCACATACAATAATCTTCAAAACCTAATCAACTTTACAATTTTAAACACATCATCATTTGATTTTGTACATATATTTTTTATATAAAAAGGAAATGAGTTGTCAAACCCTAATGTAAAGATATATATATTGTATGAATCAACTATGGTAAACCCTAATATAAATATATAGTTAGGTTGATCCAAAGAGCTATTAACAAATACTTGTAAAACAAGGCCAATATTACATTTTTATTTGTATATAATTTTGATGGTCAGCTTTATATTTTCTAATGTGTATAAAAAATATTTGTAGCTAGACTTGCATGCATCACATGGATATATATATATATATATATATATATACACATATGCCTTATATAAACTAATATATTTGACTTTCTATTTTGATCTTTGTAATTATATGCAATAATGCTTGGTCATATATCTTTGAAGTCACTTATGGGTTTCGATTAATAATAATTTTGAAAGTTGAATAAATCATATATATATTTCATAAACTAATTTTCTTTTTTATTTGTTGAACTTAAAAATTTATTTGGTTATATAGAGAAATTATTTTATGAACTTTTCCCACCATATCATTTATGGTCATTTTTAATTATTTAACGATATTTGAATAATTTATTCCATGTCATCAATACATAATTGTGGTAATTTTTTTACTCTTGAATCCTCAAAGTTTGAAATCTAATTTTGAACTCTAAATCCTGAACTTTAAACCTCATAACTTGAACCATAAACCATAAACTCAAACCTTGAATCCTAAACGTAATACTCCAAACCCAAATTAAAATTAAGTTTAAGGTTTCAAGTTTTGAATCAAGTTTGGGGTTTAGAGTATTGGGTTTAGATTTCAAGTTTCAGGGTAAAAAAATAACAAAAATTATGTATCAATAACATGAAAAATTTTGTTGAAATGTCTAAATAATTAAAAAGGAACTATGAATGATATGGTGGTAAGGATTCATAAAATAATTTATCGGTCATAATCCCATTGGTCAAGTTGAAAAAATAATATTTTTTGGGGGGTTAGTTGAAAAATAAATATGTTTTTAGGATAAGTATGATGATCATATAAAATCTCAAAAAAAAAATATAATGATGTTGAAATTAGGGTTGATAACCACGTGGCAGTCCAAATTTAGAAGCATCAAAAAGTTTGCTCACTAACCAGCTAGCTGTGAACTAAAATAGGTGACCCAATCAAATAATTTTGCAGTTGAAAGGTCAATTTCTGTCTCTTAATATAGAATTATTGAAGATAATAATTGTAATTTTCCAAAAAGACAAAAGGATAAGTTGCTTTGCTTACACGTGTGGTATGTGCGAAATGTGAAAGTTTGAATATTTAGAATTAAAAAGAAAAATAATAATAATTTCCACCAATTTATATTTATAAAATAAAATAATTATTAATATTTAATTCTATATATGCACATCATAAAAATAATTTAAATAAATTAAATAAAAATTACAATTACTTTGATAGTTTATTGGATTTGGTGTGTGAATATAAGAAGTGATCCAATTCCTTGAAAAACCTTTAGATGACTTTTTTTATTTTTTTCAAAATTTTAATTAATTAATTATCTCAATCACTTTCACAGCTTTTAGTTGGGACAATGCCAAGACTGTCAATTTCATTAAAAAGAAGTAGAATATGAAATTGTTGGATTATATTATTAAAATTAAAATAAAATTAATGACTTGAATTATTATAATTTATATATAATAAATTTTTATTTAATATATAAAAATTAATTATTGAAGTTATAAAATACTAAAAGAATTTCATTAACAAAACACTTTGAAATAACAATCTAATATTTCAGTACCTATCAATATGGATTTATAGATAATATTCAATTTTCAGGTCACATACATACCAACCACACCACTTTTCAAATTCAATATATATATATATATATATATATATATATATATATATATATATTTCAATGTATTTATTGGAGCAATTTAGTAATTAATTATTTGTATTTTGTAGATCTATTAAAGGAATAGATGTTGATTATGAGTTTTAAAATTGTTCTATACCTAAAGTGAGGGTTGATCCTCAATCACTGATTAAGGTAGGAGAGACCATTATAATCTCACCTAACGCTCGTGGATTTTTCTTTAAATCATATTCTAAAATGAAAAACTAATATTTTAAAATTAAAATATAAAAATTAGGGTTGAGAGAAGAGTTTAATTATCATAGAATATCAAATTATTACTCAAAACTCGTACTTAAATTCACATTTTTTTTATTATTGTTATAATAATGATATCAGCCGAGCTAAACTTCAATCCGAATTAGAAAAAAAATTCATGAATTAAATGTGGAAAATGCTGAAAAGGACATTATTAATAGGAAATATCTTTCAATATTATCCAAAATATTTGTTTATTTATTTTCTCTAGAGAATATTAAACACTTCCCCACCACAAAAGCAGAAAAGATTCACATAAAATGTATCTTTATATGTGTGTATATATATATATATCCATTTATAGCCGATCCAGTTGCTATCATCTTTCCATATATCAAATTATGCAAACAAAAACACAATTCCTCAAGAACAAAAAGCAAAGATCAGAAACCCAGAAAAACATACGAATTGGTTCATCGTTTCATGCAGTTACGTGTTATCTCGGATAAAGTTTTTTTTTTTTTTTATCGAATTTAAAACCCAGAATTTGTAGGTTAAATAAAAAGAAGAAGAAGCTTACCAGGAATATCCCATGGCTCACACTTGTTGAGGTCAACTTCGATCATGAGTTGCAAAGTATCAGCAGAAGCCACCTTCTTCATCAAATAATCACAAACCAGTTCTTCATCTTTAGGGTGGAACCTGAAACCAGGTGGTAACTTGGCTTCCACCAAGCTTATGTTACTCATTTTTTTTATGAAAAAAAAAAGGATTTTTGATTTAATTTAAGACAAGAAAGTGATGAGAAACAAGTGTTTGCATCCCAAAATTGGAACACTGTGTTTTTTTTTGGAGATGAAAATATATCTCTTATAGTTATGGAGAAGGCAAAGAAGAAAAGAAGAGGGGGAATAAATAAAGAGGGCAGGGGGACGGGGGGTTGTTTTATTGAAGTCAACTTGGTAAAAATAAAATGGACCCTAATGCGTATAGCACATATATAGGTTTTATTTATTTTTAAATATTTATATATTTTAAAGAAGGTTAAAATATGTTATAAGTTTTATATTCTTTGTAAATTTAAAATTTAGTCTTTATATTTTTATTTTTAGGAATTTATCCTTTTACTTTTTTATATTTTAAAATTCAAGTCCAACTGCTAACACTGTTAAAATTATTTTGTAAATTCAAGTTCATTACAACGTTATTTTTCTAGTTATATACCTACCTAGTGAGTTTTTTTATTATTTCAAAGTGTCGCACCAAAAAAATTAACAAAAAATCAATAGTGTCAACAGTTGAACCTGAAATTTGAAATCTAATAAATAAAGAGACTAAATTCTTGAAAATAAAAATAAGGGACTATATTCCAAATTACACGTATGGTCATTTTTGTTTACATTAGGTTACATTTTGATCACTTATATTTGAAATATTACGTTTTAGTCACTTAAATTATCGTGTTATAACATTTTAGTTACTGAGCTGTTAATTTCTGTTAATGGTGAAACAATAAGCTAATGTGGCACGTTAAATCATCATTTCAAACAAAAATTTTAGGTTAAATTATATAATCGATCCCCATATTTTTTCGTTTTGACCAATTTTTTTTCTTTTATGTTCTTTAAACTTTCTTTTTTTTTTCATTCTCTTTTGTTTTCTCCTCTGTTTTCTTACCTTCTCCATTTCTTTTAACATATTAGGAAATCAAATTGGCAGTGAAGAAAGAAGTAGGAAGTCCAGAGCCATCATTGCCTATAACCAAAACCCATAAATTCATACTATGCTTCTTTCTTCATTGCCAATTCGACTTATTGATATGTTAAAAGAAATGGAGAATGTAAGAAAATAGAGGGAGAAACAAAAGAGAATGGAAAACAATGAAAAAAAAAGTTAAAAGAACATAAAAGAAAAAAATTAAATTGCTCAATTTGAAAAAATATGGGGACCAATTATATAATTTAACCTAAATTTTTTATTTGAAATGATTATTTAATGTGCTACGTCAGCTTACTGTTATACCATTAATGACAATTAACGGCTCAGTGACTAAAATATTACAACACGATAACGTAAGAAACTAAAATGTAACCTAAGGTAAACAAAAGTGACCATAGATGTAGTTTACCGTATAATAAATAGGCTAAAATTTGATTGAATATTATTGACATTTTCCTTAATCAATAAGTTAATTCGGCTTAAGCTTTGCTAAAAGTACAGCCGAGCCAAGCCTTGATAAAGATTTTTATATTACTAATTAATATTTTAAAAGTGATAATGAAATATATTTAAGTATTTAAAAATGAAAACAAAATAAATTTTTAATATTTTAATAATGAAAAGGGTGGATTGAGCTTAGGGTGGGTGCATACGCTTTTCTAAAGAAGTAAACGATTAGTCATAAAATGTGATTCATTCTCATGGATGAGAATTGAACATCCAAATTATAATTAAAGAATGAGGCAAGTAAATAGAGGTGTTTATGGGCCGGGTCCAACCAAAATATTAGACCCGTTTGCTAGGCCTGCTCGACCCAACTTGCCCATATTAAAATTTTATATAATTTTAAATATATATAATACATCAAAAATACTAAAAATATTAAAATAAATATTTCCCCACAAATTTAAAAAATATGTATACTTAAATAACACTAAAATAGATGCAACTTAACATGCAAATGTCTCTAAAATAATAACAAAATTAATAATAAAACAAGTATTATATAATATCTAAATAACAACAATAAAATAGTGAAATAGTAGCAAAATAAGGAGAAAATAACAAAAAAATAGCATTTTTTCATTAATTTTGTGAATTCGAGCTGGGCTCGAGCTAAAATACTTTACCCGAGACTTGCCCCGTTTTTTAAACGGATTTTTTTTATCCAAGCCTACTTTTCAGGCTTATATTTTTACTCAAATTCTTTTACTTTCTAAATGGACCTTCGAGTGAGGCCATACCCCATGAATAGTTCTATAAGTAATCATCATATTATATTTCATGATTATTTTTATTGCATTAACTTTTTAATTTGAATGTATTTTTGGGTTATGAACTTGAAAATCATTCATAGTGTTGATAGACTTACTTGAATTTATGGACTTTCCCATTTTAGGGGTGGACCCAAAGCTTAATTGGATGCTAAGATTTTGTTTTTATAGGCTCTAAAAGATATTTTTTTTCCTTAACTGTGATATTAATAATGAAACAAGTTAATGTTTGCTTGACTATTTTAAAATTATTAATTATGTTTTAATGTTTTTTTAATATAAATATATCAGGGAATCTCATGTGATAGCTTGAGGGTCAAGAGAGTTCATTGTTTTAGATGTGACTTGGGCTTAAGTTATGCTAATTGTGTTTGTTGTTTAGAGTTTATCTTATTATTATATTTCGCCAAATATATATATATATATAGTA
The DNA here is from genome assembly GCF_025698485.1 of Gossypium arboreum. NCBI lineage: Eukaryota > Viridiplantae > Streptophyta > Magnoliopsida > Malvales > Malvaceae > Gossypium > Gossypium arboreum. The sequence goes on along the minus strand of NC_069070.1, from coordinate 120,758,547 downwards.
TCTGTTTTTTTATACAATGTTTAAAACTATTTATAAGTTCTTTTTCCAATCTTTAAATAGGAGAATAATACGTTTTAACATATACGACCCCATATCTTCCTGTACTTATAACACTACCAAATGATTAATATGATGTAAAGTAAATTGGTGACGTGGTGATACATAATCCAAGCAACCATATGATAAGAATGATGTACCTAATAGTTTCTCCACAGTTTTGGTACACTTACAATTTTTTCGGGGAAGGGGATGAGTTACGAATCCAAATTATAGGTGATACATAATCCAAGTAAATTGGGTTGTTGGCATATTCTCCACAGTTGTTGCAATTACAGAATTTGATTAGTATGGATATTGTTGTCAATGCAGAAGTACGTAAGTTTGAATATATTAAAACACATTATCCTCTTATTTATGGATTAGAGAGAGATTATAAGTAATTTTACACATCATATCAAAAAATAAATATAATCATAATCTATAATAATATTACAAAATACCTCACCCTTAAAATTCAACCTAAAAACCCATCCATCCATATTGTTTTAATGTATTTTAGCATATCATAATTAATTTCCTCCACATGAAATAACTGACCCAAACCTATACACCCTAAACCCAAAATTTGGCCCCTAAGTGGACGTACATGAATGGTCGACACAAGTAAATGACGTTTTAAAATGAACCACATTCAAATCCAAAGCATGGTACTTACAAAGACTGAAAGCAACAGTCATTCATTGATCCATGGATAAGTTAAAAGCAAATGCAAGACATCAACAATCTCAGTCAAAATTCAAGTCCTTAACGAACTCTTCCACCAATAATTTTATGATTTGTGACTATCATTTCACTTTTAAAGCCAAAAACCCCCCAATCAAATTGGGTATCAAAAAACTTGAAAGTGAATGCATGCTTTGTACTTTCCTGAACAAATTAAGTAAATTTCATAATAGGTAGTTTTAGATGTTAATGGCCATATTCCAAGTTTGACTCAACTTCTTTTAGTTTACTTTCATTACATTGTACTTTGCATCTGGATAAAGATGTTTTGTATGCTGAAATTGTGGATTTAATCTCTATATTTTAATTTAGTCTTCATGTTATAACTATTAAGTTCTGTTATTTCTAATAATGATGCCGTAAATATATTATCATATGTATATTGTTATGCCAACTTGTTATTTTCACATATTATTCACTAAAAATCTAGTTTGATTAAGATGGTCATTTATATCATTATTGAAATTGCAAAATTGAAAAGTATATATGAACTAAAAATTTTAAAATTTAAAAGTATAAAGACTAAATCCATAAGTTTTGCAAAGTAAAAGGACTAATAGCATAACTTAACCTAATACTTTTAGAGACTACCTATTGAGTCAGTGATAAGAAATTTAATGTCTTTTAAACAAAGTTTTAAGTTCGAATCATATTAATAAATAAAACGATACTAAAAAATCTCCACCTTATAATTTAAAGGTCTGATTCACTTAGATTCAAATTTTATTGAGATCTAATGTGACTATCGTATATTTGTCTGATTCACTTATATCGAAAAAAATATTTGTCTGAAAATGGAAACAATTGGAATATTGTGGAAAATTCTAATGGCGGAAGGAACAAGACAGCAACTCAAATAAGACAGGTGTTTAAAAGGACAAAAGATTGGGCAAACTATAGCAGGTGTCGTGAGGCCAAAGGGGTCACTTATTTATAAAGCAAAATGCAAATGACTGTTTATGCCTACTTGCTTATTTCATAACACCCCCAAAAAAAAAAAAAATTGTCAACTACTCCACCAATCAAATTAGGCAAAGTTTCTTAAATTATATTATGTCAACATTAGCCATGATAGATACAATTATAGGAGAAAAAATAACTAAAATATAATTAAAATGTTTTTCAAATAAATTATATAGTATTATGTACTACAATGATGTAAATATATAAATATATCAAATTTTATATAATTATAAAGGGATAAACTAACATTTAGTCTGTAAATTTAGAAAAAAAATTAACATGAACTTTTTTTGTTCACTTTAGTTTAAAATTTTGGTTTTTATTTCAATTTGATCCTTAAATTCATATAGTGTGTTGTGTCATCACTTGAACTTCTTTTTATATATATATATATATATATATATATATATATATATATATATAATTTTAGATTTTTTTATTTTATATAAAAATTTTAGGTGGTGATGTTGGGTTGAGATTGGATTATGTAACAAATACAAACGAAAAATCAAGAAAATTAGAAACAAATATTTATGTAGAAAATTCATCCGAAAAGGATAAAAAATCATGAGTAAAGAAAATTTCACTAAAATAAAAAAAAAACCACGAAAATGGGAGTACAAGATAAAAAAACAAATAAATCCTAAACCCAAAATACAAAGATTCCTCGAAATTTTCACAAACTCTCTCTTAATTTTGTTATTGTTATTCTCAACTATCTAGGGTTGCTAAGAGGTCTACTTATAGGTTAAATTTCGTGTACAAGTATGACTAAACATCTTTAAAATAATCAAATTTTAATTGGGAAAAGATTATAGAGTTTAACTAAGAGAAAAACTCAGTTAAGTGGGAAACATGTCGCCACGTTGGGACGACAGTTCTTCCCCATCACAACATCAACTTTATTTCGTCTGAAATTCAAGGCATACTCCACAAATGATGTGGTACAATTTCAAAGTACTACATCACCTCAACTTAATGGAACCTAAAGTAAGAAACCAAATTGAAAATATTTATCAAATCCATAGACTAAATGTTGATTTATGCCAATTATATAACGTTTTATGATATGTTTTTGAGTTATATAAATATAGCATGATTTATAATTAAAAATAAAGAAATTGTAGACACAAATGTGTCAGCATGATTGATTGAGATTAACATTAACTTGTTAAATAAAGATTTTATCTAAATTTTTTTCCTCTAATATTGAATAAAAACTACCCAAAAGTCCAAATTTTCTTTTTGTTGGAAGTCAAAATGTTGACATTCAAAAAAAAAGTATTATCTATATAACCATCATATTTTGATTGGGACATTCTAACATAAACTTATCCACAAGCTTTCATACTTATTAAGAGTTGGTTTGGATGGACGGTGCGTTTAATGATGGTTAGTGTAAAAATAGTAATTATGATGAGATTAACTATTGTAATGTGAGAAAAAAAAAGTTAAACGCACCCAATCGTCCATCCAAACCCACACTAATATTAATTCTTTTATTTTTTAAATAAAAATATTTTTTCCTTTTTTTCTACCGTTCCTAAAATTGTGTTGTATATAGAGTTAGAATAAAATTTTGAATATTTTAAATTTATATAGTCTCGAGTTATTTTAAATTGTTTTAAATTCACGTCTTATTGTAAGTTAAAGCAAAAGCAAATGTTGATAATCGTTTTAACGCTTTAATTTTTCCATATTATTAGATAAAGAGAAAAAAATTCACGAACTTTAAAATTATTAATTTTTATGAATGGTAAAACGAACATAAAATATATTTTAATCATATAAAAATTAACACACTCATGTAATATTAAAAGGCAATAATCTAACAATGAATTTACATGAAACAGACATCAATGTGTAAGATGTAGGTATAACAACCAATACAACTATTTACTACATTTTACAAATATAAAGTCAAAATTAACCAATATAGATAGAGGTATACCAACCCCACCCTCTTTGACCACACACTTCATCTTCTTAAATTTATTAATTATAAAACTTTGACGTTATGTATGAGTAAATAATTATAAAAAGAAAAAAAAGTTAATTAAAATAAAGAAAAGAGGTCGATAGAGTTTTAGCTTGATTAGCATCAGTATTGTTGTTAGCGTAGGAGGACATGAGTTCAAGTGTGCTGAATTGCATTATCCTCCTATTTAATGGTTGGGAGGGGCTATGTGTAATTTATACACGTTATATAAAAAAGAGCAGATATGATAAGAACATTAGGAGTATCAATTTGGAATAAGGGGTTGGATTGATTGACCATCAGATCGATTGAACCAAGCAAAATATCAGTTGAATTGATTGGATCGATCAAACTAAAAATTGATTCTCTACCAACAACTTCGCTTAGACTATCATGTAATAAATACAAAATGATAGGTTTTTAATAAAATTCAGGAGCTCGAATTTGTATAAATAATTTTTATATATTTTATTATTTTAAACGATAAAATAAGCCGATGTGGGTTACCTCATAGTTCTAATATTTATATCAAAACCCAGTCCCAAACGAAGCGGGCTGATCACCCATAAAACCCACCTCTAAAACTGACCTTGAATAAATTGAAAACGTGAGCATTGATTAAGAAAGACCAAGGTTTAACCAAACCTTGGGTGAAGGCCCATTTCACCCCATAATGGCAACGTTTGGGCTAAACCCCATTTCTAGTCCTTTTGCTTTTTCTTTTTGGTGAATTAAAGAGACTGACAAAGCTTAATAACAACGCGACTTGAACTCATACCATATCTAGAGCGATAAACATCTTAACTATTAAATCAATACACGAAGTTCTTTGCCTTTTATCCCTTAACTATATGTATATATAGATATAATATAAAAGAATATACGAGAGCATATAAGAAAATTTTGAGTTCGAGTTAGTTCTTCTATTCCAAAATACTTTCATTTTAATTATATTTAAAGCGGGTCTCGTTTATTAAATTAAGTTTTAAATATAATTTTCTTTCCATTAACAATAATGTTTTAAATAATAAATAGCTTTAAACATGATGCATTAAATCATGATTAAATTTTCAAACTAAAATCTCTAACATAAATAAAAATAAAAACATATTTCCAAGCAACAATAATATATAATAACATTTTTAAGAAAAATTAATGTTATTTAAAATTTAATATTTTCTCACAAAATTTATTCATGTAATATATTTTAAATATATTATATTCAAAATAACTTATATAAATAATAAGTGTGCGCTTTAAATAAAATGAGTATTATAAAAAGAATGTATCGAGCATATATGAAAACATTGAGTTTTGAAATAGTTTTGAAATTTCAAAATATTTTTTAATTATGATACTCATTATTAACTTAATTTAATTACATTATATAATAATTAATATAATATAATATAATATAATTATCATATTATATACCTCACTATTAATTAAATCATATAATAATTTAATTTAAATAAATTTAGAAATCAAATATAAATATAACATTTATTTTTTATTGAAATCATTAGGTAAGAAATAGGAAAAAAAAATAAGTATTTTTATTTTAATTTTCTATTTATTATATATATGATAGCATACATACACATGTTATATCACACACACATGTATATGTAATAAAATAGAATTTTGGAATAGTTTTAGTAACAACTAAATTTAAACCAGATTTAAAACATTTGTTGTCTATTACATGTTGACACATTAACATGATTTAATTTTATAATCAAATTATTAGTGAAATAATATAATAAAAATCAAATCAGAAAATTGATTGTGATTGTAATTCTACAAATATATCGATTGTAATTTTATTTATGTATTGGAATGATTATTTTTATTGTAGCTTTAAAAATTAATTTTAAATATAAAGAACATTAAAAACTTAAGTCTTAAAAGCATTTTATAAAATTATATAGTTTGGTATTTGAATATTCCATCTCAAGGTCAAGACCTATCTCGACCTTGAGATGAAGCTTTGAGATGAAGTTAGGAATTTGGTATTGGTGGTCGAAATAAAATTATAAAACTTACACATCCAAAGTTAAAATTTATTTTAAAAGGATAAAATTAAATTATTGCTAAATGTGAAACACCAAAATTGATATTGTCTAATATACGAAAATAATTTTTTTAATAATTTCATTATAGGTTCAAATTATATGTGTTTTTTTTTGATATAATGCTTAAAACTACTCATGGCTCTTCTTCAACTCATAGATAGGCGAACAATGCGTTTTAGCGCATTCGAACTTACATCTTCCTGCATTGATAATAATACTCATGCGAATCGAGCTAAGACTCAATCCGTAGGTATGAACACATCTTTACACACGAATATATATTAAATTTTTTGGTTTTGGACCATGTATCAAAAAAGTTAAATTACAAATATCTAAGATTAAGCATTGAATCATAAAACTAACATTTTTCTAAGTGGTTATTTGGACTATAGTGTAAAAATTATTCATTCATGAGCTACCTTTCACAGACAAAGGAACTTTTGAAAGCTAGCTTTGAGAATAATTTAGTTTTTGAAAATTCCTTGTTTGATAATATGATAATATTGTAATTTATCTTGTAAAACTAAAAGAATATATATATATATATATATATATATATATATATAATTCCCATGAGACAATAATATCAGTCTTTGTTTATTGTTTGGGAAACAACAAATTAGTTAAAAAGGCTCATTCTTTACATTGTGAATGATAATATTATTTTTAAATGATATTATAATTTTATATTTATAAAAAAAATCCAACTTAAAGCAATCAATTATCTATATGTTGTTGGTATGTATATTTTGTGGAAATTTTATTTTAATCCTTTACTTAAAAATAAATAAATTCTCTTATTTTATCGATTAAAAATTATAGTATAATCATTAAACTTATTAATAGTATCATCAAAATTAGCTTGCTATAGGGTATGTTTAATGAGTTCATGTTGATTTGCTTTTAAAGTTAATATGCTTGCATGAATATCCCATGGACGGAATAGGTCGGGTTAGTGCAGAATTTTAGGCCCAAGCCCAACCTGAAAAATGTGTTTAAAATTTTGTCCAAGCCTGACTTATATTAAAAATGTTAAACATGAGTTTGATCCGGCCCAATTGTAATAATTTTTCTAGATTATCATTTTTATGTAAAAATAAATTTTAAAAAATATAATACACCAAATATACTAAGAGTATTAAAATAAATGTTTCTCAATAAATTGAAAATACAAAAAAAAAAAAAAGCATAGGCATGTGATTCAATGCAGGACACAAGCCAAAAAGATTTTGCCCGAGGCTCGATCCATTCAGAAAATAGGTCTTATTTTTTATTCAAGCCCATTTCTTAGACCTATATTTTTGCCCAAACTCTCCCAAATTTCTGGCTAGCTTTCGAGCCTAGATAGGTGTCCCGACCCATTATCAGAGCCAAAATCAACAATTTTGTGTGAGGATTTATATTGAATTATTAATTTACATAGGGAACCAAAATATAATTTCGCCATATCAACCATAAGGGGACAAGGCCTCTTTTTGTCTTGTTAGATCGGCCTTAGACGTATTGATGTCAAATTTTTACGAAAAATATTATTTATGTCAATGATCAAACTGAGATTTTAAAATTAAAAAAAACACGAGATTTTATAGGATTAAATCTCAAACAGTTTTAAGTACATGAACTAAATCTCAAACTTCATTTTAAATATAAGACTAATGGTCTATTTTAACCCAAATCGACACCTATTTTTCTCACACGTCTTCTTATTTCCACTATGAAAAACCTTAAATCCCGTTAAAAAATGTAACAAATCTTCTTCTTCTTTTTGTCTTAAACTCTTGTATCCAGTAATCAAATTGGATCCCATTTAAATTTGGAATTGAATTCGACCAGACTCTTAAATAATAATAAATTCAATCGATGATATCCGTTTTAAATCCACAAGAGTCTAATCTAAAAATTTTATTTAAAGAATATCGAACTTCTTACTACTCGATTAAAGAAACTTCTACTTTGATATATATGTATATATATATATATATAAATAAGCAATGAAGAATATTAAAACAAATGAAAAGATGAATGAAACATAACGTCACGAGAAAAAGAAAGGATAGAAATAGCAATATATTTAGCAAAAAAGAAACTTTGTTTAAGATAACAAGAAAACGTTCAAAAGGGCAAATTTTAAGAGTAGATAACAACTTTCACGTGGAAACAAACTTTTCGTATTTTGTGTTATTTTATATATTTTATAGTTTTATTTAAGATATTAATAATTTATATTATATAATTTTTAATATCTTTGTATATTATTTTATTATGTTATATGTTAAAATTCTTTAATTGTTGATTTTTTTTCAATTTAATTGTTTACATTCAAGATTATGAATGGCTATGAATTCGGAAATTTATAGATATTTAAATTGTTGTCGACTGAGTATTAACTCGATTAGTATGAGTATTGTTGTTAATGCAGGAGGATGTAGGTTCAAATCCGCTAAAACGAATTATTCTCTTATTTATGAGTTAGGGTGAGGCTATAGATAATTCTAAGTATTGTGTAAAAAAAAAACATATACGATCAATAAACAATAAGTAATTTAAAATTTCAAGCAGATTTACATATCTATATTTAAAATTTACATCACATGTCTTATTTGATGCTACTCAAATCAAGATTATATTGTAATTTTAGACATTTTATGTATACTAGATCTAATTTTTATAGATTTGGGTATTAACCCTTGAATATTCGTCACTCAAATTTACATTACTTTTTCTCAGAGCTTAAACTTTAAATTTTGATGCCAATGTTTAGGGAAAACTGACTTCTTTCGAAGAAATTTTCAAAGTGACGTCCATTGGAAGTTAACGGAACCCTCAATAGGTCAATATTGTCCCTGGTCAAAGTTTTATCTCTCTACTTTACGGAGAGCTCAAGTGTGGTAAGTTAGAACAAGTGGTCAAGCGCGAATAATCATGATCCTTTGGCAGGTGATCGTGCAACATGTATGATTCAATCTAACGAGGTGCTCTCATTCTATTGAATTTGTTGCCTCTTCAGGCGACCTTATGTAAAGTAGAGAGATAGAACCCTGTTTAAGGACAATACCTACCCGTTAAGAAATTTATTAGCACCCAATGATTGATACTTTAAAAATTTCTCTGAAAATAGTAATTCAACTATAACCAAGTTAATCTAATTTTCATTATTATGTATCCGAGTCTATTTTAATTTGGTAAAATATAACAAATTAGCATATTCAACCACTAAATTTTAGAAAAATGGTAATATACATACTTGAAAAAACATGAGCCACGTGCCCTACACCTCAAAAAACATAAAAATTTACCCTATTTCCTCCGTAGTTTATATGCATACTATAAATAAATGTCCCCTCCCCTCCACAGTATTTCACAGTTTTCATTTCACTCACATCACATGTCTCATCCCCAAACCCTAAACAAAAGCCAAAATACCCGAAAATCAATGCTAAGCCCACTTCCCCCTTTAGATCCCTTTTGTAAATGTAAATTCCCTTATTAACAATCCATAATCATAACCCAGGTTTTTTTTATTTTCTTTTTTGTTCTTTGGGATTTTCATGGCTTCAGCTTGTGTTAACAATATCGGCGTTTCGCCGGAGAGTTTCCAGCCCAAGACGAGTTACCCATCGTTCGGCTGGTTGAGTCCACGGATTTCGTTCAGTCGAGAGGAAGAATCGTCGTCGAAGTCGAAGTCTAAAACGGATCCTGACACGACGGAGATCCAGGATGTTCCCCCGAGTGAGTTTGAGTTCAGGCTTGAAGATCCCGTCGCCATGTTACCGGCAGATGAGCTTTTCTCCGATGGTAAACTAGTGCCTCTACATTTATCGACTGTTAAACAACTGCAGCAACAACAACAACAACGACAAGAACAAGAGCAACATCGTGCTTTGAATGGTTTAGCTGAGATCAGGTCAAGGGAAACAGGTTCATCAATGGAGGTTTCCGGGTCGGATCATTATTTGTTTTCACCTAAAGCTCCGAGGTGTTCAAGCAGGTGGAGGGAACTACTGGGTCTCAAAAAATGTTCACTAAGCACCAATAATCAACCATCAAAACCCGAATCTCAAAGCAGCAAAGTCTCGTTATTATCCAATAATAACCCAAAATCTCTCAAGCATTTCCTTCATAGAAGCTCCAAATCTTCCTCAGATTCTTCATTCAATCTCCCATTGTTGAAAAGCTCAGATTCCGAATCAGTTTCCATATCTTCATCACGTTTATCCCTTTCTTCATCATCTTCAGGCCATGAACACGACGATCTCCCACGGCTATCACTAGATTCCGATAAGCCAAGCCCCAACCCTTTTGCACCATGTAGAAACATAAACCCTAACCCAAACCCACCAAGAATGAGGATGGTTAAGCCAAGACCAGGGTCTGGGTCCGATCAAACATCCACCGGTGGAGCTAGAATGGGTCGGAGTCCGATCCGGAGAGAACCAACGACAAGCCGGGGAGTTTCAGTGGATAGTCCAAGAATGAACTCTTCAGGGAAAATCGTATTTCAAAGCTTGGAAAGAAGTTCAAGCAGTCCAAGCAGCTTCAATGGCGGTCCAAGGTTTAAACAAAGGGGAATGGAAAGATCATATTCAGCAAACGTTAGGATCACTCCGGTCCTTAACGTACCCGTTTGTTCATTGAGAGGATCTTCGAAATCGGGTTCGGTTTTCGGGTTCGGGCAGTTGTTTTCATCTTCCCCACAAAAGAATCCTAATGGATCATTATCATCATCATCATCATCGGCAAGCATTAAAGGCCATCAGATTAGCTGCAACAGAAACAGAACAACCGATCGAAATCATTGAAGAAAAAGAAAGAAAGAAGAAGAGATTTGGTAACAAAATTTAAGTACTAAGTTATTAATCAGCAGTAGTTGTAGTATTTAATTCATGTGGTATTTTCTGAGATTCTTATGTAATGGGTTCTTCCAATTTTCATCATTGAAAAAAAAAAAAAACTTTCACAATTCCTCCCCCACCTACATTTTCTTTGTAACTTTCCCTATCTGTCTTAGTTTTTAGTAAACCAAAAAAAAAAAAAAGTAGTATTGAGATGTAAATATCCCTTTTCTTTTTCTCCTTGTTTATGATTTGGTCTTTAGTTCTTCACTATTTTCCGACTTCTGAGTGTGAAAAGGGAAGAAAAAACTGAGTACTTGTAAAGGTCAAAGTATGATATTGGTCCCTTTATTATGCTTAAATTAAAATTTAATCCTTTACATTGTTGGCAAAGGTTGTGGAGGACATGGGTCTTTTAAGTAATCAAGTCTCGAAATGTGCATTTGTTATATGTGAATTTTGTTCTCTCCTATGCTTTGTATTGAATTACATGTATATATAATCTAATAACTGGGACTAAAACTGGATTTGACCATTTGGAAGAAGTTGATTTTATGGTTTTTTTTTTTTAGGTTGAATTTGATCTGAAAGATATGGAATCTCTGTATTTAGCTGTTGTTTTAGTATTTTTGGGAATCCACGCGCTGTAAAAGGCGCGTATGTCAGGTTTTCAATTCAGTCCCTTGGTAATAGTCATGTTGAGCTTATCTAATATGTCTCTTTCAATAAATATTTTAATAATTTCGAAAAAAATAATATTTTTTGAGATTTGTTGTTTAATGTTTTTATTTATGGAGTTTGGGAAATGATGCCACATTTTGCTGGACTGTATCAGACTCCCCACTGCCTATTCTGCTACAAAAATTTTAGCCTTTTTTACCACTAATCTATTATTTTATATATTATTTTTCCTTCCATGTTTTGTACTTTTAGGACCTCCATGCCCTAAGTTGTATAAATTTAGGGTGACAATTGGGACACACTAATCAACTACAAAAGTTACTTCTAAAATATATTAAGTTAATTATATCAAATTTTTGATTAAGTTTTAGCTCAATATAAAATGATGTAAGTTGGAGTGTACTGATATAATATTATTTTTTATTTATAAATTGAAAAGGGCTTACAAATGATTTTAAATATTGTATAAAAGAGCAAATATAATCACTAAATTTTAGTGGTTGTAATTTTAGTCCATTTTTATTTAATTAAAAATTGTGGTGGTTTTTGTTATTTTAGTCTTCTAGAAATTGATATTAGTTTTAATTTTTAATTTCTTAGTTGTGTTATGACATATACATCGAATTTGTTGAGGTAAAGGCGTGTCATCAAATGGTCCAAATCTATTGAGAATTGTTATGGGAGGATTTTTTTCATGCCGGAGCATTGTGGTGATGTTCACGACACTGGGCTCTAGGATGAAAAGGAGTGGTTATTTGAGAATTTACATTTTATGCATCATTGATGTGATAAGTCTTTTAGGCTTTTAGTAGTTATTTATTGGTTGATCAGAGTTTATCATTAAGTTGATCTGATAATGAAGAAATTAGGATGCAATTGTTGGCGGTTGATTAAGGTGATTCACTCTTTGATTTGTTTCTGAACATTTTAGTGATGCGGTTGCTGTCAGTTTGTCTCTCCTCTATTTAGAGGCATCGAGAGAGGGCATGTAGGGCCCTTACCCCCTAAAATTGAAAAATTGTATTTTTATTCTTTAAAATATATAAAAATAAAAATTAATAATAGTAAAATTGTACTTTAACCCCTCAAATGATAAGATTTTAATGTAGTCTTTTAAAAAATTATAAAGATATTAACTAATACAATGGTGAAATTGCATTGTTATCTTTAACTTTTATTAAAATTTGTAACTTATTTCCGCCCCCAAAATATATTTTTCCTAGTTTCGCCCTTGCCTCTATTAGCTTTTTTTTTAATAATGGTATTTGTGCAACAGTTTGTAGTGTTTTATTCGTCTTTTGCACTATGTATCATGTTTATGGGTTACTATTATTGATGGTTCCTATTAATTACAATATTTTTCTTCAAAAATAAATTTGATCTAATTAAATCTTCAAAATAATATTATCTTATCAATCGAGTTCTTTCATTTATTAACATCAATTTATATATTAAATGTCAATTTGAATATGATGTAGAACATATTTAAAATACATAAATGAAATTTTAAATATGTTTATACTTCCTATATAAACAACTTTGGATCTTGACGTGCTAAAAAGGAAAAAAAAGGATGTGTCATTACAAATTAATAGATTATTTATATTTTTCTCATAGGTTAGATTCACATTACACACGCAAGAGATGGAGACACGTTTAAAATTTGATCAATATGTTTAAATATGTTAAACTTTATATCTAAACTAACATTTAGTGTCTAGAAAAATCATTAAAATAATTAGTATATAAATAATTTGAAGACTTAATTAAAATATTTTAAAATTTAATACCGATTTAAAGTTTTAACCACAACAAATTAACCAAGAATAAAAGGTGACATCTTTTATCATTTGTTTGAAGTTTTGGAATTCTTTTACTATTACTTATATATATAAAATCTATTTATATGATATATGCATGGGGTCAAATATATATATATATATTTTTTTTTGGGGGTGGGGAGGTGGGGTTATTTCAAATTCTATAGAAGAAGAAATATCTGAATAAGATCTTGATATATTTTACTTTCATAGTTTGAAAAATATCAAACCTTTTTTTTAGGGAAATATTTTGATAAAAATATAAAAGGCACACCAGATGAATACGTGCAAGTCTTACAGTATGAAGTTAACAGGTGGTGCTCGCGGACTCAACTCGCAGGCAGCCTAGAACAGTATACGTGTTCAGGATTGAGAATCCAGATTTTATATGACACAACATGATTTGCTCTTTTTGAGATAATGCCTAGAACTATCTATAACCACTCTCAACCAATAAATAAGACGATAATGCGCTTCAGCGTACTCGAACCCACGTTCTCCTACATTGATAATAATATACATACCAATTAAGCTAAGATTAAATCCATGATATATAAATTTGTTTATTATTCTAAAAACTTGTGATTGGAATATAAGAAATCATACATATACAAAACTTCTCCGATTAACCTAAATTATCTTTTTTTTAATAAACTAACATATAATAAATGAGAAAAATTGGCCATTGGATTTGAGAAATAGGCAGGTTTATATAGGGCATATAGCATGGAATCATTTTCTTTAGGAGGGTTGTGGCATCCATGGCTATTTTCTATTTAATCCACCCTACTTGCTTGAGCCCTTTGGAGCCATTGCTATATTTTATGTTTTTATATAAAGCAAATGGTGTTTGTTTGAGTTGTAAATTATATTAAATTAATATTATTAAAGTTAATTATTTTATTAAAATATTCGATTATATACAATACATTTTTTTTAAAAGAAACTACTATAGATTAGTCTTTGAATAAATTAGGAACTACCACGTAATACTATCTAATTAGTGAAATATCATGTTTTAATTTATATTTAAGGGTATTAATAATTTAATTCTAGTCTTAAATGAAACATTTTATTTTAACCCTAAAATTTTATAATTTTATCTCGATTCTTTGTACAAAGATCTTGACTTCATCCCCAAAGGTACCATATTGATAAATTTAATAAACCATTATCTCAAAATTTTAGTTCTACTCTAATTAAATGCATAGGTACTTAGAACTTGAAAATCATCTCATCACCTAAGATATTTTTAGGATTCCAAAGCAAAAAGTAGGAAATTAGGGCTTAGATTTCTTAGGCTTTTCAATTTGCAAATAGATATAGGAAAAAAAAGCAAAAGTTGGGGTAAAAAAAGAAGTATGATTAAAATATGAAAACAAATTATGGGGAGAAAAAAAATGATTAAAAGATAAAAATAATTTATTGATAAGTATCGAATGTGGTGATAAAATATGTAACAGTTTAAGGGATAAAATTTAAGTTTAATTTCTAAAAATAATATTATTGAGAGGGACAACTATAAACATCGAAACGATTAACTTTTACGAACTATAAAATGAATATAGAATATATTTTGATAGTAAAAAAGAAAAAGAAAAAACTAAAAAGATGAGTGTTTTAATGGCCTTTAATATTGTTTGGCCTAAACCACAAAAGAGAACTCATCACAAAGGCATAGCAATGGTGTGCATTGTCAAATGTTGGCAAAGGTGAGGAGGTAGTAGTGGTGGGCAAAGCTATAGTTTTAGGTCTAATTTGGTGGGCTATATTCAACTTGGGAATTAATATGTATTTATTTCATATTTATATATATTTATTATAATCCTTTAAATTTTTATTATTATAACCCTATTTTCTTAGTCCTACCTTGATTAGTAAATTAATAATATTATGAATTTGAGTGTACGTAAACGCATTATATCTTCTACTTTAAAATACTTCTTACAGAAATATTTGTAATTGAATCATATTTAAAATGCCAATTTTACATATATGAGTTAATTGGAAATATTTTTTATTATATTTAGTGCACTCTATACACTTATAAACTCACTTTATTAATAAATAAATTATCTATATTTATTTGGGAAAATTTTTAATGATGTAGTATAATTTAAGCTACTAATAATACAATATATTTTATCTAAGTCCCTCTAGTATCCATTATTCAAGTTGAACTAAACTTGATGTTAAAATAAATCGAAACTTTGAACGAACATAAAACACTTCCAACATTGTTGTCTTCGTCCACAAAACTCATACGCAAAATCTTTCTTAAGAACATAAAGCTTTTTATCTAAGCCCACCTTGCGTTTTTGTGACCTCATATGTCAACGCCCTTGATTCAGAAGAATCACTTCACAAGTTAAAGCTATCCGATTTGGGTTGAGCTTGGATAATAATTTTTATATCTCGAGTTGGCCAGACCTGAATTTAAATTAAATAATAAAAAACATTCCTTAAATTTAAATATAAAATATCAATTCAAAATATATTTTTAATATTTTATTAATTATTAAGCAGTAAGATGAGTTTTTTGGGTAAGTTAGGCCGGCCTTAAAATGGGCTTGGACATGAATTTTTTTTTTGAAATCGTGTCTTGGCTCTACCGGACCTGCTCATGGATAGCTCTATCTGAAAGTCAAAAACCTCACATGCCAAAGACCTCGCAACCCCATACCATCAAAATCACACACTTGACTACATGGATAAGGTATTTATAAACTCGTATGCCATGTATATCCATTCCTTTGATATGATAGCACATACCTACATCAACAGTGTATCAATAGATAAGCTAAATACCAGAGTTCAAAACCAATACCATATGGATGATACGTGACGTGTCGAGAAATGATTAGAGACAAATCCTTAATTGCCTATCGACATTAGGATAGAAGGCCAAACATAGTCTCTCCTCTCTTCCATACTCTTTTTCTGTAAGTACCCATATTCCGATCATTCTAATTTTCCTACGACTCTCCACTCTTTCAATGAACCGTCACAAAACACCGCAACCTCATCTTCACATCAACAATAACAAATATAAATACGTTAGACCGTTAGTAGCAAAGTGTAAATATAAAAATAAAAAAGAGGAGCAGTGGGTGGCCTGGCCTGCATGCGAAGGCTGGAAGAGGGGCATCAATGAATGAAACAACGTGCTTTTCTGTGTCTATAGATTCCATAATCCTCCAATCTCTCTCTCTCTACCTGCAACATTTGTCTCTCTCTCTCTTAACATTTTATTTATTTATTTATTTATTTATTTGTTTGTTTGTTTTTCAATTCTACTTTTTAACAGCTTCAAGATGCCTTTTGCTTAAAGTTAATCGTATTTTTTTATTCAGTTTCATCCCTGAGTGCCGACTTTCTTTTTTCACTTTATTACAAGATTGGGTTAAATGGTGGTTTTGGTCCTTGTATTATGCTCACACTTGAAATGTGGTCTTTGTACTTCAACTGATTAATCCACATAGTTAACTATTTTGGGTTAAATTATTAATATAAAATTTTAAAATAAAAAACACTTATTCTAACTCGCCATGTTGATCTAAATTTTTCTTTAAATCTACATTAATATTTTAACTTGAAAAGTTAATAATATTAATTATATAGACTAAGTATTGATATTATAAGAATAGAGGGACTAAATTTTGCCAAGTAGGGTCTGCAGCAAGCCCCTAATAATAAAAATTTTACTTTACTCTCCAAAACAATAAAATTTTAATTTAGTCTTTTAAAATTATAAATATATAAGCTATTAAAATTGTGAAATTACATTTTAGCTCCCATAAAATATTCAACTTAATTCTACCCATAAATTTTTTTTTGGCTTCACCTCGATGCCAAGTACATGAGTTAAATTTCAAATAAATTTGAGTTAAATTATTTTTTAAAAATATAACATAACGAAATTAATTATTGTAATAATGAGTTTAAAAATTAAATTAATTTTATTACTTTTAAATTAAAATAAATCTTATTTGTGATAAAAATATTGAAAGTAATAACTATTTTCATATGTTAATCTCTAAATTCAAATCCATCCTTTTACGTATATGATAGAAGGGAGTAATTTTGAAAACAATTATTTTTAATTTTAAAACAGTAAAATAAATGAATAAATACTAAAATTATACATGAACTTTGATCCGATGTCCGATGTTATATATAAACTTTGATTCATGTAACTTTTGATTTGATTTAATTTTCATAAACCACTAAGAACATTATTGAATTAACACAAGTAAAAAAATTATTGAATTAATATTAATGATATATTGCATACACAAATAATTATATTAATCCAATATGAAAATAAATGTATGTATTTATTTATTTGAATATGTATAATTAAATCAAAATCAAAGTTTCATGTATACATATCAATCGCATAATTCAAGTTTCACATGTATAATTGTATAAAATTCATGTAGAAATTTGATATTTATCCGTAAAATATAATAATATACTTTTTATTTTATAATTTTTTTTAAATTTCGTTGATTAAATTGAAATTCAATATATTTTTTGAAGTGTTGTATATATAAATGAATATACTATTTCTTTCCACATGGAAAGTGACAAAGAAGATATTTAGTCATTTCAAACTTGTGTGCAAATCATATATGTACGGAAAAATTTTTGATAGAAAAAATTGTCTGGGGATATATTATTGTTATTTTTCCCACACATATAAAACTGTGTATGAGTAGCCAATTGAGTTTTAACTTGATTGTTATTAATATTATTGTCAATGCAAAAGATGTGAGTTCGAATATGCTAAAACGTGTTATTCTCTTATTTATGGATTTAATAAGAGTTATAAGTAGTTCTAAGTATTATGTCAAAATAACAAATATGACTAAAACTTATAACGAAATTGTTCAAAAAATAACAAGCTATATAATAAAATTTGACAGTTATTAATTTTAGTTAAAATTTAAAGTTGACCAAAATAAAAATTTTTAATTAACATTAATCTCGAGTTTCATAAAATAATATGTACCTTAATATTCAATAAAAGAAAAAAATGTGGTCCTTGAACATTTATTTATTTTAAATATATAGTTGAATAAATAACTATATCTTTAATAAAGTTTATATAAAAATCAGATGAAATTCAATTGAAATGGTATAAAGATTTAAAATTTATTTTATTTTAAGTTCAAATTTTATCATATGCGACTTTTACTGATTTTATATAAAAATATAAAAGATAAAATATTCTCATAATAATATAATTTATTTTGCATACTGTAAGGGTAATTTACGGTTTCCTAACTAAGTTGATGTATAATTAACTCGTGACACCAGTTCAATCGAGAATTTAAATATATTTATAGTTATAATATTATACATTAAATTTTGTTATGTTAGTAATATTTTTCTATATATTACACTTTTTTTTCATGCTTATTAAACATACCATATTCATTCATATTTTGATATATAATATGTAAAAATTATTAGGTCCACAACATGAAATCACATTGAAAGTAATCTTCTATCTCTAAACAAAGTAATATTATCCAAGAGAGCTACTGTCCCTTGCGTATTATTGTTATACAGTCGCCGAGGAGTCCGCCCACTAGATACACCTTGTCAAGCATCGACACCTCGTCGATCGACAAAACTTTTATTCTGCATGTTTAGAATTATTTCTCTTATTTTGACAATTATAATTATTCATCTCTTGAATATCATGCACATGACTTCTCATATGATCATGTCGTTGACCTAACCAGAAGATTATATGAAGATAACACTCTCCATTATCACTAAAGGCACATTCCCAAAGCCTGCCGTAACTCATCAAGCTTATTGTTTAGGGGGATAATCGGAGGCATTGGGATTCACTTGAAGATTTTATATAAACCTCCACCATTCCTGAATGTAAAAGGAAGGACCTTATTGTTACTTTCTCAATTCGCCTCTCAACTCTTCTTTTTTACCATTATTTATGGCTCTTCACACGGACATTGTATAAATTGTCACTAACCACCGCTCCGATATCTCTGTATCAACAATCACAAGCTTAGAAAGATGTTTACATGAGGGGAAAAAAAGGGGGGGGGGGATGACATTTTAGGTAGCCATGGCCATGGAGAATTTACTTACTTTTAAGGCAGGCCAAACCCTAGTGAGTAGCCTATTAATGAAATGAAAATAAGGTTTGGTAATTTAGAGGGATAGTAACTAATCTAAAAATATAGATTTGACAATTTGAATGGTTGTATTATTTTCGACTATTTTTAGTATTATCGTTTAAGTTATTATATGTATAAATAATTTCTATGTATAAACTCACACATTTATGAATGTATTTTCATAATTGTATTATCTTTTATATCATATTTTAATTATTTTATCGTATAATAATATTGTATTTAGGGTTGAACTAAAAATTTAGTGCTGAGATTGAAATAAAATTTAAGACCAAAATTAAAAACATTGTATTAAAATAATTTAAATTGAATTTTTAGATAAAATTTTCCTTTTAACAAAGAAGCTAAAAGGACTAAAATTATAATATTACCAGAGGCCCTATTGAAATTATCAAAACAACTAGAGACATTCATGGACCAAGTTTAAACTTGATTCCAAAGACTTTCCCAATCTCGAGTTTGACTTGTTTTACTGTTTAAAAATTAATAAAAATAATTTTATTTAAATTTAATTATAGAAATTATAAATCTAAATATTTAAAAAATAATTTTATTTATTTTTTAAACAATAATTTAGGTTAAGCTGGCTCACCTTTAAGTTGAAAATACTAAATCCAAACCCAACTCAAAATAGAATGAGCTGACTGGACCCAGCAGAGTGCTTGGCCCATGAACCTTCTTAAACCATTGAAAAAAATTATAAACTACAACCTATTAATAAGAAAATAATGCTTCATAACGCATTCAAACTTAAATTCTCTTACATTGACAATAATATTCATGTCAATTAAACTAATACCTAATCAATTTTTTTTGAAAAGTAAAAAGTGCAAAGGAAATACAATTACACGACACATACAAATATACGTAAAACCAACTACAGCATGCCCAGCGGCAAAAAAAGAAGAAGCATACTTTTCAGCAAAAACAAAGGTCATTCAGTTCAACTCTGTTAATAACTATTCAAGAATGGCAAAACCTTACACAAACCTACCTTTGATTGCCAAAATCATGTTTAAGGCTTAGAAGAATCAACTTATATTTGCACCATATTTGAGCTATATAACCAAGAATGGGAACATATGGAAATTAGCTTAAAATTGTTCCATTATGCTACTAATTAACCAAGTTTGAAGGACCAACTTTAATGTCTAACTCTATCCATCATGAAATCTCCTATAGGAAAAAAAATGTTTCACTTCGGGACCCTATCAAAACACTATCGGTGAACTAAAACGGATTTTCGTACTCTGGGTTTCATCCGGTTCCTTCGAGAAGTACTTCACCATCTGAAACATAACTGGCATCCTTCATCAGTTCAGTCAGTCCATCCAATGCCTGGTAAATCTCCGGTGCGTAAGGATTCGATGTGTCCCCCACAACAAATGGAGAAAAAACAGATCCCACATCCACCCATGCACAACCGGGAGACTTGGTTACACCCGAATCCCTCATCAGAGTCCTGACTTTTGCTAGTTTGTTCCAACAACCAGCGGCAGCGTACATGTTAGCAATCAACACATAGTAACCTGAATGTTCGGGTCTAAGTTCCAAAAGTTTCTCAGCTGCCCATTCTCCTATATCCGTATTTCCATGGATCCTGCAAGCACCCAAGAGAGTGCCCCACATGGCAGCGGTTGGTTTATAAGGCATCCTTGTGATTATTTCCTTTGCTTTATTCAACAATCCTGCCCTCCCGTAAAGGTCGACCATGCAAGAGAAGTGCTCCAAACGGGGAACTAAACCATAGAAACTTTGCATCTTTTCAAACCAAAATTGGCCTTCAATTACTAGACCGCTATGGCTGCAAGCCGATAGAACAGCCACCATCGTTAAATGATCCGGCTTGATCTGGAGGCTAATCATCTCTTCAAATAGCTTTATAGCAATATGTCCCTCTCCCTGCATCCCATATCCAGCAATCAAAGAAGTATACGTAACTTCATCCCTCTTTTGCATTAAATCAAATACACGCTTAGCGGCAACAAGTTTTCCTGACCTTGCATACATAGAGACAAGAGCATTCCACAGTAACAAACAATCCTCAAAAACTTTGCGCCGTGTAATGTAGCAGTGGAATTCTTTGCCATGTTGCAGATTTGCCACTCTAGCACAAAGAGGCAGGATGCTGGCAATTGTAACATAATTAGGTTCAACCCCAGAAAGCAACATCTCCTGAAATAGGAAAGATGCTTCTTCGGACTTATCCATGTAGGTGTAACCAGAAAGCATCGAGTTCCAAGTAATTATGCTCCTTTCTTTGATTGACTGAAACAAAATATAGGCATGCTCTGGATCTTTGCACCTAGAATACATAGTAATCATTGCGTTTCTGACATTCTCAAACTCATCACAACAGCTCCGAATTGCAGAACCATGAATCTCTTTCCCCAATTTCAAGGCTCCAATATGAGAACATGCCCCCAACCCAATGATCATTGACACTGGATCCAAGTGGAATCCATTACTTTTCATCTGAGAAAGCAACTCCAGTGAACGCTTGAAATTCCGTGTTCGCAAGCACCCTCCAGCTATAGTGTTCCAAGTTATAAAATTTGGCTCGATGCCTTCAGCATGCATGCAATCAAAGAGTTCAAACGCTTCTTGCCACATGCCCTTGGAGGCATAACAACCGATCATTGTATTCCAAGAGACATCATCCCTCTCCAGCATCTTGTTAAATAAATCACGAGCAACATCCACTTTACCAAATTTCCCATACATGGAAACCAAAGCATTATGCACGTACAGGTTCCAGTCATGACAACTAGCAGTAATTGAGCTATGAACCATCCTCCCAAAATTGACATCCAATTCCTCACCACAAGCCTTCAAAACAGATGGATAGGTGAAATTATCCGGTATAATCCCCCTATTCAACATTTTTGTATAGGCAGAGAGTGCCTCCTTAAAATGCTCATTCTTAACAAAGGAAGATATAAGCAAAGTCCAGGGTAATGGGTGCAAAATTTTACAATTCTCTGTAACAACTCGAGCATCATCCAAAAGATTAAATTTAGTGTAGAACGTGACGACCTTAGGAACCAGAAGAGGGTGTTGTTCCAAACCCAGTGAGATGATTTGGGCATGAAGCTGTTTACCCGGCAGAAGCAATTTAAGGTTTGTGCAGGATACGAGAAGAGAAGAGACGGGGTGTAAGATAACATCATAAGCAGTGGAAGAGACATGGAGCTGAATTAAAGAATATGATTTAAATGCTTTCAGTATATGTCCTCGGGTTACAAATTCCTTGAGAGATATAACAAGGTTTTCTAACATAGATGCATCATCAGTAATGATTGTTTTCAACTCATTCCCTCGGTAATCAGATGATTCCGACAGTGGATTGGATTGGATATCTACAGGTTTGACACTTTGTTTCCACTTTTTAGGAATGAACTTCTGGATTCGGGATATAGACAGGCCATGTAACACTACACGAGATGATGCAGATGGCATACACTACATAAGTATGTACTATGCGTCTTACAAGGAAAAACGAGAACTGGCTGCATGACTTTACCAACATCCGCCAAACGTAGCTCGGAAAGACTAGTCAAGAAAGGACAACCTTGGGGACCGAAGAATTTAAATCGAGAGCATGTGCAATCTAATAAAGTCGCTTCATTTCACCTGAAAATGAGAGAAAAATGAATGTAGATGATAAAAGGCCTTATATAGCAAACTCATGTTCCATGACCATATTAGACTATTTCTATAAAAACAGGTAATTGGTAGAACAAGTTCGATTTCTAAAACTTAAAATCCATAGCATGATTCCATAAACACTGTAGCAATCCATAATGATTATCAACTGCTAACATTAATCAAAACCCATAAATTCATTACGTAATAAAATGTGTGAAAGATATTAAAAGGATAACTTTCATAAAAAAAAAAAGCACCATCAATACGACTACAAACTAACAGTAAGATCAAAGGTAACCCATTTTGCTCAAGTACACTTTTTCACAATATAAACCACGTTCAACAAAAAAGAAAAAGAGAAAAAAAAACCAAATTTCAGCATTTCAAGAATTCATCCTTTCGAAAGAACAAAAAGGGGGAAAAAACATTAAGAACTCCCAAGAAGTATACAAACCCAAAGTTTGAAAACTCATTTCCGAAACATGTATACGTTTTATTCAACTCCTAAACCTACGCCGGCGAAGAATAAAAGAAAGAAAAAGGTGGACTAACCTGAAGCGGCGGACGCCGGTTAAGACACAGCGTGAGAGGGAAAGAAGATACTAGTAGGGAAATGGATGCCTGAAAATGTTCAAATGTGGTGGCTTTGCTGAAAGAAATGAAGATACTAGTAGGGAAGTGCAGGGAGAAATGGACTGAGCTATGGGCTTCAGCCCCAAAAATTTGCGTAAGCCCATCTTAAAGACATGGTATTTAAGCAAAAAGAAATGGAGATGATTGATTTACAATGAGATTTAGCCACGACGCGCAGCATACCGGTGGTTTACTTTGGTTTTTTAATAAAAAATTTACAATGAGATTTAATCCCTAACTCGAACCATAGTAGTTAAATTCATTAACTAATATAACATTATTTTTGTGAGTATTATGTGCAAACAACAAGCTAATATGTCATTATACATTTGATAATATATTTTTCAGATAAGATTTTGTTAATACATAATCTACATAATCTAACGGCCATCATTCGAGTCAATACTGTAATTTCAATAATTATCAAATTAAAATACATAAATTAAATCTACAACTTACAAAACTTTAACTATAAGAAAATAGCATAATTAATAATTTACTAGTTTATAAACAAAAATATGATGTCAATATTGTTAAATTTTTATTAAAATATTATGTGGTTCTATATAATTTGAATATATTAAAAGTCTTAGAGACAGACAAGTGACTTCCGTTTCTTTTCAGTTTGTTTTTATTTTATTTTATTTACATTATAAAATAATGGGCCAAATTTCAATTTTGGCTTTTATACTATCTTTGAAACTTGAGATGTAATATATATACTTTAATTTCTTTTTTATAAATTGGTCCTCTACTTTATAGTGTTTTTAGTTTGTTTAAATAGTTAATATTGCTAATTATTTCAATCAAATACTGACGCCAATTTTTCTTAAGAGCACAACAACAAAAAAATATATTTTATTATGACAAGTTCGAATGAGTATTTTTAAGAAAAAAATCCTAACTAGTATTTTCAATATTATTTTTATTGCTACATGACTACCAAGTGAATATATATTTTATTTGCAACAGCCTGTTTTCAGTAAAATAGGAATAGTGGTTTCAGGACCACAAATCTGAGATTGAAATATTTATTTTTTTATTATTTTCATGTCTACAGCATGTTAGTAGTGTCGTATAAAAATTTTGTTAAGAAATTTTATCAATTTCTTACTTAATTTGATAAAAAGGACTAAATCGCAAAAAGTATAAAACTTGAGTTCTATAAGATAAAGGGATCTAATAGCTATGAAATTAAATAGTTAAGGGATTTATGTGATAAATAGACCATTGTTTATTTGAGTGGACAAATATGGACATTAAATAGGTGAATGATAAGTTAATGAATAAGGTTAATTTGGTAAATGAATAAACATCATAAAATAAAATAAGTAAAAGAAAGATATCATCTTTCTTTCTTTCCTCTTCAACCAAATTTAGCACCTAAGGAAGCCATTAAAGACCTTCCAAGGTTCGGCCATAGTCCTTCTAAGCATATAAGTGTATTTTTGATCTGTTTTTAATGATTTCTTTTTTTTTTTAGAGTCGTTGTAGCTTAATCTAGCTAGCCCAAGGACTAATTTGTGAAACTGTTAAAAGTTTAGGGTTTTACCATTGATGAATGTGCATGTGTTTTGAAGTTTAATGGTAGAAAATGGATGGTTGTTGTTAAATAAACAACAATTGTTAAGTGATTTTTGATAAAATCATCAATTAGGGATTAAATTGAGAAATGTAAAAATTATGTGGTAAATGTGTGGGCTGCTATGAGCATAGATGAAATTCGGCTAGCATGAGTGTGGACTCAATTGCATGAATTTGCATTTTTTTGAGCTAGGGACTAAATTATAAATGTGTTAAAATGTAAAAGTGTAAAATTGAAATATATGTATTTTGGGCTGAATTGAATAGAATGAATACTAAATGGATTGAATTTTATTATTTAGATCAAGTTGAGCCTCGTACGGATCTAGATCGAGGGAGAGATAAAGTATTGGACTAGTCAATCTTATTCCGTCGTTTTTGTGATCGAGGTAAGTTCGTATGTTAATAAGCATTAATGTAATTGTGTTTTAAGTGCTTTATTATTACATTATTGATGAATATGACTTCACGAAAACATTCGACTAAGATTGGTGATGTATGAAATCCCAGTTGAACCTTAGGAATAGATAGGATACAAATGACATGTTATTAGAGGTTACCATGTTTGGGTGCTGGTCTGTACGTTCTACCGGTGGTTGAGTTTTTCGGCATGTGTTGTGGGTTCTCGTCAGCTTGTGTGAGCAGCACCGTGTAGTTACGTCTTGACTGTCAGCTTGTGTGAGCAGACCCGGTGATAGCTCGATAGTGAGCATTTATATGAGATATGAGATTGGGATGGTTTCGACCATTTATTGGCACTTAGTGTGCGAGATTCCCAAGTATCCGATATTATTCCGAATGGTTCAATGGGTATATTGATGATATGAAAAGGTAAGAGATTAGTGCAGGTATGTACGTAAATCATATAAGTATTGAATTCATGAAATTTGTAAGTTTCATGATTTACTATGTGGATGAATATGTATTAGCCTTGTGATTAAGTTGAGTTGTAGTACATTATGTTTAGATTACTTAAATTGTGAACGGATGGTAAATTATACTTATTAGCCATACGAGCTTACTAAGCTTAATAGCTTATTTTGTTTACTTTTTTGTGTTTTATAGTGATTTCAAAGCTTGGCTTGTAAATGAAGTATGTTTTGGTTATGTGTATAGCGATGTGATTTGGCTTATTTTGGTATACTTGGTTATGTATATATGTGTAAGTGGCCTTTGATATTTGGTTTATAATTGCTATGTGAATGCCTTGTTGTGAATTGGTATTTTGAGTACAAAATGATGGAATTTGAGAATGTGGTATGCTTGTTGATTTAGGCACAAAGTCTAATTGGTGAGTTTGATCATTTAGGTGATTTTGGATATGAAATTGGTTTGAATTTGAATGGCTATTTGGGATGTTTATGAGTATTTGATTATAAGTGCCTATTTATGCATTGGTTGTTTGTGCATTGTTGAGCTTAGGTTGACAACATTTTGGGTGAGAAATGTGGTGAAATGTAGCTTATTTTTGTCCACATGGGTAGAGACACGGGCGTGTGTCCCCTGGTACTTATTTAGAAACCAAGTTAGTAGCTTCATACGGCCTAGTACACGGGCGTGTGACTTGACCGTGTGACATAAGTCAGTATACCCTCTAGTTTTCACACGGCATAGCACATGGGCGTGTGAGGCCATTTCGAAGGGTACACGGGCTAGTCACACGGGCGTGTGGTTGGCCGTATGACCCAAGTCAGTGAGTTACAGGGGTAAGACATGGGCTTCCCATTTTGAATGTCCACACGGTCGGGCCACATGGGCGTGTGTCCCCTGTATTTTGAAAATTTTCTATGTTTTCCAAAATTTCCTTGAGTTCCCGGTTTAGTCCCGAACCGCTTCTAATGCTTGTTTTAGGCCTCGAGGGCTTGTATTAGGGACTATATGATTGTATTTGAATGATATTTGTTTGGATATGAAAATTGTGTGATTGTTTAATTGATAAGTCCGGTAATGCTCTGAAGCCCTATTCTGGTGACAAATACATGTTAGAGGTGTTACATTATCAGTGAAAGTCTTTCTTTAAAAAAAAGTCAAATTCTATAGAAGGTCATTACACTATATATATTTTGTGAATTTTGTCTTTCTATATAATTTGATATTTTTAATCTCTCCACTTTTCGGACTATGCAAAGAAATATTGAAATTACATGGCAATTGCAAATTAAGTTGATAGAGACAATCATAGAAAATGGTTATACAATTGGAAAAACTTTACTATATCTATGAGATATTACTTAGAGACTAATTCATTATCAATATGCAGTGCAGAATGTGATTTGAGTTCAACTTTTTCACTAAGTTCTAACCTCACTTCCGTACATCAATATATGATGAGTGCAGAATGTGAATTTGTATTAAGAATAGGTTCGCAATGAACAGACAAGTGCTATCTCATAATTGTCTATAATGAAACAAACAAGTCTTCTTTAAATAAGTATTAACAGCTTGCAATTCTTCAATCCATGTGAACGTGTATTCCCTTGAATTGTGCTTGATAAATTTTTAATAAGGAAACAAAATGTTCAAACATCTTTGAGAAATAGACTTCTATAAAAATCAGATCTCTTTATTTAAGATAGCACAATAGCAGAAAATCTTTAAATAGAGTGATTATTTGACTGACATTCAACATGTTGTTGCTTAAAATCCTCAAAGTGATGTAAGAATTAAACCTATATTCAGGGGCGGAGGCAGGGGGGCTGGCATGGGCCCCGACCCCCCTAAAATGTAAAATTATTATTTTGACCCTTAAACTTTTTTAAAAATTTCAAATTAGTAAAGGTAAAATTGCACTTTGGCTTCCCATAAAATTATAAAAATTCAATTTAATCCTCTACAAATTATAAAAAATATAAACTATAAAAAATTAAAATTTCATTCGGCCTCCCTAAAAAATTTTTCTAACTTCGCCCCTGCCTATATTTTTCAATAACAAATATGCCAACATATATATATATATATATATGACAGGTTGCGCAATCTTCCAATTGCAATTGTAGCCGGAGTTTCATCTAGGCAACTAACAATATGTATTTTCAATATTGACAATCAATTTTTTCACACTTGTACTTAATTGTACGACGTACGTAACGCATACATATTAATATATTTTGTGTAGTTAATATAAATTTTTATGTATGTGAAAAAGACAAAAAATATAATAATTATTTAATTATACAAAAATCAACATTTATATTTCACGTCATCACATTTAAAGATGACAAATTAAAGGCAAAGATACACCACTAATTTGTGAACTCAATCCTTTGATATTTTTAGTCTTGGCAATCATCTTTCTTTACTAATTCTCAAGTAATCTGATTAGACTATGTGTTGACCTGATATATATACATATTGACATATTTTGTATAATTAAATGATTTTTTTAAACATTTAAAAAGGAAAAAAGACATAATGTTTATCTAACTATAACAAAAAGTCAAAGTTTACATGACACATCATCACATGTTCAAAGCTAATGAACTTTGATTTAAAAATACGTATTTAGAAAAGCAAAGAAACTATGAAAGGGACCATAACACCATAGGATCATTTGACAAGTGGCCTTATCTGTTATTTGACTTTTATTAATATCATTCATACAATCGTAGGATCAGTTCCATGTTCTGCACTTAAACGGTCATGGGGAAAACTATTAGCTGCTCTGTTTTACTAACTTTAATATCTTGCTTTTCCTTGCAGTTTTGTACTGCTTTAGACACCATAACACCATCAAAACCCATCAAAGACCCTGAATCTATAATCTCCCATAGTGGAGTTTTCCGATTGGGATTCTTCAGCTTTGCTAATTCCAGCAATCGTTATGTAGGGATATTGTACCATCAAATCCCCCTACAAACAGTGGTATGGGTAGCGAACAGAAACAAGCCTCTCAAGGACTCTTCTGGGATTCTCAACATATCAGATGATGGCAAACTTGTTGTTTTGAATGGAAAAGCTGAGATTCTTTGGTCATCAAATGTTACGAATTTGGTTCCTAATGCAACAACTGCCAAGCTTTTAGACTCTGGAAACCTTGTCCTCAATAATGGTGAGGATGGAGGAAGCAGCTTATGGGAGAGTTTTCAAGATCCTTCTAATGCCTTCATTGAAACTATGGAGATCGGCACTTATGTTGAAAAGGGTCGTAAAGTGGAGCTGAAATCATGGAAAAGCATTGATGATCCATCTGATGGTAACTTTTCTTTTGCCATTGAGCCTTTCAACATCCCAGAGGGCATCATTCGGAAGAATAACCAGCTCTATTTTCGTACCGGTCCATGGAATGGGAATATCTTTATTGGCGTAATACTCACCGGTTATCTTGATGGGTTTTATATGGCTGTAGATAATCAACAACAAACGTACTATCTCACTTATAAATTTTCTAATAACTCTATGTTGATGTACTATGAACTGAATTCTCAGGGGAAATTCGTCGAACGACGCTGGGATGCGGGGAAAGGGGACTGGGTAAACAGCTACCCTATTCTTCAAACCGATTGTAATGATTATGGGAAGTGTGGGCCATTTGGGATATGCGATTCAACGAAACGACCCATTTGCAGTTGCTTGAAGGGGTTTAAGCCTAGGAATATAGAGGGATGGAGTAAAGGTAATTGGAGTAGTGGGTGTTTGAGGACTACCCCTTTGCAGTTCCAAAGAGATAGCAACAATGGCAGTGAAACAGGCCAAGGAGATGATGGGTTTTTAAGGCTAAAGATGATGAAAGTGCCGGCATTTCCGGACCGGTCATCATTAATTAACAGGGACTGCAAAGATCAATGCTTGAAGAATTGTTCCTGCGTGGCTTATGCCTATGATGATGGCATTGGTTGCATGTTTTGGGGTGGAGATTTGATTGACGTGCAGAAATTCTCCAGTCACGGAGTCGATCTTTACATTCGTCTGCCATCTTCGGAACTTGGTAAACTTGTCTTCCATGTCGACCATGTGTTTTATGAATTGTGTCAATTAATCTGCTTTTTTAGTGTTTTATAAACCAAGTTTCTGGATTTGCAGATAAAGGGAAAAGCAATAAGGTCATTGTCGTTACTACAGCCATTGCGGGCATAGTCATAATAACAATTTCTGCACTCTTCTTATGGTGTAGGATGGCTAAACAAAGAGGTAATAAATTGTGTAGGCACCTTTAGATGAGATTCAAATTCTAGATAGAATAAAACTGGAATTGGACTGATTTGAAATTGCTGCTTGGAATTCAAGTGAAATTGAATTATAGAAAAATTCAAATCTGTGCTTCTCTGATTTCTATCTCAGGAAGGAATAAAATATGGAAACAGATCAAACTCCAAATTTATAGTGAAAATGTAGAAGAAAAATTAGTTGGAGTTGAACTCCAGCAACTACCACTATTCAATTTCGAAGTACTCGCCACCGCGACGGACAACTTCCATGACACAAAAAAGCTAGGGCAGGGTGGTTTCGGTCCAGTTTACAGGGTAATAAACGATGGTGATTTCCAACAAAGCTAGCGTCACTGAAATGACTTTTTTTTTTTTTCCATAAAGTCTTATGAGCTGAATTTTGTGCGTAGGGAACATTAGACGATGGAAAGGAAATAGCAGTGAAGAGACTGTCGAAAGCTTCGGGGCAAGGATTGGAAGAATTTATGAATGAAGTGGTGGTGATTTCTAAGCTCCAACATCGAAATCTGGTTAGATTATTTGGGTGTTGTGTCGAAGGAGAAGAGAAGATGCTGGTGTATGAGTATATGCCCAACAAAAGTTTGGACGCTTTTCTCTTTGGTTAGTAACTTATACCAATCCTTTTTTACCATTTTCTTTTATCATTCTTCTAATAGTTATATTGGATCTTGATTAAATTTAGAATCTAGCTAAATTAGGCAAAATAAAGGGCAAAGCTTTTTCGAATTTGTTTTTTTCATTCACAAAATTCAAACTTAAAATGTCATTTAAGATGTATCGAATTTCTTATCACTCGATCTAATAAAGATTAGTACAAATTTTTTTGGTAGAACTTAAACTTGTCCATGACTTACCCTCTACCTAATTTGATAAGTCTAACTTGCTTGACTTGGTAGGTCCAATCCATACTAGTTAGATCTTGGATATAGTTTGGACTTCTATATAGCCAAATCCAACTTAACTTTAATTATATAAAAGTTAGTATATTTTTTTAGGGTTAAATATGTCAAAGTCTTTGTATTTTTTTATAAATTTAAAATTTAGTCTCTGTTCTTTTATTTTTAATAATTTTAGTTACTTCTTTTTTAGATTTCAAAATTACAGTTTAACTATTAATATTATTCAAATCATTATGTTAAATTTTTGTTCTGACAATTTCATTTTTAGTCACATGATTATCAAGTAATTTTTTTAAATTTCAAAATGTCACCTCAACAAATTTAACAAAAAAACACTGTTAACAATTGAACTTGAATATTAAAATTTAAAAATAGAGAGACTAAATCTTTAAAAATAAAAATATAGAAACTTACAATATATTTTAACCTAATCATGAATTTTTGAGAACCAAGCTGAGATCCAACCTAATCAATGAATATGCCTAAACAATCAAATAGCTAGACTTGTAAAATGATCGGATTATTCATCTAGTTCGTACAAGTTGGGCCGAGAACTAGAGTTTTATAAGTTCATACTGAAATTATGGCTTAAGGTATTATTAATTTTTTACTTTAAATTTAATTATAAAATATAAAAATAATATTCAAAGTTTTTATTGCTAATAAAGTTGGTCCCCGATTTTATCTGGTGCAAGCCTATGTAAGAAGATATGAAAAATAAGTTATGGCTTGGTCCACGAACATTCCTAATGTTGTTATATTCCGACATTTAAATAGGAACCTTTATTCATTGTTGAATATTTATTTCAATTGATTGACATAACATCAATTTCGTTCATAATCACAATGAATACAATATGGTAAAAAATACAACGATGATTGTAGTTTAGATCCACTATTATAGGAATTAGCAATTAATCTTGTAGTTCTTATTGTTTAATTTTTGTTATAGATCCATCTAAACAAAATGTATTGGATTGGAGAAAACGCTTCAATATTATTGAAGGGATTAGTCGAGGATTGCTTTATCTTCATAGAGATTCAAGATTGAAGATTATACATAGAGATCTAAAAGCAAGTAACATTTTACTTGACGAAGAGTTAAATCCAAAAATTTCAGATTTTGGGATGGCCAGGATTTTTGGAGCAAATGAAAATCAAGCCAACACTAAAAGGATTGTTGGAACTTAGTAAGTTCAAACTTTCTCCTTATCATTTAATCTTATTCATTTTTTGGACAAAATATGATATAAATATGTCTATGGTCGGGTAGACCTCAATCGAGTGTGGCCTACTTGGGTTTTGGACTCATTTTACTAATTTAAAAAATAAAATATTAAAAAATATTTTTTTAATAATTTTATTATTTAATTTAATTGAAATCCGCTCATGAATAAGTTTAAGTTAAGGTTGTAATTAATGTTGTTTTTAATGTTAAATTCAGTGGTTATATGTCTCCTGAGTATGCAATGCAAGGGCAATTTTCAGAGAAATCAGATGTATTCAGCTTTGGAGTTCTATTGCTAGAGATTGTTAGCGGAAAAAAACACACAAGCTTTTACAACAATGAGTATGATCTTAGCCTCTTAGGATATGTAAGTATATAGGATAATTTTTTATACCATTCCTATCGCTATTTATATCTTCCCGAAACCCATAATTTAGAGGAAAATACATGCTTAAGTGCACTTAAACCTATGTTGTCTTGTACTATACCAACTAAGAGAACTAAAATGGGAGTGGGGGGAGGGGTTAAGAAGCCATATTTGGAAGATATTAAGGTTTGGTTCAAGAAACCTTGAATTCAACTCAGTAATTGTTGAATTGAGCTATCATGCAAGCTGAGTTTGAAAATCTTAATACTTATAAAGTAGCTTGCAAACTTAATTGAGCTTTTTTCCTTTAAATTAATATTGAAAAATTTTCAATTCAAACTCGAGCTCGAGTACAAATAATCAAATTTGAAGTTGAACATGAAAATGAAACTTATTTTAAGCTTAGGTAAAACAAACCTAATCAAGAGAGTTCATGTAGTTCATTCTTTACATCAAATTGATCCAATTGAGCTCTTTTGAAGCTTTGAGTTCAGAGTTTTGGGTTTAGTTGGGCTGGATAATTTAGACACAGTTGTTTTTTGTTTTCAGGCATGGAAACTATGGAACGAAGGCAGTATTTGGGATTTAGTAGACAAGGTTATTTCAGAGTTTGAATCAGATTCAAAGAATGAGAAAGAAATAAGGAGATGCATACATGTTGGATTGCTATGCGTTCAAGAAAATGCTAAAGATAGGCCCACAATGTCTACAGTTGTTTCAATACTTAATAGTGAGATTTCAAATCTTGACATTCCAAAACAACCTGCTTTCACTCAAACACCACTAATCACCCATGATGTTCGAAATAAGGTTTCACTTAATGATGTAACTCTTACAAACTTTGATGGTAGATAAAGATACAAATGACTTATTTTTAACTTTTAGAAATGAAATCTAAGTATTGAAGTTTATCTTTATTTATATTATTATAATATGTTTGACTAAGTTGATGTAATTCAATAATCAAGTCCCGACTCAATTGTAAAATTACCAAAAGCTCAATATTATTTTTGAGGTTATTTACATCTTTTATAGTCTTGATAAATATTGAAAATACATACATCTAAAGAGAATCATTGAGATTTTAATTCAAAACATTATAGTCTTTACTATTTTAACTTTTATATCAAATTTTCATAAACTTGTTATATAATTATTTTTTTCAAGTGAGTGTGCCATAATTTAGTATATTTTATTTTGATTGTAATTATCAATTTATTTGTTAGAATCTAGATTAAACTTATTATTGTACTTTAAAGTTGTTACTTTTGTCTCAAATTCTAAAATTTGACTCAACTTAATTTAAACACAAAAAATCAACTCAAATGAATCCAACCGAAACCCAGAAATGAACTAAACCTAAAATAACTGAAAATTAAATTCATTAACTCCCAATGTATATGTCAAAATTGAAGACTTAGTAGACAAGGTGATTTTAGAGTCAAAATTAGATTCAAAATATGAGGAAAAAAATATAGATATGCATGTGTAACGAGGCCATACCATCATGTCTTTTGGGAAGAGGTTAATGGTCTCGTAACAGATAGTATCAAAGCAACACTTAATTGCTTGATTTCATGTTAAACATATCAATTAGTGAGGTAAGCAGAGTGGACCAATTGTGATGGAAAATGTAATACTCCGTTTTTCAGTTGTGTCGGAAACAGTGGTTTCCGGACCACAATTCTGATGAGTAAGTCAGTAAATATTATTTATTTAATAGTTACAAGGTCATTAGTGTCATATTAAAATTTGGTTCAGTAATTTTATTGTTTGCATGGTTAATTAAAGAAAAAGGACTAAATTGTAAAAGTTGCAAAAATAATTGCAATTAAGTTATATGTGTTAAATGGATATAAAGACATGAATTGAGGATGTTAAGTAGTAATTAGACCATAAGTTTTATAGTGGACGGTCATGTTGGGTTATTAAGGAAATTTTAAATAAAATAAAAGGGTAAAATGGTAATTAACAATTTAAAACATAAACTAAAACAAAACTAAAGCTACCATCTTCCTTATTTCTTTTGTGTTCAACCAAAGTCACCATTTTTGGAGACAAAAGAATCGGCCGACCAAACTAGGTTACCTTGCATGTGAGTGATTTATTTGCTTGTTTTTAATGATTTTTATGTTTTTAGCATTGTTATAACTTAATCTAGTTAACTCGAGGACTAGTTTGTAAAAATGTTAAATGTTTAGAATGTTACCATGGATAAATTTGAGATGTTCTTGAATTTTATGATAAATTATTAAGTTTGATAATTATGTAGTACCATTTTGTAAAGTGGATTTTGTTGATTTTTAAGTTTATGGATTTAATTGAAAATAATAAAAATATGACATGTTTTTCTTGTGAAATTTTAGCATGTGAGGATTGATTTGGGATGGTTATGAATTAGGTTCAATGGGTATAGGGTTTAATTGTGAAAATAATTATATTTTGGTCTTAAGGATCAAATTGAATAAAATGTAAAAGTTTGGGACAAATGTGAAAAACTATAAATAGGAAGCCATGTGCTTTAAATTGAATATTACATGAAATTGATGCTACTAAATTGAAATAAACTATTTTATAGATCAAGAACAAGTAGATAATCATGGAAAAGGAAAAGTTGATGACTAGTCCCTAAAACTTTTGCTATCGCTGCAGTTTAGCTCTGGTAAGTTCGTTCAGTTTAGTTTAGTATAATTTGAAATGTTATATTGATTGTGAATTGTGGTTATTGAATATTTTTGGTATATTTGAATTGGTATAAACTATTGTGAGTTGAGAAAGTAACTGTCTTGAACATTGTTAACCTAATGATATGTTTTGAGCACGGATGAATGTAGGATAGGGTATAATTGGCATGCCAATAGGTTTTATTGCACGTTGTAGGGGATTGACTTGTGATGAGATGATGATTCCTGATTTATTGTTATCCATTGAATATATCAGAGTTTAGTATTTGTTGCGGGTTATCGTGTTATATTTATAGTAATTCTGACGTGTTACTAGGGGCGGATGTAAAGTCTTCGGGCTTGACACTTGGTGCCCAGGTGTGTTTCCAGAGGGATGTTAGCCTACGAGCTAGGCACTTAGTGCCAAGGCGTGTTCTCGGTTGGCTTGGCTTGTATGAGTTTTTTGGCGTGTTTCGGGTGGATAGTTGTGCATCCATATCTGTTATATCGTTCATCGGGCAAATTTCTAGGTGGTAGATGACTTGTTATTGAATTATATAAATGTTTTCATGATTTTTTGATATAATCGTGACTTGATATCGAATGGTCTCATGTGATTGAATAGATTATGCAACTTGTACATATATATTAACTCACTTGTTGAATGATTGTGGATGACATGATTATTGTTTATTAATCTTATTAAAGTATAATTGCTATGCTTATAAAGTAAGTTTTATTGTTTCAACCGTTGAACTTATTAAGTTTTATTGAAGCTTACTCGTCTCATTTTTCTTATTTTTTCCATAGATAATGTTTTGTGGAATCTGCCGGTTGGATCAACCTGAAGATCACACTATCCAGATATCTATCGGTAGATTTTGACATGTTTACCTTTGGGTTATATGGCATGTAATAGGTGTCTTGTATATGTTTTGGATACTTATTACTTGTGATGTATCTTATACTTGGATGATGTTGTGTAAACTTGATTTTGGCTCACTTGTATATATGTCTTTGGCTTTTGGCTTGTAAATGTCCATATGTATTTGTTTTAGTCATTTTGGTTTAAGCTACTTGTGAATAAAGAAGTTATGGTATGAGTAGATATGAATGGTATGGATGAATTGTAAATTTGGTAAGTGTTTAAAGCATGCAATTGTGAACTTTGAATGTGAATTGGTTAGAGTATGAAATGTGGTGCCATTAAGGACATATTAATTTAGGCACTTAGGTTGAATATTTTGACATGTTTTAAGCTGGTTTGAAAATGTTTTGAAGGCATGTAAATGTTTGATTTTGATTTGGCTTGGCACCTAGTGTTTTGGCTTGTTTTAGAAGTTATTTTAGGTGCATACAGCCTGGGACACGGGCTATCACACGGTCGTGTGCCATACACGGCCTGCTCATACGACCGTTTGTCATTTTGATTTTAAGTGCAAATTTTTCCACACGACACCAGACTGTTACACGGCTTGATGGCTTGGAGACATGATCGTGTAACCTTATTTTGAATCTCACACGGCCTGTGACACAACTGTGTGACCTTATTTCAATTTGCACATGGGTGGGCACACGGTCTGCAACACGACTGTGTGACCAAAATTTGAAATTGTACAAGATTTGGCCGCACGACCATGTTCCTGGACCATATGGCCGTGTGACCCATGTTTCCAAAATTTTTCATATTTTTCTATTTGTATCATTAGTCCTTGATTGTTTCTAAACTACTTTTAAAATTTGGTAAACTCGATATAATGCCTGTAATTGTATATGTTCTATGTTTAATGTATAGATTGAATATTGATGGTTAAATTAATAATTGAAAGGTTTTATAATATCATTTGTTTCAATGTGTGCCGTAATACTTCGTATCCTTAACCTGACTGAGGTAAACGAATTATAGATGTTACAAAAAAAAAAAAAAAACTTGTAATAAAAGAGCCAAGAGACTAAATGAGAAACAATATTACGACAATCACACTAAAAAAAAGCCGGTAGGGTGCATTCATCCACGAAAAGGAAAGGAAAAGAAATCCTTGAATATATACGAGCAAGGTAATGGTCTCAAGACTAATTCATGTTGAATTGGTGTGCGTTTTTAACACTCCAAAACAACCTCTTTCACACCAACACCAATACTTATGTTTAGTGTTGAAAATTAAACTGATGACTATATATGATATTTATAATTAGAAAATTGTTTAATTAGATGTCGAAATTTAATAATTTACAGGCCACCAAAGTCTATAAGATAGTGTTATATTAGTTTTAGAAATTATGTTTAATAATGATTCAACTAAATTAGCAAGTATTTTATAATTAATGCTATCTGATATCATATT
Organism: Gossypium arboreum; assembly: GCF_025698485.1. NCBI lineage: Eukaryota > Viridiplantae > Streptophyta > Magnoliopsida > Malvales > Malvaceae > Gossypium > Gossypium arboreum. The sequence continues at coordinate 120,720,710 of NC_069070.1, read as the reverse complement.
TAATTTGATTATATGGACACCTGTATATGGGTTGGATTATTAGTTCAATTTGACAATATCAGTCCGACTTTGAAAATAAGTTATAAAAAATAAATTTAATAAAAAAATGCTAATATTGAATTATTTACTATTTCATTATTATTAATTAATAAATCGGGTTATGGGAATTTACTAACAAATTAATTTTTTTATAATTAAATAACATTAAAATATATCTTTTAAAATAGTAAAAAATTAACAATAAAATAAGAGTTATATAATATCCAAACAATAATAATAAAATAGTAACAATATAATAGCGAAAAGGCAACAAAATAATGATAAAACAACAACAAATTTTTTTCCCAAATTCAGGTTAAGTCAAAAAAACTTATTCGAGACCCGACCCGTCTAGAAAACAAGCTTAATTTTTTTTTGTCTAAACCTATTTTCGAACTTATAATTTTATTTAAATTTTTTTATTTTTCAGACAAATTTTTAAACTGGATGGAGTGATTCGATCATGACGAAATCTAACAATGATAGATAGAAATAAAGTGGTAATTGCAGGTAATAATAAAAAATCCCAAAAGTCAAAAGGAGATTTCGTATCAAACCATACAATGGATATTGAAATTTTGATGTAAACATTTGCAGCACCTGCGAGGTATATGATCTCCTATTAGACAACAACTAAAATATAATCAAATAACCTGATTTGTCACAGTGATAGTGATTGTGATCACTTTCAATTACATTTCGATAGTTACTTCAAAATATTTATCTTAATAATCTCTCTAAATTAATTTTTTGAACAAAACTAAACAAAGAAACTTATCAAGAGAATGACACTTGTTCCCCTCGACACAATTCCCTTAACCTATCAAACTTATCTTAAAACATAATTAAGTTAGTTAACCATTAATACCTTTGAGCATTTGCATGAATAATCAATATATTAAAATTATATCTCAGTAAGACAAAGACAAGAGTGTGTACACCAAAGATAAACATTTCAAACACCAATAACATTCATATGGTTGATCATTACAAAAAATCCTATCATTAGGAGTACCTCCTACTTTTTAGCTTCCAACCTACTCTCCCTTTTTGTTCAAATGAAATTTCAATATCTATTTGAGGTGAGTGACCAAATCATTGCATTGAACTATCTATCGATCTCGAATCTACTGGATTACCCTTATCCCTGCTCGACCTTTTGCCATGACTTGATTATGAGAGTCAATCGAAGTATAGAGATGAGAACCTTACTGAATTATTTGAAGGCCTGCTGTAGTGGGCACTTTAGAAGCCACTTGGGTAGTCTCAACAATGGGTTCTTCTTCCTTATCAGCATCGGGATGATTTGTAGGGTCATTGATGTGTATCACGTTACTAACTAAATATACGACTAAGGCAAGTGCACCTGCCCATAATAATATAGCTACGGTGAGTCGAGATTTCGTATCCGCAAGGATTAAAAGTATTAGTAATTATTGTTTTCCTTTTATCTAGCTGGCAAATTAAAGTGATTGTTCTTAATCTAAAATTTCTAAATTAATTTAACTAAAGAATGCAATAGAAAATAAATCAAGAAAGCAACCAAATAATAACTAACAAGAGAGATAATACCCAGTAAAGAATCCACCTAGACTTCATCTATTAAGCGATTTATTCACTTGATAATTTGATCCATAGAAATTCCTAAACTATGCTAATATCTCTTTCGAGAGTAAGGGCAACTGACTCTAGGTTGATTAATTAAAATTTCCTTCTAATTAAAACCCTTATTGTCGTATTAACTCGATTTATGGATTCCCCTATTAGATTTGACTCTAATTTGGTAGATTATGTCATCTTGTTTCTAAGATTGCATGCAACTCCACTCAGTTATGCTAGATCTACTCTTAAAAAGGGACTTTTGCTCCACTGATTAAGCATATTAAACATGAATTAATATCCCAAAAATATTAAAATGAGAGATAAGTACACATAATTGAGAACAAGAATCAAGTATTTATCACGTAATAACAGAAATTAAACAATAGAATTCATCATAAGTTTCATCCTCCCTAGGTATCTAGGGAATTAGTTCATAATCGTCAATAGAAAAATCTCAAAGTCAGAATAACCACAAGACATATAGAAACTCATAAAAACTTCGAAATAAATTAAAAGAAGATCTTCAATCTTAATGGAGATTCGTTTCTGAGTTGGCTCATAAGGGTGTTCTTCGAGTGTTTTCTTCAATCTTCTTTGATGGCCCTCTTATCTCTTCTTCTATTTGGTATTTATAGACTTTAGAATGCTCAGAAAGACTAAAAATTATGTTTTTTCGTGTGTTTGGGAAACATGTTGCAAAATTGACACAGGCTGGCACATGGGCGTGTGTCAAGCACGTGTGGTTTCTGAAATATGCTCTTTTTCTCCAATTTTTTCTCCTTTTACTCTCAAATACTCACCTAAGTATAAGAATATGAATTAAAAGGATCAGGATTATCAAATTCACCAATTTGCATAAATAATCATCCAAAAACGCATTAAGAATGATATTAAAATATGTTAGTTTTATCATTTATCAGTCATTGAATGTGTGCTTTCCCTTAAGCCATTTTGGTAAAAATTTGAGCTCAACAATAGATCTATTCGGATGTTCAGTGGATAAAAAAAGTCTTTGATTTTGCTTCAGAAGCACTTGAAAAATCAAAGTACCATAATAGAGTGGTTCATCCAATGACCTTCTCAAATGTGTTACCTTTTTGGGAGAATTCATTCTCCTAATATAATCTTATTTTACTTTATGGTAATACTTACGTCTTCTTTCATAAAAAAAATCAATTACTAACACAATAATCAAATTATTCATCTTTGAACAAATGACCCTTGGATACGATACTTTTCCATCTATCATGTCATGTCGATGAGAAGATATTATTTATCATTTCGGGCTATTAATTTTACTATTGTAAGTGAAACTTTGTCATGCAAAAATAATATACCCAATATAAAAATTAAGGTAAGTCATATAATGAATTTCACAACTGAGTAAATTTATTGTTGAGATAACAATTTTTTTCTTAGTAGACAGTGATATGACCAATTAAGACTAGTTCACGCACTACTCAAAAACTACCTCACTCAATCCTTAAAATCTCCAGTATCATTTCATAAATCATAGCGTCACTTCAAGTTCTGCTCTTAAAAGAAATTCAGAAAACAAAGTCATGGGGAAAACTATTAGCTGCTCTGTTTTACTAGCTTTAATATCTTGTTTTTACTTACCGTTTGGCACTGCTTTAGACACTATAACAGCATCAAAATCCGTCAAAGACCCTGATGTTATAATCTCCCAGAGTGGAGTTTTCAGATTGGGATTCTTCAGCTTTGCTAATTCCAGCAATCGTTATGTAGGGATATTGTACCATCAAATCCCCCTACAAACAGTCGTATGGGTAGCGAACAGAAACAAGCCTCTCAAGGACTCTTCTGGGATTCTCAAGATATCAGACGATGGAAATCTTGTTGTTTTGAATGGAAAGGCTGAGATTCTTTGGTCATCAAATGTGAAGAATTTAGTTCCTAATGCAACAACTGCCCAGCTTTTAGACTCCGGAAACCTTGTCCTCAACAATGGAGTAAACAGTTTATGGGAGAGTTTTGAAGATCCTTCAAATGCCTTCCTTGAAACTATGAAGATCAGCACTGATGTAAAAAAGGGTCGTAAAGTGGGGATAAAATCATGGAAAAGCCCTGATGATCCCTCTGATGGTAACTTTTCTCTTAGCCTTGAACCCTTTAACATCCCAGAGGGTGCTATTTGGAACAATAACCAGCTCTATTATCGGTCCGGCCCATGGAATGGTCAAATCTTCATTGGTGTAATGAATATGAATACCGTTTATCTTGATGGCTTTTACCTTGTTTCTGATGATAAACAACAAACGTACTATTTCACTTACCAATATTCTAATAACTCTTGTTTGTTGTACTATGAACTGGATTCTCAAGGAAAATTGATTGAACGGCAATGGGATGCGGGGAAAGGGGACTGGATAAATTGGTACCCTGTTCTTCAAACAGATTGTGAGGTTTATGGGAAGTGTGGGCCATTTGGCATGTGCGATCCAACGAAACGACCCATTTGCAGTTGCTTGAAGGGGTTTAAGCCTAGGAATAGAGAGGAATGGAGTAGAGGTAATTGGAGTAGTGGGTGTTTTAGGACTACCCTTTTGCAGTGCCAAAGAGATAAAAACAACGGCAGAGGGGCAGGCCAAGGAGATGACGGGTTTTTGAAGCTGAAGATGATGAAAGTGCCGGTATTTCCGGACTGGTCATCGGTTATTTATAGCGAGTGCAAAGATCAATGCTTGAAGAATTGTTCGTGCGTGGCTTATGCGTATGATGATGGCATTGGTTGCATGTCTTGGGGTGGAGATTTGATTGACGTGCAGAAATTCTCCACTCGCGGAGTCGATCTTTACATTCGTCTGCCATATTCGGAACTTGGTAAACTTGTCTTCCATGTCGACCATGTGTTTTATGAGTTGCGTCAATTAATCTGCTTTTTTAGTGTTGAAGTTTTATAAACCAAGTTTCTGGATTTGCAGATAAAGGGAAAGGCAATAAGGTCATTGCCATTACTACAGTCATTGCGGGCATAGTCGTAATAACAATTTCTGCACTCTTCTCATGGTGTAGGATGGCTAAACAAAGAGGTAATAAAATGTCCTTTATTTATTTATTTAATTTGTGTAGTCACCTTTAGAAGAGATTTATTTAATTCTAGATAGAATAAAACTGGAATTGGACTGATCTGAAATTGCTGCCTGGAATTCAAGTGAAATTGACTTATAGAAAAATTCAACTCAGTGCTTCTCTGATTTCTATCTCAGGAAGGAATAAAATATGGATACAGAGTGAAAATGTAGAAGAAAAATTAATTGGAGCTAAACTCCAGCAACTACCACTATTCAATTTCGAAGAACTCGCCACCGCGACGGACAACTTCCATCACACAAAAAAGCTAGGGCAGGGTGGTTTCGGTCCAGTTTACAGGGTAATAAAACGATGGTGATTTCCAACGAACCTAGAGTCAGTGAAATAACTTTTTTTTCCCACCAAGTCTTATGAGCTGAATTTTGTGCATAGGGAACATTAGACGATGGAAAGGAAATAGCAGTGAAGAGACTGTCGAAAGCTTCGGGGCAAGGATTGGAAGAATTTATGAACGAAGTGGTGGTGATTTCTAAGCTCCAACATCGAAATCTAGTTAAGTTATTTGGGTGTTGTGTTGAAGGAGAAGAGAAGATGCTGGTGTACGAGTTTATGCCCAACAAAAGTTTGGACGCTTTTCTCTTTGGTTAGTAACTTGTACCAATCCATTTTTACCATTTTCTTTGAGATTCTTTGATATTGGATCTTGATTAAATTTAGAATCTAGCTGAATTAGACCTGAAATAAGGGACAAAGCTTCTCTGAAATTGTTTTCTTCATCCACAGGATTTGAACCTAAAAGGCCATTTAAGGTGTATTGAGCTTTTTACCACTCGATCGTAAAAAATACAACGATGATTGTAGTTTAGATCCATTATTATAGGAATTAGCTATTAATCTTGTAGTTCTTATTGTTTAATTTTTGTTATAGATCCATCTAAACAAGATGTATTGGATTGGAGAAAACGCTTCAATATTGTTGAAGGGATTAGTCGAGGATTACTTTATCTTCATAGAGATTCAAGATTGAAGATTATACACAGAGATCTAAAAGCAAGTAACATTTTACTCAACGAAGAGTTAAATCCAAAAATTTCAGATTTTGGAATGGCCAGGATTTTCAAAGCCAATGAAAATCAAGCCAACACTAAAAGAGTTGTTGGAACTTAGTAAGTTCAAACCTTCTCCCTATCATATATAGATATGTCTATGGTCGGGTAGATCTTAAACGAGTTTGGCCTAGTTGGTTTGTGAACTCATTTTACTGTTTTAAAAAACAAAATATTAAAAAAATATTATTTTTTATAATTTTATTATTTAATTTAATCGAAACAGCTAATGGATAAGTTTAAGTTAGGGTTGTAATTCATGTTGTTTTTAATGTTAAAATTCAGTGGTTATATGTCTCCTGAGTATGCAATGCAAGGACAATTTTCAGAGAAATCCGATGTATTCAGCTTTGGAGTTCTATTGCTAGAGATTGTTAGTGGAAGAAGAAACACAAGCTTTTACAACAATCAATATGCTCTTAGCCTCTTGGGATATGTAAGTACATAGGATACTTTTTTATACAATTCCTACCACTATTTATAATTCCCGCAAACTCTTAATTTGGAGGAAAATACACACTTAAGCACGATTAAACCCACGTTGTCTTGTATGCTGCAACATCAACTATGCTAATTAAGAGAACTAAAATTTGGGGGGGGGGTTAAGAAGTCATATTAGGAAGATATTTGGGTTTGGTTCAAGAAAACTTGAATTCAACTCAGTAATAGTTGAGTTGAGCTATCATGTAAGCTGAATTTGAGAATCTTAATATTTAAATAGAGTAGCTTGCAAACTTAATTTAGCGTTTCTCTTCTAAATTAATATTGAAAATTTTCAGTTCAAACTCGAGCTCAAGTACAAATAATCAAGTTTGAAGTTGAGCATGAAAATGAAACTCATTTTAGGCTTAGGTAAAAGAAACCTAATCAAGAGAGTTCATGTAGTTTGTTATTTATATCAAATTGATCCAATTGAATTCTTTTGAAGCTTCGAGTTCAAAATTTTGAGTTGAGTTAGGCGGGATAATTTAGGCAAAGTTGTTTTGTGTTTTCAGGCATGGAAACTATGGAACGAAGGCCATATTTGGAGCTTAGTAGACAATGTTATTTTAGAGTTTGAATCAGATTCAAAGAATGAGAAAGAAATAAGGAGATGCATACATGTTGGGTTGCTATGTGTTCAAGAAAATGCTAAAGATAGGCCCACTATGTCTACAGTTGTTTCAATACTTAATAGTGAGATTTCAAATCTTGACACTCCAAAACAACCTGCTTTCACTCAAACACCACAAATCACCCATGATGTTGAAAATAAGGTTTCACTTAATGATGTAACTCTTACAAGCTTTGATGGTAGATAAAGATACAAATGACTTATTTTTAGTTTTAGAAATAAAATTTAGGTATTGAAATTTATCTTTATCTATATTATTATAATATATTAGACTGAGTTAATATTATTCAATAATGAAGTCTTGACTCAATGACAAAATTACCAAAAGCTCAATATTATTTTGATGTTATTTATGCCTTTTTATATTTTGATAAATTTTGAAATATACACACATATAAGGAGAATCATTGAGTTTGGACTCAAGACATCATAGTCTTTACTATTTTAACTTTTATATCAATTTTTCATTAACTTGTTATATAATTATTTTTTCAATTGAGTGTGCCACAATGTAGTATATTTTATTTTGATTGTAATTATCAATTTATTTGTTCGAATCAAGAGTAAACTTATTATTGTACTTTAAATTTGCTACTTTTGTCTCAAATTCTAAAATTTAATCAAACTTGATTTGAACACAAAAAATAAACTCAAATAAATTCAATCCGAATTTAGAAATCACCTAAACCTAATTTTAGAGTCAAAATTAGATTCAAAGTATGAGATATGCATGTGCATCGAGGTCATTACCATCGTATCTTTTGGGCAGAGGTTAATAGTCCTTTAACTGATAGTATCAAAGCAACACTTGATTGCTTGATTTCATGTTGAACATCCCAATGGGTGAGGTAAGCAGAGTGGGCCAATGGCGATGGAAAAAATTGTAATAAAAGAGCCATCAAATTGTACGAAACAAAGATATTATCCATTTTTAATAATTTAATGTCTATCAATAATTTCATCTTGAATTTTAAGGTTATTGATCTCCTGGCGTCACTATTTTATATAATCATTTTCCTATTATGGTAAGCGCAATAAAAGAATAGGTAGGATGCATTGGATAATGGTCTCTGAGACTCATGCATGTTGAATTGGTATGAGTTGTTAACACTCCAAAACAACCTCTTTCACATAAACACCAATAATTATGTTTAGTGTTGAAAATTAAACTGCATAATTAGCAAATTGTTTAATTAGATGTTGAAATTTAATAATTTACCGGCCATCAAAGTCTATCAGATAGAGTTATATTAGTGTTGAAATTATGTTTAGAAATGATTCAACTAAATTAACAAGTATTTTATAATTAATGCTATCTGATATCATATTTAATTTGATTCTATGGGTTGGACTATTAATTTAATTTAACAATATCGATATGGTTTTGGAAATAAATTATATATTTTTAAATTTAATAAAAATAAAATACTAATATTGAATTTTTTAATATTTCATTATTATTAATTAATAAATCAGGTTATGAAAATAGTAAGAAAATTAATAATAAAATAAAAGTTATACAAAATTCAAAACAATAACAATAAAATAGTAGTAATATAATAGCGAAAAAGCAGCAAAGCAGTGACAAAATAACTATTTTTTTTTTTTGCAAATTCGGGTTAGGTAAAATAATCTTACTCAAGACCCAACCCGTCCAGAAAATGAGTCTAATTTTTTTGTCAAAACCTATTTTTTAAATCTATAATTTTACTCAAACCCTCTTACTTCTTGAATGGACCTCCAAACTGAATCAAATAACTTGGCCATCATCACGTGATACGTGAGAGTTGATTTTGTTGGTACACCAATGGAAATAAAATGGCAATTACGCTTCTAATTATTTATGAAAGCATTGGAAATAAAAAAAAATTCTCGAAAATCAAAAGGCGATTTCGTATCAAACCATACAATGAATATTGAAATTTTGATGTGAGCATTTGCAGCTGCCATAGAACTTCATTACAAATTGATGTCCAATCAAACAAAAAAAAATATAAAAATAGAGTCTAAAGTCTGAAATAACCAAGAAAAACTCCTATCATTAGGAGTAACAAAAACAACCACCATCACCATTGCATCACCATTACCTTCATCAATACCTCCTACTCTTTAGCTTCTAGCCTCCTCCCCTTTTTGTTCAAATGATATGTCAATGTATCACTATTTAAGGTGAGTTAGCAAATCATTGCACAAGGCCATTTCTCGATCTCAAATCTACTGGATGACTCTTATCCTTGCTCGATGCTTAGCCATGACTTGATTGCGAGAGTCAATCGAAGTATTGAGATGACGAATCATCCTTTTGTTGAACCCTACTGAATTATTTGAAAGGCCTAATGGGCACTTTAGGAGCCACTTGGGTAGTCTTCAGCATTCGGATGATTTGTAGGGTTATTGAATGTGTGCTTTCCATTGAGTCATTTTGGTGAAAATTTGAGCTCAACAATAGCTCTCTTAATATGTTCAGTGGCTCAAACAAGTCTTTGATTTTGCTTCGCAAGTAATTGAAAAATCAAAGTTCCATACTTTGAACTCTTCCTATTATATACTATTATAAAAGTTATTTATAAAGTGCTAATTCAATGATCATATTATGTTGTAACCTTTATAGAAAATCCTTAATTTCTTAAGGATTTTCAATATTATCCTATTTTATCTCATGTAATCATTATATCATTTTTCTTGAAAAAGTTAATTATTAACAATAGTAATTAAATCATTCGTATATTTAATAAATGACTTTTGAATACGTTACTTTTTTTATCTATCATGTCATGTCAATTAGAGGATATTATTTACCCTTTTAGGCTATTAATTTTGCTATTGTACGAGAAATTGTCATGCAAAAGTTGTATACCTAACATACCGATTTTTGATTTTATTACCAATTGAAATCAAATTTTTTATATATCAAAATATAGAGTCACGCACACATAATTCGTCTCTCACTTAAATTTGAGATAAGTCACATTATAAAAATTACAAATGAATAAATTTATAAACGTATGTAAAAAAGTTTTATTATGACCGGTTAGCACTAATTCAGGCAATACTCAAAAACTGCTTCACACAATCCTTAAAATCTCAAATATCATTCATAAATCATAGCGTCACTTCAAGTTCTGCTCTTAAAAGAAATTCAGAAAACAAAGTCATGGGAAAAACTATTAGCTACTCGGTTTTACTAGCTTTAATATCTTGCTTTTACTTACTATTTGCCACTGCTTTAGACACCATAACACCATCAAAATCCATCAAAGATCCTGAATTTATAATCTCCCAGAATGTTGTTTTCCAATTGGGATTCTTCAGCTTGGCTAACTCCAGCAGTCGTTATGTAGGGATACTCTACAATCAAATCCTCGTACAAACTGTTGTATGTGTAGCAAATAGAAACAGACCTCTCAAAGACTCTTTTGGGATTCTCAACATATCAGATGATGGCAACCTTGTTGTTTCCAATGGAAAAGCTAAGGTTCTTTGGTCATCACATGTTAACAATACAACTCTTAATCCAACAACTGCCCAGCTTTTAGACTCTGGAAACCTTGTCCTTAGTAATGGTGATGATGGAGCAAGCAGCTTATGGGAGAGTTTTGAAGATCCTTCTAATGCCTTCCTTCAAACTATAAAGATCAGCATTGATGTTAAAAAGGGTCGAAAAGTGGAGATCAAATCATGGAAAGCCCTGATGATCCATCTGATGGTAACTTTTCTCTTGGTATTAAACCTTTCAATATCCTAGGTGTAGTTCCAATAGGGTCGGAAGCGTGTAAATTATTGTACTAAAAAATCACACAAAGTTCAATTCCCAAGGAAGAGAGGTGGATCACATGGATCTCTTAAATACCAAGTCTTTCCTTAGTCAGAATATTCCTTCTATAGTAATTTAATAGCACAACTAAATACTGCTATTATACCCTCAAATATTGAAAGAAAAATAGGACAAGAAAAAACACAAGAGTTTTAACGAGGTTCGGTAAATTATACCTACGTCCTCGGGCACTAACACCAGATGATAACTTTATTATCTCCAAAATAATACAAACAAATAGAATTCCTTAAGAATTCTCAAATGGGAGAAGAGAGAAAACTAAGAGAGAAAGATTGGTTGGGATAGTTGAAATGAAAAATGAGAAGGTCTATTTATAGTTGAAATTCAGGGACTAACTTGCAAATGGCCTAAAAAATTAGGGACCAAAATTGCAATTATCTTATTCAACTTTTCAACATTCGGTGCAACTTGCTTCACCTTTTTAACAAGTTGCTTCCTACCTTTGTTGACTTTTCAACAATCTCCACCTTGAAGATTTGATTAGGATAATCACATCTTCACACACTTCCTTCAACTCCCCAAATTCGATAAAGTTATCTTTTGTAGTGCCTCCAAATGCGCTCTCGAGCGCCATACACCTGAAGGTGCTCAAATTTTCAGGATGTTAATCAAGTTCAAACAATGATTAAACTTGATTGTTGTTACCACCTTGGTCATCATATTTGCGAGATTATCTGCGGTCGGAATCTTCTAAAGTAGAATTTTTCCTTTTTCAAAGACTTCCCACACAAAGTGATATCTTACGTCGATATGCTTGGTTCTTGAATGATAGACTTGATTTTTCGCTAAATGAATAGCGCTCTGACTGTCACAATATAGACTAATGTGACTTTGAACAACTTCCAAGTCTTTCAACAATCCATTAAGCCAAATAGCCTCCTTAACAGCTTCTGTAACTGCCATATATTCTGCCTCTGTAGTAGACACAGCTACTATAGACTGTAAGGTAGACTTCCAACTCACTAGGGCTTTCGCAAGAGTAAACAGATACCCCGTAGTTGAACGATGTTTATCTAAATCACCAGCAAAGTCGGAATCAACATATCCAACTACAAACTAACCAAGTGCTTCATCCTGCTCAAAAGTTAAACCAACATCTACGGTTTTTCAAAGATACCGTAGAATCCATTTCACAGCTTGCCAATGTCCTTTTCCAGGATCATGCATATACCTGCTCACAACTCCAACAGCTTGTGAAATGTCAGGCCTTGTACACACCATCGCATACATCAAACTCCCAACTGCATTAGCATATGGGACTTTCGCCATATATTCTCTTTCATCTTGGTCTTGGAGATAATTGAGCATCGAGTTTCAAATGAGAAGCAAGTAGGGTACTTACATGTTTTGTGTTTTCATTTACACCAAAACATTGTAATACCTTTTCAGATATTGCTTCGATTTAAACAAAGCTTGCCTCTCTGTCTATCTCTACTTATCTCCATGCCGACAATCTTCTTGGCCTCACCTAGATCTTTCATCTCGAACTCTTGATTCAACCGAGCCTTCACTTATCTATCTCTTTTGGCTCTTGAGCGATTAACATATCATCAACATACAAGAGTAGATAAATGAAAGATCCGTCATCATGACTTTCGCAAATACACACAATTGTCATATTTGCTTCTTGTGTATCGCCTTCTCATAAAGCTATCAAATCGCTTGTACCACTGCCTCGGGGATTGCTTCAATCCATATAGCAATTTGTTCAGCTTACAAACCTAATTTCTACCACCAGCATCTGTGTATCCTTCGGGTTGAGTCATATAGATCTCCTCTTCTAACTCATCATGCAAGAAAGCCGTCTTAACATCAAGTTGAGCTAGCTCCAAATTCAACTGTGCTACCAAGGCCAACAAAATTCTAATGGAGGAATGTTTCACAACAGGGGAAAATACATCATTGTAGTCAATTCCCTCCTTCTGAGCGTAGCCTTTAGCTACCAATCTTGCCTTGTAGCGAACATCTTTCTTGCTAAGAGATCCATCTTTCTTTTCGAATACCCACTTGCATCCGATTGCCCTTTTACCTTTCGGTAATTGCGCCAACTCCCAAGTATTGTTCTTCCGGAGAGACTGCATTTCTTCATCCATGACGCATTTCCATTTATCACTTTCTAAGCTTTGCATTGCTTCTTAATAAGTGATAGGAATATCATCATCAACAACGGGAAGGGCGTAGGCCACCATATCAGTAAATCGAGCAGGTTTACGAATTTCTCTCCGTGGCCTTGCAACTGCAACTGGTTCTGATGTACTTAACGGTTCTTGGGTCAGAACCTCTTCAACCTCTAATTCCTCCATTGTGGCTGGAGAATTAGACTTATTAACTGGGCAAATCCCCATCTGCTCAAACTCCACCTGTTTTGGAGTACACTCCACCTGCTGTGGAGTATCGCTCATCTGAATATCTTTATCTGCTACCTTTTCAATGTGGCGATTCATCAAAGGTAACATCTCATCACATGATCATTTTCTTTGTGTCTAAGCACCAAAGACGAAATCCCTTCCCTTCAGAAGTGATTCCCATAAAGAGAGCTTTCTTTGCCCTCGGATCTAACTTTGATTCCTTCACATGGTAATATGCAGTGGATCCAAACACATGTAAGGAATCATAATCTATAGCCGATTTTCCAGATCATACCTCCATAGGAGTTTTTCTTTCTAATGCAGATTATGGCAAACGATTAGCAAGATGGCCAGCGTATGTCACAACCTCAGCCCAAAATTGCTTGCCCAACCCAGCATTGGACAACATAAATCGAACTTCTCCAGCAATGTTCGATTCATACGCTCTGCCACTCCATTCTACTGTGGTGTATCTCTAACTGTGAAGTGTCAAACAATACCATACTCTTGGTACACATCGAAGAACGGATCACTTCTATATTCCCCTCCATTGTCCGTCCTAAGCCGCTTGATTTTCTTGCCAGTTTGGTTTTCGATCATAGTTTTCCATTTAAGAAAAACTCCAAGCACTTCATCCTTAGTTTTCATGGTATACACCCAAACTCTTCTGGAAAAGTCATCAACAAAAGTAACAAAGTAGTGTTTTCCTCCCAACGAAGGTGTTTTGGAAGGCCCCCACACATCTAAGTGAACATATTCCAAAATACCTTTTGTATTATGGATAGCAGTGCCGAATTTCACTCTTTTTTGCTTTCCCAGAACATAATGCTCGCAAAATTTTAATTTGCAAGCCTTTGCACCTTTCAACAATCCTTGCTTTGCCAGAATTTGCAAGGATTTTTTGCTGGCATGTCCCAACTTCATATTCCACAACTGCATTGAGTCCAGTTCTTTGTTACCAGAAGCTGCAGCGACTGCTCCAATAACTGTACTACCTTGGTAGTAATACAAGTTATTTTTCCTGATGCCGTTCAATATCATAAGTGCGCCAGATGTCACTTTCAAAATCCCATCTCTCATAGTAACAACTGAACCATTGGATTCTAAGGCTCCCAATGAGATGAGATTTTTCTTCAAACTGGGCACGTACCAAACATCAGTCAGAACTCTGGTTGATCCATCTTGATTCTTTAATTGGATTGAACCTATCCCAACAGCTTTCTGAGCATTGTCATTGCCCATATAAACAACTCCTCCATTTAGTTATACTAAATCAGAGAACCACTCTCGGTTAGGGGACATATGATAGGTACAACCCGAATCCAATATCCACTCATCTGAATGGAACGACGATGATGATGCAACCAGTGATAGTTCAGAGTCACGGTATCATGCTTTGCAACACAAGCATCTACATGCACTTTTCCTTATTCTTCACTTTGGACAATTTTTCTTCCAAAGTGGCCTTTCTCATGACAAAAGGCACATTCTTCTTTCTCGAGTCTGGACTTTGACTTTGATCTCCCTTTCTGAGTTTTCTTCCGAGTGTATGAACGACCTCGGATTACTAAAGCTTCAGATCTCGATTAAGTTTTTCATTTGTCCTTCTTTCTCTGCTCATAATCAGATAAGGCCACACAGACTTCGCTCGAGATATATCACTCTGTCATGAAGTAGAGTAGTTTCTAGGAACTCAAACTCCTCGTGAAGTGACCCCAACAAAGATCAAAGCCAAATCTTCATTTTGAATGTCTCATCCATATTTAGCAAATCGGTGATTAACGATTAAATTTGGTGATGTGATCATTCATTGTGGTACTTGGGACGTAAGTGAAGCGAAACAGTCTTTTCTTCAAGTGGAGCTTATTTTGACTGTTTTTCTTCAAAAATTTTTCTTCAAGTGCTACCCACAACTTATTTGCAGAAGTTTCCTTTGAAAAAGCATACCTCTGCTCTCGAGAAAGGCATGATCGAATTGTGCCACATGCCAACCAATTGATCGTCTTCCAATCTTTCTCTTGTACAGCATCTGGTTTCTCTTCATCAATGGCAATGTCTAGACTCTGCTGAAAAAAGGCACCTAGAACCTCACTTTGCCACATACTAAAATGGCCCGTACCATCAAAGATCTCCACGGCCAATCTTGCATTTGCAATTGTCGGTCTTGTCCACATGGACGATGTTGAAGCTCCTACACTGACCGTTTTCTCCATAATCTTTCAATATACCTAAGAAAATCTTTTATGATATGGAAGATCAGTTTAAACTGCAACCACAGAGTATACTACGATTAACCTTTGGCTCTGATACCACTTGTAGTTCCAATAGGGTCGGAAGCGTGTAAATTATTGTACTAAAAAATCACACAAAGTTCAATTCCCAGGGAAGAGAGGTGGATCACATGGATCTCTTAAATACCAAGTCTTTCCTTAGTCAGAATATTCCTTCTATAGTAATTTAATAGCACAATTAAATACTGCTATTATACCCTCAAATATTGAAAGAAAAATAGGACAAGAAAAAACACAAGAGTTTTAACGAGGTTCGGTAAATTATACCTACGTCCTCGGGCACTAACACCAGATAATAACTTTATTATCTCCAAAATAATACAAACAAATAGAATTCCTTAAGAATTCTCAAATGGGAGAAGAGAGAAAACTAAGAGAGAAAGATTGGTTGGGATAGTTGAAATGAAAAATGAGAAGGTCTATTTATAGTTGAAATTCAGGGACTAACTTGCAAATGGCCTAAAAAATTAGGGACCAAAATTGCAATTATCTTATTCAACTTTTCAACATTCGGTGCAACTTGCTTCACCTTTTTAACAAGTTGCTTCCTACCTTTGTTGACTTTTCAACACTAGGGGTTGTCATTTGGAACAATAACCAGCTCTATTTTCGGAGTGGACCATGGAATGGGAATATGTTTCTTGGCTTAATGCTTCCGACCACTGTTGATATTGATGGGTTTTCTATTGTTGCAGATAATCAACGAAAGAATACTGAAGAATCAAGGTATTCTTTAGAAACAAAATTGTAGAAGGAAGCAAAATAATATTCTCAAAGTAATGAACTTAACTCAGCCCTTTCACTGGCTAGAATACATGTTTATATAGGAAATAGAAGCCTAAACTGCTGTTAATAGAATAGCCTTGTAACACCCCGTACCCGAGACCGTTGCCGGAGTCGAACACGAGGTGTTAACGGACTTAATTCATTAATTAAACAGCTCATACAATTCATTTTAAAATTTCCAGACAAGCTGGCTAACTGCATCACAGTCGTTTTAAAAATCATATCTCGAGTTACGAAACTCGAAATCCAATTCCGTAAATTTTTCCTGAAACTAGACTCATATATATATCTACTAATTTTTTCTAGAATTTTGGTTGGGCCAATTAGTACAGTTTATTAGTTAAAGTCTCCCTGTTTCAGGGTTCAACTACTCTGACCTCAGTGTATTACGAATCAGATATCTCCTGTACAGAGCTTCAATGACTATGCCGTTTATCTCTAATAAAACTAGACTCAATAAGGAATCTGTACATATAAAGCATGACTTCTAATTATCTTTGTAAAATTTATGGTGAATTTCCAAACTCAGAATAGGGGATCCAGAAATCGCTCTGGCCCTGTTTCACAAAAATTTAAACATCTCATAAAATATAGCTCATATACCTGTTTCTCTTATTCCATATGAAAATAGACTCATCAAGCTTCGATTCCATAATTTATTCATTATTTAATTCCATTTATACTATTTTTAGTGATTTTTCAAACTCACGTCACTGCTGCTGTCTGAATCTATTTTATGGTAAATTTTACCTATTTCATGGTTTCCATGGATTAGCTAGCAATTTGACATACATAATACCAAATATGATCATGATTAGCCATTCCAATGGCTAATCATTACCAAGCATTTCTATCTCCATACCACTCAATAACCATATCATAAGACCATATATACAAAATGATTATAATGCTATACATGCCATACTCAAAATATACAAGCCATTATGTCAAGATGGTATACGGATAGTGTGAGCGTGCCTCCGACCGCTTCCGATTTCGAGCTGGCTTGTCAACACTACAAGGAATGAAAAGGAGGAGTAAGCATAAATGCTTAGTAAGCTCACATGCAAATAGCAAGTAACATAACCATATAAGCAAACATAAAACATCATTTGCATAATCATCACCAAGACATTCATATCACCTTTTCATTTATCATCTTACCATATTGTTGTTATATCGAGTTTTCAACCCAAGGGTTAAGTACATACCTGTTCAAATTATCCATTTCACAACACTTACCAATACGTCCCTTTCATCTTGAGTATTCCTCCATTTGAGTAGAACTTTACCCGTTGAACACATCGGAATATAATTCGGATACATGGATAACTTGCACATAAGTGCCACATATTCAATCAAGCAATCATGTAACCCGCCCATAAGCAAACTCGGACTCAACTCAACGAGCTCGGGCGTTCGCATCCATAAGTGAACTCGGACTCAACTCAACGAGTTCGGATGCCTAGTTACATCTCACGAACTCGGACTCAACTCAACGAGTTCGGACATTCGCATCCATAAGTGAACTCGGACTCAACTCAACGAGTTCGGATGCTCAACCATCCTAGTGACATGTCACTTGTATCCTAATCTATTCCTAAGGTTCAAAAGGGCTTTTTCCTCGAACACTTATCCTTGCCGTCTTCCGTAGAATGCCGAAATCAATACTCGGTAACAATTATATTTAACAAGTAGTTCACATAATTTACATATTATTTGAAATTAACCACAAAGCATACATTTCATAATAAAATTCAGCATAACACATAATTAATATCAATAACTTAAAAATAACAATTATGCTACATTATTTACACATGAACTTACCTCGTATGCTGAAAATGGCTATTTTACCATTTCGTCCACAACTTGGTATTTTCCCCATTTTAGCCCAATTTCAGTTTTCCTTGCTCTATCATTTAAAATATAGTCTAATTAGGACTCACATTATTCAAATTGACCCAAAATCATATTTTGAAAAATTACAATTTTGCCCCTAAACTTTTGCATATTTACACTTTTGCCCCAAAGCTCGTAAATTAAAATTCGGCCTATTTTCTTATGTTTTATGACATGCTGATCATTTTTCCTTCTATGGCAACATCAAATTCTCACTCTAACATGTACTTATGACTATTAGGTATTTTTACCGATTAAGCCCTTTTGCTCGTTTTCACTTAAAACCGAGTAGCACAAGTTGTCTAACATAATTTAAAACCTCATATTCTATCATAAAACACCAAAATACACAAATTTCACCTATGGGTATTTTTCCAAATATAAACCCTAGGTTAAATTATTGCTAGCATAAGCTAAATCGAGCTAGGGACTCCAAAAACGTAAAAATCATTAAAAACGAGGCTAGAACGAACTTACAATCGAGCTTGGAAGCTTGAAAACCCTAGCCATGGTTTCTTCTTGCTATATTCGGCCATGGGGTTGAAGATGAGCAAAATTGGCTTTTAATTTTGTATTTTAATTCATTTTACCCCTAAATGACCAAAATGCCCTTACTACTAAACTTTCCAAAATTCCATCCATGTCCAATTTTGTCCATAGACTTAGAAATTGGTAAAATTACTCTTTAAGGACCTCTAATTAATAATCTAATTCAATTTTATGCAAAATACTTCTAGAACACAAGTTTTGCAATTTATTCAATTTAGTCCCAAATTTCAAATTAAGCACTTCATGCATAAATTCACGAAATTTTCACACAATCATGCAATCATATCATAGACCTTAAAATAATCATAAAATAATTATTTATATCTCAGATTTTGTGGTCACGAAACCACTATTCCGACTAGGCCCAAAATCGGATATTACAACTCTCCCCTTCGGGATTTTCGTCCCCAAAATCTTACCGAAAAGTGGTCTTCACTTTTAATCTCATATTTGGTGTCAAGAACTTGCACTTAGACTGTACCTCCAATACATCTCTTCAATTTCTCATATGATCTAAAAGCTTACAGTCTCAACTCTCAATTGTTCTTAAATTTTCAACCCTTTTCAATTTCCCATGATATCATGACATAAAACCTGGATCTCAACTTGATTTAATGGAGACCGGAATTCCAAGAAATCCGACAATTAAAGAGACCTGAAATTCCATGAATCTGATGAGTAGGAATTCATTCAATACAGATGTGATTTATAGATCTCGCCAAACATTTAACAATAGGATACATCACATTTTCCTCTTTCCGCCATAGAAATAATTCTGATATGGCCTCAAGAATAATCCTTCTCATTTCCATCCCAATATCAACATTGACAAGGATAATTTTGATAGATCCCAATGCTCGGCTTTAACCCCTTTAGCAACTCCGATTTTATGTAACATCGGATGCTCTAAACTATCACATTACCTCACTGTCTTGAAACACATCACAATTCATACAACAATACATTACTGAAAGTCAGGAAGTCATTGCTCAATGTAGACTAGTCTAGTTCAGACGCTTCGGTTACCAATATTCTCATCTATCCGAACTCTGTCAACATGTAATAAACTTTTCAGCTTTCACAAGATGGAAACCTTATCATTCGTAGTGACTTAAACTAATATTCAACTCTTTCTATTAAATATAGACTTCTCGTTCAAACTATTTACTCTTTGATCTGTACAAAATGAAATTCTATTATCAAACTTGGGAAAATAATCCCGACATAATTGTCACATGAAATCTTTC
Source organism: Gossypium arboreum (assembly GCF_025698485.1). Taxonomy (NCBI): domain Eukaryota; kingdom Viridiplantae; phylum Streptophyta; class Magnoliopsida; order Malvales; family Malvaceae; genus Gossypium; species Gossypium arboreum. Next base: position 120,700,837 of record NC_069070.1, on the reverse strand, counting down.
AAATAAATAATTTACCATACCGACTAAAACTCGCGCTTTTATCACCTATGCCTTTCTCGATGTCAAATCCTTTACGAAATTAGAAAAATCCCAATACTAAAATCACCACATTACCAAGATCAAATTAGAAGTATAGTCATATTTGACATGATTATCACGAGTGAAGAACGATTGAACATGAGTCATAATTGACAAATTATGGAACAAAGATAACAAGAAAACCGAATAAAGAAATCCAAGATAGAAACCGGAATAAAGAAATCCGAATAAAGAGATCCAGGATAAAGAAACCCAAGATACGATACTATGCCGGAGAATTGAAAACCAAACTCATAGAGAAAATACGGAATACCCCGATAATTCTTCAAAGAAAGAAAGTCCAGAAGAAAACATCATTTAATCCCACTGAAATCAAATATAACAAGATCAATATATCTTCCCAAACATATATATCAGATGAAGCATCAAGTAGAAGAAACAGAATCATAATATCATACGTATTCTCTCATCAATTCTTATCAGACAAAATGAAATAGAATACCCGATGAAATAGAGCAATATAAATTATAGACCAGTCAGACTACCAATGCTTTCATCCAACACCAGAATTAGAAGACATTCCCATATAACAAGAATTTCTTCAGAAGATCAATAGCCATAGAAATATTTCTGAGAACGGGTGAACACATAGAACATCTCAAAAGAGACTGCTAAATCTGTCCGGTCATAACTGTCACACTCAGATAATTCACATTTGAAATATCATTTCCCTAACTAGTTCTGCCGTCACAAATTTTATATTAAACCATTCACTAAAAAGGCCAATTTGAATAAATTTCGATTTACACTTTTCTCGACCTTGCACTTGAGTAATTCGATTTACCAAGGAGAATTCCTTTTCTAACTAGGACGAGGCATAACTCCAATAATTTTACGTCAATCCGATACTTTTTCGGCTCGACTTTACTTATCAGCTCATTTTCAATCTCGGATCATACTTATAATTATTCTATCGCTGAACTCTTTGGGTTCTCAACCGAAAACTTATTCAATACAAATCTCATGAAATTCCATTATAAGTACCACTTTGGTAAGGGGAGGTTGTAGGACCTCGACTCGACTTTCTTATACATACACATATGACACAACTTCCATCATCATAGTAACATCATCAAAATCATGTCATTCATTCATGTTGGCTTACACCAATTTTCCTATTGTCCCATTTAGACAATATACTTATGCATACATTCTATGTTTTCTAGACAGCTTTACTTATCCATTCAATTAATTAAATTAATTCATGCTCATGACATTATATAAGGCCAAACAAACATAGATATTTGCATCACAATCACAACTTTCATTTCGTGCATCATCATGTACATATCATTACAATCATATAATTCAGTCCAACAATTTAACATAGATAAGTTCATTTCATTATAATCCTTTACCTCATAAAAATTATATACCATTAACATTCATCAACATTCGACATCCAATCAAGACAAGGACATTTTCATTCAGTATCATAATATTATGACCTTTATTCATACCTCTACTACTTTCTATTTATTCCGTTCATCTTATCAAGTAAGCCACATACACTACATCATATGAGCATTAAGCAAATATGAATATTTATCACAACATGAACTTTCATCTCACATATTATCACATATGTATCATAAACCTTTATTCATACTTTTCTGAACCGAGACTTATCATAATCATAATTTTACTCAAATACCTTTACTTAACATTGAACATGGTTGGCGCAGCTCGGTTGGAGAGTACCTGCCTAAATAAGACGGTACTTATACGCGTCGGAAGACATCACACTATCACGGATCGCTGGCATGTATAGCTAAACTTTTACACATGCTAGGTTAGTCCGAGAACCGACTAAACCTGCTCTGATACCACTAAATGTAACACCCGCACCGAGACCGTTGCGGAGTCAAACACGAGGTGTTAACGGACTTAATTCATTAATTAAACAGCTCATACAATTCATTTTAAAATTTCCAGACAAGCTGGCTAACTGCATCACAGTCGTTTTAAAAATCATATCTCGAGTTACGAAACTCGAAATCCAATTCCGTAAATTTTTCCTGAAACTAGACTCATATATATATCTACTAATTTTTTTCTAGAATTTTTAGTTGGGCCAATTAGTACAGTTTATTAGTTAAAGTCTCCCCTGTTTCAGGGTTCAACTACTCTGACCTCAGTGTATTACGAATCAGATATCTCCCTGTACAGAGCTTCAATGACTATGCCGTTTATCTCTAATAAAACTAGACTCAATAAGGAATCTGTACATATAAAGCATGACTTCTAATTATCTTTGTAAAATTTATGGTGAATTTCCAAACTCAGAACAGGGGATCCAGAAATCTCTCTGGCCCTGTTTCACAAAAATTTAAACATCTCATAAAATATAGCTCATATACCTGTTTCTCTTATTCCATATGAAAATAGACTCATCAAGCTTCGATTCCATAATTTATTCATTATTTAATTCCATTTATACTATTTTTAGTGATTTTTCAAACTCACGTCACTGCTGCTGTCTGAATCTATTTTATGGTAAATTTTACCTATTTCATGGTTTCCATGGATTAGCTAGCAATTTGACATACATAATACCAAATATGATCATGATTAGCCATTCCAATGGCTAATCATTACCAAGCATTTCTATCTCCATACCACTCAATAACCATATCATAAGACCATATATACAAAATGATTATAATGCTATACATGCCATACTCAAAATATACAAGTCATTATGTCAAGATGGTATACGGATAGTGTGAGCGTGCCTCCGACCGCTTCCGATTTCGAGCTGGCTTGTCAACACTACAAGGAATGAAAAGGAGGAGTAAGCATAAATGCTTAGTAAGCTCACATGCAAATAGCAAGTAACATAACCATATAAGCAAACATAAAACATCATTTGCATAATCATCACCAAGACATTCATATCACCTTTTCATTTATCATCTTACCATATTGTTGTTATATCGAGTTTTCAACCCAAGGGTTAAGTACATACCTGTTCAAATTATCCATTTCACAACACTTACCAATACGTCCCTTTCATCTTGAGTATTCCTCCATTTGAGTAGAACTTTACCCGTTGAACACATCGAATATAATTCGGATACATGGATAACTTGCACATAAGTGCCACATATTCAATCAAGCAATCATGTAACCCGCCCATAAGCAAACTCGGACTCAACTCAACGAGCTCGGCGTTCGCATCCATAAGTGAACTCGGACTCAACTCAACGAGTTCGGATGCCTAGTTACATCTCACGAACTCGGACTCAACTCAACGAGTTCGGACATTCGCATCCATAAGTGAACTCGGACTCAACTCAACGAGTTCGGATGCTCAACCATCCTAGTGACATGTCACTTGTATCCTAATCTATTCCTAAGGTTCAAAAGGGCTTTTCCTCGAACACTTATCCTTGCCGTCCGTAGAATGCCAAATCAATACTCGGTAACAATTATATTTAACAAGTAGTTCACATAATTTACATATTATTTGAAATTAACCACAAAGCATACATTTCATAATAAAATTCAGCATAACACATAATTAATATCAATAACTTAAAAATAACAATTATGCTACATTATTTACACATGAACTTACCTCGTATGCTAAAATGGCTATTTTACCATTTCGTCCACAACTTGGTATTTTCCCCATTTTAGCCCGAATTTCAGTTTCCTTGCTCTATCATTTAAAATATAGTCTAATTAGGACTCACATTATTCAAATTGACCCAAAATCATATTTTTGAAAAATTACAATTTTGCCCCTAAACTTTTGCATATTTACACTTTTGCCCCAAAGCTCGTAAATTAAAATTCGCCTATTTTCTTATGTTTTATGACATACTGATCATTTTTCCTTCTATGGCAACATCAAATTCTCACTCTAACATGTACTTATGACTATTAGGTATTTTTACCGATTAAGCCCTTTTGCTCGTTTTCACTTAAAACCGAGTAGCACAAGTTGTCTAACATAATTTAAAACCTCATATTCTATCATAAAACACCAAAATACACAAATTTCACCTATGGGTATTTTTCCAAATATAAACCCTAGGTTAAATTATTGCTAGCATAAGCTAAATCGAGCTACCGGGACTCCAAAAACGTAAAAATCATTAAAAACGAGGCTAGAACGAACTTACAATCGAGCTTGGAAGCTTGAAAAACCCTAGCCATGGTTTCTCCTTGCTATATTCGGCCATGGGGTTGAAGATGAGCAAAATTGGCTTTTAATTTTGTATTTTAATTCATTTTACCCCTAAATGACCAAAATGCCCTTACTACTAAACTTTCCAAAAATTCCATCCATGTCCAATTTTTGTCCATAGACTTAGAAATTGGTAAAATTACTCTTTAAGGACCTCTAATTAATAATCTAATTCAATTTTATGCAAAATACTTCTAGAACACAAGTTTTGCAATTTATTCAATTTAGTCCCAAATTTCAAATTAAGCACTTTATGCATAAATTCACGAAATTTTCACACAATCATGCAATCATATCATAGACCTTAAAATAATCATAAAATAATTATTTATATCTCGGATTTTGTGGTCACGAAACCACTATTCCGACTAGGCCCAAAATCAGGATATTACAAGCCTAGCAAATTCTAACTGAGTAACCACTTATCTAATTACACATTAAACATATGTGTATTGTGAATACTATAACAATCAACAACAAATGTTTTACATGGCTTATGAATTTTTGTTGGAACTAAGAATGAGAGATGAATGAAGTTAGCAGTTTCTTGAGCTAGAAGACTCGATACTTGCTAAGCAAACAAAATAGAATTGGGCTTGAAGGACAAAAGAAAGCAAAGAAAAAGCGAACTGAATGAAGAATTCTGATGATTTTTCATTAACAATGAAAGAAAGTTTGATGCCAATACATGTACATAACTTGTACATTTTGCAAAGCTGATTTAACAGCTCAAGGTTAACCTAATTACATCAAATATGTCACCTACTTAGTTCAAATATAACTAAGTTACAAAACAACAATTAAAGTAACAAAACAAAATAAAATACAACAGCAGCAATGTGCTTCAGTTGCTGCATGCATGGCCCAGGTGGTTTGTTCTGCTTCATGTGCTGCATGCAGGCCAACTTCAACACTTCTTGGCTTGCATGCTGTATACTTCCATTTTGACTCTCAAATGCATGAACCTTGACACACTAAGGGGTTTTGTCAAGATATCAGCAAGCTGATCCTCAGAACTGCAATGAATCAGTTTCACCTCTTGAGTTTGTTCCATCTCCCTAACAAAATGAAACTTAATCTTGAAGTGCTTTGTTCTCCCATAGAACACTGGATTCTTTGAAATTGCAACAGCAGACTGGTTGTCACATTTGATCTCTGTTGCTTCCCTTTGGTGAAGATTCAAGTTTGTCATGATCTTCCTTAACCAAATGGCTTGGTTAATAGCACTAGCAGCTGGTACATACTCAGCTTTAGCAGTTGATTGAGCAACAACATTTTGCTTCTTCGAACTCCAACAAAAATAGGCTGATCCAAGGGTAAACAGATACCCTGAGGTGCTCTTCATATCATCTATCGATCCAGCCCAATCACTATCAGCATAACCAAGTAGCTTCATGCTATCAACCTTGGTGAACATCATTCCAAAGCTCAGTGTACCTTTGATGTACCTGAGAACTCTTTTGGCAGCTTGTAGATGCTTTAAATTGCTGCAATGCATGAATCTATATAGCAGACTTACAGCAAACATGATGTCTGGTCTTGTAGCTGTCAAATAGAGCAAACATCCAACAAAATTCCTATAGGTTGTTTCAAAAACTTTCTCGAAATCACCTTGGCTTGACAGCTTCTCTCCAACAGTAACTGGTGTACTTGTTTCCTTACAGTTCAGCAAGGAAATTTGTTCAGAATCTTCAAGGCAAATGCCTTCTGACTTACTTACTGAGTTTGAGACACTTCCATGCCAAAGAAGTAGGACATTTGTCCCAAGTCTGGCATCTCGAACATATTCTTCGTTTTTCCTTTGAAATCAACCAACATGGTATTGTTGCTTCCTGTCACTAGTAGATCATCCACATACAAGGAGACTATGAGCTGTGTTTCATCACATTCCTTCTTCATATACAAGGTAGGCTCAGTGATGCTTCTTTCAAATCCCAAACTAGGTAGGTAGCTGTCAATTCTATCATACTAGGCTCTTGGTGCTTGTTTCAAGCCATACAAGGCCTTCTTCAACTTGTGCATTTTATCCTCTTTACCAACAACTTTGAATCCTTTAGGCTGCTCAACATATATCTCCTCATCAAGAAAACCATTGATGAATGTTGATTTTACATCTAGTTGATGTATTTGCCATTGCTTTTGTGCAGCCAAAGCAACTAGTAGCCTAATTATGTCAAGCCTGGCCACTGGTGCAAATGTTTCAAGGTAGTCAATGCCATACCTCTGACTGAATCCTTTTACTACCAGCCTTGCTTTTAGCTTGTTCAAAGTTCCATCAGCATTATGCTTGGCTCGAAACACCTATTTCACTCCTATGGCCTTCCTGTTGGCTGGCCTTGCAACTAGCTCCCAAGTCTGATTCTTTTTAGTCATGCTAATTTCATCGAGCATGGCTTGTTTCCATCCTTGTTGAGCTTCAGCTTGTTCAAAGCAGCTTGGTTCAACAACAGCCACTTTAGCTCTCTCATATATTTCAACCAATGGTCTGATTCCTCTAGCTGGCACATCATCAATGTCCATTTTAGGTTCATCTTGATCACCTTCAATCTGATCTGTCACCAAGTCTTTAGTAACACATTCTGGCTCATTTTTATCCTAGTTCCAGCTTGACTTCTCATTAAATACTACGTCTCTGCTCACAAAGACCCTGTTAAATGAAGGATCCAAGATCCTGTAGCCTTTCTTCACACTGCTATAACGCACCAGGATACTAGGTTGAGCTTTCTTGGCTAACTTGTCCCTCTTGACAGTAGGAACATGTGCATATCAGATGCAACCAAAGACCTTCAGGTGAGCAAGTGATGGTTTGAACCCAAACCATGCCTCAAATAGAGTTTTCTGAACCAATGCATTGGTTGGTAGCCTATTTTGAAGGTAAACTGTAGTGGTAACTGCCTCTGCCAAAAATGTCTTAGGCAAATTCCTTTCAAACATTAAGCACCTGACCATATCCATCAAAGTTCGATTCTTCCTCTCACTAACACCATTTTGCTGAGGTGTGTAGGTGTTCCAAAATATTAAAATAATTTATTAAAATTTAAAATATTTCAAACATAAAATAAAATATTAAAATTTAGAAGGAGATTAAATTAATTAAATTAATTAATTTCAACATTATAATAATAAATGAGTTGACCATTTCAAAATTTTTATAATTTATTTAATTGATTTTGATGTTTTGATGTTTTGAAATTTAAAATTTTAATATTGAAAAAATTAGAACTCCAAACAAGGGAGTAAACAAGTACAATTTGATAATTTTAAAACATTATTTTAGTTTTTACTATTTTTTATTTTAATCCTTTTGTTTTTACCCCGATCAATATTTTTGAGGTAACCAAAATAAAAATAACCTAAAAGTTGAGTGACTAAAATTAAAGTGTGAACATGATGTAGCTTGTATAATCAACTGCCATTAATTAAAGATTTAATGGTTGGTTGACTAAAATCAAAACGCCCTAAAAGTTGAGTGATTGAAATTATAAAAATTTCATTTTGGGTAAACAAAATAAAAGCAAAAGTTGATTGACTAATGAGGTAATTTTTTTAAATTTAATTTTGATTTTAATCTTTTCCTACAATATTTTATCATTAACTCATCATGCAAAGCAAAAATTGGAATGAACAGGATGGCATGTTGTAGTTGATTTTTTTGGTACTGCAATCCCATCAAGGAAAAGTCGACAGAAACGCAAAGAAAATAAAGAGGCGACTAGCTCTTGAAGAAACTTCAAATTTTGATATAAACATTTGCAGCTGCCAGGAAACATCATTACATCCTATCATCTTCTTTTTTTAAAAAAAAAAAACTAGAAAGAAATTTGATTTGAGTTCATTTAATGTAAATCCTTAAAGATCCCCCAACTAATTCCAAGTTCTGGGAAGCGATTATGGGAAAAACTATTAGCTGCTCTGTTTTATTAGGTTTAGTATCTTGTTTTTGCTTGCAGTTTGGTACTGCTTTAGATACCGTAACACCATCAAAATCCATCAAAGACCCTGAATTTATAATCTCCCAGAATGGTATTTTCCGATTGGGATTCTTCAGCTTGGCTAACTCCAGCAATCGTTATGTAGGGATATTGTACCATCAAATCCCCGTACAAACTGTTGTGTGGGTGGCAAATAGAAACAGGCCTCTCAAAGACTCTTCAGGGATTCTCAACATATCAGATGATGGCAACCTTGTTGTTTTGAATGGCAAAACTGAGATTCTCTGGTCATCAAATGTTACCAATACAGCTCCTAATGCAACAACTGCCCAGCTTTCGGACTTAGGAAACCTCGTTCTCAGTAATGGTGACGATGCAGGAAGCAGCTTATGGGAGAGTTTTCAACACCCTTGTAATGTATTCCTTCAAACAATGAAGATCGGCGTTGAAATAAAAACGGGTCGTAAAGTGGAGCTGAAATCATGGAAAAGCATTGATGATCCATCTGATGGTAACTTTTCTCTTGGTTTTGAACATTTCAACATCCCAGAGCTTGTCATTCGGAAGGATAACCAGCTCTATTTTCGGACCGGTCCATGGAATGGGAATATCTTTATTGGCATAGTATATATGTACACCGTTAATTTTGATGGGTTTGATGTTGTTGCAGATAATCCACAACAACCGTACTATATCACTTATGAATATTCTAATGACTTTAGGTTGATATACTATGAATTAGATTCTCAGGGAAAATTCATTGAACGGAGATGGGATGCGGATAAAGGGAACTGGATAAACAGGTATCCTAGTCATGAATCAGATTGTGATGTTTATGGAATCTGTGGGGCATTTGGCATATGCGATTCATCGAAACGACCCATTTGCAGTTGCTTAAAGGGGTTTAAGCCTAGGAATGCAGAGGAATGGAGTAGAGGTAATTGGAGTAGTGGGTGTTTTAGGAATACCCCTTTGCAGTGCCAAAGAGATAACAACAATGGCAGTGGAGCAGGCCAAGGTGATGATGAGTTTTTGGAGATGCAGATGATGAAAGTGCCGACCTTTCTGTACCGGTCATTAATAGTTAACGGTGACTGCAAAGATGAATGCATGAAGAATTGTTCGTGCGTGGCTTATGCGTATGATGATGGCATTGGTTGCATGTTGTGGAGTGGAGATTTGGTTGATGTCAAGAAACTCTCCAGTCTCGGAGTCGATCTTTACATTCGTCTGCCTTCTTCGGAACTGGGTAAATTTTCTGAGTGTCGACCATGTGTTTGATAAATTGCGTCAAATATCTGCCTTTTTGGTGTTGAAGTTATTAACCAAGTTTCCCTATTTGCAGATAAAGGGAAAAGTAGAAAGGTCACTGTTATTACAACAGCAATTGCGGGCATAGTAGTTATTACAATTTCTGCACTCTTCTTATGGTGTAGGATGGCTAAAAATAAAGGTAATATATATGAAAAATATTTAAATGTATTTATAATTTATTAAGAAATTAAAACTTAGGCTATGAATATATACACGAATATTAAGATAAAAGGGGTACATTCACCAATATGGTACTAACTACATCCATCTTATCTCAGGCGGGAATAAAAAACAAAAAGAGGTCAAACACCAAATTTGTAGTGAAAATATAGGAGAAAATTCAATTGGAGTAAAACTCCAGCAGCTGCCCATATTCAATTTCGAAGAACTTGCCACCGCGACAAACAACTTCAATCACGCAGAAAAGCTAGGGCAGGGTGGTTTCGGTCCAGTTTACAAGGTAATAAATAATGGCGATTTGCAAATTCAGTGTCAATGAAATGACATTTTCCTTTTTTCTATCAAGTCTTGTGAGTTGAATTTTGTGTGTAGGGAACATTAGATGATGGGAAGGAAATAGCAGTAAAAAGATTGTCGAAAGCTTCGGTGCAAGGGTTGGAAGAATTTATGAATGAAATGGCGGTGATCTCTAAGCTTCAACATCGAAATCTGGTTAGATTGTTTGGCTGTTGTGTTGAAGGAGAAGAGAAGATGCTTGTCTACGAATATATGCCCAACAAAAGTTTGGATGCTTTCCTCTTTGGTTAGTAACTTATTCTAATATATTTTTTAAAATATTATGAGACCATGCATTTGGGGCTTTCAAATCTTTACAAACATAAGAGTAGTAGTTCTAACTATCTTCCATGAGGGTAACTTTTCTACGAAAATATCCAATTTGTAAATAGATCGAACACCAATTTTATAGTGAAAATATAGAAGAAAATTCAATCGAAGTTAAACTCTAGCAGTTGCCACTATCTAGTTTCATAGAACTTGTCACTACGATAAACAACTTCCATCATGCAAAAAAGCTAAGGCAAAGTGGCTTCTGTCTAGTTTACAGGGTAATAAACAATGGTGATTTTCGGAAAATACATGATCGATGAAATGACATTTTCCTTCTATCAAGTCTTATGAACTGGATTATGTGTGCTGGGAACATTAGATGATGGAAAGGAAAGAGCATTTAAGAGATTGTCAAAAGGTTCGGGGTAAGGGTTGGAAGGATTTATGAATGAAGTGGTGGTGATTTCAAAACTCCAACATCCAAATCTGGTTAGATTATTTGGGTGTTGTGTTGATGGAGAAGAGAAGATGCTGATCTACAAGTACATGCCTAACAAAAGTTTGTACGCGTTTCTATTTGGTTAGTAACCTATTCTAATCTTTTTTAATTTTTATTAGTGATTTTTTGATACCCAATAGTTATATTAGACCTCAATTAAATTTAGAGCTCAATTACGTGGAACTCTAAAGGAGAGGCAAAGTTCTTCGAAAACTATTAGATCTTTGAATTAATTTTTAAAAAATGTTAGGCAAGGAAAAGCATAAACTTATGCCATAAAGTATATTATAATTGGTAAGAGACCTTTTTTTTTTCCTTAACAAGACTCGGTCGTTGTTAAAAGAATAATCCAGAAAATAATTTTGAAAAAGAATATCATGTGCTTCATTAGTCAAAGTTATTCAAATGAGAGAGTAAATTCATCGGTTTGACAACAGCTACCTGTATTAGTCAAAGTTATTTAAATGACGTCAAAGTTCTGGGTAGAGATTATGGGAAAAACTATTATCTGCTATGTTTTACCATCTTTAATATCTTGCTTTTACTTGCTATTTGCCACTGCTTTAGATACCATAACACCATCAAAATCCATCAAAGACCCTGAATTGTAATCTCCCAGAATGGTATTTTCCGATTGGGATTCTTCAGCTTGGCTAACTCCAGCAATCGTTCTGTAGGGATATTGTACCATCAAATCCCCGAACAAACTGTTGTATGGGTGGCAAATAGTGACCCTTTTTTCTATTAAACAATCGTTATGTAAGGATATTCTGCCATCAAATAACTATTAATGATTTAACACAAGGGTGACCAAAATATTAAATTTCTGTAACATTAAATAGAAACACTTTAATTGAATGATTATCTTTATAGCTTACCCTTAAAAATTTAATATTTAAAAATTAATTAAATATCAAAATCACACATATGTCACATTAGAAGCTAGTAATTATAAAATATAGAAGTCTGATTCTAACTTTTTTTAAGCAATAAAATTGGTCGCCTAGTTGATTTTGTGCAAACTTGTGGAAGAGGATATGAAAAATAGGTTATGGCTTGGTCATGGACATGTCTATAATGTAATTATATTCTGAGATTTGAATGGCAGCAACGAAATATTTTGACTCTCTTCACTGTTCAATATTTATTTCAATTGATTGACATAACATCAATTCTTTCCACAATCACAATTAATACAATATGGTAGAAAATACAAGGATGATTGTATTTTAGATCCACTATTATAGAAATTAACTATAAATTTTGAGGTCTTATTGTTTAAGTTTTGTCATAGATCCAGCTAAAAAAGATGTTTTGGGTTGGAGAAAACGATTCAACATTATTGAAGGGATTAGTCGAGGATTGCTTTATCTTCATAGAGATTCAAGGCTAAAGATTATACACAGAGATCTAAAAGCAAGTAACATTTTACTTGATGAAGAATTAAACCCAAAAATTTCGGATTTTGGGATGGCTAGGATTTTCGGAGGCAATGAAAATCAAGCTAACACTAAAAGGGTTGTTGGAACTTAGTAAGTTGGAACTTTCTCCCTATCATTTAATTTTATTATTCTTTTTTTTTTGATAAAATATGGTATAGATATATCTATTGATGGATCAAGTCCGATGGTTAAAAAAATTATATGCCTAGACCTAAATTTAGTTTGGCTTAGTTTGATCTATGGACTCATTTTACCATTGTTAAAAATTAAAATAGTAAAGAATATATTATTTTATACTTTTATTATTTAATTTTAATTTGGACCTACTCATGAACAAGTTTAGGTCAGAATTGTAATTGGTGTTGTTTTTAATGTTAAAATACAGTGGTTATATGTCTCCTGAGTATGTAATGCGAGGGCAATTTTCAGAGAAATCAGATGTATTCAGTTTTGGAGTTCTATTGCTAGAGGTTGTTAGTGGAAGAAGAAGCACAAGCTTTTACAACGATCAGTATGGATTTAGCCTCTTGGGATATGTAAGTTTATAAGATAATTAGAGATGTTGGTGGATAGAATTAAGGTGTAAGAAGTCGTTTTTGCAAGCTATGCAGGTTCGAATCAAGTAACTATTGAGTTGAGAGATCATGAGCTAATCTTGAGAATCTTAATGCTTGAATTGAGTAGCTTGCAAGGTGACATCGAGAGTCCTAATACTTGAATTGAGTATAGGCTCACTTTTTTGCTTTAAATATATATTGAACATTTTCAATTGAAATTCGAGCTTGACTACAATATCGAGTTTAAGTTGAGCCTAAGAATGAAGCTCAATTTAGACATAGGTAAATAAGCTTAAGCAAGAAATTTTGAACAGTTGGATCTTTATATATGTTGAATTGAGCTGATCAAAATCTATTTAGACTTTGTGTTTATAATTTTGAGTTGATTTAGGCTGAAAAGTTTAAGTATTAATTTAGACAAATTTTCTTTTCTATTCTCAGGCATGGAAATTGTGGAGGGAAGGCGATATTTGTGGCATAGTAGATGAAGTGATTTTAGAGTCAGAAACATATTCAAAGAATGAAAACGAAAAAGAAATATGGAGATGCATACATGTTGGTTTGCTATGTGTTCAAGAATTTGCCAAAGATAGGCCCACTATGCCTACAATTGTTTCAATGCTTAATAGTGAGATTTCAGATCTTAACACTCCAAAACAACCTGCTTTCACTGAAGCACCACTATTGAGTCATGATGATGAAGATAGGGCTTCATTTAATGATGTAACTCTTACAAACCTTGATGGCCGATAGAGATACAAATTAATTATTTGTAGCGTTTAGAAATACAGTTTTAAGTATTGAAATTTATCTTTTATATTCAACCTATTTTTATCATTTCATTTCTATGATAATTGTAATTTTATTTGTTCCTTTCGAGTGAATTTACTATTATATTTGAACATGTTAGTTTAATGCTAAAATCGAAAACTCATTTGATGAAATTCAAATTCAAACTCGATCCAATTTGATTTGAACATAAAAAAATCAACAATTCGAAACTGTTCAATCTAAACTTAAAAATGATTTAAAATTAAAATGATTCAAACCCAAATTTACCTAACCCAAAAGTCTTCCATTGTTTTTGGTGGATTCATTGTTTTGGGTCAAAGCATCGTTCCAATCTTGCAGCCATAATCTTCCATGATATAGTTAGTGTTTTAAGTTTTCCACTAACTAGTAAAGTTCCTCTTAAGTTCGGGATGTATCTTTCACAGATCTTTCCTGGCAACTCCCCGTATGTCCTCGCGTTTCCGTAAAGAGACTTTTTTTGATGTCTTAAATCAACAATGTAATTTTTAAGAATAAAACAGTGGAAAGCAAATTAAACTTTCATTTTGGGTGGAAGATAAATGAGTCTGCAAGTCAACCAAATTAAACGTGCATGACAAGCTAGAAGTATTAATTTTCACGATCAGGGTGACATGCTAGTTGAATACAATATTCTAATACAAAATAGGTAGTGATTAGTGCTTGAAGAAAATTCCAATCTCGATGTAAACATTTGCAGCTGCCTTGAAATATCATTACATCATATCAAAATCAGACTTTTTTTTTAACTGAAAAAAAAATTGAGTTGAGTTAAATATCATTCATAAATCATAGCGTCTCTTCCAAGTTCTGGGAAGAGCTTATGGGGAAAACTATTAGCTGCTCTGTTTTACTAGCTTTAATATCTTGCTTTTACTTACTATTTGCCACTACTTTAGACACAATAACACCATCAAAATCCATCATAGACCCTGATGTTTTAATCTCCCAGAATGGTGTTTTCCGATTGGGATTCTTCAGCTTGGCTAACTCCAGCAATTGTTATATAGGGATTCTCTACAATCAAGTCCCCGTACAAATTGTTGTATGGGTAGCAAATAGAAACAGCCATCTCAAAGACTCTTTTGGGATTCTCAACATATCAGATGATGGCAACCTTGTTGTTTCCAATGGAAAAGCTGAGGTTATTTGTGTAACACCCCGAATTTTGGGCTTAGAAGTATTAGGTCTTGAGCATAGGAACAGTTGGAGGCTGCACATAAATGTTTATATGTGCAAGAAAGTGCCATAAATTTTGTATTTGGTTTAGTGGTTAAGTGTCCTGGGAAGTGTCTGAGAAGTCTTGAGTTTAAGCCTGGGCAGGTGCAAAAAGTTTTGTTTTTAAAGGAATAAGCACTGTCTCTAGGCAGTAGGCTTTTAATTAAATGTGGGTAAAACATGACAAAAAGGGCTTGCTGGTCTAGGGTATAAGTGGTGTGATATCTATGCTTAAGGATTGAGGTTCGAATCTTGGTGGGGGTAGTGGAGTGTTTTATTTTGCTGCTGTGCCATGGGAAAGTTGTGGGTTGATCGAAACACTGAAAAGTTTAAATTTCAAATTAAGTGGTTGAGTTGTTGAGGGATCGGTTTGAGGATGTTGTGGAGAGATTTTAGGAGAAAATCAAGGGGATGTGAAGTTGAGGGAGTGTTGGTGCCGAATGGGGACTCTAGGTACTCAAAGGAATTCGGCTTGGAGAGTAATAGGTTTTTTTTTTCTCTATTTTAGTTGCTATCAAGTGCTTTTCTTTTGCTTATTTGCACTTTCAATTTTGGAGGCCAATTTTTTTGGGGTCTTTTAGGTACCTTTTCTTTTCTGCTTTTTATGCAACTTTAATCTTCCTTTCGGTCAATTGCCTTATTAGCTGACTCCCCTTACATTTTTTTCTTCTTTTCTCTCTCGCAATTCTTTTCTCTTTACACTTTATGGTTGGGTCGATTTTCTTCTATTCTCCCCCTCTCCGAGCTTTGGGCGATTACTTCATCATTCCCTCTCATTCAATCATTTTTCCTTTGGCCGAATATTGGTTGGTAGGCCTCTGTCTTATTTCTTTCTCCCTTCGGTTTTCACTTCTCTGAGTACCATCTTCTTTCTTCTCCTCGTTTTGATCATTATCCCATGTTTACTGTTTCAAATCAATCCTCCTTCTCGGTTCTTTGTGCACTGCATCACTTATCTACAATCTGCTCTGTCATTATTGGTAAGTGAATTGAGGTTTATTGTATGGGAACATAGGTTATTATTCGAAAGGCAGTATTGAACGATATGCATAGATTGTATTATACTCCAAATACGGGTTTATTAAAGGTGGTGACATTCGTGTAGGTAGTGATCGAAATTGATTGGCACATCTCCTAGGAACTAGAGGTACGCTTACGATTGTTTTCAGGTAAGGAGACTATGGTCAATTTGGGAACTCTATTAGGCTCCATTTGAAACATGAGTTATGTAACTGATTAGATGCCACTTCAGGTATAAAAGGATTCGGAGTGCGGTTAACGTCAAATCACATCAGGTGTGTAACCATACTGTTATAATCATAAGTCGGCAAAAATCAAAATAGGTGACCGTCGACATTTCACGAGGGTGCACTTGCTTGTGTGGTAACCCGAATGCATAAACGTGGGTGTAAGATCGTAAAGGCCGGCCATGAGTGATTTCATGGTCTGAGGTTGATTTGGGCCTTGATGGGCTGAAATGGGTCATATGGGCCCCACACGGGTGAACCACATGAACGTGTGGAGTTTATTGAGCCAGGCACACGGCCAAGGCCATTCTTGGGCTTAGTGGGCCACATTATGGGCCTTGGGCCTATTTTTATTGTTTGACTGTTAGGGTTTCACGGGTCGCCTAAGACCATTGTAGACTTACTGTTGGGTCGGTAAGTATACCCAGACCCTAATTTGATGAAATGACTGTTATACCCCTATGGGGTAAAATGACTAATATGCCCCTATGATATGTATGGTTGTAATCGAGCATGACGTTGTTGCATACACATAAGATTTTATGACATAACATATTGCATGGGGATGGGTTTACTATATTTAGAGGAAGTGTACTGTACTGGTAGCTCTGCTGTAAATATTGTTTAGTGCCGCAACCGGTGTTATTTTTGGTATGTAGGGATAGGTGGGTTAATTTTATCCCCACATGGTGTGTAGGTTGGACGGAGTGGTGTGTAGAGGCTGGTTGGGTAGAATTTCTGATTGCATATCTGTACCTTGACTGCTACTAAATTGGGCTAAGGCCCACTCTGATACTGTTACTATATTAGGCTAAGGCCCTAACTGAAACTGAACTGTTACTGATATAGGCTTAGGCCCAGACTATTTTTGCTCACTGTATGTTTTACTATTTACTTATTAAGGGATTACACACTGAGTTTTCGTAAACTCATTCTTCTGCTTATCTGCGCAGGTAATCTTTAGCCGGATCGGTGCTGCGAGGGACTCGAAGGTGGCCACACAACAGCTTACACTTCCATGTTATCTTTTAACTTATAAGTAGTATAATTTGGGTATTTTTATGTAATAAGGCCTCTTTAAGTTTTTATTATAATTTGGGATTTATTTACTTGATTCATATTTGTTAGTAGTAGGCCGCGGATTTTCAAAAGATAAATGTTTTTTAAACACCTCGCTTACACAACAAATTTTAAAAGCTTTCGCAACAAACATTGTTTTAAAGTGTAATGACAATCTAATATGGTTAACATTTTGCCAAAACGATTTGAGTTTTAATAAAGAACATGATATCTTGAACTTTTGTTAAGATCACAAAGAGGTTTTAATAAGAGAACAAATTTCTCAACGAAATTATGTTTTTTCGAAAAACACTTCAATATGACATCGCAGATTCGGCCATAACGTCTAGGCTGGGTTTAGGGTGTTACACTTTGGTCATCACATGTTAACAATACAACTCCTAATGAAACAACTGCCCAACTTTTAGACTCTGGAAACCTTGTCCTTAGTAACGGTGAGGATGGAGCAAGCAACTTATGGGAGAGTTTCGAAGATCCTTCTAATGCCTTCACTGAAACTATGAAGATCAGCACTGATGTTAAAAAGGGTCGTAAAGTAGAGCTGAAATCATGGAAAAGCATTTGATGACCCACTTGATGGTAACTTAATCTTAACCTTGAACCGTTCAATAGCTCAGAGGGCATCATTAGAAAGAATAACAAGCTCTATTATCAGACCGGTCCATAGAATGGGAATACCTTTATTAGCTTAATAGATAAGTACACTGCTTATCTTGAAGGGTTTGATGTTGTTGTAGATAATCCACAACAACCGTACTATATGACTTACGAATTTTCTAATGACTTTATATAGATATACGGTGAATTAGATTCTCAAGGAAAATTCACTGAATGGAAATGGGATGCGGGGAAAGGGAGCTGGATAAACAAGTATTCTAGTTATCAAACAAACTGTGATGTTTATGGATACTGTGGGGGCATTTGGAATATGTGATTCATCGAAACGACCCATTTGCAGTTGCTAAAAGGGGTTTAGGCCTAGGAATATAGAAGAATGGAGTAGAGGTAATTAGAGTAGTGGATGTTTTAGGACTACCCCTTTGCAGTTCTAAAAAGATTACAACAATGGGAGCGAGCAGGCCAAGGTGATGATGGGTTTTTGGAGATGAAGAGGATGAAAGTGCCAACATTTTAGCACCCGTCATCAATAAGTAATGGCCAGTGCAAAGACCAATGCATGAACATGAAGAATTGTTCGTGTGTGGCTTATGAGTATGGTGATGGCATTGGTTGCATGTTGTGGAGTGGAGATTTGATTAAAGTCCAGAATTCCTCCGCTAGCGGCGTTGATCTTCACATTCGTCTGCCATCTTTGGAACTGGGTAAATTTTATTAGTGTTGACGATGTGTTTGATAAATTGAGTCAATATCTGCATTTTTGGGTTGAAGTTATTAACCAAGTTTTTCTATTTCCATATAAAGGGAAAAGTATTAAGGTCGTTGTTATTACAACAGTAATTGCAGGCATAGTCATTATTACAATTTCTACACTCTTCTTATTGTGTAGAATAACTAAATATAAAGGTAATACATATGAAAAATATTTATATGTATAAATAATTTATTAAAAAATTACAAATTAAACTTGAAATATATAAGTAGAAAATACTGATAAATCTGAAATGATATATTGAAACATGATGGTATTGGTACATATTGATCAATGTCAAGACAACAATAATATGTCTATCAATGCGGTACTAACTACTTTGATCCTATCTTAGGAAGAAATGAAAAACGAAAGCAGATCAAACATAAGCTTTCTAGTGAAAAATATAGGAGAAAATTCAATTGGAGTTGAACTCCAGCAGCTGCCACTATTCAATTTTGAAGAATTCGCCGTCGCAACAGACAATTTCCATCACATAAAAAAGCTAGGGCAGGGTGGTTTCGGTCCAGTTTACAAGGTAATAAATAATGGCAATTTTCAGCAAATCCAATATCAATGAAAGGGCATTGATGGGCGTCAAAACCACCAAAAATAATTTCTCCAAAAAAAACTCTAAATTGTAGTAAAGAGTGGTAGTAGGGTCGAGTCCACAGGGATTGGAAGTTGTAATCAATTTCCGTGTTCACTTATGAATAGAATATTTGTCGTGTCAAAGGTCGTGGCAAGAGTCGTGTCCACGACTCCAAACTTACCTACAACAAAAATAACAATTAAATGGGGGGTTTGAGAATGTTTAAGAAAGTAAATAATCTAATCAACTTAAATAAAAAATTGATTAATATTGAAAATAAATATAAACTGGAAATAAATTTAGACTTTTGTAAACAGATAAAATAAGCCTTAGCCTTAGACTCAGTAAATTTCATACCAAAAATAGATCTTCAAAAATTAATCTTCTTGTCCAAACGATAAGCTGGTTATAGCAATTAAGAAAGTCCTAACCATCAATTCCTCTAGTAGCTGGTTTTGATACGACCTGCAAACCAACCCTTACCGATATCTAACCGAGATACACGTGTTCCCAATTCAAGATTCCAGCAGCCTTTCGTTCTGACGAACCCAACTTGAATTAACGGCCTCAACCGCGTAGGTCGTTTAAACCCGATCACTTCTTCCTCAATTTGTTCTCGGAGATCCGAATACAGCACGACCGACTCATTTCTCCAACTGTCAGTAAACATGACTCCAACCCAACGTGCACTTTGACTTGAAATCGAGTTTAACTTTAAGGGATGATTGGTCTATCTTGATACTTAGGAAAAAAATGAATACCGATTGGACGAATTTTTAGCACGAATTCGTATCTCACGATTCTCAACCGGAAAGAACATCGGCCTAAGGTGAAGATGAAATTTAGTGAAATATGAAAATGTTCATGCTTTGTAAACTTTGGAAGGTAGGTTGATGATTATTGTAAAGAAAGGAAAAGAAAAGTACTTGGAGAGCAATTGAACCAATTTTGGAAAAGAAACAAGAATTGGAAACCATGCTACATAATGTTAATGCCAATTTGAAAGGGAAAAAAAAAGTAATTCAATTCCAAATTGAAGTAGGAATGTAGAATTAAGTGATGATTTTCCAAAGGACATTAAGGCCCTATTTATATACATAGAATTTGCTATTTTTGGCCTTAACAAATCTAACATAAAATCAAAATAAAAAATAAAATAAGATTTTTTCTATTTTTTGCTTTTTCAAAGTCAAAAATTCTGATGAGTCATTGGCTTTTCTCCATATTTTTTATTCTGCCTCATTTTTATTGATTATTTTTCAATTTGATCCTTTTCTGCTCGTTTTGTCTCTTAGCATCCCAATTGCATCCCTGACAAGATTAAAACATAAAAGTACTAATTTAGTAGGGATCAATTCAGAAATAAACCGAATTAAACACAAAATAACATGCAAATTAATATGTTATCAGGCATTCTCCTTTTTTCTATCAAGTCTTGTGAGTTGAATTTTGTGTGCCGGGAACATTAGATGATGGAAAGGAAATAGTAGTGAAAAGATTGTCGAAAGCTTCGGAACAAGGATTAGAAGCAATTACAAGTAATTTGTCAAAGTACTCCTTCACCATCTCGGAGTCCTTAATGTTCTGAAATTCAAATTCTCTAATCAGGTTCAACATTTTCATGCTTTTATTCTTTTCATCTCCTTCATACTCCTTCAAGAAATTCCAAACTTCAAATGTTTATTGTTGAAACTATTTTTTTGAAAAACGAGGATCGACTTGGATTTTGAAAATGAAAACAAAAAAAGGGAGTCGCCGCCAATCCCTTTTGATGAGGTGTGATCGGGTCACCTCGAAAAGTGGTTGTTTTTAATAATCTGTTTGATTTATCAAAACAACGATTTTGGTCTACGAAAATTGAAAAGACGGGTTCGGGATTCGGTTACGTACGAGGAAGGATTAGCAACCTCGAAATGCCCAAAATTGGTACCTAGTCGATTAATTAGTGTCTTAGTGTTGAAAAATTTGAAAACTTAAAAAACTTTGAAATACGATCCATCTTTTTGTAAAAAAGAAACTCAAACGTTAAAGACCTTCTCGTCTCGAAGCAGCAAAACGTCATATCCAGTGAGTTATGACATGACATCTCGAACTTTTGAGAATGAGCTTGCCTTTTACTTAAAAATCCGTGTATTTAACTCCCTTCTTAAAAGGATATTCGGTTAGTTAAGGTGAATGAGGAGAATTGAAACCCAGTAAGTTAAGGCACGTTTCCTCGAGTTTCCAGACACCGAATATTGCCTTTACTTGCGAAAAATCTTATTTCAAGGTAACAAAATGTCATACTCGGTAAGTTAGGGCACAACACCTCGTATTTCCGAGAATAAGCATTTTTTTAAGACTCGTATTGTGATTTAAAAGAATATTCCGTTATTTAGGTTAATTGAGAAAAATCGAAACCCAGTAAGTTAGGGCACGATTTTCTCGAAATCCTAAATATGAAGTATCGCTTTTTATGAAAAAGTTATTTTCGTCGGGTAATGGTTAACATAAATTTGTAATAGTAAGATGAAGAATGCATAAACGGATATAAATCTCGGCATTGACAAGCATAACAGAATGAACATAAACGCAAACGTGGATGATAACAATGAAAGAACAAATAAAATAAATAAATAAAACCGATGAGCTAAAATAAAATAGAAATGATAAATAAACTAATAGTATTTGAAAAAAAAAAACTAGTTGTAAATAAATATTACATAAAATTATTTTAAAAAAATTGATAGTAATAGCGGTGACAATAATAATATGAGAAATATAACAATAGCGAAATGATAATATAGTTATAATGCTTAAAATACAATAACAACGAAAATATAAATAGATAGAAATATAAATAAGTAAGTAACAAGAAAATCTATGTAGATGAAAATATAATAGTAATAATAATACGATAGTAATAATGATAATAAAAATTTAGTAACAATAATATGTTAAATAAAAAATATGATAGTGACAATAATTAAAGAATGTTAATAGTAATAAAATAAGGTGGTAATAATAAGACTAATAATAATAATGATAATAGTAATAATAATAATAGTAATAATAGTAATGGTAATAGCATAATAGTTATAAGAAATAATACTAGTAGTAATAATAATAATAATATAAATAACAATATATTCATGAGAAATAACAATAATAATAATAATAGTAACAATAATATTGATAATGGATATTAATAATAAAAAGGAGTAATAATATTAGTAGTAAATAAAAATAGTGATAACAATAATGAAAATAGTAATAATAATAATAATAATAGTAAATAGTAAGGAATGGTGATAATAATGATAATAAACAATAGTAAATAATAATAATGATAGTAACAAAAACGGCAATGATAATATTAATATTGATAATAAATAATAATAATATAAACATTGATAATAATAGAAAATAATAATGTTAAAACATAATAGCAATGGTGAAAATAATAATAATATTAAAATAATAATAATATACTAATGAGGATAATAATAATAATAATAATAATGATGATGATGATGATGATGATGATGATGATGATGATGATGATGATGATGATGATGATGATGATGATGATGATGATATGAATAATAGTAACATCTTAAATTAATTAATTTAGTTAAAATATCAAAAATAGCAAAAGGGACTAAATTGAACTTAAAGTGAAGTTTTGGGACAGATTTGGAATAAAAACTAAAGAATAGGACCTATTTGGGTGCGCAGATAACGAAAGAGGACTAAAATGGGAAATATCTCATCCTCCCAAAATTCACAGCACCAAGAGGGATCGAAATAAAACAAAAACAAAATTTCTGGGCAAAATTAAAAATACGAAAAATTTTAATTATAAAACTATAAAAAAGCAGAAGGACTAAATGCGCAAATAGCCTCTTTTCAAAAACACGTGGATCTTGTCATTGGAGCGGGTCAGGTCGGGTCGATCTCCTCAAAACGACGTCATTTTGACGTCTGAGGAGACCAACCAAAACGGCGCTGTTTTGGTCCTTTATAAAAGCTTAAAATTTTTTTAAAAAATCATTCTTCCCCAAGTTTAAAAAAAAAAAAAAAAAAGCTTCTCTTTTCTCTGGTCGGCCAGATCTTGGCCGACCTCATAGTCCGCCACCAAACCCACTTGCACACAGTGGTAGGAAATCAAAGAGGTGAGATTTTTTTACCCTTTTTTATGCCCCTTTTTTATACTTTGTAATATGTATATATATATATATATAACCAAAAAAATCAAAATAAAAATGAAATCTTTGTATGTATAACAGTTTAAAAAAGGAAAATGAAATATAGGTGTGTATGTGTAGTTTCAAAGTAAATGAGAAAAAATGCTAATAAAAGAGGAAATACCCTTAAATGTTTGCTTTGTTTTCTTTTTTTTTCTTCAAACCCTTGCCGTAATTTTGTGTTTTTTTTTTGGGATTACTCTAAAAAATCAATTGCTTGTATTCCTTCCAAAGAAAATCCAACCTCTTTTACAATCTGATATCTTAGGCTTTTATATAGCCGATTTTACAACATTATCTCTGTTTTCTTCACTGTTTTCGCATTTAATCCTGTCTTTTCTTTGCAGGAGCAGTTGGCGGTGGAGCAGGTGGCTGCCAGCGACGGTGGCAGGGGTCTCTGACAGTGGCTAGGGCGCCACTTGGGCTAGGGGGCTAGGGTTTATTATTATTTTTTCTGTGTGTTAAGGTTTTGGGCTGGTTTAGTGAGCTTAGGGTTTTAGTGTGTCAGGGCCGAGAAAATTGAGCTTGTAACATTTATTTCATTGTCATGATTCTGAGAAAGATATCAGATGAGGCTGCAACAAATAATGTAGCTTTTGCCTCTGATTTTCTTGATTCTCTCATTGTGATTCTTGATTTGCGCTTTAGTCGGATTGACAGGTAATGAAAGAACTTCATAGTTCTTCTCCACGGCTTCCCAGAAATCATTTTCCTCTAGATGAGCCTCCATCCTTACTGCCTAAACACGGTAACCTTTACCATTAAAAACGGGTGGTGCAAGTGCAGTGAAAGAGATTTCTGAATCCATAGAAGAAGAAAGAGACAAAATATTTTTTTTAATTATAAGTCCCTCAAGAAGATAGCTTTGATACCTATTTATTGAAGTTTTTGATAAAAAATTTATTGTAAAAAAAAACAACAAAAGCAAGAGGAAAATATAAATAATTTTTATAGAAAGTGTTTTCATTTATTAAACTGAAAACTAGTGTTTATATAGAAAAACAACTACTATTGACTAAAACTAGACTACTAAAATATTCATAATCTCTAAAAATCAGCAACAAATAAAAAATTGTTAAAATTAATTAGATTATTTTGTTATAGTAGGTGAAGTAAATCTTCAACATGATTATTGAAACTGGTGCTTCATTTGCTCATTTTATGAGTGGGGTATGAATTTTAGAGGGCATGCAAAAAGAAAAGGAAGAAGAAAGAAAGCAAATTACAAAAAAAAAAAAAAAAGAAGAAAAAAGGAAAGGTTATGAGACCATGCATTTGGGGCTTTCAAATCTTTACAAACATAAGAGTAGTAGTTCTAACTATCTTTCATGAGAGTAACTTTTCTACGAAAATATCCAGGCATGAGGTGATAAATGACCTTTCACCGTCTCATCACTTTAAGAAATTATCATTTGTTGTCTTATTTTGAGCTTCACCGAATTTTCTTACGAATAAACTCAGTCCATAGTTAGATCAACTTGTAAATAGATTGAACACCAATTTTATAGTGAAAATATAGGAGAAATTCAATCGAAGTTAAACTCCAATAGTTGCCACTATCTAGTTTCATAGAACTCGCTACTACGATAAACAACTTCCATCACGCAAAAAAGCTAAGGCAAGGTGGCTTTTGTCCAGTTTACAGGTTAATAAACAATGGTGATTTCCGGAAAATACATGATCGATGAAATGACATTTTCTTTCTACCAAGTCTTATGAACCGAACTTTGTGTGCTAGGAACATTAGATGATGAAAAGGAAAGAGCATTTAAGAGATTGTTAAAAGGTTCGGGGTAAGGATTGGAATGATTTATGAATGAAGTGGTGGTGATTTCAAAGCTCCAACATCCAAATTTGGTTAGATTATTTGGGTGTTGTGTTGACGGAAAAGAGAAGATGCTGATCTACGAGTACATGCCTAACAAAAGTTTGGACGTGTTTCTCTTTGGTTAGTAACTTATTCTAATCCTTTTTAGTTTTTATTAGTGATTTTTTGGCACTCGATAGTGTTGGGAAGAAATCGAAACAACCGAAACAAAGCAAAAGCACAACTGGTGTTCTTTCTCTCCCTATAACTCCTGTAAAAAATTATGGCAAGCACAATAGCACAAAATATGTTCTCTAGGAACCTTAATCAACCACTAATCAACTAATGCAACCACAACAAAAATAAATAGAAACACCGATATTTTTACATGGAAAACCCCTCTAAATCAAGGGTAAAAACCACGGGACTTTAGAGTCCGATAAAGAGCTCCACTATCATCAAATGTTCGACTACAAGATCACAATATCAAGCCTACAACAAGCATTCAACTCCGACAAGGCTAACAATATGTAATCTTCAGCAAAAGAGAGAAAAATGAGAGAACATCACCAAAAATGTAGCTGTTGAAAAACGGGTATTTCTGATGCTACAAGACTCGGATGAAAAATCCGATCGTACAAAGTCAAGAACACCTTATCACCTAGCTGCTGTCCAAAAATCAGCTCAATCGAACCACGGATGGACCTTCGATCGAAGAGTTGATCACTGCTGCACTAAACTTAAAAAACTGAAATTTTCTTCTCTCTTTCTCTCTGTTTTTAATTTGAGAATTTGGCTCTCTCTCATTCTTCCCACAACACCCGTAAAGCCAAAATGAATGGCTTTTTTTTTTTGACAAATCCATGAAAAGAAGGCAAAACATTATGCCAGAAAATATGGGTTTCCCACATAGTGGGACCCACACCTAACAAATCTCCCCCTCCAACTATGTGGGGAATGCCTCCATGCCGGAGGTCAAACAACATGCTTCAAACTTTCCTCTTGGTAAGGCCTTCGTCAACATATCAGCACCATTATCATTAGTGTGTATCTTTTCAAGCTCTAATAGCTTAGCTTCAAGAACATCTCGTATCCAATGGTACCTCACATCAATATGCTTAGATCTAGCATGAAAAGTTGAGTTCTTACCAAGATGAATAGCACTCTGGCTATCACAGTACAGGACATACTTCTCCTGAGTAAAACCAAGCTCATGCACAAACTTCTTCATCCAAAGCATCTCCTTACACGCTTCGGTTGCTGCAATGAACTCTGAATCGGTGGTGGACAATGCAACACACTTTTGCAGTCTCGATTGCCATGCCACAGCTCCTCCTGCATAAATGATTAAGTAACCTGAAGTAGATCTCCTCGAGTCAATGTCTCCGGCCATGTCTGAATCTGTATACCCAACAAGAACAGGTTTCTCATTGCCGAAACAAAGTTTCATGTTGGAAGTGCCACGAAGATATCTCATAATCCACTTCACTGCATTCCAATACTCTCTGCCTGGATTAGAAAGAAACCAACTAACTGTACCAACGGCATAAGCCAAGTCTGGTCTCGTGCAAACCATTGCGTACATCAAACTACCCACGGCTGAAGAGTAAGGAATTTTCTGCATCTCTTCCTTCTCCTTTTCTGTGGAATGACTATGCTTAACACTCAATCTAAAGTGCATAGCAAAAGGAGTATTCACCGCTTTAGCTTTGTCCATACTAAACCTTTGAAGTACTTTCTCAATGTACCTCTCTTGTGATAACCATAATTTCTTGGCCTTTCTATCACGTGTCAGTCTTATGCCAAGAATTTGCTTTGTTGGCCCCAAATCCTTCATTGCAAAGGATTTACTGAACTCTTGTTTCAACTTCTCAATTCTAGAAGCATTCTGACCAACAATAAGCATATCATCAACATAGAGCAAAAGAATAATAAAATCATCACCAGAGAATTTCTTAACAAACACACAATGATCAGAAGTAGTCTTCTTGTAGCCTTGCTCACCCATAACAGACTCAAACTTCTTGTACCATTGCCTTGGAGCTTGCTTCAAACCATACAAGCTCTTCTTCAATCTGCACACATAGTCCTCTTTCCCTTGTGCAACAAAACCCTCTGGCTGCTCCATGTAAAGCTCTTCTTCCAAGTCACCATGAAGAAAAGCAGTTTTTACATCCATTTGTTCAACCTCTAAGTCATAACAAGCTGCCAAACTCAATATAGTTCTGATAGAGGACATCTTCACAACCGGAGAAAATATTTCTTCAAAATCAACCCCCTTTTTCTGAGTATAACCCTTGACGACCAATCTAGCTTTGTATCGTGGAGATGAAGACTTCTTTTCTTGCTTCAACTTGTAAACCCACCAATTCTTCAAAGCTCTTTTGCCCTTAGGCAGTTTCACCAATTCAAAGGTATGGTTCTCATGCAAGGATTGAAGTTCGTCTTTCATCGCTTCAACCCACTGATCTTTGTATTCACTCTCCATAGCCTCTTCATAACATTCAGGTTCTCCCCCGTCAGTTAAAAGAACATATTCATCAGGAGAATACCTGACAGAAGATCGTCGATCTCTGAAAGACCTTCGAAGTGGAACTGCTGGTGGAGTTATAGGTGCTTGTTGTTGATCATTCACAACATCATCTATGGGAGTATCAAAGTCACCTATATTTTGATGGTCATCACTAACATCACCATGCACATTATCTGGATAGGATCGGTGAAGAGTCTAGGGAACCGGATTCACATCGATCAAGTTACCACTACCTTGTGAATCCACTTTCTCCGTCTTATTAATGTCATCAATGGTGCGATCCTCAATGAAGACAACATCTCTACTTCTTACGAGTTTCTTACGAGGCGGATCATAGAGTCTATAACCAAACTCACCATCCGGACCATAACCAATAAAATGCATTGTCGAGCCTTGGCATCCAACTTGGATCTTTCATCCTTTGGAACATGAACAAATGCTTTACAACCGAACACACGTAGGTGATCATATGACACGTCTTTACCAAACCAAACTCTATCGGCACATCACCTTTCAAAGGAACACTAGAGCAGATTTATCACATGTGTCACTTGTATTCAAAGCTTCACCCAAAATGATCTTGGTAACTTTGCATCGACAACAAACATCGACTCTCTCAATCAATGTTCGGTTCATTCTTTCAGCTAACCCATTTAAGCGTGGAGTCTTTGGTGGTGTTCTCGATGTACGATTCCTCGTCGTAGACAATACTCATGAAACGACCACATGTACTCGCCACCATTATCGATCGAATGCACTTCAACTTCTTCCGTTTCCCTTTCAAGCGATGCTTGAAGCTGTTTAAACACCTCAAAGACTTGATTTTTAGACTTCAAAGTGTAAACCCATAGCTTTCTTGAACAATCATCAATGAAAGTCACAAAGTAAAGTGCACCACTATGTGATCTTACTTTTATCGGACCATAAACATCTGAATGGACCAACTCTAGCAACTCTGATTTCCTATGAGGAGGATGGCTTCTAAATGAAACTCTTTTCTGCTTTCCTGCTAGACAATGAGCACAATTCTTAAGTGTAGCATTCTTTAAACCCGAAAGTTGATTCTTCTTCGCTAAACAGCTAAGCCCCTTATCACTCATGTGACTGAGTCGTTTATGCCACAACTCAGTTGATTTGTCATTCAGTGTCACATTTACCGTCTCTCGAGAAGTCAAAGCTTGCATCAAGTACAAATTTGAGCTCTTCTTTCCTCGAGACACAACCAAGGAGCCTTTAGTCAGCTTCCACTGCCCTTCACTGAAGGTGTTACAGAATCCCTCATCATCAAGCTTTCCTGCAGAAATCAAATTCAAACGGACATCCGGTGCATGTCTGACATCCTTGAGAGTTAACTTTGTTCCATTGTTACTCATCAAGCTAACATCTCCCATACCAATAACCGAAACCAAACCATCATTACCCATCTTCAATACCCCAAAATCACCAGGAGTATAAGATGTGAAGAATTCCTTCCTCGACGTGACATGAAGTGATGCACCAGTATCAATCACCCAACTAGTCTCGTCGCATGCTAGGTTGACCAAATTCTCATCACAAATAACTAACAGATCTTCACGAGTAACAGTAGCAACACGCTCGGATTTTTCATCGTTATTCCGATCGTGTTTATCACTACCACCTTTGTTCTCTTTCTTCCACTTGAAGCAATATTTCTTGATATGACCTTTCTTACCACAATGATGAAACTCAAGATTCTTGTATCTCGATCTTGACTTGCTTCGGCTTTTATCTCTACCCTTTCCATCTTTGTCTCTGTTTCTCCCCCTGTTCTCAATAACCAGCACCTCGGACTGTAATGTAGAACCCTGAGATCTTCTTCTAACCTCTTCATTCAACACACCACTCTTAGCCAAATCCAAAGTAATAATACCACGTAAGCGAGAATTAATGAGTGAGACTCGAAAGGTCTCCCAAGAGTGCAGTAGAGTAGCAAGCAACCAAAGTCCTAAAATCTAGTCATCAAATTTGACACCCATACCAAGCAAGCGATTCATCACACTCTGAAATTCACTAACATGGTCAGCTATAGACATTCCTTCTTTATATTTCAGCGCCATCATTTTCTTGACAAAAACAACTTGTTATTGCCCGACCTCAAGCATACAAGCTTTCAAGCTTCTCCCACAATGTTTGAGCATGTGTCTCCGATCAATGTGGTTGTAAACATTTTCTTCAACAAATTGCGAATAAAGCCACACACTTGTTGATGCTCAAATTCCCATTCTTCATCACTTTTGAATCGGGTTTTGAGTAGTAAAGTAGGAAGATGCAAAGCCTTCACAAACAACAAATCCTTCATTTTATTCCGTCAAAGTTGATAATTTGTGCCATTCAATATAATCATCTTGCTCGTATTAATTTTCATAATTATCTGACACAATAACCAAGCTCTGGTACCAGTTTGTTGGGAAGAAATCGAAACAACCGAAACAAAGCGAAAGCACAATCGGTGTTCTTTCTCTCCCTATAACTCCTGTCAAAAATTATGGCAAGCACAATAGCACAAAATATGTTCTCTAGGAACCTTAATCAACCACTAATCAACTAATGCAACCACAACAAAAATAAATAGAAACACCGATATTTTTATGTGGAAAACCCCTCTAAATCAAGGGTAAAAACCACGGGACTTTAGAGTCCGATAAAGAGCTCCACTATCATCAAATGTTCGACTACAAGATCACAATATCAAGCCTACAACAAGCATTCAACTCCGACAAGGCTAACAATATGTAATCTTTAGCAAAAGAGAGAAAAATGAGAGAACATCACCAAAAATATAGCTGCTCAAAAAGGGGTATTTCTGACGCTACAAGACTCAGATGAAAAATCCGACCGTACAAAGTCAAGAACACCTTATCGCCTAACTGCTGTCCAAAAATCAACTCAATCGAACCACGGATGGACCTTCGATCGAAGAGTTGATCACTGCTGCACTAAACTTAAAAAACTAAAATTTTCTTCTCTCTTTCTCTCTGTTTTTAATTTGAGAATTTGGCTCTCTCTCATTCTTCCCTCAACACCCGTAAAAGCCAAAATGAATGGCTTTTTTTTTTTTGACAAATCCAAGAAAAGAAGGCAAAACATTATACTAGAAAATATGGGTTTCCCACATAGTGGGACTTACACCTAACAGATAGTTATGTTGGACCTCAATGAAATTTAGAGTACGAGGGATAAAGTTCTTCGAGAACTATTTTCTTTATCCACAATACTTGAATTTATGTTGTTGTTTAAGGAAAATTGAGCTTATAATCACTCGATCCAATAAGTATTAATATTGTTTTCCTTCTCTTTACAACTTAAACTTGTCCCTGACTATCTTATCTGCCTAATCCGATAAGTTGGACATATTTAACTTAGTAGGTGCAATTCATACATATTAGATCTTGAATATAATTTTTAAAAAAATGTTAGGCAAGGAAAAGCACTAACTAATGCCATTAAGTACATTGTAATTGGTAAGAGACTTTTTTTTCCTTAACAAGACTCAGTCATTGTTAAAAGAATAATCCAGAAAATAATTTTTTAAAAAAAAGTCATGTGCTTCATTAGTCAAAGTTATCAAAATGAAATAGTCTAAATTCATCGGTTTGACAACAGCTACGTATATTAGTCAAAGTTATTTAAATGACGTCTTGGTCTGTAACTTCTGGAAGCTCAAACCTCAATAAATTTTATGAATGTTTTTAATTACCAAATTAATTACTAGAGTTCAAAATTATCTGGTGATTCAATTTTTAGAGTGTTTTATTTTAGTCATCAAATTATTAAATATTTAACCATTGTTAATTGTACATGTTATATCATATTCACACTTTTATTTTGGTCACTTAAATTTTAAATCGTTTTCATTTTGATCACCTAAAAACATATTTTTGAAGTATTGATCGGGATAAAAATTATTAAGGATTATAGTGAAAAAGTAGTAAAAGCTAAAATACTTTAAAAGTTTAAATAACTTATTCAATTAATTTTAATATTCTGAAATTTAAAATTTTAATATTGAAAAAATACAACTTTCAATAAGAGGTAAATTAATACAATTTGATAATTTTTAAAGTATTACTTTTTCACTTTAATGTTTAATGTGATGCAATGAAAAAAAAAAAAAAGAGATGCTTAGTGCTCCAAGAAAATTCAAATCTTGATGTAAACATTTGAAGAAAATTGAGTTGAGTTCATCTCGTGTAAATCCTGAAAGATTCCAAATATCATTCATAAATCATAGCGTCACTTCCAAGTTCTGGGTAGAGATTATGGGAAAAACTATTAGCTGCTCTGTTTTACTATCTTGCTTTTACTTGCTATTTGCAACTGCTTTAGACACCATAACACCATCAAAATCCATCAAAGACCCTGAATTTATAATCTCCCGGAATGGTACTTTCCGATTGGGATTCTTCAGCTTGGCTAACTCCAGCAATCGTTATGTAGGGATATTGTACCATCAATTCCCCGTACAAACTGTTGTATGGGTGGCAAATAGAAACAGGCCTCTCAATGACTCTTCTGGGATTCTCAACATATCAGATGATGGCAACCTTGTTGTTTTGAATGGCAAAACTGAGATTCTCTGGTCATCAAATGTTACCAATACAGCTCCTAATGCAACAACTGCCCAGCTTTCAGACTTAGGAAACCTCGTCCTCAGTAATGGTGACGACGCAGGAAGCAGCTTATGGGAGAGTTTTCAACACCCTTCTAATGCCTTCATTGAAACCATGGAGATCAGCACTGATGTTAAAAAGGGTCGAAAAGTGGAGATCAAATCATGGAGAAGCCATGATGATCCATCTGATGGTAACTTTTCTTTTGGTATTGAACCGTTCAATATCCCAGAGTTTGTCATTTGGAACAATAACCAGCTCTATTTTCGTAGTGGTCCATGGAATGGAAATATGTTTATTGGCTTAATACTTCCGACCGTCGCTTTCTCTTGGTTTTCTGTTGTTTCAGATAATCAACAACAAACGTTTTATATAGGTTATGAAGATTCTAATCACAATATGTTGACATACTGTGAATTAGATTCTCAAGGAAAATTCAATGAACGGAGATGGGATGCGGGGAAAGGGAACTGGATAAAGAGTTACTCTATTTATCATACAGATTGTGATGTTTATGGGAAGTGTGGGGAATTTGGGATATGCAATTCAACGAAAAGACCCATTTGCAGTTGCTTAAAGGGGTTTAAGCCGAGGAATGCAGAGGAATGGAGTAGAGGTAATTGGAGTAGGGGGTGTCTTAGGACTACCCCTTTGCAGTGCCAAAGGGATAACAACAATGGGAGTGGAGCAGACCAAGTTGATGATGGGTTTTTGGAGATGAAGATGATAAAAGTGCCCGCATTTCCAGACCGGTCATCAACAGTTAACGGCGAATGCAAAGATCAATGCTTGAAGAATTGTTCGTGCGTGGCTTATGCGTATGATTCCGGCATTGGTTGCATGATGTGGAGTGGAGATTTGATTGATGTCCAGGAATCCAGTCGCGGAGTCGATCTTTACATTCGTCTGCCAGCTTCGGAACTGGGTAAATTTTCTTAGTGCCGACCGTGTTTGATAAATTGCGTTAATCTGCTTTTTGAGTTGAAGTTATTAACCGAGTTTTTCTGTTTGCAGATAAAGGGAAAAGTAGTAAGGTCATTGTCATTACAACAGTAATTGGGGGCATAGTAGTTATCACAATTTCTGCACTCTTCTTACGGTGTAGGATGCTTAAACATAAAGGTAATATATGAAAAATATTTAAACGTATATATAATTTATTAAAATAAAAATTAGAATATAAAATTATATGTGAAAAATATTTAAAATATCAATAAATTTGAAATGTATGTTGAAACATGCGGTATTAGTACATACTAATATCGTTATATACTATTGTCAAGATAACAACAATATGTCCACCAATATAGTATTAACTATTTTGATTCTATCTCAGGAAGAAATAATAAGCAAAAACACATCAAACACCAATTTTGTAGTGAAAATATAGGAGAAAATTCAATTGGAGTTAAACTCCAGCAGCTGCCAGTATTCAATTTTGAAGAACTTGGCACCGCGACAAACAACTTCAATCCTGCGAAAAAGCTAGGGCAGGGTGGTTTCGGTACAGTTTACAGGGTAATAAATAATAGCAATTTTCAGCAAATCCAGTGTCAATGAAATGAAATTGTCCTTTTTTAATATCAAGTCTTGTGAGTTGAATTTTGTGTGCAGGGAACACTAGATGATGGAAAGGAAATAGCAGTAAAGAGGCTGTCGAAAGATTCGGGGCAAGGATTGGAAGAATTTATGAATGAAGTGGTGGTGATCTCTAAGCTTCAACATCGAAATTTGGTAAGATTGCTTGGCTGTTGTGTTGAAGGAGAAGAGAAGATGCTCGTCTATGAATATATGCCCAACAAAAGTTTGGACGCTTTTCTCTTTGGTTAGTAACTTATTCCATTCCTTTTTTACTTTTTATTTTTTTTGGGATTTTTCATTATTCAATAGTTATATTAGACCCTAAACAAGGGGCAAAGCTTTCCTAGAACTATTTTATTCATTCACAAGACTTGAGCTTGTGTTGTTACTTAAGGGGAATTGAGATCCTTATCAGTCGATTCAATAAGCATTAATATCGTTTTCCTTCTCATTACAACTTAAACTTGGCCTTGACTATCCTATCTACATGTTGTGCGGAAGCGTGTGAAAGAGTAAAATTATTGTACTAAAAATCACACTAAGTTCAATTCTCAGGAAAGAGAGGTGGATCACGAGGATCACTTAAGTACCAAGTCTTTCCTAGCCAGAATATCCCTTTATCGTAATTTAATAGCACAATAAATCACTACAATCACACTCACAAATATGAAAAATAAATAGTAAAGAACACCAGAATTTTAACGAGATTCGGCAAATCTTGCCTACGTCCTCGGGCACTACCAAATATATTTCACTCCAAAATACAAGTGAAACTTTACAAATAGGGAGAGAGAACAATGCCTTAAGTAGAGAATGGCAAATGTGGGATTTTTAGTACAATAATTTTACTCTTTCACACGCTTCCGCACAATAATTGGTATCAGAGCCAGATTCGTACTTAGGGAATACGACCATTTACGGCATTATTCACGTATACGACACTATTTATGTATACAGTGCTGTTCAAGTATATAGTAGTTGGGATTGAGGAGAAAAATGGCAGCAGCATCGTCATCAGCAAGGACTACTGTAACAAATGCAAAATTTGAAGTAGAGAAATTTGACGGTACCAATAATTTTGGTATGTGGCAATGTGAGATCCTGGATGTCTTATGTCAGCAAGAGCTAGATAAAACCCTTGAAGAAAAACCTGACAAGATGGATGACAAGGAGTGGGCCAAGATCAATAGACAAGCGTGTGGTACAATCCGCCTATGTTTGGCCAAAGAGCAGAAGTACTCTGTCATGAGGGAGACATCAGCTAAGAAGTTATGGGATACACTGGAAGAAAAGTTTCTAATGAAAAGTCTTGAAAATAGGCTTTATATGAAAAAGAAACTTTATCGATTCACGTATGCACCCGATATGTCGATGAATGACCATGTGAACTCATTCAATAAAATTTTAGCAGACTTGCTAAATTTGGATGAGAAATTTGAAGATGAAGACAAGGCATTATTGTTGTTGAATTCCTTCACGATGAATATGATCATCTTACCACCACATTGCTTCATGGGAAGGACACGATCACATTTGATGCGATCAGTAGTGCGTTGTATAGATCGAGACTCGAAAGAAAGATAAAGAGATCACAGAGATACAAGCTGCGAAGTCTTAACGATGAAGAGGTCGTTCACACATGACAAATCGGTAGAAGGGAAAGTCAAAGGAGACCCGCCAAAGATGAATGTGCTTTTTGCCGTGAAAAGGGCATTGGAAAAAGAATTGTCCTAAGCTACAAAAGGGCAAGGCTATTTCTAATGCATGTGTAGTGAGCATGATGAGGAGTCGGACTTTAGCTTGGTTGGCATGGCAATGGCATGTCAAACGGATGAGTGGATTTTGGATTCAGGATGTACTTACCATATGTGTCCTAATAAGGACTGGTTTTCTAGTCTTAAAGAGTTAGAAGGTGGAATTGTTCTTATGGGCAATGATGGTGCTTTTAAGACAATGGGAGTGGGTACAGTCCAATTGAAGAATCACGACGGCTCAATCCAAGTCTTGACAGAGGTTCGCTACGTACCTAGCCTGAAGAAAAATCTCATCTCATTAGGGGCCCTAGAATCTAAAGGGCTCACAATCACTTTGAGAGATGGATTACTAAAAGTAGTAGCTGGGCAATTGACGGTGATGAAAGGCACAAGAAGAAATAACTTGTACTTTTTAAATGGAAGTACAGTTATTGGATCAACATCAACAGTTTCTACAAAAGATGTAGATTCAAAGGCTACCAGATTATGGCATATGCGATTGAGACATGCTGGTGAAAAATCTTTGCAGACATTGGCGAAGCAAGGCTTGTTGAAAGGTGCAAATTCTTGCAAAATGGAATTCTGTGAGCATTGTGTTTTGGGCAAGCAGAAGAGGGTAAAATTTGGTCCAACAATTTCTGTCTGAAAGGAATTACGGACTACGTTCACGATGATGTGGGGACCTACTAAAGTGGCTTCTTTGGGAGGTATGCACTATTTTGTTACTTTTGTTGATGATTATTCAAGAAAAGTATGGGTGTATCTAATGAAAAGAAAAAGTGAAGTTTTGGATGTATTTCTGAAATAGAAGAAGATGGTGGAGACTCAGACTGGTCGAAAGGTCAAACGACTTCGATCAGATAATAGTACTGAGTACAAAAATGATCTATTTCTACAAGTATGTCAAGATGAGGGCATTGTGCAACATTTCACTGTTCGGGATACACCACAACAGAATGGGGTGACAGAATGCATGAATCGGACTATACTGGAGAAAGTTCGATGTATGTTGTCCAATGCTGGATTGGGCAATGAATTTTGGGCTGAGGCAGTCACATATGCGTGCCATCTAATTAACCGTTTGCCATCAGTTGCAATAAATGGAAAAACTCCTATGGAGATGTGGATTGGTAAATCTGCTACTGATTATGATTCTTTACATGTATTTGGTTCCACTGCATACTATCATGTAAAAGAATCTAAGTTAGACCCAAGAGCAAAGAAAGCATTATTCTTGGGTATAACTGATGGAGTAAAAGGATACCGTCTCTGGTGTCCTGATACAAGGAAGATTGTTTTCAGTAGAGATGTGACTTTTGATGAATCAACCATGTTAAAGTACAAGGATTCACAAAAGGATGACAAAACCAGTAGTACTTTGCAGCAGGTGGAGCTTGAAAAGGTTAATGATGATCCAGCTAATATTAGAGGGACAAATGATGAAGAGGTTCCTACCCAAGAACCTATATAGCAACAAGATTTAATTGCATATAAGAGGCCAAGAAGAGAGATTCGTAAGCCTGCTCGCTTTGATGATATAGTGGCCTATGCACTTCCAATTGTAGATGATGATGTTCCTTCTACTTACACAGAAGCAATAAGTAACCCTGATGGTGTAAAGTGGAAGCAAGCAATGAATGAAGAAATGCGTCTCTTCATAAAAATAGGACACAGGAGTTGGTGACCCGCCCAAGGAAAGAAGGCAATTGGATGCAAATGGGTATATACAAAGAAGGAAGAATTTCCTGGTAAAAATGAAATTCGATACAAGGCTAGATTGGTAGCAAAGGGTTACGCTCAGAAAGAAGGAATAGACTACAATGAAGTGTTTTCTCCAGTTGTGAAGCATTCATCTATTCAGATTTTGCTAGCCTTGGTTGTGCAATATGATCTTGAACTAGTTCAGCTTGATGTGAAGACCGCGTTTTTACATGGTGATTTGGAAGAGGAAATCTATATGACTCAGCCAGATGGATTCAAGATTGCTGGTAAAGAAAATTGGGTTTGCAAACTGACAAAGTCGCTTTATGGATTGAAGCAATCTCAGAAGCGATGGTACAAGCGATTTGATCAGTTCATGAAAGGGCAAAGGTACACAAGAAGTAAATTTGATCATTGCGTGTATTTTCAGAAGCTACAAGAAGGAACTTTCATATACTTGCTCTTATATGTTGATGATATGCTAATAGCATCTAAGAGCAAAGTTGAGATTGAAAGATTAAAGACTCAACTCAATCTCGAGTTTGAGATGAAAGATCTAGGAGAAGCTAAAAAGATTCTCGGCATGGAAATATGGAGAGATAGAGCTCATGATAGAGTTAGCTTGTCTCAGAAGCAGTATTTGAAGAAGGTATTACAGCAGTTTGGCATCAACGAGCAGACAAAACCTGTAAGTACCCCGTTGGCTTCTCATTTCAAGCTTTCTGCACAACTATCTCCTTCGACGAATACGGAACGAGAATACATGTTGCAAGTTCCGTATTCTAATGCAGTGGGTAGCTTGATGTATGCAATGGTGTGTACAAGACCCAACATTTCACAGACAGTTAGTATAGTGAGCAGGTATATGTATAATCCTGGAAAAGGACATTGGCAAGCTGTGAAATGGATTCTACGGTATATTTAGAAGACCGTGGATATTGGATTACTGTTCAAGTAGGATAATACACTTGGTAAATGTGTTATTGGGTACGTTGATTCTGACTATGCCGGTGATTTGGACAAGCGAAGATCAACCACCGGTTATGTGTTTACACTTGCTAGAGGACCAATAAGTTGGAAGTCTACATTACGATCTGATTCGTTGTCAACCACGAAGCCGAGTACATGGCATGTAATGAGAGGTCAGTAAAGGAGGCTATTTGGTTACAAGGTATGGCTAAAACTTTGGGGTTGGTTCAAGAGCATATTAACGTGTATTGTGATAGTCAAAGTGCTATTCATTTAGCAAAGAATCAAGTCTATCATGCACGTACAAAGCATATCGACGTACGATTCCATTTTGTGCGGGAAATTATTGAAGAGGGGAAATTTGTCTTCAGAAGATCAAGACTGCAGATAATCCCGTAGATATGATGACTAAGGTAGTAACAGCAACCAAGTTCGAACATTGTTTGAACTTGATCAATATCCTGCAAGTTTAACAGTTGAAGAAGGCACTATCAAGTATTGTTGTCAAAGGCAGAAATAATTGTGTGAAGATAAGATTATCCTAATCAAATCTTCAAGGTGGAGATTATTAGAATATACCCATTCCTTGCCCATACCTTGCCCATACCTTTCCCATACCTACCCATACCTTGGAAAGGTCAAAGTTATGGGCACCAAATATTTATTTAGTGTTGGGCATGGAATAATAGTAATTTTTGGTCCCTAATTGTATAGGGACTTTGCAAGGTGGCCCTTGAACCTCAACTATAAATAGGCCTAACCATTGCTCATTCTAATCATCCCACATTTGCCATTCTCTACTTAAGGCATTATTCTCTCTCCCTATTTGTAAAATTTCACTTGTATTTTGGAGTGAAATATATTTGGTAGTGCCAGGGGCGTAGGCAAGATTTCTTGAACCTCGTTAAAATTCGGTGTTCTTTACTATTTATTTTCATATTTTGTGAGTGTGATAGTAGTGATTTATTGTGCTATTAAATTACGATAAAGGGATATTCTGGCTAGGAAAGACTTGGTACTTAAGTGATCCTCGTGATCCACCTCTCTTTCCTAGGAATTGAACTTAGTGTGATTTTTAGTACAATAATTTTACTCTTTCACACGCTTCTGCACAACAGATGCTCGTCTATGAATATATGCCCAACAAAAGTTTGGACGCTTTTCTCTTTGGTTAGTAACTTATTCCATTCCTTTTTTATTTATTTATTTTTTTTGTGATGGGGCAAAGCTTTCCTAGAACTATTTTCTTCGTTCATAAGACTTGAGCTTGTGTTGTACTTAAGAGGAATTAAGTTTCTTACCACTCGATCCAATAAGCACTAATATTGTTTTCCTTTTCATTACAACTCAAACTTGGCCTTGACTACCCCATCTACCTAATCCGATAAGTTTGACCCATTCGATTTGGGAGGTGCAATCCATATAGGTTAGATCTTGGATATAATTTTCGAAAAGTTTTCAAAATGAATAAACATAATTTCCCATTGAAAAGTATTATGTAAGGAAAATCTTATGTATTTTTATCAAAAATAAACTTCTAATTTTTAAAAATTTTAAAGTTTTTAACTTTTAAGAATCAAGACTAAATTAATAAAATGTGTAAAGTTAAGGGTTAAATGTGTTTAATTTTTAAATTTAGGACTAAATTGATAGATTCTATAAATATTGAAGGATTAAAATTATTATTATGCTAATAGAAAAAAGGTCACTATTAGTGATTTAACACAAGAGTGACCAAAATATTAAATTTTGATAACATTAAAGAGAAACACACACTAATTGAATGACTATCTTTATAGCTTACCCTTAAAAATTCAATATTTAAAATTAATTAAATATTAAAATCACACATATTTCACATTAGACACTAGTAATTATAAAATATAGAAATATGATTCTAAGTTTTTTTTTAAGCAATAAAAGTTGTCGCATAGTTTATTTTGTGCAAATTTGTGTAAGAGGATTTGAAAAATAGGTTATGGCTTGGTCCATGGACATGTCTGATGTAACTATATTCTAAGATTTGAATGGCAGCAATGTAATATTTTGACTTTCTTCATTGTTCAAATATTTATTTCAATTGATTGACATAACATCAATTCTGTCTACAATCACAATTAATACAATATGGTAGAAAATACAACAATGATTGTGGTTTAGATCCACTATCATAGAAATTAACTATAAATCTTAAGGTCTTATTGTTTAAGTTTTGTCATAGATCCAGCTAAAAAAGATGTTTTGGATTGGAGAAAACGATTCAACATTATTGAAGGGATTAGTCGAGGATTGCTTTATCTTCATAGAGATTCAAGGCTAAAGATTATACACAGAGATCTAAAAGCAAGTAACATTTTACTTGATGAAGAATTAAACCCAAAAATTTCAGATTTTGGGATGGCTAGGATTTTCGAAGGCAATGAAAATCAAGCTAACACTAAAAGGGTTGTTGGAACTTAGTAAGTTGGAACTTTCTCCCTATCATTTAATTTTATTCTTTTTTTTATTATAAAATATGGTATAGATATATCTATTGATGGATCAGGTCCAATGCTTAAAAAGGTTACATGCCTAGACCTAAATTTTGTTTGGCTTAGTTTGATCTATGGACTCATTTTACCATTTTTAAAAATTAAAATAATAAAGAATATATTATTTTATACGTTTATCATTTAATTTTAATTTGGACCGACTCATGAACAAGTTTAGGTTAAGGTTGTAATTGATGCTGTTTTTAATGTTAAAATACAGTGGTTATATGTCTCCTGAGTATGTAATGCGAGGTCAATTTTCAGAGAAATCAGATGTATTCAGTTTTGGAGTTCTATTGCTAGAGGTTGTTAGCGGAAGAAGAAACACAAGCTTTTACAACAATCAGTATGCACTTAGCCTTTTGGGATATGTAAGTCTATAAGATAATTAGAGATGTTGGTGGATCGAATTAGGGTGTAAGAAGACATTTTTGCAAGCTATTCAGGTTCGAATCAAGAAAACTTGAAT
Organism: Gossypium arboreum; assembly: GCF_025698485.1. Taxonomy (NCBI): domain Eukaryota; kingdom Viridiplantae; phylum Streptophyta; class Magnoliopsida; order Malvales; family Malvaceae; genus Gossypium; species Gossypium arboreum. The sequence goes on along the minus strand of NC_069070.1, from coordinate 120,659,492 downwards.
TCTACTAAGTAACTATTGAGTTGAGTGATCACGAGCTAATCTTGAGAATCTTAATGCTTGAATTGAGTAGCTTGCAAGGTGTCATCAAGAGTCCTAATACTTGAATTGATTATAGGCTCTCTTTTTTGCTTTAAATATATATTGAACATTTTCAATTGAAATTTGAGCTTGACTACAATATCGAGTTTAAGTTGAGCCTAAGAATGAAGCTCAATTTAGACATAGGTAAACAAGCTTAAAGCAAGAGATTTTGAGCAGTTGGATCTTTATATATGTTGAATTGAGCTAATCAAAATCTATTTAGACTTTGTGTTTATAATTTTGAGTTGATTTAGGCGGACAGTTTAGGTATTAATTTAGACAAATTTTCTTTTCTATTCTCAGGCATGGAAATTATGGTGGGAAGGCGATATTTGTGGCATAGTAGACAAAGTGGTTTTAGAGTCGGAAACATATTCAAAGAATGAAAATGAAAAAGAAATATGGAGATGCATACATGTTGGTTTGCTATGTGTTCAAGAATTTGCTAAAGATAGGCCCACTATGCCTACTGTTGTTTCAATGCTTAATAGTGAGATTTCAGATCTTAACACTCCAAAACAACCTGCTTTCACTCAAGCACCACTAATGAGTCATGATGTTGAAGATAGGGCATCACTTAATGATGTCACTCTTACAAACCTTGATGGCCGATAGAGATACAAATTAATTATTTGTAGCATTTTGAAATACAGTTTTATGTATTGAAATTTATCTTTTATATTCAACCTATTTCTATCATTTTATTTCTATGATAATTGTAATTTTATTTGATCCATTCTAGTGAATTTACCATTATATTTTAACATGACAGTTTAATGCCAAAATCGAAAACTCATTTAATGAAATATAAATTTAAACTCGATCCAATTTGATTTGAACATAACAAAATCAACAATTTAAACATGTTGAATCCAAACTTGAAAATAATTTAAAACTCAAAATGATTTAAAATTAAAATGATCCAAACCCAAATTTACGTAACCCAAAAGTTTTCCATTGTTTTTGGTGGATTCATTGATTTCCGTCAAAGCTCGTTCCAATCTTGCGGCCATAATCTTCCATGATATAGTCAGTGTTCTAAGTCTTCCACGAACTAGTAAAGTTCCGCTTAAGTTCGGGATGTATCTGTCACAGATCTTTCTCGGCAACTCCCCCGTATGTCCTCGCGTTTCCGTAAAGAGGCTTTTTTTGATGTCTTAAATCAACAATGTAATCTTTAAGAAGAAAACAGTGGAAAGCAAATTAAACTTGCATTTTGGGTGGAAGATAAATGAGTCTTCAAGTCAACCAAATTAAACGTGCATGACAAGCTAGAAGTATTAATTTCCATGAACAGGGTGACATGCTAGTTGAATACAATATTCTAATACAAAATAGGTAGTGATTAGTGCTTGAAGAAAATTCAAATCTTGATGTAAACATTTGCAGCTACCTTGAAATATCATTACATCATATCAAAATCACTCTTTTTTTAAGTGAAAAAAAAATTTAAGTTAAATATCATTCATACATCATAGCGTCTCTTCCAAGTTCTGGGAAGAGATTATGGGAAAAACTATTAGCTGCTCTGTTTTACTAGCTTTAATATCTTGTTTTTACTTACTATTTGCCACTGCTTTAGACACAATAACACCATCAAAATCCATCAAAGACCCTGATGTTATAATCTCTCAGAATGGTGTTTTCCGATTGGGATTCTTCAGCTTGGCTAACTCCAGCAATCGTTATGTAGGGATTCTCTACAATCAAATCCCCGTACAAACTGTTGTGTGGGTAGCAAATAGAAACAGGCTTCTCGAAGACTCTTCTGGGATTCTCAACATATTAGATGATTGCAGCCTTGTTGTTTCCAATGGAAAAGCTGAGGTTCTTTGGTCATCACATGTTAACAATACAGCTCCTAATGCAACAACTGCCCAGCTTTTAGACTCTGGAAACCTTGTCCTTAGTAATGGTGAGGATGGAGCAAGCAGCTTATGTGAGAGTTTCGAAGATCCTTCTAATGCATTCATTGAAACTATGAAGATCAGTACTGATGTTAAAAAGGGTCGTAAAGTAGAGCTGAAATCATGGAAAAGCATTGATGAACCATCTGATGGTAACTTTTCTCTTAGCCTTGAACCTTTCAACAGCCCAGAGGGCATCATTAGAAAGAATAACGAGCTCTATTATCGGACCGGTCCATGGAATGGGAATACCTTTATTGGCTTAATAGATAAGTACACTGCTTATCTTGAAGGGTTTGATGTTGTTGCAGATAATCCACAACAACCGTACTATATGACTTACGAAATTTCTAATGACTCTATGTTGATATACGGTGAATTAGATTCTCAAGGAAAATTCACTGAATGGAAATGGGATGCGGGGAAAGGGAACTGGATATTCAAGTACTCTAGTTATCAAACAAATTGTGATGTTTATGGATACTGTGGGGCATTTGGAATATGCGATTCATCGAGACGACCCATTTGCAGTTGCTTAAAGGGGTTTAAGCCTAGGAATATAGAGGAATGGAGTAGAGGTAATTGGAGTAGTGGATGTTTTAGGACTACCCCTTTGCAGTGCCAAAGAGATAACAACAATGGCAGTGGAGCAGGCCAAGGTGATGATGGGTTTTTGGAGATGAAGAGGATGAAAGTGCCAGCATTTCCACATCCGTCATCAATAAGTAACGGTCAGTGCAAAGACCAATGCATGAACATGAAGTTCGTGCGTGGCTTATGCGTATGATGATGGCATTGGTTGCATGTTGTGGAGTGGAGATTTGATTGATGTCCAGAAATTCTCCGCTAGCGGCGTCGATCTTTACATTCGTCTGCCATTTTCGGAACTGGGTAAATTTTCTTAGTGTCGATCATGTGTTTGATAAATTGCGTCAATATCTGCCTTTTTGGGTTGAAGTTATTAACCAAGTTTTTCTATTTGCAGATAAAGTGAAAAGTAGTAAGATCATTGTTATTACAACAGTAATTGCGGGCATACTCATTATTACAATTTCTACGCTCTTCTTATGGTGTAGGATAGCTAAATATAAAGGTAGTACATATGAAAAATATTTATATGTATAAATAATTTATTAAGAAATTACAAATTAAACTAGAAATATATATGTAGAAAATACTGATAAATCTGAAACGATATATTGAAACATGCTGGTATTGGTACATATTGATATCGTTACATATCAATGTCAAGACAACAATAATATATCTATCAATGCGGTACTAACTACTTTGATCCTATCTCAAGAAGAAATGAAAAACGAAAGCAGATCAAACATCAGCTTTCTAGTGAAAATATAGGAGAAAATTCAATTGGAGTTAAACTCCAGCAGATGCCACTATTCAATTTCAAAGAACTCGCCGCCGCGATGGACAATTTCCGTCACACAAAAAAGCTAGGGCAGGGTGGTTTCGGTCCAGTTTACAAGGTAATAAATAATGGTGATTTTCAGCAAATCCAGTGTCAATGAAATGGCATTTTCCTTTTTTTTATCAAGTCTTGTGAGTTGTATTTTGTGTATAGAGAACATTAGATGATGGAAAGGAAATAGCAGTGAAGAGATTGTCGAAAGCTTCGGGGTAAGGATTGGAAGCAATTACAAGCAATTTGTCAAAGTACTCTTTCACCATCTCGGAGTTCTTCATGTTTTGGAGTTCTATTTCTCTAATCAGGTTTAGCATTTTCATGCCTTTATTCTTTTCATCTCCTTCATACTCCTTCAAGAAATTCCATACTTCAAAGGTTGATTTCTTTGTCATGATTCTGAGAAAGATATCAGATGAGGCTGTGTTATGGAATATAATAAGCATTAATTGTAAAAGTTAGTTAAGATAGTTTGTTGGGTTCAGTTGTTAAATGGTTAGTCAATTAGCAGTTAGTTAATGACTTTTTGTATTAAATACTCGGATTATTCTTCTTTTGTAAGTGAAATGAAGTCAGTTTACTTCTCAACTAAGTACGTTAACATGGTATCAAGAGCCATGGATTCTTTGGTATAATTGTTTTCCTGGTTCCTCGTGTTCATGGCAACAGGCACCGTCCCAATAGTTAACACGCCTTGGCATTCACCAATATTGGTGAAGCAGCCATCAGCATGGTCCTGACAGCCTTTATCTGATGTCCATTACTTTTCCAAACATGAAACTATTAAACTCAGTAAGCATAATTTTCTTTTATGGAAGCACCAGCTGCTGTTGATTCTCGAAGGTTATGGTCTTGAAGGGTTTGTCTTAGGCACTGCTCTTCCTCCTTCCCCTTTCCTACCTTGGACTGATGGTCAGCATGTTGATAATCCTACGTTCATTGTGCATAAAAAGCAGGATAAGTTCTTAGCCTATTGGCTCTTGTCCACAGTCACAGATGAAATCTTAGTGCATCTAACAGCGGCCAAGACCAGCTTTGACATTTGGACAACCATTGACAAAAAGTTTGGTGCCAAGTCCAATATCAAGATCTCGAGTATGTGCCATGCACTATACTCGATCAAGAAAACAAATCTTACTATCAAAGATTACCTGTCCAAGGTCAAGAGTCTAAGTGACAGTCTGACTGCAGTTGGTAGCCTAGTTACTGAACAAGAACAGGTCAGCATTATCTTGGCAGGTCTCTCCATCGAATTTGAGTCCATTCGAGTCTTTCCTTCTACCACTCCCATGAGTCTTGAACTGGTCACTGAAATGCTTCTTGATTGTGAAGCACGACAATTGACCCTATTGATAAAAGTGCCTTTGCAAGTTAACTTGGTGTCTTGGTCACAGCAAGGTAATCTCGACAACATGATATTTGGTTTAGATTCCAATCGTGGTTCTCATTAAAGACACAGGGGTCAAGGTCGTTGGTGGTCTCGTGGTTGAGCTTGTGGTTCAGGTCGTGGGTAGTCTCGTTTTAAACTACAGTGTCAGCTATGTGGTAAAATAGAACATATAGTGCAAACGCGTTATCACAGATTTGATGAGAATTTTTCTGGTCTTGGTTCGAGTCCCTCAATGTCAATCAATTATCATCAGCTTAATGAGTCTCTTACATCCCATTGCTCATCGACTCACTGTTGTGGCTCGTTTTCACAGCCTTCCTTTGTAGCTCCTCACTCGTCCTCTCGAGCTCCATCTTCCTCATTTCCTACTCAAACCTGGTACCCTGATTCTGGTGCAACTAACCATATCACCCCAACCATGGCTAGTCTTACCAATGCTTCTCCTTACACAAGTACAAGTCAAGTTTTCATGGGTAATGGTGAGCCTGTTTCTCTAGCTAATATAGACTCATATGGCTGGTTCTCGGTTGTTACACCTCAAAAATATACTATATGTTCCTACAGTTTATAAAAAATTGATATCTGTAGGGCAGTTTGCAAGAGATAATTCAGTCTATTTTGAGTTTCATCCCTTTTTGTGTTTTGTGAAGGACATTCGGATAGGGAGGACTCTACTGGAGGGCCACATGCATAATGGCTCGTATAGGTTTGACTTCTCTCGAGCTGCTTCACATAAGCCTGGTCCTACTTAAAGCTCAGGGTCTACTCTTTTGTGCAACATACAGGCTCCTTCCTCTTTTGAGTTGTGGCATAACAGACTTGGACATCCCTGCCATAATACACTTGCTCGTGTTCTACGTTTTTGTAATGTGTCTTTCAAGCATAGCATCTTGCATTTTATGTGTACACCTTGTAAATTGGGCAAATCTCACAAGTTACCTTTCAGTGCTTCACAAACAGTATACTCATTTCTTTTTGAATTGGTAGCATCTGATTTTTGGAGACCAGCACATGTGCCATCAAGTGGTTTCTCTTATTATGTTTCCTTTGTTGATATGTATAGCAGACATACTTGGCTATATTTTCTTAAAAACAAGTCTGAGGTTTTTCGTTGTTTCTTTTATTTTCACAAAAATGGTTCAAGTGTAATTTGGAAAGCCTATCAAAATGCTACAGATAGACTGGGGGGCGAGTGTCGTTCTTTGTCCACTAAGCTCTCTCAACTTGGTATTCAACATTGAATAACTTGTATTTATACCTCAGAACGAAAGGGGGTTGCTTAAAGGAGACATCGACATATCGTTGACATGGGGCTCACATTACTAGCTCGGGCATCCATGCCTTTGGAGTACTGGTCAACTGCCTTTTCTCATGCAGCTCATCTGATCAACAAGGTTACCAACGCCTGTTTTGCAAAATCAAACTCCTTATGAGAGGCTATATAAAGCTCAACCCGACTATTCTCAACTAAAAATGTTTGGGAGTGCGTGTTTTCCTTACCTAAGGCCCTTTCAGCACCATAAGCTACAATTTCGATCTTAGAAGTGTGTTTTTCTCGGGTTTGGTTCTAACCAGAAATGTTAAAAATGCCTTACTGAAGATGGTCATATGTTTTTCTCTCGTCATGTCCTGTTTGATGAGACACATTTTCCGTTTCAGGCTGGCTTTCCTTTACCAACAAGCTTGGCTTCTGTTAGGTTCCTTCATCAAAGTTCTTACGTTCCTATGGTGGCATCGACTAGTCCTCTTTCTCCTGGTTCCTTACATTCACTTGAAGCTCTCCCTACCCCAGCTTCAACCCAACCTCCTTCTATCATACGATCTCCTAGTTTATTACCTTCACATAGGGATTCTTCTACGATGGCTAGTTCACCTACATCTGGTGCTCCAGATGTCATTCCTGCAAGGTCATCTTCTCCTATCAACTGCCATCCTATGCGCACTCGATTGAAGAATGGCATTTTTAAACCAAAACTTTTCTCCTCTACCTTGGAAGAAAATGAGCCATCTAACATTGCTGAGGCCTTTAAAAGTCTTGCCTGGACTGCAGCTACACAAGCAGGATATGATGCCTTAATGACCAATAACATATGAGACCTTATACCTCTACCTGCAGGCCATTGAGGTGTTGGTTGCAAATGGATTTTCAAGGTTAAAAGACATGTAGATGGATCAGTAGCTCGATACAAAGGACGGTTGATTGTTAAGGGATATCTAGAAGAGGCAAGTATCGATTTTTCAGAGACCTTCAGCCCTGTGGTCAAGCCAACAACGAACTGGGTAGTGCTGGTCCTTGTTGTTTCTCTAGGGTAGTCCCTCAGACAAGTAGACATCAACAACGTGTTTTTGAATAGGACTTGCATGAGGAGATTTATATGACACAGCCACCAAGATTTGAGCAACAACGAAATGATGGTCAACAGCTTGTCTGCAGACTACAAAAGGCTCTTTATGGCCTTAAACAGGCACCTCGAGCATGGTTTTACAAACTTCGAAAGTTTTTGTTGGCTACTAAGTTTGTAGCCTCTAAAGCTGACAATTCTCTCTTCATTCGACGAGCAGCGTAACACCCCTTACCCGTATTCATCGCCGGAATAGGGTAGGAGGCATTACCGGAGTTTACCGAATTAATTTTCTATTAATACGAGTTAAATATTATTCATTTACTAAAACATGTCATGGCGTCATTTAAATGGGCCTCCAGAGCCCAAAACATACTTCGAGACCAAACCAGAATTAAATCGAAACCATAAGGAATTTTTTGCAAAATCCCAAAGTTTTTTTTTTTGCTCAATATAACCCCTTTATAAATATCTAACCTTCCCTGCAAATTTTAAAACCGAGACCAATCCAACCAACCAATTCATTTCAATCAATTTGATACCAAATTATACTACTATTATAATTATACTATTTAACATATTCATCATTCTTTACTTTAATGTATATTTCTTAAACAAGCCTTAGTATTTATATAATCATCAAACCTTATACATGCCATATAAATCAAAAAGAAATTTACAAAAGCTACCGGAGATAATCTGGATAGTGTGATCCTCTGTGTTGATCCGATCCTCCGTATACTTCCACGTCAATCTACAAGAGACATTGATTACACTCATGTAAGCTTATAGAAGCTTAGTAAGTTCATAGGTATAAAGCATAAATCTTACCAAATATTTATACACTTATACAATATACACAATTATTAAGTTCACCTGTCAACCACAGCCATTGGTGAATTCCCTTGTATAAACTTACTACCACTTATCCATTTCCTTTAATTCTTTTGGGCCCATTTGTCACATATCATTCTTTAACCAAATTAGGGAATGGTTACGGAAAATTGAGTACTTCACTTTCACTTTGCCATAGTATAACTATGGTCTTCCGTATGATCACTTATCACCTTTTGAAGTCATAGTCCAGCCACGGTCTTACACTGATCACATTTATCACTTGTCACTGATGAGATAATTGTAGCTAAAACTACCACTTATCACTTATCACTTGTCACTGATCAGATAAGTGTAGCTAAAGCTACCACTTATCACTTGTCGCTTGTCGCTTGTCACTTATCACTGATCAGATAAGTGTAGCTGAGACTACCACTTATCACTTGTCACTGATCAGAAGTACTCAAATTCGACATTCCGCTCAATTTAATCATTTATTCAATTTTCGTATTGTTATTTTATTCTCTATTTATCAATAAATATATTTCATCATACATATTACATTATATAATTCATAAAATTAACTTATAATTATTAAACTTCAACCATATGAACTTACCGGGGTCGATTTGCCAAATTTGTGAAAGTTCATGGACTAATCAGCTACTTTTTCTTTTCCTCGACTTGCTTTGGGTTCTCGATCTATCATTGTAAAATCATTCACTTATCAGTATTGACTTCATCTTCAACCCGCTTATAAGTAATATTATCTATAATTTCATTATTTACTTATGTATATTCCAATGCTGTCCATCAGTGCCATAGTCACTAAATTATTATCTTTAGCTACAGAACTCCAAATTAGGATCCACTAATTTTCCCTAAAACTAGACTCATATATCTTCTTATCATAAAATTTTTAGAATTTTTGGTTTAGCCAATAAGTACAGTTTATTCTTTAAAGTCACCCCTATTCTGCTGTCTGACAATTCCGACCCTTCTTCACTAAAAATTAATTATCTCTTCGTACAGAATTTAGATGATGTCCATGTTTGTTTCTATTGAAAATAGACTCATTAAGGATTTTAAAAATATAAATTTAAACCCCTAATTATTTTTGTCCAATTTTTTATGATTTTCCAAAGTCAGAATAGGGGAACCCGAAATCATTCTGACATTGTCTCACAAAATCTATTATATCTCATGATCTACAATTCCGTTGCTTACACCGTTTCTTTTATGAGAAACTAGACTCAATAAGCTTTAATTTCATATTTCTTTAATCTTCTAATTCGATTTTTACAATTTATGGTGATTTTTCAAAGTTAGACTACTGCTGCTATCCAAAACTGTTTTAGTGCAAATGTTGATTTCAATTTTTGCCCCAAATTTCACAGTTCATACAATTTAGTCCTTGCTCAATTAATCCCTCAACGAAGCTAATTTTTATCAATTAATGCTTTACCTAGACATTATAAGTTATTTTACAATTATTTAAATTCATAATTTCCACATAAAAACCTAACTTCAAACTCTTTCACCATTAGGTCCCAAAACATTCACTTTCTATTCAATTCTTTCAATAAAATCAGCATATAAACAATTTAAACTCTAATTACATGCTAAATCATCATATAATTCCAACACATATTCATAAAAACTTCCAATTTCTTTCATAGAATCAAAAACTAATGAATTCAACAAGTGGACCTAGTTGTAAAATTCATAAAAACACAAAAATTTCAAGAAATAATCAAGAATTGAACTTACTTGCAGTAAAAATATGAAAAATCAGCTTAATAAAACCCTTCTATGGTGTTTTTGCTGATGAGAATGCAGAAAAATAATGAGAATTCTAGATAATTCCACTTTAGTCCTAGTTTATTAAGTAAATTTTGCAATATTCCAATTTTGCCCTTAATTCATCAATTTTCCTGCTGATTTCATGCACCTTACCGTCCAGCCCAAATAGACCTTGGGTCTATTTGCCTTTTAAACCCTCTTCTTTTATCATTTAAGCTATTTAATCATTTCCTATAATTTTACATTTGTTACAATTTAATCCTTTTTATTCAATTAACTATCGAAACTTTAAAATTTCTTAACGAAACTTTAATACTAACTTATTAACACTCCATAAATATTTATAAAAATATTTATGGCTCGTTTTACATTTTCAAACTCTCGATATCTCATTTCCGATTCTAATTTTTAAAATTTTTATTTCTAGTACACTATTCGCTATTTCAAAAATTTTCCTAACTTCACATTTAACTTATATTCACTAAATTATTAATATTTTCTACTCATTTGTCGGATTTAGTGATCCCGAATCACTGTTCCGACACCACTAAAAATTTAGGCTATTACAAGCAGGATCCCAACTACTCTATGTTTTAGTATATGTTGATGACATAATAATCACTGGCATTGACTCTTTTGGCATTGATCAGTTTGTCAAACACCTTGATGTTCACTTTTCTTTGAAAGACTTGGGCCAGTTGAGCTATTTTCTTGGAATTGAAGTAACTCATACTCGAATGGTGTTTTCTTGAGTCAGAAGAAGTACATCTTGGACTTACTTCAACGAGCTCCCATGGATAGGTCGAAAGCTTCTCCTACCCCAATAATGACCACTTGTCAATTGCAGCTCACGAAGGAAGCCCTGATTGAGGATGAACGCTAATTCAGAAGTATTGTGGGTGCCTTACAATATGTGGTAATAACAAGGCCAGACATTGCCTTTTCTGTGAACAAGGCTTGTCAGTTTATGCACAAACCCTTGGATACACATTTCAAAGCTATCAAACGGATTCTAAGGTACTTGCAAGGGACACTAGATTATGGGTTACAGTTCACCCGAACCTCAAAGTTCCTTTTTGAAGGCTATTTCGATGTAAGTTGGGGATCGGACACTAATGATCGCCGGTCAAGCTCAGGGTTTTGTGTCTTTCTTGGAGGAAATCCAATTTCATGGAGCTCCAGGAAGCAACAAGTAGTGTCGAGATCTACCGCAGAGGAAGAATATAGAAGTCTGGCCCATGTCACTGCAAAAATAGTTTGGATTCAATCATTGTTGTCTGAACTCGGTGTTTCAGCTCAAAACGAAGCACTGGTTTGGTGTGATAGCTCAGCCGTGGTTGCTGTAACAAGCAACCCTGTCATGCACTCCAAATTCAAACACGTTGAATTAGACTTATTATTTGTCAGAGAAAAGGTTACAAATGGGTCTTTTTAAGTAGGTCATGTATTTGGACAAGATTAGATTGCTGATATCTTGACCAAGCCCTTATCAATAGGGTTGTTCAACAAATTTAGAAGAAGGCTTAGAGTTGTTTCCATAGGAGGTGATGACATGAAGAAACAGGAGAAGTCGATAAGCATGGGACATGTTATGGAATATAATAAGCATTAATTGTAAAAGTTAGTTAAGATAGTTAGTTAGGTTCAGTTGTTAAATGGTTAGTCAGTTAGCTGTTAGTTAATGACTTTCTGTATTAAATACTCAGATTATTCTTCTTTTGTAAGTGAAATGAAGTCTGTTTACTTCTCAACTGAGTACGTTAACAGGCTGCAACAAATAATGTAGCTCTTTGCCTCTGATTTTCTTGATTCTCTCGTTGTGATTCTTGATTTGTGCTATAGCCGGATTGACAGGTAATGAAGGAACTTTGTAGTCCTTCTCCACGACTTTCCAGAAATCATTTTCCTCTAGATGAGTCTCCATCCTTACTGCCCAAACATGGTAACCTTTACCATTGAAAACATGTGGTGCAAGTGCAGTGAAAGAGATTTCTAAATCTATAGAAGAAGAAAGAGACAAAACATTTCCCTTAATTACAGGTCCCTCAAGAAAAAAGCTATGATACCTATTTATTAGAGTTTTTGATGAAAAATTTATTGTAAAAAGAAAACAACAAAATCAAAAGGAAAATATAAATAATTTTTATGGAAAGTGTTTTCATTTATTAAACTGAAAACCAGTGTTTATATAGAAAAACAACAACTATTGACTAAAACTAGACTATTAAAATATTCATAATCTCTAAAAATCAGCAACAAATAAAAAATTGTTAAAATTAATTAGATTATTTTGTTATAGTAAGTGAAGTAAATCTTCAACATCATTATTGGTGCTTCATTTGCTCATTTTATGAGTGGGGTATGAATTGCAGAGGGCATGCAAAAAGAAAAGGAAGAAGAAAGAAAGAAAATTACAAAAAAAAAAAGAAGAAAAAGGAAAGGTTATGACACCATGCATTTGGGGCTTTCAAATCTTTACAAACATAAGAGTAGTAATTCTAATTATCTTTCATGAGGGTAACTTTTTTACGAAAATATCCAGGCATGAGGTGATAAATGACTTTCTTTCACTGTCCCATCACTTTAAGAAATTATCATTAGTTATCTTATTTTGAGCTTCATCGAATTTTCTTACGAAAAAACTCAGTCCATAGTTAGATCAACTTGTAAATAGATCGAACACCAATTTTATAGTGAAAATATAGGAGAAAATTCAATCGAAGTTAAACTCCAACAGTTGCCACTATCTAGTTTCATAGAACTCGCCACCATGATAAACAACTTCCATCACGCAAAAAGCTAAGGCAAGGTGGCTTTTGTCCAGTTTACAGGGTAATAAACAATGGTGGTGATTTCCAGAAAATACATGATCGATGAAATGACATTTTCTTTCTACCAAGTCTTATGAACCAAATTTTGTGTGCTGGGAACATTAGATGATGAAAAGGAAAGAGCATTTAAGCGATTGTCAAAAGGTTTGGGGTAAGGGTTGGAAGGATTTATGAATAAAGTGGTGATTTCAAAGCTCCAACATCCAAATCTGGCTAGATTATTTGGGTGTTGTGTTGACGGAGAAGAGAAGATGCTGATCTATAAGTACATGCCTAACAAAAGTTTGGACGCGTTTCTCTTTGGTTAGTAACTTATTCTAATCTTTTTTATTAGTGATTTTTTGGTACTCGATCGTTATATTGGACCTCAATTAAATTTAGAGTTCAATTAAGTTAAACTCTAAACGAGAGGTAAAGTTCTTCGAGAATTATTTTTTTCATCCACAATACTTGAATTTATGTTGTTGTTTAAGGAGAATTAAGCTTATAGGTTCATACAGACAACAGACCGAGTTCGATTCAGGGGAATACATTTCCCTACGGCTATACGGAGATGAAAACCTCACGAAGACGCAGGTACGGATGTATCCCGAAAGCGATCCACTATCCTATACGGAGGTGAAGACCTCACGAAGGAGTAGTTTCTTACTTCCACTTAAGAGGGTGAAGTTGACCGGTAATGCAATACGATATGCAAAGATACATCAAATATTTAAACTACTTAAAGCAGCATATTATGAAGAAAGCCACGAACGTAACAGACAATAGGTAATGCAAAAAACCGATTTTTAATTTTTGACGAAAGACAATAAATAATCAATTTAAGGCTCGACTCTCGATTTCCCCAGTGGAGTCGCCAAGCTGTCGAAACCATTTTTTTGAAAACAGGAATCGACTTGGTTTGAAAGCGAAAATTAAAACGGGAGTCGCCACCGATCTTTATTAGGTGTGATCGGATCACCTTTGTTTTAATAAAATAATTTTTAGTTTACTAAAACAGTATTTTTAATCTACGAAACTCGAGAGAATGAGTTCGGGAGTCGGTTACGTGCGAGGAAGGATTAGCACCCCCGACACGCCTAAAAATTGGTACCGAATTGATTAGTTAGTGTCTTAATGTCGAAAATTGAAAATCGGGAATAGGTTTGAAATACGATCTTTTCTATTAATAAATGATTTTAAAATTCTCGAATTAGCTTAAATCGATTGTTTAAAGATTTCCTTATCTCGAGATATCGGAGTATCACATCCCATAAGTTAGGACACAATACCATGAATTCTCGAGCACAAGGTCGTCTTTCAATTTAAATGAGAATTTCATGTGTTTTGAAACTCGAAAAGGATATTTAGCTATTTAGAACCAACGAGAGAATTGAAACCCCGTAAGTTAGGGCACAATTCTTCGATGTTCCAAAATGCGAAACATTGCCTTATTTTGAAATTTTTATATATATTTTTTAATAGTAGCGAATTTGATATTTAAATGACGTGTTATTCGTTCGGATTCACATAAAACAATTTATTGGATGAATATAACGAGGCTTGATTTATGGGGTGATGATAAGAAATGAAGGTGTAATGCGACATAGAATGATGATAAAAATATTACGCAAGTGAATGACAATAATATGACAATACAAATAAACGAATCATGCAATGGCAGTAATCGCACTAACATTAATAATCAAAGATAAATGAATTAAATAATCAAAAAAGATAATAAATAGCATAAAGTTAATTAAAATGGATAAGACGTAAAAAGAAACGAAACTAAAAGGATGATAAATGAGTTTTAAATAAATAAATAAATAATATGCAAAAAGAATTTTTAAAGAAAGATCAACCATATACAAAATAATTTTAAAAGATTATAATAAGGTTAAAATAGACAATGTATGTGTATACGAAAGTGTGAAACAAATAATGTAAAGAATCTTGAAGTAAATAATAATAAAACATTCCAAAATAAATAAATAGGGTTTTAAAATAAAGTATATATATAACGACTTAAAACAAGTAATGAAAACAATAATTCATAAAAGCAAGTTAAAAATAGTTTATAAAGCAAATTTAGAGTGAATAATATAAAATAACTTAAGATAGTTGATATATGATTCCAATTTAAAATAGAATAAAATAATATATATATATTGACCTTAAGTAAATAGTTTTTTTAAAAAAATTAAAACAACATATGAAAACTTAAATTGACCTTAAGTAAATAGTTTTTTAAAAAAAATTAAAACAACATATGAAAACTTAAAATAAATGATATGTGGATAAAGAGCTTTAAAATAAATAATCTATAAATCCGATCTTAACAAAAGTAATAGAAAAAGAGTTTGAATAAATAAAATATATGGAGAATAAGGATAAATGATGCTTAAGTAGTTTAAAATAAATAGTGTATAAGAATGATTCAAACGAATAAATAAATAAGAATATAAATAATATAGACAAACTTGAAGTAAATAATAATAAAACAGTTTGAAATAAACTATATGTGAAAGCTTTGAACATATAAAATAATTTTAACTACATAATATATATAAATTTAAAATATATGATATGTAAAACTTTAAAATAACTGGTATATACATAAAATCATAAAATAAATAATATATAAGATAATTTGAAGTAATATATAATAAAGCCGTTTAAAGTAGCTAATTAAGAAAATATACTCATAACCTAAAATAATATACAATAACAATTTGAAAAGAATACCATAAATCAGTTTTAAATAAATGGTTCATAAAATGATTTTAAGAGAACTAATATATATATATATATAAAAGATCTAAAATAAAATATATAATTGTTTGATGAGAATACATGTTTTTCTAAAGAATAAGCAAGCAAAATATGCCAAATAGTTTGACATTAGAAGGTTTATGACCAAATTAAAAACAAAATTAAATTAAAGGGACAAATTTAAAAGAGAAAGGACCCGAATGGAATGCATGCAAAGAAAGAGGGACTTATAAGGAGAATATCCCCACCCTTATACGCTTTATATCATGCAGGACCAAAATGCGACTAGTGTAAAATCCATGGGGCCAAATTAAAGCGCAAAATTAAGAGCCAAAGGGGGTGTTGAAAGCGGGCAGTAAAACTGAAGGACCCATAGTGCAAATGCCCCACTTTTGCCTTGAAAACAACTCTGCCGTTTCATGTTTTTTATTAAGGCCAATTTTCATCTTTTTTTTTATTTTTGCATTCTTTTTCTTTTAGAAAGAAACAGAGAATTCTTTTAACTCTCTTCCTCTCCCTTTTCCTTTGGCCAAAGGGCCACGACCGTCCGTCGCACCACCGCACCACCATCAAATCCGGTGACCGGTGATGCGCAAGAAGGGACCTTTAGCCCCCTTTCGAACAGATCCGAGGATGAACCCCTCCATGCTCGCGAAAATCGAAAGAAAAAGGCCCACTTTCACTCCTTTCATGCCCGATTCCGACCGTGGAAAGAAACTTCCGAGACGGGCCACGAGGTAACTCAGGTGAGCCTTTCCCTTTTCTTTTATTCTTTATGCCCACTTTTGTTTAATAGATTTGTAAGTACAGATAAAAAAGAAATTGAAAAGGAATTCAAACGAAATGAAAAAACCAGAGAAGATAAACTCGAATATCAACCTTTTGTATATATTTTTTGATTGCTGGTGTTCGTTCTTTTTTTCCCTTTTTCTTTTTACAAAATTTCTCCCTTCGGTTTTATAACCGATTATAATAACAATAAAAAAAATGCTCCCATTCCTCTATTGCGGTTGCTGTTTTTGTTGTTTGTGTTTGCAGTGTATGAGTGTGTCAGACGCATGGAGGGAGCATATGCTTGGTGGTGGTCTGAGTGGCCACCTTTGGTTGGCCGAGTGTCTTCTTGAGGCTTGAGGGTCTTCTTTGTTTTCTCTTCTCTCAGGGGGCTAGGATTTGGGCTTTAGGGTTTGTATTTAGTTGGGTTTGGTCTTTTAGTTTGGGCGGGCATAATTGGGCTTGTACACAATTCATATATATTAGGTCTTTAATATAATTTTTAAAAATGTTAGGCAAGGAAAAGCACTAACTTATGTCATATAAGTAGAGTGATCATGGGTGGCGGCCCACTGGCCAAGGCCCTCCCAAAAATGGGAGGGTTTGGGTAAAATATAGGCCGAAAAATGGGCTTAGGCAAAAAAC
This sequence comes from Gossypium arboreum, assembly GCF_025698485.1. Classification (NCBI taxonomy): domain Eukaryota; kingdom Viridiplantae; phylum Streptophyta; class Magnoliopsida; order Malvales; family Malvaceae; genus Gossypium; species Gossypium arboreum. The sequence goes on along the minus strand of NC_069070.1, from coordinate 120,642,711 downwards.
GAGGCTGTTTAGAAAGCGGGCAGACCTCAGTAAGGGTTTTTGGCCGGGCCCGCCCGGCTCGGCCGAATTATATATTAATATATATTTTTTATTTTATTTTTAATTATTTTAAATTTTTAATATAACCATTTTATTATATTATTAATTTGTGTATTGTTTTAAGAATTGTCTTAGTATTATTTTTATTTGTTTTAATATTTGTTTTTATGTTTTAAATATATTTGATTTATTATATTTTTAAACTTTTTTATTTAATGAAATAAAAAAATTAATATGAGCCAGACTCGGGCTTAGTAATTTTATTTCGGGCGGGCTTGGACAAAATATGTTGGTATTTGTACATATTAATATCGTTATATACTAATGTCAAGACAAAAACAATATTTTTACTAATTCGGGACTAACTACTTTGATCCTATCTCAGGAAGAAATAAAAAACGAAAACAAATCAAACACCAGTTTTCTAGTGAAAACATAGGAGAAAATTCAATTGGAGTTAAAATCCAGCAGCTGCCACTATTCAATTTGGAAGAACTCGCCGCCGCGACCGACAATTTCCATCACACAAAGAAGCTAGGGCAGGGTGGTTTCGGTCCAGTTTACAAGGTAACAAATAATGGCGATTTTCAGCAAATCCAGTGTCAATGAAATGCCATTTTCCTATTTTCTATCAAGTCTTATGAGTTGAAATTTGTGTGCAGGGAACATTAGATGATGGAAAGGAAATAGCAGTGAAGAGATTGTCGAAAGCTTCAGGACAAGGATTGGAAGAATTTATGAATGAAGTGGTGGTGATCTCTAAGCTTCAACATCGAAATCTGGTTAAATTGCTTGGCTGTTTTGTTGAAGGAGAAGAGAAGATGCTCGTCTACGAGTATATGCCCAACAAAAGTTTGGACACTTTTCTTTTTGGTTAGTAATTTATTTTAATGCTTTTTCATTTTTCTCTAATTTTTCGCTGTTCAATAATTACATTGGACCTCCACTACTAAATCTAGAGTCAAACTCTTTTAGAACTATTTTCTTCATCCACAAGACTTGAATTGGTGTCGTGGTTTAAAGGGAATTGAGCTTCTTATCACTCGATCTAGTAAGTATTAGTATCGATTTCCTTATCTTTATAACTTAAACTTGTCCTTGACTACTTCATCTGTCTAATCCGATAAGTCCGACTCATTTGACTTAGTAAGTGCAATCCATATAGGTTAGATCTTCAATATAATTTTCTTAAAAAGTTATCAAAAATGAAGAAACAAAGTAAAAACATTACTTGTGCCGTAAAGTATATATCAAGTGACCCAATTCTTATATGCACCACAAGGTATCAAACATTTTTCGGAACTGAGCTGAGATGCAACCTCATCGATGGATATGTCTAAACAATTAAATAGCCAGACTAATTCAAAAGTTAGATTATTCATTTAGTTCGTACGAATTGGGCCTTGAACTATTTCTTTTTATGTTTGTACTGAAATTATGACCCAAAGTATTATTATTATTACTACTTAAAATTTAATTATTAAATATAAAAATACGATTCAAAGTTTTTTCTTAAGCAATAAAACTGGTCTAGTGTAAGCTTGTGTAAGAGTATACAAGAAATAGGTCATGGCTTGGTCCACCAATATATATCATATAGCTATATTATGAGATTTAAATAGTAGCAATGTAATATTTTAACTCTTTTCATTGTTGAATATTTACTTCAATTGATTAACGTAAATTTAATTTCATCTATAATCACAAAGAATACAATATGGTACAAAATATAAGGATGGTTGTAGTTTACATCCACTGTTATAGGCATTAATTATTGATCTTGGAGTTCATACTGTTTATTTTTTGTTATAGATCCAGCTAAACAAGATGTCTTAGATTGGAGAAAGCGCTTCACCATTATTGAAGGGATTAGTTGAGGATTGCTTTATCTTCATAGAGATTCAAGATTGAAGATTATACACAAAGATCTAAAAGCAAGTAACGTTTTACTCGACAAAGAATTAAACCCAAAAATTTCAGATTTTGGAATAGCTAGGATTTTCGGAGGCAATGAAAATCAAGCCAACACTAAAAGGGTTGTTGAAACTTAGTAAGCTGGAACTTTGTCCCTATCATTTAACTTTTTTCATTTTTTTAATAAAATATGGTGTATATATATGTTTATTGTTGGGTCAGGTTCGATGCTTAAAAAGAGTACCTGTCTAGACTTAAATCGAGTTTGGCTTAGTTTGGCTTGTGGACTCATTTTATTGTTTTAAAAAGTTAAATAAAATATATATTTTATAGTTTTATTACTTAATTTTAATTTGGGTTTTCTGGTGGAAAAGTTTTAAGTTAAGGTTGTAATTGATGTTGTTTTTAATGTTAAAATACAGCGGTTATATGTCTCCTGAGTATGCAATGCAAGGGCAATTTTCAGAAAAATCAGATGTATTCAGCTTTGGAGTTCTATTGCTTGAGATTGTTAGCGGAAGAAAAAACACAAGCTTTTACAACTATCAATATGATCTTAGCCTCTTGAGATACGTAAGTTTATAAGATAATTTTTTTTATATAATTTCTACTACTATTCGTAATTCCTCTAAACTTTTAATTTGGATGATAATACACATTTAAATACACTTAAACTTACGTTTTTGTGTAAGTTGCAACAACAACTATGCCAATTGAGAGAATTAAAAACTGGGGTGTAAGAAGCTGTACTTGCAAGATGGGTTTGGTTCGAGAAAACTTGATTTCAGCTCAATAATTGTTGAGTCCAACTATCATGTGAGCTAAATTTAAGAATATTAATACTTGACTTATTTTTCTTGCAAGCTGAATTTGAGAAACCTTAATACTTTAATTGAGTAGCTTGCAAATTTAACTTGGGCTTGAATACAAATTATAATTAAGCTTGAAGTTGAGCCTAATCAAGAGAATTTATGTAATTTTTATTTATATCGAATTGAGGCAATTGAACTTTTTAGAAGCTTTGAGTTAAAAATTTTGGGTCAAGTTAGGTTGGTTAATTTAAGCAAAGTTGTTTTTTTGTTTACAGGCGTGGAGACTATGGAACGAAGGCAATATTTGGAGCTTATTAGACAAGATTATTTCAAATTCAAAATTAAACTCAAAGAATGAGAAAGAAATATGGAAATGCATACATGTTGGATTGCTATGCGTCCAAGAATATGCTAAAGATAGGCCTACTATGTCTACTATTGTTTCAATGCTTAACAATGAGATTTCAGATCTTCACCCTCCAAAACAACCTGCTTTCACTCAAGCACCACTAATTAACCATGTTGTTGAGGAAAGGGTTTCATTTAATGATGTAACTCTTACAGACTTCGATGGTAGATAAAGATATAAATTATTTATTTTAATTAGTTTTTAGAAATAAATTCTAAGTATTGATATTTATCTAGCTATTAAATTTTTTTCCCGTGCGATGCACAAGTTGATCGTCTGTATTTATTAACAAATATATGTTTTTAATTTATTGTATAAAATTTTGATAAGATTGAAAAATGTATTATTAAAAAGGTGAAAAATAATTGTCAATGTAAACCAAAAGTCATTAAAATAAACAGTTCAAAAAACATAAAACACAAAACAAACCCTCTCCATGGGAAAAACTTTGATCGGCGGTTTCTCACATCTCACAAGCTAGATACTTCGATAATCAACCCAGTGAGCAACAGAACCAAACAGTGGGGAATAGATTATAAAAAACCCCCCTACAAAAGCCATTTATTCGGGTAGGACTTATGGCGGATCCAGTAGTCGACGATCCTCTGTAGCCGTGGCAGCAACGACAGTCGGGGATTCCTCCCCCCAAAATCAATCTTCATCGCGCAATAACCCATCTTTAGCCATTGCATACGCTGTTCTATTCCCCGATCGTTCGATAAATTTGAAACGACAAAACTGGAAAAGCTTTGACAACTCCTTTGCGTCCCAAGTAAGAGCACTTATCTCTGATAAATCCTCCTTGTCACCACTAATTTTTTCGATGACTAATCGAGAATCCCATTCTAATATCACTGACAGGAAACCCAGTTCATAGGCAAAACGAAGGTCATGGATCATCGCAATCGCTTTGGCCACAAACACCGAAAATGTTGAGTTTATGTGTCATTTGTGGGGTTTACAAACCTTATTTTTAGGGATTGTATTGTTAGTGATATTAGTTAGTTTCATTTTTAAATATTTGTGCTTCTATTTTTAGCACATTGTTGTTTTTTCTTTGCGTATTTAAAGCTTTGGTCAATGAATAATATGGTGTAGTAGTTTACAACATCATTGATTTCTCTATTCTTCCATCACTATTGATAATTTCTTTTCATTATAATAGTTGTATCAGAGCCAAGTCATAATCATATGATGGTAGTAGAAAACTTCGTCCAGCCTGCTATTCCTCGTTTTGATGGTCTCTATGACCATTGGAGCATGCTAATGGAGAATTTCTTGAGATCTAAAGAGTATTAGCATGTTGTTGAATCTAGAGTGACAGAACCAAAATAAGGTGTTGCAATGACAGATACACAGAAAGCAGAATTGGAAGCATTGAAGTTGAAGGATCTCAAAATCATGAGCTATCTCTTCCAAGCCTGTAATACCCCAAAAATTTTTACAGTAAGATATTATCCTTAATATAGTAAAATAAGAAAATAAAGTGACAAAAAGGAAAATTTTGAGTTGTGTCAACCTTGGGAAATAAATTATGATATATTAATTCAAGAAAGGATTAAAGTGTAAAGATGAGAAAAGTCTTGTTGCACAAGAGTAAATACTCAAAATTTGAGGGGTTAAAGTGTAAATATGAAAAAGTTGAAGGACCAATAGTTCAAATATTTTAAGGGTATAATGATCTAGAAACTATGGAAAATGGATGAATTATGACCAAATTGAATAGGTGAAAAATTATGAGGGACTAAATGACAATTTTACCAAATTAAGGGATGACTTAAGGATGAAATTCTAAAAGATCATGAAGGGCAAAATGGTCAATTAGTAAGAGAGAGAATTCTAGAATGTAATGATTATGTTGATGATATTTTAAATTAATTAATTAGATAAATATTATTTTATTAATATTTTAATGAGATTTTTATTATTTTTTACTTATTTAGTATATAAGGAAGGAAAGATGAAGAATTTTCATCATCTTTCCATGCATGCAAACTGTAGAAGCCCAAATTGCCCGGGCCCAATTACAATTAAACCCACAAACCCCAAATACATTACAATACCCGGAGCCCAATAATCTAAACCCAATTACCCATTTACCCCTTTTACAACCCAAACCCGGATGACCCATTTAATAACCCCTGAACCCTTACAAACCCAAAACCCAATACATAGAAGCCCAAACCCCTTACAAACCCAAAACCCAGAAGCCCAAAACCCCAAAACCCTAATCAGTCGAACCACTTGCCCACTTGCCCCTGACTATCGGCCAACTACCCTCTGCACCCCATGCTGTTTGCCACCGGTCACTTCCACTGACTGATCTGCAAAACCAAGCCATCACGCAAACAATAGGATTAATGCATGTAAAGGCTATAAAAAGCCATGAAAACCAATGTAAAAGGATTCAGGGAAAATCTTAATAAAAAACCAGATTTCAACAACAAATATAGAAAAGCAAAAACATCATAAGTAGCATAGATTAAACATCACAAAAGGGAGATTTAAACACCCTAAAATCGGAAACGTTACTAGCAAAAGGGGAAGAAGAAGAGAACAACGGCAAAGAAAAATCAAGGTTTCTAATATTTTCTCATTTTTCTTTATTTTCAGATTTATATTCACCTATATATACATATATATTAAATACAAAAAATAAAAATAATAAAAAAATTACCTAAGGGCAATTTTTGGCCACCGTGTAAGGTGGCCGGCGCGGTGGTGCCATTGCGGTGCGATGGCCGGACTAGGATCGGCGCTGGAGCCCTAGCAGAGAAAAAATGAGCCCCATTCTTTTTTTTTCCTCAACATGTAGAAATGAGGTATTTTTCAAATTTTTTTAACTTTTATAGGGGTCTGGAACGGCGTCGTTTTAGGCCCTGCACTTAAGCATTGAAACGGCGTCGTTTTGCCATAGCCCGACCCGATCCGACCCGCTCCGGCCTAGGATCCGCGTGTTTTCTAACGGAAGGGCTATTTGCTCGTTTAGCCCTTCCGCATTTTTATTATTTTACAATCTAGTTTGTTGCTTTTTTTAATTTAGCCCAACAATTTACTGCAGTTTTCAATTTGGTCCTCAATGCTACTTCGCATTTTGGTTGGAGGGTTTATTTCGTTTTTAGTCCCTCCACTTTTGGTGCTCGTTAAAATTGGTCCTTCTCTTCTTTATTTATTTTTAAATTACCCCCGAAACTTCCATTTTGGTTTCGATTTAGTCCTTGTTCACTTCAATTTGTCTAATACTATTATTTTTATTTTTATTTTTATATTATTATTATTATTATTATTGTTAGTATATGTTTTATTATATATGTATGTATCTTTAATATATATATACGTATATATTTATGTAGTATTATTAACAATTGTTTTGTAACATTATTATTATTTCTAATATGTATATTGTATGTAAATATTCTAATACTATATTATATATATACATTTTTCATGTATGTTATGTATATGTGTTTTTAATATCATGTTTTTATATAATATTATGTATATATTTTAATGTTATCATGTATATATTTCTTATACTATTCCATGTACGTATTTTTATCATCTTATGTACATATTCTTAAACACTATGTTTTATTTATATATATATATATAATACCATATCTTATATGTATTATTATTATATCTATTTTTATCCCTATCGTATTTATTATTAATATTAGTACATACATTTTATTACATGTATATATATATTTTATTTGTACTATTTTAGTATATCATATTATTCATTATTATACATATATATATATATATAAATATTTTTAGTACTTATTATAATATTTTCTTATTATATTATTAGCATATTATTTTTATTCATTTCTTCATTATTTTATTTATATTTTCAATACTCCTATATTCTTATATTATGTATATTATTATTTTTTATTACACGTATTTATATATGTTCTTTTAAAATATCATAGTATTCATGTATTTTATTATATATGTATATGTTCATTTTAAATATATTATGTATATATATATATATATATATATTAGTACTTATATTTAGTATTATTATGTAAACATCTTTCATCCCTATGTACATACATCTTTCATATGTATATAATTTAACATTAATAGTTATGTATATTTTTATCACTTCATGTATATTTCAAATATTATATGTAGTATATTTCCAACATTATTACTAATTATACATATATATGCATAAGTATATATTATGTACATACTCTTAATGTCATTTTTTACATATGTATATTCATTGTGTTCTAATTGTGTTCTCGTATTTGATACTATTGTTACATTTAATATCGCGTGCATTGTCATTGTTTTTAATATTATTGTCGTATGTATTATGTGCCTTGATGTATTTCCAACTATTATCTTTCGTTTCCCGCCCATTTTTATATATTACCTCGTTGTTCATTATTTTAAAATATTTATTCGTGTTTTTAATAAGCAAGGCGACGTACCGATTTAAACACTATGTCATTGATTTCATCGCTATGTTGGGTGAATATCAATTGACTCGTGTTAAAACGGTATATCCTTCTCAAAAGAAAATGAAACTTGAAATTTCTCGTGTTTTGATCGGATCACGATTCAATGTTACTTTGAACTTGCAATTTTGAAAATTAAAACAACACTTGTTTAATAAGATACCAATTTTGGGCGTCACGAGGGTGCTAATACCTTCCCCGTGCGTAACCGACTGCCGGACCCCCATTTTCTCTGAATTTTGACGTAGACCTAAACCCGGCCTTCATTTTTGTTCAAGAATCAATTTTCTTTTCAAAAAAGACGATTTATTAGGTGTCCGATCACACTTAAGAAAAAAGGTCGGTGGCGACTCCCCTTATTAATAAAATCGCAAGTCGTTTTTCAAATTTTCAATAAATCGCCACAATTAGCGACCGAGCTAAAAATTTTACGTCGCTACAGTTGGCGACTCCACTAGGGACCCCTTTTTGAGAGTCGTGTTTGGAATTAAACTCGCGTTGTCAAAATTTTCAAAGTTCCTTGTTCAAATTAACATTTAGTCATGATCCTCAAATTTTTGTTTTCAAAAAATTATGCATTTGCATCGTGTTGTATATATTCTAACTTGTTTATCTATTTGTTTTTCAGCTTTAAATTTTTATGGTTTTAGTTTTGGTTTAGTTTTTAAATAAAACGTAAAGGTTTGTGAGTTTCTCCCCACACACTGTCACTTGCATTTTCGCATAACATGAGCTCTCTACCCGGGCTTCGTCCGTTTAAGTGAAAGGAAATGCTACGCCTTCGTGAGTTAACTCGTCCCTCCGCACAGGCTAGTGAATACTTTCGGGTTACATATGACTTATGCTTTCGTGAGTTAACTCGTCCCTCCGCATAGGCATAAGTAAATGTAATTCCTCGAATTGAACTTGTTAGCCTATGATGGGCTACGACCGAGGCTTCGTACTAGTCTTAGTAGATGATAGTACGAACAATTCGAGTACTTATCTAGAACCAAAACCGCATATAGTAAACCATACGAGCCACCTAACTAGAGCCATGCCGAGCCTCTGTCCGTTTAGTAGTCACCAAAATAAGTGCACGGGAGAAACGCCTCTCACCTTTTATTTTTTTGACATTTACATTTTTTATTTGGATTTTCCGTAATTCATATTTGTTGTACTAACCAAGGTATTTGTCTTTGTTTTTATTTTGCATCATGCATCATAGGCATCATATTAGGAAGGTGTTGATTAGAGATTGGTTGCCAAAACGGGTTTCTGATGGAAGAGTCAATTACACGAATGATCGAAACGTTGTGTAATAGACTCTTTTGATTAAGGAAATGCCTAAATAGGAGCTATCTTGAAATTAACACCAATTTCTTGCATTTCTTTCATGACTAACATTCATTTGACATTTATGCATTCATTCATTCATTCATTCATTCATTGCATATCCCATAATCGTTCGCTGAGGATAAAACATACAATTCACAGTTGTGCATACCACGTCGAGAACTAGGGGCATTCTACAGAAAACTGTCTTGCTTTTAAAAAGAGAGTTCAAGGTCTTATTGATGCGGGTATTCTACGATTTGATGGTGCTAGCAACACGGTTGAAAATTCGCTCCCTAACCATACTGAAGAGAACGTGAGCGCGGTTATAAATGTCATTGACAAAGGAGCTAACGCAAGTAAAAACGTATTAAGGATACGCCCTTGTTCCCCAGGTTTCATGTTGAACAATTGGACTGCCGAGGACCTTCCTGTAGTTTATATGTCTTCAGAGTAATGCTCAAATGTTAACATTCTATTGTGTCCTTAGATATAATAGAATTCTTTTGTAAGAGCTTGCATTCGCTCTTTATCATTCAAATGAATATCAATGAAAATCCATTTTGTCACAATCTTTTGCATTATCACTAATTTCATAATCATTTATCATTTCATAGCCTATCCTTACATTTGCCTCATGCTATGCCATAACATTTTGTTTGTTGGTTTTAATACTTGGATGCCTCTCTATAGTTTCCTTTCCCATTCAACTTTCAGGTGCTCAGATGTCAACAACATGAACAAACCTGTTACGAGTCCTGATATTGATTTTGAGAAGGTTGTTTGTTTAGGAGAATTCGAAGCCGAAGAAAATGCTGAAGACTATGTCTCGTCTCCTAGCTTGCTAAGAATAGTAGAACAGGAGGATAAATAGATTTTGCCTCATCAAGAATCTGTTGAAACAATAAACTTGGGAACTGAAGAAATGAAGCAAGAAGTGAAGATTGGAACCTCTATTTCAGTGGGCACCAGGCATAATTTGATTGCTTTGCTCTGCGAGTACAAAGATGTATTCGCATGGTCATATCAGGACATGCCAGGATTGGATGAAGATGTAGTGGTCCATAAGCTCCCATTAAAGCCAGAATGCAAACCCATTCAACAAAAGCTGACGGATGAGACCTGAGATGTTGTTGAAAATAAAAGAGGAAATCAAGAAGCAATTTGATGCTGGCTTCCTACAAGCCTCCAAATATCCAGAATGGGTGGCTAACATAGTCCCGGTGCCAGAGAAAGACGGCAAAGTACGAATATGCATGGATTATCGTGACCTGAATCGAGCAAGTCCTAAAGATAATTTTCCCTTACCACACATTGATACGTTGGTGGATAACACAGCAAAACATTCATTGTTTTCTTTCATGGATGGATTCTTGGGGTATAATCAGATCAAGATGGCCCCTAAGGATATGGACAAAACTACCTTCGTAATAATGTGGGGAACGTTCTGCTACAAGGTGATGCCATTTGGGTTAAAGAATACTGGGGCAACATATCAGAGGGCTATGGTGACGTTATTCCATGACATGATGCATAAAGAAATAGAGGTCTACGTCGACGATATGATCGCTAAATCTCGAGGGAAAGAGAGTATGTAGTGAACCTGAAGAAGTTGTTCGACAGACTGAGAAAGTTCCAACTAAAGCTCAATCCGGCCAAATGTACGTTTGGGGCTACCTCGGGAAAATTGCTGGGTTTCATTGTCAGTGAAAGAGGTATCGAGGTCGATCCAAATAAAATAAAAGCCATTCAAGAGTTACCACCTCCGCACAAGCAAAAGGAAGTCAGAGGATTTTTAGGGAGGTTAAACTACATCGTCCGATTCATCGCTCAACTTACCAACCAATGCGACCCAATCTTTCGGCTTCTTCAGAAGCATAACCCGGGAGAATGGAATGAGGAATGCCAGATGGCCTTTGATAAGATAAAACAATATTTGTCTAGTCCTCCAGTGCTAGTACCGCCAACTCCAGGAAGACCATTGATATTGTATTTGATTGTGTTTGAAAATTCAATGGGTTGCGTACTAGGGCAACACGACGAGTCAGGAAAGAAAGAAAAGGCGATCTACTACCTCAGCAAAAAGTTCACTAACTATGAGGCAAAGTATTCATCCATTGAAAAATACTGTTGCGCTCTGGTTTGGGTAGCTCGGAGACTCAGGCAACACATGTTGTATCATACGACATGGTTAATTTCAAAGCTGGACCCAATAAACTACATGATGGAATCACCTGCACTCTCAAGAAGAATGGCACGGTGGCAGATCTTACTATCAGAATACGACATTGCCTATGTAAGTCAGAAGTCGATAAAAGGGAGCGCAATAGCTGATTTCTTAGCGGCTCGAACGACAAAGGAATATGAGACCTTGAGGTTCGATTTCCCAGACGAAGACTTAATGTGCATCATAGAAAAGGAACCCGAGTCATCAAAAGAGAAGCCACGGATGATGAGTTTTGATGGTGCATTGAATGCATCGGGGCATCGGATTGGAGCAGTCTTAGTATCGCCAGAAGGGAACCATTACCCACTCACTGCTAGGCTGAACTTCTTCTGTACCAACAACATAGCGGAATACGAGGCCTGTATCATAGGACTTCGTGCAGCTATTGAACGGAATGTCAAAACTTTAGAGGTATACGAAGACTCAGCGTTGGTGATATACCAAATCCGTGGAGATTGGGAAGTGAGAGATTCGAAACTGATTAAATACAGTGATCTAGTGGTAGAGTTGATTAAAGAAATTCGAAGAAATAACTTTTAATTACTTCCCACGAGAAGAAAACCAATTGGCTGATGCCTTGGCCACTTTGGCTTCAATGTTCAAAGCAAATAGAGAAACAGAAACAATGCCTCTTCAAATGAGCATATATGAAGTCCCTGCACATTGTTTCAGCATTGAAAAAGAGCCAGATGGACGGCCATGGTTCCATGATGTCTTAGAATATATCAAGAATCAAAAGTATCCCAAACAAGCAAATGAGAACGACAAAAGAACAATCAGAAGAATGGCAGCGGGATTCGTTCTTGATGAGGACATCCTGTACAAAAGAGAAAAAGATCAGGTGCTCTTGAGATGTGTGGATGCTGTTGAAGCGAGAAAAATACTTGAAGATGTCCATGAGGGAATTTGTGAGACACATGCAAATGGTTTCACTATGGCCAGGAAGATTATGAGACTCGGTTACTACTGGCTGACGATGGAAAGTGATTGCATTAATTTTGCAAGAAAATGCCACAAATGCCAAATTTATGGGGATAAAATTCATGTAGCCCCTTCGCCCCTTCACGTCATGACTTCTCCGTGGCATTTTTCTATGTGGGGCATGGATGTTATAGGGCCAATTTCCTCAAAAGCTTCTAATGGACACCGATTCATTTTTGCGGTCATTGATTACTTCACAAAATGGATAGAAGCCACTTCATTTGCCAATGTGACAAAGAATGCAGTTTACAGGTTTTTGAAAAAGGAAATCATTTGTCGATATGGTTCGCCTAAAAGAATCATTTTAGATAACGCCTTGAATCTGAACAACAAGATGATGAAGGAAGTTTGTGAGCAATTTCAAATAAAGCACCATAACTCATCACCCTATCGCCCAAAAATGAACGGAGCTGTTGAAGCGGCCAACAATTAAGAAGATTATTGGGAATATGACTGAGACATATAAAGACTGGCACAAGAAGCTACCATTTTCTTTGTATGCATATCGCACATCTGTACGGACATCTACGGGGGCAACTCCTTTCTCTCTGGTCTATGGAATGGAAGTTGTGCTACCTATCGAAGTTGAGATCCCCTCTCTATGAGTCTTAATGAAGTCTAAATTAGAGGAAGCAGAGTGGGTTCAAGCTCGATATGACCAGTTAAATCTCATCGAAGAAAAACGTCTAAAGGCAATTTGTCATGGACAGATGTACCAGAAGAGAATGATTGCGGCCCATGACAAGAAAGTACGGCCAAGAGAATTCCACGAAGGAGAACTCGTGCTGAGAAAGATTCTCCCAATACAAAAAGACTTACGAGGAAAATGGGCACCAAATTGGGAAAGACCATACGTCGTAAAGAAGGCATTCTCGGGTGGAGCTTTAATTCTCACTAAGATAGATGGGAAGGAGTTATCGAATCCAATGAATTCAGATGCTGTGAAGAAATATTATGCTTAAAAAAGGAAAATCAAGATGAAAACTCGAAAAAGGGCATTTTAAAAAAAAAAGAGGGATAAAGGTGAAAACCCGAAAATGGCATCTTGATTAACACAAAAGATTAGGATGAAAACCCGAAAGGGCATTCTAATGAAGCAAGAACTGGCTTAAAAAGCAAGGCGTTTTGAACGATGGGTCAAATAAAGAGACTACAGTATTTGAAGCATTTCTGAAAGCTCGAAATCTTCTACGCAAGGAGCCATACTCAAAAATATTCTTGATTGAGGAACGTGGAAGAGTTCATACGTTGAATATCTAGAGCATTTGTATTTGTTGAAATGCGATCCCCTTTCTCTTTATGACATTTTTTTACTATCATTGATTAACTTTCTTTGTTTGCCACATTTGAAATGAATAAATGTGAGGTATCCTTTTATCCCTACCTGACCATTTTCATGCATCTCATTATGTGGTTCATTTACATAGTGAAATGACATACTCTAAACAAAAGAAATGTTAAGCATTACCCGGATAAGAATTTGATAAGTACAAGAGCCTCAACGCAAGGACAAAGTTCAACCAGGGGCAAAAAAGTGATATCTGAGAAACGTGGATTACTCGTGAAGCTTGAGGACGGGTACAGGGCTTGAAGAGAAAGTCAAGAGTCAAAGCAATGAACGCAGATCATCAAAAAAATCATGACGGAAGGGACATACGACAAACATGCCTGAGGCGCATAGTAAAATCATGTAGGCATAAAGGCATTTAAGACCAACATATGCATATCATGATAACATCATGCATGACATATACAGGTATTCCAGTAGAGCAAGAGGATGTGGTGATAGTTGTACTGAATCAAAGGAAGAGACACCTGAGTTCCACCAGATGACATCTTTTGGTATTTTGATGTTTTTATTTTTGTTTTCAAAAAAATCAACTCATATTGCGAGAGGTGAGTTGAGCCTCGGGGCACGCTGAGGTATTTTCAATTGATGCTTTTCAAAAATCAACTCATATTGTGAGAGGTGAGTTGAGCCTCAGGGCACGCTGAGGTATTTTCAATTTCTGTTTTTCAATTTCTGCTTTTCAACTTATATTTTTCAAAAAATCAACTCATATTGCGAGAGGTGAGTTGAGCCTCGGGGCAGGCTGGGGTATTTTCAATTTCTGCTTTTCAATTTCTGTTTCTCAATTTCTGTTTGTCAAAAATCAACTCATATTGCGAGAGGTGAGTTGAGCCTCGGCTCACATGCTGAGGTATTTTCAATTTATGTTTTTTCAATTTATGCTTTTCAAAAATCAACTCATATTGCGAGAGATGAGTTGAGCCTCAGGGCACGCTGAGGTATTTTTAATTTCTACTTTACAAATTCTGCTTTTCAAATCAACTCATATTGCGAGAGGTGAGTTGAGCCTTTTAATTTCTGTTTTTCAAAAAACCAACTCATATTGCGAGAGGTGAGTTGAGCCTTTTAATTTCTGTTTTTCAAAAATCAACTCATATTGCGAGAGGTGAGTTGAGCCTTTTAATTTCTGTTTTTAAAAAAACCAACTCATATTGCGAGAGGTGAGTTGAGCCTCAGGGCACGCTAAGGTATTTTCAATTTCTTCTTTTCAAAAAAATCAACTCATATTGCGAGAGGTGAGTTGAGCCTCAGGACACGCTGAGGTATTTTCAAGTTCCGTTTTTTCAATTTATGCTTTTCAAAAAAAAATCAACTCATATTGCGAGAGGTGAGTTAAGCCTCAAGTCACATGCAGAGGTATTTTTAATTTCTGTTTTTCAAAGAAATCAACTCATATTGCAAGAGGTGAGTTGAGCCTTTTAATTTCTGATGTGAGTTAAGCCTTTTAATTTCCGGCCTAGGATCCGCGTGTTTTCTAACAGAAGGGCTATTTGAGCGTTTAGCCCTTCTGCATTTTTATTATTTTACAATCTAGTTTGTTGCTATTTTTTTTTAATTTGGCCCAACAATTTACTGCGGTTTTCAATTTGGTCCTCAATGCTACTGCGCATTGTGGTTGGAGGTTTATTTCGTTTTTAGTCCCTCTACTTTTGGTGCGCGTTAAAATTGGTCATTCTCTTCTTTATTTATTTTTAAATTACCCCCCAAAACCTCCATTTTGGTTTCGATTTAGTCCTTGTGCACCTCAATTTGTCTAATACTATTATTTTTATTTTTATTTTTATATTATTATTATTATTATTATTATTGTTAGTATATGTTTTATTATATATGTATGTATCTTTAATATATATATACGTATATATTTATGTAGTATTATTAACAATTGTTTTGTAACATTATTATTATTTCTAATATGTATATTGTATGTAAATATTCTAATACTATATTATATATATACATTTTTCATGTATGTTATGTATATGTGTTTTTAATATCATGTTTTTTATATAATATTATGTATATATTTTAATATTGTTAGTTATATATCTTTTATACTATTGTATGTATATTTCTAATACTATATTGTATATTTCCAACATCATTATTATATATATATACGTATTTATGTAGCATAGGAATAGTTTTCTTTTATACTATTACCATTTCTAATATAGGTATATATTGTACATATTTTATATATTATGTATATATTTTTAATGTTATCATGTATATATTTCTTATACTATTCCATTTACGTATTTTTATCATCTTATGTACATATTCTTAAACACTATGTTATATATATATATATATATATATATATAATACCATATTTTATACGTATTATTATTATATCTTTTTTATCCCTATCATATTTATTATTAATAATAGTACATACATTTTATTACATGTATATATATATATTTTTATTAGTACTATTTTCAGATATCATATTATTCATTATTATACATATATATATGTAAATATTTTAGTACTTATTATAATATTTTCTTATTATATTATTGTGCATATTATTTTTATTCATTTCTTCATTATTTTATTTATATTTTCAATACTCCTATATTCTTATATTGTGTATATTATTATTTTTTATCACACGTATTTATATATGTTCTTTTAAAATATCATAGTATTCATGTATTTTATTATATATGTATATGTTCATTTTAAATATATTATGTATGTATATATATATTAGTACTTATATTTAGTATTATTATGTAAACATCTTTCATCCCTATGTACATACATCTTTCATATGTATATACTTTAATGATAATAGTTATGTATATTTTTATCACTTCATGTATATTTCAAATATTATATGTAGTATATTTCCAACATTATTACTAATTATACATATATATGCATAAGTATATATTATGTACATACTCTTAATGTCATTTTTTACATATGTGTATTCATTGTGTTCTCATTGTGTTCTCGTATTTGATACTATTGTTACATTTAATATCACGTGCATTGTCATTGTTTTTAATATTATTGTCGTATGTATTATGTGCCTTGATGTATTTCCAACTATTATCTTTCGTTTCCCGCCCATTTTTATATATTACCTCGTTGCTCATTATTTTAAAATATTTATTCGTGTTTTTAATAAGCAAGGCGATGTACCAATTTAAACACTATGTCATCGATTTCATCGCTATGTTGGGTGAATATCAATTGACTTGTGTTAAGACGGTATATCCTTCTCAATAGAAAATGAAACTTGAAATTTCTCGTGTTTTGATCGGATCACGATTCAATGTTACTTTGAACTTGCAATTTTGAAAATTAAGACAACACTTGTTTAATAAGATACCAATTTTGGGCGTCACGAGGGTGCTAATACCTTCCTCGTGCATAACCGACTCCCGGACCCTCATTTTCTCTGAATTTTGACGTAAACCTAAACCCGGCCTTCATTTTTGTTCAAGAATCAATTTTCTTTTCAAAAAAGATGATTTATTAGGTGTCCGATCACACCTAAGAAAAAAGATCAGTGGCGACTCCCCTTTTTAATAAAATCGCAAGTCGGTTTTCAAATTTTCAATAAATCGCCACAATTAGCGACTGAGCTAAACATTTTACGTCACTACACAAACGTTAGAAGAGAAGAAAAGAAACGAAGTTTTCTTTTTTTTACAATTTGGTCCTTCCACCAAAAATTCACTATTTCCACTAGAAATTAAAAGAATTTCCATAACTACCAAGAGAGAAAAGTGTTAAGGAGACTATGGGGAGTTAGAATGTAAAATTGGATTCAAGGAATAAAAGCTGGAGGAGAGAGAAAATCAAATTAAAGATTGGAATCAATAGAACAAGGTAAGTACATCAAGATTTTAATATATTTTTAAGTTGTTATTATTGAGAAAGCATGGAAATAATGTTGTAGTAGAGTTTTCTTACATAAGGTCCTATGTTCTTGATATGTTAGTGAAGAGAAAATAAGAGAAAGTGATGAGAAATAGTGTAGAAAAAGAAAATAAGGGTGTTATAAACATGGTAATTAATATCTTGCACGAAAATAGTTTTGGACAGCAGTAGTAGTCTAACTTTGAAAAATCATCAAAATTTTAAAAATCTAATTATAGGATGAATAAAATATGAAATTAAATCTTATTAAGTCTAGTTTATTATAGAATAAATTATGTAAGTAATGGAATTGTAAATCATGAGATATAATAATTTTTGTGAGACAAGGTTAGAATGATTTCGAGTTCCCCTATTCTGACTTTGGAAAATCATAAAAAATTGGATAAAAATAATTAGGGGCTTAAATTTATATGTTTAGAATTATGAATGAGTCTATTTTCAATATAAATAAACAAGAACATCATTAGAATTCTGTACGAGGATATAATTTATTTTTAGTGAAGAATGGTCAGAACTGTCAAATAGCAGAATAGTGATAACTTTAAAGAATAAACTGTACTTATTGGATAAACCAAGAATTTTAAAAATTTTATGGCAAGAATATATATGAGTTTAGTTTCAGGGAAAATTATCGGATCTTAATTTGGAGTTCTATAGCTTCAGATAAAAATAATTTAGTGACTATGACACAGATGGATAGCTTGAATATTCATAAAAGTAAATAATAAAAATTATAGATAGTGTTACTTACAAGTGTGTTATATACATTAAGGATGTGGAATGGAGAGGAGGAGGAGGAAAAATATGTATGAATATTCATCTAGCATGGCTAATTTGCATGTTTTAGGCTCAGAGACTAAATTGAATAA
Organism: Gossypium arboreum; assembly: GCF_025698485.1. Taxonomy (NCBI): domain Eukaryota; kingdom Viridiplantae; phylum Streptophyta; class Magnoliopsida; order Malvales; family Malvaceae; genus Gossypium; species Gossypium arboreum. Next base: position 120,624,411 of record NC_069070.1, on the reverse strand, counting down.
AAGTAAAACTTTATTGGCAACTTTGTAAAAATGTCAGGAATGACTAAATTGCATGAAATGGATTATTTTATTATTTAAATTACAAAATTGAATGAAATTATTAATTTAGTTCAAGATCGGGGGAAAACATGTTTTAGGGATTAAATTGAAAAGTGATGAAATTATGAAAAATTCTGATATTTTATAGAATTCATGGACTGCTATCAATATGTATGAGAATAATAGCTGGAAATAAGGATTAAATTGCAAGAATTTTATTTTCTTGACCCTAAGGATGAAATTGTCATTAATTAAAAGTTTAGGGGCAAAATGGAAATTTTGCCTAGAGCATTAATTAAATGCATTAGAATATGAAACGAATGAAAATGATGATCAATTTTATTTATAAAGATTAGGACGACTCAAATACGAGACTTGATCGTGGAAAAGAAAAGATATCGGATTAATGAAATTATAAACACAAACAAGCAATGAGGTAGGTTTGTGTAACTTGAATTGTATTTTTAAATACTTGAAATATGTGGTTATGTGATGAAAATATGATTTGAATGTTCAATTCATGATAATTGATGAAATAATGATAATACTTGATATAAATTGAAAATAAGTCCCGATTTAATGGAATGGAATTCGATGGATCATTGGAAAAGGAATTGGCGGTAAAAAGGATCTAGCTCGGACGGGTGATCCTATTCTGATATAGCCCACCAAGAATACATGTAAAATAAATTTAGCCGGACGGGTAATCCGAATTAGGTCTCAATTTAGCTCTGACCGGTAATTCAGATCCAAGCTCATTAGAGTAATTGTCGTTGCTGAGGATTTAGCTCGGGTGGTAATCCCGACAATACTCTATGAGTTTATATTACAGGGATTTAGCCTGGACTGGTAATCTTGCTGTAAGGATGAGGTTCGCGGGAGTGTGCTTTCTGACATGAAATGTGTAACGCCCTGATTTTTGGGCCAAGAAGTAGTGGGACTTGAGTCTGGGTTCGAGCAGGAGACGGCCCGAATAAATGGGATGGTTTAATTTTTATTATTATTTGGTATGTCTAGTGTAGTAATTAAATAAATTACGAAGGGTTTATGGTGTGGGAAAAATGCCCAAGAGTAAATCCAATTCGAGGCAATTCCTGAATTTTTAATTTTGGAAAGTGAAGGTTCTGGCGATATGGGCTTTTAAGATTGTATAAAATTTTGATAAGATTGAAAAATGTATTATTAACAAGGTGAAAAAAAATTGTCAATGTAAACCAAAAGTCCTCAAAATAAACTGTTCAAAAAACACAAAACACAAAACAAACCCTCTCTATGGGAAAAACTTTGATCGACAGTTTCTCACATCTCACAAGCTAGATAATTCGATAATCAACCCCAGCGAGCAACAGAACCAAACAGTGGGGAATAGATTATAAAAAAATCCCCCACAAAAGCTATTTATTCGGGCAGGACTTATGGCGGATCCAGTAGTTGACGATCCTTACAGCCGTGGCAGCAACGACAGCTGTGGATTCTTCTCCTCAAAATTGATCTTCATCACACGATAACCCATCTCTAGCCATTGCATTCGCTATTCTATTCCCCGATTGTTCGATAAATTGCAAACGACAAAACCGAAAAAGCTTTGACAACTCCTTTGCGTCCCATGTAACGCCCCAATTTTCGGGAATTCTGTGAATGTTGGCAAAATTTCATGCTTTAATTTTGTCATTTGTGAGTGAAATTATGAAATAGGACCTATGTGAAAATGTTTGAAAATGCTATAGGCTAAATTGAAGTGGCCAAATAAATAGGAGTGCAAAATAGGAGGATTTGCATGACAAACCTCCCATTTTACATGAAGTGGCCAACCATCATGTTGTTGTAGACAAAATGGGCACTTGATATCCATAATTTATGGTACAAATTGATACAAATTGATAATGGGTTAGGTAAATGTTCCATGATAATGGGTTAGGTAAATGTTTCATGTAAATGTTTCATGATAATGGGTTAGGTAAATGTTCCATAATTGGAATTTCATGTCTTTTGTATTAAAGAATTAAATGGATGAAATATGAAATTTTATTAAAAGAAAAAGGGGTGAAAAGAACAAAGTTTTGTCCATCTTTGTTCATCATAGCCTAAAGTTAGAGAAGAGAAAGGAGAGGAGAAAGATCTTGAATGTTCGGTCACTTGGGGAAGAAAATTGAAGGTAAGTTCATAGTAGTTTGCTTCTATCTTGATGTTCATGAGTTCTTCTTGATTCTACCTTAACTCTTGAAGCATATTTTGGTTTTTGGTTGTGTTGTGAGCATTTGGTCATGAATTAAAATGAAGGAAATGGTTGTTGTTTCATGTTCTTTTGATGAAAAATGGAAGATATGTGAAGTTGAGCCAAACAAATGAGCATGCATGTGCTTAGATGCTAAGGGGAAAAATCGGCTAATATGTTGTGCTTTAAAATGATGAAATGGTGATTATACTTAAGTAAAATCATAGATATGTGATGATTGATTGGTGATATACATGTTTAAAAAAAAACATGCATGCAAGTTATGTGTGAAAGAGTGATTTGGTAATAAATCTGCTTGGGGCAGCAGCAGTAACGTGACTTTGGAAAATCACCATAAATTGTGGGAGATGAGTTAGAAGCTGCATAAATTATGTAATTAAATCTTAATGAGTCTAGTTTCAAATGGAATAAACTAGAACATATTTTGAATCCTGTACAATGAGAAATTTGATTCGTAATGAAGAGTGATCAGATTAGTCAAACAGTGAAACATGCGAAACTCTGAGAAAAATCTGGTATTGATTGGCCAAACCAAAAATTCTGAAAATTTTATGGATATAAGATATATGAGTCTATTTTCAGGGAAAATTAACGGCACTCAATTTGGAGTTTCGTAGCTCCAGTTATAAATGATTTAGTGACTGTTGCTCAGGAAGACAGCTTGCAGTGAAATTATGATTATGTGGTAAACATTGACAAAAATTTGTTAATGAGTTGCTTATTGATTTCTTATAAGCTTACTATGATCCGTAGGTGTGGTTGGCGAATCGTAAGGGGTTAATACGTAGTTTGTATTTGAATAGTTAGATTAACGTGTTAGTAATCCAATTGTAGGCGGTTCGTGTGTGGATCTCGTCAAGATATCGTCGCAAATGTGTGTAACTAACACCCTCTTTCTTAGTCCGGATCGGCAAAAGTCGAAAAGTCGAATCGCCGAAAACCGAGATTTTGTAGATTTGCCAGTGTGCGAATGCTCGTGAGGTAAATCGATTAATGTTTTTGGTAAGCTGCAAAATTTGGACTGCAAAGCGCATGATTTCTGTGCCCTCGATATTTTTTTGGCTTAATGGGCCAAAATTGGAATGATGGGCCAACGGGCCCAATTCGGTAAGAACCCTCGATACGTTATTCTGTTAGTACGTGAAAAGTAGGAATATGCATGAAAAACCTTAAAATAGATAAATTACTGAAATACCTTTAAAAGTGGAAAATTTACAGTTTTACCCCTAGTAGATAAATTACCGAAATACCCTAGGGTTAAATTGACGTAAATGCATGTTTGATGTTGTTATTTATTGCATGCCATGTTGTTATTATCGATGCATGGGATTGGGATATTGACGAGGAATCTTGAAAGTGGCTTGTCCACGATTGGAGGCTTTGCCTCAATTTATCGTTAATCGAGCAAAAAAGGTCAAACCGTGGAGTGTTAATTTGGGTGGGTTGAGCTATTCCCACATGGAGTGTAGGGTGGTACGGGTGGAGTGTAGTGGTTGGTGGGTTGAGTAGTCTCCCAAATGGGCTTGCATATGTTATTGATGTTGCATGTATTTTGAAATGGGCCTATGGGCCATACTATTATCTGAATAAGGGCTAAGGCCCGCTTTATTATAATCAAAAGGGCTTTGGTCCAAGACCATTGTTACTGAATGGGCTTAGGCCCAATAGGCTTGAGCTGACTTGGGCTTTGAATGGGTTTTCCTTGCACACCGAAGTTTCCCCAAACTCACCCCTTTATTTTCATCCACGCAGAAATCCCCAACCATAGTGGGCTTGAGTCGTGAGGGAATTCGGAGTGGCCACCCGCTCGAAAGTTTGATTTTCTTCCGTGAACTAGACATCCTTTTATTTACGTTTGAAGTTTTGGGTTTTAAATGTAATAAGGCCGCTTAATTATTTTTGATGGTTTTAATATGTATTACTAAGATAGGTATTACTTATTTTAACTGTTGAAATTGGATAGCTTTAGGCGCGTTTTCAAAAACAACAATTGATTTCAAAATAACACGACAACAAGCAAAGCTTCCGCAATGAAAGTATTTTCTAAAATTAATCACTTTTCCTAAAAATGACTTAATCAAATCGGTTTCCTAGAAATATCCATGACGTTAAGGTGTGGCAATGGCGGTATGCATGTCTAGGATTGGATCCGAAGGGAGCTTGGTACTTAAGCAGTCTGATGGACTCACCACCTATTTTTCGGTTTCCTACCTGGTGCACAGCTTCCATTCACTTTAACCTATAATGAAATTATCTTTTAAAACACTAAGTAAGTTTTTCTGGATCAACAATATAAAATGTTTTGAACGCTTCGATGTGGCATGTCGGATCCGGTCATAACGTCTGGGCCGGGTTTGGGGTGTTACATCCCAAGTAAGAGCACTTATCTCCGATAAATCCTCTTTGTCATTGCTAATTTTTTCGATGACTAATTGAGAATCTCATTCTAATATCACAGACAGGAAACCCAGTTCATAGGCAAAATAGAGGTTATGGATCACCGCAATCGCTTCGGCCGCAAACACGAAAATGTTGAGTTTACGTGTAATTTGTGGGGTTTGCAGACCTTGTTTTTAGGGATTATATTGTTAGTGATATTAGTTAGTTTCATTTTTAAATATTTGTGCTTCTATTTTTAGCACATTGTTGTTTTTTCTTTTCTTATTTAAAGCTTTGGTCGATGAATAATATAGTGTAGTAGTTTACAGCATCATTGATTTCTCTGTTCTTCCATCACTATTGATAATTTCTTTTCATTGTAAGAGTGGTATCAGAGCCAGGTCATAATCATATGATGGCAGTAGAAAACTTCGTCCAGCCTACTATTCCTCGTTTTGATGGTCACTATGACCATTGGAGCATGCTAATGGAGAATTTCTTAAGGTCTAAAGAGTATTGGCATGTTGTTGAATCTAGAGTGACAGAATCAGAACAAGGTGTTGTAATGATAGATACACAGAAAGCAGAATTGGAAGCATTGAAGTTGAAGGATCTCAAAGCCATGAACTATCTCTTTCAAGCTATTGATCGAGCCACTTTGGAGACGATTCTTTGCAAAGATACGTCCAAACAAATATGGGACTCGATAAAGAGAAAGCATCAAGGGAATACAAGGTTGAAGTGTGTAGAGTTGTAAGGTTTTCTGATAAAGGGTGAGAAGGATGAACGCGAAAGCGGATCGTAAAGTTTGTCAAAGTCGCGGATTTGACTTAGGGATCTAACCGTTCGGAAAAGAAACTTGGATTTTTTTTAACACAACCTGAAACGAAATTAAATCAAAGTTAGATAAAATAATTAAAACAAATAATGAATCAAAGATTCAGGAAGTGAATAAAGAAGATAAATGGAAAGATAGAACGCGGCGTGTAGAAGTCCTAAGAAGCCTTGGAAACACGAAGAATCCACAACCCCCTTCCAGCGGCTCTAATTTCCCCTCCAAGATAAAAACCTTGGCAAGAAAAAGTTTAAAGATGATCCCCATAATCTAAAAAGGTTGTTAAAACTCTTCTAAAAGAAACTCAAGAGAAATTCTTGAAAAGAAAAAACTCAAAGAGAATTTATTAACTCAAAAGAGAAATAGAATAATAATGAATTGTCTTCCTTATGTACAGTGCAAAGACCTATATATAGGCTAGATAAATAAAGAAATAGAATAAAACTCCTAAGTATACTAGAACTCTAATTTAATCTAAACAAGAAATAGTTTTAAACTAAACTTTCTTGTTAATATAAAATTCCTAAATAACTAAAAATACTTAATAATTATAAAAATTTGGAATAAAATAATAATAAAATAATAAGAGCTAATAAATAAAATATTGTGCTCATATATAATAAAAATTAAGCCTAAAACTTAAACCCAATATAAAACGTCTAAGCTTGTAAGATCAATTGGGGTTCTTGAAGTGAAATGCTTAAGCTTGTTAGCATTTTCCACATGGGCTTGTCATCATAGATTGAGAGTTTAGGCCCACGAATATAATTAGTCTCTTCTAATTCATCATTACTCCGGAATTTAGTGTCTTGAAACTTCAACTCTTCTTCTCGAATTTTTTTCGTGATAAAGTCTTGAACCACTAAGTTGAGTTTTAACTTTATCTGTTTGGATTTGGATCTCGTAATTGGGCCCTGAGGAAAACTAAACTCATCTCTTTTATGGCCTTGGAATTGGGCTGAGTTACTCGTATCATTCCCCTCTTCCACAAAAGGATTCGTCCTCGAATCTGCAATATCAAACGGAGAAAGGTCAGCGACATTAAAAGTGGCACTAACATTATACTCACCAGGAAGGTCGATTTGATATGCATTGTCATTAATGCACTTGAGTACTTGAAAAGGTCCATCACTATGTGGGTCCAATTTTGTTTTGCGTTTAGTTGGAAATCGCTCTTTTCTTATGTGGACCCAAACCCAGTCACTTGGATCAAAGATAATTTGCTTGCGCCCCTTGTTAGCTTCGTTGGCAGTTGTTTCATTTGTTTTGGCAATTCGTTGTCTTGCTTTCGCATGCATGGATTTCACCAATTCAGCTTTCTTCTCACCATCTAAACCAGAAATGTTTTCTATAGGCAATGGTGCAAGATCAAGTACAGTTAGTGGATTAAAACCATAAACAAGTTCAAATGGGGAATATGCAGTTGTAGAGTGAATAGATCGGTTATATGCAAACTCAACAAATGGCAAATATTCTTCCCAACTTTTAAGGTTCTTACCCATAACAGCTCATAGTAAAGCATCTAAGACTCGATTGACTACCTCAGTTTTTTCATCTATTTAGGGGTGACATGTAGTAGAATATAATAATTTAGTACCAAGCTTACCCCACAATACTTTCCAAAAGTGGCTTAGAAACTTTACGTCTCTTTCCAATACAATGGTGCGTGGTATCCCATGTAGGCGCACCACCTCTCGAAAGAACAAGTCAGCCACATGTGTAGCGTCGTCCGTTTTTTGACAAGGAATGAAGTGAGCCATCTTTGAAAACCTATCAACAACAACAAAGATACTATCTCGACCCTTTTTTGTTCGTGGTAAACCAAGAATGAAATCTATAGATAAGTCTACCCATGGCGAAGAAGGAATCGGTAAAGGAGTATAAAGTCCATGGGGCATTACCTTAGATTTTGCTTGTTTACAAGTAATACAATTAGAACATACCTTTTCAATATCCTTTTTCATGTGCGGCCAATAAAAATGCTCATGTAGAAGATCTAGTGTTTTGGCGACACCGAAGTGTCCCATTAGGCCTCCACTATGTGCTTCACGAATTAATAACTCTCTCATAGAACATTGTGGAACACATAACCTGTTTAGGCGAAAAAGAAACCCATCTACAAGATAAAACTTGTTAAAGGCACCATTCCCACAATTAGAAAAAACATTTACAAAATCAATATCATTTAAGTATAAATCTTTTATATGTTCAAACCCTAAGACTTTAGCATTTAATGTAGTTATCAAAGAATATCTACGAGATAAGGCATCAGCAACTACAAATTCTCTACCTGTTTTATACTTAATTGTATATGGAAATGTCTCTATGAATTCCACCTATCGAGCGTGTCTCTTACTTAACTTACCTTGTCCCTTTAACCATTTTAGGGATTCATGATCTGTATGAATAACGAACTCATTTGGCAGCAAGTAATGTTGCCAAACTTGTAGAGCTCGAACTAATGCCAACAACTCCTTATCATAAGTTGAGTAGTTTAATTGTGCCCCTGTCAATTTTTCATTAAAATATGCGATTGGCCTTTTTTCTTGCATCAACACGGCACCAATTCCAATACCTGAAGCATCACATTCAAGTTCGAAAGTATTAGAAAAATCAGGTAATTTAAGAACCGGAGTAGAACATAACTTATCCTTTAAAGTTTGAAAAGCCTTTTCCTGAACTTCTCCCCATTTAAAACCCACAGATTTTTTAATAATCTTAGTTAATGGAGTAGCAATAGTGGAGAAATCCTTCACAAAACGTCTATAAAAACTTGCTAAACCATGGAAAGATCTCACCTCAGTAATTGATTTACGAGTGGGCCATTCTCTAATTGCCTTTACTTTGTCCTCATCGACATGAACACCTTGAGCACTTACTATAAAACCTAAAAAGATTAATTTATCACAACAAAAAGTGCATTTATCAAGGTTGGAAAATAATTTTTCAGTTCGCAGAATATCCAAAACTGATTTAACATGAAAAACATGGTCATCTAAAGAAGTTGAGTAAATCAGAATATCATCAAAATATACTACCACAAATTTACCCAAATAAGGTCTCAAAACATGGTTCATCAAGCGCATAAAAGTACTAGGTGCATTTGTCAAATCGAAAGGCATGACTAACCATTCATATAAACCAAACTTAGTTTTAAATGTTGTTTTCCATTCATCCCCCTCCTTCATTTGAATTTGATGGTAGCCACTTTTTAAATCAAATTTTGTAAAGATACAAGCACCATAAAGTTCATCAAACATATCATCAAGCCTTGGAATAGGATGTCTATACTTAATAGTAATTTGGTTAATTGGTCGAAAATCGATGCACATTCTATACGTACCATCTTTCTTTGGCACCAGAATTACCGGCACTGCACAAGGACTTAAACTTTCACGAATGTGACCCTTCGTTAAAAGTTCATCTACTTGCTTTTGTAACTCCTTCATCTCCTCGGGATTGCTTCTATAAGCTGGTCGATTTGGAATTGTTGACCCAGGTATTAAGTCAATTTGATGCTCAATACCCCTCAAAGGTGGCAATCCTTTAGGTGCTTCTTCAAAAATATCTTCATATTCTTGTAAAAGAGACACAAAAACACTAGGCAAAGAGTTATGAAGGTTAGTCAAAGATAAACAATTTTGCCTAAATAGGATAATGATGCCAGGTTGTTTAGTGAGTAAGGCTCATCGCACATCTTTTCCACTCGCATAAAAATTACGAACCACTTTTTTTTTCTCACAAGAGGATGCACTCACCATTGGGTCATCATTAATTTGGCTTTTTTCATTAGAGACCTCTTTTCTCTCAGCCTTTTTTGAATTTTGTGTCTTACTTCCCATAACCTCCTTACAAAACTTCATCATGTCGATTAGATCATTGTGAATATCTTTCAGATTCAAAGAGGTGAAAGTGTACTTCTTCCCACAGAAAATAAAAGAATATCGATTTAATTTACCATGATGAATAACATCACGATCGTACTGCCATGGTCTACCAAGTAACAAGTGGGCGGCATGCATGGGAACGACATCACACCAAACATCATCAATGTAAGTCCCAAGTTTAAAAGTGATCAAGCACTGTTTTACCACACGGACCTCTGAACCTTCGTTAAGCCATTGAAGATGGTATGGTGTAAGGTGTTTGCTACATGGCAAAGCAAGATAATCCACAAGGTAGCTGCTTACAACGTTAGCACAACTTCCACTATCAATGATAAATGAGCAAAGTGTACCTTTAATCAAACACCTCGAATGGAATATATTACTCCGTTGAAGATCATGATCATCCTTCAATTGGATGTTGAGTGTGTGCCTCACAACTAAACAACGGGGATAAGTTAGTGGTTCCACCAAATTTTCTTCACCATAAAATTTACTGTAATTTTTGACATCATCAATTAATTCGGGCATATCTGGGTCTATTTTATCAGAATCAGAAGTATAATCACCATCTTCTTTGATCAACAAAAGTCTTGTGTTGGCACAATCACGGCTATAGTGTCCACGCCCTTTGCACTTAAAACATTCAATTTCACGAGCTCGTTGTTGTTTTGGTCAAGTAGTAAAAGTGAGCTGCTTAGAAGATGAAGAAGATGGTTTTGTAGGAGCCCTACTTTTCCCCTCAAAAGATTTTGTCTCATCATGTTTTGGCACCAACTTATTAATAGCAAAAGGAAATTTCGAATTCTTGAAAGTAGAATTAGAACTCGTACCTCTATAATATTGTGAAGTACTAAATGGACGAGATTGACGTTGTTGAAACTGTCGCTCAATCTCAATTGCCTTGCATATCGTATCTTCAAGATCAATGTAGGTTTGAAGATCAAGAACATTGGCTATTGAAATGTTCAAACCATCTACAAATCGCACCATGGTAGTCTCCTCATCTTCTTAGATATTTGCTCTATGCATAAGCATCTCCATCTCCTTAAAGTACTCATCAGCAGATCGATTACCTTGAACAAGGCGTTAAAGTCTTCGTTTAATATCCCTATAATAATGAGGTGGGATAAAACGTTTTCGCATGATTTTTGTCAACTGTTCCTATGAATCAACATCTCATTCACGATTTCTTTGGCGGTTCAACACAAGTTGAGTCCACCAACTCAATGCATAATTAGAAAATGCCAATATAGTTAATGGAACTTTCTCCTCCTCCGGACACTTATAACAACATAACATGATCTCTATTTTATCCTCCCAATCACAATATGCATCTGGATCATACTTTCCTTGCAATGGTGGAATGTTGAACTTTGGTTTAGCAACAGAAGGATGGCCGTGATTAGAAATACCTAAAGTTTCATCAATGTGACGATATTCGTGTCTACCAGGATTAGAACGAATATGAAATTTTTCATTATCACTATCATGATCACTATCACGAGCACGAGATCGTCGATTCGAAGAAGTCTCCAAACGAGCAACAGCTTGAGTGAGCAGTTGAATATGATTGGAAAGCTGATTAATGTTCTCTTGTAGTTTCATTCGACACGTAGTCATATTGGCCTCAAATGTATCACGTACCTCATTTAATTGTTGATGTTGCAATTTTACCATCCCCACAATATTCTCCAATGTAACATCTTGTTCTTTGTCATCAAATGGTATCTCATCATGGTTTTTACGGGCACGAGTGTCATGAGTCATAGTGAAAACCTGGAAAAGCACAACACTTCAAAAGAAAAAATTAAGCAAACCTCACCTATATGCACTCAAAAAAAAATTCTCAATGAGGTAAAAATTAATCTTGTGAGTCTTTTAAAAGTGTCTATATCAATCAATCAAGATGTTTTAGAATCAAACTATCAAAGCAAACCTAATAGCACTATGAGTCCAAAATTGGCTTAGACATCAAAGAATTTTGTTGCACGGAGGAAGGAATATGCAACGTGCTTTAACCTACTAACACAAGAAACAAGAAAGTGTTAGAATGCGTAAGGAACAAATAAAAAGGAAAACAAATAAAAACTTAAAGCTAAGAGTCAATGAAAATTGCTGAAACCTGAAAACTCGAAAAACTGCGAAGCAACTTGACAAACTTAATTCAAGGTGTTCCCGATTTTTGAAAATCAAAAAATTTAAACTGGAGCCTCCTCAAATAATGTATATTTGATCTGGAAAGTTTCGGCACAAAATTCAACCCACAAATTTTTTTTTATTTTTTTTGTATTTTATTTTTTTGTACTTTTTTGATCACTTTTTTTTTGTGGGAAATATTTTTTTATACTTTAAAATAGTGCCAAGAAATAGTATGAAAAATTTCAGATCATTTGAAAATCGTTTACCCACTGAAAAATATTTTTTTTAAAAACTGTAGGGGTAAAATTTGTTTTAAAGCTGCTTTCTAGAAATCAGTTTAAAAAAAGAACACCTAAAACGCCCAAATCTGATACCAAATGATTAAGGGTGAGAAGGATGAACGCGAAAGCGAATCTTAAAGTTTGTCAAAGTCGCGGATTTGACTTAGGGATCTAGACGTTCGGAAAAAAAACTTAGATTTTGTTTAACACAACCTGAAACGAAATTAAATCCAAGTTAGATAAAATAATTAAAACAAATAATAAATCAAAGATTCAGGAAGTGAATAAAGAAGATAAATGGAAAGATAAATGGAAAGATAAATGAAAAGATAAAACGTGGCGTGTAGAAGTCCTAAGAAGCCTTGGAAACACGAAGAATCCACAACCCCCTTCCAGCGGCTCTAATTTTCCCTCCAAGATAAAAACCTTGGCAAGAAAAAGTTTGAAGATGATCCCCACAATCTAAAAAGATTGTTAAAATTCTTCTAAAAGAATTTCAAGAGAAATTCTTGAAAAGAAAAAACTCAAAGAGAATTTATTAACTCAAAAGAGAAATAGAATAATAATGAATTGTCTTCCTTGTGTACAATGCAAAGACCTATATATAGGCTAGATAAATAAATCTAAATAAAACTCCTAAGTATACTAGAACTCTAATTTAACCTAAACAAGAAGTAGTTTTAAACTAAACTTTCTTGTTAACATAAAATTCCTAAATAACTAAAAATACTTAATAATTATCAAAATTCAGAATAAAATAATAATAAAATAATAAGAGCTAATAAATAAAATATTGTGCTCATATATAATAAAAATTAAGCCTAAAACTTAAACCGCATATGAAACGTCTAAGCTTATAAGATCAATTGGGGTTCTTAAAGTGAAATGCTTAAGCTTGTTAGCATTTTCCATATGGGCTTGTCGTCATAGATTGAGAGTTTAGGCCCACGAACATAATTAGTCTCTTCTAATTCATCATTACTCCAGAATTTAGTGTCTTGACACTTCAACTCTTCTTCTCAAATTTTTTTCATGATAAAGTCTTGAACCACTAATTTGAGTTTTGACTTTATCTGCTTGGATTTGGATCTCGTAATTGGGCCTTGAGGAAAACTAAACTCATCTCTATTATGGCCTTTGAATTAGGCTGAGTTACTCGTATCATTTTCAGACTGAATTCAAAAACTTAATAATAAAGTCCGGTGAGTCGGTTACTGACTTTTTTATCAAGAATAATGGTAATCGCCAACAAGATGAGAATCCATGGAGAAAGAATGGATGATATTGTCATTATTGAGAAGATTTTTAGATCGATGACAGCAAAATTTAAATTTGTTGCTTGTTCGATAGAAGAATCAAGAGATGTTGGTTTCCTTACACTTAATGAACTACAAAGTTCTTTGTTGGTTCATAAACAAAAGATTGTCCAGCAAGATAAAGAAGAACAAATGTTAAAGGCGACAATCAATCCAAAAGGTCCTGGGGGTGGGAAACCAAGATTAAAGGACAAGAAGGAGCACTACAATGCAGATGAGGATTATTCTACTCATTCTAAAAGAAAAAAAAAAGGCCGAGACAGTAACTATTCATATGGTTACAAGCAAAAGTCTGTAAACAAGTCAAATATTGAATGTTACAGATGTCACAGGTATGATCATTACAAATCAGAGTGTAGAACTAATCTTAACAGAAATCGTGGTGCGAAATCAAATTTTGCAGAAGAAGAAAAGGAAGAAGAAATTTCTCTCTTGATGACATGTCATGTGAAGGAATAAATTCACCAGAATCTGTAGTATTTAGACACAGGTTGCAGCAATTATATATGTGGAGATAAGATGATGTTTTTTGAATTAGATGAAGCATTCTGAAGCACTGTTTCATTTGGAGACAATTCTAAAGTGTCTGTCTTGGGTAAAGGCAATGTGAAAATCCACACCAAGGAAAATACTACTTAGGTTATTTCCAATGTTTTCTTTTTTCTTGATTTGAAAACTAATCTGCTCAGTGTTGGTCAGCTTCAAGAGAAAGGATATGCGATTTTTATCAATGATGGAGTTTGTTGCATTCAATATGAAAAATTGGGCTTAATTGCTCAAGTAAACATGATAGCAAACCAGATGTTCCCACTATATCTCAACAATGCCGCTCAATCATGCTTTTCAGCAAGAATGAAAAATGAAGCATAGATGTGGCATTTTTTATATGGACACCTAAATTTTGGTGGTCTAAAAATGCTACAGTAGAAAAACATGGTAACTGGTCTTCCTAAAATTGAAAGTCCTTCTCAAGTTTGGGAAGATTGTGTTGTTGGCAAACAACACCGAGACCACTTTTCGAAAGAAAATCGATGAGAGCGAAAAAAGTGCTGGAGCTGGTTCGTTTTGATATATGCGGGGCCTATCAATCCAACATCAAATGGTGGCAAACGTTATTTTATAACATTTACAGATGATTATAGTCGGAAAACTGTGTTTATTTTTACAAGATAAGTCTAAAGCTTTTTAACTTCCAAAAGTTCTAAAGCGCTTGTTGAAAAGGAAGCATAAATGCCTATTGGGACTCTCCATAGCGATTGTGGTGGAGAATACAACTCACAAAAATTTGTTAGTTTTTGTGAGGAGCATGGAATTCAAAAGCAACTTACTACAGCCTACACCCCGGAGCAAAATAGTGTTTCAGAGAGGAAGAATAGTACAATTTTAAACATGGTACGAACCATTTTAAAAAGAAGCGGTCTTCTAAAAAGTTTTTGGCCCGAAGCTATCAATTGGAGTATTCATTTATTGAACAAAATTCCTACCATAACTGTTTAAAATTTGACGCCTGAAGAAGCATGGAGTGGAAAACGGCTGAGTGTTGAGAATTTTAGAATATTTGGTTGCGTTGTATATGTGCACATTCCTGATAAAAAAGGGACTAAACTTGATGTCGAAGCTGAAAAGTGCATTTTTCTTAGTGTTAGTGAACAACCAAAAGCGTACAAATTGTACAATCCTATCACCAAGAAAATTGTCATTAGTTGTGACGTACTCTTTGATGAAGTACAATTCTAGTTTGGTGATGAAAACAATAATGAAAGTCAAATCCTGGCTGATTTTGATGGTGAAAACGGAGAACAAGAGCAGCAACCCTTGGAGAATGCACAACCTTTAGAAATGTGTAACAATCAGCAGATACTCAATGATTTACAGCCTCTGTCACAAGAGATGATCGACCTCAACAAATTCGACGACGACCTGCATAGATGGAAGATTATGAGGTACAAGGACTTGATCAAAGTGAAGATATTCTCACTCATTTTTCTCTCTTTTCAGACTGTGATCCTACGATCTTTGAAGATGCTGTCAAAGACTCAAAATGGTTGAAGGCCATGGATGATGAAATCGTTTTTATTGAAAGAAACAACACATGAGAATTGATAGATCTTCCACAAGGATAAAAAACCATTGGTGTGAAGTGGGTGTACAAGACAAAGCTGAAAGAGAATGGCGAAGTTGACAAGTACAAAGCATGCTTAGTTGCTAAAGGCTACAAGCAAGAGTTTGGCATCGACTATAAAGAAGTTTTTACTCCTGTTGCTCGGCATGATACAATGAGGTTGGTGATTTCTCTTGCAGCCCAAAATTCATGGCCTATTTTCTAATTAGATGTGAAATCAGCGTTTTTACACGGTGATTTGAAAGAACAAGTGTTTGTTGATCAACCTCCTAAATATGTGAAACATGGAAACGAGAACAAGGTGTACAGATTAAAAAAAGGCATTGTATGGATTGAAACAAGATCCGAGGGCTTGGTATAGTCGCATCGAAGCTTATTTTCTAAAAGAAGGTTTCCAGAAATGTCCATATGAGCATACGCTTTTTACCAAGGTTGGTGAAGGAGGTAAGATTATTATTGTTTGCCTCTATGTTGACGATATTTTATTTACTCGGAGTGATGTTCCCATGTTTAATGATTTTAAAAATTCCATGATGGTTGAGTTTGATATGACTGACCTTGGAATGTTACATTATTTTTTGGGTATTAAAGTGATACAATCTACTGCTGGAATTTTCATTTCTCAGAAAAATATATGCAAGAGATTTTGGACAGGTTTGGGATGAAGAACTGCAATCTTGTTTGCACATTGACTGAAGTTGGTTTAAAGCTTGTTCGAAATCCTGAAGGAAAGGAGATTAACAGCACCTATTACAAGCAAATAGTGGGAAGCTTGATGTATTTGACTACAACAAGACCAGATATTATGCATTCTGTAAGTCTCATTAGCAGGTTTATGGAGTGCCCAAAGGAGATGCATCTCTTAGTTGCAAAAAGAATACTTCGGTATTTGAAAGGCACGGCTAGTTACGGATTGTTCTACAAGAGGGGTGAAAAGACAAATTTGTTTGGCTTCACTAACAGTGATTATGCTAGCAATCTTGATGATAGAAAGAGTACTTATGGTTATACTTTTATGCTGGGTACAGGGGCTATTTTATGGTCTTCAAAGAAGCATCCAATAGTCACTTTGTCTACTACTGAAACTGAGTTTGTAGTTGTTATAGCTTGTGCCTCCCAAGCTATTTGGTTGAGAAATATTCTTGAAGAACTACATTTTTTACAGCAAGGAGTAACAACGATTTTTGTGATAATAATTCAACAATTAAACTTTCTAAAATCCAAGTGTTACATAGAAGAAGCAAGCATATAGATGTAAAATTTCATTATTTGAGAGATCTCACAAATAATGGAGTCATTGATCTAGTTTTCTGCAGAAGCAAAGACCAAGTTACTAATATCTTCACCAAATCTCTAAAGAAAGCTACATTTCAGAAGCTGAGGACGTTGCTTGGAATTTGCGCTTTAGACGATCTACTTTGATATTCCTTTTAAACCAATATTTATAAAATATTTAGTTTAAGGGAGGATTTGTTGAGTTTATGTTTCATTTGTGGGGTTTGCAGACCATGTTTTTAGGGATTGTATTGTTAGTGATATTAGTTAGTTTCATTAATTTTTAAATATTTGTGCTTTTTATTTTAGCACATTGTCGTTTTTTCTTTGCTTATTTAAAGCTTTGGCCAATGAATAATATGGTGTAGTAGTTCACAGCATAATTGATTTCTCTGTTCTTTCATCACTATTAATAATTTCTTTTCATTGTAATAGAAAACACTGGGTAAGTGACCCGACTACAAGCACCTAAGATTTGTATCACTATTAATAATTTCTTTTCATTGTAATAGAAAACACTGGGTAAGTGACCCGACTACAAGCACCTAAGATTTGTCCATCCTCAACTCGTTAAATAACCCCTGAGGATGCTTTCTTCTGTGCAAGGTGAAAACCGGCATCTACATTGATTTTGACAAACTCCGATGGTGGAGGAGACCAATTGACAGTAACATATGGAGTCAACCGAAAAGCCCCAGAAGCCAGAGCAGCTAGTTCTGCACGTTTATCATACAGACTGAGATTATGTAATGGAATAATAATATGTTATAAAGAATTAGTATTATTTTGGAAAGTAATTTTCTAATAGTTGTATGCAGTCAATATTAACGATGTTTCTAAGCATAATTTAAAAGTGAAATTTATAACCTTTTCACTAATCTAATTTATTTTAGTTAGTAATTTATTTAAATATAATTCAAAAATTATGGATACAATAATTATTGTATGGTTTAAATGGTGTACCAATCAGAAGATTAAAACGATATATGAATTTACATAATTATTTAAATAAATAGCACATGTATTATAAGAGGTTTCATTTCTTCAACAATTGGTAATATGTTATAAAAATAATAATAATAGAATGTTATAAGAAAATTTTCAATTTAGAAGAGATTAAATAAAAAAAATTGATTTTAAGAGGACCAGAGTTCTTGTCAGCCCTCTTAACTCCGCCCCTATATCTCAATCTCTAACTTTCCAATAGCAAAATTTTGTACCATGTATCCTAGAGCCAACCACTTGGCCTTAATTAGAAAATCATTTGTAAGGCAACATATTGAATCAAAATAATTAAAAGTTGGTATATTTTCCTACAAATGATTAATATGCATAGTGTTACTTTTCTTTTTAGTTTGAGATCCTTTGGTGTTTAGTTTTAATTAAATTTAGAATTCTTTATCGGGTTTCAATTAAATTTAGGTCTCAGCACTATATTCTTTATCCGCAAAACTAAACTCAAAATCTTAGTTAAGGAACATTGAACTCAGAATGGTACCAAGGATGCTAGTCTTTAAAATTATAAAGATATAAGTTATTAAAATGGTGAAATTGCATTTTATTTCTCACAAAAATATATAACTTAATTCCAGCCCCTAGAAAAATTTTCTGATTTCCCCCCTAATTAAACTTCTTATCACTCAATCCAACATCTGTAGCTAAACAAGTATTCTTATTTGTAAGATTCATATAACAAAGGGATAAATATCAAAACTACACATAAAATTTGATACATGAACTTTAATTTGATGCAATTATGCACATCAAAATTTGATTATGATTCAAATGTATACATAAAACATTTAAAGAAATAAATACATTACTTTATTTTTCAGATTAGATAAATTAAATTACTTATATATGTAATATAAAATACAATATTATGTCATATCGATAATTGTATTAATAATTTAAATAAAAAATTTCATATATAAAATCATAATTTTTTAGATTTATCCCTATAGCAAATAACTCCAAGTTGTAGGACATATCAGCCATGCATGCATCATATCAAACGTACAAAAAACTTCTAAAGATTGGCAAATACTAAGTCAATGTGTCTGTGTGCTGAAAGAATGTTGTATTCAATTATAATTCTATAAATAATGCACTTGTAAATCCATAATACAAATAAATGAACATGAAATTACTTTATCATGTCATATTCCATCATTTGCCGACAGGATCTTTATCTTCCACCTTCTTTGCTTGGGAAATTAAGAAAGACCAACTTAAGCTCCAAGCAAGACTAGTGGGTCCTTCTGTATAGTATTCTAATACTTTAAATTATACATTTAATTGATTTTAGTAGTTAAATTTTATTATTAGATTGATTTTATGTATAAGTTGTGAATTTAGCTTCTATTCTTTAAATTGATCTTTTAATCCTTAAAATTTTTAGATTTTAAAATTTAATCCTAACTCGAACAACAGTAGTTAAATTCATTAAGTAATATAATACCGCTTTTGTGAGTATTATTTATAAATAAAAACTAACATAATATCATGTGATAATATATTTATTTTATAATATTTTAAAATAATTAATCTAACTGTTATTATTTGAGTTACACATAATTTAAAGAATTTAATTATTTTACAAATCAAAATATAGAATCGGTGCCCCTAATCCAACGATAAAAAAATTACATCAAAATGAAGTCTTAGGTCCAGAATTCAATTTTTTGGACATCCTATCCCCTGATTGTATTTGTGTGAACATGGTGGCACATGAGTTGATTTTTTGGTACTCCAATGGAAGAAAGTGCCAACAAAAATATAGAAAATTAAGAGTAATTGACACTTCCAGAAAATTTCCACAAGCCAATATGAGATTACTTATATACAAAGAAAATTGAGATGTAGACCACTAGACGTAAACATGTGAGCCTGCCATGAAACATCATTACACCATATCAAAATCAGACCCTAAAAAAGGATCAATTTCTGTAGAAGGTCCCTACCCTACATATATTTTGTGAATTTAGTCCTTTCATATAATTCGGTATTTTTTACCTCTCCTCTTTTTGGAAATTACAAATTCAATTGATAGAGATGGACACAAAAATTGGTTATACGAATCAAAAAACTTTTTTTTCGTCTATAAGACTTTACTCAAAATCTAATTTATTATCAATATGCAGTGTAAGATGTGAATTTAAATTCAACTTTCTCACTAAATTGTAACATTGCTCCTATATATCAATATAAGATCATTTTCCCCCACCAAGATTTTCCCTTGAAAGCTTAGCTACAAATTGAAAAAAAAAAAAGATTTACAATGAATTTGCATTAAGAATTTCCTAACAATGAATAGACAAGTGCTCTCTCATAATCGTCTATAATGAGACAAACAAGTCTTCTTTAGTTAAGCATTAATGCCTAGTAATTCTTCAATTGGTGGGAACGTATATTTCCTAGAATTGTTCTCGAATAAGTTTTTAATAAGGAATCAAAATATGTAAACATTTTTGAGGAATAAGCTTCTATTTCTATAAAAAAACCAGATCTCTCTGTACCACAAATAACATAAATTCTTTAAATAGAGCAATTGCTTGACTGACTTTCGTCATGATCCATTCCATTAAATTGGTGCTTAAAGTCTTTAATATAATGTAAGAATTAAATCAAGATTTTTCAGTAAAAATTATGCCAATATATATATGGTAGGTTGTACAATTTTCCAATTGCACCTTATTTTCAATATTGACAATCAACCTTATTTATTTATTTATTTATTAATTCTATCAAATAATTTATTATGATTAAATAAATATTCCGAAAAGCAAAGAAATTGAAAAAAAATTATATTGTAGGGACTAAATCTTCCGAAAATGTAAAAATACAGGGACCTCATATATTATTTGACCTTTATTAATATCATTCATAAATCATAGAATAACTTCCAAGTTCTGCACCAGTTACACGGTCAAGGGGAAAACTATTAGCTGCTCTGTTTTAGTAGCTTTAATATCTTGTTTTGACTTACAGCTGCAGTTTGGCACTGCTTCACACACTATAACAGCATCAAAATCCATCAAAGACCCTGATGTTATAATTTCCCAGAATGGTGTTTTCCCATTGGGATTCTTCAGCTTGGCTAACTCCAGCAATCGTTATGTAGGGATACCAAAACTATTCAACCTATTTTTATCATTTTATTTCTATGATAATTGTAATTTTATTTGTTCCATTCTAGTGAATTTACCATTATATTTGAACATGGCAGTTTAATAATAAAACTGAAAACTCATTTGATGAAATTCAAATTCAAACTCGATCCATTTTAATTTGAATATAAAAAATCAATAATTTAAACATGTAAAAATAATTTAAAATCTAAAATAATTTAAAATTAAAATGATTCAAACCCAAATTTACCTAACCCAAAAGTCTTCCATTGTGTTTGGTGGATTCATTGTTTTGGGTCAAAGCATCGTTCCAACCTTGGGGCCATAATCTTCCATGATATAGTCAGTGTTATAAGTCTTCCACTAACCAGTAAAGTTCCGCTTAAGTTCGGGATGTGTCTTTCACATATCTTTCTTGGCAACTCCCCCGTATGTCCTCGCGTTTCTGTAAAGAGACTTTTTTTGATGTCTTAAATCGACAATGTAATTTTTAAGAAGAAAACAGTGGAAAGCAAATTAAACTTGCATTTTGGGTGGAAGATAAATGAGTCTTCAAGTCAACCAAATTAAACGTGTATGACAAGCTAGAAGTATTAACTTCCATGAACAGGGTAACATGCTAGTTGAATACAATATTCTAATACAAAATAGGTAAAATAGGTAAGGATTAGTGCTTGAAGAAAATTCAAATCTTGATGTAAACATTTGCAGCTGCCTTGAAATATCATTACATCATATCAAAATCAGACTTTTTTTTTAACTGAAAAAAAAAATTGAGTTGAGTTAAATATCATTCATAAATCATAGCGTCTCTTCCAAGTTCTGGGAAGAGATTATGGGAAAAACTATTAGCTGCTCTGTTTTACTAGCTTTAATATCTTGCTTTTACTTACTATTTGCCACTGCTTTAGACACAATAACACCATCAAAATCCATCAAAGACCCTGATGTTATAATCTCCCAGAATGGTGTTTTCCGATTGGGATTCTTCAGCTTGGCTAACTCCAGCAATCGTTATGTAGGGATTCTCTACAATCAAATCCCCGTACAAACTGTTGTGTGGGTAGCAAATAGAAACAGGCCTCTCAAAGACTCTTCTGGGATTCTCAACATATCAGATGATGGCAACCTTGTTGTTTCCAATGGAAAAGCTGAGGTTCTTTGGTCATCACATGTTAACAATACAGCTCCTAATGCAACAACTGCCCAGCTTTTAGACTCTGGAAACCTTGTCCTTAGTTATGGTGAGGATGGAGCAAGCAGCTTATGGGAGAGTTTCGAAGATCCTTCTAATGCCTTCATTGAAACTATGAAGATCAGTACTGATGTTAAAAAGGGTCGTAAAGTAGAGCTGAAATCATGGAAAAGCATTGATAACCCATCTGATGGTAACTTTTCTCTTAGCCTTGAACCTTTCAACAGCCCAGAGGGCATCATTAGAAAGAATAACGAGCTCTATTATCGGACCGGTCCATGGAATGGGAATACCTTTATTGGCTTAATAGATAAGTACACTGCTTATCTTGAAGGGTTTGATGTTGTTGCAGATAATCCACAACAACCGTACTATATGACTTACGAAATTTCTAATGACTCTATGTTGATATACGGTGAATTAGATTCTCAAGGAAAATTCACTGAATGGAAATGGGATGCGGGGAAAGGGAACTGGATATTCAAGTACTCTAGTTATCAAACAAATTGTGATGTTTATGGATACTGTGGGGCATTTGGAATATGCGATTCATCGAGACGACCCATTTGCAGTTGCTTAAAGGGGTTTAAGCCTAGGAATATAGAGGAATGGAGTAGAGGTAATTGGAGTAGTGGATGTTTTAGGACTAACCCTTTGCAGTGCCAAAGAGATAACAACAATGGCAGTGGAGCAGGCCAAGGTGATGATGGGTTTTTGGAGATGAAGAGGATGAAAGTGCCAGCATTTCCGCATCCGTCATCAATAAGTAACGGTCAGTGCAAAGACCAATGCATGAACATGAAGAATTGTTCGTGCGTGGCTTATGCGTATGATGATGGCATTGGTTGCATGTTGTGGAGTGGAGATTTGATTGATGTCCAGAAATTCTCCGCTAGCGGCGTCGATCTTTACATTCGTCTGCCATTTTCGGAACTGGGTAAATTTTCTTAGTGTCGATCATGTGTTTGATAAATTGCGTCAATATCTGCCTTTTTGGGTTGAAGTTATTAACCAAGTTTTTCTATTTGCAGATAAAGGGAAAAGTAGTAAGGTCCTTGTCATTACAACAGTAATTGGGGGCATAGTCGTTATTACAATTTCTACACTCTTCTTATGGTGTAGGATAGCTAAATATAAAGGTAATACATATGAAAAATATTTATATGTATAAATAATTTATTAAGAAATTAAAAATTAAACTAGAAATATATATGTGAAAAATATTAATAAATCTGAAACAATATATTAAAATATGTTGGTATTTGTACATATTAATATCGTTGTATACTAATGTCAAGACAAAAACAATATTTTTACTAATTCGGGACTAACTACTTTGATCCTATCTCAGGAAGAAATGAAAAACGGAAACAAATCAAACACCAGTTTTCTAGTGAAAATATAGGCGAAAATTCAATTGGAGTTAAACTCCAGCAGCTGCCACTATTCAATTTGGAAGAACTCGCCGCCGCGACCAACAATTTCCATCACACAAAGAAGCTAGGGCAGGGTGGTTTCGGTCCAGTTTACAAGGTAACAAATAATGGCGATTTTCAGCAAATTCAGTGTCAATGAAATGGCATTTTCCTTTTTTCTATCAAGTCTTGTGAGTTGAATTTTGTGTGCAGGGAACATTAGATGATGGAAAGGAAATAGCAGTGAAGAGATTGTCGAAAGCTTCGGGACAAGGATTGGAAGAATTTATGAATGAAGTGGTGGTGATCTCTAAGCTTCAACATCGAAATCTGGTTAAATTGCTTGGCTGTTTTGTTGAAGGAGAAGAGAAGATGCTCGTCTACGAATATATGCCCAACAAAAGTTTGGACACTTTTCTTTTTGGTTAGTAATTTATTCTAATATTTTTCATTTTTCTCTGATTTCTCGCTATTCGATGATTACATTGGACCTCTACTACTAAATCTAGAGTCAAACTCTTTTAGAACTATTTTCTTCATCCACAAGACTTAAATTGGTGTTGTAGTTTAAAGGGAATTGAACTTCTTATCACTAGATCTAACAAGTATTAATATCGTTTTCCTTCTCTTTATAACTTAAACTTGTCCTTGACTACTTCATCTGTCTAATCCGATAAGTCCGACTCATTTGACTTAGTAAGTGCAATCCATATAGGTTAGATCTTCAATATAATTTTCTTAAAAAGTTATCAAAAATGAAGAAACAAAGTAAAAACATTACTTGTGCCGTAAAGTATATATTAAGTGACAATTCTTATATGCACCACAAGTTATCAAACATTTTTTGGAACTGAGCTGAGATGCAACCTCATCAATGGATATGTCTAAACAATTAAATAGCCAGATTTATTCAACAGTTAGATTATTCATTTAGTTCGTACGAATTGGGCCTTGAACCATTTCTTTTTATGTTTGTACTGAAATTATGACCCAAAGTATTATTATTACTACTTAAAATTTAATTATTAAATATAAAAATACGATTCAAAGTTTTTTCTTAAGCAATAAAACTGGTCTAGTGTAAGCTTGTGTAAGAGTATACAAGAAATAGGTCATGGCTTGGTCCACCAATATATATCATATAACTATATTATGAGATTTAAATAGTAGCAATGTAATATTTTAACTCTTTTCATTGTTGAATATTTACTTCAATTGATTAACGTAAATTTAATTTCATCTATAATCACAAAGAATACAATATGGTACAAAATATAAGGATGGCTGTAGTTTACATCCACTGTTATAGGCATTAATTATTGATCTTGGAGTTCATACTGTTTATTTTTTGTTATAGATCCAGCTAAACAAGATGTCTTAGATTGGAGAAAGCGCTTCATAATTATTGAAGGGATTAGTCGAGGATTGCTTTATCTTCATAGGGATTCAAGACTGAAGATTATACACAGAGATCTAAAAGCAAGTAACGTTTTACTTGACAAAGAATTAAACCCAAAAATTTCAGAT
Organism: Gossypium arboreum; assembly: GCF_025698485.1. Classification (NCBI taxonomy): domain Eukaryota; kingdom Viridiplantae; phylum Streptophyta; class Magnoliopsida; order Malvales; family Malvaceae; genus Gossypium; species Gossypium arboreum. The sequence goes on along the minus strand of NC_069070.1, from coordinate 120,599,635 downwards.
TTTGGAATGGCTAGGATTTTCGGAGGCAATGAAAATCAAGCCAACACTAAAAGAGTTGTTGGAACTTAGTAAGCTGGAACTTTCTCCATATCATTTAACTTTTTTCACTTTTTTTAATAAAATATGGTGTATATATATGTTTATTGTTGGGTCAGGTTCGATGCTTAAAAAGAGTACCTGTCTAGACTTTAATCGAGTTTGGCTTAGTTTGGCTTGTGGACTCATTTTATTGTTTTAAAAAAGTTAAATAATAATATATATTTTTATAGTTTTATTACTTAATTTTAATTTGGGTTTTCTGGTGGAAAAGTTTTAAGTTAAGGCTGTAATTGATGTTGTTTTTAATGTTAAAATACAGCGGTTATATGTCTCCTGAGTATGCAATGCAAGGGCAATTTTCAGAAAAATCAGATGTATTCAGCTTTGGAGTTCTATTGCTTGAGATTGTTAGCGGAAGAAAAAACACAAGCTTTTACAACTATCAATATGATCTTAGCCTCTTGGGATACGTAAGTTTATAAGATAATTTTTTTTATATAATTTCTACTACTATTCGTAATTCCTCTAAACTTTTAATTTGGATGATAATGCACATTTAAATACACTTAAACTTAAGTTTTTGTGTAAGTTGCAACAACAATTATGCCAATTGAGAGAATTAAAAACTGGGGTGTAAGAAGCTGTACTTGCAAGATGGGTTTGGTTCGAGAAAACTTGATTTCAGCTCAATAATTGTTGAGTCCAACTATCATGTGAGCTAAATTTAAGAATATTAATACTTGACTTATTTTTCTTGCAAGCTGAATTTGAGAAACCTTAATACTTTAATTGAGTAGCTTGCAAATTTAACTTGAGCTTGAATACAAATTATAATTAAGCTTGAAGTTGAGCCTAATCAAGAGAATTTATGTAATTTTTATTTATATCGAATTGAGGCAATTGAACTTTTTAGAAGCTTTGAGTTCAAAATTTTGGGTCAAGTTAGGTTGGATAATTTAAGCAAAGTTGTTTTTTTGTTTACAGGCGTGGAGACTATGGAACGAAGGCAATATTTGGAGCTTATTAGACAAGATTATTTCAAATTCAAAATTAAACTCAAAGAATGAGAAAGAAATATGGAAATGCATACATGTTGGATTGCTATGCGTCCAAGAATATGCTAAAGATAGGCCTACTATGTCTACTATTGTTTCAATGCTTAACAATGAGATTTCAGATCTTCACCCTCCAAAACAACCTGCTTTCACTCAAGCACCACTAATTAACCATGTTGTTGAGGAAAGGGTTTCATTTAATGATGTAACTCTTACAGACTTCGATGGTAGATAAAGATACAAAATATTTATTTTTATTAGTTTTTAGAAATAAATCTTAAGTATTGAAATTTATCTAGCTATTAATTTTTTTCCTGTGCGATGCACAAGTTAATCGTCTGTGTTTATTAAAAAAATTATGTTTTTAAACTATTGTATAAAATTTTGATAAGATTAAAAAATGTATTATTAACAAGGTGAAAAAAAATTGTCAATGTAAACCAAAAGTCCTCAAAATAAACCGTTCAAAAAACACAAAACACAAAACAAACCCTCCCTATGGGAAAAACTTTGATCGACGATTTCTCACATCTCACAAGCTAGATAATTCGATAATCAACCCCAGCGAGCAACAAAACCAAACAGTGGGGAATAGATTATAAAAAAATCCCCCACAAAAACCATTTATTCGGGCAGGACTTATGGCGGATCTAGTAGTTGACGATCCTTGCAGCCGTGGCAGCAACGACAGCCGTGGATTCCTCCCCTCAAAATCTATCTTCATCACATGATAACCCATCTCTAGCCATTGCATTCGCTATTCTATTCCCTGATCGTTCGATAAATTGCAAACGACAAAATCGAAAAAGCTTTGACAACTCCTTTGCGTCCCAAGTAAGAGCACTTATCTCCGATAAATCCTCTTTTTCACTGCTAATTTTTTCGATGACTAATCGAGAATCCCATTCTAATATCACAGATAGGAATCCCAGTTCATAGGCAAAATAGAGGTCATGGATCACCGCAATCGCTTTGGCCACAAACACTGAAAATGTTGAGTTTATGTGTCATTTGTGGGGTTTGCAGACCTTGTTTTTAGGGATTATATTGTTAGTGATATTAGTTAGTTTCATTTTTAAATATTTGTGCTTCTATTTTTAGCACATTGTTGTTCTTTCTTTGCTTATTTAAAGCTTTGGTCGATGAATAATATGGTGTAGTAGTTTACAGCATCATTGATTTCTCTGTTCTTCCATCACTATTAATAATTTCTTTTCATTATAAGAGTGGTATCAGAGCCAGGTCATAATCATATGATGGCAGTAGAAAACTTCGTCCAGCCTACTATTCCTCGTTTTGATGGTCACTATGACCATTGGAGTATACTAATGGAGAATTTCTTAAGGTCTAAAGAATATTGGCATGTTGTTGAATCTAGAGTGACAGAATCAAAACAAGGTGTTGTAATGATAGATACACAAAAAGCAGAATTGGAAGCATTGAAGTTGAAGGATCTCAAAGCCATTAACTATCTCTTCCAAGCCATTGATCAAGCCACTTTGGAGACGATTCTTTGTAAAGATACGTCCAAACAAATATGAGACTCGATGAAGAGAAAGCATCAAGGGAATGCAAGGTTGAAGTTTGTGCAGTTGCAAGGTTTTTAGACTGAATTCAAAAACTTAATAATGAAGTCCAGTGAGTCGGTTACTGATTTTTTATCAAGAATGATGGTAATCGCCAACAAGATGAGAATCCATGGAGAAAGAATGGATGATATTGTCATTATTGAGAAGATTCTTAGATCGATGACAGCAAAATTTAAATTTGTTGTTTGTTCGATAGAAGAATCAAGAGATGTTGGTTTCCTTACACTTAATGAACTACAAAGTTCTTTGTTGGTTCATAAACAAAAGATTGTCCAGCAAGATAAAGAAGAACAAATGTTAAAGGCGACAATCAATCCAAAAGGTCCTGGGGGTGGGAAACCAAGATTAAAGGACAAGAAGGAGCACTACAATGCAGATGAGGATTATTCTACTCATTCTAAAAGAAAAAAAAAAGGCCGAGACAGTAACTATTCATATGGTTACAAGCAAAAGTCTGTAAACAAGTCAAATATTGAATGTTACAGATGTCACAGGTATGGTCATTACAAATCAGAGTGTAGAACTAATCTTAACAGAAATCGTGGTGCGAAATCAAATTTTGCAGAAGAAGAAAAGGAAGAAGAAATTTCTCTCTTGATGACATGTCATGTGAAGGAATAAATTCACCAGAATCTGTAGTATTTAGACACAGGTTGTAGCAATTATATATGTGGAGATAAGATGATGTTTTTTGAATTAGATGAAGCATTCAAGCCTTTGTTTCATTTGGAGACAATTCTAAAGTGTCATCTTGGGTAAAGGCAATGTGAAAATCCACACCAAGGAAAATACTACTTAGGTTATTTCCAATGTTTTCTTTTTTCTTGATTTGAAAACTAATCTGCTCAGTGTTGGTCAGCTTCAAGAGAAAAGATATGCAATTTTTATCAATGATGGAGTTTGTTGCATTCAATATGAAAAATTGGGCTTAATTGCTCAAGTAAACATGATAGCAAACCAGATGTTCCCACTATATCTCAACAATGCCGCTCAATCATGCTTTTCAGCAAGAATGAAAAATGAAGCATAGATGTGGCATTTTTTATATGGACACCTAAATTTTGGTGGTCTAAAAATGCTACAGTAGAAAAACATGGTAACTGGTCTTCCTAAAATTGAAAGTCCTTCTCAAGTTTGGGAAGATTGTGTTGTTGGCAAACAACACCGAGACCACTTTTCGAAAGAAAATAGATGAGAGCGAAAAAAGTGCTGGAGCTGGTTCGTTTTGATATATGCGAGGCCTATCAATCCAACATCAAATGGTGGCAAACGTTATTTTATAACATTTACAGATGATTATAGTCGGAAAACCTGTGTTTATTTTTTACAGTATAAGTCTAAAGCTTTTTTAACTTCCAAAAGTTCTAAAGCGCTTGTTGAAAAGGAAGCATGAATGCCTATTGGGACTCTCCATAGCGATTGTGGTGGAGAATACAACTCACAAAAATTTGTTAGTTTTTGTGAGGAGCATGGAATTCAAAAGCAACTTACTACAGCCTACACCCCAGAGCAAAATAGTGTTTCAGAGAGGAAGAATAGTACAATTTTAAACATGGTACGAACCATTTTAAAAAGAAGCGGTCTTCTAAAAAGTTTTTGGCCTGAAGCTATCAATTGGAGTATTCATTTATTGAACAAAATTCCTACCATAACTGTTTAAAATTTGACGCCTGAAGAAGCATGGAGTGGAAAATGGCTGAGCGTTGAGAATTTTAGAATATTTGGTTGCGTTGTATATGTGCACATTCCTGATAAAAAAAGGACTAAACTTGATGTCGAAGCTGAAAAGTGCATTTTTCTTAGTGTTAGTGAACAACCAAAAGCGTACAAATTGTACAATCCTATCACCAAGAAAATTGTCATTAGTTGTGACGTACTCTTTGATGAAGTACAATTCTAGTTTGGTGATGAAAACAATAATGAAAGTCAAATCCTGGCTGATTTTGATGGTGAAAACGGAGAACAAGAGCAGCAACCCTTGGAGAATGCACAACCTTTAGAAATGTGTAACAATCAGCAGATACTCAATGATTTACAGCCTCTGTCACAAGAGATGATCGACCTCAACAAATTCGACGACGACCTGCATAGATGGAAGATTATGAGGTACAAGGACTTGATCAAAGTGAAGATATTCTCACTCATTTTTCTCTCTTTTCAGACTGTGATCCTACGATCTTTGAAGATGCTGTCAAAGACTCAAAATGGTTGAAGGCCATGGATGATGAAATCGTTTTATTGAAAGAAACAACACATGAGAATTGATAGATCTTCCACAAGGATAAAAAACCATTGGTGTGAAGTGGGTGTACAAGACAAAGCTGAAAGAGAATGGCGAAGTTGACAAGTACAAAGCATGCTTAGTTGCTAAAGGCTACAAGCAAGAGTTTGGCATCGACTATAAAGAAGTTTTTGCTCTGTTGCTCGGCATGATACAATGAGGTTGGTGATTTCTCTTGCAGCCCAAAATTCATGGCCTATTTTCTAATTAGATGTGAAATCAGCGTTTTTACACGGTGATTTGAAAGAACAAGTGTTTGTTGATCAACCTCCTAAATATGTGAAACATGGAAACGAGAACAAGGTGTACAGATTAAAAAAAGGCATTGTATGGATTGAAACAAGATCCGAGGGCTTGGTATAGTCGCATCAAGCTTATTTTTAAAAGAAGGTTTCGAAATGTCCATATGAGCATACGCTTTTTACCAAGGTTGGTGAAGGAGGTAAGATTATTATTGTTTGCCTCTATGTTGACGATATTTTATTTACTCGGAGTGATGTTCCCATGTTTAATGATTTTAAAAATTCCATGATGGTTGAGTTTGATATGACTGACCTTGGAATGTTACATTATTTTTTGGGTATTAAAGTGATACAATCTACTGCTGGAATTTTCATTTCTCAGAAAAATATGTGCAAGAGATTTTGGACAGGTTTGGGATGAAGAACTGCAATCTTGTTTGCACATTGACTGAAGTTGGTTTAAAGCTTGTTCGAAATCCTGAAGGAAAGGAGATTAACAGCACCTATTACAAGCAAATAGTGGGAAGCTTGATGTATTTGACTACAACAAGACCAGATATTATGCATTCTGTAAGTCTCATTAGCAGGTTTATGGAGTGCCCAAAGGAGATGCATCTCTTAGTTGCAAAAAGAATACTTCGGTATTTGAAAGGCACGGCTAGTTACGGATTGTTCTACAAGAGGGGTGAAAAGACAAATTTGTTTGGCTTCACTAATGATGATTATGCTAGCAATCTTGATGATAGAAAGAGTACTTATGGTTATACTTTTATCTTTGGGTATGAGGGCTATTTTATGGTCTTCAAAGAAGCATCCAATAGTCACTTTGTCTACTACTGAAACTGAGTTTGTAGTTGTTATAGCTTGTGCCTCCCAAGCTATTTGGTTGAGAAATATTCTTGAAGAACTACATTTTTTACAGCAAGGAGTAACAACGATTTTTTGTGATAATAATTCAACAATTAAACTTTCTAAAAATCCAGTGTTACATAGAAGAAGCAAGCATATAGATGTAAAATTTCATTATTTGAGAGATCTCTCAAATAATGGAGTCATTGATCTAGTTTTCTGCAGAAGCAAAGACCAAGTTACTAATATCTTCACCAAATCTCTAAAGAAAGCTACATTTCAGAAGCTGAGGACGTTGCTTGGAATTTGCGCTTTAGACGATCTACTTTGATATTCCTTTTAAACCAATATTTATAAAATATTTAGTTTAAGGGAGGATTTGTTGAGTTTATGTTTCATTTGTGGGGTTTGCAGACCATATTTTTAGGGATTGTATTGTTAGTGATATTAGTTAGTTTCATTAATTTTTAAATATTTGTGCTTTTTATTTTAGCACATTGTCGTTTTTTCTTTGCTTATTTAAAGCTTTGGCCAATGAATAATATGGTGTAGTAGTTCACAAAGACAATTGATTTCTATTCTTTCATCACTATTAATAATTTCTTTTCATTGTAATAGAAAACACTGGGTAAGTGACCGACTACAAGCACCTAAGATTTGTATCACTATTAATAATTTCTTTTCATTGTAATAGAAAACACTGGGTAAGTGACCCGACTACAAGCACCTAAGATTTGTCATCCTCATCTCGTTAAATAACCCCTGAGGATGCTTTCTTCTGTGCAAGGTGAAAACCGGCATCTACATTGATTTTGACAAACTCCGATGGTGGAGGAGACCAATTGATGATAACATATGGAGTCAACCGAAAAGCCCGAAGCGTGAGCGACTAGTTTCGCACGTTTATCATCTGATCGAGATTATGTAATGGAATAATAATATGTTATAAAGAATTAGTATTATTTTGGAAAGTAATTTTCTAATAGTTGTATGCATCAATATTAACGATGTTTCTAAGCTTAATTTAAAAGTGAAATTTATAACCTTTTCACTAATCTAATTTATTTTAGTTAGTAATTTATTTAAATATAATTCAAAATTATGGATACAATAATTATTGTATGGTTTAAATGGTGTACCAATCGAAGATTAAAACGATATATGAATTTACATAATTATTTAAATAAATAGCACATGTATTATAAGAGGTTTCATTTCTTCAACAATTGGTAATATGTTATAAAAATAATAATAATAGAATGTTATAAGAAAATTTTCAATTTAGAAGAGATTAAATAAAAAAAATTGATTTTAAGAGGACCAGAGTTCTTGTCAGCCCTCTTAACTCCGCCCCTATATCTCAATCTCTAACTTTCCGATAGCAAAATTTTGTACCATGTATCCTAGAGCCAACCACTTGGCCTTAATTAGAAAATCATTTGTAAGGCAACATATTGAATCAAAATAATTAAAAGTTGGTATATTTTCCTACAAGTGATTAATATGCATAATGTTACTGTCCTTTTTAGTTTGAGATCCTTTGGTGTTTAGTTTTAATTAAATTTAGAATTCTTTATCGGGTTTCAATTAAATTTAGGTCTCAGCACTATATTCTTTATCCGCAAAACTAAACTCAAAATCTTAGTTAAGGAATGTACAAGCCCAATTTTTGGGCCCAAAACCCTCTAACCCATTTGACCTAAACCCAAAACCACTAAATCCCTAGCCCAATACATTAAAAAAAAAAAAAAGAAGGGAGACCTAAAACCCTAGCCGTTCAGCCACTCGCCCCTGTCCCATCCACTACCGCCTCTGCTCCACCACCGTTTGTCTGCAGCAATAATGGAAAATAGATAGGTATTGAAAAAAAAAAGGGAAATGAAATGGCTATAAAAAGCCAAGCAAAACCATTGTATAAAAAAAGAAATTTTTGAAATACAAAAAATACAGCATTCGGTTTTTCTAGCAAAAAAATTGTAATACTAGTCACAAAACAATAAGAGAATCGACATCAAAATAAACCCAAAGCCCTCAGAAGTCAAAACCCAAATCTAAGGTGATTTTCCCTTTTTTTTTTTCTTCCTTTTTTTTGAGTTTCTTTATATACATAAAGATATAATATAAGTAAAATAACACACATACATTAAACAAGTATAAAATATAAAAAATAATAATAAATAACCTCGGCGATTTCAAGCCAGCGTCTGTGTGGCTTGTAACATGGCGACGACGCTGGCATGGGACGGACGGCTCCTCATGGGTTTCTGGGCTGCCAGAGAAAAAAAGAGAGGAAACATTTAAAAAAAAACAGAAAGGAAGAATGAGGTTTTAAAAAAAAAAAGGGTTTATATAGAGGGGTAAAACGACGTAGTTTTAGGGGGGGTTCAGAGACTTCAAAACGGCGCCGTTTGGCCATCGACCCACGCAGGTGGCCCGACCCGCTTAGGGTCCGCGCGTTTTCAACAGAGGGGCTAATTTCACTTTTAGCCCCTCCGCTCCTTTATTGTTTTGGAATTAAATTTCTCTTATTTCTAATTTCACCCTATAATTTATTTTAGTTTTCAACTTGGTCCTTCATTACGCTGCGCATTTTAAAGGGGGGGTTATTTCCCATTTTAGCCCCTCCTTGATTATTTTCGCATGCATTTTAGTCCTTTTCTCCATCATTTACTCTGGATTTGCCCCAAAAATTTTGTTTCAAGCTTGATTTGATCCTTCCTGCTCATTTTTGCTATTTCTTTTCATTGCTATCATTATTATTATTCCTATGCGTACTATTATTACTTATATGATTGTTATTTCTACTATTATTATTATTATTATTATGATGATGAATATATCAGTATTATTAATATATTGTTATTATCAATATTATTGTCGATTAAGATTATTTTTGTTACCTTTTATTTTTATTTTATTATTTCTATTATTGTTATTATATTTTATTACTATTATTGTTACATTATCGTTATTATTCTCACTATTATTATTGTTAATGCAACTATTATTACTGTAATTATATTTTCTTTTATCTTGATCTGCTTATTATTATTACCTTATTATACCATTAGTTTTATATTGTTATAATAGATATTATTTATTACTTTTTCGTTATGCTTGTTTTGTTTTATTACTAATATTATCATTAACATTATTACTATTAATTTTAATATCATCATCTTTATAATTACCCTTACCATTGCATTATGATTATATTATTATTTCCATTTTCCTATTATTCACCTATTATGTTTCTTATCTATTTGTATTTCTAGTGTTATATTACATTTATTACTTATTAGCATTTTATTATTATTATTATCAGCATAGCATTTTTTAAAAACACTCATATGTATGTATTATATTTTAATAACTATCTTTAATATCATGCATGTTGTGTACATTTTTGATAACTATATTATGTGTATATTTTCATATATGTCAAGTATATACGTTTTAATATCATATCTTTTCATATATATATATATATATATATATATATATATATATATATATATTTTAATGCTACGTGTATATTTCTCTTATTAAGTAAATATTTTAATACATACATATATATATTCATATACCACTATCATTAGCTATTTTTATTATTATTACGCCTTCAATAAACACCCTATACATATATATATACATATATATACAATCTTTTTTTCATCATCGTTATACATATATATATTCAATACTATTTCATATTTAAATTATTATTATCATGTTAAAAGCATACGTATTATTATCATTTCATACTATTATTACTTACATCATCATCATCGCTTCTGTTATCATTATCATTTTTATTTTCCCATGTTTTATTTATTGTGCATTCGATCATTTCATTTTCCTCATGAATTTGTTTATATTTGTATGTTACTAGCCTCGCCATTATTCCATCCTTTACAACTACTCGTTATTGCCACCCATTATTACACGTTACTGTTAATATCATAATTCGCTTTTATATTTACTATGCATCTCATTATATTCCTTACTCGATACCTTAGAATAATTCTTCCATAAAAGTAATATTCCGTATTTGATAATTCGAGACAATCGTGCCCTAACTTACTGGGTTTCGATTTTCTCCTTTAACCTAAATAACGGAATACTCTTCTAAATCATGACGTGAGTTTTGAAAAAGCTTATTCTCGGAGATACGAGGTGTTGTGCCCTAACTTACTGGGTATGGCATTTTGTTACCTCGAAATAAGATTTTTACAAGTAAAGGCAATATTACGTGTTTGGGAATTCGAGGAAACGTGCCTAACTTTCGGGCTTCGATTCTCCTCGTTCACCGAGCTAATCGAATAACCTTTTGAAATACACGTATTTTTATATAAAAGGCAAGCTCGTTCTCGAAAGTTCAAGATGCCGTGTCCTAACTTCTTGGATGTGACATTTTATATTGTGAGACGAGAAGGTCCTTAACATTTGAGCATTTTCTTTACAAAGAGGGATCGATTTTAAATTCTTTCAAGTTTTCAAATTTTCGACACTAAGACACTAATTAATCAACTAGGTACCAATTTTGGGCGTGTCGAGGAGCTAATCCTTCCTCGTATGCGTAATCGACTCGAACTCATTTTTCGATTTTCGAGACCAAAAATTATCGTTTTAGTAAACCTTAACTTTTATTAAAATGATTAACTTAAGGTGATCCGATCACACCTAAAAAGATTGGTGGCGACTCTGTTTTCATTTTTTCTTCTCCGAGTCGATACCGCTTTCTTTTTTTCAAAAAATGGTTCTGACGACTTGGCGACTCACTGGGATACGAATGAGAGAGTCAAGCCACAAGTTGATTAACTCTTGTCTTTTATCGAAAATTGAAAATTTGGTTTTGAAATACGATCCTTTCATTGCATTTCATCAGCTATTTTGTGGTCTAAATAATACTTGCTACGTTGGTCCGATTCTTTAAATAGTGTTGCATATTGCATTGCATGATCGTTGTGGTCACACCCTCTTAAGTGGGAGCGTGAAACTATTCCTTCGTGAGGTTTTCACCTCCGTGCGGGATAGTGGATTGCTTTGGGATACATCCGCACCTATGTCTTCGTGAGATTTTCATCTCGTGCACCATAGGGAAATGTATTCCCCAGGCGAACTTCGATCAGATGTGCCTATAATGGGTGAAGATCGAGGAATCACTGGTTCGGTAACCTTATTCTAGAATCAAACCCCATGTAGCGAGCCTTAAGAACCCACCCTAGGTAGAGCCACTCCAAACCCTAGTGGTTACCGAGCAAGTGCTATATTTATTATTCTTCGCTTGCTTTGAACGTGCATAAACCATCGACTTGCTTTGTTTTACTTTCATTTGTATTTGCATGGTATTTTCATCATAAAAGGTGTTGATTCGTGTTCGGTTCCTAAATAGATAGCTTATCATGGAAAAGGGTTTTTGATAAAGTAGAAGACAACGCGTTGTCCGGATATGGGTGAGACAACACAACAAGAGAAAGGTGATGATCTTACCAAGGGGTATATGTCGAGCTATGAAATCTCACTCGGATCAGCGTAACCCAGAATAATCTCCAAGAGTTGAAAGAAATATGGAACCAATGGGACGACGAGGTCAAGCAGTTATTCTATTGTCATTACGGTGATTTACCTTATCTACTTGATGTCAAGGTAGACGAGCACCTGTTTCGAGCCCTTGCCCAATATTGGAATTCTGCTTACAGTTGCTTCACTTTCGGGAAGGTAGATTTGGTACCTACTATAGAAGAATACACGACCTTGCTCCGTTGCCCAAAGATTCAGATAGACAGAATTTATACCAGACCTGCCAACGTCCCAGCATTTTCAAAAAAACTGATGAACATCACGGGGATGAGCGAACAGTGGGTGACAACCCGGATCAAACAAAAAGGAGATTGTAAATGCATCCCATGGAGGAACCTGAGGGATCTAATCTTAGCGCACCCCGACGTGAAGAAAAGGGTAGATGTCTTTGCCTTGAGCATCTATGGACTGGTCATCTTCCCCAAGGCTTTGGGGCATGTAGACGAGGCTGTTGTTGACCTTTTTGATAGGCTTGGTAAAGGAACCACACCTGTACCCGCAATCTTGGCGGAAACTTTCAGATCATTAAATGCTTGTAGAAGAGCAGGTGAAGGGAGATTTATTGGATGTGCACAGCTCTTGCTATCCTGGTTCCACAGCCATTTTTGGAAAGTGGAAAAGGTCTCATATCGTATCTTCTCTGAGAATTACTCTCCGCTGAAAGAGTTAGTGGCTACACCGAGGCGAGATGATGTAACAGAAGAAAATTGGATGACGGTTCTCCAAAATCTGCAAGAAGAAGATGTTGAATGGAGAGCCCCGTGGATGGTCCCTGATGAAATATTATATCGATGCGGAGATTTTGATTGGGTTCCCTTGTTAGGAGTATGGGGAGCCGTCGGATATGCTCCTCTTCTTGCATTGCGACAATACAGATCCAGACAGTTTACACCACCAACATACGGGTTAGCCGGGCGAATTCACATTCACAGGAATAATTACAAAAGGAAAGTTCGCGAGATATCAAATACCTGGAACCAGACTCGTAAAATAAAGAAGTTTGTTGCCAATCCCATGACTACTCCCGAGTATGACCGATGGTGGAATCAGAGGATTAACGACAACATCCCTAAATCGATCAAGGAATCCTCGATCGATAGAAGAGCACTTGAAAGTAATCCCATCCGAACCGGAAATCATCAGCAAGATTTCGAGAGAAAGAGTCTGGAACTAGAAAAAAGGATCGGGCATTTGGAAGAAGAAAAGATGCAGTTAGGGTTAGACGTCGATGCCCGAAACTAGAAGTCGAAAGACTCGAAAAGGGAAGAACAAGGTCAAGAGGACTTAGACAGTTTGAAAACGGACTATAAGAAGCTGCGCAGATCAATGAGAACCGCTGGGTTAGGAAAAACATCTAAACAATGGCGACATGAAGTTAAAGAAGAACAAAGCAAAGCCAACCAGTGGGAGGAAAAATTTCGCGATGCTCAAGCTCGAGAAGGTGCTCTGAAAAGAAGTTTGGTAGAAAGTCAGAATGAGAAAGAAGGGTTAAAGATCCGGATATCAGAGTTAGAGAGGTTATTGTACCAGTATCACTCGTGTAACTCTGCAATCGAGTTGAAAGCTAGTCAGAACAGAATCGAAGAATTAAAAAAGAATATAGAAGAACTCAAAACAGCGTTGCAAAATCGTGAACTTCAGATAGAACTCCTCGAAGTAAATAACGAGCGATGGAAGGAGCAACTTCATCAATCCCAAGACCAAGTCAGGAGTAGGGACTACATCATGGGCGAAGCTTTGACTCAAGTACGAGAAGTGGCTGACCACTTGCAAACGTTAGCAGTACAAGCCGATGTGCTGAGTTTAAAATACGAGTCAGAGTCGGACCGAGGCCAAAAGCTAGCTTGGCTTCTTAGACAGGTCAAGGCCTTAAGTATCAGGGCCAAGCCTTATATGTAATCTATTTTATGTAAAGAAACTTGTTTTCTAGAAAAGTTACTCTAATGAAATCGAATTGGAATCAACGCCTTTTTGCATTCATCGCATTCATTGCATTCATGCATCAGCATTGCATCATACGCACTAAAAACTCACAAGAAACCCTAAAAATCATGGCAGTTACCCTGGAACATCGTTACGGTACAAGAGGGAAAACAAAAGCAATGGATCAAAGGTTAGAGAGATTGGAACAAATGCAAAAAGAGATGCAGGATCAACTACAAACACGTATGCAAGAACAGCTGGCCAAAATCCAGCAAGATGTAAGGGACCAGATGTTGGAGTCCCAAAGAAGTATGATGGATCAATTAACGCGTCTATTGGCTGGTGGATTAGAAAAAGGGAAAAGCCCCATAATCAATAATGGAGATGGCAATGAAGATCTTGTCTACCCTCCGGGGTTTGTCCCAGCGGACGTTCAGACACAACCTGATGTGTACCCAAGAAGGCCATCAGTCACTATCAGGCCTCAACAATTTCAAACCGGTGTCTCGGCACAGATGAATTATCAGACTGGTTCGGGCTCTAATCCTGGGGACAATCCGACCAACCCTGTGGTCCTCAATCTCGATGAAGTGATAGAAGCAGAAAAGACAAGGGTAGAATTTTCGAGAGAGCTTGAAGAAAGATGTAGATGGTTGGAAGAAAAATTTAAAGAAATGGAAAACACCGACTATCGTGGTGGAATCGATGCTAAGGAATTAAGTTTGGTTCCAGACCTGGTACTCCCTCCCAAGTTCAAAACTCCAGAATTTGAGAAATACAATGGGACTAGCTGTCCCGAAGCCCACATCACTATGTTCTGCAGACGCATGGCAGGCTATGTCAATAATGACCAACTATTAATCCACTGTTTCCAGGAAAGTCTAGTTGGAGCCGCTTCTAGGTGGTACAACCAACCGAGTCGTAACCATATCAGTTCATGGAGGATTTAGCGCGAGCTTTCATGAAGCGAAGAGACCACGTGATGCAGACATGGCCCCGATAGAGTCACATTACGAACATGGAGAAGAAACAAAATGAGAGTTTCAAGCAATACGCCCAAAGATGGAGAGAGGTAGCAACGCAAGTTCAACCACCTCTTCGGAGAAAAAAGCGACCATGCTCTTTATCAAACACTGAAGGCTCCATTCATTAACCACATGCTAGGGGCGCTACTAAAGCTTCTCGGACATAGTAATGTCCGGAGAAATGATAGAGAACGCGATAAGATGTGGAAGGATTGAAGCAGGGAAAGTGCTAAGAGATCAACCCCCAGAAGGAAAGAGAACGATGTGAACAACATGAGTATGTATAATAAGCCACCACCATGAGCCAACCAAAGGTGGTGACTACCGACCATCGTGGCTCGCAAGAGGCGGGACTTCAACCCAAGGCCTAACACGGAAAGAGTCCGGTTTACTCCTATCCCGATGTCCTACAAGGAATTGTACGAGCTTATTCGATGCCCATGTAGTGTCGCCTTCTATCTAAAGCCAATGCAACCCCATTCCCCAAGTGGTACAGCATAAACGCCCAATGCGAATACCATGCAGAGCCACAGGGCACTCGATAGAAAATCGCACCACTTTCAAGAAGCTAGTTGAAAGACTCATCAACATTGGCATCGTGAAATTTGATGATACACCTAGTGCAGAAAACCCATTACCGAATCATGGGGATAAGGGTATAAATGCCATAATCAAGAGTTCAGGGAAGGAAATTAAGATGAATGTTGCAGAAGTGAATATCCCGTTGAAAGAAGTGTGGAAGAAAATGGTGGAAAGAGGTTTGATGGCGTAGAATTCGGGGGTTAGGCCTCGAGAAGCGAAGAATTATTGTGAGTTCCACGATCAAGAGGACCATGAGATCCAGAAATGCAGCCAATTCAGGGCTTTAGTGCAAGGATTGATGGATAATAAGGAGCTGGAATTCTTCGAATATGTCAGAAACCAGGAAGAAGCAGACGTGTGTGCCTCCGAAGAAGGGTCGACGAGAAACGCTTGCAAAATCAACCACCCATTGGTTATCATATCACGCTTAAGAACTAATGAAGATGGGACACAAGTCGCACCCAAAGTCGTGATCCAGAAGCCCGTTGCTTTCCCTTATAAAGATAGCAAGAGGGTACCATGGAATTACAGCTGCAATGTGACGATCCCAGGAAAGAAGAGCCCGGCTAGTGCTTCACAAGAAAACCAAGATGTAGGTTTTTTTACACGCAGTGGGAGACGTTATGTTCCCGAAGGTACAGGAACCAAAATTGCCAAAGAAAAGGTCCCGACAGTAGAGCAAAGGAAAGAAAAGATGGTCGAGTTCGAATCGCCAGTCAATGAGTCAAGAATCGAATGAAGCGTGGAATTCTTAAAGTTTTAAAACACAGTGAGTACTGTGTCGTTGAACACTACATAAGCAACCAGCTCGCATTTGATCGGCCTTACTCTTGAGCTCGAAACGCATTGAGCGCGTTAATGAAAGTCTTGAACGAGACATACGTCGCGATGACATCTCTGTCAACAAACTGGACCGCTGGTCAACAATATCAGCGCTGACAAATTTATTTTCTTTAACGACGACGAAATACCACTAGGAGGCATGGGGTCCACAAAGGCCCTGCACATTACCACGCATTGCAAGGGATACATATTACCGGGGGTACTGATCGATAATGGATCAGTACTAAACGTCTTACCCCTATCCACACTGAATAGGTTGCCCGTGGATAGTTCCCATATGAAGACATGCCAAAATGTAGTAAAGGCGTTTGACGGTACCGAAAGAAACGTAATGGGGAGGATTGAATTACCCCTTCAAATCGGTCCTAGCACGTACGAGATAGACTTCTTAGTAATGGACATCAAACCCTCTTACAATTGCCTATTGGGAAGACCATGGATCCACTCGGCAGGGGCAGTGCCGTCATCATTACATCAGAAGCTTAAACTTATAACGGAAGGTCGATTGGTGACTATAAATGCGGAGGAAGACATCATTGCATCTGTTACCAGCAACGCACCATATGTGAGGACAGATGATGAAGCCATAGAATGTTCTTTTCGATCGTTGGAATTAAGAATGCGACCTTTTTGTCGAAGGAAATAAAGTCCCAACACCGGACTTTCCAAAACCACAAGAATGGGACTACAACCGATGGTTGGGAAGGAGCCTTGCTGTGGAAATAACTTGGAAGAAGCCTACAAGGAGGGGTCAAAGTACCTATGCTCACGGACAAACGGGACCGCTTTGGCTTAGGATTCAAGCCAGATACAAGACAAAAGAAAGAGGAGCAAGAGAAGAAGCAAGAAAGAAGGAGAGCGCGTTTGAACGGGGAAGAGGTTAAATGGAAGCCAATGACCTTTCCCCATATATCCAGAACATTTGTGTCAAGAGGAACTATTTATGCTGAAGGAAGATTGGCAGGCCAAGAGTCCACTGAAGAAATGTGGGAAAGCTTCAGCATTAATGCCACGTTCGAAGGAGGAACTGGAGAAGAGAATGGGACGGGCATTCGCCCTTATGAGCCAGAAAGTGTTTTGAATAATTGGACTGCGGAAGAGATTCCTGTAGTCTTTAAAACTAACACAGAGTAATGCCCAAAACACGCTTATTACCCTAGGCCTAGGAGTAATAAGTGTCTTTTTGTGAAATAGGCCTATGTTCGAAATCGTTATTTCAATGAAATGCATCCTTTCGTCTTATTCAGTACAAATATTCTTTCATTCATAATCATACCGTACATGCCATTGTTCTTAGATTCTTTTGTTCTTTGCATCTTCCTTTCTGCCCAAAACAGGTCTCCAGATATCAACGATGTGAGTGACCTTGCTAATGATTCGGAGTCTCCCTTTGAGCGCGATATGTGTCTAGAGGGATCCGAGGATTTTGGAGATAACAGTGATTTTAACTTATCCCCTGATTTGTTGAGGATGGTAGAACACAAGGAGAAACAGATTCTACCCCACAAAGAGACTGTAGAAGTCGTGAACTTGGGAGATGAACTAGAAAGAAGAGAAGTAAAGATCGGAACTTGCATCACCACAGAGACAAAGCGGGGCCTTATTGAGTTACTCCAAGAGTTCAAGGATGTCTTTGCATGGTCATATCAGGATATGCAGGCTAAGCATCGACCTTGTGGTACATGAGCTCCCCATCAAAGAAGAATGCAAGCCGTTCAAAAAAACTTGAAGGATGCGGCCCGATGTTCTGTTAAAAATAAAAGAGGAGGTCAAGAAGCAATTTGATGCTGGTTTCTTACAAGTAGTTAAGTACTCAGAATGGGTAGCCAACATCGTCCCCGTCCCTAAAAAAGATGGGAAAGTACGGATGTGTGTAGACTATAGAGACTTAAACAAGGCCAGCCCGAAAGACAATTTCCCATTGCCTCATATCGACACTTTAGTGGACAACACGACAGGTTATTCACTTTTCTCCTTCATGGATGGTTTCTGGGTACAATCGGATCAAAATGCATCCTCGAAGACATGAATAAAACCACATTTGTGACCATGTGGGAACCTTCGCTATAAAGTAATGCCGTTCGGATTGAAAATGCGGAGCAACATATCGAGAGCCATGGTAACCCTATTTCATGATATGATGCATAAAGAAATTGAAGTCTATGTTGACGACATGATCGCCAAATCTTGGGTGAAGAGGAGCATGTGCAAGTCTTGAGGAAATTATTTTGAGGTTGAGAAAATTCCAACTGAAACTCAATCCAATAAGTGTACCTTTGGAGCAGTGTCCGAAAACTACTTGGATTCAGTAGTTAGTGAAAAAGGGATTGAGATTGACCCAGATAAAGTCAAAGCCATCCAAGAGTTACCTCCACCACGTACTCAAAAGGAAGTCCGAGGATTCCTAGGAAGATTAAATTACATCGCTCGGTTTATTTCACAACTAACTGAAAAATGTGACCCCATATTCCGTCTCCTTAAGAAACACAACCCTGGTGGTTGGGACGAGGAATGCATGAAGACTTTCGACAAAGTTAAGCAATATTTGTCTAATGCCCCAGTATTGACACCACCTAATCCAGATAAGCCATTGATACTGTATTTGACAGTATTTGAAAATTCTATGGGATGCGTACTTGGCCAACACGATGAATCGGGAAGGAAAGAAAAAGTGATATATTACCTCAGTAAAAAGTTTACTGAGTGTGAGACAAGATACTCGTTCATTGAAAAGTTGTGCTGTGCCTTGATTTAGACAACCCGAAGACTGAGACAATACATGTTGTACCATACAACTTGGCTGATCTCTAAAATGGATCCTCTGAAGTACTTGATGGAGTCAATCGCCTTGAACGGAGAATGGCCCGATGGCAAATTCTACTTTCGAGTTCGATATAGTCTATGTGAACCGAAGGCCGTAAAGGGAGTGCGATAGCGATTTTCTAGCAAGCAGGCCCTAGAAGACTACGAGCCTCGAACTTTGATTTCCCAAATGAAGATCTAATGTGCATAGCAACCACCGAAGAAGACCTTCAAGAAGGTCATCCTTGGAAGCTAAACTTTGACGGGGCATCAAATGCCGTGGGTAACGGAATCGGGGCAGTTCTGGTGTCCCCAAACGGAGATCATTACCCATTCACTAGTAAATTGGATTTTGACTGCACGAACAATATGGCAGAATATGAAGCATGCATCATGGGAATACGTGCGGCCATAGAACGTAAAATCAAGGTGTTAGAGGTATATGGAGATTCTGCCCTAGTGATTTATCAACTCAAAGGTGAATGGGATACAAGAGACCCCAAATTGATCCATTACCGGAGGTTAATCCTTGAGTTAATTAAAGAGTTCGATGATATTGTCTTCTACTACCTCCTACGAGAAGAAAATCAGATGGCTGACGCCCTAGCAACTTTGGCTTCTATGATCAAGGTGAACCAACCAGAAGATGTGAAACCGATCCAAATGAGCATTTACGAGGCCCCGTCTCATTGTTACAACCTTGAAGAAGAAGAGGAAAATGACGATCACCCTTGGTACCACGATATCCTACGATATGTGAAGAATCGTGAGTACCCTAACCAAGCTACTGAGAATGACAAAAGAACGTTGAGAAGACTGGCCAGTGACTATGTCTTAGATGGGGAGATCCTATACAAAAGAAGGAAGGATCAGGTACTATTAAGATGTGTAGACGCCGTTGAGGCTAGGAAAATCCTGGAAGAAGTCCACGAGGGCATCTGCGGGACACATGCTAATGGTTTTACAATGGCCAGGCAAATTATGAGGTTCGGTTATTATTGGTCCACCATGGAAGGAGACTGTATTAACTACGCCAAAAGATGTCATAAGTGCCAAATCTATGGAGACAAGATTAATGTACCTCCCTCACCTCTGCATGTCATAACCTCGCCATGGCCTTTCTCGATGTGGGGCATAGATGTGATTGGGCCAATTTTATCAAAAGCTTCAAATGGGCATCGTTTCATCTTTGTGGTCATCGATTATTTCACCAAATGGGTGGAGGCCGCTTCATATGCCAATGTCACTAAATCGGCGATTAGCAAGTTCACGAAAAGGAAATCATCTGTCGATATGGAATGCCGGAAAGGATCATATCTGACAACGCATTGAATTTGAACAACAGTATGATAGCGGATGTCTGCAGTCAGTTCAAGATCAGACACCACAACTCGTCACCGTATCGCCCGAAGATGAACGGTGCAGTCGAAGCAGCCAATAAGAAGATCAAGAAGATTGTAGGAAAGATGACGAAACTTATAAAGATTGGCATGAGAAGCTACCATTCGCCTCTATGCTTATCGAACGTCTATCAGAACTTCTCTTGGGCAACGCCTTTCTCATTAGTCTATGGAATGGAGGCGGTTTACCTATCGAGGTCGAGATCCCTTCCCTTAGAGTTTTGTCAGAGGTAAAGTTAGACGAAGCAGAATGGATCCATCCGAATCGATCGGTTGAATTTGATTGAAGAAAAGAGACTACGGGCTATTCGCCATGGTCAGATGTACCAAAAGCGAATGATGCGAGCTTACGACAAAAAGGTTCGTCCCAGAATGTTCCATGAGGGAGACCTAGTACTGAAAAAGATCCTGCCCATACAAAAAGACTTCAGAGGAAAATGGATGCCGAATTGGGAAGGGCCTTATGTGGTGAAGAAAGCCTTTTCTGGCGGAGCATTGATATTGGCTGAAATGGATGGCAAGACCTTATCCAATCCCGTGAATTCGGATTCGGTTAAGAAATACTTCGCCTAAAAAAAAACATTAAAAAAAATAGGGAGAGGCGAGGTGAAAATTGCAAAGAGCATCTCGAGACCAAGAAGGATTTTGAATTGAAAACCCGTAAAGGGCAATTCAAATTTTGATCAAAGGTGGGGCATGCGATGGTCTTATGGTACCTAAATTAACAAGGATGAGAGATGTTACATCTTGGGGCATCTGCAAGAGTACTCTAGATCCCTAAACACATATTGGGCAAAAAGGAGTCCTCAAGAAGTCAATCAGAGAAACTCACGATGCGATATCGGGGCACCTATTCCCTTTTATCCATTTTGTATTCCAGCAATGTTTGTTGGTGTGATTAATATATTGCCTTCAAATGTTGTTTCTGATAAATTGCAGTTTTGTCGTTGTTATAATCTTTTTCAAGCATTTTGCATTGAAATGATGATTAATGGACTAAAACCATTTTTGCAAAAAGAGTTTTGCACATTACTCCGAAAGTTTCTAAATAGTACAGGAACCTGAAACAGGACTATTATTTAAAACTAACCAAACTCAAAGATTGGATGCATCTGAGAAAAAAGAGTTTAAATTGGGACTACCTCTTCGGGTTTTCTATTCAAAATTTGAGCTGAACAAGAAGACAGGATACCATTTCAGTAAAGGAACCTTGATGAACAAAGAGCAATGGCAACCTAAACAGGGATTCATGCTCACAACACGCTGCACTCATACATTCATAGATCATTCATAAGTGCATCTAATTAGGAACATTTGATTCATTTTGATCATAACATCCTAATTCTTTGACATAAGCACAAATACAGGGGACTGATTCTACAGGTCACGTCCCTAGAATCAGTGAATTCATAAGCCTTAACCCCCTAAACAGTAGGGTAACAGGCTGAAGATTTACAGATCTTAGCCCCTAAGCGATGAGTGGAGCGGATCGAAGACGAAGAACCTTAAACCCTAAGCGGTAGGGTAACAGTTGAGTTTACAGATCTTAACACCCTAAGCAGTAGGGAAACAGATCAAAGATAATGAGCTTTATCCCCTAAGCAGTAGGGTAACGAGTCAAATTTACAGACCTTAACCCCCTAAGTAGTAGGGTAATAGGCTGAAAATTACAGATCTGGTCTCCTTGAAGTTGCAGTGGAACAGATCGAATCCAGCGAATCTTGTCTTCCTGAAGTTGCAGTGAAGCAGATTGAAGATCTACAGATCTTAACACCCTAAGCAGTAGGGAAACAGATCAAAGATAATGAGCTTTATCCCCTAAGCAGTAGGGTAACGAGCCAAATTTACAGACCTTAACCCCTTAAGTAGTAGGGTAATAGGTTGAAAATTACAGATCTGGTCTCCCTGAAGTTGTAGTGGAACAGATCGAATCCAGCGAATCTTGTCTTCCTGAAGTTGCAGTGAAGCAGATTGAAGATCTACAGATCTTAACCCCCTAAGCAGTAGGGAAATAGATCAAAAGTGATGGGCTTTAACCCCCTAAACTGTGGGGTAACAAGCTGAATTTACAAGCCTTAAACCCCTAAGCAGTAGGGTAATAGGTTGAAAATCACAGATCTTGCCTTCCTGAAGTTACAGTGGAGTAGATCAAAGACGAAGGGTCTTAAATCCCTAAGCAGTAGGGTAACAGACCGAATTGCAGATCTTAACCCCTAAGCCATGGGAAATAGATCGAAGATAATAAGCCTTAAACCCCTAAGCAGTAGGGTATCAGGCTGGAAATCACAAATCTCTTCTCCTTGAAATTACACTAGAGAGCATAGAAGCCACAGCAGATCTCTTTGGAGTTTCAGTGGAGTAGATCGAAGTCACATGTCTTAGCTCCATAGAGTTGCAGTGGAGCAGATCAAAACAAACCTTACCTTCTTGAAGCTGCAGTAGAGCAGTGAAGCCGAGTGAAGCAACAAGATTGGAATGAGGCTACCTGGGGAAAAGGAGCACTAAACAAGTCTAGACACGGTGAGATCAGGCAAAATTGGTCTTTCTTAAGTCTTTGCTCTGTTCTCGTTACACGACAACAAGCAAAGAGGGGCAGCTGTACAAGCCCAATTTTTGGGCCCAAAACCCTCTAACCCATTTGACCTAAACCCAAAACCACTAAATCCCTAGCCCAATACATTAAAAAAAAAAAAAGAAGGGAGACCTAAAACCCTAGCCGTTCACCACTCGCCCTGTCCCATCCACTCACCGCCTGCTCCACCACCGCTTGTCTGCAAGAATAATGGAAAATAGATAGGTATTGAAAAAAAAAAGGGAAATGAAATGGCTATAAAAAGCTAAGCAAAACCATTGTATAAAAAAAGAAATTTTTGAAATACAAAAAATACAGCATTCGGTTTTTCTAGCAAAAAAATTGTAATACTAGTCACAAAACAATAAGAGAATCGACATCAAAATAAACCCAAAGCCCTCAGAAGTCAAAACCCAAATCTAAGGTGGTTTTCCCTTTTTTTTTTTTCTTCCTTTTTTTTGAGTTTCTTTATATACATAAAGATATAATATAAGTAAAAATAACACACATACATTAAACAAGTATAAAATATAAAAAAAAATAACCTCGGCGATTTCGGCCATCACAGATGGCATGGCCAACATGACGACGACGCATGGCGGACGTACGCTCCTCATGGGTTCTGGGCTGCACAGAGAAAAAGAGAGGAAACATTTAAAAAAAAACAGAAAGGAAGAATGAGGTTTTAAAAAAAAAAAAGGGTTTATATAGAGGGTAAAACAACGTAGTTTTAGGGGGGTTCAGAGACTTCAAAACGGCGCCGTTTGGCCACCGACCCGAGCAGGTGACCCGACCCGCTTAGGGTCCGCGCACGTTTTCAACAGAGGGGCTAATTTCACTTTTAGCCCCTCCGCTCCTTTATTGTTTTGGAATTAAATTTCTCTTATTTCTAATTTCACCCTATAATTTATTTTAGTTTTCAACTTGGTCCTTCATTACGCTGCGCATTTTAAAGGGGGGGTTATTTCCCATTTTAGCCCCTCCTTGATTATTTTCGCATGCATTTTAGTCCTTTTCTCCATCATTTACTCTGGATTTGCCCCAAAAATTTTGTTTCAAGCTCGATTTGATCCTTCCCGCTCATTTTGCTATTTCTTTTCATTGCTATCATTATTATTATTCCTATGCGTACTATTATTACTTATATGATTGTTATTTCTACTATTATTATTATTATTATTATGATGATGAATATATCAATATTATTAATATATTGTTATTATCGATATTATTGTCGTTGTCATTATTATTTTTGTTACCTTTTTATTTTTATTTTTATTATTTCTATTATTGTTATTATATTTTATTACTATTATTGTTACATTATCGTTATTATTCTCACTATTATTATTGTTAATGCAACTATTATTCTTGTAATTATATTTTCTTTATATCTTGATCGCTTATTATTATTACCTTATTATACCATTAGTTTTATATTGTTATAATAGATATTATTTATTACTTTTTCGTTATGCTTGTTTTGTTTTATTACTAATATTATCATTAACATTATTACTATTAATTTTAATATCATCATCTTTATAATTACCCTTACCATTGCATTATGATTATATTATTATTTCCATTTTCCTATTATTCACCTATTATGTTTCTTATCTATTTGTATTTCTAGTGTTATATTACATTTATTACTTATTAGCATTTTATTATTATTATTATCAGCATAGCATTTTTTAAAACACTCATATGTATGTATTATATTTTAATAACTATCTTTAATATCATGCATGTTGTGTACATTTTTGATAACTATATTATGTGTATATTTTCATATATGTCAAGTATATACGTTTTAATATCATATCTTTTCATATATATATATATATATATATATATATATATTTTAATGCTACGTGTATATTTCTCTTATTAAGTAAATATTTTAATACATACATATATATATTCATATACCACTATCATTAGCTATTTTTATTATTATTCCGCCTTCAATAAACACCTATACATATATATATACATATATATACAATCTTTTTTTTCGTCATCGTTATACATATATATATTCCATACTATTTCATATTTAAATTATTATTATCATGTTAAAAGCATACGTATTATTATCATTTCATACTATTATTACTTACATCATCATCATCGCTCATTATCATTATCATTTTATTTTCCCATGTTTTATTTATTGTGCATTCGATCATTTCATTTTCCTCATGAATTTGTTTATATTTGTATGTTACTAGCCTCGCCATTATTCCATCCTTTACAACTACTCGTTATTGCCACCCATTATTACACGTTACTGTTAATATCATAATTCGCTTTTATATTTACTATGCATCTCATTATATTCCTTACTCGATACCTTAGAATAATTCTTCCATAAAAGTAATATTCCATATTTGATAATTCGAGACAATCGTGCCCTAACTTACTGGGTTTCGATTTTTCTCCTTTAACCTAAATAACGGAATACTCTTCTAAATCGCGACGTGAGTTTTGAAAAAAGCTTATTCTCGGAGATACGAGGTGTTGTGCCCTAACTTACTGGGTATGGCATTTTGTTACCTCGAAATAAGATTTTTACAAGTAAAGGCAATATTCTGTGTTTGGGAATTTGAGGAAAAGTGCCCTAACTTACTGGGCTTCGATTCTCCTCGTTCACCTGAGCTAACTGAATAACCTTTTGAAATACACGTATTTTTATATAAAAGGCAAGCTCGTTCTCGAAAGTTCAAGATGCCGTGTCCTAACTTACTGGATGTGACATTTTATATTGTGAGACGAGAAGGTCCTTAACATTTGAGCATTTTCTTTACAAAGAGGGATCGTATTTTAAATTCTTTCAAGTTTTCAAATTTTCGACACTAAGACACTAATTAATCAACTAGGTACCAATTTTGGGCGTATCGAGGTGCTAATCCTTCCTAAATGCGTAACCGACTCGAACTCATTTTCGATTTTCGTAGACCAAAATTATCGTTTTAGTAAACCTTAACTTTTATTAAAATGATTAACTTAAGGTGATCCGATCACACCTAAAAAGATTGGTGGCGACTCCTGTTTTCATTTTTTTCTTCTCCGAGTCGATACCCGTTTCGTTTTTTTCAAAAAAATGGTTACGACAAGGAACATTGAACTCAGAGTGGTACCAAGGATGCTAGTCTTTAAAATTATAAAGATATAAGTTATTAAAATAGTGAAATTACATTTTATCTCTCACAAAAATATATAACTTAATTCCAGCTCCTAGAAAAATTTTTTGACTTTCCTCTGATTAAACTTCTTATCACTCAGTCCAACATCGTAGCTAAACAAATATTCTTATTTGTAAGATTCAGTATAACAAAGGAATAAATATTAAAACTACATATAAAGTTTGATTTAATATGTAATTTGATACATAAACTTTGATTTAATGTAATTATACATATCAAACTTTGATTATGACTCAAATGCATACATAAAATATTTAAATAAATAAATACATTACTTTATTTTTGTATTAGATAAATTAAATTATTTATATATGTAATATGAAATATAAAATTGTATTATATCGATAAATATATTAATAATTTATAAAATTTAAATAAAAAATTCATATTTTAGATTTATCCCTGTAGCAAACAATTCCAAAATGTGGGACATATAAGCCATGCATGCGTCATATCAAACGTACAAAAAACTTCTAAAGATCGGCAAATACTAAGTCAATGTGTCTGTGTGCTGAAAGAATGGTGTATTCAATTATAATTCTACAAATAATGCACTTGTAAATCCATAATATAAATAAATGAACATGAAATTACTTTATCATGTCATATTCCATCATTTGCTGACAGGATCCTTATCTTCCACTTTCTTTGCTTGGCAAATTAAGAAAGACCAACTTAAGCTCCAAGCAAGTCTAGTGGGTCCTTCTGTATAGTTTTCTAATACTTTAAATTATACATTTATTTGATTTTAGTAGTTAAATTTTATTATTAAATTGATTTTATGTTTAAGTTGTGAATTTAATCGTTATTCTTTAAATTGATTTTTTAATCTTTAAAATTTTGAATTTTAAAATTTACTCCTAATTCGAATGACAGTAGTTAAATTCATTAAGTGATATAATATAATTTTGTGAGTATTATTTATAAATAAAAGTTAACATAACATCACACATGTGATAATATTTTATTGTATAATATTTTAAAATAATTAATCTAACTGTTATAATTTGACTTACACATAATTTAAAGAATTTAATTATTTTATAAATTAAAATATAGCATCGGTCCATGATAAAAAGATTATATTAAAATTAAGTCCTAGGTCCATAATTCAATTTGTTGGACACCTACCCTGACTGTATTTGTGTGAACATGGTGGCACATGAGTTGATTTTTTGGTACTCCAGTGGAAGAAAGTGCCAACAAAACTATAGAAAATTAAGAGTAATTGACACTTCCAGAAAATTTCCCTAAGTCCAAATGAGATTACGTATATGCAAAGACAGTTTAGATGTAGATCACTGGATGTAAACATTTAAGACTGCCATGAAACATCATTACACTATATCAAAATCAGACCCTAAAAAAGAGTCAATTTCTGTAGAAGGCCCCTACCCTATATATACTTTGTGAATTTAGTCCTTTCATATAATTCGGTATTTTTTATCCCTCCTCTTTTTAGAAATTGCAAATTCAATACAAAAATTGGTTATAAAAATCAAAAAACTTTTGTACACCTATGAAACTTTGCTCAAATTGCAACATCGTTACTATATATCAATATAAGATCATTTTCCTCCACTAAGACTTTCCCTTGAAACCTTAGTTACAAACTGAAAAGAATAAATGGTTTACAATGAACTTGCATTAAGAATTCCTTCAATCGGTGGGATCGTATATTCCCTTGAATTGTTCTCGAATAAGTTTTCAATAAAGAATCAAAATATGCAAAGAATTTCAAGGAATAAACTTCTATTTCTATAAAAAAGACCAGATCTCTCTGTAGCACAAATAACATAAAGTCTTTAAATAGAGCAATTGCTTGACTGACTTTCGTCATGATCTATTCTATTAAATTGTTGCTTAAAGTCTTCGTAAGAATTAAATCAAAATTTTTCAATAAAAAATATGGTAGGTTGTGCAACTTTCCAATTGCACCTTATTTTCAAAATTGACAATCAACCTTTTTTCATTAACTCTGTCAAAATAATTTAGTATGATTGAATACATATTTCGAAAACCAAAGAAATTGAAAAAAAAAATTATATTGTAGGGACTAAACCTTCCAAATATGTAAAAATAGAGGGACCTTATTTATTATTTGACCTTTATTAATACCATTCATAAATCATAGAATCACTTCCAAGTTCTGCACCAGTTACACGGTCATGGGGAAAACTATTAGCTGCTCTGTTTTAGTAGCTTTAATATCTTGTTTTGACTTACAGCTGCAGTTTGGCACTGCTTCACACACTATAACGGCATCAAAATCCATCAAAGACCCTGATGTTATAATCTCCCAGAATGGTGTTTTCCGCTTGGGATTCTTCAGCTTGGCTAACTCCAGCAGTCGTTATGTAGGGATATTGTACCATCAAATCCCCGTACAAACTGTTGTATGGGTGGCAAATAGAAACAGGCCTCTCAAAGACTCTTCTGGGATTCTCACCATATCAGATGATGGCAACCTTGTTGTTTCCAATGGAAAAGCTGAGATTCTTTGGTCAACAAATGTTACGAATTTGATCCCTAACGCAACAACTGCACAGCTTTTAGACTCTGGAAACCTTGTCCTCAATAACGGTGAGAATGGAGGAAGCAGCATCTTATGGGAGAGTTTTCAACACCCTTCTAATGCATTTCTTCAAACTATGAAGATCAGCACTGATGTAAAAACGGGTCGTAAGGTGCAGACGAGATCATGGAAAAGCCTTGATGATCCATCTGATGGCAACTTTTTTCAAGGCATTGAACCTTTCAGCATCCCGGAGGGTGTCGTTTGGAACAATAACCAGATATATTCTCGGACCGGCCCATGGAATGGTCGTATCTATATCGGTTTAATAAATGTTAATAGAGTTTATTTTGATGGGTTTTATGTGGTTGCAGATGATGTAGAAAAAACCTATTACGAAACTTACGAATATTCTACTGATTCTAGGTTGATATACTATGAATTAGAGTCTGACGGAAGATTCGTTGAACGAATATGGGATGCGGGGAAAGGGGACTGGATAACCGGGTACTCTAGTTATCGAACAGATTGTGATGTTTATGGAAAGTGTGGGGCATTTGGAATCTGCGATTCAACGAAACGACCCATTTGCAGTTGCTTGAAAGGGTTTAAGCCTAGGAATATAGAAGAATGGAGTCAAGGTAATTGGAGTAGTGGGTGTTTTAGGACTACCCCTTTGCACTGCCAAAGAGATAACAACAACGGAAGTGAAGTAGGCCAAGGAGATGATGGGTTTTTAAAGCTGAAGAAGACGAAAGTACCGGCATTTCCAGACCAGTCATCAATAACTAACGGCGAATGCAAAGATCAATGCATGAAGAATTGTTCGTGCGTGGCTTATGCGTATGATGCTGGCATTGGTTGCATGTTATGGAGTGGAGATTTGATTGATGTCCAGAAATTCTCTACTCGGGGAGTCGATCTTTACATTCGTCTGCCATCTTCGGAACTTGGTAAACTTGTCTTCCATATCGACCGTGTGTGTGACGAATTGCATCAATTAATCTTCATTTTTGGTTTAGATGTTTTATTAACCATGTTTCTGGATTTGCAGATACAGGGAAACATACTAAGGTCATTGTTATTACAACAGTAATTTCAGGCATGCTCGTGATTATAATAATTTCTGCACTCTTCGTATCGCGTAGAATGGGTCAACAAAGAGGTAAAATGTCCATCTTTATTTGTTTAATCTTTGTAGTCACTTTTTTTTAAGAAATATGTAAATTCTATAGTTCTCTTCGGGTAAAATTGGATTTAAAGGTATTTTTATTCGATTTAAATTCAAATTTTAGATAAAATAAAATTAAAATAGAATTGACTCGAATACTGTGAAAAGCTCTAAACTTAATTGAGTACTATTGTAAAAGGTGAAGGTTGAATTCAAGTGAGATTAAATTATTCAATTTTGCTCGATTAAGTTGGTTTATATAAGTTACAAATTAGTATCTGATATATATATATATATATATATATATATATTAAAGTTTGAATTCTCATTCCTATATATTTTTATATTTAAATAACATGGACCATGTGTTAGATAAATTGGGTGAATTAATTTGCAATTCTTTTGTGTCGAAGTTTCATAAACCAAGTTTCTGGATTTGCAGATAAAGGGAAAAGTAGTAAGGTCGTCTTTGTTATTACAACAGTAACTGTGGGCATAGTCGTAATTACAATTATGTAACCTTCAACTCATTGCTTCTTTGATTTCAATCACAGGAAGGAATAAAAGACGGACACAGATCAAACACAAATTTCATAGTGAAAATATAGGAGAAAGTTCAATCGGTGTTAAACTCCAGCAGCTTCCACTATTCAAGTTCGAAGAACTTGCCACCGCGACCAACAACTTCCATCCCGAGAAAAAGCTAGGGCAGGGTGGTTTTGGTCCGGTTTACAAGGTAATATATAATAGTGATTTCCGGTTGTTAGGATAATCATCACCAGTCCAAAGCCGGATTGTAATGAGTTCATAGGCCAGGCCCATTAATCGAGAATTTTACAGGAAAGCAAGCTCAACTTACGAGCTCATTACAATCAAACCCAAACCCATTTGGATTTTGAGCCAACAATGATAATTATCCTAACACCGGTGAATCCAGAGTCAATGAAATCACATTTTTTTCAATCAAGTATTGTAGTCTGAATTTTGAGTGCAGGGAACATTAGATGATGGAAAGGAAATAGCAGTGAAGAGATTGTCGAAAGCTTCGGGGCAAGGTTTGGAAGAATTTATGAACGAAGTGGTGGTTATTTCTAAGCTCCAACATCGAAATCTGGTTAAATTGTTTGGGTGTTGTGTTGAAGCAGAAGAGAATATGCTCGTCTACGAGTTTATGCCAAACAAAAGTTTGGACGCTTTTCTATTCGGTTAGTAATTTATTCAAATCTTATATGACATTTTCGGTCTCTAATCAAATTCAGAAATGAGTTGAATAGGATCCCTTAAAAAATAATGTTCTCCCATAAATGTTTTCTCCATTCACAAAATTTAAATTTAGGTGTAAAAGTGATATTTTGATTCTCTTCACCATTTAATTATGTCTACAATCATAATGAATACAATACGGTAGAAATACAATGATTGTTGTAGTTTAGATCCTCAATTGTAGGAATTAATTATTAATCTGGTAGGTTTTTATGTTTAAATTTTGTTATAGATCACGTTAAACAAAAACTCTTGGATTGGAGAAAACGCTTTAATATTATTGAAGGGATCAGTCGAGGATTACTTTATCTTCATAGAGATTCAAGATTGAAGATTATACACAGAGATCTAAAAGCAAGTAATGTTTTACTTGACCAAGAGCTAAACCCAAAAATTTCAGATTTTGGGATAGCCAAGATCTTCGGAGGTGACGAAAATCAAGCCAACACTAAAAGGGTTGTTGGAACTTAGTAAGTTGGAATTTCCTTCCTACCATTTCTTTTTATGCTCTTTTTAATAAAAAATGGTATAAATATGTCTATGGTCGGATTTGGTGCTTAAAGATGATACATGTCCATACTCGTATCGAGTTTAATTTTGTTCAATTTGTGGACTCAATTTATTGTTTTTAATTTTATTAATAAAATATTAAAAATATATTTTTATAGTTAACTTTAAATTATTTATTATTTATTCTTAATTCAGGTTGGCTCGTGGACAAGTTTAAATAAGAGCTGTAATTGGTGTTGTTTTTTTATGTTAAAATACAGTGGTTATATGTCTCCTGAATATGCAATGCAAGGGCGATTTTCAGAGAAATCTGACGTGTTCAGCTATGGAGTTCTATTACTAGAGATTGTTAGTGGAAGAAGAAACACAAGCTTTTACAACAAGGATGACCTTAGCCTCTTCGGATATGTAAGTTCATAAGATAGTTAGAGATGTTGGTGGATGGAATTAGGATGTACGATTTCGTGTTTGCAATCTATTTGGGTTCGGTTTGAGAAAACTTGAATTTAGCTCAATAATTATTGAGTCGAGAAATCATGTGAGTTGAATTTGAGAATCTTAATGCTTGAATCGAGTAGCTCACAAGTGAATTTCAAGAACCCTAATACTTGAATTGAGTAGCTTGCAAAGCTTTTCATCTTAATCAATATTGAAAATTTTCAGTTCAAACTCGAGCTTAATTATAAATAATCGAGTTTGAAGTTATGCATAGGAGTGAAGCTTTTGTAGATTTAGGTAAAACAAGCCTAATCAAGAGAGTAAAAACACTTCAATTAACTCTATTAAAGCTTAAGATTAAAATTTTGAGTCACGTTAAGCCAAATGATTTAGGCATTAATTTAGATAAAATTGTTTACTGTTTCAGGTCTGGAAATTATGGAACGAAGGCAACATTTGGGACTTAGTAGACAAGGTGATTTCAAAGTCAGAATCAGATTTAAAGAATAAGAAAGAAATATGGAGATGCATACATATTGGATTGCTATGCATTCAAGAATATGCTAAAGATAGGCCCACTATGTCTACTATTGTTTCAATGCTTAACAGTGAGATTTCAGATCTCAACACTCCAAAACCACCTGCTTTCACTCAAGGACCACTAATGAGCCATGATGTTGAAGATACGGTTTCAGTTAATGATGTAACTTTTACAAACCTTGATGGTCGATAAGATAGAAATTAATTATTTGTAGTGTTTACAATTAGAGTTCAAGCAGTGAAATTTATTTTTATATATGTTTTGATATGTTTTTGTCATTTTATTTGTTTCATTCTAGAGTGAATTTACCACGGTAACTTTGTCCTAAACTTGAAAACTTGATTTTATCAAATCTAAACTTAAACTTGACCTAACTTGAATTGAACATAAAAGATCAATAATTTGAACCCGTTCACCTTAAACTCAAAAATGATTTAAAACCTAAAATGATTTGAACTTAAAGTGACCAAATTCAAAATTTCTTAAATACATAACCTGAAATGTTCTGAACGTAATATGACCTAACTTGAAAAACCCAACTTACAAATCCACCTGAACCCAAAATAGCTTCAACCTTAAACTAATTCAAATTCAAAATTACTCAAAATTTTAAAATTTGAATTATACTTGAAGTCACTCTTTGTAATGATTATCACTTTTGTTTATTGAATTTTGCAGGGTAAAAAAGCTCATGAAGTTTTAAAAAATTCTATAAGTCATACAAAATGCATTTAATTATACTCTTAAACTTGAAAATATTATCAATTAAGTTCTTTAACCAATGAAATTCATTGTTGATTGTTAATTTAATTAAAAGTTACTGATGTGGTAGTTAATAATTGTCAAATCATTCATTTTCTTTCAAGCTGCAGTCCAAAGTAGTAGATAATGTGTAAACTTAATGACATGGGAATTGGAGAAGAAATTTAAAAAGATTAGTAATTAAACTATCAAATGTAATTAATTAAACTTGATGATAGTGTAACACTCCCAACCTTATATCATTACTGGAACAGGGTTACGGAGCATTATCGGACATATCAAATATTACGAATAACTCACAAATAATTGACATACAAAGGATAAATTTAATCCTTAAGTCCCTAAAATGGACCTCGAGGCCCAAAACACGTATTAGAAGTGGATCGAGGCTTATCCAGGTGCTCAGAGAATTTTCGTAAATTTTTAAAAAAATTAACTCAATATAACTTCTTTTATATACATCTAACCTTCCCTGCAATTTCAAACCGAAACCAATCCAATACCAATGATATAACCAATTCAATTCATACATGTAAACATCTAAAACATGCCAAGATTAATACTAGAATTTACTATATGATCATTCATACCATTATTCAAATTAAATTAAAAGTTCTATTCAATTATCAATTCAAACATAATGTTATATATACCATTTCATTTATTTAATCTTTCATTTACCAATTTAAATCATCACATATTATCCTTACAATCCAAAACCACATCAACTCAAAATACAACCTAGGTACATCCCACATATACCAAAATAAAATATACATCACCAAGGTTGCTGAGATCGGGATTGGTTGGATTTGGACCAAATTTTGACTCGTCTCGACTGCAGACGGAAAATAACCGTATAATCGAGTATAGACATACTCAGTGGTATTACTATAATTCAAACTATAATAACAATAATGAAATATAAATATTAAACATATAAAAATTGAATTTTCTCAAATATTAACTCATTCTTAAACTTCATTCGTTAATAATAGTAACACAATTTCAACTACTTATCAATTTCAATCAAATATCATAGACTTCAATTTTCTTCACTACATCAACGTTTTGAATTTTCTCAAATATTAACTCGTTTTTAAACTTCATTCGTTAATAATAGTAACACAATTTCAACTATTTATCAATTTCAATCAAATATCATAGACTTCAATTTTCTTCATTACATCAACGTTTAGTTCATGCCTTCCATTTCCAATCTCAATTTCAATCCATAATTTAAATTTCTCATTTCAATTTTTCACCCTATTAACAGACCCGGACTTTGGCGGATACACGGATCCAACCAAACACACCAGAATGGCACCTAGTGCCTCATCGGATAGTTCGAAGCAAAGTTGACACCCAGTGTCTCATCGGCCTAGCCGAAGTAAAGTGGTACCCAGTACCTCATTAAATCTATCTGAAGTATAATAGTGACACTCAGTATCTCATCGACTCGAAGTCGAAGTATCCCTAAACACTTCCAATCCTATGGCATGCCAACTATATCCGACTTAGCCGGACTAGTTAATAAGGTATTTAATTCACTTTCTCTGTTTCAATCAATATTCACATCAATTCCACTTAAATCACAATTTCACTTTCAATTCAAAAATCCACTTTCAAAATCAAATACACTTTCCATTCACCAATCAAAATACAATTCAATACTAACACATATTTCTCATTCAATTCAACTTCACTTTAAATCCCAAATTCTCTTTCAATTCAACAATTCAATCATTATCCAATACTAAAATTTATTTAACAACCATTTCAATTATCATTCAATTCCATAACAACACTTACCTCATAATTTACTTACCAATTACATAATTTAATTTAACATTTAATGAATAAATAAATAATTTGAATTATAGTAATACAAACTCAGATTTGTTCGATTACTCCTAAAACTTTTTCCCTTCTTTTTGGTACCGATGCCTTGGGTTCTTTGCTAGCTACGAAAATAATAATAATTTTCACTATTAATTAGAGCATTAAATTATAATAGATAATTGAATAATAATTTTCACTATTAATTAGAGCATTAAATTATAATAGATAATTGAATTTTATTCAATTCCTACTTATTGTCAATTTAATCCTAAATAAGTTTACTTACTTTTCTAACTTAAGTCATACTTCTTTTCTACTTAATTTCTTGCCATATGAAACTCAACTATTCAATATTCATAATAAAACTCTAATTTAAAATTTCTTTCAATTTAATCCCTCTATCACAAAACTTATAGTTTTTTTACAATTTAATCCCTTTATCAATTCTAACTTAAAATTTATTCAATTAAATCCCTAATTCACTATTTTGTTCAACATGAACTATATTTAAAAACTTTAAAACTTCCAAAACCTCAACTTAATTTCATTAAAACTTTATTCCAAAGCTTCTAAAACATCAAATTTAAGAGAAAATGACTTAATTGACTTACCAAATTAAACTTCAAGCTTTAAAACCTTAGTTTCTCCTTTTGTTTTCTTTCTTTCTTTCCTTTCCCACTTTCGAATGGCTTTCTCTGATTTATTTCCTTTCTTTCCTTTATTTGTTTCTTTTTCTTATTTACTTTATAATTATAACTTAATATATGTATTAACTACTTAATTTATAAATATCTATTTGATAGCAAATATATATGTTACAATTGTACATTATCTCCACCCTACATTTGTCTTGATCTAATCTATTTCATAATATAATAATATAATATTAATGAATAATAATTATCTATTTACTTAAATAAAAAATATTACAATTGTATGTACATGATTTATCACACTTGTATTTTACTATCACCTTACATTTGTCATCTTATTAATTTATTCATTAATTTAATAATATAATATCAATTAAATAATAAATATAATAAGTATCTATTTAATACACAAATACATATGTTACAAATGTACATTTATACATTGTTACATTTGTATATCATCATCACTATCCACTTGTCATGAATTTAATTTATTTATCATATAAAAATCTTTTAATATAATTAATAATCATAAAATATCTTTATACTTAAATTATGAGTTGTTAAATATGACTCCTATTTTCAATCAAATTTGAGAAATAATATTTCAATTAAACTCTGTTTACTTATTTCAATCAAATCTTGATTAGTTTAGATTATTTTACTATTATTTGACTTATGAATTTAGCCTATAAATAGGCTTTTTTATAACCTTAGAAAATATATACCCATTAGAGATTAGAACTCATAACACATTTAGAAAATTTTGTGTTTACGTTTTGTGAGTTCTTTATTTTTGGGTTTTCGGGGTTTAGTTTTTATCTCCATCTTTTGTACTCTTCGTTCTTTTGCCATTATAGTAAAATTATCTTTGCCCGTGGTTTTTTATCCTCTTTGAAGGGGTTTTTCCATGTTAAATTTGTGTGTTCAATTTCTCAATTTATTCCGCTATTTTCTTGTTCGTTGCTTAATCGGGTCGAAATCCTAACAAGTGGTATCAGAGCTAGTTCAATTTTCATATATCAGCCCGTTCAGAGATGGCAACAACAAGGTTTGAAATTGAGAAGTTAGATGGTGAGACAAATTTCAATCTGTGGCAAGTTCGGATGATGGCAATTCTAGTTCAAT
This sequence comes from Gossypium arboreum, assembly GCF_025698485.1. Classification (NCBI taxonomy): domain Eukaryota; kingdom Viridiplantae; phylum Streptophyta; class Magnoliopsida; order Malvales; family Malvaceae; genus Gossypium; species Gossypium arboreum. The sequence goes on along the minus strand of NC_069070.1, from coordinate 120,562,815 downwards.
CCGGTTTGAAAAAGGTTGTTACTGGGAAAAAGCTTGAGAATCTAAATAAAACAGAATGGGAAGAGCTTGATGAAAAGGCTTTGTCTGCAATCTAGTTGTGCCTTGCGAATACGGTATTGCAGGAGGTATTGATGGAGAAGACCTCATCCGCCTTGTGGAAAAGGTTGAAACTCTTTATACGACTAAGTTTCTGGCTAATCGTTTAGTGTTGAAACAACGTCTATTTACATTTCGCATGAACGAATGTGAGCTTCTTAGAGATCACATCTGTCAATTTATTACTCTTTTAAATGATTTAAAGAATGTTGAGGTTCATATTGACGATGAAGATCAGGCTATGCTATTATTGTGCTATTTACCCCCTTCATACAAGTCTTTCAAGAAGACCCTGATTTATGGCAGAGACAAACTCTCGTTCAAAGATGTGAAGGGTCATTCGTTGAGTAGAGACAAACTCGACAATGAGCTTCATTTGGATAGCAAGATAGATAGGCAAGCTTCCGTTTTGGTAGCATCAAAGAAACGAGATAAAAGGTGTCGCTATTGTAAAAAGTTAGGTCACGTCAAAGCAGATTGTTATAAACTGCGAAATAAAAAAGCAGCTGAGAGTAACGAGGAAGATGTAGCTGGTGCTAATTTGGCCGATGAAAATGGTGATGATTTCTTGTTAGTGTCAACAAGCGATAACACCTAGCTCACGTCTGAGTGGGTCCTAGATTCAGGATGTTCTTTCCACATGTGTCCCAATAGATAATGGTTCTCCACATACAGTTCGATTGAAGGTGGAGTTGTGCACATGGGAAACGATTCATCTAGTAAGGGAATTGGTATTAGTACTGTTAAAATTAAGATGCACGATGGGACGATTAGGACACTCTCAGATGTCAGGTATGTACCTGATTTACGAAAGAATCTCATCTCCTTAAGTATTTTAGACTTGAAAGGATGCAAAATCAACATCGAGTCGAGTGACATTAAAGTATCTCGTGGAGCTCTCGTTTTGTTAAAAGGTAAAAGAACCGGTAGTTTTTATATTCTGGAAGGTTATACAGTGACCGGTGAAATCAGACGTCCCTCGTCCGTTACAGAGTTGAAGTCAACTTGTTTGGAGCGGAGGCAACTTGGTCATAGGAGGGAAAAAGGTATGACTGTTTCGTTGAAGAGATGTTCTCTTTTGGATGCAGGTTTTGAAAAGTTAGGGCACTGTGTTCGTGAAAATCAGACCCGGATTAGTTTTGATTTGGCAGTGTACAAGTCGAAGGCTAGAAGTCTTCCAGTTTCTAAGCACAAATTTGACTCAATTAATTCCCTGCATAGTTCAAGATAGGCTCGTGACAGGCTTTGGCAAAGATGGCGTTGTGGAAATATGAGTCAAGGAGGAGATTTGTTAAATATGACTCCTATTTTCAGTCAAATTTGAGAAATAATATTTCAATTGAACTCTGTTTACTTGTTTCAATCAAATACTGATTAGTTTAGATTATTTTACTATTATTGGCTCTTTTACAACCTTAGAAAATATATACCCATTAGAGATTAGAACTCATAACACATTTAGAGAATTTTGTGTTTACGTTTTGTGGGTTCTTTATTTTCGGGTTTTCGGGGTTTAGTTTTTATCTCCATCTTTTGTACTCTTCGTTCTTTTACCATTATAGTAAAATTATCTTTGCCCGTGGATTTTTATCCTCTTTGGAGGGGTTTTTCCACGTTAAATTTGTGTGTTCAATTTCTCGATTTATTCCGCTATTTTTTTGTTCGTTGCTTAATCGGGTTGAAATCCTAACATGAGTAAATTATGTATTTAAATTACAATTATACAAATATAATTTTTACACAAGTATATTTTATTACCATACATTTATATTTATCTAATTTGTTTCATAATATATAATATAATTATAATATAATCAATACCTAATTTATATTTATCTAATTTGTTTCATAATATATAATATAATTATAATATAATCAATACCTAAGAAAAATCTCAGATTTTTCAATCTAATTGCCGCCTCAATTATATCAAATGGAATATTTGCCATTTTGGTCCTCCTTTCTTTTATTAATCTATAATTCAACTTTTGTCCCTTATTCAATTTATTCCTTTTTTCTAATTACTCTTAATTAAGTTAAATTCACCTAATTAAAACCTAATTAGACACACTATTAGACTTATAGGTATTTTTAATAATTATTTACAGGTTCAGTTTACTGAGACGATGTAATGACCCGAATTTTACCGATACTGAAAAAATATAATTTCGGATCTCTGTTTATGAAAAATGGATTCGTAAATATTTATTAAAAATATTTACGAAGTAAAAATAAGTGGTTAATTAGAGTTTAATTAAGTGAATTTAACTTAATTAAGAGTGATTAGGAAAAGGATTAAGTTGAATGAAGTGTAAAAGTTTAATTATAGAATTAAAGAGGATAAGGGGACTAAATAGGCAATTAAGCCTATTCTAAAGAATGAGGCGGCAAAACATAAAAATCTTTAATTTTTATGTTGTTTAAATTATAAATATATTATTAATGTTATTATTTTATTACAAATTAAATTAATTATATTATTATATTTTGAAATAAATTAAGAAAAGACAAATGTATGGTGCATATGATGACATGTGTAATATTAATATACATACAATTGTAAAATACATGTATATTTACTTATCATATAATTATATTATTAAATTATATATTAGTATTAAGTTAAAGATATTTATATAATAAATAGATTAAAGAAAGACAAATGTAAGGATATAAATGGATACAAATGTTAAATAAATATTGGTTATTTAATAGATTTTTATTGTTATTATATATATAAAACAAATGGAATAAATAAATAAAAAGAAGAAAGATGGAAAAGAAACAGAATGAAACGAAACAGAGAGCAGGGGAGAAAAAGAAAGAAAGAAAGGGAGAAAAGGGAAAATTCAAGGTTTGAAGCTTTAAGCTTTAATAGGTAAGTCAATCAAGCCCTTTTTACTTAATTTTGATATTTTAGAAGTTTTAGAACTAAGTTTTGATGAAGTTAAGTTGATATTTTGAAAATTATTAGATTTCTAGATATTATCCATGTTAAATAAAATGATGTATTAAGGGCTAAATTGATAGAAATTCAAGTTAGAAATGATATAAGGATTGAATTGTAAAGTGATTCATAAGTTTTATGCTTTAAGGACTAAATTGAAAGAATTTCGAAATTATGGTTTTATGATGAAAAATAGATAATTATGTCTAATTTTGGTTAAAAATTGAGTAGAAATAAAGTATAAATTAAGATAGAAAAGTAAGTGAATTTAGTTAGGATTAAATTGAAATTAAAAGTAGAAAATCAACATTTTGCACTAAGACTATTTTAGACAGCACCAGTAGTCTAAGTTTGAAAAAACACCAAAAATTATAGAAATTGAATTATAGGATGAATAAAATATATAATTAAAGCTTATTGAGTCTAGTTTCTTATAGAAGAAACGTTATAAGCAATTAAATTGTAAATTATGAGATATAATGAATTTTGTGAGACAATGTCAGAATGAATTCGGGTTCCCCTATTCTGACTTTGGAAAATCACCAAAAATTGGATAAAAATAATTAGGGGCTTAAATTTATATGTTTAGAATCCTAAATGAGTCTATTTTCAAGATAAATAAATGGGAACATCATTTGAATTTTATACAAGAAGATAATTAATTTTTAGTGAAGAAGGGTCAGAACTGTCAGACAGCAAAACAGGGGAAAATTTAAAGAATAAACTGTACTTATTGGCTAAATCAAAAATTCTGAAAATTTTATGGTAAGAAGATATATGAGTCTAATTTCAGGGAAAATTATCAGATCTTAATTTGGAGTTACATAGCTCCAGATATAAATAATTTAGTGACTATGACACATATGGATAGCTTTAAATATACATATAAGTCAATAGTGAAATTATTGATAACGTTACTTGTAAGCATGATATATACATTAAGGATGTGAAATGGAGAGGAAGAGGAGGAAAATATATATGAATATTCAGTTAGCATGGCTAATTTGCATGTTTTAAGCTCATGGACTAAATTGAATAAAAGTAAAACTTTAGGGGGTAATTTTGTAAAAATGTCAAAAATAACTAAATTTAAGGGAATGAATTGTTTTATTATCTAAATTAATAAGTTGAGTGAAATTATCAATTTACGATTGGGTGAAATTTGGAAAAATGGTAAATTACCAATATGCCCCTAAATCTTGGTATTTCTGTAATTTAGTCAGGTAGGTTCGGATATCCTGAATGAGCATGTAAATATGAAAATTTAAATATTGTATCATATTTTATATGATGTTTGAATTGAATATATGAAAAGGATGTTACATGAAACATGAAAATGAATACTAAATAATATGAATTAATTGAAATTATTCTGAAAATCTCGGTAATGCCTCATATCCTATCCCGCTCTCAGGTACGGGTATGGGGTATTACAGACGGAGGCCCTATAATGTACTTTTTTTAAGCCCGTGAATTTTGGGTCATTACAGATAGTTGTCAAATCATTCGTTTTCTTCCAAGTGGCAAGTACGAGCAATCTATATGTCCAGACCTAATCATAAAGAAAATATAAAATTAATTAATGTCAATCCCTAACAACGCCAAATTTTGACGGGTGTCATCCACCAAAAATAAAATCTCTTCTCATAAAATTAAAATCAAATTTAAATATAGGGAGTAAGGTCAATCCCATAAAGACCGATCTAATTGAATCTAGACTTTGTTATAATTAACTAGAATGTGTCGTAGGCAGTTTTCATGTCCACAACTCATGCCAATCTGTATGAAATAGAAAGGGGGATTAAATTGAAATAAAAATTAAATAATAAGAAAATAAATATAGTACAAAGATCTCACATTTCTATCTATCAACATTAGACCTCAAAGTTTTTATCTCTTACAATTAGATCCTTAACAACTAGGCTTGTTCATGGACTAGGCCACCCAGCCTAGCCCGAAAAGTGGGAAGGTTTGGGCAAAAATATAGGCCCGAAAAATGGGCTTCAACAAAAAAATAAGGCTTATTTAAAAAATAGGCTGGGCCTTAAGTAAAGCATTTTTTGCCCGGGTTTGGCCCGACCCGAATTCACAAAAAGACAAAAAAATTTCCAACTTTTGTTGTTTTAATGCTATTTTCTTATTATTTTCCTCCTATTTTGCTACTATTTCACTATTATGTTGCTACTATTTGTTGTTATTGTTTGGATATTGTATAACACTTGTTTTATTGTTAATTTTGTTATTATTTTATAGGCATTTGCTTGTTAAGTTGCATCTATCTTAATGTTATTTAAGTATATACATTTTTTAAATTTTTAGTATTTTATCATCCTAATTTAATTTAATTTTTTTCTAATTGAGTCGAGTAAAATAAAATTTAAATTGATTTAAATTTTAAAAATTAAACATTTTAAATAAAATATTATTACAGTATAACTAATTTCATATTAAAACATATAAATTTAAAATTAACCGACATATTCCAAAGTTTAAATAGCAGCAACAACATAATATTTAGACTCTTTTCATTGTTCAATATTTATTTCAATTAACCGACCGACATAACATGAGTTACATCTACAATCACAATAAATATAGTACGGTAGAAAACACAACAATGATTATAGTTTAGATTCACTATTATAGGAATAACTATTAATCTTGGAGGTCTTCATGTTTAATTTTTTATATAATATATCCCTTTGGACCCATCCAAGCACCCAAAAAAGGAAGCATTCCTCCCTCGCTTGGATTTAATAGATGAGTTTTACATGAATCTTACACATTTGAATAGCGATAATCATTATATTGTATATTAATAAATGAAAAAATAAAGAGATATTAATTCATATAAATAATATTGGTCAGTAAAAATATGATTACTTAAATTTTACTTTGAATTTAAATTTGTAATATTTCAAATAATAGGTTGAATGCATTATAATGTTGTATTAATTTTGTATATTTATACAAATTTTATTTAACAAATTGAATTTTAATTTAGTAATATAATTTTTTATTATTCACATTAAGTTTTCAATTAATTTGATATATATGTTATTTGAGAATACAGTTTTATATATTTTTAATGGTTGAATTTTTTATATTAAACACAAAAAATACTTTTAACATATTCCAATTTTGATGTAATTTTACATATAACATGAAATTAAACAAATATAAGATCTTATAAAAAAAAAGACTAAGGAAATATTTAAACTTAGATTGATTGTGTACTTAGCCAGGTCTAGCTGGACAGGTCTACTTGTAAGATTGGAATAGCCTATGATTCCAACTTGTCATATCAAAGTACAAAGACATTTTTGTCTTTGCTCAATAATGCTCTATTCAATTATAATTTTACAAATATACATGGGAGTTGAATTTTTGGTATTCCAATAGAATTCCCAGTAGCCAATAAGGGACCATAAAATGAAAAGGAAATAAAAAATAGAGTAAGGTTTATTTAAGGTTAAAGGTCAGGGACCATTCATGAATTTGATTCCTCAAAAATCATTTATAAATCATAGCCTCACCTCCGGGGTCTGCACTTCAAGAACTTCATGGGTAAAACTATTAGTAGCTGCCTTTTACCAGCTTTAATATCTTGTTTTTACTTGCAGCTGCAGTTTGGCACTGCTTCAGACACTATAAGAGCATCAGAATCCATCAAAGACCCTGAATTTATAATCTCCCAGGGTGGAGTTTTCCGATTGGGATTCTTCAGCTTTGCTAATTCCACCAATCGTTATGTAGGTATATTGTACAACCAAATCCCCGTACAAACAGTTGTGTGGGTGGCAAATAGAAACAGGCCTCTCAAAGTCTCTTCTGGGATTCTCACCATATCAGATGATGGCAACCTTGTTGTTTTGAATGGAAAAGCTGAGATTCTTTGGTCAACAAATGTTACGAATCTGATTCCTAATGCAACAACTGCACAGCTTTTAGACTCTGGAAATCTTGTCCTCAATAACGGCGACAATGGAGGAAGCAGCAGCTTATGGGAGAGTTTTCAACACCCTTCTAATGCATTCCTTCAAACTATGAAGTTGGGCGTTGATTTAAAAACGGGTCGTAAGGTGCGTACGAGATCATGGAAAGGCCCTGATGATCCATCTGATGGTAACTTTTCTCTAGGCCTTGAACCTTTCAACATCCCAGAGGGTGTCATTCGGAACAATAACCAGATATATTTTCGGACTGGCCCATGGAATGGCCATATCTATATTGGTTTAAAAGATATGAATACCGTTTATCTTGATGGGTTTTATGTGGTTGCAGATGATGAAGGAAAAAATTACTATGAAACTTACGAATATTCTAATAAGTCTATGTTGATATACTATGAATTAGATTATGAAGGAAGATTTGTTGGACGAAACTGGGATGCGGGGACAGGGGACTGGATAAATAGTTACCTAATTCTTCAAACAGATTGTGATTTTTATGGAAAGTGTGGGGCATTCGGAATCTGTGATCGAACGAAACGACCCATTTGCAGTTGCTCAAAGGGATTTAAGCCTAGGAATGCAGAGGAATGGATTAGAGGTAATTGGAGTAGTGGGTGTTTTAGGACTACCCCTTTGCAGTGCCAAAGAGATAACAACAATGGCAGTGGAGGAGCAGGGCAAAGTGATGATGGGTTTTTGAAGCTCAAGACGATGAAAGTACCGGCTTTTCCAGACCAGTCATCAATAATTAAAGGCGAATGCAAAGATCAATGCATGAAGAATTGTTCGTGCGTGGCTTATGCGTATGATGCTGGTATTGGTTGCATGTTATGGAGTGGAGATTTGATTGATGTCCAGAAATTCCCCACTCGCGGAGTCGATATTTACATTCGTCTGTCATCCTCGGAACTTGGTAACCTTGTCTTCATGTTGACCATGTTTGATAAATTGCGTCAATTACCCAAGTATTATTAACCAAGTGTCTAAAATTGCAGATAAAGGCAAAAGTACTAAGGTCATTGCAATTACAACAGTAATTGCGGGCATAGTGGTTATTACAATTTCTGCACTCTTCCTATGGTGTGGGATGGTTAAACAAAGAGGTAAATTGTCGTCTCTATTTATTTAATTTATGTAGTCACTTTTTTTTAAATGAAATATGCAATCACTTTAAGAGGACAATATCTGATAAATTTACAACAATACCTAAAATCAATAAATAAAAGGGTAATATGTTTCAATGAATCTATATCTTTTTACATTAACAACAATATGTTATTATTGTTACAACAATAGTTGTGTGCGTAGCGATAACTACAATTATGTAGCCTTCAACTCATTGCTTCTTTGATTTCTATATCAGGAAGGAATAAAAGACACAAACAGATCAAACACAAATCTTATAGTGAAAATGTTGGAGAAAGTTCAATCGGTGTTAAACTCAAGCAGCTTCCACTATTCAATTTCGAACAACTTGCCACCGCGACCAACAACTTCCATCCTGCAAAAAAGCTAGGGCAGGGTGGTTTTGGTCCAGTTTACAAGGTAATAAATAATAGCTATTTCCGGTGAATCCAGAGTCAATGAAATGACATTTTTTTCTCAATCAAGTATTGTGATCTGAATTGTGAGTGCAGGGAACATTAGATGATGGAAAAGAAATAGCAGTGAAGAGATTGTCGAAAGCTTCGGGGCAAGGATTGGAAGAATTTATGAACGAAGTGGTGGTTATTTCAAAGCTCCAACATCGAAATCTGGTTAGATTATTTGGGTGTTGTGTTGAAGCAGAAGAGAAGATGCTCGTCTATGAGTTCCTGCCCAATAAAAGTTTGGACGCTTTTTTATTTGGTTAGTAATTTATTCAAACTCCTAAGTGTTCATATTTAACTCCAATTAAATTTAAAGTCAAAGTCGAATCCTTAAAAAAATGGCCATTCACAAAATTTAAATTAAAAACTTTGTTTAAGAGGCATTTAAATTCTTACCTTTCAATTCACTAGTCATGGGATATAATTTTGACTTTTAAGTGGCCAAATCCAACTTAAATCTAATTATATATTATATTTATTGCTAAAATAAATGTTAGTGTCTTACAATATATGAATTGCATAACCTAGCTAAGCTAGGTACAATATATATGTATACATATATAATATGTTTTATATATATATATATAAGTAAAAAAATGTTTGCATCACCATTATTTATTTTTCTAACTTATTTTGCTTTTTTATAAATATTTCCAATTTTTTATTTTTATTCTGAAAAAACGAAATTTCAAAAGAAAATAGATCGAATAACATTCAAGGTTATTAAGTAAAATTACTATATATATTCAATTTTGTGCTGTCTATATTTTTTTTGCTGAATTTTCACTTTTTCTTTGAATTTTCTCTCTCTTTTTTTTTATCTATTTTATAAGGAAAATTACATATTTTTTAATAGGAGTTGGTCTATACTCTAGGATTTAAATAGTGGTGGCAGCAGTTTCAAGCAAAAAAAAAAAAAAATAGTGGTGGCAGCAGTAAGTTTTGACTCTTTCCGCATTTTAATATTTATTTGAATTGACTGACATAACTTCAATTATACTACAATCATAATGAATACAATATGATAGAAATAAAATGCTGGTTTTAGTTTAGATCCTCAATTATAGGAATTAATTATTAATTCTGGTGGTAAATTTTGTTACAGATCCTGTTAAACAAAGACTTTTGGATTGGAGAAAACGCTTCAACATTATTGAAGGAATCAGTCGAGGATTGCTTTATCTTCATAGAGATTCAAGATTGAGGATTATACATAGAGATTTAAAAGCAAGTAATGTTTTACTTGACCAAGATTTAAATCCAAAAATTTCAGATTTTGGGATGGCTAGAATCTTTGGAGGTGATGAAAATCAAGCCAATACTAAAAGAGTTGTTGGAACTTAGTAAGTTGGAACTTTCGCCCTACCATTTATTTTTATTCATTTTTTGATAAAATATGATATAAATGTCTATGGTCGGGTTCCGTGCTTAAAGAAAATACATATCCATACCCGAATCAAGTTTAATTTTTTTCAATTTGTGGACTCAATTTATTGTTTTTAATTTTAAATGATTTATTATTTATTCTTAATTTGGGTTGGCTCGAGGACAAGTTTAAATTAGAGTTATAATTGGTGTTGTTTTTTATTTTAAAATACAGTGGTTATATGTCTCCTGAGTATGCAATGCTAGGGCAATTTTCAGAAAAATCAGATGTGTTCAGCTATGGAGTTCTACTACTAGAGATTGTTAGTGGAAGAAGAAACACAAGCTTTTACAACAATAAGGATGACCTTAGCCTCTTGGGATATGTAAGTTCATAATATAGTTAGAGATGTTGGTGGATGGAATTAAGGTGTAAGATGTTGTATTTGCGAGGTAATCGGGTTCGATTTCAAAAAACTTAAATTTGCCTTTGCAATTATTGAGTCGAGCAATCATGTGAGTTGAATTTGAGAATCTTAATGCTTGAATCGAGTAGCTCGCAAGCTAACTTCAAGAACCTAATACTTGAAACAAGTAGCTTGCAAGACTTTTCAATCTTAATCAATATTGAAAATTTTCAGTTCAAACTCGAACTTGATTATAAATAATCAAGTTTGAAGTTAAGCATAAGAGTGAAGCTCATTGTAGGCTTAAGTAAAACAAGCCTAAGAGAGTTGGAACATTTCAATCTTTATCTTGAATAGAGCTGATCAAACTCTTTTAAAGGTTTAACATTAAAATTTTGATTCAAGCTAAGCCAAATAATTTTGGCATTAATTATGTCAAAAGTTGTTTTTTGTTTTCAGGCATGGAAATTATGGAGGGAAGGCAATATTTGGGGCTTAGTAGACAAAGTGATTGCAGAGTCGAAATCAGATTCAAATAATGAAAAAGAAATATGGAGATGCATACATGTTGGATTGCTATGCGTTCAAGAATATACTAAAGATAGGCCCACTATATCTACTGTTATTTCAATGCTTAATAGTGAGATTTCAGATCTTAACACTCCAAAGCAACCTGCTTTCACTCAAGCACCACTAATAAGCCATGATGTTGAAGATAAAGGTTCACTTAATGATGTAACTCTTACAAACCTTGATGGTCGATAAAAATGTAAATTAATTATTTGTATTGTTTACAATTTAAGTTCAAGCATTGAAATTTATTTTTATATTTTGTTTTGATATGTTTTTGTTATTTTATTTACTCCATTATAAAGTGAACAAATCTAATTTCAAATTCAACCTAGCTCGAGTTGAACATAAAAATTAACAAGTAGAACTCGTTTACCTCGAACTCAAAAATCATTTAAAACTCAATAACTTGAAGTGATTCAAATTAAAAAATTCTCAAATTTTTAGTTTATTTGTTCGAATTTAGACTAAATTTATCATCATATTTGTTAATTGTGTCCTAAATTCTAAATTTTAACCAGATATGATGTAAACACAATAATTCAAATTAGGTTAACTTAAACTCAAATATAATCTAAACTGAAAATGATGCAAACTTAAAAATGATTCAAAATAAAAATATTCAAGTAAAACTAATCCTAAACCCTATATTTATTTCTGGACTTGAAATACATCCGACGTCCGAACAAGACATCTTATTCCAAATTGTGTTGAACGTTGTTTGATCTTATTCTTTGCATTGTTGAAATAAGTAAAAGAAGATTGTGACATTGTGTTGTCAAATCAACCAAACGTGCCCAAGTAGCCAAAGACTTCCAAATGTAGTCTAATTTTTATGAACGTTTCATACAAGCTGTATTGCATTTCGAGTCTCACAGTTCATGCATTTTCTATCAATTGGAACAAAATTTTTTATTTTTAAAAAGTAAGATAATCAAATTCTAATAAATTATAGTAAAAAAAAGGGCTAATTTTCAATTTTCTATAAAGTAAAAAGATAGAAATTATTAGTTTAACAGTTAACACCTCCTTTTATCTCCCTAGAAATTTTCCAAACAATCATTTGCTGAAGCTGAGTGCAGCATTAACAGCCAATACAACTAGTGAATTAATGTTCAAAAATTAATTTGCCTCAATCTCTGACTTTCCATTAACAACATTTAGTCCCACATAATTAAAGTGAGTTTACTTTTTCAACAAATCATCCATATGCATGCACCTTCGTAGAAAAAAAAAAAAAAACCCTCATGATTAACTATCTCGTGGATTAAATTCTATTATTAAAGCACACAAAATCTTTCACTCCAATAATTTACAAGCTAAATTTAAATGTTTGAATGTCTTTATTGGTTTTATAACGTGAAACTAATCATGTTGAAATTGGAGTGGTATTAGTGTTGTTTCATGTGTGAACACGGGAAGACACACTCGTTTACCTTTTTTAAACTTCAACGCAAGAGCAAGTCGATAAAATTAAAAGGGTGAATAGCGCTTGAAGAAAATTGAAATCTTAACAAAACATTTGCAGTTGCCTTGAAACATCATTACATCATATTCCAAATATCATTCGTAAATCATAGCCTCAATTCCACGTTCTGGTAAGAGATGGAGAGCGTTATTAGCGACTCTGTGTTACTAGCTTTTGAAATTTTACTATTGTTTGTTTTTACTTCCAATTTGGCACTGCTTTAGACACCGTAACACCATCAGAATCCATCAAAGACCCTGAATTTATAATCTCCCAGGGTGGAGTTTTCCGATTGGGATTCTTCAGCTTTGCTAATTCCACCAATCGTTATGTAGGGATATTGTACAATCAAATCCCCGTACAAACAGTGGTATGGGTAGCAAACAGAAACAAGCCTCTCAAAGACTCTTCCGGGATTCTTAACATATCAGATGATGGTAACCTTGTTGTTTTGAATGGAAAAGCTGAGATTCTTTGGTCATCAAATATTACGAATTTGGTTCCTAATGCAACAACTGCCCATCTTTTAGACTCTGGAAACCTTGTCCTTAGTAATGGTGAGGATGGAGCAAGCAGCTTATGGGAGAGTTTTAAAGATGCTTCCAATGCCTTCATTGAAACTATGAAGATCGGCACTGATGTTCAAAGGGGTCTTAAAGTGGAGCTGAAATCATGGAAAAGCATTGATGATCCATCTGATGGTAGCTTTTCTTTTGGCTTTGAACCTTTCAATATCCCAGAGCTTGTCATTAGGAACAATAACAAGCTCTATTTTCGGAGTGGTCCATGGAATGGGAATATCTTTATTGCCACAATTATGAAGACCGTTTATATTGATGGGTTTCATGTTGTTGCAGATAATCAACGACAAGTGTACTATATCACTCATGAGTATTCTAGGTTGAAGTACTATGAACTGGATTCCCAAGGAAAATTGGTTGAACGGACATGGGATGCGGGGAAAGGGGACTGGATAAACATGTACTTTACTTCTCAAACAGAATCTTGTGTTTATGGACAGTGTGGGGCATTTGGGATGTGCGATCTAACGAAACAACCCATTTGCAGTTGCTTAAAGGGGTTTAAGCCTAGGAATATAGAGGAATGGAGTAGAGGTAATTGGAGTAGTGGATGTTTTAGGACTACCCCTTTACAATGCCAAAGGGATAAGAACAATGGCAGTGAAGCAGGCCAAGGAGATGTTGATGGGTTTTTGAAGCTGAAGATGATGAAAGTGCCGGCTTTTCCAGACCTGTCATCAATAAATAACGGCGAATGCAAAGATCAATGCCTGAAGAACTGTTCGTGCGTGGCTTATGCGTATGATGCTGGCATTGGTTGCATGTTTTGGAGTGGAGATTTGATTGATATGCAGAAATTCTCCACTCGCGGAGTCGATCTTTACATTCGTCTACCATCTTCGGAGCTCGGTAAACTTGTCTTCCATGTGTTTGATGAATTACCTCAATTAATCTGCTCTTTTGGTGTTGAAGTTTTATTGACCAAGTTTTTCGATTTGCAGATAAAGGAAAAAGCAATAAAGTTATTGTTATTACAGCAGCAATTGTGGGTATAGTAACCATTACGATTATTATACTCTTCTTATGGTGTTGGATGGCTAAAAGAAGAGGTAACATCTCTTATCTTTATTTTTTAGTTATTAAGATACTCAAAACTCAACTCCATTACTCAGTTTGATAATGATTGAATCCAATTTGAGGTTGTGTTTTTTAAAGCAACTTGAGTATGTAGTGAGTGTGCGACAAAATTAGGTAACTTTGAAATCAGTGCATCTCTAATTTAGTAATTTGCATCTCAGGAAGGAAACAAAAACACAAACAGATCGAACTCCAACTCAACAAAGGAAATGCAATGACAAAATTTTCCAGTAATGTGGGAGAAAATTCAATCGGAGCTAAACTCCGGCAGCTACGGCTATTCAATTTCGAAGAACTCGCCACCGCGACGTGCAACTTCGATCACGCAAATAAGCTAGGGCAGGGTGGTTTCGGTCCAGTTTATAGGGTAATAAATAATGGCGATAAATGACATTTTTCTTTTTTCAATAAAGTCTTGTGAGCTGAATATTGTGTGCAGGGAACATTAGGTGATGAAAAGGAAATAGCTGTGAAGAGATTATCAAAAGCTTCAGTGCAAGGATTGGAAGAATTTATGAACGAAGTGGAGGTGATTTCTAAGCTTCAACATCGAAATCTGGTCAAATTGCTTGGGTGTTGTGTTGAAGCTGAAGAGAAGATGCTCGTTTACGAGTATATGCCCAACAAAAGTTTGGACGCTTTTGTCTTTGGTTAGTAACTTACGCTAATCCTCTTTCTACTATTTTCGAAATTCATATTAAGTTACGATTAAATTTAAAATTAAACCACGTAAAATCAACTCTTGATATTTAACATCTTATATATATAACTAGAGATGACCATGAGCCGGACCCAGACAAAATTTTAAGCTCATCTACTAGGCCCGGGTTCAACTCGGCCTGAAATATGGGCCTAAAAATTTATCCAAGTCCTGCCCAAAATAAAATTGCTAAGCCCGAGCTCGGCCGGCCCATATTAAATTTTTTTCTTATTTCATTAAATAAAAAATTTAAAAATATAATAAATTAAATATATTTAAAAACATAAAACCAATATTAAAATAAATAAAAATGATACTAAAACAATTCTTAAAACAATACACAAATTAACAATATAATAAAAATGGTTATATTAAAATTTAAAATGATTAAAATAAAATAAAAATATATTAATATATAATTCGGGCCGGGCCCGGGCTAAAAAACTCTTACTTGAGACCCGGCCCATTTTCTAAACGAGTTTCGTTTTTTTGCTCAAGCCCATTTTTCAGGCCTATATTTTTACCTTAACCCTCATATTTTTCGGGCGGGCCTTCAGACCGGGCAGACACGCCCGACCCATGATTAGCTCTAATTATATAACCAAATATTTAACATCTTATAACATATAAACTATAAAAGCTAATCGAGTTAGGTTAAAATCGAGTCTAAATATGAATTTTTTTAACCAAATTCAAATCCAACATGATGGATGGATAAGTTTAATACAAGTAAATATTCTAATTATTACATTATTACTTTGAACTAAGTTTTCTAAAGTCAGACCAACTTGGCATAATGTACTTTTTTTTACTTTAAATTTAATAATAAAATATAGAAATATGATTTAAAGTTTGTTTTTTTAAGCAATATAATTGGTCATCAAGTTAATTATCTGCTACAAGATTGTGTACGAGGATACAAAAAATAGGTCATGACTTAGGCGTCCCTTGGTAGAGGGGAAAGAAAATTAGAAGAATAAAAAATTGAAGGGGTAGAAAATTAGAAGGAAAGATGTGTAGAGTTGAAAAATAGGTCATCAAATATTTTTTTGTCTTTTCATTGCCACGTAGAGTTAAAAAATGGAAAGAAAGAAAATAAATTGTATGAGAAATGCAAAATTTAAATTAATATACATATTTCTCTTATTTTTTCTTCTCTCAACTTTTCAATTTGGAAGGATTGGTTTTTATACATTAGGATGAATCCCTCCTATGTTTTTCTCTCATTTTTCTTCCCAACCAAGAACACTCAAAAATTACTTTTTTTCCATTTTTCCATTCCCTCCTTCCATCCTTTCATTTTTCCGTCCAACCAAGCACTCTCTTAATCCGACATGCTTATTCCGAGATTTAAATAGTAGTTGTTATGTGATGATTTGACTATGTTGATTATGCAATATTTATTTCAATTTATCGATGTAACATTATTTACGTTTACAATCATAATGAATACGATATGGTAGAAAATACAATGATGGTTGTAATTAGATCCTCAGTTATAAGAATTAATTGTTCATTTTTAAGTTCTTACCGTTTAGTTTTTGTTATAGATCCAATTAAACAGAAAGTCTTGGATTGGAGAAAACGCTTTAACATTATTAAAGGGATTAGTCGAGGATTACTTTATCTTCATAGAGATTCAAGACTGAAGATTATACACAGAGATCTAAAAGCAAGTAATGTTTTACTCGATCAGGAGCTAAATCCAAAAATTTCAGATTTTGGGATGGCCAAAATTTTCGGAGGAGATGAAAATCAAGCCATCACCAAAAGGATTGTTGGAACTTAGTAAGTTGGAATTTTCTCCCCATCATTTCTTTTCTTTTTGTTCACTTTTTCCCAATAAAGTAGGGTGTAGATATGTCTATGATCCAGTCTGGCCATTGCATGATGCTTAGCTTTGTTAGTTGGCCTATTTTATTGTTTAAGAAAAGGCCTTTTATGGTTTTGACCCTTATAAATCGATAAAGTTTGAAATTTAGTGTCTATACTTTGATATGATATTATTTGGTTCCTCTATTTTTATTTTATTATTAGTAAGTCAAAATAGGTAACACATGTTTTTTTTTCTTTTAAAATATCCTTCCAACTCATCATGTTGACATGAAAATTTTCATAGTAGAATCATTGTTTTTAAGAAAAATTCAAGTCAGTATTTAATTGGAATAGTTAATGGTATTACTTATTTAAATTAATTAATGACATTATAAAAATATAGGTGTCAAATCATGTCAAATTAAAATGTATGGGTTAAATCTTAAATTTAAATATAGTAAAGAGATCAAAATTAAAAATTTAATCTTATATTTATATTCTCAGATTATTAAATTTAAATTAAAATAATTTTATTATTTAATTTTAATTTAGACCCACATGTATATAATTTTTTTTGTAAGGGTTGTTTTTAATGTTAAAATGTAGTGGTTATATGCCTCCTGAGTATGCAATGCAAGGACAATTTTCAGAGAAATCAGACGTATTCAACTTTGGAGTTTTATTATTGGAAATTGTTAGTGGAAGAAGAAACACAAATTTCTACAACAATTCGTATCATCTTAGCGTTTTGGAATATGTAAGTTTATAAAATAGTTAGGAATGTTGACTGATTGAATTAGGGTGTAAGATGTCATATCTGCAAGCTATTTGCGAAAACTTGAATTCAACTCAATCATTGTAGAATCTAGCCATCATGCTATCTGATTTTGAAAGTTTTAATACTTGAATCAAGTAGCTTGCGAGTTGAATTTGAGACACCCTAATCCTTGAATTGAGTAGCTTGTAAATTTAATTGAACTTTTTTTATTTTTAATTAATTTCGAAAAAGTTTCAATTTAAACTTAAACTCGTGTACAAATAATCAACTTTGAAAATGAAGCTTATTTAAGACTAAGGTAAAACATGCCTAACAAAAAGAGTTTGAGCATTTGAATTTTTGTATCGAATTGAGCTAATCAAACTTTATGGAGCTTTTAGTTTAAAATTTTTATTATGAATTAAGCTAGGTATTTTAGGCATTAACTTAGATAAATTTGTTTATTGTTTCAGGCCTGGAAATTATGGAACGAAGGCAACATTTGGGGCTTAGTAGATAAGGTGATTTCAGAGTCGAAATCAGATTCAAAGAATGAGAAAGAAATATGGAGATGCATACATGTTGGATTACTATGCGTTCAAGAATATGCTAAAGATAGGCCTACTATGCCTATTATTGTTTCAATGCTTAATAGTGAGATTTTAGATCTTAATACTCCAAAACAACCTGCTTTCACTCAAGCACTTCTAATTAGCGATAATTTTGAAGATTGTATTTCAATTAATGATGTAACTCTGACGGGCTTTGATGGTCGATAAAGATGCAAAATTATTATTTTTAATTTTAGAAATAATATTAAGTATTGAATCTTATCCTTTCAGAAATAAAATTAAGTATTGAAATTTAACCGATATATATAATTGTGACATTTTATTTCGACCATTATTGTCAATTTATTAACTTGAATTCAGAGTAAATTTACAATTATGTTTAAATATATCAATTCTATTTTAAATATGACAGTTCAATCTGATCAACCTAAATCCAAATTTAAATCCAAATTTAAGTTCCATTCAACTCGATTTGAACATAAACAATAAAAAATTGGATTAACTAAAATCTGAAAAATGACTTAAATTCAAAATATTTCAAACTTGAAATGTCTCAAACTCAAAATGATTCATATATTAACTCAAAATGTCTTCAACCGGAGATAAACCTAAACAATTAAGCTAATAAACTCGAATAATTCGAATCTAAAATGACCTAAAATTAAAATTAAAATTAACCAAATTAAAAACCAACCCAACCCGAATCCAAATTTACTCAATGCAAAACCGACTTAAATAATAAATTAAAGTACTACTCGTGAACATTATCACTTTCCTTTGTCTACTGAATTTTGTCCCTAAATTTTTGTTTTTATTGTTAGTTGCTTGACTTTAATTTTGAATTTGAAAATAAAATTTGAAAATAAAATCTTTGAAAAATTAAAGAAGGATTAGACTTTGTACCAACACCAATATCAAAATGCAGCATTAATAATATATAAACAGTCTTTTCTTTAATGAAATGAGAGGGGGGTGGAAGGATTACAAACAATAAAATTCGTAGGATCAAAAAAAGCTTCAACGTCACCATTACTAAACTGACCATTAATTTTATCTCAGCAGGCAAAACTATGATATTCATACTTGCCTCCTGTAAAGCTACAACCAACAACATCAATCTGCATTGCCTATTAACCGGTGTCTGCCACATTGCACGGTGATGACTAAGTGCATCAATTGCTATATTTGGTTTGGCCTGCATTCGCAAGGACTGCATCACGGTGTCGTATTTGTTCATGCAATACTTAGTAAGAAGGTTAAAGAAATCATCAAACGAGGCCTTCTAAAGGGACTGATTGGTCATATTATAAAAGCCAGCAGCTCTAGAATCAATGGTCAGAATGCCTTGGCATTTGCCAACACATATTTGTTTTAGTGGGGTTTTCTTTTCACTTCGTTGTTAACTTGTGAGTTTTGTTTGAATTGTAGAGGTTGATTTTGTTTTGTGTTGTTGTTTCCTTGTCTCATAATTCATTTTAAGAGGGAGGATTGATTTTTATTTCCTTTGGGGATATATATCTTGTATATGATATACTCTAATTTTGTAATCTTACTTTCAGGATTTCCAAGGGAAGCAAGGATGCAAGATAGGCACCAAGTGCACGAAGATCCATGCTATGAACGCAAGAGGAAACCAACTTGCAAGGTTAATGGTGGTTTTGTTGGAAGAAACCGAACAACTGAAACAAAGCGAAAGCACAACCGGTGTTCTTTCTCTCCTTATAACTCCTGTCAAAAATTATGGCAAGCACAATAGCACAAGATATGTTCTCTAGCAACCTTAATCAACCACAAATCAACTAATGCAACCACAACAAAAATAAATAGAGACACCGGTATTTTTACGTGGAAAACCCCTTTAAATCAAGGGTAAAAACCACGGGACTTTAGAGTCCGATCAAGAGTTCCACTATCATCAAATGTTCAACTACAAGATCACAATATCAAGCCTACAACAAGCATTCAACTCCAACAAGGCTAACAATATATAATCTTTAGCAAAAGAGAGAAAAATGAGAGAATATCACCAAAAACGCAGCTGCTGAAAAATGGGTATTTTCGATGCTACAAGACTCGGATGAAAAATCCGACCGTACAAAGTCAAGAACACCTTATCGCCTAGCTGCTGTCCAAAAATCAGCTCAATCGAACCACGGATGAACCTTAGATCGAAGAGTTGATCATTGCTGCACCAAACTTGAAAAACTGAAATTTTCTTCTCTCTTTCTCTCTGTTTTAATTTGAGATTTTTTTTTTTTTAGCTTTGCAAAAATTTCTGCCCACATCACCCGTTAAAGCCCCCAAAATGGCTTTTGACAAAACCAAAAAGAGACAATAAAATGTGGCAGAAATTATGGGTTTCCTACATAGTGGGACCCACACCTAACAAATCTCCCCCTCCAACTATGTGGGGAATGCCTCCATGCCGGAGGTCAAACAACATGCTTCAAACTTTCCTCTTGGTAAGGCCTTCGTCAACATATCAGCACCATTATCATTAGTGTGTATCTTCTCAAGCTCTAACAGCTTAGCTTCAAGAACATCTCGTATCCAATGGTACCTCACATCAATATGCTTAGATCTAGCATGAAAAGTTGAGTTCTTACCAAGATGAATAGCACTCTGGCTATCACAGTACAGGACATACTTCTCCTGAGTAAAACCAAGCTCATGCACAAACTTCTTCATCCAAAGCATCTCCTTACACGCTTCGGTTGCTGCAATGAACTCTGATTCGGTGGTGGACAATGCAACACACTTTTGCAGTCTCGATTGCCATGCCACAGCTCCCCCTGCATAAGTGATTAAGTAACCTGAAGTAGATCTCCTCGAGTCAATGTCTCCGGCCATGTCTGAATCTGTATACCCAACAAGAACAGGTTTCTCATTGCCGAAACAAAGTTTCATGTTGGAAGTGCCACGAAGATATCTCATAATCCACTTCACTGCATTCCAATGCTCTGCTGGATTAGAAAGAAACCGACTAAGCTGTACCAACGGCATAAGCCAAGTCCGGTCTCGTGCAAACCATTGCGTACATCAAACTACCCACGACTGAAGAGTAAGGAATTTTCTGCATCTATTCCTTCTCCTTTTCTGTGGAAGGACTATGCTTAACACTCAATCTAAAGTGCATAGCAAAGGGAGTATTCACCGCTTTAGCTTTGTCCATACTAAACCTTTGAAGTACTTTCTCAATGTACCTCTCTTGTGATAACCATAATTTCTTGGCCTTTCTATCACGTGTCAGTCTTATGCCAAGAATTTGCTTTGCTGGCCCCAAATCCTTCATTGCAAAGGATTTACTCAACTCTTGTTTCAACTTCTCAATTCTAGAAGCATTCGACCAAAGAATAAGCATATCATCAACATAGAGCAAAAGAATAATAAAATCATCACCGGAGAATCTCTTAACAAACACACAATGATCAAGTAGTCTTCTTGTAGCCTTGCTCCCCATACAGACTCAAACTTCTTGTACCATTGCCTTGGAGCTTGCTTCAAACCATACAAGCTCTTCTTCAATCTGCACACATAGTCCTCTTTCCTTGTGCAACAAAACCCTCTGGCTGCTCCATGTAAAGCTCTTCTTCCAAGTCACCATGAAGAAAAGCGGTTTTCACATCCATTTGTTCAACCTCTAGGTCATAACAAGTCGCCAAACTCAAGATAGTTCGATAGAGGACATCTTCACAACCAAGAAAATATTTCTTCAAAATCAACCCCTTTTTCGAGTATAACCCTTGACGACCAATCTAGCTTTGTATCGTGGAGATGAAGACTTTCTTCTTGCTTCAACTCAGTAAACCCACCGATTATTCAAAGCTCTTTTGCCCTTAAGCAGTTTCACCAATTCAAAAGTATGGTTCTCATGCAAGGATTGAAGTTTGTCTTTCATCGTTTCAACCCACTGATCTTTGCATTCACTCTCCATAGCCTCTTCATAACATTCGAGTTCTCCCCGTCAGTCAAAGAACATATTCATCGGAGAATACCTGATAGAAGATCGTCGATCTCTGGAAGACCTTCGAAGTGGAACTGCTGGTGGAGCTATAGGTGCTTGTTGTTGATCATTCACAACATCATCCATGGGAGTATCAAAGTCACCTATAGTCTGATGGTCACCACTAACATCACCATGCACATCATCCTGGATAGGATCTGGTGAAGAGTCTAGGGGAACCGGATTCACATCGATCAAGTCACCACTACCTTGTGAATCCACTTTCTCCGTCTTATCAATGTCATCAATGGTCGATCCTCAATGAAGACAACATCTCGCTTCTCACGAGTTTCTTCCGAATCGGATCATAGAGTCTATAACCAAACTCACCATCTAGACCATAACCAATAAAAATGCATTGTCGAGCCTTGGCATCCAACTTGGATCTTTCATCCTTTGGAACATGAACAAACGCTTTACAACCGAACACACGTAGGTGATCATATGACACGTCTTTACCAAACCAAACTCTATCTGGCACATCACCTTTCAAAGGAACACTAGGAGACAGATTTATCACATGTGTCACTGTATTCAAAGCTTCAGCCCAAAACGATCTTGGTAACTTTACATCTGATAACAAACATCTGACTCTCTCAATCAATGTTCGGTTCATTCTTTCAGCTAACCCATTTAACTGTGGAGTCTTTGGTGGTGTTCTCTGATGTCTGATTCCCTGTCGCAGACAATACTCATGAAACGACCTTGTGTACTCGCCATCATTATCAGTACGAATGCACTTCAACTTCTTCCCAATTTCCCTTTCAACTGATGCTTGAAACTGTTTAAACACCTCAAAGACTTGATTTTTAGACTTCAAAGTGTAAACCCATAGCTTTCTTAAACAATCATCAATGAAAGTCACAAAGTAAAGTGTACCACCATGTGATCTTACTTTTATCGGATCACAAACATCTGAATGGACCAACTCTAGCAACTCTGATTTCCTATGAGGAGGATGGCTTCTAAATGAAACTCTTCTCTGCTTTCCTGCTAGACAATGAGCACAATTCTTCAGTGTAGCATTCTTTAAACCCAAAAGTTGATTCTTCTTCGCTAAACAGCTAAGCCCCTTCTTACTCATGTGACTGAGTCATTTATGCCACAACTCAGTTGAGCTGTCATTCAGTGTCACATTCACCGTCTCTCGAGAAGTCAAAGCTTGCATCAAGTACAAATTTGAGCTCTTCTTTCCTCGAGCCACAACCAAGGAGCCTTTAGTCAGCTTCCACTACCCTTCACTGAAGGTGTTACAGAATCCCTCATCATCAAGCTTTCCTGCAGAAATCAAATTCAAACGGACATCCGGTGCATGTCTGACATCCTTGAGAGTTAACTTTGTTCCATTGTTACTCACCAAGCTAACATCTCCCATACCAATAACCGAAACCAAACCATCATTACCCATCTTCAATACCCCAAAATCACCAGGAGTATAAGATGTGAAGAATTCCTTTCTCGACGTGACATGAAGTGATGCACCAGTATCAATCACCCAACTAGTCTCGTCGCATGCTAGGTTGACCAAATTCTCATCACAAATAACTAACAGATCTTCACGAGTAACAGTAGCAACACGCTCGGATTTTTCATCGTCATTCCGATCGTGTTTATCACCACCACCTTTGTTCTCTTTCTTCCACTTGAAGCAATATTTCTTGATATGACCTTTCTTACCACAATGATGACACTCAAGATTCTTGTATCTCGATCTTGACTTGCTTCGGCTTTTATCTCTACCATTTCCATCTTTGTCTCCGTTTCTCCCCCTGTTCTCGATAACCAACACCTCGGACTATGATGTAGAACCCTGAGATCTTCTTCTAACCTCTTCATTCAACACACCACTCTTAGCCAAATCCAAAGTAATAATACCCTGTGGGGCAGAATTAATGAGTGAGACTCGAAAGGTCTCCCAAGAGTCTGGTAGAGTAGCAAGCAACCAAAGTCCTAAAATCTCGTCATCAAATTTGACACCCATACCAAGCAACTGATTCATCACACTCTGAAATTCACTAACATGGTCAGCTATAGACATTCCTTCTTTATATTTCAGCGCCATCATTTTCTTCAGCAAAAACAACTTGTTATTGCCCGACCTAGAAGCATACAAGCTTTCAAGCTTCTCCCATAATGTTCGAGCATGTGTCTCCTGATCAATGTGGTTTTAAACATTTTCTTCAACAAATTTCCGAATAAAGCCACACACTTGTTGATGCTCAAATTCCCATTCTTCATCACTTTTCGAATCGGGTTTTTTAGTAGTAAAGACCGAAAGATGCAAAGCCTTCACAAACAACAAGTCTTTCATTTTATTCCGCCAAAGTTGATAATTTGTGCCATTCAACATAATCATCTTGCTCGTATTAATTTCCATAATTATCTGACACAATAACCAAGCTCTGATACCAGTTTGTTGGGAAGAAACCGAACAACCGAAACAAAGCGAAAGCACAACCGGCGTTCTTTCTCTCCTTATAACTCCTGTCAAAAATTATGGCAAGCACAATAGCACAAGATATGTTCTCTAGCAACCTTAATCAACCACAAATCAACTAATGCAACCACAACAAAAATAAATAGAGACACCGGTATTTTTACGTGGAAAACCCCTTTAAATCAAGGGTAAAAACCACGAGACTTTAGAGTCCGATCAAGAGTTCCACTATTATCAAATGTTCAACTACAAGATCACAATATCAAGCCTACAACAAGCATTCAACTCCAACAAGGCTAACAATATATAATCTTTAGCAAAAGAGAGAAAAATGAGAGAATATCACCAAAAACGCAGCTGCTGAAAAATGGGTATTTTCGATGCTACAAGACTCGGATGAAAAATCCGACCGTACAAAGTCAAGAACACCTTATCGCCTAGCTGCTGTCCAAAAATCAGCTCAATCGAACCACGGATGAACCTTAGATCGAGGAGTTGATCATTGCTGCACCAAACTTAACTGAAATTTTCTTCTCTCTTTCTCTCTGTTTTAATTTGAGATTTTTTTTTTTTTAGCTTTGCAAAAATTTCTGCCCACATCACCCGTTAAAAGCCCCCCAAAAATGGCTTTTGACAAAACCAAAAAGAGACAATAAAATGTGGCAGAAATTATGGGTTTCCCACATAGTGGGACCCACACCTAACAAATCTCCCCCTCCAAAAACGGCTTTTGACACCCGTTTTGCTCTCTTCTTTTTTTCCCACACCCAACTTATTCATTTCCCCTTTCTCCCCAGTTTATTTCCCCCATTTTCCCTAATCCGAATCCCTAAAATAATCACCCCCTTCTCTCCAGTTTATTTCCCCACTTTCCCCTAATCCGAATCCCTAAAATAATCACCCATTTTCCCCCAATTTAAACCATAATTAGAATTTCACGTATACAATTACACATTAAACCGAAATTCATATATAATTTTGAGATGTATCTCTATCAAAATTTAGGTGTATACATATAATTAAATGCTATTTATATAAAAATCTAAACAACTAATGCGGATCATACTTAAAAGAATAATGCTTATATTGTTGTGTCATTTTGTATTTTTTAATTCATTGATTTCATTTTATTTCTATTAAAGTTTCCTTTTGTATTTTATATGATAATTTAAAATTATAAAAATCTTCAAAAAATTTTAAAAATTAAAAATTAAAAATTAAAAACTTAAATATTTAATATTTAATATTTTATTCCATATTTCAGTTAAAAATTTTAATATTTTAAATTTAAAAAATTCCAAAAATGATAATCTTAGCACAAAAATTTTGAAAGAAGAAATAGAAAAAATACGTTAAAAATAAAAAATTTAAAATTAAGCAATAATGGCGTTTTTGGAGAAAACGCCGAAAAAATTAAACTATAATTACGTTTTTACTAAAAATACCTTAACAAATTGAGCTATAATGACGTTTTTATTAAAAACGCCGCAAAAAATTATTATTTAAAAAAAAAAGAGAAATCAAAATCCCGCTATCTCCCCCAAAAAAAATAACTTATGGTTACCCGCTATTTACTCCCTCTTCTTCTCAACAGTGAACACAGTTCAATTCATACACCAAAGTATCACCTGACAGAATCATTTCCAGTTTTCCATTTTTCATTTTCTTCCAAAACAAAAACCCCATTGTTGCAAACTGGAATTTTATGGAAACTGAGTCTTTTCCTTTTCTTTTTCTCTTATTTTGGCTCTGGAATTTGAAAAATGAAAAAGAAAAAAATAGGATGAGTACTGAAGCAGCTAAGAGAAGCACCACCGGAGCTCTGATGATGAAACAACGGAGAACCGATGAATTGAAGCCTTCTCCGGCGCTTACTGCAGAACCCAAGAAAGTTATCATCAAAAGCGCCGACATGAAAGACGACATGCAAAAAGAGGCCGTCAATATAGCCATTTCCGTTAGCTTTTTTTTCTCGACCTTACAAGATTCCTAATTTTTATGGCTTTTTCATTGGAATTAATTTCTGGGTTTTCTTCGTTTGATCTTGATTTGTTAGTAAATACTGTAAATTTGCTGACTTGGAGTGGTTTTTCCTTCTGGGGGTTTTGAGAAAGATGTAGCAGAGTACATTAAGAAAGAATTCGACAAGAAACATGGACGTACTTGGCATTGCATTGGTGGTCGCAATTTTGGTAAACCCAAATTTCCATTAGATTCAATTTTCATGGAAAATAGAGTCCAAGATATCTATTATTTTTAAGCGATGCTGTTGTTTTTACTTGAAAGCAAGCATATCATTCCATCGTGCGTTAAGCTATCATAACTGCCATTGATGTTAGATTGGATTGTCTTAAGCTTAGACCTTATGATTTTTCAGTGTGGTTCATCAATCGCTCGCCCTAATCCCCCAAATAAAATTTAGCTACTCTTTTTCTCTCGATCTAAAAAAAAAAAATTAGATGTGACCCTCTTAAATCTTCAATTTTTAGTATTTCACTACAAAGCCTTATTCATGTGATCTATCAAGCTTGCCAGTATATCCACCTAGCTAAGAGATGTGAACTTTTTCCAAAAATGTGTGCACGAAGACATTAACTTAGATAGCTTTCTACCTTTGGAACCATGTTGCTTTAGTTTTCTTTCATTTTCATTTGCCGACCAAACTTCATATAAGGATATGAAGATTCAATTGCCAAATTCAAAATTTACCATTTGTTTCATATAAGGATCCTTTCATTTCCATGTTGATAACCATTTACAGGGAGTGCATTGAATATAAATTCATAGTATGTAATGTTCTTATTCACTGCTTCTTTACAATCATTTCTATTTCTTTAAGTTTTTTCAGTTACCATGATTCAACGCTAGTCTTTTAGGGTAAAATGTTGCTTTTTATTGGTGAAAATGGTCTTATTTAGTGCTTGAAATCCTTTTTGGGGTTTTTTTGACAAATATAGATTGACCATTACATGCTTTCACCTCTGCTTCAAAACTTTGACTTGCTAGCTTCATTTGTGTTGAACACTGATGATTATTAAAACTTGGTTATAGATGGTTAATTTTTTCACCGAAACCTCTCATTTTTGTTGCTCTTCTTGCAGCACACTGATGAGAGTGTTGTTGATCCTCCACTTTATGTTCTTACCACTCAAACACTAACAAGGTTAGCTTAACGCCATCTTTTCATCCACCCTTATTCAATTATTTCCTCTTAACTCTCTAAACTTACTGTCAAGGAACAACCTAAATGATTGAGAAACCATCCTATTTTAGAAATGTAGTCATTGTCAATGCTAAAACTATCCAGTAATATCATAATCCTTTATTACATTGGCATTATTTTTGAATTTAGCATCTTCAGAAATTCTTGTTTGACATATATATTTTTATTTGAACGTGCAGGAGATCCAGATTAGGAAGTTGGAACTTTTGGCATTGAGTATTTTTATTTACGCGTACATAAATATTGTTATATATAATATAATTCTTATTTTTCGAATTTTAATAGATTTAGTTTTTTTCAAATTAAAATGTTATTTAGTATTTTAATTTTAATATTATAATTTAGTTATATTAATAAAATATTACTTATATTTTATAGGTTATCATGTTTGAGCAACATTGCAATATTGAAAATCTTGGTCGAGTTAACAAAGTTAAGGTCAAAAGGCGAATCACAAGTGGAGAGTTTGCAATTAGAATCACTTTGTAATCAAAGTTCTTGAATTTCTCCTTTTTCTATATTTTGTTCATCGAGGTTATATTAATTTAGATGTCAAGAACGTGTTTCCTCTATCTTAAATGCAGTTAGGCTTGTAAGTTTTCTATTCAGCATTGAAGCCTGTTTATTCCTAGTGCAGAGTAACAGATTTTTTTTTTGTGTGCTGTTGAGTTTATTCTGACATTTCCTTTATCAGTACAAAATTTCCAATAGTTAGATGTACCTAAAATAACTAGTTTATTTTTCATTTTGTTTTTCTTAAATGCCTTTTGTGCTTTTCATGAAGAAACAAATTACAACAAATTTTACTTTAAACTACTTTGCTTACTGTAATATCCTGATTTTGGGCCTAGTCGGAATAGTGGTTTCGTGACCACAAAATCCGAGATATAAATAATTATTTTATGATTATTTTAAGGTCTATGATATGATTGCATGATTGTGTGAAAATTTCGTGAAGAAATTTTATGCATAAAGTGCTTAATTTGAAATTTGGGACTAAATTGAATAAATTGCAAAACTTGTGTTCTAGAAGTATTTTGCATAAAATTGAATTAGATTATTAATTAGAGGTCCTTAAAGAGTAATTTTACCAATTTCTAAGTCTATGGACAAAAATTGGACATGGATGGAATTTTGGAAAGTTTAGTAGTAAGGGCATTTTGGTCATTTAGGGTAAAATGAATTAAAATACAAAATTAAAAGCCAATTTTGCTCATCTTCAACCCCATGGCCGAATATAGCAAGGAGAAACCATGGCTAGGGTTTTTCAAGCTTCCAAGCTCGATTGTAAGTCCGTTCTAGCCTCGTTTTTAATGATTTTTACGTTTTGGAGTCCCTAGCTCGATTTAGCTTATGCTAGCAATAATTTAACCTAGGGTTTATATTTGGAAAAATACCCATAGGTGAAATTTGTGTATTTTGGTGTTTTATGATAGAATATGAGGTTTTAAATTATGTTAGACAACTTGTGCTACTCGGTTTTAAGTGAAAACGAGCAAAGGGCTTAATCGGTAAAAATACCTAATAGTCATAAGTACATGTTAGAGTGAGAATTTGATGTTGCCATAGAAGGAAAAATGATCAGCATGTCATAAAACATAAGAAAATAGGCTGAATTTTAATTTACGAGCTTTGGGGAAAAAGTGTAAATATGCAAAAGTTTAGGGGCAAAATTGTAATTTTTCCAAAATATGATTTTGGGTCAATTTGAATAATGTGAGTCCTAATTAGACTATATTTTAAATGATAGAGCAAGGAAAACTGAAATTGGGCTAAAATGGGGAAAATACCAAGTTGTGGACGAAATGGTAAAATAGCCATTTTCGCATCTGAGGTAAGTTCATGTGTAAATGTAGTAACATAATTGTCATTTTAAGCAATTTAATGTTGTTTATATGATATGATGCTGATTATTATCATGAAATATTATGCTTTGTGGTTATTGTTGAATAATATGTAATTATGTGAATTACTTGATGAGCATGAACTATCACCAAGTATCAATTTCGATATTCTGTGGAAGATGGCAAAGATGTGTGATCAAGGAAAACGCCCGTTTGAACCTTAGGAATAGATTAGGATACAAGTGACATGTCACTAGGATGGTTGAGCATCCGAACTCGTTGAGTTGAGTCCGAGTTCACTTATGGATGCGAGCGTCCGAACTCGTTGAGTTGAGTCCGAGTTCGTGAGATGTAACTAGGCATCCTAACTCGTTGAGTTGAGTCCGAGTTCACTTATGGATGCGAACGCCCGAGCTCGTTGAGTTGAGTCCGAGTTCACTTATGGGCGGGTTACATGGTAGCTTGGCTACATATGTGGCACTTATGTGCAAACTTTCCACGATCCAATTATATTCCGATATGTTCAACGGGTAAAGTTCTACTCAAATGGAGGAATACTCAAGATGAAAGGGACGTATTGGTAAGTGTTGTGAAATGGATACTTTGAACAGGTATGTACTTAACCCTCGGGTTGAAAACTCGATATAACAACAATATGGTAAGATGATAAATGAAAAGGTGATATGAATGTCTTGGTGATGATTATGCAAATGATGTTTTATGTTTGCTTATATGGTTATGTTACTTGCTATTTGCATGTGAGCTTACTAAGCATTTATGCTTACTCCTCCTTTTCATTCCTTGTAGTGTTGACAAGCCAGCTCGAAATCGGAAGCGGTCGGAGGCACGCCACACTATCCGTATACCATCTTGGCATAATGGCTTGTATATTTTGAGTATGGCATGTATAGCATTATAATCATTTTATATATATGGTCTTATGATATGGTTATTGAGTGGTATGGAAATAGAAATGCTTGGTAATGATTAGCCATTGGAATGGCTAATCATGATCATATTTGGTATTATGTATGTCAAATTGCTAGCTAATCCATGGAAACCATGAAATAGGTAAAATTTACCATAAAATAGATTCAGACAGCAGCAGTGACGTGAGTTTGAAAAATCACTAAAATAGTAGAAATGGAATTAAATAATGAATAAGTTATGGAATCGAAGCTTGATGAGTCTATTTTCATATGAAATAAGCGAAACAGGTATATGAGCTATATTTTATGAGATGTTTAAATTTTTGTGAAACAGGGCCAGAGCGATTTCTGGATCCCCTGTTATGACTTTGGAAATTCACCATAAATTTTACAAAGATAATTAGAAGTCACGCTTTATATGTACAGATTCCTTATTGAGTCTAATTTTATTAGAGATAAACGGCATAGTCATTGAAGGTCTGTATAGGGAGATATCTGATTCGTAATACACAGAGGTCAGAGTAGTTGAACCCTGAAACAGGGGAGACTTTAACTTTAACTAATAAACTGTACTAACTGGCCCAACCAAAAATTCTAGAAAAAAATTAGTAGATATATATATGAGTCTAGTTTCAGGAAAAATTTACGGAATTGGATTTCGAGTTTCGTAACTCGAGATATGATTTTTAAAGCGACTGTGATGCAGTTAGCCAGCTTGTCTGGAAATTTTAAAATGAATTGTATGAGCTGTTTAATTAATGAATTAAGTCCGTTAACACCTCGTGTTCGACTCCGGAAACGGTCTCGGGTACGGGGTGTTACACTTACCATATGAACTCCACATGTCATATGTTTAATGTACATGTGAATTGCATTTCTCAATCTAAAGACAATGTTTATGTTAAGATTAAGTTGGTAAAAGACCTGTTAAACCTGTGGTTGGGAAGATAAGAGAAGAGTAGATACGATACACCTAAGCCATAAACCCTATACCTTTTATAATCTCAAACAGAATTTGAAGAAGAAATAGGAATCATTGCTTTTGCCCCGTCATTGTTCACTTGCTAAGTGTGATATTTTATAGTACTGTTTAATATAAATTTGTGCAAATTGGCCTACCAGTTCTGTGTTTGTTTATGTCAAGTCGTCACTCTATTGGAAGGTAGAGCACTAGACCTCTGAATCTTCATTCTATCCATCAATTATCACAAAAGTTGAATGTTTTTCAACATTGTTTAAATTTATAAATGAAACTGAAAATGTTGATATATGTTGCTTAAATTCAAAATGCTAATGTTTAGTTGCATTGTAAGATAAGCTTCCTGGTTTACTTGTCAGCATTCTTTCTTTTGCAATTAAATGGATTGTCCTTGTTTTTCCAATTATTGCTTCTTTCTTTTGGCTGATTGTTTTTCTTTTCTTTATGATGAGTTGGCTAATTTCATAATCTACAACGCATGGAGAAGTTATTCAAGTTCTCTACTATGAAGTTGGACAGAAATATGAACCACATCATGATTACTTCTGCTTATCGTTTCTGCTCTTACAGAGGACACAAAAGCTCTCAATCAGCTTGTATGTCAATTTATTTTAATTTTTCTCCTTTTTGCTTATATGCATAAATACTTATTTTTTGCCCAAGCTAGTTAGAGTCTAAAGTTAATTGCAAAATTTTGATAAACTTTTTAGTGTTTTGTTTTTGTCTCGATCTTGTATTTGATGGCATGGCGAACACACTTATCCGAGATGGGAAGGAGATGGCATCGATGCTTTATACTTATCGCAGCTTGTGTCAAAGCACTTCCTCGTATTTTAGCCTTAGTTGATTTTAATTTATACATATTTTTAAAGAAAACAATGTTCTAATATAATCTGCTAGTTTTAGTGTAAAGCAATGTTCTTTTTATGTGGTGTAGGGGTATGTTGGAACTCACAGTTCGGGATTGAGGCTTCTGCTGAAACCGAGTCGCTTCGATCTATTGTGGATTCGGTTTTGAACATCCTTAGAAGGCACGCTTTTAAACCCATGTCGATGTTAACATTCGTGAATTCCATGAATTAAGTCATTTTGTTTTTCTTGCTTTTAGTGACTTATAATGGTGGGCGATATACAAGTTTGGTGCTTTATTATTTTGATTCTATATTTATATTTAATCTAATTTTTATTATTTATTTTAGTTTTGATTCTATATTTTTATTTTATTTTTATTTTTATTTTTATTTTTATTTGTATTTGATAATGAAATTTAATGGAAAATTTTTATATTTATATCATGGACATTATTCTTCTCAATATTTTGATAATGAATTTTAATTTTTTTTTATATTTTTCATGACCTTTATAATTTTTTTTTAAATTTCATGACCTTTAGCGACGTTTGTGGGAGAAGCATCACTAAAGGCCATGACCTTAGCGGCGTTTGTGGGAGAAGCGTCGCTAAAGGCCATGACCTTTAGCGGCGTTTTTTCAAATAAACGCCGCAAAATTTAGTGGCGTTTTTTTGCAGCGCTTGTAAAAACGCCGCTAAAAGTCAAATCTGCTATAGTGAGCTAAACAGCAGCATGTTTACAAGCTACATGCACTTCATCCGGAGATATTACAGCAGCTTCATGCGCTGCATGCACTTTAACCAAAAATATCACAGCAACATGGTAGGCCAATTTTCAACACTCTTCCCTGGACTCCATGCTGCAAATACAAATCATTCAAAAAAAATTTAAGCTTGACAGTCCCAAAATGTTTTGTTTCAAGCTGACCCTGCACAAACACTTCATTTTCAACCTTGGCAAATGGAATCTTCTCCTCCTTCACAGCCTTGGTTGACAACACATCATGCATTGTTCCCTTGTTCATTACAGTCCTGCTTCTTCTTGCATAAACAGCTTGCAAGTGTAGTTTGCTTGCCTTCAATCTGCCATTTTTTGTTTACACCCTCTCAAGCTTGCATTTAGACCGTCCGCCACTTCGGCTTGCACCCACTCAGGCTTCTATTTAGACTGTCTGCCACTTCGGCTTGCAATTCGACAGGCTCTCACTTTGACAGGGTCGCACTTTGCTTATTGCCTTCAACAGGTTTGCAACTTTACAACTTGCATTGAGCTTCACCTTTGATAGACTTGCACTTCGCGTGCTGTCTTCCTTTAAATTCCTCATTCAACTTATCCAAGCTTGTTTGGAAGTCTCACAAGATTGAGTTGTTGCTGTCTTCTCTACAAGCAGCCCTCAAAGATGATAGGCTTTAACAACTTCTTTTCTTTTTTAACAAACACCACAAGTAGAAACAAGCCTTTAAAGGTGACAGGCTTTAACGGCTTCTTGCCTTTTTAGCAATAGAAGCAAAAATTCCAAAGGCCCTCCAAGATCATAAAAGCTCTCGATACCATGTTGGGATTTTTGACAGCAACAAAAAAAGAAACTGGGGTAGAGGAAGAAATACAGGACACAGAACAAGGAAGCAAGAAAAAATTTACTTGCTCACAAACGTGTAGCAAGGAAGCAATAACTAATATGCTTAATTTTTCAACAAGAAAAACAATACATTTATAGCCAACTACATCACCTAACACTACCTAACACCATTAAGTAGCCTAGTAACGAAAAAATATTGCTTGTACATACAAACAAGCGACCTAACTTAGTTATTCAACACTTAAACATATCATGTTGTCATCAGTTTGTTCATTTCCAACTAGGCTGATTACAATGAAACTAAACAAAAAACATTGCTGTTACAGCAAGCATACTTGCTGCAACATGCACAATTGCTAGCACGTATTTCATCCGGAGATATTACAGCTAAACAGCCTTGTAACATTTGTGCTGCAGCATGTTTACAAGCTGCATGCACTTCATTTAGAAATATTACAGCAGCTTCATGTGTTGCATGCACTTTAACCAAAAATATCACAGCAACATGGTAGGCCAATTTTCAACAGGTTCATCAAAACAACCCATTTGCAGTTGCTTAAAGAGGTTTAAGCCTAGGAATATAGAGGAATGGAGTAGAGGTAATTGAAGTAGTGGATGTTTGAGGACTACCCCTTTGCACTGCCAAAAAGATAACAACAATGGCAGTGGAGCAGGCCAAGATGATGATGGGTTTTTGGAGATGAAGAATATGATAGTGCCAGCATTTCCGCACTAGTCATCAGTAAGTAATGGCGAGTACAAAGATCAGTGCATGAAGAATTGTTCGTGCGTGGCTTATGTGTATGATGATGGCATTGGTTGCATGTTGTGGAGTGGAGATTTGATTGATATTTCTCCACTAGCGGAGTCGATCTTTACATTCATCTGCCATCTTCGGAACTCGGTAAATTTTCTTAATGTCGACCGTGTGTTTGATAAATTACATCAATATCTACTTTTTTGGTGTTGATGTTTTATTAACCATGTTTCTGGATTTGCAAATAAAGGGAAACATACTAAGGTCATTGTTATTACAACAGTAATTGCGGGCATAGTCGTTATTACAATTTCTGCACTTTTCTTATGGTGTAAGATAGCTAAACAGAAAAGGTAATATATATGAAAAATATTTAAATGTATTTATAATTTATTAAGAAATTAAAAATTAGACTATGAATATATATACACGAATATCAAGATAAAAGGGTACATTCACCGATACGATACTAATGACATTGATCTTATCTCAGGCAGTCAGGCAGGAATAAAAAAACCAAAATAGATCAAACACCAATTTTGTAATGAAAATATAGGAGAAAATTCAATTGGAGTTAAACTCCAGTAACTTCCAGTATTCAATTTCGAAGAACTTGCCACCACGACAAACAACTTCAATCATGCAAAAAAGCTAGGGCATGGTGGTTTTGGTCCAGTTTACAAGGTAATAAATAATGGCTGTTGAGTAATAAGTTAGGTGGTTAGTTTGTTAGTGTTTGTTAAAGAATTATTAAGTAGTAGTTAGACCTCATTTCCTTCTATATATAGAGTTGTGTATACTGTACTAAGGTAAGTAAAAGTTTATAGAGTATTACCTCTATTATCTTTCTATTGTTTTTCCTTAAAGATATCTTCATTCTTCTAATCTTCTAGCATGGTATCAGTCGCTCGGTGATTCTCGGGCATGGCTGTCACGCACTCCGCTGACTCTGACTCTGTTGAACCTGGAGGCTCTGTTTTTACTGGTGACCGGATTGTTGCTTCGTTTCCTTGACATGAGGTTGTTAAGGTTGATGAAGGATCGTTTGTTCAGTGGCAACAGCAGGTCCGTTTTATCCTTGCCGGTTACAATTTGCTTGGCTTTCTTGATGGTTCTTTGACTGCTCCGATGAGATTCGTTCAAGCTTCCGATGGATCTCTTACTTCAAATCCGACTGCCTCGATCTTTACTCAACAACACAATCTTCTTACTTCATGGCTGCTTTGTAATACCCCCTACCCGTATTCATTGCCGAAATAGGGTACGAGGTATTACCGGAGTTTACGAATTAATTTTTAAAAAAAAAAACTCAATATAATCCCTTTATAAATATCTAACATTCCCTGCAATTTTAAACCAAAAACAATCCACATCAACCAATCCAATTCAACATATTTTCAAGATAGATTAACGCATATAGATTCACGCATATTTATGAGATAACATCATCACATACCAAAACTAAGATTTGTTAACCATATCATTGGCTGACCTTACATTCATTTCACAGAATCATTTACTTTAGTAGCTTATACATGCCATTGATTTCCAAAATAAGTTTCTTTATATACCAAAATCCTGAGGTTGATAGTGTGATGTGTCTCCGACCAAATCCGACCTCCGAGGTCTTAACACTACAAAACAGGGGAAAATGAAACAGGGTAAGCATTTTGTGCTTAGTAAGCTCATGTAACAAGAATTATACTTACCTAATATTTTCAATACAATACAATAAACATTCATATATCCATTCAATGCATTATTACCCTAACATGCACAAACTCAACATTCAAGTTAGTACAATAATTTTCATGTATCAATAATATATATCATGATGATTGATGACCTCATTAATACCATGATTTCCATTCCCTTGTTATTTTTCCATATTTATCCCGTTGAATTTTTCGGAATTTCGATGGATTTTTCAGAGGTACACTTTTAGTGTACAATTTCTGGGTCCGTCAATTCATATACATGTGCGCACATTTCTTTTCAGAGAGCACACTCCCGTGAACCTCAACCTTGCAGTGGGATTACCAGTCCAGGCTAAATCCCCTGCAATATAAACTCATAGAGTATTGTCGGGATTACCGGTCCGAGCTAAATCTCGCAACAACAATTACTCTAATGAGCTTGGTTCGAATTACTAGTCCAAAGCTAAATTGAGACCCTAATTTGGATTACTGTCGGGCTAAATCCATTTTCCACATATTCTTCGAGAGGGCTATATCAGGTTAGGATCACCCGTCCGGGCTAGATCCTTTTTACCGTCAATTCCTTTTCAGAGATCCATCGAATTTTCCTTTCATTCAACCAGGATTTCTTCCCATTTTATCAAATATATCAATGTTTCATTAATTTTCATATAATGAACATTCAAATCATATTCATATAAAAAGCATGCATTTCAAGCATTTAAGAATATAATTCAAGTTACATGAACTTACCTTGATACTTGTTCGTGTATAAAAATTTACTAATCCTGAACTTTTTCCTTTCCTCGATCTAGCTTTTTATTTGAATCTTATGGATCTAAATAAATAAATTTAATTATCAATTTAATATATTTCATGTTCATATGCAACATTCTCTATAATTCAACTATTATTTATAGTTCATTCAAAGATGTCTACTTGAGTCATAGTCACTAAATTATTTTTATCTTGAGCTACAGAACTCTAAATTAGGATCCAATAATTTTCCCTCAAACTAGACTCATATATATTCTTAACATAAAAATTTCAGAATTTTTGGTTTACCCAATCAGTACAGTTTATTCTTTAAAGTCACCCCTGTTCTGTTGTCCAACAGTTCTAATCCTTCTTCACTAAAAATTAATTATCTCTTCATACAGAATTTTGATGATGTTCTCGTTTATTTATCTTGAAAATAGACTCATTCAAGATTCTATACATATAAATTTAAGCCCCTAATTATTTTTATTCAATTTTTTAAGATTTTTCAAAGTCAGAACAGGGGAACCCGAATTCATTCTGACCTTATCTCACAAAATTTATTATATCTCAAAATTTACAAATCTATTGCTTACAATGTTTCTTCTATGAGAAACTAGACTAAATAAGCTTTAATTCCATATTCTGTTCATCTTCTAATTCGATTCCTACAATTTATGGTGATTTTTCGAAGTTAGTCTACTGCTGCTGTCCAAACTGTTTTAGTGCAAGCTATTTATTACCATTTTCCCCTAAGCTTTTAATAAATAACAATTTCGTCCCTACTCAATTAGCCTCTCAATTGAGTTGATTTTTCTCAATTAACACTTTATTCTAGCACCTTAAACTAGTTTACAACCTTTAGTAATCAGAATTTCAGCAATAGATTTTAATTCCAAACATTTTCACAATTAGGTCCTAAAAATCAATTTCTATTGAAATTACCTAATAAAGTCATCTCATAAACAAATTAAAGCTTTAACTTCATTCTATTCATCATAAACTTACAGCACTCAACCATGGTGGCTTTCAATTTCATCCATGAAATCAAAAACTAATGAATTTAATAGTAGGACCTAGTTGTAAAAGTCTTAGAAACACAAAAATTACAAGAAAAAGGAAAGGATTAACTCACTTGGTGGAAAAATTATGGAATACCAGCTTAGAGAACCCTTCTATGGCATTTTTAGCTGCTGGAATTGAAGAGAAATGAAGAGAAATCTAGATATTTCCTATTTAGTCCTAGCTTTATTTAGTTAATTTTGCAATATTCCAATTTTGCCCTTAATTTATCAATTTTCCTGCTGATTTCATGCCCTTGTCGTCCAGCCCAAATAAATTTTGGGTCTAATTTCCTTTTAAATCCTCTCTCATTAGACACTTAAGCTATTTAATCATCTCATCCACTTTTACACATTTTACAATTTAGTCCTTTTCATTTAATTAACTATCCAAACATTAAAATTTCCTAACGAAATTTTAATACCATATTACTAACATTTAATAAATATTTATAAAATTATTTTTGACTCGGTTTTACGAGATAGATGTCCCGATACCTTATTTTACCCAATTTCTTCAATAATTTCTTTTTCTAACTAATCACTAAATCAGTAAAATTTTTCTATCAATATTTTCATACGATTTTCCTATCATATCAATTTTCATACAAAAATATTGAAATAAATTTCTCTTTAAATCGGATTTATGGTTACGAAACCACTATTCCGATAACCTTGAATTTAGGCCATTACATTGTTTCTACCATTCATCCTTCGTTATTGTCCTCCTTCACGGACGTCCGGACTGCGAGCGATGTGTGGATCATGGCCACTAGCTTGTTTGTGACTGACACGAGTACAAAGCAATCTCAACTCTAGCATGAGCTTCATTCGCTCAAGAAAGGTAGCTTATCTATTCGGTCTTACATTGACAAGATTAAAGGTTTGTGTGCTCTTCTTGCAGCGTCTGGTTCTCTGATTTCAGAGGCCAAATGATCAACGATTTTGCTTGTGGGGCTTTCTTCTGATTTTGAGGGAGTCGTGTCGTCGGCCTCACTTTCTTCGACCCCGTTACCGTTTCAAAGGCTTGTTGATGCCTTACTTAAGTGTGAGACTCGACAGAGTCGATCGGTTCAAGAAGTGGTGGCTGCTGTGCACTATGTTGAAGGATCACCGCCACTCGTGGAAGATGGATCTTCTCGTGGTGGACATTCGTCAATTCGTGGCCATGGTCGTGATTTTCGTCCTCGGCTTCAGTGCCAAATCTGTAGTCAGTGTGGGCATCTCGCTCAGCATTGCTATTACTGGTATCATCAGAAAGAACAGTCACCGGTGGTGGCGCAACAAGGTGGGATGGTCTCTGGTATGTTTCATGGCTATGGTCAAAATTATAATGCTGGTCAAAATTGTAATGCTGGTCAAAATTGTTCTCTGCCCTCTTTTGTTAAACCGACTTTAGGGATGGATAATATGGTTCCATGTGGGCCGCATGCTCTCCATGTACCAGTTGGGCCGCATAATACTAGGCAAATGTCGGTATGCCTTATGCACATGCTGGTGGCCAGTTTGGGTCTCTTTCTATGGGCCCGTATGTTGGTGATGGTGATAAGGGCATGAATGTTCATACGCGTGGGCCGGTTAGTGCAGGTCATAATTTTGGGCCAAATAGTTTTGTCAGGCCTCGATTGGATGATGGACAATACTCCTCCAGGCCTAATGCTAATTATGTTCACCTTGGTCCGCATGTGTCGCCCACCATCGCTGAGGTTCCGTGGCGGACAAAACCCCGTGCTCGTGTGTTCGATGTTGACTTGTCTCAATACGACTCGTCTCAATTTGTTGGAATACCCCCTAGGTTTCTGACTTGCGTGCTTCTGACTATTTTGATGCTACTGACTATGGTTCGAATTTTAATAACACTGACTCTTATGTGCCATTACCGGTTGGGAGCAAGTCATGGTGTCCAGATTCTGGAGCTACTCACCACGTGTGTCAAAATGCCTCCAATCTTCATACCTCCAATCCGTATTCAGGTAATTCATCTCTTCTAATGGGTAATGGAGCTTCTACTAAGATTTCATTTATTGGGAATACTTGTATACCTACACAAAAGAAAATGCTTCATTTGTCAAATGTTTTATGTATTCCAAGCATCTGGAAAAATTTACTGTCTGTGTCTAAATTTGCTACTGAGAACAATGTTTTCTTTGACTTTCATTCGTCTTACTGTGTGATTAAAGACATCCAGACACAGGAAATCTTACTGCGGAGCCAAGTTCGTGATGGGCTCTATCATTTTTCAGCAAAGTCGGTTGCTCTCTATCCGTCTGCTTACAATGCTGCGGTTCAGAATTGCTCTACAGGTGATGATGTTTTTACTTTGTGGCATAAAAGAATTGGTCATCCTTCTTTTACTATTGTAAAGACTGTTCTTTATCAGTGTCAGATTACTTTCAATAAAAAATGTCTTGACCATGTTTGTGTAGCATGTCAGAAAGGCAAATCTCATAAGTTGCCCTTTTCACAATCTCGTACTGAATATACCGAATTGTTTGAATTAGTTGTTTCTGATTTGTGGGGACCCACATCTGTTTCTTGTGAAGGTAACTTGTATTATGTCTCTTTTATTGACATGAGTAGTAGATTTACCTGGGTTTATTTGTTAAAACGTAAATCACAAGCAGTGAAGTGTTTTCTACAGTTTCAGGAAATGATACTTACTCAGTTTGGGAAGTCTATAAAGAAGTTTCAGAGTGATTGGGGTGGAGAGTTTCGTGCCTTTGCTTCTATTCTAGCAGATCATGGGATCATTCATCGACTTACCTGTCCTTACACCTCAGAACAAAATGGTGCTGCTGAGCGTACATTGACACATTGTGGAGACTAGTCTCACTCTTCTGGCCCAAGCTAATTTACCTATGGCTTATTGGGGTTATGCTTTTTGTAGTGCAGTTCATCTCATTAACCATCTCCCTACTCCAGTTCTAAAGGGTAACTCCCCTTATCAAAGTCTTTTTGGTCATACTCTAACCAATGATCATCTTCGGGTATTTGGTTGTTGTTGTTTTCCGTATTTACGACCTTTTGTTAATCATAAGCTTGATTTTCGCTCACAACCGTCTACTTTTCCTGGGTATAGTTCGCAACATAAATGTTATTATTGTTTAACACCAGATGGTAAGGTCATTATCTCTAGACATGTTATTTTTGATGAGTCTAGGTTTTTATTTCCTGTTACTAAGGCATTTGGCAATCTGGATTCTCCGTGCACTACTACATATATTCCTGTTATGCACTCTGTTTCTTAAACTGAGCTTAAGAAAGTTTTTGACACTGGGGTTACTTCGACCAGTCAAACTCGTGTGATGTCTCCCTTTGCTTCATATGATTCTCCACCAGTTCTTTTAGTCAGCCCAGTGTCTGCATCAGGGTCTAGTGCACGATCTGATCCTCCATCTCCTAGAAGTGTTCTATCTTCTCCTACACAAGTTTCTGTTCCTTCTGTTTCAACTAATAATACTCATGCTATGGTTACTCGATCTAAGGCTAGAATGTTTAAACCTAAGGCATTGGCTGTGGATAAAAGTGAGTCTGAGCCAATTTCTATTGATGAGGCACTTACTCATCCAGACTGACGTCTAGCGGTGCAAGCTGAATATGATGCTTTAATTGCTAACTCCACATGAGAACTTCGTCCTCTTTCTCCTAGTCGAAAAGTAATTGGATGCAAATGGTTGTTTAAGGTAAAGACTAATCTTGATGGATCTGTTGCTCGATGAAAGGCACAATTAGTAGCCAAGGGCTGTTCTTAGGTTCCTGACTGTGACTTCAAGGAAACGTTCAGTCCAGTTGTGAAACAGGCTATAATACGAACCATTCTATCTATTGCTGTGACTGAAGGATGGTATCTACGACAAGTTGATGTAAATAATGCCTTCTTGAATGGAGATCTGACTGATGAAGTTTTCATGCAGCAACCCCCTAGGTTTGTTCAGTCTAGTCCAGATGGTGAACGACTTGTGTGTTGCCTGAAAAAGGCTTTGTATGGCCTACGACACGGCCCGCGTGTCTGGTTTAACAAGTTAAAACAATTTCTTGTGTCTATTGGGTTTATTCTTTCTAAATTAGATGCTTCTTTATTTGTCAGATTATCCTATGCATTTACGTTTTATGTGCTTGTCTATGTTGATGACATTGTTATCACTGGCAGTTCATCTGATGAAATTAATTTTTTTGTTCAGCAATTACATAAAGAGTTTGCTT
Source organism: Gossypium arboreum (assembly GCF_025698485.1). Lineage (NCBI taxonomy): Eukaryota > Viridiplantae > Streptophyta > Magnoliopsida > Malvales > Malvaceae > Gossypium > Gossypium arboreum. The sequence goes on along the minus strand of NC_069070.1, from coordinate 120,520,596 downwards.
TAAAAGATATGGGTGAGCTTCATTACTTTTTAGGCATTGAAGTAAGTCGATCTTCCTCTGGTAGTCTTCACTTGTCTCAGCGCAAATACATTCGAGAGCTTCTTGATCAAGGTTCTATGTCTAATGCCAAAAGAGTTCATACACCTATGGTGAGTTCCTCTATGTTGTCTAAAAATGAGGGTGAATCTCTAGCTGATCCGACTGAATATCGCAGTCTTGCGGGAGCACTTCAGTATATTATTTTAACTCGACCTGACATCGTATATGCTGTTAATCGGGTATGTCTGTTCATGCATGCACCTACTACTTCTCATATGGTGGCATTAAAACGGATTTTGCGATATCTACGTGGTACTCTTTCTCATGGGCTGGTTTTTCGTCCATCTGATCGCCTCTTTTTGGTCGGTTATGCTGATGCAAATTGGGGTCTTTATTTTGATGATCGGAGGTATAATACGGGGTACTGTGTCTATTTTGGTCATACCCCTATTTCATGGTGTTCTAAAAAGCAGTTGGTTGTTTCTCGCTCTACGGTTGAAGCGGAATATCGCAGTCTTGCAGCAGCCACTGGTGATATTACTTGGCTTGTCTCGCTGTTAGCAGAATTGAATGTCAAATCCGTTGATCTACCGACAGTATGGTGATATAATTCTAGTGTTGTGGCTGTTGCAGCTAATCTGGTTCTTCACTCCAAGTTTAAACATGTTGAGCTTGACTTGTTTTTTGTTCGTGAGAAGGTGGCTAATGGTGACTGGATTGTTGGAAAAGTTCCAGCCTGTGACCAAATGGCGGATGTTCTTACTAAGCCATTATCAGTGTCCATATTTAGTCATTTTCGTAACTTTCTTAGGGTGTTACCACTCGAGGAAGCTGGGTGAATGTTGAGTGATAAGTTAGGTGGTTAGTTTGTTAATGTTTGTTAAAGAATTGTTAAGTAGTAGTTAGACCTCATTTCCTTCTATATATAGAGTTGTGTATACTGTACTAAGGTAAGTAAAAGTTTATAGAGTATTACCTCTATTATCTTTCCATCTTTTTTCCTTAAAGATATCTTCATTCTTCTAATCTTCTAGCAATGGCGATTTTCAGCAAATCCAGTGTCAATGAAATGACATTTTCCTTTTTTCCTATCAAGTCTTGTGAGTTGAATTTTGTGTGCAGGGAACATTGCATGATGGAAAGGAAATAGCAATGAAGAGATTGTGGAAACCTTCGGGGCAAGGATTGGAAGAATTTATGAATAAAGTGGTGGTGATCTCTAAGCTTCAACATCGAAATCTGGTTAGATTGGTTGGCTGTTGTGTTGAAGGAGAAGAGAATATGCTTGTCTACGAATATATGCCCAACAAAAGTTAGGACGTTTTTCTCTTGGTTAGTAACTTATTCTAATTTTTTTTTACTTCTTTTTTGTGATTATTTGATATTCGACTTAATCTAGAGTCCAATTAAGTTGGACCTAAACGAGGGGCAAAGCTCTCCTAGAACTATTTTCTTAAGGGGAATTGAGCTCCTTGTCAGTCGATCCAATAAGCATTTGACTTGAGCTTGCGTCATTTTCCTTCTCTTTACAACTTAATCTTGTTCTTGACTACCCCATCTGCCTAATCTGATAAGTCCGACTCATTTGACTTGGTTGGTGTAATCCACATATGTTAAATCTTGGATATAAATTTCTTAAAAAGTTTTCAAAAATGAATAAATATAATTTTCTATTGAAAAATTGTTATGTAAGGAAAATCTTATGTATCTTTATCGAAAAATGAACTTTTAATTCTTTTTTATTTTTAAAGTTTTATAATTTTTAAAAATCAAGACTAAACGATAAAATGTGTAAAGTTGACGGCTAAATTTATTCAATTTTTTAGATTTAAGACTATATTGATAGATTTTGTAAACACTGAAGCGTTAAAATTGTTATTATGCCAATAGAAAAAAGGTCACCATTAGTGATTTAACGGAAGAGTGACTAAAATATTAAATTTTGATAACGTTAGTAACTAAAATAGAAATTTTTAAACCTGAGTGACTAAAACAGAAACACACTAATAGTTGGATGGCTGTTTTTATAATTTACGTTTAAAAATATAATATGTAAAAATTAATTAAATATTAAAATCACACACAACACATGTGACATTCGAAGTTAGTACATATAAAATATAGAAGTATGATTCTAAGTTTTTTTAAGCAAAAAAATTGGTCGCCTAATTGATTTAATGCAAACTTGTGCAAGAGGATATGAAAAATAGGTCATGGCTTGATCCATGAACATGTCTAATGTAATTATATTTCGATATTTGAATAGTAGCAATGTAATGTTTTAACTCTCTTCATTGTTAAATATATATATTTTAATTGGTCGACATAACATCAATTCTTTCTACAATCACAACGAATACAATATAGTAGAAAATACAACAATAGTTGTAGTTTAGATCCATTATTATAGGGATTAACTATAAATCTTGAGGTTTTATTGTTTAATTTTTGTAATCAATCCAGCTAAACAAGATGTTTTGGATTGGAGAAAACGCTTCAATATTATCAAAGGGATTAGGCGAGGATTGCTTTATCTTCATAGAGATTCAAGACTAGGGATTATACATAGAAATTTAAAAGTAAATAATATTTTACTCGACGAAGAATTAAGCCCAAAAAGTTTAGATTTTGGGATGGCCAAGGTTTTCGGAGGCAATGAAATTAAATTAAGCCAACACTAAAAGGGTTGTTGGAAGTTAGTTCTTTTTTTTTTTTCTTTATAAAATATGGTATAGATATGTCTATCGTCAGGTTAGGTATGATGTTTAAAAAGAATACTTGTCTAGACCTAAACTGAGTTTGGCTTAATTTGATTTATGAAGTCATTTTACTATTTTTAAAAATAAAACACTAAAAAATATATTATTTTATACTTCTATTATTTAATTTAAATTTGGATTGGGTCGTGAAAAAGTTTAAATTAGGGTTGTAATTGATGTTGTTTTTAATGTTAAAATACGGTGGTTATATATCTCCTAAGCATGTAGTACAAGGACAATTTTAGAGAAATCGGATGTATTCAAATATATTAAAAGACCGTACCTTATATATATATATATATATATATATATATATATATATATAATTGAACTACTCTAAAGAAAACACAGTAAAAAAACTCTCAACAATTACTAGTATGAAAATAGGATTTATTTTAAATTTATAATTTTAAAAGCTATGTTGTAAAATAGCAAGCAAATATTAAAATAAAATTTTAGATTATAAAGAATTCAAAAATATTATCAATACCATGTTAAAATGGGCTTCACCACCTTCACCTCGCCAACCATAATTTTCTTGACTATGGCTTAGTTTGGATGGGCGGTGTGTTTACCTCCGGTGAGGTTAAAAACAATGGTGGCGGTAAGATTAATTCTTCAGAGCGGTGAGATTGGACCTTTATGGCGGTGAGATTAGAAGCAATGATGGAATGTGTGTTTGGATTCAAAGCAATTGCAATGCGGTGAGGTGAAAATGAAAAATGACTATTAAGGACATCATATTAGAATTGATATATAATAGAAGTTTTAAATTATTTTACTTATATAAAATTATTAAAATATGTGAATTTATAAATTCATTTAATAAAATATTAAAATGTATCTTTTAATATTTTATTATAAATATTTAATGAATTATATAATCAATTTAAATTATATAATCAGCAAGTCGAGGTACTCTCCTTCCTTCCGATTGCCTCTTCTTATCGGAAGCAAACCTATGATAGCAGATAGAACAATGAAGGAGTTTGGGGATGAGGCTTGGACTTGGGCATGGGTTACTCAAGAGAGAGAGGAGAGCAGAGAAGAAGAGAAGGAAAAGGTCATTTTGTGCGCTAAAATACCCTTTGCCTTAATGGAGCAAATTGCTGCTGAAACTTCCAGCCAATTTTCAGCATATCAACGTGGTTGGAATGCATTTTGACTGAACTGAAATGCTGAACCAAACAGCATAGCAGTGAGATTGGCAGCAGTTATCTCCCCCAACTGCACCTCACTGGCAATAAAAGCTAAACCAAAGGAGGCCTATAACTTCGTCTGTAGGCAAAACTTCACCAGCTATAAACGTTGAATGCATATGTACACATGACATATGGAGTGTCTTTGATTTACTACCCTAGGGAACAATGTTAAATTCAGATCACACATGAGGTCTTGCATAGTCCCATGTTAATTTTATCATCGCTTATCTAGAAAGCTATTATACTTTTTAAGTGGCCAACTATAATAAAACCAGTGTCTGGATATGTGTCAAGACTTAACATCAGGAATGGTCAACCTCGCTTATAAATGTCCATCGTTAATTTCAAGAGGGTTTCTTCAATCTTGAACTTGTATGCTTCATACTCCTCTCTTCCTCTAGGCAACTTTCTACACAGTGTTAACCTCTGCCCTCTATCTTTCATCTCTTTTGATACTTAACAAATAAAAAATAGACCGACTTAATCATCTTATTAAAACCCTTTAAACCTGACTCTAAAGTACCAACGTTGTATTGTTTTCTCCACAATACATATATGATAATATGCTTATTGCATAATATTTTAAAATTAATAAAATATAACTATACGATTAAATTTTTAAAATTACTAAATTTTTCGCAACTTACATAAATAGACATTGTGATAAAAGAAAAATACTAAAGTCAAAATTTTAATTAATTTATAAATCAAAATATAGTGTTGAGTGGTCAACCCAATCTGTGCTGTAATGACAATTATTTTTATTAAAATAAAATACTAATTTACATTGCAGAATATAATTTTCGGATAACCCAGTAACCTTTACAGTGTTGGTATAAACATGAAGACACATGAGTTGACATTCTAGAACTCTAATGGAAGAAAGAGTCAACAAATAATATATATATTGTACTGATTGTACCTTTGTAAGTGGCATAGCCAGGGGGCTGGCATGGGCCCGGCCCCCCTAAAATAGAAAATTTCATTTTAGGCTTTCGAAATTTTTTTAAAAATTTTAAATTAGTAAAGATAAAATTATACTTTGGCCCCTCTTAAAATTATAAAAATTTAATTTAATCCTTTACAAATTATAAAAATATAAACTATAAAAAATTAAAATTTCATCTGACTCCCCCTAAATAAATTTCTGACTTCGCCTCGGCCTTTGTTTGAGATTTGATTCTCTATTATTATCTTATCTTTGAATGGATTATTTGAAAAAAAAGAAAAAATAAGTAAATTCCCATAAGGCAAAATGAGATTACGTATTTGACAATAAAAAAACGATTTACAAGCTGCCGGTAAAGCAAAAAAAATTTTTTAGGGGGGCCGGATGAAATTTTAATTTTTTTATAGTTTATATTTTTATAATTTGTAAAGGATTAAATTGAATTTTTATAATTTTAGGGGGACAAAATATAATTTTACCTTTACTAATTTAAAATTTTTTAAAAATTTCAAGAGCTTAAAATAAAATTTTTCATTTTAGGGGGCCGGGGCCCATGCCAACCTCCCTGACTACGCCACTGGCAGCTGCCATGAAATGTCTTTACATCATATCAAAACCAGACCCTTCATTTTTTTACTACAAAAAGTCAATTTTTATAGAAGGTGAACCAGCCCACTTATCTCCCTACTTCTCTGTGTTGAACACTAGTATTAATAATAATATATTTATGATGTGGTTGAAAAAAATTATATTTATAAAACAGTTATCAAAGAAACCAAAATAGGGTTCAAACACTAAAGTGGAAATTTGGGAGATTTTAGTATCCCATTTTGAAAACCCATCGTGTTTGATTTTTATTTCTAAATTTATTTTTGATTTTAGATTTATCTTTAACATATTTGAAAATTAATTCATGACTTGGATTCAAAAAATAAGCTGAACAATAATATAGATAAACAAAAAATTGGTATCAATCGGGTGACACTTGCTTGTGGATTTTGTGGGTACTCCAATGCAAGAAAAAGTCAACAGAAAAGAATAAAGAAAATAAAGGGGTGATTATCGCTTGAAGAAAATTGAAAACTTGATGTATACATTTGCAGTTGACCTCAAACAACATTTCATCATATCAAATTCAGACTTTTCAAAAAAAAGGGAAGAAAAAAAAGATAATGGGAAAATTTTTTGAGTTCATTTAGGATAAATTCTTAAAGATCCAAAATATCATTCAGAAATCATAGAATCGGTTCCTAGTTCCGGGAAGCGAATATGGGAAAAACTATTAGCTGCTCTGTTTTCCTAGCTTTAATATCTTGTTTTTATTTGCAGTTTGGAACTGCTTTAGACACCATAACACCATCAAAATCCATCAAAGACCCTGAATTTATAATCTCCCAGAGTGGTGTTTTCCGATTGGGATTCTTCAGCTTTGCTAATTCCAGCAATCGATATGTTGGGATACTGTACAATCAAATCCCCGTACAAACAGTGGCATGGGTAGCAAACAGAAACAAGCCTCTCAAAGACTCTTCTGGGATTCTCAACATATCAAATGATGGCAACCTTGTTGTTTTGAATGGCAAAACTGAGATTCTCTGGTCATCAAATGTTACCAATACAGCTCCTAATACAACAACTGCCGAGCTTTTAGACTCAGGAAACCTCATCCTAAGTAATGGTGACGATGGAGGAAGCAGCTTATGGGAGAGTTTTGAAGATCCTTCTAATGCCTTCATTGAAACTATGAAGATCAGCACTGATGTAAAAAAGGGTCGTAAAGTGGAGCTGAAATCATGGAAAAGCCCTGGTGATCCATCTGATGGTAACTTTTCTTTTGGCATTGAACCTTTCAACATCCCAGAGGGCATCATTCGGAAGAATAACCAGATCTATTTTCGGACCGGTCCATGGAATGGGAATATGTTTCTTGGCGCAATACTTATGACCACCGTTTATATTGATGGGTTTTATGTTGTTGCAGATAATCAACAACAAACGTTTTATATGGCTTATGAATACTCTAATGACTCTATATTGATATACTGTGAATTAGATTCTCAAGGAAAATTTATTGAACGGAGGTGGGATGCGGGGAAAGGGAACTGGATAAACAGGTACTCTAGTTATCAAACAGATTGTGATGTTTATGGATACTGCGGAGCATTTGGAATATGCGATTCATCGAAACGACCCGTTTGCAGTTGCTTAAAGGGGTTTAAGCCTAGGAATATAGAGGAATGGAGTAGAGGTAATTGGAGTAGTGGGTGTTTTAGGACTACCCTTTTGCAGTGCCAAAGAGATAACAACAATGGCAGTGGAGGAGCAGGCCAAGGTGATGATGGGTTTTTGAAGATGATGGTGAAGAGAGTGCCGGCATATCCGGTCCCGTCATCGATAATTAACGGCTACTGCAAAGATCAGTGCTTAAAAAACTGCTCGTGCGTGGCTTATGCGTATGATGCTGGCATTGGTTGTATGTTTTGGAGTGGAGATTTGATTGATGTACAGAAATTCTCCACTAGCGGAGTCGATCTTTACGATCTTTACATTCGTTTACCATCTTCTGAACTTGGTAAACTTGTCTTAATGTTGACCATAAATTGCGTCAATTAATCTGCTTTTTTGGTGTTGATGTTTTATTAACCATGTTTCTGGATTTGCAGATAAAGGGAAAAAAACTAAGGTCATTGTTATTACAACAGTAATTGCGGGCATAGTCGTAATTACAATTTCTGCACTCTTCTTATGGTGTAGGATGGCTAAACAAAGAGGTAAATATCATAAAATTGGAACGATGTATTTTCTTTTGTTAGGTTTAAACATAGAAGTCCAAGCTTGGCTTCAACTGAAAATAAATTATTCAGCTTGGCTCCATTAAGTAATAATTAATATTATAAATACAAAGTTCAATCAGACTTACTAGTTGCTTAAATCAAGATTTAAGATACGTATACTTGGCTCACTCCATAGTTGGGTCAACTCTGATATCTCTCTCAGAAAGGAATGAAAAACGCAAACATATCAAACACAAAATTTATAGAGAAAATTCAATCGGAGTTAAACTCCAGCAGCTGCCACTATTCAATTTCAAACAACTTGCCATTGCCACGAATAATTTCAATCACGCGAAAAAGCTAGGCCAAGGTGGTTTCGGTTTGGTTTACAAGGTAAATGATTAATGGCCATTTCCAACAAATCCACGTTCGATGAAATGACATTTTCTTTTCTACCAAGTTTTGTGATCTTGATTTTGTGTGCAGGGAATATTAGATGATGGAAAGGAAATAGCAGTGAAGAGATTATCGAAAGCTTCGGGGCAAGGCTTGGAAGAATTTGTGAATGAAGTGGTTGTGATTTCTAAGCTCCAACATCGAAATCTGGTCAGATTATTTGGGTGTTGTGTTGACAAAGAGGAAAAGATGCTCGTCTACGAGTACATGCCCAACAAAAGTTTGGACGCTTTTATCTTTGGTTAGTAACTTATGCTAATCTCTTTCTACTATTTTTGAGAATGTCCCTATTAAATCTAGAGTCAAGTTAAGTCGAACTCCTTAAACAGGGGACAAAGCTCTCTTAGAATTCTTTTTTTCATCTATAAACTCGAACTTAGATTATTTAAAAAATATTGAACTTTTTATCACTCAAAAATTAATGGTATCAATTTCTTTCTTTATACAACTTAAAATTATCTATGACTATTTCATCTGCTGGATCTGACTTGTCTTACTTGGTAGGTTGAGTCCATATGAGTTAGATCTAGGATATAATTTTGCATTTTAACTAACTCAATTAGAAGTATTCCTCTAGTTTAAATTTTCTAAATTTAAACTAATTAGGGCCCAAAATACTTTTTTTTTGTTTTAAATTTAACTAATAAATAGAAAAAATTTAATTTAAAGTCTTTTTAGAGCAATGGAATTGGATGTGAAGTTGATCTTCTGCGAGCTTATTTGAGAGGATACAAAACATAATAGATCATGACTTAGTCCAAGACCATGCATAATGCAATTATTTAAATAATAGTATAACAATGTGATCTTATGAAATTTTTCTTATTAAATATATATTTCAATTGATGGAGATAACATAAATTTTGTCTACAATCATTATGAATACGATATGGTAAAAACTGCAAAGATGATTAGATCCTCCAGGAATTAATTGTTAACCTTGGAAGTGTTTTTGTATAATTTTTGTTATAGATCCAATTAAACAAAAAATTTTAGATTGGAGAAAACGCTTCAACATTATTGAAGGGATCAGTCGAGGATTGCTTTATCTTCATAGAGATTCAAGACTGAGGATTATACATAGAGATCTAAAAGCTAGTAATGTTTTACTCGACCGAGAGTTAAATCCAAAAATTTCAGATTTTGGGATGGCTAGAATTTTTGGAGGTGACGAAAATCAAGCCAACACTAAAAGGGTTGTTGGAACTTAGTAAGTTGGAACTTTTTCCTGGCATTTCTTTTTATACATTTTTTGATAAAATATGGTATAGGTATGTCTGTGGTTGGGTTTGATGCTTAAAGAAAATACACGTTCAAACCCGAATCGATTTCAACTTTGTTTGGTTTGTGGGCTCCTTTTATGTGTTTGTAAGTAAAATAATAAAATTATATTTTTATAGTTAACTTTAAATTATTTATTATTTATTCTTAATTTGGGTTGAATTGTGGATAAGTTAAAATTAAGGTTTATAATTGGTTTTTTTATGTTAAAATACAGCGGTTATATGTCTCCCGAATATGCAATGCGAGGGCAATTTTCAGAGAAGTCAGATGTATTCAGCTATGGAGTTCTACTGCTAGAGATTATTAGCGGAAGAAGAAACATAAGCTTTTACAATAAGGATGACCTTGGCCTCTTGGGATATGTAAGTTTATAAGATAGTTAGAGATGTTGGTGGATGGAATTAGGTGTAAGATGTTGTATTTGTGAGCTACTCAGGTTTGGTTCAAGAAAACTTGAATTTGGCTTAGTAATTATTGAGTCGACCAATCATTTGAGAAAATTTGAGAATCTTAATGCTTGAATCAAATAGGTACAAGGCTTTATAACCTTAATCAATATTAAAAATTTTCAATTCAAACTTGAACTTGATTTCAAATAATGAGTTTAAAGTTAAGCATAGGAATGAAGCCCATTATAGACTTAGGTAAAACAAGCATAATCAAGAAAGTTTGAATAGTTCAATCTTTATGTCGAATAGAGCTTTGAGATTAAAATTTTGAGGCTAGATAATTTCAGCATTAATTTAGACAAAGTTGGTTTTTTTTTTTTTTCAGGCATGGAAATTATGGAATGAAGGCAATATTTGGAATTTTGTAGATAAGGTGATTTCAGAGTCCGAATCAGATTCAAAGAATGAGAAAGAGATATGGAGATGCATACATATTGGTTTGCTATGCGTTCAAGAATATGCTAATGATAGGCCAACTATGTCTACTGTTGTTTCAATGCTTAATAGTGAGATTTCAGATCTTAACACTCCAAAACAACCTGCTTTCACTCAAGCACCACTAATAAATCAAGATGTTGAAAATACGGATTCACTTAATGATGTAACTCTTACAAAGCTTAATGGCAGATGAAGATGCAAATCAACAATACTAAAGTTTATTTTTATATTTTGTTTTGATTTATTTTTTACTTTTTTTTATTTGAAAAATCTTTTTTTTTTCATTTTATTTGTACCATTTTAGAGTGAATTTGGCATGTGACAACATTAAGCCAATCTGTCTCCCACCGAAGCTATGAAAAGTGAACCGTTCGATCGTTCACCAAAAAAAAATCACTCATTACCTAAATTTCAAAAAGAGTATCCAATTTTCGAGGAAAAGAGATCCTACCCTTCATTCCTTTTATCTTGAGCAATATAGAACCAAAATCAACCATTTTCATAAACCTCAAAGCTCAAATTTGAGATATTTATTTTTGTTAAAAGGTGGCAACAAACAGCATATGTACATTATCCGGATGAAATATGTTAAAAGGTGGCAACAAATAGCACATGTAAGCTACCCGGATGAAATATAGCAACATGCAAAAGTACCATATGTTATTCAGATGAAGTATTTTTTGGTGTGATAGGCGACCTGTATCTAATCTGACAACTTTTTTTGCCTGGATAAAGTTAGTCAACCTAAGCAGCTTTAGACAGTCAGCAGGTTACTATTGAGCTATTTTTGTGCAAGTTCCTTTCAAAAAATTTATTGCTCTTTCAATGTAATAGTTTAATATATGTACATTTTATCTTTAAACATTTGTATGAATGAGAGACATCAACTGAAGTTTCTCCTTCAACATCTGAGTTTTGCTTCTATTTTCATCTTTCAACACAAATTTTAGTTCCTTTATTTTTGTTTTGTGATAAAAAAACCAAAAAATGATATCAAGAGCCTGTTGTCTTTGAGGGCCTTTATTGTGTTTTGTTTGTGAGTGACTAGTGTTTGAAAGAAAAGAAGCAGGAGCTATTTTTTGTTGGCCTGTATGGTTGCTGCAAAGATGAGTTTTTCACCACCACCACCACCTGTTTTTGCTGGTGAAAACTACAATATTTGGACTGTGAAAATGAAGACATATCTATAGGCACATGACCTATGGAATGTTGTTCTAAATGACACAGAGCCACCTCCCTTGAGAGCTAATCTGACCATAGCTCAAATTAGGCAGCATAGTGAGGACACTACCAAGAAGTACAAGGCCATGTCGTGTCTTCATAGTGGAGTTTCAGATGTCATCTTCACAAGGATAATGGCTTGTGACACTCCAAAGCAGGCCTGGGACAAACTCAAGGAGGAGTTTCAAGGGTCAGACAAGACCAAACAGCAACAACTGATCAACTTGAGAAGGGACTTTGAGAATCTGAGAATGAAGGACTCAGAAACCATCAAGCAATATGCTGACAAAATTATGGCCACAGTCAACAACATAAGACTTGTGAAAAATAAAAATAAAATAAAATAAAAATAAAGAACACACAAATTTTACATGGAAACACTTTCGGGAAAAAACCACGAGCAGAGGAGAAGAAAATTCACTATGTCGAATTCGAATTAATAACAAGAGGAATAGACTATGTCTATTTATAGGCTTGTAAAGCCATATTCTAGTAAGATTGAAACACCTTATTCTAATCAATATCAAATAGATGGAATTTAATAAGGTTTAAAAAACCTTATTCTAAAATAAAATAAAAGAAGTGTAATTCTATATGGATTCTTCTTTTATTTTATTTTATCATTGTATTTTATTTAAATAAGAATTCGGGTCACTTAATTCTAACAATCTCCACCTTGGCACGAATTCTCAATGAATAAGTTCTTCATCGCGAACTCTCAACGAGCAAGTTCTCCACCTTTTCCGTAAAACCCCTTAAGGGTTTAACTTCAAAAATGAACACCAACCAAGTTTAAGCAAGTTTAAGCAATGCTCAAACTTGGTTATAGGAAGTGACTTAGTCATCATATCTACAGGATTTTCATGAGTACTAATTTTGCTCACAACAATATCATCACGAGCAATAATATCACGAATAAAATGATACCGAACATCAATGTGTTTTGTTCTCTCATGAAACATTTGATCTTTTGTAAGGAAGATTGCACTCTGACTGTCACAAAATACTGTACTGATTTGAAGGTCTTCATTAAGTTCACTAAAGAGTCCCTTCAACCAAATAGCTTCTTTACAAGCCTCAGTAATCGCCATGTACTCAGCTTCAGTAGTAGACAAAGCGACTGTAGTTTGAAAAGTGGCTTTCCAACTGATTGCACAACCTCTGATTGTAAAGACATAACCTGTGAGAGATCTTCTTCTATTAAGGTCTCCAGTAAAATCAGCTCAACATACCCAATGACTCCATCTCTAGTTCTTCCAAACTGTAAGAAAACATCAGTAATACTTCGCAGTATCTTAAAATCCACTGAACTGCTTTCTAGTGTTCTTTACCGAGATTCGCCATGTATCTGCTAACTGCACTGACTGCATATGATAAATCTGGACGTGAACAAACCATAGCATACATGAGAGATCCTACTGCACTAGAGTATATAACATGTGACATGTACTCAATCTCATCATCTTATTATGGACACAAAGCCGATGAAAGTCTGAAATGGGCTGCTAAAGGAGTACTAACAGGCTTAGCACTCTGCATATTGAACCTGCAAAGAACTTTCTCAATGTACCCCTTCTGACTTAGGTACAATTTATTTGCTTTTCTATCTCTGAGAATCTCCATACCAAGTATCTTCTTTGCTGGTCCTAAATCTTTCATCTCAAATTCTTCACTTAGTTGGGCTTTGACCTCTCTTATCTCTCATTTATCTTTTACTGCTATCAACATGTCATCAACATAAAGAAGTAGGTACACAAAAGAACCATCACTGTTTTTCTTAAAGCAAACACAACTGTCAAAACTACTTTTTTTGAAATCATGAGAAGTCATAAAGGAATCAAACCTCTTGTACCACTGTCTTGGTGACTGTTTCAAACCGTAAAGGGACTTTTTCAGCAAGCAAACATAGTCCTCTTTTTCTGAAACTGTCAAAACCTTCTGGTTGTTACATGTAAATATCCTCCTCAAGTTCTCTATGTAAAAATACAGTTTTTACATCTAACTGCTCAAGCTCCAAATCATGCATGACCACAATACCAAGCAAAGCTCGAATCGAACTATGCTTAACAACTGGGGAGAACACATCTGTGAAGTCCACTCGTGGAATTTGACTGTAACCCTTTGCAACAAGCCTTGCTTTATATCTGGGTTCTTCAACTCCTGGAGTCTCTTCTTTCTTTTTTAAACACCCATTTACAACGAACAACTTTTTTACCTTTAGGAAGTTTCACAAGATCCCATGTTCTGTTTTTGTGGAGTGATTCCATCTCTTCTTGTATAGCAAACATCCACTTTTCTGAGCCTTCACAGCTAATCGCCTCAGAATAATTAAATGGTTCTTGATTCGCATCTATATCTTTAGCCACAATTAAAGCATAAGCAACTAGATCAGCCTCGACATACTTCTTTGGAGGTTTAATTTCTCTTCTAGTTCTATTTTTGGCGATAGAGTATTACGGTGAAGAGGCAACTTTTTTCTCAATTTTTGTACTGGCTTGAGGAGTCGACTCTGTATTAATCTGATGCTCCACCTGCTTTTGATTTTCTTTATTGGAAGAGTCTTTAAGGGATAAGTTAGATAGCATAGCAGTTTCATCAAAAACAACATCTCTGCTAATAACAACTTTTCTATTTTCAAGGCACCATAACTTATACCCTTTTACACCAGCTTTATAACCAAGAAAAACACATTTAATGGATCTCGGTTCCAATTTTCCATTATCAACATGAGCATACGCAGGACACCCAAAGATCTTTAAATCAGAATAATTAGCAAGATTACCAAACCATACCTCTTGTGGAGTCTTTTTCTCAATGACAATGGATGGAGATCGGTTGATAAAAAAACATTCAGGAGAGGCTGCTTCTGCCCAAAATGACTTCGGTAAGTTGCCATTTGACAACATACATCGAACCTTCTCCATGATCGTTCTGTTCATTTGTTCTGCAACGCTATTTTTCTATGGAGTATGACGAACTGTCAAATGTCTCACGATCTCTTCTGACTTGTGACGAACTGTCAAATGTCTCACGATCCCTTCTGACTAGCACAATCTATTAAACTTATCAAAACAGAACTCTAAGCCATTGTCTGTGCGAAGGTATTTTATTTGTTTTCCCGTCTGTTTTTCAATGATAATTTTCCAAGACTTAAATGTGGAAAACACATTGCTTTTCTGTTTCAGGAAGAATGCCCAAACTTTTTTGGAAAAATCATCAATAAAGGTTAGTATATAATTAGCTCTACCTCTCGAAGGCACTCTGGATGGCCCCCACAGATCAGAATGAATATACTCCAACATTTCCTTCATGTTATGGATTCCTCTGGTGAATCAAACTCTCTTTTGCTTCCCAAAAACACAATGCTCACAAAAATTTAGTTTGCAAATTCCTTGCCCATCAAGAAGTCTTATTTTGCTCAATTCTACCATGCCATTCTCACTCATATGCTCTAGGCGCATATGCCAAAGTTTAGTAATATCATCACCTGACAAGGAAGATGAAGCGACAGCTGCATCACCAGTAACAGTAGAACCCTACAAAACATATAACTTGGTAGTCTTTCTTTGCCCTTTCATCACAACAAGGGAACCTTTGGAAATATTTAAAACCCCACTTTCAGCTGTGTATCTGTACCCTTTTGAATCAAGAGTACTCAACGAAATTAAATTTCTCTTCAATTCTGGAACATGTCGTACTTCACTAAGTGTTCTGACAACTCCATCAAACATCTTAACTTTAATTGTTCCAACACCTGCGATTTTACACGAAGCATTATTTCCCATTAAAATAACACCTTCATACACTATTCGTAAGTTGTAAACCAATCCCGATTGGGACTCATATGGAAGGTACAGCCTGAATTAAGTATCCACTACTCGCTCACTTTAAAATTGTTGACGGAAGCGACTAGAAGTTCACCATCGCTGTAGTCTTCTACAACATCAGCTTCACCAGAATTTTCTGGTTGTTTTCCCTTTTGATTCGCAGCTTCCTTTTTAATCTTGTTCTGTAGCTTATAGCACTCAAATTTAATGTGTCATTTCTTCTTGCAGAAGTTACAAGTTTTACCTCTGTTTGAAGACTTTGATCTACCTTTAGACTTACCGCCAGGATTCCGTTCCTGTGTCCTTCCACGATTATCATCAGTATTCCGATCTTGTCTCCCACAAAAAATGAGACCCTCTCCCTGAGAGTCGAGTTTAACCACAAGATGGTTTATCTTATCATACGAGGTCAAAGAATCATAAACCTCATCAACTGTGATAGACTCGTGGCTCTATAAAATCGTGTCTCTAAAGGTTGAATAAGACGGGGGCAACGAACAAAGTAGAATCAACCCTAGATCTTCCTTATCATACTGAACCTCTATGGCCTCCAAGTTTGAGAGAATTTTTTTAAACACTGTTAAATGTTCGTGTACAGATGCACCTTCCTCCAAACGATGAGTATAAAGACGCTGCTTCATATGCAACTTGCTTGTTAGAGTTTTCGACATACATATTTGTTCTAGCCTCTTCTATAATGTAGCGGCGGTCTTCTCTTTCATCACATCTTGTAAAATTTCGTTGGACAAATGCAGATGTAATTGTGTTAACGCCTTTTGGTCCTTACGCTTCTTCTCTTCATCTGTTAAAGTCGAAGGCATCTTATCTATCCCTAGCAGGGCATCCTCCAGATCCATCTGCGTAAGAACTACTTGCATATTAATCTGCCACAACACAAATCTAGTGTTACGATCCAACAACGAAATTTCATATTTCAAAGACGCTATTACCGTGATTGAGATGAACAACTCGGAAGCTCTGATACCAATTTGTGAAAAATAAAAATAAAATAAAATAAAAGAACACACAAATTTTATGTGGAAACCCTTTCGAGAAAAAACCACTGGCAGAGGAGAAGAAAATTTACTATGTCGAATTCGAATTAATAACAAGAGGAATAGACTATGTCTATTTATAGGCTTGTAAAGCCATATTCTAGTAAGACTGAAACACCTTATTCTAATCAATATCAAATAGATGGAATTTAATAAGGTTTAAAAAACCTTATTCTAAAATAAAATAAAAGAAGTGTAATTCTAAATGGATTCTTCTTTTATTTTATTTTATTAGGAGATGAGTTTAGTGACCAAAGGGTGGTTGAGAAAGTCATAACAACCTTCCAAAGAAGTATGAATCAAAAATTTCTTCTTTGGGAGACTCGAGGGACCTATCAGTCATTCCCTTGACAGAGTTGATAAATGCTCTCTATGCACAAGAGCAAAGAAGAGCAAACAGAATGGAGGAGCACTCAGAGGGAGCTTTTCAGGCTAGGAGTAGAGAAAGCTCAAGCTCAAGCTCAAGTTACAAAGGCAAGAAGCCTTGGCTAGAAAAGAAAGAGAATGGCAAGAAGGATGCTACCAAAAAGAAGTTTTCACCTTGTGCTCATTGCAAAAAGACTACTCACCTTGAAAAATACTATTCGTACAGACCAGACATTTAGTGTAGAGGTTGCAAATAGCTTGGACACATTGAAAAAGTGTGCAAAAATAAGCCAAAAGCATAGCCACAGCACCAGAACCAAGCTCAAGCTGCTGAGGATGTGGAAGCACTAGAAGAGCATGTCTTCACAGCCTCTTGTTTTGCAAGCTCGAGCAAGGTCAGCAAAAATTGGCTGATTGACAGTGGATGTACTCATCATATGGCTTCAGAAAAAAGTACGTTCAGGGAGCTAGACACTAGTTTTGTGTCCAAAGTCAGAATCGACAATGGTGAGCTTTTAGAGGCCAAAGGCAAGGGTAAGGCTGTGATTTGTTCTCACGCAGGTAACAAGACTATCTCTGAGGTTCTTTATGTACCTGACATTGACCAAAATTTGCTTAGTGTTGGTCAGTTGCTGGAGAAGGGTTACTCCTTTATTATTGAAGGAAAAACATGTATGATCAAGGACTCTTTTGGTCAGGAGCTAGTGACAGTAGCTATGTATGATAGATCCTTAATTTTAGATGTGAATCAGCTACAAGCTAAGGCACATACTGCTCTAGCTGACGAATCATGTTTGTGGCATAATAGAATGGTGCATGTGAACTATAAGTCACTAAGCTTGCTGCACAAAATGAGCTTAGTTGAAGACATGTCCAGGATCGAGCTCAAGAATGATGTATGTGAGGTTTGTCAACTTGGCAAGCAGACCAGACTGCCTTTTTCCTATCAACAAAGCTTGGAGAGCTCAAAAGAGGCTCTAACTGGTTCATACAGACATCTGTGGACCTATGAAGTGTAATAGCCTGAATTTCAACGATGTCGAAAATAGTGGTTCGAGACCATCAAATTCGAAAAATGAACTCGTAGATTATATTATTTAATATTTACGAGCCAAATGTAGTTTTTAAAAGATTTTTGGAATAATAAATTGTGTTTTATAAAGATTTATTTGGTCAAGAAATTGAGAAAAAGAGGTATCGAGATCTCGATGTTATAAACCAAGCCATAAATATTTTTATAAATATTTATGGAATGCCAATAAGGTAGTATTAAAATTTCGTTAGAAAATTTTGACGTTTGGGTGGTCAATTAAATAAAAAGGATTAAATTGGAAAATGTGTAAAAGTTGCTAAAAGGATTAAATAGCTCAATTGTCAAATGAGGAAGGACCTAAAGTGAAAATAAGCCCAAAGGAGATATTTTGGGCAGCAATAGCTGAGAAAAATCAGGAAATGGGTGAAATAAGGGCAAAATTAGAAAATTGTCAAAATTAGCTAAATAAAAATGGGACTAAATTGGAATATCTAGAATTCTCTTCATTTCTCTTCATATTCATCAGCTGAAAAATAGCCATGGAAGGGGGTTCAAGCTGGTTTTCATGCTCTAGCTTCATGTAAGTTTAATTCTTGCATTCTCCTTGAAATTTCTATGTTTTTGGAATTTTACAATTGGGTCCAACTTACTATTTCATTAGTTTTTGATTCCATGGCTAATTTTTAAAGTTTTTATGGATGATTGCTGAAATAATATGATGAATAATCATAGAATTGAAGCTTTACTTTTGGTATATGATGATTTTATCAAGTAAAATTGATGGAAATTCATTTTAGGACCTAATTAAGAAAGAGTTTGGAATTAATGTCTAATGCCAAAGTTCTGATTTTTAGGGGTTATGAAGAAGTTTAAAATGATAGACTAAAGTATTAATTGAGAAAAATTAGCTCAATTGAGGGGTTAATTGAGAAAGGACTGAATTGTATAAACTGTGAAATTTGGGGCAAAATGGAAATCAACATTTTTCACTAAAACTGTTTTGGACACCAGCAGTAGTGTAACTTTGAAAAATCACCAAAAATTGTATAAATCGAATTATAGGATGAATAAAATATGAAATTAAAGCTTATTGAGTGTCGTTTCTTATAAAAGAAATGATGTAAGCAATGAAATTGTGAATCATGAGATATAATAAATTTTATGAGACAAGGTCAGAATGATTTTGGGTTCCCCTATTTTGATTTTGGAAAATCATAAAAAATTGGAGAAAAATAATTATGGGCTTAAATTTATATGTTTAGAATCCTTAATGAGCCTATTTTCCATAGAAACAAACAAAAACATCATTTGAATCTTGTACGAGGATATAATTAATTTTTAGTGAAGAAGAGTCGGAACTGTTAGACAACAGAACAGGGGTAACTTTAAAGAATAAACTGTACTTATTGGCTAAACCAAAAATTCTGAAAATTTTATGGTAAGAAGATATGTGAGTCTAGTTTCAGGGAAAATTATTGGATCTTAATTTGGAGTTATATAGCTCTAGATATAAATAATTTAGTGACTATGACACAGATGGACAGCTTGAATATTCATAAAAGTAAATAATAAAGATTATAGATAATGTTACTTAAAAGTGTGTTATATACATTAAGGATGTGGAATGGAGAGGAGGAGGAGGAAAATATATATGAATATCCAGCTAGCATGGCTAATTTGCATGTTTTAGGCTTAAGGACTGAATTGAATAAAAGTAAAACATCAGGGGGTAATTTTGTAAAAATGTCAAAAATGACCAAATTGAAGGGAATGAATTTTTTTATTATCTAAATTAATAAGTTGAATGAAATTTTCAATTTAAGATCGGGTGAAAATTGGGAAAATAGTAAATTACCAAAATGCCCCTTAATCTTGATATTTTTGCAATTTCGCCAAGTAAGTTCGTGTAACTTGAATTATATTATTAAATGCTTGAAATGCATGTTTTTTTTATATGAATATGATTTGAATGTTCATTATATGGAAATTTATGAAACATTGATATATTTGAAAAAAAAAAGGTAAAAAAAAATCCCGGTTGAATGGAAGGAAAATTCGATGGATCTCTGAAAAAGAATTGACGGTAAAAGGATCTAGCAGGACGGGTGATCCTATCTGATATAGCCCTCCGAAGAATATGTGGAAAATGGATTTAGCTCGGACGGGTAATCCGAATTAGGGTCTGAATTTAGCTTTGATGGTAATTGAGATCCAAGCTCATTAGAGTAATTGTCGTTGTAGGGATTTAGCTTTGGTGGTAATCCCGACAATACTCTATGAGTTTATATTACTGAGGATTTAGCTTTGACTGGTAATCCCACTGTAAGGATGAGGTTCGCGGGAGTGTTCTCTCTGATATGGAATGTGTAAGACCATGGTTGAAAGATACCATGGCAACCTGATATGAAATGTGTAAGACCATGGTTGAAAGATACCATGGCAACGAGATATGAAATGAATAAGACCATGGTTGAAAGATACCATGGCAACCTGATATGAAATGAATAAGACCATGGTTGAAAGATACCATGGCAACATGACGGGAAAATGAATAAGACCATGGTTGAAAGATACCATGGCAACATGATAGAAAACGAGTAAAACCATAGTTGAAAGATACTATGACATCATGTCGAAGATAAATAAGATCGAGGAAGAGAAACGCCAAGATATCTATTGAACAATCGATATTCAGGTAATATGTATCAGATGGCATGGTTATATGAAATGGTTGTGTGAAATTTTACAGGAATTGGTCATATGGAAATATATGTACAAATAGTTGTATGAAATAATTAAGAAGATAGATAAATGAAATAAGTATAGGTACATGGAATTTAATTTATGTTAAGTTTAATACAAACTATTACCGAAATAAATATATACAAGATATAAGGAAATGATGGTGCATGAAATATTGATATAACGAAATGAATGATATATGCTTATGAGGAAACAGAAGAGAATAATATATTTTGTGACATGTACATATATAATTATCTTTGATATGTTGATAGAAGGAAATTATGTAAGTTGAGACTATTATTAAACTCAAGTGTGATATATTGAGAAAATAGGTATATCAATGTTGAATTTATATGAAATATGTGCAAGTATACTAACAATGTTGTTGTTTGACGCTTAGACAAGTGCCAAGCTATTGATTGAATGGTAACATGTTTAATTATAAGGAGCATTGAAATGGTAAGTACTTATATGAAAATATAATTTAAGATTTTGCGAAATTTTTTATGATCTTGATTTTATTCCAGTTGGTTTCTAATGTATGTTTTGGGCTTCGAGGGCCCAATAGAGAGACGTTATGATTATTTCAAAATATGAATAATAAATGACTCAAAATTATCTGAAAATGTTCAGTAAACTCCGATAATGCCTCGTACCCTATTCCGGTAATGAATACGGGTAGGGGGTGTTACATGAAGACCACCTCTTTGAATGGAAGTAGGTACTTTGCTCTATTCATTGATGATTGCACCAGATTTTGTTGGGTGAGTTTCTTGAAACAAAAGTAAGATGTGGCTGATTTCTTTTGCAAATTCAAGGCATTGGCTGAGAACCAAGGCAGTTGTAAGCTGAAGTGCATAAGGTCAGATAATGGAATTGAGTATGTGTCTCAGAGGTTTCAAAAGATTTGTGATGAAGGTGGGATTCAACACCAATTGACAACCATTTACACACCACAACAAAATGGTGTCTGTGAGAGGAAGAATAGGACAGTCCTCGATATGGCCACGTGCCTTCTGTTTGAGGACAATATGCCTAACAATTTTTGGCCTGAGGTTGTAAACACATCTATCTACTTTCTGAATAGGCTACCAACTAATGTAGTTAGGGGTAAAACACCCTTTGAAGCTTAGTTTGGACAAAAACCAGTTGTTTCACACTTGAAAGTGTTTGGTTGCTTATACTATGTATTGGTGCCAGCTGAAAAAAGAACCAAGTTCGAGAAGAGGTCCATGCCAAGAGTGTTTGTTGGCTATAGCAATGTGAAGAAGGGATATAGGGTCTTTGATCCATTGACCAAAAATATTATAGTAAGTAGGGATGTGAAGTTCAATGAAGCAAACTACTGGAAATGGGATGGAACTAATGCAAGTTTGCTTGAAGAGGACCAAAATGATCTTGACTTGCAGCATGCTGAGATTGAAGCTGAAGCTGAAGGTGATTATGATGATGTACCTATCAGAGGTACTAGGACACTAGCAAACATCTATGAAAGGTGTGTTGTAACCATGATTGAGCCTTCCTGCTATAATGAAGCAGCAAGAGAGAGCTGCTGGCAAGAAGTTATGGAAGCTGAACTGAGAATGATCCATAAGAATGATACTTGGGAGCTGGTTGATAGGCCAGCAAACAGAAAAGTTATTAGTGTCAAATGGGTGTTCAGGACTAAGAACAATGCAGATTGGTCACTGAACAAGCACAAGGCTAGGCTAGTTGTGAAGGGCTACAGTCAGCAGCAAGGGGTTGATTTCTTTGAAACCTTTGCACCTGTTGCAAGGTTAGATACCATAAGGCTATTATTTGCCAATTGGATGTCAAGTCAACATTTCTAAATAGATTTCTTAAGGAAGAAATCTTCATAAAACAACCTGATGGGTTTAAGGTTGCTGGTGAAGAACACAAAGTCTACAAGCTCAAGAAGGCTTTGTATGGTCTAAAACAGGCTCCAAGGGCCTGATATGATAAGATTGATGCATACCTGTCAAGGCTAGAATTCGAGAAGAGCATCAGTGAGCCTACACTCTATGTGAAAAAGGTTGAGAAAGAAACCTTGTTTATAGTCTCACTTTATGTGGATGACTTATTAGTTACTAGCTGCAGAAGTGAGTTGATTGAGGATTTTAAGAAGCAGATGCAAGATATGTTCGAGATGACTGACCTTGGTTTGATGACCTACTTCCTTGGTATAGAAGTGAATCAGAATGAGCATGGCATTTTCATAAGCCAGCAAGCATTTGCATTGAAAGCTCTAAGAAAATTTAGCATGTCAAAGTGCAAGCCCACTAGCACTCCTATTGCAATAGGAGAGAAACTGTCAAGCACCAGTGAGCATGATCGAGTGGATGAAAAGGGGTACAGGAGTTTAGTTGGTTGCCTACTCTATTTAACATCAACAAGGCCAGATATTATGTATGATGTTAGCCTTCTCTCGAAGTTCAGGCATTGCTGTAATACAGCTTGTAACGCCCCAATTTTCGGGAATTCTGTGAATGTTGACAAAATTTCATGCTTTGATTTTTGTCATTTGTGAGTGAAATTATGAAATAGGACCTATGTGAAAATGTTTGAAAATGCTATAGGCTAAATTGAAGTGGCCAAATAAATAGGAGTGCAAAATAGGAGGATTTGCATGATAAACCTCCCATTTTACATGAAGTGGCCAACCATCATGTTGTTGTAGACAAAATGTACACTTGATATCCATAATTTATGGTACAAATTGATACAAATTGATAATAGGTTAGGTAAATGTTCCATGATAATGGGTTAGGTAAATGTTTCATGATAATAGGTTAGGTAAATGTTCCATGATAATGGGTTAGGTAAATGTTTCATGATAATGGGTTAGGTAAATGTTTCATGATAAGAATATCATGTCTTTTGTATTAAAGAATTAAATGGATGAAATATGAAGTTTTATTAAAAGAAAAAGGGTGAAAAGAACAAAGTTTTGTCCATCTTTGTTCATCATAGCTGAAAGTTAGAGAAGAGAAAGGAGAGGAGAAAGCTCTTGAGTATTCGGTCATTAGGAGGAGGAAAATTGAAGGTAAGTTCTTGGTACCTTGCTTCTATTTTGAGGTTCATGAGTTCTTCTTGATTCTACCTTAACTCTTAAAGTATATTTTGATTTTTAGTTGTGTTGTGAGCATTTAGTCATGAATTAAAATGAAGGAAATGGTTGTTGTTTCATGTTCTTTTGATGAAAAATGGAAGATAGGTGAAGTTGAGCCAAACAAATGAACATGCATGTGCCTTAGATGCTAAAGGGAAAAATCAGCTAACATGTTATGCTTTAAAATGATGAAATGGAGATTATACTTAAGTAAAATCATAGATATGTGATGATTGATTGGTGATATACATGTTTAAATAACATGCATGCAAGTTAGGTGTGAAAGAGTGATTTGGTAATAAATCTGCTTGGGGCAGCAGCAGTAACGTGACTTTGGAAAATCACCATAAATTGTGGGAGATGAATTAGAAGCTGAATAAATTATGTAATTAAAGCTTATTGAGTCTAGCTTCTAATGAAATAAACAAGAACATATTTTGAATTCTATACAATGAGAAATTTGATTCGTAATGAAGAGTGGTCAGATTAGTCAAATAGTGAAACATGGGAAACTTTTAGAAAAATATGGTATTGATTGGCTAAACCAAAAATTCTGAAAATTTTATGGATAGAAAATATATGAGTCTATTTTCAGGGAAAATTAACAGCACTTGATTTGGAGTTTCGTAGCTCCAGTTATAAATGATTTAGTGACTATTGCTCAGGAAGACAGCGTGCAGTAAAATTATGATTATGTGGTAAACATTGACAAAAATTTGTTAATGAGTTGCTTATTGATTTCTTATAAGCTTACTATGATCTGTAGGTGTGGTTGGCCGAATATTGTAAGGGGTTAATACGTAGTTTGTATTTGAATAGTTAGATTAACGTGTTAGTAATCCAATTGTAGGCGGTTCGTGTGTGGATCTCGTCAGCATATCGTCGCAAACAGGTGTGTAACTAACACCCTCTTTCTTAGTCTAGATCGGCAAAAGTCGAAAAGCCGAAATGCCGAAAACCGATATTTTGTAGATTTGCGAGTGTGCGAATGCTCGTGAGGTAAATCGATTAATGTTTTTGGTAAGTTACAATGTTTGGACTGTAAAGTGCATGATTTCTGTGCCCTCGATATTTTTGGGCTTAATGGGCCAAAATTGGAATTCGGTAAGAACCCTCGGTACGTGATTCTGTAGTACGTGAAAGGTAGGAATATGCATGAAAAACCCTAAAATAGATAAATTACTGAAATACCTTTAAAAGTGAAAAATTTACAATTTTACCCCTAGGAGATAAATTCTTGAAATACCCCTAGGGTTAAATTGACCTAAATGCATGTTTTTGTTGTTATTTTCTTGCATGCCATGTTGTTATTGTCGATGCATGGGGATGGGATATTGACGAGGAAGTCTTGAAAGTGGCTTGTCCACGTCTTGGAGGCTTTGCCTCAATTATTGATAATCGAGCGCAAATTTTATTTGTGGAGTGTTAAATTTGGGTGGGTTGAGCTATTCCCACATGGAGTGTATGGTGATACGGATGGAGTGTAGTGGTTGGTGGGTTGAGTAGTCTCCCAAATGGGCTTGCATATATTTACCGATGTTGCATGTATTTTGAAATGGGCCTATGGGCCATATCATTATCTGAATAAGGGCTAAGGCCCGCTTTATTGTAATTTGAAAGGGCTCGCCCATACCACTTGTTACTGAATGGGCTTAGGCCCAATAGGCTTGGTGACTTGGGCTTTGAATGGGTTTTCCTTACACTGAGTTTCCCCAAACTCACCCTTTTATTTTCATCCACGCAGTAATCCCCAACCATAGTGGGCTTGGAGTCGTGAGGGAATTGAGTGGCCACCCGCTCGAAAGTTTGATTTTCTTCGGTGAACTGGACATCCTTTTAATTACGTTTGAGGTTTTAGGCTTTTAAATGTAATAAGGCCGCTTATTTATTTTGATGGTTTTATATGTTTTATTAAGATAGATAATATTTATTTTAAGCTGTTGAAATTGGATAGCTTTAGGTAGCGTTTTCAAAAACAACAGTTGATTTCAAAATAACACGACAACAAGCAAAGCTTCCCAATGAAAGTATTTTCCAAAATTAATCACTTTTCCTAAAAATGACTTAATCAAATCGGTTTCCTAGAAATATCCATGAAGTTAAGGTGTGGCAATGGCGGTATGCATGTCTAGGATTGGATCCGAAGGAGCTTGGTATAGCGATCCGATGGACTCACCACCTCTTTTAGGTTTCCTATCCGGTGCATGACTTCCTTTCACTTTAACCCTTAATGAATTAATCTTTTGAACATCAAGTACGATTTTCTAGACTTAGAATGGAAATTTTTTTACGTTTTGATGTGGCATGCCGGATCCAGCCATAACTTCTGGGCCGGGTTTGGGGTGCTACACAGCTCATTTCAAAGCTGCTAAAAGAGTCTTAAGATATGTCAAAGGAACCTTAGGCTATGGTGTGATGTTTGAGAAAGTTGAAGAATTAAAGCTGGTTGGTTATTCAAACAATGATTGGGCTGGCTTGGTTGATGATATGAAGAGCACATCAAGATATTTCTTCACTCTAGTTTCAGGAGTTTTCAGCTAGAGTTCAAAGAAACAACAGACAGTAGCTCAATCCACTGCAGAGGCTGAGTATATTGCAGCTGCTACTGCTGTTAATCAAGCAATTTGGCTTAGAAAGCTGTTGGTTATTTGAATGCTAGTCAAGCAGAAGCAATAGAGATTAAGGTAGACAATCAATCAGCTATTGCAATAGCCAAGAACCTTGTGTTCCATGGAAAAACGAAGCATTACAAGATCAGATATCACTTTGTGAGGGAAGAAGAATTAACTAAGGAAATCAGCTTGGTCCATTGTTGTTCGAGGGATCAGCTTGCTGATATTTTGACCAAGCCATTAGTTGCTACAAGGTTCGAGTGTTTAAGGAAGGAAATTGGAGTTTGCTGTTTTGTAGCCAAGGAGGAGTGTTAAAAGGTGGCAACAAACAACATATGTACGTTATCCGGATGAAATATGTTAAATGGTGGCAACAAATAGCACATGTAAGTTACTCGGATGAAATACAGCAACATGCAAAAGTACCATATGTTATCCGGATGAAGTAGTTTTTTGTGTGATAGGCAACCTATATCTAATCTGACAACTTTTTTTGTCTGGATAAAATTAGTCAACCTAAGCAGCTTTAGACAATCAGCAGGTTACTATTGAGCTGTTTTTGTGCAAGTTACTTTTCAAAAAATTTATTACTCTTTTAATGTAATAGTTTAATATATGTACATTTTATCTTTAAACATTTGTATGAATGAGAGAAGTCAACTGAAGTTTCTCCTTCAACATCTGAGTTTTGCTTCTGTTTTCATTTTTCAACACAAATTTTAGTTCCTTTATTTTTGTTTTGTGATAAAAAAAAGCCAACAATTTTGATTATGGGAGTTGGTGCTTCATTTGCTCATTTTACGAGAGGGCGTGAATTTCAAAGGGCATCCAAAAAGAAAAGGAAGAAGAAAGAAAGAAAGAAAATTACTGAAAACAAAAAAAAAAGGAGAAAAACAACTTCCATCACGCAAAAAAAGTTAAGACAAGATTGTTTCGGTCCGATTTTCAGAGTAATAACTAATAAACAATGGTGATTTCCAGCAAATACATTATCGATGAAATGACATTTTTCTTTCTACCAAGTCTTATGAACCGAGTTTGATTATTATGTATAGCCAAAATTAGTTGAAGTAGTTAGTCTGTTATTAACTGAAGTAATAGACAGTTAGTTGTTAACGTCAGTTAGTTGTTATCCTTTGTACATTAATTACTCTGGAGCTGGCTTTCAGGGAATTATAAATGAAGAAAGATATTTTCCTAAGTTTGTTATAGTTTCTAACAAGTTTGAAGTTAAGCATAGAATGAAGCTCGTTGTAGACTTAGGTAAAACAAGCCTAATCAAGAAAGTTCGAACATTTCAATCCTTATTTCGAATAGAGCTAATGAAACTCTATTAAAACTTTGAGATTAAAATTTTGAGTCAAGCTAGGCTAGATAATTTCAACATTAATTTAGACAGTTGTTTTCTGTTTACAGGCATGGAAACTATGGAACGAAGGCAATCTTTGGGGTTTAATTAGTAGACATGGTGATTTCAGAGTCCGAATCAGATTCAAAGAATGATAAAGAGTTATAGAGATGCATATATGTTGGATTGCTATGCGTTCAAGAATATACTAAAGATAGACTAACAATGTCTATTGTTGTTTCAATGCTTAATAGTGAGATTTCAGATCTTAATACTTCAAAACAACCTACTTTCACTCAAGCACTACTAATGAGCCATGATATTGAAGATAGGGGTTCACTTAATCACGTAACTCTTACAAAGCTTGATGGGTGATAAAGATGCAAATTAATTATTTGGAGTGTTTACAATACTGATAAAGATTTGAGATGCTTTCTTTGTTGTAAATATTGATTTTGATTATTGGAGCTGGTGCTTCATTTACTCATTTTTTTAGAGGGGCATTAATTTCAGAGGGCATGCTAAAGAAAGAGAAGAAAGAACGAAAATTACAAAAAAAAAAAGAAAAGGAAAGATTATGACACCATGCATTGGGGGCTTTCAAATCTTTACAAACATAAGAGTAATAATTCTAACTACTTACCTCCTCTGAGGGTCAATTTTCTACGAAAATTATCATTTTGAGCTTCATCAAATTTTCTTGAAAATAAACTCAGTCATGGCTTGTTTTATGAACATAGAAATAACAATCTGACTCTATTCTATATTTATTTCAAATGATGGACATAAATCTTAAAAAAAATTATGTTTTTATATTTTAAATAATTATTTATATTTTTTAAAAAATATTATTATTATTTTCACAGCAGTCACTTTGGACTGCCACTTGGAAAAAAAATGAATGATTTAGAAACATTTGGAGTAACTAATTAATGGTCAATAACAAATTTCGTAGTTCAAATAATAGATGCATTTTTCAAATCAACATTTGGAAGTTTCACCTCTTTATTTTCTTTGTTTTTCTGTCGACTTTCCTTGCATGGGATTGGAGTACCAACAAAATCAACTAGCATATATCACCCTCTTCATACCAATTTTTGCTTTATTTTTATTATTAGTCTGTGTCATCATGAGTTGATCATAAAATATCGTATGAAAAGATTAATATCAAACAATGTTTTATGATTAACTCATGATCACACAGACTAATTATTGGAACCCACCATTCTTTGAAAAGTCAAATGGGGTGGCCACCGAAAGTAGAAAGTAATATTGATTGGCAAGTTGGGTTAAAAGTTGGCATGGGATAATTGCAATTTTGGTCCCTAATTGTATAGGGACATTGCAAGTTGATCCTTGAACCTCAACTATAAATAGGCCTAACCATTTCTTACTTTCTTCATCCCATAATTGCCATTCTCTACTTAAGGTGTTATTCTCTCTCTCTATTTGTAAATTTCACTTGTAATTTTGGAGTGAAATATATTTGGTAGTGCTGAGGGCGTAGGCAAAATTTCTTGAACCTCGTTAAAATTCGGTGTTCTTTATTATTTGTTTTGCATATTTTGTGAATGTGATTGTAGTGATTTATTGTGCTATTAAATTACGATAGAGGGATATTCGCTAGGAAAGACTTGGTATTTAAGTGATCTTCGTGATCTACCTCTCTTTCTGGGAATTGAACTTGGTGTGATTTTTCAAGACAATAATTTTACTCTTTCACACGCTTCAGCGCAACAATTGGTATCGAGCCGATTCGTACTTGGGGAATACGACCGTTACTGATCTTGTTCACGATATCTGATGAGTTGGGATTGAGGAGAAAATGGCGCAAAGATCGTCATCGCAAGGACTCTCGTGACAAATGCAAAATTTGAAGTAGAGAAATTTGACGGTACCAATAATTTTGGTATGTGGCAATGTGAGATCTGGATGTCTTATGTCGCAAGAGCTAGATATAGCCCTTGAAGAAAAACCCGACAAGATGGATGACAAGAAGTGGGCCAAGATCAATAGACAGCGTGTGGTACAATCCGCCTATGCTTGGCCAAAGAGCGAAATACTCTGTCATGAGGAGACATCGTGAAGAAGTTATGGGATACACTGGAAGAAAAGTTTCTAACGAAAAGTCTTGAAAATAGGCTTTATATGAAAAAGAAACTTTATCGATTCACGTATGCACCCGGTATGTCGATGAATGACCATGTGAACTCATTCAATAAAATTTTAGCAGACTTGCTAAATTTGGATGAGAAATTTGAAGATGAAGACAAGGCATTATTGTTGTTGAATTCCCTTCCTGATGAATATGATCATCTTACCACCACATTGCTTCATGGGAAGGATACGATCACATTTGATGCGATCAGTAGTCGTTGTATAGATCGAGACTCGAAAGAAAGATAAAAGAGATCACAGAGATACAACCGCAGAAGTCTTAACAGAAGAGGTCGTTCACACAGCAGCAAATCTGGTAGAAGGGGAAAGTCCAAAGGGAGACCCGCCAAAGATGAATGTGCCTTTTGCCGTGAAAAAGGGCATTGGAAAAAGAATTGTCCTAAGCTACAAAAGGGCAAGGCTATTTCTAATGCATGTGTAGTGAAGCATGATGAGGAGTCAGACTTTAGCTTGGTTGGCATGGCAATGGCATGTCAAACGGATGAGTGGATTTTGGATTCAGGATGTACTTACCATATGTGTCCTAATAAGGACTGGTTTTCTAGTCTTAAAGAGCTAGAAGGTGGAATTGTTCTTATGGGCAATGATAGTGCTTGTAAGACAATGGGAGTGGGTACAGTCCAATTGAAGAATCACGACGGCTCAATCCAAGTCTTGACAGATGTTCGCTACGTACCTAGCCTGAAGAAAAATCTCATCTCATTAGGGGCCCTAGAATCTAAAGGGCTCACAATCACTTTGAGAGATGGATTACTAAAAGTAGTAGCTGGGCAATTGACGGTGATGAAAGGCACAAGAAGAAATAACTTGTACTTTTTAAATGGAAGTACAGTTATTGGATCAACATCAACAATTTCTACAAAAATGTAGATTCAGAGGCTACCAGATTATGGCATATGCGATTGGGACATGCTGGTGAAAAAGCTTTGCAGACATTAGCGAAGCAAGGCTTGTTGAAAGGTGCAAATTCTTGCAAAATGGAATTCTGTGAACATTGTGTTCTGGGCAAGCAGAAGAGGGTAAAATTTGGTCCAGCAATTCACAATACGAAAGGAATTCTGGACTACGTTCACAGTGATGTGTGGGGACCTACCAAAGTAGCTTCTTTGGGAGGTATGCACTATTTTGTTACTTTTGTTGATGATTATTCAAGAAAAGTATGGGTGTATCTAATGAAAAGAAAAGTGAAGTTTTGGATGCATTTCGAAATGGAAGAAGATGGTGGAGACTCGACCGGTCGAAAGGTCAAACGACTTGATCGGATAATGGTCTTGAGTACAAAACGATCCATTTCTACAAGTATGCCAAGATGAGGGCATTGTGCGACACTTCACCGTTCGGGATACACCACAATGAGAATGGGGTGGCAGAGCGCATGAATCGAACTATCTTGGAGAAA
This sequence comes from Gossypium arboreum, assembly GCF_025698485.1. NCBI lineage: Eukaryota > Viridiplantae > Streptophyta > Magnoliopsida > Malvales > Malvaceae > Gossypium > Gossypium arboreum. The sequence goes on along the minus strand of NC_069070.1, from coordinate 120,489,350 downwards.
GTTCGATGTATGTTGTCCAATCTTGGATTGGACAAAGAATTTTAATGAGGCGATTACATATCGTGCCATCTAATTAACCGTTTGCCATCACCGCAATAAATGGAAAAACTCCTATGGAGATGTGGATGGTAAATCACATCGATTATGATTCTTTACATGTATTTGGTTCCACTGCATATTATCATGTAAAGAATCTAAGTTAGACCCAAGAGCAAAGAAAGCATTATTCTTGGGTATAGCGATGGAGTAAAAGGATACCGCCTCTCGGTGTCCTAATACAAGGAAAATTGTTTTCAGAGAGATGTGACTTTTGATGAATCAACCATGTTGAAGTACAATGATTCACAAAAGGATGACAAAACCAGAGTACTTTGCAGCGGTGGAGCTTGAAAAGGTTAACGATGATCCACTAATATTGGAGGGACAAATGATGAAGAGGTTCCTACCCAAGAACCTCTACAACAACAAGATTCAATTGCATATAGAAGGCCAAGAAGAGAGATTCGTAAGCTTTGCGCTTTGATGATATAGTGGCCTATGCACTTCCAATTGCAGATGATGATGTTCCTTCTACTTACACGTAGCGATAAGTAACCACGATGGTGTAAAGTGGAAGCAAGCAATGAATGAAGAAATGCGATCTCTTCATAAAAATAAGACACAGGAGTTGGTGACACTACCCAAGGAAAGAAGGCAATTGGATGCAAATGGGTATATGCAAAGAAGGAAGGATTTCGATAAAATTGAAATTGATACAAGGCTAGATTGGTAGCAAAGGTTACGCTCGAAAGAAGGAATAGATTACAATGAAGTGTTTTCTCCGGTTGTGAAGCATTCGTCTATTGATTTTGCTAGCCTTGGTTGCGCAATATGATCTTGAACTAGTTCAACTTGATGTGAAGACCGCGTTTTACGGTGATTTGGAAGAGGAAATCTATATGACTCACCGGATGGATTCAAGGTTGCTGGAAAAGAAAATTGGGTTTGCAAATTGACAAAGTCGCTTTATGGATTGAAGCAATCTCGAGGCGATGGTACAAGCGATTTGATCAGTTCATGAAAGGGCAAAGGTACACAAGAAGTAAATTTGATCATTGCGTGTATTTTCAGAAGCTACAAGAAGAAACTTTCATATACTTGCTCTTATATGTTGATGATATGCTAATAGCATCTAAGAGCAAAGTTGAGATTGAAAGATTGAAGACTCAACTCAATCTCGAGTTTGAGATGAAAGATCTAGGAGAAGCTAAAAGATTCTCGGCATGGAAATATGGAGAGATAGAGCTCATAATAGAGTTAACTTGTCTCGAAGCGAGATTTGAAAAAGGTACTACTGACGGTTTGGCATGAACGAGCAAACAAAACACGTAAGTACCCGTTGGCTTCTCATTTCAAGCTTTACGCACAACTATCTCCTTCGACGAATACGGAACGAGAATACATGTTGCAAGTTCCGTATTCTAATGCAGTGGGTAGCTTGATGTATGCAATGGTGTGTACAAGACCCGACATTTCACAGGCAGTTAGTATAGTGAGCAGGTATATGCATAATCCTAGAAAAGGACATTGGCAAGCTGTGAAATGGATTCTACGCTATATTCAGAAGACCGTGATGTTGGATTCTTGTTCAAGCGAGGATAATACACTTGGTAAAGGTGTTATTAGGTACGTTGATTCGACTATGCGGTGATTTGGACAAGCGAAGATCAACCACGGTTATGTGTTTACACTTGCTGGAGGACCAATAAGTTGGAAGTCTACACTACGTCTCTGATTGCATTGTCAACCACGAAGCCGAGTACATGGGTAACAGAGGTCAGTAAAGGAGGCTATTTGGTTACAAGGTATGGCTAAAACCTTGGGGTTGGTTCAGAGCATATTAACGTGTATTGTGATAGTCAAACCGCTATTCATTTAGCAAAGAATCAAGTCTATCATGCACGTACAAAACATATCGACGCATTGATTCCATTTTGTGCGGAAATTATTGAAGAGGGAAAATTTGTCTTGAAGATCAAGACTGCAGATAATCCCGCAGATATGATGACCAAGGTGGTATGACAACCAAGTTCAAACATTGTTTGAACTTGATTAATATCCTGCAAGTTTAACAGTTGAAGAAGGCACTATCAAGTATTGTTGTCAAAAGCAGAAAGAATTGTGTGAAGATAAGATTATCCTAATCAAATCTTCAAGGTGGAGATTATTGGAACCCACCATTCTTTGAAAAGTCAAATGGGGTGGCCACCGAAAGTAGAAAGTAATATTGATTGGCAAGTTGGGTTAAAAGTTGGCATGGGATAATTGCAATTTTGGTCCCTAATTGTATAGGGACATTGCAAGTTGATCCTTGAACCTCAACTATAAATAGGCCTAACCATTTCTTACTTTCTTCATCCCATAATTGCCATTCTTTACTTAAGGCATTATTCTCTCTCTCTATTTGTAAATTTCACTTGTAATTTTGGAGTGAAATATATTTGGTAGTGCCCGGGGCGTAGGCAAAATTTCTTTGAACCTCGTTAAAATTTCGTGTTCTTTATTATTTGTTTTGCATATTTTGTGAATGTGATTGTAGTGATTTATTGTGCTATTAAATTACGATAGAGGGATATTCTGGCTAGGAAAGACTTGGTATTTAAGTGATCTTCGTGATCTACCTCTCTTTCTTGGGAATTGAACTTGGTGTGATTTTTCAGTATAATAATTTTACTCTTTCACACGCTTCCGCGCAACACTAATGATATTAATAAAGCACAAAATTGGTATGAACAAGGTGACACGTGCTAGTTGATTTTTTTGGTTCTCCAATCCCATGCAAGGAAAAGTCAACAGAAAAACAAAGAAAATTAAGAGGTGGCTACCTCTTCAAGAAACTTCAAATCTTGAAGTAAACATTTGCAGCTGCCATGAAACATCATTACATCCTATCATCTTTTAAAACAAAAAACTGGAAAAAAAAATTGAGTTGAATTCATTTAGGGTAAATCCTTGAAGATCCCAACTAATTCCAAGTTCTGGGAAGAGATTATGGGAAAAACTATTAGCTGCTCTGTTTTATTAGCTTTAGTATCTTGTTTTCTATTGCAGTTTGGTACTGCTTTAGACACCATAACACCATCAAAGTCCATCAAAGACACTGAGGTTATAATCTCCCAGAATGGTGTTTTCCGATTGGGATTCTTCAGCTTGGCTAACTCCAGCAATCGTTATGTAGGGATATTGTACCATCAAATCCCCGTACAAACTGTTGTATGGGTGGCAAATAGAAACAGGCCTCTCAAAGACTCTTCTGGGATTCTCAACATATCAGATGATGGCAACCTTGCTGTTTTGAATGGCAAAAATGAGATTCTCTGGTCATCAAATGTTAACAATACAGCTCCTAGTACGACAACTGCCCAGCTTAGAGACTCAGGAAACCTCGTCCTCAGTAATGGTGACGATGCAGGAAGCAGCTTATGGGAGAGTTTTGAAGATCCTTCTAATGCCTTCATTGAAACTATGGAGATCAGCACTGATGTTAAAAAGGGTCGTAAAGTGGAGCTGAAATCATGGAAAAGCATTGATGATCCATCTGATGGTAACTTTTCTCTTGGTATTGAACCTTTCAATATCACAGAGCTTGTCATTAGGAACAATAACCAGCTCTATTTTCGGAGTGGTCCATGGAATGGGAATATCTTTATTGGCTTAATACTTATGTACACCGATTATCTTGATGGGTTTGAGGTTGTTGCAGATAATCCACAACAACCGGACTCTATGACTTATGAATTTTCTAATGAGTCTATGTTGATATACTATGAATTAGATTCTCAAGGAAAATTCGTTGAACGAGAATGGGATGCGGGGAAAGGGGAATGGAGTAAAAATTACCCTGTTATTCAAATAGATTGCGATGTTTATGGGAAGTGTGGGGCATTTGGGATATGTGATTCAACGAAAGAACCCATTTGCAGTTGCTTAAAAGGGTTTAAGCCTAGGAATATAGAGGAATGGAGTAGAGGTAATTGGAGTAGTGGGTGTATTAGGACTACCCTTCTGCAGTGCGAAAGGGATAACAACAATGGGAGTGGAGCAGGACAAGGAGATGATGGCTTTTTGGAGATGAAGATGATGAAAGTGCCGGCATTTCCGGCCCGGTCATCAATAATTAACGGCGAGTGCAAAGATCAATGCATGAACATGAAGAATTGTTCGTGCGTGGCTTATGCGTATGATTCTGGCATTGGTTGCATGATGTGGAGTGGAGATTTGATTGATGTCCAGAAATTCTCCACTGGCGGAGTCGATCTTTACATTCGTCTGCCATCTTCTGAACTGGGTAAATATTCTTTAGTGTCGAACATGTGTTTGATAAATTGCGTCAATATCTGCTTTTTTGGTGTTGAAGTTATTAACCAAGTTTTTCTATTTGCAGATAAAGGGAAAAGTAGTAAGATCATTGTTATTACAACAGTAATTGCGGGCATAGTAGTTATTACAATTTCTGCACTCTTCTTATGGCGTAGGATGGCTAAACATAAAGGTAATATATGGATAATATTTAAATGTATATATAATTTATTAGGAAATTAAAAATTAGATTATAAAAATATATTTTAAAAATTTTTTAAAATATCAATAAATTTAAAATTTAATAGTAAAATATGTTAATATCGATACATATAATATCTATACATATCAGTATTAAAAATAAAAATAATACGCCTATCAATATGGTACTAACTACTTTGATCTTTTATCTCAGGAAGGAATAAAAAACGAAAACAAATCAAACACCAATTTTGTAGTGAAAATATAGGAGAAAATTCAATTGGAGTTAAACTCCAGCAGCTGCCAATAATCAATTTCGAAGAAATTGCCACCGCGACAAACAACTTCAATCACGCAAAAAAGCTAGGGCAGGGTGGCTTCGGTCCAGTTTCAGGGTAATAAATAATGGCGATTTTCAGCAAATCCAATGTCATTGAAATGACATGTTCCTTTTTTTATCAAGTCTTGTGAGTTGAATTTTGTGTGCAGGGAACACTAGATGATGGAAAGGAAATAGCAGTGAAGAGATTGTCGAAAGCTTCGGGGCAAGGATTGGAAGAATTTATGAATGAAGTGGTGGTGATCTCTAAGCTTCAACATCGAAATCTGGTTAGATTACTTGGCTGTTGTGTTGAAGGAGAAGAGAAGATACTCGTCTATGAATATATGCCCAACAAAAGTTTGGACACTTTTCTCTTTGGTTAGTAACTTATTTTAATCCTGTTTTATTTCTTATTTTAATCCTGTTTTATTTTCTTGTGACTCATCAGTATTCAGTGGTTATATTGGACCCCAATTAAATCTGGAGTCCAATTAAGTTGGACCCTAAACAAGGGGAAAGGCTCTCTTAGAACTATTTTCTTAATCCACAATACTTGAACTTGTGCTGTTGCTTAAGGGGAATTGAGCTCCTTATCACTGGATCCAATAAGCATATAATATCGTTTTCCTTCTCTTTACAACTTAAACTTGACCCTGACTACCTCATCTGGCAAATCCGATAAGTTTGACTCATTTGACTTGGTAGTTGAAATCCATATAGGTTAGATCTTGGATATTATTTTCTTGAAAAGTTCTCAAAAATGAAGAAAAATAATTTTCTATTGAAAATGTGTTTTGTAAGGAAAATCTTATGTATTTTTATCGAAAAATGAACTTTTAAATATTTTTTATTTTTAGAGTTTTATAATTTTTAAGAATTAAGATTAAATTGACAAAATGTAAAAAGTTATGTGCTAAATTTGTTCAATTTTAAAATTTAAGACTAAATTGATAGATTCTATAAACATTGGAGGGTTAAAATTATTATTATGCCAATAGAAAAAAGGTCACTGTCAGTGAGTTAATGGATGATTGACCAAAATATTAAATTTTGATAATGTTAGTGACTAAAATAGAAAATTTTAAACTTGGGTGACTAAAACAGAAACATACTAATAGTTGAATGACTATTTTATAGTTTACCCTTAAAAATTCAATAATTAAATATGAATTTAATATTAAATCACACTAAACACATGTGACATTAAACGTTAGTAATTATAAAATATAGAAGTATGGTTGTAAGTTTTTTTTTTTAAGCAATAAAATTGGTCACCTAGTTTATTTGGTGCAAACTTGTGTAAAAGGATAGAAAAATAAGTCATGGCTTGGTCCAAGAACATGTCTGATGTAATTATATTCCGAGATTTGAATAGCAGCAACATAATGTTTTGACTCTTTTCATTGTTAAATATTTATTTCAATTGATCAACATAGCATCAATTCTTTCCACAATCACAATGAATACAATATGGTAGAAAATACAATAATGATTGTTGTTTAGATCCAAAACCTTGAGGTCTTATTGTTTAATTTTTGTAATAGATACAACTAAACAAGATGTCTTGGATTGGAGAAAACGCTTCGACATTATTGAAGGGATTAGTCGAGGATTGCTTTATCTTCATAGAGATTCAAGACCAAAAATTATACACAGAGATTTAAAAACAAGTAACATTTTACTCGACGAAGAATTAAACCCAAAAATTTCAGATTTTGGGATGGCCAAGATTTTCGGAGGCAATGAAAATCAAGCCAACACTAAAAGGGTTGTTGGAACTTAGTAAGTTGGAACTTTCTCCCTATCATTTAATTTGATACTTTTTTTTATAAAACATGGTATAGATATGTCTATCATCAGGTCAAGTCCGGTGCTTAAAAATAATACATGTCTAGACTTAAATTGAGTTTGGCTTAGTTTGATCTATGGATTCATTTTACTATTTTTTAAAAATAAAACACTAAAGAACATATTATGCTATACTTTTATTATTATTTTTTAATTTGGATCAGGTCATGGACAAGTTCAAATTAGGGTTGTAATTGATTTTGTTTTTAATGTTAAAATACAGTGGTTATATGCCTCCTGAGTATGTAATGCAAGGTCAATTTTCAGAGAAATCAGATGTCTTCAGTTTTGGAGTTCTATTGCTAGAGGTTGTTAGCGGAAGAAGAAACACAAGATTTTACAACGATCAATATGCACTTAGCCTCTTGGGATATGTAAGTTTATAAGATAGTTAGAGATGTTGGTGGATCTTATTAGGGTGTAAAATGTTGTTTTTGCAAGCTATTCAGGTTCGAATAAAGAAAACTTAAATTCAGCTAGTAATTATTGAGTTAAGCGATCATGCAAGTTGAATTCAAGAATCTTAATGCTTGAATCGAGTAGCTTGTGAGATGACTTTGGGAACCCTAATACTTGAATTGAGTATCTTGCAAGGTTTTTTTTTTTAATTTATATTGAACATTTTCAATTGGAATTCGAGCTTGACTACAATATCGAGTTTAAGTGAAGCCTAAGAATGAAACTCAATTTAAACCTTGGTAAATAAGGTTAAGCAATAGATTTTGAGCAATTAATCTTTATATATGTTGAATTGAGCTGATCAAACTCTATTGAGACTTTGAGTTTATAATTTTGACTTGATTTAGGCCGAAAAATTTAGGCATTAATTTTGACAGCCTTTTTTCTATTCTCAGGCATGGAAATTATGGAGGGAAGGAGATATTTGGGGCATAGTAGACAAAGTGATTTTAGAGTCAGAATCATATTCAAAGAATGAAAAAGAAATATGGAGATGCATACACATTGGATTGCTATGTGTTCAAGAATTTGCCAAAGATAGACCCACTATGCCTACTGTCGTTTCAATGCTTAACAGTGAGATTTCAAACCTTAGCACTCCAAAACAACCTGCTTTCACTCAAACACCATTAACTACCCAGGATGTTGAAGATGGGTTTTCACTTAATTATGTAACTCTTACGGACTTTGGTGGCCGATAAAAATGCAAATTAATTGTTTGTATTGTTTACAAATTAAGTTTTAAGTATTGAAATTTATGTATCTTAATGCTTGGATCGAGTTGCTTTTGAGATGTAAACCTAATTGAGTTTTCTTAATTAATATTGAGAATTTTCAACCTAAACTCGAGCTCAAGTACAAAGAATCAAGTTTGAAGTTGAACATGAAAATGAAACTCAATTTAGACTCGAGTAAACTAGCCTAATCAAGAGAGTTTGAGCAATTCAATCTTTATATCAAATTGAATTAATTAAACTCTATTGAGGCTTTGAGTTCCGAATTTTAAGTCTAAGTTAGGCCTGATAATTTAAGCATTAATTTAGACAAAGATGTTAAAAGTTTTCAGGTGTGGAAATTATGAAATGAAGGCAACATATGGGACTTAGTAGACAATGTAATTCCAAAGTCGAAATTAAATTCAAAGAACGAGAAAAAAATATGGAGATGCATTTATGTTGGATTGTTATGCATTCAAGAATTTGATAAAGATATGCTCATTATGTCTATGGTTGTTTCAATACTTTACAATGAGTTTTTTTATCATAGCACTTCAAAACAACTTGCTTTCAAATAAACCACTAATTACCCAAGAGATTGAGGACTAGTTTTCATTTCGTGATGTAACTCTTACCGACTTTGATGGTAAGTACAGATACAGATGATTTATTTTTATTAGTTTTTAGAAATATAATTTAAGTATTGAAATTTATCTTTTATAATTTCGTTTTGATCTATTTGTGTCATTTTATTTCGGGCATAATTGTCAAATTTTTTTCGCTCAGTCGATAAGATTATATTAATAACAAAAAGGCGTTGGATAATGCCAACCTCTTTCAGAAACAAAGATATTACAAAACTCCCAGATAACTTGAGATATCCATCATCTTACCAGTAAACAAGTACAGGGTGAACTCGAGTCAATTAGATAATACAATGATCAATATCTAAATTTATCATTATAATTATCAATTTTATCTCAAAATTTAAACTTTAACCCAATATAATTTAAACACAATAATTCAAACTAAGACAATTCAAATTTAAGTGTAACCTAAACTCAAAACGATTCAAACTTGAAATGATTTAAAATTAAAATAAATCAAATATATAACTTAAAATATCCTAAATCTAAAATAACTTGATAAAAAAATCAGTTAACAAACTCGAATGACACTAACTCAGAGGGCCAAAGTTACGTTAACTTAAAATTAATCCTAAACCCTGCATTTGTTCTTGAACCGGAAGTACATTCGGGGTCCGAATGAGACGTCTTAACCTAAAATGTCTTCATTGTTATTTGATCTTATTTTTTGCATTGTTGAAATAAATAAAAATAAAAGATTGTGTTGTCAAATCAACCGAACGTAGCGTCAAAATGTTACGCACCCAAGTAGCCATAGGCTTTCAAATGTAGTCTAATTTGCAGAAGCACAGCCAATACAACTATTGAATCAATGTTCAAAAATTAATTTGTCTCCACATAATTAAAGTGAGTACTTTTTCTTCAAATGATCCATATGCATGCACCTTCGCAGGAAAAAAAAACCTCAAGGTCAACTACCAATAAGGCTGACAGATTGTGGATTAAAATCTGTAACCAAAGCACACAAAGTTATTTAATAAAGTGAATTGATGAAATTGTAGAATAAGAAAATTTATTTTGAGGAATTAAATTGTAGAATGATAAAATTTAGATTTTAGAGATTAAATCTTAAAAAATATAAAATTAAAATATAAGATATTATTTTCTTAGACAATAAAGAGAGTTTCCCTTTATTATTCTAAAGTTTTCCTTTCTTGTTTCTTCAATAATAAAGACAATGAACTGAACTTTATCAACTTGAAAAATATCTTAAGGAAAAAATTTTAATAAGATATTTTTCTTAAAAAATTGTTAATTTTATCTTTTTGGAGAATAATTTCATTTGATAATTTATTTTTGACCAAACAAATATAATAAAATAACGAAAAATTTTACAAAAACATTTTATATATAAACAAACGACAGTAAATGTATAAGATGTCTTCTTCCTTTTAGGACCAAAGTGTAATGTTGAAATTGGAGTGGTATTACTGTTTTTTCATGTGTAAACACGTGGAAATAATAGTTCACCATTTTTCAAACTTCAATGCATGAACAGGTCAACAAATTTAAAAAGTCATCAGCGCTTGAAAAGAATTGGAATCCTGACGTAGACAATTGCAGTTGCCTTGAAAATCATTCATCATATCCCAGATAGGGGTAGAGTTAGGGGGCTTGCAGTGTCTCGACCGCAAAAATAAATTTTTTATTTAAATATTTTTATAATTAATAAAATTGAATTTTGACTTTTAGGAATGAATAAAGTTCAATTTAATCTTTTAATCATTCATAAATCATAGCCTCAGTTCCAAGTTCTTGCAAGAGATGGAGAAAGTTATTAGCGACTCTGTTTTACTAGCTTCTGAAATTTTACTATTGTCTTGTTTTTACTTACAATCTGGCACTGCTTTAGACACCATAACACCATCGAAATCCATCTAAGACCCTGAATTTATAATCTCCCAGAGTGGAGTTTTCCGATTAGGATTCTTCAGCTTTGCTAATTCCAGCAATCGTTATGTGGGGATATTGTACAATCAAATCCCCGTACAAACAGTGGTATGGGTAGCAAACAGAAACAAGCCTCTCAAAGACTCTTCTAGGATTCTTAACATATCAGATTATGGCAACCTTGTTGTTTCCAATGGAAAAGCTGAGGTTGTTTGGTCATCACATGTTAACAATACAGCTCCTAATGCAACAACTGCCCAGCTTTTAGACTCTGGAAACCTTGTCCTTAGTAATGGTGAGGATGGACCAAGCAGCTTATGGGAGAGTTTTGAAGATCCTTCTAATGCCTTCCTTGAAACTATGAAGATTAGCAATGATGTAAAAAAGGGTCGTAAAGTGGAGATCAAATCATGGAAAAGCCCTGATGATCCATCTGATGGTAACTTTTCTCTTGGTATTGAACCTTTTAACATTCCAGAGGTTGTACTTAGTAACAATAACAAGCTCTATTTTCGAACTGGTCCATGGAATGGGAATATCTTTATTGGCGTAATTATGAAGACCGTCTATATTGATGGGTTTTATATTGTTGCAGATAATCAACAACAAACGTACTATATCACTTATGAATTTTCTGATAACTCTAGGTTGAGGTACTATGAACTGGATTCTCAAGGAAAATTCGTTAAACGAGAATGGGATGCGGGGAAAGGTGACTGGATAAACAGGTACTCTACTTCTCAAACAGAATCTTCTGTTTATGGACAGTGGGGGGCATTAGGGATCTGCGATCTAACGAAACAACCCATTTGCAGTTGCTTAAAGGGGTTTAAGCCTAGGAATATAGAGGAATGGAGTAGAGGTAATTGGAGTAGAGGGTGTTTTAGGACTACCCTTTTACAATGCCAAAGGGATAAGAACAATGGCAGTGAAGCAGGCCAAGGAGATGATGATGGGTTTTTGAAGCTGAAGACGATGAAAGTGCCGGTATTTCCGAACCGGTCATCAATAAATAACGGCGAATGCAAAGATCAATGCATGAAGAACTGTTCGTGCGTGGCTTATGCGTATGATGCTGGCATTGGTTGCATGATTTGGAGTGGAGATTTGATTGATATGCAGAAATTCTCCACTCACGGAGTGGATCTTTACTTTCGTCTACCATCTTCGGAGCTTGGTAAACTTGTCTTCCATGTAGACCATGTGTTGAATTGCCTCAATTAATCAGCTTTTTTGGTGTTGAAGTTTTATTAACCAAGTTTTTCGATTTGCAGATAAAGGGAAAAGCAATAAAGTAATTGTTATTGCAGCAATAATTGTGGGTACAGTAACCATTACGATTATGATACTCTTCTTATGGTGTTGGCTAAAAGAAGAGGTAACATCTCTATCTTTATTTTTTAGTTATTAAGATATTCAAACTCAACTCCATTACTCTGTTTGAAAATGATTGAATCCAATTTGAGATTTTGTTTTTTAATTAGGTAACTCTGAATTCAGTGTATCTCTAATTTAGCAATTTGCATCTCAGGAAGGAAACAAAAACACAAACAGATCAAACTCCAACTCAACAAAGGAAATGCAATGACAAAATTTTCTACTGAAAATGTGGGAGAATATTCAATCCGAGTTAAACTCCAGCAGCTGCGGTTATTCAATTTCGAAGAACTCGCCATCGCGACGGGCAACTTCGATCACGCAAAAAAGCTAGGGCAAGGTGGTTTCGGTCCAGTTTATAGGGTAATAAATAAGGGCGATTTCCAACTAATCCAGAGTCAGTGAAATGACATTTTTCTTTTTTGCAAACAAGTCTTGTGAGCTGAATATTGTGTGCAGGGAATATTAAGTGATGAAAAGGAAATAGTAGTGAAGAGATTATCGAGAGCTTCAGGGCAAGGATTAGAAGAATTTATGAACGAAGTGGAAGTGATTTCTAAGATTGAACATCGAAATCTAGTTAAATTACTTGGGTGTTGTGTTGAAGCAGAAGAGAATATGCTCGTCTACGAGTATATGCCCAACAAAAGTTTGGACACTTTTGTCTTTGGTTAGTAACTTATGCTAATCCTTTTTCTACTATTTTCGAAACTCATATTAAGCCCCAATTAAATTTAAAATCAAACCGGATGAAATCAACTTTCCTTGTTTAACATTTCTATCATAATTTTAAATTAATATATTGATACATGCACAGATGGGGTGAAATTTATTAGATTTCAATCATCAAAATTGCCAATTTTCAGGCTTGGGAAATCAGCAGACTTTCAACGACTTTTTGGATGAGATCCTAGCATTTTTGGGTTGAGATGACTCACAGCTTTTGAAGATCTATCTCTTAGCTTCGAAACGCATTTTGATTCACTCAATTTTGAGTTAGGGAGCTCAAGTTATGACCATTTTAATGAAGACTGTGCGAGCAGAATTTCTGAGACAGGAATTACGAATTTTGAGCTTTTAATTCGAGTTTAAATCATATTGGGTTTGGGTTTGGGTTTTAGGCTTAATTTTTATTATATATGAGCCCAATATTTTATTTATCTGCTCTTATTATTTTATTATTATTTTATTCCGAATTTTTGATAATTATTAAGTATTTTAAGTTATTTAAGAATTTTATGTTAGCAAGAAAGTTTAGTTTAAAATTACTTCTTGTTTAGATTAAATTAGAGTTCTAGTATATTTAAGAGTTTTATTTAGATTTATTTATCTAGCCTATATATAGGCCTTCGAATTGTACACAAAACAGACAATTGATTATTATTCTATTTCTCTTTTGAGTTAATAAATTCTCTTTGAGTTTTTCTTTTTTCAAGAATTTCTCTTGAGTTTTTTTTAGAAGAGTTTTAACAATCTTTTTAGATTGTGGGGATCATCTTCAAACTTTTTCTTGCTAAGGTCTTTATCTTGGAGGGGAAATTAGAGCCGCTTGAAGGAGGTTGTGGATTCTTCGTGTTTCCAAGGCTTCTTAGGACTTCTACACGCCACGTTCTATCTTTCCATTTATCTTCTTTATTCACTTTCTTAATCTTTGATTTATTATTTGTTTTAATTATTTTATCTAACTTGGATTTAATTTCGTTTCAGGTTGTGTCAAAAATCCAAGTTTCTTTCCAAACGTCTAGAGCCCTAAGTCAAATTTGCGACTTTGACAAACTTTACGATCCGCTATCGCGTTCATCCTTCTCACCCTTTATCATTTGGTATCAGATTTGGGCGTTTTAGGTGTTCTTTTTTTAAACTGATTTCTCGAAAACAGCCTCAAGACAAATTTTACCCCTACAGTTTTCAAAAAAAATATTTTTCAGTGGGTAAACGATTTTCAAATGATCTGAAATTTTTCATATTATTTCTTGGCACTATTTTAAAGTATAAAAAAATATTTCCCACAAAAAAAAAGTGATCAAAAAAGTACAAAAAAAATAAAATACGAAAAAAAACAAAAAAAATAAAAAAAATCATGTGGGTTGAATTTTGTACCGAAACTTTCCAGATCAAATCTACATTATTTAAGGAGGCTCCAGTTTAAATTTTGTGATTTTTGGAAATCGGGAACACTTTGAACGAAGTTTGTCAAGTTGCTTCGCAGTTTTTTGGGTTTTCGGGTTTCAACAATTTTTATTGACTCTTAGCTTTAAGTTTTCATTTGTTTTTCCTTTTTATTTGTTCTTTACGCATTCTAACACTTTCTTGTTTCTTGTGTTAGTAGGTTAAAGCACGCTGCATATTCCTTCCTCCGTGCAACAAAATTCTTTGATGTCTAAGCCAATTTTTGGACTCATAGTGTTATTAGGTTTGCTTTGATAGTTTGATTCTAAAACATCTTGATTGATTGATATAGACACTTTTAAAAGACTCACAAGATTAATTCTTACCTTATTGAGAAGTTGATTTTTATTTCTGAGTGCAAAGCTGTGAGGTTTGCTAAATTTTTCTTTTCTTGAGTGTTGTGCTATTTTTAGGCTTTCATTATAACTCGCAATAATATGATTGGGAAGTTGAGAAGGGATCAAAAGGTTCGAAATGTTCGAGATCAGTACGTGACACTATCTTAGACACGATCAACAAAAATTTGGATTGTCTAAGTACCAAAATTGAGTGTCGGAATCGTAATTGGGAAGATAAGGTTGATCAACCTCGTCTTTGTGCATATAATGCTCGACGTATCTTTCGTGCAAATGATGAGACTTTGGTTAATAATGACCGTATACAGCATTTTTTAGATAAACCAAAGTTCAACATTCCACCATTTCGAGGGAAGTATGATCCCGAAGCATATTGTGAGTGGGAAAAAAATTGAACTTATGTTTCGTTACTATAAATGCTCGGAAGAAGAAAAAGTCCAATTGGCGACCTTTGGATTTTCGGATTATGCATTGAGTTGGTGGATTCAACTTGGAATTGATCGTCAAAGAAACCGTGAAAGGGTAATTGAAACATGGGATGAGTTGAAGCAAGTGATGAGAAAGCGTTATGTTCCTTCTCATTACTATAGAGAGGCCTTAACGAGACTTCAACGCCTTGTTCAAGGTAATCGATCTGTTGATGAGTACTTTAAGGAGATGGAGATGCTTATTCAAAGAGCAAATATACAAGAGGATGAAGAAACTACCATAGTGCAATTTGTAAATGGCTTGAACGTTTCGATAGCCAATGCTCTTAATCTTTACACCTATATTGATCTTGAGGAGATGATACACAAGGCAATTGAGATTGAGCAACAATTTCAGCAACATCAATCTCATCCATTTGGAGCATCACACTATTATCGAGGTGCAAGTTCTAATTTTACTTTTAAGAATTCGAAACCTCCTTATGCTACTAATAAGTTGCTGTCAAAACATGTTGAGATTAAACCTTTTGAGTGGAAAAGTAGGGCTCCTACAAAACATTCTTCTACATCTTTCAAGCAGCCCATTTCTACTAATTTTTCACCACAACAACATAGAGCTCATGACATTGAATGTTTTACGTGTAAATGGCGTGGGCACTATAATCGTGATTGTGCCAACACAAGACTTTTATTGATCAAAGAAGATGACGAACTTTGTGAACTGGAAAAAAATGATAATGAGAATTCTTTCCTTGAATCTATAGAGTTAGATGAAATAGAAACGTCATGTTCTCCTACCGAGATTTATTGTACTGAATTGAATATTCATAATACTTGTGAGGGGGATATGGGAAGAAAGGAAAAATCATGTGAAAAGACAGAGAGAAAAGAGACCTTTAGTGATTAAAGTCTACTTAATGGTCCAAATTTGGTGAGTGAAAATCCATATGAGGTAAAATTAGAGAGTTCTCAAGTGAAAAAAGAAAATGAAAAGCAAGAAAATACCCATACAACAATGAGGAATGGTTATGTTTTAACTAACTCTAACTTAAATTTGTTTAGTGGTGTTTCTTTGTTACAGGATTTCAAGAATCCATTGACGGACTCCCAATTATATTACTCTACCATCGATAGACAATTTTACTTGTGGGAAAGAGCTAAAGATTCGGGGACGAATCTTCTTGAAGAAGTGGGGAATGATACAGGTCTCAAGGCACAATTTCAGACCCATGGATGTGATGGATTCACACTACTTCAAGACTCAACAACAATGTCAAAGGCTAAGCAAATCAAATCAGGACTTGATCAAAGACAAGATTTGAGGACGAATCTTTTTGAGGAAAGGGAGAATGATACATGCACAGATGGGGTGAAATTTATTAGATTCCAATCATCAAAATTGCCAATTTTCAGGCTTGGGAAATCAGCAGACTTTCAATGACTTTTTGGATAGGATCATTGCATTTTTGGGTTGAGATGACTCATAGCGTTTGAAGATCTATCTCATAGCTTCGAAACGCATTTTGATTCACTCAATTTTGAGTTCAGGAGCTCAAGTTATGACCATTTTAGTGAAGACTGCGCGAGCAGAATTTCTGAGACGGGAATTACGAGTTTTGAGCTTTTAATTCGAGTTTAAATCATATTGGGTTTGGGTTTTAGACTTAATTTCTATTATATATGAGCCCAATATTTTATTTATCAGCTCTTATTATTTTATTATTATTTTATTCTGAATTTTTGATAATTATTAAGTATTTTAAGTTATTTAGGAATTTTATGTTAGTAAGAAAGTTTAGTTTAAAACTACTTCTTGTTTAGATTAAATTAGAGTTCTAGTATATTTAAGAGTTTTATTTAGATTTATTTATCTAGCCTATATATAGGCCTTCGCATTGTACACAAAACAGACAATTGATTATTATTCTATTTCTCTTTTGAGTTAATAAATTCTCTTTGAGTTTTTCTTTTTTCAAGAATTTCTCTTGAGTTTTTTTTTAGAAGAGTTTTAACAATCTTTTTAGATTGTGGGGATCATCTTCAAACTTTTTCTTGCCAAGGTTTTTATCTTGGAGGGGATATTAGAGCCGCTTGAAGGAGGTTGTGGATTCTTCGTGTTTCCAAGGCTTCTTAAGACTTCTACACGCCACGTTCTATCTTTCCATTATCTTTCCATTTATCTTCTTTATTCACTTCCTGAATCCTTGATTTATTATTTGTTTTAATTATTTTATCTAACTTGGATTTAATTTCGTTTCAGGTTGTGTAAAAAAAAAATCCAAATTTCTTTCCGAACGTCTAGAGCCCTAAGTCAAATCCGCAACTTTGACAAACTTTACGATCCGCTTTCGCATTCATCCTTCTCACCATTTATCATATATATATATATATATATATATATATATTTTTTTTTCTCCTCTCGTCTTTCTAATTTAGAAGGATTGGTTTTCATACATTAAATGGAAAATGATCATCCTTTATATTTTCTTTCCTCTCACTTTTCTTCTCAACTAAGTACACTCAAAATTTATTTTCTTTTTAGTTTTCCATTCCCTGCTCTCATCCTTCCACTTTTTCACCCAACCAAACAAACCATTAGTCTATTCCGAGACTTAACTAGTAATTGTTACTCAATAATTATTTTAATCGATCAATGTAACATCAATTAAGGTTACAATCACAATGAATACAATATGGTAGAAAATACAATGATGGTTGTAGTTAGATCCTAAGTTATAAGAATTAATTTTTCATTTTTAAGGTCTTACCATTTAGTTTTTGCTATAGATCCAATTAAACAAAATATCTTGGATTGGAGAAAAAGCTTTAACATTATTGAAGGGATCAGCCGAGGATTGCTTTATCTTCATAGAGATTCAAGACTGAAAATTATACACAGAGATCAAAAAGCAAGCAATGTTTTACTCGATCAAGAGTTAAATCCAAAAATTGCAGATTTTGGGATGGCGAGAATTTTCGGAGGAGATGAAAATCAAGCCAACACTAAAAGGGTTGTTGGAACTTAGTAAGTTGGAATATCCTCCCTGTCATTTCTTTTCTTTTTGCTCATTTTTTCCCACAAAAGCATGGTGTAGATATGTCTATGATCGAGTCCAGCCATCTCATGATGCTTAAAGAAAATACATGCCTAAATTCGAATAGGGTCTAGCTTTGCTTTGTCTGTTGGCCTATTTTATTCTTAAAAAAAAGACATTTTAATAATTTATAGATATTTAAGTCAAATTAGTTTTCGCGATTATAAATTGATCAAATTTAAGATTAGCATCTATACTTTAATATAACATTTTTTGGTTCCTCTAATTTTATTTTATTATTATTAAGTTCAAATAAGTAACACGTGTTTTCTAAAAATATCCCTTCCAACTCACCGTATTGACATAGAACTTCTTATAATAGAACCATCGTTTTTAAGAAAAATCCATATCAGTATTTAATTGGAATAGTTAATAGTATTTATTTATTTTAACTGGTTCCACTGCATATTATCATGTGAAAGAATCTAAGTTAGACCCAAGAGCAAAGAAAGTATTATTCTTGGGTATAACTGATGGAGTAAAAGGATATCGTCTCTGGTGTCCTGATACAAGGAAGATTGTTTTCAGTAAAGATGTGACTTTTGATGAATCAACCATGTTAAAGTACAAGGATTCACAAAAGGATGACAAAACCAGTAGTACTTTACAGCAGGTGGAGCTTGAAAAGGTTAACGATGATCCAGCTAATATTGGAGGGACAAATGATGAAGAGGTTCCTACCCAAGAACCTCTACAGCAACAAGATTCAATTGCATATAGAAGGCCAAGAAGAGAGATTCGTAAGCCTACTCGCTTTAATGATATAGTGGCCTATGCACTTCCAATTACAGATGATGATGTTCCTTCTACTTACACAGAAGCAATAAGTAACCCTGATGGTGTAAAGTAGAAGTAAGCAATGAATGAAGAAATGCAGTCTCTTCATAAAAATAAGTCCTGGGAGTTGGTGACACTACCCAAGGGAAAGAAGGCAATTGGATGCAAATGGGTATATGCAAAGAAGGAAGGATTTCCTGATAAAAATGAAATTCGATACAAGGCTAGATTGGTAGCAAAGGGTTACGCTCAGAAAGAAGGAATAGACTACAATGAAGTGTTTTCTCCAGTTGTGAAGCATTCGTCTATTCAGATTTTGCTAGCCTTGGTTGCGCAATATGATCTTGAACTAGTTCAGCTTGATGTGAAGACCGCGTTTTTACACGGTGATTTGGAAGAGGAAATCTATATAACTCGGCCAGATGGATTCAAGGTTGCTGGAAAAGAAAATTGGGTTTGCAAACTGACAAAGTCGCTTTATGGATTGAAGCAATCTCCGAGGCAGTGGTACAAGCGATTTGATCAGTTCATGAAAGGGCAAAGGTACACAAGAAGCAAATTTGATCATTGTGTGTATTTTCAGAAGCTACAAGATGGAACTTTCATATACTTGCTCTTATATGTTGATGATATGCTAATAGCATCTAAGAGCAGAGTTGAGATTGAAAGATTGAAGACTCAACTCAATCTTGAGTTTGAGATGAAAGATCTAGGAGAAGCTAAAAAGATTCTCAGCATGAAATATGGAGAGATAGAGCTCATGATAGAGTTAGCTTGTCTCAGAAGCAGTATTTGAAGAATGTATTACAGCAGTTTGGCATGAACGAGCAGACAAAACCTGTAAGTACCCCGTTGGCTTCTCATTTCAAGCTTTCTGCACAACTATCTCCTTCGACGAATACGGAACGAAAATACATGTTGCAAGTTCCGTATTCTAATGCAGTGGGTAGCTTGATGTATGCAATGGTGTGTACAAGACCCGACATTTCACAGGCAGTTAGTATAGTGAGCAGGTATATGCATAATCCTGGAAAAGGACATTGGCAAGCTATGAAATAGATTCTACGGTATATTCAGAAGACCGTAGATGTTGGATTACTGTTCAAGCAGGATAATACACTTGGTAAATGTGTTATTGGGTACGTTGATTCTGACTATGCCGGTGATTTGGACAAGCGAAGATCAACCATCGGTTATGTGTTTACACTTGATGGAGGACCAATAAGTTGAAAGTCTACATTACAGTCTACAGTTGCGTTGTCAACCACAGAAGTCGAGTACATGGCTGTAACAGAGGCTGTAAAGGAGGCTATTTGGTTACAAGGTATGGCTAAAACCTTGGGATTGGTTCAGGAGCATATTAACATGTATTGTGATAGTCAAAGTGCTATTCATTTAGCAAAGAATCAAGTCTATCATGCACGTACAAAGCATATCGACGTACGATTCCATTTTGTGCGGGAAATTATTGAAGAGGGGAAAATTTGTCTTCAGAAGATCAAGATTGCAGATAATCCCGCAGATATGATGACCAAGGTGGTAACAGCAACCAAGTTCGAACATTGTTTGAACTTGATTAATATCCTGCAAGTTTAACAGTTGAAGAAGGCACTATCAAGTATTGTTGTCAAAGGCAGAAAGAATTGTGTGAAGATAAGATTATCCTAATCAAATCTTCAAGGTGGAGATTATTGGAACCCACCCATTGTTTGAAAAGTCAAAAAGGGTGGGCACCGAAAGTAAGATTGGTTGGCAAGTTGGGTTAAAAGTTGGCATGGGATAATTGCAATTTTGGTCCCTAATTGTATAGGGACATTGCAAGTCGATCCTTGAACCTCAACTATAAATAGGCCTAACCATTTCTTACTTTCTTCATCCCACATTTGCCATTCTCTACTTAAGGCATTGTTCTCTCTCCCTATTTGTAAAAGTTTCACTTGTATTTTGGAGTGAAATATATTTGGTAGTGCCCAGAAGACGAGGCAAGATTTGCGAACCTCGTTAAAATTCGGTGTTCTTTACTATTTATTGTTCATATTTTGTGAATGTGATTGTAGTGATTTATTGTGCTATTAAATTACGATAGAGGATATTCGGCTAGGAAAGACTTGGTACTTAAGTGATCCTCGTGATCCACCTCTCTTTCCTGGGAATTGAACTTAGTGTGATTTTTCAGTACAATATTTTACTCTTTCACACGCTTCTGCACAACAGAAACTTTTCTTTATAATTTCGTTTTGATAAGAGTTGTCAATTTATTGGCTCAAATCAATTGTAAGTTTACAATTACACTTAAACATGTAAGAACATGAAAACTCAATCTAGCTAACCCAAATCAAAATTCAAGTCCAATCTCAACTTAATTTGAACATAAATAATCAATTAGTTGGAACTCCTCCAACTCAAACCAAAAATAGCTTAAATCCAAAGTGTTTCAAACTTAAAATGACTTAAACTCGAAATAACCCACATACTAACCCATTTGTCCCCTAAAGGGTGCAAGAAATCTCCCACAATTTGTGTAATCAGCATCAACTGATAATAAAAATCTATATATTAAGAAAATACTATTTATCAATCTCTTGTTTTCAATATTAGTATGATCTAAATAAATAATTCAACTTCTTCCATGTCTATACTTTACCATGAGGAACTTTTAATCCATGCCTCCTAGTAATGGCATATCGAAGAACTCGCCCATCAGCAACATAACTTTCCCAACCAGGAAGAACATAAACAAATTACATATCATATGTACAAACACTTAGCATATTTGTTACTATGTCACCTTTCTGAGTTCGATATCTAGATTTATCAGCTTTTTAATATTTTTTTTATTTTTAAAGTTTTTTAATTTTTAAGAATCAAGACTAAATTGACAAAATGTGTAAAGTTTAGGGCTAAATTTGTTCACTTTTTTAGATTTAGGACTAAATTGATAGAATCTAAGAATATTAGAGGGTTAAAGTTGTTATTGTGCCAATAGAAAAAAGATCACCATTAGTGATTTAAAAGAAGAGTGACCAAGATATTAAAATTTGAAAACATTAGTGATTAAAATAGAAAATTTTAAACTTTAGTGACCAAAGCAGAAACAAACTAATAGTTGGATTACTATTTTATAGTTTACCCTTAAAAATATAATATTTAAAAATTAATTAAATATTAAAATCACATGCAACATACATGTGATATTAGAAACTAATAATTATAGAATATAGAAGGATGATTCAAAGTTTCTTTTAAGCAATAAAATTGGTCCCCTACTTGATGCATACTTGTGTAAGAGTACATGAAAAATAGGTCATTGTTTGGTCCACCAACATGTATGATGCAACTATATTCTGAGATTTGAATAGCAATAATTGATATTATTAAGAGTATTTACTTAAATATTTAGATCTGATATTGCTTTTTTGTGGCTTTTTTGTTCGATCGTTACTTCTTTACTTTTGAGTTTGCTTCTGCTAACTTTGGTACCTTAGAGAATTTTCTTTTTAAGTTCTCGTCTAAGGCCACAGATTTGCTAGAGTTAGTTCTAGCCATATTGCAATTTCAAATAGAGAACACATATTCGAATCTTAGAGATACAAACTTTGAACATAGACCAAAAATGATAAAATAGACATAGAAAACACCCTATTTGTTCACAAATTATTCGGGCCCATTGTTTATTTATAGAAAAAAACTTGATTGTCATTATCAAGCCAAGACTCAAATAAGTTAGAAACTTAATTAATTTGATTACTCTAAAATTCGAGCTCAATT
Source organism: Gossypium arboreum (assembly GCF_025698485.1). Taxonomy (NCBI): domain Eukaryota; kingdom Viridiplantae; phylum Streptophyta; class Magnoliopsida; order Malvales; family Malvaceae; genus Gossypium; species Gossypium arboreum. Next base: position 120,466,959 of record NC_069070.1, on the reverse strand, counting down.
TATAAGACTCTATTTGTTTCACTGAAAATGGTTTCTAAAAAATAATTTATGGAAAATGACTTACTTTTCTGGAAAAGCTAATATTTTCTAGTGTTTGGAAGATTTCAAAATATTTCATAAAAGTTGTTTTCAATAAAATAAACATACATTTGAGATTTTGTTATCTTTTCATTATTTAATTAAATTTATTTCATAAAGTTTATTTATATTTTAATTAATCATGTTTTAGTTTTAATCAAACTTAATTTATTTAATTAAGCTTAATTGTTAATTTCAGTACATTAGGGAATATAAATTTATAGATATAAATTTATGTTTAATTAAGTTGAAAGTGGTAAATATTTATTTTGAATATTATTTGGATGAGTAAGTTGAAAATGATTTAATTTAACAAAAATGGAAATAAGTTCTAAATTGTAAAATTTGTAATTTTTGAATTCTAAAGATTTGAGTGGTAAAATCTGAAACATTGATGTAGCAACTGAATTATATGATTATGAAATATGAAAATTTGGAAAGTTGAGCATAAAATAGTAAAGTTTGAAACTATAGGGGTTAAATTGTAAAAATTTCAAAATTTGAGTTTTAGGACTAATTTACATTATTTGAGAATTTACAATTCTAAAAATAGAATATGAAAGTTTAACTGTTCAAAAATTAAGTACTAATTTTTGGAAATTTTGACAATTTTAATTGTAAGGACTAAATAATAAAATCCGAAAATTTTAGAAAATTGATTGTTTTACAAAACTATACAAAACGGATTTAGAACTAAATTGTAGAATAAAAAATCTATTTTTGAGGAATTAAATTATAGAATAGTAAAATTTAGAATTTAGAGACTAAATCATAAAAAAATATATAAAATTAGAATATAAGATATTGCTTTCTTCGACAATGAAGAGAGCTTCCCCTTTGTTATTCTGAAAGCTTCCATTTTTATTTCTTCAAAAATAAAGACAATGAACAAAACCTTATCAATTTGAAAAATGTCTTAGGAAATAAATTTTGATAAAATATTTTCTTAAAAGAATTCTTGATTTTATTTTTTTGGAGAATAATTTTATTTGATAATTCATTTTTGACCAAACACACAACATAAAATAACGAAAACATTTTATATGTAAACAAACAACACTAAAGGTATAAGATGTCTTCTTCCTTTTAGGACCAAAGTGTAATGTTGAAATTGGAGCGGTATTACTGTTTTTTCATGTGTGAACACGTGAAAATTAATAGTTCACCATTTTTGAAACTTCAACGCAAGAACAGGTCAACAAATTTAAAAAGCCATCAGCATTTGAAAAAAATTGGAATCCTGACGTAGACAATTGCAGTTGCCTTGAAACATCATTACATCATATCCCAGATAGAGGTAGAGTTAGGGGGCTTGCTGCGTCTCGACCGCAAAAATGAATTTTTTATTTAAATATTTTTATAGTTAATAAAATTGAATTTTGACTTTTAGGAATGAATAAAGTTCAATTTAATGCTTTAATCATTCATAAACCATAGCCTCAGTTCCAAGTTCTTGCAAGAGATGGAGAAAGTTAATAGCGACTCTGTTTTACTAGCTTCTGAAATTTTACTATTGTCTTGTTTTTACTTACAATCTGGCACTGCTTTAGACACCATAACACCATCGAAATCCATCAAAGACCCTGAATTTATAATCTCCCAGAGTGGAGCTTTCCGATTGGGATTCTTCAGCTTTGCTAATTCCACCAATCGTTATGTAGGGATATTGTACCATCAAATCCCCGTACAAACAGTGGTATGGGTAGCAAACAGAAACAAGCCTCTCAAAGACTCTTCTGGGATTCTTAACATATCAGATGATGGCAACCTTGTTGTTTCAAATGGAAAAGCTGAGGTTCTATGGTCATCACATGTTAACAATACAGCTCCTAATGCAACAACTGCCCAGCTTTTAGACTCAGGAAACCTAGTCCTTAGTAATGGTGAGGATGGAGCAAGCAGCTTATGGGAGAGTTTTGAAGATCCTTCCAATGCCTTCATTGAAACTATGAAGATCAGAACTGATGTTAAAAAGGGTCGTAAAGTGGAGCTGAAATCATGGAAAAGCATTGATGATCCATCTGATGGTAGCTTTTCATTTGGCTTTGAACCTTTCAATATCCCAGAGCTTGTCATTAGGAACAATAACAAGCTCTACTTTCGGAGTGGTCCATGGAATGGGAATACCTTTATTGGTGTAATTATGAAGACCGTTTATATTGATGGGTTTCATGTTGTTGCAGATAATCAACAACAAACGTACTATTTCACTTATGAGTATTCTGATAACTATAGGTTGAAGTACTATGAACTGGATTCTCAAGGAAATTTATTTGAACGGACATGGGATGCGGGGAAAGGGGACTGGATAAACAGGTACTCTACTAGTCTAACAGAATCTTGTGTTTATGGACAGTGTGGGGCATTTGGGATCTGCGATCGAACAAAACAACCCATTTGCAGTTGCTTAAAGGGGTTTAAACCTAGGAATATAGAGGCATGGAGTAGAGGTAATTGGAGTAGTGGGTGTTTTAGGACTACCCTTTTACAATGCGAAAGGGATAAGAACAATGGCAGTGAAGCAGGCCAAGGAGATGATGATGGTTTTTTGAAGCTGAAGACGATGAAAGTGCCGGCATTTCCGGACCGGTCATCAATAAATAACGGCGAATGCAAAGATCAATGCATGAAGAACTGTTCGTGCGTGGCTTATGCGTATGATGCTGGCATTGGTTGCATGTTTTGGAGTGGAGATTTGATTGATATGCAGAAATTCTCCACTCAAAGAGTCGATCTTTACATTCGTCTACCATCTTCAGAGCTTGGTAAACTTGTCGACCATGTGTTTGACGAAGTGCCTCAATTAATCAGCTTTTTTGGTGTTGAAGTTTTATTAACCAAGTTTTCGATTTGCAGATAAAGGGAAAAGCAATAAAGTTATTGTTATTGCAGCAGTAATTGTGGGTACAGTAACCATTACGATTATGATACTCTTCTTATGGTGTTGGATGGCTAAAAGAAGAGGTAACATCTCTATCTTTATTTATTAGTTACTAAGATATTCAAACTCAACTCCATTACTCTGTTTGAAAATGATTGAATCCAATTTCAGATTTTGTTTTTTAATTAGGTAACTCTGAATTCAGTGTATCTCTAATTTAGCAATTTGCATCTCAGGAAGGAAACAAAAACACAAACAGATCAAACTCCAACTCAACAAAGGAAATGCAATGACAAAATTTTCTACTGAAAATGTGGGAGAATATTCAATCGGAGTTAAACTCCAGCAGCTGCGGCTATTCAATTTCGAAGAACTCGCCATCGCGACGGACAACTTCGATCACGCAAAAAAGCTAGGGCAGGGTGGTTTCGGTCCAGTTTATAGGGTAATAAATAATGGCGATTTCCAGCTAATCCAGAGTCAGTGAAATGACATTTTTCTTTTTGCAAACAAGTCTTGTGAGCTGAATATTGTGTGCAGGGAATATTACGTGATGAAAAGGAAATAGCAGTGAAGAGATTATCGAAAGCTTCAGGGCAAGGATTAGAAGAATTTATGAACGAAGTGGAAGTGATTTCTAAGATTCAACATCGAAATCTGGTTAAATTGCTTGGGTGTTGTGTTGAAGCAGAAGAGAAGATGCTCGTCTACGAGTATATGCCCAACAAAAGTTTGGACACTTTTGTCTTTGGTTAGTAAGCCCCCAATAAATTTAAAATCAAACAGGATGAAATCAACTTTCCTTGTTTAACATTTCTATCATAATTTTAAATTAATATACACATCTCTATCATTTTCTCATCTCCCGTCTTTCTAATTTAGAATCATTGATTTTATACATTTGATGGAAAATCATCATCCTTTATATTTTCTTTCCTCTCACTTTTCTTCTCGACCAAGTACACTCAAATTTTATTATCTTTTCAGTTTTCCATTCCCTGCTCTCATCCTTCCACTTTTCCACTCAACCAAACACACCATTAGTTTATTCCAAGATTTAATAAATAGTAATTGTTACTCAATAATTATTTTAATTGATAGATGTAACATCAATTACGTTTACAATCACAATGAATACAATATGGTAGAAAATACAATGATGGTTGTAGTTAGATCCCCGGTTTTAAGAATTAATTTTTCATTTTTAAGGCTTTTAAGGTCTTACCATTTAGTTTTTGTTATAGATCCAATTAAACAAAACATCTTGGATTGGAGAAAACGTTTTAATATTATTGAAGGGATCAGCCGAGGATTACTTTATCTTCATAAAGATTCAAGATTGAAAGTTATACATCGAGATCTAAAAGCAAGCAATGTTTTACTCGACCAAGAGTTAAATCCAAAAATTGCAGATTTTGGGATGGCGAGAATTTTCGGAGGAGATGAAAATCAAGCTAACACTAAAAGGGTTGTTGGAACTTAGTAAGTTGGAATATCCTCCCTGTCATTTCTTTTCTTTTGTTCATTTTTTTCCCACTAAAGTATGATGTACATATGTTTATGATCGAGTCTGGCCATCTCATGATGCTTAAAGAAAATACATGCCTAAATTTGAATAGGGTCTAGCTTTGCTCTATATGTGGCCTATTTTATTGTTTAAAAAAAGGCATTGTAAAAATTTATATATATTTAAGTCAAATTATGGTTTTCGCCATTATAAATTAGTCAAATTTGATATTTAGTATCTATACTTTGATATGACATTTTTATTTTTATTTTATTATTAGTAAGTTCAAATAAGTAGCACGTGTTTTTAAAATATCTCTTCCAACTTATCATATTGACATAGAACTATATTCCTTCCAACTTATCATGTTGACATGAAACTTTTATAATAGAACCGTTGTTTTAAGAAAAATCTACATTAGTATTTAACCGAATAGTTAAAAATATTTATTTATTTATTTAAACTAACTAATGCATTATAAAAATAGAGGGTTAATTCATGTCAAATTAAAATATATGAGCTAAATCTTAAATTTAAGTATAGTAAAGAGATCAAAATTAAAATTTGATTTTATATTTATATTCTTGTATGATTAAATTTAAATAAAATTATTTTTATTATTTAATTCTAATTTAGACCCGATTTAAACTAGGATTGTAATGGTGGGTTTTTTTTTTGTAATGGTTATTTTTTTAATGTTAAAATACAGTGGTTATATGTCTCCTGAGTATGCAATACAAGGGCAATTTTCAGAGAAATCAGATGTGTTCAGTTTTGGAGTTCTGCTGTTAGAGATTGTTAGCGGAAGAAAAAACACAAGCTTGTTCAACAATCAAGATTATTTTAGCCTCTTAGGATATGTAAGTTTATAAGATAATTAGAAACGTTGGTAGATCGAATTAGGAGTGTATGAATTTGAGAAATCCTAATACTTGGATTGAGTAGCTTGCAAACCTAATTAAGCTTTTTTTTTTTTTTCAATTAATAATGAGAATTTCTGATTCAAACTCAAGCTCAAGTACAAACAATCAAGTTTGAAGTTGAACATGAGAATGAAACTCATTTTAGACTTGGGTAAACAAGCTTAATCAAGAGAGTTTGAGCAGTTCAACCTTTATATTGAATTGAGCTGATAAACTCTATTGAAGCTTTGAGTTTAGAATTTCGAGTCTAAGTTAAATTGGATAATTACAAAGTTGTTTTCTGTTTATAGGTCTGGAAACTATGGAACGAAGGCAACATTTGGAGCTTAGTAGACAAGGTGGTTTTGGAGCCAAAATCTAATTTAAAGAATGTGAAAGAAATAAGGAGATGCATACATATTGGATTGCTATGCGTTCAAGAATATGCTACCGATAGACCCACTATGTCTACTGTTGTTTCAATGCTTAACAGTGAGATTTCAAATTTTAACACACCAAAACAACCTGCTTTCACTCAAACACCACTAATCACCCATGATGTTCAAAATAGAGCTTCAGTTAATGGTGTAACTCTTACCGACTTTGATGGCAGATAAAGGTACAAATTAATTACTTTTAGTTTTTAGAAATAAAATTTTAAGTATTGAAAAGATATAATTTAATTGTTTTTAGTTTAGAAATAAAATTGTAAGTATTGAAACTGATAAGTGAAAAAAATAACATACTTTAATTTCGTTCTTAATACGTTTATGGATTATTATTTATGCAAAATGGTTAATTTTATGCTCATATTCCTTTAAATTCATATTGCTATACTTAGGAGAGCATTTGGGAGGAAAATGAGCAAAAAACGAGTGAAAATCAGACATTTGGAGCAAATTTTAGAAGCCACATGGGCTGGGCCTTCCCACACGGGCTGGACACACGGCCGTGTGAGCCACACAGGCTGGACAGACGGTCATGTGCCATACTGTGTCAGTTTCGCTCTCAAACACGCAGAAAAATGTAATTTTTAGGCTTTCTAAGTATTCTAAAGTTTATAAATATCAAATAGAAGAAGAGAAAAGTAAGCCAACAGAGAATATTGAAGAAAACAACTCGAAGAACACCATTGGAGCCAACTCTGAAGCAGATTTCCATCAAGATTAAAGACTTTTTTTTAATTTCTTTTGAAATTTTTATGAGTTTCTTTATTTCCTGTGGTTATTCTGTCTTTAAGATGTTTTTATTCACAATTATGAACTAATTTCCTAGATACCTAGGGTAGATGAACTCTATGATGAATTATATTTTTTGATTTCTGTTTTATGCGATAAATACTTGATTCTTATTCTCAGTTTTGTGTGTTTATCTATTGTTTTAATATTTTCGAGATATTAATTCATGTTTAATGTGCTTAAATCAAAGAAGGAAAAGTCTTTGTTTAAGAGTAGATCTAGCATAATTGAGTGGAGTTGCATGCAATCCTAGAAATAAGACGACATAAATCTACGGATTAAAGTCAAATCTAATAAGGGAATCTATTAATCGAGTTAATGCGACAATAAGGGTTTTAATTAGAAAGAAATTCCAATTAATCAACATAAAGTCAATTGTTCTTACTCTCGAAAGAGATACTAGTTTAATTTAAGGGTTTCTACAGATCAAGATACCAAGTGAATAAATCGCTTGATTCAGATTCATAATAATAGACGAAATCTAGATAGATTTTTTCCTGGGTATTGTCTCACTTATTGGTTATTATTTAATTATTTTCTTGATTTATTCTCTGTTGAGCTCTTTAGTTAAATTAATTTAGTAATCTTACTTAAAATCAATCATTCCAAGTTGTCGGTTAAATAATAGGAAAACGGTAGCTATACTAGTACTTTTAGTACTCGTGGATACGATATCTCTACTCACCGTAGTTATACTATTTATCGATAGGTTCACTTACATCAAAAAATTTTCTTTATAATTTCATTTTTATAAGAGTTGTCAATTTATTGGCTCAAATCAATTGTAAGTTTACAGCTACACTTAAACATGTAAAAACATGAAAACTCAATCTAGTTAACCCAAATCCAAATTCAAGTCTGATCCCAACTTAATTTGAACATAAAAATCAATAAGTTGGAAGTCCTCCAACTCAAACCGAAAGTAGCTTAAATCTAAAGTGTTTTAAGCTTAAAATGACTTAAACTCGAAATAACCTACATACTAACCCATTTGTCCCTAAAGGGTGTAAGAAATCTCTCACAATTTGTGTATTATTTATCTCATCTATTGAATCCTATAAGTATGATTTATCTTCCTTGTCTATCTCATCTATTGAATCCGATAAGTATGATTTATCTTCCCAAATAAGGTGAGTTCATATAGGCAAGATCTAGGATGTAATTTTGATTTTTAACTACCTCAATTTAACTTAATTTTAATTATATAATGTAAAAATATTAATATAAAAATGATTTTTTTATAAAAGCTAGCCGATCCAACTAGGCGAATTTGGACTTACCTAGTTATTGAATTGTTCTTCTAGCTGTTATAAATTGGATGTGTTTGTTTGTAGAGGTGAAGAATCCCAAATGAAAAACTCCACCCTGGGATATTACAAATTCAGGGTGTTTGATGGTGTTATGGTGTATAAAGCAGTGGCAGATAGTAAGTAAAAGCAAGATACTAAAGCTAGTAAAACAGAGCAGCTAATAGTTTTTCCCATAATCTCTTCCCAGAACCTGGAATTATTTGGGATCTTTAAGGATTTACACTTAAATGAACTCAACCCAAATTTATTTTTCCAGTTTTTTTCTTTTTGTTAAAAAAGGATGATAAGATGTAATAATGTTTCATAACAGCTTCGAATGTTGATGTTAGATTGCTATGCGTTTAAGAACATGCTAACGATAAGTCTACTATGTTTAATGCTGTTTCAATGCTTAATAGTGAGATTTCAAATTTTAACACACAAAAATGACGTGCTTTCACTCAAACACCATTAATCACCCATAATGTTCAAAATAGGGCTTCGCTTTATGACCTAACTCTTACCGACTTTGATGGTAGATAAAGGTACAAATTAATTACTTTTAGTTTTTAGAAATAAAATTGTAAATATTAAAACTCTTCTTCATAATTTCGTTTTGATCAGAGTTGTATTGGCTCAAATCCATAGTAAATTTACAATTACACTTAAAACATGTAAAAACATGAAAACTCAATTTAATTAACACAAATCTAAATTCAAGTCCTATCCCAACTGAACAAAAATAATCAATAAGTTAAAACTCCTCCAACTCAAACCGAAAATGACTTAAATCCAAAGTGGTTCAAACTCGCATACTAACCCGACTCAAACTCGCATACTAACCCATAATGTTTTGAACCCAACCTAAACAACTTGACTAGTAAATCCGAATATCTCAAACCCAAAATAGCTTTAACTTAAAACTAACCCAAACCCTAATCCAAAATTACTCAAAAAAATTATTATTTGATCCAAATTGATTTTATGCAAAACCAACTCAGATAGAAACATACTTTAATGCACTACCCGTGAACGTTATCACTTTGCTTTTGGTTACTGAATTCTGTCCCTAAATTCTTGTTTTTATTGTTAGTTCCTTGACTTCAATTTTGAATTCGAAAATGAAATTTTATAATAAAATCTTTGGAACATTTAAAAAAGCTATAAAGATGGATTAGACTTTGTACCAACACTGATATCAAAATGCGGCATTAATATATAAACAGTCTTTTCTTTAATAAAAAGAGAGGGGGGTGGAAGGATTACAAACAATAAATTCGCAGGATCAAAACAAAAGCTTCAACGTCACCATTGTGAGAGCTAAACTGACCATTTTAGCTCAGCAGGCAACACTATGATACTCAATACTTCCCTCCTGTAAAGCTACAACCAACATCATCAATCTGCAGTGCCGATTAATAAGTGTCTGCCACAATGCACGGTGACGACTATTCCAAGAGAGACATCCATCCCGCCTTTGGGAAATAATACTCAAGACACGGGATATCTGTATTGAACCCTGTACATGCTAACCAACTAACATCCCCATACCACAAATTTCACAACAGAGCATCAAAATAAGCTCCAATCTATATGGTAAGGACCCAAGGAAAGAAAATTTTTCTAGCAAGTTTCTATCATGATACACATAGGCCCACTTCAATGTTTTTTGATAATAATAAAAAAGGCATAAAAACACAAGTAATAAAACTAAAATCTGGAAATTGACCTTTACTTTAAAAAGTATCTTTGGAACTTCACCTGAACCATTGTCTGTACTCCATTATAGCCATATCATGTAAAACGATATGGCTAATTGAATTCCTTTCAGCACATGGCATTCACTTGCTCCATTGTGTACTTCACAAAGTCGCCGTCTTGGACACATTTGGATTTAAACTTCTCATAGGTACTGCTTATCTATCATGACTGCCCTACAAGCATAGGCCGTTGAGAGAGATCCAAAAGCTGCTTTTTCTGCTGGTCATTAAGGTGGGGTAAACATGCATGCAAGAGATCAACCGGCATTTCTCTTTTAATAGCTTTGGCGGAATCTGATTCATCAATTGCCATATTTGGTTTGGCCTGCATTCGCAAGGACTGCATCACAGTGTCGTATTTGTTTATGCAATACTTGGTAAGAAGGTTAAAGAATTCATCAAACGAGGCCTTCCAAAGGGACAGATTAGTCATATTATAATTGCCCGCAGCTCTAGAATCAGTCATGAGCTTTGTTGCCCTATCAAGAACAGACTTAAGAATAAAAGATGCTCCATCTACAGCAGGACTTCCAAGGGGACGAAGCGGGGGCTGCTCAGAGGAACAAACCACAGATGCAAGACAGACGCTAAGTGCACGAAGATCCATGCTATGAACACAAGAGGAAACAACCCTTGCAAGGTTAATAGTGGTTTCAGCTGCTCCTGGATCAGAGGGAAGGCCTCCAAACAAGAACCTTAAATGACGGAAAATGGACATGCAGACAATGCGCATAAGCTCACCACCTGGAGGAAGAAGCTGAAGGAACCGTGCAAGAAGCTTCCGGCCTTTGGGGAGGGAAACTATCCGTAAAAACACAAGATCATCCTTCTGAGCAAGCTCATCTGTATTACCACTCTTGCCAAGTGGGTCAACCAACTGAAGCAATGCAGCAAGCCCTTCCAACAAAACCTGTCGTCTTTGTCTCAGCTGAGCTCCACCATCCTGCAACTGATTAAACTGTAAAAATCTATCAATATCGTCTACATCAAGAAGAAGGCATAGACCATCCTCTATGGTAACTCTAGCAGCAAGCATAGGTTCCTCTTCCAGCGGAATATCAGATGCTTTCTGATCATTGTTGGTGACAGCAGATGAATTTGGAGGGTCAACTTCAAGAAGAGGGCGAGGCCTGCGAATTGAAGAGAAAGGAAGCCTCCCAAGAGCATCAACCTGGAGAAAAGCATGAGGCTCAGTATTCGCACGTGCTCGGGGAGGAAGATCCCTAAGATGAGTTGGACAAAAATGATGTCTCAACTTCGCCCCGGCAGATTTTCTTGCAAGACAAGCCTGGTGGTAATAATCATCCACGTAGGGGTCATTACTGTGGGTTGCAACAAGCTGCATTCTAAGAATGCCCTCAATCTCATCAGTTGACATGTATTTGGATGTAAACTGAGGCCATCCAAAATCACTCTTCAGCGCCCCACTATCAAAGCCTCGTAGACTCTGCCTACCTTTCTGAGCTGATTTGGCTCTTTGATCTCTCAGATCACCAATACCTAGTATAGCTTCAACCTTGTTCATTACAGGTGGGGATGGAGAGAGATGAGGATTAAATTGTTGTGACTGAATCCCAGAAAAGTGGCTAAACGAAGGCTGAACAGGATGCTGCAGTCTCTGCTGGTGCGACTGCAGCTGTGGCATTAACTGTGATGGAATCAAACCATTTTGATGAGTTAACTGTTGTTGCAACATATTGTTCAAAACACTGGAATTATCTCCATACAGTTTAGGCTGGCTCCCCCATTGATTTGACGGCTGACTACTGACAGACAGACCGGGAGCAAATTGAGGCATATTCCCACGATAATTTGGCCCATGGTGTAAGCCTGGCAGTTGAAGCTGAGAATTTGGGAAGCCAGAGAGGTTGGGTGAAGATGCCATCTGTGGTCCACCAGCCATATAAGGAATATTTAGGTGTCCAGAATGTTGGTTTGGTGACGCCTGAGGAGATCTGCCATCGGGGGGAGGGTAAGAAATATAAGAAGATTTTGGAACTAAAATTGGTTCACTAGAGAAATGTTGGTGGTACTGTTGTTGTTGTTGTTGTTGTTGTAGTTGCTGCTGCTGCTGCTCAGGGTACGAGGATGTCCTGTAGAGATGCTTTGCATCCAAATTGGCCAATGGTTGTGATGACCAGCGTTTGCCATCAGGAATACTTTCAGTTTCAAGAGGCTGCTGATCAAGCCAGAGAGGAAATTCCTCCCCATGTGTCCATTCGGCAGCAGATGAACCTTCAACAACATAATGATAAATGTCAATATTGGTATGTTGATCTGCGTAATTGGTCCCTTCACTGTGATGACGTAGAGTCTCAGAAAGTAGTTATTATTTACAACAGTGAAAATAATGGGTAACACAGTTCATACAGACCCTTCAGTTAAAAATTATAGTATAGGAAACCATCAGTTATTCAATCCAAGAAGGATTGGACCAAAACAACATCAATCATTAGCAATTGACTGATAGAAGACAGTACTGAGATGAATAAACTCACTTTGTCTGGACCCCCCATCACCAATTATCCTTGAGCCTCTTGGTCCACTAATGGCAGTGTTCAACTGCAACAAAATCACAAGCTAGCATCAGCACCACTAAAGCCAGGCCGGGACTAACCACCAAGAAACATGCATGCATATCCAATACAACCCACTGGTGAATTATGATTTAAGAACACAAAAAAAAAAAAAAACAATAGGAACTTTGTCCTTTATGATTTACTTATAGTCCAAAGATTTGATCTAGGAGGAATCAAGGAGATGCAATTTAATAGCAAATTGATGTCTCTGATGAACTTCATAAAAACTAAGGCAGCAAGCAAAGATTCTGGTAGCTTAATGCTAGTGCCATTACTTAAAAGTTACAATAAAAATTTGGAGGATCAATCCTGTTAGAACACTAGCAGATGATTTGCAAAAGGAGTTGGTAAAGCATTTCTTGTATTTCTTGTATATCTTAAGAAACCAGAAAGATACAAGCTCAAAAGTAAGTAGGTGCTTCAGTGACATGCTGAGGTTTCATCACTTTAATTCACTCAGAATGGATAAGGTCTTAAAGCTAACAGTAATTGTGGTTCAGGGGCACCACACTTCTGCATGATTGAACTCTCAAAAAATCCATTATTAGTATATTATATTATAACAGTTGAAAGGAAATTTTGTTTCAGCTCCATGAAAATATCAGAAGACATAAACTAGTTAAAAGATTAAATTAGAAGCTAATCCTCAAGAGAGGAAAAGATCTTTGACCATTTCACTGGTTGCAAGACACAGTAATTATGCAGTGGACTAACCTTTGAAAATGTATTAGTAAGATCATCAACATCCGATAAGGATCTCAAAACTTCACCCTGAAAATACGAAGAGATATTAGATGAAGTAGCTAGCACGCAGTTATTCTAATAAAATCAACTATGAATATGATAAGTGAACAAGTTTAGGAAGAAGAATTATTCTTATTTTTTCTAATCTGACTATAGCCTTTTAAAGAATAGCAGGAAAAATAAAAAGGAAATAATCTCTAGAAATTAGCCTATCCCTAAAAATTAGTAATTTGATTATGGCTAATAGTACAACGAAATTCCTAGAACTAACGTAGAAAATCTGCTTAATTTAAGGAATTCCAACACTCCCCCTCAAGCTGGAGTGTAGATGTTAATCAAACCCAGCTTGCCCATAATTTCTTTGAACATTTTTCTGCTCAAGCTTTTGGTTAACACGTCTGCTACTTGTTGTCTTGTAGGTTGATGATGGCTTATATGTTTGGAACAAAACCAGTTCACAAGAAGGGATGGCCTTATCTACATCAAAAGAAGATTCTATCATGCTATGGCACCGTAGACTAGGACACCCAAATTTCATGTACTTGAAGAAATTGTTTCCTCTACTATTTCTAAATAAGAAAATAAGTTCATTGAACTGTGAAGTTTGCGAACTGTCTAAACACACTCGTGTCCCTTATCCTTTGAAACCTTATGTTCAATCTCAACCTTTCTCTTTAATCCACAGTGATCTATGGGGAGTCAGTCGAGTAAAAAACATCACAGGGGCTAGGTGGTTCATAACTTTCATTGATGACCACACTAGAGTTTGTTGGATCTATCTCCTTAAAGAAAAATCCAAGTCTCTAGAGTCTTCAAAATTTTCATTCAATGATTCAACCAGTTCAATTCAAATATTCACACCCTTAGAACTGATAATGGAGAGAGTACTTTAATTCTATCCTAAGTCCTTATCTTTCGAGCAAGGAATCATACATCAAAGTTCTTGTCCCGACACCCTCAACAAAACGGGGTTTCGAGAGGAAAATAGACACCTTGTAGCCGTGGCTCGTGCTCTTATGTTCACTATGGGTGTACCAAAGTATTTATGGGGAGAAGCTGTCCTCACTGCCTGTTATCTTACAAACCGACTCCCATCTAAGGTATTAAACTTTCAAACACCTTTACATACTCTTCAAAAAAATTTTCCCTTGTTTCGTGTTCCTAATCTCCCAACCAAAACATTAGGTTGCAAAGCATTTGTCCACAACCATCAACCTAACCGATCTAAACTTGATCCTAGAGCCCACACTTGTGTCTTTATTGGTTACTCACCTACACAAAAAGGGTACAAGTGCTACTCTCCAACCTTACACCGGATGTTTGTGTCCCTTGATGTTACTTTCTTCGAAAACGAGCCATATTTTTCAGCCTCTCATCTTCAGGGGGAGATACTTAGTGAAGATGAGACCTTGAGCAATCTTCTCATTATACCTCAAGACTCTATCAGCCCTACCACCACTACAAAACCTGCTGAAAATCCTACAGCCACTGTTTTTCCTGTTTTGGAACCTGTTTTTCCTATCTCCACTGTTCAGCAACAAGAAACAAGGGTGATTAACCATACTAATGAAGAAAACAGCCCACTCACTCTGAAAAACAACAAGAAAAACTCAGGGGCTTCGTGTATACTCGGAGACATCAGCTGCCTGAAACAGAAACAGCAGTGCCAATGCCATCTTTACCCGAGGACTGTCTTGAGGAAGAAGTTTCACCTCCTTCATCTTCCATCTATCTTCCAATTGCAGTAAGAAAGGGCACTAGGAGCTGCACTCAACATCCCATTTCTCGGTTTGTATCCTATGGAAACTTGTCTAAATCCTACAATGCCTTTGTTTCTAATGTTGACTCTATAGAAACTCCAAAAAACATAGAAGAGGCTCTTAAGTCAACCAAATGGAGGCAAGCTGTGTTGGAAGAAATAAAGGCTCTTGAAGACAATGGAACTTGGGAAATATCTAAACTACCTACTGGGAAGAAGACCGTGGGTTGTAAGTGGATTTTCACCACAAAATTTAAACCAGATGGGAGCATTGATCGATACAAGACTAAACTTGTGGCCAGGGGTTTCACTCAAACATATGGGTTGGACTATGAGGAAAAATTTGCACCGGTGGCCAAATTGAATACTATTCGAGTGCTTCTCTCAATTGCTGTCAACTTACAATGGCCTTTGATCCAATTGGATGTAAAGAACGCTTTTCTCAATGGAGAATTAAACGAAGAAGTCTACATGGATTTTCCGCCTGGATTCGAAGGAAGCAAGGGCCAAGTATGCAAGTTGAAGAAGTCCTTGTATGGACTAAAGCAATCCCCTAGGGCTTGGTTTAATCGTTTTGCCAAAGCCATGACTAGTAGACATTATACTCAAGGTCAAGCTGATCACACCTTATTCTACAAACACTCGGATAATGCGAAGTGCTGTATTCTCATCGTCTATGTAGATGACATAATATTGACAGGGGATGGTTCTATTGAAATTGAAAGACTAAAAGAGTTCTTAAGTCATGAGTTTCAACTTAAAGACTTGGGGAATCTTCGATATTTTCTAGGAATGGAGATAGCAAGGTCAAAGGCAGGTATTTCAATCTCTCAAAGAAAGTATGTTCTTGACCTACTTTCTGAAGTCGGACTGTTGGGTTGCAAACCAGCGAGTAAGATCCATCAGCTATGCGAATCCGAGAGTGATCATGACAAGGTAAATAGGTGTAAAACAAACTTAGATTACCTGTCATGTGGTCGAATGCACCCGAGTCTAGTATCCAGGAAGTTGTGATAGGTTCGTGCGTAGTATTTAAAGCAGCACCTTGAATAGCTAGTGACCCACTGGCTGTAGGAGTCTAAGTAGTTTATGAAGAGCCTCAAGTTGAGTTTTGGTTAGCCGAAGTTTATGAAGAGTCTCAGAGGAATTTTCGGTGTCACCCATGGGAGTAGGGTTTCTAACAGAGAAAACAGAACAAGAAAAGAGAAGAAAGAGTAGGATCAACTGAATTCCTGATGCTCTGATACCATGAACAAGTTTAGGAAGAAGAATTATTCTTATTTTTTCTAATCTGACTATAGCCTTTTAAAGAATAGCAGGAAAAATAAAAAGGAAAAAATCTCTAGAAATTAGCCTATCCCTAAAAATTAGTAATTTGGTTATGGCTAATAGTACAAGGAAATTCCTAGAACTAAGGTCGAAAATCTGCTTAATTTAAGGAATTCCAACAATAAACTTGAATATTAGTTAGTCAGATGTACCCAAAAACACCTAGAGTGATGAAATTCTAGATTAAAACATGAAATTTTAACCATATAAAAGTTTGAGGTTCACAAGACCACAGAGAGAAACAGGAGAGGAAGAGAACATTTTCCTCTCCTTTTTGGTTCTCTCCATTTGTTAGTGCGACTTGCATCTCATCAGACTTGAGCTACTCCAACAGAAATAGAACATGCTAATATTACTGATACGAATAAATTTCAGCAATTAACTCACTAGTTGAAACTGCATATCCTTCCAGAGACATACAAGAAGACTAACTTTCTTACACCCATAATTGATCCAACTTTTAAAATCCATTAGCATAGCCAATCAAATTTGTGTGGATAACTGGATACCAGTTACAGATTCATTTTTTAAAAAGATATTAACAGTACAGTGCCTAAGAAGTGAATAGAACTGCCTCTAAGCCTCAACAGTCAAAGAGACTGAAATGAGGGGGAAACTCCAACGGGGAAAAGGGGCAATCTTCTCTATCTAGCAATTGGGAATGAGTTTTCGCAAAAAAATTTTGCACGACGGGCATAAAGCATCCCACAAAACTGATTCCATCAAGAAGGTTTCATACAACAATAGAAGTTGTAAACTCAAATATCCTTATCATTCTCAGGAAAGAGGTCTTATGATAAGGAATCAGCAAATCAAGAACATGGCAGATACTTAGGAAGGGGGAGGAGGGAACCTCCACAAACTATCTTTTGCTTTGGGAAGCATGAAATGCAACGAAGTACAACTAACACAATCTCCAAAATCTATTCAAATGTAGAATACAATTTTATTGATAGGATAACTAAGCCACAGAAACACTGCAATTTGTACAGTACAATTTTCTTTAAGAGTGCACAAGAGTTACCTCTCATTGTGAAGACCAAGATACAAAGAGACAAATAATTAAGTTCAGAAAACAGCCCAAATCAAGATGGATACACTGTTAACTAACAAATAGAGATAACAAGGTTTACAATGGCATGCATGGATAAATAAATATATACTATGAGCTCCCACAGGGTTTTTTCTCCATAAATAGAATAGCATGCCAACCACTAATTAAATGTAGTGGCATCCCTCTGTTCAGGAAAAATAGAGGAAAAAAAACACACAGAATCACTCCAAAAGGATTATATTTCAGCATGATTTCCAAAGGGAACGATTTTCTTTTCAAACAACTAATCATTGCTTTTGTCCTGCATTGCATAAATTTGCAATAATAATTGAAACAGGAAAGAGAACTTAAAAGAACAAGAATATTAACCTCATCTCTATCATACAAAAACTCCTCCTCATCCTCAAGTCCGACTGCAGGTACATCCTCCTCATCATCATCTAATCCCCCCAATTCGACCTCCTCAAGAACATCTTTTCCAAAAAATGCATACTGTGATGCATCAAATACTGCATCTCCTGCATCATAGAAAAAGTCAAGTTTACTAAACATGCACACTTCAACCAGAAATGAACTCACAACATAAAGATGAGATAGATGGAGACAAGAAAATTAACTGAAACAAACATTAATACATCTTTTTCACCAGAAAACAGAGGATAAACACAATCATGGGAGGAAAAAGGTTCTTTTTAACTTTCCCTTAAAACCAAACAGCAAGCAAACAACAATCTAATCCACTATGCGCCACCACAAAAGCCACTTGTACTGTATGCCTAGAACTTGAGAGTTCACCCCCTTGGAAATGAAAAAGGGATAGGATAATTGAGATGGGGGCAAATTACAACCCTTCATGCAGCCAAAGGTCAAGTAGGTCTCCATATGCACCAAAAGCATTATTGACTTCAACATTTAAATTCAATACAGCCTAATTTTTTTAGCTTAAACCAAACTAATAAGCAAAACCCATAGTTGCTTATATACCATTAAAAGCATAAATTGAGTAAATTAAAGGGAAAAAAAAAGTCGAATATCAAACCTGTAGAAGTATCGCCAAATCGTTTAAGATTCTCAGAAGCATCCATTTTATCAACAATTCAAAATTACTACACGATATGGAAAACCCAGGGAAAAAAACTTGATAATTTAACTGAATCTTCGATCTGACGTTTATTTTTTAAAATCGAAAAAAGGAATGAAAGAAAGGAATTAAAAGAGAAAGGGCAAAAATACAAATTTGAGGTTTAAAAAGCAAAAACCCTTTGCAAATAGGGTTTGGTGGAGATAAGATCTGTGCTGGATTATTTCATTGTTAATGAAATAGGTTTTTTTTTCCTTGAAATTCTTTTTTTCTCAAGTCAATATTATTGAGACAAATTTAAGAAAGGAACCCTAAAGAAGTGATGACGATGGGTAATTATTTATTATTAGGATATTCTTTTTATTTTAACTTTATTAGTTTTTTCTGGCTTTAAATTTATGCTGTTTTTTAGCTTAAATATTTTTGAATATTTATTATTATAAGTTTAGGTTAAATAAATTTTATTCAATTTTATTAAATTTGGTTGAATTTTAGTTTGTTATATATATATATATATATATATATTAATATGACTCATAAATAAAAGGAGAATTTCTTGAACTAAAGTTTTCCTACATTGACAATAATATAATTACAACTTATCAAGTAAATGTCCCAAAAATAATAATAACATTAACAATAAAATAATAATTATACAATATTCAAATATTAATAATAAAATAATTAGTAATATAATAATGAAATGATAGCAACATGAGCAAAAAAGAAAGTTTAAATTATTCGAGCTAGGCCTAATTAAGACCGATTAAGAGTAACGTCAACTCGATCAAAATTTGAAATAATGAATTTTATTTGATGAATTCATTTTATATTTGAATTTAGGCCTAATCCAAATACAAAATTAATTGGGCTATGCAATCGCCGTGCCCAAGTTTTATAGTTCTCCACACGCCCACGTCTCTACAAAAAAACCAGCCTTTAAAGTCGGCAGGATTTTACGGCATTTATTTGAGCCCTGTTCTTCTCCTTCTTCCTTGACTAGGGGTTTCCATTTCCCAGTTCTTCTCGTCCCTTTCTTAAAGTCGGCATCTTCCTTTGCTTTCTCCAGTTTCCTCCTACCCAGCACCTTCTTCAAGGTTCCAAATTCTTTTTGTTTCTCCTTTAATTGCTGTTGTATTTAGGGATTTAAATTGCGGACGCGGCCATATTTTTAGTTGGGTTGCGTTTGTGGCGGTCTGCTTGCGTTGCGTTTGTGGCGGTCGCAGATAACGGATGTTATTGCGGTATTGCGGTCACTGTAGTTACTGTAGTGTGAATTTTTAAAAAATTCACACAACTTATTGTAAAACATAATAGCGGTTTCGGACTATGTGGCTACCATTATATAGTGGCCGTTATAGCGGTATCGGACCGCTATTTAAATTCCCGTGACTTGTATTGAATTCCATGGATGTCAATTTAATTTGGATTTAATTATCCCTTTTGAGGTTGTTTTTGTTGTTGAGAATCATAAAAAATAATTGGGTCATTTTTATTTCAGTTTCTTTTGTGTTCTTTTAGCCTCTATAGGGTTGTTAATTATTAATCCCTACATGTTCATTTGTTTTTTGGTTAGAAATGAGATAATTTTGATGGGGTTTCATTGTTTTAAACGTTGAAATGTTATCTAATAATGCAATCTTTCATATATTTTTCAGGGTTTGTTCTTATTTGAATAGCCTTTGTTGTAGCTATTTGCAAAATGCTGGCTCCTAGTGTTACTGCTCCCTTGCGGCCTTCATTATCTACCGGTATTTTTCTTGGAACTTTATTTTATTATTCATTCAATTTTTCTTAGATTAATGATGATAAAATTTGCTATTGGTTTTCGGCAGGACATCGATTAGAGTCACGAATTGAATGCAGTAGCCGTTGTGGCTCAGTTAGAATTCCGAATCGGATTAAGCCAAGGGAACTTGGCTTGCAATCACAACCTAGGGTAGGAAGAAGTAGAAAACAATCTTCATCCATTGCATGCACCGCAACTGCTTTGGTACGTTTTGTCGCCATAACTAATCGCTTACTTTTATTTTTACAGAAGAAATTGAGAATTGTTGCTCATCTTTTTGTCAATATTAAACGGTATTAAATCCTGATATTAGATTTAGTGAAACAAATCATTACATGTGTGCACGTATGTTATGGCTCTGTGTGCACTTTGTGCATGCTTATACTCGATTTTTAATGATATTGGAATTCAGAGTTTCTGATTCTGGTTTCCTTTTTTCCAGCAGAACGCAACTTGCAGTGCATCAGGACAAACTCAAACTGTTACTCGTGAGGCACCAACGATCACCCAAGCTCCTGTTCATTGTAAGAACAAACACATACTCTCTTTTCAGCAGTTTGTCAATATTCATTAGATGTATTCCTTTTCGTGATTTTCTAGTTCGACTTTAGGCACCCTAACTTAGGTTTGATTTGTGGGTAGGAAGGTCACGGTGGGTTAAACTGATTTTGCCAGAATGACTGATAGGTCATGTATCATCTCATACTAGTTTTGGAAACTTAAGTCTCACCGTGTCGATGCTTGCACTTTCATGCTCCATCTTTAGTAGGGATGACCAATGTTTGATTTCGGTACATTAGAATCCAGATGCTGCTTGTTGGCTAGAAGCATTGACAATGTCCCTTTTTTGGTTTCTAGTTTCTCTACTGCCCCTCTTTAGCGAAAATCTTATTCGTGTGATAAACGTATCACTATGAGCTCTTAGCAATTCTTTTGTTACTTTTTTCCGTAGTTTCGATGTACTATTGTCCTGGTGATGAACACCTAAGCCTTCAGGTGACAGGGATAGATCCCTGGCCCTAAGGAACTTCCTTTCCTATGGTGGGATATATCATATATCCAACTGGCTTGAATACCATATAATTTTAAAGAAAGCGTTGCTAACATCATGTATTGAAATGCAGCAAAGGAGAAGTCACCGCAGCTAGATGATGGTGATTCAGGATTTCCTCCCCGTGACGATGATGGTGGTGGAGGTGGCGGGGGAGGTGGTGGGGGCAACTGGTCAGGTGGATTCTTCCTTTTTGGATTCCTCGCGTTTCTAGGCTTCTTAAAGGATAAAGAAAGCGAAGAAGATTACCGGGACAGCCGAAGAAGATGATGAGATTCTCTACATATTGATAACATTTTTAGAACCTATATTGCATGTTGTTCTTCATGTTATATACTTTTGAGAACCCATTGCATATCTTTCTTCATGATATATTTCTATTTTTGGAACCAATTGCATATTTGAACTATTTGTAGACTTCATTCAAACATGCAAATATATTTAGTTAAAAATGGACTAAATTAAATATCATCTATACTTATTATAAAGTCCATATTTCTATTCTCGTGACATCAACTCAATCAGTATAGATATAGATAAACAAAAGATGTCACCAATTTTAAGAGTAGGTTTGAATGGGCGGTGAGGTGCGTTTAACTTATTTTGTGTCTCATACTATAGTGTCTAATCATATTGTCACTGTTGTTTTTACACTAATTATATGTAATTGTATCATTTATCTAAACTCACCCTAAATTTGTTGTCATTGGTTTAGGATTTGAAGGTTAGAATCAACCTCATGCATCTCTTTCTAAGCCTTTAAAACTGGTGCGACTTGTGAAGAATTCATCAAAGTGTCAACATTTTCAACCAAAATATCAAAATCTTTTCTACTTAATTTATATCAGTTTTAGAATTGGATTGATAGTTGAATCGATCAGGTCATTAATTTGTTAGTTTAACTAATATTATCGATTTAATTAAAAATTTTAAAAAGTAAAAAAATTTGGTTCAATCAGTTTATTTGTTTATTCAACTAGTCCATAACAGTCCATGATTTAACTGATTTGATATCTCAATCCCTTCTCCGTTTAGCTTGTCCAATCCAACATAGCATTGAGTTACATCTATATATATCATATATTTTCACACATATACACACATAAATTTATACAATAACCATGTATGCATGTTCATATTAATACTTGAAATTTTTAGAACATTTTAATTCTAATCACAATAAAACTTCAAAAAACCAATGCATTGCACAAATTGATTGTGCGTATTTTTAAAATATGTTTATTTTTATTAAACTTTTTCGTACAAATTTTTCAACGTTTCATAAATAAAATGATTTTGAAAAGTGAAAAAAGAACTTAATGAGAAGTTTATATTTAATTAAAGTAATTTATTTTGTAAACATTTGATACATAAACATGTCCATGAACCGATCCAAAGTCTGAATTTAAAAATTTCCATATTTGGGCTTGGGCTTAGCTCAGCTTAAACTATTCAAATAACTCATATCGTTATTTTAAAAAGTGATAAGTCTCAAATTTGTACATAAACTTTGATTTTATGAAATTTTGATATGATTCAGTTTCTAAATTACTAACATAATTATTAGTATAACATCATTTCATATTTTTATACTACGTATATAAATAATTATATTTATCCAATATAAAAATAATTGATATATCTATTTCTTTAAATGTGTATGATTGAATGAAAAATTAAAGTTTCATATATGCATTTGAACTACAGTTAAAGTTTTATGTATATAATTGCATCCAATCAAAGTTAATATATTAAAATGCACATTAAATCAAAGTTATATATAATTTTGATATTTATTCCTTTTAAAGAACAATAAAGTATTAAAAATATTAATTTATAGTAATATTTTTATATTTTACAATAAATTTCAAATAAAAATATTTGAAAATTTATCTAATTTAGGCCCAAGGGCAACACAAGTCTTTGCCCAAGCCCAACCCAGGGTAAAAAGTTTATTTAATTTTGTCATCCATTATTTTGGAAGAAAATATTTCATGTCTATTAGTTGAAATATTTAAATTTATTAAATTTAATTTTAAAATTTATACCTTAATTTTTTAGCATATTTTAATTTTATCATTATATTAGTATAAAAATTCTAATCAAGTAAAAAGATTTGAAAAAAAATCAAATAAAAGTTAAAACGTTTTAATTTATTAACAATATCTTAAGATTTTAAACATATTTTTAAGAAAGTCAATATTATTGAGACAAATTTAAGAAAGGAACCCTAAAGAAGTGATGACGATGGGTAATTATTTATTATTAGGATATTCTTTTTATTTTAACTTTATTAGTTTTTTATGGCTTTAAATTTATGCTGTTTTTTAGGTTAAATATTTTTGAATATTTATTATTATAAGTTTAAGTTAAATAAATTTTATTCAATTTTATTAAATTTGGTTAAATTTTAGTTTGTTATATATATATATATATATATATATATATTAATATAACCAGGAAAATAATACGTTCCAATATATTTGAACTTAAGTTCTCCTACATTAGTAATAATATAATTGTAACTTATCAAGTAAATTTCTCTAAAATAATAACAAAATTAATAATAAAATAATAATTATACAATATCCAAATATTAATAATAAAATAATAGCAATATAATAATGAAATGATAGCAACAAGAGCAAAAAAGAAAGTTTAGGTTATTTCGAACCAAAAAATCTACTCGGGGCCTAATCTATTTAGAAAACGGGTCTTATCTTTTGTTCAAACTTATTTTATTGAATTTATATCTTTACCCAAAATATCCCACATTTTGGACAAACCCTCAAACTCAGATGAATTGCTTAATCTATGATCAAGTCTAATTAAGACCGATTAAGAGTAACATCAACTCGGTCAAAATTTATTTGATCAATTCATTTTATATTTGAAATTAGGCCTAATCCAAATACAAAATTAATTGGGCTATGCAATTCCATGCCCAAGTTTTATAGTTCTCCACACGCCCACATCTCTACAAAAAAACCAGCCTTTGAAGTCGGCAGGATTTTACGGCATTTATGGGAGCCCTGTTCTTCTCCTTCTTCGTTGACTTGGGGTTTCCATTTCCCAGTTCTTCTCGTCCCTTTCTTAAAGTCGGCATCTTCCTTTGCTTTCTCCAGTTTTCTCCTACCCAGCACCTTCTTCAAGGTTCCAAGTTCTTTTTGTTTCTCCTTTAATTGCTGTTGTATTTAGGGATTTAAATTGCTGTCACTGTCATGTTTTTAGTCAAACGCGGTCGTGGAACGGATGTTATTGTGGTCACTGCAGATACCGCAGTCGTGATTTTTTTTAAAAATTCACACAATTTATTATAAAACATAGTAGCGGTTTACGACGGTGCTGCTACCGCTAGTGGTATCGGGCCGAAATCCCTGACTTGTATTGAATTCCATGGATGTCAATTTAATTTGGATTTAATTATGCCTTTTGAGGTTGTTTTTGTTGTTGAGAATCATAAAAAATAATTGGGTCATTTTTATTTCAGTTTCTTTTGTGTTCTTTTAGCCTCTACAGGGTTGTTAATTATTAATCCCTACATGTTCATTTGTTTTTTGGTTAGAAATGGGATAATCTTGATGGGGTTTCATTGTTTTAAACGTTGAAATTTTATCTAACAATGCAATCTTTCATATATTTTTCAGGGTTTGTTCTTATTTGAATAGCCTTTGTTGTAGCTATTTGCAAAATGCTGGCTCCTAGTGTTACTGCTCCCTTGCGGCCTTCATTGTCTACCGGTATTTTCCTTGGAACTTTATTTTATTATTCATTCAATTTTTCTTAGATTAATGATGATAAAATTTGCTATTGGTTTTCGGCAGGACATCGATTAGAGTCACGAATTGAATGCAGTAGCCGTTGTGACTCAGTTAGAATTCCGAATCGGATTAGGCCAAGGGAACTTGGCTTGCAATCACAACCTAGTGTAGGAAGAAGTAGAAAACAATCTTCATCCATTGCATGCACCGCAACTGCTTTGGTACGTTTTGTCGCCATAACTAATCGCTTACTTTTATTTTTACAGAAGAAATTGAGAATTGTTGCTCATCTTTTTGTCAATATTAAACGGTATTAAATCCTGATATTAGATTTAGTGAAACAAATCATTACATGTGTGCACGTATGTTATGGCTCTGTGTGCGCTTTGTGCATGCTTATACTTGATTTTTAATGATATTGGAATTCAGAGTTTCTGATTCTGGTTTCCTTTTTTACAGCAGAACGCAACTTGCAGTGCATCAGGACAAACTCAAACTGTTACTCGTGAGGCACCAACGATCACCCAAGCTTCTGTTCATTGTAAGAACAAACACATACTCTCTTTTCAGCAGTTTGTCAATATTCATTAGATGTATTCCTTTTTGTGATTTTCTAGTTCGACTTTAGGCACCCTAACTTAGGTTTGATTTGTGGGTAGGAAGGTCACGGTGGGTTAAACTGATTTTGCCAGAATAACCATGTATATATATCATATATATCATATATTTTCATCTATATATATCATATATTTTCACACACATACACACATAAATTTGTACAATAACCATGTATTCATGTTCATATTAATGCTTGAAAATTTTAGAACATTTTTAATTCTAATCACAATAAAACTTCAAAAAAACCAATGCATCGCACAAATTCATTGTGCGTATTTTTAAAATATGTTTATTTTTATTTGTTAAACTTTTTCGTACAATTTTTTAACATTTCATAAATAAAATGATTTTGAAAAGTGAAAAAGAGCTTAATGAGAAGTTTATATTTAATTAAAGTAATTTATTTTGTAAACATTTAATAAATAGACATGTTCATGAACCGATTTAAAGTCTGAACTTAAAAATTTTCATATTTGGGCTTGGGCTTGACTCAGCTGAAACTATTCAAATAACCCATATCGTTATTTTAAAAAGGGATAAATTTAAAATTGTACATAAACTTTGATTTTGTGAAATTTTATACATAAAATTTTAATGTGATCTAATTCTCACAAATTACTAACATAATTATTAATATAACATCATTTCATATTTTTATATTACATACACAAATAATTATATTTATCTAATATAAAATAATTGATATATCTATTTCTTTAAATATGTATGATTGAACTAAAATTAAAGTTTCATGTATACATTTGAACTACAATCAAAGTTTTATGTATATAATTACACCCAATCAAAGTTAATATATTAAAATGCACATTAAATTAAAGTTATGTATAATTTTAATATTTATTCCTTTTAAAAATAATAAAGTATTAAAATATTAATTTATAGTAATATTTTTATATTTTACAATAAATTTCAAATAAAAATATTTGAAAATTTATCTAATTTAGGCCCAAGGGCAAAACAAGTCTTTGCCCAAGCCTGACCTAGGGTAAAAAGTTTATTTAATTTTGTCATCCATTATTTTGGAAGAAAATATTTCATGTCTATTAGTTGAAATATTTAAATTTATTAAATTTAATTTTAAAATTTAAACCCTAATCTTTTTAGCATATTTTAATTTTAACATTATATTAGTATAAAAATTCTAGTCAAGTAAAAAGATTTGAAAAACAATCAAATAAAAGTTAAAACATTTTTAATTTATGAACAATATCTTAAGATTTTAAACATATTTTTAAACTGTTAAATATATTTAACACTATTTTTATTTTTAAAAGTATTATATAAAGAAATTTAATTAACTATTTAATATTTTATTTTATTTTTATATTTTTATTTTAAGAATTAAATATTCTTATTTTAATATTTAATATGATTTCTAAATGTTATAGTAATACTCAAATTTGGCAGAGGGTACGGAAATTGTTTTAGTATCGAACCTTGACTAACTTAATCTGATTTATGAACACTTAACTTAAATCGACCGCATTTTTCTCACTAAAAGAAAAAAGAAATTCAATATAAGGTTTATCAAGATGTAGGGCTATCAATTGGGTCATGCCTTCATGAGTGGTACAAAAATATTTGGGTTGGAAACTTGGGACTATATATATAAATATATTATAAATCATAAAAAAAATTTATTAAAAACTCGATAATCTCTTAATTTATTGACAAAAGTATTAAGTTGTAAGGCACGAACTCGTGCAACCTCAGCTTTACCTCCAATTATTATATATATGTATTGAAAATTTTGATTTTATTGAAATTTTTTATTTATTTTTAATTTAAGCCCATTTTCATTCAAACCCTCTTAATTTTTTTTACCTCGAAGGTCCAAAAATGAAAAATGTTTTAAACAATGTGACTTTCAAACAAATTAACCAAAAAAACGCACACATGTGTACGTCAAATTCATTAATTAATGCTTATTAGGTTAAGTAGTAAGATCTAGAGTTCGAATATTGTGGATAGAAAACTTAAGGTTATCATAACTTTGTCTTTATATTTAAGGATTCAATACTGTTCTACTTTAAATTTAATTGAAACTTACTCTGACTATTAGATATTAGAGTCTCAAACTAAAATAAATTAAGTTAATAATAAAATTACAATTTGATCACTTAAAATTTAAAAGTCTATTTTGAACTTTAACAAAATAAACAAAATTATGAACCCTATGTGATGGCCTGATGATTAAGAGTGTTCACTGTCTCAGTGTAATCTGAATTTGAGTCATGCTAGTAGCGTTTGTTGTTCGGGCTTTACCCAATTATTATAATACACCAAAAAATAAAAAAATTATTATCTAATCCCTTAAATTTTATTCTAATATAATCGTAAATTTACATTTTAACTATCTCATAATTTTACAATTCAAATCTTAAAAAAAAAATTCCTGGAAACTTCTCAATATTCTCATTTTATGATTTTGTAATTAGTTGTGGTCTTGAAAGTTGGTGACAATTAGGTCAAAATGACCCATCAAACATGATTTGCTGTTGCAACCTAATTTTATTTTTTTTTAAATCCTTGACCAACTCTAATAATAATAATAATTATTATTATTATTTATTTGGCAATGTAAACATTAATTCTTAAGATAAGGTGTATATTATAATACTTTATACTATGTCATTTATGTATCCAAAAATAGGAAAAACAACAACAATCAACTTCAAAATGGTACCAAACAATACATAATTAACAGTTGAAACTTTTGAAATCATTTTTTAATTAGTAGTCATAGATTAAATTTGGATTGAGCTTAAGCATGATATTAATATATTTTATACTTGTTCAAGTTTAACCTGAAATATGAATCTAAAATTTTGTTCGAATATACCCATATTTATAAATAATTAACCTAAATTCTTTTGAAGTCCCTCTATATCATTTTTCAATTTTTTTAAAAATATTCTTATTATTTTACTTAAACCCATTTTTAGAATTAATATTTTTATCCAAACTCTTTCAGATTTCAAATGAATCTTTAAACTTGAGCAAGAACATTCAAACCAAACAAGTAAATATGCTTATAGATCAAAATGCAAATTTTATAAACAAAACATAAAAAACATAAATGTATATGTATAAATGATTCTCACATGAACACATCAAGGATATAATTAATGCATGATGTGTTGGAAAATTTGGATATCATATATATAATAAGGATAATTACATGTTATTATTTACTATCATGATAGGTTAGCCCAAATTAAAAGTGATCTAATTTGGTTAGAATTTTATTGAGCTTTTAATTATTAAATAAAGTATAGGTCAAACATGTGTAGATACTCTTCTAATCAAATTCTAATTAATGATGGGCTAATTAGAATTTGATTAGAACTAATATGCTAAGGTTATAAATATTAGGGTTATGGTCCCCAAATTATACACAAGATATCTTTTCTAATATCCCATCATTAGGAAAGAGAGAGCAGATATTCTCTAAATTTCTTGTGTACTAATTTGGAAGATCAAATCCCCAAAGTTCTAGAAAGTCTCAAGGAATCCATGGATTCAGGTACGCTTCCGCATCTAGTTTTGTTCTTAATTTATTCTTGATAATTTGACATGACAGATCCTGGTTTATTAAGTTATATTATAGATTTATTTTAATAAAATTCTAACAAGCGGCATCCGAGCTTTATCATGTTGAATCATTGAGAATGAATTGATTATTTATTAATTTTGGATTGATTCGTTTTCTTTTTTAATTTTATGGATTTGATATTTTAATTATATATTATGTTGAATCTTTGAGATTCTTGATAAATTTTAGGTTTTGATTCTTTAAATAAAGTTTTAAGGTTTTATAAATATAATTTAGTTTAATATTTGCATATGCTATTCGAAAGATGAAGGTTTATTTATTTATTTATGTATAATCAATTGATAAAAATTGATTTGTGAGATTTATTTTCTTCTTTTCACACAATTATTTTAAATATTTTGGTTTTAAATTTGGTTATATAATTTTAGGTTTTGGCATATTATGGTTCCAAATATTTGGTTAAATTATGATGATATGGTTTATTGTATGAATTGTGGGATACGCCAACTATTATGATTTTATTTTTTTGAGATTTATTGGCTTGAAAATATTTTTCAAGTATTTATGTGAATATCTGTTTAATCATAAATACAACTTTGGATTTACATGGTAAATTCATGGTAAGTTTTTCTATTTGATTATGAATACATGTATATGCATGAATTGTTTTGGTGTTTTTATCCATGCCAAAATTATGAATACATATGCTTGTTAATTATTCAGCTTTGAACCACTACATTATTTCTGTTTGGTTTTGATATATGATTTTGGAACAAAAGAAAAAAAAAATAAAAGAAAAGAAGGAAATAGTCAAAAAAATTAAGGTTTTCGGTTTTTTTTATTGCATTATTAAGATAAACTTATTTTGGGTTATTTGAGTCTATAAAGCAATAAAAAAATTAGTTTTGACATTTGACTATTAGGAAATTTAAATTTGAATATTGGTATGTTTATATATATTTTAAAATAACTTAATTGAAGCAAAAAGTCACCAAAGTGATTTTTTTGTATAAATTATTTTGTTTTAAAATATAAAAGTTTGTGTGCATGTAACTTAAGTTATGTTAATATAAATTGGCCCAAGTGAAGGTTAATAATATTACATGTGCAACATGATGATAAACATGTGACGGTTATTCGGTTATACATGTGAGTAATAAATTGGCCCAAAGGAAAATTTATTATTCGACATGCTCTTATTGTCAATGTTTGATTACTACACCAATATATCACTTACAAATTAATATTTTGTCCAAAGATGAAATATTAATGAAGTGTCCGATATCTTAAGATGAGGTTTACCTTCATTCAAATTATTTTTGTAACACCCCAAACCCGGCCCAGAAGTTATAGCCGGATCCGGCATGCCACATAAAAAACGTTAAAAAAAATTTCTATTCTAAGTCCAGAAAGTCGTACTTGATGTTCAAAAGACTAATTTCATTATAGGTTAAAGTGAATGGAAGCTGTGCACTAGGTAGGAAACCGGAAAAGAGGTGGTGAGTCCATCGGACTGCTTAAGTACCAAGCTCCTTTCGGATCCAATCCTAGACATGCATACCGCCATTGCCACACCTTAATGTAATGGATATTTCTAGAAAACCGGTTCGATTAAGTCATTTTTAGGAAAAGTGATTAATTTTGGAAAATACTTTCATTGCGGAAGCTTTGCTTGTTGTCGTGTTATTTTGAAATCAACTGTTGTTTTTGAAAACGCGCCTAAAGCTATCCAATTTCAACAGTTAAAATAAGTATTACCTATCTTAGTAATACATATTAAAACCACCAAAAATAAATAAGCGGCCTTATTACATTTAAAAGCTCAAAACCACAAACGTAATTAAAAGGATGTCCAATTAACTGGAAGAAAATCAAACTTTCGAGCGGTGGCCACTCAATTCCCTCACGA
This sequence comes from Gossypium arboreum, assembly GCF_025698485.1. Lineage (NCBI taxonomy): Eukaryota > Viridiplantae > Streptophyta > Magnoliopsida > Malvales > Malvaceae > Gossypium > Gossypium arboreum. The sequence continues at coordinate 120,436,053 of NC_069070.1, read as the reverse complement.
CTCCAAGCCCACTATGGTTGGGGATTTCTGCGTTGATGAAAATAAAAGGGGTGAGTTTGGGAAACTCAGTGTAAAATAACCCAACCATAGCCTATATCACCAAACCACGAAATAGAATAAGTTGGCCTTAGCCCGAAGCAATTCGAATAAAGCCCATAGGCCCATAATGAACGAACAAATATTACATGTTTATGCGTAAACCCAACCAGATTCATCCATAACACCCCTGCATCAGCGTTAGACCATGTGGGAGACTACTCGACCCACCCAACCGCTACACACCACGTAATTTGCAGCATGGTCGCGGAAGCGAATAATGTGATGAGTCACCAGATCAGATAATCGTGGCAAGGCCACCGAATAGACATATGTGGCGAGCCACCAGATCGAATATTTGTGGCGAGCCACCAGATCGATATTTGTGGCATAGCCACCGTAACGCTTCCTCCATAATATAACCCATGTCCCCATGCAATGAGATATATAATCATGGCATACATCATACGTAATCGATCGTCATGCTTTTGGTCAAAATTAACCCTAGAGGTATAACAAGTAATTTTACACCTAGGGTATAACAAGAATTTTCCATACATAGGGGTATTATAGTAATTTAGCTACTTTTAGGGTTTTCATGCATATCCTAACTATTTACGTACTATCGAACACTTACCGCACATACTTACTTGAATTGGGGGTTGGCCCATGAACCCGATCTTTGGCCCATTAAGCCCAAATTATCAAAATGTACGAAATCGCGTGCATCGCAGTTTATTACTTTAGATTACCAAATATACAAACCCAACTATCTTACGAGCATTCGCACACTCGTAAATTCTCAAAATATTGACTTTTCTAAGATTTCAACTTTTCGGCTTTTGCCAATCTAGTCTATGAGAGGGTGTCGATTACACACTTATGCATGACGATATGTTGACGAGATCCACACACGAACCGCCTACAATTGGATTACTAACACGTTAATCTAACTATTCAAATACAAACTACGATTAACCCCTTACAATATTCTACCAACCACACCTACTGGATCATAGTAAGCTTATAAGAAAACAATAAGCAACTCATTAACAAATTTTTGTCAATGTTTACCACATAATCATAATTTCACCGCAAGTTGTCTTCCCGAGAAACAATCACTAAATCATTTATAACTGGAGCTAAGAAACTCCAAATCAAGTGCCGTTAATTTTCCTTGAAAATAGACTCATATATCTTCTATCCATAAAATTTTCAGAATTTTTGGCTTAGCCAATCAATACCAGATTTTTCTTAAAGTTTCCCATGTTTCATTGTTTGACTAATTTGACCACTCTTCATTACGAATCAAATTTCTCATTGTACAGAATTCAAAATATGTTCTCGTTTATTCCATTTGAAACTAGACTCATTAAGATTTAATTACATAATTTATGCAGCTTCTAACTCATCTCCCACAATTTATGGTGATTTTCCAAAGTCACGTTCTTCTTCTTTGTCCCAAGCGATTTATTACCAAATCACTCTTTCACACCTAACTTGCATGCTTGTTATTTAAACATGTATATCACCAATCAATCATCACATATCTATGATTTTACTTAACTATAATCTTCATTTCATCATTTTAAAGCACAACATGATAGCTGATTTTTCCCTTTAACATCTAAGGCACATGCATGTTCATTTGTTTGGCTCAACTTCACCTATCTTCCATTTTTCATCAAAAGAACATCAAACAACAACCATTTCCTTCATTTTAATTCATGACCAAATGCTCACAACACAACCAAAAACCAAAATATGCTTCAAGAGTTAAGATAGAATCAAGAAGAACTCATGAACATCAAGATAGAAGCAAACTACCATGAACTTACCTTCAATTTTCCTCCTCCTAATGACCAAATACTCAAGAGCTTTCTCCTTTCTTTTCTCTTCTCTAACTTTCATCTATGATGAACAAAGATGGACAAAACTTTGTTCTTTTCACCCCTTTTTATTTTAAAAAAACTTCATATTTCATCCATTTAATTCTTTAATACAAAAGACATGAATTTCTTATCATGAAACATTTACCTAAACCATTATCATGAAACATTTACCTAACCCATTATCATGGAATATTTACCTAATCCATTATCATGGAACATTTACCTAACCCATTATCAATTTGTATCAATTTGTACCATAAATTATGGATATCAAGTACTCATATTGTCTACAACAACATGATGGCTAGCCACTTCATGTAAAATGGGAGGTTTGTCATGCAAATCCTCCTATTTTGCACTCCTATTTATTTGGCCACTTCAATTTAGCCTATAGCATTTTCAAACATTTTCACATAAGTCCTATTTCATAATTTCACTCCCTTTTCTTATGGAACAAAAATTAACTAAAATTACGGGTTCTATCTTAAGCTTGGGCTTTCTAGAGGCCCACTAACATAATTAAACCTATGCCAACATTCACAGGATTCCCGAAAATTGGGGCGTTACAATTTTGGTTTAAATTTGAAGTCTTATGTGAAGTTGTTTATGGTTTATGATTTATTCAACTATTATTATATTTGCCAACATCATTGTATGTTGTTTTGGGATATATATATATATATATATATATATATATATATATATTATCTTTTAATTTGATTGAAAGATGAAATTAAGGTAAATATTTTGAAACAAATAAATTGATTTTGGCTTTTAATTAAATATGTGTAATATTTTAAATAAATTAGTTGAAACAAAACGCCGCCAAAGTGACCTCTTTTGTGTAGATTAGTTTATTTGAAATATTAAGATGATTATATGTTTTTGTGATTCATGCGTTTATTAATTTACCCAAAGGTAAGTTAATATTTGCCAGAATTACAACGACATCTGTGGTGATAAATGTGTGACAATTATAAGGTATTTTATGTGAGCAATAAGTTAGTCCAAAGATTAATTCATTGTTTGACATAGTTTATTGTCAATGTTTGATTGCTACAACAAGAGTACCGCTTACTGTTAATATTACTGTCCAAATATTTGATATTAATGTTGTGTTTGGTATCTTGAGATGGGATTAGCCATTATCCTGAATTTATTTTTTACTATGAATATTGATGTGAGCTTATTTTTATTTATTTTTTGTTTTATATTCAGCTAATTCATATTCTACTGCCACAATATCTGCTAATATAACTTCTATACCCATACTTAAGGGGGATAATTTCAATGAATGAAAAAGGCATTTACTTATAGTGCTTGGCTATATGAACATAGACCTTGCACTAAAGGAAGAACTACTCGCACCTCTCACTGTGGAAAGTACCCCCTATGTTAAAAGGGATTTTGAGAGGTGGAATAATTGAAATTGCATGAGTCTGATGATCATGAAGCACAACATTTTAGAAGCCTTTAAGGGCATAGAATCTGAAAAGATTACTCAGGCCAAGGTTTCCTTGATGAAATTGAGAAACGTTTTGCTAAAAAAAATGATAAGGTTGAAATGACATCACTTATGACTTCTTTGATGTCTGTAAAGTTAAGGGTTAAGAAAATTCTGAGCAATCAAAGGGCTATAAATTTTATGATCCCACAATTAGGAATATTTTTGAGACAAGAATTATAACATTCTTTGAGGATGTTGAGTTTGGGGGGAGAAATAAGGTTAGAAACATTGCTTTTGAGGAGGAATTGGATTCTAACTCAGTTCCTACTATCACTTTTGATGATGTTTAAACTCTCATACCTATCATTGATTAAGAAGTGAATCTAGAACTTTAATAAGACAATGTTAAACAACTCCCTATTCAAGATGAGGTAATTGTTCCAGAAGAACAAACTCAACAACCTCAAGAATGAATGTCATTAGAAAGGTCCACTAGAGAAAGGGTTAAAATGGCTTTAGTGGAGTATTTTGACTTTAAGCTACATCAGATGAATATTAAGTTAATGGTTTCTCAATGGTAACATTGATCATACATTTATATAGTGTAATTAGAAAACTTTGTGTTTGATGATACAAAAGTAATGATTTGCAAATTAAAGAACTTCATCTATGGGCTTAAGTAGACTTTTCGTCAATAATATTACAAAATTTACCAAATAAATATCTCATTCGGCTTAAAGATGAATTTTGTTGATAATCGTTTATACCATAAGTTTAGTGGGAGTAAAGTTTTATATTTGGTTTTATATGTTAAAGTTTTATATTTGGTTTTATATGTTAATGACATACTGCTTCTCAATAATAAGTATAGCTTCAATCAATGCCCTAAGAATGATATTAAAATTACAAAAATGCATTAGATTTTTTACATTTTAGCAGTGGAAAGTTTAATGTATGTTCAGGTTTGTATACATTGGAATCTTGTATACACTATTGGAATGTTAGGCAGATATTTTAAGCAACCCTGGTTTGGACCATTAGATAGCATCCAAGAGGGTTATAAGGTATTTTCAGAGAACAAAAGATTACATGCTCACATATTGGAGGTCTAATCAGTTAGAGATCATCAGGTATATAGACTCCGATTTTGATGGAATATGGATACAAGATTTTGTCACTAAGGTGCAAATTGTGAAAATAAATTGCAGCCTTTTATTCCAATAGCAACAAGAGCACATTAAAGTCAAAACACATAGACTTTAAGTTCCTGGTTGTTAAAGTAAAAGTTCAGAGTAGTTAAGTGCTTATAAAGCATATTAGGACAAACTCCATAATTGCGGATCCGCTTACTAAGGAACTACACCTAAAGTTTTATAAGAGCACATTGCTCGTATGGGTGTAATGTCATTTAAAGGATATTTGATTTTAGTGGGAGTTTGTATTTTTAAATGCTTTTATGTTATAGACATATTTTCAGTTATTTCAATTTAAAGATAAAAAGTTTATTTTCTGCAGAAATAAAGTTTATTTGGTTTATTCACACTCTGATTTTGGTAAGATTTGATCACACTAAGGAGGACCAGTTGGAAATAGACATGTTTAGATCATATTGCATGTAATTTCCATGATACACATCCATACTTGATCTATGTCATTTGGTTGTGTTAATATACGTGATCATGGATAGATTTAGTTACGATAATTGTAACGAAAGTCGCATTGGTTCTATGTTAACATAATTAATGGACGAGATTGTACGGAATGCCTTTTGGATATGATAGTAAAATTTTGAGCTCATAAGGTTATATAATGACATGCAATTATAAAGTAATTAGTATATATATGTGGTCCAAGTGGGAGATTGTTGGAAAATTTGGACATCACATATATAATAAGGATAATTATATGTTATTATTTACTATCATGATAGGTTAGCTCAAATTAAAAGTGATCTAATTTGGTTAGAATTTTATTGGGCTTTTAATTATTAAATAAAGTATGGGTTAAACATGTGTAGATACTCTTCTAATCAAATTCTAATTAATGATAGGCTAATTAGAATTTGATTAGAATTAATATGCTAAGGTTATAAATATTAGTGTTATGGTCCCCAAATTATACACAAGATATCTTTTCTAATATCCCATCATTAGGAAAGAGAGAGCAGATATTCTTTAAATTTCTTGTGTACTAATTTGGAAGATCAAATCCCCAAAGTTCCAGAAAGTCTCAAGGAATCCATGGATTCAGGTGCGCTTCCGCATCCAATTTTGTTCTTAATTTATTCTTGATGATTTGACATGACAGATCCTGGTTTATTAAGTTATATTATAGATTTATTTTAATAAAATTCTAACATGATGATATTATAAATTATTTTTTGAGTGTATGGTACGAAAAAATAAAAAGAAATCAACTTTTATGAGTCAAGTGATAAATAATTTAATGTCTTTTAAATTCAAATTTTGTGGATAGAAAAAATAATACTAAAAGAGCTTTATTCTTAATTTAAAAATCTGATTTAATTTGATGTCAAATTTAATCGAAATCTAAGACAACCTTCAACATAAAAAGATAGAGAAAGGGGTAAAGGGCATGTGAGAAAGGGCTGAGTGACAAAGCTGTTCACGTGCACTCCTTTTCTTAGTGTCACTTAAAACCATGATACCACCAAGCCCTTCCATCCCTGTGGGACATGCCTTGCATCTTTGTTATTATCTTTCATTTCTAATTATTTATATCTTCTTCTTCATTTTCTAATTTTTATTAGGCAGGGTTTAATTTCTTTAATAAATGTAACAAATACTAAACAAAAATTAGGTTATAAATGATGAGATTAGAGTCTCAAAATTTATGGGATGTCATATTTTAAAAATTAAATTTTGAGTTTTATAACATTATTTTGTGATCAAGATGAGAGGTGTTTAAGTTTAGGTCGGGTCAGATTCGGGTCATAACTATGTATAATATTAACATCTTTTATTTTTTGTCTAAGTTTGGTTTGATAAAAAAATATAAGCTTTAAGTTTTACCCAAATTCGCTCATATTTGTCAATGATTAACTCAAGCTTGTTTTAAATCTATTCATATTTTTTAATATATAATAACTGTATATATTTTTATTAAAATTTTAAGCATGGACAACTTAATTTTTTAATATTTACCTTATAGCATTAAATATTATTATATATTTAACTTTACATGATATAATTTACATAACAACAAAAAATATTACAAAAGTATAAATTAGGTTAGGTTCGGGTTTTAAATGTTAGAAACAGACGTAAATTTTTATCTAAGCCCATTTCCTCGGATCTCCTTTTTTGTCCAAATTCTCTCATATTTCGGACAAATCTTTAGATATAAGCATATAGTCTAACTATTATACATGTCTAATCAATATTAATATATATATATATATATATATATATATATATATATATTAAAGGTCAAATTCGCTATTAGACCTTATACTTTGTGTAAGTTGTGAATTTAGTACTTTTACTTTAATTTGGTCATTTTCAGTTCTTGTACTTTTATATTTTGAAAATTCTAGTCCTAACCAAATGATAGCTATTAAATTCATTGGTGAATGTAGACTAAATCTATAACTTCACGCATAATATGGGACTAATGACATAATTTAACCTAATAAATTTAACTGCTACCATATTGGATTAGGACTAAAATTTTAAAATTCGAAAAATATAGAGACTAAAATCGATCAAATTAAAATACAGGTACTAATATACAACTTACACAAAGTAGGATCTAATAGCAAATTTTGAAGTATTTTAAAGCTCCCCATCATATATTCCCTCAAAAAAATTCATGAAAATGATGAGTCCACCGTCTCTTTGAATTCATATAATTAAAATGTTTTAGTTGCTAAGGTCGATCCCACTAGATTTATTTTCTAGCACCGAAATACAAAGACATTGCACCCACCAATGTACCCAAAACCCTTTTAAGTACCCCTTTTATTGTTCATCTTCATGAGTGTAAATTAAGTTTCCTTTTAGCTTCCAAAAAAAAAAATCTCACCATCTTTCCATCAAAATCCCATACTTTTCCTTCCATCCAAACAAGATATTCATCAATGAAGAAGATAAATCTCCTACTTAGGAAATGCAAGAGCTTGTCAAGACAACTAGGAAGGTCATCTTCATATAGTAGCTTAAGATCGAAATCAACTCGAGAAGATCATCACCGTTATATATGGGATCATATAAGAAGAAGAACGAGGAGGAACGAAGATGGAGACAATTATGATAATGATGATGAACATCAATGTTACGAAACGGTTTATGTTGGGAGTACGAGGAAACGATACGTGGTTAGTTCGAAGTACCTTAAACATCCATTGTTGCATGCTTTAATAGAGAGGCCTAAACAAAAGCATGGAGGGGAAGATCACATATTGGTTAAATGTGAGGTAGTTTTGTTTGATCATCTTTTGTGGATGATTGAGAATTCTGATCCAAATCTCATTTTGGATTCATTGGAGGAATTGACTGACCTTTATGTGTTTTGAATCAATTTACTTATATATACATACATACATATGTTCTTTTATTTAGTATTCATATGATGATGATGATGATTTAGAGGTTTATTGTGATAATTCAATATTTGTTAATGTCCATTTTATTAATTAACTCTTAATTGTGTTATCTTTTTGTTGTGAATTTGGGTACCCAAATTTATTTTCTATTATTAGTATTCTTTCTGCATGACAAATAAAGCTGTAATAAATATATATATATATATATATATTTTATTCGATTAAAGTTGACTATATTATTATTTATTTTCAAGAGGAATATTAATCAATGTTGTTCTAGTTTTATTATATCAGCACATATATAAAGTACTTAACATTGAATTATTTCGTTGTTGTATACTGGCAAACAAGTTTTAATTTATAAAAATAAAGAGCAGACCAAGGGTTTAATTTATGTATAACATGACATAATCAATTTGTTTTGTTGACAAATTTTTCAAGGATTTTTTTAAATAAAATAAACTTTATATTTGCTGTTATCATATGTTGTTTCAGGTCGAGTTTGCAAAACCTTTGGTTACATTACCGACTCAGGTTGAGTAGTAATAAAAATCAACGTCCTTAAATAAAATTACGTATTCAAATTTTGTAAATGCGAGAATAAGAAAAAACCGTATAATTAATTAAATCGATTGAACTGAAAATAAATTGAATTATTAATCTAGAGAATGATATTGAACCAGTCCGAACAACTAAAAAACCATTTGAATTTTTTCAAAATTTTTAATACTTTTTTAATTGAACTGATCAAACCAATAATCTAATTGATTGAACCAATTCGATAGAGAAAAAAAATTAGAAGAGTTCATATAACTACCCAATAGGAGATTTCAGAAAGAAGAAAAAAAAGCAGCAGTTTAAGTAATACTTTGGTCAAATAAATTATCAGGTCTTCAAAATGAAGGAGCAATATATAGAAGAGCAATAAATGGAAGATTAAAAAATGAAGGGGAAACCATAATCAAGACCTAACAACATGCATTGCATAGGTTTGTTCTCACATAACATACAAATCAACAGTTATATCCAACTCAAGACATAGTCTGCTCGGAAATTCGATGTCAAGAAGTCGCCCTTTATACCACTACTACTATAGACCCGCCTTGAAGCTCACATAAATTTATCCGACCTAAACAGAGAAACACTCAATATAACTCGATATAACGAAAGTTTTAGAGCTTCCTTATGAGAAGAAATAGCCTCTGGTCAAGTTCAAAGTGGGAGACATGAGAAGCTTCTCCCCTCAATAGCATTAAAAGCCCACCATATGATACATAGATCTCCCTGAAAGTAACACACACCTTTAATTTTAAGATCAAGCAGCTACAATGATGGAATAAACAAAGATATAGTTGTGGTTAACAAACATACGCTTTAAGTCCTTTCCCTGAAGAATCATCTGATATCTTGTATAACTTCCCATGCATGACATACTCATACTTATCTGCAAGAGACTTCCTCCCCTGGAATACATGTTGAAATTTTTTAATAATACGGCAACGAAGTAATGGATTTGTTTAAGATATAGGCACCTTTTCATATATAATAACCATATAGACTTGTTTAAATAAAGTTGGCGAGCTGCTCCATATTCGAAAATAATAACAGATTATCTCTTTCTCTTTGTTTAACTCTCTCACTGAACGGTTTCATTGAGATAATAAATAATAGAAAACAAGACCAGTCGTTTGTGTTTGTGCATGTTCCGAGGACAAGGTTTATAGATAAGTTCGATTAATGATGTATCTTTGGCAAAAGAGTGCAAACAAAGGAAACTGGTCTTTGTATTGCTTGTCAAGGAAGACGAACAAGAAACTGCACATGAGAGGACAGAAAATTTAAATTATTAATGGCACGTTGATCTGTATAGCAGACTCTACTAATAAAGCTCAACTTGTTATTGTTATCATATGGCACATTAAAGACAATGTGTAGTATTCATGGAAAATAAGTTGAATTTTGGACCACTGTTTTAGCTCGAGACCAATAAGACTTGGTAGCTAAACGATCAAACCTATAATTATTTCATTGTTAGAATTAGAACCCTGTGAACATCTTAGTTACCGAGACCAAACTTCAAGGGAAAATTGTTTATTTACCCCCACAAACTATAACATATGCTACATACACATTCCATATGCAACAGTAGTAATCGGTTTAATGTAGCCACTTAGTCCTCTTAAGAACCTACGGAAACATAAAGACGTTTCTTTTTCCTCTCCAACACACCCTCCAAAGCCCCATACACTGAACACACACATAAACGGCAATGGCAACCACAATTTATCCACATTTTTCTAGCTTAGTTCAACTTTGATAATATCATATGGGAAGGCCAAACCATATTAAACTTTATGAATAGCTTTAGTGACTGACAAACTTTATTAAACAATTAGGACATAAAACATTGATTAGAACCAAATTGAAACTGAATATACAAACAGTTAGTGATCGAACTCAAGCTCAGGAGATTAGAGTCAAGGTTATCCGAATAGTTTCATTTCCAATAAGAGTATCTTTTGCTGCAGAAAAAGAAATAGCCAAGAGCGTTAACCATTAAAACATAATGGTAAGATTACCGGATTGAAATAGCCAGTATCAGGCGTCCCATCCAAATTCAACGTGTGAGCTAACGCCATTGTGAATTTATCACCAACATGCATAGGATATATCTCTGTATTTACATCGAGGTGCATGAACATATCACAGTTCTGGCTCCGTGCTTCAATGCGGGTAACTGCATCAATGTATAAACAAATGTAAATTGAATGCAAATTAAGGGTGTAAATCAGACACTAATGCTCGCAAGCTACTCAAGTTCGACTCAAAAAAATTAAAACTCAATTCAGTAATTATCGAGTCAACCTTGAACTCGAGTAGCTTGAGCTATTGGTCAAACTGAATTTGAGCTTAGTAATTGACTCGAATGGCTTATGAGCCTTTTCGAGCTTTTCATATTTTTACATTATTAAATTATGTTACTACCCTTAATATATATTATAAACCTTAATCTTAATTATTGAGTCGAACTCGAGCTTAAAAATAGATGTTTAATTGAGCTCAAGTTAGAGTATCGAGGTCGGAATTCCGAGTCGAGTTCAAGCTTGATGTAAAAATTAGGTGGAAAAAAACCCATTAAAACTGCTTTATATCTACCATATAAGTAAACATTAAACCAAATATGCACTTCTAACCCTACATAGTTTTAGAGTATTACCTCAAAAAAGTTAATCAAAATAACAAAAAACAACACCAATAATACTAATAATTGGGAACAAAATCCAGTGTTTCTCAATGAGCCTGGAGTACTAGAAAATCATCCAAATCCATAACATATACATAAAATTGAAAAATATTACAGAACAATGAAATAAACACAGTGAAATAAGAATACCCAAAGTAAGTAATTAGAGAAAGAATCGCAAAAAATAACATAAAAAAAGAAGAGGAGATTAAAGATTTGACCTTTATCAAACTTTTTCCCATCTGGGTCAAGCTTATCAACAACAAAAATATCCTCAAAAAGTATTAAGTTTGACATCGTCTGCAAAATTTTAAACACTCGAAACAGAGAAAAACTATCTGAACAAGAGTCAACAGATACCAAAGAGAATGGCTTTGTAGCTTTTATATAAGAGAAGGGAACCCCAAAACCTAGGGTAAATTCAGGCTCGGTCTGAAAGCAAATTGGAATCTTTTTTTTTTTTTTTTGCTTTTAGGTAATTTGATTATTATTTGTAATATATTTAAGACAAATTACGCCATTAGTCATTAAATTATGAGTGAGTTTTAATTTTGGTCATTTAATTAAAAAAGTTATAGTTAGCTCACTGAAATATTTAAAAATTTTCATTTAAGTTATTAAACTATTTAAAAAAATTATTTGAGTCACAAGGTTGTTAAGAGTTTTTTCTTTTAAAGTTCCATGAGTGAGTTCCAAACGACGATTTGACAATTAATATTGTAAATTAGTATCTATTGACAGAAAAACATACCTTAGATCGAAGTTGATATGACGATCAGTGTCAAAGATCGAAGAAAAAAATAATTTAAATTTTAGTTCGTATATTTGTGACGTCTAAAACTATTTCATGAAAAAAATTGAACCGTAGAAAAGAATGATAAAGAGAGCTTTTGAATGATAAAGACAACACAGACTAGGAAGCCATATAGCATTGATCTTAATAATTTGATGACTTAAATAAAAACTTTTGAATAGTTTAATAGCCAAAATAAAAACTTATATATAATTTAGTGACTAATAATGAAATTTACCCTATATTTAATGAAGGGTTAATATATATATATATATATATATATATATATGGAGGTAACTATTGGTACGGAAATCATAAGCTAAATGGAAACGTCTTTTAGAAAAATGATTAACACCGTTAAAATATATTGATATGACCTTAATAACCAATAGCACAATGACACGTGGCAATTTAAAATTTTAATGTGCTGAAAAAAATTAATATTTTTTATTTCTTCATGCTTCAAAATGTAAGGCTACCACATGTTGCTGTATGATTGGTCATTAATGCTACATTAGCGCGATGTCAAAATGTTTTAACAATGTTTGTTAGGTACGTAAAAAGTATCAAGTTGGCTTACAATTTTTAAGTTTAGGTACCAGTTAGGTATAAAAAAAAAACTTAAATACCAAGTAGGTATAAATTGCTAAATTTAGGTACCTTCATATATATTAACCCTTAAATGAATATTTTATCATGTAATTTACCCTTAGAATTTTTAAACCTTGATTGAATTGGTGTCAATAATCAATTAAACACTAACTCGATTGGGAACAATTATGAAAAATACTCATTTATATTTAAACAAGATATCTGTTATAAGGGTATTTTTATCATTTATATTTTTAATAAAACTAATTAAAAATTTATATATGAAAATGTTTTAAAATTTTAATTTTACCACTTTAACTAAAACTAGGCTTTGCTTTTTTCATGCATTTTTTGGGCATAATGTCAAATTTAGTGTTTAACGCTTTCGTCTTTTGTTGATATGACCATTGTTAATTTTTCTAACTAAATTTGATTATTAATTTTTTAGAAAGAGTCAACTCATTTTTAACTAAAATGTTAACTAAAAATTATTTTTTAACGATGTTGGTGTGGCAGTCTATATGTACTTCATGGCACTATTTTCTTTATATACCATATCAACAAAAAAATTAAAATTAGAAAAAAATAAAACAAACAAATTAGAAAAAACATAAAAAAAACACAAAGTATATTTGGATTGCTATGCGAGTTGTTAGATGTAAATTTTGTATTTTAGTTAATATTTTTCATTTTAAAACAATAATTCAACTCTTTTGAAGAGTTAGTGGTCAAATTTAACACATTTTAAAATGACAATAACCAAATTTAACGAAAAATTAAATATAAAATTGACAAAATATGTAACTGTTGAGTGCTAAATTTAATATTAAGTCTATTAATTTTATAATATCATTGATTGAGTCGACAAACTTGACACCAATTCAAAATTAATGAGATTTTCTTTTTCTTATGATTTAATTGTTAAATAAACTTTTATAACTATACTTTTAATGTTGAAATTTTCTTCCACTAACATTTTGACCACATATTAAATAATATTTCATAATATGATGACATTTTGTTATATATAAAAAAAGATAATACAAGCGTAAATCAATTGCAGTAACTTTAATATTGTTAATTACAAGTGTTTACTTTAATAAAAGTTTTAGAAGCGGTCTTAACTCAGTGGAACGCTTTGCTTCTTAATTAATGATTGTTTGCTAGTTGCAGAGTTATATTGACATCTTGGAGGAGAAATTTAATATTTTTAAAGGCTAAAGTTTTCATTTAATTTTAGTTTGTCTTACGATTATGTTATTCTATTTATCGGCGCTCAGCAACCTACAAGAATTGACATTATGAAATCTAAAAAGTAAGAGTACAATAAGAAGACTGATGATTCAAGAAAAAAATTTAATAGTAAATCTTAGATTGTAAATAGATATAAATTGAAAACTATTAATATTTTAGGCGATGAATAGTCTTCTAATAAAAAATATGCACGATGATAAGAGAAAGAGATTATTGTGCATTAGTAACATATGAAGAAGGAATCGAATGAACTCTTCAATGTTGAATTTGGCAAGTGTTGCTCGGAAAAAAACTAATATTAATTGAAATATATCAGATATCCTTTTAACCGCACCAATAGAGTAAGGATTAGTTCCTCAAAAGATAATTCACAAATTAAACGAATTTGTTTTATTTTAATTTTGCAAATATAACATATAAATATATATTATTAATTTCAAATTATATATTTAATTTTTAACGAAATAAAAAAAATAAAAATCGGTAGCTTTTCTTTACCAGATAAATTGCGTCCTCTGCCGCAAAATACCATCTCAACTACGACCCCCTAGGGTTTATCTAGGGTTTCCTATTTCTACCGTTCCTCTCTTTGTATTCCGCCAATGGCGAAGCCGACGAGAGGCCGCCGTTCTCCTTCTGTCTCCGGTTCCGGTTCCTCTTCTCGTTCTCGTTCACGGTCTAGGTCTCGCTCCCGCTCTTATTCCGGTTCAGACTCCAAGTCCAGTTCTCGCTCTCGCTCAGTGTCGCGCTCCAGATCTGCTTCCCCGTCTAGCTCTCGTTCTCGCTCCAGATCTTTAACCTCTTCTCCTTCTCGTAGCGGTAGCTCTCGAAGTCGCAGTCCTCCTCAGCGTCGAAGGTTACTTTCTTTTTCGCTCGTTAGATTAACGATGCTTTTTGTATTCTCGTTAAGGATTGATAACTTTGAAGTTTTGAAAATTTCGATGAAAGAAATGAAGGAATTTAATTCTATTTTGATTAGATGTTCTCTGGCTGCTGCTTTTGCTATGTAAAAGAAAATAATAAATCTGGATATTGTAGGAAATGATTTTACTTTTTACATGGAACAATTATGTTAGTATTAGTGTTCTAATCGATTTTCTAGTTTCTTTGCAAATGCTTAGGGAGCAAAAGCAAGTAGTAAAAAAAAAAGTAGTGAAGTAACAACCAGAGGGAGCGGTATTTGGAATATTAGGGATATCATTTTCCCTTCCTCTGTAAATGGTACTGAAAGTTAGTAAATTATATTCTTGCTAATAGAAAAAAAAACAAAACCAACGATCTACCTATAGCATTCTTTATGGTTGCTAATGGCCAAAATTGAATGATCTACGTCATGATAAGAGCTTGGAAACTTGGCTCATGGTGTTCTACTTCACCTACTCGCTTTATGCAGTAATTTAATTTTATTGAGCTATGGTTGCTTGGAATGGTTGGAAGGGTGAATTCTGACATATCTTTGTTTGCTGATTGAGTTGGAATCCAATATATGTATACATGAGTTGATGAAAGTTATGAATTATGAGTCGATGAAAGTTATGAATTATGAGTCCTGATGGAGGAGTGCAGTCCATTTAATTAGCTTAGATTGCGGGACTCAATTCAACTGTCTTATGCAGTTGGGAATGCCATCCTATTTATTGACATTGCTACATTGGTGTCTCAAGTTTAGATACTATTAGCTGCCGTTTAGATACTATTAGCTGCCCTCCTACTTTTTATTTCCCTCTTGCATGCAGTTGATATCCTCCTGAAATTTTAATTTGTGTATCTGAGTTTTCTTTTCTCTTGTTGACAGTGCGACTGATGCATCTAGGCGAGGTCGTTCCCCTCCTCCGCAATCTAAAAAATCATCTCCAGCTCCGAGGTAAAGACATTTTAAGTTAAGACTTACCAGTATTGTCAGTTTAGATTTCTGCAGAGGCATTATGTTGTTTTATGTATTGTATATGAGCTATGTTAAGTTCAGATTTACCAGTATTGTCAGTTTAAAGTTCTGCGGAGTCCTTATATTGTTCTGTATGGATTGCATATGTTCAATATTATTACCAACCAGGGACTGAATTTTTAAAGGTAATGCATGATTTAGAAAATGAAATAGTTGTTGAAGAAGAAGAAAAAAGAAACTTAGTTCTAATTTGTTTGAAGTTAGTGGATCTGGGCTTCTAGTGATAGAGAAAACCAATAAATCTTTTAAAAAGCAGTTTTTTAGTTTAATTATTCTTCTCACAGGATAACTGTCTTTATTGTTGTTTATTAATTCTTATGAAACAAAGGATGGTTTTTCCTCCCTATAGTTTTGGGTATGGGTAATTTTTCATTACTTCCTATTTTCTTCATGAGAAAATGAGAAACTTTGACTTGGTTGTTTGTATTATATGAAATTTTGTGAACATACATTATGCTTGATAATATGGGAGGAATTTAACTGTATGCTAATGTTTCCATATTATGAAAATAAAAGATTGAAGTTTGTGCGCTAGTACTTATTTGTTCTTGACATTGATTTCAGGAAGACTTCCCCCATCCGTGAGTCTCTGGTTCTTTACGTTGACTCACTGAGCAGGAATGTTAATGAAGGTCATCTAAGAGAAATATTCGGTATGTTTTTTACCTTTTAACCTTTTGAGAAGCATAGATGCTTGACTGGGAATAATAACATCTTGTATTTGGATTATTTTTTGTTTTCTTAGTTTTTTTAAACATTAGATGCATCGCTAGTTCAATGCTTAACATAATTGTCCTCACCTTTCCACTCTGTAGGTAATTTCGGTGAAGTTGTAAATGTGGATCTTGCAATGGACCGTGCTGTAAGTTCATACAAGTTATATCTTTGCTTTTATCATCATCATCATCATCATCATCATCATTATTATTATTAAGACATTTTTTTTGTGTTAACAGCTTAATCTTCCAAGAGGATATGGATATGTTGAATTCAAGACAAGAGCAGATGCTGAAAAAGCTCTACTTTACATGGATGGTGTAGGTTTTGCTAAGATGTGAAAGTAAACTATTAGCAGTATTTAGATTTAGCATTTCTGAGAATGATGTTAACTGTTGGTTTAATGCAGGCCCAGATTGATGGCAATGTAGTAAGAGCAAAGTTCACACTTCCTCCACGACCAAAAGCTTCTCCGCCACCAAAGCCAATTGCTTCTGCTACTACTAAAAGAGATGCTCCCAAATCTGATAATGTTAATGCTGATACCGAGAAAGATGGGCCAAAACGACCACGGGAACGTATGTTTAATTTTGTAAAATTTTATGTTTTTTTAATTTGTATATTTAGTTTTTAACATGTTATTCAACTTGTTATCTGATGGATATCAGCTTCTCCTCAACGGAAACCCCCGCCTTCACCACGAAGGAGATCTCCTGTGGGTCGAAGAGGTGGATCTCCTAGACGACCACCAGAGTCTCCTCGTCGGCGACCTGATTCTCCGGTTCGTCGTCGTGGTGAAACACCTCCTAGGCGCCGACCTGCCTCTCCTGCTAGAGGTCGTTCTCCATTGTCTCCTCCACGGCGTCTTCGATCTCCAGCAAGGTCTGTTAGTCCTAATAGGTAATAGCTTGTTTAAATGAACTGGTTTTGAAAGATTTTGACCCATTTAATGTTTTCAGGACCTCTCCGCGTAGGATGCGTGGCAGTCCAATCCGAAGGCGTTCTCCACCTCCAAGGCGCCGGTATGCATGCGATTTATTTATTTCCATAATGCTTTAATTTTATTGCCCTAAGGTACTAGTGAGTCGACGCAACTTGTGAATAAATGAATAAATTCACATCTTACTGAATCAGAGAAATCAAGAGTGCTATAATTTGCTAGGCAAACCCAGTATTGGCCGTTTTAACTAACACTTTGGCGTTGATTTCTTGCCAGTATGAAGTGTAGATTAGTCGAGACAAAGTAGTTCAACTATAATTTGCTTACTATTAAGTTTTATTACAGTTCACCTCCCAGACGACCTCGTAGCCCTCCAAGAAGGTCTCCATTCAATCGTAGACGTAGCCCTTCTCCAATTCGTAGGCGGAGCCGTTCTCCAATTCGCAGGCCTCTTCGTTCTCGTTCAAGGTCAATCTCACCACCAAGGTCGGGCATTTGCTCTAAACAATCTTTTTTTCATTTTCATCACAACACTGTTTATCCTGCAATATGCCAAAAAGTTTTCAAGAATAGTGATAAAATGGAATGCATTATTATATTTAATTATATGGGCTGGAATTAAATTTGATTAACTTCATTGAATGAGTGAATTTGAGCTTGTGCTGGTCCTCTTATCAATTGTCTACCGTTGTTTGTAATCATGTGTTCACCTTGTATCTTACTTCGGTATTTTATCTTCAAAACAGAGGCAGAGGACCTGCAGCACGGCGTGGGAGGTCATCATCCTATTCCCGATCACCCAGTCCCCGAAAGGTTTTGCGATTTCTTTACTTTTGGTTTTGAGGGGAGTAACATATTTACTAGTTATTTAACATGACTTTTTCTTTTTCAATTATGACAGGCAGGACGAAGGGTTTCAAGGAGTCGCAGTCCTAGGAGGTAATTTCAACTTTTTCCCCGCAATCGCAAGATGGTTTCTTTGTTTCGTCATTTATTTGTTATTAGTTTGTTAATGATCGATAGATGCTGTGTGTTCACGGAGACTAAGCTGTGCTTGCATGAGAACTCTCTCTCTCTTGTGCGCGTGCTTATTCTTAAAACTTTTGCCTATGGCCCAAGTTGCTTCTTGTTGTGGTTTCCAATTTATAATATGAAGGGATGCTTTTTTCATGTGCAGGCCATTGAGAGGAAGAAGAAGCAGCAGCAACAGCAGCAGCAGTAGTTCGCCTCCTCGGAAGCCGTAGATTCCCTCAGCTGATTCTCTATTTGTTGTGTGAATGATGTAATAGGGGAGTCAGTATCGAGTTGCTTGAGAATAATACTTACACATTGCATCTGTGATGATACTCTAACTGCCTTTTAACAAAGTCTTGATGATGAGTTGTGATTATTGATAATGAGTACATTATGTGTGAAAGAGTTTGTTTCCCTAAACCATTAGTTACTTTTAAATCTCTCTACCACTTAGCCTTTATTTTTAGAGTTAATATATATTATGCCCTTGAATTTTTTATCTGAACTTAGTTGGTTCTTAAATTTGTATTTTGTCAATCAGTTTGGCATTTTTGTTCACATTTAGTCATTCCAGTGACGGAATATAAGTTTAGGTACCAATTAGGTTAAAAAAAAAATAGGAACCAGTTATTTGGAGTTAAAATATATATTAACTCTTATTTTTATTTTAACCATGAATTTAGTCCTCTTCACAGAAATTAAGGAAAATTGAGCAGTTAGTTTATTTGGGTTATGGGGTTAAACATTATTGTTAAATTGCGGATCTGATAATTAGATGCTTGTAGTTTCGTAAAGTATGACAAATAGATAAGATAATTAATTGTTTGTAGTTTCGTAAAGTAGGAGTATTAGCTAAAATTTTTGACAAAATTAAAGTTGAGGAATTAACGCTAATTTATATAGAGGAAAATTGATAGAGGAGTGAATTGAAATATGTAATAGATTTTTATTAATTCTTTTTGTCCTTTGTTAGAAAGGGTTAACCATAGTAATAAATTCTTTTTGTCCTCTATTAGAAAGGGAAGAAAGGGCTAACCATAGTTTGAATCTTGACCTTGGTGTCAACTGATTATTTAACCATACTTGAATCTTAGACTTAGGTATCAGCCAGGGGTTTGACTAGGTGAAGTTAGAAAATTTTTATAATAGTAAAAATATAATTTTATTATTTTAATAATTTATATTTTATAATTTTCAAAATATTTAATTAAAATTTTATTATTTTTGAAGTGTTAAAGTGTAATTTTATCATTAAAATTTAAAATTTTAAAGAGTCTAAATAGAAAATTTTTATTTTAGGAAGTCGAGTCTTTGTCAACCCTCCTATTCTTCATTGGTATGAATCGTAAATTTATAATTAACATATTTTATCATTAAAAACATTTAGTATTTAATATTATTGGTAAAAATTATTCTCAAAAGGTAAAATGTTTATTTTAAATAAAATGTTGTACATAAAAAATAAATTATTTACATCGATTTAAATTATAATAAAATATAAAAAATAATTTACTAATAATATCTTGATATACAAATATGGATTTTAAATGTTTTTAAGTAATCAATATAAAATATTTTTCAAAATTTAATTTAAATAAATATAAAGATGACATATAAATCATAATTTTTATAAATTAAAATATACAAAATACTGTATAAATATTACAAAAATTTGATGATAAACACGATTCTGATCATGAAAATGATTTTCCAATTTTTATTTTTATTTTATAAATTATAGGTTTTGCATTGAGGTTAAAGAGTATTTTATAAAAGAATGATGTATTTGACATTATTTATAGGTTGAAAAGTATTTTAAAAACAATAAATTCGAGACGAATTAGGATTGAACTAACATTAATATGTCAAAGCTCAAACATTAATGAGGCTTAGCTCTAAGCAAGGCCCATAGCCATTAAACTCATTTTATGAATAAATAAAAGGAAAAAAAAAAAGTGCTTTATTTTTTCCTTGTTTTACCGAGGAAATTCCATCTCCCTTTTCCACTCTAGTTGCCCACAGTCACAGTTTCAGCTGTAGAACACGAAGGAAGGCTCTTCGCTCAAACAACGGCAAGTTCTTTTTTTCCTTCATAAGTCAATCTCTTCAGTTTTGTTTATTTATTTATTTATTAAGGTTTTTGGTATTTGTTTTTTTTTTTTGATTTTATGAATTGAGAATTTCTTTTTTAAAAAATCAAATTTAAAAGCAACTGCACTTTTTTTTTTTGACTGTTGTTTCTTAGAAAGAATGGAAATTTTGATGGTTTGTAATAGGATGAATTATTTGATTTTCTTTCGAATTTTGATTAGAGTTTTACGTGCATAAATATGTTTCGGAAAAAATGAAAAAAAATTTACGGGGGTGGGGGTCTAAATTCATTGTATATTATTCTCCATTAGTAATAGCAAATAGTGTGTAAACACTTTGATCATGATGAAGAACTCTTAATTTTATATATTTTTCTTTCTAAAAAGTAAATTTGACTAGAAGTCCCAATGATAAGTTATTCAAATTATAAGCAAATAATTTAATATGAAAAATTTCAAAATTATGACTCAAAAATTTATTCAAAAAGTTAAGTGACCTAAATTATAATTTTCTTTAGAAAAAAATCAAAATAAAAAAAATCATTTTTCAACATACAATGGTGGCAATATCTAGTTTCATTAATGAAGAAATTTAACGTGTCCTAGACAAGAATATGATTTATATTAAACATATCATGTTGATGTTGTGCTTATTTAACTGTTTTCTATGTTTAGTATGTGGCGCTTACCATATTTTCATGTTATATCTAAAATTAACAAGGCTGAATTGAAGTGAAAAAAAATTCCCGTCGTTACATTTGGCCTTTCATGTTATTATTCTTTCAGGGTTTGAATCAGAAAGAAAGGGTAATCTTTTATTTGTAAATCATAGTCTAACTGCCTGCTTAGATACTTGTGTATATTGAGTCATTGTCATTTATTATGGTTTCCAGGTGTTTCACTGCATTATCTGTTTAGCCAGTCCAAACGATGGGCCGATCTAGACTTAATATGAGGGGTCGTTGCTCCGGTTCAACACCATCAGAGGAATCGGCTTTGGATTTTGAAAGAACCTGCTGCTGTCATCCTCATCTTCCTTCATTTAGTTCACCGACACTTCAGCCTTTTGCTTCGGCTGGACAGCACAGTGATAACAATGCTCCTTACTTTTCATGGCCGACATCCAGCAGGTTAAACGATGCTGCTGAAGAGAGGGCAAACTATTTTGCTAATCTACAGAAAGGAGTTCTGCCTGAGACTCTTGGTCGGTTGCCGAAAGGGCAACAAGCAACAACATTACTCGAGCTAATGACCATAAGAGCATTTCATAGCAAGATTTTGAGATGCTACAGTCTTGGGACAGCGATTGGTTTTCGTATTAAAAAGGGTGTGCTCACTGACATACCAGCTATCCTTGTTTTCGTCTCCAGGAAAGTTGACAAGCAATGGCTCAGTCCCATCCAATGTTTACCTACAGCCTTAGAGGTTATTCAATTTGACTTCCTATCCTTCCCCGTTTCCTCTGTTACTTATATTCTTTTACCTTTTCCTTTCTTATTACACTCTGGTTTTATCTTGTTTCAACCCCTTTTAGTTGGAATCTGGTTCAATATGCTGATAAAATAAGTGTTAAATATTTTAATCAGGGACCAGGAGGAGTGTGGTGTGATGTGGATGTTGTGGAGTTCTCATATTTCGGTGCGCCTGAGCCAGCACCCAAGGAGCAGCTGTACACAGAGATTGTGGATGATTTGCGTGGGGGTGATCCGCATATTGGCTCAGGTTCTCAGGTATTTTCAAGTTGCCTTGCACTGTTTTTTCCCGATGTATGGTAGTTGGTAGATTTTCTTTGGTGTACAAGAATGTTTGAGAACTTTGATCATCCGAATTAAGCTTTAGATCAACTCTAGTCCTATATGGTATTATCATCAGTGATTAAAAAAATCACATGTTACTTTATATATCTGGGCAATATGTTTGTGTTCACAATTAGTGACTAAAGAAATCTTCTTCAGCGAAGTCTTAGATGACTGACATGTAAAACTTTATCGACCATTTCACATCCCTTTTTTGTTCATTTTGTTTCATGTCTCATAAATCTTCATGTACACCATTACTATTGCTTTTTTCACCTCAGGTAGCTAATCAGGAAACTTATGGGACTTTGGGTGCTATTGTGAAAAGTCAAACTGGCAGCCGACAAGTTGGGTTTCTTACAAATCGTCATGTTGCAGTTGACTTGGACTACCCAAATCAAAAAATGTTCCATCCTTTGCCTCCAACACTTGGTCCTGGTGTATATCTTGGTGCAGTGGAGAGAGCTACTTCATTCATCACAGATGATCTTTGGTATGGCATTTTTGCCGGAACGAACCCAGGTAAGGATTTTATGATAACTCGAGTTGCACTAATTCTCTTTTTGATTTCATTTTGAAGCTTATGCTGCAACATGAACAAACCACTTAACTATTTTGAAGTTATCCTAATAAGCTTTTTAAAGATGTCATTCTCATTTCCTTTAGAAACCTATCCAATACTGTTGGTTCATTAAAATCTTCGTGCCAATGTTTGGTTATTGTTACACCGTTACTTTTGGTTGGTGGGCGGATATGTTTTGTGCTTTGCTTCCTTCTTCATGTTTCTTTAATTTTGCGCTTGAAACGGGATTTTTTTACCTTGCTTTTATTTTAACTTCCATGACCTATTTGTCTCAAGATCTTTTTAGTTATGTATCTTGTCAATGCCTTTGCACTATTTGGAATATGATTAGTAGTTATGGCTCTATTGAAATTGGACCTCATTGGGATTCTTTTTTGTTTATGTCATTGGACTAGTTGATTAAATGAGGAGCTCCCACTTTTTACTTGGATGGTGTATTTGCCGGTTGATACATCATTTGCTCCTGTTCTCTAGGAGACATCAATGGTTAAGTCTCGAAACTCCAACATGTAGGTCTCAAGTGCAAACTAAGGGGGTGGGGGGTGGGGATATCACATTGGGTTCTGGTTTTTATTGCAAGTTGTTTCCTTATCCTCTTTCATGTTTGCCATTAGATCTACTAAGCAGGTTTTCCTAGTGTCCGTCATTGTTCACATCTTGATTGGTTTTCAGTCATGTTCCTAACAATTCCGTTTACTTGCAGAAACATTTGTCAGAGCAGATGGCGCATTTATCCCTTTTGCTGATGATTTTGATATGTCCACTGTTACTACATCTGTTAAAGGTGTTGGTGAGATTGGTGATGTCAAGGTTATTGATTTGCAGTTTTCAATCGGTAGCCTTATTGGTAAGCACGTTATGAAGGTTGGAAGGAGTTCTGGCTTAACATCGGGAACCGTATTAGCTTATGCCCTTGAATATAATGATGAGAAAGGCATATGCTTCTTAACTGATTTTCTTGTCGTTGGCGAGAATCAGCAAAGTTTTGACCTTGAAGGTGATAGTGGAAGCCTCATCATAATGAAGGGTGAAAACGGGGAGAAGCCAAGGCCAATAGGAATTATATGGGGTGGAACTGCTAACCGGGGCAGACTTAAGCTAAAAGTTGGACAGCCACCCGAAAATTGGACCAGTGGGGTTGATCTCGGGCGACTGCTCAACCTCCTCGAGCTTGATATCATCATAACGGAGGAAGGGCTTAAAGGTTTGTCCCTTCCGAAACACTTCTTTTAGCATTTTATCAATTCTGAGAAGATGCCTTGATGTGTAGAATGATTTGAACTGTCTCTTTGATGCCATGACTGAATTTTTTAACCTTAACCGTGTTATTGTTGTGCTGATCATAAAGATGACTAAAGGCCTTTAGCTTGAATGCATATTCTCTTCGTTTCTGAGTGAGTAATCTTAGTTTAAGCGTGTCTGTCGTATTTCCTCTTTAATTTAAGAGTTCTCTTTGGCAAGATAGACCAAGAGAGACAGAACCGTGTGATGGACGAATATCCGAATATAATGCTGGAAATTGAACTTACACTTCAATTACGGTCTTTAGGCTACGAAAAGCCATATTCATCGGTAGGCATGCACCATACAAACTTGCTATGGGACTTCACAACTTGTTCCTAATGTTACTTCATTTATTTTTATTTACAGAAGCAGTGCAAGAACAAAGAGCTGCCTCAGCAGCAGCTATAGCCTCAACGGTTGGGGACTCTTCGACCCCGGATAGAGCTCTTCTAAAGGACAAAAGCGAAAACAAATTTGAGCCATTGGGTTTTCAAATTCAGCATATCCCATTAGAAGTAGACTGCAACAGCCCGGAAACGAATCCATCAACAATAAAAACAGAGTTTCATTTGGAAGATGGTATCAATGCTGGTCCTAGCATAGAACACCAGTTCATTCCAAGCTTCATCGGACGGTCTCCCTTACACAAAAACTTCTCTGACAAAGTTGTCTCCGAAAATCTAGCATCCTTAAGGAACGGCTGCGATGAAGACCTTTGTGTTTTGTTGCATTTGGGTGACAACGAAGCCAAGCGGAGACGTTCCGAAGCTTCAACCAGCACCGAAGAACCAAAGTAACCATTTTTGGAGATTGAGCTGGTGGGAAACTGAGACCCACCATTGTAGTTGGATATGGGTTGCAGTCCTATAACTCTAATCAAGTGAGTTAAGGCTGCAAATTGTACGTGCTTCTTTTAACTTTGTCAACTTACTAGGTCGAGTTAACCTCAGTAAATTATAAGTGATTGAGTAAAGTTTTTGTTTCCTTTTAAATAGCTCGACTCGACTCGTAATTTAAGGCTCAAAATTTAACTCGAGTTGGTTAAAGTTTCACTTTTAAAAGAGCTTAATTTAAGATAAAATCAAAATATTTGCTCGTTTTATGATTTATTCAAACTTTATTATTTATATTTAATTTTTGTATATGAATATGAATATATATATATATATATATATATAATATTATAATGTTTTAGACCTTCGGTTGATGCGGACAATTTAATTTTTATCATGCGGTATATCTATTTTGTTGACACCTGATAATTGTGTTATATATTTATTTTAATAAATAGAAAATAATTTTAATTATGTTTGAAAAATATATTTGATAATTTTAATTATCTCAAATATTTAATAATTTTAGCAATTATATCAAATATATTTTCAGGGCCTTAGATTTTACGTTAATTTTATTTTTTCCTAAAAATAAATTATTAAATATTTAATTTCACTAAATTAAATTTATTTAATATTTTAAAATTACAATATATATATTTAACAGAATTTGATAAACATGTGTTTTGAAATATTATTATAAAATAATAAATGTCTATAACTAAAATTAAAATAATAGTGATTTATTCATTTAAACATTTTTTTTCACTACATGATTATTAATTAAAATTTTAAACCAGAATTGGTTAAAAGAAAATATCATAATTATTTCAAAGCATCAATGAAACAAATTTGGACTTCATACAAATTGAAAACTTCAAGGAAATCAATGTTTTCTCCTATTGAAAACTATTCACAGAACTTCACATAATTCAAAATTATTCATTTATTTTATTAAAAATTATAACTAATTTAATATATAACAATTAATTAAAAATAAATATAATAATTTAAATAATTACTTAAAAATTAAATTAAACCACAATAATTAAAAAACAATTTGTTATACATAATTGTTTAGTAATCTTTAGAAAATGAAAATAAAAGTTTTACAACATAACACTAGATAGTGATAATGAAATAAATAAATAAATTGGGAAAATTGTTATACATATATATATTCCTTTGTTTTAATTCCTTAATTAGTGTAATGGTACACTTTTTTTAATAATAAATAATTTGATATAATTTAATTAATACATAAAATCGTACATTGCACCAAAAAAAATTAATAAAATATATTTAATATGAATTATTGATATATTAAATTTAAGAAATTTTTAAAACATATCAAAATACATGAATATATGAGAATACTGAGATAATATAAAATATAAATCAAAGATCTGGACCTGTAATCTTCAAAGCCCAAACCTAACCGAGTACATTTTATGAAGCAAAAGGGAAAAAAAGGTGCTTTTTTTCTGTTCTCCCGAGAAAATACCGTCTCCATTTTACCTCTCTTGCTGCTCATAATCACAACTTTTTAGCCTTTCAGCTTTGAATTCACTGTAGAAGTTGAAGGAAGGCAATTCGTTCAACCAAAGGCAAGTTCTTTTTATTTTTTCACAAAACCAAATTGGAAGTTTCTTGGGGTTTTTTTTCCTTTTTAAATTTTTTTACAGGTATCTGGGCATTTATTTCTGTTAATTTTTGATGTTATGAATTGGTTTTTTTTAATATTGTAAAAATTCAGAATTTAAAGCAAAGTTCATTTTTTGGCTGTTATATGTTTTGTGATAGGATGAATTATATGATTTTTTCTGGATCTGTTTAGAGTTTCTCACGCATGAATGTGTTCAAAAAAAAAGAGAAAAAATTATGGTTTTTAATTTACTATCAAATATATCCTACCAATTGGTATAAAAAAACCAGCTTGAATTGTGGTAGCTATGAAATGAAGAAAATTATAGTTTCATCTGCAAGAAGATAGCTTGACTGTTCTTGTTTCCTTAACCTATTTGTAGGAACTAAAATTAAGCTAGCAATGAGTTTAATCCGGTTTTTCGAATCATTTTGCTTGTTCTATTTTGGAGATTTTACTGTATGACAGATTTCGCCTTAAGGGTCTTTTGATTGATGCCACTTTTGAATTTCTATTGTTTGTTGAAACGTAGGTAGCCGGTATACATTGGTAGAATTTAATGGCAGGTGATGATGGCCTGCCGTCTTTGGGTCGTGTAAAGCTTACTGATCTCATACCCTCAGAGGGCTTACCTTCAGACTCTTACAAGCTGTCAGTCTCTACTTTATCACAATCTTTTGCTCAATATTCAGCTGCTGTCATTCAGTTTCCAGCTGCTGATGCAGCTCTTTTGAGATCCAGTTTAGATTCTGCTCGCCTTTACTTCCAACAAAGGGAAGCATACCCATCCGCGGACATGATCCACACAAATGATTCTCGTGAATGGTGCAAAACGTCTGGTTACTATGCTGATCCGCAACTTTGGCACGAAACTTATGATTATAGACCAGGCTTAACTCCTATAGAGCCCAGTAATGCAATGGAGCTTCCTCCAGGTGGTTTGCCCGACATATTTGGCTTGCTTGGTAAGGCAGCACGAGGCATACTGGATGCTATGAGCTATTGCTTGAATTTGCGCAGCTCTCCGTTTACCGAAATACTTGATAACGTACCATTAAGAAGCAGAGAAGTATCATCTTCGGTATTATCTGTGTGCTGTCATGCAAGGCCTTCTTTTCATGGGGCACAACACCACAATTTAACAACACAGGATGATGGTCAATTGATGATGTTCCATGACCATGATCACCAGGTTGATAAAAGCTTAATATCTGTCGTTAAGTCGGATAAGGCAGGTTTGCATGTAAGAGATTTTCATGGTCGGTGGTTTCTTGTTGATGGGGACCTTGGTCCTCAAGAAGCTGTCGTTTATCCCGGACTAGCACTTTATCAAGCAACTGCAGGTTATGTCAATCCTGCACTGCATAGGACAGAGATTAATAATATTCCGGGTAACATGTATGGACGATGCTCTTTGGTTTTCAAACTCATGCCCAAATCCATGACCTGTCTCAGTTGCTCGGAGATGAGAGCAGCTGGTCATGGGGTTGAAGCTCAGTTCCAGATTCCAGTGCCAGTTGATGACTTCATGCAGAGATCTCACCCAACTGATCAGCTCTTTAATAGAAACACTTTCCAGAGCTTCAGTTTCCTGACTGCCCAAGACGGTAGGCAGTATTTCTCAATATGTATGCAGCATTTTCTTATACCAGTTTTGGTCCTAGAAAAAGCAATAAAATGACTATAATAGGAAAATATTTTCACAATTGTCTAGCTAGTTCTCCAAGTGAAGAACAATAGAAATCATGCCTAGAAATGTGAAGGGTATTATCAATACACTTCATTAGTCATGAATGCTGGACCGGGATTATTGTTGAATTAATGTTTTGACCCCAAAATTTCCAAAAATACAGGCAAGATAGGGGTTTCGATAGTTTGATCTGGACCATAACATTTTAGTCTTCTTGATGTTGGATTATCGTTTTTGTTATATTATTTTTCTGTCCATGTAGCCTTAGTGAGAAGTTGTTAACAGCAGGTCCTTGGATCAATGAAATGCTGGTACAGGATCTATGAAGCCCTTGATGAGACGAAGGAAGAATAATACAAGATGCAAACCTCTGCCTCCTTCCAAGAGATTACGGCTTGAGGCTCAACGTGTCCTTAAGGAAAGGGTTCAGGATATTGCGGACAAAAAGGGAATCAAACTAAGGTTTTGTAACCTAAAAGAGTGTGAGAATCACATTCATGCACTTGATAGCCCTTGTGCCAATATCAGAATGGAAATCGGGTGGCCACAGGGAGTGCCATTTGTTCATCCCCATGATTTACCTAATAAGGCAAAGATTGGTTTTCTTGAAGCATATGAACCTGGTTGGACTGCAACTCATGATATGGATTTAAGCCTGACAGAACCAGGACAGGCCAGCCAACAGTCAGCAAACTGTAACTGTAAGTCTCTGTTTATGTTTCTGCCAACACCATGAAAATTTTGCTAGATTTATCTCGAGCATTTTTAATCGTCATTAATATACGCTAAAGTGCATTGAATTTCTTTTTTCCTCTGATGATGATCTGAATGCTGTTAACTGAATGAGTTATATATATATTGTCTGCAGGAACCGGAATGTAGTTCCCTTTTGTGCAATTATCCTTAATGAGCTCATTTTTTGTGATCTTCTTGGAGGATTTCAACTCGGAGGTTATGTATGACATGAGCTTTTCTGCCAAACCAGATTTGAGTTGTACTTCAACGGCTAATTCTCACAGAACACAACACCACAACATGTCTGCAGACCGAGTATTGTCTGCAGAAATCAATCTGGATTTCCAACGCAACCAGCAGGATTGTTCTGTTGAAACCCCAGCCCTTTCTAAACTGAAAAGGTTTTCACTGTATCAATTTGCAAACAAGACAGCTCACAGACATGTCTGTATAAACTATAAGGAAAGAATACATTTGTATGTGAATAGTTAGCTTCTTAGGTAAATTTCACTTTGTGGTCTCAAGGTTCTTCCATTGCTCATTTCTTTTTGGTTTCTTGAGTTCCCTCCATGTTTCAGCTTCATGTTTCAGCTTTCATTTTGTAGAGAAAACAAAAATTGAGGAATAACAGGGATCTTTTCAGTTTGATGACTTGTTATAGTGGCAGTTGACGCAATTTTTACAGATACAAATCTACTTATTTTGAGGAATATCCTTTGCTGTTATTATATTTATTAAAGGCTCATTGGTATATATAGTTGTTTTCAAGGTGTATGGATTAGCTCAAATTTAGTAAATCTTTGTTTAGGGTCTCAGCGGGGTTACGTGGACGGTTCAACTCTTGAATATGTCTATCATGTCGGATTTAACTATAGCTCGTTCAATGGTAGCCAGTGTTAGGTTTGCAGCCTTAACCTACATTTAGGCACCACAAACACAAACAATACCAATGAAGATATTCATTATAACTAATTGAGCCTTACGGTGCAACTGCTTGCACTGGTTAAATATATGAACCCTAGTAAGGAAATGATTTAAGGGCATTATCCAGAAGAGTACAAGAAGCCGAACATGTAAGGATGCTGATTCCAATTGATGTTGATTCGTGTGATTAGTGAATGATGATACCTACCTGCGATCGAAGCACCTACTGTGAGAGTGCCCGCAGGGCATGAGGCGATGAGAATGTAGTGCTGACTGAACCTTGCAGATAGAAACAGCTCCACCATAGGAGTTCTCTATCAGCCAGTGCTTGTGAGTGATTCCTTCAGGAGTTGACTCAGCTTTCAACTGCGAAATGGTGGTCGGGTTTCAGATGGCAGCTTGACGAGTGTGTGTTACCGTAAAACTCTTCCAAATTGTAAAAAGCCCTTTGTTGGGGAAGAAACATGTGGATAACTACATCACCTGGAACTATGACAGGAAGAAGCATGGCTAAATAAGTTTTAACAATCAAGAAACTAGCTTACTTGATCGGTGTAGAACTCATATTTTGCCCGGGCCTTAAAATAAATAAACCAAATTTTGAAAAAAAAAATCAAAATGCCCATTAAAAGTCCATTTACAAACAAAGCTACCAACCCAATTACAGCCCAAAAATTAAAACCTAAAAGAAGCCCAAAAGCTTAGAAACCCTAGCCCACAATCTATTTTCGGAAATTAGAAACTCTAGCCGCAAGCCTCAACCACCCACTTCCAACCACTACCAAGTGGCACATGCCTCCACCACCGTTTGCCTGCCATACAAGAAGAAGAAAAGATAACAAATATATATAATAAAGTTTGTAAATGGCTATAAAGGCCATACTAGAACCGATTGTAAAGGGGGGGATCGATGGTATTTTGAGGAAGAATCGATTGTATTTTGGGGAGAGAAGAGATTGTATTAGAGGGGGTTGTATTACAGAGACTTTTGGGAGAAATCAAAAGGAGAAAACAAATTCAAAAGGTGTTTGTCCTTATTTTTATTTTTTTGATCTTCTTTCTATTCGTTCGTTTTATCTATTTTACAAATATTTTTAACAAAGAAAAAAACTTGTAAAAAATATAAAAAAAAAGGAAAGAGGGAAGGATCTTACCGGTGTTCAGTTTTCCAACATCGTGGACGACCGAGGAAGCCACCGCCGAGGATCGGTGGCCTGAAACCGAATGGATTCTTGAGTTCTAGGGTGCTTCTCATTAATTTTTGAAGGTTTTTGGGTCATTTTAACCCCAAATCCGGGCTCTACTTGAGAAGAGAAGTGAAAAAGGGCCTCGAAAGATTTTCCGGTCACCGTGGACGGCGCCGCCGCCGTCGGTGGCCGGTGACCGGCGTGACGGTTGATGGCCGGTCCGATGACCGGAGGAGGGGAAGGGTTGAGAGAGTTGAGAGCCTTCTCTCTATTTTGAAAAATGAATGTAGGGTGGTAAGATGGTGTTTTAACTCTTTTTTTTGTTGTTTTTTTCTTTAAAAAAGGTTTTTTTTATGATAAAAAAAGAGAAAATAAAGTATGGTTTTAATTAATAATAAAAACAAAATAGTATGGGGGAATGGTTTTAATTAATAATAAAAACAAAATAGTATGGGGGAATAGTTTTAATTAATAATAAAACAAAATAGTACGGGGGAGTAGTTTTAATTAATAATAAAACAAAGTAGCATGGGAGGAGTGGAATCAACTTTCTTGCTTGGGACCATGCATGTTACCTTTAATTGGGTAATTTGCGCAATTGGTCCCCTCCTTTGTGCTAGCCTTCAATCGGGCCATATTTAAGTTTTATATTATTTTAAATTGGCCTGCTGATCGTATGCTATTTCAATTTGCCCCCTTTGCAGATATTTTAAGATTTGGGGCATTTTTAATTTTAGATCTCGGACATTTATACGCAATTAATTTTAGTCCAAAATTACATTTCAATAATTTGTTTTACTTGTAAGTTATCTCTTGGATTTTGTTTCTTCTCTCAATTAAGTTTCAGTTATTCTTTTAGAATAAACATGTTTCTACATATTATTTTGATTTCATACTTTTGTAATTATTATTTTTCTTTTCTTTTTTTTCACGTGCATACTGTTTATATGAAATACCTTTATATTATTATTACTACTATATGTATATATTTATAATATTACTAATAGTTTATTTTTACATTATTATGTATATACCATGTAAATATTTTAATATTATATTATGTATACATATATATATATATATATATATATATATATATATATATCTTTTAATATTGTATTTTTATTGTTTTGCATATGCCCTAATATTATATCGTTTATATATATATTTTTTATTTCTCATATTATCTTACTTTATATATTTTTAACTATATCATGTATATGCTACTACTATATATCTATTTATGTAGTATTATTAATAGTTGTTTCTAATAGTATGATTATTTCTAATATGTATATATTATGTATTTACCTTCAATATTATATATCGTATATTTCTAATACTATTACGTTATTACTACTATTACACTATTATTATATTTTTACCCATTACTCTTTAAATACACTTGTTTTACCTTTTACTCTTCACTCACTATATATATTGTTTACTTATCTATATATTCACATACATATATATAATTTCACACATCATTCCAAAATTTTTATTTGTATTATTACTATTAATATTATTATTATCTTCACTATACTATCGTTCTTTAGTCTTACATAATGATTGTTTATTTATTACTAGTTTTTTAATCTCGAATATTTCCTAGCTTATTTGTTATTATCTTTTATTCGTTTTATTCATTTATTTGTTACCTCGAAATAAGATTTTTTGCAAATAAGGCAATGCTTGGTGTTTGGAAATTTAGAAAGAAAGGCTCTAACTTATTGGGTTGCTACTTTTCTCGTTGAATTCGAATAATTAAGTACCCTTCTAAGTTTTTAGAGGTTTTCTAAATGCAAGCCACTATCTTGGAATTTCAAAGCAATATGTCCTAACTTATTGGATATAGCGTTTTCTTTGTTTGAGATAGGAATTTCAAAAAGGATAACTTAATGTCAATACTTTGACGCTAGTGAATCCCAATTTTCAAAGTTAAAATATTTTAAAGAGGACTACATCTTAAATTTTTTTTTCTTTCGACATTAAAGACATTTGATAATCAATTAGGTACCAATTTTTGGGCGTTACGAGGGTGCTAATCCTTCCTAAATGACGTAACCGACTCCGAACCCGTTCTTTTATTTCGTGGACCAAAACTAATGATTTTAAAACAAAATGTTTTAAAGGTGATCCAATCACACCCAAAAAGATTGGTGGCGACTCCCGTTTTCATTTTTTAAACTCGATTCCCATTTTTTTTTCAAAATTTGGTTTATTTATTTTAAGGCCCGGGCAAAATATGGGTTCTACAGCTGCCCCTCTTTGCTCATTGTTGTGTTAACTAGAATAGAGCAAAGACTAAAAAGACCCAATTTTGCTCGGGCTTGCCGAGTTTTGAGTTCTTCGATCTGCTTCTTCGATCTGTTCCCTATAAACACAGGGATGCCAAATCTGCTGTCTTCAACTTGTTCCCTATAAACATAGGGATGCCAAATCTGCTATCTTCAACTTGTTCCCTATAAACACAGGGATGCCATGTTGAAATCTTCGATCTGCTTCACTGTAAGCACAGGAATGTCAGATCTGCTATCTTCGATCTGTTCCCTATAAGCAAAGGGATGCCAAATCTGCTTTTTCAACTTGTTCCTATAAGCACGGGGATGCCATGCTGAAATCTTCGATCCGCTTCATCGTAACTCGGGAAGGCGATATCGCTATCTTTGATCGCCCCCGCCTACTCTGAGACGCCAAATCTATTTCTTCGATTTGCTCCCTGACGATACAGAGACGACAAATCATCTTAGATTTGCTTTCTCGTAATCACGTGAAAGCCAAATCAGCTATGTCTTCGATTTGTTCCTTGTAAACACAAGGATGCCAAACCATATTGGATCTGCTTCAGTGAAATCATCTGAAGGCGAGATCTGCTATGTGTCTGCTCTCCATCAAAGCGAATATGCCAAACTTCGATTCATTCTCTGACGATACAGAGACGACAAATCATATTAGATTTGCTTTCTCGTAATCACGTGAAAGCCAAATCAGCTATGTCTTCGATTTGTTCCTTGTAAACACAAGGATGCCAAACCATATTGGATCTGCTTCAGTGAAATCATCTGAAGGCGAGATCTGCTATGTGTCTGCTCTCCATCAAAGTGAAGATGCCAAACTTCGATTCGTTCTCTGGCGATACAGAGACGACAAATAATCTTAGATTTGCTTTTTCGTAATCACGTGAAAACCAAATCAGCTATGTCCTCGATTTGCTCCTTGTAAACACAAGGATGCCAAACCATCTCGGATCTGCTTCAGTATAACATCTGAAGGCCAGATCTGTTATGCTGCGGCCTATTACCCTACTGCTTAAGGGATTAAGGCGCGTCATCCTGTAGAATGATTATGGCTGATAATTAGGATGCCATGCTCGAAGTGAGTCAAATGTTCGTAATTAAGCATGTTATGATGCAAAATGTCATGAATATAACCCCTATCCTAGACGTTATCATTCATTCTTTCATTTGCCTTTCTTGTCTCAAAGCTTCATTCACGCTCAGCCCGTAGGCCTGTACCCTTCCTCCAATGCTACGATCCACTGAGGATGTTTGTAAAACAATCTTTTCTTAAAATTGAATCATTGATTTTGTTCATTTTCCCTTTAGACTGGATGAAAGAAATTCCTCGAGTTCCTTCATCCTTTACTTACGTGAATTTCTCGAACAATTGTCCTGTTTTAGTTTCTTGTATTGTCTAGAAATTTCAGAGTAATGCGCAAAACTTCGTTTGTAAACATATTTAGTTCATCTATCATTATTTCAATGCAACATGGAAGATGAATAAATCTTTAAGAATAATTGGATTTGAATGAATTAAGAAGAAAGAATACAAAGGAAATTAATCTGAAGGTCTATCTTTAGGAAGGAATAGAATCTAAAGATGGAAAACAAGATAGAAGTTAGATCCTCCAGATATCACCGCTTGAGTGCCTATACACCAGCTCCATGAAGTCTTTCTTGAGTTCAAAATGTGTTTAAAAGATCCCAAGTAACTCTGTTAATGCCCCGATTTGTAGCATTCTTCGCTCTTTGTAACAAGATTACTGTTTACTCTTCAAAATCTGAGTTGCCCTTACAGGTTTTCAACTCAAAAACCTTTTGGTCACAAGGTGCTTTTTGCGGGTTTTCACCTTGGCCTCTCCGTTTTTTATTTTTATTTTCTCAAGGCGCCCTTTGCGGGTTTTCACCTTAGATTCTCTTCTTCTTTAGACAAAGTATTTTTTAACTGAGTCCGAGTTTAATGGATTAGGTAAACTTTTCCCATCCATTTCTGCTAAGATCAATGCACCACCGGAGAAAGCTTTCTTCACAACATACGGCCCTTCCCAATTCGGCATCCATTTTCCTCTAAAATCCTTTTGAATATGAAGGATCTTTTTCAGTACAAGGTCTCCCTCATGGAATTCTCTTGGTCAAACTTTCTTGTCATAAGCTTGCATCATTCGCTTCTGATACATCTGACCATGTCGAATGGCTTTTAACCTCTTTTCTTCAATCAAGTTCAACTGGTCATACCGGGATTGAACCCACTCAGCTTCATCTAACTTTACTTCTGTCAAAATTCGAAGAGAAGGTATTTCTACTTCAATAGGTAATACTGCTTCCATCCCGTAAACTAACGAGAATGGAGTTGCCCCAGTAGAGGTTTTGACAGATGTTCGATAGGCCAGGAGTGCAAACGGTAACTTCTCATGCCAATCTCTATAGGTCTCAGTCATCTTCCCCACTATTTTCTTAATATTCTTGTTGGCAGCTTCTACCGCCCCATTCATTTTTGGACGATAGGGGGAAGAATTGTGATGCTTAATCTTGAACTGGTCGCAAATTTCTGCTATCGTTTTGTTGTTTAGGTTCAATGTATTGTCGGATATGATCTTCTCAGGCATTCCATACCGACAAATGATCTCCTTCTTCAAGAATCGACTCACAGCTGACTTAGTAACATTCGCATAAGAAGCAGCCTCTACCCATTTTGTGAAGTAGTCAATTACTACAAAGATAAACCGATGTCCATTCGAAACTCTCGGTGATATTGGTCCAATAATATCCATGCCCCACATGGAAAAAGGCTATGGAGAAGTTATAACATGCAAAGGTGAAGGTGGTACATGAATTTTATCCCCATAAATCTGGCACTTATGGCATTTCTTGGTGTAATTGATGCAATCCTCTTCCATAGTGGCCCAATAATAGCCAAACCTCATGATTTGCCTTGCCATCGTGAACCCATTTGCATGCGTCCCGCATACACCTTCGTGAACTTCTTTTAGAATTAACTTAGCTTCCATAGCATCGACACATCTCAAAAGTACTTGGTCTTTTCGTCTTTTGTACAGGATATCTCCGTCTAAAACATAGTCGTAAGCTAACCTCCTCAAGGTTCGTTTGTCATTTTCACTGGCCTGTTCAGGGTATTTACGATCTCTCACGTATCGCAATATATCTTGATACCAGGGGTTATTGTCATTTCCCTCCCTCTCAATGTTACAACAATGAGCTGGAGCCTCGTAAACGCTCATTTGAATTGGCTTCATTTCTTTTTCTTTATTTGCCTTGATCATTGAGGCCAAGGTTGCTAAAGCATCTGTCATTTGATTTTTGTCTCGTGGGAGATAATTGAAGGTGATGTTATCAAATTCCTCAAGTAACCCCAAAACTACCTTTCGATAACTAATCAATTTAGGGTCCCTTGTCTCCCATTCACCTCTAAGCTGATAAACAACCAACGCCGAATCCCCATATACTTCTAGAGTTTTTATACCTCGCTCTACAGTTGCTTGAAGTCCCATGATGCATGCTTCATATTCAGCCATATTGTTTGTGCAATCAAAGTCTAACTTGCACATAAAAGGATAATGATCGCCATTCGGAGATACCAAGACTGCCCCAATTCCATTTCCGATTGCATTAGAAGCCCCATCAAAATTGAGCCTCCAAGAAGAATTTTCAGTCATTGCTATACACATCAACTCCTCATTTGGAAAATCAAAGTTTAGTGGCTCATAATCCTCTAGAGCCCTACTAGCCAAGAAGTCCACTACCGCACTTCCTTTTATAGCCTTCTGACTTATGTAGACTATATCAAACTCCGAAAGTAAAATTTGCCATCTTGCCATTTTCCCATTTAGAGCTGTTGACTCCATCATGTATTTCAACGGATCAAGTTTTGAGATGAGCCAAGTGGTATGGTATAGCATGTACTGTCTTAATCTCCGAGTTGTCCAAATCAGCGCACAACACAACTTTTTGATTGGTGAATATCTCATCTAACAGTTAGTAAACTTCTTACTGAGATAATAAATTGCCTTCTCCTTTTTCCCTGACTCATCATGCTGGCCAAGCACACATCGCATAGAATTACTGAACACCGATAAGTACAGTATTACTAGTTTATCTGGGCTGGGTGGAGACAATACCGGAGCATTCAACAAATACTGCTTGACCTTTTCAAAAGCATTCTGGCATTCCCCATCCCAAATACCTTGATTGTGCTTTCTGAGGAGGCGAAAGATAGGATCACATTTCTCGGTTAGTTGTGAAATAAACCGAGCAATGTAATTCAACCTTCCTAGGAATCCTTGAACTTCTTTTTGAGTACGTGGTGGAGGTAATTCTCGTATGGCTCTGACCTTGTCTGAGTCGACTTCAATTCCTTTTTCACTGACTACGAAGCCTAACAACTTTCCGGATCTGGCTCCAAAGGTACACTTTGCTGGATTAAGCTTCAACTGAAATTTTCTTAACCTTACAAACAATCTTCTCAAGACCTCAATATGCTCTTTTTCCGTACGGGACTTGGCAATCATATCATTGACGTATACCTCAATATCCTTATGCATCATGTCATGGAACAAGTTCACCATGGCCTTTTGGTACGTTTCCCCTGCATTTTTTAGTCCAAATGGCATTACTTTATAGCAAAAGGTGCCCCACAAGGTTATAAAGGTGGTTTTATCCATGTCCTCTGAATGCATCTTTATTTGGTTATATCCTGAGAAACCATTCATAAAGGAGAACAATGAATATCT
The DNA here is from genome assembly GCF_025698485.1 of Gossypium arboreum. Taxonomy (NCBI): domain Eukaryota; kingdom Viridiplantae; phylum Streptophyta; class Magnoliopsida; order Malvales; family Malvaceae; genus Gossypium; species Gossypium arboreum. The sequence continues at coordinate 120,397,819 of NC_069070.1, read as the reverse complement.
CGCTGTGTTATCTACTAAAGTATCAATGTGGGGTAAAGGAAAATTATCTTTTGGGCTTGCTTTGTTCAAGTCTCTGTAATCAACACACATTCGTACTTTTCCATCCTTCTTAGGGACTGGCACAATGTTAGCTACCCATTCGGAGTACTTCACTTCTTGCAAGAATCCTGCATCAAACTGTTTCTTGACTTCATCCTTTATCTTCAAAACGATATCTGGCCTCATTTTTCGCAACTTCTATTGGACTGGCTTACAATCTTGTTTTATTGGAAGATGATGTACCACAATGTCAGTACTCAATCCAGGCATATCCTGATATGACCAGGCGAAGATATCCTTGAACTCTTGAAACAACTCAATCAGACCATGCATTGTGTCCACACCAATTAGGGTTCCGATTTTCAACTCCTTCCCTTCCTCTAGGGCTATATTCTCTATTGCCTCTTTCTCATGTGGCATGATTTGTTTCTCCTCCTGCTTAACCATTCTTAACAGATCGAGAGATACGTCACAATCCTGAACATTTTCAAAATCCTGAGGTTCCTCTAAACACATGTCTTGCTCGCCAGAGAAATTAGGAGCTGTAGTATCAGCGCTTATATCATTAATATCTAGGGACCTGTGGGGGTATGAAAGAATATACAAAGAATGAATGAATCAAAGAATGATTGTTTATGTGCTATGAATAAAAGAATAAGAATTGCTAGAATTTGAAGGAATATTGGTCGATAAAAATAGAACGATACTCGTTTAAATTGATAAAAAGTTATGTTTTATTTAAATAATTATAGATGAACATAAGCCTATTTCACGAATATAATCTTACTACTCCTAGGCCCTAGTGTAACAGACATGTTTTGAGAATTACTCTGAAAAATTCCTAAAGACTACAGGAAGGTCTTCTGCAGTCCAATTATTCAGAGAGTTCCCTGGTTCGTAAGAGCGAATGTCCTCGAGGCTTCTTTGCTCCGATCCTTCATTGTGCACAGCATTAACTTGATGACTTTCCTTTATCAGCAGTCCTCCTGATTTGAAGGATTTGGATATAGGTGGGAATGTCATTGGTTTCCACTCCACTTCTCTTCTATTAAAACGCGCCTTTCTTCTCACTTGGCGCTTCTCTATTTCCTGCCTCTTGTGCTTGTGGTCTGGCTAGAAGCCCAAGCCAAAGCGGTCCTTCTTCTCAATCAGTTTTGGGATTTGAACCCCTCCTTGCAACTGTCTTCCTAGCCCTTTTCCTGGCAATGCTCATTTCCCCATCATCATTTGTAGGGCCATCCTTGTAGCTTCAGACATTTTGGGTACCAGCACTTTGCTTCCTTCCAAAATGAAGGTGGCATTAATGACCTCTAAAGAGCGGAAAGAACATTCAATAGCCTCTTCATTTGCCTCAACATAAGGGGCCTTGCTGGTAACTGCCGCTATGATGTCCTCTTCCGCATTGATGGTTATTAAGCGACCATCTGTCACTAACTTTAATTTTTGGTGCAATGAAGAGGGCACCGCTCCTGCCGAGTGTATCCATGGTCTCCCCAATAAAAAATTGTAGGAGGGCTTGATATCCATTACTAGAAATCAAATTCATACGTATTCGGCCCAATCTCCAAAGGGATGTCAATTCGTCCCATTACTTTTCTTTCAGTTCCATCAAAGGCTCTTACCACATTATGACACGTTTTCATATGCGAACTGTCAATGGGCAATCTGTTCAAGGTGGATAGCGGCAGGACGTTCAAAGCAGACCCATTATCCATGAGTACACTTGGAAGCGTGTATCCTTTGCACCGAGTAGTGATGTGTAGGGCTTTGGTTGACCCTATGCCCCCAGGTGGAATTTCATCATCGTTAAAATAAATGAAATTGTCAGCACTAATGTTGTTTACTAACCGATCTAGCTTGTTAACGGATATGTCATGGGTAACATATGTTTCGTTAAGCACCTTTAACAACACATCTCGATGCACCTCAGAGCTCAAGAGTAGGGCTAACACTGATATACGCGCCGATTGCTTGCGTAACTGCTCGACCATGCTATACTCGCTATGTTTCAAGAATTTTAGAAACTCCTTAGCCTCTTCCTCCTTTACCGGCTCATTGATGAGTACTTCAGTTTCCTTTTCCCTTTCAGCCTTGACATCTTTCGTCTTTGCGGGCTCTACTTTGATATTCCCCCCGTCATAATGTTTCCCACTTCGTGTATGAGAACCTTTATTTTGCGTGCCCCTGGATGCGCTAGCTATACTCTCCCCCTCAGGTATTGTTATATTGCAGTCATAGCTCCATGGCACCCTTCTGTCATCCTTATAAGGGAAAGGATTGGGTTTACGGATGACTATTTTGGGCCTAGTTTGCGACCCCTCCTCATTATTCCCTGGCAAGGAAATAATAATTCTCGGTTGGTTGGTTCTTTGTCGTTCATTCTCCAGCACACATATTTATCTTTCATAAGAACCACCTTTAGAAACCTGCAACTCTTTGTTAATTATAAGGCCTTGTACCATGACCTTAAACTTTTCACAATTTTGGATCATATGACCCACTTCCCCATGGAACTCACAATGGTTCTCTATTCCTTCTCCTCCTTTTCTAGAGGTCAGTATACCTCTCTTCACCATCTCCTCTCATATTACCTTCATAGGTGTCTTCACCTCAGCAATGTCTTCCTTGATTTTTCTTTTCTTTGTTTCATCAATGGCATTCACTCATTGATTGCCATGATCCGGTAACGAATTTTCGGCATTAGGGGTACTGTCGAATTTCACAACCTCCATATTGATAAGCCTCTCCACGGCTTTCTTGAATCCTGTGCAGTTTTCGATCGAATGCCCCGGTATTCCCGCATGATATTCGCACTTAGCATTTGCATCATACCATCTGGGGTACGGTGGCTGTAGTGGTTTCAAGTGAAATGGAGCAATGGCATGTGCATCATACAAGCTTTGATAAAGCTCATGATACGTCACAGGGATAGGCGTAAATTGCATTATTTCCGAATTCTGTCTTATGCCCGATTTCTGTCTTTGGGTATTTTGTTGTTCGACCATAGCTGCTTTGGGTTGACCAACTATGATTGCCCTCGAGTTGAGACTATTCACCTCATTGTCCTTTCTCCTTGGGGCTGATCTTTTAGCCACTTCCCCCTCGATTTTACCGCCTCTCACGGCATTCTCAATCATCTCACCCGCCATAACTATATCCGCGAAACTTTTTGTGGTACTTCCAATCATATGTGTGATGAATGGCGCCTTCAAAGTATTAATAAATAATATGGTGATTTCCTTTTCTAACAATGGTGGTTGTACTTCATTGCCACCTCCCTCCATCGTTGTGCATATTGCCTAAAACTTTTATTAGGTTTTTTCTCCATGTTTTGAAGTGTGATCCTATCTGGCGTCATATCAGTCACATGGTTATACTGTTGCATGAAAGCCTATGCAAGATCTCTCCATGAACTGATTCTTGCATGGCTCAACTGATTGTACCACTTAGCCGCTGCTCCCACTAGGCTGTCTTGAAAACAATGGATCAATAGTTGATCGTTGTTCACATAACTAGTCATTCTTCTACAAAACATTGTTATGTGTGCCTCTAGGCAAGTAGTCCCATTGTACTTTTCAAACTCTAGCATCTTAAATTTATGAGGAAGCACCAAATCTGGAACAAAACTTAAGTCTTTGGCATCAATCCCATGATGATTGCCAGCGCCTTCTAAAACCCTAAACTTCTCCTCTAACCATCTGCAACGATCTTCCAATTGTTTTGAGGATTCAGTGGCCATTCTTTCCTTCTCCATTAAATCCAGATCAGGAGTAATAGGGTTGATCGACCTATCACCCAAATTATTTCCCAGCCCAGATGGGAAATTTATGGGGATTCTAGCATCCACTAGCCCATATTAAGGCCTTACTGTGACAGATGGCCTTCTAGAGGTGCCTCGGTTTGCAGGGCACATGAGGCGGAGTAAAACCCGGAGGAGGTCCTTCATTATCCTCTTCAGTGATCGCCATGGGAGCTTTTCCTTTATCAGTGGCTCTTAGCAGCTGAGCCATTTGAACCATCATGTTTCTCTGAGCCTCTAGCATTTGCTCCCTCATTTCATTCTGTATTTTGGCCAACTGCTCTTGCATTTGATCTTGCATATCTTTTTGTAATTGCTCAAACCTTTGATCCATGTTATTAGTTTTAGTACGAGTGCCGTATGGATGTGTGATTTCCAGATTTTCTTTTCTACCTCTCTCTTTTCTACCTCTCTGGAAAGTAAACTTTAACTAATCAGGGTCTTTCTATAACTTTGAATGCAAATGATGTGATGAAATGTTATGAGATGCAAATGCATGAATGCAAAAAGAATATCGATTCTGGTTCAACTTCATTTAGAAAATTTTATTTAGAAAAAGAATATCTTTACATATAAGAGGATTACAAATACGATTTCGCCCTAAGGCCCAAAGCTTTAACTCTATCTAATAAGAGGGCTAACTTTCATCTTACATCCGACGATGATGAATACATCAGACTCAATACGTCAGCTCGAATTGCCAAGTCTTGCACATACTCAGCAACCTCTTGAATCTGAGCTATGGCTTCACCAATGACATGATCCCTTTTTCTGACCTGTTCTTTAGCTTAATGTAGCTCTCCCCTCAGATAATCCTCTTGCGCCTTGAGCTGCTCAACCCGGAGTTCACCGTCATGCAATGCCACCTCCAAATCTTCAACCTTGCTCCTTAGCTCCTTTAACTCGACCGTAAAATTATGGTTTTGGTGCCAACGCAGGGATTTTCCAAGTTCCATTACCTTGGTCTTCAATCATTTATTCTCCTCCTCTAATGCCAAATTCTGCCCCCGCATTTCTTGGAATTTCCTCTCCCAGTACTCGGCTCTATCCTTTTCTTCTTGAACCTCCTTCTGCCACTGATTCGAAGATCCTCCTACTCTCGCCCTCCTCAAGGCTACTTGTGCCCTTTTGTAATACTTCCTTAGATCATCTCGATCTTCCTCAATCTTCCTTTTTTCTTTCCTCTCTTTCTCGACTTCCATCTTTTGAACATCAACGTCCAAACTCAAGTACATCTTTTCTTCTTTGAGCTTTGCTATCCTCCTCTCGAACTCCAAGCTTTGTCTTCCGAACTCCTGTTTCATAATTTCTAACTTTGAGGGCCTTACTTGCAAATATTCCTCCATTGGTCGAGCTCCTTCCATACTTGGCTTAGGGATATTATCATTAACTCTTCTACCTCTCCATTCTATGTATTCCGGTGTCGTAGCGGGGCTAATAGCTTTTCCTTTCAATTGACAAGTATTCTTCCAAGCACTAGAAACTTCACTAACCCTCCTCTTGTAATCGGCTCCTCTATATACAAACTCACTTTGAGCCAACCCCTGAGTCGCTGGTATGAACTGTCTCAATCCATGCTGCCTCAGTACGAGCAAAGGGGCATAGCCAATGGCACCCCAAATCCCCAATAAGGGTACCCAATCAAAGCTACCGCATCGGTAAAGAACCTCACCAGGCATCATTCACGGAGCCCTCCACTCGACATTTTTCGACCGAAGGTTCTGAAGTAACGCTATCCAATTCTCTTCTGGAACATCAATTCTGCTGGTTGAAGCTACTATATCTTTCAACGGTGAATAATCCTCAAAGTAAACCCGACAAACCACCCTATCTATCAAACGAAAATGATCAGTAGAACCAAGCCAAAAGCAATCGAGCACACCCTATAAACCCGCCAAAGACCACCTCCTCCTACATGCACCTAAAGACCTAAATGTTTCCGCCAAAATTGCAGGATGAAGTGAACTTTTATCGAGTCGATGAAAAAGATCCGTGGTTGCCTCATCCACATATCCCAAAGCCTTAGGGAAGACCATCAATCCATATAAACTTAGGGCAAAAACATTTATCTTCTTTGTCTCATCAGGGTGTGTCAAAATCAAATCTTTCAAAGCATCCCACGAAATGCACTTGCACTCACCCTTTTCTTTAATTCGGCCGTGGCCCACCGCTTTCGCTCATCCCGTAATAATCATCAATTTCTTCCAAAAGGTAGGGACACAAGGAGCTCGAGAATAGATCCTATCATTCTGAAACCGGGGACAACGAAGTAAAACAGTGTACTCTTCCACAAGAGGGTACCATGTCTACTTCCCCAAAAGTGAAGCAATCAGACACGGGTTCCAAAACCGAGCAAGGGCTCAATAAGTGCTCGTCTATCTGAACATCAAGCAAGTAAGGTAAGTCTCTATAGTTACAGAGAATAATTGCTTAGTCTCTTTGCCCGACTGATCCCAAATTTCCTTAAGCTCTTGGAGATTATTCTGTGTGACACTTATACGAGTATAATCTGGCAGCTCCGACACATATCCTATAGCTATACTGTCTCCCTTTTCTAGTTGAGTTTGCTCGGACCATCTGTGGACGTTAACGTTGCCTTCCACTTTATCAAGAAGTCCGTTCTCCATAATAAAACTTCCTAACTTAGAAACTGACCATGAACCGATATCTTTGTAAATGCAAAATGACATGCAAGCAAAAGAAAAGAGATAGTCAGTATCACATAATATCAATAAATTTCAACGATAACTTATAAAGGTAATGTCTAAGTTGGGCTTATACGGTCCTTTGACATGGGGTTGGTTCTAAAGTTTGGGGTACCCGAACCAGCAGATTCCTAGATCCTCACCCATTATAGGCTCATTTGAATCGAGTTCAGTTCAGGGGAATACATTTCCCTATGGCTACACGGAGATGAAAATCTCACGAAACCATAGGTACGGATGTATCCCGAAAGTGATCTACTATCCTGCACGGAGGCGAAAACCTCACGAAGGCATAGCTTCTCACTCCCACTTAAGGGTGTGACCACAACGGTCATGTAAAATGCAATACGATCAAAATATAGCATGTAATAATACAAACACATGTAATGCAAAGAGGATTAAATTTTAAAATTTTTAATTTCCGACATTAAGACAAGAGATAATCAATTACATGGCCTGACTCTCTTATTACATCCCCAAGTGGAGTCGCCAAGTTGTCGAAACCATTATCGATCGAGTTTTGGAAAATGGGAATCGATTTTAAAAACAAAACGGAGTCGCCACCAATCTTTTAGGTGTGATTGGATCACCTTTAAAACATTTTGTTTTAAAATCATTAGTTTTGGTCCACGAAATAAAAGAACGGGTTCGGGAGTCGGTTACGTACGAGGAAGGATTAGCACCCTCGTAACGCCCAAAAATTGATACCTAATTGATTATCAAATGTCTTTAATGTCGAAAGAAAAAAAAATTTAAGATGTAGTCCTCTTTAAAATATTTTAACTTTGAAAATTGGGATTCACTAGCGTCAAAGTATTGCCATTAAGTTATCCCTTTTTTGAAATTCCTATCTCGAACAGCAAAACGCTATATCCAATAAGTTAGGACATATTGCTTTGAAATTCCAATATAGTGGCTTGCATTTAGAAAACCTCTAAAAACTTAGAAGGGTACTTAATTATTCGAATTCAACGAGAAAAGTGGCAACCCAATAAGTTAGGGCACTACTTTCTTGAAATTTCCAAACACCAAGCATTGCCTTATTTGCAAAAAATCTTATTTCGAGGTAACAAATAAATGAATAAAACGAATAAAAGATAATAACAAATAAGCTAGGAAATATTCGAGATTAAAAAAACTAGTAATAAATAAACAATCATTATGTAAGACTAAAGAATGATAGTATAGTGAAGATAATAATAATATTAATAGTAATAATACAAATAAAAATTTTGGAATGATGTGTGAAATTATATATATGTATGTGAATATATAGATAAGTAAACAATATATATAGTGAGTGAAGAGTAAAAGGTAAAACAAGTGTATTTAAAGAGTAATGGGTAAAAATATAATAATAGTGTAATAGTAGTAATAACGTAATAGTATTAGAAATATACGATATATAATATTGAAGGTAAATACATAATATATACATATTAGAAATAATCATACTATTAGAAACAACTATTAATAATACTACATAAATAGATATATAGTAGTAGCATATACATGATATAGTTAAAAATATATAAAGTAAGATAATATGGGAAATAAAAATATATATATATATAAACGATATAATATTAGGGCATATGCAAAACAATAAAATACAATATTAAAAGGTATATATATATATATATATATATATATATAATGTATACATAATATAATATTAAAATATTTACATGGTATATACATAATAATGTAAAAATAAACTATTAGTAATATTATAAATATATACATATAGTAGTAATAATAATATAAAGGTATTTCATATAAACAGTATGCACGTGAAAAAAAAAGAAAAGAGAAAAATAATAATTACAAAAGTATGAAATCAAAATAATATGTAGAAACATGTTTATTCTAAAAGAATAACTGAAACTTAATTGAGAGAAGAAACAAAATCTAAGAGATAACTTACAAGTAAAACAAATTATTGAAAGCAAATTTTGGGTTAAAATTAATTATATAAATGTACGAGATCTAAAATTAAAACGCCCAAATCTTAAAATACCGCATAAAGGGGCAAATTGAAATAGCACACAGTGCAGGCCAATTTAAAATAATATAAAACTTAAATATGGCCCGATTGAAGGCTAAGCACAAAGGAGGGACCAATTGCATAAATTACCCAATTAAAGGTAACATGCATGGTCCCAAGCAAAAAGTTGATTCTACTCCCCTATGCTACTTTGTTTTATTATTAATTAAAACTACTCCCCTACTATTTTGTTTTATTATTAATTAAAACTATTCCCCATACTATTTTATTTTTATTATTAATTAAAACCATTTCCCATACTATTTTATTTTTATTATTAATTAAAACCATACTTTATTTTTCTTTTTTAATCATAAAAAACCTTTTTTTTAGAAAAAAACAACAAAAAAGAGTTAAAACACCATCTTACCACCCTACATTCATTTTTCAAAATAGAGAAGGCTCTCAACTCTCTCAACCCTTCCTCCTCCGGTCATCGGACCGGCCATCAACCGTCATGCCGGTCACCGGCCACCGACGGCGGCGCCGCCGTCCACGGTGACCAAAAATCTTCCGAGGCCCTTTTTCGCTTCTCTTCTCTAGTAGAGCCGGATTTGGGGTTAAAATGACCCAAAACCTTCAAAATTAATGAGAAGCACCCTAGAACTCAAGAATCCATTCGGTTTCGGCCACCGATCCTCGGCGGTGGCTTCTCGATCGTCCACGATGTTGGAAAACCGAACACCGGTAAGATCCTTCCTCTTTCCTTTTTTTATATTTTTACAAGTTTTTTCTTTGTTAAAATATTTGTAAAATAGATAAAACGAACGAATAGAAAGAAGATCAAAAAATAAAAATAAGGACAAACACGTTTTGAACTTGTTTTCTCCTTTTGATTTCTCCCAAAGTCTCGTAATACAACCCCCTCTAATACAATCTCTTCTCTCCCCAAAATACAATCGATTCTTCCTCAAAATACCATCGATCCCCCCTCCCCTACAATCGGTTCTAGTATGGCTTTTATAGCCATTTACAAACTCTATTATATATATTTGCTATCTTTTCTTCTTCTTGTATGGCAGGCAAACGGTGGTGGAGGCATGTGCCGCTTGGTAGTGGTTGGAAGTGGGTGGTTGAGGCTTGCGGCTAGGGTTTTTAATTTCTGAAAATAGGTTGTGGGCTAGGGTTTCTAAGCTTTTGGGCTTCTTTTAGGTTTTAATTTTTGGGTTGTAATTGGGTTGGTAGCTTTGTTTGTAAATGGACTTTTAATGGGCATTTTGATTTTTTTCTTTATTTATTTTTTTTTCAAAATTTAGTTTATTTATTTTAAGGTCCGAGCAAAATATGGGTTCTACAATTTTAACTGAAAAAACTATTCTTATTCCAATTGGGCATCCAAGTTGGCATTTAAAATGCATTTGGACTGCCACATAAGATTGCTATTAGAGAGGTAACAGAACTTAATGGCAAAGTGGCTACTTCGTAACAAAATGATAACCTAAGTGATTAAAACGTAACATTTCAAACATAAGTGACTAAAATGCAATTTGAGACAAACAAAGTGACTTTTTTTTTATAGTTTACCCTAATTTGAATGTGTTTGATGCATTTGAATCTGTTTTACACAAAATAAATACCTATTAATTGAGTAGGTTGGATTGATTTTAAATTCTGTAAATTTTGAGAAATTATTTTATAGATCTTTCCTATCATATTATTCATGATCTCTTTCCAATTATTTAATAACATTTCAATAAATTTTTTCATGTCATTGACACATAATTTTGATAATTTTTTTATCTCGAATCCCAAATTTGGAATCTTGAGTTCGGGTTCAAGGAATTCATGGTTCAAGGTTTGAATTTGGGTTTAGGGTTTAAAGTTTAGAGTTTAGGGTTCGAGATTTAAGGTTAAAGCTTTTGGATTCGGGGTTTAAGGTTTAGGATAAAAAATTGCTAAAATTATATGTTAATGACATGAAAAAATTGTTGAAATGTCATAAAACCATAAATAATGAAATGAGAAATATCCATAAAATAATTTCTCGTAAATCTGAATAAGTAAAACTTAAAAACTTTTGGCTTACATTAGAAGAGCCCAAAACACCTTCACCAGATTCACCTTTATAGCATAATTCTGCCCAATTAAATGAAAATTTCTCATTACCTTAAAAATATATATATCAATACCAATCAAGCAACTCAAAACATTTTACACTATTAATTTCCCTCCTTCCAATAGTAACTTCTTAAATAAAAAAATACATTTAATTAATTTATATATTTCTCTTAATGATAACATATAATTCATGAAAAATATAAAAAATACACTGTCACCACATTGTCATGATAATGTCACACATTTTCTTCTAATAAATGCAAGAGGAAAAAAAAGATCTGAAGAAGGTAGAAAAAAAATAAAATGCAATAACTACAGGTGTGATGATTAATTTCTGTCAAAAAAATGTTCAGTACTGTGTTACTGCATATATATATATATGAAAGCAACTCAACATCTACTTCATGGGGTTTTTCTTCTTCATAATAAATTGTCCTTGAAAATAAAAACAAAATAAGAAAAATGGAGGTCCAATCCATTTCAATTCATGAATGATGAAAATCAATTAATAATTTCCAATGGACTGAAACTGGGTTCTTTTTTTTTGGGTTAGCAGATTATTGAGGAAATGAATGTGAAAATAACTTTTGTCTCAAAATAGGACAAGGGCAGGGAAAATAATGCACATGGAAAAAGATCAGACCAGACATCATCAGACATTGTAAGATATAAAAATATATTATTTTATTATAAAAAATCTGAAATAAAATAATTTGATTGGGAAGTGTGTCATTGATATTGCAAGTGCAAAAAAAGAAAAAAAAAATTCAGTTTCTATTTTCTGGCCCATATTTCCACTGAAATTTCCCAAAAAAACTTTTTTTCATTTAATTTAATGTTTTTTTTGTTTGCTTGTTTGGTTGCCGTTTGCATTATTCATGCAAAGTTGACAGTCACGTTTACCCTACCAAAGAAAGGTCACCATTTAGTTCAGTAAAGAAAATAAAAGATATTATATATAGTTTTGAGGGAAGTGAATACATATATATATATATATATATATATAAATGTAACCTCTGCTTTAGTACTTGGACCGACCCCACGAATATATGCAGTTTCTTTCCTTAAACTAATAGCCAAATTTGCTGGCATTTTACATTTTTTTATAATAAATAAATAAATCTTATAACTTACTTTTATATACAACATCGAGTAATAAAAGTTTAATGTTTTTAAATAAGATTTGAATTTGAGTCTTATAAATAGAAAAATAAAATTTGAAGAATTCATCATTCAAAATGAGATTTGACTGAATTCGAATCTAGATTTAGTCGAATTTTACAGCTTCTAGATATTGAAAATGAAGGGTTAAATTATTTTTGGGGTTTGAACTTAACATTTGTTTTTATATCGAGATTAAAATTTTATTTTGTTCAAATTAATTCTTGACATTTTCTTAAAAATCTTAAAACTTAAATCTATATATAAAATAATTATCAAATTTAAGAATTAATTAAATTAAAACCCAAATAATAATTTAATCCAAAAATAAAAGATGAATATATTTGTTTGCTCAGTCCAAGCAGGGTATGTTTCCAATACAAGAAATAATGATAGCTCAAACAGAAACCCAACATCAAGCATTCATTAACACTACTACTTGGTAAGAGGGAAGAAAAAGAAGAAAAAAAGTTCAAGAAAGGAAATATTTTTGAAGAAATAGCTAATTTATCTTATATGTCATTATAATATAATTGTCACATTTTAAAACAAATAATTTAATAAATTAAATTAAAAAATTATCTTAACGGTAAGGAAAGATCATATAATTTTGATATTTTTTAACATTAATCTCATTATAAATTCTTATAATATCTCGCTTCTTTTGATATGATGTATAAAATTGTTCATAGGCCCTCCCCAATCATTAAATGAAATGATAATATATTTCAACGTATTTAAACACACATCCTCTTATCTCAATAGCAATATCATACCAATCGAACTAAAATTTAATATACAAGTTCAAGATTTTAAATAATACTCATATATATCATATAAAATGATGAATGTGACTTGGTCAAAGTTATGATTGGATCATATATAAGTATATATGTATGTATATGTATATGCATATATTTTTGTATAGATAATGAACTAGATTCCCAATGGAAAAAATAGAAAATAGTAGTGCAAGATATTGAGATTCTCATTGTGTGTGATATAAAAAAAAAAGTTGGATATCACATGAAGAATACTCAATACCCATAACTTTAATAAGTTTTTTTCTTTTTTGAATTTAATAACTTTAATAAGTTGAATGTGAGAGAAAGGGAAAAAATAAAGTTAAAAGGAAACCTATATAAGCCAAGTCAATTGGTGCTATATATATAATATATAATTCAATGCCTTTAAAAGAGGGGAAGCACAAAAAAACATGATCCCCCTCTTCATATCTATCATATTCATATTCTTTTCTCTTTTCTCTTTTCTTTTTTAATTATGTATATATTTTTTGATGTCTTAATTTATGATGACAAGATGTATTCAAGAGCAATGACTATCCCAATTTTCACTTTTCTTTTAATATTTTTTATATTTAAGTGTATTTCAAAAAGTCGATTGGGTGTTAGTTCAATTGATATTGATGTCAGTGTAGAAAGATATAAGTTCGAGTACACTGAAATGTATTATCCTCTTATTTAAGGGTTAGGAGGAATTATAGATAATTCTAAACTTTATCTTAAAAAGAACCTATGCGATAAGAACTTATAATGAGATGAATATTTAAAAAATTAAAATATAATAAAAATAATATTATTTGTGAAATTGAAAATTTTCAAAGAGAATATATCAAACTTTTGTGATGACTAAGACAAAACCTTATTATTATTATTGTGATATTAAAGTAAATCTAACTTTTCTTTAATAATTAACTTTGCCTTTTTCATGTGTTTTTTCTTTCATGATTTTGGTGGTGTGCTGGGTTGAATGTAAGTATAATGATTAATCAATAGGGTTGGATTTATGTGAGCAATAATAGAGCTAGAAAATTGAAAAAAGAAAAAAGATATGGAGAAAGTACAATGAACAAAGAATCATTAATGACCTTTTACAGTTTTTCAAAAAAAAATTGTTGTAATTGGCATCTATATATGTCTATAAAAAACTAAAAGAATTATTATATTAATTCAAATTAAAAAATTATTTTAATAATAAAAATAGATGAAATTTTTAATGATTGATCAATTTACACTTTAATGTAACGTATAGGAGGAGAGAGTAAAATATAATCCAACTCTTAATACAAAAGCTTCCATGTAAGGGTGAGTGTTCGATCGAATTGAGTAAAATTTTTTTATGTTAATCGAGTTGAGGAGTCTTATTTTGTCGTCTTAATTCAATTTGATTTTTTTTTCGAATTAAATCAAGTGAAATGAAATTCGAGTTGAACTGAATCAAGTGAAATTGTTCGAGTTAAACTAAAAAAAATCTAACATGTGAAATTAAAATTTTATTACAGTATAAATAATTCTATTTTAGAGCATATAAATTTGAAACTATATATATTTGATAACTTTTTCAAAGCAAAATAAAAAAAAACTTTAGTACGATAAACTTGAATCGTTAATTAATTTATTTAGGTCCTAAAATTATTATTTTAGAAAATTTTTAAATTTCTTTATATATTCTTTAGATTTTTTATAATTTTAAAAATATAAAATATAAACTTTTATAAATATTTTTAATTTTGAAAAAAATTTTTTATAATTTTGTTGAGAGAGATTAATTTACTCATTTTTTAAATTGACAGAGATTAAAAGGGTATTTATATCAATCTGTTATTCGAATTGTAAAATTTAACTCGATTCGAACTCAAAACTCGAATAAGTCGAACATCTTGATTTGATTAACTTGAAATACAAATTTTTTTTTAAATTTTTCGAATCGAATCAAATTTTACTCCCCTCTACTTCCATGATACTTTTTTACTCTAAGTGTGCTGATATGATTTTAATTCTAAAAAAGCATGATATATGGAATTATTTAAATAACTTTTTTATTTAAAATTTGATATAATATATCATTACTCTTTATTTATTTTCACATGCATGGTCTAATATTTTCATTGTAATTAGATCCCCACAATAATTTTCACTCATTAATTTAGTCCTTTTTAAAAAATCTAACCTCAATTATCAATTAATTTTCCAACTTCCAAGCAATTGCTTGACAGATCCATGAAAGGGAAATATGAGTAAATGGGAAGTGGCAATGAATTTATTAATGAAAATAATGGCCCTCACTGTCTGTACGGCCTGCCTTACAAGGCACATCTTTTCTTATAATCTTTTAATTAATTAATCTAAATATATAATATATAAACCCATGTGGGTTTATGATAATTAAAATCTTTAGTAATTATTTTAAGATAAAAATATCTTTTTGATTAAAAATGTTTAAGGTTTTTCTTGTATGTTTATTAAAGAAGTCATCTATTTTTGTCATTTTGTCTCCTTAAATGAAGCTAACTTGTCTAATCTTTGCTTAAGTTAAAATTTTTTTTTAAAAAATTGCTAAAACCCTAAAGTGTAAAACACTTTATATATATTGCTCCAAAATTAAGCTTTTTATTAATGAAGATGGAGATTTGCATTAGAAGCATAAAATTAGTATATTATTTTGTTACTATGTGACATAGAATAAAATAGTTTATGTGTTTTGTCATTGTGTCTTAAAACAAGGCATATCTTTATATTCGATTCTAATTTGAGTTGGTAGCATAGCCTATATGAAAGAAAAAAATCTATTTGTCTTTCAAGGTTTATCATGGAATTTAATAGAGACCATTAAGATATCTGTTTGTTGGGCAAATATTATATTACTACTCATGTGTGGGATCCGTCTAAAGATTCAAACGAAGAGTCTGAGCAAATCTTAAGAACAGTTGTAGAATAAGTAGGTAGATTTAGACTTTTATATGCTTTTTTTAGTTTAGCTAGGTTTTCCACAAAAAAAAAAGGATAAAATATTTTGTTTTGTTTTGTTTGAATATTTTGATTCAGGTATTTGAATTTAATGTAAAATTTGATTGAATTAAAATCGAAGTTCGATATGTATAATTATATCAAATTGTTTCTATGTCGCGTTTTATATTAAATCAAAATTTACGTATAATTTTGAAAATTATCTCTTAAATAAGAGGATAAAGCAACATTTAACCCTGAACTTGGTATTTTTTTCATAGTTTAATCCTTACACTTTTTTTGTCCGCATTAGCTTCGAAATTTGACAAATTTTCTCAATTTATTTTGTTAAGGTATGATGGACATAGCGCGTTAAGATTGTGTCATATTATCACTTAAAATTTTTTAAACTTTTTACATAAAATCTAAAAAAATTAAAGTGATAACATTGGACAATCTTAAGTTTCCACATCATAACACCTTAATGAAATCTAAATTTAATGATCAAATTGAGAAACTATCAACTTTTGTGACTTGTAATATGAACTCTAGAAAAATCCAAGGACCAAAAATGAAAATTATTAAATTGAGGGACTAAATGTTACTTTATCCCCTTCAAAGTATACCAAACTTGAATACGAAAAAAAATAGTAGAAAACAATCCAAACAAGTTTTGTGATGCTACTCTTTTCACCCTAACAAATTCAAATCTTTGCCTTCTGAAAGTTGATTCTTATACACTTTCCCACTTTGAACCTTAAAGGCTAAGTTTGTTGAAATTTCTTCAACTTAATATATCTAGAGAGAAAAATACTAAGACTATTATATATTACACATCACATAGTAATTAAATAATAAAAAATATTAAATTCGTATGTTGGTTTGATGGTTGAGGTGTTTATTGTCTCAAATGTAATTTGGATTCAAGTTGTGTTAGTCGCGTTGTTGTTAGAGCTTTACCCTCCTTTTATAATTCGCTCAAAAAATATTTTAATAATTTATTAATGATATTATAATACATATATTTGATTAATTTAGTAAAGTTAACGTGATGTGACTATTTAATATATTCGTTTTTCTATCTTTTGGTGTTATTTTTAAATTTGAAAAATTCTAGTGAAATGAATAGACTTGAATTCAAGGGTTAAATTAAATTTTTGGGTTTGAATTTGGGAATTGATATTGTTTTTTTTTGGGGTTTGATTTTTTTTTTTGGTCATTGATATTTCCTTAAAAAGTTTAAAGTTCAGGTTCTAACGTGGAAACAATTGCCATATTCAGGCTCCAATACGAGAATAATTGTTAAGTTTAGGGACTAACTTGAATAAAAAAAGTTTAAGTACCAATGTAGAAACAAATACCTAGTTCAGCCCCAATGTAGAATAATTAGCAAGTTCAAGGCCTAATTTGGACATAAAAAAAGTTTAGACCCTAATATGAGAACAATTGCCAAGTTCAAGTCCTAAATAATGATTTTACCTTATAAAAAACATCTCATACAATCGCATGTATAATTTTTTAGACTTTATAAGCGGATTTAGGATGTAGTTAAAAAAAATAAAATATAGTAATAAATGTGACATTTATAACACATTCAACCTGTTTCTAGAGTCTAAAAACTATGCTTGAAATACTTATCCTATATATATATATATGAAGTCAGAATTATACAGTAATGGTCTAAATTCAAGGTTATCGGAACAATGGTTTCGTAACCATAGATCCGATTTAAAGAGAAATTTATTTCAATATTTTTGCTTGAAAATTGATATGATAGGAAAATCGTATGAAAATATTGATAGAAAAATTTTACAGATTTAGTGATTAGATAGAAAAAGAAATTATTGAAGAAATTGGGTAAAAACAAGGTATCGAGACCTCTATCTCGTAAAACCGAGTCAAAAATAATTTTATAAATATTTCTGAAATGTTATTAATGTGGTATTAAAATTTCGTTAGGAAATTTTAATGTTTGGGTAGTCAATTAAATGAAAAGGACTAAATTGTAATAGGTGTAAAAGTTGCTAGAGTGATTAAATAGCTTAAGAATCTAATGAGAAAGGATTTAAAAGGAAATTAGACCCAAAAGTTATTTGGGCTGGACGGCAAGGATATGAAATCAGCAGAAAAATTAATAAATTAAGGGTAAAATTAGAATATTGCAAAATTAACTAAATAAAGCTAGGACTAAATAGGAAATATCTAGATTTCTCTTCATTTCTCTTCAATTCCAGCAGCTAAAAACGCCATAGGAGAGTTCTATAAGCTGGTATTTCATAATTTTGCACCAAGTGAGTTAATCCTTGCCTTTTTCTTGTAATTTTTGTGTTTCTAAGACTTTTACAACTAGGTCCTACTATTAAATTCATTAGTTTTTGATTTCATGGATGAAATTGAAAGTCACCATGGTTGAGTGCTGTAATTTTATGATGAAATAGAATGAAATTAAAGCTTTAATTTGTTTATGAGATGATTTTATTAGGTAATTTCAATAGAAATTGATTTTACCTAATTGTGAAATGCTTGGAATTAAAGTCTATTGCTGAAATTATGATTCCTAAAGGTTATAAACTAGTTTAAGGTGATAGAATAAAATGTTAATTGAGAAAAATCATCTCAATTGAGAGGCTAATTGAGTAGGGACGAAATTATCATTTATTAAAAGCTTAGGGAAAACCTGGTAATAAACAGCTTGCACAAAAACAGTTTGGACAGCAGCAGTAGACTAACTTTGAAAAATCACCATAAATTGTATAAATCGAATTAGAAGATGAAAAAAATATGGAATTAAAGCTTATTGAGTCTAGTTTCTCATAGAAGAAATAGTGTAAGCAATGGATTCGTAAATTTTGAGATATAATGAATTTTGTGAGACAAGGTCAGAATGAATTCGGGTTCCCATGTTTTGATTTTGAAAAATCATAAAAATTTGAAGGAAAACAATTATGGGCTTAAATTTATATGTCTAGAATCCTTAATGAGTCTATTTTTAAGAGAAACAAACGAGAACATTATTTTAATTTTTTATGAAGAGATAATTAATTTTTAGTGAAGAAGGGTCAGAACTGTCGACAGCAGAACAGGGGTGACTTTAAAAAATAAAATGTACTTATTGGATAAAAAAAAAATTCTGAAAATTTTATGGTAAAAATATATATGAGTCTAGTTTCATGGAAAATTAACATATATTAATTTGGAGTTCCGTAGCTCAAGTTATAAATAATTTAGTGACTATAACTCAAGTAGACAGCTTTAAATGAACTATAAATAATAGTTGAATTATAGAGAATGTTGCATATGAACATGAAATGTATTAAATTGATAATTAAATTTATTTATTTAGATCCAGAAGATTCAAATACGAAGCTAGATTGAGGAAAGGAAAAAGTTCAGGATTAGTAGATTTTTATTGTTTACAAACAAGTATCAATGTAAGTTCGTGTAACTTGAATTATATTCTTAAATACTTGAGATTGTATGTTATTGATGTGAATATGATTTAAATGTTCATTGTATGAAAATTTATGAAACATTGATATATTTGATAAAATGGGAAGAAATCCCGGTTGAATGAAAGGAAAATTCGATGGATGTCTGAAAAGGAATTGACGGTAAAAAAGGATCTAGCCCAGACGGGTGATCCTATCCTGATATAGCCCTCCCGAAGAATATGTGTAAAATGGATTTAGCCCGGACGGGTAATCCGAATTAGGGTCTGAATTTAGCCTGGACTGGTAATTCAAATCCAAGCTCATTAGAGTAATTGTCGTTGTAGGGGATTTAGCCTGGACTGGTAATCCCGACAATACTCTATGAGTTTTTTTTGCAGGGGATTTAGCCTGGACTAGTAATCCCGCTGCAAGGTTGAGGTTCGCGGGAGTGTGCTCTCTGAAATGGAAATGTGCGCACATGAATATGAATTGACGGACCCGGAATTGTACAATAAATGTGTACCTCTGAAAATCCATCGAAATTCCGATAAAGTCAACGAGATAAATATGGAAAAATAACAAGGAAATGGAAATCATGGTATTGACGAGCTCATCAATCATGGTATATATATATTATTGATACATGGAAATTATTGTACTAACTTGAATTTTGAGTTTGTGCATGTTAGGGTAATAATGCATTGAATGGATATATGAATGTTTATTATATTGTATTGAAAATATTAGGTAAGTATAATTCTTGTTACATGAGCTTACTAAGCACAAAGTGCTTACCCGTTTCCTTTTCCCTGTTTTGTAGTGTTAAGAGCTCGGAGGTCGGATTTGGTGGAGACACATCACCTGTCAACCTCGAGATTTCGGTATATAAAGAAACTTTATTTTGGAAATCAATGGCATGTATAAGCTAACAAAGTAAATGTTGACGTGAAATGAATGTAAAGTTAGCCATTAGTATGGTTAACAAACCTGGTTTTAGATATGTGATGACGTTATCTTATAAATATGCATGAATTTATCTTGAAAATATGTTGAATTGATTTGGTTGATGTGGATTAGTCTCGATTTAATATTGCAGGGAAGGTTAGATATTTATAAAGGGGCTATATTGAATATAAAAAAAAAAAATTTAATTCGTAAACTCCGGTAATGCCTCGTACCCTATTCCGGCAATGAATACGGGTAGGGGTATTACATATACTAAGCATTCGAATACATCATCATAAGCGATAAATTGAATAACTAATTCAACAACTAACTAAATTTAAACTAACTATAATCAGAATAAATCTGAAAAACAATCCATATATTTATATACGGTGAGACTTGAACATTGATTCTCAAATTTTCCCCTAACGAGCCACAAGTTTAAATTTAAGAACATAAATTAGGTAAAGTTTATTGGCATTTTGGTAAAAAGAAAAATAAAATGCTGTCTCAAATTTAATGGTTATCTTAATTCTAGTCCCCCAATAAATCAATGGCCCTCTAATTTTCTTTGGAAGTTCCACCCAAAACATAAAAATTATCATCCATGAAATTCAATTTCGCCAAACCTATATTTCTAGAAATCAAAATGTGCATAAATTTGTTGGGTTTGATTCAACTTAAATTATTATTTAATATTTTTTAAAAAGAATTTACTAATAAATTTAACTACGGAAAATATACATAAAAATGTGTTTGATAATTGACATTAAAACCATAATATTTAACTTATTTAAATATTTCATTTTCAAAATTTAAAATTTACATTTATCATCCATTTTCATTATTCAAAATTCAATACATATTTTTTCTGATGCGATGCCTAAAACTACTCATAATCCATTCTCACCCGTAAATAGGAGGATAAACACAATTTTAACGCATTTGAACCCGCGTTCTCATGTTTTGACAACAATACCAATACCAATACCAACTGAGCTAAGACTCAATCGACCAAAATTCAATACTTACTAAATTTAATTTTTCAATTATTATTATTTTAAAAATTTATCCAAATTAACATTAAAATTTGGTAAATAGACAAATAAGATGATTTAAAGTTAAGAATAACAACTTTGTTAAATTATTATTTAAATGTAAATCTATGTACGTTGATACGATAACTTTGATGATTGTATTGGTATAAACAAGAAGCATTCACAAATTACCGAATTTGGGGTTGAATTTTTCATCGCCTTTTGCTTTTTAGCATTTATTATAAACATTAATTAAGCACGTTTTGTTGTAATTAATGACACTTCAATTACAACACAATGCATACATAATTGCATTTATGTTTTTCAAGTTATAGGATAGTTGTATAATTGTTTGTGTAAGTATTACATATTCGAATAAATATTATTAAAATTAACTATTATAAAATTTTCCTTTAAAATTTTAAATTAGTAAATGCAAAATTACACTTTGGTCCCTTTTAAAAATGATAAGAATTTAATTTAGTCTTTTAAAATTATAGAGATATAACTATTAAAATAGTGAAATTGTATTTTTACCATAATAAAATTACAATTTAATTTCGGTCCCCTAAGAAATTTTTTTACTTTACCCTAATTTGAGGTTTAAAACGTGATTAAAAGACATTAATGAGAATTTAGTTTAAAGGTAAAGATGAAGCTTTGTGAACTTTGAGATCTTAAGTTTTATTTTTCATAAAAAAAAAATGGATTATTCCATAAAAAAGTTTGAAAATAATAATCACTTAATATTGAAAATTTCAATTTATTTTAGTTTTTTATCATTATATTATCTTTATAAATAATACATCAAGTATATTTTATAATTTAAATTTAATACTTAAATAATTACTTGATTGAGACTATGAGTTGAGTTAATTAATCAGTTCAATTCGGTATTTATAATTATATAATTTGTATAAAAAAAGCCGATATTGAAAGGGTTTCGATTATATATATATTAAATTCGTTTTAAATAAATTATAATTAATGATAAAATTCAGTTTCATAAGTCCAGTTTGAATAAAATTGTATTGAAGAAGACAATTTTTCTTGTCTCTTAATAAACCTTAATTTTCTTTCAATTCTACCTAATGAAATTTATATGCTTCCATTGAAGTCAAATTTAACTTTTTATTATCATTTAAATCAATGTAGATGAAAGGAATTCAACTACATATCTAATCATAGATTTCTATTAAACCTATCCAAACTTAAAATTAAATTTGCCCCCAGCCTTCCCACCCAATCATAAAATTAGGTATTACCTTTTTTAAATTTGAAAACCCGATTGATTGGATTTTTAATTTAATTTTTTATTATTTTTTTAAACAATTTTATTATAGGTTTGGATCATATTTACTAATGCCTAGAATTATCCATAATCTCTTCTGACTACATTCAAGTTTATAATATAAAGAAACATTAAAAATGAAAAAGCTCCATTATGCTCACGAGACGCTAGAATCAAGTATTAAGGTACTCGAATAATCTCATGTTTCCCATCCCCTTATTGATTAAATCCAGGGGGACCAAAACCATAATTTGACATAAAAATAACAAGGTGAAGGATATATAGACACGTGGCATGAGAAAATGCGGAACAAAACAAATTATATGGCTAAAGCTTCTATCATCCATTTCCCACATGGGACCCGCATGGAGTCAATTTTATTTTATTTATTTAATTTTTCAAATTTAAAAAAAAAAGAAGAATAGAAAAAGCCAAAGGACCAGCACTCCTTTCCCCGGGTACACCGTACCCGCCCCCTCTTTTCTCTCTCATTATTATTATTATTATTATTATTATTATTATTATTATTAATTTTTCTCTTTCACAACGCCTCCAACGTTTTTATTTAATTAAATTTAATTTTAAATTATATATGTTTGACAATCCCTGGAAGGGTGGGTCCCCTGTCACTGCCACGCTGGGAATTTTTTGAGTTGGGGGTCCCACGGTTTGTCCTCATCTCACTCTCACCCTGTCCCACACGTGTACTAGTGGACCCTACCTTTTTTTTCTTTCACGTTGTTTCAGGAGAGGGTATCAAGGAAAATTTTAAAAAATAAAATAAAAACAACAGCATCCGCGGCTCAGCTTACGTGGACGTTTGTACACGTGGCGGAAACCCTGACTGTCAGTTATTGAATCCTTCATCACAACCAATTAAGTAAGAAAGACGGTAAACCCGGTTATCGCTTTCCCTATAATGCCCCTGGGAAGTTACGAAAATGACGAGCTAATCTATGATCTTTGTTTTTTCTGGTATAATTCTGGTTTCAGTCCCTGTATTCTTTACATATTTATAATTTAGTCATTCTACTCTTTTTATTTAATTTTTAAAGTCCGATTGTTACCGCCTTTTAAATTAATTTCATTAGATTGAATTATGTGGAATTTTTAAAATAAAAATTACTCGCTTAGTTTAGATTGAATTCTATGCAGTTTTAAATTAGTCACGTGTTTAAGTTTTTCTAAATGTTAAAAATTTCACATAATTCAATTTAATAAAAATATTTTAACCTTGTTATCCATTGATCTATAAATATTTAATAAGAAAAATAAGGAGACTAAATTTCTGAAATAAAAAGGTAGGACTAAAATATAAATATGGAAAGAATACAGGGACCCAGAGCAGAAATCTACTTTTTTTTTCTTCGTTTTATTGGACAGTTTAATTGAGAGTGAAGTAAGAGAGAGGGAAAGAGGTTAGTTTGGTAAAGAAATCCTAAAATAGACAAAATACCCAAAAACCAACAAACAAATCTGCCTTTTTATAACCTTTATTTTCTACCTTCATAAATGCAAAATCTTTATTAAAAAAAACCGAACCGAACCAAACCCTAAATAAACCCCACCCATAACAGCAGCCTTTACCACCTCTCTATAATTTCTATTTCTCTCTTTCGTTTCTCCATACCCCCCTCTTAAAAAACCAAAGCCAAAGCCAAAGCCAAAGCAAAATCCAACTCGAAACGCTATCTTCTTTTTGCTCTGTAAAAAGATATCTATGGCTGTTGAAGCTAGGCATCTTAATCTTTTCCCCCCTCAGTTTACAGGAAACAGGTTGGTTTCCAATATCCAATTCTCCAATTAACGGATTATTATTTTTTGAATCGTTTGAAAGACTGAAAATCGGTTTTTTTTTTGGAACCTTTTACAGGGAGACGATGAATCCAATTCAAGGAAACGGGAATATGTATCAAACCGAGATTGGATATGGGGTTCCGTTATCGGGAACCACGACGGTGGCGGAAGGGTTGCTTCCGTTGTATAAGTATAACTCTACGGCTACGGCGGCGATGAAATCGGAGAGTAGCTTGACGTACAACAACAATGTTCTTCCTTTACCGAGGAAGCGTTCGAGGGATTCGATTAATCCGATCCTTTCGTTTCCTTTACGGGTTCAACAACAAAGCAATAATAACAACGGCAATAATAAGACTTGTTTTCTTGGTCATGATATTTCTTTTCATATGGAGCAACAACAGTTGGATATTGATCGCATCATCTCCCAACATGTGAGTTTTGGATTTTTTTTTTTTTTGTGTTTTGAAACGGGGTTTTTCGTTTTTGTTTAATTTTTTGATGTTGATGCGATTTTTTTTTTCAGATGGAGAAAATGAGGGTGGAAATGGAGGAAAGAAGGAAGAGACAAGCCAGGAAGATAATGGAAGCAATCGAAGGTGGAGTGATGAAGAAACTAAAAGCCAAAGAAGAAGAGATTGAAAAGATTGGGAAATTAAATTGGGCACTCGAAGAAAGGGTGAAATCACTATGCGTAGAGAACCAAATATGGCGAGATTTGGCTCAAACCAACGAGGCAACTGCCAACGCGTTACGGACCAACTTAGAACAAGTACTCGCCGCCGCTGCCAACACCCGTGAGGAGGCGGAAGCGGCGGCGGCAGACGAGGTGGACGATGCACAATCTTGTTGCGGGAGCAACTGGGAAGCAACTGCGGAGAAAACCGTCGCCGGCGGTGGAGGACGGGAGTGTAGGAATTGCGGGAAGGAAGAAGCGTGTGTGTTGCTGTTGCCGTGTAGGCATTTGTGCTTGTGTACGATTTGTGGGTCCACACTTCACGTTTGCCCCGTTTGTAAATCCACTAAAAATGCTAGTGTTCATGTTAACTTGTGATAAACCCCCAAACCAAAAGAAAATACCCAAAAAAATTTTCAAGAAGAAATTGTTGGATTCCAAAATTTTGTAATTAGTTTAGATTAATTCTTTTTTCTTTCCAATCTTTGAATTCTCCATTTTGGGTTTTAGACTTTTTAGTCCTTAGCATGTTCTTTGTTTTTTAAAAAATTATTAATTTCTATTAATACTTGAGAAGAAAGGAGGAAATTGCAACGAATTTTGCTTTTGTTTCTTCCAACAATGATGAGGTAGGGAAATTTTTTGCATTTGGTGTCTATAGTTTTAGTAAATTTCATTTTTTTTAAAAAAATTTAATCTTATCACTTTTTTAAAAAAATTGCAAATTGTCTATTTTTCGGAATTTGTAGTGGTAAATTTGTTTAAAAATATTTTCTTTGATAAATTTTCAAACTTAACTATATCGAATTTCTCGATATTTATGTGGTTTATTGATAAATAAAAATTATATTATATTTAAATTATTTGATTAGATAATAAGAATTATTATTGATTCAATTGAAATTGATATCAATTAAAATTTAACGAAATCAATATACTTTAATTATTATATAAGGGTGTAAAAATATTTGAATTCATGTTATTTTAAAATTAGGGTTATCAGAATTTTAAACAAAAATAATTTTATTTTTGGTAATGGTTTTTTGTTAATGAAAGTTTTTAAGAAAAATCTATTAATCATAAATAATAGTAATAAATACATAATTTTCAAACTTGGGAGGCGCACGTTAGCAAAAGGAGCTAAATTTTTTTTAAAAAAAAGGACAAAAGGGAAACATGTGAGGGACCCACTCAGTGAAGGGCATCTACCCGACAGATGGATAGAGGAGTGGAAGAAGAAGCTGAGAAAAAAAAAAGGGGGGTTAAAAAGGCACATAGGAGTGTAGGATTGACGCGCAAGAGCGCGTGGAGTCAACCGGAGTGAAAGGGACAGGTGTGAGGCAAAAGCTGACACGTAGGACGCGCGCAAATGTCGCTGTTGTTTGTGCTGCCGCTGTTTGGCAGTACTAGTAGGTCCCACTTCTTTTCTCTTTCCCTCTTCACCAAAACGCACCGTTTAAAATGTCCCCCCCCCCCCCCTCTATTTTTACTAAAATCTCCAAATAAATCCTTATCAATAGAACAACACTTATTTTCTTTTTAAAGATAAGTTTTAAAATGGAAAAAAAGTTTTAATTTAAGAAAATTTGATAATTATATATATTAAATATATTGATAATTATAAAAACCTTACAAAAATCTAGATTAAAATAATTTTTGAATTTTATCTTGATAATGTTGAAATTCAGGGACAAAATCAAGAATTTTGTGGAGAAGTGGATATAAAATTTAAA
The DNA here is from genome assembly GCF_025698485.1 of Gossypium arboreum. Lineage (NCBI taxonomy): Eukaryota > Viridiplantae > Streptophyta > Magnoliopsida > Malvales > Malvaceae > Gossypium > Gossypium arboreum. The sequence goes on along the minus strand of NC_069070.1, from coordinate 120,371,354 downwards.
AATTTTAGGAGGTTAAAGTTAAAAATATATATTAACATGGGTTAAATTGATTTTTTTTTTACTATGGAGAGCAGTCAAACATTTAATAAAGTAGTTAAAGGGATTAATTGAATTATTAATACTTGAGATGGATTAAAATTGCAATTGTACCATTAATAGCGTGGTTGAATCCTTATTCTTTAAAATTTTATTTTAATTATTAGTTGGATTTTGTATTACAATTTTTAAATTTTAGAATTTTGAAAAATAGAAAAAGATATATAAATTCAGAAGACACGAGAAAGAAGAGGAGCAGAGCCAAAACTGGTAAAAAAAAGGACAAAAGGGAAACAAACAGTCGACATAAAGTACGAAAAAAGTCCCTTCTCTTCTGCTCAAAATCGTATCTTTCGCATTTTTCTTGACGTATTTTAGACGTCGACTTTGTTTAATTTTTGTTTAAATTAAAAAAAGGGTGAAATTTATTTATTTTAAAAAAAAAACCATAAATGGTAAAGCATCTTATCAGAAGTTGGATTATCCAAGGGAATATTGAAAAGGAGGTGTCGGCGGTGGTCGACGGACGCGTATTGCATCGCACGGCACGTTACACTGTTTACCCCCTATCACTTCTACATTGACTGATTTTTATATTTAAAGATTATTCTAAATTTTATGATAATAGTTTTATTTTATTTAACATTTTAATTACAATTATTATTTACAGAATTTATGAGTTTTTTTTACTATTACGTTCTTATTTCAGATATTGTTTTGTCATAATTTAATTTTTTAATTACCAATTATTTTGCCTTTTTAATAAAAATTAAATAATTTAATATTATCAAGTTTTGAAATTTTACAAATCGGATTATAACAGTGAAGAAGTTAATAGATAGAAAATAATTTGGAGGAGTTTTGGGTCTTGTTTAGAAATTTGATCCGCTTAATTCTGAATTTAACTAAGATTTAATATAATTATTTTAAAATTCAAACTCGAAATCTCTTTTATGTGTACAACATATTTTACTATCACAACTTACACTTTATTGATATCATGTGTTTCGTTTAAATATACTTAAAAATAAATTAGTTATTTATGATAATTTTTTTGAAAGTATGAGTAGTACAAATACAATACAATTACAAGTACAAGACATATATAAATATGTCTAGTTAATTACATATCCAACCAATAAAATGTATGAAGAATGAAGAAATCTCAAACACATACGGTAAGAAAGAGACCCATATATTTCAATAACAAATAATAAAACTCATATCTGAATTTTTAAAATCTCGAAACTTCAATCTTTGTGAATGTTTATATTTATTCAAAATTAGTAATTTATTTGTTTTGTATCAAATTTATGATGTGAGTTAACGTATTCACATGCATATATATTGACAAAAAGAGAGAAAAAAGAAAGAAGAAAAAGGAGATAAGGCTAAGGAGATGGCTATATAGTTTGGCTGCCATTTATCATAAGTTGAAAATGACATTAGAGATTCATGAATTTTGAAATGTCTTTTTTATTTATTTATTGAAATTTAATTTATCTTTAGGGTTCATGCATGTGTTTTACGATTTTATATTTTAATGTTAGATTGATTGCTCAATCATGCATGAACTCTTATGGCTCATGAATTTGATATTTGTAATTTTTTAATCTATTTTTAATAAAAAAATTATTAGACTTATTTACATATTCTATTCTTATCAAGTTTTCAGTAAATTAAACTTTTAATATTTATAATAATTTTATTATAGGTTCGATCATTTTTTTAATTCATAAATTAGATAATAATACAATTCAACGTATTCAAACCTTATATCCTCTTATCTTGATGATAATAATGAATTTTGAAAAAAATATTAATTCTAAATAATCACATCATATAAATCTTAATTTATATCTTTGGCTTTGTTTATCAATGAACCCCAACCATGGCCAGTCATTTACAAATAAGTCACCTTCATTAATTTCGTTTTCAACAAACCAAAAATCAAAGCCTCAATTTTTGTCCAACAAGTGGAAAATTTTGGAACTATTTGCTAAAGAGGAGAGATAACAAAAGAGACCCATAAATAAATAGTGATGATAATATTTTACTAAATTTATTTTTGTTAAAGGTCAATAACGGGGTTTTCTAAAAAAATTCAAAGAAATGTCAAGAAAATTTTATTTAGTTTTTTTTAAAATGGGAAATTAGTATATACTATTTTCTAAATATTTATAGCCTCAAATAACGTTTATATAATATTTTTCAAAATTTCCTAAGCCTAAGAAATCATTCAAATTATGAAAGATTCAAACTCGATTTTTGAACAAGGGAATGCATAGCTTGTTATTATTATAAACAATTATTATACAATTTTCATTTTATCAATTGAATCTCAAATGTTACGTAATTTACATTCAAATTTTCGGTTGATACCAATCTTAAATTTAAAAATTAGACAATTGTTAACGTTTATTAACACATATCATTTTATTTGAATATAAAAATTTTCGAGATGGAGGGACATAGGCAAGGGGGATGGGTAGTGACCTTGACAACGAAATCGATTTTACTGGGAAAAGTTTTTGAAAGGCCGTCTTCGAGGACGCCGACTCGGCCCCTCAACAATGGAAGGTATTGTCCCATGGGGAGGGTTTTGCCCCCCTTCATAAAGAGCAATGTACGGTTCATGGAGGGGGCACATTTATCATACGTGGACTACAACCACCCACCAAAAGGTGACGTAAGTGTCTTGTCCTTGGCAGGATTTGAACCCCTGACCTATGGAATATAGGTCACTCGATTCATGGAGGGGTCACCTTGACCATATGTGAATGTATAGGCACCCACGAAGAAGCGACGTGAGCGTCTTGCCCTTGGCAAAATTCGAATCCTTGACCTATGGAATTTAGGTCACCACATACGGTTGAGTCACCCCCTCTATGAACTGTACATGACTCTCCACAGTTGGGGGGTGGAACCCTCCCTTGGGGAGGCAATACCTTCCATTGTTGAGGGATCGAGTTGGTATTCTCGAGAAAGACACACTTTGAAAACTTCTCCCAAAAGAGTTGATCTTCCCTCAACAATACTTTAAATTCTAAAGAAATTATAATTAATCTCTAATTCTTTTAAAGTAATTTTCTAACTTTATTGAAAACTGATAAGATACAATTAAAATTTTATTCTTTTAAATATTTTCACAAATATCAATTCTTATTTGACTAAACTTTACGGTGGGAAACACATAGACTTTGGGATAAATTCAACCATATATGCTTAGACGTGCCCCTCACAAATTAATTAATGGCTAACCATTTTTTTTTTCTTTTTCTTATTGAAAAAATAGGGAAATTCTATGCTAAAAGATGGTGGCAACATGCATAACCTAACACACAAGAATATTGGAAACATAACTCCTCGTGACTAAGGAACCCATCATCTTAATTTTTTTTAATTAATCTTTAGCATTATCACTTGGTCCCAAAAATATAATAAAATATTTAATTAAATTTATTTAAATGTTGGATATAGTTAATGTTTGATAATTTGTTAAGGGATAGATTCAATTCAATAAAAAATTGCAAACAGAAGTGAATAAAATATGGTATCTTTCAAGATTGAATTGGGATTGTGAATGAGGAATTAAGTACTAATTTATTTAATTATTTTAATGACACCTACCCATTATCAAAGTTTCTAGGTTTAAGTGGTGTATTGTACATTGAAATCCCAAATCTACCTATATATATATATATATTCAACAAAATTACATTATAGATCGAATAAGTTTAGATTATTCCGAAATTAAAGGAGATTTTAAAATATTTATACATGTTATACTTACATTTTGTTAATCCTGTTGATCAAAATCATAATCACTTTCTAAGCTAAAAGCATCTGCGAGTCTTAAACCCATAAATCCAAGACCTCATAGGCTTATATCATGAGAGCCATTCCTTACTAAGTGGTAGAGTTAGAAAATTCTTTTTGAGTGAAATTAAATTGTATATTTTTACGATAATACAAATATAATTGCATCATTTTAATAGTCTATATCTTTACATTTTTTAAAGAATTAAACTAAAATTTTATCATTTTTGAAGACACTAAAGTTTAAATTTATCATTACCAAATTAAAATTTTATACATTATAAAGGGCCTAAAATGGAAAGCGAGGCCCCTACTAACCCCTGGCTCCACCACTGCCCATAGCGTGGACAAAAACTTGCAAATTTTACATCATATATCTCTATTGGCTTGACATGACAATTCATATCTAAGAAGGCAAGACATCAATAGGTCAGTTGGCAAAGGTAAAGTCAAAATTTTTTTTAGCGGTCGATATTAAATTATATATTTTTTTAAGACCTAAAATACAATTTCACTCTTTTGTTGGCTTATATATTTATGGTTTTCAAAAGGACTAAATTAAAATTCTAGCATATTGAGGGGGCAAACTATAATTTTACCATATATTAACCTAAGATTTTATAAATTTTTGGGGGTCTAAAGAAGTAATTTCTCATTTTAGGAGAGCCGGGATCAAGGCCCTTGCCAACCTTTTGGAAAAATTCGATTTAGAAAATAATTTTTAGTTACAGCAAAAGTTTAAAATTTTAAAAAAACCAAGCAGTTTGTGATATTTATAGCAATAAACGTTTCCTAAAAAGTAATTTTACCATAATAAAGTAATTTTGTTAAAGTCGTGATAATTTTATCGTAAATGAATTTATGAGGAAATATATTTAATTTCCTCATTCAAATTTCCTCATTCAAATGGATTCATAATGACTAATTAATTTAATTCCATATTGAACTTCAATTATTTAATTATAATTAATTAAACAATAATTTGAAAATCTTAAATTAATTCTTAAATAATTTATATACTTAGTGAGAAAACACATTCATTTATAAATGTAACCCATTTCTTTAGTTTTATTACTTCTATTCATTTGGTTTTACATGCAATTCATTTGGTTCTAGTCATGAAGTCATTCCACTATAGTATTATGACTGTTATAGTATTATGATTGTTCATGACTGAGTTCTCCCTAATAACATACTATTATGAAAGCTACTTAACCAATATTCGTCCAATGATCTTATAATAAGTGTGTTACCCTCGTAGGATATCCTTAATCTCTTTGAGATAAATTCATTTCTCCAATATGATCCTATTTTATCTCATGGTAACCATGACATTTTCCTTCATAAAAATTTAATTATTATAAAATAGTAATCAAGTCATTTATCACAAAGACAAATGACCCATGACCACGTTTACTTTTCGTCTATCATGTAATGCCAATAAGAGGATATCGTTTACCTATTAGTTGGGTTATGAATTTCACTATTGTGAATGATGTTACATACTGCAAAAGTCGTATACCCGACGCATCGGCTTTCAGTTCTTGCTCTATTTGAATCAAGCTTTTACTTGTATCGAAGTGAATAAATCTATAAACAAATCTAGGATTTATTTTGCTTGAGTCCTATCTGATATATTGCCAGTTCAGTCAGTCACATTTATAATATCTTTCAATTAGTCTTGATAGACGATAAATTAGTCTTTCAATCGATTTGTTCATTTCCGATTAAACCAAGAACATGTTTAGCTTCATCTTCTAATAGAAGTTGTCTTTCCATATTATGATCCGACCACGTAATACTACTTAATATTAATTAAATATTAGATAACTAGTGAACCAATACTTTTCTAATATTTTACTTTACGTACAAAACTATTAATGACAATATATAAAAAAAAAGTATTAATGTAATTAATTGATATTTTATTAAATTAATTTATTTAAAAATAAAACACACAAAACAAATATACTATATTTAGAACACCAAATTCAACAGAAGCTCCAAGGAGTACAAAATTAATACGGGAATGACTAGTGACATCTAGGAAATAACCCAAAAAAATCCTTTTAAAACAAAACATCTCTCTCCTTTCAAATTCTCGATTATCTTTCTTCCTTCTCTTAAACTCTTATTTTGATAATATTTGAGTACCCGATTATCCATTTAGCGATGAACCGTCACAAAAACCCAACTCCCAAACACTATACTAATAATGCCCAATTTCTTATTTTAAATATAATTAGAGTGTGAAGAAAGGCAATGAAGAGCAACACCACTTCATGTCTCGCTTTCAAGAAAAAGATACATGAATTATCTAAATATTGAACTTCTTTGTTTTTGGTCCCATTTCCCATAGAATCACACATCAATTTCATTGTGGGTCACATCTTTTATTTGTTTTTCTTTCCAATAATTATTGTTTGACATTATTAATAAATAATTAAAAATAATGCTTTATATATCTGGCAAATAATAATAATAATAATAATAATAATAATAATAATAAACAAAAAAGCATGCTCGGATTCATCGTCTCGTACACACTACGCACCTAGCCAACAAAGATAATGACACTTGACTAGGCTTGTCCAATATTATTTGTTACCTCTAAATTTTAATTATAAAAAAAAATATATAACTATTAATTTAATAATTTAATATATTTTAGATAGTAAAAATGGTTTTCTTTTAACGTTTGGACAAGTTTTTTCTTCATTCGGGTCAGTATAATTTACTGTTTAATAATACAAATATTTTTATAAAATTAACTTAAAAATATGATTTGACTCCAGAATAAATTTACACTTAGAACCAAAGACTTATTTTTGGTCCCTAAAATTGATCATTTTTCACTTTGGTCCTTAAATTATTTTGTTCACATTAGTTTCAAATTTCGACTCGACAGCTATTCTCAATTTGATATTTAAACTTGAATTCTTTAAAGTATTATAATGAAACACTCTGGGATTGTACCTCATCACCTAAATTCTTTTATTTTTTATAAAATTTTAATAATGTTTTAGATTTTCAAGTGATTACACGGTACTATATCAGAGTGTTATATCGTTACACTTTAATGGAATCTAAGTTCAGGGGCTAAAATTCTAAAACTAATACAGACAAAAAATTTCAAGGATCAAATTGAAAAATTTATCAAATTTAGAGACTTAATATTATTTTTCCCCTAAAAGAATTCTAAAAGAATCTAGGGCAATGCTTATTGTTATAATTTTTTGTAAGAAAATCTTTTTGGTTTAAAGGTGTTGGAAGATTTAGTATAAAGGGATTGATATGTGTCAAATAAGTTGTCCTCTTCATTGATAAAAATAGAAAAAATCATATTCCCAAATTATTCAGTTGAGTGTGGGGTAACCAAAGCAATGGACAGTACAATAGCATAGAATATTGATCCAATCAAGAAGGATAATGGACCCCCCTTTGATGCAAACCCCTAACTTTGTGAATGGGGCACCTTGTATTTATATAATATTACATGATGGAATTGAATTTTATCACCCCATTCCTTTGTTCTTCATTTAAATAATTTCATTTTTCCAATTTAATATTGGATATTATCAGTTGACAAACCATTATTATAGTGATTAGGGTGTTTTCCAAACCTTGTGAATCACACATTTCTCTCCATTTATAGTGTATAAAGAAAAAAAAATAATGGTCTTATTAAAAATAATTTTTTTATTAATGAAAAGACAATCAACAATTTATTAAATATAAACCTATAATTTGTATTTCTTTGTCTTTAAAATGATAATGTCCCTACTCCCACCCATATTTTACAAGTCATCAATTAAGATTAATTGATGAGAACCAAGTTAGGTCAAATTAAAATTGGGATGGTCCCCCATTGCATCATTTCTTAATGAGTGAGAAATTTGGGTCACAAATATGGAAAAGGAAAAGAGAAAAAGAAGAGCTTATTGAAAACCTATTGATGCTCAAAATAACTAAAAGGGAATATTTGAATTGAGTTATGGGAATCAAATCAAGTTTAGCATAGCATGAATTTAATTTAACAGTTCATTTCTTCAATTTCAATGGTGGGATAATGATGGATGTAAAGAATGGCATTTATTTGTTGGGTGGGAAGTGGGAACTTTAAGCTTTCAAGGTATCGTGGTCTATATATGTATAGACAGTTTAAAAAAATTAATTATTTTGAAATTCGTGATTACTTTAATAATATTATTTACGGAGTTTGAATATTATTACTACAATCAACAATTATTGATATATAAATATAGTATTGTAGGTAATAAGTATTTTAAAAAAAATGAAAACACTAACAAGATATTACTTCAAGAAGTAAAAAAAAATGGAATCAATGGTTCTAGGGTTTCTAAAAGAAAACCCTAAATTGAGTGAAGAAGGGAAATGTGATGATTCCCATCTCATTCATCAATGTAAGGATGGATGATGGGGTTATATATATTTTTGTTTTCCTTTTTGGAAAGGCATTGGGTGGGTCAAAGACTGCTAAGATAAGGGGCATCCCACACACTCCCAAAAGGAAGAGTGTGCATAAACCATTCACCTAGAAATCATATCTTAGACCATGAGAGTTTTCTTTTTCTAATTTTCTTTTTAAATTTTGCCACTTTATGTGGGAATTTCAATGACCTGCCAATGGCCATGAGTCTACTTTTATACATGGGATCACAATTGGGTGGAGTGAGGCTAAAGACTTAGAAAAGAGCATTTGTTTATTGCAAATTTGAAATCCAGCAAACCCCACTATATCAATGAAATGAAACATTGAAAAGTGAAAAACTAAAGAAACCCCAAAAATATGAAAGGAGACATGGAAAGAGAAAGTGGCAACTAGGGAGGGTAAAGAAAAATCGAATTTTACGGATTTCAATTTGATCAGATTTAATAGAATTCTTTTTGAGGAGAGTTTAGTTTTTTTCAATTAATTGGATCTGAGTTAGGTTTGAGTTTAAAGAAAATTTATCTTGGAATAATTATCAAAATGTCCTTATATATATATATTTTATATATGATATTAAGCATCATAATAAAATTTATATTAATAATTGCTCCATCATAATTATATTTAGAAAACAATTAATAATATCATTTAAAAATAAAATAAAAATAAAATTTTATTTTGATAAAAATATAAAAATTAATTTATAATGTATCAAGTCGAGTCAATAGGTTTGATTTTTAAGTGAGGTTTAGGGCAAGTAAATTAATATTAAATTTCGGATTGAGTTAAGTTGGGAGTATATTGGGTCGGGTCGAGGCGGCAAAAAACCACCTCATTTCATCCTCATCTCCAGTGACAGTTATTAATAACTTATGATTATGTAAATGAAGTTTTGATTTAATGCCAACAGCAACTTTGAGGTCTCATATTCCAATACCGTTACATGTGAATTTATTTTAAATTTATTTTTATAAGTTAATTTTTAAGTAAATAATTCAGTTCAATGATTGTAATGATAAATTCTCTAATGGTAAGATAAAAATACCATGAAGGCTCCTATACTAAAAAAATAGGTAAATTGGTATTTCTATTAAAAAATTCATTCAAATCTACTGTTAAAAACTGGTGCTTGTATCTCAGCATGAGGCTTATGTGGCATGCCACGTGTCAATGTTTGGTTATTTCATCAGTCACGCCAATTTTTAACAATATAAATGGATAAAACTTTTAACAAAAATGACTTATTTGCTCTTTAATTTAACATGTAAAGGTTAGCTTACTTATTTTTCAAATAAAAAAATAAAATATAATCTAACTTTTAATACAAAAATCTTTATAATACTTTTACATTGCATCAAATTAATTTAGGTTTTGATAGATTGGTGTGCAAAGTGTAAACATCAGCTTCTCTCACTAACTCAATAATCCATGTGCCATAACATCATAAGGTCTTTTTTACTAATAAGATTATTGGTGATTGTGGAAGCAAACCAAACTCCCCCCTCCATCTTGGGTAAAAATCATTATACATGCTTCACTTTTCTCAATCTTGTATTTATATTTATCTTTTTTGCCCCCCTCTTTATCACACTATTCATGAGTGGTTACTTTGTCTAAAAGTGTTTGTAAATAGTTCCATCTTGTCAACATTAGGCAACCCAATGTAAAAAGCCAACCCACACAAATCATTCATGTAGTTTTGTTGGGGTTGAGAAAAGTGGGCAGACATGATAATCTAACACATAGAGAATATGATAGATTTCTTCTCTTCTTCTTTTTCTATTTTTTTATTTTAATATTTTTAAATAAAAATATAGAGATAAAAATATTATTGAGACTCTTATATTAGGAGTTCGATTGTATTTTATCTTTTATTTAAAAATGAGTAAATTAATCTTTATACGTTATATCAAAGAGTAAACTGATCATTTTTGTTAAAATTTACATCTATTTCTGCTGTTAAAAATTAATAAAAATTTTAACGGAATGACCTGTTTGCTCTTTAATCTAATGTACATAAATTAATTTACTCATTTTTTGAATAAATGGGGTAAAATATAATTTATCTGTTAGCTATTATACTTTTACCTAGATATAGGATATTTAGATGACATTGGATTGGACAAAGTACTGCTACAACACACCTAAAAATGTTAAAGTGATTTTCTGATGCAAATGCAATGACTTTGTTTCAACACAAAGATAGATGGCATGTACTATGTTCTTTTTTTTTTTTAAAAAATCAGTAATGTATTCCCCCATTTTCTGTCTCCTTTTGTCTTTTTTTTTCTTCACTTACAAAGTTGTACATTCTAACAGTGATAAAGACATGAGCATGAGGTTGAAGATGACATTACAAAAGAATCATCCATCTCTTTGGACCAGATGAATTGGAATATATATTTTTATATATATGGGGTACTATCTTTCTTTCTTTTTTTTGAACTATATGGGGTGCTATCATCCACCATCACAAATGCATGATATATACACTATTGCGCTGTCTATCAGACAATTCATTATGCAAATGCAGAAGAGGAGGGGAAAAGATTTTGGCCCACCAATAATGGAATGGACCATGCAAAATTTTTCTGTCCCTATAAAAATCACAACCCCAGATGGATGATTTTGACATCAACATGCTTTTCTGCAATCACAATATAAACATATATATATGTGTATATAGCTATGTAGGTATATATTAAATGAATTAGGGAGAGGGTATTATTGATGTTTTCATGACTGCACCAAACTAGGCTGCATATGGACCGACTTTGAAAGAAACTGTGTCTATGCAGTGTTCATATGAAAGCTTGACCAGCTGCCTCCACATTAATGGCACTATTATCTGTCTAATCGATCAATTTATATATAATATATATATTTCTCCTATTAGTGGAAGGATCAATGCAAAATCTTAAAGATTACATCAGAGTTGAAACATCTTCATCATTCAATCAATCAACATGTTGGAAGGTTCAGGGTAATTTCAAACATGTGAATATGATAAACACTAGCCTCTACTTTTTTTTTAAAAGCTTTTCACAAGATAGGGAATTTTCTTTTGGTGCCTATTGTCAACTAACAGGAGGCTGCTAAATGCTATCAGCTAAAAACATGGGGACCTAGTATATAACAGGTTTTCAGCAAGTTGTTTGGTTTTTTGTTTTCTATATTATTATCATCAGCAAGACAGCAACTGGTCTGGTTCTTTTCTAGAAATAGTTAGAAACATTAAGGAAGAACAATCTACGGCTATTAGGGGGCCATTTACTTATTATGTTTCAGCCTAAGGATGAGACAAGATTGCTCCACTCTTAATATGAACATCAAGAAAATAGTGCAGCTTAGCTATTGACAATCACAAGAACTTAATTTCACTTATCACTATCGTATGACATGGTAACAACATGTTTAAACAGCATTAAGAGCATCTTAGGGTACCTATATTTAAAAGAAAAGCCAAAATGGGGTCATATGGAACAACAGAAGAGGTCTGAGTTAATAAATACATAGGGGGCCTTGGATTGGGATCTACTATGAATGGTATTTAATTATTACCTGCCTTCTCTGTTAATCAGACATACTGGCTTTGTTTATTCAACTCTGGCTCAGTGTTATAATGGAATGATGGACAGTGATAGCACAGGCTAGACCTGTCCACCCTGTGCCACTCTCACCACCACATAAGCTTCTTGGACCCTTTCATTATTCAAAGAAGCAGACATAGATGTCCTAATAATGAAAAAGGCTCATTTATTCAACAGGTAAGCCACATCAAGATGCAGCAGCTTATGTTAGTTGTAACAGATAAAAAGCTATTTAGAGTTTTTACCATTTAACCAAAACATCAAATTGTAGAGCCAGCCCCCACTTATTTCAAGCACTGTATAAATGTGTGTCATCTTGCTTAATGTGGGCATAACAAAGATGATATGGTTGAAATGATTGATGGTGTAACTACACAACAAAAATAGGCAAATGATATGCAAGGCGTACATTAAAATATGTTCTGTTAAATACACAAACTTATGTGTCGGTGTCACCGAGAGGTTATTATTCATTGTATGTTATTTTCACTACATGCATCATTTTAATCAATGGTAATTAAGTTTAGGATTAAATAATAGGCGTAGGAAAAGAACAATGTATGTGATGTTTCAGAGAATATGCCCCTTTGAAAATTGAAAGAGTGCTACTGCAGGTGTTGAAGCGCATGCATATGATTTTTCCCATTTTTTGTAAACAAAGGTGCTTCTTTTTTGTTATTGCCTAATGCTACCAAGAAGCTTACTTTAAAGCCTATTTTAGCCTATCGGTACAGAGAGATGTTTTAGTGCATGTAAAGCTGTTTGTGAGAAAGATAAAAAGAGAAATGTTAAATAATACCGATAAAGTGAGCTTTTTTCTTCTTTGTTTTTTTTTCTTATCCTCAAAACATGCTATCACACCTAAAGTAAGATACTCAAAAGATAAAAGCTAATCTTCCCCATCATTCTATCAACTCTATTGCTGACACAGGGCATTTTAACAGTACCAAGTCCACCACCTTGAAGAAGAAAAAAAAAGGCTTTTAAATGAAGCTAAAATGTTGAAAAAGCTAACAATAGAAGGCAAAACAAGGGGAGATGAAACGATACAATCTATATGACCCTGATTCTTTATTTATTGTTTAAGTATTCGTGTTGGATATCTGTATTAAACATATATTCGTACATGAGTATCCTACATTCGTCCCGGTCCAAATAACATAGTATGCAGTTCATACCTGCCATAAATAGAGTTAGGTAAAGCTTGAATAAAGTGAAAAAGCGGAATATAATTAGACAACCTTTGTATAAACAATTACCATTTGTTTATGTTGAATGAATTAAAAAAACTAAACCAAAGAGAATATTAGCAAGATAGTGAGGCATATAACTTCAATGTCAAAGAAGTAAATATCTATGAAAAATACTAAATTAGCACTATATTTGTCAGCATATGGAATATTCTTAACTAATCAAGACAAGCTAAAGTTGCTTATCTTCTGCAGAATATGATAACACTCAGTTATACCAGTGATGCTTTATACCTTCTTCTTTTTTTTCTATATTTTTTATAGTCCTTTCCGTATCAGTTCCCACAATGAGTATCATTTCATGGCATGAATAATTTTATTGAAAAAACAATCTTGGATAGGGTGGTTAAAGTGTGAAAATCTTTAAAAAAAAAAAAAATATTTTCAGTCAAATATTGCCTTCATTTTGAAGGATGCAATCATTTCAACTAGTGTAAAGGCTGCAAAGCACAATGGTTAGTGAACATTAAAACATTCCACAAAGGGTTTTATGAGAGAAAAAAAAAAGGGATAAAGCATAACATGATTGCTGCCATCAATACATGGCTAGAACATTAAACAGTTCTATCATACATTTAATCGAACACTTGGATATGTGTTCTTTCCACATGGTTTACTCTCAACTTAATAAAAATTAGATACATAGCAGCACCTATATCATTTCAATGCAAACATGGGACACATACATCATCACAAATTAGTAATGATAATAAATAGATTGACTGTATTGAAGTCATATACGAGCAAGCAAATACAGGGGCAGCAACATAAATACAGAAGAGAGGTACTCACCCTTGTTCAACCACAATCATGAACTTCCGATAACGAACCGGAAAACCTGGTATTAGATTAGGTTAATCGTGTCGAATATATGACAAGTCTTGGGATCAAAATGTTCTAAACTGCCATAAAATGTTACAAACTTCTACAGTACATAGCAGATGAATGAACACGCTATGATTTTGGTTCTATATGAAACTATCGCCCTAAAATTGGATTCATTTTAAGGCCTAATGCATATTGACCACTTTATCATAACTATAGTGACATCCCTAGGCTTGGCCACTATGAATTTGACATGAGCTGAGCCCAAAACATATCTTATTTGAAGCCAAAATTGTTTGTAATGCTGGCATTCATGCACATTGTTCAGGCCCTAAAGGTTACTAACTAGAATCTGTTTTGGGATTGAAAAAGGCAGCTGGAATTGATTCTTTTCTTGGTTCTCTTGATTCTTTCCTTTGGTGACTTTCATAGTTATGTAATGAGTTCTTCACTATCAATAGTGACTGATCAATGTGCATGAATTGAGATTTTGACATGTTATTACACTTTCATTGAGATGAAATAATATTTCTAAAATATCACAAGGCGAAGTGAAGCAAACAAATACAAAAATAGTTCCGTCTTCAAAAAAAAAAAAAAAGACGTCTTGCCATGCCCTGCTTTCATTGTTGGTTGAAACAAATCAATTCAAAATCTATTAGACCGATCAAGTTTTTATTATCCTTTAAGTAAATTTTTCATTCGAATCAAACCGATTGAAATCTAATGGACAGTGTGAGTATTTTCCATGCTCAAGGTAGATCAATTCAAAATTTATTGGACTGATGTTTTTATCATCTGTTAGAAAAATTTTAAAAAAAATTAAAATTGATTTGTAAATTCATATATTCATTTTAAGGAATTTGAACCCCAAACTATTAGACCTGTTCATGAATTTGCAATCCAACCCGAATTCAAATAAAATAAAATAAATTATTTAAATTAATTTAATTATAAAATATAAGGATATCAATATACCTTGAAAGATATATACTAATACAAAAGGCTTATGAATACATCAACAACAAAAAGAAAGACAAAATGAAGGCATGAAGGAGGAGGGATATTGAAGGACGGATTTAAGGTTTTGATGTAAAAAAAAAATGTCTTGAAATACCATATAAAATTAACAACAAACAGAAAAAAAAAATGAGCTGTATTTTCTTGAATTAAAAGGACATAAAGGGTGGTTCCATTGAACCAGATCCAAACTAGAGGCGAGCTTATCTAAACCTAAAATGGTTAAAAATAATAGTGCGTTTATTTTTGATAAAGTTAAAAACAGTCATAATAGTGAGATTAATTACTTTAATTGTAACATAAAAAATTCCACGACCCATCCAAAGGAGGCCAAGTCTGCTCGCTTACCAATTTACCGCTACATACTAAAAAAAATAAGACTATCGAGTAAAAATATAAAAGGCCTCCTTCAATAAACAGTCCAATAAAGATAAGTCCTTACCAAATGCTCGCCATGCCCGGAAAGCAAGTGAACTGATTGATTAAGCAAACTGGGAAGACAGTAATAAGTAGAGGAAAAATGGTGGAAAGTGAACAAGAAAATTAGACAAAAACCAATGAGCGAAGTAATGTTTGTATATTACAACTCTTCAAAAAGTAAAAGCCTAAATGGTATAATAAATAGTCGATTTACTTGATGCACAAGCAAGCTTAAAAACTCTCTAAAAGGATTTAAGTATTGTACTCGCACAAAAACCTCTAAATGAAGTTGGCATATGAAGATTAAGAGATATAAAAAAGTTCAACGCAATGTCGATTGTAGTACATCATGATCATCATCAAAACACAAACGTCTAAAAACGAACGTACATCATATGGGTGAAAAAGCATCCATGCTAACAAAATATAACCAGACAGAAAACAAAACTAAATTGCAGCGAAGGTTATGCCGCACAATCACAGTTTCTCTTAGCTTACAGTTTGTCCTCGTACTCGGAAAGTGGGGTCATCTGTTCCTTCAATCCTTTCCTCTTGCGGATTTCGGCAACATGGGCTGCTGCCTGAGAGCCAGGTTCCAATGGGTCTGATGACATCATATCCCAGTGATCAAACACACATTGTGGGAAAGCTTGTCCTGATGTTGCAGCCCTCAAAGTGCTAGAGAATCCAAAGGACTCAATGACAGGAAGGTATGCCTTGATGTTGTAAAGTGGAGTGCCAGGTCTTTGCATTTCCTCAAATACATGTCCACGCTTCTGGTTAAGAACACTGTAAATACCACCAAGTGCCTGCTCCGGGGCTTGGATCTCGACCAAGTAAACAGGTTCGAGAAGCCTTGGCTTGGCTGTGAGCTGAGAAGCATAGAAAACCCTCCTAGCTGTTGGAATGATCTGCCCACCACCTCTGTGGATGGCATCAGCATGGAGGACCACGTCACAGACTTCGAAGCAGATGCCTCTCATGTTTTCTTCAGCCAGGGCACCTTCCTTTGATGCCCACTGGAACCCAGCAACAACTGAATCCTTAATTTCATTCAGATATTGAACTCCCTTACACATATCGACCACCATGTTAGGGCCAGTGGTCTCAGGGCCAAAACACCAAATCTTCTTAGCGAGATCTTTGTCCCAACCAAACTCCTCAGCCAGGATCTTGGAACGAACCTTAGGATCATCTCTTGGACCAATGCGTCCATCGTCAATAGCCTCAGCAAGACCTTCCTCCAAGGGTCGAGCCTCCATGTACAGACGGTTGTGCTTGTTAGGAGATTTGCTCATCACTGTCCTGCAAGACCTCTCAAGGACAGTCTCACGGAATGACACAACAGGGTCTGATTTAATAATCTCAGCACCACCCATGAAATCTTCTTGTAAATCCTTGAGACAGATCTCAAGGTGGAGTTCACCAGCACCAGCAACAATGTGCTCTCCGGACTCTTCAATGGTACAGAGAACCATAGGATCAGACTTGGCCAAACGCTTAAGCCCTTCAACAAGTTTGGGAAGATCAGATGCAACCTTGCACTGAACAGCAACACGGACAACAGGGGAGACGGAAAACTTCATTGCACGAATTGGGTGGGCATCAACTTCCTTCTCGTTTGTCAAAGTAGCATTCTTGGTGATAAACTGATCCAAACCAACCATGGCAACTGTGTTACCACAAGGTACATCTTCAACAGTCTCCTGCTTCTTTCCCATCCAAATGACAGTTCTTTGCACACTCTTAACATACAAGTCTTTCTTCTCACCAGGGACATAGTTCGGACCCATGATCCTAACCTTCAATCCAGTTGAGACTTTGCCAGAAAAGACACGACCAAAAGCAAAGAATCTGCCCTTATCAGAAGCAGGAATCATCTTTGAAACATAGAGCATAAGAGGACCCTCAGGATCACAGTTTCTGATAGCATTGGCATAGATATCATCAAGAGGACCCTCGTACAAGTTCTCAACACGATACTTCTGAGCCTTGCTAGGTGAGGGAAGGTGAAAGATCATCATTTCCAGGAGAGCATTGCTTGCAGGAAGCCAGGTCTGCATCACACGCTTCATTAGGGACTTCCCCATCAAGTCCTTCTCATCAGACTTCATGGTGACACCAAGCTTTTGCAACATTGGCCAGAGTTTATCCTTCTGGTCATTCATACAAGTGTTGATGATCTGCTTGATGGGTTCGTAGCAGAACTGAACAAATCCACGCTTGCAGGTGGCAGAACCAGTGTTCTTGGTGGTCCACTTCTTGGTAGCTGGATCAAAGAAGTTCTCACCCCAAAGTCTTTCCATCATTTTTGACTCATCAACTCCAAACTTTGAGGCATACATTTTTGCAAAGTTGGTCAAGGTAAAAGCCCAACCATGCAAACCTGCAGAGAAGGCAACTGTCCCCTTCTCAGGGTAGACTTGAACATCACCAAGAAGAGGATCTTCGTATGTGGCCATGATGACATTAGCATTTTCGATCACTCTCTGAAATGTCTGGTAAGCCTCCTCTCCATCAACCTGGAGCTCAAGGAAGCACCTGTCCATCTTGTTAACAGTCAAGACAGGCCTGATCCTTTCACCAAGCGCCTGACGGAGGACAGTCTCTGTTTGCACACAGACACCTTCAATACAATCAACAACCACAAGGGCACCATCAGTAATTCGAAGAGCAGCTGTGACCTCCGATGAAAAGTCAACATGCCCAGGGGAATCAATAAGATTGATGAGGTACTCATTCCCATGCCTCTCGCCCTTGTAGCTCTTCAAAGAATCCTCACTCATTTCATAGTACAAAGAGATTCCAGTAGACTTGATTGTGATACCACGCTCAGCCTCATCTGCACGGGTATCTGTCATACGAACATCACCAGCAACTTCTTGTGCAATGATACCAGCAGCAGCAACAAGAGAATCGGTAAGAGTTGATTTCCCTGCATATAGAGAAAAACCTCAATCAGAACTAATACCAGCATTTTACATCAGCACAGCCACTTATATTAACAAGTGTCAATCATAAAGAAGATCAAAACTAACTTCAATATCAGGCAAGTATGGCTTTCAATTTGCGATTAATCTTAGCATAAGATCACTTCAAACTAAAGTATACACACTGCTATTATCATCTTTCCAGATATCTAAAGCAGATGCAATTTCATACTTCAAGATACGATAAATCAAACATAACAAATAGACAAGCATTATTACATAACGACTTACTTCAACAAGCTTTGTTCTATTACATTAGGTTCAGTGATAACAAACATGATCGAAAAAATCATACCGTGATCCACATGGGCAATAACAGACATGTTACGGATGTTGTGTTTCCGGTCCATAATGGCACGGAGCTCCTCAGCTGTAAACTTCACCTGCAACACATCCAACATAACATAAATAAAAATGTCTAAGAAAAGACTCAAACAAATCCACAAAAAGGATACAATAATATACTCTCACTCAACTTACCATCTTGACTTGTCTTTAAATTGCCCCGAACAAAGAATCAAACTGCACAGCAAACAAAAACATATATAATTATTGGTCTTGCTAAAATGAATACATACACAGTAACATCAAAACAAGCAATATATATATCAAGATCTAAAATCATATCAGCTATACATAAAAGCATTCAGAAAGTTTGTAGAACCAATTAACAGCATAATTTACTACTAAAAACATTCATATTTCCTACAACATCGGGATCTAAGGATAAAAACAAGAAGAAATGAACATAAGGATCTAAATCAAAGAGAGATCTTAATTAAAAATGAAAGGAAAAAAAAAAGAACAAACCTGCGAGAGAAAGGCGGCGAAAGAAAATAAAGAGACGAAGATTTTTGAGGGTGGAGCAAATGAGGGATTTATAGTCGATGAGATACAAGCAGTGCGTTTGAGTGAGTGAGCATTAACGTATGTCAGCTAGGGTTTTTCTCCTCTCTTTTGCTTATTGGGCATGGGCTGTTAGTGCAGTTGGTTTTTTTTGGGCTTTTAATCCTTTTCTTCTCTGTAAAGTAAGAAATTTTATTTTAAGCTTAATCCACAAATTAATATTTACACTATTTTCATATTAGTTACTGAATTCTTTTTAGTATAACTGGTATCTAGATTTACTCATGGCCTGTCTTAAAGGTCCGCTTGAAAAGTGGGGAATCTGAAAAAATATATATAGACTTAAAAATGAGTTTGAGCAAAAAAATTAAGACCCTTTTTTAAATGAACCGAGCCTTGGGTAAGGTTTTTTTGCCTAGGCCGGGCCCAATCCAAATTTGTAATAAAACTGTTTTTTTTTTTGTTTTGTCATTGTTTGGCTATTATTTTGTTGTTATTTTTTTAATATTGTATAACTCTTGTTTTATTATTAATTTTATTATTAATGTGAATATATTTGCTTGCTAAGTTGCAATTATCTTAATGTTATTTAGGTAATTTTTTTAAAAAAAATTCTATTTGTTGGGAAACATTTATTTTAATGTTTTTAGTGTATTTGATTTATTATATTTTTAAAATTTGTTTTTATGTAAAAATTTTAATACTGGTAGGACAGTCGAGTTCGGGTTTTAGCATTTTTATCTAGGCTCGGCTTGAACAAAATTTTAGGCCCATTTTTTAGGCTGAATTGAGACTGAGCCTAGAAAATGGGCCTAGATTTTTTACTTGACATTGCCCGACCTATGGACAACTCTAGTGGTAGGTAAACTATTTTTTGTTCCTAAGTTGATACATTTATTAGTCAAACCGTTAAGTCTATTTAAAAAAAAGTTTAACTCATAAATTAGTACTTAAACTATACTCTTTTTTCCAAGTTGGTATTTTAACCCTTTTTTTTAACAAATGGTGCCTATATTATGTTTCTTTTACCCATTTTATACCAAAATATTATATCAGTTAAAAAAATTCCAACCAATAATAAACTTCCACATCATATAAACTTTAAAAAATTTTAATTCTTTTATTTTCCTTTACTCAACTGATAGGATCGAAAAAGTTATTTCGTCGATCAGAGACAATTTTTCAAAATCGGACCAGACCTACTAGTCGAACCAAGAACCGGTCGAGTTACTAGCCCAAAGATAGAATTTGAATAGACTAACTTGCAAATCGATATAGACTGATTTAACCAAGCTAAAAAAAGGGTAGAATCACTTTTCTCTCTATATATATATTTTTATTTTTATGAAATTTTTAATTGGTTATCTGTTTTTTTAAATAGACTTAACAGCTTAACTAACACACAAACTAACAGAGATACCAACTTAGGAAAAAAAAAGTAGTTTGTGTACCACTTGTGATAAAAAAAATGTTTAGGTATCAAAATAGGAAAAATGCATAGCTTAGGTATCGATTTGTGGGTTAAGCCTCCTTTTTTTTTTAATAATAAACTTAATAATTTGACTAATCGATGTACCAACTTGAGAAAAAAAGTAGCTTAAATATCACTTGTGACAAAAAAAAATGTTTAGATATCAAAATGAGAAAAATATATATAATTTAAGTACCGATTTGTAAATTAAATCTTTTATTTTACAAGTAGAGTTCAAATGCGATCATGCATCTTATTTTATAAAAGAGGTGTCGAAACCATTTTTATTTTGAAAACGGGGGTCGACTTTGAAACGAAAATGGAGTCGCCACCAATCCTTTTTGTTTAGGTGTGATCAGGTCACCTTGTGATCGATCATTTTAATAAAGTATTTCGGTTTATTAAAATAACGTTTTTGGTCAACGAAAAACTAGAAAATGGATTCGGGAGTCAGTTACGCGCGAGGAAGGAATAGCACCCTCGCAACGCCCAAAATTGGTACCGGATTGATCAATTTACGTCCTAATGTTGAAGCTTTGAAAAAGATTTTAAAATACAATTCCCTTAAAACGTTTGGATAACTTGAATTGGATATTGAGATTCTCTTGCTTAGAAAGAATAAAATATTACGTCCAGCACGATTGGATACAATATTTCGAACCCTCGACACAAGATCATCTCAGGATTTCCAAAACACATGCACTTAAAACTTTTAAAAAGGATATTTGACTATTCGGCCCAAACGGTAAACCGAAACCCAGCACGATTGGGCACAATTTATCGAATTTCCAAATACGAAACATTGCCTCATTTTAATTTGAGAAAACATGGATGGAATTTCAAAAGGATAATCTGTATTTTAGTCGAATGAAAAATCGAAACCCAGCACGATTGGGCACGATCTCTCAAACTTCCAAACACGAAATATTGCCTCGTTTTAAGAGGTTTTTTTTTTAATGAGGGTGATTATAAAAGCGGTGAAGTACATTTATTCGGTTTATATAAAAAAATAAATTGAACAATTTAAGATGACAAAGTAAGCAAGCTCGATCATAAATCAATACACAGAAATCCAAAAGCAAAGTAACTAATATGGAACATGTACATAGTTAATATATTACACAATTTATCAACGATATTACAAAGGTGCAGATATGTAAATTAAAACACACAAAAACAAACAATAAACAAACGAACAATACATAAAATAAACTATATGTATACAGACAAACAATACATGCAAAACTTTAAAATTAATTATAAAATAAATAAAAATAATTTTCTATCTAAATTAATAATATACATATAATGAAAAACTTATTATAAATATACGTACAGAGATAATAATATAAAACATTTGAAATAAACAAAAATACATCATAAAATAACTTTAAAAGGCATAAATTATATATATATATATATAGAGAGAGAGAGAGAGATTTAAAAGGAAATGTATAATCAATAGATTTAAAAGAAAATACATAAAATAATATAAAATCAACAATGTATATATAAAAAAATAATGTGCAACAATTCAAAGCTAATGATATAGTAAACATCTACATATATATAAGTGTAAGAAATAATTTTGTAATGTAAACAAGTATAAATGATATACAAAATAATATATATACAAATAAATAATATACACAAAATACAAATAGCTTAATATAAATAATATATAAAAATAATAATATAATATTTAAAAATGTTCATAAAAGAAAATAAATAAAATATAATAAAAGCAGAATGAAAATATACAAAAGAAAATACAACAAGAAAAAATTAAAATAAGGTGGAATCAATTAACAAAATGTTAAGATAATATGAAAGGGGGGGAAGAATTATAAAAAATATAAAAACATGAATTTTAAAAGAACTCAATGGAAATAAAAACAAAATTAAGGGGATAATTTGTAAACAAATAGAATTTAAAAAGCGTAGACAATGACTAGAATGAAATGTGCCCAAATAAATAGGGATTTAAAATACAAATATTTCAACTCACAAAAGACAATATTTAAATGAGGAGTAAATTAAAACGATGCGCAAATCCTTCGAAATAAAAACCGTTATTGAATCGTTGTTTTTTTGTGCTCGTATTCAGCATCTCCTCTCCTTTTCTCCAAAAAAAACCTCCCCCTTTACAATAGTTTTGAATGGCTTTTATAGCCAAATTTTACAACTGATTGCCCCTTTCTCTTTTCCTAAGCAAGTGGGGTAATAGGGTTAGTGGGGTGATTTAGTGGGGTGATGGAATTAGTGGCAAGTAGGGTGATGGAGTTAGTGGGGTGATGGAGTTAGTGATCGGTTTAGTAGTGTGCTAATTGGAAGGTTGGTGTTTTAGGCTCTGCTTGTTGGGCCCAGGCAAAATTTGAGCTCTACAAGAGGTATGTCTTTCCTTTTGAACATTGTTGGTGTAATCTAAAATTTTCGTTGACAATATATTAAATAAAATTTTAAAATAAAATTTATATTATATTTAAGCTACTAAGTGTGACGAGTTAATCTTAATTCATTTAAAAGATTATTATCAAACTTAAAATTGAAGTGTTATTTGGAGTTTGGGTTTGGTTTAAAAATGACTATTTTGAAGAGCTTATTTAAATTTGAAACTTGGGGTATTGAAGGATCAGGCAAAACTACTTTTGTTTTGTTGAAGAGTAAAAATTATTTAAAAAGTAATTAAAAATATTTTAATAATTGATCGCATTCTAGTGTGCATGTGCTGGGACTTAGAAATATGCAATTTAGATAAAGAATAGAAGTGCGATATCTACAAGCGAACAAGTAGTAATATAGTTTAAGTTTACAGCTAAACATTAGAGAGTACTCCGAGGATCATATCCAAGGGATTGTTAGATTAGTGAAAATTATTACAAAATTAATTACTTGAAAATAATTATTCTTCTAGTTGAATTACAACTTAGTAGTGCGATTTCTGTATTAAAATAATAATAAAAGTAATTATATTAAACTAAACCAAGGTTAAGCTATCAAAATTTCCTATTCTTTATTTCAACGGTGCGAGCTACTTAGTCTAGAATCAATTGAATCACTAATTTATTAATTAAGCCAATAATTGAGTTATTTACCATTCTTAATTAGGAATACCCTTTCAGTTTCATCTTTGCTAAGAGTTACCACCTAAGATACATTTTCGGTCTCACCACTTAGCACAAGTCTACTAAAGGCTTAACTAATAAGATACATTTTCGGTCTCATCTATCTAAATGTTTTACTAGGGTCGTTAATCCTAGTATACTAAGTTATTTAGCAAACCTGAATAAATACCTAATTTTAGATAGTTATACACTTAATCAATTAATCAACTACCCAATTGATTCATGTGAGATATATATAAATATATATATAAAAGAACAAGTTTATTCTAATAGTTACACAAACATTCAGTTAACAAAATTAATGAAAGAGATATAGATAAAAAAAATGAGAAAGAGAATGCTTATTAATGGATCAATTTAACAGCATGAATTCAGAACATTCTTCGCTCGCAATCGTCTCAACTTCGAAATAGAAGAACTCTGATTAGGAAAACATAAAAGAAAACCTAATCTAAATAATTAAAAAACGAAGAATGAATGAAATACTCTCTGAAGCCCCCTAATTCTGGTTATAATTTGAGTTATTAGACTAAAATTGAAGTACTAAGATGTCCCTTTAATTAATACTGTAACACCCCATTAACCCAGTCCCGGCGTCGAAACAGGATTACGGAGCATTACCAGTCTTTACAATACTTTTATGCATTAAACGGGGATAATTATGATACACAAATTAAAATTTTGTCATTTTGTATCTTAAATGGGCCTATATTGATTACTATAAACATTTGAATCCAACCGGGGTTCGATCGGAATCTTATAAAAATTTTCGTGAAAACTTAAAAATTCCCTTTTGTGAGCAGTGTCACACGCCCGTGTGACCTAGGGGACACGCCCGTGTACCCTTCTTACACGTCCGTGTGGGAACACCGTGTTGTTTCTTTTAGAATCTGTTAATTTCGCACGGCCAAAGCACACACCCGTGCGCGAGCCTTGTGTCTCACACGATCTGATCACATGCCCGTGTGACCTGGCCGTGTAGACCTATGATGAGCTTCATTTTGCAAGTTACTAACCCTGTAAAAACTTAAACTTTAAGATAACATTTTTACCGACTTTCAACATGATTAAAACTCGATTAAACTTATTTAATGCTAATCCAACTTGACAATAAGACATTCAACCAATGTACTCTCAGTGGTACCACAGTCTAGATTGACTTAAAATTTTTGTGTACAATCTTAAACAACTTACTTATATTAACATTCAAGCATGCAGATTTCAATTTATGACCTAACATCTTTAAACCATTCTTGAACATTTTTACTCTATTAACTTAATAGCCTAGGTACATGCCATTATCAACAATTAACATATTTTACCTTGTTGAGTTTGGGATCGGCTTAGGATGCTGATTCGACAATCTTTCTTTAGCTTAACCTACGCACGGAAACAACCGTACGCTGAGTATAAACTCAGTGGTATTTCTATAAACTAAATGCTTAATAGTATATAAAAAAATATAACATTTGCTTAAAATCATGCAACTTTTACAGTAATTTCATAAATCAATAAAACAAAAATATTTGTCAATCATATATGTATTCGAGCTTTAGCTTTTAGCTTCACAGTCTTTATAATTCAATCACTTAACTTCACTTCATAACTTATAAATTTTACCATTTAATTTGGTCTAAATTTGTTATTCCTTAATACATAACAGTCAACAGTCAATATTTATCTACCAATTTATCGGTTTCATACAGAACATTCAGTCATTCATCAACAATTAATTATACTGTTATAATCATTTCTTCAGTAGCATTCAGTTGCTCTATAACAGTCAGTTATACAATAACAGTCATTTATTCAGTAACAGTCAATTATTCCGTAGCAAACAGTCTTTAATACTTTTAGTTACCCCTATTAACATGACTCGGACCTGGACGGATACACGGATCTAACCCACACACCGGAAATAGTATACAGTGTTTCATCGGCCGAAGCCGGAATACACCGTAAGGGTAACAGTAACAGTAACAGTAGCGGCACACAAAGTACCTCATCGGAACAAATCTGGAACAGTAACAGTAACAGTCAAGTACGGAGTACCTCTTCAGAACGAATGCGGAACAGTCACAATAGTCGACACATATAGTGTCTCATTGACACACAGTCGGAATATCCCTGAACACTTCTAATCCTATGGCATGCCAATTATATCCGACTAGCCCGATACTGTTAATAGGGATTTCAGTAAACTTTCAAATTTCAATTTCATTCGTAATTTAATTTCAATTCAATTTATACATTTTTCCATATCAATCCACGTGCAAATCAATTTAAATGCAATGTACAATTTTCAATATTCCACTTAATGTTCACATATTCTATTCAATATCAATAATCACTAATAATTCATAAATTTTTATTCAATTCAATACCATAATAATAATACTTACTATTCATATAAATAATAAATTCAACAAATAATTATTAGATTCGGTTTATAGAAATACAAACCGTGGTTTCCGAGCTAATTCCCGTTGTTTTCACCTTATCCTCGCTTAACCGAGATTTTTCGAGACATCATTAGCTACGGGAATTAACTAAATATTATTAATACACTATCATTAAATTTTCACATTGAATATTTCAATTTCTATCCAACTTTTACCTTAATTCCAATTTAGTCCCTAAATCGAGACTAACTTTTATCCTTCACTCAATATTTTCATTCAATTTTCACTTTAAACTAATTTCAGCTCTCTAATTTCAGCATAAAACCATAATTTCGAAATTCTTTCAATTTAGTCTCTACTATTCAAAACTCATGAATTACTTTACAATTCAATCCTTTAATCAATTCTAACTTGAATTTCTATTAATTTAGCTCTTAATTCATCTTCTTGTTCAACACGAACAATGTCTAATAATCTAATAACTTTCAAAACATCAACTTAACTTCATCAAAACCTTGTTCTAAAGTTTCTAAACCATCAAAATCAAGTAAAAAGAGCTAAATTGACATACCTATTTAACTTTCAGGCCTTGAAATCCCAATTTTTCCCTTTTTCCTTCTTTCTTTCTTCCTTCCTTCTTTCTTTCCCCCTGCTCTCTGTTTCGTTTCATTCTCTTTTTCTTTTCTTTATTTCTTTTGTTTCATTTACTTTATATTTTAATTATATTATAATATAATATTATTCTTAAAAAAATAAGTAAGTATACATGTATATTACAAGTGTATATATATATCATTTGTACACATATAAATTATTATTACCACACACTTGTCTTTATTTTATTTATTCTATTTATTTAATATTTTATTATAATAAAATCTATTTACTTAAATAAAAGTAATTAAATAAACATATCACAATTGTACCAATATAATTATTTCACATGTATTTTATTTTTGCCATACACTTGGCTCTCCTTTTAGCTTATTTGCCTATTTAGTCCATTTACTTTTCTTTATTCTATAATTAACTTTCACTCTTCATTCAATTTAATCCTTTTATCTAATTATCCTTAATTAAGCTAAATTCACTTAATTAAACTCTAATTAACCACTCATTTTACTTTATAAATATTTTTAAATAAATATTTACGAATCCACTTTTTAGAAATAAAGACCTGGAAATACACTTTTTTAGCATCGGTAAAACAACATTTAGGGTTTTAAACCCGAAAAAGACCTTGAATTGCCCCTTGAAAATGCAACCTTTGTGCTGGTGAAATAATCGCGACATCACCACGTGGAGCCCTTGCTCGTCGCGACGTCACATACTATTTATAGCTTTTTCTTGCTTCAATCTTTGGTGTCGCGACTTTCATAGCTCGATGTTACAACAGGCACTCCTATGTCATTCTCGGGGCTATTTTCAACTCGATCTTTGATGTTGCGACTGTCATGCTTCATTGTCATGACATTAGCAACCATTTCAACCCGAAATTGCATTTTTAGCTCTCGATTCACCCTACATAACCACAACCTTATTTAAGTATCGAAATATCATAAAAACTATTAGGAAACATAAATTACTACTTCAACTCGTAAAAAAACATAAATAAATATTGAATTGACTTGATTTAGTTATTAAACAAGTTGAAGTTACGTGAAAAATTATATATCTAATGATGTAAATTGTGACAGATGAATAATAATGTTTTTTTATCAAAAAAGAATTATATTTTAAAATGAAAAATCAGAGACATAAGGCACAATTTAATTGGTTGATTTTTTAAAAAATTGTTAAGTTTTGGTAAAGAAATATTTTAAGTACTATAATTGGCAAAAAAATTTAAGTGCCAAACTAATATATATTTCAAAGATCAAATTGTAAATTAAACGTATAAATATTAGTTTTATAAAATATTTCAACATAATTTTTTTCCATGAGCGTGTCATCATTTAATTTGATTTTGGATAATTTTATTTTATTAAAATTGTAAGAGCGAAGTTTTTTAGATTAAAATGTAAAATATTTTATAAAATGCTTATTTTTATTAGTTCGTGAATGATGAAAAAATAATAGAGTGGAATTTTATCGAACAAATTTTGCTTCAATGCGATTCAAATTTAAATAAACATTTTAATTTTATTTTTTAAATTACAATTCGATTCCGTTCATAAATATTTAAGTATTCAATTCTTTCTAAAAAAATCCGAGTGATTGGTAATGAAACTTAGTCAGGTAAGTTGGTATAATTGTGGCAAGCCATCTAGTGCAGAAATCAAAGAATACATTATGAAGAGGAACTTCATAGATCTCTAAAAGGAGGAGGAAATTGCCTATCCGAGAAGTTGAGCAAACTTTCATGTTCCATACAGTAACATCATAAAAGAATAAAAATGATACTAGCATGTAATCTGAGCAGATCCAGAATCAATGCTATTATAAGAAATAACACTCATTACGTTAATAATTTTACTTTTGCATCTAATATTTAGATTATTCTCCACTAAGTTTTCTCTCGAAAATCTTAATTTATAAAAATACATTTTAAAAAATAAGTTCTAAATAATAGAATAAGTGCTAACATTTTTCACCCTTTTAATTACGCTAACATTTCAATATATCTTCCCAATAATCAATATGGATAATATTTTTAATATGATCAAAATAAGTCTTTAAATCTACAGTATATATTATCAAGTTATTCAATCTAATCTCTTCAAAGTAAAAAATTTGATTTCCGTAATCTAATTCAAACCAAAAAAAATTCTCATAACAGTATTTAGCATGTCTAAAATATCAGCAAAGTAATAGCCCAAGACTCTTGACAGCATTATGAAAAATTTATAAGTTGGACAGTACCCAATACTAGTAAACATTGCTCCTTATCGTTCCTCGTAAACTGCTTTGACAAATTATTTCTTATCTTATCATTTATTGTGTTTCAGAGATGCAAGAGAATTATGACTTTTTAGAGGCATGATGTGAAAGCTCCCGCACTCAACTTATAAGGAATTTCTTCATTTTACATTTGGAATTTTAATGGTTTTGTCTTGCAAAAGAAGATGCCTCGCGATGCTGTGTTGTGCAAGAAAGCATGTCATTTCAACGGACCAGCTTTTTCCAATTACGTGAGTGGCCTATTTTCCTTAGACATTTATCTGTAAGATAAGATTTCTCATGTACCTTTTTGACTGATTTTAGGGTAGGGAAAAAAAGTACAAAACTCCCAACAAATTGGCAACATCAACCTCATCAATGGTCCGCACATGACATGCAAGTTTATCCTTCATACTCTTCGGTGTGAACAATGGCTCCTTGTTTGAGAGAAAAGCTCATCATCACCTAATGCCATAGCCCTCAATCTTCTCCACATTCCGAGGGATAGATTCAACACTAACAAGTGTCTCCCTTATCTTAAAAAATAACTATAATAAGTGTGTCCGAGAGTATTAATGAATGGATATTAAAATTTTACAGAAAATTATATGTAGATAAATTTAATAAGAGTGGAGTATAATAGTAAAATATATTAAATTTTTAAAGAAGAGTACAATTTAAATTTTGAAAACAACATTATTAGTAAGAACAACAAGGAAAATTTAAAAAATAAAACACTTTTCAAATAAATGCAAATTTAATAATAAAATAATATTTTATTTAAACTTAATTATAATAATATGTTGGTTTTAGTAATAAAATATTTTATTATTTTAAAATAGTAAAATGAATTATTGAAATAGGTCTAGAGTCGATTTAGACTGAAGGGAAAGCATTTTTAAAACTTTTCAAGCCGCCACTCCTGGTTAATGAATAGGCAAAAAGATCTCTTCTGTCCTTTTAAATTTCGATTCTTTTCAAAACAAAGTGAAATAATTTAGTCTCTATAAATTTTAAAAGTGAGCACTTAAAAGACAATTGATAATAGTGTCAATAATTTTTTGTCAAATTATCTTAGGTGGCGAAGGAAAATTATATTAGTAGCAAGATATTCATGTGTTGAAATTTTATTTGTACATGAAATTAAAATTTTTATCTTTATTTTATACCTAAGAAAAACAAAAACAAATTATAATTTTGCTTAGTCTAGGCAATCTTCTTCTTCTTTAACCTTGGCCTCACCGCCACCATAAAAGGTAGCTTCTCTGGTGTGGTTTCAATGTGAGGATTGTGGCGAGAAGTTGAAGAAACCCAAGCCACCAAACCATTTCAGAATTTGCTCTTCTTCAGAGGTCTTTTACCCTATCTATTTCATCGATTATTTTTCTATGCTTAATCTTGACTAACCCATCTTCTTCTTTGGTTTATTCCTTGGCTATCGTGCATTGATTGTGGAGTACTTTTGAGCAGCAAATTGTTTAGGGTCATACATATGTATTGATACTTAGTTTCAATGAAATAAGCTACCTTCGTGATGGAGACTAAGGTTAAAATTGAAATTAATTGAAGAAGAAGAAGATTGTTGAGGCCCAATTTTGACCCAAATGACCAAATCAACCCAAATTTTAGACCCAACTAAAAATTAAAACCCTAGCCCAAAACAATGCAGCCCAAACCCATAACAAACAAAAAAAAACAACCCTAGAAACCCTAATGCTAGCCGCCCCTATGGTCTGTCACCACCACCTGCCACCACCCTTCTGACACCTCTGACGCCGTCTCAGCACCGCCCCAACTGCTCCTGCAAGAGGAACACCCAAACAACAGTGAAAATAATAGGAAATATATGTAAAATGGCTTTAAAAGCCAAGCAAAAAAAATCAGTTTGGGGATTCTGCAAAATGAAGAAATAAAAAGCACTTGTTTTTTAACACAAAAAAAACAGTGATTCTAGCAACGACAAAACCACGAGAATAACCCCAAATCAAAGAAAAAAGACCAAAAGTCGAAATCAAAGCCCTAAGGTGAATTTTCTATTTTCGTTTCCGTTTTATTTTCAAATCTACTCCTTTCATATATATAAATACATAATATAGAAAAAAAATTCAAAACGTAAAAAAAAAAAGAGGAATTTTTTTACCTCCAACCACCGTACACGGCGGTCGCCGGCGGCGGAGGCTCGACAGATGACGGCGGCGACCGGTCGGAACCCTCGCAGGACTCAGAGGCCTGTAGAGAAAACAAAAGAAAGAAACCTTTTTTTTTTAACTGATTACAAATGATTTTTTCTCATTTTTTAACTTATATAGACCATGCAAAATGACGTCGTTTTGGCCGTCGTCCATAAGCCCCAAAACGACGTCGTTTTGGCCCTTAACCCATGACCCGATCCGTCCGACTCGAACCCGCCTCAAGATCCGCGTGTTTTTTACTTAATGGTCTATTTGGGCATTAGGCTCTTCCGCTTTTTTATGTTCTGCAATCAAGTTTCTATTTATTTTAATTTGGCCCCGAAATTCGTTATGCTCTGGAATTCGGTCCCCCATGCTGCGCTGCGTTTTGAGGGGAAGGAAAATTTCTGTTTCGGTCTTTCCAGATTACGCGCGTGTTGCATTTTGATCCTTTTCCCTTTATTTCTTTTAAATTTACCCCAAAACTCTGTTTTTAGTTCAATTTTAGTCCTTTCTTGTTTATTTTCGTTTCTTTATTATTATTATTATTATTATTATTATTATTATTATTAGTGTATACTTTTTATTATATACGTATATGTATATATATTTACGTATAGTATTATTTTTATTACTTTATTTTAATATTTTATTATATTTGCTTTTGTATTTCAATATTATTACTATTATCATTATTATTAATATTAGTGTATATTTTATTATATATGTATGTATATGTATATATATTTGTATATAGTATTATTTTTATTACTTTATTTTAATATTTTTATTATATTTGCTTTTGTATTTCAATATTACTATTACTATTATTATTATTATTATTATATATTAGTGTATATTTTTATTATATACGTATATGTATATATATTTATATATAGTATTATTTTTATTACTTTATTTTAATGTTTTTATTATATTTGCTTTTTGTATTTCAATATTATTACTATTATCATTATTATTAATATTAGTGTATATTTTATTATATATGTATGTATATGTATATATATTTATATATAGTATTATTCTTTTATTACTTTATTCTAATATTATTATTATATTTGCTTTTGTATTTCATTATTATTGCTAGTATTATTATCATTATCATCATTATTAACATATACATTTACATGTGTATCTTTCATGTACATATTAGTATTTTCTACTATTATTACAAATATATTATTTCTTTTATTATATTATTAGAACATTATTTTTATTATCATTTTCTATATTGTGAATATTATTGTTATTTTTATTCTAATATTGTATTTTAATATTTTTCATTAATTGTATCATCGTTTGCATTATTTATAAATTCCTATTGCAAATGACATTATTTCTTTATGTTTTTAATTAATTTCAATAAGTAAGGCAACGTACCGATTTCAACACTAAGTCGCTGATTTCATCGCTATGTTGGGTGAATATCATTGGCTCGTGTTAAAAACGAGACGTCCTTCTAAAAAAAAACCAAAAATTTTAAATTCTCGTATTTCAATTGAATCATGATTAAATATTAAATTAAACTTGTATTTCGAGAATTAAGACAACGCGTCTTAAACAAGATACCAATTTTGGGCGTCGCGAGAGTGCTAATACCTTCTTCGTGCGTAACCGACTCCCGAACCCTATTTTTTTCTGGATCTTTGCGTAGACCCAAATTCGGCCTTCATTTTTTGTTCAAAAATAAATTTTCTTTTAAAAAAAAGGAAAAAAAGAGAGGATTTATTAGGTGTCCGATCACACCTAGAAAAAGATCGGTAGCGACTCTTTTCTTTTTAAAATTGAAATTCCATTTTCAAATTTTCACATAATCGTCTCAACTAGCGACCAAAGAGAAATTTTTACGTAGCTACAGCTAGCGACTCCGCTAGGGACTTTTTTTTTTTGAGAGTCAAGTCTAGAATTAAACGCGTGTTGTCAAAATTTTCAAAATTCCTTGTTCAAATTAATATTTAGTCGTGATTCTTAAATTTTGTTTTTGAAAAGTCATTTATTTGCATCATGTCGTAAATATTCTTCTAACTTGTTTTGTCTTGTTGTTTTTCAGCTCTAAGTTTGTATGGTTTTAGTTTTTTAGTTTAGTTTTTAAATAAAACGTAAAGGTTTGTGAGTTTCTCCCCACACACCGTGCACTTGCATTTTTTGCATAACATGAGCTCTCTACTCGGGCTCCATCCGCTTAAGTGGAAGTAAACGCTATGCCTTCGTGAGTTAACTCATCCCTCCGCACAGGCTAATGAATACTTCTGGGTTACATATGACTTATGCTTTCGTAAGTTAACTTGTCCCTCCGTATAGGCATAAGTAAATGTAATCCCTCGAATTGAACTCGTGAGCCTGTGATAGGCTACGATTGAGGCTTGGTACTAGTCTTAGTAGACGATAGTACGAACAATTCGAGTACCTGCCTAAAACCAAAACCACATTTAGTAAACCATACGAGTCACCTAACTAGAGCCATGCCGAACCTCCGTCCGTTAATAGTCACCAAAATAAGTACACGGGAGAAACACCACTTATCTTTCATTTCTTTTACATTTATACTTTGCAAAAAATCGGGTCTATTGGACCGGGTAACTTAATTTGTTAGATTCTCTATAGTTTTTTTCTCTGTTCATATTTATTGTGATTACTAACCAAGGTTGTTTATTTCTTATTTTTATGTTTCATCATATATCATAGGCATCTTGATTAGGAATGTGTTGATTAGAGATTGGTTGCCAAAAACGGGTTTCTGATAGAGGAGTCAATTACGCAAGTAACCGAGAAAAATGTCTTGGTTCGAGACTGGTCTTTGAAAACCAGAAAGCAAAAGGGGACAGTCTAACGAAAGGATGTATATCCAATCTTCCCAAACATGTAACTTCGAACGTTCGTCAAAATAACCTCAAAGACTTGACTTGGATTTGGAAACAATGGGACTCAAATACTAGGGGCATTTTCACTGAAAAGTACGGGGATATAGCTCACTTAATCGCCGTCAATGTAGACGAACAGTTGATTCAAGCCATGGTTCGATTCTGGGACCCAGCATACCAATGTTTCACTTTCAATCAGGAAGATATCATTCCGACTATAGAAGAGTATGCTGCCTTGCTTCGTGTTGACAACGTATACTTCAACAAGATATATGTGAAAGAGCCCAAACCAATGACTTTCAAGAAAAAGCTAGTGAGGTTGACGGGAATGACCGATATATGGGCTGAAACACAGATAAAAAAAAAGAATGAAGTTAGTTGTGCTCCGTGGTTTTCTCTGCGAGACTTAGTTCAAAACCATCCAGATATTGCGAAGAGAGTGGATCTGCTTGCTTTGGCTATTTACGGATTAATTGTCTTCCCAAAAGTTCTCGGGCATATAGAAGTCGCAGTAGTGGATTTCTTCGAAAGATTGAAGTAAGGGATCAACCCCGTCCCGACTATCTTGGCCGAGACTTTTAGATCTCTAAGTTGTTGTAGGAGGAAAGGGGAAGGACATTTTACCGGATGCGCACAGTTACTTAATGTCTGGATTCTAAGCCATTTCTGGAAAGTGGAGCGCACACCTTTCCACATGTTTTCAAAAACATTCGCCCTATTGAAAGCTTACCTTGAGAAAGATTGGCCAAAGGATGTCACCGAACAGCATTGGGTTTCAGTTTTTCAGAACCTTCGTACCGAAGATAACTTGGAAAGCACCATGGATCCGTCCTTCAGTTCTGTTATACAAATGTGGAAGCCAAGATTAGGTGCCTTTACTAGGATTATGGGGAGGAGTTGGATATGCCCCATTAATGGTTCAAAGGCAGTTTGCTTCACGACAATTCATACCTGCTATCGGAGGATTGGCACAGTCTGAGTTTGCCTTTACAAGTGAGGGTTACATGAAAAGAGTCCGAGATACTGCAAAGTCTTAGAAGGAAATTCACCTAAAGAGTTAGCTCTCTATGCCGATACTATCACTCAAGATTATGACATATAGAGACAACGACGAGTGAACAGTCAACAAATCTCGCCGATGGATTATACTTTCCAGAATCTTTTCTTAGAAGAAATGTCGTCCGAGTTGGAAATATCAAGACATGAATTTGAACATGAAAAGGCTAAGCTGTTACGAGATATCAATTCTCTTCAAGAAGAAAACTACCAACTGAAGATCGATGTTCAAATTGAAAAATCTAAAACCGGAAAAGCTTAAAAAGATGCTGAGATCGTAAGAAACGATTTAAGGGATCTTCATTTGGAAAATAAGAAATTAAGAAACACTATAAAAAATACTGGTTTGGGCAAGTCATCAGCAGAATGGAAGGAAGAAATTAGCAATATCAAATGTAGGATAGAATTCTGGAGAAGGAAAGCGAAGAAAGAAGAGGAAAAAACTGCGTGTGCTGTGATAGAGTTAAAAAAGAAGAATCTTGAATATAAAATCATATCTGGAGAACTAATGACTAGTCAGTCTAAACATCAAAAGCTAAGAGGGAAAGTACGAGATTTAGAAAATACACTGCAAGCTCAACAACAACAGTTGGATAATCTCCTAAAAGACCTAGAAGAAAAGAATAGTCAGTACGACAGAGACACTCACGCCTACGAAAGAGCTCTCCAAGAAAAGGAAATGCAACTCTGCTTTTTGATTAATAAAATTCGCAAGGCGGCTATGCAAGTCATGCAATCATCAGATGAAGCCGAAGCTCTCAGTTGCCAATTACCTCCGAGTCAAAGATCAAGCATATAAGAATTCTTAAAACGAGTGAAGAAACAAGGCAATGTGGCTAGATAATTTATGTAACTTTTGAATCAAAGATAGCGAAACGTTTTGTAATAGACTTTTTTAATTAATGAAATGCCTAAGTAAGGGCCATCTTGGAGTCAACACCAAATTCTTGCACATTCATTCATGACTAACATTCATTTGTCATTCATCCATTCATCTGTTCATTGTATGTACATATCACCATAATCATTCACTAAGGCTAAAACTATATAATCCGCAGTTGTGACACTACAGGTCTAGAATCACGCCATTCTTATAGGACGCGCTGAAAAGCTAGAATTATGGAAGCCGAGTTCAATGAGAGAATTGAAAGGATGAAAAAGGCCCAAAGAGAATTGCAAGAGCAGTTGACCAAGTCACAACAGGAAGCAAGAGATCTGATGTTAAGATCTCGAGAGGAATCACTCGAGCAAAGAGAGCAGATGGCCAAAATGATGGAGATGATGACAACTTTGGTTAAAGGAAAATGACCTATGCAGAGCCCTGACATTATGGAGCCTCAGTTGAGAGATAATCATGATCAGGATCCACTCTATCCCCTAGGATTCACTCCACCTCAAGCCTATGCAATGCAAAGAGGATATCCTCAAGGGGAACCTGCAAGCCTCGAGCAACGACTTGTACCACCTGCTCATCTAGTGCAATGTACATTCGTATCAAACCCAGGAGCTAATCTTACTGATCCCAATGTTCCAGATTTGGATGATCCGGTAGAAATAGCCAGGTTGAAAATAGATGATCATGATGCCCAGGACAAGTATAAGAGCTTGGAAGAAAGGCTCAATGCAATAGAAGGTGCTGAAACCTTCTCTGCACTAAGTGCCAAAGAGCTTAGTTTGGTGCCCGATCTGGTTCTGTCTCCAAAATTTAAAGTGCCAGATTTTGAAAAATATGATGGAACGAAATGTCCAAAGGCGTATCTTGTCATGTTTTGTCAAAAGATGACTGGTTATGTGAATGAAGATAAATTGCTAATATACTATTTCGAAGACAGCTTGGTCAGATCGGCCCTTCGATGATATAATCAACTTAGTAGAGAAAGGATCCGATCATGGAAAGACTTGGCATCAGTATTTTGTGAACAATACAAGCATGTATCTGACATGGTACCTGATCGGCTAACTCTACAGATGATGGAAAAGAAGCCGACAGAGACTTTTAGGCAATACGCGCAAAGGTAGAGGGATATCTCAGCTCAAGTAGAACCCCCATTGACTAAAACTGAAACAACGGTCCTCTTCATCAACACTTTGAAAGTACCATTTTATGATAAGTTGGTAGGAAGTGTCACGAAAGACTTCACAAATATTGTAATATCCGGGGAACTTATAGAAAATGCCATCAAGAGTGGAAGGATGGAAGGTTTTGAAAACTCGAAAAGGGCAGCACCTGTAAAGAAAAAAGAGGCAGAAGCCTATATGGTGGGAATTGAGAGCCACCACACTTCTAATCCTTACCTAGTCCAGCCACGACCTCGATATCCCCCACCTCCAAACTTTTATTATCCTCCCCAAAGCCCTTACTATCAAGTACCTCCTCCTTACCCCGTGTACGCCATAGATAACCAAAGACCATTTGCCATGTTCCCACCAAATACCATGCCTGCTCAAAGCCAATCCAAAAATGAACAAAGACCGACAAGATCCAATCTTGAAAAACCCCAGTTCACCCCAATTCCTATGTCATACGGAGAGCTATACCCAAAACTGTTGGAAAAACAATTAATATCCCACATTATATGGCACCCCTGAAGCATCCATACCCAAAATGGTACGATCCTAATGCTAGTTGCATGTACCACGCTGGAAACCAGGGGTATTCTACAGAAAATTGTTTGGCCTTTAAAAGGAGGGTTCAAGATCTTATCGATGCAGGCATTCTACGATTTGATTGTGCAGACAATACGACTAGAAATCCATTCCCTAACCACACTGAAGGAAACGTGAGCGCAGTGACAAAAGAAGACAGGTGACGTGCCAAAAGTTGTGTTTCTGAAATAAAGACACCGCTGTGAAAGATTTGGGAGATAATGGTTGAAAAGAGGCTATTTTGTCATCCCAACAGAATTTTTAAAGAAGGAAATACAAAAAGTCAATATTTTTGTGATTTTCATGGGATCGAGGGGCATGACATCCAGTCTTGTGAAGGATTCATAAAACTACTTTAAGATATGATGGACAACAAAGAAGTCGAGATCTTTAACAAAATGAAAGAGGCCAATGAAGGAGAAGTATGCACTTCTGATAATCAATCATTAGGTTTCTCTTATAGTGCTGATCAACCATTAGTGATTTATTATGATGCAAAAAAGGAGCAAATGAAACCAAATATGATAATTGAAGTACCATCTCCTTTCCCTTACAAAGACAACAAGGCAGTACTATGGAAATATGATGTCAACATTATCATACCTGAACGTGAAAAATGCAAAGTCACGACCGAAAATGTTGGCGAAGTAGGACACTTCACCCGCAGCAGAAGGTGTTATTTTAAAGTGGTCAAACCATTGAAGAAGACTAATGACTTGAAGTAGAAAGGAAAGGCACCGATGCGTGAGGCCGAGGTTGAACTTGAGACTCCGTCCGAACAAGAAGTTAAAAAGCCTGTGAATGAAGAGGAAGCACATGAATTCTTGAAGTTCATCAAACATAGTGAATATAACATCGTGGAACAGTTAAGCAAATAATCGACACGAATCTCGATATTATCCCTACTGTTGAATTTAGAACCACATCGGAATGCTTTGCTGAAAGTGTTAAATCAAGCTTACGTGGCAAATAATATATCTGTCGAAAAGCTTGATAGGTGGGTGAATAACCTGAACACGGATAATTTTATTTCTTTCAGTGATGACAAAATACCGCCAAATAGCAAGGGCTCTGTAAGAGCATTGCATATCACAACCTGTTGTAAGGGTTATATAATACCGAATGTGCTCATTGATAACGGGTCAGCACTCAATGTCATGCCTTTGGCCA
The DNA here is from genome assembly GCF_025698485.1 of Gossypium arboreum. NCBI lineage: Eukaryota > Viridiplantae > Streptophyta > Magnoliopsida > Malvales > Malvaceae > Gossypium > Gossypium arboreum. The sequence goes on along the minus strand of NC_069070.1, from coordinate 120,332,302 downwards.
CGCTTTCTAGAATTTCAATTGATATATCTTATCTGAGGCCTTGTCACTCTACAGTGAGAGGATTCGATGGGACAAGACGAAAAGTCATAGAAAAAATCAAAATTCCTCTAGAAGTGACCCCTATATATATGACATTAAGTTTCAGGTCATGGACATCACACCTTCGTATAATTTTCTTTTAAGAAGGCCTTGGATCCACTCTGCTGGGGCAGTCCCTTCATCTCTCCATCAAAAAGTGAAGTTTATCATGGATGGTCTTTTGGTCACTGTCGTGGGTGAGGAAGACATTGTCGCATCTATCTCTGCTGATACACCATACCTCGAAGTAAGCAAGGATGCAGTAGAATGTTCCTTCCGTTCCTTCAAATTCATCAATGCTACGTTCGTTGCTGAAAGAATTAAGATTCCCATGCCTAAGTTGTCAAGGAATACCAAGATGGGAATTAAGCTGACTGTGGGAAAGGGAGCCCAAGCGAGGAAAGGTTTGGGAAGATATCAGCAAGGGATAGTTAGAGCTCTAAAACCAGTGCCATATAAAGCTCGATATGGTTTAGGGTTCCAGCTGGATATACGATAGAGAAGAAAACAGTTGCAGAAAGATCAAGAAAGAAAGGTTTCAAGAGCCTTAGGTCGAAGATTAGAATGGAAGCACATAACGTACCCTCCTTTGTTAAAAACATTTATATCTGTAAGAATGATATACCTCGGGCAAGATAATCCATGAAGCACGCTGTTATTAATTGAAAGGGCTCTTCAGAATATCAGTATAAATGTCATTGACAAAGGAGATGATGTAATTAAAGATGTTTCAATGATACGCCCTTTTCCTCCTAGATTCGTTTTGAACAATTGGACTGCTGTGGATCTCCTTGTAATTTCTAAGTCTTCTCCAGAGTAATGCACAATGTTAACACTCTTCTTTTTGTATGTCCCTAAGTAATAGTACGGATTCTTTTGTAAGAGCTTATGATTTGCTCTTTACCATTTAAATGAACATTAATGGAGATACATTTTGTCACGGTCTTTTCATTCTCATTAACTTCATACTTTTTCCCTCTTCTTACAACCTGTCATTGCATATATCTCACATCATGCCATTATGCTTGTTGGTCCCAATACTTTGATGCTCCTCTATAGTTTTCTTTTCCATTCAACTTTCAGGTGCTCAGATATCAACGATATGAACAAACCCGTTACAAATCTTGAAATCGATTTAGAGAAAGCTATTTGTTTAGGAGAGTTCGAAGCTGAGGAAAATGTTGAAGACTATGTCTCGTCTCCTAACTTACTAAGAATAGTAGAACAAGAAGAAAAACAGATTCTACCTGATCAAGAATCTGTTGAGATATTAAACTTGGGAAATGAAGAAAAGAGGCAAGAAGTGAAGATTAGGACCTCCAAACATGATTTGATCGCTTTGCTTCATGAGTACAAAGATATATTTGCATGGTCGTATTAGGACATGCCAGGATTGGATGAGGATGTAGTGGTCCATAGACTCCCACTGAAACCAGAATGTAGACTCATTCAACAGAAGCTAAGATGAATGAGACCTGAAATGCTGTTAAAGATAAAAGAAGAAGTCAAAAAATAGTTTGGTGCTGGCTTCCTACAAGTCTCCAAGTACCCAGAATGGGTAGCTAACATAGTACCAGTATCGAAGAAAGACGGTAAGGTACGAATGTGTGTGGATTATCGCGATTTGAATCGAGCAAGTCCTAAAGATAATTTTTCCTTGCCACACATCGATACATTGGTGGATAACACAGCCAAACATTCATTATTTTCGTTCATGGATAGATTCTCGGGTTATAATCAGATAAAGATGGCTCTTGAGGATATGGAGAAAACTACTTTCGTAACGATGTGGGGAACATTCTGTTATAAGGTGATCCTGTTCGGATTAAAGAACGCTGGGGCAACATATCAGAGGGTCATGGTGATGTTGTTTCATGACATGATGCACAAAGAAATAGAAGTTTACGTCGATGATATGATCGCTAAATCTAAGGGGGAAGGAGAGCATGTTGGGAACCTGAAGAAGTTGTTCGAAAGACTGAGAAAGTTCCAGCTGAAGCTTAATCTAGCCGAATGTATGTTTGGGGCTACCTCGGGAAAATTGCTAGGCTTCATCGTCAATGAGAGAGGCATTGAAGTTGATCCAGATAAGATAAAAGCCATATAAAAACTACCACCTCCGTGCACGCAAAAAGAAGTCAGAGGATTTTTAGGAAGGTTGAACTACATCGCTCGGTTCATTGCTCAACTTACCAATCAGTGTGGCCCAATTTTTCGACTCCTTCGAAAACATGATCCTGGAGAATGGAACGAGGAGTGCCAAGTGACTTTTGACAAGATAAAACAATATTTGTCTAGTCCCTCGGTGCTAGTACCGCCAACTCCAGGAAGACCATTAATATTGTATCTGACTGTGTTTGAAAATTCAATGGGTTGCGTACTGGGGCAACATGATGAGTCAGGGAAAAGAGAAAAGACGATTTACTATCTCAACAAAAAGTTCATAGAGTATGAGGCAAAGTACTCATCAATTGAAAAATTCTTTTGCGCTTTGGTTTGGGTAGTTCGGAGGCTCAGGAAATATATGTTGTATCACACGACATGGTTAATTTTAAAGTTAGATCCAATAAAGTGCATGATGGAATCACCTGCACTTTCAGGAAGAATGGCACGATGACAGATCCTACTATCAGAATACAATATTGTCTATGTGAGCCAAAAGTTGATAAAAGAGAGTGCAATAGCTGAGTTTTTAGCAACTCGAACAACAGAGGAATACGAGCCATTGAGATTTGATTTCCCAGATGAATACTTGATGTGCATTACGGGAAAAGAATGTGAGTCATCCAAAGAGAAGTCATGGAAGATGAGCTTTGATGGTGCATCGAATACATTGGGGCATGAGATTGGAGCAGTCTTAGTATCACCAGAAGGGAACCATTATCCGTTCACTGCCAGGCTGAATTTCTTCTGTACCAAAAACATAGCAGAATATGAGGCCTGTATCATGAGACTTCGTGTAGCTATTGAACGAAACGTCGAAATCTTAGAGCTATACGGAGACTCAGCATTGGTGATATACCAAATCTGCGAAGATTGGGAAATGAGAGATTCGAAATTAATTAAATACAACGATCTAGTGGTAGGACTGATTAAAGAATTCAAAGAAATAACTTTTAATTATTTCCCACGAGAAGAAAACCAATTGGCTGATGCCCTGGCCACTTTGGCTTCAATGTTCAAAGTGAGTAGAGAAATAGAAATAATGCCTCTTCAAATGAGCATATATGAAGTCCCTGCACATTGTTTCAGCATTGAAAAAGAGCCAGATGGACGGCCATGGTTTCATGATATCTTAGAATATGTCAAGAATCAAATGTATCCCGAACAAGTAAATGAGAACGATAAAAGAACAATCAGAAGAATGGCAGTAGGATTTGTTCTTGATGGGGTATTCTGTACAAAAGAGGAAAAGATGGAGTGCTCTTGAGATGCGTGGATGCTGTTGAAGCTAGAAAAATACTTGAAGATGTCCATGAGGAAATTTGTGGGACACATGCCAATGGTTTCACTATGGCCAGGAAGATTATGAGACTCGATTATTACTGGCTGCCGAAGGAAAGTGACTGCATTAGTTTTGCACGAAAATGCCACAAATGTCAAATTTATGGTGATAAAATTCATATAGCCCCTTCGCTCCTTCATGTCATGACTTCTCCGTAGCCTTTTTCTATGTGGGCATGGATGTTATATGGCCAATTTCCCCAAAAGCTTCTAATGGACACCGATTCATTTTTATAGTGATAGATTACTTCACAAAGTGAACAGAGGTCGCTTCATTTGCTAATGTGACGAAGACTACAGTTTGTAGATTCTTAAAAAAAGAAATCATTTGTCGATATGGTTTGCCTAAAAGAATCATTTTAGATAATGCATTGAACTTGAACAACAAGATGATGAAGAAAGTGTGTGAACAATTTCAAATAAGGCATCATAACTCCTCACCCTATCGCCTGAAAATGAATGGAGCAGTTGAAGCGGCCAACAAGAATATTAAGAAGATTATTGGGAAAATGATCGAGACATATAAAGACTGGCACGAGAAGCTACCATTCGCTTTGTATGCATATCGCACATCTGTGCGGACATCTACGGGAGTAACTCTTTTCTCTCTGGTCTATGGAATGGAAGCTGTGCTACCCATTGAAGTTGAGATCCTCTCTCTACGAGTCTTAATAGAGTCAAAACTAGAGGAAGCAGAGTGGGTTCGAACTCGATATGACCAGTTAAACCTTATCGAAAAAATGTTTGAAGGCAATCTGTCATGGATAGATGTACCAGAAGAGAATGATCGCGGCCTATGACAAGAAAGTATGGCCAAGAGAATTCCACGAAAGAGAACTCGTGCTGAGAAAGATTCTCCCAATACAAAAAGACTTCCGAGGAAAATGGGCACCAAATTGGGAAGGACCATATGTCGTAAAGAAGACTTCCTCAGGTGGAGCTTTGATTCTCACTGAGATGGATGGGAAGGAGTTACCCAATCCAGTGAACTCAAATGCTGTGAAAAAATATTATACCTAAAAAAAAAGAGAAGGAATCAAGATGAAAACCTGAAAAGGGCGTCTTGATAAACAAAAAAGAATCAAGATGAAAACCCGAAAAGGGCGTCTTAATAAACAAAAGGGTTAGGATGAAAACCCAAAAGGGGTGTCCCAATGAAGTAGATTTGAGTTTGTACAGTGAGTCCAACGGTGAGACTACAGTATTTGAAGTATTTTCAGAAGCTCGAAATCTTCTACACAAGAAGCTATGCATGAAAAGATTCTTGATTAAGAAACGTGGAAGAATTCATGCGTTGAATATCTAGAGCATTTGTAGCCATTAAATACGTTCCCCTTTCTCTTTATAGCGCTTTTAACTTTTATTAGTCAACTTTCTTTGTATGTTACTTTTGAAATAAATAAATGTGAGGTATCCCTTTCGTACCTACTTGACCATGTTCATGCATCTCATTGTGTGGTTTAAATAATAAATAGTAGAATGACATACTCTAAACAAAAGAAAGGTTGAGTATTACCCGGATGAGAATTCAATAAGTACGAGGCCTTAAAGTAAGGACAAAGTTCAACAAGGGGAAAAAGAGTGGTATCTGAGAAATACAGATTACTCGTAAAGCTGGAGAACGGGTACAAAGCTTGAAGAGGAAGTCAAGAATCGAAGCAATGAATGCAGATCATCACAAGAATCGTGACGAAAAGAGATATATGACAAACAAGTCCAAGGCACATAGCATAATCATGTAGGCATACAGGCATTTAAGACAAACATGTGCATATCATGATAACATCACGCATGACATATGCAGGTACTCCAGCAGAACGAGAGGTTTTGATGATATTTACACTGGATCAAGGAAAAAAACTCCTGAGTTCCACCAGATGATATGTTTTGGTATTCTGATATTTTTATTTCTGTTTTAAAAAAAAATCAACTCATATTGCGAGAGGTGAGTTGAGCCTCAAGTCACACGCTGAGGTATCTTTAGTTCCTATTTTTCAAAAAAATCAACTCATATTGCGAGAGGTGAGTTGAGCCTCGGGTCACACGCTGAGGTATTTTTAGTTTCTATCAACTCATATTACGAGAGGTGAGTTGAGCCTCGGGACACACGCTGAGGTATTTTCAATTTATGTTTTTCAAAAAAATCGACTCATATTGCGATAAGTGAGTTGAACCTTTTAGTCTCTGTTTTTCAAAAAAATCAACTCATATTGCGGAGGTGAGTTGAGCCTCGGGTCACACGCTGAGGTATTTTCAGTTTCTATCAACTCATATTAGGAGAGGTGAGTTAAGCCTCGGGACACACGCTGAGGTATTTTCAATTTATATTTTTCAAAAAAATCGAATCATATTACGAGAAGTGAGTTGAACCTTTAGTCTCTATTTTTCAAAAAAATCAACTCATATTGCGAGAGGTGAGTTAAGCCTCGGGTCACACGCTGAGGTATTTTTAGTTTCTATCAACTCATATTACTAGAGGTGAGTTGAGCCTCAGGACACACGCTGAGGTATTTTCAATTTATGTTTTTCAAAAAAATCAACTTATATTGCGATAGGTGAGTTGAGCCTCAAGTCACACACTGAGGTATTTTCAATTTTTTACTTTTTTTTTCAATCTGAGAGATGAGCTGAACGTCAGTTTGTATGCCATGCTATTTTCGATGTTTGTTTTTCAATAAAGAATAAAGATTAGAGCTAATCGAATATACAGATTTTGCCTCCCTGAAGTTGCAGTGGAGCAAGTTAAAATTACAAGTCTTACCTTTATGAAGTTGTAGAGGAACCCTGAAGTTATAGTGGAGTAGACCGAAGATATTAGACCTTATCTCCCTGAAGTTGCAGTGGAGCAATGAAGCAGATCGAAGCTACAAATCTCTTCTCCCTGAAATGGCACTAGAGAGGCTCAAAGCCACCACTCGTACCTCCTTGAAGTTCCAGCGGAGTAGATCGAAACTACAAACCTTATCTCTCTAAAGTTGCAGTGGAATGGATTGAAACAACAAGAAGCAGTGCACTAGAATGAGGCTACTTGAAGAAGAGGAGCATCAAAGAAGTCAAGACTCGGCGAGACCGTCCAAAATTGGCCCTTTTATGGCCTTTGCTCCATTCTCGTTACATGACAATGAACAAAGAGGGGCAGCTGTTGAGGCCCAATTTTGACCCAAAAAATGACCAAATTAGCCCAAATTTTAGACCCAACTAAAAATTAAAACCCTAGCCCAAAACAATGCAGCCCAAACCCATAACAAACAAAAAAAAACCAACACTGGAAACCCTAATGCTAGCCGCCCCTATGGTCTGCCACCACCCTTCTGACACTTCTGACGTCGTCTCAGCACCGCCCTAACTGCTCCTGCAAGAGGAACATGTAAACAACAGTGAAAATAATAGGAAATATATATAAAATGGCTTTAAAAGCCAAGCAAAAAAAATCAGTTTGGGGATTCTGCAAAATGAAGAAATAAAAAGCACTCGTTTTTTAACACACAAAAAAAAGTGATTCTAGCAACAGCAAAACCACGAGAATAACCCCAAATCAAAGAAAAAAGACCAAAAGTCGAAATCAAAGCCCTAAGGTGAATTTTCTATTTTCGTTTCCGTTTTTTTTCCGAATATACTCCTTTCATATATATAAATACATAATATAGAAAAAAATTCAAAACGTAAAAAAAAGAGGAATTTTTTTACCTCCGACCACCTCACACGGCGGTCGCCGGTGGCGGAAGAGCGGCGAGGCTCGACAGATGACGGCGGTGACCAGTTGGGTCCATCGCCAGACTCAGAGGCCTACAGAGAAAACAAAAGAAAGAAACCTTTTTTTTTAAAAAACTAATTACAAATGATTTTTTTCTCATTTTTTAACTTATATAGACCATGCAAAACGACGTCGTTTTGGCCAACGTCCATAAGCCCCAAAACGACGTCATTTTGTCCCTTAAACCATGACCCGATCTGTCCGACCCGAACCCGCCTCAGGATCTGCGTATTTTTTACTGAATTGTCTATTTGCACATTAGGCCCTTCTGCTTTTTATGTTTTGCAATCAAGTTTCTATTTATTTTAATTTGGCCCCGAAATTCGTTATGCTCTGCAATTCAGTCCCCCATGCTGCACTGCGTTTTGAGGGGAAAGAATAATTTCTATTTCGGTCCTTCCAGATTACGCGCGTGCTGCATTTTGATCCTTTTCCCTTTATTTCTTTTAAATTTGCCCCAAAACTCTGTTTTTAGTTCAATTTTAGTCCTTTCTTGTTTATTTTCGTTTCTTTATTAATTATGATTATTATTATTATTATTATTATTATTATTATTATTATTATTATTATTATTATTATTATTATTATTATATTTAGTGTATACTTTTATTAGATACATATATGTATATATATTTATGTATAGTATTATTTTTATTACTTTATTTTAATATTTTATTATATTTACTTTTGTATTTCAATATTATTACTATTATCATTATTATTATTAGTGTATATTTTATTATATATGTATGTATATGTACATATATATATATATTTGTATATAGTTTTATTTTTATTACTTTATTTTAATATTTTTATTATATTTACTTTTTGTATTTCAATATTACTATTATTATTATTATTATTATTATTATTATTATATATTAGTGTATACTTTTTATTATATACGTATATGTATATATATTTATATATAGTATTATTTTTATTACTTTATTTTAATATTTTAATTATATTTGCTTTTGTATTTCAATATTATTACTATTATCATTATCATCATTATTAACATATACATATATATGTGTATCTTTCATGTACATATTAATATTTTCTACTATTATTACAAATATATTATTTCTTTTATTATATTATTAGAACATTATTTTTATTATCATTTTCTATATTGTGAATATTATTGTTATTTTTATTCTAATATTGTATTTTAATATTTTCATTAATTGTATCATCGTTTGCATTATTTACAAATTCCTATTGCAAATGACATTATTTCTTTATGTTTTTAATTAATTTCAATAAGTAAGCCAACGTACCGATTTCAACACTAAGTCGCTGATTTTATCGCTATGTTGGGTGAATATCATTGGCTCGTGTTAAAAACGAGACGTCCTTCTAAAAAAAAATCAAAAATTTTAAATTCTCGTATTTCAATTGAATCGCGATTAAATATTAAATTAAACTTGCATTTCGAGAATTAAGACAACGCATGTTTAACAAGATACCAATTTTAGGCATCGCGAGGGTGCTAATACCTTCCTCGTGCATAACCGACTCCCTAACCCTATTTTTCTCTGGATCTTTGCGTAGACCCAAATTCGGCCTTCATTTTTTGTTCAAAAATAAATTTTCTTTTAAAAAAAAGGAAAAAAGAGAAGATTTATTAGGTGTCCGATCACACCTAGAAAAAGATCAGTGGCGACTCCTTTCTTTTTAAAACCGAAATTTTATTTTCAAATTTTCACATAATCGTCTCAACTAGCGACCAAAGAGAAATTTTTACGTAGCTACAAAGATAATTCATGTTTAGAAAAATTGTAGTTATTCTTTTTTGATTTTTCTTAGATGGAAAAACATGTATTTTTATCATTAATATATTTGTTCCTTTTTCACGTAGGATAATTTGGCGGAAAATATTAATGTTATCTTTAGTTGCTTATTTCCTAAATTGATAAGAGTTAAATTATTCTATTTTTAGCAAATTTATTTTATTTAATATCTAAATTAAGTGGAATTGAAGATACCATTTTACCTTAATGAATATCTCTAATCAATGATTACTTTTTGCTTCTAATACTAGATAATAATTTTAAAGGGAGAAATTTTAAAATCATATATGAACTTTATTTTCAATATATAATTTAATATATAAATTTTGATTTAGTATAATATACATGAGACTTTAATTTATCTTTAATTTTAAAATATATATTAGAAAGTCTTATAATATTAAAAATTCTAAACTTTAAATTTAAAAAAAGCCAAAATTCTTAACAAGTTAAAAGGGTAAAATCTGGGATATTATTCCAACTTTAAAAACTCGAAAATGGACCAAAATTTTTAGGTAGATAAATTTTATGTAATGAAAATAAATAACACTTTTGTCACATGTCATCACAATAAATATGTCACATGTTAATTTATTAAGTCTCAACGTCACTTTAAGACAAAAGACGTTATAATATAATATATGATATAATATTAGATATTTAATTTATTTTTTAAATAAAAACTAACGAGGCCCTTAGCTTTTTGGCAAAGGCAAGGCCTTGAGCCTTGAGTACTCTATTTCAAAACTTATCATGTGCGAGTAGATTTAATTATTGGTCGGGTTATTTATTCAGATTTAAAGGTCTTTTTAAAAAGTGAGAGGATTTGAGTAAAAATATAAGTTCAAAAAATAGACTTGGAAAAGAATAAAGCCCATTTTTTAAATGAGTTAAGTCGCGAGTAAGTTTTTTTGTTTGGCTCAACCCGAATCTGCCTAAATTTTTTTCTTACCACTGTTTTGTTACCATTTTAATGTTGTTTTACTGTCATTTTTCTATTATATTACTACTATTTTATTATTATTGTTTGAATATTATATTACTCTTGTTTTATTGTTAATTTTGCTACTATTTTAAAAATATTTGTTTACTAAGTTGTAATTATCTTAATATTATTTAAGTATAAAGACTTTTTAATGTATTTTTAATTTGTTATGCAACATTTATGTTAATGTTTTAGTGCATATGATGTATTATATTTTTTAAACTTGTTTTTATATAAAAATAATATAAAAATTTTAATACAGGCGACCCAATTTTAGGGCCATTTTTCCGTCAGGTAGGGCCCAAACCTAGAAAATGGGTTTAAAAGTTTAACATCGGTCCGATCCATGATCAGGTCTATGTGCGAGTATATGTGTGGGTTTCAAAGTTTCATCGTGAGCTAATGTTATATGTGAGTTTTAGTTCGGTTAATTGGTTTCATATGGATTTTTCCAATTGTTAGTCCGCTTGTGCAATAATAATTTAATTTTACTTGTTTGGATATTTTTTTACTCGGTTATACTATTATAGTTGGATTCTATTTAGTATAATATGTGGTTTATATATATATATTTGTGAATTATAAGAGGAGGGTAAATCTTCAGCAGTAATACGATTTGCGCGACTCGAACCCAAAATACATCTGACGCGGTAAATACTCTAACCATCAAGCCAACATATGAGATTGAATTTATTTATTTATTTTATTTAAGAAGCTTGATTACTAAAGATTATGTATTGCAATTATTACTTTAATTATACCATTAGTAAACTTTCAAAACATCTTTCACGCACACAAAATAAAATGGATTTATATATTCAAACCGAAACAAAGTTTAGACTGCTCTTAAAATTAGTTTGTCTAGAAAGAGTCAAACTGTCACGTCAAAGGTGAATTTTGCATATAAAATGAAACACATTTTAATGCCAAGAAACAGTAAATTTTGGACAATTACAGTGTATTTTAAATATGTTTCACGTCAAAATTTGAATCAGTATTTAACATCTAAATTAATAGTTAGGTTGATAGAAAGATTTGATTGTTACAAAATGATGATTTAAAGACTCGATTAAAATATTTTTAATAATTTATAAACTAATTTAAAATTTTTGCAATTTGAGATGCTTAATGCAATTAACCGTACCTCTTTTCTGTTTTGTAATTATTGTGCTTGTAAAAGAATAAATATAAATATAAATTTTAAATTTAAAGTCTAATTATTAACACTGTTAAAATTAATTTATTAAATTCAAATTTATTAACAAAGTCATTTTATGTTAATATTAAATGAGTATTTTTATTTTAAAATATTACACTAATAAATTTAATGATTTTTACAATTAGACCAAAATTTTGAAATATAAAAATAAAAAACTAAGCTTTTACAAATAAAAAGAAATGTAATTTATTCTTCCAACATCCAAAATGTATATATTTTAAAAATTGTTATATGATATAATATGAAACTTTGACAGTTAAGTAATTAAAGATTATTTTTTAAATTACTAATAATTAAATTGTAAAATTTCAATATTATGTGATTAAAATAAAAAAATGTAAAAACATTAGAAATTAAATATGTGATTTTATGAAAAAAATGAGATTTATTCTTTAAATAAATTAAAGCTTATTATATAAAAAGCTCTTGTAAAATAATTTGATAATTAATTGAGTTATTAATCGAATATAAGCAATTATTAAGCCCTCGAAAAATTAATTTTTGTTTAAAATTGTTTAAAACATAAATAATAATCAATTAAGTCCGATAGTTTTGTCATGTGACACCAATTTCCCTCAAAATTGTTTAAAACATAAAATAATAATTCTAATTTTTTTCTAAAATTATACAAAATTAGATTTTTGAAAATAATTTTTGAATTATAAAATAATAAAAATTTCAAAATTATTAAATTATAATAGAAAATTATTAAAATTGAAAAAATAGAATTTTCAAAAATATAAAAATTTGGACATGCTTTTTTTTATAATTTTTCAAAAATTTAAAAATTATAAAGAAATATGAAAATATGAAAATATAACAAATTATATTTTTATGGATCTATCTTTGATATTGATTAACTTGTCGATATCATCAATGGAAGCATCAATGCCACGTGAGAACATGGTGTTGTTACCAGGGAACACGAATCTGTCCCTTTAGACCTTAACCCAACTCTGTTTCTTTTCTCGATGGTCAACTCTTTATGTGGCATGTTAGCGACCTATGCAATCTCTTTTCATAATTTTATATAATAATCTTTTTTGCAATATTTATAATTTTTAAATTTTAATAATTTTATTCTTTTGCATTTTATATTATTTTAATATTTTAATAAAATTTTACATTTCCTTTAATAATATTTTTATCAATTTTGAAAATTCTAATAATTTTCATTATTTTAAAATTTCTAATTTTTAAAATAAATTTCTATTATTTTTAAATTTTTATAATTTTAAAAACTTTAATTTGTTTTGCTAATTTTTTTGAAAATTCTATTTTTTATATTTTAGAATTTTTTATGATTTTTCATCATTTTTAAATAATTTTAAAAGAAATTACAAGATTTCACCACGTAGTGAAGTGAAGTTAACGAATGTTAGGAGTTTACACTGAAATTGGCTTTTCAAAGGCCAATTGATTGCTTATATTTGAATTAAAGGCTCAATTGAATGCTGTTTTCGATTGAGAGCTTAATTAATTATTGAATTAATTTACAATAGTTATTTTATATAATAAACCATAAAATAACTAAAATTAAGGCTGAAGAGACCTTAATTTATTGGCAAAGATCAAGGTTTTGAATTCTGACTACTTAGATATGAAACTCATCATATGTGATTATATGCATGAGATTCAAAGTTTCACCATGTGTTGATAATACATGTGGGTTTTAATCTAATTAGTTGGTTTCATTTCTAATTTTTAACTCGTTAATTTGTACTGTAATAATTTGATTCTACTCCTTCAAGATAAATATTTTTACTTATATTTAAATGTTAAGGGTGAATGTTCGATTGAATTGAGTGAAAAAATTTCAAGTTAATTGAGTTCACAAGTCTTATTTTATCATCCTAACTCAATTTGAGTTTTTTTCGAATCAAGTTGAGTCAAGTCGAGTCGAATAAAGTAAAGTTGTTCGAGTTAAATTAAAAAAAAATTAAACATGTCAAATAAAAATATTGTTACAGATAATTAATTCCATATCGAGCACATAAGAAATCATATATATTTGAACCAAATTTTTTATTTTAGAAATTTTTTTAGATTTTTTTGTATATTTTTAAAAATAAATTTTATAAATATTTTGAATTTTAAAAATTATTTTAAATTTTTTGTAATTTTGTTGAGAGAAAGAAACTAATTTGTTTATTTTCAAAGTTGATAGGGACTAAAATGGTATTTATACTAATATATTATTCGAATTATTTGAGTTATTCGAATTATTTGAGTTATTCGAATTGTGAAATTCAGCTCAACTCGAACTCGAAACTCGAATCGAATTATTCGAGTTGAGTCGAATAATTCAAATAACTCAATTCGATTAACCTGAAATTCGAATTTCTTTTTAATTTTTTCTAATCGAATCAAATTTTACTTAAAGTTACTATTAATGTTAACCTAAAACAAAAACCTACAATTAAGAGTATATATATATTGAAGTAGAAGCAAAATTACAACCAAAATTTAGAAGTTTTTTAAAAATAGGTTGTCTAGAAATATTGAGGTGTCACAATCAAAGGTGAATTTTGCATATCAAATGAAACACATTTTAGCAGGCAATAATGTGTAATTCAATTTAATTCGAGCTCTTCCTCTTATTAATTATTTTATCATCCAATGATTTCAAATACAAACAAAATACAGTATTTTTTTACAAATTAATAGCTCTAGAAAGATGAAGTTGTCACGTCAAAGGTGAATTTTGCATATCAAATGAAACACATTTTAGAAGGCAAATAATGTGTAATTCAATTTAATTCAACCTATTTTTATTTTTTTTGGCCTTCCTCTTCATAATTATTTTGTCTAATCATCTTTATTGCCTTACATCAAATTCGCTGTCTCAATCACATCCTTCAATTATAACCCGAATTTTAAATTAGTTCTTATATTTTCAATCATGTAATTTAAATAGTCCATGCAATAAGTATACACATATTTATAATTTTAATTATATATTCTAAATATATTTCACGTCAAATTTAAACTCGCATTTAACACCTAAGTTGATAGTTAGATTGATGGAAAGACTTGATTAAAACGTTTTAAAAATTTATGAATTAATTTAGAATTTAGCGATAATTTAAAATATTTAATGCAATTAACCCTAAAATTCATAAAAGAAAATCAATTAAATGATTGATAAATATAAACCACAAACAATTCATTCAATAATAAATTATCGAAATTACAATTATTAAATAAAGTCATAAAAGAATATTTGAATTTCTTTTCAAACCAAGAAATATTCTTAGAATTTTCTTTTTCTGTTTGATTTGATTGCATAAATCGTTTTCCATTGTAAACTAATTTTCCAGAACATAACATCAATGGTTCAGCATTTGCAGACTTTTTTTCTTCCAGTTTTCATACGGAAACAACAACTTGTAATTTATTCAAAATAATTTGAGAATTATAAGTCATCTAAGCACGTGATTTAGAATTTGATTTTTATTTTAAAGTATTCATTGAATTTGGATCGAGTGGTAAGAAATTTAAAGTTTTTATGTGAAGTTTTCAGAGTGTTTTTTTTTGGTATAGTTTTGTTTTTTATTCAAGAGTCTAATTTAATACTCGAACTTTAATTTGGTACAATTTTATACATAAAACCTGGATTTAATTGTACATATTAAAAAATTAAATACAACAATTTAATTTTATATTGGAGAAACATATTTATTCATGCATGCAATATGTAAACTCAAAACAGTATTAAATTGATGTGTTAGAACTTTTATTGTTAGTAATTTGACTTTTAAACATTGATGACAATCATATAATGAAACATGATTAGTATGGTTGATACAAAATCACACACAAAAATGTCACAAGTATTTAAAGATTATTTTTTGAATTTGTAGCATTAAAAAACACTGCAGCCTTACTTAAAAAGAAAATTTTAAAATGAATTAACACATTAATTTAAATAGATAAGCTTTAAAGTAATGATTAAGATAATTGAAATAAAAATAATTAAAATATATAGGATTGCTGGTAAGTCAAGTTTTGGACAAATATTTTATAGAACCCATCTTCTTCATTAGCAGAAATTTCCTAAAATATGGTCCTATGATATGGAACATATTATTTATTATTAATATTAATGATAGTATTGTTTAATTAATTATATTACCCTCTAATATAAAAAGGTCAAAGAAGGTGCACTCTTATTCTAGAGAACAAAAATAAATAAATAAATGTTTTTCACATTCAATTCAGTAGCATTCTATTTATAGTATCAATTAATTGCAAATGTTTATATTCTTTTCAAACAACAAAATGTCTTAACATACTATTACAATAAATTTCACATTATACAAAAATTTAATATATAATATTATAATATAAATTAAATAAAAATAACATGTTTTAAAAATAAAAAAATATGTGACTTAGCTTATATATTTATCTATTTTAAATATATGAAT
Source organism: Gossypium arboreum (assembly GCF_025698485.1). Lineage (NCBI taxonomy): Eukaryota > Viridiplantae > Streptophyta > Magnoliopsida > Malvales > Malvaceae > Gossypium > Gossypium arboreum. Next base: position 120,316,530 of record NC_069070.1, on the reverse strand, counting down.
TAGTCTAGAACGATTTTGACGTTCAGTATCTAAAATCGAGTAATTATAAGTTTGTATATATAATATTCGATGTCATATATAAATTCGAATCAATCTTGACCATGAACATATTTAATATTATGGTTTTCACTTTAGTCTCTAATTTTTATTTGTTTCATTTCCTTTTACGTTCTATTGCTAGCTTGAGAAAACTATCCACATTTATTTGACAGAAATATTAAAATGAAACTTTTTAAAATGTTGTAATTGTGATAATGGAAATACTCTAGAAAGAAAAAGTATTTTTGATTTTATTTTATTTTTCTAAAATAACCCAAAATTTATTTGACATTTATTTTATAAAAAAATTAAAAAAAACTAAGCTATAAAATTTGCTAATTATATTGATTTAATTTATGAATGATAAAAGTCAATATTTAATTTTGAAGAAAGATACTATGTAACTTTTGTTGTTTTTTTCAAAATCAAGCTTACATAATTCAAGCCTTTGAAAAAAAAAAATTGCTGTAATTTCTTTTCAATATGTCAAAAAGTGGCCTTAAATGCCAAAACAAATCAAAATTGACCTTCAAAAATCCACTCAAGCATTGTTGAAAATAAAAAAACATTAGGTGTGTTTTTCATACTGAATGAAACATTGTTCAGTAATTTTATTCTTGGCTTTTCTTTTCAACGAAGAGCCTCCTCAGCTTAGTGCATACAGAATTAGGAAGGAGTACTAGTTAAGTTGATTCTATTGTTGTTGTAATAACGTATAGATAATAATTGTTATTATTATTTTAGATTTAAGATATTGAAACGGATAATAATTAATTGTTAAGTAAAATAAAGTGTTTGAATGGAAGTGATGGTTGTAGTGGCCACCGAAGGTGGCACTGCGATAATATTAGCGAAACAAGAACACAACAAATTGTTTACATAGTTTAGTTTCCCTACGTTTGTGGAACCTAGTTTAGAGAGTAAATCTACTATCTTTAATCCCAATACAACAAGTGATTCAAGTCATATTCCACCATGGTATAACAACCTCAATTTTGTACCTAAAGATTAAGATCACTCTTTCAAATGCACTCTCAAAAATATGTTCCACAATGAACAAATAAGTGATCTCAATACTTAATATAGGGGCGAAGCTAAAAAAAAATATTTTGGGGAGTGAGGCAAAATTAAGTTATAAATTTTGAGTGCATTTCACCATTATATTAGTTAAAACCTTTATAATTTTTTAAAGGACTAAATTAAAATCTTATCATTTTTGAAGGGGTCAAATTGTAATTTTATCACTACTAATTTATAATTTTATACATTTTAAAAGGTATGAAATTTTCCTTTTTTTTTGGGGGAGGAGAGGCGTTGCCCTTGACTCAATACAAAACCTATACAAGTATATCAAATATATAAGAGTTTCAAGACTTGCTAACATACTAGAGGTCAATTACAATCAAGTCATTATTAAAATAGCAAGATACAATATAATAAAGACCAATGCAGAGTGGACTGTTGGAGATATGTCTTCAATGTTATCCTAGTCCAATCTCCACAATCCAAGGAATCCAATGGCTTGATTCGATCCAATCCAATCTTCAAAAAGTTGCTTCAAATGGATTAATCTTCAAAAACTGGATTTCATACTTCCATAATTCAACATCATTCAAAGCCTAAAGATTTTGTTTCAAAAATGGCTAATATCAAATCTGGAAAGTAGTAGAGTCTGTCACAATGATAGCCATAGTGGCTACTACTGTTGGCACTTCAACAGCCACTTCAAAAACACTTGTATCAACAATAACTACAATAGCTCCCTTTTAGCACAATCCTTTTCTCTAAGTTCAATAGTCACAGAGCTTGTAAAGAAAACACAAAAAAAAAAAAAAACCTGTAACAACAAAGTAAAAACAAAATAACTCCCATTAGGAGTAGAGAGAATCACCCATTCCATTCCATTTAACAACAACAACAACATGCATTCTATTCAACTTTCAATCTCTCTCCTTTTTTGATCAAAAGAACTGCCATATTATCACTGCTTAAGGTGAGTCAACAAAACATTGTGCAATGCACTTTCTTGATCTCTAATTTGAGTTGAAATTCGAGACATCAAGCAAATTTCTTGATCATTTATGGGGTGAAAATTAATGGAAGCAGAAATATGTTTAACCATTATTTGATTGAACCTTGCTGGTTGCTCGCAAGACCAGTTGTAGTGGTCACTTTAGGAGTACCTAGTGCATTATCAATAGTAGGTTCTTCTTCTTCTCCTTTTTTAAGATGATCCCCAGGAGCTATAAAAGCATCCTTTCTTTCAAGCCATTTTTGAAAGAACTTCAACTCAACAACAATTATTTTAAGTTGCTAAGAAGCTCAAACAATTCCGGGATTCTACTTATAGACTTCAAAAATCAAGGATTGAAATGGTAGAAAGTTCGTAACATGTACCTTATATGCATGTTTGGTGATTCTTTCATAATTGATTTGGCCAATATCAAACTTGACTATTTTTACTAACGTTTTGATCAACATAATAGCCTTCTTTCTAACCACATGTCATTGACTGTTTGGTAACCAATTCCTTGTTGCAATTGCAAAAAAAGAAGCATATGTAGTGCTCAGAGATGAAGCATGTATTGCACCCTTCAAAGGCTAGGTTGGATGGATGTTGTTAGTAATGATTGCAACAATGTTGTCTTTAGATTCTTCAAGTTCAACTATATTCAAATAGTAACAGTTCAAAACTTTCTTGATCTAATCAAGACTAAAATTATATCATACCCTATTATAAAAACTTTGTCGTATAGTTGGATTTACTTATTATTGATGTTGTAGAACAGGTTATCATAGAACTCAAACACAACCTATCTAACATAAGGTTTAACAAAACTAATTTACCTCATAAGTCCATCATTCCCTAACAAAGTGTCTATACCATGCTCAACAAAACTAGCTTCATTTATATTCTGTTATTCAATAAAACTTTTCTTAAGTATCGAAAGATACTTTTAGAACAAACAACAGTAAAAAAAATCTAGCTTTGTTTCTCTAGAAGAACAACTTCTTCTCTAGCTTTGACTGTAGCTTCTGTAAGCACAAATGGCACACTAGCTTGTTTCATCCTTTTGTTCATTTGTTGAGTTGTCATAAGAAATTTTGGATGTTTGATTTTGGCCTTTCCCTCAAAAGTCACCTTCAATGGTGCATTTTCATCAAAGTTGGGATCTGTTTTAGTCTTTGATTTATCAAACGAATCAGATGAAGTTTCTTCTTCTACTCTCAATATCTTGAAAGTTTTTGGTTGGATAGGAAACTTTCCTTTATCAATCTCTTTTATTGAAGAACGTCTTTCAAACTCTTTTGCAACAATAAAGCAAGTCTTCCTTAGCTTTGCTTAGGTAGTGCCTACAATAGTGGGCATTATAGGTGTCAATACGATAACTTGAACCTCATCATCAGAGCCAGTAAGCTCAATTGCAATCTTAGAAAGGTTGAGATTAGGGTTTTGATCTGCCACAAATTGATGTGGTAAATTAAGCTTTCTCGACATACTTAAGGAGCTTATTCTCGAGCAAAATAGCGCATTTTGTATAATTTTTCGTTATTAAATTTTAAGTTAATAAGTGAAAATGTCTCATTTTGCCCATTTTGTGACCCAATTTGGCCAATAGTGTCATTGAGAGGCTAATGCGTGATTGAGTGGTGTAGGGACGTGTTGGAGGTCAAAAACAAGTGAGAACGACACTGAAAGAAAGGATATCGTGATTTCCACCCCTTGAAATCGTGAGACCTCTAACAAGATAGAAGTTTGGAGACACTCTTCAATGGTATTGCGATATCCACCTTTCAAAGAGGACCCCAAGGCTTGACACTGCTCGAGGTATCGCGATAACCACCTCTGGGTATCTGACAACACCTTTGTTAGGGGGACAAAATTGGACAAAAAAGAGTATTTGTCCACTCGGTCCACCAATCACCTAAGGCCCGTGTAAGGGCATTTTTGGCAATGAAAACTCATCAGAAGACAACCTAAAATAACCAAAACTGGCTGAGGAGGAGAGGTACGCACATTGGTTTAGTTTTAGGTTTAGTTTTTTCTAGGTTTTCTTTTAGTTTTTCTGCACTTTTTTTTTTAGGTTTTCATTTGTCTTCTTCTTTTTTAGTCTAGAGTTTATTTTTTTACATTTACTTTTCTTGACATTCTTAGTGTTAGTTAAATTAGTTATGACTGTAGCTTAGGCTTATTTGCACTTTCAGTCCCTGTACCTTGATTGTAGGATATTTCTAGCTTTAGTTTAATGTATTTTAGTTTCTTTCACTTGAAATTCATCAAAGTTTGTTCCTTTTATGTTTATTGTTTTATATTTTCTTGTTGAATGCTTTTAGTTTCATGTTCTTTAAGTTTTCTAGCATAAAAATCCAAACTTTTATATTTTTCTTAAGCTTTATTTACATGGATGCTTTCTTTTGCATTTTCATGTTCACATCCTTTACTTTCAACATGAGTAGCTAAACCTCAAAAGGGGGTTGGTTGATGGAGAAATGGGTAAGTTGAAATTTTTGGACAAAAGACTAAATTGTAACAAATTGGACTAAATCAAATAGATCTAAAAGCTTAGGAAGTGACGCCCTTAAAGGAATATCTAGGCAAGTGAAATCGGAAGGTAATCTTGTTGCACACTAGTTCATTAATCCCAGATTAATTGGTGAGATCGAAAGATAAACCGAAGCTAATTCGTCTAAGTCAATAAAATTGAGCCATTCAGTAGTTTATGCGATTTAAATCCCTTGTTCGAGGATTGGTGAACCACATCGAAATTAGCCAACCACCATTAGTTATTTATTGGATAGTTTTTTAGTTTTAATCTCTTTGCAATTGAGTCCTTAAATTAGTATATTTAATTTTCTTACAATATTTTCTTGTTATGAATTACCATACTATAAAATCGTATCAGTAGCCACTTAGGCTCTATCTTGTATGCTATTTATCGCTCAACCGCCATCTCCTTTATATTCAATCCTTGGAATACTATTGTAACACTATAAATATTACAACTGACCTATATGCTTGTAGTAAAATCGTACTTTAAAAACTGTTTTATAAATTCGTTGTTTTATGCGCACACGCACTATGCTAGTCAGGTTTCCAAGTGCATCAGAAACCTAGAAAAAATCTTCTACAGCTTTCTCAGAAACAATTTCAGGTTCAACAATATTAGTAGTAAACTCAGATAAACTATAGGGCTATCAGATGTAGTAAAATCAGTATTGGTAGCAACATTAACTAGGGTTTCATCAATGGTTGAAACAATATTACCTTGGCTAGTAATGAACTTAATTAGGGCTTCAATCTTCTCTTCAGGCATAAAAGAATGTTTAGGAATTGGTGGATTGTTCAACAAAGTGTTGATTTCAGCAATCACTTGTAGTAACATCCATAGCCTTCAATGAGGTTTCTCCCTCTACCTCAGTAGCAACTATAGAAAATATCATTTGCCTTTTCAGTAACAGTCACTTTGATGACAAATTTTTTCAGGCAAAGATTAGAGCATCTTTGTAACAAGCTCTAAGTTTGAGTATTCTTCACCAAAGGCAAAAACCTAATTTTAAATGTCATAAAGCTTTGCATAGAATTTAGATAAGGTCTTATTGTCATACATTGTTAAAGTCTCAAATCTTGTAGTCAGCATTTGAAGTTTGGATTACTTCACAATTGTTCCTTTATAAGTAGTTTCAAGAATAGTCTAAGCTTCTCTAGCAAATGATCATTTAGATATTGACCTAAAATCTTGAGGATTAACTCTAGAGAAAATTACCTTAAAGTCTTAGAGTTTGCATTAGCCAATTTCTCTTCATCATTAGTCTAAATTACTTTAGGTTTGAGATTTCTCCCACCATATACACTAGTTATTAGTAGCTCCTAACTAGTCAAAATTGAGTGCCAAGATTTTTCATCCATGAACTTGATAAAGCATCATCCTTACCTTCTACTAGGCATAGTTTGCACTATCCAACATGGGGGACTTGGGGCTATTAGTCCTTCCATCTTAATTGCAAATCAAAAATAGGATCACAACTTAGTACATTAAGTGTCTAGCTCTGATACCAAATATGGATTCTTTGAAATTTGCCTTGCAATTTTTCATCCAATTGTAACTAGATGAAGTGACTAATAGTTATGAAACGAGAGATGGAAAAAAAGAGTTTGGTTTCGCAGTTCAAAAACTTTCTACATTTGTAGAGCTTTACCTAAAGAGTAATCTACTATAAATCAATATGTATAAGACGTTATTTAAGTTCAACTCACTCACTAAGTTGCAACCCTACTCCTATACTTCAATCTAGATCACTTTCCAACTAAGTATAGCTTAGCTATAAATTGATGTACAAAACAATTTACGTACACAAGTATGCATTGGAAATAAGTTCCTCAATGAACAAGTTAAGTGCTCTCTCTAATGCTCTTAACCTTAAAACAAGTTGCCTCTTAAATAAGTGTAATTAACGTGTTAAAATACAATCAATGTAAATATCTAATTCTTCAAAAGGAGCCCTAGAAAATGTCTTCAATAAAGAATATACTTGCAGAGATCTTCTCGATATTAAATTTATTGTAGATCTAATCTCTCAAATAAAAGAACTTCTAATCACATCGAGAGTATTCACAAAGTCCATGCTTGACTTGATTCTTACACGATCTGTCTTTACTAATAGATTGCAAAAAACCTTCAAGGATATACATTTAAAAGTTCCAACAATTTTAATTAAAATATGCTAATCACATAAGATATCTTACAATATTTTGCTAGATGTGGTGTTGCCTCACACCCTTAAGAGACCCTAACAATATATGCATAACATATCTTAAAGTATATATTTGACATTGGATTTCCCAAAATTTTCTAAGGTGTCCTATCATGATATGTTTGGTGCTAGGTGTTTGAAACATGAAAGAAATCAAGACTCTTTCGAAGCTGATTGGGGCTTCTTTGTGCATAATAAGTCAATAATTTGACTTTGACCCGAGCAACCGGCAAGTGGGACGACTCCCCCCCAAACATTATTTAAGAAGGTTCCATAATGTTCAAAACTAGCAGTTAGCTTCTCTCTGTAAGTTTGATTGACGATTTCATGCCACTGTACACACCAAAATTGAATGATTAACACTAATCTTTGATTTCTTTCCCGAGCTTGATCCACACTTAGCCAGCTTCGTCAAAGATGATGAACGTCGACGACGTCCAAGGTGTTAACGATAACAAGGCCGATCACGAAGATATTCAACTTCCTGGGTTCCGGTTTCATCCTACTGATGAAGAGCTCGTAGGGTTTTATCTTAAACGCAAAGTTGAAAAGAAACCCCTAAGATTCGAGCTTATCAAACAGATTGATATTTACAAATTTGATCCCTGGGATCTCCCGAGTATGTTCTCAGCTCCTCCTCGTTCATTTTTATTATATATGTTTGCAGATAGTGAGATTCCAATATTAAATTTACGGTTTGATTGAATAAAGCAGGCGTAGATCATAAAATAAAAATTTAAAAAATGGAAGGATAATCAAAACCCAATTTCATTAAAATTTTCCTATTTTGTGATGTGAATGAAAATATAAAGCTTTATTTTCTTTAAGTTGATGATGTGTGTTGGTGATGAATGAAATAGCAGAAGCTAGCATGGTGGGGGGAGGAGGAGAGAGTGAATCGTACTTCTTCTGCAAACGAGGAAGGAAATACAGGAACAGCGTGAGACCAAACAGGGTAACAGGGTCTGGTTTTTGGAAAGCAACCGGCATTGACAAGCCTGTTTATGCTCAAACAGGTGATCATCAAGGCCTTGCCTGCATTGGGTTAAAGAAAACCTTAGTGTATTACCGTGGAGCCGCCGGAAAAGGGACCAAAACCGATTGGATGATGCACGAGTTTCGTCTTCCTTATCCCCATGAGAGTACCACTGTCGTCGCCTTTTCCAATCCCAAATTTGCTGCACAAGAAGCTGTAAGTATAAAATACTGCTCAAGTTGGGTTAATCAATGTTATTTTATTTAAGGGTTAATTTCATCAGAAGTCCCTGATTAACTTCAAAATGTTCTGATTGAGTCATGATAATATCAATATTGTATCAATCAGTTCATTTTATTAGCCTAGCAGTTAATTTAGACATTAAATACCAATTCAGATATAATATAGAGTATATTTAAAGCACATGGATGATCAAACTGTAAACACATGTGTACCTCTTGCTTCGACAAATTAGATATTTTAAGGAAAACAAATAATGTCAATAAAATTAAAGAGGACTATTTGTTTTTAAGGCATCATATTCAAATTGTATGTATAGTAGGCACACACGTATTTACCGTTCATTATATCCAAAATGCCTGAGTACGAAATGCCTAGAGTGATAGGATGTTGATACTTTGAGGATTTGATTGTAACATTTTGAAGTTTTTGGATTGATTTAGAATTTAAGCAATAGTTTAACCCTTTATGTAAATAACTTCTGATACGATAATAATAATTGTCTGGAATTACAGGAAGTATGGACCATATGTCGAATCTTCAAGCGAAATTCATCACTCAAAAAACACAAACAAGATTGGAGACAAGTCACAGCAAAACGAGCTTCACTGACAACAGCGCCAACCTCTCAAACATGTAGTGTGGAGTCCAAATCCAACGTTCAAGGGAAGTACATTACCTTCGGTTCTCCATTTATAGTAGATTATCATCATCATAACGACGAGGAGAAGCCATCAATGCTTGTGAATCATCATAATATAAGTGGAAAGAACCAAAGCCAATGGCATGTTACAGATAGAATGAGTAGTGCTGCAATGGCTCAAATACCTTCATCAATGGCGGCATCATCTTCTAGCTTTTCAAACGATGATTTCTTCACTGAGGCCAATTGGGATGAGCTGAAATCAGTTGTGGAGTTTGCTCTTGAACCCTTTCCTATGTAAATATATATAATATGCTTTATAGGGTTGCACCTTTTTTTTTAATTTTGATGATGAGGGAATATTATTAATTAATAATTAGTTGCTAATTTTATATTTAATAATGGAATATTTTATAGAGACTGACATGGATGTACTCCAGTTTTTTTTTTTTTTTTTGTAAGTATCTTTCTTTATTTTTATTTTTGAAACTTCGTTTTATTTTATTTCTTTTACCTTAATTCAATATTATTATGAATTTGAGAATCTTGGATTTATATTTCATATGCTATATTAATTAATTGGTATTTAATATGATTATATACTAGACAAAAATATATGAATATTAAGTTCACAAGTATTTATAAAAATTCTCAAATTTTAATTTTAAGATTATTTTGTATTTAAATATTTTTTAGAAATTTATGATTTTAATTTTTTATAGAAATTTATGATTCTTTTATTGGAATTATAACAAAAATTTATTAATAATTTACTCAAAATGAAGTCATTATATATGGTTTTTTTTTCTAATGGTGTATACTAAAATTTATTAATTATGATTCTATTTTGCATTGATGGATGTAATTTCATCAAAATAATAATTATATATGTTTCTACAAAGTGTAATGGTAAAAGAAAAACAAAGGAGACATGCATATCAGACCCATATATATTTGCATTTTCAATGTGCCCTAAACCCAAGAACATTCTTTGTACACCTTGTTTGACCAATTAATTAGATCTCAAAATTTAAGTCAAAATTCATTCTATATTCTAGGAATCTTGGGTCATAAATGGATTACCTAATATTAATTATATTCTTAAACTTTTTCTTTCCTAATCCATATTTGTATATATATTTATTATTACAATAAAAGAAAGAATAATACAGCTTAAATTTGTGTTATATATATATATATACATCGGTGTAAAATTATAATTTTACACATTTTAATAATTTTTGTACCATTAATACTTTAACAATTCAACCAGCATATTTTATTTATATAGATCATGCATGCTAAGTTTGGAATAAATTAAAATTTCTAACTATTTATTTTATAGAATAAAATATAGATAATATTGTAAATCAATCGGGTAGAAATATCGGATTGATGAAAAATTTATATACATAATAAATATAAATATCTTAATAAATTTAATAATTAAATTGTTAAAATATTAATCGTATAAAAATTATTAGAATATATAAAATTAAATTAATTTTATATCGATATAAATAAATTAATTTAAGATACTTGATTAAGTAAATTTAGTTGAAATCATAATATTCATGTGACATCCCTAATTTGACCCTAGTCGGAAAGTGGTTTCGGGACCACTAAACCGAGTCTTATAAGTAATTAAAAGTTATATTCTATGTTTATGATGTTAGTAAATGCATGTGTGAAAGTTTCATGCATTAATTTGATCATTTCTATGTGAATTTATTAAAATGGACTTGTATGAAACATTGTTGAAAGGTGATAGGCTAATCTTACAATGGTCTAATAGTACATGCATGCAAAAGAGTGGTTTTGCATGTCAATTTGCCCAAAAAAGGGAAGAGTGGCCGGCCATGACAAGAATATGGGCAAGGAACATGTTTCCAACATGTTTAGTTAGTGGATTATGTAGAAAAAATAAAGAAATGAAAAAAAAAATGAGCATGGATGCCCCCTTTGTTGCCGTGAGTAGAGGAAAAGAAAGGAAAAAATTTGTTCATCCATTCTCAAATCTTGGCTGAAAATACTAAGGGAAAAAGGAAGGATTTTTGCTTCATGCTTGGTTTAGAAGAGAACTAGAAGGAGATTTGGTCATACTTGTGTCAAGATTAAGGTATGTTTGAGGTTGTGTCATGAGATTCATGCATGTTTTAGTTGCTAACTTGATGTTCTTGTTAGCCCATGGTTCAAATCCTTGTTATGCCATGGAAATGGTATTTGGCCAAGGTTGATATTGTGTTAAAGCCATTGCATGCTAAATGTGAAGCTTGTTGATGATACATGTAATGATGGATTGACTACTCTTGAAATTTCTTTTAGCATTCTTGAGTAAGACATGGAGTTTTCTTTGTTTAACCATGACCAAAAATTGAAAGGGGATGGTGTGGGATGTATTCGCCATGGCATGCTCATAAGTGCGATTTATGCTTGTTGCATGATAGGTAAAATTTGTGTTTTGATATATGTGTATATGTGTTTGTACATGATGTTACAAATGGATGTGAAAATATATGCTAGATTGGGAAAATTTGATTAAATGTTCATGAGATGAAATTAGGTGATTAAAAGATGTTAGTTGACATTGTACATATATATATATATTCGCCATTAAAGTGAGTATGTAGGTAATGTTGAAATCAAGTTTTGGTGCATATTCGGTTAGGTGTATAATCGACCAAATGGGCGATTAGTAAGAATGGTTGCGAATATACAAGCATACATATGCATGTGTAGTTGAATTATGAATGTTTAGCAAGATGGTTAAACTAGTGATTTATTGATTAAGCTCAAGGAGTTAAAGAAGGAGAATCAAGCAAGGGAAAGACGAAGGTCATCGAGTAGCCGACTTGGAACTATTTTACCCAACACGAGGTAAGTCATTAAGCACGTATTTGATATTGCTTAAATGATTGTAAAATTTATGCAATTGTGTTTAATGGGATGATATATATATATAAATGAAAATGTATGTGTATGGAGTGATGACATTTGTTGAATGTAAAAGAAATAGTGAAATGTGTAGAAAGTTTGCTTTCGGCACTAAGTGTGCGGGCAATACGTGTGTACGGTGACGAGATCGGCACTAAGTGTGCGTGCTGGAAATATATGGCACTAAGTGTGCAAGCTGGAAAAATACGGCACTGGGTGTGCGAGCTCGGAGGGTATGGCACTGTGTGTGCGGGCTTAAATTACGTGGCACTAAGTGTGCGAAATCGAGTAGTAAGCACTGTGTGTGCGTACTCTATATATATGGAGGTGTGTCTCCATTGAATTGAGTATGGACAGCGGATCGGTAAGTACCTCGAGCTCATGACGAATAGAGAATACGTTCATGCTTGGGGTTGAATTTGGTAAGCCTTAAATCTATGTGATGATTGAAATTGTATGGTTGTACTGGAAAATGAGTTAATGTGTAAAAAAATGCTTCGATTATCTTGTTGTGTAGAATATGAAATGTGGATGTATGAATTGGTGCGAGATTGGACCGAAAGGTCCGAGGTATTATGGTATAGATTCGATATGGACGAGTACCTAGCCTCATTTGTTGTACATGTAGTAGTAACTTTATCGGTGGATTGATGAATGCTTATGACTTACTGAGTTGTAAACTCACTCGGTGTTTTCTTGTCACCCATTTTAGGTCTCTTGGACTCGTATTGTTGCGTGCTCGGAACCGTCGTTGAAGTCATCACACCGGCTGAAATCTTGTGGTATTGTTTTTGTTGTTGAAGAACATTTGGCATGTATAGGCTATTATATTTTGTCGAATTGTGGGTTGTAAACTTTAAGCCATGTGAAAATGGCCTATGTGGTCGCCGAGTGGGATGCTAGAACCTATAGCCACGAGTCTTAGAAACTCAAATTTTGATAAGGTGGCCATAATTTGTGTCATGTATGATGGATGATTAAGGCCAAGGAAAAATTCATGAAATTGGCATAGTCTACTGCAGTAACTGTTGCGGACAGCAGCAGTGAGATGAGATTGAAAAATCACTAAAAATAGTAGAAGTAGAATTAAATAGTGAGTAAATTATGGAACTGAACCTTGATGAATCTATTTTTATATGGATGAAACGAAACGACCATATGAGCAGTATACTGAGAAATATTAAGGTTCTCGTGAGACAGGGCCAGAACGGTTTCTGGGTCCCCTATCGCGACTTTGAAAATTTACCATAAATTATCCAGAACGAATTAGGAGTCATGCCTTATATGTAAAGATTCCATTTTGAGTCTAGTTTCATTAGAAACAAACGGCACCAGTATTAAAGCTCTGTACAGAGAGATATTCAAGTTGTAACGCGCAAAGGTCAGAGCAGTCGGTCCCTGTAACATGGGTGACTTTAACTAATAAACTGTACCAATTGGCCCAACCAAAATTCTAAAAATAAATCCATGGATGGGTATATGAGTCTAAATTCAGGAAAATTTACGAAACCAGTTTCCGAGTTTTGAAACTCGAGATATGATTTTAAGGCGATGGTGATGCAGTTTTCCAGCCTGACTGGTAATGTCAAATTGGTTGGTATCTTGAGAGGGTTTGGCGTTAACCCTCGTGTCCGACACGGCGCCGGTCACGAGTTAGGTGTTACAATTTTATTGGTATCAGAGCTATGGTTTAGTCGATTCTAGGACTACCATAGCGTGTGAGTCTTGCTATACATGCCAAATTGTTAGTGCTTAAAAATGTGATGACTTCTGACGGTTGAAATTTTTGTTTTGATTAGTAAATGGAACCCGGGGTAGAGAGACCCTTGGCGGATGACGTTGAAAGTGTAGCGGCTGCTCCCGCGCAAGGGACACCGCCTGTTGAGCCTCGATCATCCGCGAATAATCAAAATGAAGGGCGAAACAAGCCTTCTTCACTATGATGAATGAGTGGGTCGCGAATATGCCCGAACCAACCCGGCTGTCCAACCATTCCGAATTTAAATACTCCACCCCAAGAGCCCGCAATGCCTCCAGTTATTGATCCTGTGAGGCTGAGTAAACCACCTGTGGACTTGATTAGGAAGCGCGGGGCCGAGGAGTTCAAGGCCATAGTTACTGATGATGCCGAAAAGGCCGAGTTCGCTCGATAACACCATTAGAGTGTTAGATGAACTGTCATGCACACCGATGAATGTCTTAAGTGTGCTATATCCTTGTTTGAGACTCACTTACTATTGGTGGAGGACTTTAATTTCCATAGTCCCAAATGAACGAGTTACTTGGGATTTCTTTCAATCCAATTTGAAAGAAATACATTAGTCAACGGTTCATCGATCAGAAGCGTAAGGAATTTTTGGAACTCAAGCAAGGCCGGATGACCGTATCTGAATACGAATATGAGTTCGTAAGACTTAGTCGGTATGCTCGGGAGTGTGTGGCTGATGAGGTTGCGATGTGCAAAAGATTTGAAGAAGGATTGAATGAAGAGTTAAAGTTACTAGTGGGAATTTTGGAGATAAAGGAGTTCGTGACACTAGTCGAACGAGCCTGCAAGGCGGAAGAACTTGGGAAGGAGAAGAAGAAGGCTGAATTTGAAGCAAGAGATTACCGTAAAAGATCGACGAGTAAAGCTCCGTTCTCGGCTGTAAAGAGGTTCAGGGAGGACACCAGTAAGTCGAGGACGACTGCGGGAATTTCCATTAGAGCCGACCATTGACGGACTCGAGCTACTTCAGTAGCTAGTGTGGGCAATAATCGTCAAGAGAGACTGAATGCCCCCAATGTGGAAGTCGACACCTAGGTGAATGTTGGGGTAAGTCTCATTAATAGGGCTGTTATGGATGCGGTTGAAGGACCACTTCATTAGAGATTGCACGGAGCTAGATGAGAGGAATAAGACGCAAGGTGCAAGACCTAGTGGAACGACGGTGGAGGTAGGCCCCCGAGAATCTCTGGAGGTAGGGGTGGTAATCAGAGAGGAGCCTCTAATACGGCCGTCCGATCCGAGACCCGTGCTCCTGCTAGAGCATATGCCATCCGCGCACGAGAGGAGGCATCCTCCCCGACGTTATCTTTGGTACTTTTACTCTCTTTGATACTATTGTGATTGTATTGATTGACCCGGCTCTACTTACTCATATGTATGTGAAACCTTAGCATCCAGTAAGACTCTACCTGTTGAGTCTACTGAGTTCGTAATTCGAGTGTCAAACCCTTTGGGTCAATACGTGCTTGTTGATAAAGTGTGCAAGAGATGCCCCCTAATAATTCGAGAATCCTGTTTTTTACCGATCGATGCTTCTACCATTTCATGAATTGATGTTATTCTTGGTATGGATTGGTGACCGTACATGATGCAATGGTGGATCGCAAAAGGAAAACCATTGATTTGATGAGTGCAAATAATGAGGTAGTCCGAGTCGAGTCTCTCGATTTAAAAGGAGCGCCAAATGATAATATCTTCTATGACCGCCGGAGGTATGTGAAAAGGGTGTGAAACATACCTTGCGTATGTGTTTGGAAGTAAAGAGACGGAAAGGAAACTCGAATCGGTACCAGTGGTTTGTGAGTATTGGATGTTTTTCCGAGGAGTTACCGGATTGCCACCGGTTCGAGAAGTGGAATTCGCATCGGTTGTACCGGTACTACGCCGATTTCAATAGCCCCGTATCGTATGGCATTAACGGAATTAAAGGAATTGAAGGTTCAATTGCAAGAATTGACGATTTGTTTGATCAATTAAAGGGAGCCTCGGTGTTTTCAAAGATAGATTTGAGGTCGGGGTACTATCAGTTGAGGGTCCGAGAATCGGACATACCCAAAACCGCTTCTAGAACGAGGTACGGTCACTACGAATTCTTGGTGATGCCGTTTGGGCTCACTAATGCCCGCGGTGTTTATGGATTTAATGAATAGAATTTTCAGCCATACTTGGATCGGTTCGTAGTTGTATTTATCGATGACATTTTGGTCTATTCGAGAGATGAAACTGAACATGCTGAACACCTGAGGCTAGTGTTGCAAATCTTACGAGATAAGCAGTTATACGCAAAGTTTAGTAAATGTGAATTTTGGTTGAAAGAGGTTAGCTTTTTGGGGCACGTGGTGTCCGCATCGGGTGTCAGGGTGGACCCAAACAAAATTTCGGCCATAGTCGATTGGAAACCACCAAGGAATGTTACCGAAGTTAGGAGCTTTTTGGGGCTTGCCGGTTATTACCGACGATTTGTAAAAGGTTTCTCGACGATAGCCACGCCAATGACGAAGTTACTCCAAAAGGATGTTAAGTTCGAATGGACGGAGAAATGTCGAAAAGTTTCGATCAATCGAAAGCTTATTTGATGAAGCCCCAATTCTAGTGCAACTCGAATCGGGCAAAGAGTTTGTCATTTATAGTGACGCATCCCTACTTGGGTTGGGTTGCGTATTGATGCAAGAAAGGCGAGTTGTGGCCTATGCGTCGAGACAATTAAAGCCACATGAGAAAAATTATCCAACCCATGATCTCGAATTGGTCGCCATCGTGTTCGCCTTTAAAGATATGGCGACATTACTTATTTGGTGAGAAGTGCCATGTGTATTCGGATCACAAAAGTCTCAAATATTTGATGACTCGAGAGACTTAAATCTGCGACAAAGACGATGGCTCGAGTTGTTAAAAGATTATGAACTCGTCATTGATTATCACCCGGGAAAGGCTAATGTGGTTGCGGATGCCTTAAGTCGGAAATCACTGTTTGCTTTACGAGTGATGAATGTACACTTGTCTATTCTACCCGACAATGTGTTAGTAGCCGAATTAAAGGCCAAACCATTATTGGCTCATCAAATTCAGGAAGCTCAGAAAGTTGATGAGGAGTTGCTTGCAAAACGGGCTGAGTGTGTTTTGAACAAGGAATCAGAGTTTCAAATTGATGATGACGATTGTTTGAGGTTCAGAAGTCGTCTGTGTGTTCCAAAGAATTCGGAACTTATTTCGATAATTCTAAATGAAGCCCATTGTAGTCGAATGTCAATCCACCCGGGTAGTACTAAAATGTACAATGACCTGAAACGCCAATTTTGGTGGCCCGGTATGAAACGAGACATTTCTGAATTTGTTTCAAGGTGTCTGATATGTCAACAAGTGAAAGCGGAACATCAAGTGCCATCGGGATTACTTCAGCCGATCATGATACCCGAATGGAAATGGGATCGAGTAACAATGGACTTTGTGTCTGGGTTACCATTGACTCAGAATAAGAAAGACTCGGTTTGGGTCATTGTTGATAGACTGACCAAGTCTGCTCATTTTATCCCTGTCCGCACGGATTTTACGCTCGATAAGTTGGCAGAATTATACGTCTCCCAAATTGTTCGATTGCATGGGGTACCTATTTCTATCGTGTCGGATAGAGACCCAAGATTTACGTCGCGGTTTTGGAAGAAATTGCAAGAGGCTTTGGGTACCAAACTGCATTTTAGCACTGCTTTTCACCCCCAAACCGATGGTCAATCCGAACGGATAATTCAAATACTCGAGGATATGTTGAGATGTTGCATCCTTGAGTTTAGTGGTTCATGGGAACAGATCGCCTTTGATTGAATTCGCCACAACAATAGCTTTCAATCAAGTATTAAGATGGCGCCTTACGAGGCTTTATACGGTCGTAAATGCCGTACCCCATTATTCTGATGAACTTAGTGAAGGTAAATTCTTGAGGTTGATTTGGTTAAGGATGCCGAGCAAAAAGTTCGAGTAATTCGTGAAAGTTTGAAAGTCGCCGGATCGCCAAAAGTCGTATGCGGATTTGAAAAGAAAAGATATTGAATATCAGGTTGGAGACAAGGTCTTTCTCAAAGTTTCACCTTGGAAGAAGGTGCTTAGATTTGGTCGTAAGGGCAAATTGAGTCCGAGGTTCATCGGGCCATATGAAGTATCCGAACGAATTGGGCCAGTCGCATATCGATTAATTTTACCCCCTGAGCTTGAAAGGATCCACAACGTTTTCCATGTCTCGATGCTTCGACGATATAGGTCTGATCCATCGCACGTAATCGCTCCGTCTGAGATTGAGATTCAGCCTAATTTGAGCTATGAAGAGGAACCGGTTCGCATTCTGATGCGTGAAGTAAAAGAGTTGCGCAATAAGAAAATCCCATTAGTGAAGGTGTTGTGGCATAAACACGGAATTGAAGAAGCCACTTGGGAACTCGAGGACTCTATGAAAGAGCGATACCCAAACCTATTTACCGGCAAGATTTTCGGGGACGAAAATTTCGTAAGTGGGGGAGAGTTGTGACATCCCTAATTTGACCCTAGTCGGAAAGTGGTTTCGGGACTACTAAACCGAGTCTTATAAGTAATTAAAAGTTATATTCTATGTTTATGATGTTAGTAAATGCATGTGTGAAAGTTTCATGCATTAATTTGATCATTTCTATGTGAATTTATTAAAATGGACTTGTATGAAACATTGTTGAAAGGTGATAGGCTAATCTTACAATGGTCTAATAGTACATGCATGCAAAAGAGTGGTTTTGCATGTCAATTTGCCCAAAAAAAGGGAAGAGTGGCCGGCCATGACAAGAATATGGGCAAGGGAACATGTTTCCAACATGTTTAGTTAGTGGATTATGTAGAAAAAAATAAAGAAATGAAAAAAAAAAATGAGCATGGATGCCCCCTTTGTTGCCGTGAGTAGAGGAAAAGAAAGGAAAAAATTTGTTCATCCATTCTCAAATCTTGGCTGAAAATACTAAGGGAAAAAGGAAGGATTTTTGCTTCATGCTTGGTTTAGAAGAGAACTAGAAGGAGATTTGGTCATACTTGTGTCAAGATTAAGGTATGTTTGAGGTTGTGTCATGAGATTCATGCATGTTTTAGTTGCTAACTTGATGTTCTTGTTAGCCCATGGTTCAAATCCTTGTTATGCCATGGAAATGGTATTTGGCCAAGGTTGATATTGTGTTAAAGCCATTGCATGCTAAATGTGAAGCTTGTTGATGATACATGTAATGATGGATTGACTACTCTTGAAATTTCTTTTAGCATTCTTGAGTAAGACATGGAGTTTTCTTTGTTTAACCATGACCAAAAATTGAAAGGGGGATGGTGTGGGATGTATTCGGCCATGGCATGCTCATAAGTGCGATTTATGCTTGTTGCATGATAGGTAAAAATTTGTGTTTTGATATATGTGTATATGTGTTTGTACATGATGTTACAAATGGATGTGAAAATATATGCTAGATTGGGAAAATTTGATTAAATGTTCATGAGATGAAATTAGGTGATTAAAAGATGTTAGTTGACATTGTACATATATATATATATTCGGCCATTAAAGTGAGTATGTAGGTAATGTTGAAATCAAGTTTTTGGTGCATATTCGGTTAGGTGTATAATCGACCAAATGGGCGATTAGTAAGAATGGTTGCCGAATATACAAGCATACATATGCATGTGTAGTTGAATTATGAATGTTTAGCAAGATGGTTAAACTAGTGATTTATTGATTAAGCTCAAGGAGTTAAAGAAGGAGAATCAAGCAAGGGAAAGACGAAGGTCATCGAGTAGCCGACTTGGAACTATTTTACCCAACACGAGGTAAGTCATTAAGCACGTATTTGATATTGCTTAAATGATTGTAAAATTTATGCAATTGTGTTTAATGGGATGATATATATATATATATAAATGAAAATGTATGTGTATGGAGTGATGACATTTGTTGAATGTAAAAGAAATAGTGAAATGTGTAGAAAGTTTGCTTTTGGCACTAAGTGTGCGGGCAATACGTGTGTACGGTGACGAGATCGGCACTAAGTGTGCGTGCTGGAAATATATGGCACTAAGTGTGCAAGCTGGAAAAATACGGCACCTTTGGGTGTGCGAGCTCGGAGGGTATGGCACTGTGTGTGCGGGCTTAAATTACGTGGCACTAAGTGTGCGAAATCGAGTAGTAAGCACTGTGTGTGTGTACTCTATATATATGGAGGGTGTGTCTCCATTGAATTGAGTATGGACAGCGGATCGGGTAAGTACCTCGAGCTCATGACGAATAGAGAATACGTTCATGCTTGGGGTTGAATTTGGTAAGCCTTAAATCTATGTGATGATTGAAATTGTATGGTTGTGCTGGAAAATGAGTTAATGTGTAAAAAAATTCTTCGATTATCTTGTTGTGTAGAATATGAAATGTGGATGTATGAATTGATACGAGATTGGACCGAAAGGTCCGAGGTATTATGGTATAGATTCGATATGGACGAGTACCTAGCCTCATTTGTTGTACATGTAGTAGTAACTTTATCAGTGGATTGATGAATGCTTATGACTTACTGAGTTGTAAACTCACTCGGTGTTTTCTTGTCACCCATTTTAGGTCTCTTGGACTCGTATTGTTGCGTGCTCGGAACCGTCGTTGAAGTCATCACACCGGCTGAAATCTTGTGGTATTGTTTTTGTTGTTGAAGAACATTTGGCATGTATAGGCTATTATATTTTGTCGAATTGTGGGTTGTAAACTTTAAGCCATGTGAAAATGGCCTATGTGGTCGTCGAGTGGGATGCTAGAACCTATAGCCACGAGTCTTAGAAACTCAAATTTTGATAAGGTGGCCATAATTTGTGTCATGTATGATGGATGATTAAGGCCAAGGAAAAATTCATGAAATTGGCATAGTCTACTGCAGTAACTGTTGCGGACAGCAGCAGTGAGATGAGATTGAAAAATCACTAAAAATAGTAGAAGTAGAATTAAATAGTGAGTAAATTATGGAACTGAACCTTGATGAATCTATTTTTATATGGACAAAACGAAATGACCATATGAGCAGTATACTGAGAAATATTAAGGTTCTCGTGAGACAGGGCCAGAACGGTTTCTGGGTCCCCTGTCGCGACTTTGAAAATTTACCATAAATTATCCAGAAAGAATTAGGAGTCATGCCTTATATGTACAGATTCCATTTTGAGTCTAGTTTCATTAGAAACAAACGGCACCAGTATTAAAGCCCTGTACAGAGAGATATTCAAGTTGTAACACGCGAAGGTCAGAGCAGTCGGTCCCTGTAACATGGGTGACTTTAACTAATAAACTGTACCAATTGGCCCAACCAAAAATTCTAAAAATAAATCCATGGATGGGTATATGAGTCTAAATTCAGGGAAAATTTACGAAACCAGTTTCCGAGTTTTGAAACTCGAGATATGATTTTTAAGGCGACAGTGACGCAGTTTTCCGGCCTGACTGGTAATGTCAAATTGGTTGGTATCTTGAGAGGGTTTGGCCGTTAACCCCTCGTGTCCGACACCGGCGTCGGTCACGAGTTAGGGGTGTTACAATTCAAATAGGAACAAAATATATTGTTGATAGGTGAAGTCCAGCCGCACCTCTTCAAAACTTTTAATTCTTTTTATTCAAATAATTTGAAACCTATTCTTGAATACTTTTGAAGTTTAAAAATAATGAAATTTTGTCAAATGTATATTTAATCTTAGGTGATAATTTTAATGTTGGTACGAAATTAAAAATAATAATTATATTGAAAATGTAATTTTATATAAATTAATTTAGTGTAACTATAATTCAGTTAATTTAAATTTTTTGATAAAAAATAGATTAAACGATTACAATAGATAAATCATAAATTAAAAAACCTAAATATTAAGCTTAATTTAGTGGAACTGTAAACAAACAGATCAAAGAATCTCCTGTATTAACATATTTAATCATGTAATCCGTAATTCTATTAAGTTAATTTCATCAATTGATTAAACTAATTGAAATAATTTAAATCGACTATAATTCGATTCGTTAAAGAATTTTTTATTATTAATTGAATGAAGTTAGAGATATTAAGCCAAGGAATAGAACACGTGTACTTGATTACTTCATAATTGAAAGAACATAGCTCGGCTGCACACATGACACACCCACATATATAATTAATTACATTTGTTCATTGTTCGACCATAGATAATTTTTGAAAAGCTAATATTAAAATCTTTCAATTTTCAAACCACGTGGCCATCATAACTTATCCAAAAAATTTAACAATTTGTTCTTTTTTTTTTTATTTGCAGTGTCGAACCATGCTTTGCTTAAATCACATTTCAATCCTTTTTTTTATTTACAGTGTCGAACCATGCTTTGCTTTTGATTAAGACAACAAACCCAAGAAAATAGTACTAACTCATGCTTATATCATTTAGACAGGTTGACTCCCAACACATTTAGTATTGTTTTCAATTGAAATTTAATTTTTCGATTTTATTAAGAGTTTTCAATAGGTTTACAAACTATCTCAAACGTAAAATTATAGAAATTGAAGAGTTTTTACATTACATATAACGAGTTAAATTATATTTTACTTTGTTTACTTAATAAATAGTTAAATTAATCTTTGTATGTTAGATAAAAGAATAAATAGTCCTTTCTATTAAAAAATTTATTCATTTATATTGTTAAAACTGGCGAGATTAACAGAATAACTAAATAGTTCCACGTGATATGCCATATATACTTTTTTTTAATTTAACATATAGGGACTAATTTGTTCATTTTTTAAGTAAATAAGACAAAATCCAATCTAACTCTTAATACAAGAGTCATTACGATACTCTGACCTATTACGGTACCACTTTGAGCTCCTCATAAAAGACTTATACATGTTTAACCATGTGCAAACTTTTCAATTTTCATAGTTTTGTTTGTTCAAGTACTCTGAAATACGGGGCAAAGCTATAATTTTATTTTAGGGAGGATGAAGCGAAAATAAATTGTATATTTTAATAAGAGTTAAAAGATAATTTTATTATTTTAATAATTTATATTTTTATATTATTTAAAAATTAAATAAAAAATATTATTTTTAAGATATTAAAGTATAATTTTATCAGATACTAATTTAAAATTTTATAAATTTTAAAAAGTTAAAATTGATTTCTTATTTTAAAATGGTGGAGCTCAGCCTCTTGACGCCGCCCCCATCAAAATATTCCCACTTTGTAATTCCGTCACGACTTTTGGTAGAGTCCTATAACAAGCAATAATGTTTAATTTCTTGGTTGTATATTTTATACTCACCTTAATATTCTACTGCAATTTGTCTCTTTTTTTTTTACTAAACAAAAGGAATATATTTGGCTTAATAAAATATTTGGTAACTGAATTTGATTATTTTTCTTAATTTGGTACTTGAACTTGATTATTTTTCTTAATTTGGTACTTGTCAAACGCTTTTCAAATTATTCCAATATATTAATAATGTTAATTTTTTATGAGGTTACAAAATAATCAATGTATAATTGACATATGACAGATGATATGATATATTTTTTATTTTATATGTTCAATTACTTTTAGTTTTAATTAATTATTCATTTATTTTATTAATTGAAAATAATAAATTTCTTTTGATTTGGAGTTTTAAATTTTTTATTTTATTAAATATTAATTGTTAGGCATAGCTCAATGCCTAATTTTTAACATGAATTTCCTCTAATATTGATAATATTTTTATAACATAATAAAAAATAACACAATTAATGTTTTATGTAATTTGTATAACATTTAATAAATTTTGATACTAAATTGGACCAAAAAATTAAGTAATAAATTAAGAAACCAAACCACTAAATTTAAATCCCAGAGCATATAAATATTCCTATTAGTAGTTGTTTTACGTCACGTAGGTGGTGGACAAAATTAATTACAAGATTAAGGTTGTAATCGAAGGAAATTAAAAACAAGATTGAATTACTAGTAATATCCATCGAAATTTCCAAGCTCGTGGTTGAAAATTTTGAATCAGCTGGTAATTTAAGGTCTGGAGAAAAAGAGATTTTTAATGATTTAATTTGGTCATATAAATAAATAAATAAAATGCAAACACTTTTCGTATGATGGACTTTTTCAGGGTCGCTCCAAAATGGATGCGATTCAACCAAATTTGCATGAAGGTAGTTTAATAAAGAAGAAACCAAAAAAGTCAAAATCTTTTGGTTTTTATTGATTTGTCAGCTCTACACACTTACACGAAAACATATATATATATATCACGGACTTCAATTCTTGTAAAACAAATTGAATTTATCAAATCGTTGATTCAATGGAAGAAATCATTTCTTCAATAATTTTTTAAAAAAAATATTTGTAAGAAGAAAATTTTTTTTTTTTAATGTGTTTGAATAGTCATTTTTGTTTGTTTCAGATTACATTTTAGTTATTTATGTTTGAAATGTCACGTTTTAGTCATTTATATTATCATTTTGTTATGAAGTGGCCACTTTACCGTTAAGCTCCGTTACCTTTTTAACGGCAATCCTAGGCAATCCAAATGGGTTTTAAATGCCAATTTAGATGTCCAACTGGGACAAGAATAAATTTTTAATTAAATAAATTTAATTAATTAAAAATTTTAAATTAATTATGCTTTGAACTGGAAAAGAAAAATTATTCGTCTCCTTTTTCTTTTAGTTTTCTTTTCCATTTTGACTGAAGAAACTATTCTTATCCCAATTAGACATCCAAGTTGGCATTTAAAACCCATTTGGATGGTCACGTAGGATTGCCGTTAGGGAGGTAACGGAATTTAACGATTGAGTAACTACCTCGTAACAAAACGATAACATAAGTGACTTGTACAAGCCCAACTTTGGGCCCAATACCCAAAACCCACTAAACTCAATTACAAACCAACCCCTAACTCAGCCCAACTAAGCCCAAACCCCACCTAACCCTAGCCCACCCTCCTAAACTCCTCCAAGAAACCCTAGCCGTCAGCACATGCTCCCCACCCCTCTGCTCCACCACCGACGCCTGCAAGTGGACTCTGCTCCACCACTGGTACCTGCAAACAACAAACAAGATAGAAAGCAGAGCAAGTTGTAAGGGAAATGCATATAAAAGGCCACACCCGAAACTATTGTACAGGAGGTTTTTTTTGGAAAAGAAAATAAAAAACAACATTATCATCAAAAAATACAAAGCAAAGAATAGATATCATCAATATATCAAGAGCAGAAAACGAAACTCAAGGAGGAGATCATAACTAGAAATCAAAAGGTTTTCTAAAATCCTCTAAGTTTCGAATCGGTTTTCTTTTTTTTTTCTTTTCTTTTTCTTTACTTTTTTCTTCTTTGTTTACATGTATGTATGCATATATATTAAAAACAGTAAAAATATATATAAATTTTTTTTTACCTTTTGAAACTCCGCCACTGCGTGCACGGTGGTGGCGAATGACAAGACGGCGCTCCGGTGACCGGCCGGCGATTCCCCCCTGGCCGGAAATCGCCCCTCTCCCCTCTCTCTCCTTTTTTTTCTTTCCTCAGAAATTGAAATGATTTTTTTAGAAATTTTCAAGCTTTATAGCCTACCTAAACGGCACCGTTTTGGTGCCGATTTAAAACGCAAAACGCACGCTGTTTCACATGACCCCCAAGAACCCGATCCGGCGCTTTGAGGATCCGCGTGTTTTATATAATGGTCTAATTATGCTGGTCCTTCCGCTTTTATACATTTTGCAATCAAGTTTTCATGTCTTTTAAATTAGCCTCAAGTTTATCGCTTTGTGATTTGGTTCTCCTTCAATGACGCCGTTTTAAGGACTCGGGAAATTTCCTTTTGGCCCTCCGAGGTTACGCGTATTTAAATGGGTCCTCTCTTTATATCTCCTTTCAAATTGGCCCCAAAACTTTGATTTTGTTTGAATTTGGTCCTTTTCGATTTAATTTGATTTCTATATTATTTCTACCTTCTTTTTACTAATAACATTATTTATTATCATATTTACTATTATTATTATTACTATTACTATTATATTTAGCAACATATTACCATTATTTTTATTGTACCATTATTATTTTGTTTCCTTTATCCATTAATATTACTATTATTCATATTAATACATATTAAGGTATGTTTATTTACATATATATGCATATATATTTTTATATAGCACTATATTAATTACTTTACTTTAATATTTCCATTACATTTTGTTTGCTCTTTGCATTTCGACATTATATTTATTATTACTATTGTTGTTATATATTAATGTATGCTTTTATATGTATACGTATATATATATTTGTATATAGCATTATTTGTTTATTACTTTGATTTAATATTTTCATTATTATTGTTATACTTGCTTTTCGTATTTCTATATTATTATTATATAGTAGTATGTATTTTCATTATATACGCATATATTTATATAGTAATATTAGTTCTTTTATGACATTATTATTTTGATTAATACATTCGTATCCCATATGTACATCCTTTAATATATAATATTCCATATTATGCACGTATATATTGATATCATATTATGCTTATCATTACATTTTTACACATATCATGTACATATATATATATTATAAATAGCATATTGCCCATACATTCTATTATGTATATTTTTATAACTATTATGAGCTCATTTTATATATATCCCGTATATTTTTAATATATCATATATTTTTTTCGTTTCTATTATTATATATATTTTAATACCATATGTATTATTATCGTCTTATACTATTATTATTATTTTCGTCATCATCGTCATTTTTCTTTTGTCATTTTTATGCATCTTTATTATTTCATGTATTCATTGGTTTTATTTTCTTCATGCATTTGTTATATTTACACACTACTAGGCTTGCTATCATTTCATTTTTATATAATTGCTCACCTTATTATTTTTGTTATCGCCACGTTTATTATTATACATTATTATTAATACCAAAATTTGCCTTTATAAATCACGTTATATTTTGTCACTCAATATATTCAAACAATTCTTCCATAAAAGTAATATCCTATATTAGGCAATTTGAGATAACCGTGCCCTAACTTACTGGGTTTCGACTTTTCTCGTTTAACCTAAATAACGGAATATATTCTTTTTAAATCATTATACGAGTTTTGAAAATGCTTGTTCTCGAAGATGTGAAGTGTTGTGCCCTAACTTACGGGTATGATATTTTGTCATCTCGAAATAAGAGTTTTGTTTAGAAATAAAGGCAATACTCGGTGTTTGAGAATTCGAGAAAACGTGCCCTAACTTACGGGTTTCGACTTCTCTCGTTTATTCTAAATAATCGAATACCCTTTTAATAAAATACAGATTTCATAAAAGGCAAGCTCGCTCTCGAAAATTTAAGATGTCGTGTCCTAACTTCTTGGGTGTGACATTTTACATTTTGAGACGAGAGAGTCTTTAACACTTGAGCTTTTATAAAGAAGGATCGTATGTTAAAATTCTTTCAAGTTTTTTTAATTTTGACACTAAGACACTAATTAATCAACTAGGTACCAATTTTGGGCGTGTCGAGGTGCTAATCCTTCCTCAAATGCGTAACCGACTCCGAACCTGTTTTCTCGATTCTCGTAGACCAAAATTGTTGTTTAAATAAACCAAACTATTTATTAAAAACAACCACTTTTATGAGGTGACCTGATCACACCTCATCAAAAAGGATCGGTGGCGACTCCCGTTCTTTTATTTTCAAAATCCAAGTCGATTCCCGTTTTTTTAAAAAAAATGGTTACGACAGCTTGGCGACTCCATTGGGGACACGAATGAGAAAGTCAAGCCACAAGTTGATTAACTCTTGTCTTTTTATCGAAAATTGAAAATTTGGTTTTGAAATACGATCCTTTCATTTCATCAGCTATTCTTGTGGTCTAAATAATACCTGTTATATTGGTCCGATTCTTTAAATAGTGTTGCATATTGCATTGCATGACCGTTGTGGTCACACCCTCTTAAGTGGAAGCGCGAAACTATTCCTTCGTGAGGTTTTCACCTCCGTGCAGGATAGTGGATTGCTTTCGGGATACATCCGTACCTATGTCTTCGTGAGATTTTCATCTCTGTGTAGCCATAGGGAAATGTATTCCCCTGAACTGAACTCGGTCTATATGAGCCTATAATGGGTGAAGATCGAGGAATCTGCTGGTTCAGGTACCCCTATTCTAGAATCAAACCCCATGTAGCGAGCCTTAAGAACCCACCCTAGGTAGAGCCACTCTGAAACCCTAGTGGTTACCTGAGCAAGTGCTATATTTATTATTCTTCGTTTGCTTTGAACTGTGCATAAACTACTGACCTGCTTTGTTTTACTTTCATTGTATTTGCATGGCATTTTCATCATAAAAGATGTTGATTCGTGTTCGGTTCCTAAATAGATAGCTTATCATGGAAAAGGGGTTTTTTGATAAAGTAGAAGACAACGCTATTTGTCCGGATATGGGCTGAGACAACACAACAAGAGAAAGGTGATAGTCTTACCAAGGGGTATGTGTCAGAGCTATGGAATTTCACTCGGATCAGCGTAACCCAGAATAATCTCCAAGAATTGAAAGAAATATGGAACCAGTGGGACGACGAGGTCAAACAATTATTCTATTGTCATTACGGTGATTTACCTTATCTGCTTGATGTCAGGGTAGACGAACACCTGTTTCGAGCCCTTGCCCAATATTGGAATTCTGCTTACAGTTGCTTCACTTTCGGGAAGGTAGATTTGGTACCTACTATAGAAGAATACACGACCTTGCTCCGTTGCCCAAAGATTCAAATAGACAGAATTTATACCAGACCTGCCAACGTCCCAGCATTTTCAAAAAAACTGATGAACATCACGGGGATGAGCGAACATGGGTGACAACCGGATCAAACAAAAGGAGATTGTAAATGCATCTCATGGAGGAATCGAGGATCTAATCTTAGCGCACCCGAGCGTGAAGAAAAGGGTAGATGTCTTCACCTTGAGCATCTATGGACTGGTCATCTTCCCCAAGGCTTTGGGGCATGTAGACGAGGCTGTTGTTGACCTTTTTGATAGGCTTGGTAAAGGAACCACACCTGTACCCACAATCTTGATGGAAACTTTCAGATCATTAAACGCTTGTAGAAGAAGCGGTGAAGGAGATTTATTGGATGTGCCTGACTCTTGCTATCCTGGTTCCTGACCATTTTTGGAAAGTGGAAAAGGTCTCATATCGTATCTTCTCTAAAAATTACTCTCCGCTGAAAGAGTTAGTGGCTACACCGAGGTGAGATGATGTAACAGAAGAAAATTAGATGACTGTTCTCCAAAATCTGCAAGAAGAAGATGTTGAATGGAGAGCCTCGTGGATGGTCCCTGATGAAATATTATATCGATGCGGAGATTTTGATTGGGTTCCCTTGTTGGGAGTATGGGGAGCCGTCGGATACGCTCTCGCTTGCATTGCGACAATCTGATCCGACGGTTTACACCACCAACATACGGGTTGGCCCGAGACGAGTTCACGTTCACGAGGAATAATTACAAAAGAAAGTTCGCGAGATATCAAATGCCTGGAACCAGACTCGTAAAATGAAGAAGTTTGCTGCAAATCCCATGACTACTCCGGAGTACGACCGATGGTGGAATCAAAGGATTAACGACAACATCCCTACATCAGATCAAGGGAATCCTCAATCGATAGAAGAGCACTTGAAAGTAATCCCATCTGAGCTGGAAGTCATTAGGCAAGATTTCGAGAGAAAGAGTCTAGAGCTAGAAAAAAGGATCGAGCATTTGGAAGAAGAAAAGATGCAGTTAGGGTTAGACGTCGATGCCCATAAACTAGAAGCTGAAAGACTCAGAAAAGGGAAGAACAAGGCCGAAGAGGACTTAGACAGTTTGAAAACAGACTATAAGAAGCTGCGCAGATCAATGAGAACCGCTGGGTTAGGAAAAACATCCGAACAATGGCGACATGAAGTTAAAGAAGAGCAAAGCAAAGCCAACCAATGGGAGGAAAAATTTCGCGATGCTCAAGCTCGAGAAGGTACTCTGAAAAGAAGTTTGGTAGAAAGTCAGAATGAGAAAGAAGGGTTAAAGATCCGGATATCAGAGTTAGAGAGGTTATTGTACCAGTATCGCTCGCGTAACTCTGCAATCGAGTTGAAAGCTAGTCAGAACAGAATCGAAGAATTAAAAAAAAATATAGAAGAACTCAAAACAGCATTGCAAAATCGTGAACTTCAGATAGAACTCCTCGAAGTAAATAACGAGCGATGGAAGGAGCAACTTCATCAATCCCAAGACCAAGTCAGGAGCAGGGACTACATCATGGGCGAGGCTTTGACTCAAGTATGAGAAGTGGCTGACCACTTGCAAACGTTAGCATTACAAGCCGATGTGCTGAGTTTAAAATACGAGTCAGAGTTGGACCGAGGCCAAAAGCTAGCTTGGCTTCTTAGACAGGTCAAGGCCTTAAGTATCAGGGCCAAGCCTTATATGTAATCTATTTTATGTAAAGAAACTTGTTTTCTAGAAAAGTTACTCTAATGAAATCGAATTAGAATCAACGCCTTTTTGCATTCATCGCATTCATTGCATTCATGCATCAGCATTGCATCATACGCACTAAAAACTCACAAGAAACCCTAAAATCATGGCGATTACCACGGAACATCGTTCACGATACAAGAGGAAAACAAAAGCAATGGATCAAAGGTTAGAAAGATTGGAACAAATACAAAAGAGATGCAGGATCAACTACAAACACGTATGCAAGAACAGCTGGCCAAAATCCAGCAAGATGTAAGGGACTAGATCTTTGGAGTCCCAAAGGAGTATGATGGATCAATTAACGCGTCTATTGGTGGTGGATTAGAAAAGGAAAAGCCCCATAATTAATAATGGAGATGACAACGAAGATCCCGTCTACCCTCCGGGGTTTGTCCCAGCGGACGTTCAGACACAACCTGATGTGTACCCAAGAAGGCCATCAGTCACTATCAGGCCTCAACCATTTCAAACCGGTGTCTCGGCACAGATGAATTATCAGACTGGTTCGGGCTCTAATCCTGGGGACAATCCGACCAACCCTGTGGTCCTCAATCTCGATGAAGTAATAGAAGCAGAAAAGACAAGGGTAGAATTCCCGAGAGAGTTTGAAGAAAGATGTAGATGGTTGGAAGAAAAATTTAAAGAAATGGAAAACACCGACTATCGTGGTGGAATCGATGCTAAGGAATTAAGTTTGGTTCCAGACCTGGTACTCCCTCCCAAGTTCAAGACCCCAGAATTTGAGAAATACAACGGGACTAGCTGTCCCGAGGCTCACATCACTATGTTCTGCAGACGAATGGCAGGCTATGTCAATAATGACCAACTATTGATCCACTGTTTCCAGGAAAGTCTGGTTGGGGCCGCTTCTAGATGGTAAAACCAACTGAGTCGTAACCAGATCAGTTCATAGAGGGACTTAGCACAGGCTT
Source organism: Gossypium arboreum (assembly GCF_025698485.1). Lineage (NCBI taxonomy): Eukaryota > Viridiplantae > Streptophyta > Magnoliopsida > Malvales > Malvaceae > Gossypium > Gossypium arboreum. Next base: position 120,285,685 of record NC_069070.1, on the reverse strand, counting down.
TCATGAAGCAATACAGTCACGTGACAGACATGGCTCCTGATAGAGTCACGTTACAGAACATGGAGAAGAAACAAAATGAGAGTTTCAGGCAATACGCCCAAAGATAGAGAGAGGTAGCAACGCAAGTTCAACCACCTCTTCTGGAGAAAGAAATGACCATGCTTTTTATCAATACGCTGAAGGCTCCATTCATTAACCACATGCTAGGGAGCGCTACTAAAAGCTTCTCAGACATAGTAATGTCTGGAGAAATGATAGAGAACGCGATAAGATGTGGAAGGATTGAAGCGGGGGAAAGTGCTAAGAGACCAGCCCCGAGAAGGAAAGAGAATGATGTGAACAACACGAGTATACATAATAAGCCAGTCACTATGAGTCAACCAAAAGTGGTGACTACTAGCCATCAGGGCTTCGCAAGACGAGACTTCAACCTAAGGCCCAACACGGAAAGGGTCCAGTTTACGCCTATCCCGATGTCCTACAAGGAATTGTACCAGAGCTTATTCGATGCCCATGTAGTGTCGCCTTCTATCTAAAGCCGATGCAACCCCATTCCCCAAATGGTACGACATAACGCCCAATGCAAATACCATGCAGAGCCACAGGCACTCGATAGAAAAGCGCACCACTTTCAAGAAGTGGTTGAAAGACTCATCAACATGGGCATCGTGAAATTTGATGATACACCTAGTGCGAAAACCCATTACCGAATCATGGGGATAAGGGTATAAATGCCATAATCGAGAGTTCAGGGAAGGAAATTAAGATGAATGTTGTAGAAGTGAATACCCCGTTGAAAGAAGTGTGGAAGAAAATGGTGGAAAGAGGTTTGATGGCGCAGATCGGGGCTTAGGCCTCGAAGCGAAGAATTATTGTGAGTTCCACGATCAAGAGGACCATGAGATTTAAATGCGCCAATTCGGGGCTTTAGTACAAGGATTGATGGATAATAAGGAGCTGGAATTCTTGAATATGTCGGGAACCGGGAAGAAGCGGGGCGTGTGTGCCTCGAAGAAGGGTCGACGAAACGCTTGCAAAATCAACCACCCATTGGTTATCATATCACGCTTAAGAACTAATAAAGATGGGACACAAGTCGCACCCAAAGTCGTGATCCAGAAGCCCGTTGCTTTCCCTTATAAAGATAGCAAGAGGGTACCATGGAATTATAGCTGCAATGTGACGATCCCAGGAAAGAAGAGCCCAGCCAGTACTTCACAAGAAAACCAAGATGTAGGTTTTTTTACACGCAGTGGGAGACGTTATGTTCCCGAAGGTACAGGAACCAAAATTACCGAAGAAAAGGTCCCGACAGTAGAGTAAAGGAAAGAAAAGATGGTCGAGTTCAAATCGCTAGTCAATGAGTCAGTAACCGAGAATGAAGCCAGGAAATTCTTAAAATTTTTAAAACACAGTGAGTACAGCGTCGTTGAACAGCTACATAAGCAACCAGCTCGCATTTCGGTGCTAGCCTTACTCTTGAGCTCAGAAACGCATCGGAGCGCGTTAATGAAAGTGCTGAACGAGACATACGTCGCGTATGACATCTCTGTCAACAAACTGGACCGCCTGGTCAACAATATCAGCGCTGACAATTTTATTTTCTTTAACGACGACGAAATACCACTAGGAGGCATGGGGTCCACAAAGGCCCTGCACATTACCACGCGTTGCAAGGGATACACATTACCGGGGGTACTGATCGATAATGGATCAAGACTAAACATCTTACCCTATCCACACCTGAATAGGTTGCCCGTGGATAGTTCCCATATGAAGACATGCCAAAATATAGTAAGGGCGTTTGACCAGATCTGAAAGAAACGTAATGGGGAGGATTGAATTACCCCTTCAAATCGGTCCTAGCACGTACGAGATAGACTTCTTAGTAATGGACATCAAACCCTCTTACAATTGCCTATTGGGAAGACCATGGATCCACTCGGCAGGGGCAGTGCCGTCATCATTACATCAGAAGCTTAAACTTATAACGGAAGGTCGATTGGTGACCATAAATACGGAGGAAGACATCATTGCATCTGTTACCAGCAACGCACCATATGTGAGGACAGATGATGAAGCCATAGAATGTTCTTTTCGATCGTTGGCGTTTGTAAATGCGACCTTTGTTGTCGAAGGAAATAAAGTCCCGACACCCAAACTTTCCAAAACCACAAGAATGGGACTACAACTAATAGTTGGAAAGGGAGCCTTGCCAGGAAGAGGACTTGGAAGAAGCCTACAAGGAAGGGTCAAAGTACCTGCGCTCACAGACAAACGGGACCGCTTTGGCTTAGGATTCAAGCCAGATGCAAGACAAAAGAAAGAGGAGCAAGAGAAGAAACAAGAAAGGAGAAGAGCACGTTTGAACGGGGAAGAGGTTAAATGGAAGCCAATGACCTTTCCCCATATATCTAGAACATTTGTGTCGGGAGGAATTATTTATGCCGAAGGAAGATCGGCAGGCCAAGAGTCCACTGAAGAAATGTGGGAAAGCTTCAGCATTAATGCCACGTTCGAAGGAGGAACTGGAGAAAAGAATGGGACGGGCATTCGCCCTTATGAGCCAGAAAGCGTTTTGAACAATTTGACTGCGGAAGAGATTCCTGTATTCTTTAAAACTAACACAGAGTAATGCCCAAAACACGCTTATTACCCTAGGCCTAGGAGTAATAAGTGTCTTTTTGTGAAATAGGCCTATGTTCGAAATCGTTATTTCAATGAAATGCATCCTTTCGTCTTATTCAGTGCAAATATTCTTTTATTCTTTCATTCATAATCATACCGTACATGCCATTGTTCTTAGATTCTTTTGTTCTTTGCATCTTCCTTTCTGCCCAAAACAGGTCTCCAGATATCAACGATGTGAGTGACCTTGCTATTAATTCGGAATCTCCTTTTGAGCGCGATATGTGTTTAGAGGGATCCGAGGATTTTGGAGATCACAGTGATTGTAACTTATCCCCCGATTTGTTAAGAATGGTAGAACAAGATGAGAACCAGATTTTACCTCACAAGGAGTCAGTAGAAATCGTGAACTTGGGAGATGAACTAGAAAGGAGAGAAATCAAGATCGGAGCTTGCATCACCACAGAGACAAAGCGGCACCTTATTGAGTTACTCCAAGAGTTCAAAGATGTCTTTGCATGGTCATATCGGGATATGCCCAGGCTAAATCATCGACATTATGGTACAGGCTCCCCATCAAAGAAGAATGCAAGCCGTTCAAAGAAAAGCTTGAAGGATGCGGCCGATGTTCTGTTGAAAATAAAAGAGGAGGTCAAGAAGCAATTTGATCTGGTTTCTTACAAGTAGTCAAGTACTCGGAATGGGTAGCTAACGTCGTCCCGGCCCCTAAAAAGATGGAAAGGTACGGATGTGTGTAGACTACGAGACTTAAACAAAGCCGGTAGAAGGATAATTTCCGTTGCCTCATATTGACACCACAGTGGATAACACGGCGAGTTTCTCACTCTTCTCCTCCATGGATGGTTTCTCGGGTACAATCGGATCAAGATGCATCCCGAAGACATGAATAAAACCACATTTGTGACCATGTGGGGAACCTTTTGCTATAAAGTAATGCCGTTTGGATTGAAAATGCGGGAGCAACATATCGAGAGCCATGGTTACCCTATTTCATGATATGATGCATAAAGAAATTGAAGTTTATGTCGATGACATGATCGCCAAATCTCGGATGAAGAAGAGCATGTGCAAGTCTTAAGAAAATTATTTTTGAGGTTGAGAAAATTTGATTGAAACTCAATCCATAAAATGTACCTTGAGCCGGTCGAAAAGCTGCTAGGATTCGTGGTCAGTGGAAAAGAGATTGAAATCGACCCAGACAAAGTCAAGGCCATACAAGAATTACCTCCACCACGTACTCAGAAGGAAGTTCGAAGATTCCTAGGAAGACTAAATTACATCGCTCGGTTTATTTCACAACTAACCGAGAAATGTGACCCCATATTCCGTCTCCTTAAGAAACACAACCCTGGTAGTTGGGACGAGGAATGCCGAAGACTTTTGACAAGGTTAAGCAATATTTGTCTAATGCCCGGTGTTGACACCACCTAATCCAAATAAGCCATTGATCTGTATTTGTGGTGTTTAAAAATTCTATGGGATGCGTGTTTCGGCCAACACGATGAATCGGGAAGGAAAGAAAGAGTGATATATTACCTCAAGTAAAAAGTTTATGAGTGTGAGACGAGATACTCGTTCATCGAAAAGTTGTGCTGTGCTTTGATTTGGACAACCCGAAGATCGAGACAATACATGTTGTACCATACAACTTGGTGATCTCTAAAATGGATCCTCTGAAATACTTGATGGAGTCATCGCCTTGAATGGGAGAATAGCCCGATGGCAGATTCTACTTTCTGAGTTCGATATAGTCTATGTGAACCAGAAGGCCGTAAAAGGGAGTGCGATAGCAGATTTCTTAGCCAGCAGAGCCCTAGAGGACTACGTGCCTCTAAACTTTGATTTCCCAAACGAAGACCTAATGTGCATAGCAACCACTGAAGAAGACCCTCAAGAAGGTCACCCTTGGAAGCTAAACTTTGACGGAGCATCAAATGCCGTGGGTAAGCGGAATCAAGGCGATCCGATATCCTGAACGGAGATCATTATCCATTCACTAGTAGATTGGATTTTGACTGCACAAACAATATGGCAGAGTACGAAGCATGCATCATGGGAATTCGCGTGGCCATGGAACGTAAAATCAAGGTGTTAGAAGTATACGGAGATTCTGCCCTAGTGATTTATCAACTCAAAGGTGAATGGGAGACAAGAGATCCCAAATTGATCAATTACCGAAGGCTGATCCTTGAGTTAATTAAAGAGTTTGATGATATTGTCTTCTACTACCTTCCACGAGAAGAAAATCAGATGGCCGACGCCTTAGCAACTTTGGCTTCTATGATCAAGGTAAACCAACCAGAAGATGTGAAACCGATCCAAATGAGCATTTACGAGGCCCCGGCTCATTGTTACAACCTTGAAGAAGAAGAGGAAAATGATGATCATCCTTGGTACCACGATATCCTTCGATATGTGAAGAATTGTGAGTACCCCGACCAAGCTACTAAGAACGACAAGAAAACGTTAAGAAGACTGACTAGTGACTATGTCTTAGATGGGGAGATCCTATACAAAAGAAGGAAGGATCAGGTACTATTAAGATGTGTAGACGCCATTGAGGCTAAGAAAATCTTGGAAGAAGTCCACGAGGGCATCTGCGGGACACACGCTAATGGTTTTACAATGGCCAGGCAAATTATGAGGTTCGGTTATTATTGGTCCACCATGGAAGGAGACTGTATTAACTACGCCAAAAGATGTCATAAGTGCCAAATCTATGGAGACAAGATTAATGTACCTCCCTCATCTCTGCATGTCATGACCTAGCCATGGCCTTTCTCGATGTGGGGCATGGATGTGATTGGGCCAATTTTGCCAAAAGCTTCAAATGGGCATCGTTTCATCTTCGTGGTCATCGATTATTTCACCAAATGGGTGGAGGCCTCTTCATACGCCAATGTCACTAAATCAGCAGTTAGCAAGTTCCTAAAAAAGGAAATCATCTGTCGATATGGAATGCCAGAAAGGATCATATCTGACAATGCATTGAATTTAAATAACGAGACGATAGCGGATGTCTGCGGTCGATTCAAGATCGACACCACAACTCGTCACCAGATCGCTCAAGATGAGCAGTGCGGTCGAAGCGACCAATAAGAACATCAAGAAGATTGTAGGAAAGATGACAGAAACTTATAAAGATTGGCATGAGAAGCTACCATTTGCCCTCTATGCTTATCGAACGTCTATCAGAACTTCTACTAGGGCAACGCCTTTCTCATTAGTCTATGGAATGGAGGTAGTTTTACCTATCGAGGTCGAGATCCCTTCCCTTAGAGTCTTGTCAGAGGTAAAGTTAGATGAAGCAGAATGGATCCAGTCCCGATACGATCAGTTGAATTTGATTGAAGAAAAGAGGCTACGGGCTATTCGCCATGGTCAAATGTACCAAAAGCGAATGATGCGAGCTTACGACAAAAAGGTTCGTCCCAGAGAGTTCCATGAGGGAGACCTAGTACTGAAAAAGATCCTGCCCATACAAAAAGACTTCAGAGGAAAATGGATACCGAATTGGGAAGGGCCTTATGTGGTGAAGAAAGCCTTTTCTGGCGGAGCATTGGTATTAGCTGAAATGGATGGCAAGACCTTATCCAATCCCGTGAATTCGGATTCGGTTAAGAAATACTTCGCCTAAAAAAAAAAAAAGGAGAGGCCAGGGTGAAAACTCGCAAAGAGCATCTTGAGACGAAAGGGATTTTGAATTGAAAACCCGTAAAGGGTGATTCAAATTTTGAGCAAAGGCGGGGCATGCGATGGTCTTATGGTGCCTAAACTAACAAGGAGGAGAGATGTTACATCTTGGGGCATCTGCAAGAGTACCCTAGATCCCTTAAACACATATTGGGCAAAAAAGAGCCCTCAAGAAGTCAGTACAGAGAAACTCACGCTGCGGTATCTAGGGCACCTATTCCCTTTTATTCGTTTTGTATTCTAGCAATGTTTGTTGACTGCGGTTAATATATTCCCTTCAAATGTTGTTTCTGATAAATTTCAGTTTTTGTCGTTGTTATAATCTCTTTCAAACATTTTGCATTGAAATGATGATTAATGGACTAAAACCATTTTGCAAAAGAGTTCGCACATTACTCAAAGTTTCTAAATAGTACAGGGACACAAACAGACTATTATTTAGAACTAACCAAACTCAAAGATTGGAAGCATCTGAGAAGAAAGAGTTTAAATTGGGGCTACCTCTTCGGGTTTTTCTATTCAAAATTTGAGCTGAACAAGAAGACAGGATACCATTTCAGTAAAGGAACCTTAATGAACAAAGAGCAATGGCAACCTAAGCAGGGATTCATGCTCACAACATGCTGCACTCATACATTCATAGAACATTCATAAGTGCATCTAATTAGGAACATTTGATTCATTTTGATCATAACATCCTAATTCTTTGACATAAGCATATATCTGAGGAACCGATTCTCTGTGTCATGTCCCTAGAATCAGTGAATTCATAAGCCTTAACCCCCTAAGCAGTAGGGTAGCAGGCTGAAGATTTACAAATCTTAATCCCCTAAGCAGTAGGGAAACAAATCGAAGACGAAGGGTCTTAAACCCCTAATCGGTAGGGTAACAGATCAATTGCGATCCTATCTCTAAGCAGTAGGGAAACAGATCGAAGATGAAGATCTTAACCCCTTAAGCAGTAGGGAAACAGATCAAAGATGATGGGCTTTAACCCCCTATGCAGTAGGGTAACAAGCCAAATTTACAAGCTTTAACCCCCTGAGCAGTAGGGTAACAGGCTGAAGATTTACAGATCTTAACCCCCTAAGCAGTAGGGAAACAGATCGAAGACGAAGGGTCTTAAACCCCTAATCGGTAGGGTAACAGACCGAATTGCAGATCTTATCTCCCTAGGCAGTAGGGAAACAGATCGAAGATGAAGATCTTAACCTCCTAAGCAGTAGGGAAAAAGATCAAAGAAGATGGGCCTTAACCCCCTAAGCAGTAGGGTAATAGGCTGAAAATTACAGATTTTGTCTCCCTGAAGTTGCAGTGGAACAAATCGAATCCAGCGAATCTTGTCTTCCTGAAGTTGCAGTGAAGCAGATTGAAGATTTATAGATCTTAATCCCCTAAGCAGTAGGGAAACAGATCGAAGATAATGAGCTTTAACCCCCTAAGTAGTAGGGTAATAAGTTGAAAATTACAGATCTTGCCTCCTCGAATGCAGTGAAGCAGATTCAAACCACCAAGCTCTAACCCCCTAAGCAGAAGGGTAACAAGCTGATGTTCATAGGATCTTAAACCCAAGCAAGAGGAAAAGCAGACCAAATTGTAGATCTTATCCCCCTAAGCAGTAGTGGTGTAGATCGAAGAAGAAGAACCTTAAACCCCTAAGCAGTAGGGTAACAGGTTAAATTGCAGATCTTATCTCCCTAAGCAGTAGTGGAGCAGATCGAAGACGAAGAACCTTAAACCCCTAAGCAGTAGGGTAATAGGTTGAGTATACAGATCTAAAACCCTAAGCAGTAGGGAAACAGATCAAAGATGACAAGCCTTAATCCCTTAAGCAGTAGGGTAACAGGCTGAAAATTAAATATCTTCTTCCTGAAACAGCAGTGGAGTTGATCGAAGCCACAGCAGATCTCCTTGAAGTTTCGGTGAAGCGATTGAAATCACATGTCTTAGCTCCATAGAGTTGCAGTGGAGCAGATCAAAACAAACCTTACCTTCTTGAAGCTGCAGTAGAGCAGTGAAGCGGAGTGAAGCAACAAGATTGGAATGAAGCTACCTGGGGAAAAGGAGCGCTAGACAAGTCCAGACATAGTGAGATCGGGCAAAATTAGTCTTTCTCAAGTATTTGCTCTGTTCTCGTTACACGACAACAAGCAAAGAGGGCATTGACAAGCCCAATTTTGGGCCCAATACTCAAAACCCACTAAACCCAATTACAAACCAACCCCTAACTCATTCAACTAAGCCCAAACCCCACCTAACCCTAGCCCACCCTCCTAAACTCCTCCAAGAAACCCTAGCCGTCAGCACATGCTCCCCACCCCTCTGCTCCACCACCGACGCCTGCAAGTGGGCTCTGCTCCACCACTGGTACCTGCAAACAATAAACAAGATAGAAAGCAGAGCAAGTTGTAAGGGAAATGCATATAAAAGGCCACACCCGAAACTATTGTACAGGAGGTTTTTTTTGGAAAAGAAAATAAAAAACAACATTATTATCAAAAAATACAAAGCAAAGAATAGATATCATCAATATATCAAGAGCAGAAAACGAAGCTCAAGGAGGAGATCATAACCAGAAATCAAAAGGTTTTCTAAAATCCTCTAAGTTTCGAATCGGTTTTCTTTTTTTTTTTCTTTTCTTTTTCTTTACTTTTTTCTTCTTTGTTTACATGTATGTATGCATATATATTAAAAACAGTAAAAAATATATATATAAAAAAAATTTACCTTTTCGAAACTCTGACCACCGTGCACGGTGGCCGGCGACGGTGGCGCACGGCGCTCCGGTGACCGGCCGGCGATTCCCCCCTGGCCGGAAATCGCCCCTCTCCCCTCTCTCTCCTTTTTTTTCTTTCCTCAGCAGCTGAAATGATTTTTTTTTAGAAATTTTCAGGCTTTTATAGCCTACCTAAACGGCACCGTTTTGGTGCCCAGTTTAAAACGCAAAACGACGCCGTTTCACATGACCCGCGCGCAACCCGATCCGACGCCTGAGGATCCGCGTGTTTTTATATAATGGTCTAATTGCGCGCGCGGTCCTTCCGCTTTTTATACATTTTTGCAATCAAGTTTTCATGTCTTTTAAATTAGCCCTGAAGTTTATCGCGCTTTGTGATTTGGTTCTCCCTTCAGCGACGCCGTTTTAAGGACTCGGGGAAATTTCCCTTTTTGGCCCTCCGAGGTTGCGCCGTATTTAAATGGGTCCTCTCTTTATATCTCCTTTCAAATTGGCCCCAAAACTTTGATTTTGTTTTAATTTGGTCCTTTTCGATTTAATTTGATTTCTATATTATTTCTACCTTCTTTTACTAATAACATTGTTTATTATCATATTTACTATTATTATTATTACTATTACTATTATATTTAGCAACATATTACCATTATTTTTATTGTACCATTATTATTTTGTTTCCTTTATCCATTAATATTACTATTATTCATATTAATACATATTAAGGTATGTTTATTTACATATATATGCATATATATTTTATATAGCACTATATTAATTACTTTACTTTAATATTTCCATTACATTTTGTTTGCTCTTTGCATTTCGACATTGTATTTATTATTACTATTGTTGTTATATATTAATGTATGCTTTTATATGTATACGTATATATATATTTGTATATAGCATTATTTGTTTATTACTTTGATTTAATATTTTCATTATTATTATTATACTTGCTTTTCGTATTTCTATATTATTATTATATAGTAGTATGTATTTTCATTATATACGCATATATTTATATAGTAATATTAATTCTTTTATGACATTATTATTTTGATTAATACATTCGTATCCCATATGTACATCCTTTAATATATAATATTCCATATTATGCACGTATTTATTGATATCATATTATGCTTATCATTACATTTTACACATATCATGTACATATATATATTATAAAGAGCATATTGCCCATACATTCTATTATGTATATTTTTATAACTATTATGAGCTCATTTTATATATATCCCGTATATTTTTAATATATCATATATTTTTTTTCGTTTCTATTATTATATATATTTTAATACCATATGTATTATTATCGTCTTATACTATTATTATTATTTTCGTCATCATCGTCATTTTTCTTTTGTCATTTTTATGCATCTTTATTATTTCATGTATTCATTGGTTTTATTTTCTTCATGCATTTGTTATATTTACACACTACTAGGCTTGCTATCATTTCATTTTTATATAATTGCTCACCTTATTATTTTTGTTATAAATCACGTTCATTATTATACATTATTATTAATACCAAAATTTGCCTTTATAAATCACGTTATATTTTGTCACTCAATATATTCAAACAATTCTTCCATAAAAGTAATATCCTATATTAGGCAATTTGAGATAACCGTGCCCTAATTTACTGGGTTTCGACTTTTCTCGTTTAACCTAAATAACAGAATATATTCTTTTTAAATCATTATACGAGTTTTGAAAAATGCTTGTTCTTGAAGATGTGAAGTGTTGTGCCCTAACTTACCGGGTATGATATTTTGTCATCTCGAAATAAGAGTTTTGTTTAGAAATAAAGGCAATACTCGGTGTTTGAGAATTCGAGAAAACATGCCCTAACTTACTGGGTTTCGACTTCTCTCGTTTATTCTAAATTATCGAATACCCTTTTAATAAAATACACAGATTTCATAAAAGGTAAGCTCGCTCTCGAAAATTTAAGATGTCGTGTCCTAACTTACTGGGTGTGACATTTTACATTTTGAGACGAGAGAGTCTTTAACACTTGAGCTTTTTATAAAGAAGGATCGTATTTTAAAATTCTTTCAAGTTTTTTTTTAATTTTTGACACTAAGACACTAATTAATCAACTAGGTACCAATTTTGGGCGTATCGAGGGTGCTAATCCTTCCTCGTATGTAACCGACTCCCGAACCTGCTTTTCTCGATTCTCAGAGACCAAAATTGTTGTTTAAATAAACCAAACTATTTATTAAAACAACCACTTTTATGAGGTGACCTGATCACACCTCGTCAAAAAGGATCGGTGGCGACTCCCGTTCTTTTATTTTCAAAATCCAAGTCGATTCCCGTTTTTTTAAAAAAAATGGTTACGATATGACTAAAACGTAATATTTCAAACATAAGTGACTAAAATATCATTTGAGGCAAACAAAAGTAATTATTTTATAGTTTACCCAACAATTAATTATTTAAAAAGAGAAAATTTTAATATGTTTGGTAGGAAAAATTATTATTTTTCATTTACCAAACATACTTATAAAAAAATTATATATATATTTTTATTTTTCTATTCTTTTATCTTTTCAATTTTCCATCTTTTCCATTAATTTTTTTTATCATTCTAATCAAGCAAAACCTAACATGGGTGGGTGCTCAGCTGGTGTGTTCTCATTGGAATATCGTGGCCACCTACTTGGGCATGTCAAGATTTCTCTCTCTTTAGTCACAAGCTCGAGTATCGGAAAGCTAAACATTTGTTCATCGAAATGTTAAATATAAGCTATAAAACCAACATCATATTTCTTTTTCTTATGCCAAGTTCGGTAATTAGTTATCAAATGAACAAAATTTTTTTGGACATCTTTGAACAGAAGTAAAATTCATTGGGTAAATATGCAGGTGGTTATTGTTACAATGGGAATGGGAGGCGCACATGATGCACACTTATAGAGAAGGCAAACATGTAGTGGAGGAAATGGCGAATTCAGGAAGAGAAATGAGCCCAAGGCTTCACTGTTTCAACTCTCCTCTAGGTGAGATTTTACAAGTCTTGGACGATGATGTTTGTGGAGTAGAAGCACCTACAATGGTGCTGGTTTAATGCTTCTTTCTCTCTATTTTGTATATATAAAACGAAGCGGGGGGCTTTGACTTGGTTAGTTGCAATCTCTGTTACCATAAATCGCTTTCTCCCTAGCCATTTTGAATTGGTACGCATGTTCCGACTAGCCTATACTTTATTATATAATTATTAAGTAAAACAAATATTTCATAAATTCACCAACTTCAGAATTTATATATTTATATAAGCACAAAAACAATACATATTTAAGTTGCAAAAATCTGTATTATTCATACACCAGAAGTATAATGTTTCGGCCGATTCGATCGAAATTTGGCAGAGAGGACCAATGCAACCGGTACATACCTAGATTTTAACTGGCACGAAATAGAAAATTGATTGCACCAGTTTATTACTAGAATGATGCACATCAGTTGGAATTAGTGTGAAATTGACTACACTAGCAGATATTGTAACGCCCCAATTTTCGGGAATTCTGTGAATGTTGGCAAAATTTCATGCTTTGATTTTGTCATTTGTGAGTGAAATTATGAAATAGGACCTATGTGAAAATGTTTGAAAATGCTATAGGCTAAATTGAAGTGACCAAATAAATAGGAGTGCAAAATAGGAGGATTTGCATGACAAACCTCCCATTTTACATGAAGTGGCCGGCCATCATGTTGTTGTAGACAAAATGTGCACTTGATATCCATAATTTATGGTACAAATTAATAGGTTAGGTAAATGTTCCATGATAATAGGTTAGGTAAATGTTCCATGATAATGGGTTAGGTAAATGTTTCATGATAAGAATTTCATGTCTTTTGTATTAAAGAATTAAATGGATGAAATATGAAGTTTTATTAAAAGAAAAAGGGGTGAAAAGAACAAAGTTTTGTCCATCTTTGTTCATCATAGCTGAAAGTTAGAGAAGAGAAAGGAGAGGAGAAAGCTCTTAAGTATTCGGTCATTAGGAGGAGGAAAATTGAAGGTAAGTTCTTGGTACCTTGCTTCTATTTTGAGGTTCATGAGTTCTTCTTGATTCTACCTTAACTCTTGAAGTATATTTTGATTTTTAGTTGTGTTGTGAGCATTTAGTCATGAATTAAAATGAAGGAAATGGTTGTTGTTTCATGTTCTTTTGATGAAAAATGGAAGATAGGTGAAGTTGAGCCAAACAAATGAGCATGCATGTGCCTTAGATGTTAAAGGGAAAAATCAGCTAACATGTTGTGCTTTAAAATGATGAAATGAAGATTATACTTAAGTAAAATCATAGATATGTGATGATTGATTGGTGATATACATGTTTAAATAACATGCATGCAAGGTATGTGTGAAAGAGTGATTTGGTAATAAATCTGCTTGGGACAGCAGCAGTAATGTGACTTTGGAAAATCACCATAAATTGTGGGAGAAGAATTAGAAGCTGAATAAATTATGTAATTAAAGCTTATTGAGTCTAGTTTCTAATGAAATAAACAAGAATATATTTTGAATTCTGTACAATGAGAAATTTGATTCGTAATGAAGGGTGGTCAGATTAGTCAAACAGTGAAACATGGGAAACTTTGAGAAAAATCTGGTATTGATTGGCCAAACCAAAAATTCTGAAAATTTTATGGATAGAAGATATATGAGTCTATTTTCAGGAAAAATTAACGGCACTTGATTTGGAGTTTCGTAGCTCCAATTATAAATGATTTAGTGACTGTCGCTTAGGAAGATAGCTTGCAGTGAAATTATGATTATGTGGTAAACATTGACAAAAATTTGTTAATGAGTTGCTTATTGTTTTCTTATAAGCTTACTATGATCTGTAGGTGTGGTTGGCCGAATATTGTAAGGGGTTAATACGTAGTTTGTATTTGAATAGTTAGATTAACGTGTTAGTAATCCAATTGTAGGCGGTTCGTGTGTGGATCTCACATAGATATCGCATAAGCGGTTGTGTAACTAACACCCTCTTTCTTAGTGCGGATCGGCAAAAGTCGAAAAGCGAAATGCGAAAACCGGTATTTTGTAGATTTGCGAGTGTGCGAATGCTCGTGAGGTAAATCGATTAATGTTTTTGGTAAACGCAAAATTTGGACTGCAAAGTGCATGATTTACGTGCCCTCAATATTTTTAGGCTTAATGGGCCAAAATTGGAATGATGGGCCAATCGGCCCAATTCGTAAGAACCCTCGATGCGTGATTACATTAGTACGTGAAAAGTAGGAATATGCATGAAAAACCCTAAAATAGATAAATTACTGAAATACATTTAAAAGTGAAAATTTACGTTTACCCCTAGGAGATAAATTACCGAAATACCCATAGGGTTAAATTGACCTAAATGCATGTTTGATTGTTGTTATTTCTGCATGCCATGTTGTTATTATCGATGCATGGGATTGGGATATTGAGGAAGTACTGAAAGTGGCTTGTCCACGTCTTGGAGGCTTTGCCTCAATTCTTTGATAACTGAAACAAAGGTGCACGCAATCGTGGAGTGTTGAAATTTGGGTGGGTTGAGCTATTCCCACATGGAGTGTATGGCTGGTACGGGTGGAGTGTAGTGGTTGGTGGGTTGAGTAGTCTCCCCAAATGGGTTTGCATATGTTTCTTGATGTTGCATGTATTCGAAATGGGCCTATGGGCCATCATTATCTGAATAAGGGCTAAGGCCGGTTTATTGTAATCTGAAAAGGGCTCGCCCAATACCCATTATTACTGAATGGGCTTAGGCCCAATAGGCTTGAGTGACTTGGGCTTTGAATGAGTTTTCCTTACACATTGGGTTTCCCCAAACTCACCCCTTTATTTTCATCCATGCAGAAATCCCCAACCATAGTGGGCTTGGAGTCGTGAGGAATTTGAGTGGCCACCGCTCGAAAGTTTGATTTTCTTCGTGAACTGGACATCCTTTTATTTACGTTTGAAGTTTTTGGGCTTTTAAATGTAATAAGGCCGCTTAATTATTTTTTGATGGTTTTAATATGTATTACTAAGATAGGTAATACTTATTTTAACTGTTGAAATTGGATAGCTTTAGGCGCGTTTTCAAAAAAAAGCAGTTGATTTCAAAATAACACGACAACAAGCAAAGCTTCCATAATGAAAGTATTTTTCCAAAATTAATCACTTTTCCTAAAAATGACTTAATCAAATAGGTTTCCTAGAAATATCCATGACGTTAAGGTGTGGCAATGGCGGTATGCATGTCTAGGATTGGATCCGAAGGGAGCTTGGTACTTAGCGATCCGATGGACTCACCACCTCTTTTCCGGTTTCCTACGGTGCACGACTTCCATTCACTTTAACCCTTAATGAATTAATCTTTTGAACATCAAGTACGATTTTCTGGACTTAGAATGGAAATTTTTTTTTAACATTTTTGATGTGGCATGTCGGATCCGACCATAAATTCTGGGTCGGGTTTGGGGTGCTACAGATATACTAACTATGATGATTTTTTGGCCCCTTTTAGGGGTAATGCTACCGCTTAAGTAAGTAGAGGCGAGATTATCAACTTGCTATTATGGAATTTTTTTTCGATATGAAGCATGATTGTTTCGGTAAAAGACTAGAAAGATATTTAAATATTTGAGGAAAAAATGAATAAATAAAAATAATTTATTAAAAATAGTTAGAATAAATTAATAAATAAAAGATTGAAAGGAAAAGAAAAATAGAAAAATAAGTAATTTGGTAAGAGACTTGAAAGAAGTATGAAACATGAAGACTGGAAACGTTTTTCTTTTTGTTGGAATAAAAGGTTTTTTTGACAGAAAATGCTTCATGTACTTTTCATTATATAGAAGAAGAAGAAGAAAAGTCCAATAAATAAAGAAACAAAACACATTTTGGCTTTCAGAAGGGAAGAGTAAACATCAAATCTCACAAAACCCAAGGTTGGTATACAGATAATTCCAAAGCAAACAAAATGGTTTCTTTGAAAAAGGTTAAAATAGATATGATTTTATTATTTAAAGGTGGGCTGACTAATTTTTAATTAAAGGGCTACATAAAATCTTAAGGTGAGCTTACAAAATTTATATGAAGTTTCTATATCTATAAATTTTAAATTTCATTAATTGGGAATTGATAATATGATGGATTTATCTATTGATTTGATTTTGAAAATATTAATATGAAGTATATTTTTGTTCGCAATGTTATAGAAAGATGTTTTGGCTTTACTCAAACTATATTGAACGATATTATTAGATCTTACATTCTAACACATTATGACCCAAAATGCTTTTTCTGGATAGCATTTTAAGGAGAGAAATGCAAAAATTTAATTGCATTAAGAATGATCGGAATGAATGCTAATGAAAATGATGAAATAGATTTAATTAGCAATATTTTTTTGAAAGGTAAATTCATTAATTCGTTTAATGAATGAAACCATACAATTCAAAGAAAAAAAAGTAAACATTCGTTATAGATGGTGAATGACAAACTCCATCAACGCAACAAAGGCTTTAGCCTCTGCACCAATAGAACATTATGACACGTTGATAATTGGTTTTGTCACAACTCAAGCACAACATATCTGGAGTGATTGCAAGCACTTAATACGATAAGAAAATCAGACTCGGATGGTCCAAAGCGGTGAGCAAAAATCAACAAAAGAATAGAGCATTCACTAAACTAGAGAGGACGACAATAAAATCATCCCTAAAATCACTTGTAAAACTAAGATTACATACATAAGCAAGACTAAAAAACGTGCTACAAGAGCAGACAAAAACTTCTAAACCTGAAGACTTATTAAATAATGGAAAAACAAACAAAAAACACATAAAACTTAAGACAAAACGGGTCCAAAAAGTCACCTACTTTCCAAGAAAAACTACTAGTGGCCAGTGGAGTTTTAGCGAAAGACAGGCATTGTCTTCTGTCTATCACAACTAGTGAAGACAACAAGGATACCCACAAAATAGATCTACGTGTGTAGTGAATGAGAAAAAAAAAGAGAGGAAAGGTTGATGGGAGAGGAAAAAGATGGACGATAGCCAGCCCGAAAGCTGACACCGTCGCTGAGCAAAATAAAAAATAAGAAGCAAACGACTTAGAGGAAAAAAAGAAAGAAAGAAAGAAAAGTTTTTAGGTTTTTCTTTGAATGTATTTAATTAGCAATATTGAACCCTGTCGAAACCATTTTTATTTTGAAAATGGGGATCGACTTTGAAACGAAAATGGAGTCGCCATCAATCCTTTTTGTAGAAGCCCAAATTACCCGGGCCCGATTATATCAAAATCCAACCAAACCTCTAAACCCACTAAAACCCTTAACTCATGACCCATTTACATCTACCCAAACCCATTACAAAACCCAAATATTAAACCCAATTCAAAAGCCCATTAAGCCCCCTCCCAAAAAAAACCTAACCCAAAAAAAAAAAAAAGAAAAACCTAACCCCCCCAAAAAAAACCAAGAAACCCTAGCCACCTAGCCACTTTCCCACTTGCCCCATTTTTCCTCCCATTTTTGATATCCATTGTCTACCACCATCACCTACAAAATAGAAAAAGAAATAATAGAAAATCATGTAAAAGATGGCTATAAAAGCCATTCAAAAATCATGTAAAGGGGATTTTACAAAGATTGAAAAAGGAGACAAACACAAAATCCTTCAAATTTTGAACACAAAAGAAACATCAATAAAAGGTTGTATTTTTCTTTTTTCCTCTTCTTTCGAATCTTTTTCTTTCTTTTTTGTGTTGTTTTTTCTTTCTTTATATATACATATATTGTTAATAAAAAATTTACCTTTTTTTACCACGTGGGAGGTGGCCGTGACGGTCATGGTGACGATCGACCGGTGACCGGCCCCTCTTTGCCGGATTTCCTTTCCCCCTCTCTTCTCTCCTCTTTCTCCCTTCTTTTTTTTTTCTTTCTCTCTTCAAAATGATTTTTTTGTCGAAAATTGGCCTTAAAGTATGTAGCGCTTTGCGATTTAGTCCCTCTTGCTATGTTATGTTTTGAGGGGAGGATTAATTGTGTTTTTGGTCCCCCACAGTTTTATACGCGTTCTAATAGGTCCTTTCTCCTTTATATTTTTTAAAAAAATTAGCCCCAAAGTTTTGATTTTAATCCAATTTTGGTCCTTTTTCATTTATTTTTCGTATTCACCTTGGATTTCATATTATTTTGCTATTTAATTCAGCTTTAAATATTAATCATGTTATATATGTAATATTGTTATCACTATTATTTTTATATATTGTTATTATTATATTATATTTAGCTATATATATATATATTCTTTATGTTTCGTTTCTTACTATTATATGCATATATATCTATTATTATATTTATTATTAATATTGTTAGCATTAGTACTTTTACTTAATGTGTATATAGATATACATGTACATATTAATAGTTTTTTTATCATATGTGTATATTGTATATATTATATTTATATTATGTATATATTTTTATGTACGTTTCCTAATATTTTATTTTATTGTAGATATTATTATTACATACTTTTATTATATGCCTATATATATGTATATTTTTTGTACATATTATTATTTTATATTATTATTACCAAATATATCATTTTTCCTATTTTATTATTAGTACATGATTTGTTTTTATTTTTATTTTTGTAAATATCATTATTATTGTTATTCTAATATTCTAGTATTCCATGTTAATATTTTCATTAATGATATCATTTTTTTACGTCCTTCATCTATTTTTAATTTCTCACTTTAGGAATATTTTTTTCTCATGTTTTAATTAATTTCAAAAATAAGGCAATGTACCGATTTAATATTAAGCCATCGATTTCATCGCTATGTTGGGTGAAATTAAATTAAACTTGTGTTAAAAATGGGACACCCTTTCTAAAAAAATCGAAAACTAAAAATTCTCATTTTTCAATCGGATCACGATTAAATATTATATTGAACTCGTATTTTTGAAAATCAAGTCAACACATGTTTATGAGATACCAATTTTGGGCGTCGCGAGGGTGCTAATACCTTTCTCACAGAATCGACTCGAACCCCAATTTTTCTCTCGGACTTTCACGTAGACCTAAATTTGGCCTTCTTTTGTTTTAAAATAATTAGGTGTCCGATCACACCTATAAAAAAGGATCGGTGACGACTCCCTTTGTTAATAAAATCAAAAGTTGGTTTTCAAATGTTTAATAAATCGCCACAATTAGCGACCAAGCGAAACTAAAATTTTTTTTACGTCGCTACAGCTGGCGACTCCACTGGGGACCCTTTTTGAGATTCGAGTCGAGTCGAGTCGAATTAAACTCGCGTTGTCAAAATTTTCAAAGTTCCTTGTTCAAATTAACATTTAGTCGTGATCCTCAAATTTTTTGTTTTCAAAAAATCATGCATTTGCATCGTGTTGTATATATTCTAACTTGTTTTATCCGGTTGTTTTTCAGCTTTAAATTTTTGTGATTTTAGTTTTGGTTTAGTTTTTTTAAATAAAACGTAAAGGTTTGCAAGTTTCTCCCCACACACCGTGCACGTGCATTTTTGTTGCATAACATGAGCTCTATACCCGGGCTCCGTCCCTGTTAAGTGAAAGTAAACGCTAAGCCTTCGTGAGTTAACTCGTTCCTCCGCACAGGCTAGTGAATACTTTCGGGTTACATATGACTTATGCTTTTGTGAGTTAACTTGTCCCTCCGCATAGGCATAAGTAAATGTAATTCCTCGAATTGATCTCGTAAGCCTATGATGGGCCATGACCGAGGCTCTATACTAATCTTAGTAGATGACAGTGCGGACGATTCGAGTACCCATCTAGAACCAAAACCGTATATAGTGAACCATACGAGCCATCCAACTAGAGCCGTGCCAAACCTCCGTTCGTTTAGTAGTCACCGAAATAAGTACACGGGAAAAACACATCTTACCTTCTATTTCTTTTACATTTGTGCTTTCTAAGTAAGGGAATCGAGTCCACTCGACCAAGTAGCTTAATTTGTTAGATTTTCCACAGTTTTTCTCTGTTTATATGTGTTGCGCTAACCAAGGTCGTTTGCCTGTATTTCTATTTTTCATCATGCATCGAAGGCATCTTGTTAGGAAGGTGTTGATTAGAGATTGGTCGCCAAAAATGGGTTTCTAATGGAGGAGTCAATTATACGAGTGACCGAAACGTTGTGTAATAGACTCCTTTAATTAAGGAAATGCCTAAATAGGGGCTATCTTGAAATTAACACCAAATTTTTGCATATTCATTCATGACTGACATTCATTTGACATTCATGCATTCATTCATGCATCCATTCATTCATTGCATATCCCATACTCGTTCGCTAAGGTTAAAACGTACAATTCGCAGTTGCAATACCACAAGACTGGAACCACGTCATTCATATAGAATGCGCCGACAAACTAGAGTAATGGAGGCCGAATTCAATGAAAGGATTGAAATGATGGAGAGAATTCAAAAGGAATTACAAGAGCAGTTGGCTAGGTCACAGCAAGAGACGAGAGACTTAATGGTGAGATCACGAGAAGAATCGCTCGAACAGAAGGATCAAATGGCCAAGATGATAGAGATGATGTCAGCTTTAGTTAAAGGAAATGGACCCATGCAGAGCCCTGGCATTGAGGAATCTCGATCAAGAGTTAATCACAATCAAGACCCGCTCCATCCCCCCGGATTCACTCCACCACACGCCTGCGCAGCACAAAGAGGGTACACCCAAGGAGACCCACAGACCCAGAGTAACGGCCGGTGCCACATACTCATTTAGGGCAAAGAATATTCATATCAAATTCTAGGGCTAATCCTGCCAATCCAATTGTTCCAGATTTGGACGATCCAGCGGAAATAGCCAGGTTGAGAACGGACGATCATGAGGCTCAAGAGAAGTATAGGAGCTTAGAGGAAAGACTCAAAGTAATAGAGGGTACTGAAGCCTTCTCTACACTAAGTGCCAAAGAGCTCAGTTTGGTGCCCGATCTAGTTCTGCCTCCGAAGTTCAAGGTGCCTGATTTCAAAAAATACAATGGCACGAGATGTCCAAAGGCACATCTTGTCATTTTTTGTCGAAAAATGACTGGTTACGTGAATGAAGACCGGCTACTCATACATTATTTTCAGGATAGTCTAGTAGGATCGGCTCTTCGGTGGTACAACCAGCTTAGTAGAAAAAGGATCCAATCTTGGAAGGACTTGGCATCAGCATTCTGTGAGCAATACAAGCATGTATCGGATATGGTGCGCATCGGATGACTTTGCAAATGATGGAGAAAAGCCATCGAAACTTTTAGGCAAGTATCTTGCAGAGATGGAGGATGTCTCACCAAGTGGAACCCCATTAACAAAAAGCGGAGATAACCGTTCTTTTCATCAACACTTTGAAAGCACCGTTGTATGACAAACTAGTGGGAAGTGCTACGAAAGACTTTGCGGATATTGTAATATCCGTTGAGCTTATAGAGAATGCTGTCAAGAGCGGTAGAATGAAAGGTCAAGAAAGTTCAAGAAGGGCAGCGCCCATGAAGAAGAAAGAACCAGAAACCCACATGGTGGGAATGGGAAGTCGTTATGCCCCTAACCCATATCCAAACCAACCCCGACCTCGAAATTATCCACCTCCGAATTTCTATTACCCTCCTCAAACCCCTTACTACCAAACACCGCCTCCTTACTCTTCTTACCCTGTTTACGCCACAAGTAACCTGAGACCAACCGCTACATTCCCACAAAATACAATACCCGCCTAAGGTCAACCCAAAAACGAGCAGAGGCCCGCAAAACCCAATTCCGAGATACTACAATTTACCCCTATTCCTGTGTCATATGGGGAACTGTACCCAAAACTTTTGGAGAAGCAATTGATATCCCTGCATTATATGGCATCCTTGAGGCCCCCATACCCGAAATGGTACGACCTAAACTCTAGTTGTGAATACCATGCGGGAAACCAGGGACATTCCACGGAAAATTGCCTAGCCTTTAAGAGGAGAGTTCAAGGACTAATTGATGCGGGTATCCTACGATTCGATAGTACCAGTAATGCAACTGGGAACCTGTTCCCTAACCATACTAAAGGGAATGTGAGCACAGTGGGGAAAGAAGATGAATGGCAAGTCAGAAGATGTGTTTCAGAAATAAGGACGCCTCTGCAGAAAATCTGGGAGGCACTGGTTAAGAATGGATTGCTCTGTCGCCTCGGCGATAATCTCAGAAAAGAATGTCAGGTTCTTTGTGATTTTCATGGAATTTTAAGGCACGACATTCAATCATGTGAGGAATTTAAAAGGTTACTGTAAGACCGGATAGATAATAAGGAGATTGAGATCATTAATGAAGGAGAGGCCAATGAGAAAGAAATATGTGCCTCTGACAATCAATCATCAGGTTTCCCGTATAGCGCCGACCGACCGTAAATAATTTATTATGACGCGAAGAAGGAGCCGGTGAAACCAAAAATGATAATCGAAGTACCATCTCCTTTCCCTTATAAGGACAATAAAGCAGTACCGTGGAAGTACAATGTCAATATCATCGCACCTGAAGGGGAAAAGCCTGAAGCCACAGCTGAAGACTTTGGGGAAGTAGGTCATTTTACCCGCAGTGGACGTTGTTATTCGAAAGAAGTAAAACCAATAAAAAAGAATAGTGATTGGAAGCAAAAAGGGAAGGCAGTGATGCACGAAGTCGAAGTCGGGTAAGAAATTCCACCCGTGCAAGAAACCAAAAAACCTGTGAATGAGGAAGAAGCTCAGGAATTCTTGAAATTTATCAAGCACAGCGAGTATAGTGTGGTGGAACAATTGAGTAAGCGACCAAAGATGAATCTCAGTTTATCTCTCATTGTTAAATTGAGCCACACCGGAATACTTTATTGAAGGTGTTAAATCAAGCTTATGTGGCCAACAACATATCCGTTGAGAAGCTTGATAGGTGGGTAAATAATCTAAATGCGGACAATTTCATCTCTTTTAGTGATGATGAGATACCGCCAAATGGTAGAGGCTCGGTGAAAGCGCTACATATCACGACTCGCTATAAGGGCCACATAATACCGAACGTACTCATCGATAATGGGTCAGCGCTAAATGTTATGCCATTGGCCACGCTTTTCAGAATATCGATGGATTTGTCCTACTTAAGGCCCTGTCATTCCACGGTAAGGGCATTCGACAGAACGAGGCGCGAAGTCATGGGAAAGATCGAAATCCCTTTGGAAGTGGGCCCTTACATTTATGATGTCGAGTTCCAAGTCATAGACATTACACCCTCTTATAACTGCCTTTTGGGAAGACCCTGGATCCATTCTGCTAGAGCAGTCCCATCATCCCTCCATCAAAAGGTGGAATTTATCATGGACGGTTGTTTGGTCACTGTCGAGGGAGAAGAAGACATTGTCGCATCTGTCTCTGCCGATGCACCATACTTGGAAGTGAACAAAGACGCATTGGAATGTTCCTTCCGATCCCTTGAATTCGTCAATGCCACTTTTGTTGTTGAGGGAAACAGAATTTCGGTGCCAAAACTGTCGAGAAATACTAGAATAGGTGTCAAATTGACCGTAGGAAGGGGAGCTCGAGCGAGAAGAGGTTTAGGGAGATATCTGTAAGGAATAGTCAAGGCTTTAAAGCCAGTGCAGCACAGGGCCCGATACGGTTTGGGGTTCCAGCCTGACATGCGTCAAAGAAGAAGACAGTGGAAAAAAGATAAGGAAAGAAGGATTGCAAGAACTTTGGGCCGAGAACCAGAATGGGAACCAATAGAGTACCCTCCTTTGTCAAAAACATTTACATCTGCGGGAATGATGTACCTTGGACAAGATGGTCCACGAAACACGCTATGGTTAATTGAAAAGGGTCTTCAAAATATCAGTATAAATGTTATTGACAAAGGGGCTGATGTGAGTAAAGACGTCTCGAGGATACGCCCTTGTCCTCCTGGTTTCATGTTGAACAATTGGATTGCCGAGGATCTTCTTGTAGTTTATAAGTCTTCAGAGTAATGCTCAAACATTAACATTCTATTGTGTCCTTAGATATAATAGAATTCTTTTGTAAGAGCTTGCATTCACTCTTTATCATTTAAATGAATATCAATGAAGATGCATTTTATCACGATCTTTCGCATTATCACTAATTTCATAATCATCTCCTCATTTCATAGCCTATCTGTACATTTGCCTCATACCATGCTATAACATTTCGTTTGTTGGTTCCAATACTTGGATGCCCCTCTATAGTTTCCTTTTCCATTCAACTTTCAGGTGCTTAGATATCAATGGCATGAACAAACCCGTTACGAGTCCTGAAATCGATTTTGAGAAGGCTATTTGTTTAGGAGAATTCGAAGCTGAAGAAAATGCTGAAGACTATGTCTCGTCTTCTGAATTGTTAAGAATGGTAGAACAAGAGGATAAACAGATTTTGCCTCATGAAGAATCTGTGGAAACAATAAACTTGGGCACTGAAGAAAGGAAACAAGAAGTGAAGATTGGGACTTCTATTTCAGAGAGCACTAGGCATAATTTGATCGCTTTGCTCCGCGAGTACAAAGATGTTTTCGCATGGTCATACCAGGATATGCCAGGGCTAGATGAAGATTTAGTGGTCCACAAGCTCCCATTAAAGCCAGAATGCAAGGCTATCCAGCAAAAATTAAGACGGATGAGACCCAAAATGCTATTGAAAATAAAAGAGGAAGTCAAGAAGCAATTTGATGCTGGCTTCCTACAAGCCTCTAAATATCTAGAATGGGTGGCTAACATAGTCCCGGTACCAAAGAAAGATGGCAAAGTACGAATGTACGTGGATTACCGTGACCTGAATCGAGCAAGCCCAAAAGATAATTTTCCCTTGCCACATATTGATACGTTGGTGGACAACACAGCAAAACATTCATTATTTTCTTTCATGGATGGATTCTCGGGGTATAATCAGATCAAGATGGCCCCTGAGGATATGGAGAAAACTACCTTCATAATAATGTGGGGAACGTTCTGCTACAAGGTGATGCTATTCGGGTTAAAGAATGCTGGGGCAACATATCAGAGGGCTATGGTGATGTTATTCCATGACATGATGCATAAAGAAATAGAGGTCTACGTCGACGATATGATTGCTAAATCCCGAGGGGAAGAAGAGCATGTAGTGAATCTCAAGAAGTTGTTTGACAGGCTGAGAAAGTTCCAATTAAAGCTCAATCCAGCCAAATATACGTTTGGGGCTACCTCGGGGAAGTTGCTAGGCTTCATTGTCAGTGAAAGAGGTATCGAGGTTGATCCAGATAAAATAAAAGCCATTCAAGAGTTACCATCTCCGCGCATGCAAAAGGATGTTAGAGGATTTTTAGGGAGATTAAATTACATCGCCCGATTTATCGCTCAGCTTACCAACCAATGCGACCCAATTTTTCGACTTCTTCGAAAAGATAACCCTGGAGAATGGAATGAGGAATGCCAGGTGGCCTTTGATAAAATAAAGCAATATTTGTCTAGTCCTCCAGTGCTAGTACCACCAACTCGGGAAGACCATTGATATTGTATTTAAGCGTGTTTGAAAATTCAATGGGTTGCGTACTGGGGCAACACGACGAGTCAGGAAAGAAAGAAAAGGCGATCTACTACCTCAGTAAAAAGTTCACTGAATATGAGGCAAAGTATTTGTCCATTGAGAAATACTGTTGCGCTCTGGTTTGGGTAGCTCGGAGACTCAGACAATATATGTTGTATCATACGACATGGCTAATTTCAAAGCTAGACCCAATAAAATACATGATGGAATCACCGGCACTCTCAGGAAGAATGGCACGATGGCAGATCCTCCTATCAGAATATGACATTGCCTATGTAAGTCAGAAGTCGATAAAAGGGAGCACAATAGTTGATTTCTTAGTGACTCGAACGACGGAGGAATATGAGCCCTTGAAATTTGATTTCCTAGACGAAGACTTAATGTGCATCACAGAAATGGAATCCGAGTCATCAAAAGAGAAGTCATGGAAGATGTGCTTTGATGGTGCGTCAAATGCTTTAGGGCATGGAATTGGAGCAATCCTGGTATCACCAGACGGGAATCATTATCCGTTCACTGCAAGACTGAATTTCTTCTATACCAATAACATAGCAGAATATGAGGCCTGTATCATGGGACTTCGTGCAGCTATTGAACGAAACATCAAAATCTTAGAGGTGTACGGGGACTCAGCCCTAGTGGTTTACCAAATCCGTGGAGAGTGGGAAGTGAGGGACCCAAAATTGATTAAATATGAGTGATTTAGTAGTTGAATTGATCAAAGAATTCAAAAAATAACTTTTCATTACTTCCGAGAAGAAAACCAATTGGCTGATGCCCTGGCCACCTTGGCTTCAATGTTCAAAGCAAGTAAAGAAGTAGAAATAATGCCCCTCAAAATGAGCATATACGATGTCCCTGCACACTGTTGTAGCATTGAGAAAGAGGCAGACAGACGGCCATGGTTCTATGATATCTTAGAATATATCAAGAATCAAAGCTATCCCGAACAAGCGAATGAGAACGACAAAAGAACAATCAGAAGAATGGCAGCGGGATTTGTTCTTGATGGGGATATCCTGTATAAAAGAGGAAAGGATCAGATGCTTTTGAGATGCGTGGATGATGTTGAAGTCAAAAAAAATACTTGCAGAGGTCCATGAGGGAATTTGCGGAACGCATGCCAATGGTTTCAATATGGCCAGAAAGATCATGAGACTCGGTTATTATTGGCTGACAATGGAAAGTGACTGCATCAATTTTTCCAGAAAATGCCACAAATGTCAAATCTACGGCGATAAAATTCATGTAGCCCCTTCACCCCTTCATGTCATGACTTCTCCGTGGCCTTTTTCTATGTGGGGCATGGATGTCATAGGGCCAATTTCTCCAAAAGCTTCAAATGGACATCGATTCATTTTTGTGGTTATCGATTACTTCACAAAATGGATTGAAGCCGCTTCGTTTGCCAATGTGACGAAGACTGCAGTGTGCAAGTTTTTGAAAAAGGAAATCATTTGCCGATATGGTTTGCCTGAAAGAATCATTTCAGATAATGCCATGAATCTGAACAATAAGATGATGGAAGAAGTGTGCGAGCAATTCCAAATAAAGCATCATAACTCCTCGCCCTATCGCCCAAAGATGAACGGGACTGTGGAAGCAGCCAACAAAAATATTAAGAAGATCATTGGGAAAATGACTGAGACATATAAAGATTGGCACGAGAAACTACCATTTGTTTTGTATGCATATCACACATCTGTACGAACATCTACAGGAGCAACTCCTTTCTCTCTGGTTTATGGAATGGAAGCTGTGCTACCTATTGAGGTTGAGATCCCCACTCTGCGAGTCTTAATGGAATCAAAGTTAGAAGAAGCAGAATGGGTACAACCTCGATATGATCAACTGAACCTCATTGAAGAAAAGCGTCTCAGGGTAATTTGCCATGGACAAATGTACCAGAAAAGAATGATCACAGCCCATGACAAGAAGGTACGGCCAAGAGAATTCCATGAAGGAGAACTCGTGCTGAGGAAAATTCTCCCAATACAAAAAGACCTGCGAGGAAAATGGGTACCAAATTGGGAAGGACCATATGTCGTAAAGAAGCCATTCTCAGAAAAAGCTTTGATCCTTACCGAGATGGATGGGAAAGAGTTGTCGAATCCAGTGAACTCAGATGCTATGAAGAAATATTATGCTTAAGATGAAAACCCGAAAAGGGCATCTTAAAAAAAAAAAAGGGATCAAGGCGAAAACCCGAAAAGGGCGTCTTGATTAGTACAAAAGGATTAGGATGAAAACCCGAGAGGGCGTCCTAATGAAACAAACCTGGCGGTCGAACGATAGGTCAAGCAGTAAGGCTACAGTATTTGAAGCATTTCTGAAAGCTCGAAATCTTCTATGCAAGAAGCCACGCTCGAAAAGATTTTTGATTGAGGAACGAGGAAGAGTTCATGTGTTGAATATCTAGAGCATTTGTATCCTTTGAATACGATCCTTTCTTTCTTTTTGACATTTTTTACTCTCATTGGTTAACTTGCTTTGTTTGCCACCTTTGAAATAGATGAATATGAAATATCATTTTGTCCCTATCGACCTTTTTCATGCATCTCATTATGTGTTTATTTACATGATAAATGGTGAAATGATATACTCTAAACAAAAGAAATGTTAAGCATTACGGATGAAAATTTGATAAGCACAAGAGTCTCAAAGTAAGAACAAAGTTCAATCGAGGCGTAAGAGTGATATCTAAGAAACGTCGATTACTCGTGAAGCTTGAAGGCGGTATAAGGCACGAAGAGAAAGTCGAGAATCAAAGCAATGAACATAGATCCTCAACAATCGTGGCTAAATGGACATCGACAAACATGCTTAAGGAGCTTTGCATAATCATGTAGGCATAAAAGCATTTAAGACAAACATGTGCATATCATGATAACATCATACATGGCATATCTGGTACTTCAAACAGAGCAAGAAATCTTGAATGAGAGTCGACTGAATCAAAGGAAAAGACACCCAAGTTCTACCAAAGGACGTGTTTTGGTATTTTGATGTTTTTAATTCATGCTTTTCAAGGAAATCAACTCATATTGCGAGAGATGAGTTGAGCCTCAAGACACGTTGAGGTATTTTTAATTTTGTTTTCAAAATCAACTCATATTATGAGAAGTGAGTTGAGCCTCGGGCACGTTGAGGTATTTTTAGTTGACTCATATTGCGAGAGGTGAGTTAAGCCTTTTAATTTTGTTTTCAAAATCAACTCATATTGCTAGAGGTGAGTTGAGCCTCGGGCACGTTGAGGTATTTTTAATTTTGTGTTTTAATTTCAACTCATATTGCGAGGTGAGTTGAGCCTCGAGTCACTGCTGAGGTATTTTCAATTCTGTTTTCAATTTACGTTGTTCAAGAATCAACTCATATTGCGAGAAGTGGGTTGAACCTTTTAATTTCTACTTTTCAAAATCAGCTCATATTGCGAGAGGTGAGTTGAGCCTCAGTCACGCTGAGGTATTTTCAATTCATTTTCAATTTACGTTGTTCAAGAATCAACTCATATTATGAGAAGTGGGTTGAACCTTTTAATTTCTACTTTTTCAAAATCAGCTCATATTGCGAGAGGTGAGTTGAGCCTCAGTCACGTTGAGGTATTTTCAATTCATTTTCAATTTATGTTGTTCAAGAATCAACTCATATTGCGAGAGGTGGGTTGAACATTTTAATTTCTACTTTTCAAAATCAGCTCATATTGCGAGAGGTGAGTTGAGCCTCAGTTCACATGCTGAGGTATTTTCAATTTCTGTCTTTCAAAAAAAAAATTTCAACTCATATTGCGAGAAATGAGTTGAGCCTCAAGACACGTTGAGGTAATTTCAATTTCTGTTTTCAAAATTCAACTCATATTGCGAGAAATGAGTTGAACCTCAAGACACGTTGAGGTAATTTCAATTTCTGTTCAAAATGAGTTGAGCCTCAAGACACACTGAGGTAATTTCAATTTCTGTTTTCAAAATCAACTCATATTGCTAGAGGTGAGTTGAGCCTCGGGGCACGCTGAGGTATTTTCAATTTTTGTGTTTTAATTTCAACTCATATTGCGAGAGGTGAGTTGAGCCTCAGGACACGATGAGGTAATTTCAATTTCTGTTTGTCAAGAATCAACTCATATTACGAGAGGTGGGTTGAACCTTTTAATTTCTACTTTTTCAAAATCAGCTCATATTGCGAGAGGTGAGTTGAGCCTCAGGTCACGCCGAGGTATTTTCGATTTCTGTTTTCATTATTATGTTTTTGAAAGAATCAACTCATATTGCGAGAGGTGAGTCGAGCCTCAAGCCACGCGCTGAAGTATTTTTAGTTTATGTTTCAAATTTTGACTCAAACTGCGAGAAGTGAGTCAAGCCTTAGGTCACGCTAAGGTATTCTTAATTTTTGTTGTTTCAAAAATCAACTCATGTTGCGAGAGGTGAGTTAAGCCTTTTAATTTCTATTTTTCAAAAAAATTCAACTCATATTGCGAGAGGTGAGTTGAGCTTTTTAATTTCTGCGAGAGTTGAGTTGAGTCTTTTAATTTCTGTTTTTCAAAAATCAACTCATATTGCGAGAGGTGAGTTGAACCTCCAAATCACATATCGAGGTATTTTCAAAATCGCTTTTCAAGTTAAGTTTCAAAAATCAACTCATATTGCGAGAGGTGAGTTGAGCCTTGGCTCACGCTATTTGAGCTATTTTCAATTTCTTTTTAATTTCTGTTTTTAGAGTCAATTCATATTGTGAAAAATGAGTTGAGCTCAGGATCACATGCCGAGTAGAGAATAAAGATTGAAGCTGACTGAAGACGTCAGATTCTGTCTCCTTAAAGTTGCAGTGGAGTTGATCGAGGGCATCAGATATTGCCTTTCTAAAGTCGCAGAAGAAAAGACCACAAACCTTATCTCACTGAAGCGATAGAAGAGCATATTGAAGTGTAGATCTTATCTTTCTGAAGTTACAGTGAAGCGGATCGAAGCCACAAATCTCATATCCTTGAAGTTACATTGGAACAGATTGAAGCTACAAGGCCTTTCTCTGAATTTGCAGTGGATTGAACCAAAGCTACAAGATGCGGTGGACTGAAAAGGGACTAACTAAACAAGAAGAGTTCCAAAGCAAGTCAAGACCTAGCAAGACCGGACAACTTTGGTCTTCCTTGAAAGTCTTTACTCTATTATCGTTGCACGACAATGAGCAAAGAGGGGCAGCTGTAGAAGCCTAAATTGCCCGGGCCCGATTATATCAAAACCCAACCAAACCTCTAAACCCACTAAAACCCTTAACTCATGACCCATTTACATCTACCCAAACCCATTACAAAACCCAAATATTAAACCCAATTCAAAAGCCCATTAAGCCCCCTCCCAAAAAAAACCTAACCCAAAAAAAAAAAAGAAAAACCTAACCCCCCCAAAAAAAACCAAGAAACCCTAGCCACCTAGCCACTTTCCCACTTGCCCCATTTTTCCTCCCATTTTTGATATCCATTGTCTACCACCATCACCTACAAAATAGAAAAAGAAATAATAGAAAATCATGTAAAAGATGGCTATAAAAAGCCATTCAAAAATCATGTAAAGGGGGGGATTTTACAAAGATTGAAAAAGGAGACAAACACAAAAATCCCTTCAAATTTTGAACACAAAAGAAACATCAATAAAAAGGTTGCATTTTTTCTTTTTTTCCTCTTCTTTCGAATCTTTTTTCTTTCTTTTTTTGTGTTGTTTTTTTCTTTATTTATATATACATATATTGTTAAGAAAAAAATTTACCTTTTCCGACCACCGTGGGAGGTGGCCGGCGACGGGCGGCGGCCGACGATCGACCGGTGACCGGCCCTCCTTTGCCGGATTTCCTTTCCCCCCTCTCTTCTCTCTTCTTTCTCCCTTCTTTTTTTTTCTTTCTCTCTTCAAAATGATTTTTTTTGTCAAAAATTGGCCTTAAAGTATGTAGCGCTTTGCGATTTAGTCCCTCTTGCTATGTTATGTTTTGAGGGGAGGATTAATTGTGTTTTTTGTCCCCCACAGTTTTATACGCGTTCTAATAGGTCCTTTCTCCTTTATATTTTATTAGCCCCAAAGTTTTGATTTTAATCCAATTTTGGTCCTTTTCATTTATTTTTCAGTATTCACCTTGGATTTCATATTATTTTGCTATTTAATTCACTTTAAATATTAATCATGTTATATATGTAATATTGTTATCACTATTATTTTTATATATTGTTATTATTATATTATATTTAGCTATATATATATATATTCTTTATGTTTCGTTTCTTACTATTATATGCATATATATCTATTATTATATTTATTATTAATATTGTTAGCATTAGTACTTTTACTTAATGTGTATGTAGATATACATGTACATATTAATAGTTTTTTATCATATGTGTATATTGTATATATTATATTTATATTATGTATATATTTTTTTTATACGTTTCCTAATATTTTCTTTTATTGTAGATATTATTATTATTACATACTTTTATTATATGCCTATATATATATGTATATTTTTGTACATATTATTATTTTATATTATTATTACCAAATATATCATTTTTCCTATTTTATTATTAGTACATGATTTGTTTTTATTTTTATTTTTGTAAATATCATTATTATTGTTATTCTAATATTCTAGTATTCCAAGTTAATACTTTCATTAATGATATCATTTTTTTCGTCCTTCATCTATTTTTAATTTCTCACTTTAGGAATATTTTTTCTCATGTTTTAATTAATTTAAAAAATAAGGCAATGTACCGATTTAATATTAAGCCATCGATTTCATCGCTATGTTTGGTGAAATTCGTCGGCTTGTGTTAAAAAACGGGACACCCTTTCTAAAAAAAAATTGAAAACTAAAAATTCTCATTTTTCAATCGGATCACGATTAAATATTATATTGAACTCGTATTTTTAAAAATCAAGTCAACACATGTTTATGAGATACCAATTTTGGGCGTCGTGAGGGTGCTAATACCTTCCTCGCGCGTAACTGACTCCCGAACCCCAATTTTTCTCTGGACTTTCACGTAGACCTAAATTTGGCCTTCTTTTTGTTTTAAAATAATTAGGTGTCCGATCACACCTATAAAAAAGGATCGGTGGCGACTCCCTTTGTTAATAAAATCGAAAGTTAGTTTTCAAATGTTTAATAAATCGCCACAATTAGCGACCAAGCGAAACTAAAATTTTTTTTACGTCGCTACACTTTTTTTTTAGGTGTGATCGGGTCACCTTGTGATCGATCATTTTAATAAAGTATTTCGGTTTATTAAAACAACGTTTTTGGTCTATGAAAAACTAGAAAATAGATTCGGGAGTCAGTTAAGCGCGAGGAAGGATCAGCACCCTCGCAACGCCCAAAATTGGTACCGTATTGATCAATTTACATCCTAATGTTGAAGCTTTGAAAAAGATTTTAAAATACAATTCGCTTAAAACGTTTGGATAACTTGAATTGGATATTGAGATTCTCTTGCTTAGAAAGAATAAAATATTATGTCCAGCACGATTGGATATAATATTTCGAACCCTCGACACAAGATCATCTCAGGATTTCCAAAACACATGCACTTAAAACTTTTAAAAAGGATATTTGACTATTCGGCCCAAACGGTAAACCGAAACCCAGCATGATTGGGCACGATTTATCGAATTTCCAAATACGAAACATTGCCTCATTTTAATTTGAGAAAACATGGATGGAATTTCAAAAGGATATTCTGTATTTTAGTCGAATGAAAAATCGAAACCCAGCACGATTGGGCACGATCTCTCAAACTTCCAAACACGAAATATTGCCTCGTTTTAAGAGGTTTTTTTTTAATGAGGGTGATTATAAAAGTGGTGAAGTACATTTATTCGGTTTATATAAAAAAAATGAATTGAACAATTTAAGATGACAAAGTAAGCAAGCTTGATCATAAATCAATACACAGAAATCCAAAAGCAAAGTAACTACTATGGAACATGTACATAGTTAATATATTACACCATTTATCAACGATATTACAAAGGTGCATATATGTAAATTAAAACACACAAAACAAACAATAAACAAACGAACAATACATAAAATAAACTATATGTGTACAGAAAAATAATACATGCAAACTTTAAAATTAATTATAAAATAAATAAAAATAATTAATGCATAAAATACAAAATATTGATCTATCCAAATTAATAATATACATATAATGAAAAACTTATTACAAATATATGTACAGAAATAATAACATAAAACATTTGAAATAAACAAAAATACATCATAAAATAACTTTAAAAGGCATAAATTTTATATATATATATAGATTTAAAAGGAAATGTATAATCACAAATAGATTTAAAAGAAAATACATAAAATAATAAAAATCAACAATGTATATATAAAAAATAATGTGCAACAATTCAAAGTGATGATATAGTAAACATTTACATATATAAAAGTGTAAGAAATAATTTTGTAACTAAACAAGTATAAATGATATACAAAATAATATATATATACAAATAAATAATATACACAAAATAAAAATAGCTTAATATAAATAATATATATAAAATAATAATATAATATTTAAAAATGTTCATAAAAGAGAAAATAAATAAAATATAATAAAAGCAGAATGAAAATATACAAAAGAAAATACAACAAGAAAAATTAAAATAAGGTGAAACCAATTAACAAAATGTTAAGATAATATGAAAAGGGGGAGGGAAAGAATGAATGAATTATAAAGAATATAAAGACATGAATTTTAAAAGAACTCAATGGAAATAAAAACAAAATTAAGGGGATAATTTGTAAAAAAATAGAATTTCTAAAGCGTAGACAAGGACTATAATGAAATTTGCCCAAATAAATAGGGATTTAAAATGCAAATATTCCAACTCACAAAAGACAGTATTTAAATGAGGAGCAAATTAAAACGATGAGCAAATCTTTCGAAATAAAAATCGTTATTGAATCGTTGTTTTTTTTGTGTTCGTATTCAGCATATCCTCTCATTTTTTCCAAAAAAACCTCCCCCTTTACAATAGTTTTGAATTGCTTTTATAGCCAAATTTTACAACTGATTGGCCCTTTCTCTTTTCCTAGGCAAGTGGGGTAATGGGGTTAGTGGGGTGATTTAGTGGGGTGATGGAATTAGTGGCAAGTAGGGTGATGGAGTTAGTGGGGTGATGGAGTTAGTGGTCGGTTTAATGGTGTGCTAATTGGATGGTTGGTGTTTTGGGCTCTGCTTGTTGGGTCCGGGCAAAATTTGGGCTCTACAGCTGCCCCTCTTTGCTCATTGTCGTGTAACGAGAATAGAGCAAAGACTTTAAATAGGGCCAATTTTGCCCGGGCTTGCGAAATCTTCAACTTATTTGATGCTCCTCTTCTTCAAGTAGTCCTACAGCAACTTCAAGAAGATAATGTTTGTAATTTCAACCTGTTCCACTGCAATTTCAGGGAGATGAGGTTAATGGCTAAAATCTGCTCCATAGCCGATACATGGAGATAAGACTTGCCATTTCTGATCTACTCCATAGCTGATATATGGAGATAAGATCCGTAATTTTCAGTCTGCTTCTTGCAACTTCAAGAAGATAAGACTAGTATCTTCAACCTGCTCTCTTGCTACCTCAGAGAGATAAGGCCGGTGGTTAAAATCTACTCCATAGCCGATACATGGAGATAAAACCCGCCTTTTTTGATCTACTCTATAGCCGATACATGGAGATAAGATTTGTAATTCTTCAATCTGCTTCCTGTAACTTTAGGAAGATAAGACTAGTGGCTAAAATCTGCTCCATAGCTGATACATGGAGATAAGACTCGCCATTTCTGATCTGCTCCATAGCCAATACATGGAGATAAGATCTGTAACTTTTCAGTTTGCTTCCTACAACTTCAGGAAGATAAGACCTGTATTTTCTACCTGCTCTCTTGCTACCTCAGAGAGATGAGGCTGGTGGCTAAAATCTGCTTTATAGCCGATACATGGAGATAAGACCCGCCATTTTCGATCTGCTCCATAGTCGATACATGGAGATAAGATCTGTAAATTTTCAGTCTGCTTCCTGCAACTTCAGGAAGATAAGACTTGTATCTTCAACCTGCTCTCTTGTTACATCAGAGAGATAAGGCTGGTGGCTAAAATTTGCTCCATAGCCAATACATGGAGATAAGACTCACCATTTCTGATGTGCTCCATAGCCGATACATAGAGATAAGATCTATAATTTTCAGTCTGCTTCCTGCAACTTCAGGAAGATAAGGCTTTTATCTTCAACCTGCTCTCTTTCTACCTCAGAGAGATAAGGGTAGTGGCTAAAATCTGCTCCATAGCCGATACATGGAGATAAGACTCGCCATTTTCGATCTGTTCCATAGCTGATACATGGAGATAAGATCTGTAACTTTTCAGTCTGCTTCCTGCAACTTCAGGAATATAAGATTAGTAGCTAAAATCTGCTCCATAGCCGATACATGGAGATAAGATCCGTAACTTTTCAGTCTGCTTCCTACAACTTCAAAAAGATAAGACCTGTATCTTCAACCTACTCTCTTGCTACCTTAGAGAGATGAGGCTGGTGGCTAAAATATGCTCCATAGTCGATACATGGAGATAAGACTCGCCATTTCTGATCTGCTTCATAGTCGATATATAGAGATAAGATCTATAATTTGCAGCTTGTTACCCTACTGCTTAGGGAGTTAAGACTCGCAACTTTACCAATATACTGTACTGTCCTCTGAGGAATATAATCTGTAAAATTGGTTTCATGTATATATCCTTATGCCAAACAGTTAGGATGCTATGATCGAAATGAATCAAATGCTCCTAGCTAGATGTGATGCTTATGCCAAATAATTAGGATGCTATGATCAAAATGAATCAAATGCTCCTAACTAGATGTACTATGAATGACATTGGTATAAATGTAGAGTGTCATGAGATGTAGCACCCCAAACCCAGCCCAGAAGTTATGGCCGGATCCGGCATGCCACATCAAAAACGTAAAAAAAAATTTCCATTCTAAGTCTAGAAAATCGTACTTGATGTTCAAAAGATTAATTCATTAAGGGTTAAAGTGAATGGAAGCTGTGCACCAGGTAGGAAATCGGAAAAGAGGTGGTGAGTCCATCTGATTGCTTAATACCAAGCTCCCTTGGATCCAATCCTAGACATGCATCTTGCCATTGCCACACCTTAACGTCATGGATATTTCTAGGAAACCGATTTGATTAAGTCATTTTAGGAAAAGTGATTAATTTTGGAAAATACTTTCATTGCGGAAGCTTTGCTTGTTGTCGTGTTATTTTGAAATCAACTGTTGTT
This sequence comes from Gossypium arboreum, assembly GCF_025698485.1. Classification (NCBI taxonomy): domain Eukaryota; kingdom Viridiplantae; phylum Streptophyta; class Magnoliopsida; order Malvales; family Malvaceae; genus Gossypium; species Gossypium arboreum. The sequence goes on along the minus strand of NC_069070.1, from coordinate 120,248,674 downwards.
TTTGAAAACGCGCCTAAAGCTATCCGGTTTCAACAGTTAAAATAAGTAATACCTATCTTAGTAATACATATTAAAACCATAAAAATAAATAAGCGGCCTTATTACATTTAAAAGCCCAAAAACTCAAACGTAATTAAAAGGATGTCCAGTTCACGGAAGAAAATCAAACTTTGAGCGGGTGGCCACTCGAATTCCCTCATAACTCCAAGCCCACTATGGTTGGGGATTTCTGCGTGGATGAAAATAAAAGGGGTGAGTTTGGGGAAACTCGATGTGTAAGGAAAACCCATTCAAAGCCCAAGTCACTCAAGCCCATTGGGCCTAAGCCCATTCAGTAACAGTGGTCTTGGGCGAGCCCTTTTCAGATTACAATAAACCGGGCCTTAGCCCTTATTCAGATAATGATGATGGCCAATAGGCCCATTTCAAAATACATGCAACATCAATAACATATGCAAGCCCATTTGGGTAACAGTGGTCTTGGGCGAGCCCTTTTCATTACAATAAAGCGGGCCTTAGCCCTTATTCAGATAATAATGATGGCCCATAGGCCCATTTCAAAATACATGCAACATCAATAACATATGCAAGCCCATTTGGGAGACTACTCAACCCACCAACCACTACACTCCACCGTACCAGCCATACACTCCATGTGGGAATAGCTCAACCCACCCACCCAACACTCCACGGTTGTAGCCTTTCGCTTTCGATTAACGAAGAATTGAGGCAAAGCCTCCGATCGTGGACAAGCCACTTTCGATACTTCCTCCGTCAATATCCCGGTCCATGCATCGATAATAACAACATGGCATGCGATAAGTAACAACGATCAAACATGCATTTAGGTCAATTTAACCCTAGGGGTATTTGGTAATTTATCTACTAGGGGTAAAGCGTAAATTTTCCACTTTTAAAGGTATTTCAGTAATTTATCTATTTTAGGGTTTTTCATGCATATTCCTACTTTTCACGTACTAATAGAATCACGCATCGAGGGTTCTTACCGAATTGAGCAGTTGACCCATCATTCCAATTTTGGCCCATTAAGCCCAAAAATATCGAGGGCATAGAAATCATGCACTTTGCGTCCAAACATTGCAACTTACCAAAAACATTAATCGATTTACCTCACGAGCATTCGGACACTCGCAAATCTACAAAATACCAGTTTTTGGCATTTCGGCATTTCGGCTTTTGCCGATCTAGACTAAGAAAGAGGGTGTTAGTTACACATTGCTTTGCGACGATATCTTGACGAGATCCACACACGAACCGCCTACAATTGGATTACTAACACGTTAATCTAACTATTCAAATACAAACTACGTATTAACCCCTTACAATATTCGGCCAACCACACCTACAGATCATAGTAAGCTTATAAGAAATCAATAAGCAACTCATTAACAAATTTTTGTCAATGTTTACCACATAATCATAATTTCACTGCAAGCTGTCTTCCTGAGCAACAGTCACTAAATTATTTATAACTGGAGCTACGAAACTCCAAATCAAGTTCCGTTAATTTTCCTTGAAAATAGACTCATATATCTTCTATCCATAAAATTTTCAGAATTTTTGGTTTAGCCAATGAATACTAGATTTTTCTCAAAGTTTCCCATGTTTCACTGTTTGACTAATCTGACCACACTTCATTACGAATCAAATTTCTCATTGTACAGAATTCAAAATATGTTCTCGTTTATTCCATTTGAAACTAGACTCATTAAGCTTTAATTACATAATTTATTAAGCTTCTAATTCATCTCCCACAATTTATGATGATTTTCCAAATCACGTTACTGCTGCTGTCCCAAGCAGATTTATTACCAAATCACTCTTTCATACACCTATCTTGCATGCATGTTATTTAAACATGTATATCACCAATCAATCATCACATATCTATGATTTTTACTTAAGCATAATCTCCATTTCATCATTTTAAAGCACAACATGTTAGCCGCTTTTTCCCTTTAGCATCTAAGGCACATGCATGCTCATTTGTTTGGCTCAACTTCACCTATCTTCCATTTTTCATCAAAAGAACATGAAACAACAACCATTTCTTTCATTTTAATTCATGACTAAATGCTCACAACACAACTAAAAATCAAAATATGCTTCAAGAGTTAAGATAGAATCAAGAAGAACTCATGAACATCAAGATAGAAGCAAACTACCATGAACTTACCTTCAATTTTCTTCCCCAAGTGACCGAACATTTAAGAGCTTTCTCCTCTCCTTTCTCTTCTCTAACTTTAGGCTAGGATGAACAAAGATGGACAAAACTTTGTTCTTTTCACCCCTTTTTCTTTTAATAAAACTTCATATTTCATCCATTTAATTCTTTAATACAAAAGACATGAATTTCTTATCATGAAACATTTACCTAAACCATTATCATGAAACATTTACCTAACCCATTATCATGGAATATTTACCTAATCCATTATCATGGAACATTTACCTAACCCATTATCAATTTGTATCAATTTGTACCATAAATTATGGATATCAAGTACTCATATTGTCTACAACAACATGATGGCTAGCCACTTCATGTAAAATGGGAGGTCTGTCATGCAAATCCTCCTATTTTGCACTTCTATTTATTTGGCCACCTCAATTTAGCCTATAGCATTTTCAAACATTTTCACATAAGTCCTATTTCATAATTTCACTCCCTTTTTCTTATGGAACAAAAATTAACTAAAATTACCGGGTTCTATCTTAAGCTTGGGCCTTCTAGAGGCCACAAATATAATTAAACCTATGCCAACATTCACAGAATTCCCAAAAATTGGGGCGTTACATGAGAAATGCCCATTCTTTATGCTTAAAGTGTTATCACTCATTATTCATCAAGGCCTTATCACTGACGTATTAATTGCCATCTTGTTTGGCTGGTTTTCTTGACAATCAGAAGCAATCCCATTCTGCTCAGCAAGCCTGCCCCAATGTAGTTTCAAAGTCCATTCCACTGTACCTTCTAGGACATAAAGTTTGTACTTCTCACTATAACTTTAGGGGAATAACATTTGGTTTCTTCTATCAATCCTGTTGCAACTCAGAGGTATAGGATTCGTACCATCTTCTTCAATCAAATGATCTATTACACCCCTCTCTGAGTAATATGACCAGATGCGTATGCAGAATATCAATTTTCTTGTTCGAGCTGATCTCATTTAATGCTTGGGTGAACATTGTTCATCATTCGTCGAGGTTGTATCACCGATGCCATATCTTGTATCTGATACTTTTGATAAGAAATCTAAAGAGATAGTGACAATTTAGACTCCTTTTTCCAACCCTTAAGTTTGGTAAGTTCTAAATAATAGTCCTGTTTTAGGTTCTTGTATTATTTAGAAGCTTCCAGAGTATGCAGAACCTCTTTTTGTGAAGGTATTATTAGTCCACTAATCATTATTTCAATGCAAAAATGCTTAAAAAGGAATCATAACAATGGACCAGAAGGAAATTAGGAGCATAGCTCGAAGTAAGTAAGCAAATACAACTTTAAGAAAGAATTTTATTGGAATGTATCTTGAAAAGAATACGATAATCAAAGATATTAAATCCAAAAACTGGTGAAATGAAAAATTAGGTGCCTCAGATATCGCAACCTGGGCTTCTCTATGCGAACTTCTTGAGGACCATTTTGAGCTTGACATGTGTTTAGGAGATCTATAGTACTTTGTCGATGCCCCAAGACGTAACGTACTTCCTCTTCGTTGATTCCAGCATAGCAAGACTACTATATGCCTCATCTTTAGTCGAAATTTGAATTGCCTTTTTCGGGTTTTCAATTCAAAACCCCTTTGGTCTCAAGGCACCCTTTGCAGGTTTTCGCCTTGGCTTCTTCTTTTTCTTTTATTTTTTTTTGTGTTTTTTTTGAAACTATTAACTGTGATTGAATCTGAGTTCACCGGATTGGGCAGGTCCTTGCCATCCATTTCGGTTAATATCAATGCTCCTCCAGAACAGACATTCTTTACTACATAAAGTCCCTCTCAATTTGGCATATTTCTTCCTTTGAAATCCTTCTATATATGAATGATCTTCTACAATATCAAGTTCCCCTCATGGAATTCTCTAAGATAAACCTCTTTGTCATAAGCCCGCATCATCTTACTGTGGCGGACATCCTTTAAATTCGATTGAACATATCAGGATTGGGTTCATTCTGCCTCTTCTCATTTTAATTCTGACAAGACTTGGAGAAAAGGAATCTTGTTTTCAAAACCATTTTTATCCCATAAACCAATGAGCAACGTGTTGCCCCAGTGAAGATCCTGGTTAACATTCAATAAGTATAAAGGGTAAATGGTAACTTCTTTATGCCAATCCTTACAAGTCTCGGTCACCTTCTACAATATCTTTTTGTTGTTTTTTTTTTGTTTTTTCTTTCTTTCTTTTTGTTTTTTTTTCTTTTTGGCTGCCTTTGCTGTATTAGGATATGGCATCTGATCTTTGAACAAACTGCAAACTTTTGACATTGTGCAGTTGTATTAGACATGATCTTTTCTAACATTACTTATCGGCACATTTTTTTTGAAATTTGACGATTACCGACCTTGTAATATTGGCATATGAGGCGACCCTCACCCTCTTCATGAAGTCATCAAAGACTACCAAGATAAATCGATGTATATTAGACGTGAATGGCCTGATAACATACATGCCCCACATATAGAAAATCTATGAAGAAATGGAGATGGCACATTGTAGCGACGTAAAAGTTTGGCTCTCGGTCGCTAATTGTGGCGATCTAGTAAAAAGTTTGGAAGCTGAAGTTCGATTTTGAAATAAAAGGGAGTCGCCACCGATCTTTTTTATAGGTGTGATCGGACACCTTATAAAATTATTTTTGAAATGGAAAGAAATGAGTTTAAGTCCACGTTAAAATCCAGAGAAAAAATTAAGGTTCGGGAGTCATTTACGCGCGAGGAAGGTATTAGCAACCTCGCGACGCCCAAAAATTGGTATCTCCTAAACACGTATTGTCTTGATTTTTAAAAAACACACGTTCAACGTAAAATTCAATCGTAATCCGATGGAAAAAAACTTTTAATTTTCGGTTTTTGGAAAGGATATATCGTTTTAACACAAGTTGATAAATTCCATCCAACATAGCGATGAAATTTACGACTGAATGTTGAATCGATATATTGCCTTAATTATCGAAATTAATTGGAAAACGAGAATGTGATTTTTGAAGCAATGTAAAACAAAATTAATATGGAATAAAAGTAAGAGGGTAAAATGCGTTGGAGCAAAGAACATGCATGACAATAAAATACTAGCTATGCTTGCAAGATTGAATATAATAATAATGTTGAAGATCGACCATAATGAAAACACAAAAAATATTAAGAGTATACAACAAAAATATATATATGCATTTGTACATGATATAATATGAAAATATAATATAATATTAGAAATATATATGTGATATGTAAAAATACGATATTAAAAAAATATATACATATAAAAATAATCTAAAACTTTAATATCTACATGATGTATACACATGAGGAGAGAAACCTATTATAATATTATACAATGTATATACTCATACATATTAGAAATATACACATACATACGCTAAAATTAGCAACAATAGTAACAAAGATAATATAGTAATGTACACAAGAAAACAAAAACATAAATAGAACACCACTTGATAATACTAAAATATATATATACTAGTATATATAACACATAATTACAATGCTAAGAACATATTAATATTAATAATAATACTGAATGTTACATAAAAAATACTTATATATATATTAACGATATATACATATAATAAAATGCATGGGTAATACAATATTCAACATGTACATAATGCATAATAAGATAATAGTATACCTAACAAATAATATTATGCATATAACAAATATATATATTATGACAACAAGAAGGATCATAAAAATATTGAAACACAAAGACTAATATAGCATTAGAATATTAGAATAAAATAACTAGAAAAACTAAATACAAATACATATACATACATGCATATATATACAATTATACACAAGATATATAAATAATACATTTAATATAGTAAATACAAATATTAAAATCGATAAATATCAAGAATGATAGTGAGTAAATTGAAAATAAGACAATGAATTGAAAAAAAAGGACTACATTGAATTAATAACAAAGCTCTGGGCAAGATTTTAAAAGAAAATAAACGGAAAAGGGCTGAATTGCACACGCAAACAAACCTAAGGGACCAGATCAGGTAATAAAAACTTCCTAAAACGCAGCAGCATAGCGGAGGTCAAATCACAAAGCGCAACAAATTAATGGGCTAGATTAAAAGGTAAAATAACTTGATTATAAATCCACGAAAAGCGGAGGGGTTAAACGCGCAAATAACCCCTCCCTTAAAAAACATGCGGATCTGACCTGGGGTGGACCGGGTCAACCCGACCCGCTTCCAAAACGACGTCGTTTTGTTTATTTGGGGGGGGACCAAAACGCACCGTTTTTGGTCCCCTATATAAGTTAAAAAAAATTTTTAAAATTCATTTGGAGATAGCAGAAAGAAAAAAAAAAAGAGAAGGAGAGAGGGGAGAAAGGAGAGAGGGGAGGGGAGAGCACCGGCCGTGGCCGGTCACCGGACGGCCACCGAGGGCTCGCCTGGCGCTTCTTGTAGGCCACCGCACACTCGGTGGCCGGAGAGGTAAAATTTTTTTTTTTTGTATTTTATTTTATGCTTTAAAATATTATTATTTATTTATTTATATATATTTATGGGTGTAAAAAAAACAGATTTAAACCGAAAATAGAAATAGAAAAAAATCACCTTAGGGTTTTGATTTTTGATTTTTGACTTGTTGATTCACTGATTTTGGGTATTCGAATCTCTGCCTTTTGATGTTAAAATCATAGTATCAATTGTTTGCTTTTTGTTAAGAAATCCACAAGAAAAAAAAAAGAAAAAACAGCCCTTTTACATTCTTTTCTTCGGGTTTTTATAACCCTTCTACAAATATTAATCTATTGTTTGCGCGTGCTTGTCTGATTGCAGGGTGTGGTGGCGGTGTTGGTGGTGGGGTGTCGACGGTATGGGACTGTTGTAGTGGGGTATGGGGTTCCTTCATGGTTGCGGCACATGTGGGGAGGCAAGTGGGATTTGAGTAGGCTAGGGTTTCTGTTCTTGGGCTTAGGTTTAGTTGGGCTAAGGGCTTTGTATTGGGTTTGGGGTGTAAAAGGGGTAAATGGGCTGACTAGGTTAGCTTAAATGGGTGTTTGAGGTTTGGGTTAATTTGTATGGGTAGCTGGGGTTATGAAATGGGTTGAGGTTTAAGAGTGGGCAAAATTGGGCTATAATAATGCCCTCTTTGCTTATTATCGTAACGAGAATAGAGCAAAGATATAAAGAAAGCCCAATTTTGCCCGGTCTTGCTAAGTATGGACTTCTTTGGTGCTCTTCTCATCCAGGTAGTCTCTTTCCAGTCTATCGCATCTTGTAGCTTTGGTTCAATCCACTGCAAATTCGGAGATATGCCTTGTAGCTTCAATCTGTTCCAATATAATTCAATATGCTCTTCTATCGCTTCAGTGAGATAAGGTTTTGGGTCTTCTCTTCTGCCACTTTAGAAAGGCAAGATCTGATATCCTCGATCAACTTCACTGCAACTTCAGGGAGACAAAATCTGGTGTCTTCAATCAGCTCTAATATTGATTCTTTTCTCGGCATGTGATCCTGAGCTCAACTCATTTCTCGCAATATGAATTGACTCTGTAAAACTCTCACAAAAGTAGATTTTGAAAATACCTCGACATGTGAACCCAAGGCTCAACTCACATCTCGCAATATAAGTTGATTTTTGAAAAATATAAATTGAAAAAATACCTCAGCAGTGTGATCTCAAGCTCAACTCACCTCTCGCAATATGAGTTGATTTTTTGAAAGACGAATTGAAAATAGCTCGGTAGCGTGAGCCAAGGCTCAACTCACCTCTCGCAATATGAGTTGATTTTTTTTTTGAAAGGCGAAATTGAAAATACCTCAAGCATGTCTTGAGGCTCAACTAGTTTCTCTAATATGAGCTGATTTTGAAAAAGTAGAAATTAAAAGGTTCAACCCACCTCTCGCAATATGAGTTGATTCTTGAACAAAGATAAATTGAAAATGAAATTGAAAATACCTCGTGACTGAGGCTCAACTCACCTCTCGTAATATGAGCTAATTTTGAAAAAGTAGAAACTAAAAGGTTCAACCCACTTCTCACAAAAGTAGATTTTGAAAATACCTCGACATGTGAACCCAAGGCTCAACTCACATCTCGCAATATAAGTTGATTTTTGAAAATATAAATTGAAAAAATACCTCAGTGTGTGATCTCAAGCTCAACTCACCTCTCGCAATATGAGTTGATTTTTTGAAAGACGAATTGAAAATAGCTCGGTAGCGTGAGCCAAGGCTCAACTCACCTCTCGCAATATGAGTTGATTTTTTTTGAAAGGCGAAATTGAAAAATACCTCGGCATGTCTTGAGGCTCAACTAGTTTCTCTAATATGAGTGATTTTGAAAAAGTAGAAATTAAAAGGTTCAACCCACCTCTCGCCATATGAGTTGATTCTTGAACAGCATAAATTGAAAATGAATTGAAAATACCTCAACAGTGACTCGAGGCTCAACTCACCTCTCTTAATATGAGCTGATTTTGAAAAAGTAGAAACTAAAAGGTTCAACCCACTTCTCGCAATATGAGTTGATTTATTTTTTTGAAATTAAAACATAAAAATCGACAATTCCTCAGCGTGCCCCGAGGCTCAACTCACCTCTTGCAATATGAGTTGATTTTTGAAAAACAGAAATTGAAATTACCTCAGCATGTCCTGAGGCTCAACTCACCTCTCGCAATATGAGTTGATTTTGACAAACAGAAACAGAAATTGAAAATACCTCAGCACGTGAGCCGAGGCTCAACTCACTTCTTGCAATATGAACTGATTTTTTTTTTTTGACAATAGAAATTGCCATTACCTAAACATGTCCCGAGGCTCAACTCACCTCTCGCAATATGAATTAACTTTTGAAAATATAATTTGAAAATACCTTAGCGTGCCGCAAGGCTCAACTCACTTCTCGCAATATGAGTTGATTTTAGATTTAATAGGAATTGAAATTACCTCAGCGTGCCCCGAGGTTCAACTCACTTCTCGCGATATGAGTTGATTTTTGAAACATAAATTGAAATTACCTCAATGTGTCTTGAGGCTCAACTCACCTCTCGCAATATGAGCTGATTTTCTTGGAAAACATGAATTAAAAAGTAGAAATTGAAAATACCTCAGCGTGCCCTGAGGCTCAACTCACTTCTCGCAATATGAGTTGATTTTTGGAAAAAACAAAATTGGAGGACAGAAATTGAACATCAAAAATATCAAAACCTGTCATTTGGTAGAATTCAAGTGTCTTTTCATTTGATTCAATGCGACTCTCATTCCAGATTTCTTGCTCTCCTGGAGTACCTGTATATACCATGCATGATGTTATCATGTTATGCACATGTTTGTCTTAAATGCCTTTATGCCTACATGATTATGCAGTGCTCTTTAAGTATGTTCGTCGTATGTCTTTTTTCGTCTCGATTCTTGTGATGGTCCGTATTCATTACTTCGGCTCTTTGCCATGTACATGTCTTCAAGCTTCACGGGTAATTGACGATTCTCAGGTGTCACTCTTTTGTCCCCAATTGAACTTTGTTCCTTCTTTGAGGCTCTTGCGCTTATTAAATTTTCATCCAGGTAATGCTTAACATTTCTTTTGTTTAGAGCATGTCATTTCACCATTTATTATGTAAATAAACACATAATGATATGCATGAAAATGGTCAGGCAGGGAAAAAAAGGATATTCCTTTATTTCAAATGTGGCAAACAAAGAAAGTTAACTAATGATAGTACAAATGTGCAAAGAAGAGATCGTATTCAATGAATACAAATGCTTTAGATATTCGACACATGAACTCTTCACGTTCCTCAATCAAGAATCTTTTAGAGTATGGCTCCTTGCGTAGAAGATTTCGAGCTTTCAGAGATGCTTCAAATACTGTAGTCTCACTGTTTGTCGTACAGTTTAAAACGCCTTGCCTTGTAAACCGAATATTTGTTCCATTAGAACGCCCTCTTGGGTTTTCATTCTAATCTTTTATGTTTAACCAAAGCGCCCTTTTCGGGTTTTCGCTCTGATCCCTTCCTCTTTTTTTTTTTTTTTTTTAGATGCCCTTTTCGGTTTTTCATCTCAAGCATAATATTTCTTCACTGCATCTGAGTTCACTGGATTCGACAACTCTTTCCCATCCATTTCGGTAAGGATCAAAGCTCCTCCTGAGAATGCCTTCTTTACGACGTACGGTCCTTCCCAGTTTGGTGCCCATTTCCCTCGCAGATCTTTTTGTATTGGGAGAATTTTTCTTAGCACGAGTTCTCCTTCATGGAATTCTCTTGGTCGTACCTTCTTGTCATGGGCTGCGATCATTCTCTTTTGGTACATTTGCCCGTGACAAATTGCCCTTAGACGTTTTCCTTCGATGAGATTCAACTGATCATATCGAGCTCGAATCCATTCTGCTTCTTCTAACTTTGATTCCATCAATACTCGCAGAGAGGGGATCTCAACCTCGATAGGTAGCACAGCTTCCATTCCATAGACTAGAGAGAAAAGAGTTGCTCCCGTAGATGTTCGCACAGAGGTGCGATATGCAAACAAAGCAAATGGAAGTTTCTCGTGCCAATCTTTATATGTCTCAGTCATTTTCCCAATGATCCTCTTGATGTTCTTGTTAGCTGCCTCAACAGCCCCGTTCATCTTTAGGCGATAGGGCGAGGAATTATGATACTTTATTTGGGCGCCGCACATTTCTTTCATCATCTTATTGTTGATTCGTGGCATTATCTCGAAATGATTCTTTCAGGCAAACCATATCGGCAAATGATTTCCTTCTTCAAAAACTTGCAAACTGCAGTCTTCGTCACATTGGCAAACAAGCGACTTCTATCCATTTTGTGAAGTAATCGATAACCACAAAATGAATCGATGTCCATTTGATGCTTTTGGAGAAATTGGCCTATAACATCCATGCCCCACATAGAAAAAGGCCACGGAGAAGTCATGACGTGAAGGGCGAAGGGCTACATGAATTTTATCGCCATAGATTTGACATTTGTGGCATTTTCCGCAAAACTAATACAATCGCTTTCCATCGTCAACCAAGAGTAACCGAAGTCTCATAATCTTTCCGCCATATCGAAACCATTGGCATGTGTCCCATGATTCCTTCATGGACATCTTCAAGTATCTTTCTGGCTTCGACATCATCCACGCATCTCAAAAGTACTTGATCCTTTCCCCTTTTATATAGGATATCCCCATCAAGAACAAATCCTACTGCCATTCTTCTGATTGTTCTTTTGTCGTTCTCATTCGCTTGTTCGGGATAGCTTTGATTCTTGATATATTCTAAGATATCATAGAACCATGGTTGTCCGTCTGCCTCTTTCTCAATGCTACAACAGTGTGTAGGGACCTCGTATATGCTCATTTTGAGGGGCATTATTTCTGCTTCTTTACTTGCTTTGAACATTGAAGCCAAAGTGGCCAAGGCATCCGCCAGTTGGTTCTCTTCTCGTGGGAAGTAATGAAAAGTTATTTCTTTGAATTCCTTGATTAATCCAGCCACTAAATTGCTGTACTTAATCAATTTTGAGTCCCTCACTTCCCATTCTCCACGGATTTGGTAAATCACTAGGGCTGAGTCTCTGTATACCTCCAAGATCTCGATGTTTTGCTCGATAGCTGCACGAAGCCCCATGATACAGGCCTCATATTCTGCGATATTATTGGTACAGAAGAAGTTCAGTCTTGCAGTGAACGGATAATGATTCCCGTCTGGTGATACCAGGATTACTCCAATTCCACGCCCTAACGCATTCGACGCACCATCAAAGCACATCTTCCATGACCTCTCTTTTGATGACTCGGATTCTATTTCTGAGATGCACATTAAGTCTTCGTCTGGGAAATCGAATCTTAAAGGCTCATATTCTTACATTGTTCGAGTTGCTAGAAAATCAGCTATTGCACTACCTTTTATCGACTTCGACTTACATAAGCAATGTCATATTTCGAGAGGAGAATCGCCATCGCGCCATTCTTCTGATAGTGCGGCGATTCCATCATGTATTTTATCGGGTCCACTTTGAAATCAACCATATCGTATGGTACAACATGTATTGTCTAAGTCTCGAGCTACCCAAACCGTATGCAACAATATTTCTCAATGGGCGAATACTTTGCCTCATAATCGGTGAACTTTTTCTTTGAGGTAGTAGATTGCTTTTTCTTTCTTTCCGACTCGTCGTGTTTGCCCGAGATGCAACCCATTGAACTTTCGAACACGTCAAATACAATATTAAAGGTCTTCCAGGAGTTGGCGGTACTAGCACTGGAGGACTAGACAAATATTGTTTTATCTTATCAAAGGCCACCTGGCATTCCTCGTTCCATTCTCCCGAGTTATGTTTTCGAAGAAGCCAAAAGATTGGGTCGCATTGGTTGGTAAGTTGAGCGATAAATCGGGCGATGTAGTTTAATCTCCCTAAAAATCCTCTAACTTCCTTTTGCGTGCGCGGGGGTGGTAATTCTTGGATGGCTTTTATTTTATCTGGATCGAATTCGATACCTCTTTCACTGACAATGAAGCCTAGCAACTTTCCCGAGGTAGCTCCAAATGTACATTTGGCTGGATTAAGCTTTAGCTGAAACTTTCTCAGCCTCTCGAACAACTTCTTGAGGTTCACTACATGCTCTTCTTCCCCTCGGGATTTAGCAATCATGTCGTCGACGTAGACCTCTATTTCTTTGTGCATCATGTCATGGAATAACGTTACCATAGCCCTCTGATATGTTGCCCCGGCATTCTTTAACCCGAATGGCATCACCTTGTAGCGAAAGTTCCCACATTGTTATGAAGGTAGTTTCTCCATATCCTCAAGGGCCATCTTGATCGATTATACCCCGAGAATCCGTCCATGAAAGAAAACAATGAATGTTTTCTTTGTGTTGTCCACCAACGTGTCAATATGTGGCAAGGGAAAATTATCTTTTGGGCTTGCTCGATTCAGGTCGCGGTAATCTACGCACATTCGTACTTTTCCATCTTTCTTTGGTACCGGGACTATGTTAGCCACGCATTCTGGATATTTGGAGGCTTGTAGGAAGCCAGCGTCAAACTGCTTTTTGACTTCCTCTTTTATCTTCAACAGCATTTCGGGTCTCATCCGTCTTAATTTTTGCTCGATGGGCTTGCATTCTGGCCTTAATGGGAGCTTATGGACCACTAAATCTTCATCTAGCCCTGGCATGTCTTGGTATGACCATGCGAAAACATCTTTGTATTCGCGGAGTAAAGTGATCAAACTATGCCTGGTACTCTCTGAAATAGAAGTCCCAATCTTCACTTCTTGTTTCCTCTCTTGATTGCCCAAATTTATCGTTTCCAGATTCTTCATGAGGCGAATCTGTTTATCCTCTTGCTCCACCATTCTTAACAATTCGGGAGGCGAGACATAATCTTGACATTTTCTTGACTTCAAATTCTCCTAAGTAAATGACCTTCTCAAAATCGATTTCAAGATTCGTAACGGGCTTATTCATGTCGTCAATATCTGAGCACCTGAAAGTTGAAATGGAAAAGGGAGCTATAGGGGGATATCCAAGTATTGGAAACAACAAACAAAATGTTATGTCATGATAATGAGGCAAATGTAAAGATAGGCTATGAAATGAGAAAATGATCATGAAATTAGTGATAACGCGAAAAATCGTGACAAAATGCATCTTCATCGATATCCATTTAAATGATAAAGGGCGAATGCAAGCTCTTACAAAAGAATTCTATTATATCTAATGACACAATAGAAGGTTAATGTTTAGCATTACTCTGAAGACTTATAAACTACAAGAAGCTCCTCAGTAGTCCAATTGTTCAATATAAAACCAGGAGGGCAAAGGCGTATCCTCGAGACATCTTTACTTGCACCAGCTTCTTTGTCGATGACACTTATATCGACATTCCGAAAACCCTTTCAATTAACTTGAGATGTTTCGTGGATCATCTTGTCCGGTACAACATTCCCTGCAGATGTAAATGTTTTTGACAAATGAGGGTACTCTATCGGTTCCCATTCGGTTCTCGGCCTAAAGTTCTTGCAATTCTTCTCTTGATCCTTCTTCCTTTGTCTTCTTCTTTGACGCATGTCGTGGAACCCCAAACCGTATCGGGCCTTGTGGTGCATCGGCTTTAAAGCCCTAACTATTCCTTGTAGATGTCTCCTAAACCTCTTCTCGCACGAGCTCTCCTTCCTATGGTCAACTTGACACTCATTACGGTATTTTTGACAGTTTGGCATCGAATTTTGTTTCCTTGACGATGAAAGTGGCATTGGCGAATTCGAGGATCGAAAGGAACATTCCACTGCGTCCTTGCTTACTTCCGGTATGGCGATCAGCGAGAGATAGATGCGACAATGTCTTCTTCACCCTCGATTGTGACCAAACAGCCATCCATGATAAATTTCAACTTTTGATGGAGGGATGATGGAACCGCTCCATGAGAATGGATCCAAGGTCTTCCCAAAAGGCGGTTATAAGAGGTGTAATGTCCATGACTTAGAACTCGACCTCATAGATGTAAGGGCCCACTTCCAAAGGGAATTCGATCTTTCCCATGACTTGGCGCCTCGTCGTCGAATGCCCTTACCATGGAATGACAGGGCCTTAAGTAGGACAAATCCATCCAGATTCGGAAAGCGTGGCCAATGGCATGACGTTTAATCTTGACCCATTATCGATGAGTACGTTCGGTATTATGTAGCCCTTGCAGCGAGTCGTGATATGCAGCGCTTTCACCGAGCCTCTACCATTTGGCGGTATCTCACATCACTAAAAGAGATGAAATTGTCCGCATTCAGATTGTTTACCCATCTATCAAGCTTTTCAACGGATATGTTGTTGGCCACATAAGCTTGATTTAACACCTTCAATAAAGCATTAGATGTGGCTCAAATTTATGAGAGAGATAGAAGCGATATTCGTCTTGGTTGCTTGCTCAATTGTTCCACCACACTATACTCATTGTGCTTAATAAATTTCAAGAATTCTTGAGCTTCTTCCTCATTTACAAGCTTTTTAGTTTCTTGCACGGGTGGAATTTCCTGCTCGACTTCGACTTCGTACATCACTGCTTTCCCTTTTTGCTTCGAGTCGCTACTTCTCTTTACCGGTTCAACTTCTTTCGAATAACAACGCCCACTGCGGGTAAAATGACCTACTTCCCCAATGTCTTCAGTTGTGGCTTCGGGCTTTTCCCCTTCAGGTGCGATGATATTGACATTGTACTTCCACGATACTGCTTTATTGTCCTTATAAGGGAAAGGAGATGGTACTTCGATTATCATTTTTGGTTTCACCGGCTCTTTCTTCGTGTCATAATAAATTACCAATGGTCGATCAGCACTATAAAGGGGCCCTGATGATTGGCTATCAGAGACGCGTACTTCTCTTTCATTGACATCCTCCCTCATGTTAAGGACCTTGATCTCCTTATTATCCATCCGGTCTTGAAGTAACCTTTTAAAGTCCTCACATGACTGAATGTCATGTCCAACACTCCCATGAAAATTGCAAAAACTTTGACCTTCTTCTCCAAAAATTCTATCAGAGTGACTGAGCAATCCTTTCTTAACCAAAACCTCCCAGATTTTCTGCAGAGGCGTCCTTATTTCTGAAACACATCTTCTGTCCTTCCATTCATCCTCTTTCCCCACTGTGCTCACATTTCCTTCGGTATGGTTGGGGAACGGGTTCCCCGTGGCATTACTGGCACTATCGAATCGTAGGATACCCGGGTCGATAAGTCCTTGAACTCTTCTTTTGAAAGCAAGACAGTTCTCAGTAGAGTGCCCCTGGTTTCCTGCGTGATATGCACAACTAGCATTTGGATCGTACCATTCCGGGTATGGGGGTTTAAGGGGTGCCATGTAATGGGGAGATATTAATTGCTTCTCCGGAAGTTTTGGGTACGATTCCCCATATGATCTGAGGAATAGGGGTGAATTGTCATCTCTGGATTGGGCCTTGTTGGTCTTGGTTCATTTCGGGTTGGCTTTGAGTGGGTAGAGTGTTTTGTGGGAATGTGGTGACGGGCCTTTGGTTATTCATGGCGTATCTGAGGTAGGAAGGAGGTGATGCTTGGTAGTAAGGGGTTTGAGGAGGATAATAGAAATTGGGGTGGATAATTTCGAGGTCGGGGTTGGTTAGGATCTGAATTGGGAATGTAATGACTCCAGTTCCCACCATGTGGGCTTCGCTCTTTCTTCCTTCAGTCTTGCTTTTCTTGAGCCTTGATCCTTCCATTCTGCGCTCTTGGCGGCATTCTCTATGAGTTCACCGGATATTACGATATCCGAAAAATCCTTCGTAGCACTTCCCATCGACTTGTCATAGAACGGTGCTTTCGAGTATTGATGAAAAGGATGTTATCTCGGTCTTAGTCGATGGAGGCTCCACTTGGGCGAGATATCTCTCCATCTTTGCGCATATTGCCTAAAGGATTCTGCTGGTTTCTTCTCCATCATTTGCAAGGTCATACGATTCGGCACCATCTACGATACATGCTTGTCTTGATCGTAAAATGTCGACGCCAAGTCCTTCTAGGATCGAATCTTTTCTCTACTAAGTTGATTGTACCACCGGAGAGCTGACCCTGTTAGACTATCTTGAAAGCAATGTATGAGTAGTTTATCCTCGTTCACATAACCAGTCATTTTCCGACAAAACATGACCAGATGCGCCTTTGGACATCTTGTCCCATCATACTTATCAAAATCAGGCACTTTAAACTTTGAGGGCAAAATCAGATCGGGTACCAAACTGAGCTCTTTGGCACCTAGTGCAGAGAAGACTTCAGTGCCTTCTATCGCTTTGAGTCTTTCCTCTAGACTCCTATATTTTGCGTCATGGTTATCCGATTTCAACTTGGCTACCTCTCTTTGGGTCATCCAGATCTGGAACTAGTGGATCAGCAGGACTAGCCCCTAGGTTTGACGCGAATATTCCTTTCCCCAAATTAGTGGATGGAGCGGTGGCATAGGTCGATGTTCCAAGCCGTGGGTTCCCCTTGAGTATACCCTCTCGTGTTGTATATGCGGCGGTGGAGTGAATCACGGGGATAGAGTGGATCCGATCGTGGTGAATTCTTGATCGAGATTCCTCAATGTCGGGGCTCGCATGGGTCCTTTTCCTTTAACTAGAGTGACATCATCTCCATCATCTTGGCCATTTGATCTCTTTGCTCGAGTGATTCCTCTCGAGATCTCACCATTAGGTCTCTCGTCTCTTGTTGCGATTTGGCGAGTTGCTCTTGTAATTCTTTTGAGCCTTTTCCATCCTTTCAATTCTCTCATTGAATTGACTTCCATCACTCTAGCTTATCGGTAGCGTTTTATCTTGATAGCGTGGTTCGATCTTGTGGTATTGCAACTGCGAATTATATATTTTGTTTTCAGCGACCGAGTATGGGATATGCGATGTATGGATGAATGCATGAATGAATGCACGAATGTCAAAATGTTAATATGTTAATTATGCAAGGAATGTAAAAAATTGATGTTAATTTCAAGGTAGCCCCATATTTAGGCATTTCATTTATCAACATAGCCTATTACACAAAGTTTCCATTTTTCCAATGGTTACACAAATTTCCTAGCCACATTGCCTTGTTTCTTCACTTGCTCTAAAAACTCTGATATACTCGATCTTCGGCTCGGAGGGAATTGGCAGCTGAGGACTTCGGCTTCATTTGATAATTGGACAACTTGCATAGCCGCTTTATGAATTTCATTGATCAAGAAGTCGAGTTGCATTTCTTTTCCTTTGAGAGTTCTTTCATACGCGTGAATGTCCCTATCGTACTGCTCACTCTTTTCTTCTAGAGCCTTCAGGAGGTTATCTAATTGTTGTTGATGAGATTGCAGCATATTTTCTAGATCTCGTGTTTTCCTTTTTAATTCTTGATGTTCAGACTGACTATTCGCCAATTCTGCAGTCGCTATTTCATACTCGGCGCTCTTCCCTCTTAACTCTATTACGTAGCAGCAACCTTTTCCTCCTCTTTCTTCGCTTTTCCTTCTAAAACTCCATTCCTCCCTTGATATTGCTAATTTCTTCCTTCCATTCTCATTGTCGACTTGCCTAACCCACTATTCTTTATAGTGTTTCTTAATTTCTTGTTTTCCAAATGAAGGTCCCTTAAGTCGTTTCTCACAATCTCGGCTTCTCTTTGTACTTTTTCGATTCTGGATCTTTCAACTTTGAACTTCGATATTGATTGATAGTTTTCTTCTTGAAGGGCACTAAGGTCCCGAGACATCTTGGCCTTTTCGCGTTCAATTCTTGTCTTGCCATTTCTAGCTCGACGGCGTTTCCTTGAGAAAGGATTTCGGATGGGGTGGTTTGTTGGCGAGATTTCTTGACTATTTACCGTTGCTTCCTCCATGCGTCGTAATCTTGGGTAAGGGTATCAGCATACAAGGCTAATTCCATGAAATGAATTTCCTTTCAAGACTTTGCGTGTCTCGGACTCTCCTCATATATCTTTCACCGTGAAAGCGAACTCGGCGTGCTAATCCTCCGATTATGGGAGGAATTGTCGCAAGAAAATTGCCTTTGGACCAATAGCGGAGCATATCCAACTCCTCCCATAACCCAAGTAAAGGTACCCAATCTTGGCTTCCACATTTGTATAGCGAATCGAAGGACGGATCCAGGTGCTCTCCATGTTATATCCTCGTGCGAAGATTCGAAAGACGATACCCAATGTTGCTCATTGACTTCCTTGGCCATTCTTTCTTGAGGAAAGCTTCTAGCGGGAGAATGTTTTAGAAAACATATGGAATGGAGTCGCTCCACCTTCCGAAGTGACTCAAAATCAAACATTGAGCAGCTACGCATCCGATAAATCGTCCCTCCCTTTTCTTCGACAACTACTCGGGGACACGAAGGTCTCGGCTAGGATGGTTGGGACGAGGTTGATTCCTTGTTTTAACCTTTCAAGAAATCAACTCTGTAACCGAGATGTCCGAGAACCTTTGGGAAAATAACCAAACCATAAATGGCCAAAGCGAATAGATTTACCCTTTTGACATGTCGGGATGGTTGAGTCAAATCTCGTAGGGAGGACCATGGAATGCAAATGGTTTCGTTCTTCTTCTTTATCATTTTTCAGCCCATGCATCGGTCATGTCATCGGTCTTACTAACTTTTTCTTGAAGGTCATCGGCTTAGGCTCCTTCACATATATTTTGCCGAATTGTACATTGTCGATGCGAGTAAAGCAGCATACTCTTCTATGGTTGAGTCATGTCTTCTTGATTGAAGGTGAAACAACGATAAGTTGGGTCCCAGAACCGAACCATGGCTTGAATCAACTGTTCATCTACACGGATGGTGATCAGGTGAGCTATATCTCCATACCTCTCAGTAAAAATGTCTCTAGTGTCTGAATCCCACTGATTCCAAATTTGACCTAAATCTTCGATGTTATTTTGGCGAACATTCACAGTTATTTGTTCGGGCAAATTGGCAGCACACCTTCCCACAAGACTATCCCCCTTGTCCCTCTGAGTTTTTAGAGACCAGTCCCGCACCACGGCATTCTTCTCGGTCATTTGTGTAATTGACTCCTCCATCAGAAACCCGTTTTTTGGCAACCAACCTTTAATCAACACCTTCCTAATATGATGCCTATGATGCATGATAAAAATAAAAACAAGCAAACTTGGTTAGTAAACACAACAAACATAATTTGAAAAATAAACTAAACTACCCGATCCAATTATTTTGCATAAATAGTGTAAATGAAAGGCATTTTCCCCGTGTACTTATTTTGGTGACTATAAGCGGACAGAGGTTCGGCATGGCTCTAATTGGATAGCTCGTATGGTTCATTATATGTAGTCTCGGTTCTAGACAGGTACTCGAATTGCTCGTACTATCATCTGCTAAGATTAGCACGAAGCCTCGGTCATAACCCATCACAGGCTCACGAGTTCAATTCGAGGGATTACATTTACTTATGCCTATGCGGAGGGACAAGTTAACTCACGAAAGCATAAGTCATATGTAACCCGAAAGTATTCACTAGCTTTGTCGGAGGGACGAGTTAACTCACGGCGTAGCGTTTACTTTCACTTAAACGGATGGAGCCCGGGTAGAGAGCTCATGTTATGCGGAAATGCAAGTGCACGGTATGTGGGGAAAAACTTCATAAACCTTTACGTTTTACTAAAAAACTAAACCAAAATTAAAACCATAAAATTTGAAAACTAAAAAACAACCAAATAAGTAAGTTAGAAGAAATATTTACAACACGATACAAATGCATGAATTTTGAAAATGAGATTTTCGGATCACGACCAAATATTTACTTTGAACAAGGAAATTTGAAAGTTTTGACAAAACGTGTTTAATTCCAGACGCGACTCTCAAAAAGGATCCCCAGTGGAGTCGCCAGCTGTAGCGACGTAAAAGTTTGGCTCTCGGTCTCTAATTGTGGCGATCTAGTAAAAAGTTTGGAAGCTGAAGTTCGATTTTGAAATAAAAGGGAGTCGCCACCGATCTTTTTTATAGGTGTGATCGGACACCTTATAAAATTATTTTTGAAATGGAAAGAAATGAGTTTAAGTCCACGTTAAAATCCAGAGAAAAAATTAAGGTTCGGGAGTCATTTACGCGCGAGGAAGGTATTAGCACCCTCGCGACGCCCAAAAATTGGTAGCTCCTAAACATGTATTGTCTTGATTTTTAAAAAACACACGTTCAACGTAAAATTCAATCGTAATCCGATGGAAAAAAACTTTTAATTTTCGGTTTTTGGAAAGGATATATCGTTTTAACACAAGTCGATAAATTCCATCCAACATAGCGATGAAATTTACGACTTAATGTTGAATCGATATATTACCTTGATTATCGAAATTAATTGGAAAACGAGAATGTGATTTTTGAAGCAATGTAAAACAAAATTAATATGGAATAAAAGTAAGAGGGTAAAATGCGTTGGAGCAAAGAACATACATGACAATAAAATACTAGCTATGCTTGCAAGATTGAATATAATAATAATGTTGAAGATCGACCATAATGAAAACACACAAAAATATTAAGAGTATACAACAAAAATATATATATGCATTTGTACATGATATAATATGAAAATATAATATAATATTAGAAATATATATGTGATATGTAAAAATACGATATTAAAAAAATATATACATATAAAATAATCTAAAACTTTAATATCTACATGATGTATACACATGAGGAGAGAAACCTATTATAATATTATACAATGTATATACTCATACATATTAGAAATATACACATACATACGCTAAAATTAGCAACAATAGTAACAAAGATAATATAGTAATGTACACAAGAAAACAAAAACATAAATAAAACACCACATGATAATACTAAAATATATATATACTAGTATATATAACACATAATTACAATGCTAAGAACATATTAATATTAATAATAATCTGAATGTTACATAAAAAATACTTATATATATATTAACGATATATACATATAATAAAATGCATGGGTAATACAATATTCAACATGTACATAATGCATAATAAGATAATAGTATACCTAACAAATAATATTAGCATATAACAAATATATATATTATGACAACAGAAGGATCATAAAAATATTGAAACACAAAGACTAATATAGCATTAGAATATTAGAATAAAATAACTAGAAAAACTAAATACAAATACATACACATACATGCATATATATACAATTATACAGACAAGATATATAAATAATACATTTAATATAGTAAATACAAATATTAAAATCGATAAATATCAAGAATGATGTGAGTAAATTGAAAATAAGACAATGAATTGAAAAAAAGGACTACATTGAATTAATAACAAAGCTCTGGGCAAGATTTTAAAAGAAAATAAGCGGAAAAGGGCTGAATTGCACACATAAACAAACCTAAGGGACGGATCGTAATAAACCAGCTTCCTAAAACGCAGTAGCATAGCGAGAGGTCAAATCACAAAGCGCAACAAATTAATGGGCTAGATTAAAAGGTAAAATTACTTGATTATAAATCCACGAAAAGCGGAGGGTTAAACGCAAATAACCCTCCCTTAAAAAACGCGGATCGACACAGGCGGATCGGGTCAACCCGACCCGCTTCCAAAACGAGCGTCGTTTTGTTTATTTGGGGGACCAAACGCACCGTTTGGTCCCTATATAAGTTAAAAAAAAATTTTAAAATTCATTTGGAGATAGCAGAAAGAAAAAAAAAAGAGAAGAGAGAGGGGAGAAAGAGAGAGGGAGGGAGAGCACCGGCCGTGGCGATCACGGGACGACCACCGCGTCTTGATGTGGCGGAGAGGTAAATTTTTTATATTTTATTTTATGCTTTAAAATATAATTATTTATTTATTTATATATATTTATGGGTGTAAAAAAAAACAGATTTAAACCGAAAATAGAAATAGAAAAAAAATCACCTTAGGGTTTTGATTTCTGATTTTTGACTTGTTGATTCACTGATTTTGGGTATTCGAATCTCTGCTTTTTGATGTTAAAATCATAGTATCAATTGTTTGCTTTTGTTAAGAAATCCACAAGAAAAAAAAAAGAAAAAACAGCCCTTTTACATTCTTTTCTTCGGGTTTTTATAACCCTTCTACAAATATTAATCTATTGTTTGCGCGTGCTTGTCTGATTGCAGGGTGTGGTGACCGGTGTTGGTGGTGGGGGTGTCAGACGGTATGGGACTGTTGTAGTGGGGGTATGGGGTTGCTTCATGGTTGCGGCACAAGTGGGGAGGCAAGTGGGATGCTGAGTAGGCTAGGGTTTCTGTTCTTGGGCTTAGGTTTAGTTGGGCTAAGGGCTTTGTATTGGGTTTGGGGTGTAAAAGGGGTAAATGGGCTGACTAGGTTAGCTTAAATAGGTGTTTGAGGTTTGGGTTAATTTGTATGGGTAGCTGGGGTTATGAAATGGGTTGAGGTTTAAGAGTGGGAAAAATTGGGCTATAACACACATAAGTCCTATCTTCCTCTATTTGGCATTTACGGTATAACTAATACAATCCCCTTCTATGGTAAATCAGTAGCACCCGAACCTCATGATTAACCTGGCTAACGTAAAATCATTAGCATGTGTCTGTCTGACACCGTATAGATATTTTTATCATCCACAGGTCTTAATATCTTGGGTATATCTTGACATGATCACGCGAAAACCTCTTTGATTTCTTGGAATAACTCATGACGATTCGTTTTGCCATCGTGGTAATGCAGGCACCGATCTTTACCTCTTGCTTATAATGTCTACTGACCTTTTGTAGAGTAGGGTCTGTTTTTCATCTTGTTTTACCATCCTTAACAAATCAGGAGATAAGCTACAATCTCTGTCATCTTCAAAGTCCTGAGATCCGCTTAAACACATATCTCACCCCAAAAGGGAGTCAGTTACAGTATTGCTCCTATCGTTAATATCTAAGGACCTATTGTAGGTACAAAGGCATATTTCCAAAGAATAAATGATTCTAAAGATGATTATTTATATGATATGATCATGGATGAAGAATAAAAAAATATATTTAGAAGACAGTCCAAAGAACAAAAGAATATATATTATCAAATGGAAAAAATGAAAGAATATTTGCTCGACAAGATGCATTTTATTGAAATAAAAAGTTTTAGACACAAGCTTATGTCACAAAAAGATTCTTATTGCCTCTAAGCTTAAAGCAACAAGCGTGTTTTGAATATTACTTTAGATTAGCTCTAAAAATACATTGATCTCTTCCACAGTCCCATTTTTCAAAATATCCCCAGGTACATAAGGGTTTGGAAATTTCCATTTCCTGGTTCCATCTTCAGATATATCATTCAGATTCCCTGTTATAGGCCAATTTTGGCCCCTTTATATTAAACCCCAAAACCCTTCATACTAAACCCCAAAACCCAACACATTAAACTACAACCCAACAAATTAAACCCAAAATTTTACCCAAACCCAAATAGCCCACTAAAGTCTAACCCAAAACTAAACCTAATTACCTAATCCAAGCCCAATACCCATTACACAATTTTTTTTTGAAACCCTAATCTACCCTAGCCGCCTCTGCCTTTAACCAACCCTCTGACTCCTCTGTCACCACCCACTCCTCCACCGGCCACGCCTGCAGCACGCCACCGATGTCAGGCCTCTACTGCTTTCAACCACTACCAACTTGCACCTGCAGAGAGAAGAAATAATCATCAACTAACACTTGTAAATGGTTATAAAAACCAAATACAAATTCTTTGTGGGGGGTTCGGCAACTCTAAAAAATATATACAAAGAAAAGCATTAAATTTTTAAGCAAAAAAGATAGCGATTCCATCAATAGTCAAGAGAGCAATCACCAAATCAAACAAAAAATCAGAGAAATAGAGAACAAAAATCGAAACCAAAGAACGAAGGTGATTTTTTTCTTATATTTTCGAATCGATTATTTTTTTTTCTTTTCCTACTTATAACCATATACATATATATTATATCATTTAACTAAAAAAAAATAAAAAATAAAAAAATAAATTTTTTTACCTTTTCACGGTGGCCGGCGCCGGCGACGGACGGCGGCTGATGATCGGCCAGTGACCGACCCATGGCCGAATTCCCTCTCCCTCTCCCTTCTCTCTTCTTTCTCTCTTCTTTTTTTCTTTCTCTCCTCACCAAATGTTTTTTTGTCAAATTTAGGCCTTATATAGCCCCCCAAAACGACGTCGTTTTGGGGGCTGCTCTTTAACCCCAAAACGACGTTGTTTTGGCCATGCCCGACCCGTCCGATCCGACCCGCTAGAGGATCCGCGTGTTTTTGTTTGAATAGGTTATTTATGCGCGCAGTCCTTCCGCTTTTTTAAGCTTTTGCAATTAAGTCTTTTTTCATTTTTTAATTCAGCCCTAGAATTTTTCACGCTTTTCAATTTAGTCCCCACTGAAACGCTGCGTTTTGATGGGAAGGGGTAATTGCTATTTTGGTCCTCCTAGGTTACGCGCATTTTGCATTTAGATCCTTCTTCTTTATTTCTTCTTAAATTTGACCCAAACTTTGTTTTTGTTTCGATTTTCATCTTTTTTTTTTTACTTTTCCTTATTATTTTGTTTTAATTTCAATATTATTTATACTAATATATTTTGTTAATGTTATTATTATTATATTTTGGTATTTTATCATTGTCATTTTACTTAAAACTTACTTATATATGTTATTTAGTATTATTAATGGTTTAATATTATTATTTTGTATATTTGTATGTCACCTATGCATTCTTTAAATAAATAGACACTTACGCGTGTATCTTAAAATTATATTACGTACATTTTATATATATATATATATATGTATATATATTTATCTACTTATATTATGTCTCAACTTTAATATATATTACGTATAGTATTTATATATAGTACGTATATATTATATATGTGTTTTAATATTATCATATATTTACTTTAATATATATTTATATAATATTGTTAATAATAGTCCTTCTATCACATTACTATCATTGCTAATGTACGTATGTATCGTATATGCTTTTATACATAGTTTATATATATATATATATTGTTAGTATCATTAGTTACATGTTTTATCCCATTTCATATATATATATCTTCACTATTCTTTTGCCATTATTAATATTAGCATGTGTTTATCTATATATCTTTATCGAATGTACGTATATATGTATCTTTTAAAGGTGTATTTTATTTTTATTGTTATGCATGTCTTGTAATACATATGTATATTTTAATTCATTGTATATATTCCTCATGCTATTTCATGTATGTATTTTATATAATCCTTATTATTGTTATTAATACTATTATATATTTCATCATATACATGTATATGTATATACAGTAATTTTATTATTTCATTTCAATATTTTGTATTATTTGTTTCTTTTTTTGCGTTATAATATTAGTGTATATATTTCTTATGTGCATACATTTTCAATATTTATTTTATACATATATATGTAAATACTATGTATTTATTTTAACATTACAAGTTATATTTATTATCTTAAGTATATGCTTCTAACACTATCACTATTATATGTATATACACATATTTTACATACATGTTCTTAATATCATTATTTTGTATATATATATTTTATTATATACGTATAGACATGTTTTTACCATCGTACATCATTATAGTTATTATTATTTTTAGCATATTATTGTTTCATATTCTTCATATCCTTATTATACCTAGTTTTTGTTTATATTATATTTCCTCCCTTTTTACTTTTATATTTACTATTTTCATTATGTTTATTCATTACTCATTATTATTTATGTGTATATATATATATTTTTAAATCCCATATTATGTATAGGCGTTAAGTATAGACATTTCTAATATGTATTTCTAATACTATATTATGTTTTCATATATATTATGTATACACTTTAGTATCATAGATATATACTTTCATACGACCTTATGTACATATATTTTATTATTCTTGTATAAACATTTTATATATAGTATTATCTTCATATATCATTATTATATCTATTATTTCCACTATCATTATTATTTTTATCATCATTATACATGTATACATATATATATATATATATATTTTTTTTTAGTACTTATTATAATATTTTCTCATTATTATGTATATTATTTTTACTCATTTCTTCATTATTTATATTTTTAATACTCTTATATTCTTATATTATGTATATTATTATTTTTATTATACATATCCCGTATACATTTTTGAACATCACATTATCATGTATTTCATTATATATGTATATATCTTTAATATATATATAGGTGTATCTTTATGAAATATTAGTATCCTTTATTAATATTAGCATGTTTTTTAACATTATAATTATGTGTGTATAGATATTATGTAAATGTTTTAATATTATATTATATATATGTTTTTATATATTACGAATATATATGCCTTTTAAACTTTGTAGTTATGTATATATCACGTAAATGTTATTATTACATTTATTTTATTCTTAATATGCTTATTATTAATATTCGTACATATATTTTATTATGCATGTATATATATTTATATATATAGCATTATTTTCAGTATATTATTATGTTCATTAACACACTTGTTATTTTCCATATTGCCCTTATTATATTGTTAGGTGTTATCTGGTGTACATATATCTTTCTATTATTACTATTATTACTATTATTATTAGTATGTGTCATTATATATGTATATTGTATATGTTCATTTTAAATATGTTATGTATATATATATTGTAACGCCCCAATTTTCGGAAATTCTGTGAATGTTGGCATAGGTTTAATTATGTTAGTGGGCCTCTAGAAGGCCCAAGCTTAAGATAGAACCCGTCAATTTTAGTTAATTTTTGTTCCATAAGAAAAAGGGGGTGAAATTACGAAATAGAACCTATGTGAAAATGTTTGAAAATGCTATAGGCTAAATTGAAGTGGCCAAATAAATAGGAGTGCAAAATAGGAGGATTTGCATGACAAACCTCCCATTTTACATGAAGTGGCCAGCCATCATGTTGTTGTAGACAAAATGTACACTTGATATCCATAATTTATGGTACAAATTGATACAAATTGATAATAGGTTAGGTAAATGTTCCATGATAATGGGTTAGGTAAATGTTTCATGATAATAGGTTAGGTAAATGTTCCATGATAATGGGTTAGATAAATGTTTCATGATAATGGGTTAGGTAAATGTTTCATGATAAGAATATCATGTCTTTTGTATTAAAGAATTAAATGGATGAAATATGAAGTTTTATTAAAAGAAAAGGGGTGAAAAGAACAAAGTTTTGTCCATCTTTGTTCATCATAGCTGAAAGTTAGAGAAGAGAAAGGAGAGGAGAAAGCTCTTGAGTATTCGGTCATTAGGAGGAGGAAAATTGAAGGTAAGTTCTTGGTACCTTGCTTCTATTTTGAGGTTCATGAGTTCTTCTTGATTCTACCTTAACTCTTGAAGTATATTTTGATTTTTGGTTGTGTTGTGAGCATTTGGTCATGAATTAAAATGAAGGAAATGGTTGTTGTTTCATGTTCTTTTGATGAAAAATGGAAGATATGTGAAGTTGAGCCAAACAAATGAGCATGCATGTGCCTTAGATGCTAAAGGGAAAAATCAGCTAACATGTTGTGCTTTAAAATGATGAAATGGAGATTATGCTTAAGTAAAAATCATAGATATGTGATGATTGATTGGTGATATACATGTTTAAATAACATGCATGCAAGATAGGTGTTTGAAAGAGTGATTTGGTAATAAATCTGCTTGGGACAGCAGCAGTAATGTGACTTTAGAAAATCACCATAAATTGTGGGAGAAGAATTCGAAGCTGAATAAATTATGTAATTAAAGCTTATTAGTCTAGTTTCTAATGAAATAAACGAGAACATATTTTGAATTCTGTACAATGAGAAATTTTAGTCGTAATGAAGAGTGGTCAGATTAGTCAAACAGTGAAACATGGGAAACTTTGAGAAAAATCTGGTATTGATTGGATAAACTAAAAATTCTGAAAATTTTATGGATAGAAGATATATGAGTCTATTTTCATGGAAAATTAACGGCACTTGATTTGGAGTTTCGTAGCTCCAGTTATAAATGATTTAGTGACTGTTGCTCAGGAAGACAGCATGTAGTGAAATTATGATTATGTGGTAAACATTGACAAAAATTTGTTAATGAGTTGCTTATTGATTTCTTATAAGCTTACTATGATCTGTAGGTGTGGTTGGCCGAATATTGTAAGGGATTAATACGTAGTTCGTATTTGAATAGTTAGATTAACGTGTTAGTAATCCAATTGTAGGCGGTTCGTGTGTAGATCTCGTCAGCATATCGTCGCAAACAGGTGTGTAACTAACAACCTCTTTCTTAGTCTAGATCAGCAAAAGTCGAAAAGCCGAAATGCCGAAAACCGGTATTTTGTAGATTTGCGAGTGTGCGAATGCTCGTGAAGTAAATCGATTAATGTTTTTGGTAAGCTGTAATGTTTGGACTGCAAAGTGCATGATTTCTGTGCCCTCGATATTTTTGGGCTTAATGGGCCAAAATTGGAATGATGGGCCAACGGACCCAATTCGGTAAGAACACTCGGTACGTGATTCTGTTAGTACGTGAAAAGTAGGAATATGCATGAAAAACCCTAAAAGCAGCTAAATTACTATAATACCCCTATGTATGGAAAATTACTGTTATACCCCTAGATGCAAAATTACCGAAATACCCCTAGGGTTAAATTGATCTAAATTCATGTTTGACTGTTGTTATTTACTGCATGCCATGTTGTTATTATATGATGCATGGGATTGGGATATTGACGGAGGAAGTACTGAAAATGGCTTGTCCACATACTGGAGGCTTTGCCTCAATTTACTGTTAACTGAGCAGCAATGCTGCAACTGTGGAGTGTTGGGCTGGGTGGGTTGAGCTATTCCCCACATGGAGTGTATGGCTGGTACGGGTGGAGTGTAGTGGTTGGTGGGTTGAGTAGTCTCCCCAAATGGGCTTGCATATGTTTACTGATGTTGCATGTGTTTTGAAATGGGCCTATGGGCCATATCATTATCTGAATAAGGGCTAAGGCCCAGTTTATTGTAATCAAAAGGGCTTTGGCCCAAGATCACTTATTACCCAAATGGGCTTGCATATGTTATTGATGTTGCATGTATTTTGAAATGGGCCTATGGGCCATATCGTTATCTGAATAAGGGCTAAGGCCCGGTTTATTGTAATCAAAAGGGCTCGCCCAAGACCACTATTACTGAATGGGCTTAGGCCCAATGGGCTTGAGTGACTTGGACTTTGAATGGGTTTTCCTTACACACCGAGTTTCCCCAAACTCACCCTTTTATTTTCATCCACGCAGAAATACCCAACCATAGTGGGCTTGGAGTCGTGAGGGAATTGGAGTGGCCACCCGCTCGAAAGTTTGATTTTCTTCCGTGAACTGGACATCCTTTTATTTACGTTTGAAGTTTTTGGGCTTTTAAATGTAATAAGGCCGCTTAATTATTTTTGATGGTTTTAATATGTATTACTAAGATAGGTAATACTTATTTTAACTGTTGAAATTAGATAGCTTTAGGGCAAGTTTTCAAAAACAACAGTTGATTTCAAAATAACACGACAACAAGCAAAGCTTCCGCAATGAAAGTATTTTTTCCAAAATTAATCACTTTTCCTAAAAATGACTTAATCAAATCAGTTTCCTAGAAATATCCATGACGTTAAGGTGTGGCAATGGCGGTATGCATGTCTAGGATTGGATCCGAAGGGAGATTGGTACTTAAGCAGTCCGATGGACTCATCACCTCTTTTCCGGTTTCCTACCTGGTGCACAGCTTCCATTCACTTTAACCTTTAATGAATTAATCTTTTGAACATTAAGTACGATTTTCTGGACTTAAAATGGATTTTTTTTTAACGTTTTTGATGTGGCATGCCAGATCCGGCCATAACTTCTAGGCCGGGTTTGGGGTGCTACATTTAGTGGTATCAGAGCCTAGGTTACAACAACTCGGCTGTGGAATGGGTTTACAAAAACAAAGATTTTTGAAAGCGAAAATTTTATAAAGAATGCGAAAAACTTAATTTTCAAAATTTAGATCTTTAGAAGGTGGCATTCCAAATCTCCGGCTCAAGTCTGTAAGTATTCGAATTTTTTCAATATTTTCCTAATTATCAGATGTCTTTGAAATCCTGCTAGGATACTCTAGATAGGGTGATACTGAAACCATAGGAAAATCTGATAAGAGACTGAAACTATAGCTAGACTTCGATTCTGTGAAAACAAACTTTGAATTACTGTCTGATTCATAAAATATCTGTAATAAACACTGGAATATTGAATTGATGCATAAAAATTCGTAATCAAGATAAATCGATATGAGTACAAGAGCTACTCAGGGAAGAGATCGTGGTCGAGGCCGAGGTAGTACTCAAGCTGGATCTTCGTCTTCTGAACACATACCCACTGGAGTAGTACGACCACCACCGGCGAATGAGAATGGGCCGTATGATCGGGCTACCGAGGATGATGCCCTGTCATAGGCAATGCTTCGTGTTCTGGAAAGGGTTGCCGGGCAAGTACGGGCAATGGAGTTCGGGGATCTATTTCTGAACGACTTCGGGCTAACGGAGAGGAGATCTTTAGGGCGTATCTAGTATAGCCCCGAATGTGGCGGAATATTGGTTGGAGGCCACAGAACGGATTATGGACAACTTGGACTGCTCTGAGGAGATTGTGAGTGGGGTATCTGTACTAAGTCATTTGAGTCACTCGGTTAGGGTAGACAAACTGTATAGGAATGTACCCTTAGAAACTCAAGGTAAGATTTTCCCTGGAGATCTGATGGAGTTACCATTCGGAGAGTTTGATCTCATTTTGGGAATGGATTGGCTTGTTAAGCATAAAGCGACTCTGGATTGTGCTGCTAAACGAATAGTGTTAAGGACCACGAAGGATGAGGAGGTTATGGTGATAGGTGAGTGAAGAGATTATTTGTCCAATGTGGTGTCGGCATTAAGAGCCGAAAAGTGGATTCGGAAAGGTTGTGAGGTCTATTTGGCATTTGTAAATCAGTCAGAAGGGGAGGGACTGACAGTGGATAAGGTTAGGACCGTAAAGGAGTTCCAAGATGTTTTTCCGGAGGAGCTTCCAGTATTGCCTCCGAATCGAGAAGTTGAGTTTGGAATAGACTTGTTGCCTGGAATGGCGCCTGTGTCAATCACACCGTATAGGATGGCACCGAAGGAGTTAGTAGAGTTAAATGCTCAAATTCAAGAGTTGTTGGATAGGGGCTTTATTAGGCCAAGCGTGTCTTCATGGGGAGCACCGGTGCTATTCGTGAAGAAGAAGGATGGTACAATGTAGATGTGCATTGATTATCGCCAGTTGAACAAACTGATAATTAAGAATAAGTATCCACTGCCAAGGATTGACGAGCTATTCGACTAGCTTAGAGGAGCTTCTGTATTTTCTAAGATCGACCTTCGATCTGGTTATCATCAGTTAAGGGTTAAGGAGTCAGATATCCATAAGACGGCATTCAGGACTCGGTATGGTCATTACGAGTTTTTGGTTATGCCATTTGACCGATTTAACGCTCCTGCAGATGTTTATGGATCTGATGAATCATGTGTTCCAACCATTTTTAGATCAATTTGTAGTCGTCTTATTGACGATATCCTGGTATATTCTGAAACTGAAACGAAACATGATGAGCATCTCCGTATAGTGCTGTAAGTATTAAGGGAGAATGAACTCTTTGCGAAGTTCAGCAAGTGTGAATTTTCGTTGAGGGAGGTAACTTTCTTAGGACATGTGGTCTCTGCTGAGGGGATTAAAGTGGACCCTCAGAAAATTAAAGCGATTTCGGAATGGAAGCCGCCTAGGTCAGTGTCAGAAATACGGAGTTTTCTAGGACTGGCAGGATACTACAGAAGGTTTGTGGAAGTTTTTTCTGTGATGGCAGCACCTCTGACAAAACTCATAAGGAAAGGAGTACCGTTTGTATGGACTGAGAAGCAGCAGGAAGCTTTTGAGAAGTTGAAGAAAGTTCTGACTGAAGCACCTGTGTTAATTCAGCCGGAGTCTGGGAAGGATTTTAATGTGTACAGTGACGCATCACACGTGGGTTTGGGCTGTGTGTTAATGCAAGAGGGTAAGGTGGTTGCATATGCATCACGACAGCTTAAGCCTTATGAGGGGAACTATCTGACTCATGATTTAGAGTTGGTAGCAGTGATATTTACACTTAAGATTTGGAGACATTACTTGTACGGAGAAAGGTGTATTATATACACTGACCATAAGAGTCTTAAATATTTGTTGACTCAGAAGGAGCTGAACCTTAGGCAAAGGAGATGGATTGAGTTACTTAAGGATTATGACTGTTCGATCGAGTATCACCTAGGCAAGGCTAATGTGGTAGCCGATGCTCTAAGTCGTAGAGCTGTATCTGATCTGAGAGTAATGTTTGCTCGTCTGAGTCTGTATGATGATGGAAGTCTGTTGGCTGAGTTGCAAGTGAGGCCAACCTGGGTGGATCATATTAAGGAAAAAAAAACAGTTGAACAATGAGTTTTTGGTCGCTCGTTTTCAACAAGTTAAGGAAGGGGAAACTTCTGAGTTTAGGAGCCAGAAGAGATGATGCATTAATAATACCCTCTTCTGTTTGGATCAGGTAAATTTCGAGGACGAAATTTCTTTAAGGAGGGTAGAGTTGTAACGCCCCAATTTTCGGGAATTCTGTGAATGTTGGCATAGGTTTAATTATGTTAGTGGGCCTCTAGAATGCCCAAGCTTAAGATAGAACCCGTCAATTTTAGTTAATTTTTGTTCCATAAGAAAAAGGGGGTGAAATTACGAAATAGAACCTATGTGAAAATGTTTGAAAATGCTATAGGCTAAATTGAAGTGGCCAAATAAATAGGAGTGCAAAATAGGAGGATTTGCATGACAAACCTCCCATTTTACATGAAGTGGCCAGCCATCATGTTGTTGTAGACAAAATGTACACTTGATATCCATAATTTATAGTACAAATTGATACAAATTGATAATAGGTTAGGTAAATGTTCCATGATAATGGGTTAGGTAAATGTTCCATGATAATAGGTTAGGTAAATGTTCCATGATAATGGGTTAGATAAATGTTTCATGATAATGGGTTAGGTAAATGTTTCATGATAAGAATATCATGTCTTTTGTATTAAAGAATTAAATGGATGAAATATGAAGTTTTATTAAAAGAAAAGGGTGAAAAGAACAAAGTTTTGTCCATCTTTGTTCATCATAGCTGAAAGTTAGAGAAGAGAAAGGAGAGGAGAAAGCTCTTGAGTATTCGGTCATTAGGAGGAGGAAAATTGAAGGTAAGTTCTTGGTACCTTGCTTCTATTTTGAGGTTCATGAGTTCTTCTTGATTCTACCTTAACTCTTGAAGTATATTTTGATTTTTGGTTGTATTGTGAGCATTTGGTCATGAATTAAAATGAAGGAAATGATTGTTGTTTCATGTTCTTTTGATGAAAAATGGAAGATATGTGAAGTTGAGCCAAACAAATGAGCATGCATGTGCCTTAGATGCTAAAGGGAAAAATTGGCTAACATGTTGTGCTTTAAAATGATGAAATGGAGATTATGCTTAAGTAAAAATCATAGATATGTGATGATTGATTGGTGATATACATGTTTAAATAACATGCATGCAAGATAGGTGTTTGAAAGAGTGATTTGGTAATAAATCTGCTTGGGGCAGCAGCAGTAATGTGACTTTGGAAAATCACCATAAATTGTGGGAGAAGAATTAGAAGCTGAATAAATTATGTAATTAAAGCTTATTGAGTCTAGTTTCTAATGAAATAAACGAGAACATATTTTGAATTCTGTACAATGAGAAATTTGAGTCGTAATGAAGAGTGGTCAGATTAGTCAAACAGTGAAACATGGGAAACTTTGAGAAAAATCTGGTATTGATTGGATAAACCAAAAATTCTAAAAATTTTATGGATAGAAGATATATGAGTCTATTTTCATGGAAAATTAACAGAACTTGATTTGGAGTTTCGTAGCTCCATTTATAAATGATTTAGTGACTATTGCTCAGGAAGACAGCATGTAGTGAAATTATGATTATGTGGTAAACATTGACAAAAATTTGTTAATGAGTTGCTTATTGATTTCTTATAAGCTTACTATGATCTGTAGGTGTGGTTGGCCGAATATTGTAAGGGATTAATACGTAGTTCGTATTTGAATAGTTAGATTAACGTGTTAGTAATCCAATTGTAGGCAGTTCATGTGTAGATCTCGTCAGCATATCGTCGCAAGCAAGTGTGTAACTAACACCCTCTTTCTTAGTCTAGATCAAGAAAAGTCGAAAAGTCAAATGCCGAAAACCGGTATTTTGTAGATTTATGAAAAAGCGAATGCTCGTGAAGTAAATCGATTAATGTTTTTGGTAAGCTGTAATGTTTGACCGCAAAGTGCATGATTTCGTGCCCTCGATATTTTTGGGCTTAATGGGCCAAAATTGGAATGATGGGCCAACGGCCCAATTCAGTAAGAACACTCTGCACGTGATTCGTTAGTACGTGAAAAGTAAGAATATGCATGAAAACCCTAAAAGCAGCTAAATTACTATAATACCCTATGTATGAAAAATTCTTGTTATACCCCTAGATGCAAAATTACCAAATACCCCTAGGGTTAAATTGATCTAAATTCATGTTTGACTGTTGTTATTTATCTGCATGCCATGTTGTTATTATATGATGCATGGGATTGGGATATTGACGAGGAAGTACTGAAAATGGCTTGTCCACATACATCGGAGGCTTTGCCTCAATTTATTGTTAATCGAGCAAAGAATGTCAAGCTGTGGAGTGTTGAAATGGGTGGGTTGAGCTATTCCCACATGGAGTGTAAGGACTGCACGGTGGAGTGTAGTGGTTGGTGGGTTGAGTAGTCTCCCAAATGGGCTTGCATATGTTTACTTGATGTTGCATGTATTTTGAAATGGGCCTATGGCCCATATCGTTATCTGAATATGGGGCTAAGGCCCGCTTTATTATAATCTCAAAAGGGCTTTGGCCCAAGATCACAAGTACCCAAATGGGCTTGCATATGTTATTGATGTTGCATGTATTTTGAAATGGGCCTATGGGCCATCATTATCTGAATAAGGGCTAAGGCCCGCTTTATTGTAATCAAAAGGGCTCGCCCAAGACCATCTGCTACTGAATGGGCTTAGGCCCAATGGGCTTGAGTGACTTGGACTTTGAATGGGTTTTCCTTACACACTGAGTTTCCCCAAACTCACCCCTTTTATTTTCATCCACGCAGGAAATACCCAACCATAGTGGGCTTGGAGCTGTGAGGGAATTCGGAGTGGCCACCCGTTCTGAAAGTTTGATTTTCTTCTGGTGAACTGGACATCCTTTTATTTACGTTTGAAGTTTTTGGGCTTTTAAATGTAATAAGGCCGCTTAATTATTTTTGATGGTTTTAATATGTATTACTAAGATAGGTAATACTTATTTTAACTGTTGAAATTAGATAGCTTTAGGGCAAGTTTTCAAAAACAACAGCTTGATTTCAAAATAACACGACAACAAGCAAAGCTTCCGAATGAAAGTATTTTTCCAAAATTAATCACTTTTCCTAAAAATGACTTAATCAAATCAGTTTCCTAGAAATATCCATGACGTTAAGGTGTGGCAATGGCGGTATGCATGTCTAGGATTGGATCCGAAGGAGATTGGTATTTAGCAAATCCGATGGACTCACCACCTCTTTTCCGGTTTCCTACCGGTGCATGACTTCCATTCACTTTAACCTTTAATGAATTAATCTTTTAACATTAAGTACGATTTTCGGACTTAGAATGGATTTTTTTTTAACGTTTTTGATGTGGCATGCCGGATCCGGCCATAACTTCTGGGCCGGGTTTGTGGTGCTACATATATTATGTACCAATATTTAGTATTATTATGTAAACATTTTTCATTCCTATATTACGTACATACTCTTAGTATCATCATTATATATATGCATCCATTGTTTCTATTTCGTGTTCAATTCTAGTATTACGTTTAATATCGCATATATCTTTATTATTTTTAATTGTCACACTTATATTTGCTTCAATATATCTCTAGCTCTGCCATTCATTTATTTTTATCAATTTGCTTTGCACTATTTCAAAAATCTTATTCTTGTTTTCCTAATTAACTTCAATACATGAGGCAATGTATTGGTTTAACACTAAGTCGCCGATTTCATCGCTATGTTGGGTGAACATCAATCGACTCGTGTTAAAATGGTATGTCCTTCTCAAAAATCAAAAGAATTGAAAATTCTCGTGTTTCAGTCAGATCACGACTAAATGTGACATTGAACTCGTATTTTTGAAAATCAAGACAATACGTATTTTACAAGATACCAATTTTGGGCGTCGCGAGGGTGCTAATACCTTCCTCTCGCGTAATCGACTCCCGAACCCTAACTTTTCTCTAGCTTTTGACGTAGACCCAAAGTTGGCCTTCATTTTTGTTCAAGAATAAATTTTCTCTTCTAAAAGATGATTTATAAGGTGTCCGATCACACCTAGGAAAAAAGATCGGTGGTGACTCCCTCTTTATTTCAAAATCAAACTTCAGTTTTCAAATTTTCAATAAATCGCCTCAATTAGCGACCAAGCTAAAATTTTACGTCGCTATAGCTGGCAACTCCACTAGGGACATGGATTTTTGAGAGTCAAGTTGAATTAAAAGCGTGTTGTCGAAATTTTCAAAATTCCTTGTTCAAATTAATATTTAGTCGTGATCCCAAAATTGTGTTTTTGAAAAGTCATGCATTTGCATCGTGTTGTATATATTCTCCTAACTTGTTTTATCTGGTTGTTTTTCAGCTTTAAATTTTTATGGTTTTAGTTTTGGTTTAGTTTTTAAATAAAAAGTAAAGGTTTGTGAGTTTCTCCCCACACACCATGCACTTGCATTTTTGCATAACATGAGCTCTCTACCCGGGCTCCGTCCGTTTAAGTGAAAGTAAACGCTATGCCTTTGTAAGTTAACTCGTCCCTCCGCACAGGCTAGTGAATACTTTCGGGTTACATATGACTTATGCTTTCGTGAGTTAACTTGTCCCTCCGCATAAGTATAAGTAAATGTAATCCCTCGAATTGAACTCATGAGCCTGTGATGGGCTACGACCGAGGCTTCGTACTAGTCTTAGTAGACGATAGTGCGAACAATTCGAGTACCTGTCTAGAACCGAAACCGCATATAGTAAACTATATGAGCCACCTAACTAGAGTCATGCCGAACCTGTGTCCGTTAATAGTCACCAAAATAAGTACATGGGAGAAACGCCTCTTACCCTTTATTTCGTTAACATTCATACTTTTTATTTGGATTTTCCGTAATTTATATATGTTGTAATTACTAACCAAGGTTGTTTGTCTTTATATTTATTTTCCATTACGCATTATAGGCATCATATTAGGAAGGTGTTAACTAGAGATCGGTTGCCAAAAAACAGGTTTCTAATGAAAGAGTCAATTATACAAACAACTAAGAAGAATGCCGTGGTTCGAGACTGGTCTCTAAAAAATCAGAAAGAAAAAGGAGATAGTCTAGTAGAGGGATGTATTGCCAATTTGCCCGAGCACGAAACTGTGAATGTTCGCCAGAATAACCTTGAAGACTTGGTTCGGGTTTGGAATCAGTGGGACTCGAACACTAAGGGTATCTTCACTGAGAGGTACGGAGATATATCCCACCTGATCACTATCAACATAGACGAGCGTTTGATTCAAGCCATGATCAGATTTTGGGATCTGACCTACCAATGTTTTACTTTCAATCAGGAAGACATGACTCCGACTATAGAGGAGTACGTTGCTTTGCTTCGTGTTGAAAATGCGCAATTTTATAAAATATATGTGAAGGAGCCTAAGCCGATGACCTTCAAGAAAAAGTTAGAGAGATTGACAGACATAACTGACGCATGGGCCGAAAAACAGATAAAGAAGAAGAATGAAACCATTTGCATCCCATGGTCTTCCCTACGAGATTTGGTTCTGAACTATCCCGACATGTTGAAAAGGGTAAATCTATTTGCTTTGGCCATTTACGGTTTGATCATCTTCCCGAAAGTCCTTAAACACATAGAAGTTGGAGTGGTGGA
Organism: Gossypium arboreum; assembly: GCF_025698485.1. Lineage (NCBI taxonomy): Eukaryota > Viridiplantae > Streptophyta > Magnoliopsida > Malvales > Malvaceae > Gossypium > Gossypium arboreum. The sequence goes on along the minus strand of NC_069070.1, from coordinate 120,209,745 downwards.
TTTCTTCGAAAGATTAAAACAAGGAATCAACCCTGTCCCGACTATCTTGGCTGAGACCTTCAGATCCTTAAACAGTTGTAGGAAAATGAGGAAATGACGCTTTATCGGATGCGCGCAGTTACTAAATGTCTAGATTTTGAGCCATTTCTGGAAAGTAGAGCGCACACCGTACTACATGTTTTCAAAAACCTTCACCCTGTTGGAAGCCTATCTTGAGAGAGAATGGCCAAAGGATGTCACCGAAGAACATTGGGTTTCAGTTTTTCAGAACCTTCGAGCTAAAGATGTAACCTGGAGAGCACCGTGGATCCGCCCTTCGGTTCTGTTATACAAGGTTGGAAATCAAGATTGGGTACCACTACTCGGGCTATGGGGAAGAATTGGATACGCTCCGTTAATGGTCTAGAGGCAATTTTCTTCACGACAATTCATACCCGCCACTGGAGGATTAGCGCAGTCCGAGTTTGCTTTTACGGGTGAAGGCTATATGAAGAGGGTCCGAGGCGCTGCAAAATCTTAGAAGGAAGTTCATCTGATGGAGTTGGCCCTGTACACTGATACTCTCACTCAAGATTACGACGTATGGAGAGTACAACGGGTGAATAGCCAGCGAGTTTCGTCAATGAGTTACGCCTTTCAGAATCCTTTCTTAAAGGAAATACCGTCCGAGTTAGAAGTGGCAAGACAAGAATTTGAACGAGAAAAGGCCAAGATGTCTCGGGACCTTAGTGCTCTTCAAGAGGAAAACTACCAATTGAAGATCGACGTTCAGATTGAAAGATCCAGAACCGAAAAAGTGCAAAAAGAGGCTGAAGTCGTAAAAAATGACTTAAGAGATCTTCATCTGGAAAATAAGAAGTTAAGAGGCACAATAAAGAATAGTGGGTGTAGAAGCCCAAATTGCCTGGGCCCGATTTCATCAAAACCCAACCAAACCTCTAAACCCACTAAAACCCTTAACTCATGACCCATTTACATCTACCCAAACCCATTACAAAACCTAAACATTAAACCCAATTAAAAAGCCCATTAAGCCCCCCCAAAAAACCTAACCCAAGAAAAAAAAAAGAAAAAGAAAAACCTACCCTAAAAAAAACCTAACCCCCAAAAAAAAAAGAAGAAAAAAGAAAAACCTAACAAAAAAAAAAGATAAAAAAACCTAGCCACCTAACCACTTTCCCATTTGCCCCATTTTTCCTCCCATTGTCTACCACCACCACCTACAAAATAGAAAAAAAAAATAATAGAAAATCATGTAAAAGATGACTATAAAAAGCCATTCAAAAATCATGTAAAAGAGGAGGGGGGATTTTTGCAAAGATTGAAAAAAAAAACACAAAAATCTCTTCAAATTTTGAACACAAAAGAAACATCAATAAAAAGGTTGCATCTTTTTCTTTTTTCCTCTTCTTTCGAATCTTTTTTTCTTTTTTTGTGTTGTTTTTTCTTTCTTTATATATACATATATTGTTAAAAAATTTACCTTTTCCGCCACATCAGAGCGGTGTTCATGATGGTACGGCATGACGGCGGCGATCGACGATTGATCGGTGACCTGCCCCCCTTGGCCGGATTTCCTTTCCCCTTCCTCTCTCTTCTTTACCCTTCTTTTTTAGGTATTTTATATATATTATGTTTATATTTTTAATGCCATTAGTTATATATTTCTTATGTATATATTCTTAAATACTATTATATATATATATATATATATATATATATATATATATTTTAAATACCATATTGTGTATATATTATTATTACAAATTATTACTATTGCTAGTATTATTATAACTATTATTATATTAGTGTATATTTTATGTACATATGTATATATATATATATATTTGTACATATCATTATTTTATATTATTATTGTAAATTTTTATGTATATATTTTTTATGTATGCGTTTCCTAATATTTTCTTTTATTGTAGATATTATTATTATTATTATTACATACTTTTATTATATGCATATATATATATATATGTATTTTTATGTACATATTATTATTTTATATTATTATTACCAAATATATCATTTTTCCTATTTTATTATTAGTACATGATTTGTTTTATTTTGTAAATATCATTATTATTGTTATTCTAATATTCTAGTATTCCATATTAATATTTTTCATTAATGATATCATTTTTTTATGTCCTTTATCTATTTTTAATTTCTCACTTTAGGAATATTTTTTCTCATGTTTTAATTAATTTAAAAATAAGGCAATGTACCGATTTAATATTAAGCCATCGATTTCATCGCTATGTTGGGTGAAATTTGTCACTTGTGTTAAAAATAGGACACCCTTTCTAAAAAATCGAAAACTAAAATTCTCATTTTTCAATCGGATCACGATTAAATATTATATTGAACTCGTATTTTGAAAATCAAGTCAACACATGTTTGTGAGATACCAATTTTGGGCGTCGCGAGGGTGCTAATACCTTCCTCACAGAATCGACTCCGAACCCCAATTTTTCTCTGGACTTTCACGTAGACCTAAATTTGGCCTTCTTTTTGTTTTAAAATAATTAGGTGTCGATCACACCTATAAAAAGGATCGTGGCGACTCCTTTGTTAATAAAATCGAAAGTTGGTTTTCAAATATTTAATAAATCGCCACAATTAGCGACCAAGCGAAAGAAATTTTTTTTTACGTCGCTACAGCTGGCGACTCCACTCGGGACCCTTTTTGAGAGTCGTGTCTGGAATTAAACTCGTGTTGTCAAAATTTTCAAAGTTCCTTGTTCAAATTAACATTTAGTCGTGATCCTTAAATTTTTTGTTTTCAAAAAATCATGCATTTGCATCGTGTTGTATATATTCTAACTTGTTTTATTCTGTTGTTTTTCAGCTTAAAAGTTTTGTGATTTTAGTTTTGGTTTAGTTTTTAAGTAAAACGTAAAGGTTTGTGAGTTTCTCCCCACACACCGTGCACATACATCTTTGCATAACATGAGCTCTATACCCGGGCTCCGTCCCTGTTAAGTGAAAGTAAACGCTACGCCTTCGTGAGTTAACTCGTTCCTCCGCACAGGCTAGTGAATACTTTCGGGTTACATATGACTTATGCTTTCGTGAGTTAACTTGTCCCTCCGCATAGGCATAAGTAAATGTAATCCCTCGAATTGATCTCGTAAGCCTATGATGGGCCATGACCGAGGTTCTGTACTAATCTTAGTAGATGACGGTGCATTTATTGAGTACCTATCTAGAACCAAAACCGCATATAGTGAACCATACGATCCATCCAACTAGAGCCATGCTGAACCTCCGTCCGTTTAGTAGTCACCAAAATAAGTGCACGGAAGGAACGCCTCTTACCTTTTGCACTTTCGCTTTCTATGCAAGGGAATCGAGTCCATTGGACCAAGTAGCATAATTTGTTAGATTTTCCACAATTTTTCTCTGATCATATATGTTGTGCTAACCAAGGTTGTTTGTCTGTATTTCTATTTTTCATCATGCATCATAGACATCTTGTTAGGAAGGTGTTGATTAGAGATTTGTTGCCAAAAAGGGGTTTCTGATGGAGGAGTCAATTACATGAGTGACCGAAATGTTGTGTAATAGACTCTTTTGATTAAGAAAATGCCTAAATAGGGGTTATCTTGAAATTAACACCAATTTCTTGCATTTCTTTCATGACTAACAGTCATTTGACATTCATGCATTCATTTATGCATTTATTCATTCATTGCATATTCCATACTCGTTCGCTGAGGTTAAAACATACAATTCGCTAGTTGTGCATACCATACGGGAAACCAGGGACATTTCACGAAAAAACTGCCTAGCCTTTAAGAGAAGAGTTCAAGGACTCATTGATGCAGGTATCCTGTGATTCGATAGTGCCAGTAATGCAACTGGGAACCCATTCCTTAACCATACCGAAAGGGATGTGAGCATAGTGGGGAAAGTGGACAAATGGAAAGTCAGAAGATGTGTTTCGAAAATAAGGATGCCTCTGCAGAAAATCTGGGAGGTACTGGTTAAGAAAGGATTACTTTGTCACCCCGATAGAATTCTCGGAGAAGAAGGTCAAAGTTTTTGCAATTTCCATAAATTGTGGGACACGACATTCAGTCGTGTGAGGAATTTAAAAGGTTGCTTCAAGACCGGATGGATAATAAGGAGATTAAGGTTCTTAACAAAAGGGAAAAGACTAATGAAAGAGAAGTATGCGCCTCTGATAACCAGTCATCAGGTCCCCCTTATAGCGCTGATCAACCTGTTAGTAATCTATTACGATGCGACGAAAGAAACGGTGAAACCAAAAATGATAATCGAAGTACCGTCTCCTTTCCCTTACAAGGACAATAAAGCAGTACCATGGAAATATGATGTTCATATTGTCACACCTGAAGATGAAAAACCCAAAGCCATGACTGGAAGCGTCGGGGAAGTAGGTCATTTCACTCGTAGTGGAAGATGTTATTCGAATGAGATAAAGAAGAACAGCGACTTGAAACAGAAAGGAAAAGCATCGATGCACGTGACCGATGATGAGTATGAAACTGCGCCTGAACAAGAAGCTAAAAATCCTGTGGACGAGGAGGAAGCACAGGAATTCTTAAAATTTATCAAGCAAAGTGAGTACAATGTGGTAGAACAATTGAGTAAGCAGCCAGCGCGAATCTCGGTACTATCTCTGCTGTTGAATTCAGAACCACACCGGAACGCTCTGCTGAAAGTGTTAAATCAAGCTTATGTGGCAAACAATGTATCCGTTGAAAAACTGGATAGATGGATGAACAACTTGAATGCGGATAATTTCATTTCTTTTAGTGATGATGAAATATCGCCCAATGGTAGAGGCTCAGTGAAAGCATTGCATATCACAACCCGTTGTAAGGGCTATATAATACCGAATGTGCTCATCGACAATGGATCGGCACTCAATGTCATGCCTTTAGCCACACTGTAGCTACGTAAAAAAAAATTATTATTTGTTTTGGGGTAGCTAATTGTGGCAATTTATTGAGAACTTTAAAACTGAAGTTTGATTTTTTTGGAACATAAACTGAAAAAAACAGAAATAAAGATGGGAGTCGCCACCGATCCTTTTTATAGGTATGATCGGACACCTAATAAATTTATTTTTTTTTTAAAAAGAAGGCCGAGTTTAGGTCTACGTTAAAATCAGAGAAAAAGTAGGGTTCGGGACTCAGTTACGCGCGAGAAAGGTATGAACACCCTCGTGACGCCCAAAATTGGTATCTTTTAAACATGTGTTGTCTTAATTTTCAAAAAATGCTAGTTCAATTTAAATTCCAATCGTGATCCAATTTAAAAGACGAGAACTTTCAATTTTTGATTTTTGAGAAGGATATACCGTTTTAACACGAGCCGACAAATTCCATCCAACATAGCGATGAAATTTACGACTTAACGTTAAATCGGTGTATTGCCTCGACTAATAATTAAAACATGAAAACTATTCATGAAATAAGAATTTGAAATAAATCAAATATGCAAACAATGACATTTTCAAATGAAAAATATTAACATAATACTAGAGCAAGAGCAAAACAATAATAATATTTAAAAGAGAAATAAAACCAAACATAAACAAATATAAAGTACATTTAGTAATAATAATATAAGGTAATATATACATAAGATAATATGCAAAAATATAATATATGACATATATACATGATGTATGAAAATATAATGCCTAATAGACATATATATGCAATATTACTAAATATATAAATACTAGATACAAATACACATAGTATAATTCAACATATACAATAATATTAGGAATACTATGGACAAGGAAAATACATTTATACTAATAATAGTAAAAGATATATATACACCAAATAATAATATAATAAGTAGCAATAGGAAAATAATAAATACAAAATCAATAATGCAACATACACAAATAATACAAATAAAAAAAAGTATATACATACGGATTATAAAATAAATGTATTAAAATTAATAATAAATACAATATGGGTAAAAATAAATATATACATGATATATACATAATGTGGCACTAAGAAAAAATATATATATATAAATAATAGTATTAGAAATCATATAGTATATATAATCGATAATATTAAAATATATACATAATATTATATATGAATTATTCATATAATATATATTAAAAATTGACTATTAATACGTACTAAAAATATATACGAGGGTAAGCGGCATACACTAATAAATATAATAATAATAACCATGTAATACGATACCAAAAGGTAAATATAATAAAATGATATTAAAATAAAAGTATTAAAAACAAGAATATACATATGTATACACCTAACAAGGATATATAATAATAATAATAATAATAATAATAATAATAATAATAATAATAATAATAATAATAATATTGAAACACAAAAGCCATTATAATAAAAATATTAAAATAAAGTAATAGAAACATTACTACATATATATATATACATACATGAAGATATACACTAATGTATTTCAATAACAACAACAACAACAATAATAATAATAATAATAATAATAATAATAATAATAATAATAATAATAATAATAATAATAATAATAATAATATTGAAATGCAAAAATGTAATATTTAATAAAGAAACAAAAATAAATAAAAAAGGACTAAAATTGAACAAATAACAAAGTTCTGGGGCAAATATGAAAAGAAATAAAGAGAAAAGGGCTTATTTGAGCGCGCACAAAACAAAGGGGGACCGAAACAGCAATTATTCCCTCCCATTAAAACGCAAAGACATTAGCGGGACTAAATCGAAAAGCGCAAAAAATTATGGGGCCAAATTGAAAATAGAAAAAAATGACTTAATTGCAAAACCTTGAAAAAGCGGAAGGACCGCGCGCATAAATAACCCATTCAAACAAAACACGCGGATCCTCCTGGCGGGTCGGGTCGGATGGGTCGGGCATGGCCAAAACGACGTCGTTTTGGGGCTTATAGTAGCCCCAAAACGACGTCGCTTTTGGAGGGCTATATAAGGCCTAAAATAACCAAAAAAATCATTTGGGAGAGGGAAAGGAAAAAAGAAGAGAGAGGAAGAGAGAAGGAGGGAATCGGCCAGGGCGGTCAACGGACGACCACCGAGGCTCGTCAAGATGATGCTGCCACGCACGCGATGGCGAAAAAAAGGTAAATTTTTTTTTTGTATATTTTTTTGTATATTTTTTGTATATTTTTTATGTTTTAATATATATAGGTTAAAAAACTTAAAACCGAATTTAAAATAGAAAGAAAAGAAATCACCTTAGGTTTTTTTTTTAAGCTTTCAATCCTTTGATCTTGGTATTTTTATACTTGAATGCTATTTCAGATTTAAACGCTGATTGAATCACTATATTGAATCTGAGATTGGATGTTTCACTTTCTTGTTTTTGTGCTCATTTCTCACTGCAAAAATGAAAGAGAAAAAAGAAGAAGAGTCCCTCCTTATAATCTTTTTTCATTCGGCTTTTATAGCCTTATTTACAAACTATTTTTTTACTATTTCTACTATTGTTGCATGTTTGCTTCCTTCCTCTGCCTTTCCAAAGCGGTGGGAGTGTGTGATGGTGTTGGTGGCGCATAAAGATGGGAGAATGGGAGTGGTGCTGGTGGCATAAAGATGGGAGAGTGGGAAGAGGCAAGGGAGTCTAGGGTTTTGGGATTGGGCTTGGATGTCGGGCTAGGTTAATTTTAGGTTTTGGGTTTGAGGATGAGTTAAATGGTTTAATGGGCTCGGTATTTTGTAAACGGGCCAAAATTGGCCTACAACAATGCCCTCTTTGCTTATTGTCGGTAACGGAATAGAGCAAAGATACAAAGAAAGGCCAATTTTGCCCGCCTCGCTAAGTTTTGACTTCTTTTGGTGATCTTCTCATCCAGATAGTCTCTTTTAGTTCCCGTATCTTGTAGTTTTGGTTCAATCCATTGCATCTTCTCGATATATGCTTTGTGGCTTCAATCCACTTTAATGTAACTTCAAGGATATAAGATTTGTAACTTCGATTTGCTTTATCGTGACTTCGTAAATATAAGATTAACAACTTAAATTTGCTCTTCGTTGCTTTAGTCGATAAGGCTTGTGGTCTTCTCTTCGTCAGAACTTTAGAAGGATATCATCTAATATCCTTGATCACTCCATCGCAACTTCAAGGAAACAAAATCGTGTCTTCAATCAGCCCTCAATCTTATTCTTTACTCGATATGTGATCCCGAGCTCAACTCACTTAGCGTGTCTCAAGCTCAACTCACTTCTCGCAATATGAGTTGATTTTGAACAACAAAATAAAAAGGCGTAACTCACCTTTCGCAATATGAGTCAATTTAAAACTAAAAATACCTCAACAGTGCCCCGAGGCTCAACTCACTTCTCGTAATATGAGTTGATTTTGAACAATGAAATAAAAGGCTTAACTCACCTCTCGCAATATGAGTCAATTTAAAACTAAAATACCTCAACGTGCCCGAGGCTCAACTCACTTCTCATAATATGAGTTGATTTTGAACAACAAAATAAAAAGGCTTAACTCACCTCTCGCAATATGAGTCAATTTAAAACTAAAAATACCTCAGCGTGTCTTGAGGCTCAACTCACCTCTCGCAATATGAGTTAATTTTTTTTTGATGAACAGAAATTAAAATTACCTCAGCGTGTCCTGAGGCTCAACTCACTTCTCGCAATATGAGTTGATTTTGACGAACAGAAATTGAAAAACAGAAATTGAAAATACCTCAGCGCGTGAGCTGAGGCTCAACTCACTTCTCGCAATATGAGTTGATTCTTTGGTAGAATTCGGGTGTCTTTTCCTTTGGTTCAGTGCGACTCTCATTCAAGATTTCTTGCTCTGTTGGAGTACCTGTATATGCCATGTATGATGTTATCGTGATATGCACATGTTTGTCTTAAATGCTTTTATGCCTACATGATTATGCAAAGGTTCTTAAGCATGTTTTTCAGATGTCTATTTAGCCACGATTGTTGAGGATTTATGTTCATTGCTTTGATTCTCGACTTTCTCTTCATGCCTTATACCTGCCTTCAAACTTCACGAGTAATCGACGTTTCTCGATATCATTCTTTTGCCCCGATTGAACTTTGTTCTTACTTTGAGACCCTTGTGCTTATCAAATTTTCATCCGTAATGTTTAACATATCTTTTGTTTAGAGTATGTCATTTCACTATTTATCATGTAAATAAACACATAATGAGATGCATGAAAAAGGTCAAGTAGGGACAAAATAATGTCTCATATTCATCGACTTCAAATGTGGCAACCAAAACAAGTTAACCAACGAGAGTAAAATGTCAAAAGAAAGAAAGGATCGATTTAACAAATGCTCTAGATATTTAACACATGAACTCTTCCACGCTCCTCAATCAAGAATCTTTCGAGTATGGCTTCTTGCGTAGAAAATTTCGAGCTTTCGAAGTGCTTCAATAATCGTAGTCTCACCGCTTGACCCATTGTTCGAAATGCCACGCCTTCGAGCCAAAGTTTACTTCATTAGACGCCTCTCGGTTTTCACCCTAATCTTTGTGTTAATCAAGACGCCCTTTTTTTTTTTTTTTTAAGATGCCCTTTTTTGGGTTTTTATCTTGATTTTTTTTTAGGCATAATATTTCTTCACAGCATCTGAGTTCACTGGATTCGGTAACTCTTTCCCATCCATTTCAGTGAGAATCAAAGCTCCACCCGGGAATGCCTTCTTTACGACGTATGGTCCTTCCCAATTCGGTGTCTATTTCCCTCGCAGGTCTCTTTGCATTGGGAGAATATTTCTCAACACGAGTTCTCCTTCGTGGAATTCTCTTGGCCGTACCTTCTTATCATGAGCCGCGATCATTCTCTTCTGGTACATCTGCCCGTGACAAATTACCCTTAGACGTTTTTCTTCGATGAGGTTCAACTGATCGTATCGAGCTCGAACCCATTCTGCTTCTTCTAACTTTGATTCCATTAAGACTCTCAGCGAGGGGATTTCAACCTCAATAGGTAGCACAGCTTCCATTCCATAGACCAGAGAGAAAGGAGTTGCTCCCGTAGATGTTCGCACAGATGTACGATATGCATACAAAGCAAACAGTAGCTTCTCGTGCCAATCTTTATATGTCTCACCATTTTCCCAATGATCCTCTTGATATTCTTGTTGGTCGCTTCAACAAACTCTGCTCATCTTTAGGCGATAGGGCGAGGAGTTATGATGCTTTATTTGGAACCGCCGCACACTTCTTTCATCATCTTATTGTTCGATTCGTGGCGTTATCTCGAAATGATTCTTTCAGGCAAACCATATCGGCAAATGATTTCCTTTTTCAAAAACTTGCAAACTGCAGTCCTCGTCACATTGGCAAACGAAGCGGCTTCTATCCATTTTGTAAAGTAATCGATAACCACAAAAATGAATCGATGTCCATTTGATGCTTTTGGAGAAATTGGCCCTATAACATCCATGCCCCACATAGAAAAAGGCCACGGAGAAGTCATGACGTGAAGGGGCGAAGGGGCTACATGAATTTTGTCACCATAGATTTGACATTTGTGACATTTTCTCGCAAAACTAATACAGCCGCTTCCATCGCCAACCAAGAGTAACCGAAGTCTCATAATCTTTTTCGCCATATCGAAACCGCTGGCATGTGTCCCATGATTCCTTCATGAACATCTCCAAGTATCTTTCCGCTTCACATCATCCACGCATCTCAAGAGTATTTGATCCTTTCCCTTTTATATAGGATATCCCCATCAAGAACTAATCCCGCCGCCATTCTTCCGATTGTTCTTTTGTCGTTCTCATGTGCTTGTTCGGGATAGCTTTGATTCTTGATATATTTTAAGATATCATAGAACCATGGTTGTCCGTCGCCTCTTTCTCAATGCTACAACAAGGTGCGGGACCTCGATATGCTCATTTTGAGGGGTATTATTTCGCTTCTTTACTTGCTTTGAACATTGAAGCCAAAGTGGCCAAGGCATCCGCCATTGGTTCTCTTCGTGGGAAGTAATGAAAAGTTATTTCTTTGAATTCCTTGATTAATCCACCACTAAACCATTGTACTTAATCAATTTTGAGTCCTCACTTCCCACTCTCCACGGATTTGGTAAATCACTAGGCTGAGTCCCCGTACACCTCCAAGATTTCGATGTTTCGCTTGATAGTCGCACGAAGCCCCATGATACAGGCCTCATATTCTACGATATTATTGGTACAGAAGAAGTTCAGTCTTGCAGTGAACGGGTAATGATTCCCGTCTGGTGATACCAGGATTGCGCCAATTCCATGCCTTAAAGCATTTGACGCACCATCAAAGTACATCTTCCATGACTTCTCTTTTGATGACTCGGATTCTATTTTTGAGATGCACATTAAGTCTTCGTCTGGGAAATCGAATCTTAAAGGCTCATATTCTTCTGTTGTTCGAGTTGCTAGAAAATCAGCTATTGCGCTTCCTTTTATCGACTTCTGACTTACATAGGCAATGTCATATTCTGAGAGGAGAATCTGCCATCGCGCCATTCTTCCTGATAGTGCCGGCGATTCCATCATGTATTTTATCGGGTCCAGCTTTGAAATCAACCATATCGTATGGTACAACATGTATTGTCTAAGTCTCCGAGCTACCCAAACCAGGGCGCAATAATATTTCTTAATGGACGAATACTTTGCCTCATAATCGGTGAACTTTTTGCTGAGGTAGTAGATCGCTTTTTCTTTCTTTCCTGACTCGTCGTGTTGCCCTAGTATGCAACCCATTGAACTTTTGAACACAGTCAAATACAATATTAAAGGTCTTCCAGGAGTTGGCGGTACTAGCACTGGAGGACTAGACAAATATTGTTTTATCTTATCAAAGGCCACCTGGCATTCCTCGTTCCATTCTCCCGGGTTATGTTTTTGAAGAAGCCGAAAGATTGGGTCGCATTGGTTGGTAAGTTGAGCGATAAATCGGGCGATGTAGTTTAATCTCCCTAAAAATCCTCTAACCTCCTTTTGCGTGCGCGGAGGTGGTAATTCTTGGATGGCTTTTATTTTATCTGGATCAACTTCGATACCTCTTTCACTGACAATGAAACCTAGCAACTTTCCCGAGGTAGCTCCAAATGTACATTTGGCTGGATTAAGCTTTAGCTGAGACTTTCTCAGCCTCTCGAACAACTTCTTGAGGTTCACTACATGCTTTTCTTCCCCTCGGGATTTAGCAATCATGTCGTCGACGTAGACCTCTATTTTTTTGTGCATCATGTCATGGAATAACGTTACCATAGCCCTCTGATATGTTGCCCGGCATTCTTTAACCTGAATGGCATCACCTTGTAGCGTAACGTTCCCCACATTGTTATGAAGGTAGTTTTCCAAATCCTCGGGGCCATCTTGATCCGATTATACCCCGAGAATGGTCCATGAAAGAAAACAATGAATGTTTTGTTGTGTTGTCCACCAACGTGTCAATATGTGGCAAGGAAAATTATCTTTGGGCTTGCTCGATTCAGTCACGGTAATCCACGCACATTCGTATTTTTCCATCTTTCTTTGGTACCGGACTATGTTGGCCACCCATTCGGATATTTGAGGCTTGTAGGAAGCCGCCACAAACTGCTTTCTTGACTTCCTCTTTATTTTCAGCAGACATTTTGGGTCTCATCCGCCTTAATTTTTTGGATGGGCTTGCATTCGCTTTAATGGGAGCTTATGGACCACTAAATCCTCATCTAGCCTCGCATGTCCTGGTATGACCATGCGAAAACATCTTTGTATTCATGAGTAAAGTGATGAAACTATGCCCGGTACTCTCGACATAGAAGTCCCAATCTTCACTTCTTGCTTCCTCTCTTCAAAGGCCCAAATTTATCGCTTCCACAGATTCTTCATGAGGCGTAATCTGCTTATCCTCTTGCTCCACTATTCTTAACAATTCAGAGACGAGACATAATCTTCAAAGATTTTCTTTGACTTCAAATTCTCCTAAGCAAACAAACCTTCTCAAAATCGATTTCAAGATTCAGAACGGCTTATTCATGTCCTCAATATCCGAAAGCACCGAAAGTTGAAATAGAAAAGGAAGCTATAGGGGATATCCAAGTATCTAAACAACAAACAAAATGTTATGTCATGGTAATGAGGCAAATGTAAAGATAGGCTATGAAATGAGAAAATGATCATGAAATTAGTGATAACGCGAAAAATCGTGACAAAATGCATCTTCATCGATATTCGTTTAAATGATAAAGAGCGAATGCAAGCTTTACAAAAGAATTCTATTATATCTAAGGACACAATAGAAGGTTAATGTTTAGCATTACTCAAGACTTATAAACTACAAGAAGCTCCTCAAGAGTCCAATTGTTCAACATAAAACCGGGAGGGCAAAGGCGTATCCTCGAGACATCTTTACTTGCACCACTTCTTTGTCGATGACACTTATAATCGACATTCGAAAACCCCTTTCAATTAACCCCAGCATGTTTCGTGGATCATCTTGTCCAGGGTACAACATTCTCGCAGATGTAAATGTTTTTGACAAATGAGGGTACTCTATCGGTTCCCATTCTGGTTCTCGGCATAAAGTTCTTACAATTCTTCTCTCTTGATCTTTCTTCCACTGTCTTCTTCTTTGACGCATGTCAGGCTGGAACCCCAAACCGTATCGGGCCTTGTGGTGCACTGGCTTTAAAGCTCTAACTATTCCTTGTAGATGTCTCCCTAAACCTCTTCTCGCACGAGCTCCCCTTCCTACGGTCAACTTGACACCCATTCTGGTATTTTTCGACAGTTTTGGCATCAGAATTTTGTTTCCTTCAGCGATGAAAGTGGCATTAACGAATTCGAGGGATCGAAAGGAACATTTCACTGCGTCCTTGCTTACTTCCGGTATGGCGATCAGAGAGATGGATGCGACAATGTCTTCTTCGCCTCGACCGTGACCAAACACCATCCATGATAAATTTCACCTTTTGATGGAGGGATGATGGGATCGCTCCAATGAATGGATCCAAGGTCTTCCCAAAAGGCGCTTATAAGAGGGTGTAATGTCCATGACTTGGAACTCGACCTCATAGATGTAAGGGCCCACTTCCAAAGGGATTTCGATCTTTCCCATGACTTCGCTACCGTCTCCGTCGAATGCCCTTACCATGGAATGACAGGCCTTAAGTAGGACAAATCCATCAGATTCGAAAGCGTGGCCAATGGCATGACGTTTAATGTTGACCCATTATCGATGAGTACGTTCGGTATTATGTAGCCCTTGCAATGAGTCGTGATATGCGCGCTTTCACCGAGCCTCTACCATTTGGCGGTATCTCATCATCACTAAAAGAGATGAAATTGTCCGCATTCGATTGTTTACCCATCTATCAAGCTTTTCGACAGATATGTTGTTGGCCACATAAGCTTGATTTAACACCTTCAATAAAGCATTCCGATGTGGCTCAATTTAACAAGAGAGATAGAACCGAGATTCGTGGCGGTCGCTTGCTCAATTGTTCCACCACACTATACTCATGTGCTTAATAAATTTCAAGAATTCTTGAGCTTCTTCTTCATTCACGTGCTTTTTAGTTTCTTGCATGTGGAATTTCTTGCTTGACCTCGACTTCGTGCATTCTCGCTTCCCTTTTGGTGCGAGTCGCTACTTCTCTTTACCGGTTCAACTTCCTAGAATAGCATCGTCCACTTGAGTAAAATGACCTACCTCCCCAACATCTTCGGGCCAGGCTTTGGACTTTTCAACTTCCTGTAACGATATTAACATCATATCTCTACGGTACTATTTTGTTGTCCTTATACGGGAAAGGAGACGGTACTTCAATTACTATCTGTGGTTTCAATGGCTCTCTCATCGTGTCATAATAAATTATCAATGATCGATCAGCATTATAAAGGGGCCCTGATGATTGGCTATCAGAGACGCATACTTCTCTTTCTTTGGCATCTTCCCTCATGTTAAGGACCTTGATCTCCTTATTATCCATCCGATCTTGAAGGAACCTTTTAAAGTCCTCACATGACTGAATGTCATGTCCAACACTCCCATGAAAATTGCAAAAACTTTGACCTTCTTCTCCAAAAATTCTATCGAGTGGTCGAGTAATCCTTTCTTAACCAAAACCTCCCAGATTTTCTCGCAGAGGCGTCCTTATTTTCAAACACATCTTCTGTCCTTCCATTCATCCTCTTTCCCCACTGTGCTCACATTCCCTTCGGTATGGTTGGGGAACGGGTTTCCCGTGGCATTACTGGCACTATCGAATCGTAGGATACCCGCGTCGATAAGTCCTTAAACTCTTCTTTTGAAAGCAAGACAGTTCTCAGTAGAGTGCCCCTGGTTTCCTCCGTGATATGCACAACTAGCATTTGGATCGTACCATTTCGGGTATGGGGGTTTAAGGGGTGCCATGTAATGGGGAGATATTAATTGCTTCTCCAGAAGTTTTGGGTACAATTCCCCATATGATCTGTGAATAGGGGTGAATTGTCGTCTCTGGATTGGGCCTTGTTGGTCTTGGTTCATTTTTGGGTTGGCTTTGAGTGGGTAGAGTGTTTTGTGGAAATGTGGTGACGGGCCTTTGGTTATTCATGGCGTATACAGGGTAGGACGAATGTGGTGCTTGGTAGTAAGGTGTTTGAGGAGGATAATGGAAATTCGGGGGTGGATAATTTTGAGGTCAGGGTTGGTTAGGATACGAATTGGGAACGTAACGACTCCCAGTTCCCACCATGTGGGCTTCTGGCTCTTTCTTCCTTACGGGTGCTACTTTTCTTGAGCCTTCTGATCCTTCCATTCTGCCGCTCTTGACGGCATTCTCTATGAGTTCACCCGATATTACGATGTCCAAAAAATCCTTCGTAGCACTTCCCACCTGCTTGTCATAGAATGGTGCTTTCAGAGTATTGATGAAAAGGACTGTTATCTCGGTCTTAGTCGTGGAGGCTCCACTTGGGCGAGATATCTCTCCATCTTTCGCATATTGTCTAAAGGATTCTCGCTGGTTTCTTTTCCATCATTTGCAAGGTCATACGGCTCGCACCATCTCCGATACATGCTTGTCTTGACGCAAAATGTCGACGCCAAGTCCTTCCAAGATCGAATCTTTTCTACTAAGTTGATTGTACCACCGAGAGTGACCTCGTTAGACTATCTTAAAAGCAATGTATGAGTAGTTTATCCTCGCTCACATAACCAGTCATTTTCAACAAAACATGACCAGATGCGCTTTGGACATCTTGTCCCATCATACTTCTCAAAATCGTGCACTTTAAACTTTGGGGAAAAATCGGATCGGGTACCAAACCGAAGTTCTTTGGCACCTAGTGCGGAGAAAACTTCCGGTGCCTTCTATCGCTTTGAGTCTTTCCTCTAGACTCCTATATTTTGCGTCATGGTTATCCGATTTCAACTTGGCTACCTCTGTTGGGTCATCCAGTGCGGAACTAGTGGATCGCCAGGCTAGCCCCCGGCTTGACGCGAATATTCCTTGCCCCAAATTAGTGGGTGGAGCAGGTGGCATGGGTCGATGTCCCAAGCCAGTGGGTTCCCCTTGAGTACACCCTCTTTGTGTTGTATATGCAAGTGGTGGAGTGAATCCTGGGGGATAGAGTAGATCCTGATCGTGGTGAATTCTTGATCGAGATTCTTCAATGTCAGGGCTCCGCATGGGTCCTTTTCCTTTAACTAGAGCTGACATCATCTCCATCAGTTTGGCCATTTGATCTCTTTGCTCGAGTGATTCCTCTCGAGATCTCATCATTAGGTCTCTCGTCTCTTGTTGCGATTTGGCCGCTTGTTCTTGTAATTCTTTTGAGTCCTTTCCATCCTTTCAATTCTCTCATTGAATTCACTTCCATCACTCTAGCTTATCGGTGCGTTTTATCTTGATGACGTGGTTCCATCTTGTGGTATTACAAGCTGCGAATTATATATTTTGTCTTCAACGACTGAGTATGGGATATGCAATGTATGGATGAATGCATGAATGAATGCACGAATGTCAAAATGTTAATATGTTAATTATTCAAGGAATGCAAAAGATTGGTGTTAATTTCAAGGTAGCCCCATATTTAGGCATTTCATTTATCAACATAGCCTATTACACAAAGTTTCCATTTTTCCAATGGTTACACAAATTTCCTAGCCACATTGCCTTGTTTCTTCACTTGCTCTAAAAACTCTGATATACTCGATCTTCGGCTCGGAGGGAATTGGCAACTGAGGACTTCGGCTTCATCTGATAATTGAACAACTTGCATAGCCGCTTTGCGAATTTCATTGATCAAGAAGTCGGGTTGCATTTCTTTTTCTTTGAGAGTTCCTTCATACGCGTGAATGTCCCTATCGTACTGCTCACTCTTTTCTTCTAGAGCCTTCAGGAGGTTATCTAATTGTTGTTGACGAGATTGCAGCATATTTTCTAAATCTCGTGTTTTCCTTTTTAATTCTTGATGTTCAGACTGACTATTCGCCAATTCTGCAATCACTATTTCATACTCGGCGTTCTTCCTTCTTAACTCTATCACAGTGCGCGCAGCCTTTTCCTCCTCTTTCTTTGCTTTTCCCTTCCAAAACTCCATTCCTCCCTTGATATTGCTAATTTCTTCCTTCCATTCTGCTGTCGACTTGCCTAACCCGCTATTCTTTATAGTGTTTCTTAATTTCTTGTTTTCCAAATGAAGGTCCCTTAAGTCGTTTCTCACAATCTCGGCTTCTCTTTGTACTTTTTTAGTTCTGGATCTTTCAACCTGAACTTCAATCTTCAGTTGATAGTTTTCTTCTTGAAGGGCACTAAGGTCCCGAGACATCTTGGCCTTTTCGCGTTCGAATTCTTGTCTTGCCATTTCTAGCTCAGACGGTATTTCCTTCGAGAAAGGATTCTGGATGGGGTGGTTTGTTGACGAGATTTGCTGACTATTTACCCGTTGCTTCCTCCATGCGTCGTAATCTTGGGTAAGGGTATCAGCATACAAGGCTAATTCCATGAAATGAATTTCCTTCCAAGACTTTGCAAAGGTGTCTCGGACTCTCTTCATATATCCTTCACCCGTGAAAGCGAACTCGAATCGTGCTAATCCTCCGATTATGGGAGGAATTGTCACGAAGAAAATTGCCTTTGGACCAATAGCGAGCATATCCAACTCCTCCCCATAACCCAAGTAAAGGTACCCAATCTTGGCTTCCACATTTGTATAGCGAATCAAGGACGGATCCGTGGTGCTCTCCATGTTATATCCTCTGCGAAGGTTCCGAAAGACCGATACCCAATGTTGCTCGTTGACTTCCTTGACCATTCTTTCTTGAGGAAAGCTTCTAGCGGGGAGAATGTTTTAGAAAACATATGGAATGGAGTGCGCTCTACCTTCCAGAAGTGACTCAAAATCCAAACATTAAGCAACTGAGCACATCCACTAAATCGTCCCTTTCCAACCCTTCAACAAGTACTCAAGGACTTGAAGGTCTCGGCTAGGATAGTCGGGACAGGGTCAACTCCTTGTTTTAACCTTTCAAGAAATCAACTCACGCAACTTCGAGATGTCCGAGAACTTTTGGGAAAATGACCAAACCATAAATGGCCAAAGCGAATAGATTTACCCTTTTCAAAGATGTCGGGATGGTTCGTAACCAAATCTCGTAGGGAGGACCATGGAATGCAAATGGTTTCATTCTTCTTTTTATCTGCTTTTTCGCCCATGCATCAGTCATGTCATCGGCCTCACTAACTTTTTCTTGAAGGTCATCCGCTTAGGCTCCTTCACATATATTTTGTCAATTGTATATTGTCGATGCGAGTAAAGCAAAGATACTCTTCTATGGTTGAGTCATGTCTTCTTGATTGATGGTGAAACACTAATAAGCCGGGTCCCGAACCGAACCATGGCTTGAATCAACTGCTCGCTCACACGGATAGTGATCGGTGAGCTATATCTCCATACCTCCCGGTGAAAATGTCTCTAGTGTCTAAATCCCATCGATTCCAAATTCAACCAAATCCTCAAAGTTATTTTGGAGAACATTTACGCTTATATGTTCGGGCAAATTGGCAACACATCCTTCCACTAGACTATCCCCTTTTCTCTCGAAGTTTTTAGAGACCGATCCGAACCACGGCATTCTTCTCGGTTATTTGTGTAATTGACTCCTCCATCGAAACCCGTTTTTGGCAACCAACCTTTAATCAACACCTTCCTAATATGATGCCTATGATGCATGATAAAATAAAATAAAACAAACAAACTTGGTTAATAAACACAACAAATATAATTTCAAAACAAGCTAAACTACCCAATCCAATTATTTTGCATAAACGATTGTAAGTGAAAGGCAAAAGGCATTTTCCCGTGTACTTATTTTGGTGACTATAAGCGGACAGAGGTTCGGCATGGCTCTAATTGGATAGCTCGTATGGTTCATTATATGCGTCTCGGTTCTAGACAGTTTTCGAATTGCTCGTACTATCATCTCGCTAAGATCAAGACGAAGCTTGGTCATAACCCATCACAGCTCACGAGTTCAATTTGAGGATTACATTTACTTATGCCTATGCGGAGGGACAAGTTAACTCACGAAAGCATAAGTCATATGTAACCCGAAAGTATTCACTAGCCTGTGCGGAGGGACGAGTTAACTCACGAAGGCGTAGCGTTTACTTTCACTTAAACGGACGGAGCCCGGGTAGAGAACTCATGTTATGCGAAAATGCAAGTGCACGGTGTGTGGGGAAAAACTCATAAACCTTTACGTTTTACTTAAAGAAACTAAACCAAAATTAAAACCACAAAAATTGAAAACTGAAAAACAACCAAATAACAAGTTAGAAGAAATATTTACAACACGATACAAATGCATGAATTTTGAAAACGAGATTTTCGAATCACGACCCAAATATTTACTTTGAACAAAGAAATTTAAAAATTTTGACAAAACGTGTTTAATTCGACTCGACTCGCAAGCTTGATTCCCCAGCGGAGTCGCCAGCTGTAGCGACGTAAAAAAAAATTATTATTTGTTTTGGGGTAGCTAATTGTGGCAATTTATTGAGAACTTTAAAACTGAAGTTTGATTTTTTGGAACATAAACCTGAAAAAAAGAAATAAAGATGGGAATCGCCACCGATCCTTTTATAGGTATGATCGGACACCTAATAAATTTATTTTTTTTAAAAAGAAGGCCGAGTTTAGGTCTACGTTAAAATCGAGAGAAAAGTAGGGTTCGGAGTCGATTCCATGAGGAAGGTATGAACACCCTTGTGACGCCCAAAATTGGTATCTTTTAAACATGTGTTGTCTTAATTTTCAAAAATGCTAGTTCAATTTAAATTCCAATCGTGATCCAATTTAAAAGACGAGAACTTTCAATTTTTGATTTTTGAGAAGGATATACTGTTTTAACACGAGCCGACAAATTCCATCCAACATAGCGATGAAATTTACGACTTAACGTTAAATCGTGTATTGCCTCGACTAATAATTAAAACATGAAAACTATTCATGAAATAAGAATTTGAAATAAATCAAATATGCAAACAATGACATTTTCAAATGAAAAATATTAACATAAAACTAGAGCAGTAGCAAAACAATAATAATATTTAAAGAGAAATAAAAACCAAACATAAACAAATATAAAGTACATTTAGTAATAATAATATAAGGTAATATATACATAAGATAATATGCAAAAATATAATATATGACATATATACATGATGTATGAAAATATAATGCCTAATAGACATATATATGCAATATTACTAAATATATAAATACTAGATACAAATACACATAGTATAATTCAACATATACAATAATATTAGGAATACTATGGACAAGGAAAATACATTTATACTAATAATAGTAAAAGATATATATACACCAAATAATAATATAATAAGTAGCAATAGGAAAATAATAAATACAAAATCAATAATGCAACATACACAAATAATACAAATAAAAAAAGTATATACATACGGATTATAAAATAAATGTATTAAAATTAATAATAAATACAATATGGGTAAAAATAAATATATACATGATATATACATAATGTGGTACTAAGAAAAAATATATATATATAAATAATAGTATTAGAAATCATATAGTATATATAATCGATAATATTAAAATATATACATAATATTATATATGAATTATTCATATAATATATATTAAAAAATTGACTATTAATACATTACTAAAAATATATACGGGGGTAAGCGGCATACACTAATAAATATAATAATAATAACCATGTAATATGATACCAAAAGGTAAATATAATAAAATGATATTAAAATAAAAGTATTAAAAACAAGAATATACATATGTATACACCTAACAAGGATATATAATAATAATAATAATAATAATAATAATAATAATAATAATAATAATAATAATAATAATAATAATAATAATATTGAAACACAAAAGCCATTATAATAAAAATATTAAAATAAAGTAATAGAAACATTACTACATATATATATATACATACATGAAGATATACACTAATGTATTTCAATAACAATAATAATAATAATAATAATAATAATAATAATAATAATAATAATAATAATAATAATAATAATAATAATAATAATAATAATAATAATATTGAAATGCAAAAATGTAATATTTAATAAAGAAACAAAAATAAATAAAAAAGGACTAAAATTGAACAAATAACAAAGTTCTGGGGCAAATATGAAAAGAAATAAAGAGAAAAGGGCTTATTTGAGCGCGCACAAAACCAAGGGGGACCGAAACAGCAATTATTCCCTCCCATTAAAACGCAGCACATTAGCGGGAACTAAATCGAAAAGCGCAAAAAATTATGGGGCCAAATTGAAAATAGAAAAAAATGACTTAATTGCAAAACCTTGAAAAAGCGGAAGGACCGCGCGCATAAATAACCCATTCAAACAAAACACGCGAATCCTCCTGGCGGGTCGGGTTGGATGGGTCGGGCATGGCCAAACGACGTCGTTTGGGGCTTAGGTAGCCCCAAAACGACGTCGTTTTGGAGGGCTATATAAGGCCTAAAATAACCAAAAAAATCATTTGGGGAGAGGAAAGGAAAAAGAAGAGAGAGGGAAGAGAGAAGGGAGAGAAGGAGGAATCGGCCAGGGGGGTCACGGAAAACCACCGGAGGCTCCAAGATGGGCACGCCACCACGCATGTGATGTAGAAAAAAGGTAATTTTTTTTTGTATATTTTTTTGTATATTTTTTGTATATTTTTTTATGTTTTAATATATATAGGTTAAAAAACTTAAAACCGAATTTAAAATAGAAAGAAAAGAAATCACCTTAGGTTTTTTTTTAAGCTTTCAATCCTTTGATCTTGGTATTTTTATACTTGAATGCTATTTACGTATTTAAACTGATTGAATCACTATATTGAATCTGAGATTGGATGTTTCACTTTCTTGTTTTTGTGCTCATTTCTCATCGCAAAAAATGAAAGAGAAAAAAGAAGAAGAGTCCCTCCTTACAATCTTTTTCATTCGGCTTTTATAGCCTTATTTACAAACTATTTTTTTACTATTTCTACTATTGTTGCATGTTTGCTTCCTTCCTCTGTCTTTTGCAGGTCGATGGGAGTGTGTGATGGTGTTGGTGGCGCATGGCATGGGAGAATGGGAGTGGTGCTGGTGGCGCATAAAGATGGGAGAGTGGGAAGAGGCAAGTGGGAGTCTAGGGTTTTGGGATTGGGCTTGGATGTCGGGCTAGGTTAATTTTAGGTTTTGGGTTTGAGGATGAGTTAAATGGTTTAATGGGCCTGGGTATTTTGTAAACGGGCCAAAATTGGCCTACAACACACACTTTCCAGGATGCCGATGGATTTGTCCTATCTAAAGCCCTGCCATTCTACAGAAGGGCATTCGATGGAACAAGACGAGAAGTTATGGGAAAAAATCGAGATCCCTCTAGAAGTGGGTCCCTACATATACGATGTTGAGTTTCAAGTCATGGACATTACACCATCATACAATTTTCTCTTGGGAAGACCTTGGATCCATTCTGCTGGAGCAGTCCCATCATCACTCCATCAAAAGGTGAAATTTATCATGGATGGCTGTTTGGTCACTGTCGAGGGAGAAGAAGACATTGTAGCATCTATTTCTGCCGATGCACCATATATTGAAGTGAGTAAAGACGCTATGGAATGTTCCTTCCGATCTCTTGAATTTGTCAATGCCACATTCGTCGCTGAGGGAAACAGAATTCCTGCACCAAAATTGTCAAGAAATACCAGAATGGGTGTCAAACTGACTGTAGGAAGGGGAGCTCGAGCGAGAAAAGGTTTAGGGAGATATTTGCAAGGAATAGTCGTGGCTCTAAATCCAGTGCACCACAAGGCCCGACACGGTTTGGGGTTCCAAAGGACATGCGCCAAAGAAGAAAACAAGTGGGAAAAAGATCAAGAGAAGGATTACGAGAACTTTGGGCGAGAAGTAGAATGGGAGCCCATAACATACCCTCATTTGTCAAAAACATTTACATCGTGGGAATGATATACCCGGACAGATAATATACAAAGCATGCTGTTATTAATTGAAAGGGTCTTCGTAATGTCAAGATAAATGTTATTGACAAAGGAAGTGAGGCTATTAAAGATGTTTCAACGATACGCTATTGTCCTCCGTGTTTTATGTTGAACAATTGACCGCCGAGGACCTTCTTGTAGTTTATAAGTCTTGAGTAATGCTCAAACATTAACATTCTATTGTGTCCTTA
Source organism: Gossypium arboreum (assembly GCF_025698485.1). NCBI lineage: Eukaryota > Viridiplantae > Streptophyta > Magnoliopsida > Malvales > Malvaceae > Gossypium > Gossypium arboreum. The sequence continues at coordinate 120,186,014 of NC_069070.1, read as the reverse complement.
GATATAATAGAATTCTTTTGTAAGAGCTTGCATTCACTCTTTATCATTTAAATGAATATCAATGAATATGCATTTTATCACGATCTTTCGCATTATCACTAATTTCATAATCATCTCCTCATTTCATAGCCTATCTATACATTTACCTCATACCATGCCATAACATTTCGTTTGTTGGTTCCAATACTTGGATGCCCCTCTATAGTTTCCTTTTCCATTCAACTTTCAGGTGCTCGGATATCAACAACATGAACAAACCCGTTACGAGTCCTGAAATCGATTTTGAGAAGGCTGTTTGTTTAGGAGAATTTGAAGTCGAAGAAAATGCTGAAGACTATGTTTCGTCCCCTGACTTGCTAAGAATGGTGAAACAAGAGGATAAACAGATTTTGCCTCATCAAGAATCTGTTGAAACAATAAACTGGAACCCAAGAAAGGAAGCAACAAGTGAAGATTGGGACTTCTATTTCAAGGGGCACCAGGCATAATTTGATAGCTTTGCTCCGTGAGTACAAAGATGTATTCGCATGGTCATATCAGGACATGCCAGGATTGGATGAAGATGTAGCGGTCCATAAGCTCCCATTAAAGCCAGAATGCAAGCCCATTCAACAAAAGTTAAGACGGATGAGGCCTAAGATGTTGTTGAAGATAAAAGAGGAAGTCAAGAAGCAATTTGATGCTGGTTTCCTACAAGCCTCCAAATATCCAGAATGGGTGGCTAACATAGTCCCGGTGCCAAAGAAAGACGGCAAAGTCCGAATGTGCGTGGATTATCGTGACCTGAATCGAGCAAGTCCTAAAGATAATTTTCCCTTACCACACATTGATACGTTGGTGGATAACACAGCAAAACATTCATTGTTTTCTTTCATGGACGGATTCTCGGGGTATAATTAGATCAAGATAGCCCTTGAAGATATGGAAAAAACTACTTTCGTAACAATGTGGGGAACATTCTGCTACAAGGTGATGCCATTCGGGTTAAAGAATGCTGGGGCAACATATCAGAGGGCTATGGTAACGTTATTCCATGACATGATGCATAAAGAAATAGAGGTCTACGTCGACGACATGATTGCTAAATCCCGAGGGGAAGAGGAGCATGTAGTGAACCTCAAGAAGTTGTTTGAAAGGCTGAGAAAGTTTTAGCTAAAGCTTAATCCAGCCAAATGTACATTTGGGGCTACCTCGGGAAAGTTGCTAAGCTTAATTGTCAGTGAAAGAGGTATTAAAGTTGATCCAGATAAAATAAAAGCCATCCAAGAATTACCACCTCCGCGCACGCAAAAGGAAGTTAGAGGATTTTTAGGGGGATTAAACTACATCGCCCGGTTTATCGCTCAACTTACCAACCAATGCGACCCAATCTTTCGGCTTCTTCGAAAACATAACCCGGGAGAATGGAACGAGGAATGCCAGGTGGCCTTTGATAAGATAAAACAATATTCGTCCGATCCTCCAAAGGTTAGTACCGCCAACTCCGGAAGACCATTGATATTGTATTTGACTGTGTTCGAAAGTTCAATGGGTTGCGTACTGGGGTAACACGACGAGTCAGGAAAGAAAGAAAAAGTGATCTACTACCTCAGCAAAAAGTTCTCTGAATATGAGGTAAAATATTCGTCCATTGAGAAATATTGTTGCGCTCTGGTTTGGGTAGCTTGGAGACTCAGACAATATATGTTGTATCACACGACATGGCTAATTTCAAAGCTGGACCCAATAAAATACATGATGGAATCGCCGGTACTATCAGGAAGAATAGCACGATGGCAGATCCTCCTTTCGGAATATGACATTGCCTATGTAAGTCAGAAGTCGATAAAAGGGAGCGCAATAGCTGACTTCTTAGCAACTCGAACGACAGAGGAATATGAGCCTTTAAGATTCGATTTCCCAGATGAAGACTTAATGTGCATCACAGAAATAGAATCCGAGTTATCAAAAGAGAAGTCATGGAAGATGTGCTTTGATGGTGCGTCAAATGCTTTAGGGCATGGAATAGGAGCAATCCTGGTATCACCAGACGGGAATCATTATCCGTTCACCACAAGAATTAACTTCTTCTGTACCAATAATATCATAGAATATGAGGCCTGTATCATGGGGCTTCGTGCAGCTATCGAACGAAACATCAAGATCTTGGAGGTGTACGGGGACTCAGCCCTAGTGATTTACCAAATCCGTGGAGAGTGGGAAGTAAGGGACTCAAAATTGATTAAGTACAGCGATTTAGTGGCTGGATTGATCAAGCAATTCAAAGAAATAACTTTTCATTACTTCCCACAAGAAGAGAACCAACTGGCTGATGCCCTGGCCACTTTGGCTTCAATGTTCAAAGCAAGTAGAGAAGCAGAAATAATGCCCCACAAAATGAGCATATACGAGGTCCCTACACACTGTTGTAGCATTGAGAAAGAAGTAGACGGACGGCCTTGGTTCCATGATATCTTAGAATATATCAAGAATCAAAGGTATCCCGAACAAGCGAATGAGAACGATAAAAGAACAATTAGAAGAATGGCAGCAGGATTTGTTCTTGATGGGGATATCCTGTATAAAGGAGGAAAGGATCAGATGCTTTTGAGATGTGTGGATGATGTTGAAGCCAGAAAAATACTTGAAGAGGTCCATGAGGGAATTTGCGGAACGCATGCCAATGGTTTCAGTATGGCCAGAAAGATTATGAGACTCGGTTACTACTGGTTGACGATGGAAAGCGACTGCATTAGTTTTGCCAAAAAATGCCACAAATGTCAAATCTACAGCGATAAAATTCATGCAGCCCCTTCACCCCTTCACGTCATGACTTCTCCGTGGCCTTTTTCTATGTGGGGCATGGATGTCATAGGGTCTATTTTCCCGAAAGCTTCTAATGGACATCGATTCATTTTTGTGGTCATTGATTACTTCACAAAATGGATAGAAGCCGCTTCGTTTGCCAATGTGACCAAGACTGCAGTTTGTAGGTTTTTGAAGAAGAAAATCATTTGTCGATATGGTTTGCCTGAAAGAATCATTTCAGATAACGCCATGAATCTGAATAACAAGATGATGAAGGAAGTATACGAGCAATTCCAAATAAAGCATCATAACTCCTCGCCCTATCGCCCAAAGATGAACGGGGCTGTTGTAGCAGCCAATAAAAATATTAAGAGGATCATTGGGAAAATGACTGAGACGTTTAAAGATTGGCACGAGAAGCTTCCATTTGCTTTGTTTGCATATCGCACATCTGTACGAACATCTACGGGAACAACTCCCTTCTCTCTGGTTTATGGAATGGAAGCTGTGCTACCTATCGAGGTTGAGATCTCTTCCCTACGAGTCTTAATGGAATCAAAGTTGGAAGAAGCAGAATGGGTACAAGCTCGATATGATCAGCTGAACCTCATTGAAGAAAAGTGTCTCAGGGCAATTTGTCACGGGCAGATGTACCAAAAAAAAATGATAGCAGCCCATGACAAGAAGGTATGACCAAGAGAATTCCATGAAGGAGAACTCGTGCTGAGAAAAATTCTCCCAATACAAAAAGATCTGCGAGGGAAATGGGCACCAAACTGGGAAGGACCGTACGTCTTAAAGAAGGCATTCTCAGGAGGAGCTTTGATCCTTACCGAGATGGATGGGAAAGAGTTGTTGAATCCAGTGAACTCAGATGCTGTGAAGAAATATTATGCTTAAGATGAAAACCCGAAAAGGGCATCTTAAAAAAAAGGGATCAAGGTGAAAACCCAAAAAGGGCGTCTTGATTAGTACAAAAAGATTAGGATCAAAACCCGAGAGGGCGTCGTAATGAAACAAACCTGGCAGTTGAACGATAGGTCAAGCAGTGAGGCTACAGTATTTGAAGCATTTCTGAAAGCTCGAAATCTTCTACGCAAGAAGCCGCGCTCGAAAAGATTTTTGATTGAGGAACGAGGAAGAGTTCATGTGTTGAATATCTAGAGCATTTGTATCCGTTGAATATGATCCTTTCTTTCTTTTGACATTTTTACTCTCATTGGTTAACTTGCTTTGTTTGCCACATTTGAAATAGATGAATATGAAATATCATTTTGTCCCTATCGACCTTTTTCATGCATCTCATTATGTGTTTATTTACATGATAAATGGTGAAATGACATACTCTAAACAAAAGAAATGTTAAGCATTACCGGATGAAAATTTGATAAGCACAAGAGTCTCAAAGTAAGAACAAAGTTCAATCAAGGCGGAAGAGTGATATCGAGAAACGTCGATTACTCGTGAAGCTTGAAGACAGTATAAGGCTCGAAGAGAAAGTCGAGAATCAAAGTAATGAACACAGATCCTCAACAATCGTGGCTAAATGGACATCCGACAAACATGCTTAAGGAGCACCTTTGCATAATCATGTAGGCATAAAAGCATTTAAGACAAACATGTGCATATCATGATAACATCATACATGGCATATACAGGTACCCCAGCAGAGCAAGAAATCTTGAATGAGAGTCACACTGAATCAAAGGAAAAGACACCGAGTTCTACCAAAGGATGTGTTTTGGTATTTAGATGTTTTAATTCATGCTTTTCAAGGGAAATCAACTCATATTGCGAGAGATGAGTTGAGCCTCAAGACACGTTGAGGTATTTTTAATTTTTGTTTTCAAAATTCAACTCATATTGCGAGAAATGAGTTGAGCCTCAAGACACATTGAGGTAATTTTAATTTCTGTTCAAAATAAGTTGAGCCTCGGGGCACGCTGAGGTATTTTTAATTTATGTTTTAAATTGACTCATATTGCGAGAGGTGAGTTAAGCCTTTTAATTTCTACTTTTTCAAAATCAGCTCATATTGCGAGAGGTGAGTGAAGCCTCAGGATACGCTGAGGTAATTTCAATTTCTGTTGTCAAAAAAAAATCAACTTATATTGCGAGAAATGAGTTGAGCCTCAAGACATGCTGAGGTATTTTCAATTTTTGTCTTTCAAAAAATCAACTCATATTGCGAGAGGTGAGTTGAGCCTCGGGACACGCTGAGGTAATTTCAATTTCTGTTTTCAAAATTCAACTCATACTGCGAGAAATGAGTTGAGCCTCAAGACACGTTGAGGTATTTTCAATTTCTGTTTTCAAAACAAAAAAAAATCAACTCATATTGTGAGAGGTGAGTTGAGCTTTAGATCACACACTGTGGTATTTTTTTCAATTTATATTGCGAAAGGTGAGTTGAGCTTGTAATTTCTGCGAGAGGTGAGTTGAGCCTCGAGTCACATGTCGAGGTATTTTCAAAATCGCTTTTCAAGATAAGTTTCAAAAATCAACTCATATTATGAGAGGATCACATGCCGAGAAGAGAATAAAGATTGAAGCTAATTGAAGACGCCGATTCGTCTCCTTAAAGTTGCAATGGAGTTGATTGAGGCATCGATCTTGCCTTTCTGAAGTCGCAGAAGAATAGACCACAAACCTTATCTTACTGAAGCGATAGAAGAGCATATTGAAGTTGTAGATCTTATCTTTCTGAAGTTACAGTGAAGCGGATCGAAGCCACAAATCTCATATCCTTGAAGTTACATTGGAACAGATTGAAGCTACAAGGCATATCTCCGAATTTGTAGTGGATTGAACCAAAGCTACAAGATGCGGTGGACTGAAAAGGGACTAACTAAATAAGAAGAGTTCCAAAGCAAGTCAAGACCTAGCAAGACCGGGCAAGTTTGGTCATCCTTGAAAGTCTTTGCTCTATTATCGTTGCACGACAATGAGCAAAGAGGGGCAGCTGTAGAAGCCCAAATTGCCCGGGCCCGATTTCATCAAAACCCAACCAAACCTCTAAACCCACTAAAACCCTTAACTCATGACCCATTTACATCTACCCAAACCCATTACAAAACCTAAACATTAAACCCAATTCAAAAGCCCATTAAGCCCCCCCAAAAAACCTAACCCAAGAAAAAAAAAAGAAAAAGAAAAACCTACCCTAAAAAAAACCTAACCCCCGAAAAAAAAGAAGAAAAAAGAAAAACCTAACCAAAAAAAAAAAGATAAAAAAACCTAGCCACCTAACCACTTTCCCATTTGCCCCATTTTCCCTCCCATTGTCTACCACCACCACCTACAAAATAGAAAAAAAATAATAGAAAATCATGTAAAAGATGACTATAAAAGCCATTCAAAAATCATGTAAAAGAGGAGGGGATTTTACAAAGATTGAAAAAAACACAAAATCTCTTCAAATTTTGAACACAAAAGAAACATCAATAAAAGGTTGCATCTTTTCTTTTTCCTCTTCTTTCAATCTTTTTTCCTTTTTTTGTGTTGTTTTTTCTTTCTTTATATATACATATATTGTTAAAAATTTTTACCTTTTCCGCCACCGTGGTGGTCATGCCACGTGCCATGACGACCGACGATTGACCATGACCGCCCCCCTTGGCCGGATTTCTTTTCCCCTCCTCTCTCTTCTTTCCCCTTCTTTTTAGGTATTTTATATATATTATGTTTATATTTTTAATGCCATTAGTTATATATTTCTTATGTATATATTCTTAAATACTATTATATATACATATATATATATATATATATATATATATTTTAAATACCATATTGTGTATATATTATTATTACAAATTATTACTATTGCTAGTATTATTATAACTATTATTATATTAGTGTATATTTTATGTACATATGTATATATATATATTTGTACATATCATTATTTTATATTATTATTGTAAATTTTTATGTATATATTTTTTATGTACGTTTCCTAATATTTTCTTTTATTGTAGATATTATTATTATTATTATTACATACTTTTATTATATGCATATATATATATATGTATGTATTTTTATGTACATATTATTATTTTATATTATTATTACCAAATATATCATTTTTCCTATTTTATTATTAGTACATGATTTGTTTTTATTTTGTAAATATCATTATTATTGTTATTCTAATATTCTAGTATTCCATATTAATATTTTTCATTAATGATATCATTTTTTTGCGTCCTTTATCTATTTTTAATTTCTCACTTTAGAAATATTTTTTCTCATGTTTTAATTAATTTCAAAAATAAGGCAATGTACCGATTTAATATTAAGCCATCGATTTCATCGCTATGTTGGGTGAAATTTGTCGGCTTGTGTTAAAAAATGGGACACCCTTTCTAAAAAAATCGAAAACTAAAAATTCTCATTTTTCAATCGGATCACGATTAAATATTATATTGAACTCGTATTTTTGAAAATCAAGTCAACACATGTTTGTGAGATACCAATTTTGGGCGTCGCGAGGGTGCTAATACCTTCCTCACAGAATCGACTCGAACCCCAATTTTTCTCTAGACTTTCACGTAGACCTAAATTTGGCCTTCTTTTTGTTTTAAAATAATTAGGTGTCCGATCACACCTATAAAAAAGGATCGGTGGCGACTCCCTTTGTTAATAAAATCGAAAGTTGGTTTTCAAATGTTTAATAAATCGCCACAATTAGCGACCAAGCGAAACTAAATTTTTTTTACGTCGTTACAGTGGGTTGGGCAAGTCGTCGACAGAATGGAAAGAAAAAATAAGCAACATTAAAGGCGTGATGGAATTTTGGAAAGGAAAAGTGAAGAAAGAGGAGGAAAAGGCTGCGTGGGCTATGATAGAACTAAGGAGGAAGAACACCGAATATGAAACTGTGTCTACCGAACTTACGATTAGTCAGTCCGAACGCCGAGAGTTAAAAGAGAGAATACGGGAATTAAAAGATATGCTGCAAGATCGTCAACAATAGTTAAATACTCTCTTGGAGGATTTGGAAGAAAAGAATAGTCAATATGATAGAGACATTCGTGCTTACGAAGAGGGCCTCCAAGAAATAGAAATGCAACTTAGCTATTTGATCAATGAAATTCGTGGGGTAGTCATGCACGTGGTACAACTATCGGAAGAAGCTGAAATTCTCATTTGCCAATTCCCTCCAAGTCGAAGATCGAACATATCAGAATTCATAGCACGAGTAAAGAAATATGGCGATATAGCTAGGAAGTTTGTGTAATGGCTGAATCGAAAATGGCAAAATGTTTTGTAATGAATTCTTTTGATGAATGAAATGCCTAAATAAGGGCTATCTTAAAATCAACACCCATTTCTTGCATTTCTTTCATGATTGACATTCATTTATGCATTCATTCATTCATTGCATGTACCTATCCCATAATCACTCGCTAAGGTTAGAATCATATATTTCGCAGTCACAACACTTCAAATCTAGAATCACGCCATTCGTATAGAACGCGTCGACAAGCTAGAACAATGGAGGTTGAGTTCAATGAAAGGATTGAAAGGATGGAAAGGATTCAAAAGGAATTACAAGAGCAGTTGGCCAAGTCGCAGCAGGAGACAAGGGACTTAATAGTGAGATCTCGGGAAGAATCGCTTGAACAAAGGGACCAAATGGTTAAGATGATGGAAATGATGTCAGCTTTGGTAAAAGGAAAGGGACCTATGAACCCTGACGTTGTGGAACCACAGTTAAGGGTTAACCTCGATCAGGATCCACCCCATCTTCTAGGATTTACTCTACCGCACGCCCATGCAACATAAAGAGGGTACGCTCAATGGGAATCTACAGACTGGGAGCAACTACCGGTGCCACTTGCTAATCTGGGGCAAAGAATGTTCGTATCAAACCCGGAGGCTAGTCTTGCTGATCCACTCGTTCCAGATTTGGACGATCCAGCAGAGATAGCCAGGTTGAAATTGGATAATCACGATGTAAATGAGAAATATAGGAGCCTAGAGGAAAGACTCAAAGCGATAGAAGGCACTGAAGTCTTCTCCGCACTAGGTGCTAAAGAAATCAGTTTGGTGTCCGATCTAATTCTGCCTCCAAAGTTCAAGGTGCCTAATTTTGAAAAGTACGATGGGACAAGATGCCCAAAAGTGCATCTCATCATGTTTTGCCAGAAGATGACCGGCTATGTGAACGAAGATAAGCTACTCATACATTATTTTCAAGATAGTCTAGTAGGATCGGCTCTTCGGTGGTACAACCAGCTTAGTAGGGAAAAGATCCGATCCTGGAAGGACTTGGCATCAGGATTCTGTGAGCAGTACAAGCATGTATCGGATATGGTGCCAGACCGGATGACTTTGCAAATGATGAAGAAAAAGCCGTCAGAAACTTTTAGACAGTATGCGCAGAGATGGAGGGACGTCTCGGCCCAAGTGGAACCCCTACTAACAAAAACGGAGATAATCGCTCTCTTTATCAACACCTTAAAGGCGCTGTTTTATGACAAATTAGTGGGAAGTGCCACGAAGGACTTTGCGGATATTGTAATATCCGGTGAGCTTATAGAGAATGCCGTCAAGAGTGGTAGAATGGAAAGTCAAGAAAGTTCAAGAAGGGTAGTGCCCATGAAGAAGAAAGAACCAGAAGCCCATATGGTGGGAATGGGAAGCCGTTACACTCCAAACTCATATTTAAACCAACCCCGACCTCAAAATTATTCACCTCCGAATTTCTATTATCCCCCTCAAAACCCTTACTACCAGGCAACGCCTCCTTCCTACCCCATATATGCTACGAACAACCAAAGACCCATCGTCACGTTCCCACAAAGTAATGTACCCGCTCAAAGCCAACCCAGAAACGAACAAAGGCCAGCAAGACCCAATCCTGAGAAACCGCAATTTACTCCCATTCCTGTGTCGTATGGGGAGCTGTACCCAAAACTCTTGGAGAAACAGTTAATATCTCCCCATTACATGACACCCCTTAAGCCTCCATACCTGAAATGGTACGATCCAAACGCTAGTTGTGTATACCATGCCGGGAACCAGGGGCACTCTACGGAAAACTGCCTTGCCTTTAAAAGGAGAGTTCAAGGACTCATCGATGCGGGCATTCTGCGATTTGATGGTACTGACGGTACGGCCGGAAACCCATTCCCAAACCACACTGAAGGGAATGTGAGCGCAGTGGGAGAGGAGGACAAACGGCAAAGTAGAAGATGGGTTTCTGAAATAAGAACACCTCTGCAGAAAATCTGGGAAGCACTAGTTGAAAAGGGATTGCTCTGTCATCTTAACAGAGTATTCGAAGGAAGAAATGCAAAAGGTCAAAGTTTTTGCGAATTCCATGGAATTGAGGGGCACGACATTCAATTCTGCGAGGAGTTTAAGAGATTACTGCAAAATATGATGGATAATAAGGAGATTGGGATTTTTTATAAAGGCAAAGAGGCCGATAGAGGAGAAATATGCGCCTCTAACAATCAATCGTCAGGTTTCTCGTATAGCATCGACCGACCGTTAATAATTTATTATGACGCGAAGAAGGAGTCGGTGAAACCAAAAGTGATAATAGAAGTACCATCTCCTTTCCCCTACAAGGACAATAAAGCAGTACCATGGAAATACGACGTCAATATCGTCACACTTGAAGATGAAAAACCCAAAGCCATGACTAGAAGTGTTGGGGAAGTAGGTCATTTTACCCGCAGTGAGCGGTGCTATTCTAAAGAAGTCGAGCCGGCAAAGAAGAATAGTGACTTGAAATAGAAAGGAAAAGCACCAATGCACGTGATCGAAGATAAGCATGAAACTGTGCCTGAACAAGAAGCTAAAAAGCCTGTAGACGAGGAGGAAGCACAGGAATTCTTAAAATTTATCAAGCATAGTGAGTATAATGTAGTGGAACAATTGAGCAAGCAGCCAGCATGAATCTCGGTATTATCTCTATTGTTGAATTCAGAACCACACCAGAATGCTCTGCTGAAAGTGTTAAATCAAGCTTATGTGGCAAACAATATATCTGTTAAAAAGCTAGATAGGAGGGTGAATAACTTGAATGCAGATAATTTCATTTCTTTTAGTGATGATGAAATATCGCCCAATGGTAGAGGCTCCGTGAAAGCATTGCATATCACAACCCACTGCAAGGGTTACATAATACCGAACGTGCTCGTCGATAATGGGTCGGCACTCAACGTCATGCCATTGGCCATGCTTTCCAGAATTCTGATGGATCTGTCCTATTTAAGGCCCTGTCATTCCACAGTAAGGGCTTTCGATGGGACAAGACGTGAAGTCATGGAGAAGATTGAGATCCCTCTAAAAGTGGGTCCCTACATATATGATGTCGAGTTCCAAGTCATGTACATTACACCCTCATATAACTGCCTTTTGGGAAGACCCTGGATCCATTCTACTAGAGTGGTCCAATCATCCCTCCATCAAAAGGTAAAATTTATCATGAATGGCTGTTTGGTCACTGTCGAGGGAGAAGAAAACATTGTAGCATCTATTTCTACCGTCGCACCATACATTGAAGTGAGTAAAGATGCTATAGAATGTTCCTTCCGATCCCTTGAATTTGTCAATGCCACTTCTGTCGCTGAGGGAAACAGAATTTCGGTGCCAAAACTATCGAGAAATACCAGAATGGGTGTCAAATTGACTGTAAGAAGGGGAGCTCGAGCGAGAAAAGGTTTAGGGAGATATCTGTAAGGAGTATTCAGGGCTTTAAAACCGGTACACCACAAGGCCCGGTATGGTTTGGGGTTCCAGCCGGACATACGTTAAAAAAGAAAACAATTGAAGAAAGATCAGGAAAGAAGGATCGTAGGAACCTTAGACCGAGAAATAGAATGGGAGCCCATAACGTACCCTCATTTGTCAAAAACATTTACATCTGCAGGAATGATATACCCCGAGCAAGACAATCCACGAAGCACACTGTTAATTACTGAAAGGGGTCCTCAGAATGTCAGTATAAATGTCATTAACAAAGGAAGTGATGTAATTAAGGATGTTTCAACGATACGCCCTTGTCCTCCTAGATTGGTTTTGAACAATTGGATTGCTGTGGAGCTCCTTGTAGTTTCTAAATCTTCTCCAGAATATTAACACTATTCTTTATGTGTGTCCGTAAGTAATAGAGGGATTCTTTTGTAAGAGCTTATGATTTGCTCTTTATCATTTAAATGGATATCAATGAAGATGCATTTTGTCACGACCTTTCGCATTATCACTAATTTCATAATCATTTTCTCATTTCATAGCCTATCCTTACATTTGCCTCATATCATGCAATAATATTTCATTTGTTGGTTCCAATACTTGGATGCTGTAGCGCCCAAAACCCGGCCCAGAAGTTATGGCCAGATCCGGCATGCCACATCAAAAACGTAAAAAAAAAAATTCCAATCTAAGTCCAGAAAATCGTACTTGATGTTCAAAAGATTAATTCATTAAAGGTTAAAGTGAATGGAAGCATGCACCGGTAGGAAACCGGAAAAGAGGTGGTGAGTCCATCGGACCGCTAATACCAAGCTCCTTCGGATCCAATCCTAGACATGCATCTTGTCATTGCCACACCTTAACATCATGTATATTTCTAGGAAACCGATTTGATTAAGTCATTTTAGGAAAAGTGATTAATTTTGGAAAATACTTTCATTGCGGAAGCTTTGCTTGTTGTCGTGTTATTTTGAAATCAACTGTTGTTTTTGAAAACGCCTAAAGCTATCCAATTTCAACAGTTAAAATAAGTATTACCTATATTAGTAATACATATTAAAACCATCAAAAATAAATAAGCGGCCTTATTACATTTAAAAGCCCAAAACCTCAAACGTAATTAAAAGGATGTCCAGTTCACCGAAGAAAATCAAACTTTCGAGCGGTGGCCACTCAATTCCCTCACGACTCCAAGCCCACTATGGTTGGGGATTACCGTGGATGAAAATAAAAGGGATGAGTTTGGGGAAACTCAGTGTGTAAAATAACCCAACCATAGTCTAAATCAGCTCAACCCACAGAAATAGAATAAGTTGGCCTTAGCCCAAAACAGAATTCAAAATAAAGCCCATAGGCCCATAATGTAGCGAATAGATATTACATGTTTATGCGTAAACCCAACCATATCCAACCGTATACACCCCATACCAACCTTACACCGTGGGGAGACAACTCGACCCACCCAACCACTACACACCACGTAATTTGCAGCACGGCTGCGAATGAATAATGTGTGAGTCACCAGATATAGATAATCGTGGCAGAGCCACCAGAACAGATATATGTGGCAGAGCCACCAGATCAGATATTTGTGGCAGAGCCACTAGATCAGATATTTGTGGCATAGCCACCAGAACGCTTCCTCCATAATATAACCCATGTCCCCATGCAACAGATATATAATCATGGCATACATCATACAGAATCAGATCGTCATGCTTTTCAGTCAAAATTAACCCTACGGGTATAACGGTAATTTTGCACCTAGGGGTATAACAGTAATTTTCCATACATAAGGGTATTATAGTAATTTAGCTACTTTCAGGGTTTTCATGCATATCCTAACTATTTACGTACTATCGAACACTTATCACAAGATACTTTATCGAATTGGGCCGTTGGCCCATGAACGATCTTTGGCCCATTAAGCCCAAATTATCAAAATATATTTAAATCGCAGATATCTGCAGCTTTATTACTTTAGATTACCAAATATCCAAACCCAACTATCTTACAAGCATTCGCACACTCGCAAATTCCCAAAATATCGACTTTTCGGCATTTCGCTTTTCGCTTTTGCCAATCTAGTCTATGAGAGGTGTCGATTACACACATTTTATTGACGATATCTCGTGAGATCCACACACGAACCGCCTACAATTGGATTACTAACACGTTAATCTAACTATTCAAATACAAACTACGATTAACCCCTTACAATATTCGCCAACCACACCTACAGATCATAGTAAGCTTATAAGAAATCAATAAGCAACTCATTAACAAATTTTGTCAATGTTTACCACATAATCATAATTTCACTGCAAGCTGTCTTCCTGAGCAACAGTCACTAAATTATTTATAACTGGAGCTACGAAACTCCAAATCAAGTACCGTTAATTTTCCCTGAAAATAGACTCATATATCTTCTATCCATAAAATTTTCAGAATTTTTGGTATGGCCAATCAGTACCAGATTTTTCTTAAAGTTTCCCATGTTTCACTGTTTGACTAATCTGACCACTCTTCATTACGAATCAAATTTCTCATTGTACAGAATTCAAAATATGTTCTAGTTTATTTCATTTGAACCTAGACTCATTAAGATTTAATTACATAATTTAGTCAGCTTCTAATTCATCTCCCACAATTTATGGTGATTTTCCAAAGTCACATTACTGCTGCTATCTCAAGCAGATTTATTACCAAATCACTCGTTCATACACCTATCTTGCATGCATGTTATTTAAACATGTATATCACCAATCAATCATCACATATCTATGATTTTTACTTAAGCATAATCTCCATTTCATCATTTTAAAGCACAACATGTTAGCCGATTTTTCCCTTTAGTATCTAAGGCACATGTATGCTCATTTGTTTGGCTCAACTTCACCTATCTTCCATTTTTCATCAAAAGAACATGAAACAACAACCATTTCCTTCATTTTAATTCATGACTAAATGCTCACAACACAACTAAAAATCAAAATATACTTCAAGAGTTAAGGTAGAATCAAGAAGAATTCATGAACCTAAAATTAGAAGCAAGGTACCAAGAACTTACCTTCAATTTTCCTCTTCCTAATGACCAAATACTCAAGAGCTTTCTCCTCTCTTTTCTCTTCTCTAACTTTCAGCTATGATGAACAAAGATGGAAAAAACTTTGTTCTTTTCACCCCTTTTTCTTTTAATAAAACTTCATATTTCATCCATTTAATTCTTTAATACAAAAGACATGAAATTCTTATCATGAAACATTTACCTAACCCATTATCATGAAACATTTACCTAACCCATTATCATGGAACATTTACCTAACCTATTATCATGGAACATTTACCTAACCTATTATCATGGAACATTTACCTAACCTATTACATGAAACATTTACCTAACCTATTATCAATTTGTATCAATTTGTACCATAAATTATGGATATCAAGTGTACATTTTGTCTACAACAACATGATGGTTAGCCACTTCATGTAAAATGGGAGGTTTGTCATGCAAATCCTCCTATTTTGCACTCCTATTTATTTGGCCACTTCAATTTAGCCTATAGCATTTTCAAACATTTTCACACAGGTCCTATTTCATAATTTCACCCTCTTTTTCTTATGGAACAAAAATTAACTAAAATTACCGGGTTCTATCTTAAGCTTGGGCCATCTAGAGGCCCACTAACATAATTAAACCTATGCCAACATTCACAGGATTCCCGAAAATTGGGGCGTTACAGATGCACCTCTATAGTTTCCTTTTCCATTCAACTTTCAGGTGCTCAGATATCAACAGCATGAACAAACCCGTTACGAGTCCTGAAATCGATTTTGAGAAGGCTGTTTGTTTAGGAGAATTCGAAGTCGAAGAAAATGCTGAAGACTATGCCTCGTCCCCTGACTTGCTAAGAATGGTGGAACAAGAGGATAAACAGATTTTGCCTCATCAAGAATTTGTTGAAACAATAAATTTTGGAACTGAAGAAAATAAGCAAGAAGTGAAGATTGGGACTTCTATTTCAGGGGGCACCAGGCACAATTTGATTGCTTTGCTCCACGAGTACAAAGATGTATTCGCATGGTCATATCAGGATATCCCAGGATTGGATGAAGATGTAGTGGTCCATAAGCTCCCATTAAAGCCAAAATGCAAACCTATTCAACAAAAGCTAAGATGGATGAGACCTGAGATGTTGCTGAAAATAAAAGAGGAAGTCAAGAAGTAATTTGATGCTGGCTTCCTACAAGCCTCCAAATATCCAGAATGGGTGGCTAACATAGTCCCGATACCAAAGAAAGACGGTAAAGTACGAATGTGCGTGGATTATCGTGACCTGAATCGAGCAAGTCTTAAAGATAATTTCTCCGTACCACACATTGATACGTTGGTGGATAACACAACAAAACATTCATTGTTTTCCTTCATAGATAAATTCTTGGGGTATAATCAGATCAAGATGGCCCCTGAGGATATGGAGAAAAATACCTTCGTAACAATGTGGGGAACATTCTGTTACAAGGTGATGCCATTTGGGTTAAAGAATGCTGGGGCAACATATCAGAGGGCTATGGTGACGTTATTTCATGACATGATGCATAAAGAAATAGAGGTCTACGTCGACGATATGATTGCTAAATCCCGAGGGGAAGAAGAGAATGTAGTAAACCTCAAGAAGTTGTTCGGAAGGCTGAGAAAGTTTCAGCTAAAGCTTAATCCAGCCAAATGTATGTTTGGGGTTACCTCGGGAAAGTTGCTAAGCTTCATTGTCAGTGAAAGAGGTATCGAGGTTGATCCAGATAAAATAAAAGCCATTCAAGAGTTACCACCTCCGCGCACGCAAAAGGAAGTTAGAGGATTTTTAGGAAGGTTAAACTACATCGTCCGATTCATCGCTCAACTTATCAACCAATGTGATCCAATCTTTCGGCTTCTTCAAAAACATAACCTAGGAGAATGGAATAAGGAATGCCAGGTGGCCTTTGATAAGATAAAACAATATTTGTCTAGTCCTCCAGTGCTAGTACCGCCAATTCCGGGAAGACCATTGATATTGTACTTGACTGTGTTCAAAAATTCAATGGGCTGCGTACTGGGGTAACACGATGAGTCAGGAAAGAAAGAAAATGCGATCTACTACCTTAGCAAAAAGTTTACTGAATATGAGGCAAGGTATTCGTCCATTGAAAAATACTGTTGCGCTCTGGTTTGGGTAGCTCGGAGACTCAGGCAATATATGTTGTATCATATGAGATGGTTAATTTCAAAGCTGGATTCAATAAAGTACATGATGGAATCACCTGCACTCTCAGGAAGAATGGCACAATGGCAGATCTTACTATCAGAACACAACATTGTCTATGTAGCCAAAAGTCGATAAAAGGAAACGCAATAGCTGATTTCTTAGCAACTCGAACAACGAAGGAATACGAGCCATTGAGATTTGATTTCCCGGATGAAGACTTGATATGCATCGTGGAAAAAAAATACGAGTCACCAAAAGAGAAGTCATGGAAGATGAGCTTTGATGGTGCATCGAATGCATTGGGGCATGGAATTGGAGCAGTCTTAATATCACCAGAAGGGAACCATTATCCATTCACTGCCAGATTAAACTTCTTCTGTACCAATAACATAGCGGAATATGAGGCTTGCATCATGGGACTTCGTACAGCAATTGAACAAAACATCAAAACTTTAGAGGTATACGGAGACTCAGTATTGGTGATTTACCAAATCCGTAGAGATTAGGAAGGGAGAGATTCGAAATTAGTCAAATACAGTGATCTAGTGGCAGGACTGATTAAAGAATTCAAAGAAATAACTTTTAATTACTTCCCGCGAGAAGAAAACCAATTGGCTGATGCTCTGGCCACTTTGGCTTCAATGTTTAAAGCAAACTGAGAAACAGAAATAATGCCTCTGTAAATGAGCATATATGAAGTCCCTGCACATTGTTTCAGCATTAAAAAAGAGCCAGATGGACGGACATGGTTCCATGATGTCTTAGTATATATCAAGAATCAAAAGTATCCCGAACAAGCAAATGAGAACGACAAAAGAACAATCAGAAGAATGGCAGCGGGATTTGTTCTTGATGGAGACATTCTGTACAAAAAAGGAAAAGATCAGGTGCTCTTGAGATGCGTGGATGCTATTGAAGCTAGAAAAATACTTGAAGATGTCCATGAAGGAGTCTATGGAACACATGCCAATAGTTTCACTATGGCCAGGAAGATTATGAAACTCGGTTACTATTGGTTGACGATGGAAAGCGACTGCATTAGTTTTGCAAGAAAATGCCACAAATGTTAAATTTATGGCGATAATATTCATGTAGCCCCTTCGCCCCTTCATCTCATGACTTCTCCGTTGCCTTTTTCTATGTGGGGCATGGATGTTATAAGGCCAATTTCCCCAAAAGCTTCTAATGGACACCGGTTTATTTTTGTGGTTATTGATTACTTCACGAAATGGATAGAGGCCGCTTCGTTTTCCAATGTGACGAAGACCGCAGTTTGCAGGTTTTTGAAAAAGGAAATCATTTGTCGATACGGTTTGCCTGAAAGAATCATTTCAGATAACGCCCTGAATCTGAATAACAAGATGATGAAAGAAGTATGTGAGCAATTTCAAATAAAGCATCATAACTCCTCACCCTATCACCTGAAAATGAACGGGGCTGTTGAAGCGGCCAACAAGAATATTAAGAAAATCATTGGGAAAATGACCGAGACCTATAAACATTGGCACGAGAAGCTACCATTTGCTTTGTATACATATCATACATCGGTATGAACATCTACGGGAGCAACTCCTTTCTCTTTGGTTTATAGAATAGAAGCTGTGCTACCTATCGAAGTTGAGATCCCTTCTCTACGAGTCTTAATGGAATCGAAACTAGAAGAAGCAGAATAGGTTCGAGCTCGATATGACCAGTTAAACCTTATTGAAGAAAAACGTCTGAAAGCAATCTGTCATGGACAGATGTACCAGAAGAGAATGATCGTAGCCCATGACAAGAAAGTACGGCCAAGAGAATTCCACGAAGGAGAACTCGTGCTGAGGAAGATTCTCCCAATACAAAAAGACCTACAAGGGAAATGGGCACCAAATTGGGAAGGACCATAAGTCGTAAAGAAAGCATTCTCGAGTGGAGCTTTGATTCTCATTGAAATGGATGGGAAGGAATTACCGAATCCAGTGAACTCAGATGTTGTAAAGAAATATTATGCTTGAAAAAGGAAAATCAAGATGAAAACCCGAAAAGGGCATCTGAAAAAAAAGATGATCAAGGTGAAAACCCGAAAAGGGCGTCTTGATTAACACGAAAGATTAGGATGAAAACCCGAAAGGGCATTCTAATGAAGCGAACATTAGGCTTGAAAAGCAAGGCGTTTTGAACGGTGGGTCAAACAGCGAGACTACAGTATTTGAAACATTTCTGAAAGCTCAAAATCTTCGACACAAGAAGCCATGCTCGAAAATATTCTTGTTTGAGGAACGTGGAAGAGTTCATGCGTTGAATATCTAGAGCATTTTCATCCGTTGAATGTGATTCCTTTTCTCTTTATGACATTTTTTTATTATCATTGATTAACTTTCTTTGTTTGCTACATTTGAAATAAATAAATGTGAGGTACCCTTTTTGTCCCTACCTGACCATTTTCATGCATCTCATTATGTGGTTTATTTACTTGATAAATAGTGAAATGACATACTCCAAACAAAAGAAATGTTAAACATTACCTGGATAAGAATTCAATAAGTACAAGAGCCTCAAAGCAAAGACAAAGTTCAACCAGGGGCAAAAGAGTGATATCTGAGAAACACAGATTACTCGTGAAACTTGGAGACGGGTACAAAGCCTGAAGAGGAAGTCAAGAGTCAAAGCAATGAACGCAGATCCTCAAAAATCGTGACGAAAAAGGACATATGACAAACATGCTTAAGGCGCATATCATAATCATGTAGGCATAAAGGCATTTAAGATAAACATGTGCATATCATGATAACATCGTGCATGACATATACAGGTACTCTAGTAGAGCAAGAGGATGTGATGATAGCTGTATTGAATCAAAGGAAAAGACACCTGAGTTCCGCCAGATGACATCTTTTGGTATTTTGATGTTTTTATTTCTGTTTTCAAAAAAAAATCAACTCATATTGCGAGAGGTGAGTTGAGCCTCAGGGCACGCTGAGGTATTTTCAATTTATGTTTTTCAAAAATCAATTCATATTGCTAGAGGTGAATTGAGCCTCGGGTCACATGCCGAGGTATTTTCAATTTATGTTTCAAAAAAAAAATCAACTCATATTGCGAGAGGTGAGTTGAGCCTCGGGACACGCTGAGGTATTTTCAATTTATGTTTTTCAAAATCAACTCATATTGCGAGAGGTGAGTTGAGCCTCAGGGCACGCTGAGGTATTTTCAAATTATGTTTTTCAAAAATCAATTCATATTGTTAGAGGTGAATTGAACCTCGGGTCACATGCCGAGGTATTTTCAATTTATGTTTCAAAAAAATCAACTCATATTGCGAGAAGTAAGTTGAAGTCTTGGCTTACGTGCTGAGCTATTTTCAATTTCTATTTTTTATGTCTGTTTTTAAAGAGTCAATTCATATTGCAAGAAATGAGTTGAGCTCAGGATCACATACTGAGTAAAGAATAAAGATTAGAGCTGATTGAAGACACCAGAACTTGTCTCCCTGAAGTTGCAGTGGAGCTGATCAAGGATATCAGATCTTGCCTTTCTAAAGGAGCAGAAGAGAAGAACAAAAGCTTATCTCAATGAAGCAATAGAAGAGCAAATTGAAGCTGTAGATCTTATCTTTTTGAAGTTACAGTGAAGCAGATTGAAGCCACAAATTTCATATCCTTGAAGCTACATTGGGGTAGATTCAAGCTACAAAGCGTATATCAGAAGATGCAGTGGATTGAACCAAAGATGTGGTGGACTGAAAAGAGACTACCTGAACAAGAGGAGCATCAAAAGAGGTCAATACTTGGCAAGACCGGGCAAAATTGGCCTTTCTTTGTGTCTTTGCTCTATTCTCGTTACATGACAATGAGCAAAGAGGGGCAGCTGTTATAGGCCAATTTTGGCCCCTTTATATTAAACCCTAAAACCCTTCATACTAAACCCCAAAAACCAACACATTAAACTACAACCCAACAAATTAAACCCAAAATTTTACCCAAACCCAAATAGGCCACTAAAGTCTAACCCAAAACTAAACCTAATTACCTAGCCCAAGCCCAATACCCATTACACAAATTTTTTTTTTGAAACCCTAATCTACCCTAGCCGCCTCTGCCTTTGACCAACCCTCTGACTCCTCTGTCACCACCCACTCCTCCACCGGCCACGCCTGCAGCACGCCACCGATTTCAGCCCTCTACTGCTTTCAACCACTACCAACTTGCACCTGCAGAGAGAAGAAATAATCATCAACTAACACTTGTAAATGGTTATAAAAACCAAATGGAAATTCTTTGTGGGGGGTTCGGCAACTCTAAAAAATATATACAAAGAAAAGCATTCAATTTTTAAGCAAAAAAGATAGCGATTCCATCAATAGTCAAGAGAACAATCACCAAATCAAACACAAAATCAGAGAAACAGAGAACAAAAATCGAAACCAAAGAACGAAGGTGATTTTTTTTCTTATATTTTCAAATCGATTATTTTCTTTTTTTTTTCCTACTTAAAACCATATACATATATATATTATATCATTTAACTAAAAAAAAATTACCTTTTCCTACCACTTGCACGGTGGTGGCGCCAAGAACGGATGGTGGTGACGATCGATCGGTGACGCCCATGGCTGATTCCTTTCCTCTCCCTTCTCTCTACTTTTTTTTCTTTCTCTCCTCACCAAATGTTTTTTTTTGTCAAATTTAGGCCTTATATAGCCCCCCAAAACGACGTCGTTTTGGCCATGCCCGACCCGTCCGATCCGACCCGCTAGAGGACCCGCGTGTTTTTGTTTGAATGGGTTATTTATGTGCGTAGTCCTTCCGCTTTTTTAAGCTTTTGCAATTAAGTCTTTTTTCATTTTTTAATTCGGCCCTGGGATTTTTCACACTTTTCAATTTAGTCCCCACTGATACGCTGCGTTTTGATGGGAAGGGGTAATTGCTATTTTGGTCCTCCTAGGTTACGCGCGTTTTGCATTTAGATCCTTCTTCTTTATTTCTTCTTAAATTAGCCCCAAACTTTGTTTTTGTTTCAATTTTCATCTTTTTTTTTTACTTTTCCTTATTATTTTGTTTTAATTTCAATATTATTTATACTAATATATTTTGTTAATGTTATTATTATTATATTTTGGTATTTTATCATTGTCATTTTTACTTAAAACTTACTTATATATGTTATTTAGTATTATTAATGGTTTAATATTATTATTTTGTATATTTGTATGTCACCTATGCATTCTTTAAATAAATATACACTTACGCATGTATCTTAAAATTATATTACGTACATTTTATATATATATATATATATATATATATATATTTATCTACGTATATTATGTCTCAACTTTAATATATATTACGTATAGTATTTATATATAGTACATTATACATTATGTATGTGTTTTAATATTATCATATATTTACTTTAATATATATTTATATAATATTGTCAATAATAGTCCTTCTATCACATTACTATCATTGCTAATGTACGTATGTATCGTATATACTTTTATACATAGTTTATATATATATATATATATTGTTAGTATCATTAGTTACATGTTTTATCCCATTTCATATATATATATCTTCACTATTTTTTTCCATTATTAATATTAGCATGTGTTTATCTATATATCTTTATCGAATGTACGTATATATGTATCTTTTAATGGTGTATTTTTATTTTTATTGTTATGCATGTCTTGTAATACGATATGTATTTTTAATTCATTGTATATATTCCTCATGCTATTTCATGTATGTATTTTATATAATCCTTATTGTTGTTATTAATACTATTATATATTTCATCATATACGTGTATATGTATATATAGTAGTTTTATTATTTCATTTCAATATTTTGTATTATTTGTTTTTTTTTTTTTGCGTTATAATATTAGTGTATATATTTCTTATGTGCATACATTTTTCAATATTTATTTTATACATATATATGTAAATACTATGTATTTATTTTAACATTACAAGTTATATTTATTATCTTAAGTATATGCTTCTAACACTATCACTATTATATGTTTATACACATATTTTACATACATGTTCTTAATATCATTATTATGTATATATATATTTTATTATATACGTATAGACATGCTTTTAATTGTCGTACATCATTATAGTTATTATTTATTTTAGCATATTATTGTTTCATATTCTTCATATCCTTATTATACCTAGTTTTTGTTTATATTATATTTCCTCCCTTTTACTTTTATATTTACTATTCTCATTATGTTTATTCATTACTCATTATTATTTATGTATATATATATATTTTAAATCCCATATTATGTATAAACGTTAAGTGTAGACATTTCTAATATGTATTTCTAATACTATATTATGTTTTCATATATATTATGTATACACTTTAGTATCATAGATATATACTTTCATACGACCTTATGTACTAATATTTTATTATTCTTGTATAAACATTTTATATATAGTATTATCTTCATATATCATTATTATATCTATTATTTCCACTATCATTATTATTTTTATCATCATTATACATGTATACATATATATAGAGAGAGAGAGATATTTTTTAGTACTTATTATAATATTTTCTCATTATTATGTATATTATTTTTACTCATTTCTTCATTATTTATATTTTTAATACTCTTATATTCTTATATTATGTATATTATTATTTTATTATACATATCCAGTATACATTTTTGAACATCACATTATCATGTATTTCATTATATATGTATATATCTTTAATATATATATAGGTGTATCTTTATGAAATATTAGTATCATTTATTAATATTAGCATGTTTTTTTAACATTATAATTATGTGTGTATAGATATTATGTAAATTTTTAATATTATATTATATATATGTTTTTATATATTACGAATATATATGCCTTTTAAACTTTGTATTTATGTATATATCACGTATATGTTATTATTACATTTATTTTATTCTTAATATGCTTATTATTAATATTAGTACATATATTTTATTATGCATGTATATATATTTATATATATAGCATTATTTTCAGTATATTATTATGTTCATTAACACACTTGTTATTTTCCATATTGCCCTTGTTATATTGTTAGGTGTTATCTAGTGTACATATATCTTTCTATTATTACTATTATTACTATTATTATTAGTATGTGTACATTATATATGAATATTGTATATGTTCATTTTAAATATGTTATGTATGTATATATTATGTACCAATATTTAGTATTATTATGTAAATATTTTTCATTCCTATATTACGTACATACTCTTAGTATCATCATTATATATATGCATCCATTGTTTCTATTTCGTGTTCAATTCTAGTATTACGTTTAATATCGCATATATCTTTATTATTTTTAATTGTCACACTTATATTTGCTTCAATATATCTCTAGCTCTGCCATTCATTTATTTTTATCAATTTGCTTTGCACTATTTCGAAAATCTTATTCTTGTTTTCCTAATTAACTTCAATACATGAGGCAATGTATTGGTTTAACACTAAGTCACCGATTTCATCGCTATGTTGGGTGAACATCAATCGATTCGTGTTAAAACGGTATGTCCTTCTCAAAAATCAAAAGAATTGAAAATTCTCGTGTTTCAGTCAGATCACGACTAAATGTTACATTGAACTCGTATTTTTGAAAATCAAGACAACACATATTTTACAAGATACCAATTTTGGGCGTCACGAGGGTGCTAATACTTTTCTCGCGCGTAACCGACTCCCGAACCCTAATTTTTCTCTGGCTTTTGACGTAGACCCAAAGTTGGCCTTCATTTTTGTTCAAGAATAAATTTTCTCTTCTAAAAGATGATTTATAAGGTGTCCGATCACACCTAGGAAAAAAGATCAATGGCGACTCCCTCTTTATTTCAAAATCAAACTTCAGTTTTCAAATTTTCAATAAATGTCCTCAATTAGCAACCAAGCTAAAATTTTATGTCGCTACATTCCCCAATAAGTCATTCGGATAGATAGCTAGTGGTTACAGCCCTCAGCTGGCCTATATTGACCAATTTGGAAGGCATGCTCACAATGTTCACTTCATTTTTATTTCTCTTTTGGGTTGACCTTTTAGCGCTTTCTCCTGCATCTATCTTCCCACTCCTTATTGCGTTTTCAATCAATTCACCAGACATTATCATATCTGAAAAGTTCAGAGTAGTGCTTCCCAACATATAGTTAATGAACGGGGCTTTCAGAGTATTGATGAAAAGCATGGTAGTCTTTTTTTCTAGGAGAGGTGGTTGAACTTACATGACAACCTCCCTTCACCTTTGGGCGTATTGCCGGAAACTCTCATTCAGTTTCTTTTCTATGCTCTGTAAAGTAATCCTATTAGGATTCATATCCGTCACATGACTATACTCTTTCATGAAACCTTGTGCTAGATCTTTCCATGAATTGATCTGGGTACGGCTCAATTGGTTGTACCATTTAGATGCTGCCCTAACCAGACTTTCTTGGAAACAGTGAATCAATAACTGGTCATTATTGACATACCCAGTCATTCGTCTGCAAAACATGGTGATGTGAGCTTTGGGACAGCTAGTCCCGTTATACTTTTCAAATTCAGGCATCTTGAACTTGTAAGGAAGTATTAAGTCTGGAACCAAGCTTAGGTCTCTGGCATCAATTCTATGATAATCATCAGCATTTTTCATCGCCTTAAATTTTTCCTCCAACCACCTATACCGATCCTCGAGTTGTTTTGACAGTTCCATCTTTGCTTTTTCCATTTCGTTCAAATCAGGAACTACAGGGGTAGTTGGATTGCCCCACGGATTGGAGTCTGAGCCTATCAGATAATTCACTCGCACTAAGGTACTGGCCTGATTTTGCTGAGTTTTGATAATTGGTACACCTTGCGGACATGCCTGTGCATTTGTCGAAGTGAAACTCGGAGGATAGAGAGACTTCTCATTATCCACCCTCGCATTCACTATGGAGCTTTCCCTCTTTTCTAGCCCCTTAGTCAGCAATTGGGACAATTGGTTCATCATATTCTTTTGAGACTGTAACACTTGGTCTCTTATATCTTGTCGTATCCTCATCAGTTGCTCTTGCATTCGCATTTGTAACTGGTCATGCATCTCCCTTTAAAGTTGTTTAAGCCTTTCCAATCTTTGGTCCATATCTTTTACCTTAGCACGGGTACTGTAGTGATGCTTGGTTGGTAAGTTTTTATCGGTTTCCAGATTAACTGAAATAATTTCAATTAATTAGGGTCCTTTTGTGAAAATCTAATGCAAATGATGCAATGCTATGCAAATGTAGGGAATGAATGCAAAAGAAAGAAAGAAATTGATTCTGAATTCAATTCTATTAGAATAACTTTTCTAGAAAACAAATTCCTTTACATAAAATGGATTACATATGCGGCCTTGCCCTCATGTTCCAGGCGAAGAAACCGATTTCTTTTCTTTGTAAAAGCTAAATCTCGCAAGCTTCCAATAGATGCCCCCACTAGCTCCTTTTTCTTGATTCAGGCCACGACTTAATACTTACTTATCCTCACAATGTTCGTTAGATCCTTTAATAAAGTTGAGACGTAACGTCTTTATTGACTTGAATCCCCAGGTAAAGTCTTGTTTTTCTCCGTGAACTATCAGCCTTTTTCCATTATGTTTACTTAGACCATATTCATTCATACAACCGTATTGTAATCCACTTTATCAAGAAATTCAGTTTCTTATAACAAACTGTTCTATTTAGCAATCAAATATGAATCAACACCTCCTTTCTATAATGATGTAATGCAATGCAGTCATAAACAAAATAGACAAAATACGTTAGTACAGAAGAAATAAGTAGCAAATAGAGCACCTACTTGGGTAACCACTAGGGTTTGGAGTAGCTCTACTTAGGGTAGGCTCTTAAGGCTCGCTATATGCGATTTAGTTCTAAAGACAAGGTACCTGAACCAGCAGATTCCTCAATCCTCACCTATTATAGGCTCATGTGGATTGAGTTCAGTTTAGGGGAATACATTTCCCTATGGCCATACGAAGGTGAAAACCTCACGAAGACATAGGTATAGATGTATCCTGGAAGCAGTCCACTAGTCCATGCGAAGGTGAAAACCTCACGAAGACATAGCTTCTCACTCCCACTTCAATGGTGTGACCACAACGGTCATGCAATATGCAATGCAAGAGTATTCTATGGGACTTGAGCCAAAATGAATGCAGTAAAAGAATCGTATGCCAAAAACCAAATTTTAAATTTTCGACAAAAGGACAGAAAATAATCAATTTTACTGCTTGACTCTCTTATTGGTCCCCAATGGAGTCGCCAAGCTGTCGAAACCATTTTTATTTTGAAAATGAGGATCGACTTTAAAACGAAAATAGAGTCGCCACCAATCCTTTTTGTTTAGGTGTGATCGGGTCACCTTGTGATCGATCATTTTAATAAAGTATTTCGGTTTATTAAAACAACGTTTTTGGTCTACGAAAAACTAAAAAATGGATTCAGGAGTCAGTTACGCACGAGGAAGGATTAGCATCCTCGCAACGCCCAAAATTGGTACCGTATTGATCAATTTAAGTCCTAATGTTGAAGCTTTGAAAAAGATTTTAAACTACAATTCCCTTAAAACGTTTGGATAACTTGTAGCACCCCAAACTCGGCCCAGAAGTTATGGCCAGATCCGGCATGCCACATCAAAAACGTTAAAAAAAATTTCCATTCTAAGTCCAGAAAATCGTACTTGATGTTCAAAAGATTAATTCATTAAGGGTTAAAGTGAATGGAAGCTGTGTACCAGGTAGGAAACCGGAAAAGAGGTGGTGAGTCCATCGGACTACTTAAGTACCAAGCTCCCTTCGGATCCAATCCTAGACATGCATACAGCCATTGGCACACCTTAACGTCATGGATATTTCTAGGAAATCGATTTGATTAAGTCATTTTTAGGAAAAGTGATTAATTTTGGAAAATACTTTCATTCTTTGAAGCTTTGCTTGTTGTCGTGTTATTTTGAAATCAACTGTTGTTTTTGAAAACGCCCTAAAGCTATCCAATTTCAACAGTTAAAATAAGTAATACCTATCTTAGTAATACATATTAAAACCATTAAAAATAATTAAGCGGCCTTATTACATTTAAAACCCAAAACTTCAAACGTAAATAAAAGGATTTCCAGTTCACGGAAGAAAATCAAACTTTGAGCGGGTGGCCACTCAAATTCCCTCATGACTCCAAGCCCACTATGGTTGGGGATTTCTGCGTGGATGAAAATAAAAGGGTGAGTTTGGGGAAACTCGGTGTGCAAGGAAAACCCATTCAAAGCCCAAGTCACTCAAGCCTATTGGGCCTAAGCCCATTCAGTAATAAGATGGTCTTGGGCCGAGCCCTTTTCAGATTACAATAAACGGGCCTTAGCCCCTTATTCAGATAATAAAGATGGCCCATAGGCCCATTTCAAAATACATGCAACATCAATAACATATGCAAGCCCATTTGGGGAGACTACTCAACCCACCAACCACTACACTCCACCCGTACCAACCATACACTCCATGTGGGGATAGCTCAACCCACCCAGCCCAACACTCCACAGTTGCAGCCTTACTGCTCAGTTAACAGTAAATTGAGGCAAAGTCTCCAGTACGTGGACAAGCCACTTTCAATACTTCCTCCGTCAATATCCCAATCCCATGCATCAGATAATAACAACATGGCATGCAGTAAATAACAACAGTCAAACATGCATTTAGGTTAATTTAACCCTAGGGGTATTTCGATAATTTTGCACCTAGGGGTATAACAGTAATTTTCCATACATAGGGGTATTATAGTAATTTAGCTGCTTTTAGGGTTTTTCATGCATATTCCTACTTTTCACGTACTAACAGAATCACGCATCGAGGGTTCTTACGAATTGGGCCCATTATTGGCCTATCATTCCAATTTTGGCCCATTAAGCCCAAAAATATCGAGGCACGTAAATCATGCACTTTGCAGTCCAAATTTTGCAGCTTACCAAAAACATTAATCGATTTACCTCACGAGCATTCGACACTCGCAAATCTAAAAATACCGTTTTCGGCATTTCGCTTTCGACTTTTGCCGATCCGGACTAAGAAAGAGGGTTTAGTTACACACATTGCTTTTGCGACGATATCTTGATTGAGATCCACACACGAACCGCCTACAATTGGATTACTAACACATTAATCTAACTATTCAAATACAAACTACGTATTAACCCCTTACAATATTCGGCCAACCACACCTACAGATCATAGTAAGCTTATAAGAAATCAATAAGCAACTCATTAACAAATTTTTGTCAATGTTTACCACATAATCATAATTTCACTGCAAGCTGTCTTCCTGAGCAACAGTCACTAAATCATTTATAACCGGAGCTACGAAACTCCAAATCAAGTTCCGTTAATTTTCCCTGAAAATAGACTCATATATCTTCTATCCATAAAATTTTCAGAATTTTTGGTTTAGCCAATCAATACCAGAAATTTCTCAAAGTTTCCCATGTTTCACTGTTTGACTAATCTGACCACCCTTCATTACGAATCAAATTTCTCATTGTACAGAATTCGAAATATGTTCTTGTTTATTTCATTAGAAACTAGACCCAATAAGATTTAATTACATAATTTATTCAGCTTCTAAATCAACTCCCACAATTTATGGTGATTTTCCAAAGTCACGTTACTGCTGCTGTCCCAAGCAGATTTATTACCAAATCACTCTTTCACACATACCTTGCATGCATGTTATTTAAACATGTATATCACCAATCAATCATCACATATCTATGATTTTACTTAAGTATAATCTCCATTTCATCATTTTAAAGCACAACATGTTAGCTGATTTTTCCCTTTACATCTAAGGCACATGCATGCTCATTTGTTTGGCTCAACTTCACCTATCTTCCATTTTTCATCAAAAGAACATGAAACAACAACCATTTCCTTCATTTTAATTCATGACTAAATGCTCACAACACAACTAAAAATCAAAATATACTTCAAGAGTTAAGGTAGAATCAAGAAGAACTCATGAACCTCAAAATAGAAGCAAGGTACCAAGAACTTACCTTCAATTTTCCTCCTCCTAATGACCGAATACTCAAGAGCTTTCTCCTCTCCTTTCTCTTCTCTAACTTTCAGCTATGATGAACAAAGATGGACAAAACTTTGTTCTTTTCACCCCTTTTTCTTTTAATAAAACTTCATATTTCATCCATTTAATTCTTTAATACAAAAGACATGATATTCTTATCATGAAACATTTACCTAACCCATTATCATGAAACATTTACCTAACCCATTATCATGGAACATTTACCTAACCTATTATCATGAAACATTTACCTAACCCATTATCATGGAACATTTACCTAACCTATTATCAATTTGTATCAATTTGTACCATAAATTATGGAAATCAAGTGTACATTTTGTCTACAACAACATGATGGCTAGCCACTTCATGTAAAATGGGAGGTTTGTCATGCAAATCCTCCTATTTTGCACTCCTATTTATTTGGCCACTTCAATTTAGCCTATAGTATTTTCAAACATTTTCACATAGGTCCTATTTCATAATTTCACCCCCTTTTTCTTATGGAACAAAAATTAACTAAAATTGTCGGGTTCTATCTTAAGCTTAGGCTTTCTAGAGGCCCACTAACATAATTACCTATGCCAACATTCACAGGATTCCCGAAAATTGGGGCGTTACATAACTTGAATTGGATATTGAGATTCTCTTGCTTAGAGAGAATAAAATATTACGTCCAGTACGATTGGATATAATATTTCGAACCCTCGACACAAGATCATCTCAGGATTTCCAAAACACATGCACTTAAAACGTTTAAAAAGGATATTTGACTATTTGGCCCAAACGGTAAACTGAAACCCAGCATGATTGGGCACGATTTATCGAATTTCCAAATACGAAACATTGCCTCATTTTAATTTGAGAAAACATGGATGGAATTTCAAAAGGATATTCTGTATTTTAGTCGAATGGAAAATAGAAACCCAGCACGATTGAGCACGATCTCTCAAACTTCCAAACACGAAATATTGCCTCGTTTTAAGAGGTTTTTTTTAATGAGGATGATTATAAAAGTGGTGAAGTACTTTTATTCGGTTTATATAAAAAAAAATGAATTGAACAATTTAAGATGACAAAGTAAGCAAGCTTGATCATAAATCAATACATAGAAATCCAAAAGCAAAGTAACTAATATGGAACATGTACATAGTTAATATATTACACCATTTATCAACGATATTACAAAGGTGCAGATATGTAAATTAAAACACACAAAAACAAACAATAAACAAACGAACAATATATAAAATAAACTATATGTATACTGAGACAAACAATACATGCAAAACTTTAAAATTAATTATAAAATAAATAAAAATAATTAATGCATAAAATACAAAATATTGATCTATCTAAATTAATAATATAAATATAATGAAAAACTTATTATAAATATATGTACAGAAATAATAATATAAAACATTTGAAATAAACAAAAATACATCATAAAATAACTTTAAAAGGCATAAATTATATATATATAGATTTAAAAGGAAATGTATAATCATAAATAGATTTAAAAGAAAATACATAAAATAATATAAAATCAACAATGTATATATAAAAATAATAATGTGCAACAATTCAAAGTGATGATATAGTAAACATTTACATATATATAAGTGTAAGAAATAATTTTGTAATGTAAACAAGTATAAATGATATACAAAATAATATATATACACAAAATACAAATAGCTTAATATAAATAATATATATAAAAATAATAATATAATATTTAAAAAATGTTCATAAAAGAGAAAATAAATAAAATATAATAAAACAAAATGAAAATATACAAAAGAAAATACAACAAGAAAAATTAAAATAAGGTGAAACCAATTAACAAAATGTTAAGATAATATGAAAAGGGGGAAAGAATGAATGAATTATAAAGAATATAAAAACATGAATTTTAAAAGAACTCAATGGAAATAAAAAAAAATTAAGGGGATAATTTGTAAACAAATAGAATTTCTAAAGCGTAGACAAGGACTAGAATGAAATTTGCCCAAATAAATAGGGATTTAAAATACAAATATTCCAAGTCACAAAAGACAGTATTTAAATGAGGAGCAAATTAAAATGATGAGCAAATCCTTCGAAATAAAACCGTTATTGAATCGTTATTTTTTTTGTGTTCATATTCAGCATCTCCTCTCCTTTTCTCCAAAAAAAGCTCCCCATTTACAATAGTTTTGAATGGCTTTTATAACCAAATTTTACAATTGATTGCCTCTTTCTCTTTTCCTAGGCAAATGAGATAATGGGGTTAGTGGGGTGATTTAGTAGGGTGATGGAATTAGTGGCAAGTAGGGTGATGGAGTTAGTGGTCGGTTTAATGGTGTGCTAATTGGATGGTTGGTGTTTTGGGCTCTACTTGTTAGGCCCGGGCAAAATTTGGACTCTACAAACCCAAAAATAAATTGAAAAATTTTAAAACATAACTTGCTAATCAATTGTGAAAACTATAGATGACAAGTTATCTTACACGGGGATTTTTCATTGTAATTGTGTAAACTTTTTCATTAAAGTGTTTGAGATTGATCATAGGCCGGGTTGGACCTCAATAGAATTTTAGGTTCGGGCCTAAAAATGGGCCTAAAATTTTACTCAAGTCTGATTCGGATAAAAATTGCTAAAATCCAAGCTTGGCTTTGACTCATCCATATTAAATTTATTTATATTATTATTTTTATATAAAAATAATTTTAAAATATTATATATCAAGTACACTAGAAACATTAAAATAAATATTTTTCAACAAATTAAAAATAAATTAAAAAATTATTTATACTTAAATAACATTAAGGTATAATAGCAAAATTAACAATAAAACAAGAATTATATAATATTCAAACAATAATAACAAAATAGCAGCAATATAATAATGAAACGACACCAAAACAATGTTAAAACAACAACAAATAGTGAAAACAGTGACAAAAACCAGCATTTTTTTTTTCAAATTTGGGTCGGCTTGGACCAAAAAAAGTTTACCTGAGGCATATCCCGTTTAGAAAACGTGCCTTGTTTTTATTTCCAAACCTATTTTTTAGGCCTATATTTTTTTCCAGACCCTCTACTTTTCGGACAGACTTTTGAGTCAGGCCAAGTAACCCAATCCATGATCAAGTCTAGTACATGATATATTTTGCATTAAAGTAAACCTTTTACTATCAAACGATCTATTAAATGATATTTTTTTATTTATATTTTCATGTAATTTGAAATTTTTGTTATTTGAGTATATCTTTATGCAATATTGTGTTATCATTTTGTTTAAAGGTTAATGGATGGAGAAGATTCTAAATAAAATGAATTTATGAACAACCATTCAAAAATACAAGAAAACATTGGAATAAAATTAAAGATTTTAAACTTATTTAATGCATGATATATACAACATTGGAACATACAATGTTTAATTGTAGCTTTAGGTAAGACTATTTACCAATTTCAAACAAGATATTAGAGGAGAAATATTCTAGATATAAGTTGAAAACTAAGTCTTAACATATATTCAAGGCTTACGATTTTGAAAAACGAAGGAAGAAGTTGATTTATGAACATAATAGTAATGCTTTTGGATGGGATAACAATGGGAAGATAGCTATTGGGAAGCATATATGAAGGTAATTATATTATCTTGTAGTAAATGTCATATTTATCAATTTATAACAAATATAAG
The DNA here is from genome assembly GCF_025698485.1 of Gossypium arboreum. Classification (NCBI taxonomy): domain Eukaryota; kingdom Viridiplantae; phylum Streptophyta; class Magnoliopsida; order Malvales; family Malvaceae; genus Gossypium; species Gossypium arboreum. The sequence continues at coordinate 120,152,458 of NC_069070.1, read as the reverse complement.
TGAATGTTTTATCATCTTTAGTTTGTTTTTATATTTAAAGATTTTTTTAATGTTTTTGTATTTTAATTTTATTAGTAACAAAATGTTAGCACTTGAAGACGAAATGTCTCCTTTATTTTGATGATATTTTGAACAAGATTAATGAAATTGAAAATAATAATGATGGCATGTACCAAGACTTGGATTCTCCAATTTAAGCGAAATTGATATTTCATGCAATTATTCTTGTGTTTTACTTTTTCAATATTTTAACAATAATATTTATGTTTTACTTGTTGATGCTTAAATTTGCAATCTATTGACCAACGATTGAACTGTTTATTCCTCAAAATGAGTATGTAGGTTTTTCTCATTTCTCATGTTAATACATATATAGTAAATGAACTTTTTTTTTTTTTTTTTTGTAATCAAACGACCAAAGTCCATTTAGGAAGCAATCATGCTCAGAAATGAATATTATTTATATATATAATACACTTTGAACAGCAACGAACTCAAGAGTTGGCTGGAACATTAAGTATTTCAGAAGACTTGCATCAAATAAAGCAACAGCCTTTGTTTCAATATTGTAATCAAGATATCTGTATACCATTCGTCATTTGACATTTATTTCTTTGCTAGGAATGGAATAACAAAAAATTGTTTTCATGCTGTCTGGCCCGTGGTCGTGTTATGTAGGAATGCGTATGCCACTGTATTCGGAGTATGCAATATTCCCTATATGTGCTTCTATTAGGTTCTTGTTTTTGTTTTAACACCTTTTATTCCGAATTTGGATGAACTTCATCTCCTACCTTAAGCCACGAATTTGTATCCAGCCTAGCCTTATTACCAGGATCGTACCTGAGCAATATCCCAAACAAAATCTTCCCCTGAATCAACCGAAACTCGATATCACTCACATTGCAGTTGAAAAGCCGCAAAAAGCTAGAGACATCGATTTAGATTTATGATAAGCTAACCTTTACTCTCCTGTATGATGCTAGAGTTGCCAAAGGTTCATTTGTCTTCTTAACTTGTCCTGTTTGCTGATAAAAATTGATCATCTGGCAACGGTTGCAACCACCTAATGACTGATAAACAAGATCGATGTAAGTTTATATATATTGGATTTTTATAAAAGAAGGAAAAAGGAGAGAATATTAACATGCATTATCGTCTGGATACAATTAAAGGTGGAGAACTTACACTAAAATATGTGTTCCCGATTCTAAGATTTCTCCATCCATCCTCAGCATATGGTTCACCTCCAGATATGACAAGATTGGGCCGAAACCTCATCGGGTTGACGTTAGGTGGGGCACCACAAGAGAGTTTTTGAGTTTCTGAAGACCACAAAATTAGTATGTAGATGTAATGTATCACTTTAAAGAACAGAAAAGAATTAATAAAACTGAAAGGAGAATGCACTAGCATGATGACTTGAACCAAAAGCTCTGATTTAAACTGAAAATTATCCCTTTGTTAATATAGAGATCGGTGCAAGAATCTAAAATGTGATGAATGTGAAAGTTGAACAAAAGTATTATAACATGATTAGAGGAAAAATGAATACAATAAAAGTAACATAAAATACAACGAGCCACATTAGTGTGCCTACTACATATGCGTATATTCATTTATATCTTTTGCTGTAGGATTGCGATGTTTGAATCAATCTAATGGGCTGAAAAATGATATACCATAAATCTTTTTGAAGCAAAAGTCATTTGGAAGTGAAAATGCCATCAAATAATAAAGAGACATAGGAAATTCCAATAGTAGAAGCTGCTGTGTCTTAAGCTGCTATAGACTCACTATTCTTTAAGTACCTGTGTCCGGTACACATTTGGACATGCCAGGGTAGGATTTCCGAACATAGGAAAAGAACTAGAAAAAATTGTGTTGGACAAAATCATACTGAATGGGTGATCTTCACTAAAACCACGAAGAATCTAAACTGAATACCATTTTCAGCTTCTTGCATGATAGTAAACGAGTTCAGTGAGAAACATACTTGAGCATAGTCTGTTGTTGAGGTCGGACACACTCTCCTCGGAAATCAGTAGGAACTGAGCTTCATTTGCAAAATTCACCTTACTGTTCACATCTCTGCACATACCCATACTTCTGTTTTTGTTCAAAGAGAAGCAATACTCGGACTGGCAACACCGCACTAAAGTACAAGGTTGACCAACAGCATCACTGAACCATTGGTTGATTTCATTTTCATAACATTGGACTTCATATCTGATATTCAAGAAATAACAATTAAGTTGCAACATTCGAAATAATAATATCAAAATATAGGAAATCGGCCTATCCATGGTCTAACCCATGTGACACCTCTACAGCCCACCATTCTCCATAAATATTTAACCAACAAGTACTTTAATATAAAATTTTTAACTGTAAGAACTTTTGAAGCTCGAAAAATAAATGCAAATCACATTCCAACATATTAAATAACATTACATAATAAACTAGTAAAAATGAAGATTGGTATTATTATATCACACCTTTGGCTCTGCAAATAAAACTCTTCTTTCCCAGGAAGATATGAATTGGAGTCTAGTTTGATCTGCAATTTCCTTTTGCAACGGGGTGACTCTACAGATAATATCTGCTGATTGAGGTTAATGAAGGTTTTAATGAGGAACATTTCAGGAACCTACAAAACAAAACAGGATAAAAATAATTTATCTTAAAAAATCATTTGGGAAAAAATTTTCCGTCCAAAAATAAATATTCACATGCATTAAGATTTTTTTCAGCAAAATTATCAAAGAAATAAAAAAGATATAATTTTTTTAAGGGAAAATAACAAATAGAATTGCTAAGAAGAATATCATCTAAGCAGGCTGTGAGCCACCATATTTTTCATTGCATAAAATGCAAAATATTAACCAATAACTAGGATAAAAAAAATATAAAATACAAAAACAGCATGCAAAGGTACAGGACTCTTCTAAGCAAAGAAACTATTAACCTTCTTTTGTGTAAGAATTTCACCAGTCAAGCTTTTAAGAAGCCATTCTCGATCATACTGCAAACCTGCATTGACAGGTAATATAGTGAACAGACCTTTTAGATCTATATCATAGACAGAGAAAGAAATCAGCAAGCAAAGATCTTCCATGCATGTGTGCATAAAAAAGAACAATGAGGGATCCGACATTAGAATCTTAAACAGAAAAGCATTGTTTATTTTTCATTCAAAGCATGCACATGCTTGGGTGAGATGCGAGACCTCAAACTATGGCTAGCATATAGAGATGGAACTAGCTTCAGTTTTAGGTTAAGGTATCATATATTTATCCCTTTGCTCAGCAATGCCTGGTTCCTACTTAAATCTATTGCTAATAGGAATCAGTAGGCCTCAACTGAACTAAAACAAGACCATAGTATACCATTATCATGACAATGTAGAAATTTGTGTAAAAATTATGATGGAAGAGATCATGAAGATGCAGTGTTTTATCATATACTTTGGCTGATATAAAGATAGTGTTCTCACCGTGGGAAATAACATACAAACATCAAAAACCATCAACTTGGTTATAAAAAGTTCAGTTTGAGCTTTTGGTAGATTAATGGAAGGACAATGAACATATGGTGTCGGTTTAACCATAAACCATAAAACAAGCCTATGTCCTAACCATAAAGATAACAAGAGGTTACCTGTATCACTCAGAGGCCAACTATTCACACTGAACCCTGCGCATGATTTTATTGGATAGATGGTTATAGACTTAAGGTGGCAAGCAGAACTTGATAGTCGATCTTCAAAGCCTGTAATTCAGAAACAACAAAATGTTAGCCGAAAATGCAGAAAAGCCAGTAGCAGAATATGGACGTAAATTGTCATTTTCATAATCATGGGACTCCATGCCACATGATTAGAAGAAACTTCGATGCCATTTGCAACATAGAAACAAAAGCCCCCCTCTTCTTTTTCCCCTTGAAATAAAAGGAAAAGAAAACCAAAGTGATGCACCATGCTAACTTAACTAAGGATCAAAAGTGTACAGCTATCACAGTACCAAATAAGAGAAATTTATGAAGAATCTACATAGAAAATCAGAATCCATCTAAAATAGAACTATATAATAGACAAGCACAATGTGAGGTTTTTTGGAGCATCTACCATTGGCAAAAGTTTAAATAATACAAGATTATTTCAAATTTTCAAATTCCTGTGGTCTATAACAGTCTAAAAGAACTCATATATCTACGTTATTTGGAGATTACTGCCTAGTGTTTGTATAGACTTTAGATTTTCCCCACACGTCTCTATTCATGCATTCTTTTTTCTTCCACTCTTCTTTCAGTTAGCTCATTTCTGTTTATTATAATATAGATATTCATTACACTTAAATTGAACTTATAGCTGTGATTATTATTAGTCTAATAACATTAGTTCACAGTGGAAATAATTTGGGAATGGAGCAAAAGAGAGTTTGCAAATCTAATATATACTTTTCATTTCATTGGAGATATAACATGAACCAAAACATTAAATAACCTTCAGTTGGACATGGAATTGACTTTGATCTGAGCAAGTACCGTTTCTCAAACTCACTTGGCATGGATATGAAGGAACTTCTTATAAAATCAATAAATTTCTGTAAATTGGGAGGAAAAAGGCAACTGTTAGTAAATACAATCAAACAGAATGTCAGAAGTTATCATCTATGGCAACATTGAAAATGAACAGTCCCCAAAGCTGATGCATCAATATAATAAAGAAAAGGTCACCTATTTTTTCTAGAATAGAAATAAAGGGCAGAAAGCAAAGGTAGCAAAAGAATAACTACCTTAGCATCTTCATAAGTTGACATGTAACCAAAAGATACTCTAACCGCTCCAGTTGGTTTTCCATTTATTACATCATTGTCATCCCAGCAAACATGCCCAGCCTGAACTCAAAGCAAGGCTTATTTTACTTTCAATAAACAAAGTCCATATACTTCAACCACAAAAGTATAGTAAAAAGATCATGAACCAACCATAGTAAAAAGATCATGAACCAACCAAAAGAAAGGTATACCTCTAAGTTAGAAAGAAGATCTGAGTGAGATAAGCCAAGATATTTTGCACAAGCACCAGGATTGCAAAAGCATCCTGTCTACAACAAAACAGCAAGGGAAAGACAAATGAATTATTGTCACTAAATAAGACACATGCAGTCAATTATTTCTTTAATCTTCCCCTAGATCAATAATTGCCAGTTTCCTAGAACATTGTTCAAGCAAGCCTCAGTTAAAGTGATACGGTAAAAGTCACCTCATGTTATTACGAAGCATTTTGTGGTTATGAACAACATATAAAGATGTTGGCATACTTCTCTTGCCCAACTACTTAAGATCTGAGTATTTAAGAGCCAGGGAGAAAAACACAAAGGCACTTAGCAAGCAATCACTAAACCAGAACATAAATCACTGTTTGTTTATATCATTATGGTTTCTCTACAAATTGTATCAGTGTTTACCCGTAACTGAATTCCATATAAGGATGCCAATTTTTCCACCTCCCAATGCCCAAACCAAGAGCCATCTGGCCTTTTCAGGTTAAACGAGACAATAGAGCCACAGTCATGCCTAGAAACCTATGGGAAGAGTTGCAAACCATTTAGAACTGGTTAATAATTCCAGAAAAATAAATGCTAGCAAAGAATGGAAAGCACTATTGAAGCAACTAATAGCCTCAAGCTTCAAACATCCAAACAGACCAGACTGCAAAATTATAAACAAAAAAATTGTATCGGCATGCCACACGCAAAGTAACATGCATTGCTCAACCTGAAAGAACTGTGCATATGACATGTATCAAGTAGGAATATTGAAATGCCTCTAATAAAATGTATCTTAAACTGAAACCAAGAATAAAGGAACATAAGAAGATTCCCATCTTTTTCCTTTTTCCATTTTGAGTATATCTGAAGTTGTCATAACATGCTACAATTAATGCTTATTTGGGCACATATAGTCTATCTACTTCTTTAAGTCATGTGACCAACCTTCAGAGGACAATTGCCATAAAGAGTGCAGACACTTTCTCCATTTTCATGTCGCAAAGCTAAGAGCTTCCTCTTCAAAAACTTGGTAAGTGACATAGTATGCCTGAAAGAGAACAGTGTAAGACCGGGGGGGTGGGGGGGGCAGAGGCCAATATGCTAACAGGAGGCATCCCTGTAAATTACTTTAACATGCCATGTGAAAACAAAACAGTAATATAACATAATGTCAGAACAGAGGAAAACATTTGGCAAAGACAGATTTATATAACCCTCTCCGAAGGAAACATTATTTACAATTTCACATTGATAGTTTGATACTGATCAGAAAATGTCAGAAGTTCATTGTCAATAAAACCCAAAGCAAAGAAGAATTATACTCCTGCACATTCTACAGGAACCGTAGTGCAAAACCAATGCGGAAAAGCATGATTCATAATATTTAGCTGGCCCGTTCTTGACATTTTTGGGCATCTAGGCAAAACAACAAAATGGGGTTTTAGAATCCTTAAAAGTTGGTTAAAAAAATTTTTGGGCCCTTAAAAGCTAAAATTTTTTTTGGGCCCCTTAGAAACTGGAAAACAATATTTTGGATCCCTTTCAGCCTTGAGCCTTGGGCGGCCGCACCTCTAGACGACCCCCAGGGCCAGGCCTGATATTTAGTTATAGAAGCAAACATGCCAACTTCGGCATTCTATACTTGAAAAGAATCTTGAGTTATTTGCCAGATGAAACTTGAGAGAGTAATCAAACAATGACCATCATTGGCCAAAAAGAAATCGAAGTCAGGAAATACTTATAAATAACCATGCATGGGAAACAGAAACACAATATACATGAAAAATAGTCATGAAAGAATAAAGAGGAAAACGTTCTATAATGTGAACGTTCAGAATGATGTAAGATATATATAATGACAATAAACTTAAAGCTTGATAATCCTAATAGAACTTTGCACTTTTCAGAGATGAAGAAATCAATTTTCGCATACCAGCACATTGCAGATGTAGTGAGGGTATTGAATATCTTAAATCCATGACGAATAGATGCTATGCTAAGAAATGAAATGGTGCCATCCTCGAACTGCTCCTCAACAGCTTCTCTTCTTCTAACAAAGTCAATGTCAGCAATTGAAGCAGCAACAGTGCCTGTAAAACTTATAGTTAACAAAACAACTACATTAAATATATCCATCAATAAGACTTCTAAGTACAAACCTCCACTGAAATAGGTCTTCTTCAATAACTTAGCAGCATCTAAAAGAAAAAGAAAAGGAAAAAAGGATATTAGAAAACCATAATGAAAAGGACTCCCTGTTCTTAAACTTTGTTTTACTTAATCAGGACTTGTCTAGAGGTTACTTAAAGAAAGAGAAACATAAATCAACCAATAAATGAATGGCAAAACCCATTATTCAATGGGAATGAAAAAAACTCATTATATCTATTTCTTTCACAACTCATCAAATGTTTCTGTTTCCAGAAATTTCTACCTAGATCCAATTTGAAAATCAAACTGCTATTGTCAGGGGTGATCCATATTGTCAGAAACAGTAAAATCAGCCGTAATTGAATGGGCAACAAAGGCAATGTCAACCAATCTAGATCTTTTATGGCAGAAAGACTCACTCTTTTGAAAAAAACAGAAAACAAGAAAGAAGAGGGAAGTCCAAACTCCATTGTTACAATCAAAGAAATAAAAGGGTAAATGAATGATGCTTAACAGAAAAAGATTCCTTCTTCATTACAGCAAACCAATTAGACACATGCACATGCAAAAATATCCGATAGCATCTATCTTACTATTGTGTAGTGTGTACAAAAAACTCCTAACACCACCATCAGGGTGTAACTTCAGAGACCAGTAATCTACAAACTCAGCTACTTACCATTTCGAATTATGAGAGCACCAAGTCCAGTTGGATAGCCAAACAACTTCAAGACAATGCAATGGCAAAACAACATTATGTAAGATTAGGTTCTTCTGGTTTGCTCCCTTTTCAGGATAAAAAAGGAGTTAATATTTACCCACCAAAAAGTTTAGAATGGTCTTATACATTTACCTTATAAAAAGAGATTACAACAAAATCTGCAGGATAAAGTGACAAATCGGGAGGTTGTGCTGCAAAGCCCTTTGCAGCATCGATTAAGACCATCCAATGTCCCCTAATTATAAACAGTGGCCAAATATATGTGACGGGAATAGACAGAACCAATTCTTAAAAAGCTAATGTCTAATAGGTTACATACAAAAAGCACATTTTCAAAGAAACACGAGCACATTTAAAAATAATGACTTCAAGTATCAACATAGATTATGAGTGTTTAGTTATATTTTTAAGCGTTACATTAAATAAACTTCTAGGTCTATAACTTTTCTACCAAATCGGAGAAATTATTAGGTTTCTTATGTTAAACATAGGTTTTATGCAGCTTTCCCTTTTGCATGATTAGCAATATATTATGCACCACATGATCAAAGTAGGACTAAATCTTAGAAACTTATAAGGCAGAAAGAGCTTCAGGGCTGTGCTAAGCTATCACTATTAAACTTCCTCATGCCTGTAATGCCTTTTATAAACAAATATAAACATGTTGGTACCATCTTCGGTCTTTGTTCCAGCAAGCCACTGTTACTTTAAGTAGTCCAACACCTTTTGGGGAGAAAATTTTGAAGACAAGATAATTTAGTGCTTTTCAGTTTTATTTTGATATCTGCTTCTTCGAAATTTCTAGACATTAAGAGCAAAGAGTAAAGTAAAATCATATTTGACTACAACATAACATATTTACACATAATATGCAGCTTCCTTGCCATAGAAAATAAGCCTATTTCAGCTACGGCTACTACTCTTAACATAAATTTTCCTTAATTACTATTTTTAGTTGAAAATGAAAATGATTAGATTACACACAGACCTCTAAGATGGGAAAATATTGCTATCCTAGTTGATCAAGCATGATTTTTTAGTTAAATTAACAAAACCTACTTAATGAGAAAGAAAAGAACTTATGGGGAAAATATCATATTAAAACTGAATTAAATGAGCAAGATAATCTCAGTTATCACAGACTCCTTTGTAAATCTGATTCCTTCATCTTTTCCCCATTTTGGTTAACCTGAACTGTTTATTACATTATGGTTTATGTGTTCAGAACAGAAACTGCATAGAAGTTGCCCTTTTCAGATCAGGCTACTGTTATTAGTGGTAAAAAGCAGACAAACATATTTAGAAACACAGTATGAAAGCTACATACTTTGAATATGGAGAGCCTTCCAAAATTTTTTCTGCATTTTGCTTAACATTATTCACCAAATCAAGGCTAAATCTCATTCCAGAGAAATTGCACTCTGAGGGGAAGGCAAATAAATTGTAAGCATCACCTGCAACAATAAGAAAAAGATATGACGCTAAAAAGTGGCAATGACAAAAACAAGGATATGCTTTTCATCTTCTTACGTTATTATTTCAAGAAAAAAGTTATTATGGTTTTTCAAAAACAGCATTTCCATTTTCTTTACTCGTGCATCCGATAAGATAAACCTCTTATGTTTTGTATTTACTAGTAGACCTCTAATTGTTGAGCAAAAAATACCGATAAGAAAGAAATACTGAAATCCTTTTAGAAGTCTTCCATGTTATCATTTTTCACTCATTATATATATTAGTTAAATTGGCATTAGTGATCTATATGCGAGAAAAAGAATTCCAGCATGCAGTTGACATTAATAACAGCCAAAATTATCTTCACAAGAAGCTCAATATATGGTACCAAACAGAAATCCAACATTTTGAAATAAAGTTACATGTACGAAAGGACAAATTTTGAACTGAATTAAATCTCCAATATGACAATATCCTAGAATTGACTATGGATTAAAGATGTTTTATGGAAATTTCGCTAATTAGACCAAAATAACAACGCCAGAACAATAGAAGAGTTAAGTTAAAGCCAGAAAACAGAAAAGGATAGGTTTCTACAAGAACTTACATGGTTTAGCATGGATGAGAGTAGCAGGGTTTGCAAATTAACAAATAGATGGATGCAGTAAGGAAATCCTAGAGATGACTTCTATCAGTCTGACCTAGACAAAATTCAAGTTTTATCCATAAACTAAGGCAGAAGATACAGAGCCATGCTTCCTGAACTCTTATCCATTGAATCCTTTTAATAAAGCTTATTTATAAATGCACTAACCAAGGGTTCATATCTTGGGATAAGGCTCCCCTACATTACTTTTCTATCTATTACTTTCCAGCACATCTATCACCACCATTCATATGCATAGGATCCAAACGTGACACATACCTATGAACAGTGATTAATGTGTATTGGAAAGTTACAGACAAAGAATCAATTAAGGAGCACCCGACCCCTGCTGAGAGTTACTAACAAACAAAAGGTAATAAACTTCCTAATATAAAATAGTACACAATCAACCCACCAAAATGTAAAGGAGATTTCAATTAAGCTATCTAAGAAAATCAGATCCTATTGCCAAAATGACCCTGACCATGATGATATGTGCAGCCACACATAATATCCATGCATCTGCATAAAGTTCCATAGTCAAGAACTTTTATCTAATGGCTTCTTTCAGCTAGATATCAGGAATAGATCCACCAAAGGAGACCCAAATTAATATGTAAATATTAGTTATTTCACCCTGAATCATTTCTCTAACAGGTATCAGTAGTACATTAAGTTAACATATTTTTCCAAATGTTACCTGTAAGCTCCCCTTCCAAAACTTTTGCTTCATTTCTTATCTGCACTGGATGCTGTAACACCTTAAATGAAGTCAGAGAGCTTCTAGATGCTCCACCCTGATCCACAGCCTCATTTATATCAACTGCAAAGGCTGCAGCTCCTTGATTGAGAGCATATCTAATAAATTATTAAGTACACACAAAGTTATAGATTCAAGAATATTAAGAGAAGGAACAAAAATGCTGATCCTTTTCTGTCATATAATACACAAAACAAAACATACTATAAGTAATATCACTGTGGATATAAGATGATCTTAGAACAGAAGAAAGAAAACACACATACACACAAAACATGACTGCACTGGCCAGAATTTATGATAGTACTCCCAAAACTAGAAGTGGCAGGATACTCTCTAAGACCAAGTACGCTATTATGATTTTCCATTGTGTACATAAAGGTGCTCTTACAGCTCCAGGGAAAGTTCTCCCCTATGAGTTTCAATGCAGCTGTTGCCCCAGAAGTGAATATACATTTATAATCCTTTTGAGAAGCATTGCAGTAATCGAGGACCTATATAGCAAGAAAAATATACAAAAATAAAAGATAATTATTCTGATACCACAGATTAAAAAAAATGATAATTTATTTCAAATTGAACTAGAGCACAATTACCAATACCTATAAACTATTTATGACTTCATAGACCAAATAAAACCAGGCCATTTGAAATGTAGAAACTTTAAAACAAATTTAAGCAAAGAAATAAGAAGAACAACAGAAAACAAAGTAAAGTAACATTCGTGGTACCTGTCTGCGTGCTTCCCTTACAATGTCACTAGTGGCTGAACTAGAATCACTTTGGCTATCTTATAGAAGTAGTCAAGAAGAACATAAGACATAGTTCTATATAAGACCTATTATTTCTAAGCACGAATAAGACAATAAAATTATGACCCAAACTGAAACAAGAGTAGGACCTCCAGCTTTTCAGCCAAAAAACACATCAATAATCTGAGTTACTGCAATGTCACAATCAAAACAAACCAAAACCAGTACCAGTACCAGATATTCCTAAAGGGCTTGTAATTCCAAATCCAGGTAAGATAATACTTCTCAAAACAGATTAACTGAACCAATTTCTAGCTTTTCCCTCCAAAAATACAAAGCAGGATAAAAGTCAAAACCAAACTAATGCAGTGCTGATCTTGCTAAAGGGATTTTACTCAGTGCTTTAAAGAACTTATAATCATTTATAAGATTAACATACAATAGGGAAGATATTAGTCAATACGAATAGTTGGAATTTAGTCGAATTTCAGAGAAAAAAACAATACTAGCTTTTGAGTTAAAAGGATACGAGGATTTCCATAAACAGTAGTCGTAAGATCTTTAAAGATAGCTTCCATCTGCAACTCGGAGTAAAGGGTTGCTCCAGCATGATCCAAATACACAGTATCTACAGTACCCAAAGCTCAAAAATAGCTAATCAAAGTACCCAAACCCAAAGCATCAAACAAAAACTCGAAATTCCAATTCTTCTTCTGAAATTTCAATTATTTCTTACTTGAAACAATAAAAGGAATATGAAATATCAATAAAAAAATTGAATAAAGAAAAAAAAATTGACCTTCTAATCGCTTGAACTCGGTGGAACGAATTTCGTCGATGGACTTAGGGGCGTTGGGGTAGCCGTAAAAGTCACCGAATTCCTTGAGAAACTCTTCCTTGCCGTCCATTTGCAGAGAACTTTCAGGGTTGGGATATGGTGATAAAAACACTAATGTTGACCAGCAGATAGATTGGAATGAGCTAAGGGGTACCTGTCCTCTAGCTTCTTCCCGAGGAACTAGTTCGGGACGAGTCAGAATTCAGAAACGTTTGAGAATTCAGACACGTTGTCTCCATAATTCTATTGGGTAAATTTTAACAAAGATCACTCATATATTAGTAAGTTTACATTTTGGTAACTCAGTTTAAAAATATTGCAAATTGATCATTGAATTGTTCGTTGGTTACAAGTTAATCACTGCCCATTAAGTGCTAATAGACATCAAAGTTTGGGACAGGTAAATTTACAATTTGGCCACTCAAATCAAAAAGTTAAGGTTGGTAACTGAATTATTAATAAGTTTACAAATTTACACTTTGGTCACTAATTTTATGCATTATCACTCCTTAACCCAATAATCTAAACAACATCAATTACAACTCCTAAGCGCAATCAAAGCAAACAAAAATATAAATAAAAAAGAGGAAGAAATTCTCATATTTCAATGAGCTCTAAATAGTACCTATGAAAGCAAAGGGATAGAATAAAATTAGAGAAAAGATAATCAAAATATGTTTAAAAAAAAGAGACTCAAATGTACTAGATTCAATAAGAAGTTAATCAGAGAGTTTCAATCGATGGAGGCTCAATTCAAAAGGTCAAAGAGAAGATTTCATTGAGAAAATGAGCATATCAGAATTAGGTGACCAATCATCAACAATGGATCAAGATCGCAAAGTATCTCCATTAGGGTTTTAGGTTTAAATTAGTAGAGCTTTAGACCATTTCAAGGAAAATCAAACCATAATGTTGAAATAGGAGGGAAAAAGCGCTAGCTTAGTGTTATTCTTTGTAAAAGGAGGAAGTCAAATGGTACCAAGATTACTAGAATACAACTGTGAATGAGGTAATTAAAACCTTGAAACTTTTGTATAGCTCAGTGACCAAACTTGTAACATTTTTTTTTTTTGAAATAGTCGAGTGAACTTGAGTGTAGTTTACCCTATGATAAATTGTGAACTAATGATCATTGTAATAGGCCCATTTTGCCCGGCCCGTTATAAACCAAAATTAAAAACCATGAACCAAAATAAACAGTCCATTTTTACAATGGCCCAACAGGCCCAAAAACCTAAAACTTATTACCCAATTTTGCAAACCCTAAGCCCAGCCCGAAAACTTAACATTTTCGGAGGAACCCTAGGGTTCCCCTCTCCAGCGCCGCAGCTCCCCCACGTGCCTCGAGCGCACCGTCCGCGCCAGGTCCCGAGGCCTGACCACCTCTGCTCGGCCTTGTACCAGCCCCGTCTCATCGCCTTCGCTATCACCTGCAAACAAGCAAGAAAAGAGGACAGACAAGGAGCAGAATACAAAAGTAAAAGGCAACAACAAAAACAGGAGATTTGACTTTTCTTCATATTGTAATTGGCTATAAAGCCGAAATGAAATCAGTTTGTAGAGGGTGGGGGGTTCATTTTTTAAAAAATTTTGCATTACACATATATCTTCAGAGAAATCGAAAGCAAAAAAAAATCTAAAAAGGTGTTTGTTCTTATTTTTTTATCTTTTTATTTTCGATTTTTCTATTTGTTTTTATTTTATTTATTTTGCAAATTATTTTTTAATAAAAAAGGGGCTTGAAATAAAAAAAAAGGGGCAAGGAAACTTACTTGGAGCCTCCGGTGGTCGCGACGTCGGTGACCCTTTCCCCATCGCCGGCATCGGGCCCAAAAGGGAGCCGAGAGTCTCCTCCCTTCAGCATCTCCGTGTTTCGGTGGTGTGGCCTTCAAGGGGTGTTCAAAACAGGGCTAAATACGCCCCTTTGCGTGACGCCGGCCACCGGTCACGGTGTTGTTGTGACGACGGCGGGGATGGGTTTCTTTTGAAACCCTAGCAAAAGATTGGAGAGAATCCTATAAGTTTTTTGAAAGAAATAAAGAGAAAATGCCGTTTTTTATTATTTTTTTTAATATTTATATAAGAAGCAAACGGCGCCGCTTTTGGGGTTGAGAGCCCAGTTGCCATGTAGCACCCCAAACCCGGCCCAGAAGTTATGGCCGGATCCGGCATGCCACATCAAAAACGTAAAAAAAAAAATTCCATTCTAAGTCTAGAAAATCGTACTTGATGTTCAAAAGATTAATTCATTAAGGGTTAAAGTGAATGGAAGCTGTGCACCAGGTAGGAAACCGGAAAAGAGGTGGTGAGTCCATCGGATCGCTTAAGTACCAAGCTCCTTCGGATCCAATCCTAGACATGCATACCGCCATTGCCACACCTTAATGTCATGGATATTTCTAGGAAAACCGATTTGATTAAGTCATTTTAGGAAAAGTGATTAATTTTGGAAAAATACTTTCATTGCGGAAGCTTTGCTTGTTGTCGTGTTATTTTGAAATCAACTGTTGTTTTTGAAAACGCGCCTAAAGCTATCCAGTTTCAACAGATTAAATATAAGTATTACCTATCTTAGTAATACATATTAAAACCATCAAAAATAATTAAGCGGCCTTATTACATTTAAAAGCCCAAAACTTCAAATGTAAATAAAAGGATGTCCATTCACGAAGAAAATCAAACTTTCGAGCGGGTGGCCACTCAATTCCTCACAACTCCAAGCCCACTATGGTTGGGAATTTCTGCGTGGATGAAAATAAAAGGGTGAGTTTGGGGAAACTCGGTGTGTAAGGAAAACCCATTCAAAGCCCAAGTTAGCTCAAGCCTATTGGGCCTAAGCCCATTCAGTAATATGTGGTACTGGGCGAGCCCTTTCAGATTACAATAAACCGGGCCTTAGCCCTTATTCGAGATAACAGTATGACCCATAGACCCATTTCAAAATACATGCAACATCAATAAACATATGCAAGCCCATTTGGGAGACTGCTCAACCCACCAACCACTACACTCCACCCGCACCAGCCATACACTCCATGTGGGATAGCTCAACCCACCCACCTAACACTCCACGATTGCTTGCATTCTTTGCTCGATTATCAATAAATTGAGGCAAAGCCTCCAAGATGCGTGGACAAGCCACTTTCAGTACTTCCTCCGTCAATATCCCAGTCCATGCATCGAGATAATAACAACATGGCATGCAGTAAATAACAACGATCAAACATGCATTTAGGTCAATTTAACCCTAGGGGTATTTGGTAATTTATCTATTAGGGTAAAGCGTAAATTTTCCACTTTTAAAGGTATTTCAGTAATTTATCTATTTTAGGGTTTTTCATGCATATTCCTACTTTTCACGTACTAACAGAATCACGCATCGAGGGTTCTTACCGAATTGGGCCGTTGGCCCATCATTCCAATTTTGGCCCATTAAGCCCAAAAATATTGAGGGCACGTAAATCATGCACTTTGCGGTCAAACATTGCAGCTTACCAAAAACATTAATCGATTTATCTCACAGGCATTTGCACACTCAAATCTACAAAATACCGATTTTCGGCATTTTGGCTTTTAAACTTTTGCCGATCTAGACTAAGAAAGAGGGTGTTAGTTACACACATTTATGACGATATCTTGTGAGATCCACACACGAACCGCCTACAATTGGATTACTAACACGTTAATCTAACTATTCAAATACAAACTACGTATTAACCCCTTACAATATTCGGCCAACCACACCTACAGATCATAGTAAGCTTATAAGAAATCAATAAGCAACTCATTAACAAATTTTTGTCAATGTTTACCACATAATCATAATTTCACTGCAAGCTGTCTTCCTGAGCAACAGTCACTAAATTATTTATAACTGGAGCTACGAAACTCCAAATCAAGTATCGTTAATTTTCCCTGAAAATAGACTCATATATCTTCTATCCATAAAATTTTCAGAATTTTTGGTTTAGCCAATCAATACCAGAATTTTCTCAAAGTTTCCCATGTTTCACTGTTTGACTAATCTGACCACTCTTCATTACGAATCAAATTTCTCATTGTACAGAATTCAAAATATGTTCTAGTTTATTTCATTTGAAACTATACTCATTAAGCTTTAATTACATAATTTATACAGCTTCTAATTCATCTCCCACAATTTATGGTGATTTTCCAAAGTCACGTTACTGCTGCTGTCCCAAGCAGATTTATTACCAAATCACTCTTTCATACACCTATCTTGCATGCATGTTATTTAAACATGTATATCACCAATCAATCATCACATATCTATGATTTTTACTTAAGCATAATCTCCATTTCATCATTTTAAAGCACAACATGTTAGCCGATTTTTCCCTTTAGCATCTAAGGCACATGCATGCTCATTTGTTTGGCTCAACTGCACCTATCTTCCATTTTTCATCAAAAGAACATCAAACAACAACCATTTCCTTCATTTTAATTCATGACTAAATGCTCACAACACAACTAAAAATCAAAATATGCTTCAAGAGTTAAGATAGAATCAAGAAGAACTCATGAACATCAAGATAGAAGCAAACTACCATGAACTTACCTTCAATTTTCTTCCCCAAGTGACCGAACATTTAAGAGCTTTCTTCTCTCCTTTCTCTTCTCTAACTTTAGGCTAGGATGAACAAAGATGGACAAAACTTTGTTCTTTTCACCCCTTTTTCTTTTAATAAAACTTCATATTTCATCCATTTAATTCTTTAATACAAAAGACATGAATTTCTTATCATGAAACATTTACCTAACCCATTATCATGAAACATTTACCTAACCCATTATCATGGAATATTTACCTAATCCATTATCATGGAATATTTACCTAACCCATTATCAATTTGTATCAATTTGTACCATAAATTATGGATATCAAGTACTCATATTGTCTACAACAACATGATGGCTAGCCACTTCATGTAAAATGGGAGGTTTGTCATGCAAATCCTCCTATTTTGCACTCCTATTTATTTGGCCACTTCAATTTAGCCTATAGCATTTTCAAACATTTTCACATAGGTCCTATTTCATAATTTCACCCCCTTTTTCTTATGGAACAAAAATTAACTAAAATTGCCGGGTTCTATCTTAAGCTTAGGCTTTTTAGAGGCCCACTAACATAATTAAACCTATGCCAACATTCACAGGATTCTCGAAAATTGGGGCGTTACATGCCAAAATGATGCCGTATAGGGCTCCGACCCAAGACCCGACCCAAAACCAAAGGGGACCCGTGCGTTTTAGATTTGTGGTCTATTTGCGCGAGAGGTCCCCCTATTTTTGCAGCGCGTTGCGATCTGCCTCTTTTACTTACTCTTTTATTTTTATAAATTGGCCCTCTAAATTTTCCGCGCATTTCAATTAAATCCTTGACTCACTGGCTTTTTAAAAAACTGACGCGTGTCTTGGAGAGGGGGTTAATTTTTTTTTAGTCCCCGTATGATTTTACGCGTTTGATTTTAATCCTTTGCTTTATTTTATCTGTTTAATTAGTTTATTTTATTATGTTTTTTACTTTTAATTTCGTTCTTATTCTGGTTTAGTCCTGAATTCAGTTGATTTTAAGTCATTGCTGCAAATTTTCCATTTATTTATCTATTTTAAGATTTCTTATACATTAAACTATTTTATATATAGTGTCTATTTTAAACTTTTATATGTTATTTAGTTTATACTATTTTATGTGTTAACTATCTAAATTTTTTATATTATTTATTTAAAAATATTTTATTGTTATTTATCTTAAGATTGCTTATATCATTTATATCATTTATATAATATTCTTTATTTTAAATTTCTTAATATTTATTTCAAATTTCTTTATATATTATTTTAAACTATTTTACCTATTATTTATTTTAAACTTTTACATATTATATTATAGATTTATATGCATTACGTAGCTTAAACTATTTTATATATTATTCACTTTAAATTTTATATAATATCCATTTTAAAATGTTTTTAATACATGTCATTTTGAATTATTATATACATTAATTACTTCACATTGCTTTTTATTTTAAACCCTTTTTATATATTATTTTTGAATCGTTTATTATTGTATATAATGTTTATTCTTAAACTTCTTTTGTACATGAATTATTTATTTTTTAAGCTTTTATATGTAGTTTATCTTAAACTCTTTATGCATTGTTTATTTTATTTATATTAAACTTTTATTCTATACATATTATTTATTTTAAGTTCCTTTTCACATATTATTTATTTTAGACTTTTGTACACTATTTAATCCAAACTCCCTCTTTCATAACATCTATTTTAATAATCATTCATGTATATATTGTTTTATTATATATTGGTTTGTTACTCTCATGTATATTGTTTATTCTTTAATTTTATTATATCTTCATTATATATTGTTTACATGGATTTTTCATCGTCGACGTATATTATCACCCTTGAATAGATAGGTTTTGTTTTCAAGATATTTTCGCATGATATTTGCTCCAAATTTCTTCTTTCACAATATTTATTTTAGTATTCATTTACGTATTTTTAGTTTTATTTTTATATATGTAAATCACTTCAAACCCTAGCATGCATCATCCATTTGTAAACGTTTTCATATAACCTTTAATTTACTTTGTATTGGTGTTTAATTTCCACATTGATTTGTAGATTATATTATATTGTTGCATATTATTTATTCATTCTTTTTGTACTATTATATCAATTGTTATTCTTCCATGTTTAGAAGTTTGGCTATATTTTGTGGATTACTTATTGTTTGGTTAATTGATTTCTTTAGGTCATATTATCCTTATTCACCAAGTTTTTGTACTTTATGTGTACATGTTATCCCATGTTTATTATTCATTTTTTGATACAAACGTTGCTTCGTAATTTCTAACTTTTTACATTAATTATTTCATTTTATTTCAAGTCAAATTAATGTATTTTGGGTCGACTTTATAAAACGAAGGCGAAGTTTGATGTTTAGCAATTCGAGGGTTCGTGCCCTAATGTGTTGGGTTTCAATCTTTCGTTTGTTTAAATAATCAAATTTCCCCTTTTAAATTTCGTCCATGTTTTCTAAACTTCAAATAAGGCAATATTTTGTGATTTAGGAAATTCGAGAAATCGTGCCCTAACTTACAGGGTTTCTGTTTTCTCGTTAAACCTAAATGGCCAAAATATCCTTTTAAGTTCCAAAACACATGAATTTTCAATTAAAAACTTGTGCACGGGAGTTTAAGGTATCATGTCCTAACTTACGGGATGTGATACCCCGATATCTCGAGACGAGGAAATCTTTAGCAATCATTTTGATCTAATTCAAGCATTTTTAAAATCGACATTAATAAAAGAGATAGCATTTTAAATCCGTTCCCAGTTTTCAACTATTCGATTTTAAGACACTAACTAATCAATTTGGTACCAATTTTGGGCGTGACGAGGGTACTAATCCTTCTTCGCACGTAACTGACTCCCAAACCCATTCTCTCGAGTTTCGTAGACCAAAAACACCGTTTTAATAGACTAAAACGTTTATTAAAGCAAAAGTGATCCGATAACACCTAATAAAGATCGGTGGCTACTCTCGTTTTAATTTTCATTTTCAAAACAAAGTCGATACCTGTTTTTTCAAAAAATGGTTTCGACAATCATCAAACACATTTGTTAGCAACTTAATGGCCCAATGACTTAAATGATAACTTTCGAATGATTTAGTAACCAATTTTTAACTCTTTAAAATTGAGTAGTTAAAATGTAAACTTATTAATATTGAGTAACCTTAGGTATTTTTTACCCATTTTATATTTTATATAATCTTTTAGGTGGTAACACATATATCATATAAATTTTCTTCTCTATTTTCTTCTCTAGAATATATATTTGTTGAGAGGAGGCCGACTTCTTCAAGAGTTATCTTCAAAGTGTTGTCCTTTAAGAGCCAATTAACTTCTCAATGAATGATATTGTCCTGAACTAGGGTTTTGTTTCCTAACTCTGATGAGAACTCGAGTGCTTGAAGTTGTCTGGAGAGACAAAAAATATTCAACAAAATAAGAGTGCTTCGTTGAATACGGTTTGTGCATGACACATGACCACTTATTAAGAAAATATGAACATTTACATTCTATAGAGTTTGAACATATGCCCTACAAACATATAAAATACTTGTGGGTAACTATACTACCACTAATTCTAATAAAATATGGATATGGTTGCTACTAATTTAAGTGAATCATGTTTATTTTTTTTATAGGTGCAATTTATGCTGTAAAAATATCAAAATTTGGGGTAAACTTGTGCAAATTCTGGGCATGAATGATTGTAATTAAGGCATAGGCGACAGGTGAGGACTTTTGGATAAAGGCAATTGCTATGATATTAATTTGAGATAATAGTTGTTTTGTATTTAATCAGTTAGGATTTTTATTATATTAGATGATTTTGTTAATTTTGGATTTTTATTATGTTTATCTTCTATTTTATTTTAGGTACTTATTATTTTGTATTATATCTATCATTATAGAGACCTTCTCTCTATATTTTTATATATTTAGTTGAATTTATTAGAATTAGATGAAATTAAGATTATTTATAAATTTTAAATTTTTATAAAATTATGATTAAATTAACATAATATATAAAAATTAAGGGTTAAATTTATTATTATACTAATTTTTTAATTGACACGTCAACTTGTTTGTGATTTTAACGAGAGTGACCAAAATGATTGAACTAAGTAAAATTAGTGCTCAAGTTATAAACTTTTATTTTAGGTGCCTAAAATTAAAATTTTGATAATCGAGTGACTATCTATATATTTTACCTTAAAATGAAAATGAGAATTAAATCAACAAAACTAAAAGATATATGACATGTGCATGCATTATTACTTTTAAACATATTAAAATATATAGTATTCTAAAATTTAAGCATATTATAGTATATAATATATTATTTTTATAATATTAAAACATAGTATCTTAATAGAATACATTTTTTGTATTAATTGCGAAAATGTACAAACTTTTAAAATAAATTTAATATTTTGTAATTAATACATACAATTAATCCGTGTGTCGCACGGGACAAAAAAATTACCAAAGAACTAATTTAATAAAGAATACACTTAATAACTATACTGTTATTGTTATAAGTGAAAATTTATTATTTAAATAAAAAAGTCAATTCTACTAAGAATTTAATTGTTATAAAGAGAGTTTATTGTAGTTAATTAAAAATTAGTAAAATTAATACTATCCTTTTAGAAATTTACAATTCGAGATTAAGCCTAATCTATATATTTTTAAAATATCAATTAAAAATTTCATTAAAAATCTAATAAAATTTATTAAAGTTGAGAAAAGTCAAAATTTATATATATATTGTAGTGAATTACAGCAATGCAACTTGAATTCAAATCACACTTGAGACCGTTCTAACTATCATACCAATACACGAGATTTCAAAAATATATATTTATTTATGAAAAGAAAGCCAAAATATTGGTCACAAATCCCGAAGTTTACCCATAAATGGACGTCTATTCTTTGGTCAACGGTTTCATTTTCAATTTTTCCAATCAATCTGCTTAACTAATTCGGTTGTCACATATTATCAATTTTGCCCATGAAGATTGTTATCGAAAACTTAGGTTTAAAAGGTTAGATTTTTATTTTATTTTAATTGCACATAATTTATTTTTATTTTTATAATAAATATTATTTTCAACCGAATCTTGATTCAATTGTGAATTTATTAAAATTTCTTTTATTTTTACAAGTAAATAAATAATTTATGAAGAGTATTTCAATCTTTTTATTTTTATATAAAATTTAAAAAATACATACAGAATGAATTTTATTTTTTTAATTTTATCATTTCAACAAAAAAATTTAATTTTATATTATTTTTATAAATTTATAAAATATTCCTTTTCACTCACATCCCTACATATTGATTCTAAAACAATTTTAATTATTCAATAAACATATAAACTTATTATCAATTTACCATATAGACACTTTGGTATTGTACTCATAATAATATTTTATAATAATTTTTTAAGAATAAAACCAAAAAAAAAAACTCTATGGGTATTTTGCTCATAATAATATTTATAATAATCTTTTAAGAATAAAATTAGCTTGCATGTTTTACTCATAAGATTTTTACTTAAATGATTTTAGAGTAGGATTCTTTTTCCCTTAAAACCATGGATATGGGAATTCATTTTAATTATCACATATTTCAAATTGGTAAGCTATACAAAGCTAGTATTGGATTAAATTCGAGTGTATTTGATAGATTATAAAAAATTAATTTCATTGAAAATAAAATTTTCAATATTTAAGTAATTTTATTTAATATAAAATTTTCAAAAAAAACGTCGAATGAGATAAATGAATAGATAGCTATTTATCACTTAATACAATAATAAATATTAAGCTACTTTTATTTTTAAAATCTTAATTTTGAAATAAATTATTTTCTCATTTTATTAAAAATTAAAATATTCAAAATTTTATCTTTTAACTTTTATCCAAAACTATTCAAAATAAAATAAATAATACCATATTAATAAAATTAAAATTATAAAAATCAAGATTTAATATTATCAAACAAAATAATTATATATAGTTCTTAATTTTGCTAATATATCAAATAATTTTATAATATAAATTCAGTACTTATAAAATTTAATATTTAATTTTTCAATTTATCATACAAACCCTTAATTAAATTTTCCTTGAAATTATATTTCATTTTTAAATTTTTTATAATGTTTTATTTTTAATTATTTTTTACTACAAAAGTTATTAGTCATCCTATTAAAATCTACGAAACAAATTCAATCATATTCGGTGGATGTTTGGGGCTTGGCCAAGGCAATATCTTTGGTCTTTTCTTCATAATATATTATGCCCATCACCCATTTTTAATAAAATAATCTAAGCAATTTTTTTTTACATACATTTTATGGTCATTTTACAATTTATGTTTAGAGTCGTAGTTGTCTTTTTTAATAATGTTGTTTTTAAAATTTGAATTTATATTCTTTTTTAACAATGCAATATATCAATAATTTAAACAAGTTTTAATCACTAAGTTAAGATTTTGTAAACTTTAAAATTTCATTTCAATCCTCACTCTTTATAAATAATGTGTGCTCTCTTAATCAATTTTATTTTATTATTATTGATCTAATCGTATTTCATAATAATTAATTTTGATTATAATTATTTTAATGTATTATTTATAATTACAATTATAATTATTAACTTTTAAAAAATATAACATTTTTTTTATGTTAAATCAGATTATTATTAATCAAGTCAAAGGCTGAAATAGAGTCAACCTCTTACAAAAATGCACAACATTAAAGCTTTAAGCTTTTCTTTTTTAAATTAAACAAATACTAATTACATAAAAAAAAAAAAAAACTTTTGTCCAGCTTTAACACGACGAAGCCGACCAAGGAGTTTTAGTGTAGAAATCACTTAATTTATTGGTAAACGAAGAACTATAATCCAGAAAAAAGATTTCCTTGAATTTTAATTAAACAGAATTAATTTTTTGCAAAATCAAGTGATTTTTTGCCGTCGTGTGCGTTACTGAAAAAATTCTTCATATAATCAGCGAGTATAAACTCTTTGTAAAGAGCATTGCCATCTTTCTCGACCACTTCAGGTAAAGGTGCAATCTTTGCTGTTGCGTTTGGCATTGTAAATATAGGTATCGATACTCTTGATTTTGTACTTGTGGTACGGACTCTATGCTCTGCACTTTTGTACTTCCCGTTACTTAGTACCTGCAATTAAAATATAAATTAAAACAGTGTAATATTAAGTTTGAGTTTGGGTTTGTATTGAAGGAAAATAGGTCTTAAAAACCTAAATTCAATATTTTGCATATACCTGTATCATATCACCAACATTGATGACCAAGGCACCGGGAACAGGAGGAATCTCTACCCACTCTCCCTTCTTTCCGAATTCCGAGTCTTCTTCGATCTTCACGTATAAACCACCAATTCCATCTTGTAATAAAATCGTAAGTGTACCCATATCAGAATGACGTCCGACTCCGACAGTGAGATCCGGATTAGGACAGGTGGGGTAGTAGTTCATGTTAACCATTTTCTTATCAACGAGTACATCAATCATTGAGTCTTCCGGTTTCACCCCCAAATTTTCCAGCAAAACTTGAAGCAAATTTCTTACCATGCTCATTGATGTCCTCAAGTATTCAAGTGAAACATCCCTAAAAAAAACAAATAAAAGGTTTAGCATAAATGATGATAATATGAAAATTGGTTACTCGGATATAGATAAATAGATAGATAATATCACCTGATCTCTTCAGGCCAATTTTGAAGAGCTTCGGCATCATTAGTATATTGCATGCTGATATAATCTTTCCATTCCAATGCTTTCTCTTTCTGTGGCACGAAGCTGGTCCCATACTTCACCAATGGAGTCGGACTAACGTCAGCACGATAAACAGCCTTTTTCTCAGCAGGCAAGCTAAAGAAATCATGGGCGGTGTCCTTAAGAGACTCGAGTAGATCAACCGGAACTCCATGGTTGACAACTTGGAAGAATCCAAGACTCTCAGAAGCTCTAACAATTTGTTTAGCCACTTCTTCGTGCTCGGGGCCACCAAGTTTCGACAAATCAATCGGGGGCTGCCCGTGTTTTCGAGCTCTATCTTTGTCTATTCGCTCTATCGGTGGTTGCATGTAAGCCTGTGGCACCGTCGACAAGCCCGAATCCACCATTCCTTTAACACCATTTCCATCTCGGACAACAAAGTTGAAAAGTGAGTTGCCATCGTCAAAACTCGGAGCCATTGGAGAAATTAGTTGAAGATTGAAGAAAAGGGTTTAATTAACGGAAGATTGTTTGATTGAAGAAAAGGGTTTAATTGACGGAAGATTGTTTGATTGGTGAGAAAATAAGAGGGAAAAAGTCTCTATATATAGAGAGGAATGGTTGAAACTTTCTTGGTAAACGTGTAATTAAAAATTAGATGATAATTGTGACGACGTTGAGGAATTTTTAATCTTGAAATTTTGCAGTAAGACAAGATTCAGGGCGTTTGAAAATCAATGGAGAGGCAAAATTTTTGCCTTTGATTGTTACGCAAACGTGATGAAAGAACGAAGAATTTAAGAAAATATTATAGAATTGAAAGATTGAAGGCTCTCAATTCTCAAAGTCTATGCTAATCCACTAGCATTTGAGCCAATATATATAAATCAACTTGCAAGAGCTTCTCTGTTACATTTTTATTTGGTTAATTATATCGTGAAGTCTTTTTTGTTCTTGTTTTTTTTTTAGGAAATTGCCAAGTATATATGTTTTATTTCGACAAATTTTTGTTTTAATTGTGTTATGATTCTTCGAAGTACTAAATCAATGGTAAACCATTGAATTGCTTTACTTTTGTAATTCAAAAAAAATATTATAATTTCTTTATTTAACTTTTAGTGTACTTACATTTCAGTCATTCAAATTTTAAGTCCTTAACAGCGGTAGACTGTATAGACTAAATCATCTTCACATCATGTTTATATTTTCATTTTTATCACTAAACTTCTAGGTTGTTTTCATTTTGGATACCGGAAAAAAACTTTTATCAAGTTTTGTTCTGGGTGAAAAAATTAAGGATTAAAGTGAAAAAAAGCGATAGAAACTAAAATGATGTATTAAAAATTGTCAAATTGTACTTGTTTATCCCATTGCCAAAAATTATAAATTACTTTTTTTTCAATCTTGAAATTATTTAATTGATTTTGGTGTTTTGAAATTTAAAATTTTAATTTTAAAAAATAAAACTTTGGACAATGAGGTAAACAAATACAATATGAAAAATATTTTAATTGATTATTTTTGTTTCTACCGCTGTTTCACTTTAATCCAGCGTTTTTTTATCCCCAGACAATACTTAAAAATGGATATTTTTTGGATTGTCAAAATGAAAGTGACCTGGAGGTTGATTGACTAAAATGAAAGAATAAACATGATGTGACATGTATACTCAACCACCATTAAAGATTTAATGCTTGGGTAACTAAAATGGAAGTGTCTCAAAATTTAGGTGATCAACTGATTAGTTTATTCTTAAATCAACTGAAAATGACATTGTTGGAAAGAATGGCTAATTAATTGATAGCGAAGTTCAATAGATTTAAGGAGAATGGCTAATTAATTGATAGCGAAATTCAATAGATTTAAGGTTGAAATTTTAGTATCCGCAAACAATATATTTTAATCATACTCCTGTTAGTTATTTAATTGCAAGATGTGTTTTAATCGAACCTCAACTATTAATTTTTCAATGTATTTTAATCGAACCTCAACAATGTATTTTAATCATACTCCTATTAGTTCTTTAATTGCAAGATGTGTTCATTCGTTGGTATAGACAAACAATGTATTTTAATAAAACCTCAATTATTAAAATTTCAATTTAGTTATTTAATTTTTTAAAATTAATTATTTTAATCATTCTCCTGTTGTTAGTTGTGGTTAACAGAAGAACGGGAGATGATGTGTGTTATTTTGTTCGTCTAATAAAAAATTTAGACCTCTAATATTTACATATTATATCAATTTCATTCTAAATCTAAAACATTCAACAAATTTTATCAAGAAACAACTCAATTCTCCCTCACTCTCAACAATACATAGCTCCCGACCCCTCATGTCAACCACCATACACATGCATCTGCATCTTCAACTCATCCTTCATTTTATTAAGATCATGCTTGATCTAATTTTTTTAGTTTTCTTTAATTGCTAGGCCTTGCAATCTCAATCCATCAGAGAAGGAGACTTTTAGGCAGCTTATAACTATTGGAAAGAAAAGGTAGGGAACAAATGTCATATCTATATGTTTTAAGGGCTTGTATGAGACTAAATGTAGCACCCCAAACCCGGCCCACAAGTTATGGCCGGATCCGGCATGCCACATCAAAAACGTAAAAAAAAATTTCCTTTCTAAGTCCAGAAAATCGTACTTGATGTTCAAAAGATTAATTCATTAAGGGTTAAAGTGAATGGAAGCTATGCACCAGGTAGGAAACCGGAAAAGAGGTGGTGAGTCCATCGGATCGCTTAATACCAAGCTCCTTCGGATCCAATCCTAGACATGCATACCGCCATTGCCACACCTTAATGTCATGGATATTTCTAGGAAAACCGATTTGATTAAGTCATTTTTAGGAAAAGTGATTAATTTTGGAAAAATACTTTCATTGCGGAAGCTTTGCTTGTTGTCGTGTTATTTTGAAATCAACTGTTGTTTTTGAAAAAACGCCCTAAAGCTATCCAGTTTCAACAGTTAAAATAAGTAATACCTATCTTAGTAATACATATTAAAACCATCAAAAATAAATAAGCGGCCTTATTACATTTAAAAGCCCAAAAACTTCAAATGTAAATAAAAGGATGTCCAGTTCACCAGAAGAAAATCAAACTTTCAGAACGGGTGGCCACTCCGAATTCCCTCACAACTCCAAGCCCACTATGGTTGGGGATTTCCTGCGTGGATGAAAATAAAAGGGTGAGTTTGGGGAAACTCAGTGTGTAAGGAAAACCCCTTCAAAGCCCAAGTCAGCTCAAGCCTATTGGGCCTAAGCCTATTCAGGTAATAGTGGTACTGGGCCAGAGCCCTTTTCAGATTACAATAAACTGGGCCTTAGCCCCTTATTCAGATAACAGTATGGCCCATAGGCCCATTTCAAAATACATGCAACATCAATAAACATATGCAAGCCCATTTGGGGAGACTACTCAACCCACCAACCATTACACTCCACCGTACCAGCCATACACTCCATGTGGGAATAGCTCAACCCACCCAATTTAACACTCCACAGATTGCACCTTGCTGCTCAGTTATCGAAGAATTGAGGCAAAGCCTCCAGACGTGGACAAGCCACTTTCAGTACTTCCTCCATCAATATCCCGGTCCATGCATCAGATAATAACAACATGGCATGCGAGAAAGAACAACGATCAAACATGCATTTAGGTCAATTTAACCTAGGGGTATTTCGGTAATTTTGCACCAAGGGTATAAAAGTAATTTTCTATACATAGGGGTATTATAGTAAGTTAACGCTTTTAGGGTTTTTCATGCATATTCCTATTTTTCACGTACTAACAGAATCACGTACCGAGGGTTCTTACCGAATTGGGCCCGTTGGCTCATCATTCCAATTTTGGCTCATTAAGCCCAAAAATATCGAGGGCACAGAAATTATGCACTTTGCAGTCCAAATTTTGCAGCTTACCAAAAACATTAATCGATTTACCTCACGAGCATTCGACTTTTCGCAAATCTACAAAATACCGGTTTTCGGCATTTCGCTTTTCGACTTTTGTCGATCCAGACTAAGAAAGAGGGTGTTAGTTACACACTGCTTTGCGACGATATCTTTGAGATCCACACACGAACCGCCTACAATTGGATTACTAACACATTAATCTAACTATTCAAATACAAACTACGTATTAACCCCTTACAATATTCGGCCAACCACACCTACAGATCATAGTAAGCTTATAAGAAATCAATAAGCAACTCATTAACAAATTTTTGTCAATGTTTACCACATAATCATAATTTCACTGCAAGCTATCTTCCTGAGCAACAGTCACTAAATCATTTATAACCGGAGCTACGAAACTCCAAATCAAGTTCCGTTAATTTTCCTGAAAATAGACTCATATATCTTCTATCCATAAAATTTTCAGAATTTTGGTTTAGCCAATCAATACCAGAAATTTCTCAAAGTTTCCCATGTTTCACTGTTTGACTAATCTGACCACCCTTCATTACGAATCAAATTTCTCATTGTACAGAATTCGAAATATGTTCTTGTTTATTTCATTAGAAACTAGACTCAATAAGCTTTAATTACATAATTTATTCAGCTTCTAATTCTTCTCCCACAATTTATGGTGATTTTCCAAAGTCACATTACTGCTGCTGTCCCAAGCAGATTTATTACCAAATCACTCTTTCAAACACCTATCTTGCATGCATGTTATTTAAACATGTATATCACCAATCAATCATCACATATCTATGATTTTTACTTAAGCATAATCTCCATTTCATCATTTTAAAGCACAACATGTTAGCCGATTTTTCCTTTAGCATCTAAGGCACATGCATGCTCATTTGTTTGGCTCAACTTCACATATCTTCCATTTTCATCAAAAGAACATGAAACAACAACCATTTCCTTCATTTTAATTCATGACCAAATGCTCACAACACAACCAAAAATCAAAATATACTTCAAGAGTTAAGGTAGAATCAAGAAGAACTCATGAACCTCAAAATAGAAGCAAGGTACCAAGAACTTATCTTCAATTTTCCTCCTCCTAATGACCGAATACTCAAGAGCTTTCTCCTCTCCTTTCTCTTCTCTAACTTTCAGCTATGATGAACAAAGATGGACAAAACTTTGTTCTTTTCACCCTTTTCTTTTAATAAAACTTCATATTTCATCCATTTAATTCTTTAATACAAAAGACATGATATTCTTATCATGAAACATTTACCTAACCCATTATCATGAAACATTTACCTAACCCATTATCATGGAACATTTACCTAACCTATTATCATGAAACATTTACCTAACCCATTATCATGGAACATTTACCTAACCTATTATCAATTTGTATCAATTTGTACCATAAATTATGGATATCAAGTGTACATTTTGTCTACAACAACATGATGGTTGGCCACTTCATGTATTATCATGCAAATCCTCCTATTTTGCACTCCTATTTATTTGGCCACTTCAATTTAGCCTATAGCATTTTCAAACATTTTCACATAGGTCCTATTTCATAATTTCACTCACAAATGACAAAATCAAAGCATGAAATTTTGTCAACATTCACAGAATTCCCGAAAATTGGGGCGTTACATTCAGAACCTTTGTGAACGAAGAAGCCTGCTTGGGTTTTCATGTTGGTTTCAAAGTATCTGACTAACTAATTAAAATTTGGCTTGCGAAGCTAGATTGTTTACTTTGATGCCATGTTTTTTGGAAAAGCCTTCCGCATACATTTCGTTTCAACTTTAATGATTGAAATACTATTAGAAGAAATAATTTCATTCTAACTTATGTTAGAATAGACGTTAGATCAAAACAAATTATAGGTAAAGGAGAGTAAGGGACAAAGTAAAGAGAGAATTAACACATAATATTTGTTAACTTAGTTCGGATGTACCAATCTTATTCCATGGATAAATTTATTCCACAAATCATTTGGACCAATTATTGGCTAAAACCCTAACTACCCTTACATTAAAAAAAACTGCCCACAAGTAACATCACATTACTGCTTATTTATAGGCCTCTTCAAGTGATTATCCAATAGTGTTTTAAGAAACTTTAAACTCTAATTTAAAAGCTAAAATCATCTAATAAATTATATCATCTAATAAATTATCTTGGTATTTATCACATAAAAGCCTTGATAAACATGTCTTACAATAGCTTCAAAACTCTTTCAAGGGATAATGATAAGCATTTGAACACTTATTTAAGCTTCATCCTTCTCTTCCAAGTCAATAGACTCAAAAATAATCTCATTAATCCCATCTTCAATGTCCATATCTCCTCATTTGCTGCTAAACAAAATTAAAGCAAAAGCCATGTAATTAAAAAGTCAAACATGTCAACACTAAAAACTTTGACTATACAAAATTGTTATTTTATATGTTGTTCGAACATGAAATGGAATAAGAGAAACAATCAAAGTTCTAACAATCTCCCTCTTTGACATTTTGACAAAGCCAACAACAAATAATTAACACACAATTTAAACAAATTAACGAAAACTAGAATATATCTCCCCCTAAGAAATAGAACCATGCTCGACCATACACTTCCCTTGTGAATATGATTGGTCATCACATTGTCAGCCAAGCATACACACATTTTCCAAAGTAATTTCTAAGAGATATAGAGCATGACAAATAATCCACACAAGTCCCATCTAGTATCAACAAAAACCACAAACAGTAGCATAAAGAGAACACCAGATAAGCAACAAATCAACATCTATCGTATCTACCATTTGCTACACCATATCGACTCTGGCAAAGCATAAAGCAACAATCATTAACAATCATCATCCTCATTTCGAACATTTGCAACTACTTCTCCCCCTTTTAGGCAAAGATGTCAGAGGAGCTCCCCTTACGGAAATTTTCATTTTTCAAGACAAATCTTTCAATCAAAGTCTGCTACTCTGTTACATCCTGGTCTATACCAATTTTTGTTGTAACAGGATTAGAGACGTGTATTTTCTTCATTAACTGACTCATATTCCTCATGTACTTCCATTCACTACTAAATTCTACTACAAACCAAATAAAAGAACTTGCCAAAACAAATCCAACCACCATATCGAAAATCATTCCACAAGCATAATTAAAACAACTGTAATTAGCATAATTTGGACCGTGCAGCTTGCATGTCCAAACAAAAATGCTGATGCAATGTGTATGCTGGTTGACGGAGGGTTGGGAGTGTGTATAGCCGATGGTAAGAGAGGTTCTGGTTGTTTCTTGATAGAATTTGTAGAATTTTTTAGATTTAGGATCAGCTTGATAGAATTTATAAACATTGGAGGGTTAAATTTATTAGTAGGACAGTAAAAAAATCCAAATCATCTTTCTATTTATTAAAATATTTAATTTCAAAAAATTGAGTGACAAAAAAAAATTAATAGTTGAGCGATCAAAACTTCATCCAGAATTATATCACACATAAACCACTTATTAAAATTTAATTTTGTTATAATTGATTTTTGAATTTTTTATTTTCAATAATAAACCTTTTAGACTAGTAAATATTTTGTTATAAATTAGATTGGACCTAGGAGTAGGTCTAAAGTTTAACAAGAAGAAAACTAATTCAATGATCAAAATTCCATTATACAATGTACTCTTTTTATATGAAATTATTAGAAAACTAAGGTACGTTGTGAACCAAATGGTTTTGCTGATGGCCCTGCTAAAGTGCGAGCGTCCAGCTCTCAAATCTTTTATTTGTTGAGTAGTGTCATTGTTATTTTTGGTGTGTGCCATCTCTTTGCCTGACTCTTGTGTTTCATGTTTGCGACTTTATTGAGGTGTGTCGTTGTTTTGGTGTGTGGCATCGTATGCCTGGTTCTAGAGTTCCATGTCTGCGATTTTGTTGAGGTATGCCAGTGTTGTGATTAGTTGTGCACTGCTCTGGTTGTCTTCGATGTTAATATTGTGTCTGCTCGGTGCATGTCAGTCATGTATGCAACTAAGGACATATTTGATAAAGTATTGAAAAATTTAATCAATTAAAAATTAACATTTTCAACAAATTAATTTTAATCGCATTTAATAATCTCATATAGATCTTTTTTCTACAAAAGTGTAGAAAATGATAAGTAATTAGGATCTACTTATCACTTAATAGAGAAAAATTAGTGGTTTATTTTATTTTATTTAGTTTAAGATTATATTACCCATTATCAAACAATTAATTATATTCCGTATTTAATTTTAAATAAAATATCAAACATATTTTATTACTTGAATTTAATATTTAATATTTAATATTTATTTTTAATTTATTAGATCATTAAAAAGTAACAATTATATAGTCGACCTAACCCTAATTTATATACAAACGAAGAACATTCTATTTTATATTTAAAATTGAAGTCTTTGACCAAATGACCAACTAAAAGACAATTCAAAGACGGAAGACGTTGTCATAGTCTTGTGTGTTCATTCAAAGACATTGTTACGAATGGTCTTAGAAATTTTATAATCACGAGAATGCCAAAAATTGAATCTTAAAACTTTCTTAAAGTATTGCCACTGATTAAGTTAATCAAAATTTTTTTATACCATGTCTAAATTACTCACATGATATCCTTTTAATTTCTATAATAAAGTCTATATATTAAGTGTGTCTGAATTCACATATTTAAGAGATTTATAATAGTAATAATATGATTGAGAAACTCGATCTTAATCAAATATTTAATAAAATATATGTCATGAAACTGGAGTGAAATTAGAATATTGTTTAAGAGAGGCCAAAAATAAATAATAAATTTTGAGAGGCCAAATATAAATTTACTATTATTAAATTGTAATCACATAAATTTTAAAAGGACTAAAAAGAGAATTGTACCACATTGGGTAGTGTTGTGCGGAAGCGTGTGAAAGAGTAAAATTATTGTACTAAAAAATCACACTAAGTTCAATTCCCAGGAAAGAGAGGTGGATCACGAGGATCACTTAAGTACCAAGTCTTTCCTAACCAAAATATCCCTTTATCGTAATTTAATAGCACAATAAATCACTACAATCACACTCACAAAATATGGAAAAATAAATAGTAAAGAACACCAGAATTTTAACGAGGTTCAACAAATCTTGCCTACGTCCTCGGGCACTACCAAATATATTTCACTCCAAAATACAAGTGAAACTTTACAAATAGGGAGAGAGAACAATGCCTTAAGTAGAGAATGGCAAATGTGAGATGATTAGAATGAGCAATGGCTAGGCCTATTTATAATTGAGGTTCAAGGGCCACCTTGCAAAGTCCCTATACAATTAGGGACCAAAAATTGCTATTATTCCATGCCCAACACTAAATAAATATTTGGTGCCCATAACTTTGACCTTTCCAAGGTATGGGTAGGTATGGGAAAGGTATGGGCAAGGAATGGGTATATTCTAATAATCTTCACCTTGAAGATTTGATTAGGATAATCTTATCTTCACACAATTCTTTCTGCCTTTGACAACAATACTTGATAGTGCCTTCTTCAACTGTTAAACTTGCAGGATATTGATCAAGTTCAAACAATGTTCGAACTTGGTTGCTATTACTACCTTGGTCATCATATCTGCGGGATTATCTGCAGTCTTGATCTTCTAAAGACAAATTTTCCCCTCTTCAATAATTTCCCGCACAAAATGGAATCGTACGTCGATATGCTTTGTACGTGCATGATAGACTTGATTCTTTGCTAAATGAATAGCACTTTGACTATCACAATACACTTTAATATGCTTCTGAACCAACCCCAAGGTTTTAGCCATACCTTGTAACCAAATAGCCTCCTTTACAGCCTCTATTACAGCCATGTACTCGGCTTCTGTTGTTGACAATGCAACTGTAGATTGTAATGTAGACTTCCAACTTATTGGTCCTCCAGCAAGTGTAAACACATAACCGGTGGTTGATCTTCGCTTGTCCAAATCACCGGCATAGTCAGAATCAACGTACCCAATAACATCTTTACCAATGTATTATCCTGCTTAAACAGTAATCCAACATCCACGGTCTTCTGAATATACCGTAGAATCCATTTCACAGCTTGCCAATGTCCTTTTCCAGGATTATGCATATACCTGCTCACTATACTAACTACCTGTGAAATGTCGGGTCTTGTACACACCATTACATACATCAAGCTACCCACCGCATTAGAATACGAAACTTGCAACATGTATTCTCGTTTCGTATTCGTCGAAGGAGATAGTTGTGCAGAAAGCTTGAAATGAGAAACCAACGGGGTACTTACAGGTTTTATCTGCTCGTTGATGCCAAACTGCTGTAGTACCTTCTTCAAATACTGCTTCTGAGACAAGATGACTCTATCATGAGCTCTATCTCTCCATATTTCTATGTCGAGAATCTTTTTAGCTTCTCCTAGATCTTTCATCTCAAACTCGAGATTGAGTTAAGTCTTCAATCTTTCAATCTCAACTTTGCTCTTAGATGCTATTAGCATATCATCAACATATAAGAGCAAGTATATGAAAGTTCCTTCTTGTAGCTTCTGAAAATACACGCAATTTACTTCTTGTGTACCTTTGCCCTTTCATGAACTGATCAAATCGCTTGTACCACTGCCTCGGAGATTGCTTTAATCCATAAAGCGACTTTGTTAGTTTGCAAACCCAAATTTCTTTTCCAGCAACCTTGAATCCATCTGGCTGAGTCATATAGATTTCCTCTTCCAAATCACCGTGTAAAAACGCGGTCTTCACATCAAGCTGAACTAGTTCAAGATCATATTGCGCAACCAAGGCTAGCAAAATCCAAATAGACGAATGCTTCACAACTGGAGAAAACACTTCATTGTAGTCTATTCCTTCTTTCTGAACGTAACCTTTTGCTACCAATCTAGCCTTGTATCGAATTTTATTTTTACCAGGAAATCCTTCCTTCTCTGCATATACCCATTGGCATTCAATTGCCTTCTTTCCCTTGGGTAGTGTCACCAACTCCCAGGTCCTATTTTTATGAAGAGACTGCATTTCTTCATTCATTGCTTGCTTTCACTTTACACCATCAGGGTTACTTATTGCTTCTGTGTAAGTAGAAGGAACATCATCATCTGCAATTGGAAGTGCATAGGCCACTATATCATCAAAGCGAGCAGGCTTACGAATCTCTCTTCTTGACCTCTTATATGCAATTAAATCTTGTTGCTGTAGAGGTTATTGGGTAGGAACCTCTACATCATTTATCCCTCCAATATTAGCTGGATCATCAGTATCCTTTTCAAGCTCCACCTGCTGCAAAGTACTACTGGTTTTGTCATCCTTTTGTGAATCATTGTACTTTAACATGGTTGATTCATTAAAAGTCACATCTCTACTGAAAACAATCTTCCTTGTATCAGGACACCAGAGACGGTATCCTTTTACTCCATCAGTTATACTCAAGAATAATGCTTTCTTTGCTCTTGGGTCTAACTTAGATTCTTTTACATGATAGTATGCAGTGGAACCAAATACATGTAAAGAATCATAATCAGTAGCAGATTTACCAATCCACATCTCCATAGGAGTTTTTATTTATTGCAGCTGATGGCAAACGGTTAATTAGATGGCACGCATATGTAACTGCCTCAGCCCAAAATTCCTTGCCCTGTAACGCCCCAATTTTTGAGAATTCTGTGAATGTTGGCATAGGTTTAATTATGTTAGTGGGCCTTTAGAAAGCCCAAACTTAAGATAAAACCCGACAATTTTAGTTAATTTTTGTTCCATAAGAAAAAGGGGGTGAAATTATGAAATAGAACCTATGTGAAAATGTTTGAAAATGCTATAGGCTAAATTGAAGTGGTCAAATAAATAGGAGTGCAAAATAGGAGGATTTGCATGACAAACCTCCCATTTTACATGAAGTGGCCAGCCATCATGTTGTTGTAGACAAAATGTGCACTTGATATCCATAATTTATAGTACAAATTGATACAAATTGATAATAGGTTAGGTAAATGTTCCATGATAATAGGTTAGGTAAATGTTCCATAATAATGGGTTAGGTAAATGTTTCATGATAATGGGTTAGGTAAATGTTTCATGATAAGAATTTCATGTCTTTTGTATTAAAGAATTAAATGGATGAAATATGAAGTTTTATTAAAAGAAAAAGGGGTGAAAAGAACAAAGTTTTGTCCATCTTTGTTCATCATAGCCTAAAGTTAGAGAAGAGAAAGGAGAGGAGAAAGCTCTTGAATGTTCGGTCACTTTGGGAAGAAAATTGAAGGTAAGTTCATGGTAATTTGCTTCTATCTTGATGCTCATGAGTTCTTCTTGATTCTACCTTAACTCTTGAAGCATATTTTGGTTTTTAGTTGTGTTGTGAGCATTTAGTCATGAATTAAAATGAAGGAAATGGTTGTTGTTTCATGTTCTTTTGATGAAAAATGGAAGATAGGTGAAGTTGAGCCAAACAAATGAGCATGCATGTGCCTTAGATGTTAAAGGGAAAAATCAGCTAACATGTTGTGCTTTAAAATGATGAAATGGAGATTATACTTAAGTAAAATCATAGATATGTGATGATTGATTGGTGATATACATGTTTAAATAACAAGCACGCAAGTTAGGTGTGAAAGAGTGATTTGGTAATAAATCTGCTTGGGACAGCAGCAGTAACGTGGCTTTGGAAAATCACCATAAATTGTGGGAGATGAGTTAGAAACTATATAAATTATGTAATTAAAGCTTAATGAGTCTAGTTTCAAATGGAATAAACTAGAACATATTTTGAATTCTGTAGAATGAGAAATTTGATTCGTAATGAAGAATGGTCAGATTAGTCAAACAGTGAAACATGGGAAACTTTGAGAAAAATCTGGTATTGATTGGCTAAACCAAAAATTCTGAAAATTTTATGGATAGAATATATATGAGTCTATTTTCAAGGAAAATTAACGGAATTTGATTTGGAGTTTCGTAGCTCCAGTTATAAATGATTTAGTGACTGTTGCTCAGGAAGACAGCTTGCAGTGAAATTATGATTATGTGGTAAACATTGACAAAAATTTGTTAATGAGTTGCTTATTGTTTTCTTATAAGCTTACTATGATCTGTAGGTGTGGTTGGCCGAATATTGTAAGGGGTTAATACGTAGTTCGTATTTGAATAGTTAGATTAACGTGTTAGTAATCCAATTGTAGGCGGTTCGTGCGTGGATCTCGTCAGCATATCGTCGCAAATAGGTGTGTAACTAACACCCTCCTTCTTAGTCTAGATCGGCAAAAGTCGAAAATTCGAAATGCCGAAAACCGGTATTTGGTAGATTTGTGAGTGTGCGAATGCTCGTGAGGTAAATCGATTAATATTTTTGGTAAGCTGCAATGTTTGGACTGCAAAGTGCATGATTTCTGTGTCCTCGATATTTTTGGGCTTAATGGGCCAAAATTGAAATGATGGGCCAACAGGCCTAATTCGGTAAGAACCCTCGGTACGTGATTCTGTTAGTACGTGAAAAGTAGGAATATGCATGAAAAACCCTAAAATAGATAAATTACTGACATACCTTTAAAAGTGGAAAATTTACAGTTTTACCCCTAGTAGATAAATTACCGAAATACCCCTAGGGTTAAATTGACCTAAATGCATGTTTGATCGTTGTTATTTACTGCATGCCATGTTGTTATTATCGATGCATGGGATGGGATATTGACGGAGGAAGTACTGAAAGTGACTTGTCCACGTCTTGGAGGCTTTGCCTCAATTTATGATAATCGAGCAGCAAGGCAATTTGTGGAGTGTTAATTTGGGTGGGTTGAGCTATTCCCACATGGAGTGTATGGCTGGTACGGTGGAGTGTAGTGGTTGGTGGGTTGAGTAGTCTCCCCAAATGGGCTTGCATATGTTATTGATGTTGCATGTATTTTGAAATGGGCCTATGGGCCATATTGTTATCTGAATAAGATGCTAAGGCCCAGGTTTATTGTAATCTGAAAGGGCTCTAGCCAGTACCATCATTACTCGAATGGGCTTAGGCCCAATAGGCTTGAGCTGACTTGGGCTTTGAATGGGTTTTCCTTACACACCGAGTTTCCCAAACTCACCCCTTTTATTTTCATCTACGCAGAAATCCCCAACCATAGTGGGTTTGGAGTCGTGAGGGAATTTGGAGTGGCCACCCGCTTTGAAAGTTTGATTTTCTTCCGTGAACTGGACATCCTTTTAATTACGTTTGAGGTTTTGGGCTTTTAAATGTAATAAGGCCGCTTATTTATTTTGATAGTTTTAATATGTATTACTAAGATAGGTAATACTTATTTTAACTGTTGAAATTGATAGCTTTAGGGCGTTTTCAAAAACAACAATTGATTTCAAAATAACACGACAATAAGCAAAGCTTCATAATGAAAGTATTTTCCAAAATTAATCACTTTTCCTAAAAATGACTTAATCAAATCGGTTTCCTAGAAATATCCATGACGTTAAGGTGTGGCAATGGCGGTATGCATGTCAGGATTGGATCCGAAGGAACTTGGTACTTAGCGATCCGATAGACTCACCACCTCTTTTCCGGTTTCCTACCGGTGCACACTTCCATTCACTTTAACCCTTAATGAATTAATCTTTTGAACATCAAGTACGATTTTCTGGACTTAGAATGGA
The DNA here is from genome assembly GCF_025698485.1 of Gossypium arboreum. Taxonomy (NCBI): domain Eukaryota; kingdom Viridiplantae; phylum Streptophyta; class Magnoliopsida; order Malvales; family Malvaceae; genus Gossypium; species Gossypium arboreum. The sequence goes on along the minus strand of NC_069070.1, from coordinate 120,113,094 downwards.
AATTTTTTTTTTACATTTTTGATGTGGCATGCCGGATTCGGCCATAACTTCTGGGCCGGGTTTGGGGTGCTACATGCCCAATCCAGCATTGGACAACATACACCGAACTTTCTCCAGTATAGTCCGATTCATGCGTTCTGCCACCCTATTCTACTGTGGTGTATCCCGAACAGTGAAGTGTCGCACAATGCCCACATCTTAACATACTTGTAGAAATGGATCATTTTTGTACTCAGTACCATTATCTGATCGAAGTCGTTTGACCTTTCGACCTGTTTGAGTCTCCACCTTCTTCTTCCATTTCAGAAATGCATCCAAAACTTCACTTTTTCTTTTCATTAGATACACCCATACTTTTCTTGAATAATCATCAACAAAAGTAACAAAATAGTGCATACCTCCCAAAGACGCCACTTTGGTAGGTCCCCACACATCACTGTGAACGTAGTCCAGAATTCCTTGCGTATTGTGAATTGCTAGACCAAATTTTACCCTCTTTTGCTTGCCCAGAACACAATGTTCACAGAATTCCATTTTGCAAGAATTTGCACCTTTCAACAAGCCTTGCTTCGCTAATGTCTGTAAAGCTTTTTCACCAGTATGTCCCAATCGCATATGCCATAATCTGGTAGCCTCTGAATCTACATCTTTTGTAGAAACTGTTGATGTTGATCTAATAACTGTACTTCCATTTAAAAAGTACAAGTTATTTCTTCTTGTGCCTTTCATCACTGTCAATTGCCTAGCTATTACTTTTAGTAATCCATCTCTCAAAGTGATTGTGAGCCCTTTAGATTCTAGGGCCCCTAATGAGATGAGATTTTTCTTCAGGCTAGGTACGTAGTGAACATCTGTCAAAACTTGGATTGAGCCGTCGTGATTCTTCAATTGGACTGTACCCACTCCCATTGTCTTACAAGCACTATCATTGCCGATAAGAACAATTCCACCTTCTAGCTTTTTAAGACTAGAAAACCAGTCCTTATTAGGACACATATGGTAAGTACATCCTGAATCCAAAATCCACTCATCCGTTTGACATGCCATTGCCATGCCAACCAAGCTAAAGTCTGACTCCTCATCATGCTCCGCTACACATGCATTAGAAATAGCCTTGCCCTTTTGTAACTTAGGAAAATTCTTTTTCCAATGCCCTTTTTCACGGCAAAAAGCACATTCATCTTTGGCGGGTCTCCCTTTGGACTTTCCCCTTCTACCAGATTTGCTGCTGTGTGAATGACCTTTTACTGTTAAGACTTCTGCAGTTGTATCTCTGTGATCTCTTTTATCTTTCTTTCGAGTCTCAGATCTATACAATGCACTACAGACTGCATCAAATGTGATCGTGTCCTTTCCATGAAGCAATGTGGTGGTAAGATGATCATATTCATCAGGAAGGGAATTCAACAACAATAATGCCTTGTCTTCATCTTCAAATTTCTCATCCAAATTTAGCAAGTCTGCTAAAATTTTATTGAATGAGTTCACATGGTCATTCATCGACATACCGGGTGCATATGTGAATCGATAAAGTTTCTTTTTCATATAAAGCCTATTTTCAAGACTTTTCGTTAGAAACTTTTCTTCCAGTGTATCCCATAACTTCTTCGCTGATGTCTCCCTCATGACAGAGTACTTTTGCTCTTTGGCCAAACATAGGCGGATTATACCACACGCCTGTCTATTGATCTTGGCCCACTCCTTGTCATCCATCTTGTCAGGTTTTTCTTCAAGGGCTATATCTAGCTCTTGCTGACATAAGACATCCAGATCTCACATTGCCACATACCAAAATTATTGGTACCGTCAAATTTCTCTACTTCAAATTTTGCATTTGTCACAGAGTCCTTGCGATGGCGATCTTTGGTGCCATTTTCTCCTCAATCCCAACCATCAGATATCGTGAACAGATCAGTATCGTAAATAGTGCCGTATACTTGAATAGTGCCATAAATGGTAGTATTCCCCAAGTACGAATCTGGCTCTGATACCAATTGTTGTGCAGAAGCGTGTGAAAGAGTAAAATTATTGTACTAAAAAATCACACTAAGTTCAATTCCCAGGAAAGAGAGGTGGATCACGAGGATCACTTAAGTATCAAGTCTTTCCTAGCCAGAATATCCCTTTATCGTAATTTAATAGCACAATAAATTACTACAATTACACTCACAAAATATGGAAAAATAAATAGTAAAGAACACCAGAATTTTAACGAGGTTCGGCAAATCTTGCCTACGTCCTCGGGCACTACCAAATATATTTCACTCCAAAATACAAGTGAAACTTTATAAATAGGGAGAGAGAACAATGCCTTAAGTAGAGAATGACAAATGTGAGATGATTAGAATGAGCAATGGTTAGGCCTATTTATAGTTGAGGTTCAAGGGCCACCTTGCAAAGTCCCTATACAATTAGGGACCAAAAATTGCTATTATTCCATGCCCAACACTAAATAAATATTTGGTGCCCATAACTTTGACCTTTCCAAGGTATGGGTAGGTATGGGAAATGTATGGGCAAGGTATAGGCAAGGAATGGGTATATTCTAATAGGTAGCCTACCCGGTCTCCATCTCTGTCGTGGAATGTTTTATTTGTATAAACAAAACAAAATTGGGTCAAAGCATGCAGCTCGTAGTCGTGAAAATATTAATTGCATTTGTAGTAAAGAAAAGGAGAGTTTTAACTTATATTAGTTGAGTACAAAACGTAACAGGAAGCTGCCAAGGCAGAAGTCATGCATATATATATATATATATATATATATATATGATCAATTTATGCTTATGCTTGGTTGGTATTTTCAATTTTATTTATTCTAAATAAATTTAATTTTACTCTTTTGATTAAATAATTGAAATTTATATAATAATATTGTCAAAATATTTCTGTTAAATTAAATTATGTAGCATTTTTAAAATAAAAATCGCTCACATGAATAATATTATATGTGTGGAAAGCTAAATAAGCGAATACAAATATTAAGACTTTTGATCATTGAAAATTAGTTTTCTTCTTGTTATAAAACTTCTAATTCTGAATTTGAGGTTGTAAGAATTAGGACTTTTTTTATATGGCTTCCACGGAATGCGAGTAATTTTTTGTTTAGAAAAATGCTATATAATCAAATTAAACAAAATTCCTTTTGCAATATTATCAATTGTAGTTTAATTATTAAATAAAAAATAATGATTAAATGATTTGAATTAAAAGTAAATGGGTTAAATTTCAACTATGTGATGAGTATAAGGATCGGGAGTAGAATTAAAATATTTGAAGATGAACATGCTGTCGGGATTGGGGTGATTATTTGTGACATTCGTGGTCACTTGATAAAGGGTTTCACCGGGTTTGAAAGGGCGTCGGTTAGTCCCAAAATAGTAGAGGCTTTCGCGGTCAAGGAGGCTTTGTCGTGGCTGAAATTTTAGTATCTTGATCATGTTGTTTTCGAGTCAGATTATATGTCGATTGTGCATGCATTGATTCAATCCGTAGTTAATGACTCTAAATTCAGTTGTTTAATTTTTGGTTGTTTGGTGCTAGGTTTGTCGTTTCAACACTTATCCTTTTGTTGGGTTCGTTGGTTGGCTAATAGGGAACTCATTCACTCTCTCATGTAGCCTTATTACATGCAAACCACATTGAATAGATTGTTTTACCTTCTTTTTTTTTAAAACCTTTGAACGTTAATGATTTGGTGAGCTCGTCTGATAGGGATGGAGGATGATAGGTTATGGGTGCATGGGATGAGCTTGTTGGCTCGGGTTTAGTGACCCCCATTAATCATTTTTCAGTTCTCACATTCTTTTGGGATTTTGAATACATGTGATTTTCCCCCAAAAAAATCAAATATAAAAATACTAAAATAATAAATATCAAATATCAAATATAAAAAAGTATCAAGAAGAATCACTTGATTTATGAATAACTCTAAATTTTATTGTAACATATTAATTGAGTATTCCGAGTGTCAATATTGTATTAACCAGGTCCTTCCATCAGCTTAGCCATCCAATTAAATGTTAAATGTCAATTCTAAAATCATAGGGAGCATATTTAAACCACACGAGTCAAACTATAAACACATATGTTCCTACCCATTGATAATTTAGATATGACGATTAAACAAAAAAAGAAAGAAACAATATTGATAAAATTTAGAGGGAAAATTTTTCTTCTTTTTTAAACATGTTGAATCTAAATTATCTATACAATAGATGCTAATCTATTTATAGTTTGATCCATATATTTTAAATATAATCCACGTCAATTTAGAACGAAGATTTAACATTTAAACTAATGATTAAATTGAAAAAAATTATCTTGAGTTTTATATGAAACAAACAGTACTTTGAATTGTTACTAGAAAAGAAAAATTAATGGGAGTTAATAAATGCTTTAGTTTTATGATTGAAAATTTGGGAAAATAAAATGATTATTTCTTTTACAGTTAAGAGAAATAAAGGATGCTAAGTTAAAAAGAAAAAAAAGAGGCTGCTAGGCTTGGCCTAGTTTTTGAAGATATTCTTCATGGTAAATAAAAGCAAGCATAAGAACATGTTTGATTCTAAATTAAGGAAAAACAAAAGAAAAAGAAAAAGAAAAGCTTGTCTGGCTTTTTAAATAAATAGTTTAATAATTTAATATTTTAAACTTGTTAATTTATAATAAAAATAAATGATTGATTTTTTCTATAAAATTGTGAAAAAAAGTAGATAAGAAGTTACTTATTGTATAATTTTTTATATTTTATTTTAACATTGTATTATCTTTTAAAGATTGACTTTGTTTAAAATAATATCAAATATTTTTCTAAAAATAATATTTTTATAATTTATAATTTGCATTTATCAAATGGTTCATTTTTAAAATAATATACTAAATAAATTATAATTTAAATTTAGTAATTAATTTTCAAATTTGTGAAACAGTCTCAATTGGCTTGAAAAATAAAAAGTCAAATAAATAAGATGTGGGATAATTTCTTGACCTATTTATTATGATAAAGAAACCTATATAATTACCCTATAATATTATATAATATTTCCTATAATATTATATAATATTTCATATAAATATATAAGCTTAAAGGATTGCTTTTTTTTTTTCTAAATCCATGTTCAAGGCTTAATATTTTATCCAGCATGTGGACATATAGCTGATCCAAAAATAAATGATAACTGAAAACTATATAAAAATATTGTTGATTTCAGAAATTCATATTTGTTTATACATCCAAAAACTCAAAATATTTTTATCGATATTATTGACAGTGCAGAAAGATGTAAGTTTAAGTGTGTTAGTTAATATGCGCTTATCCTCTTATTTAAGAATTGAGAAACATTATGAGTAATTTTAGACGTTATATCAAAAAATAAGTTTTAAATTTGGCTTAAATGCAAAATTAGCCCTCAAACTATGTTGGTTTTCTCTCTTAAATAGTTAAAGTTTTTTAATTAAAAGTGGAACATAAACTACCAAATTTGTCTCATTTTATTCTAAAATACAATACCAACCAATAAAAACACAACACATACTATGTTCTTATTGGATGCCATACTTTTTGGATAAAATAAGACAAAATTAATAGTTTAAATCCCGCTTTTTATGAAAAATAATTTTAGGTACTTACGTAGGAAAAAAAAAAAAAGAAGTCAGGACATAGCCAAGGGTAGATAGAGGTCTTGGCCTCCCTTGACTCAATATAAAAAGTTGCTTTATAGCCCCTCCCTAAAATTATAAGATTAAAATTTTTAATTAAATGGAAAAAATTATATTTTAATCCTTTTATATATTTTTAATACAAAATTTTGAACTTTATTCTTTCAATTTTATAATCTTTATCTCGATTCCTCCTTCGCTCTTGTTTAGAGTATCAATTTTGTAGTTAAGCATTTAAATTCCAATATCCAAATTTTTTTATTAAAATAATTATCCCATCTCATAATTAAACTTAATTAATAGGCTCCTTAAAAAAACTTGAGGTCTAAAATTCGAAACGTACTCCCCCTTTACCTCCCATACGTATCTAAATGGAAATTAATATATAGAGATGAAAGTCAAATACATGTACTCTTTGAAAAACTTTCTTTGTTGTTGTTTTTTCCCCCCTTTTTATATGGGCTTACTATAATTGGAATTCAATTAAGCATCCAAATTTCAAATTCTAAGACTAATCAAAGTACAATTGAGTGTAATGGTATTTGATTAATTTGCAAGTTATTCAAAATGGATCATCACTCATCCCCTTCTTTACAATCTTATCGTCTTTATTCAACTGATACAATTATCTTCTGAACATAGATTTGATTATCGTTTTTCCTTAACACCTTGACTTTTATAATTTTTACTTGCAGATAAATACATAATTCCCAGAAACCAGCGTTATGATTAGTGTTGGGAGGAGTAATGTTGTTGAACTAGAATGACAAGTTCATCCTTATTTTATTTGAAGGAGATTTCATTTTTTTTAACATTATTAGAATTTTGGATTCTGTTCTAATTAAATTCATCCCTGGTTTCTAATATTTAATCGGTAAAATAAGGGTTAAAAGTTCAAAAAAATTTAGGATTTCTCTTTTGATCACTAATTTTGGATTTGAAGTTTCAAGAAATGAACTTTTCTTAATCAATAGAAACGAAGTGATTCTTTTCTTTTTTGGGTTTTACAAATTTATAGATGTGAAATGCTTATGTTTTTAAAAGTTGAAAGCTTTAGTTAGAAAGTTTGAAGATTAAAATGGTAGAATTTGTAAATGTGAAGGGTTAAATTTATTGAATTGTTTAGAATTAGGATCAAGTTGATAGAATATGTAAGTATTGAGGACTAAATATGTTATTAATTTAACAACGAGTGACTAAAATAGGAACAAATTTAAATTTTAATGCTTGAATTAAAAAAATTTTGAAACTGAATGACCAAAACAAAAACATGAGCATAATTGGGTCAACATTTATATAATTTACCCTAAATAATTGTGAATCTCAATTACTAATAAATTCTTTTGATTAAAAATACAAATAGAAGAGATGTGGTATAGTACCTAAATCATCATTTTATTATTGTAAAGAAAAATAGTTATGCTATTTAAAGCCCTTCTATAATCAATAGCACCATGAATAGAATTTATGTAATACTTCATTTGGAGTTGATTTGTGCAAACTCGAGAGATTTCTTGTCATCATGTGCTTTCTGAAAAAACTATTCATGTAATCTGAAAACTCAAATTCTCTATAATGAGTTACTCCATCTTTTTTCACCACTTAGAGGTAATGGTGCAACCTCTTGAGTTGGTAGTGGATTTGTAAATATTGGTATCGACACTTTTAATTTTGTACTTGTGGTGCGGACTTTATGTTAAGCACTTTTGTACATTCCATTACTCCATATCAATAAAAACAAATTTAAAACACAATAATTAGGAATTAGATTAAAGCATAATATTTTTAAGTTACGAATTCTTGAAATTGAGAGAAGTATCAAAGTAAGTTTTATTTAGTACCTATAACATATCACCAACATTAATAACTAAAGCCCCAGGAATAGGAGAAATCTCTACCCATTCCCTATTCTTTTCCATATCTACTGTTATAGGCTAATTTTGGGCCCATTTACATTAAACCCTCATAAGCCCATTTACATTACAATACCCGGAGCCCAATAATCTAAACCCATTTACCCCTTTTACAACCCAAACCCGGTTGACCCATTAAACCCCTACCCAATACCATTAACCCACTTAAACCTCAGCCCGTTTCATAACCCCAAAACCTAACAAATTACTAAACCCAAATACAACCCAATAACTAAACCTACCCGAGCCCACCTAAGCTAACCCAACCTAACCCAAAACCAGACCCAAAACCCCAAGCCCAACTAATACATCAGCCAACCCAAAATTTAAACCCCATTTACAACCAACCCAAACCCCAAACAATACCCAAAACCCGAATGGCCCACTAAACCTAGCCCAATAGCTATCACCCTAACCCTAATCAGCCTCCATTTGCCTTCTGCTGCCCACTTGCGCCCCCAACCTTGCAGCACCGGCCACCTGCCCTCTGCGCCCCCATACCACTGTCACCTCCACCGTTCAACTGCTCCTGCAAGACAAGAAAAGAGACAAGACAGCAAACATTAAATAAAAGTGTTGTAAAGGCTATAAAAGCCGATTTAGATTTCTGTAAAAGGGGATTCGGCAATCTTAATGAAAAAAAACAGATTTCAACAATCAAAAATACAAAAACCCATTCGATTTTTGAAGTAAGATCTCAAAATCCATTAGCATCCAAGTAAGGGACATCATCAAAATCAAGCCAATATCAGAGATAAAAAATCAAAAGCTTTAAAAAGAAAAAAACCTAAGGTGATTTCTTTTTTCCTTTTTTTTTATTTCGTTTTTTTAGGCTATTTTCATACATATAATACAAAAACAAATATAAAAGATAAGATACTAAAAAATAAAAAATATATATAAAAATTTTTCACCTTTCCCGGTGGTCGGCGCCGGCGCTGGCGACGGTCCGGCAATCGGACCGGTGCCCCCCTGGCTAGAAATCGCCCCAGCTCTCCTCTCCCCTCTCCCCTTTCCTTTTTTTTTTCTTTTGTTGCTGCAAATGAGGATTTTAAAAAAATTTAGGCCCTTATACAGCCTCCCAAAACGACGTCGTTTTGGAGGCTGCCCTTTAGCCCCAAAACAACGTCGTTTTGGCCTAACCCGTTTGTTGACCCGACCCGCTCTAAGGATCCGCGTGTTTTTCATTTTAGGGGCTAATTGCACTTTTAGCCCCTCTGCTTTTTCATGCCTTTACAATCAGGTTCTTTTTTATTTTTAATTCGGCCCTGGACTTTGTCGTGCTTTTCAATTTAGTCCTTAGCCAAGCGCAGCGTTTTAATAGTCGGGAATATCGCGCTTTTGGCGCCCCACAGTTTTATGCGCTTTCTAATAAGTCCCTTCCTCCTTATTTTCTTTTAAATTGGCCCCAAAATTTAGTTTCTCAATTCAAATTCGTCCTTCTTTTTACTTTTTCTCGTATTCCTACTTTAATTTTATTATTATTATTATTATTATTATTATTATTATTATTATTATTCATTAGTGTATACTTTATGTACGTATATATATATGTAGTAATGTTTTATTACTTTATTTTTATATTTTTATTATAGTAGTAATTTTATATCTCAATATTATTATTTATATTATTATTATTATTGCTTTTTCTTTCATGTCTATTTTTGTAATGCTATTATTATAATCTTATTTTATTATTATCATTCTTACTAAAACATTATTATTATTTTACCATATTATTTTACATATTATTGCTGTTATTAAAATACCATTATTATTATGCCTATTAATAATATTATTAGTACTAGTGCTGATTCTCACTTAATACTTATACGTGTATATACATGTACTAATTTATGTATTACATTAATAGTTTTATATATATATATGCTTACCATTCCTAATATATATATGTCGTATATGTTTATGTATATATCATATATGTTTTGTAGATATTATGTACCTATACTTTTAATATTATTAGTTATATTTTATATACTATTCTAGGTACATATTTCCATATCATCTTATGTATATATTCTTAAATACTATTATATGTATATATATATATAGATATTTTAGTACTTATTATAATATTTTCTTATTATTATGTATATTATTTTTACTCATTTCTTCACTATTTTATTTTATATTTTTAATACTCTTATATTCTTATGATGTGTATATTATTATTTTATTTTACATATTACGTATATTTTTTAATATCATATTATTCATGTATTTTATTATATATGTATATATCTTTAATGTATATATAGGTATATCTTTATGTAATATTAGTATTGTTATTAATATTAAGTATGTTTTTTAACATTATAATTATGTGTGTATATGTTATGTAAATGTTTTAATATTATATATACGTATTTATATATTACGGATATATATGCCTTTTAAACCTTGTATTTATGTATATATCATGTATATCTCATTATTACTTTTATTTTATTCCTATTATATTTATTATTAATATTAATACATATATTTTACGTGTATATATATTTTTATATAGCATTATTTTATTATGCTCATTATTTTCCATATTGCCACTTATTATATTGTTAGGTGTTATTTGGTGTACATATATCTTTCTATTATTACTATTATTACTATTATTATTATTGTGTGTCTATAATATATGTATATCGTATGTGTTCATTTTAAATATGTTATGCATATATATATATATATATATATATATATATATATATATTATGTACCTATATTTAGCAAGATCATGTAAATATTTTTCACTCCTATATTACGTACATACTCCTAACATCATCATTATGTATATGTATTCATTGTTTCTATTTCGTGTTTAATTCTAGTATTACGCTTAATATCGCATATGTCTTTGTTATTTTTAATATTATTGTCACACTTGTATTTGCTTCGATATATTTCTAGCTCTGTCATTTATTTATTTGTTTTGCATGACTTTGAAAATCATATTCTTGTTTTCTAATTGATTTCAATAATCAAGGCAACGTACCGATTTAACATTAAGTCATCGATTTCATCGCTATGTTGGGTGAACATCAATTGACTCGTGTTAAAGCGGTATGTCCTTCTAAAAAAAAAACATAAAAATTAAAGGTTCTCGTGTTTTGGTCGGATCACGATTAAATCTTACATTGAACTCGTATTTTTGAAAATCAAGACAACACGTGTTTTACAAGATACCAATTTTGGGCGTCGCAAGGGTGCTAATACCTTCCTCGCGCGTAACCGACTCCCGAACCCTACTTTTTCTCTGGATTTTTACGTAGACCTAAACTCAGCCTTCTTTTTGTTTTAAAAATAAATTTATTAGGTGTTCGATCACACCCACAAAAGGATCGGTGGCGACTCCCTTTTATTTCAAAAATCAAACTTCAGTTTTCAAGTTTTCACTAAATCGTCACAATTAGCGACCGAAAGCAAAAAATACGTCGCTACATCTACATCTTTTGAGACCTTTACATATAGGTCGCCAATTCCATCTTGTAGTAAAATTGTAAGAGTTCCATATCAGAATGATGTCCTACACCAACCATGAATTTAGGGTTAGGACATGTCGGATAAAAGTTCATATTAACCATTTCTTTTCGATGAATGCATTAATTTTAGAGTCATCTAGTTCCACTCCAAGACTTCCCAGCAAAGCTTCAAGCAAATTCCTCACCATCTCATGTGATGTCTTCAACTATTGAATAGCAACATCCCTACAAAGAGAATATGGATATTTATATCAATCTCTATTAATTAGTTTTCAAAATGCAGAGCATATATAGTTCATTACCTGCACTCAATAGGCCATTGTTGAAGAGCTTCAGCATCATTTGCGTAGGCCATGCTAACATAGTCTTTCCATTCCAATGCTCTCTCCTTCTCAGGCACAAAACTCGTACCATACTTCACCAATGGTGATGAGCTCACCTCTTTGCGATAAACAGCCTTTCTCTCAGCGGGCAAGCTAAAGAAGTTATGTGCAGTTTGCTTAAGGGAGTCGAGTAGTTGTATGGGAACTCCATGGTTGACAACTTGGAAGAATCCAAGTGTCTCAGCAGCTCTAACAATTTGATTGACAAGTTCATCATGGTCAGGGCCATCGAGCTTCGACAAATCAATCGGTGGAATCTCACATTTGCTTGCATTTTTCTTATCAATTTGCTCAGCGGGTGGTTGAATGTAAGCCTGGGGCACCTTTGATATGCCAGAATCCACTATTCCTTTGACGTCATTTCCATCTCGAACAGCAAAGTTAAAAAGGGAGCTCTCGTTATCGAAACTAGGAGCCATTGGAGAAATCAGTTGAAGATTGAAGAAAAGGGTTGTTTAATTGACGAAATACTGTTTGATTGGTGAGAAAATAAGAGGGAAAAGTCTCGATATGTATAGTGGAGAAATGGTTGAAACTTTCTTGGTAAACTTGTAATTAGAAATTATATAATTGTGACGACGTTGAGGAATTTTATTCTTAAAATTTTCCAGTAAGACAAGATTCAGGGCGTTTGAAAATCAAAGGAGAGGCAAAATTTTGGCCTTTGATTGTTACACAAACATGACGAAAGACTGAAGAAATAGAATTGTGATATTGAAGGTTCTCAATTCCCAAAGTCTATGCTAATCCACTTGCAAGAGCTTCTCTGTTACACTTTTATTTGGTTAGATCATTAATTCTCTTTTATTTCTATTAATTTTTGTGTTAGTTATTTTATAATTCATTTGCATATAAATGTGAAGTATTAAATTTATTTACTCGTTATTAAAATAGTTGATTTGACCATTAAATTAGATGTTATATTTTATGTGACATAATTCAAAATGATAATGTTAAAGAAAAAAATGAATATTGCGAGAATGAATGTTGTAAAAATTTTAGTTTTGAGATTTTCAAAATTTTTATAGAAGTTTTATGGTTCACTCTTTCTTTTTCGATTTTACTTTTAAAAGTGATGTGATAATATTTTATTTTTCTTTAAATGTTTCATTTTAAATTATGCCACAAAAATTTTATGTTTCATTTAACCATTAAATTAAAGATTTTAATAATGGAAGGACTTGAATGATATAACCTTAATAATTTAAAGATGTAACTAGCATGTTTTGAAGCTTAAGGAACAACGAGAGTCATTAAGATCCCTGGTGCAGTTAACTTATAATATTATTGGGTAATTGTTCTACAAACGAATAACATTCTACTTTATATATAAAATTGCAAGTCTTTGACAAAAAGACCAACTAAAAGAAAATTGAAAGACGGAAGAAACTGTCATTCAAAGACATTGATATCAATGGTTGAAAGAAATTTTATAATCATGACATGAGAATGCCAAAATTGAATCTAAAATTTTCTTAAAAGATTATCAAATATTTTTTAATACCATATTTGAACTAAAATTCCAACAGCAATTAACCAGATATTTAATTAAGTATAAGTCGATCGTGGAGTATTTTATTTCTATAAAAAAAAAATTGGGTCAAAGCATGCTGCTCCTAGTTGTCGGAGATATTTATTGCATTGATTAAGAGGGTTTTTTTTTTTTTTGTAGAATGTTAGAATATATAATAAAGAAAAGAGATATATAATATTTAGATTATAAATTTGATAAATAGATTTATTTTAGTATTTATAAATTTTTAATTTATTTTGATATTTGAATTTAACGATTAATTTATTTTATTTCTGAATTTAAATTAGTTTAATGATATTAATATAATAATTAATAGGTTGAAAAACTGGAGGTCTAAAATTCAAACCGTGCTCCACTTTCACCTCCCATACGTATTCTAAATGGAAATTAATATATAGAGATGAAATTCAATACTCAAATACATGTACTCTTTGAATTTTTTTTTGTTGTTGTTGGTTTTTTTCCCTTCTTATATGGGTTTACTATAGTTGGTGTAGAAGCCCAAATTGTCCGGACCCGATTATATTAAAACCCAACCAAACTTCTAAACCCACTAAAACCCTTAATCCATGATCCATTTACATCTATCTAAACCCATTACAAAACCTAATTATTAAACCCAATTCAAAAACCTATTAAGCCCCCCCAAAAAAACCAAGAAACCCTAGCCACCTAGCCACTTTCCCACTTGCCCCATTTTTCTTCCCATTTTTGATATCCATTGTCTACCACCACCACCTACAAAATAGAAAAAGAAATAATAGAAAATCATGTAAAAGATGGCTATAAAAAGCCATTCAAAAATCATGTAAGGGAAGGGGGGAATTTTGATCAATACAAAGAATTTATCTTCAAAAAATACCTAAAGGTGATTTTATCTTCTTTATTTTACTCTTTATTTTATTTTTATTTTTATTTTTTCCTTTTTCGAATCTATTAATCTATATATATACATCATAATAAAAATATAATAAAATATATATACAAAACAAATATAAAAAATACCTTTCGGCCACCACCACTGGTGGGTGGCCGGCGACAAGCAATGACCGACCAGTCGGACGTGATCGCCCCTGGCGGATTTCCTTCCCCCTCCCTTCTCTCTTCCCTCTCTTCTTTTCATTTATTTTTCGATTTACCTTGGATTTCATATTATTTTGCTATTTAATTTAGCTTTAAATATTAATCATGTTATATATGTAATATTGTTATCACTATTATTTTTATATATTGTTATTATTATATTATATTTAGCTATATATATATTTTCTTTATGTTCCGTTTCTTACTATTATATGCATATATATCTATTATTATATTTATTATTAATATTGTTAGCATTAGTACTTTTACTTAATGTGTATGTAGATATACATGTACATATTAATAGTTTTTATCATATGTGTATATTGTATATATTATATTTATATTATATATATATTCTTAATGTTATTAGTTGTATACTTCTTGTATATTTCCATGTATATATTTTATATTGTCTCATGTACATACTCAAATACTATTATACATATACGTATTTTTAATACCATATTGAGTATATATTATTGTATTTATTTTTATTCGATTATACTTATTATTAATGTTAGTACATATATTTCACCATAAGTGTATATATACCTTTTGTGTATATAATATTATTTTCAGATATTTAATTATTATTCTAAAAAGGGTTATAATATGTACATATTTATGAAGTATTATTAATAGTATTATTTTTAAACATCATTGTTATTTCTAATATATATATATATTATGTACACTTTTATTTCTATCTTTTTTATTTGTCATTATTAATTATTATTATTCTAATATTTTGATATTTTAATATTTTATATTATTCACATAACTATTCGCATTTTTTACAATAATATTCTTAGATTTTTTACTATCATTTTAGAAACTTTTTACATTTTAATTTTAAGAATAAGGCAATGTACCGATTTTAACATTAAGTCATCGATTTTATCGCTATGTTGGGTGAAATTCGTCGGCTTGTGTTAAAAAACGGGACACCCTTTCTAAAAAAATCGAAAACTAAAAATTCTCATTTTTCAATCGGATCACGATTAAATATTATATTGAACTCGTATTTTTGAAAATCAAGTCAACACATGTTTATGAGATGCCAATTTTGGGCGTCGCGAGGGTGCTAATACCTTCCTCGCAGAATCGACTCCGAACCCCAATTTTTCTCTGGACTTTCACGTAGACCTAAATTTGGCCTTCTTTTTGTTTTAAAATAATTTTATTAGGTGTCCGATCACACCTATAAAAAAGGATCAGTGGCGACTCCCTTTGTTAATAAAATCGAAAGTTGGTTTTCAAATGTTTAATAAATCGCCACAATTAGCGACCAAGCGAAACTAAATTTTTTTTACGTCGCTACAATTGGAATTCAATTAAGCATCCAAATTTCAAAGTCTAAGACTTATAAAAGTACAATTGAGTGTAATGGTATTTGATTAATTTGCAAGTTATTTAAAATGGATCATCAATTAATCTCGTGTGTTAATCTGATGGTTAAGATGTTCATTGTTTCAGATATAATTTGAGTTCGAATTATGCTAATTGCATTGTTGTTAAGGTTTTACCCTCATTTTATAATTCACCAAAAAAAAAAAGGTCATCAATTAGTGGTTAAGTCTAGATCAAATTATTTGAATTTTATTTTTGGATTTCTCAAATCCTCCTTAATAATTTTATATGATTTTTTATTTCTTTAGACATGAGTTTTAAAATATATTTTAACAAAACAAGCATTTTCTTAGATTTTTAATATTATTTAGTGAATATTAGAATTTTTTCATAAATATTTCTATAAGAATTAGATTTTCAAGTAATTATTTATTGTTATATCATAACAATTAAAATTAATTATATATTAGATAAAATTAGAATTCAATTGGACTAAGGTAATTACAATTTTTTGAGTACTTAAAAGTTCGAATTTTATTATACAAAATCACTTTGTGTAAATTTCGAGTTTCACGATGGGTAATTACCATACGTGAGATTTATCTAATTATATTGAATTTTTTTCATTGATTTAAAATTTGTACTAATTTTATTTTATTTTGCAACACCTTTATATAATCTATTCTTCTTTACGCAGATTATGATTTAGGATGGTAGATATTTGTTGGTGAAAAGAAAATTTAAAATATACAATCTGAAACCATTTGAAATTGAATTATAATATTATTATTTTCTACATAAATTTTGGTCACCATCATTTCATATATTTTCTAATTAGATGATTTTATAAAGGTTTTATTTATGATTTAAATTTGAATATATTTTAATTATTAATTTAATTATATTTTATAAGTATTAATTTTAATTACATTTATTTAAATTATATTATTTATAATTGAATTATGAATATGATTATTGTACCTTCAATTTATTAAAATAATATCAAATTAACTCTAAATGAGAAGATTTACTAACTACTTTCTTTTCTTTTTTTTTTATCTTTAATTGATAGTGCATATTTAGAGTCACTATCAATCTATACTGTAACATTTGATTTTTCTTTTGGAAAAATTGTGAATCTTAATTACAATTAAAATATATGTTAAAAAGCCACTAGCATGAAAGAAAAAAAAAGAAATTATAATAAATATAATTGTGAATCTCAACTACAATTAAAAAGCTTATTTAATACTACTAATAAAAATACAGAAAGAAGAGATGTGGTATAATACCTAAATCATCCTCTTTTATTGTAATGAAAAAATAAAAATTGTGCTACTTCTATAATTAATAGCATTTTCATCTTTTACTTTAATTAGAGTTAATTTGAGCAAACTCAAGAGATTTTTTGCCATCATGTGCGTTTCCGAAAAAGCTATTCATGTAATTTGAAAACACAAATTCTTTATAACGAGCCACTCCATCTTTCTTCACCACTTGAGGCAATGGTGCAACCTTTTGAGTTGGTAGTGGGCTTGTAAATATTGGTATCGACACTCTTGATTTTGTACTTGTGGTGCGGACTCTATGTTCAGCACTTTTGTACCTTCCATTACTCCATATCTGAATAGAAACAAATTTAGAACACAATAATTAGGAATTAGATTAAAGCATACTATCGTTTAAGTTACAAATTCTTAAAATTGAAAGAAGTATCAAAGTAAGTTTTAATTTGCACCTGTAACATATCGCCAACATTAATGACTAAAGCGTCGGGAATAGGAGGAATCTCTACCCATTCCCCTTTCTTTTCCATGTCTACATCTTCCGGAACCTTTACATATAAGCCACCAATTCCATCTTGTAGTAAGATTGTAAGAGTACCCATATCGGAATGACGTCCTACACCAACTGTGAGTTCAGGATTAGGACATGACGGATAAAAGTTCATGTTAACCATCTTCTTTCCGATGAATGCATCAATTTTAGAGTCATCTAGTTCCTCTCCAAGATTTCCCAACAAAGCTTCGAGCAAATTCCTCACCATCTCATGTGATGTCTTCAAAAATTGAAGAGCAACATCCCTACAAAGAGAATATATATAAATATTTACAACAATCTATCTTAATTAGGTTTCAAAATGGCAAGGGAAAGGGAAAAGAAAATGCAGAGTATATATAGTTCATTACCTGCACTCTATAGGCCACTGTTGAAGAGCTTCATCATCATTGGTGTAAGCCATGCTAATATAATCTTTCCATTCCAATGCTCTCTCCTTCTCAGGCACAAAACTCGTACCATACTTCACCAATGGTGATGGGCTCACCTCTTTGCGATAAACAGCCTTTCTCTCAGCGGGCAGGCTAAAGAAGTTATGTGCAGTTTGCTTAAGGGAGTCGAGTAGTTGTATGGGAACTCCATGGTTGACAACTTGGAAGAATCCAAGTGTCTCAGCAGCTCTAACAATTTGATTGACCACTTCATCATGGTCAGGGCCATTGAGCTTCGACAAATCAATCGGTGGAATCTCACAATTGCTTGCATTTTTCTTATCAATTTGCTCAGCGGTTGGTTGAATGTAAGCCTGGGGCACCTTTGATATGCCAGAATCCACTATTCCTTTGACGCCATTTCCATCTCGAACAACAAAGTTAAAAAGGGAGCTCTCGTTATCGAAACTAGGAGCCATTTGGGTGTAAATGTAAGTATTGTTGTATGTGGTGAGGGGTTTGATTGAAATGAAATTGTGTGGTGGATGGACGAAAGGGAATGGGGTGTATTTATAAAGCATGGATGGGTGATTATTTTATAAGTAATAAAAATTTAATTTTTCAGTTGACCATTATGATGGTCAATAGTTTAGAAATTTTCAACATAAGGAAATGTGCGTTTAGATACAACACTTCGTTTTTTAAGAAATTGATCAATCTAATAATACAATTTAAAACATATTACAACTACTTTTGAAAGTGTCTAGAATGTTTAAAATAATTAATTTTTATTTAAAATTTTGACGTTATGCTTGTTTGAAAATAATCCAAAAAAGAGTCTTCATGCATTAATTATTCATAATTTTAAGTCACAATTTAATCAATTTGTGTATTATTACTTTTTTTATCTGTATTATATATATATATTATTTCTGATATGCCTCTTCCATTGCTTACGATAAGCATTTATTTACGTGGGTGTGAAAAGTGTCTTTTGTAGAATTTTGTTGGATAATATTTTCTTATAGAAATTTCAACGATTTTCTAAAATTATTTTAGTATTATAAAACGTCTAAACTTTAAATAAATAAGTAATACCAATATATTATAATTTGCAAATATTTAGTAATTTAGAACATACAAATGCATGTGATAAATGCATAATATGAAAATTAATATTAGTAAATCGTGATTTCTTATTATTTTCGGATTTAGCGAATGCCATAATTTCATTGAAAATTATAGTTTTGAAGATATACAAGCGTTGAATTTTATAATTTGACTTTATTAATAAAATACTTAAACCGAGTTTCAAGGAAAATTGGGAAATTTCAAAACAGATTCGAGAAGTTTGGAGAAAAAATTCAACCAAAGTGAAAAATTATGGTAAAATTCAATATTAATCCATCATATAATGGAAATTTCGACTTTAAATTTTGAATATTTTTCTATTGTAGACTTTTCTATAGCTGCTTTAATTTTGAGATTTGGGACAAGACATTGCCTCTCCTGAAACAAACCACCATAGAAACAAAATATCACTTGAAACATAGGATATAGTTAATGGGTGAGTTTTGCTGCGTGCTACTGACACAAGTATTTGTATAAATAACTCCATTGTTTTCTCCAAAAGCAATGGTGGTAATAGTCATGCGTTCTGTTTTCTTTGAAAGTGGTGGTAGTATTAGTAGTAGTAATTTTTAGTGTTTTTTTAATTGATTTCGGGATTTAAAAGAGTTTAGCCCAATTGGATAAATATTTGTTTAGTTTTGAGACTGGTTTTGTGCATCACCATTGTTGTAGTCTTTTGGGGACCTCTCACCTCTAACATTATTATTAACCGAAGTTATGGTCGACGGAATTTGATGGTAATGAGACTAGGGTGCTACTATTAACAATTGATCACGGTTATGCATCCTTACTAGTTTTTTGGTACTCCAATGTCTATCTGATAGCCGCAACATGCAACTTTAGAACAATAGGAACGGACAATTCTGAATGCCTTTGGTCTGCGTCTATCTCTCCTACACTAGGCTGTGAGTGGCACACCGAGTAATTCCAGTGTGTGCTGCTTACCACATAGTGTCTTAGAGGGATTAAAATATTATTTTTCTTCCTTTTTTATTTAAGTAGAACTCTTGTATTTTTTCACTATATAAAAGAACCATGGTAAGTTGAAAATATATACTCATACAAACGTGGTTACTCTATCAAAATTTAGAGTTTTTTGATTCAGGTAATTGTAGAGAACTAATTTTTTTCACTAGAAAATTAAATTTTAGCAACTAATGATACGATAATAACAAAAAAGATTATTTGGTAAAAATTAAAAGACCAATAAATCTTACTAGATCAAAACAAAAGTATTAAATTTGGTGAAATTATTATCATAGATAATACAAAGAAGGTTTGGTTTTACAAAAAAAAAAAAATTAAATTTCTGCTACAAAACTCCTTTTTGTAACTAATAGTTCAACATTTCCTTCACTATCAATAAGCTTACTCAGTTCATGCACAAACATTCATTGGCATGCACTAAAGCGCTTGCTTTGGTACGGCCTTGGTAGATGATCAAAAAATTGCTGATTATTTATTAGATGTCCAAGAGATTGGGGAGAAACCCAGATAAACAACATAATTGATTGTAGAACTTCTGGGTCACCAACACAGTCATAGTTGGAAACGATAAGCAGACGATAACCATTTTCTTTAACAAGAAGTAATGCATACGTTGCAGTTTGTTTGAGGTGTATAAGGTTGTTGTCGTAGCAATGGTTGAGACTAACTGGATACCTAATATTGAACAACAACTTTGATTTCCTTGCCAAAGATTCTTTAAGACAATGAAACACATTGCATTTGACTTTCATTTTGTTCATGGCCAAGTTCATGCTAATCTGGTGGAAGTTTGACATCAACATGCATCTAACCAGGTTTCGAACTTGTTGAAAAAGCCCTTACCTCATGGTGCGTTTGATGGTCACTTTTTCAAGTTGTCTGTTGTCAATCTCAACAACAACTTGAGGGGACGTAAAACAGATCTCAGCTGATTATTTTAGAAATGTTTTTTTTATTCTAGGTTTTGGAGGTTTTTGTTAGTTTTTTTTTTAATTATGTTGTTGCTTTGGTTAAGATACTTGTTAGTTTGTTTTAATTTTTGAAGACTTTATCTGTGTAGTGGTTAATTTACTTATTAATTTGTTTTAGTTATTGAAGATTTTATGTCTGCATACTCTTTATATATATTGTTCTTTACATGAACAACAATTCAAGGTTTTCGTTTCGCAATCCAGACTTTCTTTACTATTAACAATAGAGAAAGTATTGGATCAAACCACCCAACACAGCAAATATCCAACTACAACACCTTAAAACTGAAAATCCAGTAGCCTAAATCCTTACACCCAGAAACCGGGCATAGAACATCACAACAAAAAGCATAACAAAAATCCAAAACCAATGGACCATTATCCCATGTATGCCATGAATTGCTTCCTTTTATTGCGTACTCTCCGTGATGAAATTGTTGGTGTCATTTTTTGATATTGGCGAGAGTCTAAAGGTAGTTGAAGAAGAAATTTCTAGATCAATTGGGATACTACTAGTAGACCAAAATCGAAGGGCAATTTAGGTTTTGGAGGACATACATATGTTCAACATGGATTAATTAACAAGCAAAACAAGTATGGTTTTTTCCTGTGGTTTTACGGAAGCTCGTATGGCATCCAACTCCTCTTACATTTGGAGACGTATTTTGCACTCTAAAGAAGTGTTGAGATAGGGCCTAAGACGGAGAATTGGAAATGGTTGTAAAGTGATTGTTGAACAATAAGGAAGTGGTGATCAAGGGAAACGCTCCTTATCATTGGAGTTGTTAAAATAGTTTTGAGATGTTGACCATTTATAGAATGATGTTTATGGTTGTCTTTGAGTATAGTTCATCAATAAAGATCATATCAGCTGTGAAAACATATTTTGGAGATTAAATCGAATTTGATCATCCCATCTAATCTCTTGAATAGTAGATATTAGACTAAATTGAAACTCTGATTACTTAACTTTCAAGAATCCATGTTTACATTACTTGTTAGTATTATATTATATTTAGTTTATCTTATTACTGTTTTAGTGGGATTGTAATAGATTTTATGTTGGAACATTGGCAGCAACAACACTCTCATACAAACTTAAGAGAATTGAAAAGAATTGAAAACAAGTAAAAACAAGGAGGACTTGAGCTCAAGAATGACTGAATAATGATCATTTCATTGAAAAAGTAGCTTATATGAATTACAAAGTCAATGAACAATTACCTAATAACTTAACTACTCCCACTAATGCTTATCAATTTCAAAATGTGAACCACATACACAAGTAAGTGATATGATCACTATTACATCCATTACATCAAAATCTTACTAACTTTGATTACAAGTTACAATTCAACTAAGACAAGTTACATTTGAACAAAATAAATCAAAATGGACCAAGTTGGTGCTTTGCTCTCGATTCGCTCTAATGCAAGTCACTTGGTAAACTTCGGTCACATGTTGCATTGCAGCCAATGCTCAACACTCCTCCTTGGACTGTATGCAACAAATACCGATCATCTCCTTAAAGCTTCAAATCTGGATGTACCGAGTGGCTTGGTTAGAATGTCGACCAATTGATCTTGTGAACGCAATGAACAAGACCGATTTCTCTGTCTGCTTTCACCTCTCTAACAAAATGGAACTTAATTTTAAAGTGTTTAGTCTTGCCATGGAAGACTGGATTTTTAGCTATAGCAACCGCTGCGATTAGTTGTCAACCATGATTTCATGAGGTTCACTTTGTTCTTCATTCAAATCGGATAATAACTTCTCGAGCCAAATGGCTTGATTCACTTCTGCTCTGCTTCTTCTGCCGCAATATACTCTGCTTCGGTGTGGATTGAGCAACGTTTGTTGCTTCTTTGAACTCAACAAAATACTCTGAGCCAAGTGTGAAAAAATAACCCGAGGTGCTTCTCATGTCATCTGCAGAGCCCGCCTGATCCCGTCTGAATATCCCATAAGTTTAAGCTCATTTTCTTTCTTAAACATGACTCCAAGTTCAAGGTTCCCTTAAGGTATCTAAGTACCCTTTTTTCTGCCTTAAAATGTGATGTGTCACAGCAGTGCATGAACCTAGACAACAAGCTAACAGCATGCATAAGATCAGGTCTAGTAGCTGTCAAATAAAGTAAACAGCCTACTAAACTTCTGTACTCCTTCTCATCAACTCTTTCTTGGTTTCCAAAGCTGGTCAGCTTCTCTCCTTGAGCCATTGGTGTGTTCACTGATTTGCAATTAGACATGCAGAACTTGTCTAGGATCTTTAGGGCAAATGCTTGCTGGCTGATAAAAATTCCTCGATTAGACTGGTTCACTTCCATACCAAGGAAGTATGTCATGGCTCCTAAGTCAGTCATATCAAACATTTCCTTCATTTGAATCTTGAAGTCATTGATCAACTCAGTTCTGCTTCCAGTCACCAGTAGATCATCCACATAAACTGAAACAATTAGCAAAGTTTCATCTTCAGCTTTCTTTACATAAAGTGTTGGTTCACTCAGGCTTTTCTCGAACTCAAGCCTTGACAGATATTCATCAATTCTGTCATACCAGGCTCTAGGTGCCTGTTTCAGGCCATATAAGGCCTTCTTCAGTCTGTAAACCTTGTTCTCTTCTCCTGGAACTTTAAATCCATCTGGTTGTTCTATGTAGATTTCTTCTTTTAGAAAACCATTCAGAAAAGCTGACTTGACATCCAATTGGTGAATCTTCCACTGTTTCTGTGCAGCCAAGGCAAAAAGAAGCTTGATTGTGTCAAGCCTAGCCACTGGAGCAAATGTCTCCATAAAGTCAGTACCATACTCTTGACTATAGCCCTTTACCACCAGCCTTGCCTTGTGTTTGTTTAAAGAGCCATCAGAGTTAAATTTGGCTCTAAAAACCCACTTGACACCTATGACCTTCTTCTGATCTGGTCTATCAACCAAGTCCCAAGTTTTATTCTTCCTGATCATCTCAAGTTCAGCTTCCATTACTTTCTTCCAGCTTCTGTCCCTTGCAGCTTCTTCATAGTTTGAAGGCTCAATTATTGCTACATTGCATCTATGGTAAATGTCAGCAATGGTTCTAGTTCCTCTCACAGGTGGATCATCAATGTCACTACTTTTTGGTTCATTTTCAGTTGGCTCTAGGCTGATATCGAGTTGATCTTCATCAAACTGACTTGTTTCTAAATCATCCCAACTCCAAAACTTCTCTTCATCAAATCTGATGTCCCTGCTTACCAAAATCTTCTTTGTTGAAGGATCATACACCCTATAGCCATTTTTGGTACTACTGTAGCCAACAAATATCCCAGGGGCAGACCTTCTCTCCAGTTTTGTTCTTTTTTCAGCTGGAATGAGTGCATAGCACATGCATCCAAACACCTTCAGATGGGAAACAGATGGTTTGAGCCCATACCATGCCTCAAAGGGTGTTTTGTCCTTCACAGCTCTTGTTGGTAGCTTATTCAATAGGTAAACTGAGGTGTTGACTGCTTCTGCCCAAAATTTGCTTGGAAGCTTGCTTTGAAACAATGTACATCCGCCATATTCATCATCATCGCTTTTTCCTTTCACAAACTCCATTTTGCTGTGGAGTATAAACAGTGGTGAGCTGATGATGAATCCCTGCATGCTCACAAAGCTTCTGAAACCTCTCAGACAAGTACTCAGTTCCATTGTCAGTTCTCAAAGCCTTGATTTTGCAGCTTGATTGGTTCTCCACTAGTGCTTTGAATTTGTTAAAGGCCTCAAACACTTCAGATTTGTGTTTCATGAAGTAAACCCAGCAAAATCTGGTCAAATCATCAATAAACAGCACAAAATACTTGCTGTCATTCAAAGAAGGGGACTTCATTGGTCCACAGATATCAGAATGCACCAGTTCAAGCCTTTCTCGACCTCTCCGGGCTTGGTTAAGCGGGAATGGCAATCTGCTTGTTTACCAAACCGACAAACATCACAAACACCGTCATTTGCTTCTACTTTCGACATATCCTCTACCAAATTCTGTTTTTGTAACAAATCAAGTGATCTAAAGTTAGCATGGCCTAATCTTCTATGCCATAAACCAGCATTATCAGCCAAGCTTGCATAAGCTTTGTTTTCAAGCTGATTAACATCAAGCATGAAACATTTATCTACCATGCTTACTGTAATTATTTCTTGACCATGACAGTCCTTAATAACACATGAATCATTCTTGAAAACTAGGGAATACCCTTTTTCAACCAACTGACCAACACTCAATAGATTTTGATCAATATCAGGCACAAGGAGCACATCTGAAATGACTTTGTTACCTGAACAAGTACTGACTAAAACACTGCCCTTGCCTTTGGCTTCAATCAGTTCACCATTGCCAATTCTGATTTTAGAGACATGGCTTCTGTCTAAATCTTTGAACAGACTTTCATCACTTGCCATGTGGTGTGAGCAGCCACTATCCACCAACCAATTACTTCTGACCTTGTTTGAAAATGAAAAATAAGAGGCTGTGAACACATGCTCCTCCTGAGCTTGAAGCTCTTCAGTAGCTTGAGCTTGAGACTGATGCTGTGCTGGTGCCTTTGGTTTATTTTTACAAACTTTCTCAACATGTCCAAGCTGCTTGCAGCTTCTACATTGGATGTCTGGCCTGAACCAGCAAAACCTTTCAGAATGTGTGGTCTTCTTGCAGTGGACACATGGTGGAAACTTCCTCTTTCCTGAGTCTCTTTTTAGCTTATCCTCTTGTCAAACCAAGGCTTTCTTCCTTTCGGCTTGAGTGGAGCTCTCTTTGGCCTTTGCTTGGAAGGCTCCTTGGGATGGTCTTCCCGCTGTTGGCCCTTCTCTGCTCCAATGCATAAAGGAGTTCACCAACTCAGACAAAGAGATGGTTGTCAAGTCCCTTGAGTCCTCGAGTGATGAGATTTTAGACTCGAATCTCTCGGAAGTGTGGTGATAACCTTCTCAACCACTCTGCTGTCCATGAAATCCTCACCAAGACCTTATCTTTGTTATCAATGGCCATGATTACATCGAGTATTGCTTAATACTCTCGAGACTCTTTCATCTTCAGTTTTCAAAGTCCCTCTTCAAGTTGATGACTTGTTGTCGCCTAGTTTTATCCGACCCCATGAACTCCTCCTTCACCTTTCCCATGCTTCCTTAGGTGTCTTGCAGCCATGATCCGAGTGAAGATTACATCGACACTCCATTCTGCAGACAAGCTAAAGCTTTGTGCTTCTTAGTGCTCTCCTCAGCATGCTGCCTTATCTGAGCAATTGTGGGATTAGCCCTCAATGGAGGTGGTTCGATGTCGTTTTCTACTACACTCCACAAGTCTTGAGCTTGAAGATAAGTCTTCATTTTAACTACCCAAATGTGGTAGTTCTCACCAGTAAATGCTGGAGGTGGAGGTGCTATAAAGCTCATCTTGTTAAAGCAAACTTAACAGCCTCGATTTCTCCCTTCTCAAGCTTATATTTTTTCAACAAAGAAACCAACAAAACAGAGGCCCTCAAAGACTTAGGCTCTGAATACCATTTGTTGGAACATTGGCAGCAACAACACTCTCATACAAACTTAAGAGAATTGAAAAGAATTGAAAACAAGTAAAAACAAGGAGGACTTGAGCTCAAGAATGACTGAATAATGATCATTTCATTGAAAAAGTAGCTTATATGAATTACAAAGTCAATGAACAATTACCTAATAACTTAACTACTCCCACTAATGCTTATCAATTTCAAAATGTGAACCACATACACAAGTAAGCTGATATGATCAGCTATTACATCCATTACATCAAAAATCTTACTAACTTTGATTACAAGTTACAATTCAACTAAGACAAGTTACATTTGAACAAAATAAATCAAAATGGACCAAGTTGGTGCTGCTCTCAGTTCTGCTCTAATGCAAGTCAGCTTGGTAAACTTCTGGTCACATGTTGCATTGCAGGCCAATGCTCAACATTTTATTATGTTAACAAATCTCGAAATAATCTATCCATCACAACTTACACTTCTCATATCTCATATATATGATAACGAACAATACAGTAACAAGAATGATCACTTACCAAAAACCAAAGGAGATTCAGCTAAAAATAAACAGTAGGTTCGGCCACAGTAGGGAAGAAAAACAAAGAGATGATGAGAGGAGAAAACACAGGGCGACGACAAAAGTGGTGGAAAACGACAGCAAAGGTGCGGCAATGGAGAAAATGAGAATGGAGAGACTAGAGATTCAGCCTCAATGGAGAAAGAAAAGAAGAAAAATGGAGAAAGAAGAGAAGAACAGAAGGGACGGTACAAGACCAGAAGGGAAAGGATCAGGATTTCAGAGGGAATGAGCGACAACAAGGGAGCAAAAAGAGAGCAAAAGAGGGTGAATAACAAATAAAAATATGCTATATACTAGAGTTTAGAAGCATATGGACGACACACTAGTATTTTTGGCCAAAAATACTGAAAATAAAAAATCAAACTCATATCGCAAAAGTAATTCAATTTTTTTACAACCAAAATAAAAATTTAGGATGTGACACCCTCATTAAATTTTTTTACACTTTCAAGAGCCAAGCCCATATTTCCAATCAATCCCGTCTCTTCACTTGATACTCCCCATGCAAATGTCATAGCCTATCTCCATTCTCAATTGGAGCATTTTCCAATCTTGGCTGCTCAACTCCCCTCTTCTCCAAACAATCCTCATCCGTGCTATCTGACTTGGACGATAAGAAATCATCTGAGTTTGAGTCGTCACCCATGCAGATCGTTTCACCTTTATCAAGAAAAGCATTTCCATTCTTAAGGCGAATAATCTCATCAATTTTTGATGATCATTCCGTAATAATTTGAACATTTTCCCTTACAAAAGAGTTGAAATGCCTAGTAGCAGAATCAACTCCTATGAATTCACCATACCTCTCAGCAATGTTGATAAAGGTTTGAACATTCCATGATTGTAGCGGTACTCCATAGCAAGATATCCAGGCAACCCTATTATGAACTGAAATTTCCTCTGACCATTTGACAATACTCTCAAAAATATTACTTAAACAATTATTTTACTATTGAAGAAATTTAGCAGTATATAAATTCATGGAAGCTGCTACAATTTCCAATTCCGATTATAAAAGTTAAACAAAATTGTCACAATGGAAATTAACGAAAAAAAACCGATTATTATTTGAAGAATAATGATATAATCCATTCTTTATTGGAATTACAGATAGAGGCTTCTTTGACGGTGATAGCCGCCGCTATTGTTGAAGACGACCGCTCCAAAGGTTATAAAATTATATTTTTAAACTTAAAAAGGAAACCCATTAAACAATTGCTATATATCTCTTCAATAATTGGTTCATGTGAAAACTTTTATAAATATAAATATGTAGTTTGAATTAATCCACAAAATCTTAGAGGTTTGAAGTACTCTAGAAATAAAAAGAATGTCAGACTATATATATAAACAGAGTTTTGAATTAACGTTTTTTTATGTATAAAGGTATATATATATATATATGAAAATGCTCTTTATTGTAGATTAGTCTTTGATATCTTGTTATATCATTCGTGACTTGAAATTTTAGAAATATTTTTATAGTTTCAATTCAACCAATATATATTTATGAAACTCTTTTTATGAAGAAAGTGTTAAAAGGATGTAATTTTATAGCCTTTGGAGAGGTCTTGAGTTATAGAGGCTGCTGTCATCTTCAAATAGGCCAACTTCTCTTGAATTCATAAATTGCTAAATTTATTCAAAGCTAAAAATGGTCATACTTTCTCTTCCTGAAATGTTCAAACCATTTGTATCACAAATGTCAACAGAAAAAAAAAAAGATTTTATAACTTATAATCTTCCATCCATGCACTATAAATAGACCTTGTTGCCTTCGGTTGATGCCATCACACAATTCCATTTCAATCAAATCCTCTGCACATACAAAAGAAATACCACAAAAGCATTACTCACATTTCACACCCAAATGGCTCCAAGTTTGGATGATGAGAGCTCTCTTTTTAACTTTGTCGTCCGAGATGGAAATGGCGTCAAAGGAATAGTGGACTCTGGCATATCAAAGGTGCCTCGGCCTTACATTCAACCACCTGCCGAGCAAATTAATAAGAAAAATGCAAGTAAATGTGAGATACCACCGATCGATTTGTCGAAGCTCGATGGCCCCGAGCATGACGAAGTGGCCAACCAAATTGTTAGAGCTGCTGAGACTCTTGGATTCTTCCAAGTTGTAAACCATGGAGTTCCCATACAACTACTCGACTCCCTTAAGCAGACCGCACATAACTTCTTCGGATTGCCTGCAGAAAGAAAGGCTGTTTATCGCAAAGAGGTGAGTCCATCCCCATTAGTGAAATATGGGACTAGTTTTGTGCCCGAGAAAGAGAAAGCATTGGAATGGAAAGACTATATTAGCATGGGTTACACCAATGAGAATGAAGCTCTTCAACAGTGGCCTATGGAGTGCAGGTAATGAAATATATATGCTCTATATTTTATTTTCCTTTTCCCTTGGAATTTTGAAACCTAATTAATGAGAGATTGATGTAAATATCAATATTCCCTTTGTAGGGATGTTGCTCTTCAATATTTGAAGACGTCGCATGAGATGGTGAAGAAATTGCTTGATGTTTTGATGGCAAATCTAGGAGTGGAACTAGATGACTCAAATATTGATGCATTCATCGGAAAGAAGATGGTTAACATGAATTTTTATCCAACATGTCCTAATCCTGAACTTACAGTCGGAGTAGGACGTCATTCCGATATGGGTACTCTTACAATCTTATTACAAGATGGAATTGGCGGTTTGCATGTAAAAGTTCCGGAAATTATAGACATGGAAAAGAAAGAGGAGTGGGTAGAGATTCCTCGTATTCCTGGTGCCTTAGTCATCAACATCGGCGATATGTTACAGGTCCAAGTCAATATTTTATTTAACTTTTTTTTTTCATATTTATGGAGAAATTTAATAAATGAAACTTTTAAAAAATGGTGCTCTCTAATCTAATACTTAACTAATGCTTTTCTTAATGTTTTTTTTTCAGATATGGAGTAATGGAAGATATAAAAGTGCGGAGCATAGAGTACGAACCACAAGTACAAAATCTCGAGTGTCTATACCAATATTTACAAGTCCTCGAGCAACACAAAAGGTTGCACCATTACCTCAAGTGATAGAGAAAGATGGGATATCTCATTATAGAGAATTTTTATTTTCAGATTACATGAATAGCTTTTTTGGAAATGCACATGATGGTAAAAAATCTCTTGACTTTGCAAAAATTAATTAATTTTCAGATTACATTAATACTATTTTATTCTTTCACAATTAATTTTAAAACAGTATGTTATACCTTCTTTAGTACAATGATTTATTGTAATCTTCATCATATTTTATTTATTTTTGAATAAGAAGATTTACAGTGACGAATAAACTTAATCTGTCAGTATATGAAGTCTTATATTGTCGTTAACAAAATTTGTCTGTATAAATTTGTTATATATTGAAAAATAATAATCTGTTGATATAAATGTTCTTAACGGAATTTGATCGCGATCAATATAAATATATGGCAGATTTTTTATAGTATATTTACACTTTGAACATTTTATTTGTAGCTAAACTTATTTGCTCGATACCACCAATGAAATGTGACATGTGACATATAAATATAATATGTCATACTAATAAACAGTACTTATATCATATAAATATATAAACACCTCTATATTAAGGGCAGGGAAAAAATTACTCAAACACCATTGAAGAAATTTAGCAGTCTATAAATTGGAGGAAGCTGGTACAATGTCCAATTCTAACAAAAAAAAAGCAGCAAATTTGAACGAAAACCGATTATTATTTGAAGAGTAATGATATAATTCATTTACTCTTATGGAATTATAGATAGAAGCTTCTTTGACGGTAACAGCAGCCGCTGTTGTTGAAGAAGACCACTCAAAAGGTTATAAAATTATCGAGTAAATATAATTATTTTTTGTGTGACGCACATATAAATTTAAAATAAAATTATATCAATAA
The DNA here is from genome assembly GCF_025698485.1 of Gossypium arboreum. Taxonomy (NCBI): domain Eukaryota; kingdom Viridiplantae; phylum Streptophyta; class Magnoliopsida; order Malvales; family Malvaceae; genus Gossypium; species Gossypium arboreum. The sequence goes on along the minus strand of NC_069070.1, from coordinate 120,082,325 downwards.
TTTTATTAATAATTTATAAAATTGAATTAAATTAAAATTGTATATGTAAAATTAAAAAATATATATAATATTGCATAATAGATTAAAATTAATTTATAATTTTAAGATTTATTCATTTATATTTTAAAATTAAATATTCTATATATCAAATAAGAACCAAATATCAACATTTCTTAAATAAATAATATAACGTACTTTAAAAAAATTTTAAAATTTGGGGCCAAATATAAATAGACTCTTTTTTGGTAAACACTTTTATTTTGGTCATCAAAGTGTTAAATGTCTAATGGCGATTAACTGTACTCACCACTTCATGTTTACATTTCTTATTTTTGTTATTCAATTTTTAGGTCGCTTTTATTTTAGTCATCTAAAATAGTTTTTGAAGTTGGGGTAAAAATACAAGAATTATTAAATTGTACTTGTTTATCCTATTGCTGAAAATTTTAATTTTTTAATATTAAAAATTTAAATTTGAAAACATCAAAATAAATTGAATACATTGTTGAAAACTTTTATCCATCGATAATGTAAATTGATTTGTTACTATAATATTAAAATAAATTAATTTAATCTCCTTTTAAATTTTAAATTTTTATTTTATATTTTTCAAATTATATTTAATCAAAACAACTCAAATAAATTATATTTAATAATTGTTTACTAAACTTAAACATCTTTTATTATATAATATCGAATCTTTCATGCTAAGCTAAAAGTAAACGAAAAGATACTTGCAATTAATTAAATTAATTGTAAACAATTTTCGTCTGCTACCCTAGCAAGGTTTTGTCTGCCGCAGCTGGCAAGAAGTTTTAGGTCTTTGGTGTTTTTTCGTTCATTTGTTAGTGCTTGTTCTTTGAAGTCTGGCCTCTGCAAGGCAACGTAGGTGCATGCTTAGTGGCTTGGATCTGTTGAAAGGTAGAAAAATTGGGATTCTACACCTGCAAACATGGAGAACGCATTGGCTCAACTCTCAATAAATGAAGAAGAAGACGAAATTATTCAAATTCAACTAGATCTGAGTAGGGAAGAAGAGGGAGAGAGTTTCCTATTAGTGGGTTGTTTTTTGACAGCCAGTATCATACATTTTCCAGCAATGAAAAGTACTTTGGCTAACTTATGGCATCCGGTTAGGGGTGTTCAGATTCGAGATCTGGGGGAAAAAAGGTATTTGTTTCAATTTTTCCATTTTATGGATCTTGATAGGGTTCTCAAAGGTTCTCCTTGGACTTTTAATAATCACTTGCTGCTTCTTTATAAGCTACGATTGGGGGAGGATCCATTACAAGTACCTTTAGTTTTGGCACCTTTTTGGGTTCAGATTCATGATGTTCCTGTTGGTTTATATTCTGAAAATTGGGCGATCCAGATAGGAAATTTCATTAGTGTTTTTTTGGAATATGATGGATCCAATCTGGGGAAGGAGAATAGGAATTTCATGAGAATCAGAGTTCAAATTGATGTTAGACGCCCATTGAAAAGGAAAAAACAGATTCTATTTTGTGGGAGATGTTCATATGTCAATTTTAAATATGAGCGATTGCCATTATTTTGTTTCTATTGTGGTCGACTGGGTCACAGTGATTCCTTTTGCAAAGATAGGATGATGCTTGGTGTGGAAGCTGCTAATATGGGTTGGGATTTAACCTTACGAGCTCAATCCAAAAAAGCTCGAGCTATGAATAGCATCTGGCTACGTGAGGTTGGTGATGACAAAGTGGATGGTAGTAATGACAGTAATGGACTCATAGTGAATGGAATGTGGCGGGCTGAAAACAGAAAGAGTTGTGGAAGGAAGGTAGACCTAATTCTTAGTTTTAATATAGAGGGGGATTCATCAGCTTCTGGCGAACGATTGAAGAGGGTATGACCAGGGCAGATGCATACTTTTATGGATCGCGACATGGAAGATACAGCTTTAATAGGAGAGGAGGGCAAAAAGAGATCTAGAGTGGAAAAGGATGAGCCAACAGGAACAAATGAGGTGAGCAAGTTAATGCCAAAAAGTTAGAAAACTGGAGATCAAAATCAATTATTATCGGCGGCTACCAAGAGGCAAACCGACCGATCGCAATGAAAATTCTAAGTTGGAATGTCCGTGGTTTGGGGAAATCACGGACAATTCGGAGGCTTCAGCATATGTTGAAGCTTTATAATCCCCAACTAGTCTTCTTCATGGAGACTAAATTATGCAGGGTTCAGATGGAGAGAGTAAGGAGGATTTGTGGTTTTGTACATGGTATCGAAGTAGATGCGGAAGGTACTAGAGGAGGTCTGTGTTTGGCGTGGAGGCATGATATATTCATAGCTCTCTAGAGTTTTTCTAAAAGGCATATTGACGTTCTGATGGAGGATAGTGAAGTTAACGTTAAATGGCGATTTACAGGGTTTTATGGTACTCCGTATACACAGGACAGAGAAGAATCATGGGCCACTTTGAAAAATCTCTATCATGCAAATGACATTCCTTGGATTGTTGCTGGTGACTTTAATAAGATTATGTATGGGTTCGAAAAGAATGGAGGGCTTCCAAGGGATGAGAACAGGATGGAAGCATTTCGAAAAGCGTTAGAGGACTGCCAGTTGTATGATATGGGTTTTTCTAAGAGGTGGTTTACATGGGAGAGAGGAAATTTGCTAGAGACAAACATTCAAGAACGACTTGACAGAGGAGTAGCAAACACGACATGGATGTTTTTGTTTCCCGAAGCAAAAATTCAGCATCTGGTCCACTCATTTTCAAATCACTGTCCACTTTTAATAGTCACAAAAAAGAAGCTGAAAGGCGAAAAGAAAACTGCTTTAAATTTGAGGCTTGGTCGATTTTGGAAGATTCATTCGAGGATGAAGTAAAACGGTTATGGGATATGATTGAAGGAGACTTCCTACAGAAGATGGATTTGTTAAGGAAGGGTTTACAAAAGTGGGCACGGCAGCTACTGAAAAACCGGAAATGGAGAAAAAAGGATTTAATTGAAAGATTATCAGTATTAACAGAAGCTGAAAGGGATGATAGTAATCTGGCTAAGTTGATCGATACGAAGATTCAACTGAACTTCGAGATTGAAAAGGAGGAATATTTCTGGGAGCAAAGGGCTTGTTTGAACTGGCTGAAATTAGGTGATAGGAATACAAGGTTTTTCCATAGCTAGGCTACACAGAGACAGAGGCACAATCGGATTGAAAAATTACAAAACGAGAACGGAGGGGAAGCAGAAGATCTGGTGGGTTTGGAAGGTATCGCTTGGACTTATTTCCAAAACTTGTTCACAGCAGGGGTTCTAACTAATATGGAATATTTATTATCGGAGATCAATAGATGCATATCGGAGGAAGATAATAGGATGCTGATAGCGTCATATACAGGAGAGGAAATTCGTGAAGCGCTGTTTCAAATGGGATCCACAAAAGCTCCAGGGGAGGATAGTTTCCCAGCTCTTTTCTACCAAAGATGCTGGCCTATCGTTGGAAAAGAGGTCGTTGATTTTTGTCTTCACCTACTGAATGGAGATATGGAGGTTTGTCCGATCAATTTAACGCGTATTGTGCTTATTCTGAAAGTCACCAACCCGACTAATATGACACACTTCTGACCGATTAGTCTATGCAACATCATTTACAAAATAATGGCGAAACTTATTTCAAACAGATTTAGGAGAGTTATCGATAAATGCATTGATGAAGCACAGAATACTTTTGTCCCAGGAAGACTTATATCGGATAATGTTCTATTAGCATATGAAATCCTACACTCGCTAAAACAGAAAAGATTGGGGAAGAAGGGCTTCATGGCAGTCAAGCTAGATATGAGCAAGGCTTATGATAGGGTGGAATGGAATTTTGTTGAGGAGGTTTTGAATAGAATGGGTTTTGCAAAAAAAATGGATAGATTATGAAGTGTATGTCTATTGTTTCCTATACAACAGTGGTGAATGGATTTGCGGGAGAAATATTTTATCCGACTAGGGGACTTCGTCAGGGGGATCCACTGAGTCCGTTCTTATTCCTAATTTACGGAGAGGGTCTATCAAGTCTATTGAGGCTAGCAGTGAGAGATGGGACTTTGAAAGGGGTTAAGGTTAGTAGATATAACCCACAAGTGTCCCATTTACTATTTGCAGATGACTGTATTCTGTTTAGAGAAGCATCGAGAAATGGGGTTCAAGTGATAAAGGAGATTTTAAAAAAATACAAAAAAGGATCGGGACAGTGTGTGAATTTTGACAAATCAGCTATCTTTTTTAGTCGAAATACGTCAGAGGAAGATAGACAATTGGTGATCCACCAGCTTAAAGTTCGTAGCTCAACAGATTTGGAATGGTATTTAGGACTGCCTAGTTTGGTAGGTAGAAAGAAGAAGGCATCTTTTCAAGCTTTGAAAGATCGTTTGAAGCAGCGTATTGATAACTGGAGTATTAGATATCTGTCACAAGGGGGTAAAGAAGTTTTCATTAAGGCCGTTTGCAAACTATATCGACGTATTCGATGGCCTATTTTTTATTACCAAAGTCATTCTGTGTAGAAATGGAGGGTATTATCGCTAAATTCTGGTGGCAAAAGGGACGTGGGAAAAAGAGATTGCACTGGTGCGCTTGGAAAAATTTGTGCATTCTAAAAGAATGTGGAGGATTGGGGTTTCAAAATCTTTGCCAATTTAATATTTCGTTATTAGCTAAACAGGGATGGCGCATTTTTAGTTGTCCAGATTCTTTAGTTACCAGGGTTCTAAAAGCAAAATATTTTCCACAATCAGATTTTCTCAAGGCACAGCTAGGGAATTTACCTTCTTTTACCTGGAGGAGCATTTGGGCAGCAAAGGGCCTTCTCCAAGATAGGCTTTGTTGAAGAGTTGGCAGAGGGACTGGGATCTCTATATAGAACGATCGATGGATTCCAGGATGTGATGCAGTAGGTAGGCAAATCAGAATAGGGAACAATGAATTTGAGTTAGTTTCGGACCTAATTGATCACTCAACCAGAACATGGAATAAGGACTTAGTGTTCAGTACCTTTCAATTGGAAACTGCTCAAAAGATCTTACAGATTCCTCCTGCCGAAGTGGAGCATGACGATTTCCAAGTGTGGAGAGGAGAACCTTCAGGCGTTTTCTCAGTACGGAGCGCCTATAAACTATTACAAAATGTGAGTACGGATCCTATTAGCTCTTTATTACAGACTGAAGCAAAAGTTTTTTTTAGGAAACTATGGGCTACACAACTGCCCTCAAAAATTATTTTAACAATATGGAGGATTTACTAGAATTACATTCCGACTCTCGTTAACCTAAGCTACAGGAGAGTGGTAAACAAATTTATTTGTCTGAGATGTGTTGGCGAAGAGGATAGTTTCCATGTTTTTAAGCAGTGTCCTACAGTTAGTGAAATATGGTCAAGCCTTAATCTCTCTTGGGCTATAACCTACTCGAATCAAAATATCAGTGAGTGGCTTACCTGGTTTTTTGAAAAAGGAACTAAGGAGCAGTGCCGGGTGTTTTGCTGTACCTTGTGGTTTGTATGGAGCTCTCGGAATCAGTTTGTCCATGAAAGGAAAATTTTGGCAGTTAGGAATCTAGTCAAGAAAATAAGAAGCTATCTAGCAGAATTGAAAGGGACTAGAGATAAGATACCTGTTTCTCCCACCGAAGGTATCCTCAGCCAAGAGAGGGAGGCCACTAGTATAATGGTCCAGTTTGATGCAGCCTTCAACAAACGAAATTTCAGATCGGCATCGGGGTTAGTGGTTCGCGATCAACAAGGTGAGAGAATAGTTGAAAGGGCGATTCTCCATGAAAATATCTCCTCCTTGTTTATAGCAGAAACTCATGCAGGGTTAGAGGCCGTCAAATTAGCAATTGAAATGAGTTTATCTTTAGTAATAATACAAGGATACTCGAGAACAGTTGTCAAAAAATGCCAATCGAAAACAGTTGACAAATCAGTTCTGGGATCAATCATTCGAGATATACAGAGAAAAAGAACCAACATACCAGAGGTGAGCTTTCAATTTATTTACAGATCAAAAAATGTTCAAGCCCACACTACAAGAAAATAGACTTTTAGCGACGCTTTTTTTAGCCTTTAGCGGCGCTTTTTAAAACGCTGCAGAAAACGCCGCTATAGGTAACGCCATAAAAATTTGTGGCGTTTGTGGGAGAAGCGCCGCTAAAAGACGAGATTTTTAGCGGCATTTGTGAAAAAAACGCCTCTAAAAGTCACGTCTTTTAGCGATGTTTGTGGTAAAAGCGCCGCTAAAAGTCACGTCTTTTAGCGGCGTTTGTGAAAAAAACGCCGCTAAAAGTCACGTCTTTTGAGTGGCGTTTGTAGGAAAAGCGCCACTAATTTTAGCAAATTTGCAATATTTTTTTTACCAATATCCAGCCCTTCCTGCATTAAAAATCCAACCAAATAATATAGTATAAAATGCAGCCAAAAACAACAAATTTAGTATAAAAAATACAACCAAAAATATTAATTCTAAATGATACTTCAAATTTAACTAAAGATATATGATTTAATTAATAAATAAAGTATAATTTAAAATATTCTTACAATAATGTTAAACGTGACAAAACTTAAAAACATTCTTACAAAGATGGCGGCTTTTGTGATTCTTTGAAACATATGCATCATCTCTGAAGTCAGAGTTGGAGGTCATCGTACTTTTGCTCTACTCGCTACCATCGCTCGTGCCTCGACTCTCTGCAGCAGCTGCCTCCTCTCTCTGCCTCCACTCTAAGTTGTTCTTGGAGTTCTTCATATTTTCGTTGAACCTCGGCAATTTGCTCAACCGTGTTCGCTTGCATCCGAGCTATCGGTCTCTTAACCTCGAACTTCACTTGAGCTTGACTTCCTAAGGCATGTATTATCGAGTCGATCAAAATATTGGGTCGGGGTAACACTAGATCCTTGAAATCAAACCCGACCGTACCTTTGAGGACCCAAAACTTCAGTGATAATTCTATTATCAATGTTCTCAAAATTTAAAAGAACTATCACTCGAAGCAATCGCTTCATATTCCGCCTTCTTCTCCTTTAGTTTCTCCTAAAAAATCAATTAAAGAGTAAAAGGAATGCAACATAACTTAACATTATTTAAAACTACTAATGATGAATTGAATTAAACAATTATAATTAAAGATTATAAATATTTAGAATAAATCAAATATTATTAAGTAAATATACCATAATTTCTTCAGCTTCGGATGTTACAGGAGATCCATCTTTCTTCCTATGCGTAATCTCAAAACTTCCTATGCATAATCTTAAAAAGCTGAAGGCGTCCAACTTTTTGTCCGAATTTGACTTCCTACAATATAGCAGTAAAAATATTATTTAATAATAGAAAGTTATTAATATTTGAAAGAATTAATAAATTCATAATACCTCGGCCTCAGCTACAGAAGCAAAACTTCTCGACTCTGACGTGTGCATGAATTTTTGTTTTTGCCTGCTACTTGTTCCAACTCGCTCACGGTCCTACATAATAAAATTATTATTACGTATATAGTAAACACTATATATAAGAGTTTGGAAATATGCAATACCTCTCCTTTCTTTGAATTCCAAAATCTAACCGCAACTTCCCGTTGATACCTCAGCATTCCCGGCGGGACATTTCTCAATTTTTCCTCGAGGCTTATGTCTTTCTTAAAATATTGTTTCTTTAAAGTGCTTTTATTGTCTCTCCATCTTTTACCTAATGCCTTCTTGATATAATCATTGGAGACTTCTAAAGCAAATCTCTCCTAAAAAAACATAAGTTTAGAATGTAAATATAAATGAAACTTAAATCAAAGTATTATAAATTACATTCACATTTTGTTACCTTAATATTAGCGAGAGCACGATTTTGTTGCTATCAAGCATGTGATGCCATGATTCAGTAGTTGATGGGCAACATATTTGCATTTCGTGCTAAAATGCCCAAATAGCTGTTAAAAGTCGAGCTTCAGATCCAACAGTGACCATGAGTATTTCTACTTACTTTAACACGCTCGACAGGATCTAAGTCGATAAATCTCTAAGCAACAGACGTCCTCGAACTCTCGCGTCCCACCACTTTCAATTTGAAAAATGATATACTATTATTATATTAAAATTGACAAATAATTCAATAATAAAAGTCAACACATGTAAAATGAACATAACATTACTTTGAAATTCTTCAGGCTCATCAACTGTCTCCGGCACATTCGAAGATCCAACAATGGTCTGCTGTTCACTATTTCCTTCTTCCGAATTTGGAGTATTCTGGACAATACTTAAATCTCGTAATCTTCTCCTACGCATTTTTCCTGCAATACACATAAAATAGTTAAAGTTTTAGTAACAAATTACAACAATAGTAGTACATATAAAATAGTTAAATTATATAACATGACAAAGATTAAAATTATTTACATATAATTAAAAAATTGTAAAATCTTACTACATCATTATTCGTAAATATCTTCATCCACATCATGTCGAACCCATTGATGTTGTGCATTAGTATTAGGGATATTTTCATCTAAGTTTTGTTCTGGAAAAGGTAATGTTTTTGATCTTTCGACGATGTCATCCCTACTTCCATTACCCATGTCAAACAAGTCTCTAGGGGTGTTCCGGAGTACAACATACCAACCCTCATCAGTTGGATCTTTCGAATAAAAAACTTGTTTCACTTGAGAGGAAAACACATATGGCTCGTCTATAAATTGTTGTCCAGTGTGAATCAAGCGAGAGAAATTCAACATTGTAAAACCAAATTGATCTTCTTTAATTCCTCGAGCAGTATTAACATCAGCCCAATCACACCGAAATAAGACAACTTTTCATCTGCCATAGTAACCCAATTCAATAATGTCGGTAAGAAGTCCGTAATACTTCACATTAACCTCAACCGGATTACTGTCCCTAGCATTAGCGTAACTTGTAATTGAAGAATTAACAACTCCACAATTTTGAGTTCTCCTCATTCTCCCACGATACTTTGTATGAAATCTGTATCCATTGATGAGGAAGGCACTATATCTTTTTATTATTCTGTTTAGACCTTGGGAAAGCCATTTAACTTCGTCATTGACGTCTTTTCCACTCCAAACCTATTGAATTGAAAGTAAATTGAATAATTAACTAAATTTCAGGATTATATGTAACTTATTAACTTTAGTTACATACCGTTTGACTTAACCATTCATGAAAAGATTCTGTGAATAACTTATTAATCTCTCAATGTTTCAATCTTCGAGAGCGTGTACGAGATCTCAAAATTTGTTTGTACACACTATGTTAAAAATAAGTGTAATTGGTTAGAAGATAAACAAATCAAAACGACGAATATGTGAGGAAATTTTAGAACTTACTTGCGTAACGGTTCAACTAAATCATGGTGAAAAAGTACATATCGATGTACTTGTATCCACGATATATCATCCAATTCTGCAATTTCAACTTTGCTGATTGGCTCTCCATAACTTTGGAATAAATAAGTTTCGGCCAAGTTATGATCATTGAGCCCAGCATTTCTATTTGGTCTATTCAATCCTGTTTCAACATCTTCTAAATATCTAGAAGAGAATGTCATGCACTCCTCTGCCAAGTAGCCTTCAGCAATTGATCCTTCTGGATAACGCTTATTGTGACAATAAGATTTCAATTTGCTTAGGAACCTAAACACGATATACAATATTTATCAAAAGTTGTAACTAAATGTATAGACGCGAATAAATAAATACTTGACAAATAAATTAGCACCTTTCTATTGGATACATCCATCGATAAAAAACCGGTCCACCAAGTATTGCTTTGTGAGGGAGATGGATTACCAAGTGCACCATAATAGTGAAGAAAGAAGGTGGAACGATCTTCTCCAAATTGTATAAATTCAAAGCAGCTCGATCCTGTACTTTCTTAAGTTATTCAACATCCAAAACTTTGCCACAAATAGCTTTCATTTTATTGGATAGTTCAATTATACAGGACGTCACATTTTTTGACATGCAGCACCGTAAAGCAACTGGGAGTAAATCTTGCATCAAGATATGGTAATCATGTGATTTTAATGAATATAATCTTCGATCTTTAAGACTCACACATCGAGATATATTTGACGCATACGCATCTGGGACCTTTATATCCTTCAACACCACACAAAACACCTCTTTCTCTTCCTTTGACATTGAAAAAATAGAAGGTGGCAACCGATATTTCCCATTCGGAAGTACTTGAGGATGAAGATCACGCCGAATTCTCATGTCAACTAAATCAAGTCGACTTTGAAGATTGTCTTTTGATTTTCCATCGACATTCAAAATTGTCCCAATTATGTTCTCGCAAACATTCTTCTCAATATGCATGACATCAAGATTGTGGCGTAAAATATTATGCTTCCAATAAGGCAACTCAAAAAAAAAATACTTCTTTTTTTCCACAAATCTGCCTCATTAGGATCATCCTCTTCGTCAGATTCATCATCGGATTCATCCCTCGATCTTCTCTTTGATTGCGTGTTAGGTGGTTGATTCATTTTCCCATAACTGAAGTTGATATCTTTTAACATAAACAAGATTTCAGATCCAACAGTCTGCTAAGGAGCTCCTCCGTACTCTTCAGTACCGTCAAATAGAGTCCTCTGAAATCTAAATTTATGATTTCCATCTAACCACCGACGATGGCCTATGTAAGAGAACTTCTTTCCATTGTACAACCACTTCGAACAAGTTTGCGCAGCACAACAAGGACAAGCATAACGTCCTTTAGTACTCCAACCCTATAAATTAGCATAAGCCTGGAAATCATTAATTGTCCACAATAAAGCTGTACGTAATAAAAATTCTCTTTTCTTAATACATCATATGTCTCAACACCCGACCATAGTTGTTTTAACTCTTCAATAAGTGGCTGCAAATAGATGTCAATATCATTTCCGGGACCTTTCTCTCCAGGAATAATCATTGATAAAATAAACAAAGATTGCTTCATGCAAATCCATGGAGGCAAATTGTAAGGAACAAGCACCACAGGCCAAGTACTGTACGAAGTACTCATGATTTTAAATGGATTAAAGCCGCCAGCTGCTAACCCAAACCTCACATTTCGAGGATCGCTTGCAAAGCTTGAAAATTTCATGTCAAATGATTTCCAAGCTAAATAATCCACAGGATGTCTTAATAATCCATCATCGGTCCGTTGATCATTATGCCACCTCATCGATTCGGCCGTCTTTGACGACATGAAAAGCTTTTGAAGTCTTGGTATTAGGGGAAAGTATCGCAAAACCTTAACTGGCTTCTTTCTTAACTGTGCCCCACCTTCATCCGCATTCACATCTTCTGTATTCCCATTCATCCAACGAGACTTGCTGCAAACATTACAACACTGTTGGTTCTTCTGATCACCCCAGTACAACATGCAATCATTTGGGAAACTATGAATTTTATCGTACTCAAGGCCCAAATCTTTTATTAGTCTCTTCATATCTTGACAAGATTGGGGGATTTTTGCAAAAGGAAACATCTCTCAGAAACTCTAGCAGCATTGTAAAAGAATTTCCAGTCCTCCCTCCCAAACATTTTAAGTGAAATAAACGAATACAGAAGGACAATTTCGAATATTTTGATCCCTCATAAAGTTCTTCGTTCATTTCATTAAGTAAATTGTAGAACTTTGTCGCTTCTTCATTTAGCTCCTTATAAGGTGCAGTTGTTCCCGTTTCGTCAAAAACATTTTCACCAATATTACAATCATCGGATGCAATAAAGTCAGGTGGAAACGATTGCTGACCATGATTGTGCATATTAAATGCATCTCGCAACATACCTTCCATGTCATCTTGTCTAACATACTGATGGTAATCAGTATTAGGATAAGTCAGATTAATCGTTGAAGAAGTTCCACTAAATGTACACTCTCCATGGAAAATCTATTTTTTATACCCCCGAATAAAGCCATCAACAATTAGATGTTCGTAGACAACTTCACGAGTATGCCAATTGATGTTGCCACACTTCTTACATAGGCAAAGAATCATATTCTCTTGGCTTGCATTTTGAAATGCAAAATTCAGAAAAGTTTGTACTCCATTTCAATAGGCGTTGCTTACCCTTGACAATTTCATCCAACTCCTATCCATTTCGTAGTTCTTGAATTCTAAAGTTGACAATAAATTACATAGGTAAGTTGTTTATTATGTAAGTCTTGATATGATATATTTTTATGTTTTATGTAAGTTATGTAGATTATGTAAGTTATGAAATTTGAACTTTAAACTATATGCTTTTAAGGAAATTATTAGATTACACTACATGTATTAGTTAAGCTATGTAAGTTGTTATGTACGTTATGTGAGTTATGTAAATTATGTAAGTTATGTGAGTTATGTAAGTTGTTATGTAAATTATGTAAGTTATATGAGTTATGTAAGTTATGTAATTTATTTAAGTAATGATCAATATTAATACTATTTTGATAAAATTAGTTATAACTTTTAAAGACATTTAAAATTATTAAATATTAAAATCAAACATTATTAATATAAAAAATAGTAATTTGAATATAGTAATTTTTAAGATTCATCATACGTGGCGTTGTTTCACCTAGGAGGATCCATTATATCTTACATATCGATATAAGGCAACCCGTCAGTTTCAAACCTATATACTTTGAATCTTTAAAATATTTAAAATAAGGTTGGAGAGAAGGTCACTATTGTTGTAATTTTAATGGACAAGCAAGCTACATGGTAATAAATATTCAATAGTAATTTTTAAGATTCATCGATGCGTGGCGTTGTTACACCTAGGAGGATCCATTATATCTTATATTCGATATAAGACAACCCGTCAGTTTCCACCTATATACTTTGAATCTTTAAAATATTTAAAATAAAGTTAGAGAGAAGGTCACTATTGTTGTAATTTTAATGGACAAGCAAGCTACATGGTAATAAATATTCAATAGTAATTTTTTAAGATTCATCGTACGTGGCGTTGTTACACCTAGGGAGGATCCATTATATCTTACAACTCGATATAAGGCAACCCGTTAGGTTTCCAGCCTATATACTTTGAATCTTTAAAATATTTAAAATAAGGTTGGAGAGAAGGTCAGCTATTGTTGTAATTTTAATGGACAAGCAAGCTACATGGTAATAAAATTAATTCATACTTATTCATACTTAAGTTGAATCAAATAATAATTAAGTTGAACCAAATATAAAAACTTATTCATACTTATTCATACTTCAAATAATAGATAAGCTACAAGAATCAGGTCTTGTTCAAGTTTATTTAAAGGGCTGCAATTCATACATTTAAAGGGCTGCAATTCATACATTTGATTAATGTTATGAAATAAATGGTGTGCTTGTTTTTCTATCCCATAAGTTGAACTATACATCATAGTTAAGTAAGCAAAATTGTACAAACACATACAAGCATATCTAAATAACCGAATTTCACTTGCAACATAACCAATTCATACATTGCTCACTTGACTAACATTAATTATTTTTCATGTCATTTAGTGTTAAGATTTCGACCCGATTAAGCAACGAATAAGAAAATAGCAGAATAAATTGAGAAATTAAACACACAAATTTAACGTGGAAAAACCCCTCCAAAAAGGATAAAAAACCACGGGCAAAGATAATTTTACTATAATGGCAAAAGAACGAAGAGTACAAAATATGAAGATAAAACTAAACCCCGAAAACAAAGAACCTACAAAACGTAAACACAAAATTCTCTAAATGTGTTATGAGTTCTAATCTCTAATGGTTATGTTTTCTAATGTTCTAAAAGAGCCTATTTATAGGCTAAATTCATAAGTCAAATAATAGTAAAATAATCTAAACTAATCAGTGTTTGATTGAAACAAGTAAACAGAGTTTAACTGAAAGACTATTTTTCAAATTTGACTGAAAATAGGAGTCATATTTAACAAATCTCCACCTTGACTCATATTTTCACAACGCCATCTTTAGCAAAGCCCGCCACGAGCCTATCTTGAACTATGCAAGGAATTAACTGAGTCGAATTTGTGCTTAAAAACTGGAAGACTTCTAGCCTTCGACTTGTACACTGCCAAATCAAAACTAACCAAGATCTGATTTTCACGAACACAGTGCCCTAACTTTTCAAAACTTGCATCTAAAAGAGAACCTCTCTTTAACGCAACAGTCATACCTTTTTCCCTCCTATGACCAAGTTGCCTCCGCTCCAAACAAGTTGACTTCAACTCCGTAACAGACGAGGGACGTCCGATTTCACCGGTCACTGTATAACCTTCCAGAATATAAAGACTATCGGTTCTTTTACCTTTTAACAAAACGAGAGCTCCATGAGATACTTTAATACCGCTCGACTTGATGTTGATTTTGCATCCTTTCAAGTCTAAAATACTTAAGGAGATGAGATTCTTTCGTAAATCAGGTACATATCTGACATCTGAGAGTGTCCTAATCGTCCCATCGTGCATCTTAATTTTAACAGTACCAATACCAATTACCTTACTAGATGAATCATTTCCCATGCGCACAACTCCACCTTCAATTGAACTGTATGTGGAGAACCATTCTCTATTGGGACACATGTGGAAAGAATATCCTGAATCTAGGATTCACTCGGATGTGAGCTTGGTGTTATCACTTGTTGACACTAACAAGAAATCATCCTCATTTTCATCGGCCAAATTAGCACCAGCTACATCTTCCTCGTTACTCTCAGCAGCTTTTTTTATTTCGCAGTTTATAACAATCTACTTTGACGTGACCTAACTTTTTACAATAGCGACACCTTTTATCTCGTTTCTTTGATGCTACCAAAATAGAAGCTTGTCTATCTGTCTTGCTATCTAAATGACCTTTTATCTGTCTTGTCTATTTGTCTCTACTCAACAAATGACCCTTCATATCTTCGAACGAGAGTTTGTCTCTGCCATAAATCAGGGTCTCCCTAAAAGACTTGTATGAAGGGGGTAAAGAGCACAATAATAGCATAGCCTGATCTTCATCGTCAATATGAGCCTCAACATTCTTTGAATCACTTAAAAGAGTAATGAATTGACTGATGTAATCTCTAAGAAGCTCACCTTCGTTCATGCGAAACGTAAATAGACGTTTCAACACTAAACGGTTAGCTAGAGACTTAGTCGCATAAAGAGTTTCTAACCTTTTCCACAAGGCAGATGAGGTCTTATCCATCAATACCTCCTGCAATACCGTATTCGTGAGGCACAACTGGATTGCAGATAAAGCCTTTTCATCAAGCTCTTCCCATTCTGTTTTATTTAGATTCTCAGGCTTTTTTCCGATAACAACCTTTTTCAAGCCTGATTGAACTAGAATTGCCATCATTCGAACTTGCCACAGATTGAAATTTGTCTCACCATCGAACTTCTCAATTTCAAACCTTGTTGTTGCCATCTCTAAATGGGCTGATCTATGAAAATTAAACTAGCTCTGATACCACTTGTTAGGATTTCAACCCGATTAAGCAACGAACAAGAAAATAGCAGAATAAATTGAGAAATTGAACACACAAATTTAACATGGAAAAACCCCTCCAAAGAGGATAAAAAACCACGGGTAAAGATAATTTTACTATAATGGCAAAAGAACGAAGAGTACAAAATATGGAGATAAAACTAAACCCCGAAAACAAAGAACCCACAAAACGTAAACACAAAATTCTCTAAATATGTTATGAGTTCTAATCTCTAATGGGTATGTTTTCTAAGGTTGTAAAAGAGCCTATTTATAGGCTAAATTCATAAGTCAAATAATAGTAAAATAATTTAAACTAATCAGTGTTTGATTGAAACAAGTAAACAGAGTTTAACTGAAAGACTATTTTTCAAATTTGACTGAAAATAAAAGTCATGTTTAACATTTAGCCAAATCAAAACATGTCAATTTCATATGCTATAAATCATGCTGAAATTTCATATACACAAGTAAATCAATTTATATATATTCGGTCATTTAATAAGACTTTAATATAACAGTTAAAACATATTCATTCTTGCCATCGTAAACCAAACATAAATAGTCAAATATCATAGCCGAACATACAATAATATATATATATATATATAATCATCAACCAAATATAACAACTCATCACTGCCATTTCCCAAACTAATAAATAAACAAATTACAGTCAAAATGTAATTCAATAATAAACCATACCCAAAACACATCTAACAACCATACTTAATTCACTTGAGCCGAATTATAACAACCACAAATGCATATCATACCAATTAACAATCTTACCAAGATGAGCTAATTATAAACCATACTTATCATTACTTCATACCAAATCATATATCTAAGTAAAATGATTTTTTTCAAAATCATCATGACAAAACTATTATTTATGCGAATTTTGAACTAAAACGTACCTTAATAATTTCAACAAGCTGGTCTACTCCACTCTCACCAGGAAACAGAGGCTACAGTCAGAAAAATAGTATTTGTTAAGTAATTGAAAGTAAAAATGCATATAAATAAGCAAAAAAAGTATGCAATGAAACACGTACTCGATAGTACCTAGAACTGATGTAAATATTATGAATGAAGAATTGTAATATGCATATAAAAATTTTCATTCATAAAATTCAGGTTGAATCAGCACTTTAGCCCACATAGAGATTGCTTTACTCCAAATTTGCAGCTATTTTCTATTCTCACTAAATGCATATTAGTCAAGCAGCTAACGTTTTAGTCATGTTTCCTACGATTATTGACCTTATCTCTTACTGAAAGCTTGCTCAACTAAACTAATGAAAATGTTTTTCCTGATACCAACAGTCAGACGCAAAGGCCAGAGAAAACATCAAGAACCTTGTGATTCCAAATCAACATCAAAGATTATGGGACATACAAATCTACTTAAGATAAGTCACAGTGATGAGAGAAACAAGCCCAAACATAAATTTGATGGCAAAACATAAGATCATAAGAGAAACCAAATAAAACAAAGATGCCAATTATACGATGAAAAGGCAGGTTTTTTTATTTCTAAGCAAAGAGCCCAATCTTTTTAAGGAAAAAATGTATGAAAGTCCTCTAGGAGCACAAGTACAGGATAAGTTAAAGGTTCAAGCTTCAACCATCCAAATTAACCAAAAGAAACAGAATAATAACAGAACAAATAAAAATGCTTAAGGGTAGAAGAAAATAATGTTACACTACAGCAACATGAACAGAAGAAAATCAAAGATAACATTATTGAAGCAACTGAGCAGGCTAAAATCAAAGAATTTAGTTCGTATGACCACATCGAGTTGCCAAGCAATAACTAGAAAAAGCCAAGAATATCAATTAATAGCTCATTCGAAAAGGACATATTATATAGGGGAAAGAAGTTCCATTACAATCACTCAAAAGGCACATGCATTAAATGGGTCGTTTAAGATAGACGTTAGATGCCAAATACACCAGTACTAGTTGCGAAGGCATTTATACTTTACCCTTTTTAACATATAATTGCTTCTAATGCTCTGCATTTAATGTTCCTAGATAGCCAAACATGATGGGAATCAAAAACAGACGTCAGATAATAAAATCATGGAACTCCATAATTCTAGTAAATTCACAGCACGGCGGCAATAAATGACCCACCAAAGTCTTTTAAGCATTTTCTATTTTCCTTAAAATGAATAAACGATCAAAACATTTTAAATGTACGGGTGAAACCGAGGCAACATAGAGGAAGCTGCAACAAACATAGATACGCCATAAATGCAAGTGCGATATCCAGGCAACATATCAAGTAACCGATCCAAATATTACAATCCTATTATGATGGCCTTTCGAGTTGTGTCCATGCAATATTTTGTTCTAAAGCTACAATTCATGATAGATCCAACTGTAAAATTTCCAGAACATGTAAAAAGATCTGATTCGTTCACAATATATCACTCCAATAATCGGTATGAACTTTTCAAAATAGAAAACGAGCTCACAGGATGCCGAAAACCACAAGTCGGATTAATACAATTCCCAGCCAACCAATACCAGCAGTCCCTCGGGTTGAGCCTGGCAACTTCACTATGCCGATACTCGCAATCTAGTCCCTGATTTAAAAAAAAACAAACAAACAAGAATAAAACAAATTAAGAACAGGGTCATCCTAAAACAATGGAAAACATCAATCCATAAACCCAAACAAAATGAATAAAATAATTAGATTTCTCCAGATAATAAATTCATGTCTATACTTTATATGTACACATCAAGTTATTCATATTAATTTTCCTTTTACCTTTGGTTTTCACGTTTAATACTTTGAGAATGCAAATGGTTAACTGTAAGTAATACCCATAAAAAAAAATCCAAACAGACTCTTATTACATTAGAATTCGCAGCTATTGAAAAATGGAGAAAATATATATAATAAATTAAACAAACGCAAAAAAAGAAAAGAAAAAAGAAACATATATATATACACACACCATCTTTCATATGGAATATTAATTTTTTTAAAACAAAAACAAAAATTAACCCTAAATATCCAGATCCTTGAGATGCAGTGACAGAACGGAAATGCCAGCTGAAAATCAGAAAGTGTGAAAGAAAAAAATATACCTTCTTGCAAGAGAAATGGGGAAGACGACACGATAAGTACTTTAGGGATTTGGGACTAAGGAAAAGGGGGGAAATGAAGGGAGAACGGGGAAAATGTTTATTGTTATTGTCTGGGTAAAAAATAAGGCAGCAAAACGACGATGGTTTGACTAAAACAATTTGACATTTGCGGCGTTTTCACCGTAGCGCTTCTAAAAGGGTATGCTATTGTGGCGTTTTATCAAAACGCCACTAATAAACTAATAAAATGATGACGTTTTAATATAAACAAAATCATCTTTAGCGGCGTTTATAAACTAGCGCCGCTAAAGCGAATCTATTGCGGCGCTTTGCACAAACGCCACTAAAAAATCCCATAAAACGGTGCCGTTTAGTTTTAAAACATGATTTTTTTTTGCGGCGTTTTTCCATACCTTTTGCGGCGTTTATGGAAAACGTCGCCAATTCCTTTAAAAAATTAAATTATTTAATATATAAATAAAAAGCAATATAAATTAAAAAATAAGTTATATAGCCAAAAACTTTAATTTTATTTAAAATAATAGTATTTTAATTTTTCATTTAAATAAATATTTTTTTAAATTTAACTAATATTTAAAGGAGCTACATAAAATTTGAAATCTAGAAAATTATTGAAATTTTGAAATCATTAAAATTTGAAATTATTTAAGATATATAAATTAAAAAATCAGTCATATACCCAAAAAACTTTAAAATTAATTATTTTAAATAATAGTATTTCAAATTTTAATTAATTTTTTTAACCCTAATTATCCTAACCCTTAACCCATGTCCCCTAGCCTTAACCCCTAAACCCTAATTAAACCCTAAACCATTAACCCTTTATCCTTAAAATTTAAACACTAAACCCTGAACCATGTCCCCTTAACCCCTAAACCCCTCAACCTTAAACCATATCCTCTTAACCCCTTAACTATTAACCTTTAACCCCTAAACCATATCCTCTTAACCCCTTAACTATTAACCTTTAAATCTTAACCCCTAAACTATAAACTCCAAATCCATAAACCTTTAGCCCTTGAACCATAAACCATAAACCATAATCCCTAAATCCACAATCAATAATCCATAAATCTTAAAATAATATTATCCTATAAACCATAAACCCCTAAACCCATAATATTCCCTAGACCGCATACATAATTCATAAACCTTAATTAAAATATTAACTCGTCATAATCAACAAACCATAAACTCTAAACCATATATACCCTAAACCATGCATAAACCTTAAACTATAATAATGATAATTAATTAAATATTTTGAAATTAATATCATCTCTTTTACGATTATATAATAATTTATTTAATATATAAATTGACAAACAATCAGTCATATATATACCCAAAAGCTTTAAAATTATTTTAAATAATATATACTATATAATTTTTTTCATTTTTAACATATATTTTATATGTTTTTATTTTTAATTTTTCTACGTGTCATTAATTTAGGGTTTATAGTTTAGGGTTTCAAATTTAAGGTCTATATATAGTTATGGGTTAGGGGTTAAGGGTTAGGAGTCAGGGTTAATGGTTTAGGATTTATGGTTAGGGCAGTATTTAGAGTTTTAAGGGTTTATGGTTTGAGACTTAGGGTTTAAAAGTTTGGTAATTTAAGGGTTTAGTGGGTTAGGGTTTAGAAAATGGTGTAGTTAATTTATATTTTTATAAAGCCAGTTTCAGATATGATCAAAATTAAATCGAAATCAAAATAAAAATTCGTTATAATTTGGTCCTATCCAAAATAGATAGTTACATATCCATATCAATTTGCTACTTTTTTTATTTATTATTCAATAAATAATTTGTTATAATTTTAATATATTAAATTTAATATTATCTCTTTTACAACTATAGAATAGATTATTTAATATAAAATTAAAAATACTAATTATTCTAAACCTTAAACCCTTAACTATAATCTCTAAAACCCTGAATCATAAAACATAAACCATGAGCCCTAAACCAACCCTTAAACCCATAATCTATAAATCTTAAAATAGTTTAGATCTATAGCGGCGTTTTTCCAATAAGCGCCGCTAAAACTTAAATCTATTATGGCGTTTTTCTAAAAGCGCCACTAAATCTCAAATCTATAGCGGCGTTTTTGAAGAAGCGCTGTTGTTGCCATTATCTTTTAGCGGCGTTTTTATGCAAACACTGCTATAGGTCGACCTATAACGGTGCTTTCTGAAAAACGCCGCTAATACTAAAACCTATAGCGGCGTTTTTTATAAAGCGCCGCTATTGCCACTGAAGCTCACAATAAACAACGCCGCTAGTTCTCAATCTTTAGCGGTGTTTTTTGTAAAACGCCACTAATACTCGATTTATTCAATTTTTAGTGGCGTTTTCTATTCAAACGCCACTAAAAGCGCCGCTAAAACTATGTTTTCTTGTAGTGCCACAATATAGCGAAAGATGCATTACAGAGGAGGGAAGGGGATTACCTGGTTCGAGAAAGGAGAAATCATAGTGAAACTGATCTGGAAGGAAGATGGAGGGAGCATCCGGACTGATCTTTTGAAACAGTGAAAAGAGGAGTCATCATAGTTGGATTTGGTAAATCTGGTGAAAAGCTATCTTTGGAACTGGTGAGGCTTTTGACATGAAACGACGATGGGAATAGATGCTGGCCAGGCTGTCTGATGTGATGGGGCATTAATTAGGTTTATTGGTTTTTTTAATTTCATTGTTATTTGTTTGAAGTTTCCTATTTTTTCCTTCATTTTTGTCTTTTAGTACATAGGGTTGTCCTATAGTTAGTATGGGCTGCCTGTTTGTATGTTTCTCTCGATGGACACTAGCCCAAATAACATTGTTTGGGCTTTTCTATTTTTTTTAATCTAAGCCTTGTCACTGATTTTCAAAAAAAAATTAAATTAATTGTTTGTTCTTTGTTTGGGTAAAGAAGTAATGAAAAAAGTATTAAGTTTTGTTTGGAATGGAAGATAAAAATAATTAATTATAATGATTTTCTTTTATTTTTAGCGGAAGATTCAAAATCAAATAATAATAATAATAATAAGATTTCAGTAAAACTATATATTAATGACAAATTTTCATTGGTTATTTTTAAAAAAATTCAAACATCAAAATAATTTAAATAAATTGTTGAAAAATTTTATTCATTAATAATATCAATCAATTTGTTACTATAATTTTAAATTTTAATATTTAAAATTTTATATTTTAAAATCTAAATTTAGAATTTTGGGATAAACAAGTGGGTAATTTTTGTATATTATTTTAATTACTATTATTTTTTCACTTTAATCATTGATTTTTTACCCAATCAATACTTTAAAAAATATTTATTGAGTGACCAAAAGGAAAGTAACTTAAGAGTTGAGTGCCTAAAGTAAAAGTGTAAACATGATGCGGCATATAGAGTTAACATCCATTAGTGATTTCACGCTTGGGTGACTAAAATGTAAGCATCTTAAAAACTGGATGACCAAATTTCAAAGTTTTCATTTTGGTTACTCAAAATGAAATCTTGGGTGACCAACTAGGAAATTTTACCCTTTTTTGCCATGCCCCCTTCCCTGCTGCCCTGGTAGTCACTGGACTTTGGTCTCCTTGTCCTAAAATTTGTCCCTGTCAATCACAGTAAATTGGTTTTTAGGTAGCTCATTTAATCTCTGTTGTCTTTTTTTTTTTTTTTTGGTTTTTCAATGACCCATTATGGAAAATCAAATGCAGTACAACAAATTAAAAACAAGAAGCATAAAATAAGTGAAAACCCAGAGGCCTAAACAGACAAATTTTGTCTGCAGAAAAACCATGGAGCTCCTACCTCTCAACTATGGAAACAAAACCCTGCCTCTCAAATCCCCTCCCTCTCCCAAAATCACTTGTTTCAGAACCATTCGAGCTTGCTCTCCCAGACAGGACCTCAAAGGCCGAACTGTTGCAGTAAGCACTCCCACCCCCCCTTCTTTGTATTACATTGTTCATTTTATCTCCAAATACTCTCTTCTTTCACTAAGCTCTTAATCACACTATAAGATTTCAGTGGTTGAAGGCAAAAACCCAAAGTTCATAATGAGCTTAAATGAGCAATCCTGATGGTGCACTTTAGATATGAATTGATGAAGGAAGAAAAAGGGAAATGGAATAATAACAACTTTAGTCCCTCTCAACTAACAATAGTTTAATTTATTGTTGGTTAAGTTGTTTCAGTCATTTTATTGTGTCTTTGTCATATTGTTAGACAATGAGTTTTTGAAGGAATTTGTTAAATACAACAATGGTTCATATAACAGTTGAATTGCAGGTAGTTGGCTTGGGAATATCTGGAAAAGCTGCTGCAAGGCTTGCTCTTGCACGAGGTGCTTCGGTTGTAGGTATTGATCAGGATGAGAGTTTGAGTTCGCTAGAGGTATATTATTGTTTATCCCTTCATGTTCATAAATTTGTTTTGGTCACTTAAACTGGTTCCTTGTACCCCATTTTAATGCTTAACTTGCTCTTGGTTACAGCATGATCCTTCTTTTATGGTATTGAACTCTACTGGGTTCAAAACGGTCCTTGGAAACTTTGATTGGAATCTGCTTAACGATGCAGATGTGGTGGTTGTTTCTCCTGGAGTTCCCCTAGAAAAATATGGCCTTTCATATTTGTTACAGTCGGTAAGTTCGTGTCTTAATTTCAGCATCTATTTTCTTGAGAAATAAGAGTTGGCAGGCCTGAAATTTTATGAATTATAAGATGGGGTTAAATAATCATGTCATTTATGTATTCTACTTCTCTGATGCTGTCATACGTTCATTTATGATTCATTTCCATAAATAACCTTAAGCAAATGAAGATACAATAAACTTCTGCATTTTGGCACCTTTGTTCCTACAAATATTCAATGATTTGTTAGTTCCCATCTTCCTGCTATTTTTATGTTTGATAACTTGTGATAACCTTTTCTGGCTATTAGCAGGGAAAACAGGTCATGTCCGAATTGGATTTTGCAGCAGAAGCGCTCCCAAAAAGTGTCAAAATTTTGGCAGTGACAGGGACCAATGGGAAATCCACTACTGTTACTTTTGCTGGACAGGTTTCTCTACTATTCTAGTTGATTTTATATATATTTGTATCGTAGTAACGCATTACACTTGTTCTGTATTCTTGAGATAATAGGTCTCATCATGTTCCTCAATGTCTAAGACATGTTGCTATAGAAGACCAGTGAGACAAATTAGAAGCTGAAATGAACATGCATGCTGAAATGGGCTCTGTTTAGCATTAGTAGAACACTGCCTCTAACATTTATTTTCTTTAATCAACACCTGCTTAGCTCTTTTATGTACGGAAGTCGTGTTATCCATGTCATAGTCAGTTGTTGTGGAACAAGGTTATCTCATTACCATTTCCTTATTGTATAAAAGAATTAATTCATGGAGCAAAGAGCAATTGAACCTGCGACTTACTCCTCCATCTTGTTCATATGGGGAAGAGACATCATTTAAACTGATAGCCATGTCACTATCAACAACATAAAAGTTATAGTCAATGGGGCAGCTTTATATACCTGTCCTTTCTAGCCATCACATCTTGTGATATGAGCTTACCTACAGTCTTCCCGTGTTTTATTTTTACCCTGATCATTTGATGGCAGATGCTTAATCATTTTGGTATTGATACATTTGTGGGGGGAAACCTTGGAACTTCACTCTCTGAGGCTGCAATTCAGCATGTGACATCGCCCACACAAGAATGTAAGCTTAAGGTGAGTCTAATTGATCTTTTCTCTCTTTCCTTTTTCTGTTTTGTTTGCTTGTAATATACATGTCAACATTTTCCAGGTTGCAGTAGTGGAAGTCAGCAGCTATCAAATGGCAATTCCCTGTGTGTACTTCCGTCCTTCGGTGAGTAGACTTGGGAGATTTCTTGACAAAACTGCTGAAGTGCTTTAATTTAATTTTTTTGACTTTAATCTGGTGATATAAAAATTCTTTGTAGGTTTCTGTGGTACTAAATCTTACCCCTGATCATTTAGAAAGGCACAAGACAATGCTTGATTATGCAGAGCACAAGTGTCGTCTATTTTCTCACATGACCAACGCCAAGCTGGGACTTCTTTCATTTGGTATGTTCCTTTTTGCTCCCATATAAAATAAGTAAATAACACTTATTCTCCAAAGGCTTAAGTGTTGGACTTGTAAGTCCTTGATACGTCTAAAGCTTACTCTATCATATGGAGATCGTAGTTACCCTTTCTTTTTAACAGCCAATCAAATAATTCCTTCTAGGGAACCAGCACTTGGATGAAGCAGTTAAGAAATATTGGAACAAATTTAATCCTGCTTGGATAGGAGCTTTCCCTGGTTTGGAAGTAAGAAATACTACTGTACTTGCAGTTGTTGGACAAACTTTATTTGCTAAGAATCACAGTCGTTTACTTAGATTCACTCATGGTTTAAAAATTGGTATGAAAAGTATTGTTTTTATTATTCGTTGTGATTCATTTGAATTTAATATTGCTGGCAATTGCTTGCTTGGAAAAGATTGATACGGAGGCAAAAATTGCCACCTTCAAAGTTCCTGACATAGGAATTGAGTCACAATTGCAACTTGGTAGCATGAGAGCCATGGGGAAGCACAACTATTATAATGCTGCAGTGGCCGCATTGTCTGTGGCTGGACTGGATGTCGGCGTACATATTGAAGACATCAATTCAACAATTGAGAAACTGAGGCCACCGCCTCATCGAATGCAAGTTGGTAAGTGCCAATACATTGTAATACTTGGACATATTTGGATTACTAATTGATGTGTGGAATTTTCATCTATAATAAGCTAGAGATTATAGGGATTTTATTTTCCTTGGTCAAGGATTTTCCTAGGTTGAGCCCGAACTCGTGGTTTGCTGTAACAGCAGCCACACCCGTCTTGGAACAATCATGATGTGGCTAGACCTAGTCTTGATAGAAACCTTTTTAACCTTGGACCTCTACCGTTCTTACAGTTGACCTTGATTGACTTTTTAGAAATTTTGGTGGTTCGACTACTCTTCTAGTCCTATTATACTTGTAAAATCCCTCATCAATCTACTGGCTTGATGGAAGAATATGGTGGTTGTAACTTTTCTGCCACGCAAAGTTTAATATCTTAATACTCTTGTATTGAGAATAATAAACAGAAAAAGCTTCTATTATCACAAGCAACTGCTAAAATGGCATTAAGCTGACCAGTAATTTGGTGTTCATATTAAAGTATAAGATGTGTCTAGTGTAAGAAAACAATTGCCATCTAAGAAGTTGAATGGCATATGATTTACTTGTAGATGCAGTATTTTATGAAGGTCTTTTATTATTATTATTATTTGGTTTGCTTACCGGCTCTCCAGCCTCTTAATATATGAAGTTAATTCCAATTTTTATATTGAGTTTTTGAGTGTTTAAACTGCGAATTCTTTATGAGTTGAACTCCGATTGTTTCCTTGGTACCTGAGCTTTAAGCAAGACTATTATTTTCTGATTCTTGGCATTCATCATGTAGTACACAAGGATATTCATGGGGTTACATGGGTTGATGACAGCAAGGCAACAAATGTTGAAGCTACGTATGCAGGGCTTATGGGTCTGAAGGGACAAAAATCAGTGATTCTACTTGGAGGCCTTGCTAAGGTTCGGTATTCATCATTTCCTCTTAATATAATTTTATTCATAACTGCTTTGGTGCCTTCACTGTGGTGTTTGCTTCCTTTTTCTGTATCATTAAAGTTGAATCCGAGCTCTGTACATGGCTGAACTTTGACTTTGCTTACCATCCTAAACATGGTTTCCCCTTTACTTTTATTGTTCCTTAATTCTCTCTGGACCCATTATAGGCATTTGCTCGTGTACTATAACCATGTTAAACATAGGTAGATTGATTTTTATTGTTTTTTTTTTCAGATCTTAGTCGGACAAGTGTCAAATGGTTTTGAAGAATTGATCGAGCCACTAACGGGCCATAGATGTGTAATAACTGTACGTGAGATGCTTCTTCTTGACACATGCAAGTTTCCTATTCAAAGTTCTTACTTCCTGTGTTCTCTCCTCTTATATTTTTATGCCTTGTTTCTAAACTGGCTTTTGCATGAATGCCCAAAGTTCGGGGCTTCAGGAGCCATGATTCATCAGGAGTTGTCCGGTAACGGTCTCGACATTCCTTGTATTCAAGCTACAAACTTGAAGGATGCAGTCGAGCAAGCTAGGAAGGTGGCAAAACATGGTTTGTTCTCTTCAAAGATTTTCGGTTTGATATGTTTGTTTAGTCATGTAGTCATATTTTGCTTCTAGTTCTAGCAGCCAACATCGACTTTCAGGTGCAGCCCTAGTCCGTTAGATGGGGATGTTGGAAATGATAACAACATTCATTTTATTCACACATTGACATTGAAACAGGTGATGCCATTGTGCTAAGTCCAGCTTGTGCTAGCTTTGATGAATTCAGGAACTTCGAGCATCGAGGGATGGTTTTCCAGGAATTGGCCTTGTCTTCGTAACACGTTTTCAACAACTCTGTTATAAACCATATGCATTGGATAAATCTGTTAGAAAACTATGGATTTTTGGCTAAGTTTGAGAACCATAGAGCATAATTAGTTTTAAGAAATAAAATATATCCTATGTACTTTTTATGAATCAAATAATAGCTTAAGCCATCTTGAGTTTTGGAACTATTGATGTATATTTAAAATGGATAATCAAATAACCAATTTTAGGAATTGTAGACATAAGTTATTTTTTATTCAAAAAGAATGTAGAAAGAATAAATGGAAACATCATAATCTTTTACTTTGTTATCACATGAGAGCATTTGTCCTAAAGCCAATAATTTATAATAGATGTCCTAAAAACCCCAGTAGTTGAAAGAGTAAGTTGGCACAAGTCTTCCACTTCAAGCAGAGTTGGTTTTTGCAAACTCAAGAGATTTTTTGCCGTCATGTGCATTCCCAAAGAAGTTATTCATGTAATCTGAAAACAAAAATTCTTTATAACGAGCTACTCCATCTTTCTCCACCACTTGGGGTAGTGGTGCAATCTTTTGAGTTGGTTGCGGGCTTGTAAATATTGGTATTGACACTCTTGATTTTGTACTTGTGGTGCGAACTCTATGCTCTGCACTTTTGTACCTTCCATTACTCCAAATCTGTACAAAAACAAATTAGGCATTAGACTAGAGTCTTCTATTCACTAAAAGTCTTATATCTTAATATGATTTCTTGAAATTAAAAGAAGTCCCAAAATAAGTATCGATATAAACCTGTAACATATCACCAATATTGATGACTAAAGCACCAGGAATAGGAGGGATTTCTACCCACTCTCCCTTCTTTTCCATGTTTACATCTTGCGGGACTTTTACAAACAAACCGCCAATTCCGTCTTGTAATAAGATTGTAAGAGTACCCATATCGGAATGGCGTCCTACACCGATTGTGAGCTCAGGATTAGGACATGTTGGATAAAAGTTCATATTAACCATCTTTTTTCCAATGAATGCATCAATCTTGGAGTCATCTAGCTCCGCTCCTAGATTTCCCAGCAAAGCTTCGAGCAATTTCCTCACCATCTCATGTGATGTCTTCAAATATTGAAGAGCAACGTCCCTACAAAGAGAATATTGATATTTACATCAAGTTCTGTTAATCAGGCTTCAAAATGCCAAGGAAAAAAAAAAGAAAGAAAAGAAAGCGCAGGACATATATAGTTCATTACCTGCACTCTACAGGCCACTGTTGAAGAGCTTCATCATCATTGGTGTAAGCCATGCTAATATAGTCTTTCCATTCCAATGCTTTCTCCTTCTCAGGTACAAAACTCGTTCCATACTTCACTAATGGGGATGGACTCACCTCTCTTCGATAAACAGCCTTTCTCTCTGGAGGCAATCCAAAGAAGTTATGTGCAGTCTGCTTAAGGGAGTCGAGTAGTTCTGTTGGTACTCCATGGTTGACAACTTGGAAAAATCCAAGAGTCTCAGCAGCTCTAACAATTTGGTTGACCTCTTCATCATGGTCAGGGCCATCGAGCTTCGACAAATCGATAGGTGGTATCTCACATTTGCTCGCATTTTTTTTATTAATTTGCTCGGCGGGTGGTTGAATGTAAGCCTGGGGCACCTTTGATATACCCAAGTCCACAATTCCTTTGACGCCATTTCCATCACGGACGACAAAGTTAAAAAGCGAGGTTTCATTATCGAAACTAGGAGCCATTTGGGTGTAAAATGTAAGTATTTCTTTTGTATGTGCAGAGGGTGTGATTGAATGAAATTGTGTGGTGGATGGACCAAAGGGAAACGGGTGCTATTTATAATGCATGGTTTTGACGCCAACGGCAGCCGCTGTTGCTGAATAAGACCACTCCGAAGGTTACAAAAACATTAAATAATTGCTATATATATATATATCTGTTCAATATTTAGTTCATTTGTAAGCCTCCATACATATAAATATTTAGTTTGAATTAATCCACAAAATCTTAAGAGGTTTGAATTGACATTTTAAATGTAGTACAAAAATTTCAAGATGAAAACGATGTAAGAGGATATCATTCAACAAAATTCCAAAAGACATTGTTTGTTGAGACTTTGCATGGATGAGTTATTGTCAATATGCACTTCTTGTATATTATTTATAATATTACTGAGATTTTCCTCTTTGGAAACTTGGTTCTATTTTCGCTTTCCAAGAAAAGACCGGTTGGCATTATTTATGTATTCAACGCATGACTTCTCCAAATTTATAATTTACATCATTCTTGTCTTTAAAGTTATATTGCTTCATATTTTAAATTTTAATTCAATCATCTAAGATTTTGTGGAATAATTCAACTAATATATATATATATATATATTTATATCATATAATCAAAATTAATAAGATCGTGTTTAGAAAACCACTCAAGGATTTAGGTGTAATTGCTTGTAATTTAATAATATTTGAGTAATCATTGTAATTAATAGATCTCATTAAATTGGGTGTAGTTGAAGCACCCCAATTTCTAATTCTTAAGGGTGGGAGGGAGAGAATACGTTAGAGTGTTTAGGATAGTTTTGGCCAAAATTTTCTTATATTATAAATCCTAAAAATTATATTATAAAAATAATTTATGTGTATTTTATAAAGTTATAATGTTTATTATAAATTATTATATTATATTCATTTATAAAAATTTATTATCAAGAAGTATGAAAATAACTTATTTATGTATGCATGTTATAGGTTATAAAAAAATACTTATTCATAAAAAAGTTTTATAATTTTTTATCATAACTTATTTATAAAAATATTTTTTAAAATTATGATTAAAAATCATATTATTTATAAGAAAAGTTATAAAAGTAATTGGACACTTTATAAAATATTTTTTATAAAGGTTATATATTATAAATTTATATTACTTTTTACTTAATTTACCTATTATAAAAAGTTATAACTTAGAATAAGTCTTTCTCTAAATTAAGTTTATATAATTTTTATAATCAAAACTATAGGCTATTTGCATCATGGGTATGATACCATTTGAGAGAATATAGCCGGACATGAGCATAAAAAACGATTTACGGACTCTTTATTTTGAGACATTCAAGGCTATTGATATGTGGTTGAGAGGATATTTGTTGTTCTAAAAAAATATTTCACATATTAACAACATCACCTTAGTATAATATTAAAAAAACAAGGTTAGATTGTATTAGTACGTTGCGCAATACTTCATAACTTCATTCATAAGTGAATTTGGAATAATCCATACTTCGAATAATACATGGAAGAAGGAGGTCTTGATAATATTAATGATACTGATTCATATGATGATGATGAACAACTCAATCAACAAGGATGATCAAATGATGATAAGCAACATATGTTAAATATTAAAGAATGAATAATCTAACAAATATAAATCACTAGAACAATTAAATAAAATTGTACATAATATTTATTTATAAATTAATAAATATCTTGAGTTGATATTCTAAAATATTTATAAATATCATCTAAGTTCAAATTTAAGAATATTAAGTTATGAAGTATTATATGATAGAGAAATTAAATGTATTATATCAATATTGTTGAAACTTGAAAGAATACTTTGTTATCAATAATTAATGTTTTGGCATTTTGTGAATATTTTTTGATATAATTGGTATTTTGTGAACTGAGTTTTAGTTGAATAATTAATGTTTTGAATCAATATAATTGTTGTCGTTATTAATAAAGATGATAAGAATTTAAACACGTTCAATATATTATTATTTTCTGGAGTTGTGGACAATAATAGGAATTGTATTAAAAAAATATTTTGATATTTGCTAACTTTTTTGTCAGAATTGGAAGAACCCATTCTAGATTTTTGCCTGCTTCTTTTGAATTCACAAATTGCTTGATTTCTTCAAAGGTAAAAATTGTCATAATTAAACGCCCAATATCTGGTCTTGTTGAAAATTTCAAACCATTAGCATCACAAACGTCAACAGAAAATTAATATTTTATTACTTATAATCATTCATCCATGCACTATAAATAGCCTCCTTGCCTTTGGTTGATGCCACCACACACTTTCATTTCAATCAAACCCTCTGCACATTCAAAGGAAGTACCGTAATAGGTTACTTACATTTTTCACCAAATGGCTCCAAGTTTTGATAATGCGACCTCCCTTTTTAACTTTGTTGTACGAGATGGAAATGGCATAAAAGGAATGGTGGATTCTGGCATATCAAAGGTTCCCCAGCCATACATTCAACCTCCCACAGAGCGAATTAATAAGAAAAATGCAGGCGTATGTAAGATACCACCGATCGATTTGTCGAAGCTCGATGGCCCCCAGCATGACGAAGTGGCCAACCAAATTGTTAGAGCTGCTGAGACTCTTGGATTCTTCCAAGTAATCAACCATGGAGTTCCGGTAGAACTACTTGAGTCTCTTAAGCAAACCGCACATAACTTCTTCGCATTGCCTCCAGAGAGAAAGGCTGTTTATCGAAAAGAGGTGAGTCCATCCCCATTAGTGAAGTATGGGACGAGTTTTGTACCTGAGAAGGAGAAAGCATTCGAATGGAAAGACTATATTAGCATGGCTTACACCAATGATGATGAAGCTCTTCAACAGTGGCCTGTAGAGTGCAGGTAATGAACTATATATGTCCTGCGCTTTCTTTTCTTTCTTTTTTTTTCCTTGGCATTTTGAAGCCTGATTAACAGAACTTGATGTAAATATCAATATTCTCTTTGTAGGGACGTTGCTCTTCAATATTTGAAGACATCACATGAGATGGTGAGGAAATTGCTTGAAGCTTTGCTGGGAAATCTAGGAGTGGAGCTAGATGACTCCAAGATTGATGCATTCATTGGAAAGAAGATGGTTAATATGAACTTTTATCCAACGTGTCCTAATCCTGAACTTACAGTCGGTGTAGGCCGTCATTCTGATATGGGTACCCTTACAATCTTATTACAAGATGGGATAGGTGGTTTGTATGTAAAAGTTCCCGAAGACGTAGACATGGAAAAGAAGGGTGCGTGGGTAGAAATTCCTCCTATTCCCGGTGCCCTGGTCATCAATGTCGGTGATATGTTACAGGTTCGAATCAATATTTTATTTTAAGGTTTCATTCATATTTATGGAAAATTTTAATAAATTTGTACATGCTAGTCTAATACTTAATTTCTTTTTTTAAATTTCTTCAGATATGGAGTAATGGTAAGTATAAAAGTGCAGAGCATAGAGTACGTACCACAAGTACAAAATCTCGAGTGTCAATACCAATATTTACCTGTCCACAGTCAACACAAAAGATTGCACCATTGCCTCAAGTTGTGAAGAAAGATGGAATAGCTCGTTACAAAGAATTTATATTTTCAGATTACATGAATAGTTTTTTTGGAAACGCACATGATGGCAAAAACTCTCTTGAGTTTGCAAAAATCAACTCCGCTTGAAGTTGAAGATTACATGTAAAACTTTTTTTTACACATGGGCAGATGTTTTTATTTGACAATATATTAAACGATTATTATCTTTCACTATGATCTCCCTCTATCTCCTTTTCCTTTAATCAAATTTAATTACATTGATTATACTTAATTAATAATTTCAACGTATTCATAACAGTTTCTATACTTTCAATATAATCCTTTATTGATCTTTATAACTGACGCAAGGTTAAACTTTTTTCATCCACATTTTCTTGTGAAGTCTGCTTGTTGTTTGTCTTGTGGCAAATTTGCATGCAACATCTGTATTTTACTCTCATCTCAAATCATTAAAGAGCTTATAACAATGAGGTCAAATGTGACCAACATTACCCTTTTGGCAATCCCATGGAGTGACCTCTTCTTCCTCCATATTGTTCTTGCTTCTGATTTTACCTGTTAGAGTAGTTGAAAGAAAGTTAGTTAGTTGTTAGTAGCAGTTAACTAGCAGTTAGTTTGTTAAGACTATACAGCCACTCTATAAATGCATGTATTAGTGCTATGAATGAAATATCTTGAATTTCTCTATCGTTCTCTTTACTATAACTCTAGTATCATAAGGATAGTTCAACATGGTATCAGTTGTTCAAGTTCATCTAGGGTGGTAGTTGATTCATGAGTCTCTCGTCGAGTCTGTCTACAGTCCAGTCTGTAAATCCCATGACGACGTCCGGTCTTGCTGATGGTGTTGTTGACAGTCAGTTCTTCTCCACCAAATAAATCAGTGTCCTCCTTGATGATTCCAACTATCTTTTATGGTGGCAGCAGGTTCTCTTAGCTGTTAAAACTTACAAGCTTCAATGGTTTCTTAATCTCAATACTGTTCCACCATCTCAAGTAGTTACAGGAGAGGATGGTATGTCTCAAGAAAATGTTGAGTTCACTCGGTTTGAACAGCAAGATGGTGCCATTGCTTCTTAGCTTTTATCCTCGGTGAGTCAATCTGTTTTACCTCATCTTATTGGCTTGGATACAAGTGCTCAAATTTGGAATGCCATTGTGTCTCTCTATGGAAGTAAAACTGATAATACTCTAAAATGACGTGTTTTTATATATTAATCATGTGTTTATTTTGAGCTTGAGCCTACTAATTTGAGCTATTTATGTATTTTTATCTTCTAGGGACTAAATTGGAGGCGAAAAGTAAATTCAAGGGAAAAAGCGTCAATTTGGAGATTAAATGGGCCAATATGCAACGTGGGACAAATATGGTGCCAAAAGTGCGAACATGGAAGGCACAAGGACTTAAAAGCAAATAGAAGAGATTTTATTTTGGAAGACTCTATTTTCTTTTATTCTATTAGGATAATTAATATTAAGATAATTATTAGGATTATTCAAATTTAGGATTTTATTTTAATTATCTTTGTTTATCTTTAATTAAATGTATTTATCTTTTTAGAATTTAAGTTCAATTAGACTATCTCCTAGCACTATAAATAGGGGTGAAGTGACTCTATTTGAGGATCTTTTTCGTAAACACTCTCCCCAAAAGTCTTTTGTTCTTTCATATTTCTTTTCAATAAAATTTCTTTTTCCATATTTTTATTTATTTGCTTTCCTCCATTATCATGAACCACTAAAACCTTTCTAGCCAAAAGTTGTCAATATTTCCCCAAAAGGGTCTTGAGGCCTAGAATCCGTACTTAGCCTTCTCGCCAAGTATTCATCGTTTCTACAGACTACGGGTGACGCTCCGTCCATGGCCCTTAAGTAAGCTTTTCAGCATATGCAAAGGCGGCCGCTTTGTATGTTTTGGAAGGATGCATAGTCGGTTCGTTAACTTATTGCGTCAGAGGTTGGCGAGCCAAAGAGACAAAATAGCGTGGGATTCGCCATTGAGAAGCGTTGATCTAGCATAGATTACTGGCTAGAGTCAGGTTCCCTAAAAATCGTAAATCTAATCTTTGGAGCTGGTGGTCGTAGGCGTCCTCTTCCACTATAACTGGCTTACTTGAGTCGAGAAGGATCATCCAAAAGCCAAGGATTGAGCCCAAGGAGGAATGAGACAACCGGAGGTGGAACTTTCCCATAAGAATTTCTTTTCACTTAAAACTCTCTTTATTATTTTTATTATTTTCGTAATCATAATTTCAATAAACTTTAAATTCTTTTTATTTTATTTTCGCTTCCAAAATCAATTCTTAAATTCTGTTTTTTTTTGTTTTTTTCAGAACACAGTTTTCTTGGGCACGATTACGCCTGAGATTTCGAGAGACAAGTATTAGTATAATCCGGTCCCGAGGATTCGACCCTACTTCCCTTTACTATTTCTTTTCATTATTTTACTGAGGAATAGGATATTTTTGTGCTCTCAACGATCAGTATCAAATTTTGGCGCCGTTTAGGGACCAAACAACATACTAATCTTGTTTTTCTTTGTTTTCTATGACCAGATCTGCTCCAGGTACTCTTGCGTTCGACTCAGAAATCGAAAAGACTGTGAAAGCTAATCGAAAGGAAACAAAACTAAGGAAAAATCAGTCAGTGGTGGTTGGAACTCAAAGCAATCCACCGTCAGAAATTAGAATCGACGACGAAGTAGAATCTAGGGTTAACGAAAACCCTACTCAAACGTTAGAGAGTAAAGAAGAAGAAGTCGATTCCCCTGAAGAAGTGCTGAACACTAGGGTTGACGAAAACCCTAATTTAACACCTCAACTTATGGCTCAGACAATTCGACAATCGTCAAACGCAAACAGAACAACCGCCACTATGCATCGCGTATCCTACTATGGATCACGATTTTGAATTAAAGTCGCTTAATTCACCATCGCCAACTTTCCATGGGTTACAAAATGAAAACCCCACAAGCATTTAAAAGAATTCCATATGGTTTGTTTGAGTATGAAACCTCGGGGTGGCGAGGATCAAATTAAATTGCGCGCTTTCCTTTTTCCCTAGCGATTCAAATGGGAATGGTTATTTTATTTACCTCCGGATCCATTACAACTTGGGTGATCTATCTCGTTTATTCCTTAATGTGTTTTTTTCCCGCATCACGAGCGGCTGAGTTAAGAAGAGAAATCGTGGGCATAAGGCAAAAAGACGCAGAGACTCTATACGACTATTGGGAGCGATTTAAGAAGTTGTGTGTAAGTTGCCCACAACACGGTATAACGGAACAGTCTTTGCTCTAGTACTTTTATGAAGGCTTGAAACCCATGAAGATGAATATGGTAGATGCCGCGAGTGGAGGAGCGTTAGTCAACATGACTCCACAACAAGCAAGGGACTTAATCTCTACAATGGCTGCAAATTCCCAGCAATTTCGAGCTAATCCTGAACCCCCTAGAAGGGTTCACCAGCTAAGTAATTCTACAATTGAAGATAGACTTGATAGACTTACTAATATTGTGAATTCCCTTGTTACAGAAAAATCGAAACCACCCAGTATGTGGAATATGTGCTACACCGAACATACGATCGATGCGTCTCTAGTCTAGTCGTGTGACGATTCTATGGCCCATTTAGATCTTTGTGGGAAATTTTCCGGCCACCACAAAGACGATACGACCCTTACGCCAATACCTACAACCCGGGATGGAGGGACCACCTAATTTTAGTTATGGGGCTAATCCACGATATAACCACCATACCAAAATCGAGCCCCACAACAATGCAAGATTCGTGTAATTCTTTAGAAACTTTGGTCAATAAATTAGCAACTAATGTCCTTGATTTTCAACAGCAAACTCTCAATTTCCAAAGAGAAATGAAGGGTTTTCAGCAGAAAACTGAAGCATCCATAAGGGAGTTGACCACATCAATTGAGAAATTAAACTCTCAAAGGAAACTACCATCACAAACAGAACCAAACTCGAGGCAGAATGCGAATGCAGTAACGTTACGAAGCGAAAAGATCCTGGAACCAGTTCCTGGCAAGAATCTTGGTCAAGAAATCGCCCAGGAAACTCCAGGAAACGACGAACAGATCCGAGCGAAACCCCACTGTCAAAAATCCAACCTCCATTCCCAGGACGATTAAATCAGTGTCGAAAAAGTAAGGAAGACAAAGAGATCCTCGTAACATTCAGGAATGTTGAGATCAACTTACCACTGTTAGATGCCATTAGACAGATTCCGCGGTATGCCAAGTTCCTCAAAAAACTTTGCACCAACAAACAAAAACTAACAGGTAATGAAAAGGTAAGTGTTGGTGAGAATGTTTCAGATTCTACAATGAAAAATGCGGTTAAATGCAAAGATAGGGTATGTTCGCTATTCCATGCAAAATTGGCCATTTGGGAATTAAGAAGGCTATGTGTGATCTAGGGCCTCAATAAATGTAATGCCTTATTCTATTTATGAATCACTTAACGCGGTTTTTGACAAAGACGGTGTTATTATTCAATTGGCGAGCAGTCTATTGTGCATCCCGAAGGAGTCCTCGAGGACGTCTTGGTAAAAGTTAATGAACTTATTTTCCCTGCAGATTTCTACGTAATTAAGATGGAGGAGGACAACACTGCTGGATCTTCAGACCTCCTGTTGGGCCGACCCTTCCTTAGTACTGCTAGCACCAAGATCGATGTCCGAAGTGGAACTCTTACGATGGAATTTGATGGGGAGATCGTGAAATTCAATGTTTACGATGCCATTAGCCATCCAAGCGAAATCTTGAGCATAAACCACGTTGACCTGATTGACTCATTAGTGGACGAGACTTTTGAGTCAACTTATGAAGACGAATCTGAATATAGATATGATGATTATGAATTTGTTAAGACATTATTATCACCTTCAGAAACTAAACTTCTACCTTCTGTTGTGCAGGCTCCAGATTTGGAATTGAAACCACTTCCCGCACATCTCAAGTATGCATTTTTAGGAAAAGGTAATACCTTACCCATTATAATCTCAAATAAACTCTCTAAACCCGAGGAGGAAAGTTTGATCCAGGTACTAAAGAGTCATAAGGAGGCGATTGGCTGGACCATTGCTGACTTGAAGGGGATAAGCCCTTTGACATGCACCCACAAGATTTACTTGGAGGAGAACACGAAACCAAGAAGAGAGGCACAAAGACGCTTAAACCCGAATATAATGGAGGTGGTGAAAAAAGAAATAATTAAGCTGCTGGATGCTGACATCATTTTCCCATTTCGACAAATAGATGGGTAAGTCCAAGTACAAGTCGTGCCCAAGAAAAGCAGGCGTGAAGAAAGAAAAATCTTGAGGCGACTTAGTACCGGTCCGAAGTGCGTAAGCGGGTGGCGTATCAGATCGATTACTGAGGAAGTTGAACGCTTATACTAGAAAAGATCATTTCCTCTTCCTTTTATAGATCAAATGCTTGAACGTTTAGTGGTAAAACTCACTTTTGTTGTCTTGATGGATATTCGTGTTTCTTCCAGATCCCTGTTGCGCCAGAAGACCAGGAAAAGACCACTTTTACATGCCCGTTCGGCACGTTTGCATACAGGAGGATGCCATTTGGACTTTGCAACGCACCAGCTACCTTCCAGAGATGCATGATGAGTATATTTTACGAATATGTAGAAAAATTATTGAAGTTTTTATGGATGATTTTACCGTGTATGGAAACCTGCTTTTCTTGAATGCCTTGAAAACCTTACGATAATTTTGAGCAGTGCATAGAATTTAATCTTGTCTTGAACTATGAAAAGTGTCATTTTATGGTAGACAAAGGTTTGATTCTAGGTCATATAGTCTCATCTAAGGGAATTGAGGTTGATAAGGCCAAAATTGACATTATAAATTCTTTGCCATATCCCTCTACTGTTAGAGAGATACGTTCTTTTCTTGGCCATGCAGATTTTCTGAGCGTTTTATAAAAACTTCTCAAAATAGTGAACCATTGTGCGAAATGTTGCAGAAAGACAAAAATTTGAGTTTGACTCAAAATACATGGAGGCTTTTGATACACTTAAGCAAAAGTTGGTAACCGCCCCTATAGTACAAGCACCAGACTGGAACTATCCCTTTGAAATTATGTGCGATGCAAGCGAACGTAGCGTGGGAGCCGTATTGGGACAAAAGATAGCGAAAGAGCCTCATGTCATCTGTTACGCCTCAAAGACCCTAGATGCTGCACAAAGCAACTACACAACCACAGAAAAAGAACTTTTAGCTATTGTGTTTGCTTTAGATAAATTTCGATCATATTTACTAGGATCTAAGGTGATTATTTTTTCTGACCATATAGCTCTTAGGTACTTAATCGCAAAGAAGGAAGTAAAGCCAAGGCTCATTAGGTGGATTTTACTGCTCCAAGAATTTGACATCGAGATTCGTGACAAAAAAGGGTGTGAAAACCTGGTGGCCGACCACTTGAGTAGGATAAAAATTCCATTTAATGATGATCCCATAAAGGATGAGTTCCCCGACGAAAGCTTATTCTCAACCGAGGCTTACTATCCGTGGTATGCAGACATAGTTAATCTCTTAACCACGGGATCGCTACCCACTGAGTTAGCTCAATCCGTAAAAAACAAGCTTAGACGCGAAGCTCGAAATTACATATGGGACGATCCATACTTGTGGAAACATTGCTTAGATCAGATAATACGACGATGTGTTCCAGAAACTGAGGTAACCTCTATCCTTACTTTTTGTCACACAGAAGCTTGTGGAGGTCACTTTGGCCCTAAGCGGACAGCTCACAAGGTATTGGAGTGTGGGCTATATTGGCCTACAATCTTTCGCGATGCGTTTAACTTCTGTAAGTCTTGCGATAAATGTCAGCATACAGGTAATATCACTAGACGAAATCAAATGCCCCTATCCCCGATTCATGTATGTGAGATTTTTGATGTATAGGGTATTGATTTCATGGGCCCCTTTATTTCTTCGTTTGGAAACGTATATATACTTCTTGCAGTAGACTATATTTCTAAGTGGATAGAAGCAAAGCCTACTCGCAATGATAATGCTAATACTGTTGTGGAGTTTTTAAAACGAACTATTTTTTCTAGGTTTGGAACACCTCGAGCTTTGATCAGTGATCGTGGTACCCACTTTTGCAACAAGGTCATGGAGGCACTATTATCAAAATATGGGGTTCATCATCGTATAGCAACAGCCTACCATCCCCAAACAAATGGCCTAGCAGAGGTTTCAAACAGGGAGATTAAGTCAATTTTGGAAAAAACGGTTCGACCTAACCGTAAGGATTGGAGTCTTCGGCTCAATGACGCGCTTTGGGCCTATCGGACGACGTATAAGGGACCAATTGGCATGACCCGTATCGACTTGTTTTGGCAAAGCATGTCATCTACCGAGAGAGTTGGAGCATAAAGCTTATTGGGCTATTCGACAATGTAACATGGAGTTAGAGCCGCGGGAAGGCAAGGAAATTGGACATTCAAGAATTGGAGGAAATTCGCAATGATGCCTACGAGAATGCTCGAATTTATAAGGACAAAACAAAGATGTTTCATGACAAAAATATAGTTCAGAAGCATTTCTCAGTAGGACAAAGAGTTTTGCTTTATAACTCCGTATTAAAGCTATTCCCAGGTAAGCTTCGATCTCGGTGGCAAGGACCTTTTATTGTGACTAAAGTATTTACAAATGGCGCAATTGAAATAGAGAGTGAAGAATCAGGAAAGCGGTTCACGACCAATGGTCAGCGGTGAAGCCATTTTACGAGAATTTCAGTGCCCACACGGTCGAGAAAATTCAATTAGAACCACCATAAAACCGTTCAAGGCGCCGAGCTAACGACGTTAAACAAGCGCTTGTTGAGAGGCAACCCAGTCTTTATTTTTATTTTTATTTATTTTTTTCTTTTATTATTTATTATTTTCTTTTATTTTTATTTTATTTTAGATAATTTTCTTCTTCCATCTAGGTGAAATGAAGCGAAAATCTGAAGAAAAAAAAGAGACGAAAGTGTCGCTAAAATAACCCTATCCATGTTGTCAAGCAGTTCTATTCCAGCCCGAATACCATATCTCTGTGACCAAGCAGTCTATTCCACCTTAGAATCCCCAAAACCTGCAGCCAAACACCCCTTTTCAGCAAATAAAACCCCCAAACCTTACATTTTTTTTCCCCAAATTTCTCCATAACCGCCGACTCCTTTCTCCTCCACCACCCACCGCCGATTTCTTAGCCACTATGGTGAGAACCCGAAGCCAAACCAACATTGCACACATCACTCACCCCGTCTCCACCTCTTGCCGCTTCGCCATCTTCTTCTCCACCGTGTGCGCCAACTGACGGTAACTACATGGCGAGTTTTTCTAAACTTTTTTTTTTCTCCACCCATTTGTTTTCCTTTTACTTTCACATTGAAGACTATGTGTTTTAAGTGGGGGGGAGGCATTCTTCATTATTCTTGTTATTATCCGCTATTTTCATTTGTCATATTGTTTGACTTTCATGCATGATTCTTACCTTCTAAGGAAGTTATGATTTTTCCCATAATTGATTCCATCTCCACTGTTTTATTTTTATTAGGCTAAAATAATTGTGATTAATAGGGTTAATTCTATCTTGCTTTTAGTAAAATTGATCAAGTTTAATATAAAGTGAACACTTAAAATGATTGCATGCTTAATTAATGTTCATGGCTATTAGGTGATTATTGAAACTTATTTTTGACACTTAAATTTTTTCTTTCCCGAGTTCTCAAGAATTTTAAATATCGTTTAATTTTTAATAAATGTTTTCCATGGCTATGAGTACAGACTTAGATCGTGGATCGATCGAGTAACTTAGGGGTAGGGTGCTTGGGTTGTCATTCTACTTGCGTCAAAAGGTTGTGTGACGTGACAAGTAAAACTCCGCTAGCCGAGGTTATGAGTATGGCTCAAATCGTGGTGATCGAGTAACCGGGTAGGGTGCTTGGGTTGTCATTCTACTTGCGTCAAAAGGTTGTGTGACGTGTTGGGTAAAACTCCGCTAAGGAAATAAATAATTTTAGGAGTATGTTAATGAGTAACAGGGGTGGGGTGCTTGGGTTGTCATCTCTCTTAGCGTCAAAAGGTTTAATATATTCCTAAGTAAATAAATAATAATAAAATTTAAAAAATAAAAGAAAAAAAGAAAAAAAAGAAAAAAAGAAAAAAATAAGTACTAATAAAGTTGCACTTTGGGACTAAAGGAAGAAATAATTAAGGTGTCTTAGTAGGTTTGGTAATTTACCTAAATGGCATAACTCAAGTCGATCTTAATTTTGTGTGAAATAATTGGAATACTTTTTCATTTTACTTAAAGCAAGCTTAGAGGTCTCTTTATTTTTCATATGCGTTTTTAACTAATTTTTATGAAACTTTGGAGTGGTATTTCTTTTATGGCAGAATCTAGCTTTCACAGTCGATAGGAACCATACTTGAGGGCAAGCATGGGCTAAGTAGGGGGAATTTGATAATACTCTAAAATGACATGTTTTTATATATTAATCATGTGTTTATTTTGAGCTTGAGCCTACTAATTTGAGCTATTTATGTCTTTTTATCTTTTAGGGACTAAATTGGAGGCGAAAAGTAAATTCAAGGGAAAAAGCGTCAATTTGGAGATTAAATGGGCCAATATGCAACGTAGGACAAATATGGTGCCAAAAGTGCGAACATGGAAGGCACAAGGACTTAAAAGCAAATAGAAGAGATTTTATTTTGGAAGACTCTATTTTCTTTTATTCTATTAGGATAATTAATATTAAGATAATTATTAGGATTATTCAAATTTAGGATTTTATTTTAATTATCTTTGTTTATCTTTAATTAAATGTATTTATCTTTTAGAATTTAAGTTCAATTAGACTATCTCCCTAGCACTATAAATAGGGGGTGAAGTGACTCTATTTGAAGATCTTTTTCTGTAAACACTCTCCCCCAAAAGTCTTTTATTCTTTCATATTTCTTTTCAATAAAATTTCTTTTTCCATATTTTTATTTATTTGCTTTCCCTCCATTATCATGAACCACTAAAAACCTTTCTAGCCAAAAGTTGTCAATATTTCCCCAAAAAGGGGTCTTGAGGCCTAGAATCCGTACTTAGCCTTCTCGCCAAGTATTCATCGTTTCTCAAGACTACTGGTGGACGCTTAGTCCATGGCCCTTAAGAAGTAAGCTTTTCAGCATATGCAAAGGCGGCCGCTTTGTATGTTTTGGAAGGACTGCATAGTCGGTTCGTTAACTTACTGCGTTAGAGGTTGGCGAGCCAAAGAGACAAAATGGCGTGGGATTCGCCATTGAGAAGCGTTGATCTAGCATAGATTACTAGCTAGAGTCAGGTTCCCTAAAAATCGTAAATTTAATCTTTGGAGCTGGTGGTCGTAGGCGTTCTCTTCCACTATAACTGGCTTACTTGAGTCGAGAAGGATCATTCAAAAGCCAAGGATTGAGCCCAAGGAGGAATGAGACAACCGGAGGCTGGAACTTTCCCATAAGAATTTCTTTTCACTTAAAACTCTCTTTATTATTTTTATTATTTTCGTAATCATAATTTCAGTAAACTTTAAATTCTGTTTTTATTTTATTTTCGCTTCCAAAATCAATTCTTAAATTCTATTTTTTTTATTTTTTCAGGAACACAGGTTTTCTTGGGCACGATTCTGCCCAGGATTTCGAGAGACAAGCATTCGTATAATCCGGTCCCTGAGGATTCGACCCTACTTCCCCTTTACTATTTCTTTTTCATTATTTTACAGGGAATAGGATATTTTTGGTGCTCTCAACGACCGCATCAAAAACTACATATCGCCTGATGTTTTATCGTCGAGTGCTACATTCCCAACTCAAGGGGGATCTTCTAATGAAAGAGTTCTTGATGAAGATTAAGTCCTATTGTGATAATCTTGCCAGCTGTGAAGAGATTATTAGTGAACGTGAGCATGTCATTGCAATCCTCAATGGGCTACCCTTAGAGTATGAGTCAGTTATCTCGATTATTATGGCTAGCCAACTTCTCTACAGTGTTCAGAATGTCACCACCATGTTAATAGATACTGAAGCTCGACAGCAAGTTATAATGACTGAAGTTCCTGCCTCAGCCAATTTAGTCTCTCAACAAGCGTCAGACTCAGATAGCAACAGTTGTTCTTCA
Source organism: Gossypium arboreum (assembly GCF_025698485.1). NCBI lineage: Eukaryota > Viridiplantae > Streptophyta > Magnoliopsida > Malvales > Malvaceae > Gossypium > Gossypium arboreum. Next base: position 120,038,745 of record NC_069070.1, on the reverse strand, counting down.
TCATATCGACCTTCCACTACTCGAGGTCGCGGGCGTGGTTGTTCTTCTGGAGGCCGTGTTCAGTGCCAGTTGTGTGGAAAACTGGGACACCTTGTTGATCGTTGTTACCATCAGTTTGATGCTTCATACAAAAGCATGGGCTACAGCCCTCCACCGCAAACAAATATGTGTGTTTATGGTCCTGGTTCATCTCCCTAGATGCAGCCCTCTGTGCCTATGATGCCTTCTATGGTTTCATTACCGCCTGCACCTTGGCCCCCTTCACCAGGCTGGTCTTATCAAGCACCACGTCCACCGTCTTAGACAAATCCGTTTATGAGCAATCCTTTATAATATGCTACTGCATCTCCTTCTACTGTCCCACCGTCTAATGCTTATCTTGCCACAGCTGAAACAGTCGGTGACAACACTTGGTACCCTGACTCTGAGACCACTCATCATCTTACTCACTCAGCTTCTAATCTTGGTGAAAGTTCTTCTCAATATAGACCAGGTAAGGTCTATATTGGAAATGGTAATGCCCTACCTGTACTATGTTCTAGTCAGTCCTCTATGCTTACTAGATCACGGCCATTGTATATGAAATCTTTATTATTTGCTCTTGGAATAACCAAAAACCTGCTCTCTATGTCTAAATTTACACTAGATAATCAGGTCATGTTTGAGTTCCTACCTACACAATGTCAAGTGCGGGACTTGAAAACCAAAGAGGTGCTTCTTTATGGCTCGGTGCATCATGGGCTTTACAAGTTGCATTTAAAAGCTGCTGCAGAACGTGATTCAGTTACATCCAATGCTCATTGCTTCACTACCAGTACCCGTGTTCCTCTAAGTGTGTGGCACTCTAGGCTAGGACACCCTTGTAAAAGTGTTCTGCTCAAAGCTTTACAAAGTTGTAATACGCTAAATGATGTCAATAAAGAAAATTTTGCATGTGTTGCGTGTCACCTTGGCAAGGAACATAAGCTTTCATTCTCTAATTCAGTATCTGCATATTCTGCCCCTCTGTAGCTGGTAGTGGCAGATGTCTGGGGACTAGCTCCGATAACCTCAAATGGGTTTCGGTATTATGTAACCTTCACGGATGCTTACATTCGGTATACGTGGGTCTATTTTTTGAGTAGGAAAACTGAGGTTCTTACTATTTTTCCTCAATTTCATAAACAGGCTGAAAGAGTGCTTGGGGTGTCTCTTCGAACCTTACAGACGGAGGGAGGGGGCAAGTTTCAAGTGTTGAAGCAGTATCTTACTCAGCATGGGATTACACAGCACTTTACATGTCCCTACACCTCAGCTCAAAATGGCTTGGTTGAACGAAAGCATTGTCAGATCGTTGAAACAGGCCTTTCCATGCTGGCACATACGTCCATGACCATTACCTACTGGAATGATGCCTTCAGCTGTGCTGTCTATCTTCTTAACTGCTTACCTACAGCTCCTTTAGCCTTTGTCTCTCCATATGAGAAGCTGTTTCAAACCAAACCCAGCTACTCATTTCTTAGAACATTTGGCTGCCTTTGCTTTCCAAATCCCAGGGCCTATAACAACCATAAGCTTTTGTTTCATTCTACTTCTTGTACTTTCTTGGGTTACTCACCTCTTCATAAAGGGTATATGTGTCAAGCTAGCAATGGCCGAGTTTATATTTCTCGACATATCACCTTTCATAAGTCTGTGTTTCTCTTTGCAAGTATCCCTACCAATCATTCCTCATCCAAGCCATACCCTCAATACAGCTCAAAATTACTTGTCTTATCACCTGACAATTCTACACAAAGTCAATCACCCTGTGTCAACCTACCCATCACAAGCTTACCCAACTTCCCTACACCTAGTCACAGTACCTCTAATAGCCAGACATCTCACCCACCTCTTTCTAGCTCTACTGTCCATATACAACCCTTCCCTACTGCATCCAGCTCACCAGTTCTTACTCAACCAATAGCTAGTGTCCTAACTATTGTTTTTCATAACTCTCATGCAATGATTACTCGCAGCAAAGCAGACATATTTAAGCCAAAGGCCTATTTGAGCACCGTGCCTTGTTCTGATATTACTGTTGACATACATGCAGCCATGTCGCATAAGTGTTGGGTTGATGTTGTTCATGCTGAACTTCAGGCACTTGAGCGCAATAATACTTGGACTTTGTGTTCCCTTCCTTCACATCGCAGAACCATTGGCTGTAAGTGGTTATTTAAAGTAAAAAGGAAAGCAGATGGTACTCTTGATCGCTACAAAGCCCAACTGGTTGCCAAGGGCTTCTCACAGCATACAGGCATTGATTTTCGAGATACGTTCAGTCCGGTGGTTCAAGCTGTTACCATCAGATCTGTTCTTGTTGTTGCAGTAATAAAGAAATGGCAATTGAGACAGGTCGACGTCAATAACGCGTTTCTAAATGGAGAGCTGACTGAGGAAATTTTCATGGATCAACCTCTTGGATTTAAGGTGTTTGATTTAGCTGGCCAGAAGCTGGTCTGTCGTCTAAACAAAGCGCTATATGGACTACGTCAAGCACCTCGTGCATGGTTCCATACACTCAAACAGTATTTGATTGACATGCTCGGGTTTCATGCTTCAAAAGCTGATCCCTCACTCTTCATACGTACTTCTTCTGATAGTCAACTGTTGCTTATGGCTTATGTGGACGATATAGTCATCACTGGCAGCTCCGATGCAGCTATAGATAATGTGGTTCGGCAGCTTCATAGCAAGTTTGCACTTAAAGACATGGGCAGGCTCAATTTCTTTCTTGGCATAGAAGTTCACACTACGTTTCAAGGGATGTATCTCAATCAAAGAAAATATGTTCAGGAGATTTTAACTAAAGCAGTTATGACAGGTGCTGTTGCAACACCAACACCCATGGTGTGCATGCCGAAACTGGTGGCCTCTGATGAAAGTCAGGCTTTTCCAGATGGTATCTATATAGAAGTACTGTGGGAATGCTGCAATAGTTGTGTATTACAATGCCAGACTTATCGTTCTTTGTAAATAAGCTCAGTCAGTATATGAACTCGCCTAGTGACAATCATTGGAGAGCAGTTAAACGCGTCTTGCGCTACTTAATTGGGACATTAGAGTATGGATTGTGTTACTCACAAGGGCAGTGCAAGCTTGTTGGTTACTCAGATGCAGATTGGGCATCTTCGGTTGAAGACAGAAGGTCCACTACAAGTTATATTCTTTACGTTGGGAAGAATCCAATAGCCTGATGCTCCAAGAAGCAGGCTGTAGTGTCCAGATCATCCTCAGAAGCAGTGTAACGCCCCAATTTTCGGGAATTCTGTGAATGTTGGCATAGGTTTAATTATGTTAGTGGGCCTCTAGAAAGCCTAAGCTTAAGATAGAACTCGGCAATTTTAGTTAATTTTTGTTCCATAAGAAAAAGGGGGTGAAATTATGAAATAGGACCTATGTGAAAATGTTTGAAAATGCTATAGGCTAAATTGAAGTGGCCAAATAAATAGGAGTGCAAAATAGGAGGATTTGCATGACAAACCTCCCATTTTACATGAAGTGGCTAGCCATCATGTTGTTGTAGACAAAATGAACACTTGATATCCATAATTTATGGTACAAATTGATACAAATTGATAATAGGTTAGGTAAATGTTTCATGATAATAGGTTAGATAAATGTTCCATGATAATAGGTTAGGTAAATGTTCCATGATAATGGGTTAGGTAAATGTTTCATGATAATGGGTTAGGTAAATGTTTCATGATAAGAATTTCATGTCTTTTGAATTAAAGAATTAAATGGATGAAATATGAAGTTTTATTAAAAGAAAAAGGGGTGAAAAGAACAAAGTTTTGTCCATCTTTGTTCATCATAGCTGAAAGTTAGAGAAGAGAAAGGAGAGGAGAAAGCTCTTGAGTATTCGGTCATTAGGAGGAGGAAAATTAAAGGTAAGTTCTTGGTACCTTGCTTCTATTTTGAGGTTCATGAGTTCTTCTTGATTCTACCTTAACTCTTGAAGTATATTTTGATTTTTGGTTGTGTTGTGAGCATTTGGTCATGAATTAAAATGAAGGAAATGGTTGTTGTTTCATGTTCTTTTGATGAAAATGGAAGATATGTGAAGTTGAGCCAAACAAATGAGCATGCATGTGCCTTAGATGCTAAAGGGAAAAATCGGCTAACATGTTGTGCTTTAAAATGATGAAATGGAGATTATGCTTAAGTAAAAATCATAGATATGTGATGATTGATTGGTGATATACATGTTTAAATAACATGCATGCAAGATAGGTGTTTGAAAGAGTGATTTGGTAATAAATCTGCTTGGGACAGCAGCAGTAATGTGACTTTGGAAAATCACCATAAATTGTGGGAGAAGAATTAGAAGCTGAATAAACTATGTAATTAAAGCTTAATGAGTCTAGTTTCAAATGAAATAAACTAGAACATATTTTGAATTCTGTACAATGAGAAATTTGATTCGTAATGAAGAGTGGTCAGATTAGTCGAACAGTGAAACATTGGAAACTTTGAGAAAATTCTGGTATTGATTGGCTAAACCAAAAATTCTGAAAATTTTATGGATAGAAGATATATGAGTCTATTTTCAGGGAAAATTAACGGCACTTGATTTGGAGTTTCGTAGCTCTAGTTATAAATAATTTAGTGACTGTTGCTCAGGAAGACAGCTTGCAGTAAAATTATGATTATGTGGTAAACATTGACAAAAATTTGTTAATGAGTTGCTTATTGATTTCTTATAAGCTTACTATGATCTGTAGGTGTGGTTGGCCGAATATTGTAAGGGATTAATACGTAGTTCGTATTTGAATAGTTAGATTAACGTGTTAGTAATCCAATTGTAGGCGGTTCGTGTGTGGATCTCGTGAGCATATCGTCGCAAACAGGTGTGTAACTAACACCCTCTTTCTTAGTCTGGATCGGCAAAAGTCGAAAAGCTAAAATGCCAAAAACCGGCATTTTTTTTTATTTGCGAGTGTGCGAATGCTCGTGAGGTAAATCGATTAATGTTTTTGGTAAGCTGCAAAATTTGGACCAAAGTGCATGATTTACGTGCCTCAATATTTTTGGGCTTAATGGGCCAAAATTGGAATGATGGGCCAACGGACCCAATTCGTAAGAACCCTCGACGTGATTACGTTAGTACGTGAAAAGTAGGAATATGCATGAAAAACCCTAAAATAGATAAATTACTGAAATACCTTTAAAAGTGGAAAATTTACGATTTTACCCCTAGTAGATGAATTACCAAATACCCCTAGGGTTAAATTGACCTAAATGCATGTTTGATCGTTGTTATTTATCGCATGCCATGTTATTATTTGATACATGGACTGGGATATTGACGGAGGAAGTCTTGAAAGTGGCTTGTCCACGTCTTGGAGGCTTTGCCTCAATTATTGATAACTGAGCAAGCAAAGGTGCAATCTGTGGAGTGTTGGGTTGGGTGGGTTGAGCTATTCCCACATGGAGTGTATGGCTGGTACGGGTGGAGTGTAGTGGTTGGTAGGTTGAGTAGTCTCCCAAATGGGCTTGCATATGTTTCTTGATGTTGCATGTATTTTGAAATGGGCCTATGGGCCATCTTGTTATGTGAATAAGGGCTAAGGCCCGGTTTATTATAATCTGAAAAGGGCTTTGGCCCAGTATCACTGTTACCCAAATGGGCTTGCATATGTTATTGATGTTGCATGTATTTTGAAATGGGCCTATGGGCCATACTGTTATCTAAATAAGGGGCTAAGGCCAGTTTATTGTAATCTGAAAAGGGCTCGCCCAGCACCACTTTATTACTGAATGGGCTTAGGCTCAATAGGGCTTGAGTGACTTGGGCTTTGAATGGGTTTTCATTACACACCGAGTTTCCCCAAACTCACCCCTTTTATTTTCATCCACGCAGGAAATCCCCAACCATAGTGGGCTTGGAGCTGTGAGGGAATTCGGAGTGGCCACCCGTTCTGAAAGTTTGATTTTCTTCTGGTGAACTGGACATCCTTTTATTTACGTTTCAAGTTTTTGGGCTTTTAAATGTAATAAGGCCGCTTAATTATTTTTATGGTTTTACTATGTATTACTAAGATAGGTAATACTTATATTTAACTGTTGAAATTAGATAGCTTTAGGGCGCGTTTTCAAAAACAACAATTGATTTCAAAATAACACGACAACAAGCAAAGCTTCCGCAATGAAAGTATTTTCCAAAATTAATCACTTTTCCTAAAAATCGGTTTCCTAGAAATATCCATGACGTTAAGGTGTGGCAATGGCGGTATGCATGTCTAGGATTGGATCCGAATGGAGCTTGGTACTTAAGCAGTCCGATGGACTCACCACCTCTTTTCCGGTTTCCTACCTGGTGCACAGCTTCCATTCACTTTAACCCATAATGAAATTATCTTTTGAACATCAAGTACGATTTTCTAGACTTAGAATGGAAATTTTTTTTTTACGTTTTTGATGTGGCATGCCGGATCCGGCCATAACTTCTGGGCCGGGTTTGGGGTGCTACAAGCAGAATATCGCAGTCTCGCCAACTGTGTGTCTGAAGTGCTATGGGTTAAACAGCTTCTGGAAGAAATTAGAGTTGACTTAGAATAGACACCAGTGATCTGGTGTGATAACACTTCTACAGTGTCCATGTCTGCAAATCCGACTCATCATGCAAGAGTCAAGCATGTTGAAATTGACCATTATTTCGTTCGAGAGAAAGTTCTTGATGGAACTCTTCAGGTAAACTATGTTCCATCAGCCAATCAAGTTGCTGATGTCCTTACAAAGCCTATTCCACCTAAACAGTTTGCTGAGTTTCGACATGCACTGCAAGTCACTCTAGTCAGTACTATTGATAGCAATGATCTTCAGGAGAGGAAAGAACCAGGAGAATGTTAGAGTAGTTGAAAGAAAGTTAGTTAGTTGTTAGTAATAGTTAACTAGCAGTTACTTTGTTAAGACTGTACAACCACTCTATAAATGCATGTATTAGTGCTATGAATGAAATATCTTGGATTTCTCTATTGTTCTCTTTACTATAACTCTAGCATCATAAGGATGATTCAACATTACCTGGTGGCAGTGTGCATGAACACACGAGTCAACACATGAAAAAGCACATAACCCTTTCATTCACATTTCCACTTGTTGTATTATTGTTAGATAGTGATTGATTTGAGCTTGCACCATTGACTTCAAAACCATCGAATGAAGTATCGAATGAATTATGTGTTGTATGATGTGAGAAATTTATGAAAACAATTTGAAAGATAAGATGAGGGTAAAGAAAGCAACAAAAAGGAAGCCTAGTGTTGAATCAAGTCTAATGGAAAATTCAGATTAGCAGTCTTTCATAGTCAATGTTATAAGGCTAAGGAAAAGTGGTAGCAATTGTATCGAATTGATACGAGTAATATAGATAGTTGCAGGTTTATGCTTTGCTAAAGGAGTCGACAAGGTGTAGCAAATGGTATATGTTGTTTTGTTGTTTATCTAATCATCCCATGTTATTTTTGTTAGATATTATGATTTATGTTCAGCTTATTTCTAATGCTCTATATCCCTTGAAATTATTATGGAAAATGTGTGTATGTTTAGTAGGTGGCAAGTCTATTATATGTCAATTGTCGTCAAACATAATATTGTGTGGTCTATTATATTCTTTTAAATATATTTTAAACATTTATGGCTAAAGAAGGTTCGGTAAACAATCTCAACTTTTTGTTGTTTAAGGAAATTAATAGTGAAATTTCATATGTGGTAATTATGGAATTGTTTGAGGATTGCCTATAGGGGAAACACCAGTAGAACAGATCGAGTTCTTGGCCTTCAAAATGAATTTTTTATTTAATCATTTTAGAAATAATAAAATTATAAGTTAATTTAGTGTAAAATATTTTTAAAAATAATGAAATTATAAATTAATATATTGTAAAATCACATTTTAATCTCCCATAAAAAATAATTTAATTTTGATCGATTTAAAAAATTTTAATTTCATGAAACTTTAATATTAAAATTTCATTAGAAATTATAAATCTAGAAAAGTGATGCTACATAAATTCCATATATATATATATATATATATTAGTTGAATTAATCCAAAATTCTTAGATGATTAAATTGAAGTTTAAAATATGTAGCACTGGACTTTCAAGACAAGCATGATGTAAGAAGATATAATTCAACAAATTTCAACAAGACTTTTTGCTGACCAACGTTGTTCCCTTTTTTCCATCTTGAGGAACCTGTCGTATATTTGTCTATATACATTCATGGTTCAAGACGAAAAATAATTTCAACATGAAATGTTCATCGTGATAATTATGGTGTTGCTGAAGAATGCCAATATTATAATTGCAATTTTTAAATTTGAAAATGCTTTCCAAAGCCAAAATAGAACCATGTTTCTAAAGGGAAAATTCTCAGTAATTATACAACGAAGAGCATTTTCACAATAACTCATCCACTAAAAGAATCAAGGAAGCCAGTGGATTGCATTTCAGTTTTTCTACTAAAAAAAAGAGTAATTAATCTTTATGTATTTCAAAATATGCGAATTATTCCCTTTGTTAAATTTTTTATTAAATTATAAAATGTTGAAAACTATTTTTTTAAATAAACTATAAAAATGGTCATCCAATTATGCCTTTAATTCTGTTTTGATAATCTAATTATTAATTTTTTCAATTTAGTTACTATTTTTTAAAATTAAATATTTTAATTACTCGAGCTTATGTGGGTCTTTTTTTATTGGTCTAGTAACAAAATTAATCCTCTAATGTGTACAAAATTCTATCAATTTGATCCTAAATATAAAAAATCAACAAATTTAGCACTCAATATTTACAAAATTTTTCATTTTAGTTTTAATTCTAAAAGTTCAATAAATTTGACCATCAATATTTACAAAATCTATCATTTTAGTCCTGACACTAAAAAGTAAAAAAATTATAAAAAAATCATTTTCAATACTTTATAACCCATCGGCTAATCCATGTGAGATATTAAAATGAGAAAAGAAGTAATCTCTTTCAAGTCATTTACAACAATTTCTTTTACTATAATTTAAGCTTCATATTGGACCAAACCACTTGATTTGGAATCTATTTGGAGTAATTGGTTGCATTACTACTATCCAAATAGATAACGTTTTTAATGCTTTTATTTTTTTCATCTAATTTTTTGTGTTTTATCCCTATTTTTTAGAGTTCTATTAATTAATTGATGCGTTAAATACATAAATAATTAATTAATTGCTAACATGACATATACGTAGATTGTCATGTGGATGTCACGTCAAAAAATTAAAGAGATGTTAATTTTTCCATCCATTTTAGGGTGATTTGATAAACAATGCAAGTTCATGGGCTAAAAAAGACAGAAAAATTAAATGAAAGGCTAAAATAATTTTTTGTGTAAAATTGGAGGGGCAAATAACTTATTATACTTTTTTTTTTCTTTTTGCGAGTAAGGGTATTAGCAGGTTCAATATTATTAATTTCCTTTTCAATTTCCGTAAACTTCTTATAATATTGAGGTTTGAACTGAGTTGTATGAAATTGTATACTTTTTAAGTGCTTTTGTGTAGGCTCAAAAGTTAGGTTTTAACCAATTTTCTAAGCGCACAAAGACTTAAATGACAAACATTGAAGTTTGAACTAAGCAAAATATATGGACACAGTTAGCACTTAGTAGGCAAATGCTGAAATTATTAGCCATGTGGTACTTTTAAAACACAAATTTCGGCATCCCTAATCATTCATCTTATTTAAAAATATAGTCTTTTAAAAAAAAATAATAATAAACTATTATGCATCTATCTTATTGTAAGTGGTTACATAAGTAATTACACATCAAAAAGATATATAGTATCGTATTGGCATACTAAGGATAATTATATTTGTGCGAATTCAAGAGATTTCTTGCCGTCATGAACATTTCCAAAGAAATTTCTCATATAATCCCCAAAAATCACCTCTCTATAACAAGCCATTCCATCTTTTTCTACGACTTGTGGAAGGGGTGCAATTTTCTCACTTGGTCTTGGTGATGTAAATATTGGTACCGATACTCTTGATTTTGTACTCGTTGTGCGAACTCTATGTTCTGCGCTTTTGTACTTTCCGTTGCTGAGTATCTAAAACAAGAAAATGAAAAAGAAAAATCAATAACCTTGTAATTAATTATAATAATAGAGACTTAGAAGATATGTTTGATTTCAACCTGTAATGCATCACCGATGTTAATGACCAAAGCACCAGGGACCGGAGGGATCTCGACCCACTCTCCTTTCTTTCCAATGTTAGCGATTTCTTCTGCAACTTTAACATATAAACCACCAATTCCATCTTGTAGTAAAATGGTAAGAGTACCCATATCGGAATGACGTCCGACACCTACTGTGAGGTCCGGATCAGGACATGTCGGATAAAAATTCATATTAACCATTTTCATGCCTATGAGTCCATCAATCTTTGTGTCATCTAGTTCAACCCCAAGATTTCCCATCAAAATTTCTAGCAATCTCCTCACCATGGTCATTGATGTCTTCAAGTATTCAAGTGCCACTTCCCTGTATAAACATAATTTGTTGAAAAAATCAAAATTAATGATAATATAACTCCACCATTTGTATATCAAATAATAATTCTATATGAGGCAATTCTCACCTGCACTCTTTAGGCCATTGTCGAAGAGCTTCAGCATCATTGGTATAAATCATGCTAATATAATCCTTCCATTCCAATGCTTTCTCTTTCTCCGGGACAAAGCTAGTCCCATACTTCACCAACGGGCTTGGACTCACTTCCTTCCGATAAACTGCTTTCTTTTCCGATGGTTGACCAAAGAAGTCATGCGCTGCATCCTTAAGCGACTCAAGTAAATCAACCGGCACACCATGGTTCACAAGTTGGAAGAATCCGAGAGTTTCAGCAGCCATAACAATTCCCTTGACCACTTCATCATGGTCAGGTCCGTCGAGCCTCGAGAGATCAATCGGTGCTCCCTCATGTCTAGTTGCCATTCGCTTGTCAATTCTCTCTTTTGGAGGTTGAACATACGGTTTCGGCACTGTCGATAACCCTAAATCAACCATTCCTTTGACCCCATTTCCATCTCGAACGACGAAGTTAAAAAGAGAGCTACCATCGTCTAAACTTGGGGCCATTTTTTTGTGTGTGTGAATTGAGAAGGCTAATCAATTTTGGTAATGAAAATTGATAGTGCAATGGAAATAACAATAGGAAGGGTCACCATATATATAGTAAGAGAAATGGTTGAAATTTCTCAGGTAATGGGGAAATATAATGGGAAAATGTAGAAAATTAAAAAAAGTTAATGCTATATTTGAAGAAGTATAGTATGGATTGAATGGAAAAGCTATGATTTTCCTTAGACTTCAATAGCATTCTTAGTCGGACCCAAGGGGGGCTTAGGCATGGACCATGACTTAATTATTTTCTTAATGTCATTTTGGGTGGGCAAATTGGCCTAGATTTCATTTAAGAGCTGGGTCAAAAATAATACACTTAATATCAATTTTCATATTATATGCATTTATAAATTTAAATTAATTTTATAAATTTTATATGAATAAATATAAAGCATCTTTGTAATAATGTTTAGAAAAATATCCAAACCCACTTAAAATTTAATAAAAAACTTCACTTACCTATGGTTTTAAAAATATCTACTTACCCACTTAAAAGTTTGGTGAAAGATACACTAACCTCTAAAATTTAAGGATTAAATGAATCTTAAATAGAAGCACATCATTATCTATCATTAATTTTTATTATTTATTTTCTTATCCATCATCTTTATATTTAAAATTTTTAAAATTATAATTATTATTAAATTAAATTATATTTTAATATTATCATGTGGTAAACTTAATTTGTTTTTCATTTAATATATATATATATATTTAAAGTTATAAATACAGCCACTATTACAATTATAAAAATATATCCAAATGATTATAATTAGAATTAATCATTATAAAACATGATCGGATTGATAATCAAAATATATTTAAATTTCTATTAAAATAAATCTATATAGAGTCCGAGTCATAAATTACAATAAATATAGACTAAGAGTCCACACATGATTTTATATAGAATAAGAAATCTAACTTGAGATTTTGAAGTCCCTATAACTTTAACATTGCCAATAAGCTAATGCAACACTAGTTGTTAGTTTGTTTTCAAAATGTGTTATTAATAATAATTATATTTTTCTTCTATTTTAATTTTTTTCCTTTTTCAATAATTTGCTTTATGTAAATATAAATTAAATATTTAAAATTTTATGAATTTTCTTAAACTAATACACGCTCTTTTTTAAGTGATAATTAATATTTTATGATAATATTTTTATCTTTTTATATTTTTACATAATTTTAAATAAAATAATTAAAAACTATGTATCCAAGCAATCAATATGTTTAATAAGTTGTATATAAATTCTTTACCATAAATTTTTAAAAGAATATTTTTATTTCTTTTCATAGTCTTAATCATCAAAACACGAATAGCATACGCACTAACAGGAAGTACAAACACGAGAGCACCCAACATGAATTTGCGACCTTCTTATTTTCACATTGAAAAGACTATTTAAAGGTTGTTAAAAAGAAATTTTACACAAGAAATGTTGAAAAAAGGAAGATAAAGTTAAAACACCTTTTTGTTTGAAATTAAACCAATCTGTTTATGCCAACAAATCGTCATCTAAGCGTCATTAACAAAATGAAATGCACCATACATGTGCCCCACTGAAGAACCAACAAAAGAAAATACAAAAGTTACACAAAATTGACTGAAAATTAATATCACTTTCAAGTAAAATTAATGAATTATATTAATAAATGTTCTATATAGTGAAAATTTACATTCAACTCTTAATGAATGAATGTAAATTTAAATTTTAGAATAATATTATTAATAAATAATAATTATAAGTTTTGAATATATATAGTAAAATAAACTTAAAAAATTAATTTATGGAGTGAAAGAAAATGGGAAAGTACCCTATTGTGAAATTTGTTTTTATGACCGATTGGAGTCCAAGAGGTCCGGTCAAGAAGAAATGTGTAAAATCAACAAATTTGACAAAGGGGAAAGAAAGACTAAAAGAATATTTTGGTTATACTTTTTTTTCAAATTTGTTAAGCAAACCCCACTTAAAGGCTTCATAAACTTAGTAAACCATGGAATTTATGTGAGTCACCTAAATATTAATATAATATAAATCATCAAATATGGTAAAATTTTCAGACTAGGCATTAGAACAAATTTAGATTTAAGCAATAGAACAAAACTAGAGAGAGTTAATAAGTAGTATAACTTGAACTAGAATATATTTAAAAATAATTGCTCAACAAAGGGGACTCGCTTGTCCTGGGTTGTCCCGAGGTCATGTCAAGGTTCACTCAGGAGTTACTCTTTAGGAAGGGCTCGAACACACAAGAGCTTGCTAGACTAAAGGCAAGCACACACTCATCACATTGACCATCATAAAAACATGTCGACGTCCACTTGGGAGCTATCCTGAACACGTCTGATAAAATTTTCCATCACCCTACTATTGACTCTGTAAAGGTAGAGTCGAGCCATACCCAATCAGATCCAAGTAAAACATTTCACAGATTTACTACAGTAGGATAGTTGTTTGAAGGAGCCCAGGATGGGCCACCCCTCATCATCTAAAAGCCACCTAGCCAAATTAGGGATCCTTTGATATTAGGTCATAAAAGGAGTTGCACCATCCAAGCTTTCCCCTTCAAGCAGAGTATCTATAAATTGTTCAAAGTCAGTAATCCTTCGATCTTTAGAACACTACCTACATGATAGAGATTAAATCGTTCTAATACCACTTAAACTCCAAGTTTAGATGGCTTCTGTCGAAACTATTTTTTTGAAAATGGGGGTCGACTTGGTGTGAAAGCAAAAATTAAAACAGGAGTCGCCACTGATATTTATTAGGTGTGATCGGATCACCTTTGTTTTAATAAAACAATTTTAGTTTACTAAAACGACATTTTTGGTCTACGAAATTCAAGAGAATAAGTTCGGGAGTCGGTTAAATGCGAGGAAGGATTAGCACCCTCGACACGCCCAAAGATTGGTACTGAATTGATTAGTTAATGTCTTAATGTCGAAAGTTGAAAATCGGGAATGGATTTTAAAATACAATCTTATTAACATCAATTTTTTTTTAAAATGCTTGAATTAGCTCAAAACAATTACTAAAGATTTCCTTATCTCGAGATATCGGAGTATCACATCCCGTAAGTTAGGACACAATACCATGAATTCCCGAGCGCAAGGTCGTCTTTAATTTTAATTAGAATTCCGTGTATTTTAAAACTCAAAAGGATATTTAGCTATTTAGAATCAACGAGAGAACCGAAACCCCGTAAATTAGGGCACAATTCTTCGATGTTCCAAAATGCGAAACATTGCCTTATTTTGAAATTTTCGTTTTTGAATAGTAGCAAATACGACATTTAAACGGCGTATGCTATTTGTTTGGAATAAAAAATCAAGCGATCCAAGTCGGGCAAGGATGTTGGGTTAATGTATGATATGATTTAAACTAGATAAAACAAAAATATAACATAGAGTATGGAATAACAACACGAATACAATATTATACAAGCAAATGGCAATAACGAAAATACGAATAAACTAATTATACCACACACAATGGCAATAATCACATAACATATGTCACTTAAATGCTAATCATTAATAATCAAAGACAAATGAATTAAAAATATTATAACGCATAAACTAAAATGACTAAAACGTAAAACAAATTTTAAAATGATAAGAAATGAATTTAAAATAAATAATGAAAAAGAAATTTAATCAACAATGTACAAAATAATTTAAAAATAGAAATATGTATAAGAAATTTTAGAATAGGTAATATAGGCGAAAGTTTGAAATAAATAATATATGGGAAAAGTTTAAAATGAAGGATATGTAAAATAATTTAAGATAAGTAATACATGAATGAGTTTAAAATAAATGTTATGTAAAAAGAAACTTAAAATAAATAATATACAAGACATCTAAAAATAACTAGTATATATGTAAAAAGAATATAACGATTTGAAATTGATAATATATACAAAATTTTAAAATAAATAATAAAACAATTTAAGATGAGAAATGCATAAAGCGAGTTTAAAATAAATAATGTAAAAGAATTTTAAAATCTATATTACACAGAGCAAATTAAAAATGATTCATATAAGTAATTTTAAAATAGATAATATATATAAATAAAAGTGTAAAATAAATAATATGGAATAAGTAGAATGGGTTTAAAATAAGGTATATAAAATAATTTTAAAATAAATAATATATAAGTTAATTTAAAAGTAATAAATAAGAAGTTTAAAATATATAATACGTAAAAGAATTAAAATAGACAATATAAATATATTTTATAGTAGTAACAGTTCAAAGGTAATACAAAGAGAGTTATTTGAAATACATAATATACAATAACTTAAAATATAAAATAATTTGGAATAAAAATATAACAAAACGATTTTTAAAAGCTTGAAATAAACTATATGTATACATATATAATAGGTAAGGAATAAAAATAAATAATACATATAAAATAGATTAAAGTAACATATATACATAAAGCAAGTTAAAATAAATAATAAGAATTTGAATAAACAGTACAATAAAATAAGTTAGAATAGGTGTAAATAAATAACATATAAAATATTTGAAATAACATATAAATAAAACATTTAAAAAAAGGGTTAATAAATGAATTAAATAGATTTAGGACATGGCTAAAAACGAATTAAAATTCGGGGTATAAAAGTATAAATACTGGAAAGTTAATTAGGGATCAAAACGAAAACCAAACAGGATCTGAGGGCTAAATTTAAAAAAACAAAAGAAGACAGAGAATAGGGGCTGATTGAATGGGGGTTGTAAATGAGAAGGACCCATCACATAAATATCCCTTTTAGGGAGAAAGCACAAACCCCCTATTACACCAAACGGCGCCGTTTCATCATCATCATTTAAACCAAAACCTCTTTTTTTTATTTCATTTCCAGCCCTTTTTCTAAAAAAAAAACAGAGAACAACCTCTCCTCTCCCTCCCTCTCCCTTTCTCTTTTAGCCATTTGTTTGGCCAACCAAATGAGGCACCGTCCCACCGCCACACCGCCACCGAACACGGCGGTCGACGACAAGCAACAGTGGGTTTTTTTAAACCCCGTTTCAAAGCGGGTTCAATGGCCTTGCCCATTTGACCTGAAGAGAATCGAAAATAGGGACCCTCACCCCCCGCGTTCCGATCCGACACCGGAGGTAGGACCTCCGATTCAGGTAAGATTTTTTTTCCTTTTTCTTGCTCTTCTTTATGCCTTAAAGATCGATTCGTAAAAAAGAAAATATAAAAGTAAAAAGAGACAGAAAAATAAAAGAAAAAAAATTAAAATTAACACCTTTTTTTTACTTCTATTCTGCTTTTTGGATCTCAGTGTCCGTAAAAAAAATACAAGACTAATGTTTGAAACTTTATAACCGAATACAAGATCCGTTTTTGTCCCTATTCATTTTGTTTTCTCTATTTTTTTGTCTTTTTCTTCGTTGTTTCTTCTTGCTTGCGTGTTCCTCTTGCTTTGCAAGTGTCAGAGGAGCGTGGAAGAGCGGTGGTTGGCGTCGGCGCGCGTGGGAGGAGCGGCGGCTGAAAAGAAGGCTAGGTTTTTTGTTTGCTGAAAATGTTTAAGATAGTGGGCTAGGATTTGGGCTAGGGTTTCATTTTGGGTTTTAAATTTGGGGCTGGTGTGGGTTTTGTAAATGGACATTTATTATTTGGACTTTATTATTTATATTTTTTTTGTTTATTTGTCTGGGCCAAAATTGTCTACTACAGCTTCAATGATGAGTCATTAAAGAAAGCACTCCTAAGGTACAAAGGTGATGACTCTAATCTAGTGCATATTAAGGGTTGTAATCACTTGTTGTATAAGTTGCTAAGATTGTTTATTATCTTTCTAGGCAAGGCTCCGTAGACATATCGTGTGTTTTTTTTTTATTTTTCTACCTTATTCTTCACTCGTGCCTAAAGCACTGCTTTTGGTACTACTCCAGTTTGCTTGCAAATATAGAGATTGTTCTTTCACACCTTACCTAAGACATTGGATTAGATGAATTACTCGATCAAGGAGGGTTCTTTCGTAGAAGGGCTCGCTCAACTAAAGGCATGCACACACCTGTCACATAGGCCATCTCAAGGTCATGTTAAGATTCGCTTAAGAGCTGTTCCCTTACGAGAACTCACCCATACAAGGGATCATTTGACTAAAGGCACGCACACTCTTGCCATGTGGGCCGTCAGAAGGACAAGTCAAGGGTCCATTTAGGAGCTACTCCCATCATCTTACTTTTATACCTAATCACATTCAAGTAGAGCACTTCACGACTCTACCATAGTAGGACACTTGTTTAGAAGGACTCATGCTTGACCCCTTTTTTATATAAGGCTCCTCCTTTCTTTTAAAAGGATCAAACTCTATTCAATCACCGAAACTATCCTTAAATATCACCTGTAACATCCTAATTTTTGGGTTTTTCGTGATTCTCAAGATTTTGGTAAAGTTTTTAAAATTTGGTATTTGGTTGTGAAATTCATAATTGGAATATGTAATTGGGCTTATAGAAGGCCCATGTGATGGCCAAAACCTGGTAGAATTTTTGAATTTTGGACTTAAGGAGTTACGGGCTTTGGATAGGTGGCCTTATTAAAAGGTGTGGGTAAAATGTAACACAAAAGAGCCCCTGGCAATGTGACTAAGTGACGCCACTAAGGAGCTAAAAAGGTGGCGTGTAAGTGGTTGGGGGAAAGCCAGGGTTCGATTCACTATGATGGCAAATGTGATGTTATTTTTATGCCTTGAGCATGCAGAAGTTGAAGCCGAATGGAACTCTGTTGGAGAGAGTTTGAATCAGTTGAATGCTTGAATTAAAGAGTGATAAGGGGAGAGATTTTAAGGATTTGAAGGAGGGATTAAAGTTGGCCGAATAGAGGGGATTAGGGAGGAGAAATCGGCTTGGAGATTTTGAGGGTAGCATTTCGGCATTAGGCTATAGTTGTGCTGATTTTCCTCTGTTGGAACACCATAGAGCCATTCTTTTCTTCTTCTTTTTTTCTTCTCTAACCGAAACTATCAACCTTTCCATTCATCTTTCTTTCTTTTCTTCTCCAAAACCAGCCTACTATTCCTTTCTTCCCATCTACTACTCTCTTTCTCATCATCACTTTTGCCGAAAAGCCACAAAAGCTGAAACCTGTGAAGCTTGGTTGTGCCGATTTCTTGTTGACCAGCAACCTTCTTTTTTTTCACTTTTTGGTGGCCAATTCCTTCATCTGCTAATTTTTAAGCGGTACAAAAAAGAAAGACTGTGGTAAGTATTCATACTCCAATCAATTCAGTGGTATAACTGTTGACAAAAGTCGAAACCCCCTATAGTTTAGGGAGGTTGTCGATTTGAGATATAGGCCTTATTGGGCTTCTTCATTTGATTTTTATGGTTTTTATAGTGGAATAGATAACTTTGGAGGAGCAGCAAGGCTTGGAGTGTCAGTGTTGGATAAGCTTGAATCATATCGTTAGACCCTGTGAAGGTAAGTGAACTATGGCCATTAGGGGTTCTTTGGCCGATTTTGGTAAGGTAAGATTTGGGTTGATTAGCATGAATTGTAGACTAAGAATGGTGGTGAATAATTGTAGGTTTCCGTGGGAGACTTCGTTGGTGAAAGTCACAAAACAGGTGTGTAACGAACCCTCTTTCGTAGCTTAACTCGATATATGCTGAAAAGTCGAAATGTCGAAAATTTCGGCATTTCGAGGACTCGTGAGCATGCGAAAGCTCATAGGTTAGCTAGATATGCTAAGTTTGATGATTGGGATCGTTGGAACAGGTAAGGGCACGATTTGTTGCATCACGGTAAGTTGGGCCTCGAGGGGCTAAAATCGGGCCCAATGGGCTTTCGGGCCCATTTGGGTAAGTTGGTAGAAAATGGAATCCAGATAAATTGCACATTAAGACAGTTAATACCGTTATGGAATATAGGCTAAATGGGCCTAGATGACTAAATCGACCATGCAGGGCCCATTAGGGGTTTTTGGCCCAATGACTCGGTTTTGCTAGAATGGGCTAGAGTCGCTGATTAAACACTTGAAATTGTTGATAATTGATAATGAGCATGGAAAACCCTAATAATTGGTAGAGAAATGAAATTACCCTTATAATGTGAAAATGACCTTTTTTGCCCCTAGGTGAAAATGACCATTATACCCCTAGGGTTATGTTATAATTAAGATGCCTGTGATACTGCTTTTGTACATGATATGCCATGATATGCACATGATATGCCATGATATATTGACATATGCATGGGTTGGGTTTTATATGAACGGAGGAAGTGCTAAAAGGGCTTTGCCCCAGTTTACCGAAAAGGGCTTTGCCCCAGTTATTAAAAGAGGCTAGGCCTCCAGTTATATGATAAAGCAGCTATGATGCCAGTGGAGAGTTTGGTTGGGTGGGTTGAGTTATTCCCCACATGGAGAGCTTGGTTGGTACGGGTGGAGAGTAGTTGTTGGTGGGTTGAGTAGTCTCCCCAAACGGGCTTGCATACATCCATTAATATTGCATGTGATATTGAAATGGGCCTATGGGCCATATCGATTACAGTAAAGGCTTTGGCCCAGTGATATGATTTATGAAAAAGCTTTGGCCCAGTAACCGTTAAACGAAAGGCTTCGGCCTAGTATATATTGAAACTGAACTTGGGCTTAGGCCCAGTATGCTGATAGTGGTTGGGCTCTAAAAAGGGCTTGTTGCACACTGAGTCTCCAAACTCACCCCCCTTCCTTAACCTTGCAGGTGGGCCTTGATGTGGGGACTTAGAGCCGAAGGGGATTCAGCGTGGCCACGGTGATTGCTCTTGGACTTTACAATAAGTAACTGGTTTCCTTTAGTTTATCTTAAATACTATTTATTTTTGGGTTGTAATAAGGCCATTTTAACTATTTTTTTCTGGGATTATTTTATTTTTAATAACTCTAAATATTTTTGATAATAATTCAAATGGGCTAGACTTAGGGCGCGTTTACAGAATGATATTCGTTTTCAAAATAGCGCAACGACACGATTAACCGGTTTATCAAAGATATCTACTCAAATGAATTTCAACTCGTTTATCAAAGTGTGGCAATGGTTGTGGGCATGTCTAGGATTGGATCCAATCGAGAGCACGGTACTTAGCGACCCTCATGGCTCACCTCCCTGCATTTGAGATACCTACCGGTGCATGACTTCCATTCACTTTGTTAACTTTGCAAAAGACGATCTTTTAAAACTCTAATACGAGTCATAGGTTTTTAAAACTTCAATGTGACACGCTGGATTCGGTCATAACGTCTGGGCCGGGTGTGGGGTGTTACATCACCAAACTCCCCAAACCCTCCATCTAGCTCTACTAGCAGCTCGTGACACTAAATCACACACAACTCCACCAAATTTCATATTAACAAATCCAAACATGATAAGGTTCGAGCTTCAAATTTTCTAGGATCTTCAAATTGCCACAAGTCAGTAAATATGATATGTAATTAAACATAGAATAGCTAGAATTAAACTTGTTTTTATTCTCGAATCTCATTGCCAAATGCATAAGAATCAGATAAATTAATCAAAAGAAAAAAGGTAAATTTGTATTTTACAATCAGGCAAGTCCTTTAAAAATTGAAAAGAAAATTATACATATTAATACAATGGGATCAATTTTCCATTGGCCTTTTTCAATCAAAGTTAGGCCAAAACAATTAGAAAATTAAAAAGAAATGGAATATTTTCCAGTAGCAACTACCAGTTGAGTTTTGAAGATTTTGGTTCTAAAGATAGTCAAAGTTCCTTTTGACAAAGGGATCTCCTTTTCTTTTTTCTTTTTACTTTTTTTACCTGCCATTTTTGTTTGACTTGCTTATGCAAACATTATAAAAAAAATCAACAAAATGGATTTTTCAACAATAAATTCACGACTGATTTATTTAAAAGAAATTCGATTTCATCTCATCAAAATATTATATTAATATTTATATATTTTTATAAATATATTTAAATTTAAATTTTATTATTTAAATAATAGTTCAAGCTATATTGAATAATTATCAAGATCTCAAATCAAGGCTATATAAATATTAACAACGGATTCAGTAATAACTCAATTGACATAATTATTATTATAGCAATGAAAATGTATAACGGTATTCAAATATGCTTAAGTATATTTTTCCTTTGATTTAAAAATCAGAGAAAATTACAAGCAGAGTATAAAAATATATTTATAGAATTTGAGCAACTTTCAAAAAAACAATAAATTCCAATTAGAATTATTTATGGGTCGTAGGGTCGAGTTCTAACAAAATTTTAGGCTTGACCAAAAAAATGGACCTAAATTTTTGCCTAAGCCCGACCACTTTGTATTTATCTTTTTACTTTTTATTTTTATATAAAAATTTAAATATATATAATGCACTAAATACACTAAAAATATTAAAAAATGTATCCCAATAAATTTAAAATAAATTAAAAATTATTTATATTTAAATAACACTAAGATAAGTGCAACTTAACAAGTGAATACCTCTAAAATAATAGCCCAATTAACAATAAAACAAGTGTTATACAATATTCAAACATTAACAACAAAATAGTAACAATATAATAGTAAAAATATAGCAAAAAATGGCAAAAAGTGGGAAAACAACAGCAAAACATGAAAAAAAATAATTGGAATTTTTTATTGTAAATTCGAGTCAGGCTAGGTCCAAGCCAAAAAATATTACCCAAGGCCTGGTCCATTTTATAAACGAGCCTTATCTTTTGCCCAGGCCCATTTTTGGCCTTATATTTTTGCCTAAATCCTCCTATTTTTTGAACGGATTGAATGACCCAATCCATGAGCAACTCTAGAATTCCTATAGATTAATTTGATTAAGGTTTGAAAAAATAATAAAGTGTACAATATTAATACATTTTGTCCAATTGAGCTCGTTTAATTAGCTAATAAAACTCATTTACTGAGCTCTAAAGCTAGAAGCTTGCTTTGCTACCTTTCCAAAACCTTGGTTGGCCCATCCAACAGCCAAATGTTGTTTGTCAATTTAGAATTAAGTTAATTGCATAGACATTCCTAACCTATAATTTTCATTTTAAATTCTTTTTAAATTTAAAACCTTCTAATTACATTTAAATATATCAATCAAGTCGTTGCATTATTAAAACAATTAATTTAACGACACATCAAATTTTATATAACTAAATTTAAAATGAAAAATAAAGTAATAATTTAAAAAAACTAAAACTAAAATGAAATTGAATATAAAAACAATAAAGCTTTTATAAAAATTTCAATAACGTCAAATCTAATATTTTAAAACATCTATTTTTACAATATTAATTTTTAAAATTTAAAAATTAGGATAAAGTAGATACAATTTGTCACTCAACTATTAGCCTGTTATTGTTTTATTCCTGTACTACAAAAATTTTATTTTAGTCACCCTCTGTTAAATTATTAACAAAAATAATGGCATGACCCTTTTTAATTAGTATAATTGCATATGTAGTCCTCAATACTTATATATTCTATCAATTTAATTCTAAAATTTTAAATTTTTCCTTTACATTTTTATTTTGTTTTATCACTTTTAGTGTAGGACCAACCCAAATTTAAATGTTTGGGCTGGTTTATGGAGGATTTGGGCTAAAAAGGGAGGTTTTTTTTGTTGGGCTAGGAATTTTTAACCCAAAATAAATAAAAATTGATTTTTTTAATTGTTCATCGGATTTGCAGTTAACAGTTCAATTCGATTTTCGGTTCAAATAAATTTTATCTTATTTCGAGCTGGTGCTCTACTTAATTTTTCAATTCCATCAATTAATTTAGTTTCGAAAATATTTATTTTTGGATTATGTTCTTATAAATTTATATTTATAATGAAAAGGTTTTGCTCTTCAATTGTGAATTCGAAAAGAATAAATTTTGAATATCGAAAATGAAGGAAGAAAAAAATAGAACCTTTTAACAACTAGAAATTCCATGAACTTTAAGGAAGATGATTAAGGAAAGAAGAACTAGACAATCAATGTCATGTGACAACATAGGATTGATTCACCTGACATGTCAAGTGATATTAGATTTTAGCTGAGTTTTATATTAAAGAAATATATCATATTAAAATATAAGCTCAAAGAATGTAAAGAACCACAAATTTAAAAAATAATAATAATAAAAAATATTTTTTTAAATTTAATTGGGTCTTTAAACTTTCAAAATGTGTCAAAAAGGCCATTTGACTGTTAAAGTTAATTGCCTCTAATTTTTTTTAGTTAAAGCCACTGCATGTAATTTTTTTACAATTTTTATAATTTTAATAATTTTAAATATTTTGTATTAAATTTAATAATTTTTAAAATTTTATTGATTTTATTTTTATAATTTTTTTGCCGCATGTCATGTGTGGGTGTGACACGAAGTGGTTTTAACTGAAAAAAATAAGAGTAATTACATTTTGACAGTTTAAGTACCCAATTGAGTACAAAAAAAATCATATTACTTTATTTGAAAAAAATTTGAAGGCCTTTTACACTTTAAGCCTAAAATATAAAATTATGTTTAAATCTGAAAAGCAATATTAAGGTAGATTATTTTTACTTTGACCACTCTTCTTTTTTTTTTTTAATTTGATCTTTACTGTTAAAAAGATTAATGAAACAAATATTTTTACTAATAAATTGTAATGGAATGCTAAGTTGGAATTTCCTTTTCTCTTCTTTTCCTCCCACAAACCCTAGTAGCCGTCTTTATTATTCTCATCATCAAATTCAAGTGACCTTTCCCGACCTAGCCGCCATCCAACTCGGCTTGTATAAATTGATAGAGTTCTAAGCTCCAATTTAAACGACAGATTTGAGGGGTTTCACATTCATTTAAGAAGAAACTATTCGGAGAAGAAAAGATAAAAGAACATGGGACATATATGAAGTATTTTGGTGCGTTTTGTCATCAAAGACTAAGGGCTTTTGGATGGGAGTTTACCCTTATTATGGTGCGTTTATTTTTTTTTATCTCACGATACAGTATCATTATAAATTTAATTTTATTGTTACTGTCGAAACCATTTTTTGAAAAACGAGGTCGACTTGGTTTTGAAAACAGAAACAAACATGGGAGTCGCCACCAATCTTTTTTGATGAGGTATGATCGGGTCACCTCGTAAAAGTGGTTGTTTTTAATAAATTATTTAATTTATTTAAACAACGATTTTGGTCCGCGAAATTCAGAAAAATGGGTTTGGAAGTCGGTTATGTACGAGGAAGGATTAGCACTCTCGTAACACCCAAAAATTGGTACCTAGTTGATTAATTAGTGTCTTAATATCGAAAATTAAAAACTTGAAAGACTTTAAAAATACGGTCCCTTTTTTTGCAAAAAAAAACTCGAACGTTAAAGACCTTCTCGTCTCAAAGTAATAAAATGTCATATCCAGTAAGTTAGGATACGACATCTCGAACTTTTGAGGGTGAGCTTGCCTTTTATTTAAAATCCGTGTATTTTAACCCCTTTTTAAAAGGACATTCGATTATTTAGGGTAAACGAAAAAAATCGAAACCCAGTAAGTTAGGGCACGATCTCTCGCACTTCTAAACACCGAATATTGCCTTTGTTTGTAAAAATCTTATCTTGAAGTAACAAGATGTCACATCCGGTAAGTTAGGGCACAACACCTCATATATCCGAGAATAGGCATTTTATTCAAAACTCGTATTGCGATTTAAAAGAATATTCCGCTATTTAGGTTAAATGAGAAAAATCAAAACCTAGTAAGTTAGGGCACGATTTTTCTCGAAGTTCCAAATATGGAATATTGCTTTTATGAAAGAATTATTTTTGTTGGGTAGAGGTTGATATAACATAAATTCGTAATGAAATAAAATAATGAAGAATGACCAAACAAATAAAAATTTTGATATTAACAGGATAAAGATAAACGCGTAATAAGAATTATGAGAACAAAATGGAGAAATAAAACGAGCAAGCAATGTAAAAGGAAAATAAAAGGTTAATTAATTATAATAATAGAAAAATAATAATAGTTAAAATAATAGTAATAGTAAATATAATGATAATAAATAATAATAATGATAGTCGTAATAATGATAATGGCAATAAATAATAATAGTGAAAAATAATAATAGGAATAATAATGATAATATATAAAATAATAATAATGATAGCAAAAAAAAGAAAATAAAAGATGATAAGGTTAATAGCAATAATAATGGTGCTAACGATAATAAATAATAGTAGTAAATAAAATAATAATAATAATAATAATAATGCAAATAAGTATTATGTAAAACGTATAAACAAATGTGAAATTTAAGTAATAATAATAATAATAATAATAATAATAATAATAATAATAATGGTAGAATAGCAAAAATAACTAAAAGGACTAAATTGAATTTAAAATAGGAATTCGGGGAGAATTCAGAATAAAAATACAAAGAAAAGGACCAATTTAAGTGCGCGGATAACAAGGGAGGACCAAAATGGGCAATATCCCACTCTCCCAAAACGCACACAATGGCGACCAAATTGAAGGTCGAAATAAATTACAGGGTAAAATTAAAAATAGTGAAAAACTTAATTTCAAAACAATAAAAAGACGGAAGGGCTAAAACTTTTAGCCCTTCCTTTAAAAAATGCGCGGATTCTAGGCCAGAGCGGGTCGGATCGGGTCGGCTAGGGCGAAACGACATTGTTTTGGGGCTTATGGATGCCGGCCAAAACGACGTCGTTTTATATGGCCTATATAGGTTAAAAATAAAATAAAATAAAATCATTTGAGTAGCTTCTTAAAAAAATACATTTCTTCTTTCTTTGGTTTTCTCTGCAGGTCCCCTAATCCGGCGAGAACCCTGGCCAGGCGCCACCATCCCCCACCGCGCCGACCATCGCCAGCCGCCATGAAGTTCAAAATTTCCCTTTTTTTAGGCGAATCGGAGAGTTAAGTTCACTCTCTTCCTTTTCATTCTTTTTTTTTTTATTATTCTTCTTGATAAGTTTATTTATAATAGGTTCAAAAAAGAGAAAACAAAAAGAAAAAAAAATACCTTAATGCACATTTGAACCCGATTTCTTTAAAGTTTGCTTGCTGTTGGTGTTTCCCTTTTCATATTTAGATGTCTGTTTGAATCAATGCCTTTGTATTATTCATGTCCAGAAAGAATACATTTGATTTATAATGGCTTTTATAGCCATTTACAATACTTTTTAATCTATTTTTTATGCTTGCTGTCACTGTTGCTTGTGTGCAGGTGCAACTTAAGGGCGGTGGACGTGACAAGGCGGTGTTGCAAGCGGCGGCTGGTCAAAAGACCCTAGGGGCGGCAGCGAGTAAACTAGGGGGCTAGGGTTTCTTTTCTTTGTTTAGGTTTTGGGCTTTTAGAATATGGGTTAGGGTTTGCTTTAATTTAGTAATTGGGCTAATTTGGGTTTTGGATATGAAGTTGGGGTTTTTGTTTTAGTGGCTAGGTGGTTATGGGTTTGGGGTTGTAATGGATGAGGGCTTTGGTCTATTGGGCTTTGAGATTGGGTTTAAAGTTGTAAGATGGACTGTTTATGAACCATCTTATTGGCCCGGGCAAATTAGGGGTCTTACAGTTACTACTATATTTATACTAATTACATATAAATATATCGCTCATCTAAATTAACCCTAAGCAGATGATAACAAAGATGGTGGAGAAAAGTGTGACGGGTAAGGGTTTATAAAAAGAACGTAAGAAAAATAAGAAATGAAAGACAAGAGTGAGAAAAAGGGACGAATGATAGTGTTGGCAGGGAACGCCACTCGAATCCGGCAAAATCTACAATAAAAAGAATAACTGCTAGGGTTTGCGGGAGGAAAAGAACACAAGATGAAAGAAGAGATTAAAAGAAAAGAAGAAAAAGTTTGAGAAAAAAAATGAGTAACTAATTTAATCAATCTCTTCAACAGCAAGAACTCAATTAATAAAAAAAAAATTTAATAAAGTAGACGTGTATCTTAAATTACATGGACCAGCATGGTTATTGGGTCAAAAATAGTTGCAGGGACCAACAAAATATAAGCTCCGAGTTTTGCATTTTGTGCTGTCACTTATAAATCTTTTTTCATTTTTGACATTACATGATACCAATGATGCAACCTAAAAGGGATTCTAGTAAGCAGTCTGAAGATTACAAAAGAAGCACCAAAGACAACACCTCTATTTAATCATATAACATAAACACACTAAGCAACCTTTTTTATTATTATTACAAGCAGAACGTGAAAATATAAGGTAAATTAATTTCAGTAATAACATAAATCAACCATGGAAAACAGTAGCTTCTATGGTCTTACTGGGGTAGTTCACTGGGGCATCAAACTTGGTGAAAAGTCTATAAGAAGAGACCAGTGATAGCACCGCATAACAAATGACTGCAACAAACGTGATCACCACGGCTATTGTGGCTTTATGACAGAAACCAGCAAATGTCCCACAAGCTGCACTCCAAGTGATGGCTGAGTCTCCTTTGTTTGCTAAGTAAAGCACCTCGGTTGAAACAGCAGCAGCTCCCAAGATTATGTATGTTAGAATCTGAAATTACTATGATGTTATTAGCTGGTATAAATGGTTGATGACTTGATGTTAATGAAAAAGGAAGTTTAATTAGGTGACCTGATCGAGTAGGAAGAAAGTCCAAGCTCTAGGCATAGTAGAAGGACGAGGCACAGCTGCTATAATAGCTGAAAGAAGGGAATAGCCTGCGCAAATACCATTAGCATGCACCAAGTACCTGAAAGCACCAAGATCTGAGTATGAAACGGAGCCAAAGTCATTGGACTGTGAGTTTTTGAGCATGACAACAAGTGCAGCAACCCCTAAAGCCATAGGCACCAACCGCAGCATGGTCTCGGCAGTTCTCATGCCGGTATTCACTTCTTGGTTTTCATTTCTAGATGACCCCATTAAAGCCATTGGAGACCTTGTAGCAGGAGCAACACCATTACCCTTTTCACTTTTTTCCATTAGTTCTTCCCCTTTTTGGTTCTTGGTGCTGGTTTAAGTGGAAAATTATATGTATAGGGGCAAAGCTTGAATACCATATTAATGGCTGTAGGTAAGGTGGGTGGTGAAAGCAATGAATGGCATTCAAAGCATGGAGGTCACACTTTCCTAAGTGCATTAAATAAAACCCACCTTTCTCTTGCTCACATGGTTGGTGTTATTTCATATTAATCTTCTAGCCATGCTTATTATCTTCCCTTTCTCTCCTCCATCACCTTTTCATTAATGCATATAAATTTCATTTTACCCATTCTCCACTCCACTCTCCCCATTCCATTATCATGTTTCAATTCAAACATTAAATCAATTCTATTAATGTAAAAATATTATAGAGGCTTTTATGCTAAGAGTTAAATTATATTTTACCTATTGTAATTGTACATTAGATTAAAGAGCAAATTGATCCATTCTATTAAAAATTTTATCTATTTGTACAGTGTTAAAAATTAACGTAGCTGATAAAATAACCAAACAGTGAGACATAATATGTCATGTGCACCTCATGCTTACAGAAACTAGTTTTGAATAGCAGAAATAGATAAACTTTTTAACAAAATGACTAATTTTCTATCTAATCTAGCATAAAGAGACTAATATTTTTTAATAGAGAAGACAAAATACAATCTAATGTTTAATACAGGACTTCCATAATACTTTCATCATTCTATTAACTCTAATTTTCAAGTCTTTATCAATTGATTGATGAAAGTCTAGAAAAAAAAATCTTATCTATTCCAAATTTGCATTGACGCCTCTTTTTCTTCTTATTTGGGGCTCTTTAGAAACCTCACATATGATTGCGAAGTAATTCTTGTGGATAACTAAATTTGTTTTGATCCTTAACACGATTTGTTCTATTCAAAATTAATGGGTTAATGTTTGATTTATTCATAATGAAACATCATTTGCTAATTGAATTTTAGCTCAATTGATATGAATATTATTGTCAATGTAAAAAAATATGGGTTCAAATATACTGAAGCGCATTATCCTCCTATCTATAGATTGAAAAAGGCTATGAATAATTTTAAATAAAATCTATAAAAAAATAATCTAAACCTTAACAAGTTGGCATTTGAACATAAAATATCAAAGTGCTTAAAATATGAAGTTTATTATTTTAACTAAACTCTCATTCATATTTTGTATTTTTTTCACCCAAAATTATTTTTTCACCTACATCTGGGGCAAATCCTAGAGAGTGAGTAGGGACCTTAGCTCTCAAAAATGAAAAATTACAATTCAACTCTCTCATAAAATAGTGAAGTTATATGATATCAGTGGCAGAGCCAAGAAGATTGGCAAGTGCCCCGGTCCTCCTAAAATAAATTTTTTTCATTTAGGTCTTTTATAATTTATAAAATTTTAAATAAGTAATGGTAAAATTGTACTTTTCACCCTTCAAAATGATAAAATTTTAATTTAACTCTTTAAAAATTATAAAAGATAGACTATTAAAATGGTGAAATTATATTTTTTACTATTGTAAAATATACAATTAAATTCTGACCTCCCAAAAAAAATTTTCTAACTCCGCACTGATAATAATGCCCACAAAAAATTATATGTTAATATACAGTAAAATGTACTTTCATCCCAAAAAGCAAAAAATATATATTTATTTATTCGAAAATGATGAAATTATAAATTATATTTTAATTTTTCAAAATTTATAATTTAATTTCACTCCTAAAAAAATTTAGATTCGACCCTACCAACATGATGAGCATGCCATAAATCACTTGTTTGTAATAAATAAAAAAAAAGTAATGAGTATCCATCAGCTTGAAAGGTTCAATCTTAGGGGGTTTCAATCAAAATTGACTTCAAGTAGAGTGTTTTTAATGACAAATATTAAAATTCTAACCACTAAAATATTCACATCATGTAATCATTAAAATTTTAATTTTTTTAGAATTTTAATTATGACGTTAATTATAGTAACATTTAAAGAAAAATAAAAAAATAATAATCTCTATATTTTAAATTAAATTTAAATAGAACTATAGGTCAAGATAATGGGTCAAATTATGGGCCAGAAGCAGCCTAACCCAGACCCCATGACATTATTATATTTACCCACAAGCTTCTTCAAGTATTCCAATGTGTAATTGTGACCTTTAATTGTTGGTGGTACAGCTTTCGAGCAATTCTAAACAGGCAAAACTTATACACTGATCCCTTTGTTCTTTTGGTTTATCTGTCTCCACAAACCATTATTCTTAAGCTCGAACAATTCAAGATGTCCATCAAGCTAATTTAAATTTAATAATATTCTTGTGAGTCGAACTTTTTATTCTTAATATATACTATTGATATTTTATATTATTAAATTACATTATTACTTTTAATATTAACTCTAAATTTAATTACTAAGTTGAGTTTAAGCTTAAATATGTACGAACTTAATCGAACATGAATTCAAATTTGATATACAAATTTACTCAAGCTCGAATGATTATTTTTCAAATTGAACTTGACCTTAAAAATAAATATTTAATCAAACTCGAACTCTATTTTATCAATATTCAAACTCGACTCGAATCAGTTACACTCCAAAAATGCTGTTGTTTGCCTTAGAAATAGAGTTAGGTTTTACAAGCTAAAATTTACCCATTTCCTTGTTCTCCACGGTTAATTTGGTTTCCATTCAAGTACTGTGAATGTCAGCTTTTGCCTGCGCTAAGAGATATGTCAAGTTACAGAATCGTCCAGTTACAAAGTGAGTTGTGACTGATGGTATTGACAGATTCCAACAAGACTTTCAAAGGCTTAAGCATACATGGATTGGTTTCCTATACTGATTGAGATTTTGTTCTTCAACATTACTCATCTTTCCATATTTCAATCTGTACTCCATGTCCCAAAAATTACTGAGATGCAGAACTCGAAACAAAATGGTTTCTATAACTCGTCTAGCAACCCAAAATTCCACCAAGAAAATGCTATGCGAACAATCTGACTACTAAATGTTTCTAAATATATAAATCAAACTCACTGATATCTCAAAGTTCCATCACACTCTAGTAAATGAATTGATACCCATGTTTCAGGACTCATTCATGAATGCTTCATACTTCTTGAATGCTTTAAATTCATTAGATTTAGGCTTAGAATCCTTGAATCTGATGCAAGAATTTAGCCCAAAATATCAACTTTCCCCCTAGCCCTTCCTAATGAAATATCCCAAACTACTATCAGTTTCTCCCATATCAAACAATCTCATCATACACAAATTTCATACAATTAACATTAAAAGTATTCATTTCAATTACAATAATAACCAAAAAAGCTTCAAACCCAATTCTTAAAAAAAGAAAAAAGAATTCAAAACTCATACAGCAAGTTGAATATCACCCAAATCAAGCTGAGCAGCAATCTCTTCCAATTGCTTCTTAACACTCATATCAATCAATTTAGACCCTGAACTCCCATACCTGATAGTAAACCCAGCTACCAAACTTGGGTCAATCATAGTTTTAATCCTAACATTCTTAGCACCAGTCAGCTTCTGTACCTGTTTAGCAATCTGTGCCAAATGTTGAGACTCCAATTTCACCACTGAACTCACCACCGCCAGCTCTGTATCCGTCAGCTGATTGTAAACCAACTCGAACTCTTTCACGATTTCTTTGATAAGATCAATCCTCTTGGCATCAACCAGGATGTTCAAAAAATTCGCCGTGTGCGGCTGAAGCTCGGAGGAGCTAACAATCTCATCCAAAACCTGACGTTTTTTGAGGACATCAATGGTGGGGTTGGTGAAGAATTCGAGGACTTGTGGGTCGGAGAAGATTGTCTCGACTTTTTCAACGTCGGAGCTGGTGGCATCAAGGGTGTTGTTGGACTTGGCTACATCGGCTAAAGCGGTGGCGTAGCTGGAAGCGGCGGAGGCTGACATTTTGGCACCGCCATGAAGAGGGCGAGTGGTGGAGAGTTTGAGGGAAGGGAAAGTGGCTGAAAAAGAGAGGTTGAGAGAGGGAAGGGATCTGGGGTGTTGAGAAGATGAAAGAAGCTTGGGTTGAAGAGAGATTGAAGCTTGTTGAAGGGAAGCCATTGATGAAAAGCTTGATGGGTGATGAAAATTTGTGTTGAGAACTGGAAATGAATGAGGAAACTGGAGAAAGAAAAAGGGTTTTGGATTAGTGAAAAAGAAGGGAGGGATGGGTTATCTTGAATTGGAGAAGGAGGGCCACTTATTGGATTGTGGAAGATAACATGGAGACTCCGCAAACATTTAGCAACCTACCAAATCCTTTTTCTTTTTTTTCTTTTTTTAAATTTTAATTTTTAATTGATAAATATTAAAATATTACTAAATAGAAAAACAATGCCAAAGTAGAAAAAAGAAAAGAAAATGAAAGATGTGGTTGTTCAACTGTAATTGAGTGTCCTTTTCCTTTGGGTTTTATAAAATATCACAAATATTGTCCAATTTTATCAAATATATTCTTAATTGATAAGAAAAATTCATATATTTTGTTTATTGAACATTAATTCAATTGATATTGTTGTTAGAAAGATCCTCCAATTTAAGGGTTTGAATTAAAAAATATAGTTGAATTACAAAAATAATTGAAATTTTTATATAATTATAAATATTTAGGAAAATGCATTATTTCTTTTGTAAAGAAAGTAATTATATGCTTTATTTAAGTTTCATCTAATGACTCGTTTTGTTACTTATAGAATAATACAAGGAAAAATTTAGATTTCGAAATAATAAAAAGTTAGTACAACTTTAAATTTGAAAATAAAAATAAAATTCTTGTATAAATAATATCTCTTCAAAATAACTAGAAAAATGTATCATCTTTTTTTAAAAAATAAATTATATAAATAATAAAATTATCAATTAAATTAATTTATTGTTAACTAGTACATGGCTGAATACATGGCAAATGAAAGCCCAAACGTTGTGCTAAGTCCATCTCAGCCAACTAAAAGAAACAACACTATGACCACTGAAAAAATAAAAATAAAAAAAGGCACTAGTTTATATAGGCTTATATAAGGCCTTTTTAAGACTATTTTTTTGCTCTAAGTTTCACAAAATCCCACTAAGTCTCCAAAAGCATGAGATGGATAGATAAGCATAGAGGTATGCATGGGTTGGGTTGGGTTTGGATGAGTCAGATTTGTGTCAGGTTTAACTAAAAATTTAAGCTCGTTTGTTAGGTCTGTGCCTGGCCTAGTCCGAAAAATAGCTTTAAAATTTTACCCAAGCCCGACCCAAATAAAAATGTTAAAATTTGGGTTTGACTTAATCCTACCATATTACTTTTTACATTATTTTTATATAATTTTAAAATATATATAATAGATTAAAAATACTAAAACATCAAAATAAGTATTTCCAAATAAATTGAAAATAAATTTTAAAAAATATGTATACTTAAATAACACTAAGATAGATATAACTTAACAAGCAAATGCCTCTAAAATAATAACAAAATTAACAAATGTCTTTAAAATAATAAAAAATTAACAATAAAATAAGTTTTATACAATATCCAAACAATAACAATAAAATAATAGCAACATAATAGTAAAAATGGTAGCAAAATAGGAGAAAATAATAAGAAAATAATATTAAAAACAAAAAAAAAAGATTTTGTCCTTTAGTGAATTCGCCCTGCTCGACAAAAAATGTCTTACTCGAGGCTCGACTTTTTTTTAAATTGACCTTATTTTTTATCCAAACCTATTTTCAGGCCTATATTTTTGCCCAAACCCTCTCATATTTCGGTGAACCTTGGACCGGGCGAATGGCCCAACCCATGAATAGGTCTAGATAAGCATATGTACTTTTAATAGAAAAATGGTAAGTTTTTATGTTTTTATTTTAATAAAATAAGGTCTTTTATTTTTACCAAAAAAAATCTTAAGTAAAAATATGTGAAAACATTTTAAAATTTTTGAGATTTTTAAAACATTAATTTTTAAATTTCATCAAAATTAATTTGTTTGGATAAATAATTTATTTAAGAAAAATTGGGTTATTGGGATCTTATAAATTATAAAATAATTATAAAATCAAAATAATAATATTAAAATTAAATAATATAAAACATATTCAATATGAATATCATTATCTTTGTAAAATTTTATAAATAGTTTTAATTAAATAAAATAAAAATATATATTATAATTAAATAATTTTTTTAAAGTTTATATTTTTATCTTATAGTGAGACTGTATGTATTAAATCAAATAAAATTGAGAAATTTTGAAAAAGTACCTTTTATGTGGAACTAGAAAAAGGAGATTGTTGAAATTCCCTTTTAAAATTATTCATAAATTTTGAAAATTTTCAATATATTTACCCAAATAAATAAATCTTGATAAATAAAATTCCTCCTACAAAACCCTCACAAATAATATTTTGAGATATTAAACTATCAATATTTTAAAAATTGATGTGTTAAAATATTTTTAATTATATTGTTAGAAGTTAATATTGATATTTTTATAATTATTAAAATTGCGACATGTATCAAAATAAATAAAAAGATAAAAATATTTATATGTGTTTGTAAATATTTTCATGCGGATAAGGGCTCATTGGCTATTCCATTGGACTAGCTTTGTTTTCTTGATTTTTGGCAATTAAAGCATGGTTTTACCCTTAAAAAATTTATTAAATTTAAATTAATTCAATTAAAGTTTTCAAAGGGTTTAAATAAAAATATAATAGCTTAAATAAATTTAGAGGTTTATATTTTATTTTGAATCTTAGATAATATATATTATTCTTTAAATATTTGATTGATTTGATGTTATATATCAATTAGATTTCGATTCAATTAAAAATGATTAAAAGTTTATGTTTACTTTTATATAAAATTTTAATATATATAAATAAATTTTTAGTTATATTGTAAGTCTGTCATGATCTAATATATATAAAATTAATATATGAGACCTAACTTGGCATTCGACACGACCTTTTACAAATTCAAGTGAGACAAAAACCAAATTAAGCTGCATATACTATAGCTATCGAAACTAATTTTTTTTTTGAAAATAATATTATTAAGAGGAATAATTATTTAATCTTTATAAACCTTAAACCATATATGAAAAATACATTGATGGTAAAAAAAATATTGGTTGTGTCGATAGACCTTGGGAAGTGTGACGAGATATTTTATGTTTCTTGCAATGGAGGTAAAATAGCAAATAATTGTTTTTATCTTTTTGGCTCAGGGCCTCTCGTTTTAGCATCAAATTTGCCCTCCGAATCATTTACTACAACATGCATGAAAAGTAGGTAAAAGGTCTCCACGTTGTGCATTCAAAGGTCGGCAATGGTGAAAACAACTTGAAATGTATAAAAAAAGAGTACGAAAACAACTGTTTAGATGGACAAATGCAAAGGCAACCCATACACAACTGTCTTCGGTCCCCCCTCGTAGCCCCCCTTCAACGACGTGTAGATGCAGTCACAGTTTACAACCACAGTATATTGGGGTCCCTCACTCAATTTGCTCAGCAGCAGCACACACCTTTGGTTGGTGGCTAAAATGCCTAGACCCAAAACCGTTCAGTCCTTGCACGTATCTGTTGTTACTTGACATCCGGCATTAAACTTTTCTTTTTGTACATTACTGTACTTGCCCATTGCAGTTGGTAAAAGTACCATGAAGCCAAAGTTCATGGAGACTTTTGTATTTTCTTTACTTAAAAAATTGAATAAATTTGTATATATACACGTTAGATTAAAAAGTAAACTGATACTGTTTTTGTTAAAAAATTTATCTATTTCTACTGTTAAAAACTAGCATGCCTAACTTCAAATAATTACATGTGGCGTGCTACGTGTACCTTATTCTAGCATATAGGGACCAATTCTAATATTAGAAATGGATGAATTTTTTAATAGAAAAATCAAGTTACTCTTTAATCTAATGTACAAAAACTAATTTACCTATTTTTAAGTAAATGAGGTAAAATATAATCTCATTTCTAATATAAGGGCTTCTATTGTACTTTTATCTCTCTTCTTTATTTGTTAAAATGTTAGATATCATATTAATAAGATTAAATTTTATCCAAAACTATACATAATAAAATAATATATGATATTAATAAGATTAATTTAAGTGATAAATATTTTAAAAAAAGTTTAATTTTATCAAACAACATGATTGTGTTCAATAATTAATTTTATTAATATACAAAATAACTTTCTATCATAAATTTAGTATTTAATTAAAATTCAACATTTATTTTTTCAGTTTATCAAACAAAACTTTAATTAATAGTGTTTTGATAATTACTTTTATTATATTCGTGTTTAATTAACTTATGATATCAATTCAATCGTAATACCATATTGTTAATGGGTGGTAACCTAAATTTTAGAAACATGCAAACCAGTGGCGTAGCCAGGGGGGCTGGCATGGGCCCCGGCCCCCCCTAAAATGGAAAATTCATTTTAGACCTTTGAAATTTTTAAAATTTTAAATTAATAAAGGTAAAATTGTACTTTGGCCCCCCCTAAAATTATAAAAATTTAATTTAATCTTTTACAAATTATAAAAATATAAACTATAGAAAATTAAAATTTTATCCGGCTCTCACTAAAAAAATTTTCCGGGTTCGCCCCTAATACAAACTATCCATTGTACTTAGGCAAAATTTTGTGATCTTGGTAGAGTTACAGCAATTACCAATTAATAGTAACACTTTTTTTTTATATGTAAAAACCTCAAAATCAATCTGAAATGAAGTGATTAGAATTCGATTTCAAAATTATCCGATATAATTCTTTTTTGGCTTTTGGGGCACTCTTGGGTCATCAATAAGAGAAGTACTTAATGACCTATTCTATTTTAACTTTTGCAATAACATCCATAAAAAGGAAAAATCAAATGCAGAATTCCATTCTTAACTCATGCATGCAATAAATGATATTAAAAAAAAATTATAATTTATAGATTTTGGTCCTATATATTTACTATTTTTTGACAAAATATTTAAAATTATTTGTAGTCTCTTCCCAACTTATAATTAAGAGGATAGTGCATTTTAACGCACCTAAATTCGTCATCCTACACAAACAACAATATGCATATTAATCGAACTAACATTCAATTGAATTAAGCCTTGAATTCTCATATTTTGTTGGTGATGTTAGGTGAGAGAAAGTGTTTCTAGAAGGAAATATGGTCCCTTCCCTAGGGCCAAAAATCTTGCAATTAATAGCTCATTTGTCAATTATAAATTGAGGACAATACACATATCGTGTAAAGGATTTTCTTAAATGCACGAGGAAACTATATACTAATCAAACTTAATTATTATTAATCAAAAATATATTAAGTTGAATGTGTAAGAAATTAGTATCCATGTCTAGTTAAAGAGAAAGGCATATGCTCGCACATGCCAACCGACATAATTAAAGCTACATCTCTCTATCATCTCAATTCTCTAACTTTTACCCTCAATTCTTCCTAAATAAATTCAATGCCTATAGTGCTTGTGGAGTCCATGAATCAATCTCATTTTCTTCAATCCCTGTCTTCATATTTTATGACCCTTCACAACCCTTCCTATGTACACCACCTTTTTCCCTCTATCTCATCCACCTTCAATCCATTAATTTGCTTGTATTTTCACCTGTTCGATGGAACCAACAAAGCCTAAGTCCCGAAACCTCGACCAGTTCATGAACGAAGTCGCCCCGCCTCGGTTTATCTCGGTTTCCAAGCGTCCATTGACGACAATGCTGGCCACCATAGCCGAGAAAGATAAAGATTTCAACGATGATGAGGTCGTTAAAGGACGACGAACATATTCGTCGTCAGTGTGTGGCAAAGCTGCTATATGTTGTCTTTCAAGGGAACTTGAAAGCTCCATGTTATTGTTCCTCATGCAAATGGCCAAAACAAATTAAAATTAATAATGGTTGCTATGGCTAAATAATTAACATGAATAAGTAGATTAGGTGGAGCAACTAATTTTGCTATGTTTTTACAAAGCAATGTTGGGATTGTTTTTGCCTTGTTTACATCATTTTTTTCCATCGTGTCTTTTTTTTTTCCCAGGAAAATTTCTTGACCGCAGATGATGAGTTCAATTGTAACCAGCAATAAAGATTTCACGTTCTTCTAATTCTTTTCTCTGCATTTTAATACGTTTAACATAAACTAATCATGAAATAGATGCCATGGAACGTTTTGAGGAATACACCTATGCTATATACTTCCATCAAACAAGACAAAATATTTGATATGTTATCGATATATATAAACACAAATGAGATGATATTATATGATTTATACTGATAATATCAAATATTGTATTAGAAAAATAATTTTTTTATTGTTTATAGTAATTGATATTGATGAAAGTTTTAGTACTAACTAAATTATGTTATTTGACTTCAAATTTCTTATTTAAACTCTACAAGAAGTTGGTTGATTTTGCTTTCTTATTTAGAACCTCCAAAACCTTCCCTGCGTAGGGAATAGCTGAAACCCAAGGCTTCCCAAATGGGCAAAAGAGTAAAGCATATTCTAAGGATTCACGTTCCTCACATCCCTTTGGATACCAGTGTTGTCCATGTCTTGACCTTCTTACCAAGTTTTCTTTAGTGGCCATAACATCGTGACAGACTCTCCAAATGACTTTTCATGAAGACCATCCAGAAGAGTGATTCGCATCAACATCACTGGATGACGCTGAGCTCAAAGGGGTAGAATGTTGTGAAAGTAAACGGTACTCTAACTGAACATCGTAAGAACTATCCTTCAAGAAATGCCAAATCAGTTTATCGCTTAATGTTAGGGGGGCAATGGGAAAATTTTCAGATAGTCTAACTTCCTTCTTGTGAAAAGAGAGACCAACTTAAATAGAGTTCCGTATTCGTGAAATAAGCTTGATCAAATCTTTGAAAAGCATTGGATACATTTTAAGGTGATTTCACCTATAATATAAGTTCAAAAAAATTAGATAGAGATTTGAAATAATTTTTTTATAAAGTTGGAGAGTAAAATAAATTATTATGTTAAAAGAATAAATTTTTTTTTCCAAAAATTTCTTTAGGAACTCTCTATTAGAGTTGTCTATGGGCCGGATTAAAAATTTAGGTCCATTTTTTAGGTTGAGGTTAGTTCGACCCAAAAAATGAGTCTAAAATTTTGTCCAAACCCAACACAAATAAAAATGCTAAAATTCTAGTCCGAACCACCCATGTTAAAAGTTTTTATATTATTTTTATATAAAAATAAATTTAAAAATATAATACATCAAAGACACTAAAAACATTAAAATAAATGTTTCCCAACAAATAAAAAATTAAAAAACTTAAATAACACTAAAATAAGTATAACTTAATAAACAAATATCTCTCAAATAATAACAAAATTAATAATAAAACAAGAGTTATACACTATATAAACAATAAAAATAAAATAATTACAATATAATAACGAAATAATAACAAAAACAATAGCAAAAAAGTAAAACAGCAACAATTGTTTTTTGCAAATCCGGCCCAACAAAAAAAAATTACTCAAGACCCAGCCCAAGTAAAAAACAAGTTTTATTTTTTGTTCAAATTTATTTTTTAAACTTATATTTTTACTTAAATTCTTTCACTTTTGAGACAAAACGACATATCACGTGAACAAGTCTAATTTCGATAAACTCTATCACATACCTTGCAAAGATCCAACAATAAAGCTATGATAGCTTTTGGGCCCCTCTTTCGCTTTTTTATTGGATGGAATGCTCTATAGGCAACGAAAATATTATCTTGAATGTCTTTTTGGTACAAAATGTATTTTGTCATGTTAAACCAAATGAGAATTTCAATGCTTGTAGAAATTTCTTTACTACATTTTCACGTTGGAATGATAATGGATCGGTTTGGGATCCATTTTGGAGAAAAAAATTATCGTTGCTTTGCAACATTAAGATTTTTAAAATTCCAAAAACTGAAATTGAACAAAAAATAAAGATAATTTTTACTTACACTAATTTTTATGCAAAATATTTAAACAAATTATACATTGAATAAAATAAAAAAATCTAGTTCAATTAGCATGACAACAGCTATAGATACTTGCCTAGTGCAACTCATTACTTGAAAGAGAACACAACCAAGTCACTGACACCAATGTTTGCACATTTCTACGGTTCACCCTCGGAGCAAACATCTAATATTAACCCCCTCAACATACGCAGTTCTATTTTAACTACCATGTCTGGAAATTTACTAGGACAGCCCTACATGCATCATCCAAAATTTGAGCTTTGGATGAAAATTATATGTTAGTAGGAATAAAATATGAATGGTTTACATACTGAGAGATGCCAAATTCATAATAGCTAGGAGCAAGTAACTATCCACCTTGATTCAGTTTCTCAGCAGCAATGCCAATGGCAGCAATCTCCTGTAATTAGGTTACTATACATGAACAAAAAATGTAAAACCACCATTTAAAAGAGCCATGTTCAACTGTGCTCATTTCCCTAACATTGAGTTCGAAAACAAAGCAAAACCATCAATTTCATGCAGTAATTTTTCCTACACCCTTGTTCTCCAACTAAAGCTGTGCTAAGGCTACACCCCTTATTTACATTCTCTAAAAAAACAAAAGAAAAAGGAAAAAAAAAACACCGGGAAAGCTAACTAAATTGTAAATACATACACTTTCAAAAGCCTCAACTTGAAATATGTTCAAGTATCAGTAGGAGACAACCAAGACATTTCAAATAACTACAATGTGGAACGATTATTAGGCTATACCAAAGCATATGGCCAAACAAATATAACTACATAAGTATAAACTACAATAAAATAAACTGAAAACAGAGCAAATGCAGCAATCATAGGATACATTCACATAGCTAAGCAAACCTTTTACGATGTTGCATTTATTTTTTAAAACCATATTGATAATCAGTGAGGTCAACTATCACCAATGTTCCTTGCAGGAAAGAAAAAACTAGAGTTGCCCATGTTTCTTTTACAAACAGCAGTATCACTTAAGAACGCAGAGTAGTGATTATAAGAGCATGGCACAATACATGCATAGTACAATAGTTTAAACAAAGCAGAGCTGGTGGATGATGTATCAAAAGGAAAATGTGGCATATTAATGAAAGGATCAGTTCACAACAGTTCAAGTAAACAAGGGAATAAAATAACCATCATCCAGAAAGGCACTATAGCAGCAAGAAATTCATGAATAAAACCATAAAATACAATAAAATGAAACAAATTAGAGACAAAGAAAATAAAATAAAAGGATTAAGCAATTCCAAACATAACAAAATATGCTTAACAGCGACCTATAACGCATATAAGCGACCAACAAACAAAGAAGCAGCTCCATAAGTTACTCTCTATGCAAGAGATGAATATTATCCCAAAGTTACCAATATTATGAGCTACAGATACCCCCCATGATTGGCAACATATAGACAGCTTACTTATCTAATAAGCACAAAAGTTTAAACATTTCTTTAAAATGCATATAAAAATATCATTACTTATTATACTAGCACTCTATTTGTCTTCAGACTTGTAATATTCCAGCACCAACTTAGCTTGCTCAGTGACCAATTCACTTCGCTCCACAAACAGCTCCAACTGCGCAATTTGCAATTTCCTCCATTTCGCCTCCAAAGCCGCCTTCTTTTCACCATCAACCATATCCAACCCGAGCTTTACAACTGCCTCTTCCATGTCAGAGACACCAAATCTCTTATCAAACAAACTACCAGAACTCTTAGACACCACCTTATCGGCCTCTATTGGCACTGCATCGTATGTTTTCTTATCGGGTGAAGAAAACTCTGCTTTCAATGCAACCACTGCCTTGTTATTCCCCTTGGCTTTCCCATTCGACTTAGCAGCTGAAGACTCAACTTTTCCACTAATCCCTTCTTTGCCCCAAATCATTTTCGACAACTCAAAAGCATTCTGCTCATGGGCTTTAGAGAAAGTTCGATCCTCGCCCTTTTTACCCTTACCAGCATTGTTTTCGAATTTCTTCTTTAACCTTCTAATCTTATCCATCATTTGTGCTTTGGTAACATCAGTATGAATCGATTTCTTGACAAAATTATAAAATGCATTCATATCAGCACAAGGGTCAGCTCCTTTTTTAGCAGAATAATCCAACATACCTTTCAACAAAGCAATCTCATCATCTTCACTGAACAACCGCTGAAAAAGCTGCTTTTTTGCATCTTCACCGGTCTTTTTCACCTCCTCCGCAGCAGGTGTAGTAGCCAACCCTTCTTCCCCAACCTTCTTCTTGGGTCGTTTGGCTTCTTTAGCATCCAAGTCCAACTCCCCAGGCCGTTTAGATGAAGAAGCCCTAATGGGCGAAGTCAAGGGCTTATTAGATCTGGGTTTCTTCGCATTCAAACTTTCCTCCATAGGTTTCGTCGCAAGAGGTTTAACATTCGGTGTAGCGGTGTCGGATTCGGATTCGGAATCAGAACCGGATTCATCAGATTCATCGTTAACGACGCCAGGCGTAGCGGTTTCCGGCTTTCTGGGTGGTGGGCTCTTTTGGATCAATGGAGTTGACTCGGTTTTGGGGTCTTCCTCATCTTCTTCCTCAGTTGAAGACCCTTCTTCTTCTTCCTCAGAAGAAGTCACCTCTTCATCTTCTTCAGAGGAAGAAGCGGCTGGTGGGACTTCAATGGGGTTTGAACGTTTTGGTGCCATCGAAAAAGAGAGAGGGGGGGGGGGTGGGGGAGAGGCTGCTTAGGGTTTTGCCTTGTTTGATGATTTAACAGGGAAGGAGGCAATAGCAAATCGGGAGTATCAGAGTTTATTTTGATTTCGTAAAGCTACCCTATTTTTTTTCCCTTTTCAAATGGGCTTTGGATGTTGGGCAATGGGCTATTAGCATTCTTCTTTTATTAAAAAAAAATTAAGGCTCAATAGTATCTCAAATTTTTTCAAAACAAAATAATTAACTTTTTACTTTTTTTTTCGCACTCACTTTGGTACATAAGTTTTCAAAATATATCAAAAAGTCCTCAAATATTTTAAAAAAACAATTAGGCCCCTGTATTTTCTTTGCACACAATTGGGTACTTAAACTTTTAAAATGCATAAAAAAGGTTCTCAAACTTTTTAAAAAAAAAGCAGTTAAGCTATTGATTATTTTTTGCTCAATTGGGTACTTGAACTGCCTCTAATTCTTTTCAGTTAAAGTCACCATGTGTCACAATCACAACGTGACATGTAGCAAAAATGATTAAAATAAAAATAAATAAAAGTTATAAAATTATTAAATTTTAATAAAAAACTATAAAAAATATTGAAAATTAAAAAATTTTAAAATTTTAAAATTATATAAAACTCGTAAAAATGATAAAATATATAGAAACATAGAAAAAAATTTAATAAAAACTATAAAATTTTTATATAGAAATATAAAAAATTATAAACATTATCGAACTAAAAGAAGCATTTTATAAATTTTCTATAATTTTATTATTTTTATTTTTATAAATTTTCGCC
This sequence comes from Gossypium arboreum, assembly GCF_025698485.1. Taxonomy (NCBI): domain Eukaryota; kingdom Viridiplantae; phylum Streptophyta; class Magnoliopsida; order Malvales; family Malvaceae; genus Gossypium; species Gossypium arboreum. The sequence continues at coordinate 119,995,044 of NC_069070.1, read as the reverse complement.
ATATGTTTTGATGGGTTGCGATATATGATGACTTTAACTAAAAAACAGTGGCGGGTTGTTAACATTAATAGTCAACATTAAATTAGTGATTAAAGGGTATTTTTTATGCATTTTATATTTTTTATGATTTTTATAAAATTTTATATTTTTTTCTAACTTTTAATAAATTTTATTTTTTATATTTTTATTAAAATTTAATCTTTTTTATAAACTTTTTGCCACATGTCACACCGTGGTTGTGGTACGAAGTGGCTTTAATTAAAAAAATTAGGGGTAGTTAAATTTAACGATCAACTATTACCGTTTATAACCAAAGGGCCTTTTTGATGCATTTGACAGTTCAAGTATCCAATTGAGTGAAAAAAAAAATCAGGGCTTAATTATTTTTTTTTTTAAGTTTGAGGGTCTTTTTTATGCATTTTGAGAGTTCAAGTACCCAATTGAGTGCAAAAAAAAAAGTAGGAGCTTAATTGGTTTTTTTAAATTTTTTAGGGCATTTTACATACTTAAGTAAAAAATTAATTAATAGATTTAAAATGTTTAAAAGAAATTGGTTTTATTTTTTTGTGAACTATAAGAAAATGGCAAAGCCCAACAGTAACGCGATTAATATGACTTGAATCTATGTCACATTTGAGACGGTGAACACTTTCTGACTATCAAGCTAACACACGGGTTAAAAAAATTGAAAATTTATGATAAGGAATAATGTTGTTTGGTGGCTTTCTATGTTATTATAGTTAAATACAAGGTTATTGATTTTTTTTTTTGGAATTTTCTTCATTAAATTCTTTTATGTTACTTTAATTAGCTTTTATCCATTGAAATTTAGTATGAATTTTTTTAAATTACAACTATAATAGGTAGGAAATAAATAAATAAATAAGTTGATAAAATAATAATAAAAATAATATTAATAAAATATGATGGTTTTGATGGGTATAAAATATAAAATCCTCAACCCTTTAAGAAAAATAGTGAAAAAGAGACTAACATAAATTGTTAATTATGCAAGATTCCTTTAATGTTAATTAATTGATGGATAGCACTTAAGTTTGGGCAATCATGTGATGAAATTTTGCCATTTTGGGGCTAAGGGCCCATTTTATGTTCTTCTTGATCTTTGGTGTGTTGGGCTTTACTAAACCATGTTTTTCTTTTATTTTGTAGGTTAAGACTTGTTCATGAATTGAGTTATCGTTCAGATTCGAAAATCTACTTAAAATTTGAAAAGATTTGAGCAAAAATATTAGGCTCGAAAAATGAGTTTAGACAAAAAATTAAGTCCGTTTGAAATATGGACCGAGCTCGGCTTGAACATTCAAAGCCTAAGACAGACTCATTTTAAAGTTTATTATATTTTATATTATATAATTAGAATACATTAAAAAATAAACATATACTAAATATATGATACTATTCTAATATAAAAATAAAATATTGTTAAGATGACTATATAAATAATTTCAATAAATAAAAATATATATAATTATTAAATATTAAAATAATATAATATAAATTTAAAAAATTAAAAAATAATATGGTAGGATCTAAAATAAGCTTGGATAATCTTTTGCAAATATGAGTGAATTTAGACAAAATTTTAGGCCAATATTTCGGTCAGCCGAGTTTGGACAAACATAATGTATGTTAATATCATACTTAGGTCCAACTTGACCGACTCATAGCACTTTTAATAATTGAATATTAAAAATTTATATATATTAGTTGTAATATTAAGACCTTAATATTTTAATAACTAATTTTTTATCCGATTATGTGTATGAATTAAATTACATTTAATTATCTTTTAAATATATTTTAATAAATTTTGTAACGTTTTGTTAATAATATGGTTACAAAATTAAAGCATAATAATATATTTGAAAAAATGATAATTGTTATTAAATTAAATTTAAATAAAAATTTAGCCATATTATTTACACCCTCAGGCTCTTAACTGCCTTTGTTCATCAAAATTTCGACGATTTTTGTTTGCTTTATTCACCAAAATAAATCTTGACATATCCACCTTTGAGTTTCAATCGTATGGCTGAGACAACGTCACTTGTTCATCACTATCGAGATGTTTAAGAGACATTAAATGTAGTAGTATAAATTTAAGTCGAGCCAGATCAAAATTTTCACTTAAAATCTTGACTAGAATAAAATGTGAGTTTTAATTTTTATCTAAGTCTATTTTTTGAATTTACATTTTATCTAAATTCTATTATAATTGGAGAACACCTTTAAAATTGGATAATAATATAATTTTTGAACAAATCTATTTGATTTGTAAATGAATAATGAAAAGTATTCATTTATCATTTAAATTTAAATATAACAACTTTTTTTTTTGGAATCGGTGGTGTGTAAGAAATTATGAACTGTATTTATTATATAAATTTAAATATAAATTATGTTAATGCAAAATATTAACACATTTGAGGGCAAGATTAATTTTATGGTTAAAACAATTGCCACAACTTCAAGAATTGGAGAATTAAAACCCAAAACATAAAAATCAATTGAGTTGAAATTGAAGAACTAAAGAATTGATGATTGATTTCTTGCAGATTAAGTTTAGTTATTTGCGAATAGACGACATATTAGTCTTTCAATTAGTTTGTTCATTTTCGACTAAACTAATGACATGTTTAGATTTATGTACTGATACAAGTTGTCTTTCCGTATTATAATCTGACCACTAATACTACTTAGTATTAGTTAAACGTTAAATAACCATTGAGCCAATATTTACTTTTATTTTGGTTTACGTGGAAAAGCTTTTGAGGATAGTCTACAAAGGATATTAATGTAGCTGTAGAGCCCAAATTTTGCCCGGGCCCAACAAGCAGAGCCCAAAAAACTAACCATCCAATTAGCACACCACTAAACCGACCATTAACTCCATCACCCCACTAACTCCATCACCCTACTTGCCACTAATTCTATCACCCCACTAAATCACCCCACTAACCCCATTACCTCACTTGCCATTACCTCACTTGCCTAGGAAAAGAGAAAGAGGTAATCAGTTGTAAAATTTGGCTATAAAAGCCATTCAAAACTATTTTAAAGAGGAGGTTTTTTTTAGAGAAAAGAAGAGGAGATGCTGAATACGAACACAAAAAAAACAACAATTCAATAACGGTTTTTATTTCGAAGGATTTGCTCATCGTTTTAATTTGCTCCTCATTTAAATACTGTCTTTTGTGAGTTGGAATATTTGTATTTTAAATCCTTATTTATTTGGGCACATTTTATTCTAGTCCTTGTCTACGCTTTAGAAATTCTATTTATTTACAAATTATCCCCTTAATTTTGTTTTTATTTCCATTGAGTTCTTTTAAGATTCATGTTTTTATATTCTTTATAATTCATTCATTCTTTCCCCCCCCTTTCATATTATCTTAACATTTTGTTAATTGGTTCCACATTATTTTAATTTTTTCTTGTTGTATTTTTTTGTATATTTTCATTCTCTTTTATTATATTTTATTTATTTTCTCTTTTATGAACATTTTTAAATATTATATTATTATTTTTAATATATATTATTTATATTAAGCTATTTGTATTTTGTGTGTATTATTTATTCGTATATATATTGTTTTGTATATCATTTATACTATTTAGATTTACAAAATTATTTCTTATACTTATATATATGTAAATGTTTCCTATATCATCACTTTGAATTGTTGCACATTATTTTTTTATATATACATTGTTGATTTTATATTATTTTATGTATTTTCTTTTAAATCTATATATATATATATATAATTTATGCCTTTTAAAGTTATTTTATGATGTATTTTGTTTATTTCAAATGTTTTATATTATTATTTCGTACATATATTTATAATAAGTTTTTCATTATATGTATATTATTAATTTAGATAGATCAATATTTTGTATTTTATGCATTAATTATTTTTATTTATTTTATAATTAATTTTAAAGTTTTGCATGTATTGTTTGTCTATATACATATAGTTTATTTTATGTATTGTTCGTTTGTTTATTGTTTGTTTTTGTGTGTTTTAATTTACATATCTGCACCTTTGTAATATTGTTGATAAATGGTGTAATATATTAATTATGTACATGTTCCATATTAGTTACTTTGCTTTTGGATTTCTGTGTATTGATTTATGATCGAGCTTGCTTACTTTGTCATCTTAAATTGTTCAATTCATTTTTTTTATTTAAACCGAATAAATGTACTTCACCGCTTTTATAATCACCCTCATTAAAAAAAACCTCTTAAAACGAGGCAATATTTCGTGTTTGGAAGTTTGAGAGATTGTGCCCAATCGTGCTGGGTTTCGATTTTTCATTCGACTAAAATACAGAATATCCTTTTGAAATTCCATCCATGTTTTCTCAAATTAAAATGAGGCAATGTTTCGTATTTGGAAATTCGATAAATCATGCCCAATCGTGCTGGGTTTCGGTTTACCGTTTGGGTCGAATAGTCAAATATCCTTTTTAAAAGTTTTAAGTGCATGTGTTTTGGAAATCCTGAGATGATCTTGTGTCGAGGGTTCGAAATATTGTATTCAATCGTGCTGGACGTAATATTTTATTCTTTCTAAGCAAGAGAATCTCAATATCCAATTCAAGTTATCCAAACATTTTAAGGGAATTGTATTTTAAAATATTTTTCAAAGCTTCAACATTAGGACGTAAATTGATCAATACGGTACCAATTTTGGGCGTTGCGAGGGTGCTAATCCTTCCTCGCGCGTAACTGACTCCCAAACCCATTTTCTAGTTTTTCGTAGACCAAAAGCGTTGTTTTAATAAATTGAACTACTTTATTAAAATGATCGATCACAAGGTGACCCGATCACACCTAAACAAAAAGGATCGGTGGCGACTCCATTTTCGTTTTAAAGTCGATCCCCGTTTTCAAAATAAAAATGGTTTCGACAGCTTGGCGACTCCGCTGGGGACCAATAAGAGAGTCAAGCTGTAAAATTGATTATTTTCTGTCCTTTTGTCAAAAATTTAAAATTTGGTTTTTGGCATACGATCCTTTTACTGCATTTATTCTGGCTCAAGTCCCATAGAATACTCTTGCATTGCATATTGCATGACCGTTGTGGTCACACCATTTAAGTGGGAGTGAGAAGCTATGTCTTCGTGAGGTTTTCACCTCCGCATGGCCATAGGGAAATGTATTTCCCCGAACTAAACTCGATCCACATGAGCCTATAATGGGTGAGGATTGAGGAATCTGCTGGTTCAGGTACCTTGTTTTTAGAACTAAACTACATATAGTGAGCTTTAAGAGCCTACCCTAGGTAGAGCCATTCCAAACCCTAGTGGTTACCCAAGTAGGTGCTCTATTTGCTACTTATTTCTTCTGTACTAACGTATTTTGTCTGTTTTGTTTATGACTGCATTGCATTACATCATCATAGAAAGGAGGTATTGATTCATATTTGATTGCTAAATAGAATAGTTTGTCATAAGAAAACAAATTTCTTGATAAAATGGATTATAATACGGTTGTCTGAATATGGTCTAAGTAAACACAACGGAAGAAGGCTGATAGTTCGCAGAGAAAAATAAGACTTTACTTGGGGATCCAAGTCAATAAAGATTATCCAAAAGACGTCACGTCTCAACTTTATTAAAGGATTTAACGAACATTTCGAGGATAAGTGAGTATTAAGTCGCGGCCTGAATCAAGCAAAAGGAGCTAGTGGGGGCATCTATTGGAAACTTGGCTTTTACAAAGAAAAGAAATTGGTGTCTTCGCCTGGAACATGAGGGCAAGGCCGCATATGTAATCCATTTTATGTAAAGGAATTTGTTTTCTAAAAAAGTTATTCTAATAGAATTGAATTTAGAATCAACGACTTTCTTTCTATTCAATTCATTCCCTGCATTTGCATAGCATTGCATCATTTGCATTAGATTTTCACAAAAGGACCCTAATTAATTGAAATCATTTCCGTTAATCTGGAAACTGATAAAAACTTGCAAACCAAGCATCACTACGGTACCCGTGCTAAGGCAAAAGATATGGACCAAAGATTGGAAAGACTTAAACAACTTCAAAGGGAGATGCATGACCAGTTACAAATGCGAATGCAAGAGCAACTGATGAGAATACAGTAAGATATGAGAGACCAAGTGCTAGAGTCTCAAAAGAATATAATGAACTAGTTGTCCCAATTGCTGACTAAGGGGCTACAAAAGAGGGAAAGCTTCATGGTCAATGCTGGGGTGGACAATGAGGAGTCTTTCTATCCTCCGAGTTTCACTCCGAAAAATGCACAGGCATGTCCGCAAGTGTACCAATTATCAAAACTCAGCAAAATTAGGCTAGTACCTCAGCACCAGTGAATTATCTGATAGGCTCAGACTCCAATCCGTGGGCCAATCCAACTACCCCTGTAGTTCCTGATTTGAACGAAATGGAAAAAGCAAAGATGGAATTGCTAAAACAATTCGAGGATCGGTATAGGTGGTTGGATGAAAAATTCAAGGCGATGAAAAATACTGATGATTATCATAGAATTGACGCCAGAGACCTAAGCTTGGTTCCAGACTTAATACTTCCTTACAAGTTCAAGATGCCTGAATTTGAAAAGTATAACGGGACTAGTTGTCCCGAAGCTCACATCACCATGTTTTGCAGACGAATGACTAGGTATGTCAATAATGACCAGTTATTGATTTACTGTTTCCAAGAAAGTCTGGTTGGGGTAGCATCTAAATGGTATAACCAATTGAACCGTACCCAGATTAATTCATGGAAAGATCTAACTTCATGAAACAGTATAGTCATGCGACGGACATGAATCCTGATAGGATTACTTTACAGAGCATGAAAAAGAAACCGAAAGAGAGTTTCCGGCAATACGCCCAAAGGTAGAGGGAGGTTGCCATGCAAGTTCAGCCACCTCTCCTAGAAAAAGAGACTACCATGCTTTTTATCAATACTCTGAAAACCCCGTTCATTAACTATATGTTGGGAAGCACTACTCTGAACTTTTCAGATATGATAATATCTGGTGAATTGATTGAAAACACAATAAGGAGCGCGAAGATAGATACGTGAGAAAGCGCCAAGAGGTCAACCCAAAAGAGAAATAAAAATGAAGTGAATATCGTGAGCATGCCTTCCAAATTGGTCAATATAGGCCAGTCAATGGCTGTAACCATTAGTTATCTATCCGAATTACATATTGGGGAATCTGAATGATATATCTGAAGAGGGAACCAGGAAATAGAAATTTCCAAACCCTTATGTACCTAGGGATGTTTTGAATAATGGGACTGTGGAAGAGATCCCTGTATTTTTAGAGCTGATCTAGAGTAATGTTCAAAACGCGTTTGTTGCTTTAAGCTTAGGTGCAATAAGAATCATTTTGTGAAATAGGCTTATGTTCAAAATCTTATTTCAATCAAATGCATCTTTTTTAATAAATGTTCTTTCATTCTTGATATATTCTTTTGACTGTCTTTTAAATATGCTTCATTCATGATTATACCATACAAATAATCATCTTTAGGATCATTTATTCTTTGGAAATGTGCCTTTGTACCTACAATAGGTCCCCAGATATCAACGACAGGAGCAACGCTATAACTCCCTTTTGGGGTTAGGTGGATCTTAGGACTTTAAAGATGACAGAGATTATAGTTTATGTCCTGGTGGTAGAACAAGATGAAAAACAGATCCTACTCTACAAAGGGTCAGTAGATATTGTGAGACTAGGAAAAGAGAAAGAGGTAAAGATCGAAACCAGCATCACCACAAAATAAAGCGAGACGTCATTGAGTTATTTCAAGAATTCAAAGATGTTTTTGCATGATCGTATCAAGATATGCCAGGGCTACTAAGACCTATGGATGCTAAAAAGGTCCATACGGGTGTCAGAAAGACACATGCTAATGATTTTACGTTAGTCAGGTTAATCATGAGGTTCGGGTGCTACTGATCCACCATAGAAGGGGATTGTATTAGTTATGCCGTAAATGCCAAATGGAGAAAGACATGACTTATGTGCTATCTCCATTTCTTCATAGATTTTCTATATGTGGAGCATGGATGTTATCAGGCCATTTTCGTCTAATATACATCGATTTATTTTGGTGGTCTTTGATAACTTCATGAAAAGAGTGAGGGTCGCTTCATATGCCAATATTACAAGGTCGGTAGTCGTCAAATTTCAAAAAAAGGGTGTCGATAAGTAATGTCAGAAAACATCATGTCTAATACAACTGCACAATGTCAAAAGTTTGCAGTTTGTTCAAAGATCAGACGCCATATCCTAATACAGCAAAGGCGGCCAAAAAGGAAAAAATAAAAAAGGGAAAGAAAAAACAAAAACAACAAAAAGAGATTATAGAAGGTGGCCGAGACTTGTAAGGATTGACATAAAAAAGTTACTATTTACCCTTTATGCTTATTGAATGTTAACCAAGATCTTCGCTGGGGCAACACATTACTCATTGGTTTATGGGATAAAAATGGTTTTAAAAACAAGATTCCATTTCTCCAAGTCTTGTCAGAATTAAAATGAGATGAGGTAGAATGAACCCAATCCTGATATGTTCAATCGAATTTAAAGGATGTCCACCACAGTCAGATGATGCGGGCTTATGACAAAGAGATTTATCTTAGAGAATTCCATGAGGGGAACTTGATATTGTAGAAGATCATTCCTATATAGAAGAATTTCAAAGGAAGAAATATGCCAAATTGAGAGGGACTTTATGTAGTAAAGAATGCCTGTTCTGGAGAAGTATTGATATTGACCGAAATAGATGGCAAGGACCTGCCCAATCCGGTGAACTCAGATTCAGTTACAGTTAATATTTTAAAAAAAAACACAAAAAAGAAAAAGAAAAGAAAAAGGAGAGGCCATGACGAAAACTCGCAAAGGGCGCCTTGAGACCAAAGGGGTTTTGAATTGAAAACCCGAAAAGGCCAATTCAAATTTCGACCAAAGATGGGGCATATGGTAATCTTGCTATGCTGGAATCAACGAAGAGGAAGTAAGTTATGTCTTCGGGCATGGACAAAGTACTATAGATCTCCTAAACACATGTCAAGCTCAAAATGGTCTTCAAGAAGTACAGAGAAGCTCAGGCTGCGATACCTGAGGCACTTAATTTTTCATTTCACCAATTTTTGGATTTAATATCTTTGATTATCTTATTCTTTTCAGTATACATTCCAATAAATTTCCTTCTTAAAGTTGTATTTGCTTACTTACTTCGAGCTATGCTCCTAATTTCCCTTTGGTCCATTGTTATGATCTCTTTTTAAGCATTTTTGCATTGAAATAGTGATTAGTGGACTAATAATATCTTCACAAAAAGAGGTTCTGCATATTACTCTGGAAGCTTCTAAATAATTGAAGAACCTAAAACAGGACTGTTATTTAGAACTTACCAAACTTAAGGGTTGGAAAGAGGAGTCTAAATTGTCACTATCTCTTTAGATTTCTTATCAAAAGTATCAGATACAAGATACGGCATCGGTGATACAACCTCGACGAATGACGAACAATGTTCACCCAAGCATTAAATGGGATTAGCTCGAAAAAGAAAATTGATATTCTGCATACGCATCTGGTCATATTACTCAGAGAGAGGTGTAATAGATCATTTGATTGAAGAAGATGGTACGAATCCTATACCTCTGAGTTGTAACAGGATTGATAGAAGAAATCAAATGTTATTCCTCTGAAGTTGCAGTAGAAAGTACAAACTTTATGTCCCAGAAGGTACAGTGGAAGGGACTTTGAAACTAAATTGGGGCAGGCTTGTTGAGCAGAATGGGATTGCTTCTGAGTTTGTCAAGAATACCAGCAAAAAAAGATAGAAATTAATACGTCAGTGATAAGACCCTGATGAATAATGAGTGATAACACTTTAAGCATAAAAAAGGGGCATTTCTCATGACACTCTACATTCATACCAATGTCATTCATAGTGCATCTAGTTAGGAGCATTTCATTCATTTTGATCATAGCATCCTAATTATTTGGCATAAGCATCACATCTAGCTAGGAGCATTTGATTCATTTCGATCATAGCATCCTAACTGTTTGGCATAAGCATATATACATGAAACCGATTTTACAGATTATGTTCCTCAGAGGACAGTGCAGTATAACGGTAAAGTTGCGAGCTTTAACTCCCTAAGCAGTAGGGTAACAAGCTACAAATTATAGATCTTACCTCCATGTATCGGCTATGGAGCAGATCAGAAATGGCGAGTCTTATCTCCATGTATCGGCTATGGAACAGATTTTAGCCACAGGTCTTATCCTCCTGAAGTTGCAGGAAGCAGACTGAAAATTACAGATCTTATCTCCATGTATCAGCTATGGAGTAGATCGAAAATGATGAGTTTTATCTCCATGTATCGGCTATGGAGTAGATTTTAGCCACCACCCTTATCTCTCTGAGGTAGCAAGAGAGTAGGTTAAAGATAAAAGTTTTATCTTCCTGAAGTTGCAGAAAGCAGACTGGAAATTTACAGATTTTATCTCCATGTATCGACTATGGAGCAGATAAAAAATGGTGAGTCTTATCTCCATGTATCGGCTATGGAGCAGATTTTAGCCACCAGCCTCATCTCTCTGAGGTAGCAAGAGAGCAGGTTGAAATTACAAGTCTTATCTTCCTGAAGTTGCAGGAAGCAGACTGAAAATTTACAGATCTTATCTCCATGTATCAGCTATAGAGCAGATCGAAAATGGCGGGTCTTATCTCCATGTATCGGCTATGGAGCAGATTTTAGCCACCAGCCTCATCTCTCTGAGGTAGCAAGAGAGCGGTTGAAGATACAGGTCTTATCTTCTTGAAGTTGTAGGAAGCAGACTAAAAAGTTACAGATCTTATCTCCATGTATCGGCTATGGAGCAGATCAGAAATGGCGAGTCTTATCTCCATGTTCGGCTATGGAGCAGATTTTAGCCACTAGTCTTATCTTCCTGAAGTTGCAGGAAGCAAACTGAAGAATTACAGATTTTATCTCCATGTATCGACAATGGAGTAGATAAAAAATAGCGAGTTTTATCTCTATGTATCGGCTATGGAGCAGATTTTAGCCACCGGCCTTATCTATCTGAGGTAGCAAGAGAGCAAGTTGAAGATACTAGTCTTATCTTCTTGAAGTTGCAAGAAGCAGACTGAAAATTATGGATCTTATCTCCATATATCGGCTATGGAGCAGATCAGAAATGGCAAGTCCTATCTCCATGTATCGGCTATGGAGCAGATTTTAGCCATTGACCTCATCTCCCTGAAGTTGCAGTGGAACAGGTTGAAATTACAAACGTTATCTTCTTGAAGTTGCTGTAGGACTACTTGAAGAAGAGGAGCATCAAATAAGTTGAAGATTTCGCAATACCGGGCAAAATTGGCCCTATTTGAAGTCTTTGCTCTATTTTCATTACACGACAACGAGTACAGAGGGGTAGCTGTAGAGCCCAAATTTTACCCGGGCCCAACAAGCAGAGCCCAAAAAATCAACCATCCAATTAGCACACCACTAAACCGACCACTAACTCCATCACCCCACTAACTCCATCACCCTATTTGCCACTAATTCCATCACCCCACTAAATCACCCTACTAACCCCATTACCCCACTTGCCTAGGAAAAGAGAAAGAAGCAATCAGTTGTAAAATTTGGCTATAAAAGCCATTCAAAACTATTGTAAAGGGGAGGTTTTTTTTGGAGAAAAGGAGAGGAGATGCTGAATACGAACACAAAAAAAAAACAACAATTCAATAACGGTTTTTATTTCGAAGGATTTGCGCATCATTTTAATTTACTTCTCATTTAAATACTGTCTTTTGTGTGTTGGAATATTTGTATTTTAAATCCCTATTTATTTTGGCACATTTTATTCTAGTCCTTGTTTACGCTTTAGAAATTCTATTTATTTACAAATTATCCCTTTAATTTTTTTTATTTCCATTGAGTTCTTTTAAAATTCATGTTTTTATATTCTTTATAATTTATTCATTCTTTCCCTCTTTTCATATTATCTTAACATTTTGTTAATTGGTTCCACATTATTTTAATTTTTTCTTGTTGTATTTTCTTTTGTATATTTTCATTCTGTTTTATTATATTTTATTTATTTTCTCTTTTATGAACATTTTTAAATATTATATTATTATTTTTATATATATTATTTATATTAAGCTATTTGTATTTTGTGTATATTATTTATTCAGTATATATATTGTTTTGTATATCATTTATACTATTTCGTTGCAAAATTATTTCTTACACTTATATATATGTAAATGTTTCCTATATCATCAGCTTTGAATTGTTGCACATTATTATTTTTTTATATATACATTGTTGATTTTATATTATTTTATGTATTTTCTTTTAAATCTATTTGTGATTATACATTTCCTTTTAAATATATATATATATATATAATTTATGCCTTTTAAAGTTATTTTATGATGTATTTTTGTTTATTTCAAATGTTTTATATTATTATTTCTGTACATATATTTATAATAAGTTTTTCATTATATGTATATTATTAATTTAGATAGATCAATATTTTGTATTTTATGCCTTAATTATTTTTATTTATTTTATAATTAATTTTAAAGTTTTGCATGTATTGTTTGTCAGTATACATATAGTTTATTTTATGTATTGTTCGTTTGTTTATTGTTTGTTTTGTATGTTTTAATTTAAATATCTGCACCTTTGTAATATCGTTGATAAATGATGTAATATATTAACTATGTACATGTTTCATATTAGTTACTTTGCTTTTAGATTTCTGTGTATTGATTTATGATCGATCTTGCTTATTTTGTCATCTTAAATTGTTCAATTCATTTTTTATATAAACCGAATAAATGTACTTCACCGCTTTTATAATCACCCTCATTAAAAAAAAAACTCTTAAAACGAGGCAATATTTCGTGTTTGGAAGTTTGAGAGATCGTGCCCAATCATGCTGTGTTTCGATTTTTCATTCGACTAAAATACAGAATATCCTTTTGAAATTCCATCCATGTTTTCTCAAATTAAAATGAGGCAATGTTTCGTATTTGAAAATTCGATAAATCGTGCCTAATCGTGTTGGGTTTCGGTTTACTGTTTGGACCGAATAGTCAAATATCCTTTTTAAAAGTTTTAAGTGCATGTGCTTTGGAAATCTTGAGATGATCTTGTGTCGAGGGTTCGAAATATTGTATCCAATCGTGCTTGACGTAATATTTTATTCTTTCTAAGCAAAAGAATCTCAATATCCAATTCAAGTTATCCAAACGTTTTAAGGGAATTGTATTTTAAAATCTTTTTCAAAGCTTCAACGTTAGGACGTAAATTGATCAATACGGTACCAATTTTGGGCGTTGCGAGGGTGCTAATCCTTCCTCGCGCGTAACTAACTCCCGAATCCATTTTCTAGTTTTTCGTAGACCAAAAACGTTGTTTTAATAAACCGAACTACTTTATTAAAATGATCGATCACAAGGTGACCCGATCACACCTAAACAAAAAGGATTGGTGGCGACTCCATTTTCGTTTTAAAGTCGATCCCTGTTTTCAAAATAAAAATGGTTTCGACAGTAATTAATAGATATTATTAAACTAATTTGTTCGAAAAATGCAAGTGAACATAGAAGAAAATACTACACTTAAGGCACCAAATCCAACAGCCTAGAGGGAGGATGATCTAGATTTTGTGCAATAACGAGGTCAATAAATTGGTGAGAGTTAGATCAACAGCTTTCGGAGAGAGTTTTAGAAGGAAAAACATCTAGTTTGAGTATAGAAATGAGATTACTACCTAGTGAGTGAGTGAGACTTAAATTACAATTTATACTTTTTTAGCACAATAATTAAATTAACTCTCTAGACAATACCACGTGATTGTAAGAAGTTTTCGAATTGCTTGAACAAATTTTGGTTTCCATCTCTTTTTTTCTTATGATAGTTACAACTTAACATGTATCTAACATACAAAAATCAACAATCTTTCAAATTACAGTACAGTAATATTTTATTTTTATACAAATTTTAAACTATTGATAACCCCAATTAATAAAGCATAGGATACCAAACACTTCTGGAAAAATTGAACCATATCTTTTAAGATGCCGTTATAGTAACAATTTCAACTTAATTAAAATTTAGTTGATAATATTTTACTTTTTATTGAACAATAAAGGAGCCCCAAAGTAGTCCACACTCATTCAAGCCTAATTTTCACTCCATTCATAAGTAGGTTTATATCCCTATTAGGTCCTCTTAATTTAAAAATTGAATAAATTGATCATTTAAAGAAAAAAAGGAGACCTATGTGTTTCTTGTAAAAAACTTAAATTTTTTCTTTATTACCACATAGGATAATTTTGACGGAAATTATTAATACTAATATTAACTATCCTTATTTGCTTAGTTTCAAAATTGACATGAATTAAATTATTTCTAATTTTTTGAGAGGACCAATTCACTTAATTTTAAAATTAAAAATGACCCAGCAGTCGTTTTTACCAAAAATGTAGCAGTCATATCTCATATCCACAGAGAGAGTGAGGTGGGGAGAGCCAGAACCACTGTTGTCACTTTCACATGTCACAAAATTTTTAAATATATTATATACCTTATTCATTGTTCTAATTTTCCCTTATCCATTTAGTCTTTTTATTTATTTATTTTGGGATGAGAAATGATAATATAGGAAAAGAACCACTGTGAAACACACAAAGGATAAGTGGATGAGAGTTCCCCAATACCCCAAAATAGGATTTGGTCTCAATTTCTCACCTCCAAATGCTCATCCACTTAAACTTGTAATTTCCATATAATATAATATAAATATATACTCTTACTTGTTTTAATATGGATCCCATTTTTTTAATATAAAACCTTTTTTTTAAAAAAATATTTTTCATTGCCAATCAGTCCCTTATTAATAAGTAGAGTATTTCCATAACTGGTTTAATTCCCTTCATGCACTGTGCTCCATAGTCTTGGAACCCAAGGGTATGCCTTTTCTCTACCTCATTTCATTGTCTTTTGGCCATGTTGGTTTTGACAGTAGACTAAAATATATACACTTTCTATGATTCTGCTGCATTATTCAATTTTACACTACATTTCCCCCATGTTTATGTTTTGCTATGTTAGCTAAATTCAAGTTTAAGTCTCTGATATTGGTGTGTTTGACATATAAACTTTATCCCAAGTTCTTTTCATAGTTGGGATGATAATTTTTCTATATTTATATTCGAATATATATTGAATATAAATAATTTAGAATAAATGAGAAATCCATGTAATATAAATGTTTTTGGCTCAGCAGATTATCATGTAGTTTGTGTTTATGTTTTTCTATTGAATATTTTGAGGTTAAATAACTTTTCTTCTTGTTCTTTTTTCTCGATTGATGTTATTTAAATTCAAATCATGTATTTAAAGTATCTTATAATATATTCATATTTGAATATGCATTAAATATAAATATTGAATGCACATACTTAAAAGAAAAAATTAGAAGTTGAAGATAATTTTTATGTTAAACATGGAGTTAAAAGCTATAGTCATTAACTCCAAAAAATTATGAACCATAAAACTATTGAAAAATGATGGTAAATATCTCACAAAGTCAGATTTCTTAATTTCAAAGGTTAAAGTCTCATTTACTTTAATTGATTTTGTATCTTATATATATTACCCCATAAATTTCAGTGAAAATTTATTCTGTATGAATAAAAGAGTCTCTATTTTTGATAATTTAAAGGAATTTTAAATATATTAAAAAATCTAAATACATAGAAAATTTTAAAATATATATCTTCACAATCTATGGATCATAGGTTTAATTAGTTTCTTCTCATCTCTATAGTTTTTTTTTTTTTTGCATGTATTTGAAACTTTGATATAATATGGTTTAATTTAGTATTATTTTTAAAAGTATTTTAAAATTTTAAAAGAACACTTTCAAAAAATTGATTTAATTATTTAAATGTTTATGTCAAGTTAAAATAAAGTTTTCAAAAGATAAAGGTAGATAATGAGTGCAAAAAAGGACACTCATAGTCTAGGTCTTGAAGCTCGACATTTGATTGAACTATTGTCTGTACCATTCAGTCTGGTTACATTGTTTTGGTCCCTAATCCTTACTGGTATCATATGTTTTTTCAGACAGAAGACTCTTTTAGCATTTCACCGCAAAGATGGAGATAACAAATGTGAGCGAGTATCAAGAAATTGCGAAGCAAAAGTTGCCAAAGATGGTGTATGACTACTACGCATCTGGTGCTGAGGACCAATGGACATTGCATGAGAATAGATTTGCTTTCACCAAGATACTGTGAGCTTTTTTTTTCGAAACAAGACCAGATTGTTCCTTTATTGCTAAATGTTTATGTCTCAATTTGTTGACATTCTTGGTTCTTAAGGTTTCGTCCTCGTATTCTCATTGATGTAAGCAAGATAGACATGACCACAACTGTGTTGGGTTTCAAGATATCAATGCCTATCATGATTGCCCCAACTGCCATGCAAAAAATGGCTCATCCTGAAGGTATGGAATCGGTTTCATTTTGTTGTTTAGTTCTTGTTTCATGGAAGCCAATTTGAGTGAGATCCCTTTCAATTTGTGTGACAGGGGAGTATGCAACAGCTAGGGCTGCATCTGCTGCTGGAACTATCATGGTTTAGTTTCTCATATCCGACTTATTTAACCCCAATCGTCGAATGTTTTTATGCTAAAACCGATCCATAACCAATGACAATGTTCCAATTCTTTTTTAACTTGCTTGCTGATCATTTCAGACATTATCCTCATGGGCAACTTCTAGTGTTGAGGAGGTTGCTTCGACAGGACCCGGCATTCGGTTTTTCCAACTCTATGTAAGTTCAATAATGCCTACATTGGTGTCCTATATTTGTTCATCAACTGATCTTCGATGTCGAATCTCAAGGTATACAAGGACAGGAATGTAGTTGCACAGCTCGTTAGAAGAGCCGAAAGGGCTGGTTTCAAGGCAATTGCCCTTACGGTTGATACTCCGAGACTCGGTCGCAGAGAAGCTGATATCAAGAACAGGTATTATTGTCTCGCAGTGTCTTCGAGGCTGTTAAGCATTCTTCGTAATATATTCGAGTTACACTCAAAGAGTCTTATGTTTCAAAATTCCCTTGCAGGTTCACTTTACCACCATTTTTGACATTGAAGAACTTTGAAGGTTTGGACCTTGGCAAGATGGATAAAGTGAGTAGTCCTTTTGACATTAGTGTTAAAAAATATACTAATGAGATGAGCATTTGTTTCCTATGATATTTAACTTGTTATTGGGAGCCATGCAGGCTGATGACTCGGGTCTTGCTTCGTATGTAGCCGGCCAAATCGATCGTTCCCTTAGCTGGAAGGTACGTACATGCACGAGCCGATCCAGGGATTCTATCGGTTAATTTACAATGTACATGCTATAGTTTTGATTAAACGTTTAATAAATGAACTCTATTGGCTATGCATAGGATGTGAAATGGCTTCAAACAATCACCAAATTGCCAATTCTTGTGAAGGGTGTACTCACTGCTGAAGATAGTAAGAAAGAACTCGAGCCCTTCTCTGTTTCTCAGGTCCATTTCGATAACATATATTGATTTTTTGAACTATATATCGATGCTTGTCTCGCAGCAAGGATAGCAATACAGGCTGGAGCAGCCGGTATCATCGTCTCCAACCACGGAGCTCGCCAACTCGATTACGTTCCTGCCACTATCATGGCCTTGGAAGAGGTAAACCAATGGTTTCAGACATAGGGAACACATTACCAAAAACTTCATGTTTCACAAATTATTGAAACTCTCTCAGGTTGTCAAAGCTGCTCAAGGTCGGGTTCCTGTCTTCTTGGACGGTGGTGTTCGGCGTGGAACCGATGTTTTTAAAGCTTTGGCATTGGGAGCCTCTGGTATATTTGTAAGTATATAACTGTCCTGCCCCTATAAGGGCTGCACCATGAAGCTGCAAAAGTTGATATTATACAATGGTGCAATGTTATAACAATGATGCTTAAATCTCAGATTGGGCGACCAGTGGTGTTCTCATTAGCTGCTGAAGGAGAAGCTGGCGTGAGGAAAGTGCTTTCGATGCTGCGTGAGGAGTTTGAGCTAACCATGGCGTTGAGCGGTTGTCGTTCTCTTAAAGAAATCACTCGTGACCACATCATGACAGAATGGGACAGTCCTCATCCTCGTCCGGCCCCGAGACTGTAGAGCCTTATATATTATGGGCTTGGAACTTTAGCCTAGCAAATCGCAAGATGAACTTAGTCGGAGCTCAAGAGATATATATAGCATTTGCATTGCATTAATGGCATAAAATTACTGTTTTTTTTCTTCTTTGGGAACATGTTACTGTTTCATTGAGTTAAAAGGTTATGAAATGATAATGTTGGCTACTGTTGCCTTTTCTGTATATTCTTTTCTTAAAAACAATTTGGTATATGAGTACGTTGGCAAGTACAAATAATCAGGAAATAAAAATAAATAAATATCGTGTCGAGGAGAATTGCTATCTTAGAAGCAATTTTGTAACACCTCCTAATCCCAAACCGTAGTCGAAACAAGGTTATGGAGCATTACCGGACCTATCGGATAATTTACAATTAATATACACATAATTACCAAACATAGCATAAAATACCTATATTTAACCAATCTAAATACATTTAAATATACTCAAAACTTGCCAAATTTAGACATTTTATATATTATCCAATACTTAATTCTATTCACTTGTCATATATGATCAAATAGTTCAGATTCATACTTATTACCCTAATTCTACCATATACCATTACCAAGCTTAATTCTACTTATTTCATTAATACATTAACAATCCAAAACAACACACACGTAAAACATCCTAGGCACATTGTAATACCCCCTACCCGTATTCATTGCCGGAATAGGGTAGAGGTATTAGCGGAGTTTACGAGTTAATTTTTTGTTTCCATATAACCTCTTTTATAAATATCTAACATTCCCTACAATTTTAAACCAAAAACAATCCACATCAACCAAACCAATCAACATATTTTCAAGATAAATTCATGCATATTTATAAGATAACGTCATCATATACCCAAAACCAGATTTGTTAACCATATCAATGGCTAACTTTACATTCATTTCACGTTAACATTTACTTTATTAGCTAATACATGCCATTGATTTCCAAAATAAAGTTTCTTTATATACCGAAATCCTGAGGTTGATAGTGTGATGTGTCTCCGACCAAATCCGACCTCCGAGCTCTTAACACTACGAAACAGAAGAAAATGAAACAGGGTAAGCACTTTGTGCTTAGTAAGCTCATGTAACAAGAATTATACTTACCTAATATTTTCAATACAATACAATAAACATTCATATATCCATTCAATGCATTATTACCCTAATATGCACAAACTCAACATTCAAGTTAGTACAATAATTTCCATGTACCAATAATATATATCATGATTGATGAGCTCATCAATACCATGATTTCCATTTCCTTGTTATTTTTTTTTCATATTTATCTCGTTGAATTTATCGAAAATTTGATGGATTTTCAGAGGTACACTTTTAGTGTATAATTTCGGGTCTGTCAATTCATATTCATGTGCGCACATTTCTATTTCAGAGAGCACACTCTCGCGAACCTCATCCTTACAGTGGGATTACCAGTCCAGGCTAAATCCCCTGTAATATAAACTCATAGAGTATTGTCGGGATTACCAGTCCAGGCTAAATCCCCTGCAACGACAATTACTCTAATGAGCTTGGATTTGAATTACCAGTCTAGGCTAAATTCAGACCCTAATTCGGATTACCCGTTCGGGCTAAATCCATTTTCCACATATTCTTTAGGAGGGCTATATCAGGATATGATCACCTGTCCGGGCTAGATCCTTTTTACTGTTAATTCCTTTTCAGAGATCCATCGAATTTTCTTTTCATTCAACTAGGATTTCTTCCCATTTTATCAAATATATTAATGTTTTATCAATTTTCATACTATAAATATTCAAATCATATTCACATCAATAACATACATTTCAAGCATTTAAGAATATACTTCAAGTTACATGAACTTACCTTGATACTTGTTCGTGTACAAAAATCTACTAATCTTGAACTTTTTCCTTTCCTCGATCTAGCTTCGTATTTGAATCTTCTGGATCTAAATAAATAAATTTAATTATCAATTTAATACATTTCATGTTCATATGCAACATTTTCTATAATTTCATTATTATTGTTTATAGTTTATTCAAAGCTGTCTACTTGAGTCATAGTCGCTAAATTATTTTTATCTTGAGCTACAGAACTCCAAATTAGGATCCGATAATTTTATCTAAAACTAGACTCACATATCTTCTTACCATAAAATTTTCAGAATTTTTGGTTCAGCCAATAAGTACAGTTTATTATTTAAATTCACCCCTGTTCTGCTGTCCAACAGTTTTGACCCTTTTTCACTAAAAATTAATTATCTCTTCATACAGAATTTGGATGATGTTCCCATTTATTTCTCTTGAAAATAGACTCATTCAGGATTCTAGAAATATAAATTTAAGCCCCTAATTATTTTTATTCAATTTTTTTATGATTTTTCAAAGTCAGAACAGGAGAACCTGAATTCATTCTGAACTTGTCTCACAAAATTTATTATATCTCAAAATTTACAAATCCATTGCTTACTCCGTTTATTCTATGAAAAACTAGACTTAATAAGATTTAATTCCATATTTTTGTCATCTTCTAATTCGATTCTTACAATTTATGGTGATTTTTCAAAGTTAGTTTACTGCTGCTGTCCAATATTGTTTTAGTGCAAGCTGTTTATTACCATTTTTCCCTAAGCTTTTAATAAATAACAATTTCGTCCCTACTCAATTAGCCTCTCAATTGAGATGATTTTTCTCAATTAACACTTTATTCTATCACCTTAAACTAGTTTACAACCTTTAGGAATCATAATTTCAGCAATATACTTTAATTCCAAACATTTTCACAATTAGGTCCTAAAAATCAATTTCTATTGAGATTACCTAATAAAATCATTTTATAAACAAATTAAAGCTTAAATTTCATGCTATTTCATCATAAACTTACAGTAATCAACAATGGTGACTTTCAATTTCATCCATGAAATCAAAAACTAATGAATTTAATAGTAGGACCTAGTTGTAAAAGTCTTAGAAACACAAAAATTACAAGAAAAAGGCAAGGATTAACTCACTTGGTGCAAAAATTATGAAATACCAGCTTAGAGAACCCTCCTATGGCGTTTTTAGCTGCTGGAATTGAAGAGAAATGAAGAGAAATCTAGATATTATTTAGTCCTAGCTTTATTTAGTTAATTTTGCAATATTCCAATTTTACCCTTAATTTATCAATTTTCCTGCTGATTTCATGCCCTTGCCGTCCAGCCCAAATAAATTTTGGGTCTAATTACCTTTTAAATCCTCTCTCATTAGACACTTAAGCTATTTAATCATCTCATCCACTTTTACATCTTTTACAATTTAGTCCTTTTCATTTAATTAACTATCCAAACATTAAAATTTCCTAACGAAATTTTAATACCACATTACTAACATTTCATAAATATTTATAAAATTATTTTTGACTCGGTTTTACGAGATAGAGGTCTCGATACCTTATTTTTACCCAATTTCTTCAATAATTTCTTTTTCTAACTAATCACTAAATCGGTAAAATTTTTCTATCAATATTTTCATACGATTTTCCTATCATATCAATTTTCATGCAAAAATATTGAAATAAATTTCTCTTTAAATCAGATTTTGTGGTTACGAAACTACTATTCCGATAACCTTGAATTTAGGCCATTACACACATGCCATTACCAACTATTAATACGTCTTACCTCATTGAATTTGGGATCGGCCTGGGATGCTGATTCAACGTTCTAGCTTTAATTTAACCTGCGCTCGAAAACAAACCGTATGTTGAGTATGAACTCAGTGGTATTTCTAAAATCCAAATATTAAGTAATAAAACATACACTTAATATCATTTAATGATCATAAATATTCATTTATTCATTTCATGGATAAATTCTTTACAACTCATTCAATCTTTATCATCTATTAACCCAATTAGCTTTTCAAATAAATTCACAATTATTTAAATAATAATATTTTCCATTCATATGTCTCACTTATACTTCTGTTCACTATTCAATATCAGTAATTAATTTTCAGTATCGATCAATTTATCAGTTTCATTCAGTAACATTCAATCATTCAATAACAATTAGTCGTTCAATAATATTCAGTCACTCTTTAATAGTCAGTTATTCAGTAACGATAAATTATTCAGTAGCAGTCAGTTATTCAGTAGCAGTCAGTTATTCAGTATTTTTATTTACCCCTATTAACATGACTCGGACACGAACGGATACATGGATCCAATCTACACACCGGGATAGAATACAGTGTTTCATCGGTCGGAGCCGGAATACACCGTAACTGTAACACCCCGTACCCGATACCGTCGCCGGAGTCGGACACGAGGGGTTCACATACTAGATTTCACTTGTCACACAGACCATTTTAACATTTCCAGACATGCTGGCTAACCGCGTCACTGTCACCTTAAAAATCATATCTCGAGTTCCAGAACTCGAAAACCAGTTCCGTAAATTTTTCCTGAAACTAGACTCATAAGTCCATCTATCCATTTTTTTCTAGAATTTTTGGTCGAGTCAATTAGTACAGTTTATTAGTTAAAGTCTCCCCTGACTACACTGACCTTTGCGCGTTACGACTTAGATATCTTCCTGTACAGGGCTCCAACACTTATGCCGTTTATTTCTAATGAAACTAGACTCACAAAGAAATCTGCACATGTAGAGTCTAACTTCTAATTCTATCTGGTTAATTTATAGTAAATTTTCAAAGTCGGAACAGGGGATCCAGAAACTGTTCTGGCCCTGTTTCACGAAATCTTGAATATCTCTTAAAATCCGACTCATATGACCGTTTCGTTTCTTCCATATGAAAGTAGGTTCATCAAGGTTCAATTAAATAATTTATTCACTATTTAATTCCATTCCTACTATTTTTAGTGATTTTTCACATCCACATCACTGCTGCTGCCAGCATCTATTTTAAGGTAAACTTTACCTATTCCATGATCCTCCATGGATCAACTAAGGTTTGTCATACATTTACCAAAAATGATCATGAATAACCATGTCAAGAGTATGACACCGAAAATAATCAGCCATGGCATATGGCCTAATGATCAATTAAACCTCAACTATTCCTCATCCAAAACCGAACTCACTAAGACTTGTGACCAAACATCATAAAACCAAATCCAACCGAACATTCATGCCATTTTCGCATGGCTAAAAGGTTACATACCAAATTTCAAACAAATATAATAGCCTATACATGCCGAAATGTTCTCCTAGACCAACTAAGAAGAAAGTACCAAAAGTTGCTAGCCGGTGTGATGACTTCGACGACGG
The DNA here is from genome assembly GCF_025698485.1 of Gossypium arboreum. Classification (NCBI taxonomy): domain Eukaryota; kingdom Viridiplantae; phylum Streptophyta; class Magnoliopsida; order Malvales; family Malvaceae; genus Gossypium; species Gossypium arboreum. Next base: position 119,971,504 of record NC_069070.1, on the reverse strand, counting down.
TCCCGAGCACACAAAATGGATCAAGAACCTAAAAAGCAACAAGTAAGCACACCGAATGAGTACATAACTCAGTAAGTCATAAGCATTATTCTACCGTCCAACAATAATAATCATAAGGGAAAAGCACATAATACAAAATCAATTTTTCCAAACATAACAAACTATGCTAAAATCTCTTAAATTTTTGGTTCGATCTCATGCCAAGTCCTTCAATCAAATCAAATGCCAAGTCAGCCCAATCGATTTAGATCCATTTCCTCAAACTTGGAACAACGATGCACTAGATGAATTTATGCATCCACCGCACAACATTCATTTCGATATTTAGTTAGTAGCTCAATCACTTACCTCGTTCATGCACAATTTATATCAACAACCGAATGTTGCACACATTGTGCTTATTATGTTCGCACACCTAGTGCCATAGTAAATCGCACACACAGTGCCATAGTAAATCGCACACATAGTGCCATAGTAAATCGCACACATAGTGCAATTGATATTCCCTAATGCTTCAACCTCCCATTCGGCACACATAGTGCCACATAAAGTTGAGCTCGCACACTTAGTGCCATACATTTCAAGCTTGCACACTTAGTGCCAATCTCGTCACCGTACTCACTTATTGCCCGCACACTTAGTGCTGAACCAAACTCTCTACACATTTCACTACCCCTTTTTCATTCAACAATATCATCTTTCCATACACATACATTTGTATACATTTCATCTCATTAAACACAATTGCATAGGTATTTCGATCATTTAATCAATACCAAATATATGCTTAATGACTTACCTCGGATGTTGTCGAATGTCTTCAATGGCTATTCAATTACTTTTTCTTTCCCCTTATCCAACTTTGATCCTTTAAGCTCTTGAGCTAAATCAAACAAATTTACTTCTCAATCAGACACATACACACGGCAACCATATATATTTCAAGAGTCAATTCATTCGTATCATTTGTCCATATATTAGCTTTTAACGCCTTTGGTCACTAGGGCGACCATATTTAACTTTCAAGCATTCATTTCTAATTTTTAGTTAAACAATGCCGAATGCCATTAGCTACTAATGCCACACACACACATGCATAAAAATTCATCCATACATGACCCATAGCTCATTTGATCATTCATCTCTCAAACCTATCGAAGCTTCATATCATGCTTCCTTGGCCGAATGCACATATAAGCACATTTAGCATTTGATACATTCGGCCTTAGCATAATTTCATTAAAAGTCCCTATTAGTCACTTCCCCCATCAATTATCTCATCTACTTAATATTTCATACCTATCATGCTAGCCGAATATTACTTATTCAAGTTCAACATCCTCATATACGACACTAGCATCAAATATGATATCCAATTCTTCTCTTTTTCTTTTCATCAAAACAACCTATATGAACATTTAACTAATTCAAACTTCACCCATTCACACTTATTCATTTAACATAAAGAAAATAAATCAACCTCTTCACTATCAACCATGGCCGAATGTACCAAGCATTACCTAACTAAAATTTCACAAATTTTTAACCTTATATCGACCTCTACTTGACCAATACAACATGAAACAACCTCTTCTCCTAACCTCTTGATACACGGCTTGATGTTCAAACCACCATAAAAGTTTGATTTTTCATGACATTGCCGAAATGCATTTTGACAATTAGCTCACAAACCAAAGAAGTTAAAGCCAACATCTCAAGACTTACCTCCAACTAGAAGAAGGGTTGCCGAATTTGCTTAATGAAAAGCTCTCTAATTCCTTCCTTTGGTTTTCGGCTTTGGCAAGATGGAGAAGAAGATGAACACTCCTCTTCTAATTCCTCTTTTATTAATCTTTATTTCTCCTTTATTTTAAATTACTTACCAATATTTAATTATAAATAACATAAACTTGGTGGAATGAGTCCATGCTTGGCCGGCCACCTTACATGAATTGGACATTTTGACATGCAAACCCAAATTTCCCCATTTTAATACTATTTGGTCCTTACTTATTTACCTATCATAATTTTCTAAGTCTCTCAACTAAATCCTTTCAAGCAAAATTCACATTCCTAAGATAAAATTAAAACATCAAATTTTTATACAGGTACTATCACACATATAAGATATGCAAATAAAATTTTAAATAAGTTTTATGACTCGATTTTATGGTCCCGAAACCACATTCCGACTAGGGTCAAATTAGGGTACATCACGATGCTTGATATGATATGATATGAGGAGCAGTAGTGATACACAGAGTACCTCATTGGAATAAATTGAACGATAATGATGTGATAAAAGTATGGAGTACCTCTTGAACGAATCTAACAACGATAAAGATGGCGACACTTATAGTGTCTCATCGACACAAAGTCAAAATATCCCTGAACACTTCCAATCCTATGGCATGCCAACTATATCCGACTTAGCCCGATACTGTTAATAGGGTTTCTAATTCATTTTCCAATTTCCAATCATTACACATCTCAACAATCATATATATTCATAATTCGATATAATTCATTTCACTTTTCAATAACAAATCAATTTTCACAATAATCACATATATCTGTATAAATTCAATAAATTTAATACATACCGATCAATCCATTTCAATTATAAAACACAATATTTCTCACCTCAATTACTATCATAATATTCAATCAAAATTCAACAATTAATAACTAATTTCACTTTTCAATTCTAACCAATATCTATTCTAATTCAAATATTTATCTCAAAGCACTTTCTATACATATTAAGTAATAAATTTAATAATTAAATATTAAGTTCAGATTATAGAAATACAAACCGTAATTTTCAAGTTAGCTATTAAACTTCCAAACCTTCAAACCCTAATTCTCCCTTTTTATTTTCTTTCTCCTTTCTTTCTTTCTTTCCCTTGCTTTTCGTTTGCCTATTCTGTTTCTTTTCTTTGTTTCATTTCTTTTCTTTTTTATTTACCATATATATATATAATATAATAATAACAATAAAATATCTATATTAAAATCTATTTAATAACACATTTATTTAACACTTGTATGCATATATATTATTACACTTGTAACAAATCATTTTATACACTTGTCTTTCTTTTATTTATTTTATTTATTTCATACAAAAATCTATTTACTTAAATAAAAGCAATTAAATAAAATATATTACAATTGTACAAATATATGTATTACACTTGTATATTTTATTTACCATATATTTATCTTTATTTAATTTATTTCATAATATAATATCAATTTAATAATAACAATAACATCAATATTTACTTAAATAATAAGTAAATACATACATATATTACAAATATATGTATAATATTTATTACACATATATTTTATTTTATCACACACTTGTCACAATTTAATTTATTTATCATATAAATATCTTATAATATAATTATAATAAATTAATTTAATATAATTTATTACTAATAAATATATATATTTTAGAATTAAAATCTAAGTAAAAATCTTAGATATTTACTTTATATGTCACCTCACTTATGCTAAATGGCATAATTATCATTTTGGTCCTTTTATTTTTTAATCTATAATTAAACTTTCACACTTTATTCAATTTAATCCTTTTATCCAATTATATTTAATTAAGCTAAATTCACTTAATTAAACTCTAATTAACCACTCAATTAACTTTTAAATATTTTGATAAATATTTACGGATCCGTTTTTCAGTAATGGAGACTCGAAAATACACTTTTTCGATAACCGTAAAATTCGGGTCATTACAGATTTTGCCCTTATCGGTGTAATTGTAAATGGACGTCATCCCCCAAGGTTAATACAGTGCTTCCAAATTCGTACACCCGAATGAAGAAGATGAAACTCAAAAGGATTGAAAAGAATGAATGGTGGTGTAACGCCCCAATTTTCGGGAATCCTGTGAATGTTGGCATAGGTTTAATTATGTTAGTGGGCCTCTAGAAAGCCCAAGCTTAAGATAGAACTCGGCAATTTTAGTTAATTTTTGTTCCATAAGAAAAAGGGGGTGAAATTATGAAATAGGACCTATGTGAAAATGTTTGAAAATGCTATAGGCTAAATTGAAGTGGCCAAATAAATAGGAGTGCAAAATAGGAGGATTTGCATGATAAACCTCCCATTTTACATGAAGTGGCCAACCATCATGTTGTTGTAGACAAAATGTACACTTGATATCCATAATTTATGGTACAAATTGATACAAATTGATAATAGGTTAGGTAAATGTTCCATGATAATGGGTTAGGTAAATGTTCCATGATAATAGGTTAGGTAAATGTTCCATGATAATGGGTTAGGTAAATGTTTCATGATAATGGGTTAGGTAAATGTTTCATGATAAGAATATCATGTCTTTTGTATTAAAGAATTAAATGGATGAAATATGAAGTTTTATTAAAAGAAAAAGGGGTGAAAAGAACAAAGTTTTGTCCATCTTTGTTCATCATAGCTGAAAGTTAGAGAAGAGAAAGGAGAGGAGAAAGCTCTTAAGTATTCGGTCATTAGGAGGAGGAAAATTGAAGGTAAGTTCTTGGTACTTTGCTTCTATTTTGAGGTTCATGAGTTCTTCTTGATTCTACCTTAACTCTTGAAGTATATTTTGATTTTTAGTTGTGTTGTGAGCATTTAGTCATGAATTAAAATGAAGGAAATGGGTTGTTGTTTCATGTTCTTTTGATGAAAAATGGAAGATAGGTGAAGTTGAGCCAAACAAATGAACATGCATGTGCCTTAGATGCTAAAGGGAAAAATCGGCTAACATGTTGTGCTTTAAAATGATGAAATGGAGATTATACTTAAGTAAAATCATAGATATGTGATGATTGATTGGTGATATACATGTTTAAATAACATGCATGCAAGTTAGGTGTGAAAGAGTGATTTGGTAATAAATCTGCTTGGAACAGCAGCAATAACGTGACTTTGGAAAATTACCATAAATTGTGGGAGATGAATTAGAAGCTGAATAAATTATGTAATTAAAGCTTATTGAGTCTAGTTTCTAATGAAATAAACAAGAACATATTTTGAATTCTGTACAATGAGAAATTTGATTCGTAATGAAGAGTGGTCAGATTAGTCAAATAGTGAAACATGGGAAACTTTGAGAAAAATCTGGTATTGATTGGATAAACTAAAAATTCTGAAAATTTTATGGATAGAAGATATATGAGTCTATTTTCAGGGAAAATTAACGGAACTTGATTTGGAGTTTCGTAGCTCCAGTTATAAATGATTTAGTGACTGTTGCTCAGGAAGACAGCTTGCAGTGAAATTATGATTATGTGGTAAACATTGACAAAAATTTGTTAATGGGTTGCTTATTGATTTCTTATAAGTTTACTATGATCTGTAGGTGTGGTTGGCCGAATATTGTAAGGGATTAATCGTAGTTCGTATTTGAATAGTTAGATTAACGTGTTAGTAATCCAATTGTAGGCGGTTCGTGTGTGGATCTCATCAAGATATCGTGCAAGCAATGTGTGTAACTAACACCCTCTTTCTTAGTCTAGATCGGCAAAAGTCGAAAAGCCGAAATGTCGAAAACCGGTATTTTGTAGATTTGCGAGTGTACGAATGCTCGTGAGGTAAATCGATTAATGTTTTTGGTAAGCTGCAATGTTTGGACTGCAAAGTGCATGATTTCTGTGCCCTTGATATTTTTGGGCTTAATGGGCCAAAATTGGAATGATGGGCCAACAGGCCCAATTCGGTAAGAACCCTCGGTACGTAATTCTGTTAGTACGTGAAAGGTAAGAATATGCATGAAAAACCCTAAAATAGATAAATTCTGAAATACCTTTAAAAGTGGAAAGTTTGACTTTATCCTTAGGAGATAAATTACCAAATACCCTAGGGTTAAATTGACCTAAATGCATGTTTGATCGTTGTTGTTTATTGCATGCCATGTTGTTATTATCTGATGCATGGGACTGAGATATTGACGGAGGAAGTACTGAAAGTGGCTTGTCCACGTACTGGAGGCTTTGCCTCAATTTACTGTTAACTGAGCAGCAAGGCTGCAACTGTGGAGTGTTGGGCTGGGTGGGTTGAGCTATTCCCCACATGGAGTGTATGGCTGGTACGGGTGGAGTGTAGTGGTTGGTGGGTTGAGTAGTCTCCCCAAATGGGCTTGCATATGTTTATTGATGTTGCATGTATTTTGAAATGGGCCTATGGGCCATCTTATTATCTGAATAAGGGCTAAGGCCCGGTTTATTATAATGAAAAGGGCTCGCCCAAGATACCACTATTACCCAAATGGGCTTGCATATGTTTCTTGATGTTGCATGTATTTTGAAATGGGCACATGGGCCATCATTATCTGAATAAGGGGCTAAGGCCCGGTTTATTGTAATCTGAAAGGGCTCGGCCCCGGTACCACTCACACTACTGAATGGGCTTAGGCCCAATAGGCTTGAGTGACTTGGGCTTTGAATGGGTTTTCCTTACACTTGAGTTTCCCCAAACTCACCCTTTTATTTTCATCCACGCAGAAATCCCCAACAATAGTGGGCTTGGAGTCGTGAGGGAATTGGAGTGGCCACCGTTCGAAAGTTTGATTTTCTTCGGTGAACTGGACATCCTTTTAATTACGTTTGAGGTTTTGGGCTTTTAAATGTAATAAGGCCGCTTATTTATTTTGATGGTTTTAATATGTATTACTAAGATAGGTAATACTTATTTTAAGCTGTTGAAATTGAATAGCTTTAGGGCGTTTTAAAAAAAACAACAGATTGATTTCAAAATAACACGACAACAAGCAAAGCTTCCGCAATGAAAGTATTTTCCAAAATTAATCACTTTTCCTAAAATGACTTAATCAAATCGGTTTCCTAGAAATATCCATGACGTTAAAGTGTGGCAATGGCGGTATACATGTCAGGATTGGATCCGAAGGAGCTTGGTACTTAAGCGATCCGATGGACTCACCACCTCTTTTCCGGTTTCCTACACGGTGCATGACTTCCTTTCACTTTAACCCTTAATGAATTAATCTTTTGAACATCAAGTATGATTTGCTGGACTTAGAATGAAATTTTTTTTTTTACGTTTTGATGTGGCATACCGGATCCGGCCATAACTTCTGGGCCGGGTTTGGGGTGTTACATTTAGTGGTATCAGAGCCTAGGTTGCAACAACTCGGTTGTGGAATGGGTTTACAAAAACAAAAATTTTCGAAAACAAAAATTTTATAAAGATTGCGAAAAACGCGATTTTCAAAATTTAGATCTTTAGAAGGTGGCATTCCGAATCTCCGACCCAAGCCTGTAAGTATTACTCTGAACTCTTCTGAATATTTTTCTAAATTATCTGTCTGTACTGAAATCCTGCTAGGATACTCTAGATAGGGTGATACTGAAACCATAGGAAAATCTGATAAGAGACTGAAACTGTAGCTAGACTTCGATTCTACGAAAACACACTTTGAATTACTGTCTGATTCATAAAACATCTATAATAAACACTGGAATATTAAATTGATGCATAAAAATTTGTAATCAAGATAAATCGATATGAGTACGAGAGCTACTCGGGGAAGAGGCCGTGGTCGAGGCCGAGGTAGTACTCAAGCTGGAACTTCATCTTCTGAACACATACCCACTAGAGTAGCACGACCATCACCGACGGATGAGAATGAGACATATGATAGGGCCGCCGAGGATGATGCCCTGTCACAGGCAATGCTTCGTGTTCTGAAAAGGGTTGCCAGAGCAAGTTCGGGCAACGAAATTCAGGGATCTATTTCTGAATGACTTCGGGACTAACGGAATTGAGATCTTTAAGGCGTGTCGGTATAGCCCGAATGTGGCGGAATATTGGTTGGAAGCCACGAGCGAATTATGGACGACTTGGACCGCTCGAGGAGATTGTGAGTGGGGTATCTGTACTAAGTCCCTTGGGTCACTCGGTTAGGGTAGACAAACTGTATAGGAATGTACCCTTAGAAACTCAAGGCAAGGGTTTTTCCTGGAGATCTGATGGAGTTACCGTTCGGAGAGTTTGACCTCATTCTGGGAATGGATTGGCTTGTTAAGCATAAGGCGACTCTGGATTGTGCTGCTAAATGAATATTGCTAAGAACTACAAAGGATGAGGAGGTTATGGTGATAGGTGAGAGAATGTATTATTTGTCCAATGTGGTGTCGGCATTAAGAGCCGAAAAGTTGATTCGGAAAGGTTGTGAGGCCTAATTGGCATTTGTAAGTCAGTTGAAAGAGGAGGGACTGACAGTGGATAAGGTTAGGACTGTAAATGAGTTCCAAGATGTTTTTCCGGAGGAGTTTCCAGGATTGCCTCCGAACCGAGAAGTGGAGTTTAGAATCGACTTATTGCCTGGAACGGTACCTGTGTCTATCGCACCGTATAGAATGGCACCGAAGGAGTTGGTAGAGCTAAAGGCACAAATTCAAGAGTTGTTGGATAGGGGCTTCATTAGGCCAAGCGTGTCTCCATGGGGAGCACCAGTGCTATTCGTGACAAAGAAGGGTGGTATGATGCGGATGTGCATTGATTATCGCCAGTTGAACAAACTGACAATTAAGAATATGTATCCACTGCCAAGAATTGACGATCTGTTTGACCAACTTAGAGGATCTTCTGTATTTTCCAAGATCGACCTTCGATCTGGATATCATCAGTTAAGGGTCAAGGAGGCAGATATCCATAAGATAGCATTCAGGACTCGGTATGGTCATTACGAGTTTCTGGTTATGCTATTTGGACTAACGAACGCTCCTGCAGCGTTTATGGATCTGATGAATTGTGTGTTCCAACCATTTTTGGATCAATTTGTAGTCGTCTTTATTGACGATATCCTGGTATATTCTGAAACTGAAATGAAACATGATGAGCATCTCCGTATAGTGCTGTAAGTATTAAGGGAGAAGGAACTCTTTGCGAAGTTCAGCAAGTGTGAATTTTGGTTGAAGGAGGTAACCTTCTTAGGACATGTGGTCTCTGCCGAAGGGATTAAGGTGGACCCTTGAAAGATTGAAGCAATTTTGGAGTGGAAGCCACCTAGGACGGTGTCGGAAATACAAAGTTTCCTAGGACTGGTAGGATACTACAGAAGGTTTGTGGAAGGTTTTTCTATGATCGCAGCACCTCTGACAAAACTCATAAGAAAAGGAGTACCGTTTGTATAGACTGAGAAGCAGCAGGAAGCTTTTGAGAAGTTGAAGAAAGTTCTGACTAAAGCACTTGTGTTGATTCAGCCGGAGTCTGGGAAAGATTTTAGTGTGTATAGTGACGCATCACACGTGGGTTTGGGCTGCGTGTTAATGCAATAGGGTAAGGTGGTTGCATATGCATCACGATAGCTTAAGCCTCATGAGGGAAACTATTTGACTCATGATTTAGAGTTGGCAGCAGTGATATTTGCACTTAAGATTTGGAGACATTACTTGTGCGGAGAAAGGTGTATTATATACACTGACCATAAGAGTCTCAAGTATTTGTTGACTCAGAAGGAGCTGAACCTTAGGCAAAGGAGATGGATTGAGTTGCTTAAGGATTATGACTGTTCGATCGAGTATCACCCAGGCAAGGCTAATGTGGTAGCCGATGCTCTAAGTCGTAGAATCTGATCGATTTGAGAGCAATGTTTGCTCGTGCGAGTCAGTATGATGATGGAAGTCTGCTATTGAGTTACAAGTGAGGCCAACCTGGTGGATCGATTAAGGAAAAACAGTTGAACGATGAGTCTTTGGTCGCTCGTTTTCAACAAGTTAAGGAAAGGGAAACTTCTGAGTTTGGGAGCCAGAAGAGACGATGCAACAGCAATACCCTCATCTGTTTAGATTAGGTAAATTTCGAGGACGAAATTTCTTTAAGGAAGGTAGAGTTGTTACGCCCCAATTTTCGGGAATCCTGTGAATGTTGGCATAGGTTTAATTATGTTAGTGGGCCTCTAGAAAGCCCAAGCTTAAGATAGAACTCGGCAATTTTAGTTAATTTTTGTTCCATAAGAAAAAGGAAGTGAAATTATGAAATAGGACCTATGTGAAAATGTTTGAAAATGCTATAGGCTAAATTGAAGTGGCCAAATAAATAGGAGTGCAAAATAGGAGGATTTGCATGATAAACCTCCCATTTTACATGAAGTGGCCAACCATCATGTTGTTGTAGACAAAATGTACACTTGATATCCATAATTTATGGTACAAATTGATACAAATTGATAATAGGTTAGGTAAATGTTCCATGATAATGGGTTAGGTAAATGTTCCATGATAATAGGTTAGGTAAATGTTCCATGATAATGGGTTAGGTAAATGTTTCATGATAATGGGTTAGGTAAATGTTTCATGATAAGAATATCATGTCTTTTGTATTAAAGAATTAAATGGATGAAATATGAAGTTTTATTAAAAGAAAAGGGGTGAAAAGAACAAAGTTTTGTCCATCTTTGTTCATCATAGCTGAAAGTTAGAGAAGAGAAAGGAGAGGAGAAAGCTCTTGAGTATTCGGTCATTAGGAGGAGGAAAATTGAAGGTAAGTTCTTGGTACCTTGCTTCTATTTTGAGGTTCATGAGTTCTTCTTGATTCTACCTTAACTCTTGAAGTATATTTTGATTTTTAGTTGTGTTGTGAGCATTTAGTCATGAATTAAAATGAAGGAAATGGGTTGTTGTTTCATGTTCTTTTGATGAAAAATGGAAGATAGGTGAAGTTGAGCCAAACAAATGAACATGCATGTGCCTTAGATGCTAAAGGGAAAAATCGCTAACATGTTGTGCTTTAAAATGATGAAATGGAGATTATACTTAAGTAAAATCATAGATATGTGATGATTGATTGGTGATATACATGTTTAAATAACATGCATGCAAGTTAGGTGTGAAAGAGTGATTTGGTAATAAATCTGCTTGGGACAGCAGCAATAACGTGACTTTGGAAAATTACCATAAATTGTGGGAGATGAATTAGAAGCTGAATAAATTATGTAATTAAAGCTTATTGAGTCTAGTTTCTAATGAAATAAACAAGAACATATTTTGAATTCTGTACAATGAGAAATTTGATTCGTAATGAAGAGTGGTCAGATTAGTCAAACAGTGAAACATGGGAAACTTTGAGAAAAATCTGGTATTGATTGGATAAACTAAAAATTCTGAAAATTTTATGGATAGAAGATATATGAGTCTATTTTCAGGGAAAATTAACGGAACTTGATTTGGAGTTTCGTAGCTCCAGTTATAAATGATTTAGTGACTGTTGCTCAGGAAGACAGCTTGCAGTGAAATTATGATTATGTGGTAAACATTGACAAAAATTTGTTAATGGGTTGCTTATTGATTTCTTATAAGTTTACTATGATCTGTAGGTGTGGTTGGCCGAATATTGTAAGGGATTAATACGTAGTTCGTATTTGAATAGTTAGATTAACGTGTTAGTAATCCAATTGTAGGCAGTTCGTGTGTGGATCTCGTCAGCATATCGTCGCAAACAGGTGTGTAACTAACACCCTCTTTCTTAGTCTAGATCGGTAAAAGTCGAAAAGCCGAAATGTCGAAAACTGGTATTTTGTAGATTTGCGAGTGTGCGAATGCTCGTGAGGTAAATCGATTAATGTTTTTGGTAAGCTGCAATGTTTGGACTGCAAAGTGCATGATTTCTGTGCCCTTGATATTTTTGGACTTAATGGGCCAAAATTGGAATGATGGGCCAACGGGCCCAATTCGGTAAGAACCCTCGGTACGTAATTCTGTTAGTACGTGAAAGGTAAGAATATGCATGAAAAACCCTAAAATAGATAAATTACTGAAATACCTTTAAAAGTGGAAAGTTTACAGCTTTACCCTTAGGAGATAAATTACCGAAATACCCCTAGGGTTAAATTGACCTAAATGCATGTTTGACTGTTGTTATTTACTGCATGCCATGTTGTTATTATCTGATGCATGGGACTGAGATATTGACGGAGGAAGTACTGAAAGTGGCTTGTCCACGTACTGGAGGCTTTGCCTCAATTTACTGTTAACTGAGCAGCAAGGCTGCAACTGTGGAGTGTTGGGCTAGGTGGGTTGAGCTATTCCCCACATGGAGTGTATGGCTGGTACGGGTAGAGTGTAGTGGTTGGTGGGTTGAGTAGTCTCCCCAAATGGGCTTGCATATGTTTACTGATGTTGCATGTATTTTGAAATGGGCCTATGGGCCATCATTATCTGAATAAGGGGCTAAGGCCCGGTTTATTATAATCTGAAAAGGGCTCGCCCAGACCACTATTACCCAAATGGGCTTGCATATGTTTCTGATGTTGCATGTATTTTGAAATGGGCCTATGGGCCATCATTATCTGAATAAGGGCTAAGGCCCGGTTTATTGTAATCTGAAAAGGGCTCGGCCCAATACCATCTATTACTGAATGGGCTTAGGCCCAATAGGCTTGAGTGACTTGGGCTTTGAATGGGTTTTCCTTACACACTGAGTTTCCCAAACTCACCCTTTTATTTTCATCCACGCAGAAATCCCCAACCATAGTGGGCTTGGAGTCGTGAGGGAATTTGAGTGGCCACCCGCTCGAAAGTTTGATTTTCTTCCGTGAACTGGACATCCTTTTAATTACGTTTGAGGTTTTGGGCTTTTAAATGTAATAAGGCCGCTTATTTATTTTTGATGGTTTTAATATGTATTACTAAGATAGGTAATACTTATTTTAACTGTTGAAATTGAATAGCTTTAGGCGCGTTTTAAAAAAAACAACAATTGATTTCAAAATAACACGACAACAAGCAAAGCTTCCGCAATGAAAGTATTTTCCAAAATTAATCACTTTTCCTAAAATGACTTAATCAAATCGGTTTCCTAGAAATATCCATGACGTTAAAGTGTGGCAATGGCGGTATGCATGTCTAGGATTGGATCCGAAGGAGCTTGGTACTTAGCGATCCGATGGACTCACCATCTCTTTTCCGGTTTCCTACCGGTGCATGACTTCCTTTCACTTTAACCCTTAATGAATTAATCTTTTGAACATCAAGTACGATTTTCTGGACTTAGAATGGAAATTTTTTTTTTACGTTTTGATGTGGCATACCGGATCCGGCCATAACTTCTAGGCCGGGTTTGGGGTGTTACAGGTGGAAGGAGGGAGGAAATAGTGAAAACCAAGAAGAGGTGGAGAACCAACTAGAAAGTAGAGGAAGACTGTGAAGGTGCATAGAGGAGAAAGGGAGAAGAGAGCTGAATAATTTTTTGTACATTTTGCAAATGAGGGAAGACTCCCTTTTATAGCTGAAATAAAAGGGTTTTACATCCAAAAAATATTTTAAGGGTTCCATATTATTCCCCTAAATCCACTCACTTTAGTTCCTCCATACTCACACATTCAATTTGAAATTTATTATTTATAAATTTTATGAAACAATCAAACTTTAGAAAATGTAATAGATAAAAAAATATTTTTATGATAAATTCATACAAACCATACCTAAAAAGAAACACGCGTGCATGTGTCGATGATAGGAACATGAATTGGGTGGGTGGCTGCGGCGACGACAGCGTGCATGAATGGGCTTAGTCTTTTATTACTCAATTAGAGTAAACCCAAAAGACTATATTTAAACCTTTGTGAAAGCCAATGTTTTATCAATGTGAGATTTTTGAAAAGATAAGAAAAAATGAGTAACAGCGAAATTAGCTACTTAAGTACTAATATTTGTTAAATTGGCACTAATACACAGTGAAATGGGAAATTCTTCTCTTAACAAGTGAATGAATCTAGAACTCGTTAAAATAGGAGTAAACTCATAACAAACGACTAATCTCAGGTCCAATTGAGTTCCACAATAGATCAACAATTTAGCTAATATACCTTGGGATGCTGGTAAGTGCTCTAGAAAAACGACCCAACATCTTTCATAAAAGTTGACTAATCCTTCACACTTATGTAGGTGATTTCATCAAGCCTATCTCAGTATAGACCACCCGGACCAAGGTTATGAAATCATTAAAAGCATTTAATAAGCTCAACCTTTCAGTTTAGAAATTCGGTGAATTCAACAAGCCTATCTCAATAGAACCACCTAGAGCTTGGGATATGAATTCATAAAGAGCATTTAGAGGCTTATCCTAAAAATTTGGTAGGTTCATCAAATCCGTCTCAATAGGACCACCCAAACCCTGGGCTATGAACTCATTAAGAGCATCTAGTAATTCATTTTATAAATTTGGTGAATTTATCAAGTCTGTCTTAGTAGGATCACCCAAACTCTGAGCTATAAACTCATTAAGAGTAATGGACTCATCCTTATGTATGTACCATAGGGATAAGTAAATATGTACTATATGAGTGGTTCCATGGTTTCGTTTGACCACATTGAACTTAGAAGGCTAAGTTAGGCATCCACCATGAATTTCTCAACCAATTGGCTTAAGACTCATTCCCCTTGACAAATCAAGAACCATTTTCCTACATAATCACTCATGTCTTATTTGTATATGCATTTTCTTGCCATTATAAGCCTGCTTTTAAGCAACACAAATAGTGGCTTGTGAGTCACATAATAAGGACACAAGAGGTGTAGTTTTCTCCCATAAAGTAAACTCTGCAAGTAGATTACTGAGCCACTCGACATCTTGCCCGGTTAAATCAAGAGTGTCGAAACCATTTTTTTGAAAACGGGGATTGCCTTTTTGGAAAGCAAAAATGGAGTCGCCACCGACCCTTTTTTTGAGGTGTAATCGGATCACCTTGAAGTTGATCATTTTAATAAAACATTTGATTTATTAAAATAATAATTTTAGGTCTACGAAAATTGAGAGAAAGGGTTCGGGAGTCGATTACGTATGAGGAAGGATTAGCACCCTCATTACGCCCCAAAATTGGTACCAAATCGATTAAATAACTGTCCTTGTGTCTAAGATTTAAAATGTTTTTGAAATGAGGTTTCTTTTGATCACATTTGAATAACCCGAATTGGACGTCAAAATCTTCTTGTTTCAGAGGAATATAGCACCACATCCAGCACGGTAGGATGCAATCCTTTATACCCTCGAAAACACGATAGATTTTGACTTCCAAAAAAATTTATAATTTGGAAATTTCGAAAGGATGCTCAACTATTTAGTTCAACGAAAAATCGAAACCCAGCACAGTAGGGCACGATTCCTCGAATTTCCAAACGTTGAACATTGCCTCACCTTAGAAAACATGAATGAAATTCTGAAGGGATATTCGATTATTTTGAACAAATGGGAGATTGCAACCCAGCACGATAGGGCACTATTCCTCAAATTGCTAAACATCGAACATTTCCTTCATTTTAAAAAGTTTTTAGAAAACACGAATGAAATTCTAAAGAGATATTCGATTATTTTGAGCAAACGAGAAATTGCAACCCAGCACAGTAGGGCACGATTCCCCGAATTGTCAAACATCGAACATCGCCTCCGTCTTAAGGAACAAATAATTATAAAACCAGCTTGAAATACACTAATTTAACTTGAAATAAAAGGGAATAATTTTTAAAGAATTAGAAATTATAAAGTGATATTTGTAGATCGGAATGGAAATAAAAAAACATGGGATGATATACATGTATGAAGTATTATGATGAATGAATGGAGATAATATAATTCGTTTAATCAACTAACAAAATAACAACCGAATTCCACTAATCTAAAAAATTATCAATTTCCTAATCATGAATGAAGAATAATCAATTGTGATACAAAACGAAAATAATAAACCACAATAATATATGTAACCTAACACAACACACTCAAGTGCAAAGCAAAATGAAAGTTAAAAAAAATGTATATATATGTGTATAAGACAAATTTAGAAGGATGAACACATAACCTATATTACATGAATTGTTAAACTAGAAACCTTTTACAGAAACAAAATAGAGGCATACGTATGACCATTAAAATATAATTTAAAATTAATATTTAAATCGAATGATATACTGAAGTGTTAAAGGGCATCGGTTTAAAATTGACAACTTATATATAATAAGGGACAATAAAAATTATGTATAAAATATGCAAAGATGGTAAAAATATATATTATGAAATATAATTTGAAAAACATATTAGATTTACAAATCGTATATATATATATATATATATATATATATATATATATATATATATAAATTTAGAATAAAGTAAAAGGAAATGCATACATAACCCAAATTAATTTTGTCATATACTTGCAAATATATATATATAAAAAGTGTTTGAATGAGATACTATATAATATATTAAAATAATACGATATAAATAATTTCAGTAACAATTTTAAAAGCATAAAACAATTTTAAAATGACAGTTTAATCATTAAAATAATATATGTACAAACATACACAAGGATATTTAAATGAGACATTATACAAAAATATTAAAATAACAAATTTAAAAAAATTATACACATGTAAATAATGCGAAATAATTAAAATAAATTAAACCACCTAGATTAATTTTAAAATACGAATATTTCCAAGTAGAAAGCTCAACTAAATTAATATATGTACACAAATGTATATAAAATTTATAAACAAAGTGCTATATAAAACGTCAAAATATTATGATGTAAAAGAATTTTAAAATGGTGATTTCATTAAAAAAAAAGTGGAATTATAAGCATATAACAACATATATGAATAATATATTATACTCCACAAAGGATAATAGCATACACATAAAATGAATTAACCAATGCACTAAAAACATATCAAAATGAATTACAGTAAGCTTCCAAACATAAGATAATAAAAATAAGAAAGTAACAACAAAACTAATTTTATTATGAGCTTTATATGTATAATAGTATACAAGATATTGGGAGGAAACATTATACAAAAATCTTAAACCATATAATATAAAAAGCTTTGAAATAAAGATTTTATATATAATAAAAAGGGTAAAATCATCATGATAGATAAAAAGAGTACATATGTACTTGTATAAAAAGTAAGTATTAAGTGAATAAAAAAGGAGTTATACTACCCAAAAGGACTCTATTAAAACAAAATTTAACTAAAGAGATATTTAATAAACAAAATAAACCGCTGAAATTAAAGGAAGGACTGAAACGCAATTTGCTTCAACACTCAGGGATCAAAACAAGAAATATACCAACTCTATGTTTTAGGTTAAGATACCCTAAAATCTTTTATTTGGCTGCTTAAGACATATCAAAAAAACAACAGCCCCTTTTTTTATTCATTCGGCAGAAATAAAGAAAGCAGCCCCTTCCCCTCAATTTCTTTTCTCTGCTAGGTTTTCTACCTTCCCCCTTTGAGCCGTCACCAAACCATAGTGAACCCGCCGTGGCTTCCACCGTAAACGGTGGTCCAAAGCCTCATCGAACCGGGTTTTTGGCACTTTTAAAGGGAGATTCAATGGTGAGGCCTTTCTAGACCGAAGAAAACAAAGGAGAAAGAACCCCCCACCTTCTCCTTGCGTCGATTCCGACGACAGGAAAGAAAACTCCGGCGACACAACCCCGGGTTTGGGTAAGTTTTCTTTTTCTCCTTTTATTTATATTTTTGTAAAAAGGGAATTTAAAAAAAGTAGAAAAATAATTAAGTAAAAAAGAAAAACCGAAAGAAAAAGAACAAGAAAACAAGATCTAAAATCAACCTTTTTGTTTTTGCTTTTTGATTCCTTAATCGTGTGAAAATAAAATTTTTTCTTGTATTAAAAAATCCCCCTTTTTTTACATTCATCATTCGGCCTTTTAAAGCCGATTACAAATATAAAAAAAATGTTTCTACTGCTGTTTGCGTGTTGTGTTTATCTGCTCTTCTTTGGTCTGTTTTGCAGGGATGGCAGAGAGTAGGTGGTGGCAGCAGGATGGGCATGCTGGTACGACGGCTAGGGTTTTAGAAAAATCTAATTTTCTTTTTTTACTTTTTTTTTGTGTTTGGGCTAGGGTTTAGGTTGTTGGGCCTGGACAGATTTGGCCCAATACAAAGACCTATAAACTCTTATTTCATAGTGGAGTGAGCAACACATGTCTGTTTAGCAGACTTCCAAGAAATAATTGCTCCACCCAAAGTAAAACACATAGCAGCTATTAGAGTTGACCTCATCATTATCAGATAAATCTCCTCATCTAAATCACCATTCAAGAAAGTTGTTTTCACATTCATCTGATGTACAAGTAAGTTGTGAATGGAAGCTAAAACAAACAAAACATGAATGGTTGAGATCTTAGTAATGGGAAAGTATGTATCTAAAAAATCAACTCTAAATTTTTGAGTAAATCCCTTTACAACTAGTCTTGCCTTATACGTTTGGATTGATCCATCTGGTCTAAGTTTCTTTCTAAAAACCCATTTATTACTAATAGGTTTACAATCTTTAGGTAAGTCCACAAACTCCCAAGTATGATTAGAAATAACGAAATTCTAGCTCATCGTTAATAGCATCTCTCCAAAAACTAGCATAAATTGATTTTACAACTTCATCATATGTTTTTGGATCCTATCTATTAGGAAAGTATGAGCAGTGAAATCACTTATTGAGTCTAATTCAACAATTTCAATTATAAAAGAAATAAGGAAGTTAGGATCAAAACTAGTTAAAGTTTTTTGTCTTTTACTCTTCCTAAGTTCATCATCATATTGAGAATCCCTAGCGTGTTTACTAGAAGAGGAAGAATCATGTTCATCTAACTGTATGTCGTGCGTTATAACATATTTCTTTAAAGGGATGATGTTTTCGAAGAAAATAACATCTCTAGATTCACAAATAGAATGATCATGCAATGACATAAATTTATATGCCGTATTGTTTAAAACATTACCAATAAAAGCTGCATCAAAAGTATTGCAGATTAGGAGCATAACTTTTCAATAATTCATATGGGGTGCAATCTAATTTTTTTATAAGGCCCTTTGTTAAGAATGTGATTTGTAGAAAATACGACCTCCATCCACATATTGTCAAACAAGCTAGAACTTAGAAGTAAGACATTCATCATTTCTTTTAAAGTTCTATTCTTTCTTTCAGCTATGTCGTTTTGTTGTGGAACATAAGGGGCAGTGGACTCATGTATTATGTCGTGTTTTTCTCATACTTCTTTTAGAAAATTAGTGTTATATTCACCACCTCTATCGGATCTAACCCGTTTTATTCTTTTATTAAGTTGGTTTTCTACTTTTACTTTTTAAACAAGGAATGTTTTATTAGCTTCATTTTTTGACCTTAGGAGATAAACATTTGTGTATCTAGAGTAATCATCTACAAAGGTAATATAAAAGTGTTTTTCTTCTTTACTCTCTATGTTTCTAAAATCTGTTAGATCTGTGCGAATTAATTCTAAAAGAACAGTCTTCCTATTAGCAATATGTTTGAAGTGAGGTCTACTATGCTTTGATTCAACACAGATTTTACATTTATTAAAGTTTTTATCTAGATTAGGAAACAATTTCATTTCTTTAAGCATTTTAAGGGAGTGAAAGTTCACGTGTCCTAATCTAGCATGCCATATATCGAGAGACTCAAGAATGTAAACAGAAGTATAAGTTTTATTAATAGCATTAGACACAGTCTCAATCACAAACAACCCTTTACTCGGGTAACCTTTTCTCTTATAGTTTCCATTACGGGAAAGTACAAGTTTGTCGGATTCAAAGACTAGTTTAATGTCTGCCTTATTTAGAAGTCCACCACTAATCAAGTTTCTACGTAAAGCAGAAACGTATAAAACATTATTTAAAACAAGTGTTTTGCCAAAAGTAAGCTTAAGTAAAATCTTTCCTTTATCGAGTACTTCTGAACTACTAAAGTTACCCATTTAGACTTGTTCACCTTCAGCTACATTTTCAAATTTGATGAACATCTCTTTATTGGAGCAGAAATGTTTAGAAGCGTTCGTGTCTATTATCCACTCAGTGTCATTTTCCACTAGGTTGACCTCGGAGACCACAATAGTGACCACATTGTCTAAATCTTCAATCAGGTTCGCTAATGGTTTGTTCTCATTCTGATTGTGACTTCTGGAGCCATCAGAGTGTCGAAAGCATTGGTATGCTCCGTGTACTGGCTTACTACATACATAGCAACTTATCAAGTTGTTGGACTTTTGAATCTTTCCAGGTTTCTTGAATTTTGCAAGCTTATTGGATTGAGACTTGGTTTTCTTCTTTGGACTCCTATCATTCTTAAACCATTTAAGTTTAGGACCAGAAGAAGATTCCACGAGGTTAGCCTTAAACTTGTCTAAATCTATTTTTGGGCCTTGCACTTTTATTTAAAATTAATTATATTTCGAAAACATATTTAAATTTGGATAATAATAGAATTATTGGACAAATCTATTTAAATTGCAATTGAATAATGATAATGATTCATTTATCATTTAATTTTGTTTTTATTTTCTTGAACAATTTCATTATAGGTTCTGATCATATCTGATAACCTATAACTATCCACAACCCCTCCCCAACCCATAAATAGGAAGATAATGCACTTTTGTGTACTCGAACCCTCGTCCTCCTGTATTGGCAACAATGTCCATGACAATCTAGTTAAGACTTAATCGACATCTATCATTTAAATTTAAATATAACAAATTTTTTTATACAATGATATGTAAGAAATTAAGAAAAATATTTATTATATAAATTTAAATATAAATTATGTTAATGCAAAATTTACCTTCCAACTATAATTAATTTGCAACTTAAGAAATAATTGATAGTTGATTGATATATTTTTAACTAAATTAGTATATTCTTATTTTGATGACTTGTGTGGTTTATTAGCGACGCATCTTTGAAGTCAAACAAGCAAAAATAAAAAAAAAATTTGAATTGAACACTTTTAATATAATTCAAATTCCCCTTATATAGAAGATTAGGTCATAGAAGAACTTTGATACTAGAGACATATCAAACATTACAAGTATAATTAAAAACCTTTTACTTGACTATTTTAGTGGAAAGAAGTGGTTATAATTGAATAAGTCTTATTAAATTCTATATATGCATGGCATGATTAGGTTAAATATACACATTGAGAGAGCATTTTATTTATCTATAAAAGAACTATTTATTTAATGCAAAATGTTAACAGATTTGAAGGTAAGATTAATTCTGTAGTTGTTTTTTTATTGAAATAGTTGCCATAACTTCTTGAACTATTTCATTGTTGCCTACTTTCAAGTTGGCATACTTTAGAATAAAAATATTGGATTATCTGTTGTGGGATTATTAGGATGAATTAAAACCCAAAACATAAAAACTAATTGAGTTGAAGTTGAAGAATTGAAGATTGGTTTCTTGCATATAGATGATGTAATGGGCCAAATTTGCCCGGGCCCAACAACCAAAAACCAAAATTAAAAAACAAATAAAAATTAAACCAAATTAAATGTCCACAAGTCCAAATTACATAACCCAATTTCAAACCCAAACCCAAATATAAAACCTAAAAACCGAATTAATCCTAGCCCAATACTCAATGGCCCAACAACTAATAGAGCCCGATAGGCCCAATCCTTTGAAAGTTCTTGGGAACCCTAACCCTAGCCCCATTTGTTTGGCGCCGCAACAGCCTCCAGCATCCTCCAGCACTACCATCGATCACGCCTCCACGTCGACACAACCATACCACCTCCGTACACCGCCACGTACCTGCAACCAGACAAGCAGACGACAGCAAATAGAAACAAAAAACAACAGAATAGAAAAAGAAGGGGGCTTGTATTTTTATTTGGTGGGGATGAGTGTTCGGATATAAAGGATTCCTTTGATTTTTGTAAAAAGGGGTGGATTGAAAAAAAGGAGAAATCAATTAAAAAAAATAGTTTACCAAAGGTGATTCGCTTTTTTCTCTGTTCTTATTCTTTTTATCTTGTTTTGAATCTACTGGACGAATCTAAAAAAGGGAGAGTTCATTTACTGTTTTGGTATCGATTTGGTCGACGTTGGCTCCTCCAGTCGAAAGTTGACAGATCCTTGTAGGTCTGGTTGAAACCGCGACGGTGGTGGAGGCACGTTATGCGCCGGTTAAGCCCACGAGCCGACCAAAGGGGGAGCACACGCATATTAATAAAATAGAAATCAGTTCAAAAGCAGTTTACAAAAAAAAAAGGAATATACTCAGAGGTTATTAAGGGTGTTTATTTCATTTTTCTTCCTTTACTTTGAATCGATCCAGCAAATATACGAAAAAAGGGGGAAAGAGAGCAAAAAGGGTTGAGAGTACCTTCTCCAGCCACTGTTATTCGCGTTCGAGATGGATTAGCGGCGGGGCTGATCCATTTGCGCCCTAGCAAAGAAGGAAGGGAGAAATCCCTTCTGTTCCATTCGATTTTGGGACAGATGCATTTGGGGTTTCTTATGCATAAGCCAAACGACGTCGTTTTATGTGTGGTGGAACCCGCGTGTTGACCCGACCCACATTCAGATCCACGCCTTTGTTTAAAAAAGGGATAATTGCATGATTCGTCCTTCCCTTTCGCACTACCATATGATTGGGCCCCAATTTTAATTTGCTTTATTTTTAATTTGCCTTTGTAATTTGCGCGTGTTTCCACTTTGGTCCGTGCCTCTGCGCCTCGTTTTGGGGGACTCGGGACATTTGCGATTTTAATCCCTGTTTGTTTGGGTGCGTTTAATTATGGTCTTCAATTCTGCTTTAATAATTGTATTTATTTATAAATTGTTCTCTTAATTTATTTTTGTTTCAATTGAGTTTCTTTAGTTTAATGATTTTTCTTTTATATATATTTTTAAAACATATTCTTCTTCATTATTTTAAAATTATTATAT
Source organism: Gossypium arboreum (assembly GCF_025698485.1). Lineage (NCBI taxonomy): Eukaryota > Viridiplantae > Streptophyta > Magnoliopsida > Malvales > Malvaceae > Gossypium > Gossypium arboreum. The sequence continues at coordinate 119,948,750 of NC_069070.1, read as the reverse complement.
TGTTTAGTTTGTGATTCCTTCTATTCATATATATATATATATATATATATATATTAAGGTTTCTTTGGGTTTTCAAAATTCATTTAATATTTATTTTAAATAATTCCATATGTTATTATGTTATGCATTATTTCTCATATAAATATGTTGTCAATTTCATATTATTTTATGTACATATTTCCCTTTTTAATTTATTCACGTATATATGTATATATATATATATAAAATTTGTTTATACACAATTTCTCTCTTTTAGAGATCTCATTTTGTTTTTTACATCTTTATCTATCACTTTTATATATGTACTAATTCTATTAAGCTTTTATTTTATGTGTTAATCAATTTTAAGGCAATATATTTTTTTAGATTATTTCAGTATTTCATATTTCTTTTCATGCAATATTTATTTTAGAGCTCCTCCACAATTATTACTTATCTTCATTATGTACTTTACTTCAAATTCTCTCATGTGTTGCCCAGTTTTAAATTTTTAGGTTAAAATTATATACATGTATTGGTTTCAAAATTTTTTCTTCATTTATTTTAAATCTATTTATTATCATTCAAAATTTGTTTATATTAATTTTCCATGTATATGTTGTTTTATTATGTATTGATTTGTTATTCGTCATGTATATTATTTATCCTTTATTTCTATTATATCTTCATTATACATTGTTTACATTGACTTTTATTGTTGCATGTATATCATCACCTTTAAGTAGATACGTTTTGTTTTTTAAAATATTTTTGTATGTTATTTGCTCTAAATTTCTTTTACAATATTTATTTTAATCTTCATTTATATATTCTTAGTTTTTTTTATATGCAAATCATTTCAAACCCTAACATGCGTAGCTCATTTTTAAAATTTTTATTATTAATGGTTTTTGAATTGTTGCACATTATATTGACTCCTATTATCCGTATTAATTTGTATATTATATATTGTTTTTTAGTTTTCATTTCATTTCATACATAATTACTGCATATTGTTTATTCTTCATTTGCATTATCATTTTAATTGTTGTTCATCTATATTTGAAAATTGGTTGTATTTCCTTATAATATGTTTCTTTGGTGAATTATATTTTAGTTTCTCATTAATGTTCTAAATGAGATATGAACTCATTGTCATGCTGTGTATATTAATTCCTTTTTTTATGTTTATACTATTATTCTTCGCAAAGTATATTTTTTGTATGTACATTATCCCATATCATTGTTTTCCACTTGGTTTACAAGATGCGGTTTTATAAAGTCCAAATCTTTAAGATTAATTCCGTTTCATTTCAAGTCAAGTTATTAAGGCGTTTTAAGCTAGTTTTATAATTATTCATTTAAAACCCCTTTAAAACGAGGGCGATATTCGATATTTGGCAATTCGCGGAATCGTGCCCTAACGTGTTGGGTTGCAATTTCTCGTTTGTTCAAAATAATCGAAGGTCCCTTTTGAATTTCACTCACGTTTTCTAAAAACTCTTCAAAACGAAGGTAATATTCGATGTTTGACAATTCGGGGAATCATGCCCTATCGTGCTGGGTTGCGATTTCATGTTTGTCCAAATTGATCCTTTAGAATTTCACTCATACTCTCTAAATTCGAAAATAAGGCAATGTCTGATATCTAGAAATTCGAGGAGTCGTGCCCTACTGTGCTGCGTTTCGATTTTCCCGTTGGACAAGATAATTGGTCATCCTTTTGCGGTTTTCAACATATAAATTTTTGGAAGTCAAAATTTATCATGTTTTCGAGGGCATAAAGGATCATGTCCTATTGTGCTGGATGTAATGCTATATTCCTCTTAAGCAAGAGAATTTTGATGACCAACCCGGGTTATTCAAATGTCATCGAAAGGGAACCACATTTCAAAAACGTTTTTAAATCTTAGAGAAAAGGACAGTATTTAATTGATTTGGTACCAATTTTGGGCGTAATGAGGGTGCTAATCCTTCCTCATGCGTAACCGACTCCGAAACCCGTTTTCTCATATTTTCGTAAGACCAAAATCGTTGTTTTAGTAAAAAAGAAATGTTTTATTAAAATAACTAAATTTTTAGGTGATCCAATCACACCAAAACAAAAGGATCGGTGGCGACTCCATATTTCTATTTTTCAAAAAGTCGATCGCCCGTTTTTTTTGGCCCTAAAAAGATGGTTTCGAGAGATGACATATTAGTCTTTTAATCAATTTGTTCATTTTCGATTAGACTAATGACATGTTTAGGTTCATCTATTGATATAAGTTATCTTTTTGTATTACGATCCGACCATGTAATACCGCTTAGTATTAGTTAAACGTTAGATAACCATTAAGCCAATATTTACTTTCATTTTTCTTTGTGCAAAAACCATTGAGGACAATATATAAAATGTATTAATATAATTAATGAATATTATCATTAAACCAATTTGTTCAAAAAAATAAACCCCAAATCTAGACCCTTAACTTGAACTTTAAACCTTAAAACCCAAGTTTAAAATTAGGGGTTCAAGATTCGAGGTTCGAGTTTGAGGTTTAGGGTCAAAATTCTGAGCTCAGGGTTCAAGGTTTAAGATTCTAGGTTCGGGGTAAAAAATTTCCAAAATTATATATTAATTACATAGAAAAAATTGTTAAAATGACATTAGATAATTGGAAAAAGACCATGAGTGATGTGATGGAAAGGATCCATAAAATAATTTTTGAGCTCTCAAAGTAGTTCGGACTCATTCAAGCCTAATTTAAATCATAAGTACGTTTACATACCTCTTAAGTCCCTTTTAGTTTAAAAATTAAATAAATTAATCACTTAGAAAAAAACAGGAAAATGAGAAAAACATTTGACATATGTGTTTCTTGTATAAAATTCATTTCTTTTTCCTTTTATTACCAGGATAATTTTGACAAAAATCATTAATACCATTATTAATTATTCTTATTTATTTAGTTTCAATTAATTACTTTTAATTTTGTAATAGACATCAACTTAATTTTTTTACCAAAATGTAGCATTCATATCGTATATCCATAGAGAGAGTGAGGTGGGGAGAGCCAGAACCACTGTTGTCATTTTCACATGTCACGAATTTTTTAAATATATTATATACCTTATTCATTGTTCTAATTTCCCTTATCCGTTTATTCTTTTTATTTATTTATTTTGGGATGAGAAATGATAATATAGGAAAAGAACCACTGTGAAACACACAAAGGATAAGTGGATGAGAGTTCCCCAATACCCCAAAATAGGATTTGGTCTCAATTTCTCACCTCCAAATGCTCATCCACTTAAACTTGTAATTTCCATATAATATAATATAAATATATACTCTTACTTGTTTTAATATGGATCCCATTTTTTTAATATAAAACCTTTTTTTTAAACATTTTTCATTGCCAATCAGTCCCTTATTAATAAGTAGAGTATTTCCATAACTGGTTTAATTCCCTTCATGCACTGTGCTCCATAGTCTTGGAACCCAAGGGTATGCCTTTTCTCTACCTTATTTCATGGTCTTTTGGCCATGTCGGTTTAGATAGTAGACTAAAATATGTACACTTTCTATGATTCTGCTGCATTATTCAATTTTACACTACATTTCCCCCATATATGTTTTGCTATGTTAGCTAAATTTCAGTTTAATTCTCTGATATTGGTGTGTTGGACATATAAACTTTATCCCAAGTTCTTTTCATATGTTGGGATGATAATTTTTCTATATTCATATTCAAATATATATTGAATAGGAGTATTTTAGAATAAATGAATTTGACTCAGTAAATTATTATGTAGTTTGTATTTATGTTTTTCCATTGAATATTTTGGGTTAAATATCTTTCTTTCTTGTTCCTTTTATCTGAATTTATGTTATTTAAATTCAAGTTGAATGTTAAAATATGAGTATGTATTTAGGACGAATATTTCTAACATATTTAAAGTATCCTATAATAAATTCATATCTGAATATATATGAAATGTAAATATTGAATGAAGATGCTTAAAGAACAAATAAAAGTTGGGAGTTAATTTTCATGTTAAACATGTAGTTAAAAGTATTGAAAAATGGAAGCAAATGGCTCACGAATTCAATTTCTTAATTTCAAAGGGTAGAGCCTCATTTATTTTAATTGGTTTTGTATCTTACATATCTTATCGGGTAAATTTTAGTAAAATTTATGCTAATACGAATCCAAAGAATTTCTATTTTTGAAATTTAAAGGAATTTTTAAATATATTAAAAGAAATTCTAAATACATAGAAAATTTTAAAATATTTATATACACAATGAACCATGTCTATGTCTATGTCTATGTAACATAAGTTGAATTAGTTTCTTCTCATCTCTATAGTTTTATGCATGTATTTGGAACTTTGTTATAACATGGTTTAGTTTAATATTATTTTTTAAAATATTTTAAAATTACTAAAAGAATATTTTTTTTAAAAAATTGATTTAATTATTTAAATGTTTATGTAAAGTTAGGTAGATAATGAATGCAAAAAAAAAGATGCTCATAGTCTAGGTCTTGAAGCCCGACATTTGATTGAACTATTGTCCGTACCATTCAGTCTGGTTACATTGTTTTGGTCCCTAATCCTAACTGGTATCATATGTTTTTTCAGACAGAAGACTCTTTTAACATTTCACCGCAAAGATGGAGATAACAAATGTGACCGAGTATCAAGAAATTGCAAAGCAAAAGTTGCCAAAGATGGTGTATGACTACTACGCATCTGGTGCTGAGGACCAATGGACATTGCATGAGAATAGATTTGCTTTCACTAAGATACTGTGAGCTTTTTTTTTTCAAAACAAAGACCAGATTGTTCCTTTATTGCTAAATGTTTATGTCTCAATTTGTTTACATTCTTTGTTCTTAAGGTTTCGTCCTCGTATTCTCATCGATGTAAGCAAGATAGACATGACCACAACTGTGTTGGGTTTCAAGATATCAATGCCTATCATGATTGCCCCAACTGCCTTTCAAAAAATGGCTCATCCTGAAGGTATGGAATCGGTTTCATTTTGTTATTTAGTTCTTGTTTCATGGAAGCCAATTTGAGTGAGATCCCTTTCAATTTGTGTGACAGGGGAGTATGCAACAGCTAGGGCTGCATCGGCTGCTGGAACTATCATGGTTTGGTTTCTCATTCCCGACTTATTTAACCCTAATCGTCGAATGTTTTTATGCTAAAACCGATCCATAACCGGTGACAGTGTTCCAATTCATTTTTAACTTGCTTGTTGATCATTTCAGACATTATCCTCATGGGCAACTTCTAGTGTTGAGGAGGTTGCTTCGACAGGACCCGGCATTCGGTTTTTCCAACTCTATGTAAGTTCAATAATGCATACATTGGTGTCCTATATTTGTACATCAACTGATCTTCGATGTCAAATCTCAAGGTATACAAGGACAGGAATGTAGTTGCACAGCTAGTTAGAAGAGCCGAGAGGGCTGGTTTCAAGGCAATTGCCCTTACAGTTGATACTCCGAGACTCGGTCGCAGAGAAGCTGATATCAAGAACAGGTATTATTGTCTCGCAGTGTCTTCGAGGCTGTTAAGCATTCTTCGTAATATATTCGAGTTACACTCAAAGAGTCTTATGTTTCAAAATTCCCTTGCAGGTTCACTTTACCACCATTTTTGACATTGAAGAACTTTGAAGGTTTGGACCTTGGCAAGATGGATAAAGTGAGTAGTCCTTTCGACATTAGTGTTAAAAAATATACTAATGAGATGAGCATTTGTTTCCTATGATGTTTAACTTGTTATTGGGAGCCATGCAGGCTGATGACTCGGGTCTTGCTTCGTATGTTGCCGGACAAATCGATCGTTCCCTTAGCTGGAAGGTACGTATGTGCACAAGCCGATCCAGGGATTCTATCGGTTAATTTACAATGTACATGCTATAGTTTTGATTAAACGTGTAATAAATGAACTCTATTGGCTATGCATAGGATGTGAAATGGCTTCAAACAATCACTACATTGCCAATTCTTGTGAAGGGTGTACTCACTGCTGAAGATGGTAAGAAAGAACTCGAACCCTTCTCTGTTTCTCCGTTTCGATAACATATACTGGTTTTTTGAACTATACCTATGCTTGTCTCACAGCAAGGATAGCGGTAGAGGCTGGAGCAGCCGGAATCATCGTCTCCAACCACGGAGCTCGCCAACTCGATTATGTTCCTGCCACTATCATGGCCCTGGAAGAGGTAAACAATGGTTTCAGACATAGGGAGCACATTACCAAAAACTTCATGTTTCACAAATTATTGAAACTCTCTCAGGTTGTCAAAGCTGCTCAAGGTCGGGTTCCTGTCTTCTTGGACGGTGGTGTCCGGCGTGGAACCGATGTTTTTAAAGCTTTGGCATTGGGAGCCTCTGGTATATTTGTAAGTATATAACTGTCCTGCCCCTATAGGGGCTGCACCATGAATCTGCAAAAGTTGATATTATACAATGGTGCAATATTATAACAATGATGCTTAAATCTCAGATTGGGCGACCAGTGGTGTTCTCATTGGCTGCTGAAGGAGAAGCTGGCGTGAGGAAAGTGCTTTCGATGCTGCGTGAGGAGTTCGAGCTAACCATGGCGTTGAGCGGTTGTCGTTCGCTCAAAGAAATCACTCGTGACCACATCGTGACAGAATGGGACAGTCCTCATCCTCGTCCGGCCCCGAGACTGTAGAGCGCTATATATTATGGGCCTGGAACTTTAGCCAAGCAAATCGCAGGATGAACTTACCCGGAGCTCAAGAGATATATATAGCATCCGCATAGCATTTATGGCATAAAATTACTCTGTTTTTTTTCTGTGGGAACATGTTTCTGTTTCATTGAGTTAAAAGGTTATGTAATGATAATGTTGGCTACTGCTGCCTTTTCACTGTATATTCTTTTCTTAAAAACGATTTGCTGATATGAGTCTTCATAAATGAACATTAATCAATAATTCTGCTTTCTGCTTAAGATTCAATAGTTTTCAGTCACCAAATCATTTGTATTTGCAGCAGCACTATAGTTAAGATTTAGGGAAATATGCATTTGGTTCGTTGGTAATATGAGTCTTCATATTATGTGTGATATATTTTTCTTAAAATTAAATTTTATTGCGGGTCTCTCTACATAAATCCTGTATTTGTCGCGTGAGAACAAGCATGGCTGCTGCACATCATTCTAATCAGTAATGCATGATCACATTCGACCTCAATTTTTCGAAATCCTCCGTTTCGGGCCGAGATTAGTCCCTCAAGAAGAGCTCTAGCTGCTGCTTGAAAAATACCAGCAACTCCCAGGCATTTAGCATAGCCAACAATCCAACAAGCATTTGAATCTCGTAAAACTCCACCACTTGCCGTACCTTTCGTGTCAAAATCCATAGAAGCCTCCGAATTAAGCTTGATCCAACCATTCTGGGGTGGTCTCCAAGACTCGCAAGGATCATACTGGACGATAACATTATGTTTTGGAATCGAAACCTGCAGATTATGTGCCCAAGCAAGGCTCGACGCTAGCTGATCTTTGTTGCTGCCACGATGAGCATCCTTAAACACAAAATCATTGCTGTTCTTCCAAATCATCCGACTAAGAATAGCAAATAGTGAGCACCATCTTGCTCCCTCAATCATCTCATTCATATTTATTAATATCTTATACTTTTTTAACTTGAATTTAAAAAAAAAAACTAAATATGATCTAAATCTCGAATGATGTTACAATATTGTACAACAACTAATTTATATCAATTAAAATTTTAACTAACAAATAATTTTGTTATAAAAAGAATTGACTACATTGTTTTGTCCACCATCAATGAAGTAAAAAACAAAATTTCCACTAGACAAGTGGTACCATGGTTGCTAGGTAAGACCATATAAGCCTTAGTTGGTAGTTTGAATCCCCAAAGGCATATTCTTCATAATTAATATTATGCACAATACTAACATTTTTTTTGTAAGCTTATTGGTCGTATCTCTACCAACCAAACCGCTCCCTAAACTTTGTGAAATCCATTGGACTCTCTTTGAAGTACGAGAGACAAAATCACTAATGTCATATAAGGGTATAGGTTCACATCCTACCAAGACTAAATGCTCACATTTCCATGTTGGCGAGGCACTCCTTAAATTCTGTGAACCTAGATGAGCTCTTCTCGGAACTGGAAGATAAAACCGAGCATAGATACCCCAACACAATACCTCCATTGTTGAGGAGTCCGTTAACTCTCCAAATGACACTTTAAAGACTTCTCCTTGAGCAAGACCAACCGCTCCTCAACAACACTTAACAACAATATATCCACCCATTTTTCTCCACTAACAAGGAACAAAATAATTATGTTGATAATTTTTTTTTTTAAAACTAATGAGTAAATATTTGGGGTCACTAATCACACACATCTCATCATAGGCACCCACTTGATAAAAGCATGACAGTCCCAATTTGTGTTGCCATTTTGGCAACTTTGAACCTTGTCCTGCTCAACCATTTAAATTTGCATTTAAGCCTCTAATTTTTCCTCTTGGCTTAATTGCTTCCAAAATGGGTAGGCTGCGGTATTCGTTCTATCACCATTTCTATATTTTTTGTACTATTATTGACATGTCTACTTCATTTCAATTTGCTAGTAAATTCCTTCTTCACGTTTTTAATCCTTTACTACTAAAACATCATTTTCATTCATTAAATCATGCACGCACATATGGTTTTTTGTTTTTATTTTTGTATTCGGATATACTTCAAAAACATTTATGTATGCTGGCAACCATGTGGATGAGGCAATGCATGATGCAAGCAATTACATTTGCAAGTGTTGGTGCCAAAAATGCTTAATTTACAATTTGGTTCTTAAACTATACTCCTTTTCTCACTTTTGTATTTAACTTTTTTTTTTACATAAATTGATATCTAAAGTACATTTATTTCTCAATTCAATACCTAAAGAATGCTTCTGTTATATTTTTTAGTCCATTTTTACAAAGATTAAAAAAAGGTTGGTAAGTTTCACGTGACATCTTTATATAAAAACAAATATTTTCTTTTATTAAATATAAATCAATATTTGAATTAAAGTACGGATTGAAGGATAAGAGAATATTTAGAAACTTACATAGATAAAATGATATAATTTAAGATATTTTAGTATTTTAACTATGAAAGAAAATTTATCGAGTTCGATCAATAAAGAGTTGACACATTGCATATTGAATGAAAAAGACCCAAAAGTTTCTTTTTATGTCAACATTGATTTGAGGGTGGGAAGGGGACCAATTTTGGTACATTAATTGGACAATCAATACCAACAAATTGCCTTTGCTTGTGGATGATTCACGGAGGAAAATAAATGGAAATAGCTTTCAAATGTTTTGGCTATGTATATGGTATAATTAAGGTATTTTTCATATTCATTTTATAGTTCTACAGCTTATCGATTTTTTGTGATTTGTAATTGTCTATTTCAATAATATTATTTTTAAAATTTTAAAATATGTTTTATCTTTAAAAATATAATGTGTATTATTACTACACCTAACAATTATTGATGACTTTTAATATATTTCATAGCATGTTATTATTATTAGGAGGAGGAGGACATACCCTCCTTGAAAAGGCATTCTTCATTGCCGTATTCATCATTTTCCTTTCACCTGAAATTTTATCCTTTTCTTTTTCTTTCTAGCCCTTCAGTGGTCCATTATAAACTTTGCCTTTTTTTTAATGTAAAATATGTAACCTCACTATACAAAAAATGTTGTCATCAAGGGATTACTGATGTTAGAAAATTCCAACTTTAAATTTTAGATTTTTAAATATGTTGGGATGGTTTAAAATTAATTATTTGTTAGAGTCTCTGAACATCTCACTAATGGTTGATATTCGCAAGTCGACATTAACATAACTATTAACATCAAGTTTGATAAGTCGTAATTTATACATATTTTTATCCCATATTTAGTATATTTATGGATGAATTATCATTAGATTTATGGAATTCGATGCCCCTAATCCTTTAATTTCATGTTTTATGCTTAGGTGAGCATAGGAGAGTAAAAAGAGTGAGAAACAGGCCAAAAAATGGAGAAAATGGGTCAACGTAGGAAATCAACACGGCCTGGACTTCCCCACACGAGTAGACCACACGCCCGTGTCTATTTAGTAGACTCTAACACGACTTAAGCCACCCCACACAGGCGTGCCCCTGTCGGGCCCAAGTCTAGTTCTATTTGGAAAAGGCCACTTTTGAGGGTTTGGAAGCATTCTAAAGCCTATATAAACACCCTAGAAGGGCACTCAGAAAACATACGGAATAGGAGGCAAGGAATTACTCAAGAAAGCCGATTGATCCATCTCGGCGGATTCTCCTTCAAGATCAAGATCTCCTTCAATTTCCTTCAGGGGTTTTTAGGTTTTCTTTATGTTTTGTTATCATTATTCTTCTGAGATGTTTTCTTTTACACATATGAACTAAATCCCCTAAATACCTAAGAGGAGTGAAACCTAAGATGGATCTTATTATTATTTTTTGAATTATATGATAAATACTTGATTTGTTCTTGATTATGTGTTCTTAATTCTTGCTTTAATATTCCAGGATATTAATTCAAGTATTGATGTGCTTATTCAGAGGAGCAAAAGTCCCTGTCTAAAAGTAGATCTAGCGTAATTAAGCGGAGTTGATTGCACCCCTAGACATAGGGTGACATAAATATGCCGGATTAGGGTCGAACCTAATAAGAGAATCTATAGATCGAGTTAATGCAACACTAGGGGTTCTAATTAGAAAAAGATATCAATTAATCAACCTAGGGTTAGACATTGTTAGTCTCGAGAGAGATAATAATATAAATTAGGGATTTCTACCGATCGGGTCAAGTGAATAAATTGTCTAATTCAGAGTCAAATAACAAGTGAAGTCTAGGTAGATTTTCCCTTGGGTACTGTCCAAATCAATTAGTTTTCCCAAAAGTATTTCCGCAATTTACTTTCTGTGCATTCTTAGTTTAGTTAATTAGTTTAGATAAAGCAAATCCCCTAATAGTACTTTTAGTTCTTGTGGGTTCGACATTCTGGTCTTGCTATAAGCTATACTACTGTTCGATAGGTGCGCTTGCCTTTATCGTGATAATAGTTAGTTTTCAAGTACGATCAATCATAAATATAAAACTTATTACGCAACATCAAAGTTCTATCCGACTTTCACATTGAGGCCACCAATTACTCTGACCCAAGGTTCAAACTTACGAGATTCGTGGGTTTTCATTCTAACAACGTCATTTCTATAATTCAAATTTGAATTCTTTCCTTAGAAATGCGACGTGTTTTATCAGTTACTATTGTATTCAACATTTGTTAATATATATATTTAATATTTTTCAAATACAACAGAGTTAGGTAAAAGTATCATAGAGACTTTTATATTAGGAGTTGAATTGTATTTTGTCACCTCTACTTAGAAAATGGACAAATTAGTCCGTGTACATTAAATCAAAGAGCAAACAGGTCATTCTATTAAAAATTTCATCCATTTTTATTATTGAAAACATATCATTATACATTAACATGATGTACACATGATCTGTCACGTATAACTGTTTGGTTATTTTGTCAACCATGCTAGTTTTAACAGTACAAATGGATGAACATACTGTAAGGCCCAAATTTTGCCCGGGGCCCAAAAACCAAATAAAACAATTACAAAACCCATTACCCAGTTGCAAGCCTAATAAGCCCAATAAACCAAATAAATAAATACAAAATAAACCCAATAACCTAAAACCCTAAAGCCCAAATCAGCCCACTATCTTAACTTTTTTAGTAGCCACCCAAACCCTAGCCTCCTCTTAGCTGCCGCTCCTCCCACGAGCACGCGCTTCCACCACTGGCCTCCCTACGCATGCCCCTCTCCTCCACGCGTCTGACACCCCTCAAAGCCTGCAAACAAGCAAGAAAAGAAGACACAAAAAGACAAAAACCATGTGCAAACAACAAAGGATATAGCAGAGAAATAGTAGCAAAATGTAAAGAGGACTATCGGCTATAAAGCTTTGGGGGAGAACCGATTGTAAGGGGGTTTCCTAATTCAAAAAGGGGGAAACGGATTGTAAATAGGGGGACGGATTGAAAAAAAATCAATTAAAAATACAGTTTACCGAAGGTGATTCGCATTTTTTTTCTCTGTTCTTATTCTTTTTTCTTACTTTATTTTGAATCTACTTGACGAATCTAAAAAAGGAGTTTATTTACTGTTTTTGGTGTCTATTTAGTCAAAGTTGGCTCTTCCGATCTGAAGGTTGACAGATCCTTGTGGGTCTAGCTGAAACCACGACGGTGGTAGAGGCGTATCATACGCCGGTGAAACCCAAGAGTTGGCCAAGGTGAAGAATAGGAGAAAAAGAAAGGAATTTCGGGGGTTTTTGCTTAGAAAAATGATTTTGTAAGCTTTTAAAAATATAAATGTATAATAAAAGTTGTATTAAATTTAAAGTGATGCAATTAAGAGGGTGGAAACCCACGTGTTGACCTGCTTATTAGACTGGAATTGCGCATTTCCACCTTAAAGGGGGAATTTGTGCAAACAATCCCTCCCATTTGCACCACCTCTAATTTAATACTATTCCATTTCTTTCATTTTTGCCCTAAACTTTGCGCGCCACTCCAATTTAGTCCCCGCTTGAGTGCTGTTTTTTGGGGTTGGGAACATTGGCACTTTAGCCCTTGTGCATTCACGCGCATTCCATTTTAGTCCTTAAGCCTATTTCAACTATTTTATTATTTACACTTTAACCCTTTTATTATTTATTTATTTCAATTTGCCTTCTTAATTTTATTTAAGTTATAATTGAGCCCTCTTATTTTTTTAATTCATTTATTCATCAGTTTGTCTATTTACATGTTTAGTTATATATTATTCTTTTTCATTTTATTATTTCATTCATTTTCCTATTTATATACTGTTCAATCACTCATTTTACTATTATTTAAGATTTTAAATTTCATTTTAATTTTAGTTTATTTATTCATTTATTTTATATTGATTTTCATTTCTTATTACCCGTATTTCGCTTTAAAATTGTTTATTCTTTTTATTTTTCTTGTTGTACCATCATTATCACGTACATCTATATTGTTTATTTACTTACTATTTTTCATGTATACATCTCATCTATATTGTTGCTCCATTCATTTTTATATTTCATGATACTTACCTATTTTCATCATATACATTTCATGTTATTTCATCTTTTAGTCAATCTTATTTATTTTGTTAATATTATGATTTCACCAATAATATTATTTTTATCGTACTACTATTGCTATCATCGTATTATTAAACTAATTAATCTTATATTGATTTTGTTACATTATATATTTTTTCTTTTTGTATTTATTATTATTATTATTATTATTATTATTATTCTTGAGCAACATATACTTTACATTATTATCAATGTTAAAAATTTTACATATGTTATTTCTTTTAAACTATTATACAAATTATTTATTTTGAGATTTTTATATCGTCTTTTATTTTAACTTATTATGTATATATACAAATATTGTTCATTTTAAATTTCTTATATGTCATTTAGTTATATCGTTTTATATGATAATTGTATTAAATTCTCTTTATTATTTAGTGTAAACCTTTCTACTATTATCAATTTTAAAATTTCATATGTTATTTATATTAAACTTTTGTATATATCTTTCATATGTTAATGATTTTAAATTCTTTTATTGTTATTTGTTTTGAACTTCCTATATACATTACTTGTTTTAATTTTTTTTAATTTTACTTGGATTATATTTATATATAAATTTTCATTTAAACTATTTTTGTATATTGTTTATTTTAAATTTCTCATTTATACATTATTTATTTTAAGCTCTTTTGTATGTATTTGAAAGGGTCCCTTTTTTATTTTACTTTGTGAATTATTTATCTTAACTAATTTAACATATTATTTATTTGAAATTTGCTTTATATATTATTTTATTTCAAATTGTTTTATATTTTATCCATGTTAAATCTTTTTCATATGTCATTTATTTTGAACCATTCTTTGGTATTACGAGTTTTAAATCTTAGTTATTTTATTTGTTATCAATTTTAAACTTTTATCCTATTCACTTTGAATCATTTTTCGCATGTTATTTTATTGTTGATGAGTATTAAAAGTAATATACATTATGAATATTGCCATCACATACATTAGAAATTATTTATTGACATTTTCATGTTGGGGCATTCATTAATATTGTATCTAATTCATGTTTCATTATTCCATACGCTATTTTACACTCTTGTTTATCTAGTTTAAATCATATCGTGTATTAAGTCCCAACGTTTTACTCAATATGGATCGTTCTGTTTTTATTCCAAACAAAATAAATACACATCATTTTAAATTGCACATTTGCTATTATTTCATAAAAGGAAAATTCTCAAATAAAAACAATATTCCGTATTCAAAATTCGGGAAATCATGCCCTAACTTACTGGGTTTCGATTTTTTCTCGTTTAACCCAAATAACGGCATGTTCTTTTAAATCATAATACGAGTTTTAAATAAAATGCTTACTCTCTGAGATTTGAGGTGTTGTGTCCTAACTCACTGGATATGACATCTTATTACCTCGAGATAAGATTTTTTGCAAATAAGGTAATATTTCGTGTTTGGAAATTTCGAGAAATCGTGCCCTACGTGTTGAGTTTCGATTTATCATTTGACCGAATAAACGGATATCCTTTTTAAAATTTCAATGCATGAGTTTTGGAAATCATGAGATGATTTTGGGTATCGAAGGTTGGAAATGTCGTGTCCTACGTGTTGGATGTGATATTTTACCCTTTCGAAATAAGAGAATCTTAATATCCACTTCAAGTTAGCTAAACATTCATAAAAAGGGATCGTATTTCAAAATTTATTTTAAATCTTTTCAATTTTCGATATTAAGACATTAATTAATCAATTAGGTACCAATTTTGGGCGTTACGAGGGTGCTAATCCTTCCTCGTACGTAACCGACTCCCGAACCTGTTTTCTCAAAATTCGTAGACCAAAATGTCATTTTAGTAAACTAAAATGTTTTATTAAAACACGGGTGATCCGATCACACCCAATAAAGATCGGTGGCGACTCCTGTTTTAATTTTCACTTTCAAAACCAAAGTCGACCCCCCCTTTTTTTTTCAAAAAATGGTTTCGACACATACCAAGACTAATTTTGTCTAATTTTTTTACTGAAAAGGATAAAATACAATCTAACTATTAATATAATCACCTCCATAATACTTTTATCTATAATTACCGTATTTTCTATTTTTATTCCACTTAAGATATTTTCCATTTTTAAACACTTTGGATTTCCAAATTAATCATATTAGCACATTCGAGATGTTAATAATAAATGTAGGGAAAAGTGATGAATTGGTTTTGCATATATCAATGATTCAATTCAATTAATTTTTTAAAAATGTGACATACAATCTATTAATTATTTCCAATTTTCGACCTCCATTTTACAAAATCATGCATATTTCAAGCTTCAAAAACAGTCAATTTTCAATGAAAAACACAGTTTTAAACTCATTCTATTCGAAATAAAACAACGAAGTCAATTTCAGCTTCGTTATACCACCATTGACAACCATTCAATTTCAACTTTGTTTTACCATCAATTGACATCCACTGAATTGATGGTTAACTTCATTTATCCATTTTATTTAATTGTTTATCTTAAAATTTTGTTTATTCAATTTATTCAAGTTTTTTTAAAACCTTTAATATCCTTATAAATTACAAATTTTAAAAAATCAAATTTAAAATTTGGTTAATAATTAAAAGAGATTTTATGTTTTCCTTGACAATAAGGCATTGTTAATCAAAGAAAATGACTTCACACATAAAATAAGTTGGGGGGGTAGGGGCACATGAGCTTCATTTAAAGAATAAACCAGGACCCAATTTAATTGGGGCTGTTTTTCTTGGCTCCCAAATAGCAGCCTCTGAATTTCCTTTGACCATTATTAATATATGTAGGATTTATGTCTTTAAATTCTTTCCTCCCATGCACCTACTAATAAATACATTTGTTAAGATTGATTTTAAAAATATTTTTTCCACAGCATTTAATAAGAGTAGAATCAATACCATACAGAGAAAATACTTAAAATTATTTCATCCACCACATTCAATGTAAGTTTTTTTGGTTGCAAGAACAAGAATAGAAATACAATACTTAAAGAAAATACTTAAAGATATTTCGCCCACGACATTCAATATAAATTTTTCTGTTACAAAAACAAGAGCAGGAATAACACTCAAACAAAATACTTAAGGATGTTTAGCCCACAACATTTGGCAAGTTTTGTTATTGGTTATAAGAACAAGAGTACAAACAACAACGTTTAGAGAAAATACTCAAAATTGCTTCATCGTATTACCACATTCAAGAGAGAGAATCCATTTATTTGGACTATATTAAACTTTTAGATTTAATTCTCGTGCACAGGAGTCCATTCCTTTAAGAGGCTCTTATAAGCCCATTGAATTGTTATGACTTACAAGCAAATGTATACAAATTTAATAAATGACCTGAAATAACATCTTCTGAAATATCTTTTATTCTCAATAAATATTAAATTTTCTTTTAAAATTAAATTAAATTCAATTAATAATTTATGTTTTATTAAGTCATTTTACAAATTTCTTTGTAGTTTACGAGTTAATCTTCATGTATGATTTAATTTCTTTCGTATAAATTTCACAATATAATTGTCATCACCAATGTATTAACATTATCATCAAACAATTAAAACAACCAAACAATACTCCAAAGGTTTGACATTCCAAAACCTTGTTCCTAATAAATTTAAGTATGCCATTGCAAGACTAAGATATTTGCTACAATTGTTACACATGTATATGTATATGCAAATAGCAATATGGGGCAGAACATTATAGTCATATGTTTGAAAATTGCTTATTGCATGTTGAGCATTGCTCCTAGGATATAAAAACAAAACAAGTCCATCACTTTTGAGTTATGAGCCAGCACTAAGTTAGCAATGTAAGTACCTAAAAGACCAACCAATTCCAATGAACATAATAGAAAGCAAAGGACATACTGATCCTACATGCTAAAAAAAACCACACCATCAAAACTCAATAGATTGAGCAACTTAGCCCATACCCCCCTTTTTTATATAGCTTTGTAGTGGCCAGTAACAATAATGGCAACCCCTCCCCATTTCATACACTTTGAAATAACTTTGTATTGGGTATATGGACCAGCCAAGCATTTCAGCACTACTACTAAAAGCTCTCCCTCAATAATTTTCTAGATAAACCACAAGCAATGACCTGAAAATTCGACCCCGCCCCCCAACCGGTCATCGCATACAAATGGATCGAGTTTCGTTTCCTTCAATAAAAATATCATCGATATTTCTTAAATGCGATGTTTTACATATGAAATAGACTGAAGGGGGGGAACCCTTTATTTCAATCAAAGGGCTATCAAAGTTGACTTTAAAATCAATCAACTCTCCCAAGTTGGGAACATTGAGCAAATTGTTGAAGGCCACCCTTTAAGCTCTCCCACCCATTTTTCAATACCTTACCAGTTGAGTTTAGGCATCAAATCAGCTAAAACTTGAAAAACTAGCAAAAGGGTCATCAGTTAACAACTTGTCCAATTTGATGACATATAAAAATTGGAAATATAAAGGGTGTCTAATCTGTCAATTTAACCCAATCCCTTGAATGATTTAACATTTAACCGTGCTGTATTCTCATTTGTTCATTGTTCTAATAATTGAACTTAATGTTCTTTTCAAAAACTGACCAACTATGAACAAATTGACTTTTTGTCGGTTGTCTATGCAAAATATATATAAGCTAGGCACTTTTCTTCTCAAAGTGGATATTTAAGTAACGACACAATATATATACACTGTAAATTTTCAAGTATTCACAAGGAAACACAGAATTACAGAGATAAAACAGAGGAAAATAGTACATTTTTCCCTGTAATTTATGTACTGTTTAATGAAGATAAGTGAAATAATAAGCAGAAACCAGCTGAGCTTCAATACTAGCTAAAGCAAAAGCTACAAGCTGGTATCCCCAAAACCTTTTTCACTTTACAATAGTGACCAAAAAAGGAGATTTTTAAAAGTGTAGGAACTAAAAAAAAAAACAGGGTTTAAAACAGAGGAAGAGATTCCGGGGACAATCCATGCAAAGCATCCCTCTGGTAAAACCTCTCCCTTTTTTACAAAATGGCTGATGAAATTAGGCCTGTTTTTCCAAGTCCTTTGAGCTTATGAATGTTCCATGAAAACCGTATGGAACTCGAGACGGAAGTTGAACCGTGGCTTCTAGCTTTAAGTCCATGGCGTTCACAATTTGCAGTTCCGATTTCCAAGCCTTCTCGTCGTGAACGAAGGCTAAAATATAGCCGTCGTCTTCGTTCTCCGAATGGGGGTTTCGAGGGAAGAACAAAGGCTCACCACCATACCTTTGATCTCCATAGATATACTTGTTAACTTCCCCGGTCGAGAGATCGACTTTGGCGAATCCTGACACTTTAGGCCAAGGCTCAGCTAGAGCTAAATATGCAAACCGAGTCTTTCTTCCCAGTAAATTCTTGTTCACCATCCCTGCTTCCAAGTTCACTTGCTCGGATTCAGAAATAATGGCACGGCGAGTCGATTTCCCGGTCTTCAAATTCAATCTAATTTCAGACAGAACACTCTTGAGATTCTCTTCACATTCATTGAAAATGGAATCTGGGGGTGTCATGCAAGAACCAATCACAACAACTTCGTTAGTTTCTGGTTCTTCCCAAGCATTCCAAAGATGGAAACAAAAGCAATCAGGTGCTTCAATCCATTTAATCCCAGAAGCATCAATGGCATTCTTGTTCAATACCCCAAACCTTGATACCTTGTTCTGATCATACACAACGGGTGAACCACCATGAACCATTTCACCCAATTTGAAAACAACTTGTTGGTCTGGTATCACCACAAAATTTTCAGTGATGGCGAAGTCGTGCATCATTGTTGGACCATCAACTGGGATTTCAACAT
This sequence comes from Gossypium arboreum, assembly GCF_025698485.1. Taxonomy (NCBI): domain Eukaryota; kingdom Viridiplantae; phylum Streptophyta; class Magnoliopsida; order Malvales; family Malvaceae; genus Gossypium; species Gossypium arboreum. Next base: position 119,929,659 of record NC_069070.1, on the reverse strand, counting down.
CAGGTGATTTCTTACCACCGGGTGAAATTTTGAAGTACTTGAGATGCGGTTTTTGGATAACATCATAGCTAAGAGCAAAGAATTCACCAGTTTGTGGATCAACTTTGGGGTGAGCAATCATTGTGGATTTCAACTGACCATCAAAATCGTATCTGCCAATGGTTTTCAAGTCACCAGATGGAGTAATACGAACATGGTACGGCAAATCATCTTCAGACATGGCTAGAAGGTGGCCGTTGAAGTAAACAAGTCCCGCGTTAGCAACACCAGTGCCATGGCTTGGATCAACGAGTCCACATAAACCTCGAGCATAGAAAAGTAACAGTCTAGCTATGCCTGAATGACCATGGAGTTCACCTATGGCTTTAGGGAAAACAGGACGCCCAAAAGCTCGTTCTTGAACCAAACGGTTGGTTTCAGTGAACCTACAAGCATAGCTAGCTGAGCCATTTTTGAACTGAACCGCATGAACCATCCCATCCCCATCGAAGAAATGGTGTCCAGCCACCGGTTCATGAAGCGGGTTGGCACCGTTTCGAGCGTAGACTCCTTGTATGCAATCCGGGATTGTTCCAATAACGGGAAGCCTTTGTTTAACAGTTTGTTCAGGGACCGGAGCAAAGTTACCGGAAATTTGTACACCAGGGTCAGCTGTTTTCGGCAAAGGATGTTGACGCTCATGAGAAACCAAAGCATTCTCCACCGCATCTAAAGCCATAGCCGCCGCTCTTTGCAAAGGATTCCATTGTTGGGATTGAGTAGTTTTCTCGGTGTTTTTCGTTGGAGGAGTAGAAGAAGGTGATGGTGGAAAAGCTGGTGATTGTTGCTTAGGCAAATGAAGAATTGAAGGGGTTTGCAAAGAACATGAAATGTAGCGCTTTTTAAAACCAATACAAGAAGAAGAAGAAGACGAAGACTGAGGAGTTGAAACAGGGAGTTTAACCTTAACACAACAGCTCCCACTAGCCACTGATGCTGCTGTTGATGAAGCCATAAGGCTAAGCCAATTACTAGTGGTTATGTAAGCTTCGTTATGAATGGTGAAAATTGATTGGTTTTGAAAAAGAATACAAAATAATTAAGACTCAAAGATTCTATACTTTTATGTGTGCTTGAGAAAGACCCTTTTTCTTTTGTAGGTGAAGAGAAATGGTGAGTGAGTGAGTATGAATGAGGAAGGGGAGAGAGAAGAGGGTTTATATAGAGAGAGAGAAGAGAAATAGGTCCACTACAAACATATAAGAGGAGACCACGTGTTGCATTTGAGTAGCAAAACAGGGGCCGACTCTAATTAAAAAGGTTGAGTGACAATTTGAAGTGATTTAAAAAAAAGGTGTTTTGCGGGTCATATTGCTTAATCCTTTGACACGATCCCCCCTCCCCTCCTATCTTTTCTTCTCCTTCTATAATTTCATTTTGCAGAAACATCCCAAACTTTTATTCCCATCAAATTCTAATTCCATACCCTTCATGTTCGAAGCTTTAACTACACTTTACTCTTCACTCAACTCCTTCATCTTTGTTATGTATCTAGTGTATATGAAGGAAAAACTTAGTATGATGCATTGTTTGTTTGTTTACTTGGCTTAAATCCATTCAACCATGTTTTTATTCTAAAAGAAGTATTAAATTAATATTGTAACAAATAATTTATTTGGGAAAAAAACAAAAGGAATTTTGTTTATAATAATAACAATAATAGTTGAAAAGAAAAAGGGAATAGGAGGTGATATTGGAGCATTATAGGGGAGAAGGGGGGAGGAGGGGGTAGACCACGTCCAACCCCGCGTTTCATCCTCTAACGAGAGTCGTTTAGAGCAACACGTGGCCTTTGCTGCTTTTCAACTCCTTCCCCCAAATCTAAGTCACATCATTTGTCCCACACGCTTACCCATTTCCCTCTCCAACATTACACTATGCTTTTTTCTTTTTCTTTCTCTTTTTTTATATCATTAAATTAATTGCTAACCAACACTTTCTACATTTACACACTTATAGAATCCCGTCCTTCGGCTCATTGCTTAATAGTATTTATCCTAATCCCATTTCCCTTCCCAACAATACTCTCTACTAAACACAACCCTAAGTTCAACTCTATTAGTTGAGTGTTAATCTATTTCAAGAATAATATAGATTCAAATCATAATTGTATAAAAAAATATTAAATAATACTTTGTACATTTAGATTCACTACAAAACTATGCATTTGATCTATGTTCATCTCAATACTTATGTCATGAGAATGTATGTAGGTAGTGGTTTGCTCCTACTAATGGTGTGTAAGTTGTAAAAGAAACTTAAAGCTTAACATTAAAGGTATGATTTGAATATAGTTGATTCATTTATTTATTTTATTAATATGTAGTAGTAAATTTTGCAATAATCGGATTAGATCAATCAATTAAATTGAAAAATATATTTGATTTGAAGGGTATATATAAATAATAAAATCGATCAATAAAACGATAGCGAATTTTTATTTTTAACTCAAAGAAATTTTAATGAAATTTACTTTTAACTCAAATATTATTTTAATAATTATTTAACTTTTATATTGTTTGTTTTATATTATATTTTTTTAAAATCACACTCTAAATTGAAAAATTAAAATTTACCTATTCAAATTGACCGAAAATCCAATTCATTCAGTCCAATAGAACCGAAACTTAAATATCTTTTTGACACAGCTTAAAATGTTTGTTTGTGAAAAATATCAAAGTCCATAAATATAAGTGATGACTCAATTTGAATTGTTTATATGAAGCATGTCATGTGTTACATCCATATTATATATATATAACTTGTCATTCAATAATTAATCATTACTCTTCAACAAATTAAACATAAACTATCTGTTTGTGCTAAAACTGGTTGTGTTTTTTTCACTGTCAACAGATATTTTTCTCATGTAAATTAATATTATAATGTTTATAAATATAGATTTATATTTAATATATAATTCAAGAAAAATATTAAAATTTTCATTACTTTGGGGTATTTTATCTTTCATATGAAGCAAAATCATTTCTTTCTCTTTTATTGGTTCAAATTAAGGGTGGATTTAGATTAATGTGGGATGTGATATGGCATATTTAATTTATTTTTATTTTATGTTACATCATTGTTATAATATCTAATCTTATCATTATTGTTATTTTTACACTAAATATAAATAAATGTTTCGCCTATTCAAACTCAACCTAAAATATGTGATTGAGTTAGAAAGGACAAAGTGAAAGGGTAAATAGAAAAATACAGATGGCAGCAAGGATGATATATGTAAGATAGTGTGGAGAAAATAATTGAAATTAAAAGGAAACATAGAGTATTAGCCTTACGTAAGACAACATAAAGTATTAAAGTTAGTGTCAATTCCTATAAAATAGAATAAAAATTTACCCAAAACCCTAGAAATATTTTTGGTGTTATGTGTCATTCACCACAAAAAAAAAAAAACTATACAAAAATTGGTCTTAAATTAATCGCTTAATCCAAAATGGGGAGACAGCAGACAGGTGATAGTTAGGTACCCTATTTGACGGCATTATCCTTGTATTTTATTTTATTTTTTAAATTCTATGATTGAAAATTTTGGACGAGTTCATGGATTGTTTCAATTAGGAATCCATCATTTATATCAGTTGGGTATGGATTTATGAGATCGATAGAAATTTAGAATTTTTATATTGAAATGAAAATCTTATGGAGATTGTTGAATCTAGAACGTTCACTAGAAATAAATAAATGAATTAGTCTCAAAATAGGGTAGGTCTTTCTACTACAAAATTAGTATAGGGATTATTTCTCTAAATATGTATTTTTTGAAGGGTATCTCGACAAGTTAAAAGGTCCTTTATTTTGTACTAAGATTTAAGTTTTTAGAGCCTATTTGGATTAGGGAGGGTATTAAAGGATTGAATTTCAATATTAACTTGACTTAATTAAAACTCAAATAAAACCTTAATTTAATTTTTTTTCAAAATAAATTAAACTCAAGAAAATTAAGAATCTTGACATCTTTTAGTATCGAGGTCTGTTTAAAACCTATAATAGAGTCTTAATTGTAAATGTTCTCTTTTAAAATTAGATAAATTTTTAAAAAAATTTAAACAACTATATTCACTTAAGTGTCGAGGTTCCTTCAAACACTCTGATGAACCCCTAACCTAAATTTTATAAATAAATCATCCCAATTACTTAATAGAAAACCAAAAATATCTCTCTTATACATATTCTAAACCATCCTATATATCAAAAAAATCCCTAAACTTAGATTTTTGAAGTTTTATAATAGCTATCTTTTATCGATGATGATGATGGTTGATGAACTACAGTTTTTGTTTCCTTAAACTTTCTATATGATCATAGTCCCTTTAATAATTAATGTGATTCATCTTTATGCATTAATGGTAGAATACTTAGTTATAATCGTAGTTAAGAATATGGATTAAGGAGGAGCAATTTGCTCATCAATCAATCCTTGTTTTATGAAGAATATTTGTTTTGCTCAAAAATTGTCATATAGGGAGACTATCAAAGGCAGTTTTGGCTTTTAGATACAAGTACAATTGCAACTTGAGATATAACTAAAAAAAATTATTATTTCAAAACAATATGAAAGTAGAAATTAATTAGCACCCATATTTGATGTTCAAAAGTGAAAAATTTAATCGGTAACGATCGAACCAAAGTCGTTCAATGTAATCCATATTCTTTTGGGAGATCAGTATAGAATGAGAGATCTTACCAATCAGATCATTTTAACTTTTGATTATATTGAAGATCTCAATTTTTCTTAACGTTTATGAAGATAATTGAATATCTTTATGGCTATGTGTTGGGAAAATATAATTGTAATTTATTTGTAACTTATCAAGCCTGAGAACGTTGTATATATGATGGGCTTGTATTAGGTAAAAAAATATTGAGAGAAAATACTTCAGTTTTGTGCATTTTATAAACTATTTTTGCAGTGCAGAAATTGTAAGTAAACACAAGTGAGCCACTTGGTTTACACAAACTTTCAATGGGAAGGTTTTAGGGGAGAGTAATTCATATTAGAATATAAGTGTGAGGTTGCTACATGGTGTGTAGAACTAAAATCATTGCTTATACTTGCTGAAGTTTAGTAGATTAGCTCTTTGGGAAAGGCCATATAGATGTAGGAATAATCTGAGTTGTGTTACAAAGTTCGTTGTTTCATTGTTGTTCTTATATTCTCTTGCATGTTAATTCAATCACAACTTACCATAAATTTGACAATATATACGCTTAGCAAAATTCAACCAACTTTCAATCTCGTACCATTAAGGCACTTTATTGCTCTCTCGGGTTGATTCTTTGGAAAACATTACTAACTAAAAGAGAAAAGATAACATCACTTTCGCACCATCTCTAATTCGTCCGATGACTCACTTCCTTCCATACATCTTCTATAATGGATCGAAAAAATTGAATCAATAATCGAAATTCTCATCAGTATTTTTTAATCAAATATTTTTTTACATTAATTAATTTAGCATATCTTCTGGGAAAGATTATGTTTCCTCAAAAGCATATAATTGTCTTTTTAAAATGGTGGATTACAAATAAAATAATTAGATTAAATAAAATCTTTTTTATAAATTGTAGGTAAGAGAGATTCCTCTTCCAATTAATTTTCCACCATGAACATGGAAGAGGTAAACAAATTTTTTAACATAAAACTTCAAATGATGTGCTAACATGTAACAACCATATCTCCATTCACCTTCCTACAATTATTAAAATAAAAAGCATATAAATATTTCAATGCAAGATTGTCTCTTCCCTAATGTCATGGATGACCTTAAACCACTAAAAACCTTACTTTTATATTCATTCACTTTACAAATATTATTATTAAACTTAAATTAAAGCTCGACGGTTGGTTAATTTGTTGAAAGACGACCAATCTCTTCCATTTCTTTTTCCATCACGAAATCTCTCGTCTTAATTTATACTATAAAATACAACATTCTCAAACCCTACAACGTGTCCATCAATCACCGGTCGCCTCTTCATAATGATTAGATCTTGAAATTTCTAGCTAAATTATTTTTTAAAAAAACATTTATTTTGTATGGGAATTTAAAATATAATTTTATTATTTTTGAGTAAAGTGTAATTTGATCATTTATTAATCTATAATTTTATAAATTTTTTGCTGTGAGCATCACCCTTGTATAATTAACACATCACTAACAGATGCTTTCAACGATTTGATCCCATGACCTAGGTATGAAATGAATACCCACATTCAAACATTAGAAAATTCCCCCTCCAAATTCTACATTTTGATTAATTTAATGCAATGTGAACATTTTGCCAAACTAATCAACAGCTTTGTTTAATTAAAGTAGAAAGAAAGCAACTAAATTATGTTAATTACAACTTAAAACCATGTTATTCAACCTACTATTTACACACTTTTCGTATGCACGTGCACATCTGTAATTTTTGTGTTTACTTGTAAAGCAACTCACATGTTAGATTTTGGCAAATATTTCATATAACTTCATTATCTATGTTGTAATAATAATAATAATAATAATATGCATTATTGGTTGCATTAATGTCTGAAATCAACAGGGGAAATTATGAAGGGAAAATAAAATTGTTATAATTAATTATAGAGGTTGATGATCCACGAGAGGTACGTGGGGAATTCACATGACTATTATTACCAATTTTGTTTGTTTTGTTAAAGAATAATTTAATTTGGACCAAATCCTCATGTTACATATAATAATTAAATTAGCTAATCTATAGGTTCTAAATTATTTTACTTAATCAATCATAAAATAAACGAAAAGTGCATATTTAATAATAAATTGAAAAGACTTTTTTGAATATAATAATATGAACTCTTATCTAAATAAATTATTAAAATTTAGGGATTTTCATTATTTTACTCATAATTTATTTATTAGTCATATAATTTTACAATAATAGATAATGAGAAAATCGAGATTTTAGTTATCATTGTTCGGATCAGGCACATGATCAGTTCATTCAGTTCCAGTGAAATTTTTGAATATTGTTTATTGTTTAAAAGGATTAGGTCTAGACTTTAGACTTAAGTAATTTCAGGATTAGAAGAAATGATATATGAATTATATTTAGTCAGAAAAAATTTGTGTAGTTGAAAGATTAAGTTATATATTTTTAAGATTTAAAATGTAGTTTTATTTCTGTATTTAATGGTGAACAAAATTGATTTGATTTTATTCGAAAAATTGAAAAGAATTTCAAATTTCGAGTTAATCAAGTCGAGTCTTTTAAAGTTTTTCGAGCCAGCTCGAATAAATAATTTGAGTTTCGAGTTCGAGTCAAGTTGAATTCAAATAATGCTAATAACATATTGGTGTAAATACCTCTTTAGTCCCTATCAATTTTGAAAATAAGCAATTTGGACACTCTCAACAAAAGTTACAAAAAACGTTCAAAATATTTATAAAATTTTTAAAATAAAATTCTAAAGAATATAAAAGAAATTAAAAATATAAAAAATTCAAAATAATAATTTTTGGACCTGAATAAGTTAATTAATGATTCAAGTTTATCATACTAAAGTATCTTCTTCTTCTTTCTTTTTTTCTTATTTTGCTTCAAAAGGTTTTCAAATATATATGTTTCCAAATTTATGTGCTCTAACATGAAATTAGTTATCTTGTAACAATATTTTAATTTGACATGTTTACTTTTTTAATTTAACTCAAACAATTTCACTCGATTCGATTCGATTCGATTCGACTCGACTTGAATTTCATTTCATTTCATTTCACTTGACCCGACTCGATTCAAAAAAATTTCAAATCGAATTAGGATGATAAAATAGAACTCGTAAACTTGATTAACTTGAAATTTTCGCTTGATTCAATCGAGTGCTTACCCCTACTTGTATTAATTTATATCATTATAGTTTTTAGGAGGACCAAATCAAAATTTTATCAATTTTAGAAGATTAAGCTATAATTTTATTATTTTTAATATATGCTAAACAGAAAATTACATAAATATATTTGAAGCTTACTAATTTACAATCTTCAATGAATTACGAAACAACATTGTTGCTCGAAAAATCAGAATTAATCCTTTAAAAAAACCAGTATGCAAGTGTTAGTAGTTTAAATGGCACATGAAAGGGGCATGGAAATGGAAAGCATATCTCTAAGTAGTAAGAGATGCAAATGCAAAACCATTGGATCACATGTCCACGTGGTGACATGTGCTATTTAATTAAATGCTATCAACATAATTAGTCTTTCAATTATTGTCAAGTGGAAATAATAGGCATGTTAAAAATCTCATTTTGGGGGTGGGAAGTTCACTAAATTAAGAAAAAATCACATCAAAATAACATAATTCTCAATAAGAAAATAACATATTTAAATCTTGGTTGAGTTTTAATTCGACTGACATGGACATTATTATCAATATAGGATGACGTGGATTCGAGTGCGTTAAAACGCATTATCTTCCTATTGATGAGTTGAGGAGGAGTTATAAATAGTTCTGCGTATTATGTCAAAAAGAACAAATATAATTAAAATCCAAGAATTAAAAAAACATACATTAATTTGGACCCAAAATTGATTGGATATTATAATTTTAAAATAATTGTATTAATTTATTTAAATTGTGTTGTATTTCGTATTTGAATGTTGATTTCTTTAGTTTTCAAAATTTCAACTTGAATTGATCATATTTTATAAGACAGTTCGATTAATAGTATTGAGATGTGTGTAAATAGGCCAATTTGCCCGGCCCATTGGAAACCCAAAAACAAAATATAAAATAAATAAATAATAATAATAACCCACAGCCCATTTACAAAACAATCCAAAGCCTTAAGGCCCAGACGGCCCAAAAACTAAAACTGCTTCAGCAACCCTAGGTCACCCCTCCTTCATTTGCGCCGCAACCCCTGCAGCCTCCAGGCATAGTACAACGCCTCCAGCAACCACACCAAGCCTCCGTACGCCAACACGGCTCCCGTACACACGCCAACGCGCCTCCATATGCCAGTACAGCACTCGTACCTGAAAGAGAACAAACCACAGCAGCAAGTAGAAACAAAGAATAATATTGTATATTTTCTATTTATTTTTCTTTCTTTTCGGCTATAAAAGCCAAGCTTTTAATCTTTGTAAAGGTTACGCATACAGAAGCAATAGAAAACGAAAAACAGAGGCAATATACAAAAAAAAGCAACGAGCATTCGAAGGTGATTCCGATTCCAATCTCTGAGACTTTTCTTTTATTCTTGGCCCAGTTCATTTATTTCTGAATTTTCAGTCGTTTTTTCACATTTTGAGTGCATAAAAGAAAAAGGAAATGAAACCTTACCTGGGGTACGCCGTAGATCTCCTTCTGCTTTGTTGAAGTCGAAGCCAGAAGGAGATTTTGAGGCTAAAAATCATCCTCCGGGGTTGGATGAGCAGTTCGTTGCCTGGGGGGATGGGAATCATTGGTTTGGGGTAGTGACTTAGGGTTCGGCTAAAGGGAAAAAGAAAGGCTAGGGCTGCATGAGGGATTTGGCTGAATGAAGGCATGACTAGGCCTTTTTAAGGAAATGAAAACGGCGCCGTTTCAACCAATTTAAATGGTTCAAAAACGACGTCATTTGGTTGGTGTGCCCGACGACCCGATCCGGTTCTTCGACCCTCAGGATCCACGCATCTTCGCGGTGAGGGGTTATTTGCAAGCTAGATCCTTCCCCTTTTGCGCCGCATCTCAATCAGCCCATCTGCGCTTCTTTTGTTTTTTTTCCTATAATTTGCGCTTATTTGCAATAGGATCCGTGCCTGAACGCAGCACTTTGGGATCTGGTATATTGCCAGTTTTAGTCCCTAGACGTTTCGCACATTGAATATTGATCCTTTTATTGTTTTTGTTTATTTTCGAATTATCCCTTTGTTCTAGTTTAATTTTAATTAAGTTATTATTATTTTATAACCCATTTTCTATTCTTAATCAATTGTTTGTACCTTTTAAATGACTTTGGTAATTGTTACTTTGTCATTGAAAATTTGTTTTTTTTGTAGTGTTAATATCACATATCGCATACTCTAAATGTTTATTTCCTTCATGTTATTATGCATATATATATATATTTTACAATAAAGCTAATGTCACTTCATACATATAATGTTTTTTATTCTAACCATGTATTTTAGCATATATTTTTGCTACGATAATATATTTTGTATATATATATTTTGCATAAAATTATTTTTCTACTTGTTTATATTAGTATACATATTTGGTTTATATATTATTAAACCTATACACATTATCATTCCTATATAAATTTGTATGTACTCTCTTTTAAATTTATATGTATATGTATCAATACACTTATTACTTTAATGGATTTTCTATTTTAAAACACTTATAAGTTCATGATTTGTCAAATATTTTCTCTACGTATATATGAAATAACTTTGGAAACCTCATTTTGTAATTATAAAATCATTATTTTTGAATATTTCTTTACATTGTATTGCTTTGGTGCTTTATATGGCCTATTATTTAAACATTTTTGATATAAAGGTATGTATATAATTTTTAGATTAAGTTAAGATTTATATATATATATATATATATATATATATTATCATTAATATTATGATCCTTTTCAATAAACTTACGTGTACATACATTTTATAAATCCATTTTGTATTATGTCTTGTCATATCCTTGTTATTCTTTCGTACCATATATATATATTATTTAAATTATCATAAATTTTGTCAACTTTTAAAAGAATTTGTGTTTAAAGTATTTTATATGCAATTTGATTTGAACTTTTATTTTATAATATCTATTTCTATAACTATATATATATCCCTAGTTTTTATTCAAACTTGTCAACCTATATATCATAAGTTTATTAATCTTATACCACTTTGACTTCTACATTCAATTTTGTTTTCCACATATTTTGTTGGTTGTTTGATATTATAGTATATATATATTATCATTGCATGGTATTCGTCTTATTGATTTGCTAATTGTGCTTCATCGTGATTGAAATTAGGCTATGATTTTTAGATTAATCATATTTAATTGCTTATTCTGCTAGTTGATTAATATTTTCATTCATCAAGTATCGTATCTCATGTGTGCCTGTTACCCCATATCGTCGTTTTCTACTTTGTTTATGAAATGTGGTTTTTTTAAAAATCCAAATTTTTATGATTAAATTCGTCTCATTTCAAAAATGCATTAATACATTTTAAACTAGTTTTATAATTATTCATTTAAAAATTCTTTAAAACGAAGACGAGATTTGATATTTGGCAATTCCCGGAATCGTGCCCTAACGTGCTGGGTTGCAATTTCGCGTTTGCTCAAAATAATCGAATATCCCTTCAAAATTTCGTTCATGTCTTCTAAAAACTCTTTAAAACGAAGGTAATACTTGATGTTTGGTAATTCGGGAATCGTGCCCTATCGTGCTGGGTTGCGATTTCCCGTTCGTTCAATAATCGAAGATTCCTTTAGAATTTCACTCATACTCTCTAAATTCTAAAATAAGGCAATGCTCGATGTTTAGAAATTTAAGGAATCATGCCCTACTGTGCTGGGTTTTGATTTTCTCGTTGGACTAAATAATTGGGCATCCTTTTGTGGTTTTCAACACATAAATTTTTGGAAGTCAAAATTTATCATGTTTTCGAGGGCATAAAGGATCATGTCCTATCGTGCTGGATGTAATGCTATATCCCTCTTAAGCAAGAGAATTTTGACAACCAACTCGGGTTACTCAAACGTTTTCGAAAGGGAACCACATTTCAAAAACTTTTTAAACCTTAGACATAAGGACAGTATTTAATCAATTTGGTACCAATTTTGGGCGTAGTGAGGGTGCTAATCCTTCCTCATGCGTAACCGACTCTCGAACCTGTTTTCTCAAAAGTTCGTAGACCAAAATCGTTGTTTTAGTAAATCAAAATATTTTATTAAAATAATCGAATTTCTAGGTGATCCGATCACACCTAAACGAAAAGGATCGGTGGCGACTCCACGTTCCGTTTTTCAAAAAATCGATCCCCCATTTTTTAAAACCTAAATTTTTTTGAAAAAAGGGTGGTTTCGACAAGGTGAATTCAACTTAATACTTCAAACATTCAAATCAATTTGTTATTTCTTAGTTAGTTGAATAGAACTTAGATTTTGAATAATAATACTAGAAAGATGTTGGAAAAACCAACCTTTTTCCTAATTAAAATTATAAAACACCCGAATAAACAAGGAATCAATACATCCAAACAATAGCCAAAGTTGCAGCCATACCATTACCTTTTATCTTATCCATAGAGAATATAACATTGACCAGCTGCTTAATACTCCAATCAATAACTATAAGTATATTCCGCAACAACCTCGGTCTAACTTCCCTAAACCAATCGACTATCTTTAACGTCAGCCAATCATGATCTCTTAGGGATTGTAAAAATACCTAAACTCGATGGATTTTAATTTGATTTGTTGATTGGATAGGGTCATTTAACAAAAATCAACTTTGAGGCTGGTCAAATAAATTTGTAAAATTTATCAAGTTAGATCAAAGTCGAGTTTAAAGAAAACCCATCCTCCCCAAAATAATTACAAAATCACCCTCATATATCTAAACTCTGCTTTTCCTCTCCCATTTGTAGTTCTTCTTGTTGTCCTCCTCCAAACTATTGAGTTTGTAGTTAATGTCTAACACAAATGAAAGGGAAATTACTTAGCCAAAATTTCCCCAAATATATATTATTTTTCAAAGCTATTTTCTTTTTAATCTTGCATTTACTTTTCTTTTTCAAAATTCCCTTTTATATTTTTTGTGTTAATAATAAAAGTAAATCCAACTTGAAACTTTTTGCTTAATACATTCATGTATCTTAAAGTTTTGCTAAATGTAGTATCGTTCAACAATGAGAAGCAAAATCAAGTTTGGAGTAGATATTGAAAACAAAGTATAAAAAATTTGAAATTTATGCATCTCAGGTCAGGGCGAGGTCGAGTGCACTATTAAACCTTTGGGTTAAAATTGTTAAGTTGAGGTCCGATTAGGGTCAAAGCATGTTAGCAGTACATTGAGGTTGGGTTAAGGCAGGCAAAAAATCACCTTACCCCATAGCAATCTTCGTCGTCTCCTATCTTCTAATTTTAGATGATAAGGATTGTGCCGGCCAACTATCCTACTAGTCGGTTGAGAGGTCTTGTCATGGTTATTTGTAGACCAGACCGGTTAGTTGGACCAACAACTAGACGGGTCTCAATTTAGAGAAAAGTTTTAGGCTGATGGAGATGTAAACTAGTACAACCTGTTGAACTGGACTAAAAAATCAATTGAATTGACAGTTGAAACAATTTTGAATTATACTTTTCTAATTTATGATTTTTTTAATGATTCATTTACTCGTACTATCCAAATCGATTGAACCAATTAAACCAATCAAATTGACGAATTAGTGACTTGATTACTTTGATGACCGCCTAATTCTAAAAACCTTAAGTCTTCCTTAGAAAGTCCAAACCACAACTCTATGATACACAATAGTATGTAAATATCCACACAATATTCCCATTTATTTCTTTGTTGTAATAACTAACAACATGAGCATGCCATCATAATGCACCCTGTCGAGAAATCCAACATTTTTCTCTATCAATTGTTCGCATTCGTTTTTCATCATCAATCCAATATTTTTTTTTCTTTCACTCGAATTGATCTGTTGCAAATACAACAAAAACAACATTTAAAAGTTCAAATTTACAACGTCCCATAATGTAACATTTTTTACAATTAAAAACTGACGTTTGACATAAAATCTAATGCTCACCACCAAATTTTAAATATATCTCCATGATTTATATCTGCTATCGCCAAAGTTGAAGCCATTTCATTTTCTTTTTTTTTTTCTACCATAAAAAATACAACACTATCTGCATTTAAAAAATACAACACTATCTGCATTCTCAATTTTCCTCTCAATATGAGCAAATGTTGATTGTAGTGACTATATTCTTATCGGCTTGTTTGCACAGAATCAATTTCTACAAACAATGAATCAATTATCTTCCACTCCAAAGATATAAATACTTAGAATGCTAAAAACATCAATTGTTTGCACCCTAAATCCAAGATACTAACCATCAATATTGCAAAGGTGTAATAGTGTAGTTTAAGATTTGAAATATTCAAATAAATTTATCATTATCTTTGTTCTTGTTCTAAGTTGTTTTTGAATTAGTATATTCTCTTATTTTTAAATTTGTTGTTTGAGTTCCTATTTTAGATGTACTTATTGATAAATCAATGAAATCGTTTCATAAGCCACCATTACTTCAATAGGGAGGTAGAAGGAAGGTCTCAAGATTTTTGAGGTATTTTTGCATGGTTTCAAGTATGAAAAGTTGTCCTGAGAAGATATGGCTAGTGCAAAGAGTATATTCCTCTCACTGGGTCCTCTTAGCACAAGTGTTGAATTATGGGAAGCAAATGGTTGAATCATAGGGAACCTCCTAACACATGCACTTGATTGGATGGATGGGACATTATCTTTTTAACAAGTCCCCAAGTGGGATCAATGTGACTTGTTGTACGTCCACGTGTGAGACTGATGTTAAAGGGGGGGAAAGGCGAGGTTACTCCTCCATTGGGCAAGGCAACTTTCTTGAGATTGGTTTCTTATTGATATTTAGGCAAGCTCCTCTATGTTTTGCTTTTAGGCAAGGCGGTGTTCAAAGGTTGCTCACTGGTTTTGAGCTGTTAAGTTGGGTGAAGTCCTCACGTCCTCTCTTTAGGCAAGACATGACTATTAGACGCAACACCTCTGTATAACAAAAGATTTTAACCCATACAAAGAAAAATATCTTGAAAAATATATCAACTTGATGATACATTGGACATGTACATGTCCTAATTCTATATATTTCAAATTGGCACATGAAGTGGCCTCGGCCTCCCAAACAATAATAGATTTACGATTTAACCTCTTAAATTTTATAAAATTATATATTAGTATAATAATAAAATCACAATTTATTCACTCATCAATAATTTATGATTAATCTCTAATTTTCTTATAACAGTTTTCTGATTTAAATCGTCTCTTATAAACACCACAACAATTTAACACTAAATTAATTATTGTGTATCAAAACTGAAATCATACCGGATTACTTAGAACGATTATGCTAATTCTCTAAATTTACTTTTTAATATCTATCTATAACATAAATAAAAACACCAGACATATAGTACTGTAGATGTATTTGCTCTTAACACATGACAGGTGTGCGTTTCTTTTTAATTATAACTATAGTTATATTACAATTATTTATTAAATATTTATTAAAATTATAATATATATTTATTAATATAATTGATATAGACTAAATCCTAAACTTTAACAAAATAGAGGGTTCAATACTAAAATAAAAAAAGGACATGTATGATGACAAAACCGTTTAGAGCTTTCTTTTATATAAATAACTGAAGAAATTATAAATATTGAGGTATCAAATAATGTAAAAGAAAAAATATAAAGATTAAACCTTAAATTTAAGTAGTATAGAGACCAAAATTGAAATTTAACCATTTATATTTATAATAATAATAAAAAAGTGCTTTAGACAAGTGTTAAAAGAAGGAAGGCTATATATACTAGTATGGTTTATGGAAAGAAAGAACAGGAGTAAGGGAAGGCGATGGGTCTAATATCGCCTTCAGTCCCTTCATTTTTTTAAAATTTTTAAATTTAATATTTTTATTTTTAATTTCGAGAATTTAGTCCATCTGCTTAAGTTTAATTGTCATCATGTTTTTTATTTCAACTATCACTTCAATTATCACATCATCACTTAATGATCTGTTAAAGGCTTCAAAGAAAAATTATATTTCAAGACTCAATTAATTATTAACTTTCAATTAAGGGCTCAATTAAGGCTTCATTATTTTTTTTAATTTTTTTCTCAGGGCATGTTTAGCACTTAAGCTTTTTTTATTTTATTTAATTTTTAATATATTTTTATCTAAGTTTATTTTATATTTTTATACATAATTATATACTCGTACATTGCACGGATTTAAAATTCAAACTTTAACTCCACAAACGGTGCCATGTGATAAACAAGCATTAAAACTATTTTATATAGTTGCAAGGATTAAAACTGAAATAAATTAATTTTTTATATATATTGCAACTTGCATTTCAAATAGGTAAAAATATCTGAATATTTGGAGGTGATAAATAAATACCATAGCTTTTTGGTGTGTCCAATGGTGATAGAAGAATATCCTCTCAAAAAAATAATAATAATAATTCAATTTAAAACTATTCGACCAACCGACTTTACCTGAAAAAACTGCCAACTACCAAATAACTTTTTCCACTTTTTTAGGGTTATCTTTAATTGATCTATCAAATAATTAAACTTTGTTTTATATACCCACCAATGATAAACATTAAGATAAACTTTCTTGGATTATTTTAACAAAGTGCATGCACTTTAATAAAAGTTTATAAACATTAATTATGTATTAATGTGCATATTAAAGTAAGTTAATATTAATTTCGATTGAGTTTTAATTCGATTGGTATAGGTATTGTTATTAATACAGGAGGACATGGATTCGAGTACGTTGAAAGTGTATTATCGTCATATTTATAAATTGGGAAAGAACTACCCATAGTCTCTAGTTTTATGTATTTTGTAAAAAGCAGATATAATCAAAATTTATAATGAAATTATTGAAAAATTATATTAATATTAATGATTTTTGTAACAAGTTCTGTTAGGACACTTTTAAAATTATCATATTAATTAAGTTTTTCTTGTTAGAATTTATTCAAATATTTAATAAAAATATTATAATAATTATTTAATTAACCATAACAAGTGCTATAAGGATATATTAATTTTTATAATTCATCCATTCTCAGAACTTGGATTTGGTAAGAACACTAACTAAATGAAGGAAAATGGTAATTGACATCAATGATTAACATAACACAAATAACGGTACTCAATTTATCCTTAATTACTATTAAATCTTACCAAGGTTTCAGGATCGGATTGATAATTAAATGTTGATATTATCAATTTTCAGTTTGATTGAGTCAATTGATTCAGTCGATTTGTCTATTTTAATTAAATAAATTATTTAAAAATTATAAAATAATAAAATATATATATTAAAAATAGAGAAAACTTGTTAAATCTAATCAATCGTCGATTCAACCAATATTTTAATCTAATTCAATCAATTCACAGGTGAACTGGTCTTGTCCAATTAGCTTGACCAACCAATCCAATTTGGTTCTGTAAACAAAGCCCATTACCAAATTCTCAAGGATGTGTTCGGAAAGCAACTTAATAATTGAATTTGAATGTAATTATTTGTAATTTTATACATTTGTGGCATGTTTAGATAGTCATTATATTTAACGAATCTAGTTGAACTAAATGTAATCGAAACAACCCAATTACGCTCTTCAATTTTTAGGAGGAGATTGAGAATTCAAGTGATTATGTAAATAACTACAAATAAATTTTAATTTTAATTTTAAGAAATATATTTATTTTTAAAATGTAATTATATGTTAATTTATTAATTTTATTTAAATAATCATAAAATCTTATTAGTAAGAGATATTTTTAATATATTTTCACATACTAAATATAATACATTAAAAATATAAAATGTAAAAAAACCGACACAACATGATACACAAATTGTCATGTTTACTCATTAATTAAACCTTTACATATGCATACCTCAATTATTTGAATCAAAATAATTTGGACTACTTACTATACTTTGTTTAAGTGAGTTTAATATGTGATGAGATTAAGATTAATGATAAAAAATTAATTAAGAGAAGGGAAAGGCACCTGCATTGATGAATGGTCTGTTCAATTTGGCCCCATATGAAAAAGGTGTGTTGAATTATGGCACATGGAGGGCACATTGGCTTGGGGGCAAAAAGAGAGGTGGTTGGCTACTCAAAAAAAGGTCCAAAACAAAAATGGTGGGTACTACATTTGTGCTATGCTTTGTACCATTGCATTCAAGAGGGGACAATCTTAATGTGAAATAAAACATTTATTTTGTTTTTTCTTTAAAAAAAATTTAATTGTTGTTACTTGTTACCAAATTTTTTTTCGAAGGATCCGAATATTTATTTATTTATTATTTTATGAAACTTTTTTACATTCATATTTTATTTTGATTTAACTCGATGATGTGTGTGGACTCTTTTCAAATTTATTTTGATTTAGATTTGTAATATCTAAATTAAAGCATGTTTAGAGCACAAAAGTATGACAAGGTAACATATTTACTTCAAATTCGTTTTAAGCTTGATGTCTGTCTTAAGAATAACATAAGCATAATTATCATTAAAATAATATTACTATTGGGGTGTAGTTGTAAGACATGTTACATTCTCAATTTCAAATTTTTGAAAAAACATTGTTGAAATGCATGCATTTGAATACATTATTGATTTCTTACTTGCTTGATTTCCAGTGGATGAATGAGATTGTCAAAGCTTTGTACCCTAACATTAGGGGTGTAAATGAGGCACTAGTGCTAGTGAGCTTGAGCTTGAACTATCAATCGAACTTGACTCAAACGGCTTATGAGCCTTATCGAGCTTTCAAGTTCGAGCTTGAGTACAAAAATTGATAAATGAGCTTAATTGAATCCAAACTCAAGTAACTTAATTATATTTCGTGTCAAACTTGAGCTTAAAGACAAATAGTCGATCAAGCTCAACTCGATACTGAGCTCTAAATTTTGAGTTGATCTCGAATTTAACCTTTAATTCAACAGTATTTAAACTTAGCTCAACTCAATTACACCCTAATAGTAAAAAATTCAAATTTTCATTGCATGAATATTGAAAAAAATGATAATAAATGGATGCTAAATGCTTGACAAAATTACATATATTAGGGTGTAAAAAGAAATAAAAGAAAAGAAAAGAAAACACACACACACGATTCACATGTATTGATGAAATACATGAGAATAAGAGATGGAGCATCTGGAATGTACGAAGTTGATGTGTCAACAATTGTCGGCGAGCTGACGTGGAGGAGGCAATGACTAGGATTTATTACATTGAACTTTCCCACCCTCTCCAATGCGTCCATTTGTTTCTCTTGGTCCAAAGTGATGATGTCCCAAAATAATAGTGGCGAAAATTAGGTTATAATTGAGGAATTTTTATTTTTTTGAAAAATTTTAAGAATTTCGACATTTACTTGATTACATTCAATGAAGGATGAGAATGGAGTAAGATTCGGTAAAGATTATTTTTTTCACGTTTCTTTCATTCATCGATGTCGAGAAGGAAGTGGCTTCATCTCACCTTTTTAATTAATGGTTTTAATTGTAATATATAATATATTTAATTATTTATATTTAGTCTAGTTTAACCTTAATTATATGTATTTTTATAGATTTATTCTTATATATTTTTGATATATTCTTACTATCAATTCAATGGTTCTTTGTAATGTTAATCACTTTGTAATTCTACCTATTAACTCTTCAAAAAATTAAGTGGTTGAAAAAAATTTTAATTTTTTTTAAATTTAATTTAATTGTGAAAGTATCTAAAAGTTTCTAAGTTGATACAATATTTAAAACTACCTATAATCATGTCAATTGAGTTTTAGCTCAATTGGGATGGGCATTGTTGCCTATGCAAAAAGACGTAGGTTCGAGTGCGTTGAAATATATTATCCTCCTATTTATGGGTTAGTGAGGGATTATGGGTAGTTTTAGAAATTGTGTCTAATAGAACAGATATGATCAAAACCCATAATGGGGATGAACAAAAAAAAAATTACCTATAACTATCCCAACCCTTAAATAAAAAAATAAACGCGCTTCAACATACTCAAATCCACGAAACTATTACTCCAAATAAATATCTAAAAAACGGAAATTTATGAATAATAACTAAATGGGCTTAGAAAAAGTGATCCAAAATTTTTTGTCCCACCACAAACTGTTGACCCGCTTTCTTTGGATTGGAAACCATCCTGCCAAGAGTTAGGTAGAAAGCAAATATCAGCAGGAAAATGTAACTTATATTCCTTGTCCTCTTTTTTACAATCTTAACTTAATTAATATTAGTATTGTTATTAATGTAATAAAATATGAGTTTAGACATATTTAAATACTTTTTATTTAAGAATTGAAGAGAAATTATGTCTAATTTTAAATATTATAAAAAGAATTAAACATTAGAAGAAAGACATATAAAGGAAATAAAGTATGGTACAATATTTATTTAACCATTAAAAAAAATCATAATAAAGGAACCTTCTGCAGAATTTCACTATTGGACTATAAGCAGCTGACAATTGGGACATGTTTGGAAGTGTCAAATCAGTGGAGAATAAGCCAAATCGCGGCTATATGGAAATGCATAGCAGATTCATTTATGTGGTCCACTTTTATTCATTTTGCCAAACACGCCGCTTGCCACGTGTAAAAAGACTGCATGAAGTCGAAACCTTCTATGGAGGGATATAAACCCTATAGCTATTATAACGTTGGAACGATGGATTATTTGTTTGATTTGATAGGTTAGGTTAGGTTTACATTACATCAATTTATGTTCGAATTATTAAAATACTTCTATGTAAAATGGAGGATTTTTTTCCTTTATAATAATTAAATTTCTATTTTGATTCTCCTATTTTTTAGTTTGTATGAAATATTCAAAATATTTCATTTTTAACATAATTTGATATAGTTGACATTATAAATGTTATTAGTTAGTAAAAGTATTTTATTTTAATTAAAACTATAATGTGAATTTTACGAATTATTGATACGATTAAATTTTTTGTTAAATTTAGATCCACTATAATAATATATTTTTATCGCATGATTACGAGTTTTATCGCATGAAGATTGCTTGATTGACATTTTGGTTTCTTTTTCTCAAAACATAAAAAACAATTTCATATTCATTTAGGATTTGCTTAATTGAAAAGGGAAAAAAATTGGAAGGATAGAAAACACAATTTATTTTTTTATAGGAATGGTTGGTAGGAGAGATGAAAAATGGGAAATATGTGAAAATTAGAAGAAAAGAAAACAAAACATTTAAAAACAACATAATTTTGAAATAACAAACATATTTCTTTCATTTTATTTCCTCTCGTCATTTCAATTTGGAAGGATTAATTTTCATATATTAGGATAGAGAATGATCTTTTCCCATATTTTCTTTTCTCTCACTTTTCTTCTCTAGGACGCTCAAATTTATTTTCTTTTCACTTTTCCTTTCATTTCTTCTATCCCTCTATTTTTTCACCCAGCCAAACACACATTTACTACTCGAGAGGAAAAAATAGATAACATTTGTGCATAAAATTTATGTCGATTGTTTTTAAAATATTGATTTTTATACTAATTTTATAACCATGTTTTTTAATATTTCTTGAAAAATATTAATAATTGACGAAAAATAATTTTAAATAATTTAAGTTTTAGCCCCCTTATTAATTTTCTATAAAAATTACTTTGAGAGTGTTATTTTTTACTGAATGGGCATTGTTCTCAATGCAGAAGGACGTAGGTTCGAGTCTGCTAAAACGTATTATCCTCCTATTTATAAGTTGGAAGGAA
The DNA here is from genome assembly GCF_025698485.1 of Gossypium arboreum. Lineage (NCBI taxonomy): Eukaryota > Viridiplantae > Streptophyta > Magnoliopsida > Malvales > Malvaceae > Gossypium > Gossypium arboreum. The sequence goes on along the minus strand of NC_069070.1, from coordinate 119,907,980 downwards.
CTATAAGTAAGTTTAGATATTATGTAAAAAAATAAAAGATATTATCAGAACTGAGATTCTTTAGAAAAAAACATACTTAGAAATTTCGAAGAAAGAAATGTGACTATTATTATTTATTTTGGGAACAAAAATTATCGTTAATGATAGAAACTTCGATAATGAAATTTGACCACGTTAAGTTCCTCATTTTATCTTTCTCTTTTAGAAATTTAATCTTTTAATTTTTATAAATTCAATTTTTAGATTTTAAAATATAAGTTAAATTGTCAATATTATAAAAATTCTTTTATTAGATCCATATTTATTATAATATTATTTAATAATGCCTCATCAATGAATTTAATTAAATAATTTTAACGGCAGAAACGGAGACAAATTTATTTTAGGGCCAAGATAAAATTATAATTTTAAAGGGTTAAAATATAATATTATCCATATATTAACATATTGTTTCATTTTTTAAAAGAAATAAATTGAAATTCTATCATTTTGAAAGATCAAAGTGTAATTTAACCACATATCAAACTTATAAATTCAATATTTTTAAAGTAACTACAAAACAACTTTACCATGTACGACAGTAATAAAAATAATTTTCATGGAAATTTATGCCACTAATATTCATAAATACTAGATCGAAAAAAAGCCCTTAATCAGTGGGATAAGAATAATTTGGTTGGAAAACACCGACAGAATTGCTTAACATCCTCAATGATGCTAGTTCAAATACATCGTACGACCATAATTATGGTCATGGTTGAATGGTCACTACAAATTTTCAACTTTATTTTGGCCATTTTCTATCTGTAAGAAATAAAAATTTATATATAAACTTATGTACATGGATGACTGCAAGTTAGATTTGGTCGGCATGTAAGATCAGAGTTCATTGAACCCCTCAAAAGAATATTACATATTTACATGTCGGAAAACGCGTGAAATGTTGCCCGAAACCTTAAATTATCGAAATAAATAAATAAATTTGTGATTTAATGGGGTAATTATTTAATTATTATACAAAATAAATAATATTAAAATTTTGTTCTTAATTCGTCTAAACTAAAAAATTTGTGGTGGGAAATTGTTGATCCGTACGAGTGATGGGTTTTCCACAATGGAAGTTGAAACTCCATTCAGGTGGCGTGTTAATTGTTATTATTCTAATAGGATTGAATTAATTAAGACGATGCTTAATTAAAAATAATTGGGGATAGGCGATCATGTAACTAACCATAACCCAATTTATTTTTTTTTGTTTAGCTTTTTCTAAATTATTATTTGGGTAAATTGTAACTAAATTTATTAAACTATTAATATGTTTACATTTTGGTCACTGTTAAGTTTTTTTTTTTTTAAGTTTAGCTAACGAGCTCTAAACAATAATTTGATGATTAATATTGTGAAAGAACATTCACAATGGCGAATCTAGGAGGCTGGGGCTCCCTAAAATGTAAAATTATTATTTAGACCCTTAAATTTTTTTAAAATTTTAAATTAGTAAAAGTAAAAATACACTTTGGCCCATTAAAATTATAAAAATTTAATTTAATCATTTAAAAATTATAAAGATATAAACTATAAAAAATTAAAATTTCATTCGACCCCCTAAAAAATTATTTTGGCTTCGCCCCTAAACATACTTTAGGTCCAAGTCGATCTGATGGTCAATGTTCAATATCGGAGAAAAAAGTTGTTTGGAATTTGATTTCTAGATTCGTGATATTCAAAGTTGTTTCATAAAAAAATGAAGTATAAAAGAGAAAGGGAATGAGAGCTTTTGATTGGTACAAACAGTGCAAATAAAGAAGACCATACAACAATGATTTTAACAGCATGGTGACTTAAATAAAAACTTTCAAATAGTCTTATAACCATTTTGTAACTTTTTTTAAATTGAATGATTAAAACGTAAATTTATAAATAACTTAATGACCTTGGGTGTAATTTACCCTTATTGTTTTTATCATCTCTTTTGAAGAAAAAATAATTGGTGAGGGAAGACCATGTCGTAGTTTAAATATCATCCTTTCAAAATTAACTAATCCCTTTATAATTAATACTCAAAGATATATAATACGGACTTGAGAGATTCGATAAACTTATCCACTTTACTGTTAGAATTAATGAACAAATATTGTATAATTAGAAGATGAAGACCTAAGTGATAAAGCTAAAACAAGCCGTTCAAGTTAAGAACTTCTAATGTACTCATTAGTCAATAACCACTTTTGGTTAAATATTTAATTATAAAACTTGGCAATTCATTGAGGTTTCTTCTGCAAATGAAATACCCATTTTCAAGATATCTCCATTTCCCCATATTTAAGACCAAATTATTATCTTATTTTGTATAAAAATATATAAAAATAAACTCAAAACACCATAAGAAAGAGGTTCATTGTATTTGGGACAGATGGATCCATTACTGACCTTTTCCAAAATACCTTCAATTTTTTGCATTCATTTTTTCTTTACTTTACTCAAATGGAATGGTTATACTTTTAAGTCAATGTTTAAAAAAAAAAAAAATCTTCAACAATGAGGTTTTTATTTTCCATTTCAACATTTTCTTTAAATATAATTTCATCAATTTACCTTTAAGTTTAGTTATTTTATTTTAATGTAGTCTTGATTTATGATAAAATTAAAAATTTGAGAATATTAATAGTTTAAGTTCGAGTTATAATGAACTAAATTATTTAGTTCACATATGATGAAACTCAATTTAAATGTTCAAAATCTCAGCTTTTGTTAATGATACTAAGATCTCGTTAATGTTTAAATTCTATTGTTAGTTATAATTATTTAGTCGTATATTATTTATATTTGTTGACAGGGAGTCCACTCTTAGCTCAGGTAATTCCATATATGTAACCATGCTACTTTTAATGCTTTAATTGGTGATTCGAGTTATATATTCTGACATATTTCTTGAATTTTTCAAATAGACTATCTATTTATAAATCATATATAATTTTTATAAAATTAAAAACAAAACTTTAACACAAAAATAAATTATACTCAACCGTTCAAATTTTTTTAAAAGAGCAAACTCGATATTTATAATTCTAAAGAATCAATCGTTTTCCATTTACTTCTACGTTAAGTTCAATAACAAAATCAATGCCCCGTCAATATCCACAACATTATGCCATCAATTGTCACGTTTTAATGTAAAATAAAAAAGACAAAAACCATGTCTTGGTTTCAAAGCAACAATTTCAACATCCTCCCAAAAGAAAAAGCTGCCGCCAAGCATACAATGCCGTTAATCAAATGCCATGTAATTACTATATATGATTTTCCGACAAGACCTTTCACTTGACATGTGTCGGCTCCTCCATCATAACCAAATATTGATGGGGACACGTGTCCAATCCACCGTGTTTTGACTCGGTATAGCCAACTCATCCTCCTCAGTCAACTCAACACACCACTACCTTTATTCATTACATAAACCAACCGCACTACAAATTCGTGTTTTGCTTTCCATTTTTATTTTATTTTTTGGTTGCATACGACATTGATTATGACAAAGACAATATATAAAATAAAATAACATGTGTACCATTGAGATGTAATATTAATGTTTAGATTCTTTGTAAGAATCCTCCATGGCATTACCTTGTTAAAAGAGTAGTCAATTTCTAATCTTTTTTTTTTCTTGCTTGATCTTTTGTTTGAAACTTGTGGAAATTTCTAAGAAATAACATACGGGGATTTTGGTAATGTTGAATTATTGTTTAGCTTTTTTTTCTTTTTTTTTTTCTGTTGGAAGATACTTCAAATTTCGGAGCATTTGATTGGGTAACTAAACACGAGTTGTCTGTCGACTTGTCGTCTTCTCCACTTTCTTTTATTTATTTGTTTTTGTTATGGATTTGGCCAATCAACAATTTGTATTTGATTCACACTTTACAAGTACATGTAGAAAAACATTAAAATTAATGGTCCTAACACTCGTAATGAAAGATATTTGTGAGTTCTAACCTTAAAAATAGACATTTCAATCCAAAAAGAAAAATTTATAAAACCCTTCATTTTTGGTCTAAGGCCCACTTTAAAACGGGTGAAATTTCTTTAACATATAAGTTTAGTATAGTGAATTAAATGTTGTCTTAGCTGATATCGTTGTTATTGTAATAATAAAGGGGATGTAAGTATAAATGTGTTGAAGTGTATTTTATCTTTCGATTTATAGGTGAGGGGGTTTATACGATCATTTGAATATGGTTTATACGGCAATTGAGGATTTTACCAAAAGTGTGTATTTATATACACAAAGGCAACTGTAAGAGGCTAGCAGTAGACCTACTGATGGACCAAGTCACCCAGCTCAAAAAATGGACAAAAATATAGATTCAAAAATGAGTTTTAGTAAATATATAGGCCCAAAAGATGGACTTGAGTAAAAAAATAAGGCCCATTTAAAAAATAGACCGAGCCTTGAGTAAGGCATTTTTTGCTCTGGCTCGACCAGACCTGAATTCACAAAAAGACAAAAAAATTGTTATTCACAAAAGGACAAAATAAGACCCATTTAAAAATTGTTGTTTTAAGGCTTTAACAAAATTTTAGACTCATTTTTCAGGTTGGCACAACTCGGCCCATGAGCACTTCTAACTAGCAGGGGCCTTGGTTCCTTCTAAAAATAAAAAATTTTAGCTATCACTCTAAAAACAATAATATTACAATTTAATCAATGATAAAATTATACTTTGACTCTCTAATCTAAAAAAATATTTAAACCTTTAAAAATAATAGAATTATAAATTAATACATTATAAAATTATATTTTATCTCTTAAAATATTTAAAACTCAATTTTGGCCTCCATAAAATTTTCTAACTATCTCATATATATATATATATATATATATCCTAAAATGTTTGAGATCTTGCTAATCTCACTAGTGATTAAATATAAATGAGATAATTGCTTTTATAATAATATCGAGAGAATTATATTTTGAACCTAAAGTCATGTATAAGTTTTCATAGAATTAATTAAAAATAAATCAAGTTGACTAATAGCTAGTTAACCAAAAATATTAGCCATAATAATATATAAATTCTTTTTTAATTTTTTTAAGAAAATGATAGTATTATGCAATTCATTAGATAAAACCATAATTAAAAGGAAATAGATATATTATGATCTCTTCTTAACAAGTTCATGATCAAATAAACGTATCAAAGAACTACTTGTATCAATATATTTAGCACATTTAGTCATGTGATTAACAACACTATTAAGAGTTCTCTACATATGTCAAATACGAATCTTTCATTTCTGACGCAAAACTTGATGTAATAGCCACAATTTCACTAAACTACTATAGACAAAAGTAATTTTGTGGCATATTTAAGGTTTTTTCTCCATCGTTTGTTTTTCTTCTTGTCTTTTATAATTCAATGAATCCAAGAACCAAATTGCAAATAGGTCGGTTTGGGATTATGTGGATGAATTTAACACATGCCAAATTATGTGGTTGATGATTCGAACCAATACATTTAACTAGAAAATGAGTTTTTTTTTTCCTTTTTCTTTTAAAATTTTGTTTTCACCCATCATTAATGCTTACAATTTTTGAGATTTACATTCCAATGGTTTGAAAAATGAAATTCTTGTAGGAAATTATAAATAATTCATCATCATTTGTAAATATATTATTTTCATTTATGAGATAAAAATATTACGTCTAATAATACAAACTTCCATTCAATTTTTTCTACCCAACTTTGTCACACAATCAATTGATCATATGGTCATATCACATGTTTGGTCAAGCCACATGGTCTTATTGGTAGCATTATCACTTCTTCTTTTTTCTCATTTTATTGTAAATTTAAATTAACAAATGCATGGAAAGTTTGAAAATTGGAAGAAAAAAATTTATAGTAATTATAAAAACACACACACACACAAAATAATCATATTGCAAACCGAAAAGAGAAATGCCCATAGTGTTTTGGGTTTTCCTTTTAATTATTAACATTTAAGGCCTTGTATGGCAATTGGGTAAGCTAACCCAAGATTGCAAGGCTTAAAAAGGTTGGGTTTTGCCTTTTGAAATAGACTACTGATTTTAATTCAAATTATTTTACTTGCATTCTAATACAATTTTATTAACTTTACTTTTACTATAACGATCCATTATTAGTTGGTACCAAAATGATTTTATATCAAAATTGATATATATCAAATATACTAAAAGCATATTCATTGCAATACTTTGGAAGTAAAAGTTTTCATAGACTAAATTAGATGAAGTCATTGCATTGCATTAATATTACTTGTCTGAGTTTGGTGTAGTTCAAATATAAGCTTTAAATTTTATTGAAATCTGCTCATATTTGTAAATTGATAACCCAAACTCATTTAAGTCCTCCCATATATATATATATATATATATATATATATATATATATATATATATATATATTATAAAATTAAGTTACAAACAAGAGAAAAAATTACATCAATACGATCTAAACTTGGGTTATTGAAATGTCAACAAGAGGCTTTAACAACTGCTCCTTTATGCTATTGACTATGTATATGGGAAGGGATCTATGCTATTGACTATGTATATGGGAAGGGATCTACTTACATCTTACACGCTTTCGTATCTATTTGTATGTTTAATATTTTAACGATCCAAACTTTAAATTAAAATTTATATATAGTTTTGAGATTTATCTCAAAAATTATTTTTCTTATATAAACTAGGCTTAAGTTTGGGAAGAAAAGAATTATTTTAGGGCTTGATGGGCTTGTTTGGTTGAATTTTAATTTTAAGGGTTAGCTTTGGTAGGTGAAAAGGGCTTGTCTTCTCCTATTTATTAAATATTTATTTTTAGATCAAAAGTAGAGAATAGAGCAATCAATTTTCATTTTATTAATAATTAAAATTACGAAGTTTTACATGTATTGAATACATCATACCATATAATTTTTCATTATTAATTATATATATTTATAAATCTCTTCAAATAAAAATCTAATTCTTTTAAATTGAAAAAAAACAGAGTTCTCAAAATATTCATAGAAAATCAACATGAATTGATTTAATTGATTGAATTCCTATTTTATTTTAATAAATTTAAAAATAAAATTAATTAAATAAAAAACCAAAGAAACCCAAGTGATCATCCAAATTTGGTCATTATTTTCCATTTTAAGGGAAAAATTACTCGGTGTGTTACCAAACCCAAACTCACGGATAGGTGAGACCATCATAAGCCGCCTACTTTCTTTTCTGCTGTGTCTGCATTCGAGTTTCCCACTCCCCCTTGTACCTGTAAGAATAAAGACAAAGCCGCCCCGTTTATGGATCATTAAAAATGTTGTCTTGATGGAAAATATTTGCAATTAAGCTGCTAAAAAGACAAAATTCAACAAGGTAGTTTTGCTCTCTCCTATCCTTTTCAAATTGTTATTGGTTTTTTTGGATATAGCTTGTTTGGGGGGGGGGGATTTTCTTTGATTTTTCAGCTAGAAAAATGTACTAGCTTGATTGGTTTTTTGGGTAAATTTCAATTATTGGAAACTTGGGTATTTATGTTTACCTTCTTCTCTTCCAAACCCACCATTTCTTTCTTTCTAATTCCAGGTCAAGCTTTTGCTTTCAGCTGTGAACAAAAGATTCTATTTTTTCTTTTAATGATTTGGGGATTGGATAATACGAGTGATTTAATTGGTCTCACGAGTGTAATTTTGTTTTGATTGTTTGATTTACTGTACAAGATATTTATGTATTACTTGACTACAAACTGCTTTATCGTTTTCATGGTCTACTTTTCATTTTACTTTGATTTTACAAGTTCTACAAAGTTGGGTATGTCTTTTCAAGTGTCACCGTTATCACAGATTTGTGTGAAGTGCATAATTCTAGTGGCTTCTGCTAGTTTGTTGGATTGAACCTCTTTTGTTCTTTTATGGTTTTTGCTATCATAATATGAGAATCTTTTTCCTCTTTTGTTGAATTTCTTGCCGACTTTCATTAATTAACCTGATAACTTAGTGTTTGTAACTGCTAGATATTGCAGAATCTAAGCGTCTTTCTCAATGTTGTGAATCATGCATATTGGTGTTTGAATGTTATGATCTACCTTTCTCCTTCAGGTATATGAAGGAGTGAGAGCTTAGGTGGTTCAATCAGAATGGATGCTTGCAATTGCATTGAGCCGCAATGGCCGCCAGATGATCTGTTAATGAAATATCAATATATTTCCGACTTCTTCATTGCGCTTGCTTATTTCTCAACTCCTCCAGAGCTTATTAACTTGTGGACTTTTACAATGCATACGAGAACCGTGGCAATGGCAATGACGACTGCTGTGGTATCACGTGCAACTGCCTTGATGCTGGTACATATTATTCCTGATGTATTGAGTGTCAAAACCCGAGAATTATTTTTGAAAATTAAGGCCGCCGAGCTCGATAGAGAAATGGGTCTAATTCGTACACAAGAGGAAACATGAGAATTATTTTTCAAAAGTATATATGTGTATATATCTATCGGCATTTATCCAATGGCCTAAGAACGTACTAAACTATTCAAGAATGAATCGAACCACCCTGGCTTGCACCATATCAGCCTCACAAACCAAGACTAAATCGTAGCAAAGAACAAATGGGAGATTTGCGAACCCTGCCTTGCCAGACGAATTGAATGCCACTCATTTTTATCAACAGCATGTTTAATACCATGTCGTAGGCACTCCATCCCAAGGACAAATAGATAGGACAATAAGGATCGTCTTTTGTAATTCCACTTGTCGGTTTGAACTCTTCAGCTAATTGCCTAATCCCCCATTCCACAGCACTTGCATTGAAGAAGATGAGAAGATGAGATGCATCGCATAATTAACTGAACAAGCAGTCCTAGGAATCGTGCTTAGTTCAAATTATCCTCTAAGAAATCCCATTGCACTTTATCATAAGTTTTCTCCAAATCTACCTTGATAGTCATCCACCCAACCTTTGAATAACTTCTTAGGCAATAAGAATATCATCCCTGATGCCTCTACTCGGAATAGAATTAACTTGATTTGGTTCCACTAGCTGCAGTATAATCCATATCAATCTATTAACAATTATCTTAGTAATTAATTTATAAAACAAAGTACACAAATTAATCGAACGAAGGTGGGCGAGAAAGACTCCAAAGTCTATTGCATATGTTGATTAATGATGTTAGAATTTAGCTACCAAACTTTCTCAATCTTACGATCTTGAGGGGTTTCCAAATAACTTCATAAAGGTAATTGCACTAATATCTCCGAATCATGATGTTGATTATAAGTTGATCCTTAAGCTTCAAATCATACTTATTACATCTTCAAACAATCGACATCATATCAATTAGATTCTTCTAAAACTAAAATTGTTTAACATGTCAAATCTTATGTGATATAATTTAAAATATATTTTTAAATATTTTAAAAATAATTTTGAGGTTTTCAAAGTTTTTATGGAAGCTTTATTATTTACTTCTTTTTTTTCAGTTTTACTCTTTTCTTGTTACTTACTTTTAAAAGTTATGCAATCATTTTTATTATTATTAAAGAGTAATTTTATGATCCACCATAATTCGGGTAACCACTATTTCAATTAAAAAAAAAAAGAGTAAAGGCATCCATGAAAAATAAGAAAAGAAAATGTGTAGGTTATGATAAATAAAAATCATTAGAGTTCTGTATCATTTGTAAACTAAACTACAAGTTTTGTTCCTCACAACAACCTATTAGAAAACCCCTTTCCATAAATTTGTTGTTTCCTTTTGCTTGTTGCACAAGAAACTCAAAAAGAAAATTATTTTGCACTTACTCCTCTATGTTTCTTTTATATCCTCCGGCTTTGCCTGCAATGTAGTGATTCTTTCATGGTCTTCCCCCTTTTTTGGGGGGGTTTATGTTTCCCTGTAATTGGTTGGTAACGAGACACTGTCTTTGTGCTTATATTGCCTCGAAAAGAACTCGATGCTCCAAAAGCTCCGTTAAAACACTTCTCATTTTATCAAGTGAAACAGGTTTCAATATAACACCATCCATACCGACTCTCATGCAGTTCTCTTTCGTCACCTTGTCTGTATTTCCGGTGAGCGCTACTATTATCGGCCTTTCATGGCGTTTTGTGAATTTCTCGTTTATGCGGATTGCGACTTCATAACCATCCATACCAGGAACACAAACATCCATGAAAACAACCTTGTGCTCATGAGAAACTACATGCAAACACTCTTCACTCGAGCTTACCATCGTTACATCACACCCAAGATGCACAAGAAGCCCCTTAGTCACCATCCGGCTAACCCTGCAATGATGGCATAACAACTCCATGTTCATTCACTTGGCATGGAGGAAAAAAACAGTACTCATAATCGAATTATTCCTACATCAGTCCATCAATCGAAAACACCCCATCCCATTTAATGTAACAATTTATCAGCTCGGTGAAAAGCATGTTTTTATCATATGCAAATCATAATGATAGCAGTGTGAATTTACCATTAATGCATATGGAAGAAACATACATGAAAATAATATGTAACTAAACAAGCAAGGAGTAACAGATATATCTTATCATCTGTAACTACGAAATATGATAAAAAAAACATAATCAAATAAATAGGATTTAACATGAACACGATGAAACTGACCCATTCTCATCCATAACCAGAACTTTAAGCCCGGGAAAAGCTGTTGGACCATGATTTGTTGGTACTTTAGGCATGAAAGGAAGTTTAGGTTCGTTCAACCGTTCCGGGATGCCGAGTTTTACCATGAAGATAGCAGTACATCCCTTACCAAGACCGTCACTCTCGATCCAAATATGTCCCTCCATTAGATTTACGAATCTGATCACATAATAAAGAAGGTAAAACATCAGGCAGATAGCTCAAAAATCAAAAACACCAGTATAGAGGTTGGTCTGAAGCCTACGCACTACAACAATAACCGAGATGCTAACTAAGTGCACGGAAAAAGTGTACCTCTTACAAATGGCAAGACCTAGACCACTGCCACCAGAGTTTCGTGTTGCCGTTGATTGAGTTTGTGCAAATTTGGTAAATAACTTTGGAATATCTTGGGGGCTAATCCCTACACCTGAATCTTTCACCTACACCAGAAGCGAAGAAGCATAAACATTAATCAAGCACTAAAGATAAAGCATAATACAACTGGCAACAACAGAACCAACCTGTACACGCAAATAAAAGTGATTATCGCTAGGCACAGGGAAAAATTCAGGGGTCCGAGAATCTCTCAGTAATTCTGATTTTGCGACAATAGCAGTGATTGAAATGCTGCCCTCCTTTGAAAACTTCACAGCATTACCAACGACATTTAAAATTGTTTGCATCAGGCGCTTCTCATCACCAATGGCATATTCAGGCAAGTCCGGAGCCAAATTTAATGAAACATGAAGCTTTTTAACAGATGCAATGGGCTTGATCAAGTTAAGGACCTACAACACAATAAAAGCATGTTACTATAATGAAAAAACACTGAGCAGCAATTTTAAAAATTTTCCAGAAGCCAAAAAATGAAATTCTACCTCTCTGAATACGGCAAAAAGGTTAAAAGTTCCAAGGTCTAGTTGAAGGCTGCCATCTTCCAGCCTCGAAAGATCCAATACATCATTTATTAGAGTTGAAAGAAGGTTACTACTCTTGAGAATCGTTTCAACCATCAGACGTTGTTCAGGTGTTAATTCAGTTTCCTGCAGTAAAGAAGATAGAGCAATAATAGCATGCATTGGGGTTCTCATCTCGTGATTCATAACAGCCAAGAAATCATTTCGAGCACGGATTGCCGTCTCTGCTTCTCTTCTGGCAAGGTCAAGTGCCACATTCTGCTCCATAAGAAGATCCCTAGCCCTCATTGACTCTTCTAAAATTGCAGCATGCGAAAGAGCAACGGCCACCTGATTCATTATACAAATGTACAAACCAAGTGCTTTTAGCAACATTGATATCTGGACCATATGCAACAATCTAAGAGCGACAAACTTAGTTACCTGATCAGCAACTACTTCAACAAGCTCCAGTTCGTGGACATGCCATTGCCTTGCACTATCTGAAGGGAGCATCAAAACCATCAAAGCATATCGTTTTGTTGAAAGCTCCGGCCAATCATTAATTTGGAAGTTAGAGAGATGCAGGAGTGGGACACGAACAGCAACCACCTCCCCAGGCATGTACTTCCCTGCAGGGCGTATTCGTGCCACGGGACAATTTGGGGATATTTTTACTGCATGACTGCTACTAAATACCTGATTGATCACAGGAAGATGGATTGGTACAGTATACCCAACTGGATTCTGTTGACGAAGAGTGTATGAAAGTTGGAGCTCAAGTCCAGTACGGGTTGGCATCCACAGGGCACATTCTTCTAGTGCCAAAGTTCGACCCAATTCAACAAGAGTGGTTTTTAATATTGTATGTCTATCCAAAGTGCTTCTGATCTCATGTGTAAGCATCCTGACATGTCGACCTGTTTCCTCTTGTGTACGAATTAGACCCATTTCTCTATCTAGCTCGGCGGCCTTATTTTTCAAAAATAATTCTCGGGTTTTAACACTCAATAAATCAGGAATAATATGCACCAGCATCAAGGCAGTTGCACAGGATACCACAGCAGTAAAAACCTTAGCAGTTGTCATTACCATAGCCACAGTTCTCGTATGCATTGTAAAAGTCCACAGGTTAATAAGATGCGTTGCACCACAAAGTACTATAAAGGCACCAAATTGCACAAGTACCCATCTATATGGAAACACGGCAGATTTCTTCACAAAGTATATAAGCTCTAAAGGAATTGAGAAATAAGCAAGTGCAATGAAGAAGTCGGAAATATATTGATATTTCATTAACAGATCATCTGGTGGCCATTGCGGCTCAATACAATTGCAAGAATCCATTCTGATTGAATCACCTAGGCTCTCACTCCTTCTTCATATACCTAAAGGAGAAAGGTAGATCATAACATGCAAAGAACAATATGCATGATTGACAACATTGAGAAAGACACTTAGATTCTGTAATACCTAACAATTACATACACTAAGTTATCAGTTTAATCAATGAAAGTCGGCAACAAATTCAACAGAAAAAGAAAAACAATTTCTCATACTATGATAGCAAAACCATAGAAGAACAAAAGAGGTTCAATCCAACACTTCACACAAATATGTGATAACAGTGACACTTGAAAAGACATACCCAAGTTCTAGAACTTGTAAAATCGAAGTAAAATGAAAAGTAGACCATGAAAACGATAAAGCAGTTTGTAGTCAAGTAATACATAAATATCTTCCACAGTAAATCAAACAATCAAAACAAAATTACACTCGTGAGACCAATTAAATCACTCATATTATCCAATCCCCAAATCATTAAAAGAAAAAATAGAATATTTTGTTCACAGCTGAAAGCAAAAGCTTGACCTGGAATCAGAAAGAAAGAAATGGTGGGTTTGGAAGAGAAGAAGGTAAACATAAATACCCAAGTTTCCAATAATTGAAATTTACCCAAAAAACCAATCAAGCTAGTAAATTTTTCTAGCTGAAAAATCAAAGAAAATTCCCCCCCCCCCCAAAAAAAAACAAGCTATATCCAAAAAAAATCAAAAACAATTTGAAAATGATAGGAGAGAGCAAAACTACCTTGTTGAATTTTGTCTTTTTAGCAGCTTAATTGCAAATATTTTCCTTCAAGACAACATTTTTAACGATCTATAAAGGGGAGGGCTTTGTCTTTGTTCTTACAAGGGGGAGTGGGAAACTCGAATGTAGACACAGCAGAAAAGAAAGTAGGCGGCTTATGATGGTCTCACTTACCCGTGAGATTGGGTTTGGTAACAGACGAACTAATCAAGTCCGCTTCGACCTTTTGAGTTATTACTTGGTTCATTAATGATGTGGGACCCTATGAGGTCATGATGTATGGCTGAGATTATGTTTGAGTTTCACAGATGGGTGAGGATAGACTGTTGTAATCTTCCCCCTAAAAATGGAAATGGTGACCCAGTTTGGATGACAACTTGTGTTTCCTTGGTTTTCCTTTTTTGAATTTCTATTTTTGCTATTAATTAATTAATCGAACAACTTGTATTTTTTTTTTGTATTTTTCGAGCAATAATTGGTATTTCTCTCCTTACATTATTTTCCTTTATTCAAAAAATTTAAGGAAAAGAAGGTTATCTTCCTTCTTAGTTAGATATATTATCGGTCCATAAAAGATTAAAATTAATATCTTTAAATAATTTACTGAAAAATAATTATCGATGAGACTTAAACTTTAATACTTATTAAAATAAAAATAGAAATTCAATTTCTCTTAATATTTTGGGAACTCTTTTTTGTAATTTAATAGAATTGAATATTTTATTTAGAGAGATTTATAATATATATATATGGTTAATGATGAAAAATTATATGGTATATACGTAAAAATTCGTAATTTTAATTATAAATTGAAAATTGATTGCTATATGCTTTTGAATTAAAACAAAATAATAGCTTTCAAAAATTAAATAATAAAATATTTAGTAAATAGGAGAGGAGAGGCCCATTGACCTAGCAAATCTAACCCATAAAACTAGTATTCAACCCAACAAACCCTAAAAAAAACCTTTTCTTTATATAAGAATATATATATTATAATTTATTGATAATAGGCCCAAATTATACATGTATTATACTTAATTTTGATAATTTCTTGAATGAGATGTAATTAATTTTAAGTTTATTATATCATTTTTTTATTAGGTGCAAAAGTAAGATTGGAAAGTTAAGAAAAGTCGTTGATTCGGGTTGTCGTAAAAGTTTGAGCTAGAGAACCAATTGAAGGACTATGGTCGATATGGAATCGTAAGATCTAAACCTATACTTAAAAACCTTCATTCTGGTATTCTTATTTCTCTAGTTTAAGAGATAGGCATCGTTGTCTTAGAAAGTTATATTGGAACAAAGTCAAAAAGAGCTTGTTGATTCGATGTTGATAGTTATACAATTGGAAGTACCGAATCAATTGTCTATCGTTTTCAGTCTACCGTAGAACACATTAGCATGTCCAATTAAGTAGTTGGTTAGATCCGTTAAGGGAAATAGCAATTAGATCTAAATGACCCGCGCGATTGAGGTTGTTGGTTCGAGTTGGATCCTTTTAGTTCACAAAGCTACCAAATAGCTAAATTGTTAACACGTGTTTCATGGTTGTTCGTTCAGTAAGGATTAGTTGTTGGGCATTCCCACAATTAATTTACATGCGGAAAGGTTGGTGGTCTGAGGCGTCCTCAATCACTATAACTAACTTATCGATTGAAAGAGATAATTTGTTATCAGATATAGGTTCAAACCAAAGTAAAATCAAGCCTAAAGCTAGAATTTCATCATATGGGTTTATTTAATTTATTTTTTTTTTGCTTACTTTTACAATTATTTTGATTTTAATTATTTTTAATTTTATCAAATTTAAATTTCCTTTTAATTTTTGCACAGGCCGTCACACGTCGTGGGCATATAGCTGCCTAGACGTGTAATTTGGTTAGACCAAACAACAATTTTAGATATCTCAGTTCCTGTGGGATCGACCCTACTTCATATACTACTATTTATTTATTGTTTAGGCGTAAGAAATTATTATTTTTGATGGATTTGACATTCATCAAATTTTGGCGCCGTTGTTGAGGACTAACAATAATCTATTTTTTTTTTTCCTTAATGATCAGGTCAAGATTAAGAGAACCACTAGAATTTGATCTCGAAATCAACAAAACTTCCTGAATGTTACGAAGAGAAGTAAAAAGATGCGGTAAACAACTAGAAGGGTCTAAAATGTCAAATGATAAAATCAGAGATGAAAATACAATAGTGATAAAGGTCACCGACACCACCATATGCCACCCTTAGTCGACCCTGCTCTCGCTTATTCGACACCACTAACAACCTTTTCACATAACCGTCGCATCTTCCAAAACCACTCAACATTGCTGTAACCTTCCTTGCCCCTCCATTTCTCAAGTCATAAACCGTCCGTTGAACACACACACCACAGCTACCTCTATCCCTTAACACAACCTCATTTACCATACTTTCCCCCAACCTGAAAAACACCTTTAAATCGACCGTACCCTCAACTGACATTAAACTAAACCTCGTCTATACCAATCCAACCCTTAACTGAAGTCGAACAAAACTCTTTCATATCGACTCTCGTCGAACGAAACCACCTCCATATCGACGTTTGTCGATCGAAACAGAAACTACACCACCACCATGATTAGAACCTGTAATCGAGTCATTTAGGAATCGTCGTCCGCTATCAACCATTGTCGCCACCACTTTTTGGCACCTCTAATCATTAACATCGATGATGACAACCTGACACCGCCACCTCAAACCCCCTACAACCTACCACCAACAAATCGAACCTCATTGACACCGTCACTCACCATCCTAAGATAGAAGTTTGACACCATTTAGTGTCATTCCACCTTTTGTCAACCCAATTGACTCGGATGACAATGGGTATTCCACACCAGATATGCCACCCTCACCACTTCGCCTTATGTTCAATGTCAAACCATCTGACCAAGTCGACCTTACAAAAACGCATGGCGCGGCCCCATCTAGCACTTGCGAGCTACCCAACACACAGAAGCATGAACAAGCAACATGTTCAACCACTACATGGTTGTGCAAATAGTAACAACTGCCACGCTCGTTGAATCCAGAATCGGTGCAATCTACACACGACAATACTAAGGCCATTGATCTGCCGAGCCCAGTAACCAACGACCATGAACCGTATTTTCAACCACTGATGAGGTCGTTGAGAGCACCAAAAATATCCTATTCCTTGTAAAATAATGAAAAAGAAATAGTAAAGGGGAAGTAGGGTCGAATTCTCAGGGACCGGATTATACGAATGATTGTCTCTCGAAATCTTGGGCAGAATCGTGCCCAAGAAAACCTGCGTTCCTGGAAAAAAAATAAAAAAACAGAATTTAAGAATTGATTTTGGAAGCGAAAATAAAATAAAAATAGAATTTAAAGTTTACTGAAATTATGATTACGAAAATAATAAAAATAATAAAGAGAGTTTTAAGAGAAAAGAAATTCTTATGGGAAAGTTCCAGCCTCCGGTTGTCTCATTCCACCTTGGACTCAATCCTTGGCTTTTGGATGATCCTTCTCGACTCAAGTAAGCCAGTTATAGTGGAAGAGGATGCCTACGACCACCAGCTCCATAGATTAGATTTACGATTTTTAGGGAACCCGACTTTAGCCAGTAATCTATGCTAGATCAACGCTTCTCAATGGCGAATCCCACGCCATTTGTCTCTTTGGCTCGCCAACCTCTGACGCAGTAAGTTAACGAACCGACTATGCAGTCCTTCCAAAACATACAAAACGGCCGCCTTTGCATATCTTTGAAAAGCTTACTTAAGGGCCATGGATGAAGCGTCCACCAGAAGTGCGGAGAAACGATGAATACTTGGCGAGAAGGCTAAGTATGGATTCTAGGCCTCAAGAACCCTTTTGGGGAAATATTGACAACTTTTGGCTAGAAGGTTTTTAGTGGCTCATGATAATGGAGGAAAGTAAATAAATAAAAATATGGAAAAGAAATTTTATTGAAAAGAAATATGAAAGAACAAAAACTTTTGGGAGAGTGTTTACAAAAAAGATGCCCCAAATAGAGTCACTTCACCCCCTATTTATAGTGCTAGGGAGATAGTCTAATTGAACTTAAATTCTAAAAAGATAAATACATTTAATTAAAGATAAACAAAGATAATTAAAATAAAATCCTAAATTTGAATAATCCTAATAATTATCTTAATATTAATTATCCTAATAGAATAAAATAAAATAGAGTCTTCCAAAATAAAATCTCTTCTATTTGCTTTTAAGTCCTTGTGCCTTCCATGTTCGCACTTTTGGCACCATATTTGTCCCACGTTGCATATTGGCCCATTTAATCTCCAAATTGACGCTTTTTCCCTTGAATTTACTTTTCGCCTCCAATTTTGTCCCTAAAAGATAAAAAGACATAAATAGCTCAAATTAGTAGGCTCAAGCTCAAAATAAACACATGATTAATATATAAAAACACGTCATTTTAGAGTATTATCAAATTCCCCCTACTTAGCCCATGCTTGCCCTCAAGTATGGTTCCTATCGATCGTGAAAGCTAGATTTCGCCATAAAAGAAATACCACTCCAAAGTTTCATAAAATTAGTTAAAATGCATATGTAAAATAAAGAGACCTCTAAGCTTGCTTTAAGTAAAACAGAAAAAGTATTCCAATTATTTCACACAAAAATTAAAATCGACTTGAGTTATGCCATTTCGGTAAATTACCAAACCTACTAAGACACCTTAATTATTTCCTCCTTTAGTCCCTCAAGTGCAACTTTATTAGTACTTATTTTTTCTTCTTTTTTTCATTTTTTTCATTTTTTAAATTTTATTATTATTTATTTACTTAGGAATATATTAAACCTTTTGACGCTAAAGAGATGACAACCCAAGCACCCCACCTAAGGTTTTCATTAACATACTCCTAAAATTATTTATTTCGATTAGCGGAGTTTTACCCAACACGTCACAAACCTTTTGACGCCAAGTAGAATGACAACCCAAGCACCCTACCCCCCGGTTACTCGATCACCACGATTTAAGTTGTACTCATAACCATGGAAAACATTTATTAAAAATTAAACGATATTTAAAATTCTTGAGAACTCGGAAAGAAAAAATTTAAGTGTCAAAATAAGTTTCAATAATCACCTAATAGCCATGAACATTAATTAAGCATGCAATCATTTTAAGTGTTCACTTTATATTAAACTTGATCAATTTTACGAAAAGCAAGATAGAATTAACCCTATTAATCACAATTATTTTTAGCCTAATAAAAATAAAACAGTGGAGATGGCATCAATTATGGGAAAAATCATAATTTCCTTAGAAGGTAAGAATCATGCTTGTAGGTCAAACAGTAGGCAATTCTTGGTAAAATCTTAGGCATGAAAAGTGGCAGGATATTCTTAAAATAAATGGGCAGAAACGAGCACAAAACAGCAGCAACAACAATATGACAGCAAAAATAGTAGATAATAACAACGAAGAATGTCTCCCCCCACTTAAAACACATAGTCCTCGATGTGAAAGTAAAAGGAAAACAAATAGGTGGAGAAAAAAAAGTTTAGAAAAACTCCCAATATAGTTACCGTCAGTAGGCGCACACGGTGGAAAAAAGATGGCGAAATGGCAAAAGGTGGAGATGGGGTGGGTGACGTGGCAACGGCGGTTCACCTTCAGGTTCTCACCATGGTGGCTGAGAAATCGGCGGTGGGTGGTGGAGGAGAAAAGAGTTGGCGGTTATGGAGAAATTTAGGAAAAGAAAAAAAAATGTAAGGTTTGGCGGTTTTATTTGCTAAAAAGGGGTGTTTGGCTGCAGGTTTTGGGGATTCTACGACTGGAATAGGACTGCTTGGCAGCAAGGATATGGCATTTTGCTGCACACTTACTGTCTTTTTTTTTCTTTGTATTTTCGCTCCATTTCACCTAGATGGAAGAAGAGAAATTTATTAATATTTAACTAAAATAAAATAAAATAATAAATAATAAATAATAAATAATAAAAGAAAAGAAAGAAAAATAATAAATAAAAATAAAAATAAAAATAAAAATAAAGATTGGGTTGCCTCCCAACAAGCGCTTGTTTAACGTCGCTAGCTTGACGCCTCAACTAGAATTGGGGCTGTTCCAGCTGAATTCTTTTGTTCTTATGAGCTTGGAAATTCTCATTTTTTAACACGTCCACCATATTTGGGTTTAATTGTCCTTGCGCATCTTTCTTTCGTTCCGTATTTTCCTCCAAGGGGCTGATCCCTTTTAAGTCGGTAATGGTCTCATCATTCTCCAAAATGTGCATTTGAGATGTTCAGAAGTGGATTTAATTTCAGATCCGTGTGTACAACAGAGGTAGAAGTTTAGTATTCATGGGAGCCAATAATTTATTAATGATTCAAAATCATCAAACATCATTTTAGGTTTATCTCCATAAGATGACTCAAAAGTTTTTTCTTGATGAGTCAATTATGTCGACACTGCCACGCCCAAGACTTCACTTGGGTGACTAATAGTGCCATAAATGTTAAACTTCACAATCTCCCCGTCAAACTCCATCGTGAGGGTTCCGCTTCGTACATCAATCTTAGTATTCGCAGTACTAAGGAAAGGTCGCCCCAACAAGATGTTTGAAGACTCAGGAGTGTTATCCTCCTCCATTTTTATCACATAAAAATCTGCAGGGAAGATAAGCCCATTGACTTTGACTAATACGTCCTTGAAGACCCCTTCGGGATGCATAATAGACCTGTCTGCCAACTGAATGGTAACACCTGTCTTTGTCAAAAAACTCGCATTAAGTGATTTCATAAATAGAATGACGCATTACATTTATGGAGGCCCCTAGATCACACATAGCCTTCTTAATTCTCAAATGGCCAATTTTGCATGGAATAGCGAACATACCCCTATCTTTGCATTTAACCGGCATTTTCCGCTGTAGAATTGCGGAAACATTCTCACCAACACTTACCTTTTCATTACCTGTTAGTTTTCGTCTGTTGGTGCAAAGTTCTTTGAGGAACTTGGCATACCGCGAAATTTGTCTAATGGCATCTAACAGTGGTAAGTTGATCTCAACATTCCTGAATATTTCGAGGATCTCCTTGTCTTCCTTACTTTTTCGACACTGATTTAATCGTCCTGGGAATGGAGGTTGGATTTTTGGCAGTGGGGGTTTCGCTTGAATCTGTTCGTCGTTTTCTGGAGTTTTCTGGGTGATTTCTTGACCAAGATTCTTGCTAGGAACTGGTTCCAGGATCTTTCCGCTTCGTAACATTACTGCATTTGCATTCTACCTCGGGTTTGGTTCTGTTTGTGATGGCAGTTTCCCTTGAGAGTTTAATTTCTCAATTGATGTGGTCAACTCCCTTATGGATGCTTCAGTTTTCTGCTGAAAACCTTTCATTTCTCTTTGGAAATTGAGAGTTTGCTGTTGAAAATCAAGGACATTATTTGCTAATTTATTGACCAAAGTTTCTAAAGAATTACCTGAATCTTGCGACTGTTGTGGGGCTCGATTTTGGTATGGCTGGTTATATCGTGGATTAACCCCATAACTAAAATTAGGGTGGTCCCTCCATCCTGGGTTGTAGGTATTGGCATAAGGGTCGTATCGTCTTTGTGGTGGCCTAGGAAAATTTCCCATAGCATCTAAATGGGCCATAAAATCGTCACACAGACTAGGGCACGCATCAGTCGTATGTTCAGGTGTAGCACATATTCTACATACTCAAACTGGTTTTGATTTTTCTGTAACAAGGGAATTCACAATATTAGTAAGTCTATCAAGTCTATCTTCAATGGTAGAATTACTTAGCTGGTGAACCCTTCTAGGGGGTTCAGGATTGGCTTGAAATTGCTGGGAATTCGCAGCCATTGTGGAGATTAAGTCTCTTGCTTGTTGTGGAGTCATGTTGACTAACGCTTCTCCACTCGCGACATCTACCATATTCATCTCCATGGGTTTCAAGCCTTCATAAAAGTACTGGAGCAAAGATTGTTTCGTTATACCGTGTTATGGGCAACTTGCACACAACTTCTTAAATCGTTCCCAATAGTCGTATAGAGTCTCTGCGTCTTTTTGCCTTATGCCCACGATTTCTCTTCTTAACTTGGCCGCTCGTGATGCAGGGAAAAACCTGTTAAGGAATAAACGAAATAGATTAGCCCAAGTTGTAATGGATCCAGGAGGTAAATAAAATAACCATTCCCTAGCTGAATCTGCTAGGGAAAAAGGGAAAGCGCGCAATTTAATTTGATCCTCAGTTACCCCCTGAGGTTTCATACTCAAACAAACCATATGAAATTCTTTTAAATGCTTGTGGGGGTTTTCATTTTGTAACCCACGGAAAGTTGGCAGTAGCTGAATCAAGCCTGACTTTAATTCAAAATCAGTATCCATAGTAGGATACGCGATGCATAGTGGCGGTTGTTTTGTTGGCGCTTCGGCCAGTTGCCGAAGCCATAAGTTGATGTGTTAAATTAGGGTTTTCGTCAACCCTAGTGTTCAGCACTTCTTCAGGGGAATCGACTTCTTCTTCTTTACTTTCTAACGTTTGAGTAGGGTTTTCGTTAACCCTAGACTCTACTTCGTCGTCGATTCTAATTTTTGGCGGTGGATTACTTTGAGTTCCAACCACCACTGACTACTTTTTCTTTAGTTTTGTTTCCTTTTGATTAGCTTTCGCAGTCTTTTCGATTTCTAAGTCGAACGCAAGAGTACCTGGAGTAGATTTGGTCATAGAAAACAAAGAAAAACAATATTAGTATGTTGCCGGTCCTCGGCAACGGCGCCAAAATTTGATGCGGTCGTTAAGAGCACAAAAAAATATCCTATTCCCTGTAAAATAATGAAAAAGAAATAGTAAAGGGGAAGTAGGGTCGAATCCTCGTGGACCGAATTATACAAATGCTTGTCTCTCAAATCTCAGGCGAATCGTGCCTAAGAAAACTGCGTTCTGGAAAAAAAATAAAAAATGAATTTAAGAATTGATTTTGGAAGCGAAAATAAAATAAAACAGAATTTAAAGTTTATGAAATTATGATTATGAAAATAATAAAAACAATAAAGAGAGTTTTAAGAGAAAAGAAATTTTATGGAAAGTTCCACCTCTCGGTTGTCTCATTCTACCACAGGCTCAATCCTTGGCTTTTGGATGATCCTTCTCGACTCAAGTAAGCCAGCTTATAGTGGAAGAGAACGCCACGACCACCAGCTCCAAAGATTAGATTTACGATTTTAGGAACCCGACTCAGCCAAGAATCTATGCTAGATCAACGCTTCTCAATGGCGAATCCCACGCCATTTTGTCTCTTTGGCTCGCCAACCTCGACGATAAGTTAAAGAACCGACTATGCAGTCCTTCCAAAACATACAAAGCGGCCGCCTTTGCATATGCTGAAAAGCTTACTTCTTAAGGGCCATGGACGGAAGCGTCAGCTCGTAGTACGGAGAAACGATGAATACTTGGCGAGAAGGCTAAGTACGGATTCTAGGCCTCAATAACCCTTTTTGGGGAAATATTGACAACTTGGCTAGAAGGTTTTTTAGTGGCTCATGATAATGGAGGGAAAGCAAATAAATAAAAATATGGAAAAGAAATTTTATTGAAAAGAAATATGAAAGAACAAAAGACTTTTGGGGAGAGTGTTTACAAAAAGATGCCCCAAATAGAGTCACTTCACCCCTATTTATAGTGCTAGGAGATAGTCTAATTGAACTTAAATTCTAAAAAGATAAATACATTTAATTAAAGATAAACAAAAATAATTAAAATAAAATCCTAATTTTGAATAATCCTAATAATTATCTTAATATTAATTATCCTAATAGAATAAAATAAAATAGAGTCTTCCAAAATAAAATCTCTTCTATTTGCTTTTAAGTCCTTGTGCCTTCCATGTTCGCACTTTTGGCACCATATTTGTCCCACGTTGCATATTGGCCCATTTAATCTCCAAATTGACGCTTTTTCCCTTGAATTTACTTTTCGCCTCCAATTTTGTCCCTAAAAGATAAAAAGACATAAATAGCTCAAATTAGTAGGCTCAAGCTCAAAATAAACACATGATTAATATATAAAAACACGTCATTTTAGAGTATTATCAAATTCCCCCTACTTGCCACGAACAGAACCGTTAAGGCTGCACATTCATAATACCTCTAGAGAACCGATTCTGAGGTCACTTAATGTTCATAAATAGAGAGCATCGGATATGCTACGACCAAATTTACCGTTGACCTATCATTAAGAAAACGAACCTATGGCATCAACCTATCATTAAGAAAATGCCATCAACCAAATCCCACCTATCAAAACGGACCCTATGGCATGTCAACTATACTAGTGACTCTATCCAACAACATTAATAAGATAAATACAATTATTAATTATCATTCAATACCAAGCAAGCATATACATATACAATCACAAACCAATTATCATTATCACATTGTTAGGTAAATACGCACCTTTCAAACATAATCCTATAAATATTTTACTATTTTTAATCATCTAACAAGTCAAACATATACATTTAGATATTTAACGAAGTCAATTTATGATAGCACAAAACAGAGTATCTGTTCATTGACAACTTTGAAGTTCCTTTTGTCTTGAGATGGTCCTACATTGTCTTTAGCTACGAAATTAAATTCGAATAGAAAAATTCATTAATCACACAACTCAACACGTATAGACATAAGTGAATTTTATTCATTTGAGTCCCTATAAGATCTAATATAAGAAATGACCATAACTTTCGGTTTTCTTTATCAAATTGAAAATTGATTTCATATTTCTAAACCAAGAAGTTCTAACTTTCAATTCATGATATAATTTTTAACAACTTTCAATTTATTTGATTTGGTCCCTAATATTACATAATTATTCAAATAATCCAAATTTGATATAAGCTTTATTCACTACTATCTATAACATTTTATAACATGATCTTACACAATTTAATTAATTCCACTCATGCATGAACCTTAAGCTAACTACATCAATGGTTTTAAAGCTATTTAACTATGAAACCCAAATTAAAAATTTATTAATTCTTAAATTTACTACATGGGCTTTCATTGCCTAACATTATTCATTAGAAATTCAACTAAAATTTGAAAAAAATTCTTACCACCTTAGCCATGGAAGGTCACGGCAATGGAGAGAAGAAGAACATGAATTTTTTTTTTTTCTTTCTTAGTGGACGGCGAGGAAGAAGAAAGAATGAAGTTTTGATTTTATTTTTACTTTCTCTTTCCCACTAACTTTGCTTATATACCTAGATTAGTGATAGGTTTAAATTTAATTAACCTTAATTAATTAATTAACATAAAACCATTATATTATTTAAACCACATTAAAAATGATGAGTGGATTTAATCATATCATTCCACTATCTTAATTTTATTTTGGTCTAATTATTTTATAGTCCCTAGTTTAATATCTAACTAGATCCTTTTTTCATTTACTAAATTAAAACTTAATAATAATAATAATAATAATACTTTTACAATTTAATCCCTACCCTATAAATACTAATTGTTTCTAATTTAATTTTATTTAATAATTCAACCCGCAATTCGATCCTGAAATTGAATTTTCTAATGTTATTATTAGGAGGTAAATTGTGCGAAGGTGACACAAAATATGAGTACCAAAAGTCGTTTTCAAAGAATTGGAAATTACAAAAGAAAGCTAATTCTAAAAAATTAAAAAATTCAATGTAATTTCTATTTAGTCCAATGAAAAGTACAAATGAAGGAAAAATAATTTCTTTTTCTTTTTCTTTTTCCCTATATTAAAGTCCATATTCATACATAAATTTTCCTTCATAAAGTTTTAAAAGTAAAAGAAGGAAACTTGGTCCAATTAACGCTCTCATTTTATATATTTAATTATATGCTAATGTTTTCAACCTACCTCATAGGATCTATATATTTTAATTTTAATTTATCAAATATATATTTTAATTAAAATTGTGAACCACATGTTCTGTACCTAATTTAACAAATGATTACTATATATTTTAATTTATGGACTATGTCATATTATATTATGGGTAAAGATAAATAAGAAAATATAAAATTGAATTGACATTTAATGTAATTTTAATTCAAATAATAAAAATACCAATTTTAGTAATGTAAAACGAAAGCAATTCAAAATTGAAATTATATAAAATTGTCTAACATGTGCAACAACTCAAATATTAGATCTCTTAAATCTGAAACAAACAATCTCTATAATTTATTTGAGATTAATTCAACTCAAAATTAATTCAAAACCATTCAAATATTCTTTTTTTTAAATTTAAAATGGAAGAAATTTATAATTATTTGAATTTGACTTTGAATTTTTTCTTAAAAATGAAAATGGATCTAATATTTACATTTTTGAATTATTTGAATGTAAATCCTTAAATTTACTTAAAATTTTGAAGTCATATCAGAATATTATTATACAAATTCAATTAAATAACATTATTAGTTAGATATTTTAATTTTAAAAATTGATTTCAGAATTTTTAATTTTTTTTTGAGGAATCCACATGTATACCATAATAATAAAATTAACAAATATTAATTTTTCATCTATTTTGAGATGACTTGACTAATCATACAAGTTCAATGACTAAAAATTAAATAGTTTTTTTATAAAATTAAAGGATGAAATAGGTTATTATACCATTATAAATGACTTTATTGGAAGATAATTAAGTTCAATGAACGATGCTTGTCATTTTGTGAACATAACCAGAAAAACACATTTCTGAAGGCAAAAATAAATAATAAAAGAATTATATATAATATTTCTAACTAACATCCTTGGGACATGCAAACTATAATATAATATATGAATATACATATACACTAGGTTTTAATTAAATAACATATAATAATAGAATAATTGAAAGGTACATACCCCAAAATCCCAATTCTAACTACCATAATTTCATATATAAATTTTAATTTGTTATAATTATATATATAATATCAGTATATACATAATACTTGAATTATAATCCATATGCATATATAAAACTTTAATTTCTATTTAATTATACACATTTAAAGAAATAAATACATATATTTATTTTCATATTAAATTAATGTAATTGTTTGTGCATGTAATATATCATCGGCCGCTTCCCTCCGCATTTCATCAAGTGGTCATGCTAAAGACATAAATAGTCATAGATAATTGTGAGATACTATCCTTCCTAATGGGATAAGAGGATTCCTACTATTATTTAGTATTCTACTACTCTATTTTTTTTCTTAATTGAAGTAATAATTGGAAAATTAAACAGCAAGTATAAAAATGAGTAATAACCCCTAGTAGAGACTGGCACGATTCAATTCAACATTTTGTTCGTTCAGGTTGATTGTATCATGGCTCTATAATTAATTTGAATTAGGTTTATCGTTGGATGAATTGCATCGTTGATTTAACCCCCAAAAAAAAAACTTATTAATGGAATTCCTTGTCAGCTCTCTGTAAAATACTCATTTAGACGAGGACTTCCAAACATATTATAAATTAAATCTGTGCTAACGAATAATCAACTCGCGATGAATAGGAAATGTATAGTAATACTATGAATAACCCAAGATTTCGAATACGGGTAATAATATCAGTAAAATAGTACTAATTTAATAATATTATTAATGATTTGTCTTTTTAATTTTAAATTATTATATTAAGCATTTTAATCAATAATGGTTTACTATATATTTAGTGATGTATATATATATCTTTAAATATTCGGATAATTTAAATAAATAAGATAAATGCGTCACCTTTTAGTTACACTTTACTGTCAACGATAAAAAGTGGAATAACATTGTTTTTGTAAAAAAAAAATTAAAATAGACCTTTATTGGAGCATTGGAATTTCAAGACAAACATCACCATTACTTTAAGGTAACCAAATTGTCAAAAACACCAAAATTACAATAAATAATATCTTCTCCACATGCCCCCACATTAGACCAAGCACTAAATACATCACAATAATTACAACCTATATTTTTTTAATTTATTAAATTTATAACATTAAAAAAAAACAATCACACCAATTTTTTTTTGAAAATAAAATTTTAAATGCACCATTTTGATGTGAAAAAGTATGTATTTGGAACCATCTAGAGAAAATATTGTAGAAGCCCAAATTGTCCGGACCGATTTCATCAAAACCCAACTAAACCTCTAAACCCACTAAAACCCTTAACTCATGACCCATTTACATCTACCCAAACCCATTACAAAACTTAAACATTAAACCCAATTCAAAAGCCCATTAAACCCTCCCAAAAAAACCTAACCCCCCCCAAAAAAAAGAAAAAAGAAAAAGAAAAACCTAACCCAAAAAAAAAGAAGAAAAAAAAAACCTAACCCAAAAAAAAAAAAAACCTAGCCACCTAACCACTTTCCCACTTGCCCTATTTTTCCTCCCATTGTCTACCACCACCACCTACAAAATAGAAAAAAAATAATAGAAAAATCATGTAAAAGATGGCTATAAAAAGCCATTCAAAAATCATGTAAAAAGAGGAGGGAATTTTGATCAATACAAAGAATTTATCTTCAAAAAATACCTAAAGGTGATTTTATCTTCTTTATTATTTTACTCTTATTTTTATTTTTTATTTTTTTCCTTTTTTCGAATCTATTAATTTATATATATACATCATAATATATATATGATGGCATTGATTTGATTCGACCATTGACGCCCCCCGGCCGATTCCCTTCCCTCCCTTCTCTCTTCCCTCTCTCTTCTTTTTCATTTATTTTTCAGATTTACCATAGATTTCATATTATTTTGTTATTTAATTTAGCTTTAAATATTAATCATGTTATATATGTAATATTGTTATCACTATTATTTTTATATATTGTTATTATTATATTATATTTAGCTATATATATATATATATTTTCTTTATGTTCCGTTTCTTACTATTATATGCATATATATCTATTATTATATTTATTATTAATATTGTTAGCATTAGTACTTTTACTTAATGTGTATGTAGATATACATGTACATATTAATAGTTTTTATCATATGTGTATATTTTATATATTATATTTATATTATATATATTCTTAATGTTATTAGTTGTATACTTCTTGTATATTTCCATGTATATACTTTATATTGTCTCATGTACATACTCAAATACTATTATATATATACGTATTTTTAATACCATATCATGTATATATTATTATATTTATTTTATCCTATTATATTTATTATTAATATTAGTACACATATTTTATTATAGGAGTATATATATTCTTTTCTTTATATAGTATTATTTTCATATATCGTTATATTTATTATTATACTTATCATTTTTCTCTATTGTTACTTACTATTTTGTTTTAAATTATTATGTATTATTTGGTATATATGTCTTTTATTATTACTCTTATTATCATTATTAGTACATGTCCATTATATATGTAGATATTTTAATACATATAAGTACATATTCATGTAGTGTCGTTAGCATATATATATATAAAATATATTTTTCATTATTAATATTTCTAATATATGTTGTATATTTTCATTTTGGTATGTCATGTATATATATATATGTATATGTATGTTTTATGTATATATTGTTATTTTCTATTGTCATTATGAATATATATTTTTCTTATTATATTGGTAGTACATCATTTCTATTTTTTGTAAATATTAATATTGTTGTTTTAATATTCTCGCTTTTAACATTTCATTATTAATTGCATCGTTGTTTTGTATTATTTACTAATTCTTATTTTAAATAATGTTTTACTCATAATTTTAATTTCAATAAATAAGGCAACATGCCGATTTAATATTAAGTCATCGATTTCATCGCTATGTTGGGTGAATATCAATCGACTCGTGTTAAAACGGTAGGTCCTTCTCAAAAGAAAACGAAACTTGAAATTTCTCGTGTTTTGATCGGATCACGATTCAATGTTACTTTGAACTTGCAATTTTGAAAATTAAGACAATACTTGTTTAATAAGATACCAATTTTGGGCGTCATGAGGTGCTAATACCTTCCTCGAGCGTGAATCGATTCTCGAACCCAACTTTACTTTGGCTTTTGACGTAGACCTAAATTCGCCTTCATTTTTGTGCAAGAATAAGTTTTCTTTTCTAAAAAAGGATGATTTATTAGGTGTCCGGTCACACCTGGAAAAAAGATCGGTGGCGACTCCCTTTGTTAATAAAATCGAAAGTTAGTTTTCAAATGTTTAATAAATAACCACAATTAGCGACCGAAAGAGAATTTTTTTTACGTCGCTACAGCTGGCGACTCCGCTGGGGACCCTTTTTGAGAGTCGAGTCGAGTTAAGCATGTGTTGTTAAAATTTGCAAAAATTCCTTGTTCAAAAACATATTTAGTCGTGATCCTTAAAATTTTAAATTTCGAAGAATCATTTGTATCGTGTTGTAAATATTTTCCTAACTTTTTTATCATTTGTTTTTCAGCTTTAAGTTTTTGCGATTCTAGTTTTTAGTTTTAAATAAAGAGAAAAGGTTTGCAAGTTTCCCCCCACTCATCGTGCACATGCATTTTTGTTGCATAACATGAGCTCTATACCCGGGCTCCGTCCCTGTTAAGTGAAAGTAAACGCTACGCCTTCGTGAGTTAACTCGCTCCTCCGCACAGGCTAGTGAATACTTTCGGGTTACATATGACTTCTGCTTTCGTGAGTTAACTCGTCCCTCCGCATAGGCATAAGTAAATGTAATCCCTCGAATTGATCTCGTAAGCCTATGATGGGCCATGACCGAGGCTCTGTACTAATCTTAGTAGATGACAGTACAGATAATTCGAGTACCCATCTAGAACCAAAACCGCATATAGTAAACCATACGAGCCATCCAACTAGAGTCGTGCCGAAGCTCCGTCCGTTTACTGGTCACCGAAATAAGTACATGGGAAAAACACATCTTACCTTCTATTTCTTTTACATTTACACTTTTTATGCAAGGGAATCGAGTCCATTAGACCAAGTAGCTTAATTTGTTAGATTCTCTACAATTTTTCTCTGTTCATATGTGTTGTGCTAACTAAGTTTGTTTGTTTCTATTCTTATTTTACATCATGCATTATAGGCATCTTGTTAGGAAGGTGTTGATTAGAGATTGGTTGCCAAAAAACGGGTTTCTGATGGAGGAGTCAATTATACGAGTGACTGAAATGTTGTGTAATAGACTCTTTTGATTAAGGAAATGCCTAAATAGGGGCTATCTTGAAATTAACACCAAATTTTTGCATATTCATTCATGACTGACATTCATCTGCCATTTATTCATTCATCCATTCATTGCATGTACATGTCCCTTAATCATTCACTGAGGCTGAAACCGTATGATCTACAGTTGTGACGCTACGAGTCTGGAATCACGCCATTCGTATAAGACGCGGATAAGAGCTAGAACGATGGAAGCCGAATTCAATGAGAGAATTGAAAGAATGGAAAAGGCCCAAAGAGAATTGCAAGAACAATTGGCTAGGTCACAGCAAGAGACGAGAGACTTAATAGTGAAATCACGAGAAGAATCGCTCGAACAGAAGGATCAAATGGCCAAGATGATGGAGATGATGTCAGCTTTAGTTAAAGGAAAGGGACCCATGCAGAGCCCTGACATCGAGGAATCTCGATCAAGAGCTAATCACAATCAAGATCCACTCTATCCCCCTAGATTCACTTCACCACACGCTAGCGCAACACAAAGAGGGTACACCCAAGGAGAACCCACAGACCCAGAGCAACGGCCGGTACCACGTACTCATTTAGGGCAAGGAATATTCATATCAAATTCTGGGGCTAATCCTGCCAATCCAATTGTTCCAGATTTAGACGATCCAGCGGAAATAGCCAAGTTGAAATTAGACCATCATGATGTTTGGGGCAAGTATAAGAGTTTTGAAGAAAGGCTCAAGCCAATCGAAGGCGCTGAAGTCTTCTCTGCATTAAGTGCCAAGGAGCTCGATCGGTGCCCGATCCGGTTCGCCTCCAAGTTTAAAGCACCAGATTTTGAAAAATACGACGGAACGAGATGTCCAAGAACGCATCTTATCATGTTTTGCCGAAAAATGACGAGTCACGTGAATAAAGATAAGTTGCTAATACACTATTTCCAAGACAGCTTGGTCGGATCGGCTCTTCGATGGTATAATCAACTTAGTAGAGAAAGGATCCGATCATGGAAAGACTTAGCATCAGCATTTTGTGAACAGTACAAGCATGTGTCTGACATGGTGCCTGATCGATTCACTCTACAAAGGATGGAAAAGAAACCAGCAGAAACCTTTAGGCAATATGCTCAAAGGTGGAGAGATATCTTGGCTCAAGTGGAACCACCATTGACTAAGACTGAGATAACAGTCCTTTTCATCAATACTCTGAGAGCACCATTCTATGACAAGTTGGTAGGAAGTGCTACGAAAGACTTTGCGAACATTGTGATATCCGGGGAACTTATAGAGAATGCCATAAAAAATGGAAGGATGGAATGCCCTGAGAGCTCAAAAGGGCAGCACCCATGAAGAAAAAAGAGCCAGAAACCCATGTGGTGGGAATAGGAAGCCACTACGCTTCTAATTCGTACCCAACTCAACCATGACCTCGATATCACCTACCTCCGAATTTCACATACTTGGGATTGTTTTGAACAATGGGACAGTGGAAGAGATCCGTGTACTTTTAAAGCTAATCTAGAGTAATATTCAAAACATACTTATTGCCTTAATACCTAGAGGTGATAAGATTTCTTTTGAGAAATAGGTTTCGGTCCAAGATTTTTATTTCAATGAAATGCATCTTTCTGAGTAAATTTTCTTCTATAGATTCTTTTATTATTTGGACTTTCATTCTTTTATTTTACATTCATGATCATCCTATACAAATAATCATCCTTAGAATCATTTATTCTTTAGAATTTTCCTTCATACCCACAGTAGGTCCCCAGATATCAATGTCACGAGCGACGCTGTTACTAACTCCCTTTGGAGCAAGATGTGTGTCTAGAGGAATCTCAGGACTTCGAAGATAACAGAGACTATGTCCATCTTCTGATTCGTGAAGGATAACGGAATGAGATGAAAAACAGACCCTAACTTACAAAGGGTCAGCTGACATTGTGAGCTTGGGAAAGTGATGAAGATCGAAACCTAGCTCACCGCAAAAATAAGGCAAGACTATTGAGTTATTTCTAAGAATTTAAGGATGTTTTTGCACGATCATATTAAGACGCATTTAGGAACATTTGGAAAGAGGTCCATAAGGGTGTCTAGAGAACACATGACAATGGTTCTGCAATAGCCAAGCTAATCAATGAGGATCGGATGTTGTTGGTCCACCATGGGAAGGGAATAGCATCAGTTATGACGTCCAGACTCACGTGCTTCTTTCATCTCTTCACAAACTTTTCAATATGTGGGGCATAGATGTTCTGGGGATGATCTCGTCAAAAGCTTCCAGTCGACATCATCGTCGTGGCCGTCAATTGCTTCACTAAGAAGATGAATGTAGCTTCATATGCCAATATTATAAAGTTGACAGTCATGAAAAGAAAAAAAAAACAAAAAAAAACAAAAAGAAAAAAAAGGACAAGAAAAAAAAAAGAAATCAAATGCCAGAAAGAATCATGTTTTAATGCGTAACTGTACAATGTCATATCACAATGCAACAAAGGCTGCCAAAAGAAAGATACAAAAATCAAGAAAAGTTATAGAAGGTGACCGAGACTTGTAAATATTGGCATAAGAAGCTACCTTTTACTCTTTGTGCTTATTAAAGTTGACCAGGACCTTCACTGGGGTATTAGAGGTGGTTCTTTGCATGGAAATTAAGATTCTTTTTCTCCAAACTTTGATTGAATCAAGAATTGGATGAAGTAAAATGTCTTCATTAAACTTGACTGCAGAAAAGGGTTTGAAGGTCAAACGCGTATGATCCTTGAGTTATGACGGAAATGGTTCACCCAAAGGAATTTCATAGTAGGAACTTGGTATTGCAGAAGATCCTTTCTATCGGAAAGGATTTCAAAGGAAATGGATGCTTAAGAACTTTATGAGGTAAAGGAGGCTTTCCCCGAAAGAATACTGATCTAATCCTAAATTCGGATTCAGTCCAGAAATACTTGAAAAGGATTGGCCAAGGTGAAAACCCGCAAAGGGCGCCTTGTGACCTTCATTCATTCAAAAGCAAAAAAGAAAAAGAAAAGAAAATGGAGAGGTCAAGGTGAAAACCCAAAGGGCACCTTGAGACCAAAGGGTTTTGAGTTGAAAACCCGAAAAGGCAGCTCAAATCTTGTTCAAAGGTGGGGCATATGGTAGTCTTGCTATACTTGAATTGACAGTGGAGAAGTATGCTACGTCTTGGGGCATTGACAAAGTAATCTGAATCCCCTAAACACATGTTGAACTCAAAATTGTCTCAAAAGGAGTTTGTACAGAGAAGCTCAGGCGGCGATATTTGGGGCACTTAGCTTTCCATTTTACCCATTTCTAAATTTATCTTTGATTATCTTATTCTTTTCAAAATAAGTTTCCAATAAACTTGCATTTACTCTCATTGTTCAACTTGTTTGTTTCGAGCTATGCTCTTAACCGATTTTTTTCTTGTCCATCAGTTCGATCCTTTTCAAGCATTTCGCATTGAAATAATGATTAATAGACTAATCATTCGCATTGAAATAATGATTAATGGACTAATCATACTTTTATAAAAAGAATTTTGCATATTACTCTGAAAGCTTCTAAATAGTACAGGAACCTGAAACCAGTCGGTTGTTCAAGAGCTTACCAAGTGTAAGGGTTGGAAATATTTGAGCTCAAATTGAGTTTATCTCCTCAGATTTTCTGTCAAAAAAAATCAGTCGATGGAACAAGTTACAGATCATACACCCTTGAGTTACAGTAGGATACAGATCTTATAGCCAGGAATTGCAGTGAAATGGTTTAAGGATAGTGCCAACCTTGTGTCCCTAAATTACAGTGGAATGGACCCTGAAGTTACGGTGGGGCAAACTGGTTGAGCAAAACGCGATTATTTCTTCGGATTTTGGGTCAAAATACCAACCGAGCATTAGGGCAGCGATTACGTCGAGAATAGAGCCACGATGGGCAATGAGTGATGACGCCTTAAAAAAAGAAGAAGATTGAGATGAAAACCTGAAAAGGGCATCTTGATAAACAAAAATTAGGATGAAAACCCGAAAGGGCGTCCTAATGAAGCAGGTTTGGGCCCAATGAGTAAAAAGATTCAAGAAGTGAGTCAAGCATCAAGACTACAGTATTTGAAAGATTTTCAGCAGCTCAAAAATTTATACGCAAAAAGACATACTCAAAAAGATTCTTGATTAAGAAATGTGGAAGAGTTCATGCGTTGAAGATCTAGAGTATTTTGAAATGACATGTTCCAAACAAAAGAAATGTTGAGCATTACCCGGATGAGAATTTGATAAGTACAAGAGCCTCAACGCAAGGACAAAGTTCAACCAGGGGCAAGAGAGCGATAACTGAGAAACGCAGATTACTCGTGAAGCTAGAGGACGGGTACAGGGCCTGAAGAGAAAGTCAAGAATCAACTCATATTGCGAGAGGTGGGTTGAACCTTTTAATTTCTACTTTTTCAAAATCAACTCATATTGCGAGAAGTGAGTTGAGCCTCGGGGCACGCTGACGTATTTTTAGTTTTAAATTGACTCATATTGCGAGAGGTGAGTTAAGCCTTTTTATTTTTGTTTTTTAAAATTAACTCATATTGCTAGAGGTGAGTCGAGCCTCAGGTCACGCTGAGGTATTTTCAATTTTTGTGTTTTAATTTCAACTCATATTGCGAGAGGTAAGTTGAGCCTTGAGTTACATATCGAGGTATTTTCAAAATCTGTTTTTCAAGTTAAGTTTCAAAAATCAACTCTTATTGCGAGAGGTGAGTTGAGCATTGGCTTACGCGCTGAGCTATTTTCAATTTCTGTTTTTAATGTCTATTTTTAGAGAGTCAATTCATATTGCGAAAATGAGTTGAACTTCAGATCACACACTGAGGTGTTTTTTTTTCAATTTATATTTTTCAAAAATCAACTCATATTGCGAGAGGTGAGTTGAGCCTTGAGTCACATATTGAGGTATTTTCAAAATTTGCTTTTCAAGTTAAGTTTCAAAAATCAACTCATATTGCGAGAGGTGAGTTGAGCCTTGGCTCACGCACTGAGCTATTTTCAATGTCTATTTTTAGAGAGTCAATTCATATTGCGAAAATGAGTTGAGCTCAGGAGCACATGCCAAGCAAAGAATAAAGATTGGAGCTGATGGAAGACACCAGATTTAGATACCCTGAAGTGCAGTGAAGCAGGTCAAAGCTGCAAGTCTGGTCTCCCTGAAGTTGCAGTGAAGCTGATCGAGGATATAAGATCTTGCCTTTCTGAAGTCGCAGAAGAAAAGACCACAAACCTTATCTCACTGAAGCGATAGAAGAGAAGATTGAAGTTGTAGATCTCACCTTTCTGAAGTTACAGTGAAGTAGATCAAAGCCATAAATTTCATATCCTTGAAGTTACATTGGAATAGATTGAAGCTACAAGGCGTATATCATAAGATGCAGTGGAGTGAACCAAAGATACAAGATGCGGTGGACTGAAAAGGGACTAACTAAACAAGAAGAGTTCTAAAGCAAGTCAAGACCTAGCAAGACTGGGCAAATTTGGTCTTCCTTGAAAGTCTTTGCTCTATTCCTGTTGCATGACAATGAGCAAAGAGGGGCAGCTGTAGAAGCCCAAATTGCCCGGGCCCGATTTCATCAAAACCCAACCAAACCTCTAAACCCACTAAAACCCTTAACTCATGACCCATTTACATCTACCCAAACCCATTACAAAACCTAAACATTAAACCCAATTCAAAAGCCCATTAAGCCCCCAAAAAACCTAACCCCCAAAAAAAGAAAAAGAAAAAGAAAAACCTAACCCAAAAAAAAGAAGAAAAAAAACCTAACCCCAAAAAAAAAAAACCTAGCCACCTAACCACTTTCCCACTTGCCCCATTTTTCCTCCCATTGTCTACCACCACCACCTACAAAATAGAAAAAATAATAGAAAAATCATGTAAAAGATGGCTATAAAAGCCATTCAAAAATCATGTAAAAAGAGGAGGAATTTTGATCAATACAAAGAATTTATCTTCAAAAATACCTAAAGGTGATTTTATCTTCTTTATTATTTTACTCTTATTTTTATTTTTATTTTTTCCTTTTTTGAATCTATTAATTTATATATATACATCATAATATATATACTGATTTGACGACGATTTGTCGGCCATTGACTGCCCCCGCCGATTCCCTCCCTTCTCTCTTCCCTCTCTCTTCTTTTTTCATTTATTTTTCGTATTTACCATAGATTTCATATTATTTTGTTATTTAATTTAGCTTTAAATATTAATCATGTTATATATGTAATATTGTTATCACTATTATTTTTATATATTGTTATTATTATATTATATTTAGCTATATATATATATATATTTTCTTTATGTTCCGTTTCTTACTATTATATGCATATATATCTATTATTATATTTATTATTAATATTGTTAGCATTAGTACTTTTACTTAATGTGTATGTAGATATACATGTACATATTAATAGTTTTTATCATATGTGTATATTTTATATATTATATTTATATTATATATATTCTTAATGTTATTAGTTGTATACTTCTTGTATATTTCCATGTATATACTTTATATTGTCTCATGTACATACTCAAATACTATTATATATATACGTATTTTTAATACCATATCATGTATATATTATTATATTTATTTTATCCTATTATATTTATTATTAATATTAGTACACATATTTTATTATAGGAGTATATATATTCTTTTCTTTATATAGTATTATTTTCATATATCGTTATATTTATTATTATACTTATCATTTTTCTCTATTGTTACTTACTATTTTGTTTTAAATTATTATGTATTATTTGGTATATATCGTCTTTTATTATTACTCTTATTATCATTATTAGTACATGTCCATTATATATGTAGATATTTTAATACATATAAGTACATATTCATGTAGTGTCGTTAGCATATATATATATAAAATATATTTTTCTGTTATTAATATTTCTAATATATGTTGTATATTTTCATTTTGGTATGTCATGTATATATATATATGTATATGTATGTTTTATGTATATATTGTTATTTTCTATTGTCATTATGAATATATATTTTTCTTATTATATTGGTAGTACATCATTTCTATTTTTTTGTAAATATTAATATTGTTGTTTTAATATTCTCAGTTTTAACATTTCATTATTAATTGCATCGTTGTTTTGTATTATTTACGAATTCTTATTTTAAATAATGTTTTACTCATAATTTTTAATTTCAATAAATAAGGCAACATGCCGATTTAATATTAAGTCATCGATTTCATCGCTATGTTGGGTGAATATCAATCGACTCGTGTTAAAACGGTAGGTCCTTCTCAAAAGAAAACGAAACTTGAAATTTCTCGTGTTTTGATCGGATCACGATTCAATGTTACTTTGAACTTGCAATTTTGAAAATTAAGACAATACTTGTTTAATAAGATACCAATTTTGGGCGTCGCGAGGGTGCTAATACCTTCCTCGAGCGTAACCGACTCCCGAACCCAACTTTACTTTGGCTTTTGACGTAGACCTAAATTCGGCCTTCATTTTTGTGCAAGAATAAGTTTTCTTTTCTAAAAAAGGATGATTTATTAGGTGTCCGGTCACACCTGGAAAAAAGATCGGTGGCGACTCCCTTTGTTAATAAAATCGAAAGTTAGTTTTCAAATGTTTAATAAATAACCATAATTAGCGACCGAAAGAGAATTTTTTTTACGTCGCTACAAATATTAAACTCGAAAATATTTTTATCATGTTGGAAAATAAATTTGTAAATAACATTAATATCATATATATATATATATATATATATATATGGCGAAAAAGTTATTTATTTCACTATCAAAATAATGCATACAAACATAGAAAATAATATCGTCGGATTAATAGTTGAAATAATATTTTTATTTAAGTTAAAATATATTTAGATGAGATTTATGCATTGTGGATTTATACTAAAATGAAATTTGAATAAAATTAATAAAGTGGGTTGAACAAAAAAAATTGTAGGTGAAATGCTTTTTCTAGTCATTACTTACGGGTACAACTACAATGTAAATACAAGTAGGGTCTAATTATAGTACAACCATAAGTATAACCATAGGTGTAATTACATGCTCGGGCAATAATGAAGTAGAGTCAAATCACTGCAACGTATAGATGAACGAATAATTGAAATAAGTTAAATAAAATCTAGTCATTGAATTAAGCGCACACATGATAATTTTGTATGGTGATGGGACTAAAGACCCACACATGACAATTGCGTCACAATTAGCTTATAAGCAATGCAGATAACAGTGCAAAATAAGCCGATCCAAATGCATATAGAGGCCTTCTCAAGTGCAAATGGAAGCTATTAGGTGCTTAGGGAGGCCCCCCTTAAGCATGACAAATCCGAAACATGGCCTACTCGAGAGAGAAGAGTCCAAATGTTCCCAAAATGTGGTTGGTGATTCTAAAATGAGTTGGAAGAGCTTAAAAGTCTTAGAAAAGTCTGGAAGTCTGAGGAAATGATTGGAATCGAGTAAAACATTCCGAAAGCTTTAAAATAATCCAGGTTATCATAAATATGTATATAATTGTACAACATTCTACAGATATGATCTAGGTTACCAATTGTAAATAATTCTTAATTGTAGAATCGAAGGGGCTTAACCTATAAATAGGAGTCACCTCTCTCTTATTTGTACAACTTATTTGTACAACATGCATACTTGAGCAATAACACTTCTAGCACAGGTCTATTATGTTATTACTAGCTTTCTTGGTTTCGAGTTGGATAAAAAGGTTAAACATATGTTAACATAAGACCCGAGTCTAAGGTCATATGTCTAAAGTTGCACCAATATATGTAACAATTATGCTCATTTGTATAATATTGCATGCTTTAGTAATATATTTTTATCGTTCTCATTGTTGTTAATCCTCGAGTTTAATATCATACATTGGCAAAGTTAAAATCTCTAGTATTTTCAGAGTTGTTTTTATTCGAGTTTAGTACCGCACCTTGGTAAAATTAAAATGTGCACATGACAAATACATTTTTGGTTTGTTTAAGTAAAGATAATCATAAAGTTACAAATAATTAATTTAAAAAGAATAAATGAGAGAAAAAATATTAAATATTTAATTCAAATGTAAAAACTAAGCTAATTAATTAACATAAATAAAAAATAAAAGATTTTTGTTTGATTTTGTTGGAAAAATTTTTCAAAGTTAAAATATTTTAAAATATTGAACTTTTAAAATGAAAAATATGTAATCTTAACTACCCAGAAAAGTAGGAGTTGAATATGATCATAAAAAATTCGTCATAAAATTTGTAAATAAGTTGATAATTAATTAAATTTAAAATTTTAAATTTTTTTAACTTTTACATAGTTTCAAATTTTAAAATCTATTTTTAAAATAATTAATTATATTTAAAATAAATAAATAAATAAAACAATCTGGTTCTAAGAATAAAGATAATATATAAACTAACTGAAAAATATTAAAAAAGAATGGTCTGTTCTTTTCTCTATGTTTTCCGTTTTTGTTTGATCATGGATATCATTTCCACCATTTCCACCAAAAACCCTAATTTTTTTCCCTTTCTCTCGATTTTTTTTAATTTGAAATATTTATCAATTTAATTAAATCACAAAAAAAGAAAAAAAAAATCTGCATTTTCTCTCTTTATTTACATTTCTAGTCCAATGGGTATCTATTATTAGGCATCAACCATCTTAATTGTTATTCTCTAAAGCTCTCAACTTCTTTTTGCTCTGTAGTAAGAAAGAAGGAAGATATAAAGGGAATAATTTTACAAAATCAAATTGCCATTTTCCTCTGATTGTTTTCTTTTTTCTTTTTCCTTGTGGGGTTGGGGTTTTCATTCTATGGCTGCAGTTGCTGACAAGTCAGGTGAGGCAGCGCTAGTAGCCGCAGCTGCTAATGACAAGAAGAACAGTTTGGTGGTGGAAACACCCAAATCAGAATCAAAGGAATTCAATGTCCAAAACCTGGTTGATATGTTCACAAAGTTGAATCCTTTGGCCAAAGAATTTTTCCCATCTTCTTATCAACAAAATCAGACCAAAAATGATGGCAAATTTAATCAGGTGCCTGTTGGTAACAAATCAGTTGGAAATGAGAATTTCTCCAACAGAAGGGTATTCTTTTTCCTTCAATTGAATTGCAATTTTTTGCTTAATTCTATGTTCTGAATTATGGGTGTTCGCTCATTTTGATTTGTTGTTTTTTGGTAATGTCCATCTTTTTCTACCAGGGTTTTGGGTTTGATATGATTTTGATTGCATAGCTAATCCAAATTGGTTTAAACTTGTTGTCTGATTCCTGTCTTTGCTTATCCAATTCTTCATTTTGAACTGGTTTTTGATTATTTTTCCCCTTTGGATTGATGTTGTTTTGTTTTGCTAACATTTATTATTGTTTAATTTGTTAATTTGATTGACTTTGTTGGAACTTTGATGCAATTAGAGTTAGTTTTTCTTCCTCTGCTTGTCATATCTGGGGATTAAGTTAAACTCAATATTGACATGTAATTGTATTGCATTTGTTCTTTAGTTTCCCTTGGTTACATTTGGTAAATGGTTATAGTTGTGTTTTTCAGAGGAGAAATAACTCCAACCAAGGTAGGAGAAGGCTTAATGGTAAAGCTTTTCGAGCTCAACGAGATGATAGTATTAGGCAAACAGTATATGTTTCTGATATTGATCAGAATGTAAGTTTTAAAGGTGATTCTCTTTATTTTTTTTTTCTCGGTCTCATTATGATTTGGCAAAGTCACTTGTGAAATTCATTTCTTTCAGGTTACTGAAGAGCAACTTGCTGGCTTATTTAGTAATTGTGGACAAGTAAGTTAGAATGCGGGCTTTAAAGTTTTTGTTATAATGTTGCTTTATCATCTCGATGATTTGATGATCTATAGAGATCTCTCTGTGCTATTTTCAAGATTCCGTGTTTCCCATTTTTTTTATCTTATTTAGGCATGGTTCTTCATTTATAGCCTAATTAAAATGCCAAAAGAACGATAAAAATTGATTTTGAGGGTTGAGTATCTCCTTGGAAAAAAGAAAAAAGATGTTGTGGCTTTGGTTGATGCTTGATAGGATTACTTTCTATTTGATAACTTATGGGACGACACTTCTGAAGTGGTTTGGAAATCATCATTGAAGGTTGTTGATTGCCGAGTTTGTGGTGATCCACATTCAGTTCTTCGGTTTGCATTTGTGGAATTCGCAGATGAAGGTCAGTA
Source organism: Gossypium arboreum (assembly GCF_025698485.1). Lineage (NCBI taxonomy): Eukaryota > Viridiplantae > Streptophyta > Magnoliopsida > Malvales > Malvaceae > Gossypium > Gossypium arboreum. The sequence goes on along the minus strand of NC_069070.1, from coordinate 119,865,836 downwards.
GCTTTTATCAACTGAATATGAACCTTTTGTTTTATAAATCAATGTACATTTATTTACATGTTATGTTTTATATATAATTTGTTTTCACAGAAGGTGCACGAGCTGCTTTGAACCTCAATGGGATAATGCTAGGGTTTTATCCAGTTAGGGTCTTGCCTTCGAAAACTGCCATCCTTCCCGTGAACCCCACATTTCTACCTAGGGTATGGATGATTAAATTTCTGGCTCTTAGTCATCTCAGTTTTGCGTACAGCTTCATTTATCCAGTAACATATCACTGTTAGCTATTGGAGTTTATCTATAGTTTTCTTTCTAGACTCACTGTTGATTAACTACAATTGCAGTCAGAAGATGAAAGGGAAATGTGTACCAGGACGGTTTATTGTACAAATATTGACAAGAAGGTAACCCCCATGTTCTGGACCTTTATCACAAGCATTTACATTATTCGTGTAACATAGTTTAACTAATCCCGTGGAGTATTCTTACTTTGTTTGAAGGTTTCCCAAGCTGAAGTGAAGAATTTCTTCGAATCAGCCTGTGGTGAGGTTAGTATTGAATCGATACCATGCGTGCGTCTTTTCTTTCTATTTTTTACTGGAAGACTAAAGGGAGAACTTTTGGAGGTTGACACCAATTTTCTTTTAATTCTCAGGTAACTCGATTGAGGCTTTTAGGTGATAATGTTCATTCAACCCGAATTGCTTTTGTTGAATTTGCCATGGTAAGTTCATGTTACTTTGAAGGCTATCCTATGTTGTTAATTTTATTTCTAATATGTCATCTGTATCTCATCGTAAACTATTTGCGCAAATGTAGCCATGCTAGTTTCTCCTTATATGCTTGAAAAGAAGTAATATGTAATCAGCTTTCTTTCTGAACTTTGAATATATATTTGCTTTGCTTCATAGTTTCCTTTTTCAACTTTACTCCTCTTTCTCTCCCTTATTAAAACATAAAAACATCTGCCGCCATATTATGCGTACTCGTGCAAAATATTACTGCTATTTGTGAGCCTCTTTGGGTGAAACTTCCCTTCATATCTTCAAGATATTTACATTAAAATAGAATTGTTTAGTAGATTAAATCAATGAGTTCTTCTTGGAACAAGCCTTTTATCTATATCCAGATTTGTTACAGCCACTTAATAATAGCATTAGCAAATTACCTGAAATTATGCCAGTTAATTATGTTGAGGCTATTGACCATATGATCTTTCATGACCTTTTCAAAAAATTTCACATTTTTAGCCTATGAGTTTGCCAATGTGGTGTTAGTTTTTGGGCCGTGTCTTTAAGAAGCAATAATCTTGACCTCAGCCATCAAATTCTCTGAAATTAGTTGCTGATCTCCGGGAACTGTTATCTATTATTTACCGGATAACAAAAAAGAGTGTGCTACATTATCCTGAGTTTGAGCATGTTATGCTGTAGCCTTTGCTTGAAGTTTTGTTACATGTCGACATGTCCTTCCTAACAAGTCAATTGAAAATTATTCTTGGATAGAGTAGCAGGAATAGTTATATTACAGTTAACATTGATGTTTTATAGTTTCTGTTTTGCTTTATTGAATAGAATCATATGACTTTTGACAATTCAATTATTTTATTTGTCTTTGGGTTTAAATCCAGTAACTTCTGTTTTCATAGAGAGGATTTTTGTGGATTTTGAGCAACTCATGTCATGCATTGCACCACTTTTGACTAATTAGAGTGGTGAAGATGTAGTTATGTACCGAGCATTCTTTATATATAATTTAGGTTTTAGGCGCGTATTCTCCATCTCACTTCTGAAGTATGTAATTTTAGGTTTATTCAATTAATTCTTTTCTTGGAACTCTTTGGCTTTGCCCCGGCTCATCTAAACAGAGAAGTTTCTATCCTGATTTTCCTTCCGTTTTATGTCGTTTGTCGTTTTTGGAATGTTAGTCGTTAGTTTCTCAATAGAAGTTACTAAGCAGTTGTGGACAACTCTACACCTTTGATTGACATATATAACATTCCAGTAAGCGTTTTCTTCCTTTTTGCTTGTCGTAAGAGTTAAATGACTTCTATTGCAATTAATTAAAATATTGCAGCATCTTTATAGATTTTATAGCAAAATGTTGCATGACCAAACTATCATTCATCTGTATATCACACCTTGGTTTTGCAATGGATATGTAACTATCATTCATCTGTATATTTATGTGATAGAATAACCAGCATGAAATGGTATATTTGTGCCACCATATTTACATATATGGTGCTTGGAACCCGGTTCTAATATTTGTTTCCCAATTAATAACTTCTTGGCATTATGATTTGCGATTTATCCGAGACTGATTAATTTTCCGCTCTTACGAATAGGCGGAAAGTGCCATAGTCGCACTGAATTGTAGTGGAATGGTGCTAGGAACCCAGCCTATCAGGTAATGTCTCCAGACTTGTTACTCTAAATTCCATTATTGTCATCTATAAAGCTAATGTTACAATGTTTATACTCTTGATTTTTAGGGTAAGTCCTTCGAAGACACCCGTGAGGCCGCGAGTTGCCCGTCCGACATTGGTTTAATCGATTAACCAAGTTTTTTTGAGATCCATGGATGGAACTGGATGATTTCCCTTTGTTGTGTTTAGGGATAGTAAAAAAAAAAACTTTCCCTTCTTTTATCATTTCCATCTTTTTCCATTCGCGACTGTTGCATTTTTGTTTTTGACAGAATATATTGTGATTATGCTTCGGTTTGAAGTTTGACCTTGAGAATTTTTTTCACTTAATCTTATTCCATCGTTTTGTTTTGACAACGTCATCTCGAGCTAGTTTGCTGTAGTTTTTCTATTCATTGGTTGGGTTGGGTCGGGTCGAGATAAATTCTTGTTGGACCTAAATAAGGTATTTTCGCCCATTCTCTTTTAAAAAATGATTATATTTAAATATACACGATAAATATATAAATTTCAGGTTAGGCCATGGTCAAATTTTTTTTTTTCAAGGCTTAATTCAAATAAAATCAAACTTTAAATTTTGCTTAAGCATACTTTTAGGGGTTTTTTTTTTTTCAAATCATCTTATATTTTGAATAAATTTTCGGATTTGAGTGGAATTTGTTTTAAGTATGCTCTAACTAGATGTGGAACCAAAGATTTTGTACCCGGATTGCAATGTTGGGTAGGGTGGTGACTAAAGGTGTTTATGGGCCACAGGTTGAGGTTCAGTTTTAAAAAAATTTTCAAGCTCAAGCCTATTTTTAGATCAGTTCGTTTGTTCAAAAGCTCGTTTTATCATTTAAAAATTAAAAATATTTTTAATTGATATTTTATATAATTTTATAATTAAATTTAAATAATATTTTATTATTATTTAAATTGAATTCAAACCGAAACAAATCAAAATGCAAATTCAAACCTAACTAAAATTAAGCTTAACGTATCAAGTCGTCGTAATGACTGACATGAATATGCTTAACTTTTTTAAAAAAAATATTGTATATTTGGTAATCCTATTTACTGATCAGGTATGCCATATGAATTTAAAAAGTACAAATGTTTGAGGTGTATGAGAATTCGAGTTAAAGATTGCTTTGAAAATATCATAGATTATGAAGAGATTAGCTTAAAGGTAGGCGTTAATGAAAATGAAAAAAATTAATAATATCTCATTTATTTTGTTATATCTTTTGAAATCTCTTTATGTTTTAAGATTAATATAAATAAGTTTGAGATTTTAATGGTGGCTGAAATAATGCCTTTAATAGAGATTTCGAGAGAAGTATTAACATTTTCTCTTATAGTCCAAGCAAGTGATAGCTCTGCTCGGAGTATTATTGTGCAGTTAAATTATTTTATCTATTTTACTCTTACCAAAAAAAGTAATGCCTTTAATACTCAAATTAGAATATACATAAAATATTAGAGAAGATTGTACCAAAATTGTAAATTGAATAAATGAAATTAATGGTTTACCATATTAACTAGATTGTTTCAAATATGATAATTCTAAAATTATTATGTATGCGTTTTATAATTTAATTTCTTTTAACTTTTTTTCGGTACAAAGAAAGAATAAATCAAAGTAATTTTATATTAAATTACATTGTATCAGGAAAATTATCATGTAGTACTTCAAGGATTTCATTCGGTAGTTATTTGAATATTTTTTTACCTAACGATCTTGAGATTCATCAGCTATTTTATTGCCTTCTCTGAACACGTGTTAATTGTATCGTCTAATTTTGCTGAAGTAGGTCCTTAATGGTGCAGACCATTATCAAGCAATCCTACTTTTTTCCAGTTACTTAAATTTCTATTTGTCTCAATAATCATTTCCTTCATGCAATTTGAAGCCCATCCAAAATACCCCACAGCTTCGTCATTGTCGCTGAGCAACACCCAATATTCATGGTCACATTCGACTCCACCTGCAACAACAATCTTAGAATTCTAACACATAGTACCATTTATATTCACCTTCATCCAACCATCCTCAGGCAGTTTCCACTTTATAAACTTACGTGGGTTTAGGGTCGGTATAATTTGCTTTAATTTTTGTTGAAATATATATATATATATAATTTTATTATATTAATAAATTCATAACAATCTATTTAATGATTAAAAAATCAACTAAAAACCAAATGATAATCACAAATAAACTTCTTTTATTATAAAAAAAAAGTTGGAACAAGAAAGGTAGATGCCATATTTACTAAAATTTTGCAGCAAAGAGTAGGACCAGAAATTAAATTTTGCATCAAAGATCGTAAAAAATCAAACTAAAAGCAAGGAGGAGGATATTGTCGTCCAAAGAATCGACCATTAACATATGAACAATAAGATTTCAAAGACTTTTTAGTTCCATGATGACCAAATTTGATGTCTGTCATCACTATGTTTTTGCATGGGAATTTTTTGCTACATTGCATGGAAACTGCAATCTCAGAACTCGAAGTTCCAAATATATTCCTATACGTAACATCTCGAATTTGAACATGAGAGGCTGTCTGAAAAAAAAACACAAAAAAAAGGTTAATTCATTCAATATTAATGAAATTTGGTACAATATATATATATATATATATATTTATTTACCTGTCGATTGCATGGAGGATGAGGGCAATATGTCTGGTCAATAATGATCGGGTTTCGAACATTGTACATAAAAATATCTTGAAATAAAAAATTTGAAGCAGTGATTGAAATGGGAGATTCCCATGATTTAATTCGAATACCATTGTCTGTTCCATTCAATGTACACTTTCTAACGGAGACGCCATTAACGTTCTTCTCATTTGTGTACTTGCCTAGGCTTCCGATACTAATACCGTGTCCGGGGCCACAGTAAACGTTGGAGATATCGATGTTGGAAGTATCGGAGAGGATGGCTATGCAGTCATCTCCGGTGCTTATTTTAGAATAGGAAATCCGAATGTTGGATGAACTCCCCATCTTGATTCCATCTGTGTTGGGGCTGTAATCTGGTGCTAATAATTCAACATTTGAAATATTTATATTGGTGCATCCAAAAAATGAGAAATGAGCATTCTTGCTGTGGATTGATCTTATGGATTTAATCCTTGAATTTGTCACAAAATCAAATTTGACAGACTGAAATAGAAATATATATTGTTAGATACAAAAAAAAAAACACTAACCCAAAAATAATTTAAGGGATTCATATCCATTGCGAATACTATCTAGACCTGTCCATAGGTCGGGTCACCCAGTTCAACTCAAATATCAGTCAAGAAAATGGGAGGGTTACCCAAATATATAGGCCAAAAAATAGGTTTGAGCTAAGAAAGGTCCATTTAGAAAACAAGCCGAACCTCAAACAAGATTTTTTAGCCCAAGCCCGATCTGACTCAAATGTATCGATACCCTTAACAAAGTATTGATACCTTTCACAAAAGTATCGATATCATGCCTGATATTGATACCATTTTAAAGTTCAATATTTTGAAAATTAAAGAATAATTACCTAAGCATTGATACCCTCCCCAAGGTATTGATAACTCGAAGTAAGTATGGATACATTCCTTATCTTAGGTCTGTTTTTCGAATCAAGTTAGGCCCAAACCTATTAAACAAACCCAAAATTTTGTTAAGGCACAAGCTATGGACACCTCTAATACCATCCAAGTATAACAAAAATATTTAAGTAATTTATTTCTAAAAGAGATTAAAAGTTTTCATTTTGGTTGAAATTATATTGTAGTATACTAAATGTATGATTACTTTGATAAAGCCATACAATTTAACAATTTTAAAAACAATTTTAAAAATATTATGGGGGAAATTTTTCAAAATTTTTGAATCAATACCAAAAAAAACAGTGAAAATAAGAAAATCAGCAAGAAAAAACCCCACAAATAAAAAAATTAAAGATTATACTTACAATTGGGAGAGTCTGGCAATTATTGTTCTTGTGACATTGATTGAAAGGCCAAGCAGATTGTCCTTGACCATCAAATGTTCCACCACCTTTCATTATCAAATTATCAACATATCGAAACCCTAACCATGTCTCAACATTCAAAAATGCTCCTCTTGGAGCCCTTAAATCTCCCTTCATAAAAAACATTGTAACTCCTCTACATGGACCTGCAAATTCAACTGATCCCAACATGTAAACTCCTTTAGGTATATAAACTATGGAAACTCCCTTCTGATCACAAGCGTCCATCCATGCTCGAAGAAAAGCCTAAAATGTGTAATGTTATATATAAATTAATTGAGAGAGATACAAATGATAAAAAAAAATGTACATTTCAGAAATAGAATATTGTTACCGTATTAATACCTTTCGATTGTCTGTTCGGCCATCGGCAATAGCACCGTAAGATTTTATGTTGAAAGTTCTTGCACCTTGAGCTACGGTAAAAGATACACAAAATAAAATTGAAAAGAAAATACATGGAAAAATATTTTTGTGAGCCATTGCCAGCAAAATTGCTGCCTGTGTTTAATGTGTTGGAAAATTTTTCATTACTTATAAGGGTTTTTTAAGTGATTTTGGCTGAAAATTTCAGTGATTTTCTTTCCAATTTTTATATGAGAAGTAAATTTTTATCTTAATTAATGGGATTGAAAACGTCTTTTTATGGTTACTTTTTTATACCTTATTTCTCATCATAATTTCCTTTTCTTTTTTTTTTTTGCTAATTCTTGGTGCAATATTAAGTTTATATATTTGTAAAAAATAATAGCCAAAGATTGTTTTATATAATTGTTATTATGATTGATAAGGTAACTTTGCATTCATAACATTTCTCAATGACTGATTGATTTTTTTGTCAATTGGTACAAATATTGCCTTAAATAACAATGTTTTTTTTTTTATTACCAAATGATTCATTCATTGTTGATTAATAATATACGCATGATTCTTTTCTGATTTTGAATTATTGCCACATGCATGAATCCAATAAAATACCTTAAAAACTTTAATTTAATTTTTCTACACACATTTCTTTTCATTTCATTTCTTTTCTGAAAAGACGAAAGATTGAAACAAACTAATTATACAATAATTTCTTGAGCAACATTGTCACTTGCCTTAGCATCGGAAGAGCTTATTAGCACCTTCTTTGGGATTTCCTTAAACACCTTCAAACCTTGTCTTGTATTAAAGACCATTTTAGCAATACAATCAGTAATTTTATTAATCTCCTTAGGAATGTGTTGTAGAACCCAAAGTTCTACATTCGTCAATAGTTGATGAATTTGCCTAATTAAGGTAGGGTTTGAAATCGTTGAGGAAGAGTCTTGTATGGCCTTGATCACCTCTATATTGTCCGTTTGAATCATCACTCCAGCATATCGCCTATCTTGGATGAGAGCCAACCCGTCAAGAAAACATTCACACAAGAATCTGTTGTATCCCATAATCCACTCCTCGTTCCCATGCCTTAATACACCCCCAGTTGCAATTTCTTGAGTCTACTTGAATTGCACCATCGGTACATAACTGGATCCATCAGTCTGGCATTGGGGTTGTTGACCTTGGTTCCTATTGACTAGGCAAGTCCCTCCTATGCAAGGAAGTGAACTGTTTTGCCCAAATGAACGAGATTCTAATTGTCTCACTTGCACTCTAAGAAACCCCCTGAAAGAGGAAAAAGTTTCAATTCTTCCATATTTGCCAGACAAGCAACCCAAACAAACTCGACCAATCCATCTCGCCAATAATTGATTTAGAAGGATTGTGTAGATTAGGCTCTATTCACTCATGAAGATTCCCATCAAATAAATGCCTACAATTCTCAACTAGAATGACATGCAACCAAATTACTTTAACATGCAAGATGTAAAATTTTGACCTAAACAAAAAAAAAATTTCATTTGTGTTTATGACAGTTGCATTAATAATGAATGTAAAAAAATAAAAATTAATAAGTTGAAAGTTAAAACTCAAGATATATATATATAACCTTTTTAGACTTCAACTTTTTTACCAAAATAAATTTCAAATATGTTATCAATACAATGTAGAATTAAAATTTATATAAATACTAAATATAAATACTAAATATAAAAATAATATTTTAATAAATTAATATATGTTGAATGTAGTAGTAAAATACGTAATACTCCCAACAAAAGAATTTAAATTTTGAACATATAGAACAACAATATTAATAGCCATAAATTCCTAAAAATTTAATCTCCTAAAATAGATATAAAAGATGCTTACCTGAAAAGATAATTTTAATAATTTATATTTTTAAATGGGAAAATGTGTTTTTTTTCAAATTCAATAGGCCAAACCAAATCTTAAACAGTTTTTTTTAATTTTACAAATAAGATTAGGATTAAAAGTTTACCAATTAATCTCTTTAATTGATAATTATATATATCTATATATATATATATATATATATATATATATATATATATATATATCTAAATGAAACACATTACATTGTTTTTAATTTTACTTGTAAAATAAAAAAAATTCTATTAGTGTATTAAATACTAGGCATTTATTTCATCCTCTAACTTTAAAAAGAAAATTATTTTAATCATCAATTTAATATTTTTGGCCCTTAAACTTGTACTATTTATTAAATCACCCCTAAGATGGATGTGAAAGTTAACTAATGTAAACAATCCAAAAGAGGTAAGGAGGGATCTTGGCCACATGGTTAAAATGATTATATTGCAATATTAGCCCCCTTAAAATTTACCAATTCAATTTAGCCTTATTATCATAGATTCTTTTGGTTGAACCCTCAACCAAATTATATTTTATCTTAGCCCCTCCAACCAAAATGGTTTTTTTTTTTTTTGCTTCATCCTTGTTATATATTATTATATGAATGTATGTAATAAAAATGATGGATGACCCATTCGAAAACCCAAAAAGTTAGAGGTTGTCGTTGTCCCAACAGCGGTCAACCTTGGCAATTATCAATTTTCTTCCTTTCCTTTTCCCTTACATGTAGAAAACCCATTAATGATTCAAGGAAATCTATTGTTTTTCCTTTAATTACAAGCTGAACTTCCCCCAAGAAATTTTTTTTTTTTTAAGAGCTTGAGTCATGGAATCAAATTTAAAAAATTAATCCAAATCAATTATCCTTTGACTGTAAATCGTTTTTAATCCCAGGAATAATTTTATTAAATAAAATCATTGAAATTATTCACTCTAGAATTGGGACCAACCATACCAAATACCATTGAAATTATCTAACCAATAAAAGGAGATTCTTTTGAAAAATTGAAGTCCAAATTAAATAAATATAAAATAACTCTTAAATTAAATTAAATAAACTTAATTATCTAAAAAATGTTTCAAATGAATGCGTATGTTTGTTTATCGGAGGTTTCCAAAAAATACTAAATATGTGCGTTCATTTGAAACTTTTTTAGATAATTACATTTATTTTTAAAATTAAGAGTTATTTTTTAATTACATGTACGATTTATTTATTTTATCATTTTCACATGTAATTATTTTATTGAGTTACTGGATAATAGATTACATCTCATTATTATTTTTATTAAATTTGTTAAAAAACAATTTAAAAAAAGAATAAAAGTTGATGGTCAAAAAGACACAAAATATAATTAGGATTATTTTAACAAAACATGTAATCGCTATAGGTAAAATTTATCACTAAACCTTTTTTTTATTATATGTGAACAACTCCATCTAAAGCTTTCCTTTATGAGAATATGCTTGAAAACTTATTAATATTTTAGCCTTAAATGATTAGTGTCCCGTAGAATTTGAGTAAAATCTTATATATAGAGAGAGAGAAGCCATATCCCATCTTCATTGGTTACTAAAAAATTTTCATGTTTTAGGTTTGACAGTTGAGTTGTTGATATACAAAGGTGAATTTCAAAGGGGTTGGCAGGGGTCCTGGTCCTCCCATAATGAAACATTGTTGTTTTAGTTCTTTAGAAAATTTTAAAATTTTAAATTAATAAAGATAAAATTGTACTTTGACTCATTAAAATTTGAAAATTTAATTTAATTCTATAAAAATTATAAAGACATAGAATATTAAAATTAAAATTTCATTTCAGCCCCTTAAATTTTTTTTCTGGCCTTGCCCTTGTTGACGTAAGCAAAATTAATTTAACAAAAATAAAAGAAGGGTGAATTGCATATTAATAATTAAGAAACAAAATATTGTGAATTGCATATTAAAAATTAATAAACAAAATATCTTGGTTTTTTAGTTAAAATTACATATTTTTAATTAAAATAATAAATTTTACAAGGAAATGCCAACAAATTTAAAACCTAATGATTGCCACTAGCTTGTTGGCAAATTATTCTTCAAGAGAACATGGAATAAATTTGTAATTTTATAAAAATTAAAGGGAAAATAAAAGATATGGTTAAAATTGGCTAAATTAGCCATATCTGTCATTTTTTTAAATGGGTCAAATAGACATTTTTTTAAGATTTAAAGAAATAGATCGATTTTAAAGAGAGTATGAAAAACGCATCCAGCTGTACGCGCTTTCTGTATAGTTGGTAGAAAAGCTCGTACAGCTGGGCAAGCTTTCTACACAGTTTTCAGAAGCGCTTGTTCAGTTGGATGAGCTCTTACTGGCATGTGAGGGAAAGCGCGTCCAACTGGACGTGATTTCTTTGGAATTTTTAGAAAACGCATCTAGTTAGAGGCGTTTTTCCTAACATGTCAACAAAAGTTCGTTCAGCTGAACACGTTTTTACACATTCTCTAAAAAATTGACTTATTTTCTTAAATATTAAAAAAACGACTTATTTAATCCGTTAAAAAACCATACATATATACACAATTTAAGCTTAAAAGCTAATTAGAGCCAAAAAAGACCTTTTCATATCCGAAGTTTTCTAACCCATGATGTCATAAGCAGCTTTCAAGATTTATAGTCAGACTGACATAATTTATTTATTATATTTCCATTTCCAATGTTGATCATACGAATAATATAGGTTAGGTTGTACAGCAATGTTGGATATTATTTTCTTTTCAAAGAAATCTTTATAATGGGTTGCAACCATCTCACACTTAATATATATATATATATTAAGATTCTTGACCCTTTATTTTCTAAAATTTTGAATTCTTAAGAATGAAAAACAAAAAGTAAAAGATTTTGACCATATATTCTTATACACATAAGTAGAATATCAACCACCATAATAATAATAATAATAATAATAATAATAATACACTCTTTCATGCATGTTAAATTTAGTGAATTACTTGATATTAAATTTAGAAATTTTGTTTAGTATTTTAAATGATTCAAATTATATATATTTTTAGAGAAACTAATCGAGTTAATGATGATATAATAATAATTACGTTTTCAAGACCTTAAAGAAGATGTATTTACATGCAACCTTGAATAAAATTTTTCAAAAGCTATATAATAATTGTGTTGGAATAATTTAGCCTTGATTAGTCTAATATAATTTTATCCTTCTTGTACCAAAAAAATAAAATAATAAACCAATAGCATGGATTTCTTCTCGATTTAGACAGTGAAAGACTTTATTTTTACTTTTACATTTGTCTTTAAATCTCGTAATTTCTTTACTGATAATAGTCAATCATAATCACAAAAAATAAAATTTGTCACCTCAAAATTAATCACGACAAAAAAATTACGAAGTTATTGAAGAAAAATCTAATTAGACCATCAACAATGATTAATCTTTTTTGCAATAGTTCATTTCAACCATATTTACGTGACGTGATCAACCATTACTGCGTCCAATTTCTTTCTTCCTTCATCAGCCACAGAATTGATGGTTAAATTATATGGGATTAATACATCATGTTTTAATTTCGCTTCAACAGTCAATTACGTGCATGAGTTTTTGTATCTTATGTTCAGGAATAAAGTAAGAAAATTTTTATGATAATCAAAATGTAATTTCACTATTTTAATAGTTTACATATTTATAATTTTTAAATGATTAAATCAAATTTTATTATTTTTAAGAGGCTAAAGTACAATTTTAAGGGAGACCAGGACCTCTGCCACTCCCTAGCTACGCTCCTACTTAAGTACTTGAGTTTAATTTCAATATTTAAATTGGTATTAAGACCAAATGACATCATGTGGCTTAAAGACATCTGTGCTCTAGTAAAAGAAATATAAGTACTTAATTGGGGTAAAAAATAGTTTAGGTACCAAATTAAATGATGAAGCCAAACTCAGGTACTGGAACAAAAAAAGCACAAGTATCTAATTGGAAAAAAAAGCACAAGGTACTAAATTATACATTGAAACCAATTTCAAGTACTAAATAATATATTAACCCAAATAGACTATATCATCGCACAATAACAATGGGCTAAAACAGGTCCACAATGGTTTGCATGTGGCCTTTGACTGACTTTTCGTATCCATACGTACGGTACATATACAATGCATATCAACGTGCAATTTCCTGTCATGTGCCGTTGAATTTTTATACCCATTATTAATAGCTCTAGGTCCCATTCTCTTTACATATTCCAAATTTAGTTTTTTTTAATTCCAATAATTCAATTTCTCTAATAATTGAAATCCAATAAATAAAATTATTCATCAGTCAGGAGTGAATTTAGAAATTTTTTAGGGTTGTAATTAAATTGTATATTTTACAATAGTAAAAGTATAATTTCATTATTTTATATATATATATTTATAATTTTAAAAGATTAAATTAAATTTTATCATTTTAGAAAGGTAAAATACAATTTTATCTTTATTAATTTAAATATTTTAAAATTTTAAATAAAAATACTCACTTTAAAAAATACTTAAACAGTATCGAAGAAATTTATAATCCCAAATTCAACATTTTTATTTATTGATTTGATTTTTATGCGTGTAAAATTATCACATGAGTAATTTGTTTAATTTTAAAATGCCATATAACCAATTTAACAGAACTCAATTGGACAAAAGACTAGACAGACTGAGTTCCTTGGGATTAAATTTCAAATACAATAAAGTATAAGGATTAGGAGCACAAATAGACCTTATTAATAAATACGTTTGACCCAATCAAAAATTTCTTTTTGTCTATTTTATATTTAATTTTTGGTCCTTCTAGACTGCTTTAGAGACATAGCGGTCAAATGGTCTCATCTCTCTTAATGTGCTTTAGCTTCGGAATCCTTTTAATAGCCATTGGATTTCAAGTTCGAACTACTACGTCCGTATAAGTTTCAGTTGCTTCTGAATATCACCTTCTATATATACCCCCAAAATCACACGGCGATCCAACACTACCCCTTTAAAGTAATCCTATATTTTCGTTTCCTGTTTAAACCCTTTTTATCATTTGATATGGAAAATGGTCGACAGCCAATGAAAGTCGTGATCATCAACACCAAGTACGTGAAGACGGATGCCACCAGCTTTAAGTCCGTCGTACAAGAGCTGACCGGCAGAGATTCGAAGGTTGCGACCAACTCGCCGAGGCCGAGAAGCCGGTTTTACGAGGAACAAGTGAAGAAGAAAGAACAGGCCGGGGTTCAGACAGCTGCAGGGGTCGGAAGTAGTACTTCTTCTAGACCGGGGGATTCGATTTTGATGAAAAATTTGTCGTTCAAGGAGTTGGAAAGGTTGTTAAAAGAGATGCCTCCGGGGGATGATTTATGGTGGAATATGGATTGATGTTGCACGAATTTTATAACCCATAGTTTTCAGGTAGGAGGGAAGGCTAAATTATTTTGATCTATAGCTAGAATGGCTGCTGCTGCTGCAGTGGTGTGTTTTTATACTAATAATTGCAGGGACAGCAGCAAGCCATTCTAATTATGGATTAATTTAGTTATTCCTTGTATTATTCATTCATTATTTTTTATGCTATATATATCCCAAGTATAATTCTATTTTCTTTCCTTTGAGCATATACTGTTAAACATAAACAAGTAGATGACATGAAGCGAGCCGCGAATCTATATAAAGTTTAGTAAAATTTTAATTAGTAATGATAAAAGTGTATTTTAATTTTAAAAATGATAAAATTTAATTAAATATTTAAAATTATAAAGATAAATATTATTAAAATAATAAAATTATATTTTTACTGTTATAAAATTATACAATTTAATTTCGATAGTACTTTGCCCATGCATGAAGCATGATAGTGATTAAGTGGGTGCATGGGCTAGTTTAAGCACTCGTGTTGCTTGTCTGAATGTACATAGCCTTCGCCTTTATTTCATACTTGTATAGCTCTGATATAGACAATAACCAGTCGTTTGGATTGTTGCCGTTTCTTGTTCATAGCCTCCCTTACAATGATTTTTCCTTACCACACCGTTTGGATTCTGAAGCCGGCGTCGGGAACCTCTTCCGACCAAGCCGCAGCTGGTCGTCAACCTCTCCCCTCCCCTGGTGCTCCCGTCTTTTTCCTCGTTCACCGGTCATTTTTCAGGCATGAAGAGGATCAAAACTGAAACTTTTTAGTGTTCGAATGTTCAGGAATGCTAGTATATAGACACTGAGTAAAGCATTTTGCGTATATATGGGCATTTGAGTTCAATAAATTGTCTTCTTTTATGGATTAATAAAACATTATGTTTTTAATTTTTTACAATTTGGTACATAGACCGTGTACAATTTTTTATTTTATAAATAGTTTTAAAAATTGTCATGCATTTTTAAAATACTTTTTTTTTCAATATTACACTATACTAACACGCCTGTCAGCCTCTAACATTGTTTATAGAACTAAAAACTTCACTAAATACTAAATATTATTCCTTACATTTTTATATAAAATTTATAAAAACTAATTTTTTGAACATTAATCTCCTTATAGGTAGGTTCTTATCATATCTGCTCTTTTTGATACAATGCTTAATGTCGAAACCATCCCTCGATTTTAAAAAAAAATTTAAATTTAAGAAAAAGGGGAAATCGACTTTTGAAAACAAATGCATGGAGTCGCCACCGATCCTTTTGTTTTGGTGTGATCGGATCACCTAAGAATTTGATTATTTTAATAAAACTATTTTGGTTTACTAAAACAACGATTCTGGTCTACGAAAATATGAGAAAACGGACTCGGGAGTCGGTTACGTATGAGGAAGGATTAGCACCCTCATTACGCCCAAAATTGGTACCAAATCGATTAAATACGGTCCTTATGTCTAAAATTAAAACATGTTTTTGAAATGTGGTTCTTGTTAATAACCTTTGGATAACCTGAGTTGATTACCAAAATCTTTTTGACGTCTGTAATTCGAAATTTACAAAAGGATGCCCAACTATTTGGTCTAACGAAAAACCGAAGCCCAGCACGATAGGGCACGATTCCTCGAATTTCCGAACATCGAACATTGCCTCACCTTAGCAAATATGAATGAAATTCCGAAGAGATGTTCGATTATTTTGGAGAAATAAAAAAGCGCAACTCAACACGATAGGGCTCGATTCTCGAATCGCCAAACATTGAACATCGTCTTCGTTTTTAAGAAAAAATTTTATAAACATGAGTGAAAATATAAAGGAATGTTCGATCGTTTTGAGCAAACGAGGAATCACAACCCAGCACGATAGGGCATGATTCTCGAAGTGTCAAACGCCAAATAATTTTTAGAAGATATGAATGAAATTTTGAAGTGATATTCGATTATTTCGAGCAAACGCGGAATTGCAACCCAACACGTTAGGGCACGATTCTGCGAATTGCCAAACATCGAATCCCGCCTTCGATTTGAAGAATTTTTGAATGAATGATTATAAAGCTAGTTTAAAACGTATTAATTCGATTTGAACTAAGGCGAAGTTAATCATAAAACTTGGGTTTTAGCATCACATTTCAAAAATCGAAAGGAAAACAATGAATGGGGTAATATGTACATGCGAGATACAATCAATTAACGAACTAAAATTTAAGTATATCTAACCTAAAACATATAATCCGATCACAAGCACGTATGAGATACTAATTGACATAACAATATCAAAACAACAATTATAATGACAATGCATCGCACGAAACAAAGTAAAACAATACACGAAAGTGTGCCATAATAATGTAAAAAAATATATATATATATGATATGCTCAATACAAGGCATACGAAATAAGATAATATTAAAGAAAATGTGGTACACAACTAGTTTGAAGTAATAATAAACACGCAATGTATAATACATGAATGGATAAAATAAGAAAATTAAAGATATATACTTGTTTGTTAAAATATATGAAGTGAGATGAATATTTTGATCGAGCAATATACCGAACATTAAAGAATATTGGTTTTACATTGACAATTTACACGTAATACGAAAATTTTAGATTATGTATGAGATAGAAAATATTAATAATATGTATAACAAAAATATAATTTTTAAAACATAATAGATTTGTAAGTCGTATATATATATATATATGTATATAAATAAACTTTGAAAGGGTTATTAATAAAAATACCATAGAAGTACACATAAGGAAAAATGTTTATTGAAATATATAGATGAAAACTAAATAAAAATAACAATAGATGAAAGTGAAAAAAAATATAGATATGTATATATATAGTAAAATAAAATTTTGAAAACAATAAATTATATACAAATAGGTTTAAAATATATCTATACGTATATGTATATAAAATGGTATAAATGATATACAAAATAATTATATATGTATGTATGTATATACGAATGAACAAAACTCCTAAGATACAAATAGCTTAATATAAATAATGCATGTAATAATAATATAATATTTGAAGCAAAGAATATTCATAAAAAGAATTTTAAAAATAGGTTGGTTGTATAATAAAACAAAACGAAAAATAATATATAAACAATGAGATTAACAATAAAATCAATAAAATAATTCAAGACAATGCTAAGATAATATGCCGAAGAATCAATGAAGAATAATTCATAAAAATACAAAAAAAACATAAGCTAAGAAACTTAATTGGAATAAAAACAATATCAGAGGGGTAAATTATAAATAAATCGGATTATTAAAATAGAATTTAGGACTAGAATAAAACGCGCTCAAACAAACGAGGATTCAAAACGAAAATGTCCCAAATCCTAGAGCTCAGTATTTAAACGCGGATTTATTTGAAACAAAACACAAATTACATGGGCAAATCTAAGAACATAGAAATGTGAATAGGACTTAATCAAATGTTAGCGCAAAAGGGGAAGGACCATTTGCGAAATAACCCTTAATAACCAAAACGCGCGGGTCTGATCGTACATGGGTCGGGTCATCGGGTTTCCGCTATCACACGGCGTCGTTTTTGAACCATCAAATTTGGTCAAAACGGCGCCGTTCCTCATCCGCTTAAATAGCTAAAATCAGCCGAAATCAACATGCACCTATTCTGCGATTTTCAAAACCCTAATCCCTTTTTAACCCCATCATTATGGCCGACCTTAACCTCTTCCCTTTGGCCGACTCTTGGGTTTCACCGGCGATTAAAACGCCTCCACCACCGACGCGATTATAATCGGATCCCCAAGGATCTGATGAGCCTTTGACCGGAGAGGCAACGGTGGAATAAATCGACACCGAATCAGTAAGAAAATCCTCTCCCCTCCCCTTTTGTTTTTTTGAATATATATATATATGTGTGTGTATTATACTCAAGACCAGACTTGCAAAGGAAATGAAAGAAGCAGACAGAAGGAAACACCTTGATTCTTTGTATTTTCTCTCGATATCTGAATATGTGTTCGTAACCTTTACATAGACTAAGAACTATGGCTTTATAGCCGAAGGAAAAAAGAAAAAAGGAAAATAAATTAAAAATCCCATTTTCATTTGCTGTTATGCTATTTTGTTCGTGTTTACTGCTGTGTGGATTGTTCTTCTTGCAGGTAGAGTACGGGCGTGCGCTGGGCCTTGGCGTGAGGCGTACGGGGCTCTGTAGGCGTGGTTGCTGGAGACTGGAGCGTACGGAGGCGCTGAGGCTTGGCTGGTTGTGGCGCATGGGAAAGAACCCTAGGGTTCTAAAATTTCTGGGCCATTTGGGCCAATGTGATTTTGGGTCTCGGGTTAATTTGAGGATTGGGTATTGGTTGTGTAATTGGACTTTAAACATTTAATGGACTGTTATAATTTTATTTATTTTTATTTTTGGTTTGTTTTTTGTTTTTATATGGGTCGGGCAAATTTGGCCTACTACACTTAAAATTATTTATAGTCATTTTCCAACCCTTAAATAGGAGGATAATACGTGTAATACACCTTACCAGACTTGATAATTGGATTCGAGTATGGTATGCCACAACTTAAAATCATACGATTTTAGTAAAAGTATTTGAAATTTATAAAAACTTAAGATACTGGCGTAATCCTCAATACGACAAGGACAAAACAATCAATTTAATTATACACCAAGAAAAGTATTTTAGACAAAACATTTAGCGAAAGCCTTATAAAAGTCAATAGAGTTATTCTCTTTACAAAAGTTTCAAGTGCATCGTTGGCAGTTAACTATCATTCAAAACAAGTTGGCGTACATGCCTAAAATATTATCTCACAAACCATAGCTCATTGGATCAAACACACACACACATGTGTATATATATATACTGTTGGGGTTTACAAAAGATTTCATAAAACAAAGTTTAACAAAAACTGTAAGAGGTAATTCAAAACGTTTACACACGTTACCTTGCCCACGACATGCATGATACAAAAATTAACAAAAGGCTCACAATCAACAATGCTCTAATGTAATCCCTTCAAAATTCTCTTCCTTCAATCAACACTCCTGAGAAGGAAAATGTATAATAGAGTAAGTTCAAACAAATTTAATGAATTCCAATGAAAAAGAAAGCACATATAAATCATATATAACTAATGCATGAGATGATATCAAACCTTTCAGAAGGGTTTAAATCATAATATGACCACTGGCGTTCACAGTATATAGACAGACTCGATATATCCACTTAGTACAACATAGGGCCGGTCATTATCCGCCAGCTTAACCATAACAAATACTCAACTCATCCTTATGTTAGCCTTGTACCCAAAATTCAGATTTAGAAGCATATCAGCTAGTCATATTCATATATATATACCCCCTTAACTCCTTATGTCATTTATGATCAGCCAAATATGTTTTCTCATAATCTGTCAGTCCGATTTGCAATATTGTTGCCCTACCAGAGGCATCACAAACATAACCCCCTTCTCCAACATCTCAATTCACATATCACATATCGATGGTACTGGCTCGTGTAGTAATGAGGGTAGTTACTTTGTAACGTAGACAGACCATACTCATTTTGATGACGTTGGATAACTACCAACAATACAAACATTAATTATAAGTTATTGAGAGAGATTACTTACCTTACACAATATATACAACAATGGAATATATAGCTCATAAAAGTAAGAAGGAACTCACCAAAAAATCTAGCACAATGATCTACTTAGCAAGTTCTTTGCCCTTATTGTTGGGACTTCGTTAGCTTCTTGAGCTAAAAGAAAGATAAATATCCCTATCAAACCATTAAACTATCAGAATTTAACATGTATGTAAGGATCAATATCAAACAACCTAGAATTAGGAAATTTCCTTCCTCACGAACAATTTTAAGGTCTATGCATGCAATACTATAAACACATGAACCTCTTCGATAAAAACCTAAAGGTTTACTATAAATTACCAGTAAGTTGGTGCAAATGTAAGTGCTCACTAAACACTGAGAACCCTCTTCGCTGAAGCTTTCTACACTAAGGTTTTTTAGAAACTTATAGAATAATTCTGGAAAGAAGAAGACGTAAAGGTGACTCATGATAGCTAACAATATCCTTATATACTCATGCAAAAAAGACAAGGTTTAGTGGGAAATTTAGATAATCCCACTAACACCCTTGATTCTCGTGATTAAACACACTTAACAAGTTTTAAGTCTAATCATCTATAGTATTCTAGTTCAGTTTTAACTAGGTCTCAACTAAACCTCAACATGATTAACTAAGTCATCATAATATGCGCTAATATAGAAATAAATCGATTAAAACCGCGAACTTAATGAGTTCACCCAAAACATCTGGGGTGGGCGGATACTTGACAGAAGAGTTCGCTAAACCCCAGAGTTCGCCAAAACTTGGAGTTCGCCAAACGGCGAATCTCATAGAGTGCGTCACTCAGTCAAAACAAATACTTTACTTACTCAGTTCTACTCGGCTTAACCAACTTATATGCTAAACAGTAACTTGATATCGAGTCTTTGCCGCACGGGTTGTTATAATGCGCTTTAATACATTCAAACCTATGTCCTCCTGTACTGAAAATAATGCCGATGAAAATCAAGCTAAGACTCTATTGACTGTAAAAATAAATTTAAATCAACACATGATGTAATTTAAATATAAATCATCATAATTTTTAAAAATTTAATTTTACCAATTCAATTAAACTCTCATTTATTTTTATTTTACAATTTTTTATCTAAATGGTGGGGTGTAATAGTCTAAATTTCTTTAAAATGTTTTATCTTACCTTTTGTGAATAGTTTTGATAAAATTTTATATAAAACATTAAAAATTATGATATATCAGTTGGTTTCAGAATCAGATATATCATATATTTTCAAGTTTGTGGCCGATACATTTATAATTAAATGCTTCCATTTAATTGGGGCGAAGCAAAAAACAGCCTATGGTGCTGTGGCACCCCTCATTGGGTTTGATTCTTTCTTTGTTTTGTTTAATGAGTTGGGAATTGTTGGGTTTTATTCTACAAAATCTGATTGATTCTTTTAGGTGTGCATACCTATTTTGATGTCTGGTCAATAGCAAACCACATCACAATGTCATACTAATGCAAATCATGGGCCACCCAGAATTTTTCTATTTAAAAGTTGATTATTATACTTTATATTAATGCAATTCACATCACAATATCATACTAATGTTGAAAGCGAGCACAATATTGTCAAATTAAAATAGCAAAATTAGAATAAACTTAAATATTATTATGATATTGTAATGTGAGACAGGAAGAAAGCTAAACACATTGCAATAATGATAAACATTCATCTAAATAGGCTCTTAGTCAATATTTGGGTAATGGGTTTAGTACCTGCATAATGGGCTATGGGTTTGTGTTGATATTTGAGTAATGGCCTTAGGGCATTTTTATCATAATGAGGTAATGAATTTAGGATAAATATTATAAAAATATAATTTCATATGAAGATTTCAATGCAATAAAAATAATGGTTACATGGTGGTCTAGAGGCCGAAAAAGATAATAATACCCCTCAAGAGAAACGAGCCGTCAAAGGCTCGTACATGAGTTATAACAAGCTTAGCACAAGCCCCATCATGGGGGAGACCATAAATATCATAAGCCAATTAAAAAAAGTGAGGGGGGGAAGGCAGGAACAATGAAGGCAATGAGTGGCATCAGAATGGTGTAGGTGGAGAGACAAGGGGAAAGAGACAGTATCAATGGTAGGAGGAGGAAAAAATGATAGGGAAAGGGAAGAGAGTGAGAGAAAAAAAGGGAGGAGAAAGGAAGGAGGGGAGTAGCCACTAGCCAACTGCCAGCTCGAAGGTTGGTGTCGCCATCAACAAGGCAGAGGAAGAAGGAAAGGGGAGCGGCTAAGGGTTTTGGCATGAGAAGGAAAATGAAAAAGAGAGGCAATAAACCTAATTTTACCCAAACTCATTTTTTAGATAAAATATTTTATTCAAGGCCCTAAACCATTCCAAAATTTGAGAAACTTTTAGGTTTGGACAAATAACTTAATCATTGAATAATACTATTTATAATCCTTAAACTCCTTAAAAGGAAGGGATAATATTAAGGAGTTTAAAATCCGATAAAGGGTTGAAATGGTTAATTTGTATGATTCCATTAAATATATCATTAAAGTATCATAAAAAAATAAAAAAATAATTTAACTGATGGTTCGATGAATTTTTTTCCTGATTCAATTAATCTATACTAATTTATGAGTCAACTAATATGATGTGTCTGTCTAAATCGAACCCACCAATTCACGATTCAACTTGTCTATCTCAAACATCTATAGATAATATATGTAATGAAATAGAGGACCGGACCTCTCCCGCAAGAAAAGAATACTTGGCGAAGTATAAGGATATATGAACAAGATTGATTCTTTTTCTTGTTTATTACTCCGCCCCCTTTCCTCTTAATCCCTTTCTTCCCATACTACTCTTCTTCTCTGTTTCTTTTAATTAATTATTTTTCATCGTTTTGCATTATCTTCTAAATTTAATTTCACCTCTTTTAAACAATTAATTAATATTTTAATTATTTATAAATGTAGTTTATTTAAAACATTTTATTGTTAAAAAGAAATTATTATGAAAAAGACCACTAAGAATATATAGAGAAAAATTCCTGATTTAATTTTTCATTAGCATTGCAGAGTCTCTCGTTATTCTCTCTTCCTTTCCTTTTTCTTATTTTTAGTCTCTAATTTCTATTCATGGACTCCATTTTCAGGATTTGAAGGTCAGTTTCGCTCATCTCTCGATTAATTTAGTGAAGTTTGTCTCTTTTTTTCTTCGATATTTTTTTTTGTTTGCTTTGTACAATTTTTTTTTTTTGTTATTGAAATTATCTGTCTCTCGAAATGGGTTTATTTTGAAGTTTTAGTCTTATTATTATTGTTGTTATTTTGGGGAGTATGTCAGTGTTTCTGAAATGAATACGCTGTGGCTAATTCATTTTGTGAGAACTGAACTTGTTAAGTTAATTTCTTTTAGTAATCCAATAACTAGGGTTCTCTCCCTTAGTGAATTCACATTTTGGAATCATTTTGTTTTAGAAATTATTAATTTGTTTCTATGTTTAATTTTTAAGCATTATTTAGCTGCATTTGCAGGATCCTTTGTGGCATAATATTAAGCAGTGAACTATTATCAATTTTGATTATTTGTTCATAAAGTGTTTGATATTTTGAGCGTACCAAATAATCAAAACAAAAATGTGCTGTTATTTGGTTGGCTTTGATTCAGGAGAACTTTAAGAGTAAATCTAATAATAATAAGTAAAAGGAGAACAAGGGAAGAGAACAATTTTTGGAACACGAGTTATATATATATTATTGATGGGCAATAAATTGGGAAGGAAGAGGCAAGTGGTGGACGAGAGGTATACACGGCCGCAAGGGTTGGATATCGATATAGATGTAGATATTAAGAAGCTGAGAAAGCTGATTCTTGATTCAAAGCTCGCTCCGTGTTATCCCGGGGATGAAGAGTGTTGTTCTGATCTTGAAGAATGCCCAATTTGCTTTTTGGTATGCATTTATGTCATTGGCTTTCTGTTCCTCTCATATCATAAATTTTATAATCTTTCATCCTTTTGCTTTATTAGTGACTGCATATGATTTTTTTTCCATTCATTGCAGTATTATCCGAGTCTCAACAGATCAAGATGTTGCAGGAAAAGTATTTGTACAGGTAAACCATCGGTGATTTTTCTGATCGATACTTAGTGATACTGCTGATTGAAATTTTGACACATTTTGTTTGAACCAGAATGTTTTCTGCAGATGAAGAATCCTAATTCAGCTCGTCCTACACAGTATCCTTCACATTAATGACATTGACTACAAAACATTTCAATTTGATTAGTTGTCTATGTACTTGTATACCGATGTTTGCGTTCTTTGACTTTTGAGGTGTCCATTCTGCAAAACCCCAAACTATGCTGTGGAGTATAGAGGTGTGAAAACAAAAGAAGAAAAAGGCATGGAGCAAATTGTAAGACCACCTTCTCTCTCCCAAACAAACAAAGAAAGGTGTAAAATCCTCCTATGGTTTTCATTAGATAGAAAATGGATTTATTATTTTTTGTTTGAATTGAGCAGGAAGAACAACGTGTATTAGAAGCACAACTTAGAATGAGGCAGCAGGAACTTCAGGATGAAGAAGAAAGAATGCAGAAAAGACGAGAATCGAGTACTTCAACTGGTGTTGCACCAGGAGAAGTTCAAAACAGTTCGGTTGCAGGTATCGTTATATTGTGGTTCTGTTTTCCACTTATATTGATTCTTCATTCCTTCTAGCATTGTACTATCTTGGATTTTTTCCCTTTATTTTTCTTCTTATTTGCAGCTCGTTCATCTGGTGCGGAGGAAGTAGTTTCTTTTCAAGATTCACAACCTGCCTTGATGATTAAACAACCTTCAAATCCTAGGTCAAACAGGTAGTTAGAGTATTTTTATAGCTTTCCTTCCTTACATAGAATTCACTGTTCATGCTTATGAAAAAGGGGGGGGGGGGCATAGAGTATAGTTGTTAATTCATGTCCGCATTAGTTTATTTACTTTATAATCAAATTATGGAACTCGTGTAGAAAGATTGTTCTTAGTGTTTCTCTTTCAAGTTTTATTGAGGCGAGAGTATAATGTATGTTTTTGCTTAGATTTCTTCAAAGAGTAAAATTGTACTCCTTACTCAGCTATTACTGTTTTTCTTTCTGGAGTTGCAAGGCCATGGTAAAAAAAGAGCTGAAGGAGCTAATCTGAAAGTGGATTTGGAGGTCAAATCTTTAGTGTTGAAATGAGACATATGTTTCAACTTTCAATGATTTCTAGTAGATTCCAGTCCTTCACCAATCCTGTCTCTTGTTTAAAACATGGTTTAGGTCAAATGAAAAATATCCGCACCATTCACCAGTGGTTTTGAGATCAAATTATTACATTATATGCATGGCATACAAGGAAAGAAGAGAGTATGAATGAGTGTTTAAAGGATGAGGGTTAGACCTGTTGGGAACAGATTAAATGACCTTTTGACAGATAAAGAGGAGTCCTAGAATTGCCTTCATGTGAACTTGTGATTGATAATAATGGAAGATATTATTGTCATGAGAAGAATTTCAAAGAGGATATGGGTGAAAACTATAAAAGAAATTAATTTTACTTAGATTACTGAGTGAGGATCTCGTCCATATTAGAGTACTAACTCTATGTGCTGAGAAAAATATGACGTATTTATTTTTTCTGTTGTACCTATTTCTTTTGTGGGGAGGAAATCTGCTCATCTATCTTAGACAGTGCAAAGTAGTCAATGGATGCACTGAACTTTGTTACTCGAACCTGGTGCAAAGAAGTAAATCCATCTTAGTTGGTAACTGAAAGTTCTATTATCTACAAAAATAATTACTGTACATAGCAGTAAATCTCTTCATTTGTTTTTTGAATGCACCGAAATTTTCTGTTGGTGTAAAAAGAATGAAGCCAACAATTCATATTTTCGTAGTTTCAAAGTTTGTTATTACAATCTTGGTTTCTATGAAAGGTTTGTGGCAAAAAGTGAAAGGTATTAAGAACTGATATGATGCTGGGTACATTCCATTGTGGCAAACTTGTCTTATTTGCTTTTGAACAAAAACGATAAGACATTATGTTGTTTAACAATGCACAAGTACCACACACTCTCTCTCGGGCCTAAAAAAGTTTGTTCTTTGTTGAACTTATGTTCCGGGAAGAATCTGATTGAATCTTTTATGACTATCTTGTGTCAAATCCTAAAATTTCAGGGATGAGTTTGACATAGATCTTGAGGACATAATGGTCACGGAAGCAATTTGGCAGTCAATTCAGGTATATTTTTTGAACTTGGTAAGTTATATGTATGAAACTAATTGCAGAATTCAAGCATTTAGCGGCTGTAAGAAAACCCATACTTGTTAGTTTAAACAAAGTGTGCATTTGTGTATTGCTTTTCTTTCATGGAAAGTTACTTTTAGTTGTTAAAGGAAGAGGAGGTTGAAAGATTGCATTGAAAATGTGCTTTTATATATTGCCTTCTTTGAATTTCTGTTCCGTCTTTGTTCTTCAGTATTTTTATTTTGCAGTTCTAAATAAGTTACAAATCTCTGTCATCCATAATATATTGTCTGTATTTATTAAGTTAGGCACTGATTTCAGTTTAAGACAATGGTAGAACTTTGTTATTTTGATAGCACCTAAGTGTCTATGGTACTAGCATGCATTCAATGGTGAGAAATTCATGTGAATTTGAGTTAACGGGAAAAGAAAAGTGAAAAAAGCTTGTAATAACTCATAAAAATGTTTAATCTTGTTTTTTGTATAGCATGTCCATTTTACCGGACCATATTACAGACTTGATTTCATTTTCATAAATTTGGTCCCATCTGACTGTTGATTCTTTGAACCGAACTGGTATAGGAGAACTGTGGACACAGAAATTCTAGCTGCAGAGATGCTGCTTCTTTAGTCCAACATGTTTCAGGATATCGTTATATCTCTCCTGCTATGACAACAGTGGCTGGTTCATCATCATCTGCTTCTGCTGGTCATGTTTGTGCGGTAGCTGGCCTAACTGAGTGGCAGCAGATGACTGGAGAATCTTCTCCCAATTATAATGTAAATTTGCCAGCATTCCATATGCTTCCCAGCAGCAGCAGGTTTTGTTGTAATAGGTTGGACCAAGTTGCTGAGAACTATCCTTCTGCACAAAGTCCGGTTGACATGTCAGCCGATGGTGGGATGACACCAGCAAGAGATGAAGGGGAATGGGGCGTAGATCTTGGACCAGAAGTAGCCAAAGCAGGGACTAGCTATGCAAGCTCTGATGTTCCGGCAGATGCTTCTGGGATCTCTATGATACCACCACAAGAAGATGAAATAAGGGACGGTTTTTATAATGTCTCTGAATCCATTGTTCCCGAAAGTTATGAGGAGCAGATGATGCTGGCTATGGCTCTATCTCTGGCTGAAGGCAGAACTATGAGAAGCAGCGCTGGACCACGGTCAAGCTATGAGCGATCATCTTTCTCAAACAGATGATGCTGGCCATGGTGCTACCCAAGTCTCGAACTGGGACAAATTGTACTTTTAGCTCCTCAACAACCCAGTTTAAAGGCCAATGTATCGATGATCCTTTCTTGTCTTCACACAATTCACTCCATACATATAGATGTCAGGAAAAAGTAAACAGATCATTGTAGCAAATGAATGATTGTTTGTTTATCCAATTCATAATGTTTTGGATTTCTTTTCTTCTTCTTCTTTTTTTTTTTTTTTTAAGCATGTTCATATCCTAGAAACATAATCATATTATGAATCTATTTTTACCAATTTGATTGAAAATGGGCTTGATGGCCCAGTTTTCGAAGACAAAAAATATTTAAATGACTTTATATTAGTTGTTGATACAAGAATAGATAGATGGTAGAGATGAGTGGTTCACTCTGTTTAGGACAGGGTGGAGAGTTGCCAATAGAGCAGTCGGAGTAATAGGAAGGAAGGAGGGAAGGCGAAGATGTGGCTTGAGGTAGACGGAGAAGAGAGGAGGCGTAGGTAGCTTGGTCTCAGGCTATATTCCCCATTTATATGAAATAAAAAGATTAATTAGCAAAATAGATGGGGTTGTAGATTAATTAGTGAAATGGTTAAAAGTAGGCACCTTCAGGGGCCATCTTCTATGTATATCTCTTGAGCTCAAACGAAAAAAGGGCAAATATCATAAATAGTCCCCATATCTTATCAAACTTTCATAATAATTAATTCTAGTTAGTTTCAACTTTTTTTTTTTCAGTTTAAAATACAATATTAATAGGTTTCAAGCCAACAATTTGGTGAGAACAAGTAAATATGTCATTTATTTTATTAATTTATTCTTTTCTAAAAGAATTTATATTGAAAATTTGATAATTTGTGAGGGACTATTTGTGATATTATTTCACTTTTAGTCTAAAGCATAGAAACTCTTACTCTCAACTAAAAGAAGGAATAATATCATAAATGGTCCATTATAATTTTTCATTTGAGCCTAAAATATAGATATATAGAAGACAGCACCTAGAGGTGCCTACTTCAACTATTTCACTAATTAATCTACAAGCCCATTTATTTTGCTAATCAATCTTTTTTATTTCATATATATGAAAAAAAAAAAGTCCTTGTCTCATCCTTAGTCCCTCGGCAATATATACTTGTTATCTCCTATATCGAGGTATCACTTGTCAAGTTTTTTTATTAGATGCATAGATTGTCCTAGTTTATCTCAAATGTGACATGGTGATTGAGATGTAATGTGTTCATTAATAGCTAGGTTTACTTGTCAAGCAAGTTGCAAGTCAAGAAACTCTTATAAAATATCCGTTAAGAGAGTTTATTCATACCACTTGAGTATTTGATCATTCCGGCAATCATAACAAATTTTATATAGTTATAATTGAACTAAACTAAAATATTTCATTATTGAATATAATTTGATGAAAGCAAATTCAATCTTTAAAATCTTTATTTAGATCTAGCTTAAACTATCCGATTCCTAGGCAAATCTAATATTTATGATTAAATAACAAATAACATGTTCACAGTTGGATGTATATAAATATGAGATAAAAATGGTCAACTGTGGGGCACAACATTAAAAATTGAATGGGTTTGGGGTCCTTTGCCCAAAAGAGTAGTTGAAAAAATATGAAAAAATAATTAAATTTCACATGCATTGTCTTTCCTTCACATAAGGAAACCTCATCTACTTGTATTTGATTTCACATGCTTTGTCATGTCTTGGCTCTTATTTTTCTTTTCATAAAATAATATATATATATATATTAAGGACCACATCGACCTACATTCCATCTATAATTTTAATATTACAAACAATCATATAATTATTGGATTTTAGATTTAATGAGACAAGAAAATATTCAAACCTCTAATATGTTATTTAGTGGCTTTTTTGGGACCATCCATCATCTCATCATAATTTTGACTCTCTTTAACTATCACTTTCTTTTTAAATTTTTTTAATATACTTACTGTGTGATTTAACTTTTTTTCTGTAATAATAATTGGTTAAGATGTTTAATTTAAGATGATTTTTTTATCTAAATTAAAGTCAAATCTTTAACAATTAAGAATAATAATTTTATAATAAGTGTTTGTTTTTATGTGTTTTGTCAGTGCCTCATCAACATATATATATAAAGTTTGGTTCACTAATGTGATGTGCTAGTAGTAATTAGGTGCCATACGTGACAACACATTATTTTCTTAAAGGTTGTCCGTGTTTCAAATACCCCTAAAAGATATGGGTGGGCGGGATAAGACCATGCAAGTGGCAAGCACACGTATGTAACGTTTTGCCATGAATGGTGTCTAATTACCTCTAATACGTCACATCAATAAATTATGCCTTAAATATATATCGATGAGCCACTTTAAGGAGAACATAAAAAAATAAACATTCATCATGGTCAATTTTCTCTCAAATACTTCCCCAACAGATTAATCAAAATTTAATAATAATTGAATATATATTTTTATTAATATTATATAAATTTTGATATATGCATATATTTTATATTGTTAAGTGTAATTAATATTATAGCAGAAAAGTTGAAATCACAAATAAGTCAATTACTTGGTGAAAAGTTGTGTGTGTACATTTATAAATATATACAAAAGTAAGATACACGGGCGGATTGTAGATGTGCTCTCCCTCATGAATCCTTCACTTTTTTTTTTCCATCTTTTGTTGAGTGGGTGAAAAGGAAAAGAAAAACAGAAAAGAATATAAAAGAAGGAAAGAGAAAAATAAAATAACAATTTATATTCTTCAGCTGGTTGCAATAATAATACCAATTTAATTAAGATTTGTTATAATAAACGTCGATAATGATGATACAACGATCGAAGAGTAATAAGAAAAAATATACTAATTTTACGTGAAAACCCTTTTAGGAAAAAACCACCAGGATGTGAAATTTACTAATATTAAAGAACGAATGATACAAGAGGAGTTTTAACTAAATCTATTTAAGGGTTAAAAACTATGTTCTAATCAAAGTCAAATAGAATTTATTTCTTCAACAAGTGACAGAATACGGATCACACAATCTCTAACAATGTCAATTTGTATTTTTTATATGTTTAATAGTTTTGCGATTTTTTTCATTATAAATTGGTCAATGTGAGAATTTTTATAAATTTTGACATATTAAGTTAAAGTTATTTTTGTTTTGTTTTGTGATATAATGTCTAGAACTAAGTATAATCCCTCCCCAACCCTTATATAAGAAGATAATGCACTGAAATATACTCGAACCTACATATTCTTACACTACCAACAGTATCAATACTACGAATCAATTGGTAATTACTATTTTAAATTTAAATGATGTATTTAAAGAGTTTGTTTTGTATATTCAATCCCACGATATGTAGTTGATCCACTTCAATTTTTTTTGTTTATTACAATGTTATATTTATATATATATATATATAAATAAATAAAGTTAGTTCATACTTATATTATTGTTTTCTTTCTTATAAAAAAACAAAATTTTAACTATAAAAGTTACATTTTTAATAAATAATTTTTTAAGAATAAGTGTAATTATTCATTTGGTTTATTTATTTTCTGATTTTCACTTTGTTTATCTTAAAAGATTTTTTTCTTAAAATCAATCTTTCATTTTCTTTTAATTTTCCTACAATTCTGTCTTTACTTCTGGACCAACAGCAAAAATTGACAACTCATTTCTGTTGAGTTGTGGACAGCCATTTCCAAAAATTGGGATTTTTCTGAAAAAAGAGAAAAAAATTATGTAATTCTTTTATTAGAAAATTTGTATCTACTTTATACCACTTTGATTATACATTTTATGAAGATATTAAGAAGCCTTATAAATAAAACTTCCGTACTTCTACATTTTTCTCTTCTCTCTTATTATTGCTCATAAGTGATAATATAAATTTTGGTTTTCGAAGTTAATAACTAGATTTAGTTTTGGTTTTTGGTTCATCAACTTGAATTTTATCAAGATTTAATAATGGAGTTAGTGTTTTCAGAACATGATTGGGTTGGTTGGTTAGACCAATTGGATCAAGAATCGATATACTGATCCAAACAAAAGGGTTGAACCGATTGAATTAGAAATTACTCGAAACCAATAAAAATCGAAAACTGAGACAAGAACCAATAGTTGAACAACTTTAATATTTTTTAATTATTTTGAATTTTGAATTAATTAATTATTATTGGTCTAATAGTTGAACTAATCAAATTGATTGAATCAATAACTAGTGGTCTGATCTATTCAACTACTTTTCCAATTATTAGAAAATTGTATGTAACACTTTAAGATTATATAATTGAAAATTTTAACCTTTTTTTTCATTTTCAAGTAAGAATCTAGCACAGTATCAAAATGTCATGTTATTAAACTTTTATATATTCCAAATATAAAAATCAAAATAAATTTAATTGTCAAATTTAAATAACAAAAAAAATACCGAATTAACTTAATTAAGATATTATATTATGAATTCAACTTATACACAAATGATTTTTCCCACCAATAAGCCCTCTTGCTAATTAATTATAATAATCATGTACGTTTGTTTTCAAAGAGAGACCACAATTACACTTTTCAATTTTTAAGGAGAGTGAGAATTAAAGTACATGCATCTAATTACACCTAAATTCAATTAAAAATTAATTTTATAAAAAAATTATAAGAATTATTATAATTATGAACATATATTAGTGTTTGGGATGGTTATAGAAAAAAATTATATTTTAAAAATAATTTATGTATTCAATAAAGTTATAAAAAATATTATTTAAATCTTAAAGAATTTCTAAACTTATGGTCCAAATATTTATTTATGAAAAAAAAGTTATGATTATGTATGAACAATATTTATTTATGTGTTCATGCTATATATTATTAAAATAATATATTTATTTATGTAATCGTACTATCAACTACTTTTTTAGTTTAATATAATACATATGATAATTTGATTTTAATATTTGTTACTTGTTTAGAAATTGTTTTTATCATACTAATAACTTTTTATAGTAATTAATTTTTTAAATTATAAATTATGTAATTGTGTAATTATAAATTATATTACCAAACATGATATAAGAAATTACGATATAAGTACATTTTATTAACCAAACACATCTAAAAAATTACTACCCTAATCATTACACTTTCATTTAATTAGTCTGTGTCATCCAAATGGACTAATAGGATTTTTTTCTGAGTCTATCAAAATTCAAATGGAACTAGGTTGAACCTATAGCAAGCAAGCTTTTCATTATGGACAAACTATAAAAATAGTCACTTTTGTTTGCCTCAGGTTACATTTTAGTCAATTATGTTTGAAATGTTACGTTTTAGTCACTTATGTTATTATTTTGTTACGTGATCATTCTTTCGTTAAGTTCAGTTATTTCCCTAACGGTAATCCTACGTGGAAGTCCAACTAGATTTTAAGTGCCAACTTGAATTTCCTAATGGGATGAGAATAGATTTTTTATTAAATAAATTTAATTAGTTAAAAGTTTTAAACCCTAAATCTTAGTTAAAAAACCGTTCATCTCCCCCCTTTTTTTAGTTTTCTTTTTCAATTGACTAAAAAAGCTATTATTATCAAAAAAATTTATTCACATACAAAAACAAAAGAGGATTTAATGGAGGGTCTAGGTATGTCTTCTTCATCGACAAATTTATGTTCTAAGACTTAAAATGAAGTGGTTGTCGACAAATAAGAAGATGGTAATCATTTTTGTTCCTAATCATTGTATTTTCCAATTCTTCATGTTCTTGAATAATTGGTTTCTCAATCCGATTTTTTCTTATCTAAATCAGTTTGTTTGTTCACCCTTTATGGGTATCCCTTTTTTCTGATCTAAAATTCTTTTAGTTGTTAATATTCATATTAAGAATTTTAATTTAGGGTTTTCATTAAATCCAATCTTTTGTTTTTTAGTATTGAATAAAAGAGATAGATGAATGCAAAGAAGACATACCTGAACCCTCCATTGAATCCATCTTTATGAAGCAGTCAATTTTGTTGTAGGCCAATTTTGGGCCCGTTTACAAATTACCCGGGCCCATTACATCCCAACCCCAAATAACCCACTTAAATTAAACCTAAAACTACCCAAACCTACCCAACAGACCCATTTTACACCCTCAGCCCAATACTAATCAAATATCACTAGCCCAAAACCTAAAATTAACCTAGCCCAATAACCAAGCCCAATCCCGAAACCCTAGCTCCACACTTGTCTCTGCCACCACCCGCCCACTGCAGCACCATCCCCTAACGCCACCTGCTCCACAGTCACCTCCACCGGCCATCAATCGACCTGCACAATCAAGCAAACACGTAAGCAATAGGTTAGGACATTGTAAATGGCTATAAAAAGCCAAGTCTAAAATATTTTTTCTTCTTCGGCAGTTCAAGCAAAAAAAATAAGGAAAACATTCGACTTTTGAGCAAGGAATAGTAATCCTATCAATATTTAAATGCAAGAATAGCATCAAATTAAAGGCAATATCAGAGATCGAAGGATCAAAAGTGCGAAAAACTAAGGTGATTCTGTTTTCATTTTAACTTCTGTTTTTGGGTTCATTCTTTCACACGCATATATTAAAAACATTAAATATATAAAAAATATAATACCAAAAAAAAATTTACCTTTTTGACATAGAATTCCCATGCCTAAGCTGTCAAGGAATACCAAGATGGGAATCAAGCTGACTGTGGGAAAGGGAGCCCGAGCGAGGAAAGGTTTGGGAAGATATCAGCAAGAGATAGTTAGAGCTCTTAAACCTGTGCCCCACAAGGCTCGATACGGTTTAGAGTTCTAGCCGGATATACGACAGAGAAGAAAATAATTACAGAAAGATCAAGAAAGAAGGGTTGCAAGAGCTTTAGATCGAGAATTAGAATGGGAGCCCATGACGTACCCTCCTTTGTAAAAAATATTTACATCTACAGGAATAATATACCCCGGGCAAGATAATCCACGAAGCACGCTGCTATTAATTGAAAGGGGTCTTCAGAATGTCAGTATAAATGTCATTGACAAAGGAAATAATGCAATTAAAGATGTCTCAATGATACGCCCTTGTCCTCCTAGATTCGTTTTGAACAATTGAACTGCTATGGATCTCCTTGTAGTTTCTAAGTTTTCTCCAGAGTAATGCTCAATGTTAACACTCTTCTTTTTGTGTGTCCCTAAGTAATAGTGAGATTCTTTTGTAAGAGCTTATGTTTGCTCTTTATCATTTGAATGAACATTAATGGAGATGCATTTTGTCATAGTCTTTTCATTCTCATTAAATTCACAATTTTTCCCTCTTCTCGCAGCCTGTCATTGCATATATCTCACATCATGTCATTATGTTTGTTGGTCCCAATACTTTGATGCTCCTCTGTAGTTTTCTTTTCCATTCAACTTTTAGGTGCTCAGATATCAACGATATGAACAAACCTGTTACAAATATTGAAATCAATTTCGAGAAAGCTATTTGTTTAGGAGAGTTCGAAGCTGAGGAAAATGTTGAAGACAATGTCTCGTCTCCTGATTACTAAGAATGGTAGAACAAGAAGATAAATAGATTCTACCTCAGCAAGAATCTGTTGAGATAGTAAACCTGGGAAATAAAGAAAAGAGGCAAGAAGTGAAGATTGGGACCTCCATTTTAGATAACACCAAACATGATTTGTTCGCTTTCCTTCATGAGTACAAAGATGTATTTGCATGGTCGTATCAGGACATGCCAGGATTGGATGAGGATGTAGTGGTCCATAGACTCCCACTGAAACCAGAATGTAAACCCATTCAACAGAAGCTAAGATGAATGAGACCTGAAATGCTGTTATAGATAAAAGAAGAAGTCAAGAAACAATTCGATGCTGGCTTCCTACAAGTCTCCAAGTATCCACAATGGGTAGCTAATATAGTCCCAGTACCGAAGAAAGACGGCAAGGTACGAATGTGTGTGGATTATCGCGATCTGAATCGAGGAAGTCCTAAAGATAATTTTTCCTTTGCCACACATCGATACATTGATGGATAATATAGCCAAACATTCATTATTTTCATTTATGGATGGATTTTCGGGTTATAATTAGATAAAGATGGCTCCTGAAGATATGGAGAAAACTACATTCGTAATGATGTGGGGAACATTCTGTTATACGGTGATGCCGTTCGGATTAAAGAACGTTGGGGCAACATATCAGATGGCCATGGTGATGCTGTTTCATGACGTGATGCACAAAGAAATAGAAGTCTACGTTGATGATATGATCGCCAAATCCAAGGGGGAAAGAGAGCATGTTGGGAACCTCAAGAAGTTGTTCAAAAGACTGAGAAAGTTCCAGCTGAAGCTCAATCCAGCCAAATGTACGTTTGGGGCTACCTCAAGAAAATTGCTAAGTTTCATCGTCAGCGAGAGAGGCATCGAAATTGATCCAGATAAGATAAAAGCCATACAAGAACTACCACCTCCACGCATGCAAAAAGAAGTCAGAGGATTTTTAGGGAGGTTGAACTACATCGCTCGGTTCATTGCTCAACTTACCAACCAGTGTGACTCAATTTTTCGACTCCTTCGAAAACATAATCCGGGAGAATGGAACAATGAGTGCCAAATGGCTTTTGACAAGATAAAACAGTATTTGTCTAGTCCCCCGGTGCTAGTACCACCAACTCCAGGAAGACCATTAATATTGTATCTGACTGTGTTTGAAAATTCAATGGGTTGCGTACTGGGGCAACATGATGAGTCGAGGAAAAGAGAAAAGACGATATACTATCTTAGCAAAAAGTTCACAGAGTATGAGGCAAAGTATTCGTCAATTGAAAAATTCTGTTGCGCGTTAGTTTGGGTAGTTCGGAGGCTCAGACAATATATGTTGTATCATACGACATGGTTAATTTCAAAGCTAGACCCAATAAAGTACATGATGGAATCACCTGCACTCTCAGGAAGAATGGCACGATGGCAGATTCTACTATCAGAATACGATATCGTTTATGTGAGCCAAAAGTCGATAAAAGGAAGTACAATAGCTAACTTCTTAGCAACTCGAACAACAGAGGAATACGAGCCATTGAGATTTGATTTCCCAGATGAAGACTTGATGTGCATTATAGAAAAAGAGTGCGAGTCATTAAAAGAAAAGTCATGGAAAATGAGCTTTGATGGCGCATCAAATGCTTTGGGGCATGGGATTGGAGCAGTCTTGGTATCACCAGAAGGGAACCATTATCCGTTCACTGCTAGGCTGAATTTCTACTGTACCAACAACATAACGGAATATAAGGCCTGTATCATGGGACTTCGTGCAGCTATTGAACGAAACATCGAAATCTTAGAGGTATATGGTAATTCAGCATTGGTAATTTACCAAATCCGTAGAGATTGAGAAGTGAGAGATTTGAAATTAGTCAAATACAACGATCTAGTGGCAAGACTGACTAAAGAATTCAAAGAAATAACTTTTAATTACTTCCTCCGAGAAGAAAACCAATTGGCTGATGCCCTGGCCACTTTGGCTTCAATGTTCAAAGCGAACAGAGAAACAGAAATAATGCCTCTTCAAATGAGCATATATGAATTCCCTGCACATTGTTTCAGCATTGAAAAATATCCAGATGGACGACCATGGTTTCATGATATCTTAGAATACATCAAGAATCAAAGGTATCTCGAACAAGTAAATGAGAACGACAAAAGAACAATGAGAAGAATGGCAGCGGGATTTGTTCTTGATAGGGACATCCTATATAAAAGAGGAAAAGATCAAGTGCTATTGAGATGCGTGGATGATGTTGAAGCTAGAAAAATACTTGAAGATGTCCATGAAGGAATTTACGGGACACACGCTAATGGTTTCACTATGGCCAGGAAGATTATGAAACTCGGTTATTACTGGCTGACGCTGGAAAGTGACTGAATTAGTTTTGCACGAAAATGCCACAAATGTCAAATTTATGGCGATAAGATTCATGTAGCCCATTTGCCCCTTCATGTCATGACTTCTCCATGGCATTTTTCTATGTGGGGCATGGATGTTATAGGGCCAATTTCCCCAAAAGCTTCTAATGAACATCGGTTCATTTTTGTGGTTATTGATTACTTCACAAAATGAATAGAAACCGCTTCGTTTGCCAACGTGACAAAGACCGCAGTTTGCAGGTTTTTGAAAAAGGAAATCATTTGTCGATATGGTTTGCCTGAAAAAATCATTTCAGATAATACATTGAATCTGAACAACAAGATGATGAAGGAGGTGTGTGAGCAATTTCAAATAAAGCATCATAACTCATCACCCTATCGCCCGAAAATGAACGGAGCTGTTGAAGTGGCCAACAAGAATATTAAGAAAATTATTGGGAAAATGATCGAGACATATAAAGACTGGCACGAGAAGCTACCATTTGCTTTGTATGCATATCGCACATCTGTACGGACATCTACGGGAGCAATTCCTTTCTCTCTGGTCTATGGAATGGAAGCCGTGTTACCCATCGAAATTGAGATCCCTTCTCTACGAGTCTTAATGGAGTCAAAATTAGAGGAAGCAGAATAGGTTCAACCTCGATATGACCAGTTAAACCTCATCAAAGAAAAATGCTTAAAGGCAATTTGTCACAGACAGATGTACTAGAAGAGAATGATCGCGGCCCACGATAAGAAAGTACGGCCAAAAAAATTCTACGAAGGAGAACTCGTGTTGAGCAAGATTCTTCCAATACAAAAAGACCTGCAAGGACAATGGGCACCAAATTGGGAAGGACCGTATGTCGTAAAGAAGGCTTTTTCGGGTGGAGCTTTGATTGTCACTGAGATGGATGGGAAAGAGTTACCTAACCCTGTGAACTCAGATGCTGTAAAGAAATATTATGCCTAAAAAAAAAAAAGATGAGATCAAGGTGAAAACCCGAAAAGGACGTCTTGATTAACACAAAAGATTAGGATGAAAACCCGAAAGGGCTTCCTAATGGAGTAAACTCGAGCTTAAAGAGCAAGCCAGTTGAACGGTGGGTCAAACAACAAGACTACAGTATTTGAAGCATTTTCAGCAGCTCAAAATCTTCTACGCAAGAAGCCATGCTCGAAAAGATTCTTGATTGAAGAACGTGGAAGAGTTCATGCGTTGAATATCTAGAGCATTTGTATCCATTGAATGCGATCCCTTTTCTCTTTATGACACTTTTTTACTATCATTGGTTAACTTTCTTCGTTTGCTACATTTGAAATAAATAAATGTGAGGTACCCTTTATGTCCTTACCTAACCATTTTCATGCATCTCATTATGTGGTTTATTTAAATGATAAATAGTGAAATGACATACTCTGGGCAAAAGAAATGTTGAGCATTACCCGGATAAGAATTTGATAAGTACAAGAGTCTCAAAGTAAGACAAAGTTCAACGAGGGGCAAAAGAGTGATATTTGAGAAACGTTGATTATTCGTGAAGCTTGAAGATGGGTACAGGGCCTAAAGAGAAAGTCAAAAGCCGAAGTAATGAATACAGATCATCATAAAAATCGTGACGAAAAAGGACATACGACAAACATACCTAAGGCACATAGCATAATCATGTAGGCATAAAGACATTTAAGACAAACATGTGCATATCATGATAACATCATGCAAGACATATACAGGTACTCCAGTAGAGCAAGAAGATGTGATGATAGCTGTACTGAATCAAAGGAAAAGACACCTGAGTTCCACCAGATGACAGGTTTTGGTATTTTGATATTTTTATTTCTGTTTTCAAAATTCAACTCATATTGCGAGAAATGAGTTGAGCCTCAAGACACGTTGAGGTATTTTCAATTTCCTTCTCTAAAAAAAAATCAACTCATATTGCGAGAGATGAGTTGAGCCTCAGGACACGCTGAGGTAATTTCAATTTCTGTTTGTCAAAAATCAACTCATATTGCGAGAGGTGAGTTGAGCTTCAGGGCACGCTGAGGTATTTTCAATTTCTGCTTTTCAATTTTTGCTTTTCAAAAAAATCAACTCATATTGCAAAAGGTGAGTTGAGCCTCAGGACACGCTGAGGTATTTTCAATTTCTGTTTTTCAAAAAATCAATTCATATTGCTAGAGGTGAGTTGAGCCTCGGGTCACATGCCAAGGTATTTTCAATTTATGTTTCAAAAAAATCAACTCATATTGCGAGAGGTGAGTTGAGCCTCAAGTCACACGCTGAGGTATTTTCAATTCCTGTTTTTTAAAAAAAGTCAACTCGTATTGCGAGAGGTGAGTTAAGCCTCAGGTCACACGCCGAGGTATTTTCAATTTCTATTTTTCAACTTATGTTTCAAAAAAATCAACTCATATTGCGAGAAATGAGTTGAGCTTCAGGTCATACGCTGAGGTGAGTTGAGCCTTGAGTCACACGCTGAGAATAAAGATTGGAGCTAATTGAAGACACCAGATTTTGTCTCCCTGAAGTTGCAGTGGAGCTGACCGAGGATATCAGATCTTGCCTTTCTAAAAGAGAAAACCACAAACCTTATCTGACTGAAGCAATAGAAGAGCAGATTGAAGCTGTAGATCTTATCTTTCTGAAGTTACAATGAAGCAGATCGAAGCCACAAATCTCATATTCTTGAAGTTACATTGGAGTAGATCTAAGCTACAAGGCATATATCAGAAAATGCAGTGGATTGAACCAAAGCTACAAGATGCAATGGGTTGGAAAGAGATTACCTGAACAAGAAGAGCACCAACGAAGTCAAAACTCAGCAAGACTGGGAAAAATTAGCCTTTCTTTGTGTCTTTGCTCTATTCCCGTTACACGACAATGAGCAAAGAGGGGCAGCTGTTGTAGGCCAATTTTGGGCCTGTTTACAAATTACCCGGGCCCATTACATCCCAACCCCAAATAACCCACTTAAATCAAACCTAAAACTACCCAACAGACCCATTTTACATCCTCAGCCCAATACTAATCAAATACCACTAGCCCAAAACCTAAAATTAACCTAGCCCAATAACCAAGCCCAATCCCGAAACCCTAGCTCCCCACTTGCCTCTGCCACCACCTGCCCATTGCAGCACCATCCCCTGGCGCCACCTTCCCCACAATCACCTCCACCGGCCATCAACCGACCTGCACAATCAAGCAAACACGCAAGTAATAGGTTAGGACATTGTAAATGGCTATAAAAAGCCAAGTCTAAAATTTTTTTTCTTCTTCGGCAGTTCAAGCAAAAAAAATAAGGAAAGCATTCAACTTTTGAGCAAAGAATAGCAATCCTATCAATATTTAAATGCAAGAATAGCATCAAATTAAAGGCAATATCAGATATCGAAGGATCAAAAGTGCGAAAAACCTAAGGTGGTTCTGTTTTCATTTTAACTTCTGTTTTTGGGTTCATTCTTTCACACACATATATTAAAAACATTAAATATATAAAAAATATAATACCAAAAAAAATAAAAAAATAAAAAATTTTACCTTTTCCTGCCACCGTGGACGGTGACCTGCCCTGTGGCCGGAAATCGCTCAGCTCTCCCTCTCTCCCTTTTTTTTTCTTTTTCTTTTACCTTGGTTACAAATGTTTTTTTTTTTCTGATTTTTAGGCTATTTATAGCGTTTAAAAACGGTGCTGTTTTGGCATTAAAACCTAGGGCAAAAAACGACGTCGTTTTGCCCTGGGTCGGGTTGACCCGACTCTATCCACTCAGGATCAGCGTATTTTTGCTCTTAGGGGCTAATTGCGCGTGCGGTCCTTCCGCTTTTTCCATATTTTGCAATAAAGTTATTAGTTCTTTTAAATTGGCCCTGAAATTTATCGCGCTTTGCGATTTGGTCCTCCCATTCAACGACATCGTTTTAAGGGTTCGGGTAAATTGCTTATTTGATCCTCTGCAGTTGCACGCGTATTCAAATGGATCCTCTTGTTTATCTTTTATTTTAAATTTGCCCCAAAACTTTGATTTTAATCCAATTTAGTCCTTTTTTCATTTATTTTTCGTATTTATCCTGAATTTTATATTATTTTTGTTATTTAATTGACTTTAAATATTATTCATGTTATATATAGTATTATTATCACTATATTTTATATTATTATTATTATATTATATTTAGCTATATATATATTTTTATTTCGTTTTTACTATTATATGCATATAATTTTATTATTATATTTATTATTAATATTATTAGTACTAGTATTTTCACTTAACATTTATATATAGATATATATGCATTACTTATGTAGTGTATTAATATTTTGTTATCATTTCTAATACATATATATATATATTATATATTTTATATATATTATGTACATATTTTAATGTTATTAGTTATATATTTCTTATACTATTCCATATATATATTTCTACATTATCTCATGTACATATTCTGAAATATTATATTATATATATATTTATATGTATACATGTTTATAAATTTTAATACCATATTATGTATATGTTATGATTATATCTATTTTATCCCTTTTATATTTATTATTAATATTAGTACATATATTTTATATGGGTATATATATACTTTTTCTACATAATATTATTTTCATATAGTGTTATATTTATTATTATACTTATTATTTTCATTATTATGACTTATTATTTTATTATTGTGTGTTATTTGGTGTACATACATCTTATTATTATTATTATTATTATTATTATTATTATTATTATTATTATTATTATTATTATTATTATTATTATTGTTATTGTTAGTATATATGTATATATCTTTAATATATATCTGTATATATTTATGCAATACTATTAATAATTGTTTTGTAACATTATTATTATTTCTAATATGTATATATATATATTTTAATAACTATGTTATGTACATACTTTTAATGTTATTATGTGTTTAGTTTTTAATATATACGTATATATTCGTGTAGTATTATTAATATATATTTGTTTGTTATTAATTAGTATTTCTAATATATATTGTATACATTCGTTTGATATTATTATGTGTATATATATATATTATGTATATATTTGGTACTATTATGTAAATACTTTTCATTCCTATTATTACGTATATACTTTAATGTATATATATGCATATAGCACTATTAGTTTTTTTTATATTAAGTTTACGTCACTTTACTTATTATTATTATATGTTTATATATCGTTCATCCTTATTTCGTGTTTAATACTATTGTCATCATGTTTAATATCGCATACGTTGTTATTATTTTTTAATATTATCATCGTAGATTATTTGTTTCGATGTATCTCAAACTCTGTTATTTTTTGTTTCCTGCCCATTTTGTATCATCTCGCTGTTTACCGCTTTAAAGATTTTTATTCATGTTTTTAATTTCAATAAATAAGGCAATGTACCGATTTAACATTAAGCCATCGATTTCATCGCTATGTTGGGTGAAATTCGTCGGCTCGTGTTAAAAATGGAATACCCTTCTAAAAAATCGAAAACTAAAAATTTTCATTTTTCAATTGGATCACGATTAAATGTCAAATTGAATTCGTACTTTTGAAAATCAAGACAACATGAGTTTAATAAAGATACCAATTTTGGACGTTGCGAGGGTGCTAATACCTTCCTCGTGCGTAACCGACTCCCGAACCCTATTTTTCTCTGGATTTTCGCGTAGACCCAAATTTAGCCTTCATTTTTGTTCAAGAATAAATTTTCTTTTCAAAAAAGATGATTTATTAGGTGTCCGATCACACCTAGAAAAAAGTTCGGTGGCGACTCCCTTTTTTAATGAAACCGAAAGTCGATTTTCAAATTTCCAATAAGTCATCTCAATATAGCGATCGAAAGTAAAAATTATGTCGCTACAAATTTGATTTCAACTATTTTGAAATTTCTAGTTAATTAAAATGAGGAGATGAACAGTTTTTTTAGTTAAGGTTTAAGTTTAAAATTTTTAATTAAAAATCTATTTCATCCCATTTAGAAATCCAAGTTGGCATCTAAAATCTAGTTGGACTGCCACGTAGGATTACCGTTAGAGAGATAATGGAACTTAACGGTAGAGTGATCACTTCATAACAAAATAGTAACATAAGTGACTAAAATGTAACATTTCAAATATAAGTGACTAAATGTAACATGAAGTAAACAAAAGTGACTATTTTTATAAATTAACCTTTCATTATTTGAGCCTACATTAACATGATTAATATGTAGTTTTTATCAATGAGATAAGTATGTAAAAAGTAAAATTAAAGATATAAGTATGAATAGATACGGTAAAAATAATTCAACTCTCTCAATTAGATTCATAGTTATCTTTTTCAATTATGTATATCATTTTAAAGTTCTCTAAAAAATGTAATATTTAAAATTTCGAAAATATATTGTGCGGGTAAAAGTAATATGAAAGTACCTTATATTATGTTGAGGAAAAACTTGTGTAAGCAACGAATAATATTAATAATAAAGAAATTAAAAAGACCAAACACATAAATTTTACATGAAAAATCTCCTCTAAAGAAGATAAAAAATTACGATAAAAGAAGATTTAATTAATAAGAGAAAAGTGAAAAATGGAGAGAGTCAAAACAAAGAAAAAACACGAAACCCCAAAAGCAAAACCCCTTGAAACCGAAACATATAATTCTTTCTTAATTGTGTTATTTTCTATGTATAAACCTAGGGTAACTATAGCCCTTTTATAGGCTGAAATTCATAACTTTTATAACTAAAACATCCCTAGATTAATTAGAGACCAATTCAGAATTTAACTGAAAGAAGGAAATCAAGAAACTTGAGGAACACGACGTCACGCTGTGTATTTTTATTGTTATTGTACGTAAAATTAAACAATAAACTGATCTTTTTATTAAAAAATTTATCTCTTTTATTATTAAAGAATAATGTAGTATGACATATAAAAATTAATATGTTTATTTTTAAATAAAATAAAATCTAATTTTAATACTTTTTATGCTGAATGATGATGATAATATTCATGAATAACGCGCGTAAATTGAATGGGTCAATTCATCTGACTTCAGTTATATTTAATTTTCACAAAAAATATACCATTATCATTGATGTTTTAGTGCATTTATTCATAGCAAATATGAATATAAATAAAGTCTCCCCAAAAGAGAGTACATTAATATCCTATGCTATTTATCGACTATATTTAATAGTTGTTTTATTGCATAATTGCATCTTCCACCATCACTCATCTACCACACTATTCTAATAAATGCTTGCTTTATTTATATTATTTTAGCTTTACCTTTTTGCCTACTCATACCATTTATTCTCCACAATCAAAATTAGCAAACTAATGAACTCCATGGATTCAT
Organism: Gossypium arboreum; assembly: GCF_025698485.1. Lineage (NCBI taxonomy): Eukaryota > Viridiplantae > Streptophyta > Magnoliopsida > Malvales > Malvaceae > Gossypium > Gossypium arboreum. The sequence continues at coordinate 119,821,293 of NC_069070.1, read as the reverse complement.
TAAATTTTTGGTTAACTTTGAATTAAGTTGGCTAATTAGAGAGGGAAATCTGACAAAAAAAAAGAAAAAGAAAAGGGTAGGGTAAGTGAAAGAAAATAGCCTTCAATTCCAAGAAAATTAAATCATATTGAATTATTTTTATGTTGGAATGAGAGCTGAAAAGAGAGCAAAAGAACAAATTTAATAAATAAAACTGATTTGCATGAACCTGCATGCACACAATTTGGATTATTTGAAAAATAACAGTCTGAAGACAAATTCAATGCAAGGATTTTAAATTTTTTTTTTCTTAAATTTTGGTGCTATTTTTCAACAAGTTGCATATAAATGTATAATTCATTCAACAAATGTCACTGCTTTTGCAATTTTCTATTTGGATTTTACGATCAAGTAAAACAAATTTATAAATTTATTTTATTTTCTATTTTTAATATTGAAAGGAAAAGTTTCAATTTAAAATATAAAAAATATTATTAATTATTAAAAGGGAAAATTACATCAACAATCACTCAACTTTGAGGTAGCTGACAAAATAGTTACTCTGGTTTCAATTCAGTCACTCAACTTTTGAAAAATAACAAAACAATCACTAACGTTATCAAAAAGTGACAAATTAGTCACCCATTAACATTTACTGTTACAGGCTTAACGAGACAGGTGACGTGGCCAGTTAACTTGCCACGTTGGACGAGACAAAGTTTCAATTTAGTCACTCAACTTTAAAAAAAATAACAAATCTATCACTAACGTTATCGAAAAGTGACAAATCAGTCACCCATTAACATTTTTCATTACAAGCCTAACGAGACAGGTGACATGGTAGTAAATTAGCTAATGTGGCTAATTAACTTGCCAAGTTAGACGAGGCAAAGTTGAGTGACTTTTTTTTGTCCTTCCTTTTTCGTTTTTCATAAATGGCCCAATATTTTTACTTTTTGTGTAAATGACCCAATATGTTTATACTTCTTCTTCTCCATCCCAACAATCTTGCCGTTACCGTCTCCACCACAACCATCTTTAGCGTCACCATCGTTGACCTCCAATCCACCACCCTGTCTTTTTTTTTTTCTTTTTCAACCCCTCAATAGAGGAGCCACATGGTTGGGATCCTACTGTATTTTTCTATTGTCCAAAGCCATTAACTCTAAAAAAACTAGATCGAAATGGGATTGAAGACAATTTTGGGTCAAACTATCAGTACCCACAACCAAACCGGTGAGGAGAAAATCCTCCAAAGCAACATGCAAGTGATTCAAGAACCAAAATGACTCGAATTTGTCGAGATCTTCATGGGATATGATGATATAAACAAAAAGGTTGTTGATTAAGCTAAACAACACTAACTCCATTGCCAACATTATCAAGTTGCATAAAAAAAAAAACAAAACAATGGGAACATCCAGACAAACCAAACAATCGATTGAACCCATGATTTTTGGGAACAAAGGAAACAGTTCCTCCAAAGAGACAACCAAATGTTGACAAGTGAAATTCTAGGTTAGGTAAGTGATTAGTAAGATCCCAAAGTCGAAATTGGACTAGGTGTTGTAGCAAAGGAGGATGAGAGATGGATCAGAAGAAGAGCGGTGGAGATGATTGGCAACGAAAGTTGGGGTCGAGGTGAGGTAAGCCCAGTCATTGGAAAGGGATTTGAATCAAGTCACGAACCTAAGGGGTAATCTAGAAAGGATATCGAAAATGGTATTTTGGGTTAATGACAATGAGGAAGCCATGGTTCTCTGCTTTCTTCCTGAACAAGAAGAATTCATTCGAGGGTTTTATTTGTTCTTCTTTTTGGGTGTCCGGTTTTTTAAATTTAGTAAGACCGATTTGTTATTTTTTGAAAGTTGAGTGACTGAATTGAAAGTTGAGTGACTGTTTTGTCATTTACCCTTATATATTTTTTGGGTTGGAAATAACGTGGTGGTCAGGTAACTACCATGTCACTTTTCCGTTACGTCTATAACGAAAAATGGATAAAAATTCTGTTTTGATATTTTTCGAAAGTTGAGTGAATGAATTGAAACCAGAGTCACTGTTTTGTCAGCTACCTCAAAGTTGAATGATTGTTGGTGTAATTTACCTTTATTAAAAATAAGTTGACGTGTTTTGATATACTAGAAAAATATATATTTTTTGCGGTTAAAGAGAGCCCTTAGTACATTTTTAGAGTTAATTAAGATATAATTAGTCGATTGAGTATTAGTTCGGTCAATATAAGTATTATTGTCAATGCAGGAGGATTGTGGGTTCAACTTCAAGTGAGCTGAAATGAATTATCCTCCTATTTATAGGTTGGGAGGAGTTATAGGTAATTTTAGATATTTTCTCAAAAAGAACAAATATGATCAGAATCTATAATAGTAATATTTAAAAAAAATACATTAACCAAATTATATAAAATTAATCATAAAGTTGATTCATCTTACGTTGTGTAATTATATTAGTGTTTTCCAAATAATAGCGTTCTACTTTGCATAATAAAGGGTTTTATTCACAATTAAGTACATTTCATAATCAATTAATGGATTATTTATAATAATAAAAATATTATTGTATTAAATGCAATACGTATTTTTTTCTTATTTTCATATATTCAAATAAAATTTTTATATATAATTTTAAAAATATATAATAATTTATTTTACCTTTCAACTTTATAAAAATTTATTTTAGTTATTCATTTAATTTTTACTTTTTTAACCCTTAAACTTACATTATTTATCAAATCGCTTCAAAATAAATAAAAAATATACATATAAATTTTCATATGAATGCCGTTCACAATATAAATAAAATACAAAAAGTAATTAAAAATGTAAAAAAATACAAAATGAACATAATATATTAAATAAATTAAATACAAAAATAATAGAAATATTGAAATGAATGGTTGATTAATAATGAAAAGAATAGTAATGCAAATGCATGTGCATGCACAGTAATACAAGAAAAAGAAAAAAAAAGGTTTGAAGATTTGAAAAGAGACAAAAAGACAAGAGTTCAAGATACAGTTTGGATTTCCAAGATTCTATTTCTAATTTACCATCTATCTTTTCCCCATATTTACACTCTTGTCCTTTTCCTTTTTTATAATTATGACAATAATAGAAAAAAAATTGTAGCTTTAGTATTTCAAATTCAAAATTATCAAATATTTTTTTTCATGAAATGTTATTAATGGAGTAGTATATGCCACTTCTCCATTTGCAGCTTTTATTCAAACTTTTGAAATTCTCTTTCTCTCCCCATCCTGCTTCATTTTCCCCTTTTTTATTTTTCATTCATTGCCTTGCATTTCGGTACTCAAAAAGCTTTCTCATGGCTATCATCTACTTTCTTTTATAAGGGTAAGATATATATAATCCCTTCTTCTTCGTCTTCTTCATTATTTCTTGTTTTTTTTTTCTTATGAGAAGAAGGGTTTTATCATGTATGTTTTAATCCCAGCTATGAAGCTTGCATAGTCTAGTTTCACATTTTATGTGATTTAAAACCCTTAATTTCTTTGCTATGGAAAACATGCATTAGCTTGTGAAAACTGGGTTCAACTTCATCTTCAACATGAAAACTGGGTTCTACTTCATCTGATCCACAAAGTTGTTCTATTAGCTAACCATTGCATGGCTTCTGCTGCAGAATGCTTTGAAGTTTATTATTATTTTTTAAGATTATGATTGTTTTAATATTTTTTGAGTTAATTCTTCTCATTTGCAGCAAACAAGTAAGAACTGTGTCTGATTGTCTGCATAATAAGCCAAATATTTTCAAACCTTATTTTTATTTTTGTAATATTTTGATTTGCATTTTGCTTGACCTCACCATCACGCGCCATGGTGGCGCTTACATTGATTTTGACTCGGAAAACCCTGACAGGCGAGGCAACGCATGCCTAGCTTCCCTTCCTTTAATCATACACCAAAATTTAGCTTACTCAAATTTACTAAAATGCCCTTGGAATGTTTATAAATGCATATTTTTTATGCATGGTTAACTGTCCATATAATGGGGTGCATATACATATACATATACATATACATAGAGAGTGAAAAAAGGGCTTTTTTGCACTGCCCTAGAAAAGCTAGTGAAAATAACCATGAAAAATATATATGAGGCATCAAAAGACATGAGGGACTGGAAAAGTGAAAACTGTTTTTGGGATTTTTTTATTATCTCTTTTTCATTTTTAGAGGATATGTTTTTTGTTTGATAGTGCTTTGATTATATGTGGTTTGGTTTGACTACTAGGATGACTTTCTACTTTTATCTGTGGGAAAAAAATATTATGCAGAAGATCTTTACAAGTTTGCTATCTGATACTTGAATTCATTTGTTATTAGGGTTTTCCCCATTTCTTTTTTTATCTCTATATGTATTAGAACAAAGGTATGATAAGCCTTATGCAAGTATGGAAATTGACCAAGTAGTATTGAAAAAATTATGTGGATACTCAATTGCTAACAAATTAAAACTAGATGATGATAATGATATAATCTTAAATGGCCTTTGCATTGTCTCGTTTTTTCTCATCTGCCCAATGCAGCTACAAGTGTGTATATATATAGATATTTTTTTATAGAGGATCATTTGTGCAACCCAAAGTGGGATCTTGAGGGGGAAAAAACTGAACTTGGCAATGGTTTATAGCTTTAAATGGAAGGAATCTTAGAGACAAGTTTGAGGATTTAACTCCCCAAACCAAAAATTTGAGAGCCCCAGAATTATAAAATTGCCATTGTAGCAGTGCCACTATTTGCCTCATTTAATTCATGTTCTACATTGTGGTGAAAATATGATATCACTCTTTACTTAGAGATTTTTAACCCCAGAAGTCAAAGTCAAAAGCCATACACTTGCCTTAAATAATTGAAAAAGAAAGTTGATTTCAAACCTGCCTCCGTTACATGGTTTTGTACACCATAGTCAAATGCAGGTGCCCACCTCATATATATGGTAGTCCAAGGTGTTCTTATATATATACATATATATTGTTCTTATATATAATCAGATGCAAGGTGCTACAATGGTGGATCGAAGTGTTCTTATATACATACATATATATTGTATATTTATATATGCCATTCTCACTTTTTTCTTTGGTGTACTTTTAAGTTTTGCAGGTCACAAGTTTTTGACTAATTAGTTCTGTTTTCTCTTCACAAACTTCTTCAATATTGAAAGTGCCAAGATGCCAAGATCAAGGTGAGAATCTAATATGCCATGAACTAATGAATATAGTTGTTTGTGTTTTAGTACTGTTAAATCTAGTATATTTTCGGGTTTTTAATACTTTTTATTGAAATGGAAAGTTCCATGTATGTAGAATAATCTTGGCATTCAAGCAAAATGACATGATTTGCTTGTGTTACATGTTTGTTGTTTTTCCTGACATGACATGTTTGTGTTTTTATGAGGACTAGGGGCTCGGACATGCCACAAAGGCAATCTCCTCGAGGGACGCATCAGGTTAGGCCATCGAGTTCTGATTCAGACCCTTTGCATCATCGATCCATTACTGATCGTAGTAGTCCTAAGCTTGGAGATCGTCGTTCACCAAGAGGTGCTCCACAATCTGATCCATTGAACCAAAAGAAGCTTGGCACTCGTATTGCGGATTTAGAATCTCAACTGGGGCAAGCACAAGAAGAGCTGAAGAATCTCAAAGACCAGTTGGCTTCAGCAGAAGCTGCAAAGAAAGAAGCGCAACAAGAGCTGGAAAATAAGACCAAGAAGCCTAAAGCTCGGGAAGCTGTTGAAGTTAATGAGAAGGTTTCTCCGAAAAGAACTCGAGATTCTAAGAAATCTGATTGTAGCATCAGAGAAGAAGTTTCTGAAGATAACCAACAAGAAACTGATGTGTTTGAAGTCACAGTGGAAAAAACAGCAATTGAGCCTAAGGTGGAAACCGAAGAAGTCGATCAAGTAGATGAGAAAACCAATGCAATAGAGATATCGAGTGCACCACCAGCAGAATCCAAGCTGGAGAAACAATTTTTCCAAGACTTGGCTTTGAAAAACGATGAGATCAATATGCTGAAGTCCAAGCTAGAAGAAAAAGAAAAGGAGCTTGGTGTGTTCACTCAAGAAAACAAGGACCTGAAAAAGCAGCTCAATGAAGCGAACTTGAACATTTCAAGTGCTAAAGTTAAGGAAGAAGAAATGGCATTGAAGTTGGGCCAAGTAGGGGAGGAGCTGGAAGCAAGCAAAACAAATACAACTCAATTGAAGGAAAAGCTTCAATCAGTGGAAGAACAAAAGGGGGCATTGGAAGCTGAAATGAAGAAGCTAAGGGTACAAACAGAACAATGGAGAAAGGCAGCAGATGCTGCAGCAGCTATTCTTTCCGGTGGCGTGGAAATGAACGGGAGGATTTCAAACCGGTGTAGCTCAATGGATAAGCATTTCAATGGCGTGTTCGAGACACCAGCTGGTGGGTTTGCTGGTTATGTCGGATCACCAGGCTTAGCTGATGATATAGACGATGGTTTCGGAAGCGGAAAACGCAAAGGCTCTGGGATTAAAATGTTCGGAGACTTATGGAAAAAGAAGAGCCAGAAATAAAACTTGAATGACGACAAAGTGGCATATTATTGTGAAATGGTTACTCACCATTTCAGTTTTTGTTGGTCCATGTGTTCCGATCGATGCAGTCGGTTTTTGGCTGCCATATCGTAGTATGCAATGTAATGTTATTTAAGGATGATCTTTTAATATGTTGTGTTATTTTATGGGGAGCATTTGTTGAACCACTCTGTAAAAAAACCAAGGTTGCATCATCTATGTCCTATTTCATTCAAATTTAGCTATGTTTCATTTGATTTGTAGAGCTTGATTTGGCCATTCTTGAAGCATGTTGTAACAAAAACAAGTACATTAGGAAAACTGGAATTAAAGCCTAACAGAAACACCAAAAGTTACAGATTATGCAAATCCTAGAAAATTTGTCTTAACAATGAACAAGAGAGCTACTTTATGCTTCTTGGGACTTGTAAGATTCTAACATCAACTTAGCTTGTTCCATTATCAAATCATTCCTCTCCAAGAACAACTTGCAACGTCCTCCATTTCTCCTCTAAAGCAGCTGCCTTTTCACCCCTAATCATATCCAATCTATCACGTGGGTAATTTGAAACCAACTTTTAATTCTAGAAAAGTAAAAAAGGTGAGGATAGATCGTTTTCTAAGGCACATGAACAGAGAATCCCCACCCTTTTTACCTCTCCCAACATTAAGAGTTGCTTCTTTTCATCTTCATCCGTCTTTTCAACCCATGGAAGGAGGTAATTTCAAAGAGCAAAAAATCCATACCCCAACCTGTTAAATCTTCTTCGACCAAGCGGTCTACTGTTTTCTTCTTCACCTCGTCATCAACAACAATAACATCAGGTGAAGAAAGCCGACGAAGAAAGATTCGGTTCTCTTGATGTTATTGTTGTTGATGACGAGGTGAAGAAGAAAACAGTAGACCGCTTGGTTGAAGAAGATTTAACAGGTTGGGATATGGATTTTTTGGCCTTTGAATTACCTCATTCCTAGGGTTTGTATTATATATTCCCAATTCATATTTGAAACCGCTTTAAATTTTTTTACTCAAATCTTTTCAAATTTCAAACATACCAAGATTAAGTTGACTTATGAACAATTCTACTATTCACATAAAACAAACAAAAACTTGTAACAAAGGGATGAACCAAATCGCTCCCTCGGCCTACGAGCATGTTAGCACAATGGTTACACTCCCTACACGTGCTTCATTTGGTATTGGAAATCCTCAAGGAGAATCTTGCAATCATAAATAAAAGTATGTAGTAAGGTTGCATTTTTCTCGTAATAAAATTATGAGAATATAAAATTACAAATAGAATATTGCATTACCTTATTTTATTTATTTGATTAGAATATAAAATTTAAATATTTAATTAATAAAATATAAAATTATCTATAAACAGTTTTTACTATATCGCTCTTGTTATAGAATTTTGTCTTTTATAAGTTTACTTTTTAACATATTTTAGTCTCAAGCTTTTGGTAAAATTATAAAATTTAATAAATTCATTTTTATTACATAATGATTTTATCATATGGGTTCAGCTTTACAATCACTTATCCTAATTATTTTTTTTCTAAACAATTAAATTCAAAATTCTCATATAAAATTCTAACCTTAGATGGAGCAAGCAAAATTGCAACAAATTGTGAGATGCGGGGATCTTGTACCTCTTTAATAGAAAGTACTTCACATGTAGAATAATATATATATATATATATATATATATATATATATAAAGTAAATAAATTACGGAGTTAGGTGTCATAGTAAGGGTCTCTACTACCTTAATTAGTGGTTGAGGGTTCGATCCTCGTCTTAGGTATGAAGCAGCTTTAAAACTTGTGGCCAATATCTATTAACACCTCTAATCCGTATCCGTCGCCGGAACAGAGTTATAGAGTATTATCGAGGATAACTGAATATGTATAATCAAATCGAGTCAAATTTACCATTCATAAATGAAAACATTTTAACTGTCCCTTAATAGACTCTTGAGGCCCAAAATAAACATTAGAATCGAGTTGGGACTTATTCGGAGTCTCAGAGAAATTTTCATGAAACTACAAAATTTTTCACACATGCATGGCTCACACGCTCGTGTGGGCAGGCTGTGTGGTTAAACACGCCCATGTCCTAACCCCGTGTAACTCTTTGACTTACATCCTATGAACAAATTGAAGTCACACGCCCATGTGCTAGGTCGTGTGGTTATTTTAAATTTTACAATTTAAGTGTAGGTTTCACACGGCAAAATCACATGACCGTGTCTATGACCAAGTTACCCACACGGCTGAGACACATGCCCGTGTCTCTGTCCGTGTGCTTAATTCCGAGCATTCTGCTTCTAAATTTTAAGGTGCAGGGGATACACGGCTACAACACATGCTCGTGGGGCAAACCATGTGTCACACACGGCCTAGGCGCACGCCCGTGTGTCTACCCATGTGAAAAAAAAGAGGCTATTTTAAGACCACATTTCTCACCCTTTTTATAATCTACCTGCACACAACCTTCAAATACACAAATATGTCCAAACCAATCAACCAAATCAACCAAAATACAAGTTTTTCATCTACCAACATACCATATACTAATTTATCCTAATTTTGTCAAAATGGTTTCATTCATTACCTTACCAAAATAACTTCAAAACATAAATATTCAAACATACAATCTTCAATATTTCAAAACTACATCTTTCAACCCTGTCCTATACATGCCATATAAATCAAAAGTTGCATTCAAAATCTACCGGTGTAACTCTGGATAGTGCTTTACGATGTGTTGATCCGATCCACCGATATCATGCAATCTACAAAAACCATTAACACACAAAAAAAGTTTGGGAGCTTAGTAAGTTCATAGGTTTTAAATAACAATCTTACCAAGCATTCACAACTAATTCAATCAATAAAATTAAACATACAATTCCTGCCAAATACAATTTCAAACGATGAGTTCACTCAATTGAGCTCAATACCCAAATATCAATTCATAATTCAACACTTAACCTCAACTATCACTTACCCATACATGTCAAATTAAGGGACAACTTGCGGATTTGAGTACGTCGTTTGCTCAGTGCCACGATTCACAACTCAGTATGGTTAATACCATACCTACGTTTCACAACTTGGTATGGGAAATACCATACCTACGTATTATAGCTCAATATGGAAATACCATACCTATGTATCATAGCTCAATATGGATAATACCATACCTACGTATCATAGCTCAGTATGAAAATACCATACCTACGTATCATAGCTCAGTATGGATAATACCATACTTACGTGTCATAACTTTGCCATGGATTAACCATGGTCTTATCCATCAATTCATCACTTGTCACAACACGAATGTACTCAATCCTGCGTTTTCCTCAATTTGAACTTCCAATCCGATCTTTATAATATTTCACATTATTGACAATACAATAGTAACATGTAGATGACATTACATCATTTTTAATTTAACAAATAATTGCACAATTTAACCATATGAACTTACTTGAGCCAATTTGTAAAAGTTGTACTATTTCAGGGACTATTCGACAACTTTTCCTTTTCCTCTTTTATCTTCTTATTCTTGATCTAGAACATAAAATTATTTACTCATCAGCATCTACTTCAATTCCAATTCAATTCATGCTTTATGCTCTTCAATTTTTTAAATTACACATTTACCCAAACTTTACAGTTTTACAATTTAGTCCCTACTTAATTAACTTATCAATTGAGCTGATTTTTCATCAATTAACACTTTATTATATCATTTTAAACTACTTCATAACCTTTGGAAATCAGAATTTCAACACCAAACCTAATTTCAACATTTTTCACAATTAGGTCCAAAACATTAATTTCTATTGAAATTACTTAAATAAATCATTTCAAAACCAAATTAAAGCTTCATTTCATACTAATTCACCATAAAATTTCAGCACTCATCCATGGAAACTTAAAAAATCATCCATAGAATCAAAAACTAATGAATTAGATAGTAGGACCTAGTTGTAAAAGTTTTAAAAATACAAAACTTACAAGAATAAAGAAAGAATTTACTCACTTGATGCAAAAATTATGAAAAACCAGCTCATAAAACCCTCCTATGGCATTTTTGGCTGATGAGAATAAAGAAAATAAAGAGAAATCTAGATATTTCCACTTTAATCCTATCTTTATTTAGTTAATTTTGTAATTTTCTAATTTTACCCTCATTTCCTCAATTTTTATGATTTTTCTCTGCTTGTGCCACCCAAAATATCTCCCTTGGCTTATTTATACTTTAGATCCTTTCTTATTTGGTAACTGAGCTATTTAATCCTTCTAACAACTTTTACACATTTTTCAATTTAGTTCTTTTTATTTAATTACCACCCAAACGTTAAAATTTTCTAATGAAATTTTAATACCACATTAATAACACTCTATAAATATTTAAAAAAATATTTTCGACTCAATTTTATGAAATAGAGGTCTCGATACCCCATTTTCGATTCAATTTATTTAATAATTTCTCCTTAAATTTTAATTTCACCTATTTAAAAATATTTCTAATATCTCACTCACTTTTAAATATTATTTTTATTTAATTTTCTAATCTTATTCGTCAGATTTAGTGATCTTGAATCACTATTCCGACACTACCGAAATTTTAAGCTAATACAATCTACCCCTTAATAATCAAGTTCCATGATAATATGAGAAATGTTGTTTCTTGCAATAATAAACCCAATACTCAATGACCATAAATTCATATAGGCTTCGTTTGGTAACCTGAAAAAGCTTTTCCATAAAAGCTTTTTCAGGCTTTTTTGATGTTTGGTGGGCTGAAAATGATTTTCTAAAGTAAAATATTTTACAAACATGGGAAAAGTAAGTATTTTTTTAAGGAAAATGTCTTACCCTTTTGAATTCGGTAAGACATTTTTCGGGAAATGACACCTTCTTCTCCCCTTTCCCCTTCACCTTCACCTTCCCCTTCCCCTTGGGTTGCAAATTAGTTTGGTCAAGGACCTTTTCCGGTTCTTCGTCATCTCCTTCTCCTTCTTCCGTTTTTCATTTCTTTTCTGTTCTTCATCTTCTCTTCCAGGTAAAAGTCCAGCATTGTATGTGGCCTTTGATGATGTTTGTGGGCTTGAACTCTTAATGATTTCTCCATTCTTGCATCCTTGATGGTCATTTTGCTATTCACAGGCCATTTATATTTTCTTGCTTTCTTCTTAATTCTCATATTGGCTTTCTTCTGAATATTCATGTGATTATCTAGATTTTTACCTTTAGCTTTTCTTGAAGTTTTTAATTTTAGCCTTTAAAAAAGTTGTCTTTTAATTTTAGCCTTTAAAAAAGTTGTCTGTCTTTCATGTTGAATGATTGGCTCTATATACAAAGATTTTGGATTTGCTCATAATGATCAAATTATATCTGGTCTTGTTTCTACTTTTCCAGTCATTCTAGATACAATTTTTAAATATTGGATCTTTCGTTATTTAACTCGTGTATCTCTGTCACTTGTAGTTATTTATCATTCAATGAATGACTGAAAAATGATTCACGGATTCAATTAGAATCTTTCTTACTTTCGAGATAAGCAAAGCATGCAAAGTCGTACTTACTTTACTCTTTCTACCCATCAGGAGAATACAATTTCTCCTCTGTTTCAGTCATTTTTTTTCCTTTGTTTCTTAAGGATTTTTCTTCTTTCACAATTATACCTGTCTAGCGACATGCTGCATTTAACCATCTTTGAGGAAACTTATCTTTCAAGAGCCATTTGACATTAGTTTGATATTTTCACAAGGTTCCTGTTTGTGTTTCTTTGGAAACAGTATGCCTGCAATGTTGTCCTTATTCCTTCCTAGAAAACCCACCAATCGAATGCTCTGCTGCACAACTATTGCATTTGTGTGAGTGCTAACTTGTGTATTTTCATTTGTTGTTTCTTGAGATCATAGCTAAATGTGTTTTGTCTTTAATATTGGAATTTGGAGTAATCCTTTTATTAAACTCTCTTCATGCATGTCGCAGTCTAAACATGGTTGAGGCACTGATATTACATATCATTCTTATGGAGACAAATGATTTTTTTTTTTATTAATTATTTTCCAGGCTTCTGATTCTATGGAGTATGGTGAGAATCTTGTCGGCTTGAAGGTAAAGGTCTGGTGGCCCAAAGACCGTGAGTAAGTATATATATTATTCAATTGTTGCAGAAGTGATCCTCTGAAGTAGAAACCATGAATTTTTTTTGTTTATATCTTTTTTTTATGCGTATGCACGTGCGGGCATTTATCTAATGTGTGATTGTGCTTATATATGTTGGAGCCCCCTTCCTTCAAATTTTAATGTCAACGAATTAAAGTTGCTTAGCCTTGAAGCTTATTATCATTATATAAGCTCTTTTTCCCTTGTTTTCTCACACTTGGATCTTTTATTTGCTGCAAGAAAAAAAATTTGATAAATGTAGACTGTTCTCTTTCAAAGGTGGAATGTCTTCTAATTTCTTTCTCCCATTATGAATTTTGTTTTGCAGGTTTTATTAAGGTTTTATTCATTCATTTGATTCCGCTAAGAAGAAGCACAAGGTGACACGTTTAATGAGTAGAAATTCATTTTAGTGTTTTCTTTTCCTTAGTATGTTACTGGAAGTTTTTCCTCTGACCATTCATGCTAGAATGTATTAAATTATTTTCTTCAATTTTCATTTGTTTATAGGTGCACTATAATGACGGTGATGAAGAAATTTTAAATCTTAAGAGAGAAAAATGGGCTGTGATTGAAGACGAGTCAAGGTCAGATGAGGTGGGCAGTCCATAAGCAATTGATTTTTTATTTGTTCATGTACAAGTTATAATTCAGATCGTGACACTCCTATTGTTTTGCATTAATTTCTTCTATATTGTTTGATTAAAATAAGAGTCTCTAATAATGTAAGGCTAAAGTCATTATAACTTAAAATTTTTTACAATGCTTGAAATTGTTGTTTATTGTTGCTCCATTTTATGGATCGTTAGGTGATAGTTGGTCCTTTGGCGATATAATAAAATGCATGTCTGAGTGAATTCACTAGCTAAATGTTTTATGATCAATGCTGGAAACTTTTGCTTCTGAATATGCTTGCAGTGGGAATTTTTGTTGTTAAGACTCTTGTGACTTCTTTTATGACTCTTCAACAGTTTGATTTGATATTGCTAACATGCTTATTTGAAGCTATGAATTTATTCTACATTATCTTTGTTATTTGCTTTGCTTATGCCCTTGAATCTGAATTTTGGACACCCGGATATTATTTTCAATGTCATTGAATAGTCATTTCAACACTCTACTTTTTTATATCTTTTCTTTTTAAGAATATATAGGTTCTATTGATGTCTAACATACCATAACCATAATTCTCCTTAATGCACTAAAAGGAATATGCACTACTTTGTTAGTATGCAAGGTACAAGATGTTGTTGAACTTTGGCCTGCAATGCAATAGCAAACCAACATGCAGACCAGCATCCAAGTTGAACCAGAGAAGCAGTAGCATTTTGTTTATTTTGTTCATTTGTAACTTGATTTAGTTCCAATGTAATTTATACTTAAAGTTAGTAGGAGTAGTTGTTGATTTATGTTTGATGTTATGACTGGTATGTTAGCTACATTTTGTGTGTAAGCTAAGCTTTAGTCATGTATTAGTGGGAGCAGTTACACATTAGGTAACTGGCATATTTCATTGTAACATAAATGCTTCTCAAGTCAACGAAAAAGATCTGATTTTTGGAGATCAAATTCAGTTTTCTTCTTGTTCAAACTTCTTTGCATTCATTTTTTTTTTTCTCCTTAGTAAACTAACACATGTAATCCGGACTACTTATGTATATGGCATATTGGTTATTCAAGTAATGAAGTTAATCTTTACATTATCCAGGTTACTTGCTTCTGTTTTCTTCCTCTACTGTCAAAACCCCAACAGATGTGATTTTCAGATCTTCCCTGAGATTTGCTGGCTCACACTCTGTGCACACGGTTTTCAGTTGGGCCGCCCTGGAAGCAGTCCCGGTTTCTGCTTCTTCCTTTTATTAATGGTCCCATCCCTTTTTACTTTTAATCATTTTCTTTAAATATATACACAAATATTAACTATTTTTAATAATTACAAAATATGCATCTCAATTATATTTTTAATTCAATATTAACAATCTAATCTCATTGATTAAAATAAATTTAAAAAAGAAAAATAATTATTTTTATTATTCGATTTTAATGGAATTAAATGGACCAACAATTTCCATGGTCAATCTATATTCTATAGTATATTCCATGGTGTTTTATTGAGTTTTTTACCCCAATATTATAAAAAAAAATTATATACGAAATGAGTTGTCAGCTAGATTGATTACGAAAATGGCATAAATTTTGAGGTCACGCATACTTGACACGTGCAACACAATTTTTTAATATTAATTTTTTTCGTTTAAAAAAATTATTATTATATTATTATTTTTTTTAAATATTTAAAATAATATATGGGTAAAAATACAGGTTTTATACGGGTGGGAAATACCCAAAAACGGGTCGTGCCTGTCAGGTAGGCACGACTAGTCGCGCCTGACAGGTAGGCGCAACTGCCACGTCAGCTCCCCCTGCTCTCTTTTTTTTTTTTCCCGAATTGCCCTTGTGTTGCATATTTTCGTAAAATATTTATTCTTTTTTAGCAGGATTTCCAATACCCTGTATAATATGTTGATGTGCCTAAATTTTTTGTAATTTAGCTGACAACCTATTTAGATATATAATTTTTTTGATTTAAAAATTTTATTTAAAAAACTCCTCTTACTCGGCCTCGTAAGAAACTTTAAATATAAATTTTATAGTTTTAGCGAAGATTTAAATATAAATTTAAATATTTTTAATAAAAATAAAATGTGCATGACATATTATACGAGGTATTGGAAATCCTGCTAAAAAAGAACAAATATTTTACGAAAATGTGCAACACAAGGGCAATTCAGGAAAGAAGAAAAAAAGAGAGTAGGGGAGTTGACATGGCAGTGCGCAACCTGTCAGGCGCGACTAGTCGCACCTACTTGACAGGCTCGACCCGTTTCGGGTATTTTTCACCCGTATAAAACCCATATTTTTACCTATATATTATATTAAATATTTTAAAAAATAATAATAATATAATAAATTTTTTAAACAAAAAAAAATTTAATATTAAAAAATTGTGTTGCGCCAGTCAAATAGGCGCGACCCCAAAATTTATACCATTTTCATAATTAATCTAGTTGACAACACATTTTCGTGTATAATTTTTTTTTATAATATTAGGGTAAAAAACCTATTTTATTTAAGTTCTTTAATAGGATCTAGCAAGACGGTACATTTTGACCACTACAATTCCTTTTATAATTGAAGTAAAATTGACTGTTTATTTAAAGAAAAAAATCTGTTTGATGCCAATTGTAGTTCAAACTTGTAGCAACAATCTCTGGTAATGGTTTTATAGGGAATTACATAAAAAATGTAGTATAATTTGACCACCCAAATTTGGATATAGTTACGTATTTAATTATTATTTTTCATTTGTCAATTGAATCTTACCTTAATTAGTATGAGTGTTGTTATCAATATAGGAAAACGTAGGTTCGAATACCTGAAATACATTATCTTCTAATTTATAAGTTGGAAAAGAGTTATGAATCATTTTAGACATTATATAAAAAAAAACTCTAACTCAACTCGTAAATAATAAGTAACCTGCAAATCCTTGTCGTATTTCGAATTGATAATGTTTCATGCTATATTAAATAGTATCCATGATGGGATGAAAATTTGTACTATATTAACAAGAAGGATAGTTACATTGAGTTGAAACAAAATTAAGAAAAAAAAAAGTACAAAGGAAAAGAGCTACCTAAAGATCACACAAGCCTTTTTGATACTACAAACTTTTTCCTAATCCTATTTTTTATTTGAAGTATAAAAAAAATCTACTCAAAAGTGAAAAAAAAAAAAAGAGATTAAGAAGCAGCAATTTTTTCAAAGTGAATGAGCCTATTATCTGTCAATCTGGAATTATAAGCAGATTTCTTGTACTCGAACCAAGTAAATTCTTTATATAAGCTTTGTTGATCACCTCTCATCAAAGATGGCAAAGGTGCTATTTTCTCACTCAATGGTGGTCCACCAAAATAAATCATTGATAGCCTTGATTTCACACTGTTGGTCACTACCCTATGTTTTACACTTTTAAACCTTCCATTGGTCATTACCTGCAAAAACAAACATCCGTTACAGAAAATTCAAGAACTGACCCAAAGTTTCAAATCTAAATAAAATGATGATCCCAAAAAGTTGATTTCCCTTTGTATTTTTAGGGTTTGGAAGCTTACAGCTAAACTGTATTGTGTAACCAAGAAAGGGAGAAAAAAGAAATTTATTTAAGTGGGGACTGTAATATGTAAGTGAGATATGACAGATATTCAAGTGATGAAAACAATTCAAAAAGAATATTCCAATTAGTTCTTTTTCTTGTAAAAAGAATCCATGAAATAGGGATTTCTTATTTTTCTAGCATGAGTTATGGAGGTAAAAATATTATGGAAGTTTGTATTAATCTTTAGAAATTAATTTTAATAATAGGAATAGATGAAAATTTTAATGCAATCTAATTTTTTATTAATATTTTTAAGGTATTTTTATATTTACCATACCTGTAAGGAGTCACCAACATTGATGAAGAATGAGGTTTGGTCAGGTGGCACTGAAATCCAGCTTCCTTCTCTTAGAGAGATTTGAAGACCAGAAGTGTTGTTAGATCTCAACACTGAGATAATTTGTGGATCAGTGTGTTCACCAAATCCAATCACATCCCCATTGCCATTGCCATTACCACTCAAAGGTTGAACATTAGGGCATGGTGGGTAATGATTCACCCTGAAAACAGAGTCACTCTCTTCATCCATCAACAGCTTGCTCAACACATTCCTGGGTTGTATCTTCAACCCATCAGCCATCATTTCAAGTATCTCACACGCCATTTTCTTTACTGATTTCATATAATTATTCAAAGCCACCCTGAAAAAGAAAAACAATAAATAAAATTGAAACACCCCCCAAAAAAACAAAAAGAATTCCCATTTCTTTTAGTGTTCTGTTTTACAGACCTCAAAGTTTGGAAGCTATGGAGACTGGGGTCTTGATTAGTAGTCAAAAGAAGATACTCAACCCAACCAACATCACCTTGTGTACCAATCCTTTTATGACCATAGCCATAAGGTTGAGTTTGTCCTGTTTTTTGTTTCTCACAAAGTGGTAAACTGAAGAACTTGGTAGCTTCGGATTCCAACACGGAAATGGATTCCATTGGAACCCCATGGTTGATCACCTTGAAGAACCCAAACTCTTCACAAGCTTTGATTATTTGGTGTTTTGAATCAGGTTTTGAGAGGTCTACAAGTGGGATTTGAGTGAACAATGTGGTTGGTTTGTTGTTTTTCAGGTAAGAAGAGAACTGTTCAATTGCTGGTTTTGACACCACCACCATTGTCAGTAGTTTATGTTATTCAATGTGGGGGTATGGATGGATATTGAGATTGATAAGAGGTTTGAATGAAGGGTACATGAACAAAAGGCATTGGGTTTTGCTTGGCTATTTATAGGAATAGAGGAAGTGAGAGTTTTTGGAGATAAGCAACAAATGTTTTATATTTAATTAAAAATATTATTTTATTATTATTTTCTTTTAAAAAATAATAGATAAGATACATTGTTTTTTGACATTTATTTTTACTTCCTAACATGCTTAGGTCGGCCATACGGGCTTCACACGAAAAAAGCAGTCTAGTCAACACCAGTCACCTAATTTTATTACAAAATCCGATTTCGTTTCGTACATCTTATATTCCAATGTGATTGTTAATGTTATTTTGAGGTTTTTAGAGTTTTACAATGTTTTTAAATCGAATCGATAATGAAGTTGGTTAAGTTATGAGTTCGACAGTTTAATTAATTTAATTGATTTAATTAAAAATTTATTAAAAATTTAAGAAAAAGAACATCTGTTCAATCAATTTAATTATTGGTTCAACTAGTCTTTTAGCCAGTTGTTGATCTAACTGGTTCAAAATCCTTTTTTAAAATAATACCTCAGTTAATTTTCGGTCTAACTAGTTCAACAAGCTAGTTTAGTCCGGTTCAAACATCTTTGATTCATACCATGTTTAGATTCTATTTAAGATTCTCTTGAAATAAGTTGAGATAAATTCTGATTATCAATCTGATCATGCTTTATAATTGAATTATTTATGATTGTACTTATAGTCAAGGTTTTTAAAATTGGACAAATGGATGAACTAGTCAAACCATCAATTCAATTGGTTCGTCCTATTTAATTAAATAAATTATTAAAAAATCATAAAATGTAAAAAGATTAGTTCAAGAACCCGATTGAACTGATTCATATTAATTCCTCAGCCAACTGGTTCAATACCCATTTCCCAATTAATACTCTAACCAACTCCCGATTTAACCTGTCAATCCAATCCAATCCAATCCAATCCAATTCAATTCAATTAATCTTTCTTTAACAAAATATTCCTTTTCAATTATTTATAATCAATATTTTAAATTCTTAAATTCTTCATTCACTTAAATTCTTTTATTAAAAGAATCAAATTCCATTTCAATGAACCACATATATGATATCAATTTGTTTCCTTTTAATTTCTTTTCTATATTAAAATATAATGATATTATTGTTGGTAGGTAAATTCATTGAACTTAAGTTATAGGTAAGGAGATAAGTTTATCTTGTATATTCTTTAATCTACTTTTCAAAAATCATGGACTATAATGAAAACATTGCTACAATTTCACTTGTTTATTTTAAAAAGTTGGAGGGTACAATTATATCAGGTTTGATTCTCCATAGGACCTACTTTGTATATAATTGTAAGGGTCTGGTTTGAGAGTATCTAAAGTTCATGGTGTTTGTAAAAACACCTTTAAAAATATGAATATAATTATATTTTAATTAAATTTAAATAAATATAAAATACAATAAAATTGTAGGACTTACTTGTTAATATGTTTTGATATTTTGATTTTAAGATTAAGTATAAAATATACCTAATTAATAAAAACATGTTTTTAATTTAATGATATGATCTTAAATTAATATATGTTTAAAAATTTCACTGAACATAAAAATAAATATCGATTGAGTCTTATCTAAATCTCAATTAATATAGATATTATTGACGAGATATTTTCCGATGAAAAGAGCTGGAAATTCACTTTTGCATATTTATTTTTCTATAAAAAAGGAAATTATTCTTGAAATTCCATCGGAAAATAAATCTATTTTGATGTATATTATCTATGATATTTATATGATATTTCATTTTCATTTCCACTTTTAAATTTCAATTTGTTCATTAACAATTTTTTAAAAATTGTTTTTTTAAGTCATGAATTAATTATGTCGATATTTATTAAAAAATTATCAATATTATTATGTCACGTGTTGCAAATCTAGTTCGAAAAGATAAACAAAATTCACATAATTTATCATTGTGGGGCATGCAACTACAAGCGTCTAGGCCCTTCTAACTTTATTGCAAGGACATCCACATGAATATCGGTATAATGTTATATATAAGGTATTACATTTAATATTTTTGTTTTCTTAATTACTATGATTTAAAAAACCCTGAAATTTAAAATTATTAACCAAAATATGATTACTGAGTTAGTATTATGCTTCATGGACCAAATTATAAAATAAATAATTTATTTTTATTAAGATTATATTAATAATTTAATTATTTTAAAATGAAAAAAAAAAGAAGATTAATTCTAAGTCTAACTCTACTATGAAAACTGAAAAGTTGATTTCTCTATATTAATTTGTTAAAATTTGGTCATCATATTTTACAAAAATTAAAAAATTAGTCCAGATAGATATCATTATTAAACATTTTGTTAAATCACTAGAAATTTCCAATTCCATAATTAGAAAAAAAACTTTATTTACATATTCTCCATTAGAAAATTAGTACATATAAATAATGAAAAAGTTTGCACTAAAGATTTAAATTTTCCTTTAAAAACCTAATTTATAAAACCAAGTGATTCATTTATTCTTCTTGCACAAAATACACTCACAAAAATAATATCTAAAGAACATAATAAATGCCGAAACTCACTCTTTATATAATTCTTATGCAAGTCTTGCATATAAAGCCTTTTTGGACTTGCTAACATTGAGATCAATCATAATGCAATCCCCCAAAGTAGCAACAAAAGTAGCATCAAGAATATCCTCATAAAGTCTAGGATATTTAGAGATATCCAAAATTAATTTTTCAAGTCAATCGATTCAATATACTTAAATTGAAAAATCTGATTTACTCGATTCGATTTAATCTAATTTGCAATAATTTGTTGCTTCAAATGACTGATCTTAAATGGGCCAACACACTTCCAAAATATCATATAAGTTTATGGACCAAATGTTTTTGTTTCAAAAGATTATCAATTCAAAATAAAGCAAGTTATAAAACTTGAGAAGTGCCAAGTGCAGTTGTAACTGTTCTGCATCACTGCTCTCATAATTGCCTCGACACACGTATTTTTATAAGAAACGTTGTGACCTTCAAAACTATCTGGCTTTCTATCTAGTATTTGGGGACGTATATAAACGTTGCTATATGCTATTACAAACACTACTACTCTAGTGAAAAACGCCATAGAAAATCTATTTTGATGTAGTAGCCATACAATTATAAAAGCATAATCAAGCAATTACAAATTAATAGAATCAAATCAATATAAAACAAAATAGATTAAGGTTCAAAATATAATTAAATAAAACACACGTGATAATTGCGTATAGTAAAATTCAAAACTTATGTATGACAATAATCCATGATAAAACTTGAATCTGGATAAATAATACCCAATGCCTAATCTCTTTTAATAGTGTCAAGACATCATTGATAACATTTCATATATTTACATCATCGTGTATGTATAGACAGATAAATAAATAGAAAATATCTACAAACTATTTCTTTTTATTCTTGTATTCAACAACATCCATGTCATAATTAATAATTATTGATACTAATTAATCAGTCATTACAAATTAATAACTTGGCATCTCAAACGTTTAGTTCAATGACAATGTGGATATCTATCTTGAGTATGTGTAGCACTATCTATGTTTGGATGTCAGTTGACTGAAATATAGGTGAAGTGAAAAAAATTACGTTGAGTTCTCCGATTAACATCAATTTAAAGTTTGATATCCAAACAATCCCTACGATCTAATTTGATTGCATAATTGCAGACGGTTTTATTTTTACTTCTTAAATTTTTATCATTTTGTTTCCAATATTTAATAAGAAATCTTCATATTAAAATGTCCAAATATGTTTTCAATTAAGTCCACTAATAACCGTTGAGTCTAGTGGTAAAATATTTTATACTTTTAAGGATAGAATGTAAGTTTAAATTTTAAAGATAACATTATTAAAAAAGTCACGAACTTGAATATGAACTATAAAAGCAGATATAGAGTATAAAAGAAAATCTAAATATTTGTAGTACCATTCATTTAGAATTTATAGTTAAAACGTGTATTCTCATATTTACAAAAACAAGCTTAATTAATAGCAATTCCTTTTTTGAGGAAGGAGGAACTTGTTACTTAAATAGCTAATATTTATACTATTTTTTCTCGAAAAGTCAAAATAGAAACTTCCTTCACGCAAATGTATATACATTTGTGTTGTAGGCCAATTTTGGGCCTTTTACAAATACCCAAAACTCAATTACCAAAATGCCAAACCCATACCCAATACCCTAAACTAACCTACCCTAATCAAAAACCCCTAACCCAATAAGCCCACTAAGCCTAAACAACTAAACCCGAAGCCCAACTACCCTAGCCCAACTACCCCAGCCCATCTGCAACCAAAACCCTAGCCCCCATGTTCGGCTTCCACTCGTTCTGACATCAGACATTAACCCATGCCCTGGCGCCGCAGCTCCCCATGCCACCATCGCCCATGCCCTGCAAAACAACAAACAATAGCAGACAAAAAAGCAGAGAAGAATGGCAAAAATAATAACAAAATATGTAACAAAACAGGCTATAAAAAGCCGAATGGAACACTGTAAACGGCCCCCTTTTTTAGATCTTTGAATACACATACATTTCGAAAAAGTCAGTAGATATAACAAGAATACCAGTCCGAGGTAGACATCAACACAAAAAAACAAAATCAACAAATCAGGAGCTAAAATCAGAACCGATCTAAGGTGATTGTTTTTTTCTAATTTCGTTTTTTGGCCGAATTCATACACATATATTTATCAAAAAAATACAATAAAATAACAGAATAAAAAAAACAAAAAAATCAGAATTTTACCTTTCCGGCCACCGCGTGCGGTGGCAGGCGCTGGAGACGGACGGTGGTCCGACGGCCGTCCGGCGACCGGACCCCTGGCCAGAGTCCCACCGGGGCTCCCTCCCTCTCCCCTTTCTTTTCTCTCCCTTTCTCTCTTTCTTTTTTTTTCTTTCCCACCTCACAAATGATTTTTTTTTCAGATTTTTAGGCTATTTATAGCCAATAAACAATACCGTTTTGGTACCGGATTTAAACACAAAACGACGCTGTTTTGAGGCAAGTCGGGTCGACTGATCCGCTCGAGGTTAGGATCTGCGTGTTTTTCGGAAGGGTCTAATTGCGAATGACCCTTCCGCTTTTAGGCGTTTACAATTTAGTTTATATTTTTTAAAATTGGCCCGTTGATTGTTGCGCTCGCAATTTGGTCCCCTATGATACGCACCGTTTAAATGCGTGGAAAATTGCGCTGTAAGCCCCTATCGTTCAAGCGCATTCAAATAGGTCCTTCCTTTTATTTTTTTTAAAAATTCGCCCCAAAGCTTTGTTTTTAGTTCATTTTTTGTCCTTTTTTCTTATTTATTATTATTATTATTATTAGTATTATTATTATTATTGTTATTATTATTACTATGTATTAGTATCGTTTTTACATGTGAATATTGTATATATTCATATATAATATTATTTTTAATTATTGTATTTTAATATTATTATTATGTTATATATACTTCTTCGTATTTTATTATTATTAGTAGTATTATTATCGTTATTCATATTAGCATATGTGTGTTATTATATATATATACACATTTAATATAGTATTATCTTTTACTATTATATTTATTATTATCCTATTTTCACTGTTATTATTATTATTTTCATCATTATTATACATATATGCATATATCTACGTAATATTATTAATAGGTGTTCTAACATTATTATTATGTATGTATATACATTCTAATATTGTGCATGTGTATGATTCTATTCAATTGTTAGCCTTGTATACTAAATTCATACGTATATTTCTCATGTCACTTCATGTATCCATTTTATTATTATATATGTATATAGGTAATAATTTTATTGAAACCTCGTTTTAACCTTATGCATTATTTGTTTCGTTCCCTTTCATAATATCGTTATATATATTGGTATATATGTTCTTTAGATGCATGTGTTCCTCGATATTTATTTTGTGTACATACGTAAATATTATGAATATATATTTAACATCACTAGTTATATATTTTATTATCTTATACATCTTGCTAATACCATTAATATTTACATATACATATTTTACATATACACTCTTAATTATTTTCATGTGTATATTCATCGTATTCTTTTTGTGTTCTTGTATTCAATACTATATCATATTTAATCTTGCATGCACGGTTATTGTTTTAATATTTTTTGTTATGTTTGTCATCTGCTTAAATATGTATACCTAGTCCTTTCATTTGTTTATTTATTTTCGTATTCGTTTTGTCTTACACGTTTTAAAAATCACGTTTTTATTTCTAAATTAATTTCGATAATCAAAGGCAATATATCGGTTTAATACCAAGTCGACGGTTCCATTGCTATGTTGAGTGAAATTTGTCGGTTCGTGTTTAATCGGTATACCCTTCTCAAAAAAAGGGAAATCAAAAATTGAAAGTTTTCGTGTTTTGAATCGGATCACGATTGAATATTACTTTGAACTCATATTTTGAAAATCAAGACAACACTTGTTTATGAGATACCAATTTTTGGGCGTCGCGAGGTGCTAATACCTTCCTCGCGCAGAACCGACTCGAACCTAATTTTTCTCGGCTTTTAACGTAGACCTTAACTCGGCCTTTTCTCGTTTTTAAAAAGGAAATCTAACAGTGTCCGGTCACACCTCATAAAAAGGATCGGTGGCGACTCCCGGTTTATTTTAAATCAAACTTTAATTTCCAAGTTTTTAATCGCCACAATTAGCGACCGAAGCTAAAGCTAATTTTACGTCATACTATTTGGCGACTCATTGGGGATGAATTTTTGAGAGTCGTGTCTGGAATTAAACACGTTTTGTCAAATTTTCAAATTTCCTTGTTCAAAGTAAACATTTGGTCGTGATCCGAAAATCTCGTTTTCAAAATTCATGCATTTGTATCATGTTGTAAATATTTCTTCTAACTTGCTTATTTGGTTGTTTTTTAGTTTTCAATTTTTATGGTTTTAATTTTTGTTTAGTTTCTTTAAGTAAAACGTAAAGGTTTATGAGTTTTTCCCCACACACCGTGCACTTGCATTTTCGCATAACATGAGCTCTCTACCCGGGCTCCGTCCGTTTAAGTGAAAGTAAACGCTACGCCTTCGTGAGTTAACTCGTCCCTCCGCACAGGCTAGTGAATACTTTCGGGTTACATATGACTTATGCTTTCGTGAGTTAGCTTGTCCCTCCGCATAGGCATAAGTAAATGTAGTCCCTCGAATTGAACTCGTGAGCCTGTGATAGGTTATGACCGAGGCTTCGTGCTGATCTTAGAAAATGATAGTACGAGCAATTCGAGTACCTGTCTAGAACCGAGACTACATATAATGAACCATACGAGCTATCCAATTAGAGCCATGCCGAACCTCTGTCCGCTTATAGTCACCAAAATAAGTACACGGGGAAAATGCCTTTCATTTACACTATTTATGCAAAATAATTGGATCGGGTAGTTTAGTTTATTTTTCAAATTATGTTTGTTGTGTTTACTAACCAAGTTTGTTTGTTTTTATTTTTATCATGCATCATAGGCATCATATTAGGAAGGTGTTGATTAAAAGTTGGTTGCCAAAAAACGGGTTTCTAATGGAGGAGTCAATTACACAAATAACCGAGAAGAATGCCGTGGTTCGGGACTGGTCTCTAAAAACTCAGAGGAACAAGGGGGATAGTCTTGTGGAAAGGTGTGCTGCCAATTTGCCCGAACAAATAACTGTGAACGTTCGCCAAAATAACCTAGAAGATTTGGTTCAAATTTGGAATCGGTGGGATTCGGACACTAGAGACATTTTCTTGAGAGGTATGGAGATATAGCTCACCGATTACCATCCGTAGACGAACAGTTGATTCAAGCCATGGTTGGTTCGGGACCCGACTTATCAATGTTTCACCTTCAATCAAGAAGACATGACTCCGACCATAGAAGAGTATCTTTGCTTTACTCGCATCAACAATGTACAATTGACAAAATATATGTGAAGGAGCCTAAGCCGATGACCTTCAAGAAAAAGTTAGTGAGGCCGCAGACATGACCGATGCATGGGCTGAAAAACAAATGAAGAAGAAGAACGAAACCATTTGTATTCCATGGTCCTCCCTACGAGATTTGACTCGAACCATCCCGACATCTTTGAAAAGGGTAAATTTATTCGCTTTGGCCATTTATGGTGCGGTTATTTTCCCAAAGGTTCTCGGACATCTCGAAGTGGCGATAGTTGATTTCTTGAAAGGTTAAAACAAGGAATCAACCTGTCCCAACCATCCTAGCCGAGACCTTTGGTCCTTGAGTAGTTGTCGAAGAAAAGGGAGGGACGATTTATCGGATCTGTGTGATTACTCAATGTTTGGATTTTGAGTCACTTACGGAAGGTAGAGCGCACTCCATTCCATATGTTTTCTAAAACATTCTCCCGCTAGAAGCTTTCCTCAAGAAAGAATGGTAGAAGGAAGTCACCGAGCAACATTGGGTATCGATCTTCGAGAACCTTCGCAGAGGATATAACATGGAGAGCACCACGGATCCGTCCTTCGTTTTCTTTGTACAAATGTGGAAGCCAAGATTGGGTACCTTTACTTGGGTTATGGGGAGGAGTTGGATATGCTCGCTATTGGTTCAAAGGCAATTTTCTTGCGACAATTCCTCCCAGAATCGGAGGATTAGCACACTCGAGTTCGCTTTCACGGGTGAAGGATATATGAAGAGAGTCCGAGACAACGCAAAGGCTTGGAAGGAAATTCATTTCATGGAATTAGCCTTGTATGCTGATACCCTTACCCAAGATTACAACGTATGGAGGAAGCAACGGGTAAATAGTCGACAAATCTCGACAACAAACCACCCCATCCGAATCCTTTCTCGAAGGAAATGCCGTCGAGCTAGAAATGGCAAGACAAGAATTGACGAGAAAAGGCCAAGATGTCTCGAGACCTTAGTGCCCTTCAAGAAGAAAACTATCAACGAAGATTGAAATTCAAGTTGAAAGATCCAGAATCGAAAAGGTACAAAGAGAAGCCGAGATTGTGAGAAACGACTTAAGGGACCTTCATTTGGAAAACAAGAAATTAAGAAACACTATAAAGAATAGCGGGTTGGGCAAGTCGACAGCAGAATGGAAGGAAGAAATTAGCAATATCAAGGAAGGAATGGAGTTTTGGAAGGGAAAAGTAAAGAAAGAAGAGGAAAAGGCTGCGCGCGCTTTGATAGAGTTAAGAAGGAAGAACGCCGAGTATGAAATAGCGACTGCAGAATTGGCAAAAATTAGTCTGAACATCAAGAATTAAAAAGGAAAACACGAGATCTAGAAAATATGCTGCAATCTCATCAACAATAACTAGATAGCCTCCTGAAGGCTCTAGAAGAAAAGAGTGAGCAGTACGATAGGGACATTCACGCGTATGAAGGATCTCTCAAAGAAAGAGAAATGCAACTCGACTTCTTGATCAATGAAATTCGCAAAGCAGCTATGCAAATTGTTCAATTATCAGATGAAGCCGAAGTTCTCAGTTACCAATTCCCTCCGAGCCAAAGATCGAACATATCAGAGTTTTTAGAGCAAGTAAAGAAACAAGGCAATGTGGCTAGGAAATTTGTGTAACCGTTGAAAAATGAAAACTTTGTGTAATAGGCTATGTTGATCAATGAAATGCCTAAATATGGGGCTACCTTGAAATTAACACCAATTTTTTGCATTCCTTGCATAATTAACATACTAACATTTTGACATTCGTACATTCATTCATGCATTCATCCATACATTGCATATCCCATACTCGGTCGCTGAAGACAAAATATATAATTCGCAGTTGTAATACCACAAGACTGGAACCACGTCATCGGTATAAAAGCAGCGACAAGCTAGAGTGATGGAAGTGAATTCAATGAGAGAATTGAAAGGATGGAAAGGACTCAAAAAGAATTACAAGAGCAATCGGCCAAATCACAACAAGAGACGAGAGACCTAATGATGAGATCTCGAGAGGAATCACTCGAGCAAAGAGATCAAATGGCCAAAATGATGGAGATGATATCGCTCTAGTTAAAGGGAAAGGACCCATGCGAGCCACGACATTGAAGAATCCGATCAAGAATTCACCACGATCGGGATCCACTCTATCCCCGTGATTCACTCCACCATTCGCATATACAACACAAAGAGGGTGCACTCAAGGGAACCCAGCGGCTTGGAACATCGACCCATGCCACTGCTCCACCCACTAATTTGGGGCAAGGAATATTCGCGTCAAGCCTGGGGATAGTCCTGTTGATCCACTAGTTCGGCACTGGATGACCCAACAGAGGTAGCCAAGTTGAAATCGGATAACCATGACGTAAAATATAGGAGTCTAGAGGAAAGACTCAAAGCGATAGAAGACATGAAGTCTTCTCCGCACTAGGTGCCAAAGAACTCGATCGGCACCGATCCGATTTTGCCCCAAAGTTTAAAGTACGATTTTGAGAAGTATGATGGGACAAGATGTCCAAAGGCGCATTTGGTCATGTTTTGTCGAAAAATGACTGGTTATGTGAACGAGGATAAACTACTCATACATTGCTTCCAAGATAGTCTAACGAGGTGACTCTCGGTGGTACAATCAACTTAGTAGAGAAAAGATTCGATCTGGAAAGACTTGGCGTTAGCATTTTGCGATCGATACAAGCATGTATCGGAGATGGTGCGGACCGTATGACCTTGCAAATGATGGAGAAGAAACCAGCAGAATCCTTTAGACAATATGTGCAAAGATGGAGAGATATCTCGGCCCAAGTGGAGCCTCCACTGACTAAGACTGAGATAACAGTCCTTTTCATCAATACTCGAAAGCACCGTTCTATGACAAGTTGGTGAGAAGTGCTACGAAGGATTTTTCGGATATCGTAATATCTGGTAAACTCATAGAGAATGCCGTCAAGAGCGAGAATGGAAGGATCGGAAGGCTCAAGAAAAGCAAACACCGTAAGGAAGAAAGAGCGAAGCCCACATGGTGGGAACTGGAGTCATTACGTTCCCAATTTTATTCTAACCAACCCCGACCTCGAAATTATCCACCCCGAATTTCCATTACCCTCCTCAAACACCTTACTACCAAGCATCACATCCGTCCTACCTCAGATACGCCATGAATAACCAAAGGCCCGTCACCACATTTCCACAAAACACTCGCCCATTCAAAGCCAACCCAGAAATGAACCAAGACCAACAAGGCCTAATCACGAGAGACAAGACAATTCACCCCTATTCCTGTATCATATGGGGAACTGTACCCAAAACTTCTGGAAAAACAATTGATATCTCCCCATTACATGGCCCCCTTAAACCTCCATACCCAAAATGGTACGATCCAAATGCTAGTTGCGCATACCATGCGGGAACGAGGGCATTCTCTCGAGAATTGTCTTGCTTTCAAAAGGAGAGTTCAAGGGCTCATCGATGCGGGCATTTTGCGATTCGATGGTCTTGGCGAGAAGACCGGAATCCATTCCCAAACCACAGAAGGGAATGTGGCTGAGAGGAGAGGAGGATAAACAACAAAATAGAAGATGGGTTTCAAGTACGAACACCTCTGCGAGAGAATGCAGGAGATACTAAGTGAGAAAGGGTTGCTCTGTCGTTTTAACGGAGTATCCAAAGGAGAAGGTGCAAAAGGTCACGCTTTTGCAAGCTCCATGGTATTGGGGAGCATAACATTGATCCTGTAAGGAATTGAAGTTCTTGCAAAGTATGATGGACAATAAGGAGATTGGGATTTTTGTAAAGCTAAAGAGGCCGACGGTGGAGAAATATGTGCCTCGACAATCAATCATCGGGTTTCCCATATAGCGCGGCCGACCGTTAATAATCTATTATGACGCGAAGAAGGAGCCGGTGAAACCAAAATGATAATTGAAGTACCATCTCCTTTCCCTATGAGGACAATAAAAGCGATCTGTGGAAGTACGATGTCAACCGTTACACTGAAGGTGAAAAGCTTGAAGCCCTGGCGAAGACATTGGGGAAGTAGGTCATTTTACCCGCGATGGACGGTGCTATTCTAAAGAAGTTGAACCGATAAAGAAAAGTAGCGACTTGAAGCAAAAAGGAAAGCGGTGATGCACGAAGTCGAGGTCGAGCAAGAAATTCCACCGTGCAAGAAACAAAAAGCACGTGAATAAGGAAGAAGCTCAAGAATTCTTGAAATTTATTAAGCACAGCGAGTATAGTGTGGTGGAACAATTGAGCAAGCGACCAAGACGAATCTCGGTTCTATCTCTACTGTTAAATTCAGAGCCACATCGAAATGCTTTATTGAAGGTGTTAAATCAAGCTTATGTGGCCAACAACATATCTGTCGAAAAGCTTGATAGATGGGTAAACAATCTGAATGCGGACAATTTCATCTCTTTTAGTGATGACGAGATACCGCTAAATGGTAGAGGCTCGGTGAAAGCGCGCATATCACGAATCATTGCAAGGGCTACATAATACCGAACGTACTCATCGATAATGGGTTGACATTAAATGTTATGCCATTGGCCACGCTTTCCGAATCTGGATGGATTTGTCCTACTTAAGGCCTGTCATTCCATGGTAAGGGCATCCGACGGGACGAGGCACGAAGTCATGGGAAAGATCGAAATCCCTTTGGAAGTGGGCCCTTACATCTATGAGGTCGAGTTCCAAGTCATGGACATTGCACTCTCTTATAATTGCCTTTTAGGAAGACCTTGGATCCATTCTGCTGGAGCAGTTCCATCATCCCTCCATCAAAAGTTGAAATTTATCATGGATGGTGTTTGGTCACAATCGAGGTGAAGAAGACATTGTCGCATCTATCTCTCTTGATCGCCATACCGGAAGTAAGCAAGGACGCGATGGAATGTTCCTTTCGATCCTCGAATTCGTCAATGCCACTTTCATCGTTGAAGGAAACAAAATTCGATGCCAAAGCGTCGAAAAATACCAGAATGGGTGTCAAGTTGACTGTAGGAAGAGGAGCTCGTGCGAGAAGAGGTTTATGGAGACATCTACAAGGAATAGTTAGGGCTTTAAAGCCAGTGTACCACAAGGCCCGATATGGTTTGGGGTTCCAGCATGACATGCGTCAAAGAAGAAGACAGTGGAAGAAGGATCAAGAGAGAAGAATTGCAAGAACTTTAGGCCGAGAACTAGAATGGGAACCGATAGAGTACCCTCATTTGTCAAAAATATTTACATCTGCGGGAATGTTGTACCCTGGACAAGATGATCTACGAAACATGCTGGGGTTAATTGAAAGGGGTTTTCAGAATGTCAGTATAAGTGTCATCGATAAAGAAGCTGGTGCAAGTAAAGATGTCTCGAGGATACGCCTTTGCCCTCCTGGTTTTATGTTGAACAATTGGACTACTGAGGAGCTTCTTGTAGTTTATAAGTCTTCAGAGTAATGCTAAACATTAACCTTCTATTGTGTCCTTAGATATAATAGAATTCTTTTGTAAGAGCTTTCATTCGCTCTCTATCATTTAAATGAATATCGATGAAGATGCATTTTGTCACGATTTTTCGCGTTATCACTAATTTCATGATCATTTTCTCATTTCATAGCCTATCTTTACATTTGCCTCATTACCATGACATAACATTTTGTTTGTTGTTTCCAATACTTGGATGTCCCCCTATAGCTTCCTTTTCCATTTCAACTTTCAGGTGCTCGGATATTGACGACATGAATAAGCCGATTCTGAATCTTGAAATCGATTTTGAGAAGGTTGTTTGCTTAGGAGAATTTGAAGTCAAGAAAATGTGAAGATTATGTCTCGTCTCTGAATTGTTAAGAATGGTGGAGCAAGAGGATAAACAGATTCTCGCCTCATGAAGAATCTGTGGAAGCGATAAATTTGGGCAATCAAGAGAGGAAACAAGAAGTGAAGATTGGGACTTCTATTTGAGAGAGTACGGGCATAGTTTGATCACTTTACTCATGAATACAAAGATGTTTTCGCATGGTCATACCAGGACATGCCAGGCTAGATGAAGATTTAGTGGTCCATAAGCTCCCATTAAAGCGAATGCAAGCCCATCCAAAAAAAATTAAGACGGATGAGACCGAAATCTTTGTTGAAGATAAAGAGGAAGTCAAAAGCGGTTTGGCGGCTTCCTACAATCCTCCAAATATCCGAATGGGTGGCTAACATAGTCCGGTACCAAAGAAAGATGGAAAAGTACGAATGTGCGTGGATTACATGACGAGAATCGAGCAAGCCCAAAAGATAATTTTCCTTGCCACATATTGACACGTTGGTGGACAACACAACAAAACATTCATTGTTTTCTTTCATGGACGGATTCTCGGGGTATAATCGGATCAAAATGGCCCCGAGGATATGGAGAAAACTACCTTCATAACAATGTGGGGAACGTTACGCTACAAGGTGATGCCATTCGGGTTAAAGAATCTTTGGGGCAACATATCGAGGGCTATGGTAACGTTATTCCATGACATGATACACAAAGAAATAGAGGTCTCGTCGACGACATGATTGCTAAATCCAGGGAAGAAGAGCATGTGGTGAACCTCAAGAAGTTGTTCGAGAGGTGAGAAAGTTTCACTAAAACTTAATCCACCAAATGTACATTCGGGGCTACCTCGGGAAAGTTGCTAGGCTTCATTGTCAGTAAAAGAGGTATTGAGGTTGATCTAGATAAAATAAAAGCCATCCAAGAATTACCACCTCTGCGCACGCAAAAGGAAGTTAGAGGATTTTTAAGGAGATTAAACTACATTGCCCGATTTATCGCTCAGCTTACCAACCAATGCGACCCAATCTTTCGGCTTCTTCGAAAACATAACCGGGAGAATGGAGCGAGGAATGCCGGTGGCCTTTGATAAGATAAAACAATATTTGTCTAGTCCTCCGATTGCTAGTACCGCCAACCCCGGAAGACCTTTGATATTGTATTTGATTGTGTTCGAAAGTTCAATGGGTTGCATCTTGGGGCAACACGACGAGTCGGAAAGAAAGAAAAAGCGATCTACTACCTCGAAAAAGTTCACCGATTATGAGGCAAAGTATTCATCCATTGAGAAATATTTTGTGCCTTGGTTTGGGTAGCTCGGAGACTTAGACAATACATGTTGTACCATACGATATGGTTGATTTCAAAGTGGACCCGATAAAATACATGATGGAATCGCCGGCACTATCAGGAAGAATGGCGCGATGGCAGAATCTCCTCTCAGAATATGACATTGCCTATGTAAGTCAGAAGTCGATAAAAGGAAGCGCAATAGCTGATTTTCTAGCAACTCGAACAACAGAAGAATATGAGCCTTTAAGATTCGATTTCCCAGACGAAGACTTAATGTGCATCTCAGAAATAGAATCCGAGTCATCAAAAGAGAGGTCATGGAAGATGTGCTTTGATGGTGCGTCGAATGCGTTAGGACATGGAATTGGAGTAATCCTGGTATCACCGGACGGGAATCATTATCCGTTCACCGCAAGACTGAACTTCTTCTGTACCAATAATATCGCAGAATATGAGGCCTGTATCATGGGGCTTCATGCGACTATCGGCGAAACATCGAGATCTTGGAGGTATACGGAGACTCAGCCCTAGTGATTTACCAAATCCGTGGAGAATGGGAAGTGAGGGACTCAAAATTGATTAAGTACAGCAATTTAGTGGCTGGATTAATCAAGGAATTCAAAGAAATAACTTTTCATTACTTCCACGAGAAGAGAACCAATGGCGGATGCCTTGGCCACTTTGGCTTCAATGTTCAAAGCAAGTAAAGAAGCGAAATAATGCCCTCAAAATGAGCATATACGAGGTCCCTGCACACTGTTGTAACATTGAGAAAGAGGCAGACGGACAACCATGGTTCTATGATATCTTAAAATATATCAAGAATCAAAGCTATCCCAAACAAGCACATGAGAACGACAAAAGAACAATCAGAAGAATGGCAGCAGGATTCGTTCTTGATGGGGATATCCTGTATAAAAGGGGAAAGGATCAAATACTCTTAAGATGCGTGGATAATGTCGAAGCCAGAAAGATACTTGAAGATGTCCATGAAGGAATCTGTGGGACACATGCCAACGGCTTCAGTATGGCTAGAAAGATTATGAGACTCGGTTACCACTGGTTGACGATGGAAAGCGACTGTATTAGTTTTGCCAGAAAATGTCACAAATGTCAAATCTATGGCGACAAAATTCATGTAGCCCCTTCGCCCCTTCACGTCATGACTTCTCCTTGGCATTTTTCTATGTGGGGCATGGATGTTATAGGGTCAATTTCTCCAAAAGCATCTAATGGACATCGATTCATTTTTGTGGTTATCGATTACTTCACAAAATGGATAGAAGCTGCTTCATTTGCCAATGTGACGAGGATTGCGGTTTGTAAGTTTTTGAAAAGGAAATCATTTGCGGTATGGTTTACTGAAAGAATCATTTCAGATAATGCCACGAATCGAACAATAAAATGATGAAAGAAGTGTGCGGCGGCCCAAATAAAGCATCATAATTCCTCGCCCTATCGCCCAAAGATGAGCAGGTACATTGAAGCGACAAACAAGAACATTAAGAGGATCATTGGGAAAATGATCGAGACATATAAAGACCGCACGAGAAACTTCCATTTGCTTTGTTTGCATATCGCACATCTGTACGAACATCTACGGGAGCAACTCCTTTCTCTCTAGTCTATGGAATGGAAGCTGTGCTACCTATCGAGGTCGAGATCCCTTCTCTGCGAGTATTGATGGAATCAAAGTTAGAAGAAGCGGAATGGGTTCGAGCTCGATATGATCAGTTGAACCTCATTGAAGAAAAACGTCTAAGGGCAATTTGTCACGGGCAAATGTACCAAAAGAGAATGATCGCAGCCCATAACAAGAAGGTACGACCAAGAGAATTCCATGAAGGAGAACTCGTGCTGAGAAAGATTCTCCCAATACAAAAAGACCTGCGAGGAAAATGGGCACCAAATTGGGAGGGACCATACGTTGTAAAAAAGGCATTCTCAAGCGGAGCTTTGATCCTTACTGAGATGGATGGGAAGGAGCTACCGAATCCAATAAACTCAGATGCAGTGAAGAAATATTATGCTTGAGATGAAAACCCGAAAAGGGCATCTAAAAAAAAAAAAAAAAGGGGGGGGATCAGAGCGAAAACCCGAAAAGGGCGCTTTGGTTAAACGTAAAAGATTAGGATGAAAACCCAAGAGGGCGTTCTAATGAAGCAAATATTCGGCTTACAAGGCAAGGCGTTTTAAACTGTACGACAAACAGTGAGACTATAGTGTTTGAAGCATCTCTGAAAGCTCGAAATCTTCTACGCAAGGAGCCAGACTCTAAAAGATTCTTGATTGAGGAACGCGAAGAGTTCATGTGTCGAATATCTAGAGCATTTGTATCCGTTAAATACGATCTCTTCTTTCCTTTGCACATTTGTACTATCATTGGTTAACTTTCTTTGTTTGCCACATTTGAAATAAAGGAATATGAGATGTCTTTTTGTCCCTACCTGACCATTTTCATACATATCATTATGTGTTTATTTACATGATAAATGGTGAAATGACATGCTCTAAACAAAAGAAATGTTAAGTATTACCTGGATGAAAATTTAATAAGCGCAAGAGTCTTAAAGTAGAAACAAAGTTCAATTGGGGACAAAAGAGTGACATCTGAGAAACGTCGATTACTCGTGAAGCTTGAAGACATGTACATGGCGTAAAGAGAAAGTAAAGAGCCGAAGTAATGAATGCGGACCATCACAAGAATCGAGACGAAAAAGACATACGACAAACATACTTAAAGAGCACTGCATAATCATGTAAGCATAAAGGCATTTAAGACAAGCATGTGCATATCATGATAACATCATGCATGGCATATACAGGAACTCCAGCAAAGCAAGAAATCTGGAATGAGAGTCGCATTGAATCAAATGAAAAGACACTTGAATTCTGCCAAATGACAGGTTTTGATATTTTTGATGTTCAATTTCTGTCCTCCAGTTATGTTTCAAAAATCAACTCATATTGCGAGAAGTGAGTTGAGCCTCAGGGCACGCTGAGGTATTTTCAATTTCTGCTTTTTAATTCATGTTTTCCAAGAAAATCAGCTCATATTGCGAAAGGTGAGTTGAGCCTTAAGACACGTTGAGGTAATTTCAATTTATGTTTCAAAAATCAACTCATATTGCGAGAAGTGAGTTGAGCCTCGAGAGCACTGTTGAGGTATTTTCAATTCTGCTTTTTAATTCATGTTTTCCAAGAAAATCAGCTCATATTGCGAGAGGTGAGTTGAGCCTCAAGACACGTTGAGGTAATTTCAATTTATGTTTCAAAAATCAACTCATATTGCGAGAAGTGAGTTGAGCCTCAGGGCACGCTGAGGTATTTTCAATTTCTGCTTTTAATTCATGTTTTCCAAGAAAATCAGCTCATATTGCGAGAGGTGAGTTGAGCCTCAAGACACGTTGAGGTAATTTCAATTTATGTTTCAAAAATCAACTCATATTTGAGAAGTGAGTTGAACCTCGAGGCACGTTGAGGTAATTTCAATTCCTATTAAATCTAAAATCAACTCATATTGCGAGAGGTGGGTTGAACCTTTTAATTTCTACTTTTTCAAAATCAACTCATATTGCGAGAGGTGAGTTGAGCCTTTTAATTGTTGTTTTTTAAAAAGCAACTCATATTGCGAGAGGTGAGTTATACCTTTTAATTTTTGTTTTTCAAAAGAATCAATCCATATTGCGAGAAGTGAGTTGAGCCTTAGGTATTTTTAAAATCCGCTTTTCAAATTAAGTTTCAAAAGACCAGCTCATGTTGTGAGAGACGAGTTGAGCTGTGGCTTACGTGCTGCGTTATTTTCAATTTTTGTTTTTAATGTCTGTTTTTAAGGAGTCAATTCATATTGCGAGAAATGAGTTGAACTCAAGATTACATGTCGAGTGAAGAATAAAGATTGAAGTTGATGAAAGACACCAAATGTGGCCTCCCTGAAGTTGCAATGGAGCAGGTCAAAGTTGCAAGTCTTGACTCCCGGAAGTTGCAGTGGAGCTGATCGAGGATATCAGATCTTGCCTTTCTAAAGTTACAGAAGAGAAGACCACAAATCTCATCTCAACTGAAGCAATAGAAGAGCAGATTGAAGATGTAGATCTCATCTTTCTGAAGTTACATGAAAGTAAATTGAAGCTACAAATCTCATATCCGTGAAGTTACATTGGAGCAAATTGAAGCTACAAGGCGTACATCAGAAGATGCAGTGGAGTGAACCAAAGCTACAAGATGAGATTACCTGAACAAGAAGCGCACCAAAGAAGTCAATACTTGACAGTATTGGGCAAAATTGGCCTTTCTTTGTATCTTTGCCCTATTCTCGTTACACGACAATGAGCAAAGAGGGGCAGCTGTTGTAGGCCAATTTTGGGCCTTTTACAAATACCCAAAACCCAATTACCAAAATGCCAAACCCATACCCAATACCTAAACTAACCTACCCTAATCAAAACCCCTAACCCAATAAGCCCACTAAGCCTAAACAACTAAACCCAAGCCCAACTACCCCATTAACTACCCACCCATTTGCAACAAAACCCTAGCCCCATGTTCGGCTTCCACTGTTCGACATCGACATTAACCCATGCCACAAGCGCCAGTAGCTCCTCATGCCACCATCGCCCATGCCCTGCAAAACAACAAACAACAGCAGACAAAAAAGCAGAGAAGAATGGCAAAAATAATAACAAAATATGTAACAAAACAGGCTATAAAAAGCCGAATGGAACACTGTAAACGGCCCCCTTTTTTAGATCTTTGAATACACATACATTTCGAAAAAGTCAGTAGATATAACAAGAATACCAGTCCGAGGTAGACATCAACACAAAAAAACAAAATCAACAAATCAGGAGCTAAAATCAGAACCGATCTAAGGTGATTGTTTTTTTCTAATTTCGTTTTTGGCGAATTCATACACATATATTTATCAAAAAATACAATAAAATAACAGAATAAAAAAACAAAAAATCAGATTTTTTTTTCCGGCCACCGCGTGCGTGGCTTGGCTGAGACAGACGGTGGTCCTGCGACCGTCCGGCGACCGGACCCCTGGCCGGAGTCCCACCGGGGCTCCCTCCCTCTCCCCTTTCTTTTCTCTCCCTTTCTTTCTTTCTTTTTTTTTCTTTCCCACCTCACAAATGATTTTTTTTTCAGATTTTTAGGCTATTTATAGCCCAGCGAAACGGTACCGTTTTGGTACCCGGATTTAAACACAAAAACGACGCCGTTTTGAGACAGGTCGGGTCGACCGATCCGCTCCAGGGTTAGGATCCGCGTGTTTTTGCGGAAGGGTCTAATTGCGCGAATGACCCTTCCGCTTTTTAGGCGTTTTACAATTTAGTTTATATTTTTTTTAAAATTGGCCCCGTTGATTGTTGCGTTCTGCAATTTGGTCCCCCTATGATACGCACCGTTTAAATGCGCCAGAAAATTGCGCTGTAAGCCCCCTATCGTTCTAAGCGCATTCAAATAGGTCCCTTCCCTTTTATTTTTTTTAAAAATTCGTCCCAAAGCTTTGTTTTTAGTTCATTTTTTGTCCTTTTTTTCTTATTTATTATTATTATTATTATTAGTATTATTATTATTATTGTTATTATTATTACTATGTATTAGTATACGTTTTTTACATGTGAATATTGTATATATTCATATATAATATTATTTTTAATTATTGTATTTTAATATTATTATTATGTTATATATACTTCTTCGTATTTTATTATTATTAGTAGTATTATTATCGTTATTCATATTAGCATATGTGTGTTATTATATATATATATACACATTTAATATAGTATTATCTTTTTACTATTATATTTATTATTATCCTATTTTCTTTATTATTATTATTATTTTCATCATTATTATACATATATGCATATATCTACGTAATATTATTAATAGGTGTTCTAACATTATTATTATGTATGTATATACATTCTAATATTGTGCATGTGTATGATTCTATTCAATTGTTAGCCTTGTATACTAAATTCATACGTATATTTCTCATGTCACTTCATGTATCCATTTTATTATTATATATGTATATAGGTAATAATTTTATTCAAACCTCGTTTTAACCTTATGCATTATTTGTTTCGTTCCTTTCATAATATCGTTATATATATTGGTATATATGTTCTTTAGATGCATGTGTTCCTCGATATTTATTTTGTGTACATACGTAAATATTATGAATATATATTTAACATCACTAGTTATATATTTTATTATCTTATACATCTTGCTAATACCATTAATATTTACATATACATATTTTACATATACACTCTTAATTATTTTCATGTGTATATTCATCGTATTCTTTTGTGTTCTTGTATTCAATACTATATCATATTTAATCTTGCATGCACGGTTATTGTTTTAATATTTTTTGTTATGTTTGTCATCCGCTTAAATATGTATACCTAGTCCTTTCATTTGTTTATTTATTTTCGTATTCGTTTTGTCTTACACGTTTTAAAAATCACGTTTTGTTTCTAAATTAATTTCGATAATCAAAGGCAATATATCGGTTTAATACCAAGTCGACGGTTCCATTGCTATGTTGAGTGGAATTTGTCGGTTCGTGTTTAATCGGTATACCCTTCTCAAAAAGGAAATCAAAATTGAAAGTTTTCGTGTTTTGAATCGGATCACGATTGAATATTACTTTGAACTCATATTTTTGAAAATCAAGACAACACTTGTTTATGAGATACCAATTTTTGGGCGTCGCGAGGGTGCTAATACCTTCCTCGCGCAGAATCAAACTCGAACCCTAATTTTTCTCGGCTTTTAACGTAGACCTTAACTCGGCCTTTTCTCGTTTTAAAAAGGAAATCTAACAGTGTCCGGTCACACCTCATAAAAAGGATCGGTGGCGACTCCCGGTTTATTTTAAATCAAACTTTAATTTCCAAGTTTTTAATCGCCACAATTAGCGACCGAAGCTAAAGCTAATTTTTACGTCGCTACAATTTGTTATTAAACCAAATATCTAGCTAATTGCTACCAAAAATAATTCTTGAATAATAAATTTAGAATGGGGAGGTTGATTTCGTGGAGAGAAATCTGCAAAGTTTCGTATGTTGAGAGGGAATAAATTCATTGAATGAAAGCATTTGATTGGTTGTTTGAAAAAGTGAATCATGCTTGACATAGTTGAACTCAAACATATGCTCTAACTCAAGTAGTAGCATTCTCACCCAAAAATGTCCTATAAACTTTAGATTTAAGGTTTAAGTCTAAATATATGCAATACGATGATTTATTTTCTTAAAATTTTGATGAAATATTCTCATTTTATTAATCGATTGTTCATTTTTTAACACTTGAAAAATTAAAAAACAAAACTTCCACAAGAAATAATATCAAACCATTTTGTTTAAAGAGGAATAGTGTTTGTTTGACAATGGAATTTCAGCTTCTACACAATAATTTAAGATCACATGGATACAGTTGGGAGATGGCATGTTAATGTTTCAAATTCATCTCCCTATACAAATTAATTCTAATTTGTTTAATCAAGTACATGTTGTGTTTTTTAGGCAAATGTTTAATCAACGACTTTAACAGTCAATTTTGGTACAGTATTCTTACTCCTATTATTAGTGCATGTCTATTATTAGTCCATGTCATTGAACCATGATATTGACAAATTAGGCAACACCAATGAAAGTAAGCTTCTAATCGACCAAGGTTTGTCCTTCAAAAAGTATTTATGTCTTAAAAGAGTTCTCAAAAAGCATGTTATTCTATTCTTTGAATATCATTATTCTCTTACTACTAGCTAAATCAATTGTTTTATATTATTTATAATTATAATCTATATAAAAAACACGAGTTTAAACAGACAAATATCTTTTATTTTC
Organism: Gossypium arboreum; assembly: GCF_025698485.1. Lineage (NCBI taxonomy): Eukaryota > Viridiplantae > Streptophyta > Magnoliopsida > Malvales > Malvaceae > Gossypium > Gossypium arboreum. Next base: position 119,780,162 of record NC_069070.1, on the reverse strand, counting down.
AATCATATTACTAAAATTTCATTTAAAAATAATTATAATTTAATAGGATTGTAATACTTATACATTTAAAAATAATTAAAATTAAGTTACAATTATTAGTTAAAAGGTTGTGCCGATGTAGAATAGAATTATCAGGAAAAAATTGTGATAATTATAATTATATTTCTTAATTATTATTTTAAAAACTTTGACATAAAAAGTTGTGTTAATTTTGTTGATGTAAAATAGAGCTATTACTCGAATAGAATTTTAAACATCTTAATTATATTGTTTTGAGCAATGTATGTTACACTAATTACATAAATTAAAAATAAATTATATATTGAATATGTTAAAAATGCTTTAATTATTATTTGAAATTTTTTTATTATAATACTTGAATTGATAAGGTAATATATTTTAATTATATTAAAAATTCAAATAAAAATATTATTTTATGCTAATTTTGTAATTAAAAATACAATAATTAAAAAATTAATTAAATATTAAATACATAAATTCACATATAACACGTGTGACATTAGAAGCTAGTATGCATATAAGTACGAGTTTAAAAAACTTTTAATTAAAAAGATATCCTTTATTGTTAATTATATTACTAAATTGATATTAAAATAATTTATTAATATTATTGTGTGATAATAATAGAAGTGATATTAATAAATATCATAATATATTAATGCGAAATTAATTAATTTGGTCAAATCTTTTAAAAGTAAAAAAATAGCATAATATATTATTAATTAATAAAATTGTAAATTCATAAAATTATTGAATATAATTGGGTAAATTAAGAATATTTTTAAAATATGATAATACTTAATTATATTAAAATAATTTTTTATAGTTAATAAAAATTAAATCTATAAATATGATTTTATTTTAAATATGATAATATTTATTTTATTGATAATATTTCTATTAAATCTTAATATAAAATTAATATATACATTTTATGTTTATATCAGATTAAATAATTATATCAATAATATTTTCATTGTTAGTGTAATAGTTATTATTAATTAATTGTTTTTAATTCATATTAAACTAGGCCTATTATTTTAGATTAATTTTTATTTAGGTATTAGTTGATAAATATTGAAAAATAATATTTTCGATGATTTAATTTTGTTACACATGTTTGATAATCCACAATTAAAACAATTCGATAATTTTTTTACAAAAAGTGTAAAAAATAATAAGTATATAAAAGTTACTTATCACTTAATGGAGAATATTTTCAATTAATTCTATTTTATTTATTTATTTTTAATATTATATTATCCTATAAAAATTTTATGTTTAAAATTTGTTTTTTTTTGTTTAGAATAAGATGAAATGCTTAAAATTAACGACAAAATGTAAAATATTTTTTATAATTTAAACTCTATATTTATCAAACAATTTAATTATCATTCTTAATTAATTTTAAGAAATATATCAAACAAATTTTATAGCTTTAATTTTCAACACTTATTTTTTCAGCACTTAATATTTCAATTTATCAAATAACACATTAATTAGTGTTACAGTTGTATATCAATTAAAATTAATATTTAGCACTTTAAAATAACATCTAAAGAATTACTAAAAAATCATATTTTAGGGTTTTGTTTCCAACACCAAGAAAATGTATGATTTTCATTATTATTTTGTGCCGCTACCTACAATTTTCATTTCTTGAATAACACATGTAATACCTATACTCAAACCGGTTGCGGGTCCGAACTATAAGATACTACATTCCAATTTAAACTTTAACTTGTACTTTAAGTATTATTAACTGCAATAATAAAATAATAAAGACAAGAATTTGATACTGTCACTAAGTACATTAAAAAATTTCCAAGAATTTATGTCGTTAATAAAACTTTAATTTAGTATACAACAATATTACCTAGTAAACCTTAACCTATTAAAAATCACTTAATTTCATTTACAACAAAAACCTTGAGACTCCGCCACTAGGTCTCTCCGCTGTATGCAAGTTACGACTAAGAAACAAAGTTTTCATTGCATAATGAACTCCGGCCTAGTCCCTTCTCGAACTCTTACAATTCCTAAGTTACATGCAAGTTACGACTAAGAAACAAAGTTTTCATTGCATAATGAACTCTGGCCTAGTCCCTTTTCGAACTCTTACAATTCCTAAGTTACATGCTGTCGAAACCATCTTTGTAAAAATTTTAAATTTAAAAAACGGGCAATCGACTTTTTGAAAAATGGAAATGGAGTCGCCACCAATCCTTTTTTGTTTAGGTGTGATCGGATCACCTAGAAATTTGGTTATTTTAATAAAATATTTCTTTTTACTAAAACAAAAATTTTGGTCTACGTAAATATGAGAAAACGGGTTCGGGAGTCGATTACGTATGAGGAAGGATTAGCACCCTCATTATGCTCAAAATTGGTACCAAATCGATTAAATATTGTCCTTATGTCTGAAATTTAAAAATGTTTTTGAAATGTGGTTCCTTTTAATAACATTTGAATAACCCGAGTTGGTTGCCAAAATCTTCTTGTTTCGACATCCGAAAGTTTATAATTTGAAAATTACAAAAGGATGCCCAACTATTTGGTCCAATGAAAAACCGAAACCCAGCACAATAGGGCAGGATTCCTCGAATTTCCAAACATTGAACATTGCCTCACTTTAGAAAATACGAGTGAAATTCCGAAGGGATCTTCGATTGTTTAGAACAAATGAAAAAGCGCAACCCAGCACGATAGGGCACGATTCTCAAATCGCCAAACGTCAAACATCCTTTGTTTTGAAAGGTTTTTAATAAACATGAGTGAAAACCTAAAAGAATATTCGATTGTTTTGAGCAAATGGGAAATCACAACCCAACACGTTAGGGCATGATTCCCGAATTGTCAAACGCCGAATATTGCCTTCGTTTTAAATGATTTTTAGTAGACATGCGTGAAATTTTGAAGGGATATTTGATTATTTTGAGCAAACGCGAAATTGCAACCCAACACGTTAGGGCACTATTCCACGAATTGCCAAATATCGAATCTCATCTTTGTTTTAAAGAATTTCTAAATGAATACTTATAAAACTAGCTTAAAACATATTAATGCATTTTTTGGAATGAGACGAAATTAATCATAAAATTTGGATTTTATAAAACCACATTTCGAAAATCAAATGGAAAATGATGAATGGGGTAATATGTACATATGAGATACCATACTTGATGAATGAGAATATTAATCAACTAGCAGAATAAACAATTAAATAATTAACCTAAATTATAACCTAATTCCAATCGCGTATGAACAATAATTGACATATCAACAAGATGAATACCATGCAATGATAATGTATATGCTACAATATAAAACAACCAACAAAATATATGCAAAACAAAATAGAATTTAAAAGTCAAAGTAGTATAAGGCGATGTCGAAACAAAGATGATCTAATGAACCAATAATTTATCGACATGCAAATTAATGAATTGGTGCATTTCAAATCTATTTATAAAATATATATTATAAAATGAATGTTTTAATCGAATATCATACTAAAGCATTAAATAATATTGGTTTTAAAATGAGGATTTATAGTGTAAAAATTTTAAATATGTGTAAAAAATAATAATAATAATAAAGTATAATATGATATAATCTTTAAAAACATAATGACCTACAAATTATATGCATATATAAATAACTTTTAAAAATAATTATTTGTAAAAACATAGAAATTCATGCATGCTTAAACTAATTTTATGACAAATTATATAATAGTGATTTGAGAGATATATTATGTAAGATTATACAATAAAGAGTGGGAGCAAATTTAAGAAATTATATACATAAAATAATATAGGATTAGTAAAATGAGCCTTGTTATAATATCTATCTATATATATATATATATATGCATATAGAAGAACACTTTAAACAGAAAAATTTAAAAGAAAATAAATAAATAAATATATATAGTTACATATGGGTATATATATATATAATAATAATAATAATTTAAAAGATGTATTTCAGAGAATTATATAATAAAGTACAAAAATAAATTTAAGGAATCATATGACAAAAATAATATGAGGTTGATAATAGTATATAAAAGACTTTAATACAAAGTATATGTGTATACATAATAGCGTATATAAAACAGTTACATGAAACATACAAAATGTGAAAATGACATTACAAAAAAGATTTACAATAAGAACGAAACAATTTCCTAAGTATTTTAAAATATGTAAATGAATAATTAAGGATAAAAGGCTACAACAAAATAAATAAAGAAAGAAAGAAAGAAAGAAAGAAAACTTAATTGGAATTAAACTAAAATTGCAGGGACAATTTGAAAATAAAACAAGAATAATAAAGGGACCGATAATTAAAGCGCAAGCATGTAGAGGGACCTAAACTGGAAATATACCGGCTCCCAAGGCGCAGCGTTTAAATGCGGGCCAAATTGTAAACGCACACAAATTGCAGAGATAATTTAAAAAAAACAATGAAATACATATATGGGCTGATTAAAGTACGGTACAAAAGGGAGGGATTTAATGTGCAAATAGTCCCTCACCATAAAAACATGCGGGTCATCGAGTTTGGAATTGAATCGGGTCGGGCTTTGATGTCAATGCGACACCGTTTGAGGTCCTATAAAATGGCTCAATCAGTAGATTAAGCCAGCCCCCCAAACCCTAGCCTCTATTTTTACTCCCCTCAAACGAACCTTGACCCTCCATCTGCCATGCCAATCCACCGCAATGAATGGAGATCAACCTGTTCGAGCCTCAAGGTGATTTTCTTTCCGCCTTACACTCTCCTCGGACCCCGATTTCAACGAAGCAGAAGAGATCTCACGGCGTATTCACGAGGTAAGGTTTCATTTCCTCTCTCTTTTATACAACCCAAAATGCGAAAGAACAAAAAGAAATTCCAGGAAGAATGATACTAAGCCAAGAAGAAAAGGAAAAATCTCAGAAATTTTGAATCGGAATCACCTTCGAATGCTCGTTGCTTTTTTTTGTATTTCAAAATGTATCGATTGTGCCTGTATAGCCTATTGTGCCTTTATGTTGCGTAAAAAACTCACCTAGGCTATTACATGGCCTTTATAGCCGAAAAGAAAGAAAAATCAAAAAATGAAAATGCTATTTTTCTTCTTCCCTATTCGCTGCTGCTCTGTGTGTCTTTTTCACAGGTACGGAGTCCGATGGCATCGTACGGAGGTGCGGGCGTGGCGTACGAGGGCTGTGCGCTGGTACTGTTGGAGGCGTTGTCTGGCGCGATGTGGTTAGGCCGCTAGTGAGGGCTGCGGCGCAAGGAGACCCTTGCCTTAGGGTTTGCCAAAATTGGGCTCAGTTTCTGGGCCGTTTGGGGTATTGGGCTATGTCATTTTGTAAATGGACTTGTAATTTGGGTCTTGGATCATTGGGGTTAATTTGGTTTGATTTTGGGTTGTAACTGGACAGATAATGGACTATTGATATCTGGATTTTTATAATATTTATTGTTTTTATTTATCTTTTTGTTTTTATTCGGGCCGGGCAAATTTGGCCCACTACACATGCAATACATAATAACACAAATAAGTTCCAAAGAACTTAATGGATTTCCATACCTTACTTGATTGCAGTTGACCTATTTTTGACTACTTGGAAATGGAAGATTTCATTGAAGCATACTTTATCATCATAAGAAGCATACTTTGCTCTCATACAGAGGCCATTTAAATAATTAACAGAACAGATTCGATAGGTAATTAAAATCCTCAACCTTATTTCCTTTTCTTATATCCTTTAGCATGGAAGGGTTTAGAAGCTTACCAGCTTATGAAATTTTCGATTTCTAAACCTCAAACCTTTATTTCATCCTCTATGCACCAACGCTCCTAAAGCATTCTCTCTTCTATGACAAACCAGAGGAAAGATGAAGAAGGAACAAAAAAAAAATGAAAGAGCAATCTTGGAGATTAACACCTCTCCTATGTATAATCCTCTCACACATCCTTCATCAATACCAAATCAACGACCACCTAGAATAATATTAATAATTTTGTCTCCTACTAAGAACTATATAGTTCTTAAGTAATCGGACTAAAGTTGAAGTTCGACTTTTACTCAATAGCCCGCCAAAAACATTTATTTACAAAAAAGACCCGTCAGACTAGAAAACTTTTCAATTTAATTCAAAATTTTCCTAAATAACTTAGGATTTAATAAATCTGACTATGACAACACAACAGTTAATGGAAGTGCTTGATTGTAGTAGCCACTACAGCTTGGCATTATGAAAAACTGTGCAAACGAAAACACAAATAACACCAAGGTTTGTTTATGCAATTCGGTTTCCTTATGTTTGCGGAGTCGAGCTTAGTGAGTAATTCTACTATTTTTAATTCACAATATAATAAATGAATCACATTCTATCACTCCCCAAGTATAGAAATCTCACTTTTGTACCTAAAGGCTAAAAGACTCACCTCTAAATTCTCCCATTAAAAATTTAGGAAGTAAACACTAAAGGTTTACAATTCAGTTTGCACTCTCACACAAAATAATTTCTTAGTTAACAAATTCAAGTGCTCCGAATATGCTCTCATACATAACTTAGACAAGTCTCTTAACATATATCAATCTTGGCTCGCTAAAATGCTAATTGAATGAATACATAGCAACTCTTTAAAAATAACTATTACAATTCATTTAATAAAAGCATAACTTGATGAAGATATGGCCTTCCAAAATCAATATCACAATCTCAACCAGTTCTTCACAAAATAAGGGTTGTCTTGATTCACTTGAATCTAATCCAATCTTCAATGGCCATGGATCAATTTTCATAGATGAAACATAGTATCTTCAAAATATCAGCACAATAACTTGTTCAAAAATTTTACTTCATTAAATTTTTAACTCAAATATGACAAGTAAATTCCCTATATTCGTGATGAATTATAATCAGCACTACCAAATTCCACTCAACTCACTGCAACAAACCTTACCTCAACAATTAAAATTATATTAAAAATAATATACTAGTAGTATTCATACAAGTTACACCCTCTCCAGAAAGTGAGTAATGGTAATAAAAGCTATATTTGTTAGGTACGAATCCGTACATGAGTATGCATATTTATTATTATAATTATTATTTCCCAAAATAATGTTATTTCAATAAAAAAAGGAAAAATATAAATTTCAAGCTTCCATACCATAGAATATAATAAGTAGGCGAGCAGTGGGCTATGAATGAACATTCAAAGATGCCTAGAAGGGGAAAAATGTTAAAAGTGTAAAAAACAAAGCATGTGCAATGTGATACAACATTTATTTGCTATATTCATATGTAGTCAATTACATTTATCCTTTTTGTCCTATAAAAACAATAACGAAATGAAAGGTTGACCATTAAGTCTAAATCCTATTTATTTATAGGTTGGATCAATTTGTAATTTGAAATCCTTTTTCTTATTACCTTTTCACAATTTTGACTTGCCCTATATTTTTATAATTAAACTTAAATTAAATTAATAAATAATAATTCAGATTATTCGAATGCAAAAAGAAGAAGAAGAAGGAAATCCCAGATGAATTTGATCCATCAACATTTGGCAGAATTCTCTAAAATAAAAAAAAATCAAAAAGAAAAACACTTTTTGGGTATTTCCAATAAAAATAACAATAAATTAAATCCTAAAAAGAGCAGCCTCCATTTGTATAAAACGCGTGGATCCCTGCGAGCGCCACGTTCTTTATTACATTACGTGGCTTTATCTCGTCTGTACCTTTCGCTGTCGGCCACTTTTGATGTCGATATATTTTTTCCTTTATTTTAAAATTTTCAAAAAAATCATTTAAAATTATTATTTTAAATATACTCTCAAATTGGAGTAAATATTCATACCTAATCCCATATTATATGTGCGATATGTACTTCAAAAATTGAATTACCATCAAATATATATGGTTGAAGTAAATCCAAAATGGTAATTCTATTTATAATAATAATATATTTTCTCATTAATAATAATTTTTAATATTAATATCATTATAAATTATTATCATATCTGCTTTTTTTATATAATATTACTCTTCAGCATTTAAACCCATTTCTTCTTATATTAATAATAATATTAATATCAATCAATTAAAACTCAACCAATTTTTATTAATAATAATTAGATAATCATCAAGCTTGTATCTGAATATTTTCTGGTAATTAATTTTATAAGAAACGTGTTATAATACGCATGGAAAAATATCAAGCATGCTTTTAAAATGTTGGTCCTCCTTTTAATGATTAGAAATCTAGAAAACTCAGTGTCTAAAAGCACTATTTTATACTTTTTAATATTATATAGCATTCTATGGAAATGGTCGGTTCAAATCTTGAATTATCTGAACTTTTTAATTATTTGATTGAGGAACTTGTGCACAAAAATGTTTGATCATAATTTATATGTAAAAAGTTGAACAATTATTAGATATAAAAATATAAGAAATATTTTTCTTTGGGAAATTAAAAAGGGGTGGACCCTTTTGGCTCCCATTTGGATATCCATTGCTGTCACACAAATCGATTGAAGTAACCCTCAAATTTAATGAAAAAAATTGAAGAAATTCTTATGTGCACGTCTAATAATTAACTGTAATCATAGTAGAAAACGACTATTCATTCTTGGGTCAGTTTTTCACTGCAAGAAAGAAGAAAAAAAATCTCGTGTCGTTGTTGATATTTTGAAGAAATCGATTGTTGATGCCTCTATATGCTAAGATGGTTGAAGATTGGAGTAACTTGTGTGATTGAGTATGTACAAGATGCCTCTATATATCTCGGGATGCTCTTTCACACTGTTTTTTTCATGAGGTTAAAGATGATAATGGAGAAAATACGTGTATGAAAGGTCTTATTTGAAGTGAGGTCAAGATGTTGCTTTTCAGGTTATTTTAAGAGTGACCTTAAAGGTAAAAATAAATTATAAATTTTTAAGAAATTAAAATATAATTTTATTGTTATAATAATTTACGATTTTGACAAAATTTTTAATAATAAATTTATCATTGTGAGAGAGGGGGCAATGACTACTATCTACTCATCTAGTTATAGCTATATATTCTATTGGTTTGAAATTGAATTTTTATGACTTTAAAATTTGGTATGGATCCAATTACTCCACGTAGAATTGCACAGTTTACGTATTTTGTTTTTTTTTTTTTTTAATTTTAGACTTCTATATCTAGTAAAATTGATTGGTAATGTATTGTCAAAACACATGAAAAATCCACATTAGAAAAAAAAGGGACACGAAATTGAAAGTTGCTTCTTTATTGGTCATTACTATGATATTTCAATTCTTGGCTTGAAATGAATAATGATACATAGTTTGTGACCATTCATTTAATTTCGGACGATGGATAAAATTTTTGCCGACCTGTATCTCTTTTAGGTAATGCATATGATAAATTAGTTTTTTTATCCGCACCACTTAATTTGATATATCAATTAATATAATTAAATTATTTTATAGTTTAGTATAAATTTAATTTTATGATTGATATTATAAATAAATTTAAATAATTTTATATTTTTTATATATTTTGTAAATCAATAAAATTAATGTCTTAAATTATTATTGTTATTAGTATTATATGCTATATACATTTAATGACTCTATCAACTTTTTATTGATGAAATCTATTTATACTAAATGTTTTCGTTTTTTTTTAAATTTTAAAACCCAATCCTTATTATATAAAATCTAATTAGCATAAAAATTCTTATAATAAAATCTAATTAGCATAAATTATAATATAATATACTATAATATTTTAAATTTGTTTCACAATTCAACTTTTAAAGAATATATGTTTATAATAAAAATTCATTTAGCATGAATTATAATGAAATAAACTCTTTATTTATTAGTCCAACTATTTTTTTAAAATTGTGAAACAAATTCAAAAATTAAAATCAATTCCAAAACCTATTAAAATTAGAAACTTTACTATATTTAACATAACCATGTATTTTTACTCCTTTTAAATTTGTACAATAAAAGCACTAGGTAGTGATGGGTTTCTTGCACCCTTCTTCTAGAATCAGTGAGATTCAATTGGTGGGGCTGTCTGCGAGTGGGTGCAGAAAGTCTTTGCGGGTCATACCATTGATCAGGAGTTAAACAATGCAATGAGTTCTGTTACCAAAAGTTTCAAACCCTGAGAGTTTTGGGCAATTCAGACCAATAAATCTATGCTCCGTTCTTTACAAGTTGGTAATGAAGATCATAGCTAATTGCTTTAAAGTGGTCTTCCCCAAAACTATCGCCCCTGAGCAAGTAGGGTTTCTTTTAAGACGCAACATAACAAATAACATTATTATTGCCCAAGAAGTGATTCATTCCATACAAAGTATACAGAAGAATATGAGGTGGATGACTATAAAGACAGATTTGGAAAAGATATATGACAAGGTTAGATGTTATTAAGGCTTCTCTTCAAGCAACAAGTATCCCTAATTTCCTTAGTAATGTTATTATGTCCCCTATAACGAACTACACTATGCAGATTTTATGGGATGGAGTGTCATCTATGAAATTCATGCCTACAAGAGGGTTAGACATGAGTGTCATTTGTCACTTTATCTTTTCATTTTGTGCATGGAATGACTTGGACATAGCATTTGCTCTAGTATTAACTCTGGTCTATGGCGCCCTATTCGGTTATCGCGTAATGGTCCGACGCTATCACATTTATTTTTTGCAGATAATCTAATCATTTTTAGTCATGCTGATATTCAACAGGCAAGGTTGATTAAACAAACTCTGGATGATTTTTTTGCCTTCTCTAGTCATTAAGTTAATGCCCATAAAACGAATGTCTTCTTTTCTAAAGGGGTAAATAAAGAAGATGGTGATAGATTGTGTGATATCCTTAGGTTCCGTAAAGTTCAAAGCCTTGGCCAGTACTTAAGGATTCCTCTTTTTCGTGATAGAATCACTAATAGTTCATTGAGGTTTGTTGTGGACAAGGTTAGAAGCAAATTACAGATATGGATGCAAGGTAATTATCTTTTGCTGGTAGAGTTATTCTGGCCCAATTAGTTCTACTTTCAATTCTAATTTTTTTCATGTAGGCTTTAAGTGTCCCACAAAAACTTCGTGAGGAGATAGAACGCTTGGTGCGACAATTTATTTGGGCATGTTAAGGGGAATATGAAGATTTCTTTAGTTAACTGGCAGGCGGTCTATCAACCTAAGGCTTGTGATGGTCTTGAATTTTGTCAAATAAGGGACCATAATAATTCCTTCATGCTGAAATTGGGTTTCAATATTGTGGCTAACACTAGCCCCTTGTAGGTCTGTATGCTCAGATCAAAATACAATATTAAGGAAGGTATACCTAATCGCATAACTCGTGGTAAGTGTTCTTTCCGTTAGAAATCTCTGTAACAGCTCGATTTAGGGCCTAGTCAGAATAGTGGTCTCGGGATTTTATTATTATTTTGATGTTCTAGCATGAATATATTAGTGCATGAAAAATTCGGTAGGTAAATTTTGACGTTTGTAGGCCTAATTGCGAAAAATGACTAAATCGCATAAAGTGTAAAAGTCTTAGATTAATAACTAAAGGTGTTAAATTGTCATGGAAAAAATTGGGGGTCTTTAATGGGAAAATAGACCCTTAATTGATAGCATAGCCGGCCATGTGTCATAGGGGAAACAATTTTTCAAAATTAGATGGAAATTTGGTAGCTATTTTGACCAAAAAGAAATAAAATAGAAAAAGTTGTTAATTTCTTTTCTTCTCATCTCTTTCCACTGGTAATATCAGCCATGAAAGGGGGTTTGAAAGCTTAAATTTTTTCAGCAACTTGAAGCACTCATAAGTAAGTGATTTTCATGTCCTTTTTTGATGATTTTTGTATTTTTGAGACCCTTGAAGCATGAACTTTCAATTGAGGGGTCTATTTTACAAAATGATTAAGAGTTTAGGGTTTTACCATGGGTGGATTTGTGATAGTTTGTGAGTTTTTATGGAAGAATATGAGTCCTAGTTGTGTTATAAACAAGTTTTGTGAAAGGTGTTAGCATGAAAACACCTAAAGGGACTATTTTGCATAAGATGCAAAATAGGTGATAAATGTGTGAAATGGTGAAATTTTGGGGTTCCTATAAGAGTAAAAAGAGTTTGGCTAGGCTTGAGATATTAAGAAATCTGACAAAAATCGATTTTTGAGCATAGGGGCAAAATGGTGATTTTGCCTAAGATGTAAATTTTAAATTGCCTAATTGTGTTTAGTGACTAAATGAGTGCATTTTTCTAATATATATCAAGAATTTTCAAATCCGAACCTAGACTGGGGGAAGGCCAAGCAAAATCGACTAAACCTACTAGTCATGTACGTTTTGTAATTCGAGGTAAGTTGTATGTAAATAACACAACTACAATATTGATATATGTGGTCGAATTGTCATTGAATTGATATAGCATGATTTGATTGATTTTGAAATTGAGAATATATACCGAAGTTGAGATGATTGAATTCCCATTGGAACCCTAGGAAGTAAACCAGATATTCATGCCGTGACATTTGGGTCATTTGTGTGAGTTAGTGTAAGACACGTTTGGGACATGCATCGGCTATATTATGAGAGCCAGTGTAAGACCATGCCTGGGACATGGCATCGGCATTGAGACGAGTGTCAGTGTAAAATATGTCTGGAACATGCATCGGCCTCGGGACGTAAGCCAATGTAAGACTTGTCTAGGACATACATCGGCTATGAGATGTGCTAGTGTAAGACCATGTCTGGGACATGGCATCGGCACGGATATACGAAAGTTAGTGTAAGACCATGTCTGGGACATGACATTGGCCTCGTTGATGATAGCTAGTGTAAGACCTTGTATGGGATATGGCATCGGCACACTGACCCCATGTATGAGGCTTATGGAATATCCGGTAGTGTTTCGAATGGTTCAACGGTGAAAGTTATGTTCTTAATCTAATGAGGAAAGTATAACCGTGTTGTGAGTGGCACAGGTACCTAATTGGTACGTATGATATGTGAGCTCATTGTATAATATGTGACTTGTATGGATGGTAATGAGTAAGTTATATCTATGCTGACCTTAGTATTATGAGCATGTTGATTATCGATGTATTGTTGGGGTATATTCATTTATATGCAACTTATTAAGCTTTTACGCTTACTCCATTTCATTTCCATTTCTTTACAGAGCTGCCTATCTAGCTCAAGGATCACCAGAAGTCAGAGATATCGATCACACTATCAGCCAAAACATTCGGTATAGTTGGATTTATATTTTTGAACATGGCATGTATAGGACTTAGACCTTATTATTTTGTGTCTTGGGGAATTGGCCAAATGTATTGGCTTGGGATAGATCTCCTAGTTTGCATTAAGCCTTGAATGATGGCTAACATTCATTTTGAGTAATTAGAATATGTATCTTTATGGTTAAACGAATGTCTATTGTGGCTGATTTGATTATAGAAATTATGCTTGTTTTGGTATTGGTTGGTATTTGTATGAAAATAGGTATGCAAGGGTGGCAATGAAGCTTGGTAAATAGCCTTATATTATCCATACAGGTAGACACACGGGCGTGTGTCTAGGCCGTGTGTGACACACGGTCAGTCTCATGGGCGTGTGGTCCGGCCGTGTGTCCCCTGCACGTAAAAATTTCAAATCAGTATGCATGGTAATAAATGCACAGGTAGAGACACGACCGTGTGTCTCAGCCGTGTGGAGGGCACGGCGTAGTGCACGGGCGTGTGCCATAGCCGTGTGACATTTTAGGGATGCTGACGTCAGAAACAAAATACCCAGGTTTTTGAATATGGGCTAAGACACATGAGTGTCGTGGCCGTGTGAGGGACACAGGATATTGACATGAGCGTGTGTCTGGCGGTGTGAAAACCCTTGTAGGTGTGAATTAGAATTTAATTCAACATGGGTGTGGGACACGGGCGTGTCCTAAAGTGCTTAGGCCGTGTGAGCCACATGAGCCATCAGCATGACCATGTTGAAATAGTCACACGGGCATGTTTCCCTTCCACATGGGTGTGTGCCCTATTTTAAGAGTAAAATTTTTAAGGTTGGCTAAGGATCCGGAATGGTGCTGAATAATTTTCAATGATCGATGTGGGGCTTGTAGGCCCATAATCAGAAGTTTAAAGTAGAAATTAAAAAAGTTTTAATTAGGATCGAGTCTTAGTAACTTGAGATTTGTGGTATGCTTGAAATCGAGTTAGGTAATGCCTTGTACTCCGCACCGGCGTGGGTTACGGGTATAGGGTGTTACAATCTATCTCTAGGATTTGACCCTTGCTATGAGATAATATCTTCTGGTATGTTGGTAATGGAAATAATATTCGATGTTTGAGGGACAATTGGATATCGAAAATTGGTCCATTGGCTAATAGAACCCCTTCTCAAATGAACCTTGACATGGATTGTCTTTTCAGAGATATATTCGCAGAAGATGGATTATGGAATTTGGATCTTTTCAAGGTTTGGATATCAAAGGATATTATCAGATGTATTGTTAGTATTACTCCTCCTTTTTCTTCAGTAGGAACTGATAGAATTGCATAGGCGAAGACTGATTCAGGTTCGCTCTCTATTAAAAGTACTTGCAACATGCTCAGGGAGAATTCATGGCATCAATGAGAGGAGGTATGGAATTTGGTCTAGCAATACTCGAGACCTCAGAGGGTAAGGATGTTCATATGGCTAGCTCTCAAACAATGATTACTAACACAAGTGGAAAGGGTGAGACGTAACATTGAGGAGGAGGAGCATTGTAAGGTTTGTGATCTTGCCTCAGAGGATGTATTACATGCCATTAGGGATTGTTAAGTGGCTAGAGATGACTAGATACGAATTATTCCAATTGACAAGCAAATATATTTCTTTTTAGCAATTTGCAAAAGTCACTTACATCTAACTTGGGTAATCACTAAAGGTTTTCTTTGAGGGATGGACGTGTTTATTTGACTTAATCAAATGGTGTGTACAAGCCCAATTATGCCCGGCCCAAACTAAAAAGCCTAAACCCAAATTACATCAGCCCAAACCACTAATTCTAGCCTAAACCAATAAAAAAAAAAGTAAAAAAGGAAAAACCCTGGTCACCCCCATGCTGCCTGGCCACCCCATGCCTTTTGCCACCCCACGCCTCTACAAGCACCATTACCTGGCACCTCCATACCCTGCAAAGACAGAAGCAGACCAAACAGAATATGACAAAGATAAATAATATTTTCCTAGTTTTGTAATCGGATATAAAGCCGAGAAATAAACGATTGTAAAAAAGGGGGAGATCGATTGTATTTTGGGGGGAGAGAACCGATTGAAAATAGGGGAATTTTGGAAAAAAAACATTGTATTTTTATACACACAAAGATTGAAATATAAAAAAAAAGAGCAATCAAAAAGAAAAAGGTTGATTTCAAAAGTCTTGTACATTGTTTTTCTTGGGTCTATTTCGTTTTCTTTTTGCTTTGCATGCGTTTTAGTATAATAAAGAGAAGATAGAAGACTTACTTTTGAACGAGCCACCAAATCTCGTCTTCTTCGCTTGTTGTCGAAGGTTGAGAAGTGGTTTTGAGGTCGAAATTGATGAGCCTTGAAACTGGGCATTAAATGAAGGCATAAGGGGAATGCTATGGTAGACCACCATCCATCGTTCATGGTGGACTGACGGTGGTTGAACGGCAGACCAAATGGGGGCAAACATTTTGGGTTTCCCCTTTTTCTTTCCTTTTTTGTTTTTTGCTGTAATGTTTAATTGATTTTGGGGTTATAGATTTTTTAGTTAAAAGGCATTTGAAAAAGGAAATAAAATGGGGTTTTAAATTATTTGTAAAAAGGAAGGCCCGCATTTCAACCTGTTTAACAGGCCTTTTAAGTTGAAAATGGGGGAATTTCGCATTGAGTCCTCCCCCTTTGCGCAAGCACTCAACCATGCCTTATTTATTTCACTTCATTTTTTTAATTTGGCTTCAAAATTTACCCATGTTGGCAATTCGGTCCGCGTCTAAGCATTACATTATGGGACCTGGATTATTTCCAGTTTTAGTCATTGTGCATTTGCGCACATTACACAGTGGTCCCCCATGTTGGTTTCGTTATTTTCAGATTACCCTTTCATTTTAAATTTATTTTAATTAGGCTTATTATCTATTCAATTCTTATTTCCAAAAGGATTCATTCAATTTTTATTTTTATTTTTATTACTATTTTTATTTATTTATTTTTCTTCTCTTTTAGTCGAGATTGCTTTATTGGTTTTGCCTTGTTGAAAATCATTGTTTTGGAATTTTCATGTTATTATCTTAACATTTTGTATAATATTCCATTTAAGTACTTTTATATATATGTACATATATACACGTATATTTTAAAATCTAGATTATTCGTGTTTTCTCTGCACGTATTATTATTATTATTAGTATTTGTATTATTATTATTATTATTATTATTATTCATCTTTTATTATTATCATTATTACTATTATCATTATATTTATACTTATATTTATTTTGTTCTAATACCATTTCTTTTTACTATTTCCATTATCATTATTATTATAGATACATATATATATCCTTTTACTACTGTTTTTTATATACATATATTTTAAATATCATTACTATTATTATTATGACTTAACAAATAGTTATTACCTTTATTTTAGTATCATCCCTATTATTATCAGCTTATTCTTAAACTAATTAATTTCATATAGATATTATATTATACACCTTCCTTTTTATATTTATTTACTTGTTACTTCATTACTAATTATTTTAACTTGTTATTATCATTATTTATTGTTATTGTAAATATATTATTTTTCTTCTTATTTAACCTATTATTACTATTGTTTTTTTACTTTATTATTATTACTATTATCATTATTCATTACTTTATTATTATTATTACTACTATTAAATTAGTATTATTATATTTTACTATTATTATTTGTATTACTATTATTTTAATCATTTTCATCATCATTGTCACTTTTTATTTTGCCATGTTTTATTTATTTATTTACTTACGTATTCGATCATTTTATTTACCTCATGCTTTTGTTTTATATTTTTATATTACTAGCTTTGCTTTCATCCTTTTATAATTTCTCATATCGTTGTTATTGACACTGTCACACTTATTATTATGTTCTTATGCATGTTAATACCATATTTTGCGTTTATGTTTTACTAAATCACGTTTTTACCTAATATATTAAAAAACGATTCTTCCATAAAAGTAATATCTCGTATTAGGTAATTCGAGATAATCGTGTCCTGACTTACTGGGTTTCGATTTTTCTCATTTAACCTAAATAACGGAATATTCTTTTAAATTACAATACGAGTCTTAAAAATGTTTATTTTTAGAGATACGAGGTGTGATGCCCTAACTTACCGGGTATGACATTTTGTTACCTCAAAATAAGATTTTTCGCAAATAGAGGCAATACTCGGTGTTCAGAAATTCGAGGAAACGTGCCCTAACTTACTGGGTTTCGATTCTCCTCGTTCATCCTAACTAACCGAATATCCTTTTGAAAGAGGTCAAAATACATTAATTTTAAGTGAAGGCAAGCTCATCCTCAAAGTTCGAGGTGTCATGTCCTAACTTACTGGGCATGACGTTTTATTACTTCGAGATGAGGAAGTCTTTAACATCCATTTTAACTTATTCAATCATTTTTTAAATAGTATTAATGCAAAGAGAGATCGTATTTTAAATTCTTTCAAGTTTTTTAGATTTTCGACATTGAGACATTAATTAATCAACTAGGTACCAATTTTGGGCGTATCGGGGGTGCTAACCCTTCCTCGTATGTGAATTGACTCCCGAACTCATTTTTTGATTTTCGCAGACCAAAAACCATCATTTTAGTAAATCTTAAACTTTATTAAAATGATTAATCAAAGGTGATCCGATCACACCTCATCAAAAAAAGATTGGTGGCGACTCCAGTTTTTTCATTTTCATTTTCAAAATCCAAGTCGACTACCGTTTTACAAAAAAATGGTTACGATAGCTTGGCGACTCCACTGGGGACACCAAATAAAAGAGTCAAGCCACAAGTTGATTAGCTTTTGTCTTTTTGTCGAAAATTAAAAAATTGGTTTTGATATACGATCCCTCCATTGCATCCCACTCATTTTTCTTTCGGTATTCATCATTTTATTCCTATTTTCCTTAATTGCTTCGGTTTTTTATGAATATATCTTTGCACATTGCATTGCACGACCGCAATGGTCACACCCCTTTAAGTGGGAGTGAGAAACTACTCTTTCGTGAGGTTTTCACCTCCGTGCAGGATAGTGGATCACTTTCGGGATACATCCGTACCTATGTCTTCGTGAGATTTTCATCTCCGTGTAGCCATAGGGAAATGTATTCCCCGAACGAACTCGATGCGTATGAACCTATAATAGGTGAAGATCGAGGAATCTCTTGGTTCAGTTCCTTACTCTAGAACCAAACCACATATAGAGAGACCTAGGAGCCCACCCTAGGTAAAGCCACGCTAAACCTAGTGGTCACCCGAATAGGTCCTTTATTTGTTATTTATTTCTCTTGTACTAACGTGTTTTGTTTTTTTGTTTTGTTTATAACTGCATTGCATTACATCATCATAAAAAGGAGGTGTTGATTCATATTTGATTGCTAAATAGAACAGGTTTGTCATAAGAAAACAAATTTCTTGATAAAGTGGATTATAACACGATTGTCTAAATATGGTCCAAGTAAACACAATGAAAGAAGGTGATAGTCCGTGAAGAAGTACAAGACTTTGCTTCATTGCCTGAGGATGCAAGCCGACAAAGATTGTTCGAGAGCCGTCATGTCTTAAAGAAGCTAACAAGTATCGTGGGGATAAGTGAGCAACGAGTCGCAGCCTGGATCAAGAAAAAGGAGTTAATGGAGACATCTTTTAGAAAATTCGTAAGACTTGACCATAAGATCCGGATATGAAGAGGAAGATAGGTGTTTTCACTTGGAATATGAGAGAAAGGCCGTATATGTAGTCCGTTTTATGTAAAGGAATTTGTTTTCTAGAAAAGTTGTTCTAATGAAATTGAATTCAGGATCAATGCCTTCCTTTCTTTTGCATTCATTTCATGCATCTGCATTGCATTGCATTATTTGCATTAGACTTTCCCTAAAAGAACCCTAATTAGGTGAAATTATTTCAGTTAGCCTAGGAACTGACAAAGGTCAAACGACTAGGCATCTTTACGGTACACGAAAAAGGATAAAAGATATGGATCAAAGATTGGAAAGACTTGAACAACTTCAAAAAGAAATGCAAGACCAATTACAACTGCAAATGCAAGAGCAACTGGTGAAGATCCAACAAGATATAAGGGACCAAATGCTAGAGGCCCAAAGGAATACGATGAATCAGTTGTCCCAATTACTGACTAAGGGGCTAGGAAAAGGAAAAAACTCCATGATCAATGCTGGGGAGGACAATGAGGAACCTCTATACCCTCCGGGTTTCACCCCGATAAATGACCAGACATGTCCGCAAGATGCACCTATTGCTGTCAGATCACAACAACATCAGGTCGGTACCTCGACACCCATGAACTACCCGACGGGCTCAGGTTCCAATCCAAGGAACAGTCTAACCAATCATGAAGTTCCTGATCTAGACGAAATGGAAGGAATAGAAAAAGTAAAGGTTGAACTGGCAAGACAACTCGAAGATCGATACGAGTGGTTGGAAGAAAAACTTAGAGTGATAGAGAATGCTGATTACCATCGCGGGGTCGATGCCAAGGATCTGAGTTTGATCCCTAACCTAGTACTCCCGTCAAAATTTAAGACTCCAGAGTTTGAAAGGTATAATGGGACTAGTTGTCCTGAAGCTCATATCACAATGTTTTGTCGAAGGATGACGGGATATGTTAATAACGACCAATTATTAATTCATTGCTTCCAAGACAGCCTGATCGGGTCAGCAGCTAAATGGTACAATAAATTAAGTCGTGCTAAAATCAATTCATGGAAAGACTTAGCACGGGCTTTTATGAAACAGTATGGCCACGTGACTAACATGGCGCTTGATAGAATTACACTACAGAATATGGAAAAGAAGTAAAGTGAGAGCTTCAGGCAATATGCCCAAAGATGGAGAAAGGTAGCGACACAAGTCTAACCGCCTCTTCTGGAAAAAGAGACCACGATGTTTTTCATCAATACTCTGAAAGCCCCGTTTATTACCCATATGTTGAGAAGCACTACCCTGAGCTTCTCAGACATAGTAATGTCCGGCGAGATGATTGAAAATGCAATTAAGAGCGGGAAGATAGATGTAGGAGAAAGCGCTAAAAGGTCAACCCCAAGAAATAACGAAAATGAAGTGAACATTATGAGCATGCCTTCCAAATTGCTCAACATAGGCTAATCGAGGACTGTAACCACTAGCTATCAAGGCCCTTCGAGGCAGGAATCTAACTTAAGATCGAATACAGAAAGGCTCCGGTTTACACCCATCCCAATGTCATATAATGAGTTGTATCAAAATCTCTTTGATGTGCATGTTGTGTCTCCGTTCTACTCAGAACCAGTGCAACCTCCATTCCCAAAATGGTATAATGAGAATGCTCAATGTGAGTACCACGCGGGAATAACGGGACACTCAATAAAAAACTGCACTACTTTTAAAAAGTTGGTCGAAAGGTTCATTGAAATGGGAGTTGTAAGGTTTGACGATTCCTCAGAACCAAATCGCTCTGACAATGCAGTAAATACGATTTGAAAGTGGGGGCAAGAGAGTTGCAATGCCTTAAACAAGTCAAAAGCCTGGAAGGAATATCAGGGAATCTGAATGACATATCTAAAGAGGGAACTGGGGAATAATAGTTTCCAAACCCTTGCGTACTTGGGGATGTTTTGAACAATGGGACTGTAGAAGAAATCCCTTTTATTTTTAGAGTTAATCTAGAGTAATATTCAAAACACGCTTGTTGCTTTAAGCCTAGAAGCAATTAGACCCCTTTTGTGAAATAGGCTTGTGTCCTAAGTCTTTATTTTAATAAAATGCATCTTTTTGAGTAAATATTCTTTGATTTCATATTGTACAAATAATCGTTCTTAGATTCATTTGTTCTTTGGACTTTCTTTCAAATATTCATGTATACTTCATCCATGATCATACCATACAAATAATCATCCTTAGAATCATTTATTCTTTGGAATCTACCTTCAGCGGGTCCCTAGATATCAATGATGTGAGTAACGCTGTCATTGACTCTGAGTCTCCTTCTGAGCGAAATATGAGCCTAAAGGAATCTCAGCACTTTGAAGATGACATAGATGTAGCCTATCTCTTGATTTGTTAAGGACGGTAGAATACGATTAAAAAGGGGACCCTACCCTACAAAGAATCAGTGGTCAGCAAGCCTAAGACAAGAGAAAGAGGCAAACATTGGAGTCTGCATCGCTACAAAGACAAAGAAAGACTTTATTGACTCATTTCTAAGAATTTAAAGATTTTTGCACGATCGTACCAAGATGTGCCTGGTCACTAAGACGTGAGGATATTGCATGGTTTTTGAACGATGTATACTAATGACATATATGATGGCCAGGCTAATCATGAGATTTGGTTTCTCTTAGTCCACCGTAGAAATGGATTGCATCAGTATGCTGTAAATACCAAATTTATGGAGACAAGATTTACGTGCCCTTTCATTTCTCCGTAGACTTTCTCTATGTGGGGGCATGGAGGTTATGGGCAGATCTTTTTGAAAGCTTTTAACCAATGCCGATTCACCTTTGGGGTCGTCGATTGCTCCGCAGAAAGGGTAAAAGTTGTTTCATATGCCAATGTCACTAGGTCGACAGTTATCAAATTCTAAAAAAAAAAAAAAAAGAAAAAAAAAGAGAAAAAAGGGTGCCAACAAAGAGTGCCAGAAAATCATGTCTAACACAGCTGTACAATGTCAAAAGGTTGCAGTCTGTTCAAAGATTAGGCACTATATGGCAAAGCCAAAGGCAAAGGCAAAGGCAAAGGCAAAGGCAAAAAAAAAAAAAAAAGGACCCAACAACAAATTAAAGATCATGGGGAAGATGACCGAGACTTGTAAAGATTGGCATAAGAAGTCACCATTTACCCTCTATGCTCATCGAACGTTGGCCAAGACCTTCACTGGGGCAACGTATTTCATCAGTCTATGGGATAAAAATGCTTTTAAAGAAGAGATTTCTTGTCTCTGAGTCTTGTCAGACCTGAAGGTGGATAAGGCAATCCCGATACGATCAGTTGAATTGGAAGAAAGGAGGTTGAAAGCCATCCGTCATGGTCCAAGGAATGATGTTAGCTTACAATGAAGAGGTTCATCCTAGAGAGTTCCACGAGGGAACTTGATAATGAAAAGATCCTCCTATATAAAAGACTTGAGAGAAAAATAGATGTCGAACTAAGAAGAACCTTATGCGATAAAGAAGACCTATTTTGGAGGGGCATCAGTGTTGATCGAGAGGGATTGGCAAATATTTGCCCAAGTCGGTGAATTCAGATTTCGTCAAGAAGTATTTCACCTAGAAAATGAGAGGCCAAGGTAAAAACCCGCAAAGGGCGCTTTGAGACCTTCAAAAAAAAAAAGAAGAAAGAAAGAAAAAAATAGAAGAAAAAGAGAGGCCAAAGCGAAAACCCGCAAAGGGCGCTTTGAGACCAAAGGGGACTTGAGTTGAAAACTCGGAAAGGGCGACTCAAATTTGGATCAAAATGGGGCATACAACAGTCTTGCTATACCTGAATTAACAATGAAGAAGTATGCTACGTCTTGGGGCATCAACAAAGTGCTTCGAATCCCCTAAACACGTATTGAGCTAAGGAGTTGGTACAGAGAAGCTCAAGCTGCGATATCTAGGGCATCTAGTTTTCTATTCTACCCATTTTGAATTTGCTATATTTGATTAACTTATTCGTTTTGAGTTAATTTCCTTCTTATTGCATTTGCAATCTTTGATTAATTTATCCATTTCGAGCCATGCTCCTAATTAATTTCCTTCTTGTTTATTGTTTTGATCTTTTTCAAGCATTTTGCATTAAAATAACGATTAATGGACTAATAACACTTTTAAAAAAGAAGTTTTGCATATTACTCTAGAAGTTTCTAAATAATACAAGAACCTCAAACAGGACTATTGTTTAGAACTCACTAAGTCCAAGGGTTGGAAATATTATCTTTTTGGACTCTTTATTGGTTGAACCAAAAGACAAGACATTTCGTCAGTGATACAACCTCGACAAATGATGAGCAATGTCAGCCTAACTGTAAAAGGGGGTCATTCTCGAGAAAAGCAAATGATACTCTGCATTCATATACATCTGGTCATTACACCCAGGGTATAGTGCAACAGATCGAACTGATTGAGGATGATACAAATCCTATGCCTTTGAGTTGCAGCGGAATGGATGGAAGAAGCCAAATGTTATTCCTCTGAAATTGCAGTAGGAGGCACAAACTTTATGTCCCAAAAGGTACAGTGAAAGGAACTCTGAAATCACAGCGGGGCAAGCTTGCTGAGCAAAATGTGATTGTTTCTTCGACTTTTCTGTCAAGAATACCAACCGAACAAAATGGAAACGTAATACGTCAGTGATAATGTCCTGATGAACAACGAGCGATGATACCTTAAGCCTTTTTAAAGGGATCATTTTCATTCATATGTCATTCATAACACATCTAATTAGGAGCATTTGATTCATTTCGATCATAGCATCCTAATTATTTGACACATTCATAACAATATCTAGTTAGGAGCATTTGATTCATTTTGATCATGGCATCCTAATTATTTGACATAAGCATTACATTTAGTTAGGAACATTTGATTCATTTCAATCATAGCGTCCTAATTATTTGGCATAAACATAGATGCATGAAACTAATTTTACAGATCATGTTCCTCAGAGAACAGTGCAGTGGAATCGGTGAATTCAAAGCCTTATCTCCCTAAGCAGTAGGGTAACAGGCTGAATTACAGATCTTGTCTCCCTAAGCAGTAGTGGAGCAAATCAAAGATGAAGGGCTTTAACCCTAAGCAGTAGGATAACAAGCCAAATTTACAGACCTTAAACCCCTAAGCAGTAGGGTAACAGGTTGAATTCACAAGCCTTATCTCCCTAAGCAGTAGGGTAACAGGCTAAATTTAGAGATCTTAACCCCTAGCAAGAGGGAAACAGATCGAAGGCGATGGACCTTAAACCCCTAAGCAGTAGGGTAACAGGCTGAAGATTTACAGATCTTAACCCCCTAAGTAGTAGGGAAACAGATCGAAGATGATTGGCTTTAACCCCCTAATCAGTAGGGTAGCAGGCTGAAGATTTACAGATCTTGACCCCCTAAGTAGTAAGGAAACAGATCAAAGATGATGGCCTTTAACACTCTAAGCAATAGGGTAACAAGCCGAATTTATAAGCCTTAACCCCTAGCAAGAGGGTAACAGTGAAGATTCTGATCTTAACCCCCAAGCAAGAGGGAAACAGATCAAGATGATGGGCTTTAACCCCTAGCGAGAGGGTAAAAAGCTGAATTTACCAGCCTTAGCACCCTAAGCAGGAGGGAAACAGATTGAAGGTGACGAGTTTTGACCCCCTAAGCAGTAGGGTAACAAGCTGAAGTTCATAGATCTTATCACCCTAAGCAGTAGGGAAACAGATCGAAGATAATGAGCTTTAACCCCCTAAGCAGTAGGGTAACAAGCCAAATTTACAGACCATAAATCCCTAAGCAGTAGGGTAATAGTCTGAAAATTACAGATCTTGTCTCTCTGAAGTTACAAGGAACAAATCGAAGATATAGCTGATTTGGCTTTCACGTGTTTATGTTGAAACAAATCTAAGATGATTTGTCGTCTCTGTATTGTTAGAGAACAAATCGAAGTCTGGCATCTCTACTTCAATGGAGAGCAGATACATAGCAGATCCAACCTTCAGATGATTACGCTAAAGCAAGTCTAAGATGATTTGGCATCTCTATATTGTCAGAGAACAAATCGAAGTCTGGCATCTCCATTTTGACAGAGAGCAGATCGAAGATATCAACATGGCATTCCTGAAATCGCAGGGAACAGGTTGAAGATAGTAGATATTGCCTTCCTGAAGTTACAATGGAGCGGGTTAAAATAGCAAGACTTATCTCCCCGAAGTTGCAGTGGAGCATAATAAAATGAGAGCACAAAAAAAGTCAGACTCGGCGACCGGGCAAATTGGTCTTTCCTGAAAGTCTTTGCTCTATTCTCATTACGACAATGAGCAAAGAGGGCGTTGTACAAGCCCAATTATGCCCGCCCAAACTAAAAAGCCTAAACCCAAATTACATCAGCCCAAACCACTAATTCTAGCCTAAACCAATAAAAAAAAAGTAAAAAGGAAAAACCTGGTCACCCCATGCTGCTGCCACCCCATGCCTTTTGCCACCCCACGCTCTGCAAGCACCATTACACAGCACCTCCATACCCGCAAAGACGAAGGGACCAAGCAGAATATGACAAAGATAAATAATATTTTCCTAGTTTTGTAATCGGATATAAAGCCAGAAATAAACGATTGTAAAAAAGGGGAGATCGATTGTATTTTGGGGAGAGAACCGATTGAAAATAGGGAATTTTGGAAAAAAACATTGTATTTTATACACACAAAGATTGAAATATAAAAAAGAGCAATCAAAAGAAAAAGGTTGATTTCAAAAGTCTTGTACATTGTTTTTCTCGGGTCTATTTCGTTTTCTTTTTGCTTTGCATGCGTTTTAGTATAATAAAGAGAAGATAGAAGACTTACTTTTGAGCGAGCCACCAAATCCTCGTCTTCTTCGCCTTGTTGTCGAAGGTTGAGAAGTGGTTTTGAGGTCGAAATTGATGAGCCTTGAAACTGGGCTTTAAATGAAGGCATAAGGGGAATGCTATGGTAGACCACCATCCATCGTTCATGGTGGACTGACGGTGGTTGAACGGCAGACCAAATGGGGGCAAACATTTTGGGTTTCCCCTTTTTCTTTCCTTTTTTGTTTTTTGCTGTAATGTTTAATTGATTTTGGGGTTATAGATTTTTTAGTTAAAAGGCATTTGAAAAAGGAAATAAAATGGGGTTTTAAATTATTTGTAAAAAGGAAGGCCCGTATTTCAACCTGTTTAACAGGCCTTTTAAGTTGAAAATGGGGGAATTTCGCATTGAGTCCTCCCCCTTTGCGCAAGCACTCAACCATGCCTTATTTATTTCACTTCATTTTTTTAATTTGGCTTCAAAATTTACCCATGTTGGCAATTCGGTTCGCGTCTAAGCATTACATTATGGGACCTGGATTATTTCCAGTTTTAGTCATTGTGCATTTGCGCACATTACACAGTGGTCCCCCATGTTGGTTTCGTTATTTTCAGATTACCCCTTTCATTTTAAATTTATTTTAATTAGGCTTATTATCTATTCAATTCTTATTTCCAAAAGGATTCATTCAATTTTTTATTTTTTATTTTTTATTACTATTTTTATTTATTTATTTTTTCTTCTCTTTTAGCCGAGATTGCTTTATTGGTTTTGCCTTGTTGAAAAATCATTGTTTTGGAATTTTCATGTTATTATCTTAACATTTTGTATAATATTCCATTTAAGTACTTTTATATATATGTACATATATACACGTATATTTTAAAATCTAGATTATTCGTGTTTTCTCTTGCGTATTATTATTATTATTAGTATTTGTATTATTATTATTATTATTCATCTTTTATTATTATCATTATTACTATTATCATTATATTTATACTTATATTTATTTTGTTCTAATACCATTTCTTTTTACTATTTCCATTATCATTATTATTATAGATACATATATATATCCTTTTACTACTGTTTTTTATATACATATATTTTAAATATCATTACTATTATTATTATGACTTAACAAATAGTTATTACCTTTATTTTAGTATCATCCTATTATTATCATCTTATTCTTAAACTAATTAATTTCATATAGATATTATATTATACACCTTCCTTTTATATTTATTTACTTGTTACTTCATTACTAATTATTTTAACTTGTTATTATCATTATTTATTGTTATTGTAAATATATTATTTTTCTTCTTATTTAACCTATTATTACTATTGTTTTTTTACTTTATTATTATTACTATTATCATTATTCATTACTTTATTATTATTATTACTACTATTAAATTAGTATTATTATATTTTACTATTATTATTTGTATTACTATTATTTTAATCATTTTCATCATCATTGTCACTTTTTATTTTGCCATGTTTTATTTATTTATTTACTTACGTATTCGATCATTTTATTTATCTCATGCTTTTGTTTTATATTTTATATTACTAGCTTTGCTTTCATCCTTTTATAATTTCTCATATCGTTGTTATTGACACTGTCACACTTATTATTATGTTCTTATGCATGTTAATACCATATTTTGCGTTTATGTTTTACTAAATCACGTTTTTACCTAATATATTAAAAAACGATTCTTCCATAAAAGTAATATCTCGTATTAGGTAATTCGAGATAATCGTGTCCTGACTTACTGGGTTTCGATTTTTCTCATTTAACCTAAATAACGTAATATTCTTTTAAATTACAATACGAGTCTTAAAAATGTTTATTTTTAGAGATACGAGGTGTGATGCCCTAACTTACCGGGTATGACATTTTGTTACCTCAAAATAAGATTTTTCGCAAATAGAGGCAATACTCGGTGTTCAGAAATTCGAGTAAACGTGCCCTAACTTACTGGGTTTCGATTCTCCTCGTTCATCCTAACTAACCGAATATCCTTTTGAAAGAGGTCAAAATACATTAATTTTAAGTGAAGGCAAGCTCATCCTTAAAGTTCGAGGTGTCATGTCCTAACTTACTGGGCATGACGTTTTATTACTTCGAGATGAGGAAGTCTTTAACATCCATTTTAACTTATTCAATCATTTTTTAAATAGTATTAATGCAAAGAGAGATCGTATTTTAAATTCTTTCAAGTTTTTTAGATTTTCGACATTGAGACATTAATTAATCAACTAGGTACCAATTTTGGGCGTATCGGGGGTGCTAACCCTTCCTCGTGCGTAACCGACTCCCGAACTCATTTTTTGATTTTCGCAGACCAAAAACCATCATTTTAGTAAATCTTAAACTTTATTAAAATGATTAATCAAAGGTGATCCGATCACACCTCATCAAAAAAAGATTGGTGGCGACTCCAGTTTTTTCATTTTCATTTTCAAAATCCAAGTCGACTACCGTTTTACAAAAAAATGGTTACGATATGGTGTATATGGAAAAATAGAAATCTCTTCATATTTCAAGGAAATGTGTGGAGTGTTGATGAAATAATCAGAAGTTCGTTCAGTTGGGCCTTATAGTATAACTCTACCCATAAAATAAACCTTAACAGGTGGCCGAGTTCATAGAGGACTTATATAGGACAAATAATTGGACCCACCTTTTTTCAGATGGTGCAGTTAAGGTTGTCTCTGGATATGTTGTTGTAGAGGAAGTGCTTAGGAATGATCAAGGGGGTGGATTCTTGGGTATAATAGACGGTTGGTTCAATGATCTATTTTCAATGTTGAGCTTTGGGGTATTTTAGATGGATTACTTCTATTACAAAACAGGAGTTGTGATAAAGTATTGATTCGAACAAATAACATGGAGGTGCTATTCAAGAAGCATTCACTTTGACATCTTTTTCAACTCTTATCAGTCGTACCCATTGTTATAGGAAATAGGTAAATGGAAGTTTGAGCATATTAACTAATTCGATATCTCCATCATATTGATCTAAAATACTCTATATATTAATATATATTCAATGGTTGGAATTTTTTACATAAAACAAATAGTCAAAAATTTTAAATTTATATCAAATTTGACGTGCATGATTTACATGAATAGACCATAAAATATAATGGTTGAACCATTAAAATATTGATCATATAAATAATTACGAAAATATGTAAAATTATTTTAATTTTTTATCTTGTATAAGTGTATCCCTCCTATATATATATATATATATATATATATATATATATTTTAAATTTCCTTTTTCTATTTTATTTATATTAATTTTATTTATAAAATATCTTTTAAAAATAAAATTACATAAAAAGTAAATTCCATCACTTGTATAGTGTGTTATTTTAATTTTAATTATTTATTAAATTAAAAAATACTTTTAAAAAATTAAAATTAAAACTCGATGAATTACGCCAATTGAGTTTTGGCTCAGTTAGCATGGACATTATTGCCAATGTAGGAGGATGTGAATTTGATTGCATTGAAG
The DNA here is from genome assembly GCF_025698485.1 of Gossypium arboreum. Classification (NCBI taxonomy): domain Eukaryota; kingdom Viridiplantae; phylum Streptophyta; class Magnoliopsida; order Malvales; family Malvaceae; genus Gossypium; species Gossypium arboreum. Next base: position 119,750,794 of record NC_069070.1, on the reverse strand, counting down.
CACATTATCCTCTTATTTATAGGTTGTGAGGAGCTATAGATAATTCTAGGCATTGTGTCGAAAAAATTTCAAATTTAGTTTCCTACACTTCATATTTTGAAAAATTATTAATAATTTTATTATTTACTTATCTTTATTCTATTTTCTTTTAAATCATTCTAAATTTGTTTCAATTTAATTAATAGATAATTAAAAATAAAAAATAAATAGAAAAAAGCATTGGTATATATCTTATTATATTATATATATGATACCAAAAATTCATATATTTATATTGTAATTATTATTTTCAACTTTTACATATTCATATATTCTTACCGTGTCACAATTTTAATTTTATTATTTTCTAATGTTTAGATAATGTTCAAAATTATTATGCCTAAAAATAGGGTTAAGATTAAACCATCATTTTATGAATGGCCCATAAGAGTCAAAGAGAATCGAATGGCCATAAATTGTAAAAGTGTAAGATGATATTATTAATGAATTAATTAATTAGCATATATTTATATGGCCCTACAAAAAAAGATTACGAAGTACATATAATAAAATTGTTGATCTAACCAATATTTGTAAAGACAAGGGACAACTTAATGGGTTGTACGTAAGAAGAAGAAGTAGAGAGATATGCATGGTAGCGGCCCTCACAACGACACCCAAAACAGCTCATCGACAGGTATGTGTTGCATGCATGATTGGGTTTCAAACTTGATGTGACCAATGAACCAAGGGAAGTCCTTTTTCTTTTGGGTCCCCCTACATGCCGGAGTACAGACATTAAATATCGTGATTTAAATTTATCCTTAATAAAGTTAAAATTGTGAACAAATTAAATTTTAATTCGATTAGTATTATTGTTATTGTATCGAAAAGATTTGAATATAGGGATGAATGATATATATTCTAATGTAGAGGCTTGTCCAAAGAGCTTATGATAATGTGATTAAATTATTCAATGGGCAATGAAGACTTTGTTTAATGATTACATTAAAGAAATTTTTAATTATAGATAAATGTATAATGAAGACATTGAATTAAGAGTCATATTATATTTTATTCCCTTTGTTAAAAAATAGGCAATAATCCATATATGTTAAATCAAAGAGTAAATTGATCACTCTATTAGAAATTACATCTACTTCTAATGTTAAAAATTAATCATTGTGTGTCAACATGAGGTACACGTGACACGTCACATGTAAATATTTGGTTATTCTATTAGTCACGTCAGTCTTTAATAGTAACAATTAATGATTTTTTTATAAAAAAATCAATTTGCTCTTTAATTTAATGTTTAATGACTAATTTATTTATTTTTAATCAAAAGAATAAAATATAATATAATATCTAGTATAAAGACCTTTATGATACTTTTATCTCTAAAAAACAAAGATACTCACATGGACATTTAAAAGCACTAAACCTTGAATCATGTTGAATTGCTACAGTAGCTAAATCTATCAATGTCCCCTTATAATGGTATAAACTTTGTACAGTTTTAATGTTGATTAGGGATTCAACCCCTTTTCAAAAATAACATAAAAATAAAATTGCAAAATGGGTTTGCATTAGTTGTGAAGTAACGATCAAGGTCGATCCTACCAAATTAAATATGAAAATAGGAAAAGATTCGCAAAACAAGTGATCCAAATTGAATTGAAGATCCTCCCAATTCTCCATTGTGAATAGTCAACTTCGTCAAAAAGCTTGGTGCATAGTGGGTTTGCAATATATGAGTTATTTGAATGCCACGTCAGTGTGTGTACTTGACGTCATAAAGCTAAGAGATTCAGATAGGCTAGGCCAGGCATTCAGAGTTGTCATAGAAAGGTCAATCCTCATCAGGCCCCTATTGGTCAAAAGGCTTTTCATTGATCACCAGTAAAACTTTTTTGAATGCTCACATGTCTCTTGCATTTAGCCTAACTTGGGTACATTATTTACAAAGAACATTTAGAAATTGGAAAACCTTTTACAGCTTATTTTGTTACTTATCTGTTTAAAATATAATGGGACATTCATGTTGACCATACCTATTGCATTTAACTTAATTTGAATTAAGTTGATATAACACATCCTAATGAAGGTTTGACTAAGAGAATAAGTTATTGGTTTTGTTGAGGCAGCTATGAGAGCAATACCACAAGCATTGCAGTGTCAATTGTTCTCAATACTGCGCAAGTCATATAACTTACTTTATTTAATGTTTGTAATATTTTTGAAATAAAATTTTTGGGTTGTAATTTTAGTTGATATTTTGAATGTGTGACTGTCTATATTTAAAAATTGATCCATTTGAAGAGACATATATTTAAGATTGGATCAAATCAGACGAAGCAATTAAATCTCTTTAAATAACGAGATTGGATCGTATCTACGTTGAAGACTTATCTTTGTTATCTTCACATGATCTTGAATTGTATTAGTCTATTGTATATGTGCTACTTTGATGGGGAGATTGGTTGTAATTGATCTAGTATGTTAGCAAGCCGAAACTGGTATAAGTTGGAATAATTAATTTATAAAGTAGTATTCTTAGGCACAGTGGAAGTTTCAATTTCCTTAAAACCGAGTCTTGTGGTATATATAGTAATAAACCCTTAACTGAATTAGTAGTATGCTTTGTGTGAGGTGATCTAAGTCGTTTCCCAATTTTCTACTAGTTGATCTTCTTTACTATCCTCAAACGTTGTATCGCTTTGATTGTGGACTCAAACAAAACGGAATAAATGCACATAATGATAACTTTTATTAATTTCCGGTGAGAAAGTTAATTCTCTCTATTAAAATTAAAAATTTTGAACTTTTCAAAAGATATAATTTATTCTTATAAATAAATTACTACTATTTTTAACAGAATAACTATGCTCAATTGATTGTAGTAATTAGGTCATCCCATAGTTCATATTTATAGGAAAATAATATAGAAGTTTTACTTGAAAAAGAGGTAATTAAATAATAACTTAATAGGAAATATAGTTTCCCTTCACCTGGAACACTGAGAGACGACGGCATGCCCAACTGTGTACTAGAGTTTGGTGCCCCTCACACATAGGACGGGCTCTCAGACTCATCATTGTTATATGGACTTTTTATCTCGCACTTTTATAAATCATCTAACCCAATAACTAGTTTTCTAGTTTCTAAAAATATTAATTAATTAGTTTATCCAATTAAATAATTCTCTTAATTTAATTTTAATTTTGTTAAAATTATAATAATTTTACTCTATTAGAATTTAATAGGAAATATATTTAATTGCTTCTAGCAAGGCACGATTGTTCTTGAAAATGATACAACGCACCTCTGCCATTGATTTATATGAAATTAATTTTTGCCAATAAAAAGAGATTTCACCGCACTGGTGTGTTGTGGATTGGCTTTTTACCATTTTAATCAGTTTTTATTTTTGCCTTTTATTATATTCTACAGGGTGATTGTGTGAGTTTTAATAATACTTTTACTTTTAAATGGTATTTGATTTAATAATAAATGTATGTATCTTTTTTAAAAGATACTTAATTTAATCCCTATTTGTTCAAATGACTTTGTGAGTAATCGAGTACAAAAATTAGAGCTTGTGCTATGAGGCGCTGATCTGTGCTTAAGTCACTGAGGAAATTGGTAATAGACAAAATGAGCTAAAATGGCTTCGGAGGAAGAAGAAGATGATAGGAAGGAGATAAAGATTAAAGAGATACCTTGTGAAGGAAAATAATACCTCATGTTTGTCATGATTTAAAGTCATATTATTGGTTTGTAAAGTAAATTTATGCATGACAATGATCTCTAATATATCCAATTATAGCAATACTCTTTAAAGAAAACTAATAAATAAATCTTGTCACATGTTATACTATTATAAAGTAGTGGTAGTGAATTGAGATGACTGAAGCCAACCAACAATTATTATTTTTTTTCAACTTAATTCAACATCAATTTTAAAACCAAAATCATTCAAGTAATAATTAACCTTTTGAAATGCGATGTGAATTATTACTAACTTAATGTTCAATGTTTTCTACCCATATCTTCTTATCTTCTCCAACACTTTCATTATGGAGGTGATGACTCTCACATGTTTCACAATAATAATAAAGTGATCCAATATTTATTATGTATAATTTTCTAAGAAATTCTTATAGTCTTATAATGAATTCCAACAAATTAGTTAATTTGACTAAATTAATCAAACATATTTGATTAAGAAAAAATAAAATTTTTAAAGCGATCGAAATTAGCTTCAATTAATTTTATTTAACTCAAAATAATTTAAATTGAAAATTTTAAAGGAATTGATAGAAAAATAATTTTATATTAACTATTATGTTTCCGAATCTAGTAGATTGTCACCCATTAGAAACATAAATTTTAGCACCTAGGAGGGTGGTATAATGTTGGTGAAGGAAGTGTAGTAAACACTTTGATGCTCGCCATACATTTCATGTAAATCAAAATTAAATATTTCACAATTTATTTGGAGGGACGGTGATATTAATTTTAATGAGATTAAAAATAGTTTTGATAATAAAATTAATTATTATAGTAGTGAGAAATAAAAATTATATCTGTTTTTAACTTATTATTATAGGTTTAATCAATGAAATTAATATATATATAAATTATTTCATAACATGAAATTGAAAGATCATAGGTTATAATTATATCTGCCCTTTTTAAGACAATACTTAAAACTATCTATAGCCCCTCTCCAACCCATAAATAGGAGGATAATATGCTTCGGTATACTCAAACACATATCCTCCTGTATTGGTAACAATACCCATACTGATAAAATTCAGATTTAATCAGCAATTCTAATTATAATTTTTAAATATGTGTTATTTATGATGATACTTAAAATTGTACTATTAATATTTTTTAATGAAATCTAAATATATTAATTTAATTTATTGGACTTAGGGAAAATGTCTGAGCATATATAGTTTCATAATCAATGTATTTGAACTTTGCACCATCTTTCTCTCCTAATTTTTATCTCTCCAAAACTTACGGTTTTTGTTCATTCGTAGATTTGTTGAATGATTTGATAATGGGAGTGTCCTTGGATAAATTACAATTTTAGTATTTATTTTAATTATAAAAATAAAAAAGTTTTGATTTATTCGTTAAAATAAAAAAATTATACAATAATACTTAATAATTAATCGAATAAATTGAAAATTAAATTCTGATCACTAAAATTAAAAGACGATGATATATTACCATTAATGATAAAGTAAAACTATACAAATTACCATTTTAAAAAAAAAAAAGAGAAGAGAGTTTAACTTGAATTAATTCAAGCTGTAATAACTTAAATTTTCAAATGTTAAGGTTGGAGAAAATTTAGGAGATTAAACATTTTCTTCTTTCTTATCATATTCAACTTTAATCATCAATTAGCTGACTAAGATTATAAACAAATCAACAAGTGCTATATAAATTAATTATACCCAATAATTATATGTTCAAAAATCAAAACCAAGAAAGTTGAAATCCAATTAAGTCTCCACAATACCTTGATATAATCATCCAGCTAGATATGTATATATCATTTTCACTCAAATATTTATACTAAGTTGAGTTTTTCCAAGAAATAATTATTGTTCTTTTTAAATACCTTTGTTGTTACAGAATCTGATATCTTTGAAAATTTTCAACTAGATTTTTTGGGTAAATTAAAGTCCTTAATTCCCTTGTCGATCATCATTGATCTCTTTTAAAACTAGGTTGCTTATGTAGATACATGCATGATTGCTGTAAATTTTGAGTGAGCACGACACTTTGTATAAGCCATGTGGGTGTCCATTTTTATGTTATTCGATTTTTCAAAGTGAATGTCGGATATAAATAATATCTAAATATGAATAATTTTGTTCTACGAGAAAAATGAAAGATTTGGATGAAATACCTTCCCGTTTATGCCAATTGACAGCTTTAGAGTCAAATCCATCAGTCTAAAACGCATCATTGTTAGTCCTACATCGTAATCATGGCAGAAGTTGAAGGTTGATTAGGGATACAGTCAATGTCATTGCAAAGCTACAACAACTTGGAAATGGGCTTCAACTTTTCTGAATCGAAAAGGTGTTATAAAATTTTATTACAATAATTTTTATCAACAAATCTTAAAATGTTCAAATAAAATAATAAAATGGTTAGGAATGCAAAGCTTTTAAATAGGTAATCTACAGATATGCATTTAACTTTTGCTATCAATTGTGTATCACAAGTTATTGTTGTGTCTTTTTACTACTAATATTTCTTTTTCGATCTTTAAATAAACGGATAATATATTTTAGCGCACTCGAATTTACGTTTCTTATATTGACAATAAAATCAATACTAATCAAACTAGAATTCAATCGACATATTTAGAATAAAATTATCAACATAAATTGTATTATTACTTAACATTATCTTTCATTAAATGTTATGTATTACCTAATATAACTAGTTAAAGTGTTGTGTCATTCCAATTAAGAACGAAGTCTATTTATTTATAATTTTAAAAGTTAAATTAAATTTTATCATTTTATGAGGTCAATCTCCTAACCATATCCCTAATTTCAATATTATTATTTTAATACAAAAATATATTTTTAAAAAATAAATCAAAACATTAACCAAAACAAAATAGTTACATTAGAAATATCAAACTCAAATGCCCATCTTTTGACATATAATATATAATGACTCTAAAGATGCCAATATTATCATAACAATTATCAACATCCAAAATGATTCTAATAAAGATTAATATTTAAGCATAACTCCACAAGAATTAAAAAAATTTCAAATCCCTTAGGTTCTCAATTAATAATTTAAATTATTTATATCATATTTATCTTTCAGTTGAGAATATTTAAATGTCACTTAATGATTGATTATCAAATAAAAAAGAAATTGCATTTGATTAATCATAACAAATTACTCTTTTAATACTATCGAGGCATCATTAATGGTTGACACAGTAAAAATTTACATCGTAGTCAATACCAGATAAGACAGTAATGTGCTGTTTGGTTCATTTGAATGGCTAAGTCATTCTAGGTGTATTCAACCAGCCATAGTGATGCAAGCATTTGGTTCAGTCAAATGGCTTAATTTGGGATTAAGCAGCAAAGTCCCCTAATCAACATACAGCACGTCCACCTGTTATTCGATGATTGCCCGGAATAGATTTATTTTTTTAACCAAATTACCCATAAAAAAAATCATCCAAAACTCCAAAATTAAACAAAGAAAATTGATTAACAGATACCAAAGATCATCCAACAGAACAACGCATGAAAAGAAAACATAAAAAATGAAGAAGAGATTGGTGAGATTTTGAGTTTCAAATGAAAAGAAGTGGGAAGAGATGAAAGGTGATGTTCTGTGTTCATGGGTGATAGCAGATGACGTGGAGGTGACGGAAAAAGGCTGAATTTTGGGTTTTTTGTTTTTCTGCGTTTTGAATCTAGACGAGAGAGTGAGATTGAGACTGTGAAAAAGAAGATGATCATGGTGAGGGAGACGAGATAATGAATCCGAAAAGTAAAAAAAAATAAAAATAAAAATAATTATATATATATTAATACCCAGTCTAAAAGCAAATTATTTTAACATTAAATATTATATAAAATTTTTCATTATATAATTTTCCTTTAAATTTAAAAGATGTTTGTTTAATTATACTTGCAAATAATTTCTTAAGTTTAATTTATTAAGCATATTTAATATTAAATATAAAAATAAATTAATACAGATAACAAATTTTACAAAACTTTATTTATAAAAATTTGGATTAATTTATTTTATATTTTATTATTAAATGTCATATTTAAATTTATATAAAATTTTAATAGTATAAATAAAATATTATTTATTTAGTTAAATGATATTAATGTGTTTTTATACTTATTCCTTGCATATTCCTAAATTTATCTAACCAAACGAAATAATATTATTACTTGTTTATTCTATTTAGTGAATCAAATTATGTAATGCTTATTACATCTTTATTTTATTACCACTGAATAGCTATTCAATTTTGCAACCCAAATGTGCCAGCAGAATTAATAGCATATGCACTACAATGTTAAAACATAGGGGTGATGTTAGAAAATTTTTCTGTGGCCCCTAGCGCAGCTCTGTTAAAACATGATATATTTTGAGAATTTAAACTTCCTGCAATTTGCTTTTTAAGTGTGACTAGTTTGGTGAAAAAGTACAAAGAATATAAATTTTGAAGGTGCTTAATTGATAAGAAAGGTATGAAGAAAGAAAATACGAAGAATGATCATTTTTCATCCTAATACATATAAATTTATCCTTCTAAATTGGAATGGTTAAGAGAGAGAAAATAAGATGGATATATAAATTAGTTTTTCAACTCTACCAAACAAATATAATCTCTTCAATTTTTTTTCCAAGAGAAAGGAGGTAAAATAAAAATTGGGAAAAGGGCTAAAGGCTGTATATTAAAGCCCAAAATTGGTAAGCCATGCTATGAGATTGAACATGCATATTTAGATGTTCAGAAGTCCATATTTAGTAAGTGACATTTACTCTTTCTATCTTGCTCATGTCATGGTATCAAACATTTGCATTTAATTTTTAAACCTATACCACTTAACTAAAACCCTTTAAACAGAGTAATTGTAGACTATTTAAGTCCGATTCTCTAGTAATTCTTAATGCAATAAAATAAGGTTATACATATGGAATTTACAAATCTTTGATGTAACTCTAAATGAAGTGTTGAAAGCTCTTCAATAAAATAAAAATTGTGATGAATGTAATTTATTTAAAAAAAAAAAGAGACTATTGCTTCAATAACATTCAGATAACAAGTAAAGGAAGCTGAGGTTGATAATGTTAATAAAATAAATGTAAGTTCAGAAAATTTGTTTATCAAGTAATCAAACAATTGGGTTTGGAAAGAAAAAGAAATTAATCGAATATATATAATTATATTGCTGAAACTGAAGTACGAGAAAGAACAAAACAACACTTTGTCAATGCAGCATCTTCGTACTTCGTTACACAATGGGCAGTATAGCTCAGGTGCTGTTTTTTTACCGACTGAACCATCACTACTGGAGGTTGAAGCAGAAAGGTAAGAAATACAAGCATGTCTTAAGCAGATGAATTATTTAGTATTTATGTTGGAATTATCCAATTATATACTGTGCAGTTTCTTGAGGTTGTCTTCCATGTATACATCATATAAAAATCAAGAGACAGAATGCAACAAGGTCTATATATAATAGTAATGAGGGCGACCTAACAGCATTACAAAGAACTCTACCGACAAAAATCATCTGAGCTCAAGATAGATAATGCAGACACCAAACATATAAAAAGGCAACATCATCTGAGCTCAAGATAGATAATGCAGACACCAAACATATAAAAAGACAACCAGGTCGTAAACACCAATTTTTTGGAATTGCTCAGCTTCTAGTTGCCTCTTAGAAGGCGTCTAGCACCTAGTTTTGATCGTTTCAGCTTTCGGGGTTGAATTTGTTCAGCCAACATCACCAGCCATTGGGTTTCCCAATTGAAAACACAATATACCCCATAATCAATCCAAAAATGACTCCACATCCGTACCCTAACAATACAACTTGCCATCCGAATTCGATTATTGAACCTGAAACATTCTGTTGTGGAGGTTGCGGTGTTTCACTTTGGTAGCACAACTTGGACAATGAAAATCCGCATAATCCCAAGTTTCCTAAATAGGACTCGTTTGAAAATGTATTAAATTGCTTCCCCTCCGGGATTGGTCCCTCAAGTTTGTTGCATGAAAGGTTTAAGACTTCAAGGAATGCCAGATCCAACAGCTTCTGCGGAATTCTACAAGCAAGTTGATTTGAAGAGAGGTCTAACCATTCCAGGTTTGTCAAAAGCCCAATTGATGAAGGGATACAACCCACAAGATTGTTATGAGAAAAGTTGCGCTCTTCAAGTGACTTAAGCTCTCCAATGTTGCTTGGAATTTTCCCACTGAAATTGTTGTTGGAAAGATCAATGGTGGTGAAGATGGTAAGAATTGTCGTCGGTTCAATATCTCTATCTTTCATCGTAACCCTCATCACATCATCCCACTGAGAGTACAAGTCCTTTTGTCCCACATATTGCACTACCCGTAATTCATTTCTACCCACACTCAACATGGCTTTCAAATTCTTGAAGAACCTCGTAGGCAAGGAGCCTATGAATTCATTGTGAGAGATGTCCATGATTCGCGACATAGGAAAACGAAGTTTTGGCTTTAGAGCTAACTATGGCACCATGGAACTAGTTAGATATTAAGACAAGAACTCGAAGCTTTGGAAGAGTTCCCAACCAATGGGGAAACTCACCACTAATTGTGCTGTTACCAACATCAAGAACTTCCAAATCTTTACAGTTAAGCAAAGAATGTGGTAACGGTCCCTCCATTGGTTCCCACTCAAGCTAAGAATCCTTAAGCTTTCACAATTGGCAAACTTTGCAGGGATTACTCCCTGCAAGTTGTTCATCCACAAATCTGAAACCGTCAAATAGTAGCTGAGTTTTCCCAAACAATGTGGAATTTTGCCATTCAACCTGTTATTAGACAAGTCAAGAATTGTCATATCACTGTTGTTGCAGATTGAAAAAGGAACCTCTCCGGTCAACTTATTGTTTGAAAGTAAAACATATCCTGACCACAACAGCATCAGGAAGTGATCCTTGACGTAAATTTGAGTGGATATCAAAGTATAGATAACCTCTGCCACGGAAATCCTTGGAAACTTGTCAGAAAGTTATGTGAAAGATTCAGATATGTCAACGAAGCCTCTCCAGGTCCCCAAAACCAATCTGGAAGAGGCCCCTGAATTGTTGCTGGAAAGATCTAGACGTTGCAAAAACTTTGAATCTTTCAAGAATGTTGGGATTTCTCTTAAGTTGACAAACATAGATAAGTAAACATAGGGAAGGAAAATTTTTCGTTGCTACTAGGAAGGCTCAAGGACAAGCTGTTGTATGACAGACCAAAATCACTAAGTTCCTTGAATTCTAAAATCATCTCTAGATCAAGAATGCCGGCCATGTTATTTGATGAAAGAATGAGACCAGTTAGGTGCACAAGCCCAAAGTGTGACCTTGGAATTGGGCCGTGGAGCTTGTTGTTATTTAAATCAACGTAGGACAACTGTGATTTATTCACGTGAAAGTCATCAATATGGCCATCAAGTTAATGATGGGAGGATAGAAAGCAAGGAAGATGGTATTGTTTCGGTGAGCAAGTTAAAAGCTAAGTTAAGAGAAACCAAGCTTGAATGGCTATTTACGGTTGTTGGAATAGGACCTGTCGGTTATTTGAAAAGTCTACTAAAACAAGCTGTGTCAAGTTGAATAAAGAAAATGGTAACTGACCACTGAAATTGTTACCATCAAGAGTCAAAGAAGTAAGATGTTCAAGTTTGCCAAGTGAAAAGGGGAGCTCACCAATGAAGTTTTGGTCGGAGAGGTGGATATTAGTGATTTGAGTAAGGTTTCCAATTGATGCTGGAATAGATCCTGCGAAAGAACCTGTTAGATACAGGGACTTGAGGGACACTAGGTTGCCAATGAGTCAGGTAAATCTCCTGTGCCTTCAACATTCAAATCTTCCAAAAACTTCAAACCCCCAATAGAATGATCTTGTGCCTGTTACATCCAAGAATTTGAGGAGACTAGTCCAATTAGACTTGGGAAAATGACCTCTCATTTGAGGATTAGATGATAGCTGGATTGATTGGAAGTTTGGTAATTGGAATAAACCAAACGGAAATTCTCCTCCGTGAGTTTCACCCAAATAACACGTTTCTAGATGGAGAGATACCAAAGAAGAAGACAAATTGGCTAGAGTAAGAGGAGCAACATGAGACATGTCTACCCCACTGAACATTATGTTTTGAACCAATCTCTTCATAGCAAGATTTTGCAAGTACAAATTTTTGCCAGAGAGATCAAGAGAAACAAGTTTGGATAAATGAGATATTTCTTGTGGGACTAAACCAGAAAGACCAGAATAGGATAAATGGAGATGTGTCAAACTAGCTAACTGCAAGATTGTCGAAGGGATTTTCGACATGCAAAAGTAATTGTGAGCCAGGTTAAGCCATTGAAGATGAGAAAGAAGGAAAAGACATGCGTGGTAACCCATACGACATCATCCCACTGAGAGTAGAAGTCTTTTTGTCCCACATTGCACTTCCCGTAATTCATTTCTACCTACACTCAACATAGCTTTCAAATTCTTTAAGAACTCGTAGGCAAGGAGCCTATGAATTCATTGTGAGAGATGTCCATGATTCGCAACATAGGGAACGAAGTTTAGGCTTTAGAGCTAACTATGGCACCATGGAGCTTGTTAGATCTTAAGACAAGAACTCAAAGCTTTGCAAGAGTTCCCAACCAATGGAGAAACGCACCGCTAATTTTGTTGTTACCAACATCAAGAACTTCTAATTCTTTGCAGTTAAGCAAAGACTGCGGCAACCGTCCATTTGGTTCCCATTCAAGCCAAGAGTCCTTCAGTATTCACAACTGCCAATCTTTGGAGGGATTACGCTATCAAAATACTAATTAAAATGTTAAATTTTAAATATTAAATTTTAAATATTGCAGTTTGCATGACAATTTATATGTAATTCATACTGATTTTCTTTTAAAATAAATTAACTTCTATTTTTCTGAAAATTTCTTTTATAAATTTTAAATTATTATTGACGTAACATATAAGATAAATTGTGTTATGTCAGCATAGAAATATATATAAACAAGCATGCGGATTGTCATACCAACATCGTTAACAAATTAATGTTAAAAATAATTTAAGTATTTTAAAAATTAATAATTAAATTTAACAAAAAATAAAAATTAAAGACTAAAATTTGACATTATGCATTATGTGTGGGTGTGCCATATAATTTATATATGTAAAGGAGAAACTTGAAAAATAAGAGATGGAAGATTTTAGACTTTAGATTTTGAACTCTTGACATATTAGATGCCGCTTCATAAAAGTGGATATATGTGAACTGATAATTGTTCAAAATGATATTTTAAACAATAAAATTTATTACAGAAAACAAAGTTTAATTGTGCTTTAATCTTTTTATATTCTTTCCATTTTTAAAAGTTAATTTCTCTAATTTTAATCATAAGATTTTATACTACCTTTATTCTTTTGACTTAATCATTAAAGTTCAATCAATAATATTATTAAAAGAATTTTATTATATGTCATTTTTAATAGTAGTTTTTTATTTAAAAAATGCAAAATCCAGTTTAGTAGAATTCATGTAACGGTTTTTTTATTAGAGTTTAATAGTTAAATCAAAAGAAATGAGAGATTAAATATAAAAAATTAAAGACTAAACTATATCATTAGTCACTAAAGTACGGGTAAACTTTCGTTTTGCTCACTTAATTAAAAAAGTTACAATTTGATCGCTGAACAATTCAAAAGTTTTCATTTAAGTCACTAAACTACTCAAAAGTTTTGATTTTAAGTAACAAGGTTATTAACTTCTTTTTTTAAAAAAACAAAAGTTTCGATAGTGAGTTCGAACCAACTATTCGACGATCGGTATGGTGAAGTAGCACCTATCGACAAGTAAAAGAACATACCTTAGATCCAAGTCGATCTAACAATCAGTCTCGGAGATCGAAGAAAAAAATTGTTTGAATTTTGGTTCGCAGATTCGTGACATCTAAAGCAATTTTTTGAAAAAAAAAATTATAGAAGAGAAGAGGAAAGAGAGCTTTCGATTGGTGAAAGAGTGCGAACAGAGAAAGCCATATAATATCGATTTTATCAGTCTAGTGACTTAAATGAAAATTTTTGAATAGTTTAGTGGTTTAAATGAAAATTTACCCATACCCAAAATTAAAAATAGAGAAACTAATTTTCAAATGTAGAAAGAGTATAAAAATTGAGAGTGCTCCACTTCTTATTTGTGTCAAGGGATATAGAATGGTTTACCCTTGTAGGGCAAAGGGTCATCAATGATGAAAGTGAGGGGAGAAAGTATGAAGAAGTGTCTATGGTGATTGAAGGGTTAAAAGAGAAAGAATATTCCAAGAGTGAAATCCCTCTTTTGCTCTAATTTTAGAAAAGAAATATATGGGGATTTTTTGTGGGATCCTACATTGTGACTCACAAGGGTGAACCGTTCTATATCTCCATTACATTTTCCTCTTTACCTCTTTTTTTGTTAATTTCTTGCATCAACATGTCAATTGATTCTCTCAAAATTTCATCCAAGATTAACAGGCTACGCCTACAAAATGTTGATTGCAAAGAATCCAAAGCTGACCCCAAAAACCAAATCCAACAAATCAAAAGCAATCCATCATATAATCTTGTTGTAATTGGCAAAATACGTTTGGTACCAAACTCCATTATAAACTTATCAAAAAAATCCAAAATGGCTCTCGATAGGCCTTGCAATTAGATGAGCCTACAAGATGCGAGCCACCGGATGGTTCACGTGATGGACCCCCAAAATCCTACCACACCATGGCTCCATGCCACCACACAAACACACATAATAACAATCATCTGTTTTTAAAGGATTCTTTCAAGTCAAGCAATTTTATGGGTCTAATTCATGTCGGCTTTAGCACGCCGACTTTCAAGCTCCACGGTCCGATGAGGTCTTGAGTGAACATGTGGCGAACCGAGAATGGGTTTGGCCCTAGTGAAGGAGGGTAGGAGAGGGAATTGGCTTTGGGAAATTGTCGCGGTCTCTCTATCTAGTTTATATATTGACATTGTCTTGATTTTAGGCACTATGAAGGCCCCAATGACATTTATTTTGTACCTTTGACACCTTTGTTTTTTCTTTTTTTGATTTGAAGCCTTGGCTGTTTATTCACAGTTTGGATCAAGGCAAAGAGGCTTACCTTTTCACCAGGGACAAAATTAAAAAATAGTTTAGGGCCAAAGATGAATCATAAATTATTAAGGAAAAAATACAAATTTACTATTATATTGACGTATAACTTTATAAAAATTTGAAGGGTTAAATGGCAAATTTACTGTTTTTAGAAGGGCCAAAGTAACCCCTTTGCCTTTGTCCCTACTTCTCACTATGCTGAGTTACAATTACAATGGAATTGTATCTTCAAACTCGACTTTATTGAATATATATCAAATAATGATAAATCGTAAAAGAAAAGAATCGGATCAACATATATCATAACATTGTTTCTTTTCTTTCTATAGAAATCAAGAATCTTCCTATGAAAAATAGGCATGATAGGTCTTATCTTGTTGGTTGGTTTTAAAAATTAAAACTTATATATATATGTCATACAATATTTAAGGGTCCTAAAGTTTAAAGTAAATTGAGATATTGATGTTTATATTTATACCATCGAGAATTTCATTACAATCTACTATTATAATATTTGTTACATACATAATTGGTAATAAACATAATATGAGAAAATATATACTTATAATAGCTTGAAAATTATTTTAGGTTTCAATTGTGAAAGGATAAAGTAGCTTTCATTTGTAAGTAATAATTTTTTGTCTTAAAGCCTTAATTAGGAGTATAAATCATGTTTAGTGTAGGTTGATTATGTAGACAAAGGAGGACCCATTATATAGAAAAAATTGGGAGGCATTCACGTGAATTTTCGTGCATAAAATTGTCGATCACCTTATCTGAAAATGATTGTTGCCCTACCATTGTCGAATTTTCTCCCTTCATAGAATTAATGTAAGGTTGCTTATATTAGGCATGATTAAATTAATTAGAGAAGATCACAGTCTAATCAACACAATAATACAAAAACATTGAGAAGAAAGGCACATGTATTTATTTTCTCCAGATATCTTCTTAATTATCACTTTATGCATGAAATATATGTAATTTGCTAATTATGGATAGAATTGAGAAGAATATTGCCTTCTTTAGTTTACTGGTGCTATATTAAAACTACTAAGAGTGTAAGGTTGCTTATATTTGGCATGATTATATTAATTAGAGAAGATCAGAGTGTAATCAATTCAATAATACAAAAAATTGAGAAGAAAGGCACATGTATTTATTTTCTCCAGAGATCTTCTTTTCACTTTATGCATGAAATATATGTAATTTGCTAATTATGGATAGAGTTTGAGAAGAATATTGCCTTGTTTAGTTTACTGGGGCTTTATTAAAACTACTAAGAGTGTAAGGTTGGTTATATTTGGCATGATTATATTAATTAGAGAAGATCACAGAGTAATCAACTCAATAATACAAAAAATTCAGAAGAAAGGCACATGTATTTATTTTCTCGCCAGTGATCTTCTTATCACTTTATGCATGAAATATATGTAATTTGCTAATTATGGATAGAATTTGAGAAGAATATTGCCTTGTTTAGTTTACTGGTGCTTTGTTAAAAGTATGAAGTTAGTGATAGATATGTGCATATATTTGATTATCAATCTTTTAAAATGAGTCAAATTTAATTATTAACCTTTTAAAATGAGTTGAATTGCTAGTTTTTAATGGAGATTCTGGCTTAAAATTTTAAACATGCATGACAACTCGTATGACAATACACATTAATTTTTTATAGATTGTTTTGAAATTTTTTATTTTTATTTTTAAATATATTTATAAAATTTAAATTATTTATTGACGTGATATATAAAATAAATAGTGTCACTTTGAATGAAGTACACATGAACTGGCATATTAGTTACCACACTAACATCATTAAATAATTAATGTTTTAACCAGTATTTCTATTAAAAAAAATGATCGGACTCTTTTGAAAAAGTTAATGCTCAAATTTAACTCAACCAAAGAATAAAGACCAAATCAACCAATATATATATATATTGAAAGCTAAATTTAATATTATTCCTATTAAATATAAATGCTTAACAAAAATAAGAATCAAGATAACCCAAAGTTGATAAATAATTTTTGTAGGCATGCCACAAAAGTTAGGTACATAAATGTATGACATGCTAGAAGCTGTCCTTGTTGCTTGGTCTCTGTTTCTTGATACAACTGGAGTTCCCAAGAAAATGAAAATGAAAGTAAAAGCTACATTAATAGATTGATAAATTTTAAATAGTGACTAGTATATCATACAATAAATCAATAATAGATTGATAAATTTTAAATAGTGACTAGTATACCATACAATAAATCAAAAGTTGTTGAATGATGGAAATTCAAAATTTTTAACAAAAATATTATGTGAAGTAATATGTTATTGTTTAGTGAAATATTTGTTACTAAAATAATTTTGCTTAAGTGATGCTCTTGGTGTAAATAGTTTCACCTTATGAACATTACTTCCTTAGTTATTCAACTGACAAGTTCATTTATCTTTCCCACAACATATTAACAAAATTAAGAAATATTTAATTATGATTTGATCTTCCTATTTTTATATAATTATAGTCACAATTAATATTTGATATATTGACATGTGTAGTTTAAGTAATGAATTGATCATTGAATTTTTCAATTTGATACCTAATTTCTTGTTCCACTTTAGTATTTAAACTATCATTTTTATTGCATTTTATCCCTAAAAATTATAGCTTAGGTACTAAAGTAGGATAAAAATTTAGATATCAAAGTGAGAAAATTTGTATGGTTTATGAGCAAAATTGTGGTTTAAATCTAAATACTCCAAACTATTAAATGTGTTAAAATATTAAATTTGAATATAATATATGTATTAAAAATATAATGTTACCAATAAATATCGGGTGTAGTGATAAGTCACATTATATTCCAAACGAAAGAACGCAAGTTCAAACATTAGAGACGACATTTTTAGAATGGGTAGTCGTGAACTCTAAACATGGATTGTAAAACGGACATCTAAGAAAAAAAAAAGGTTGTAATATTAATCATGTTTAAATATGTCATAATGTATTAATTGGAGAATATTTGACGCAATATCTGTGTAAAAGTCCCATGTATCATTGATGAATAATAGCATGACCCTTCATCATTAAATAAAACAAAAAAGTAATGGAAGGCTTATAAATAAATACAAAACCCCTAAACTCAAAACATTAAATCCAAGAGTTATTAATAAAATTTATAATAGCTATAATTAATGTTTAATTACATGTCATGTTATTATTCATTGATGATGCACGATACTTATATACTTAAATATTCTTAATTATATTGTTTTCATATTTATTAATGAACCCTTTAATCCCATTTCCATACGTAAAATGGGTTAAATAAATCTCCTTCAGGCTTTGGACCATGAGAGCACCAACAATCACTAGGAGATAGCAATTAAATGGTTAGTTGGAGAGGTTGTATATTGAGCCCTTATGCTGGCATTATCATGCAAAGACAGTAGGAGACATTGATGTTGACTCTATTAAGACAACATTACTCACGTCGAATTTACCACAAAAACTTGGTGTCCTTGTCTATTGCACCACCTGTCTACGTATATAGATAGCAACCACTGCTAGCTTTGCTTTTATATAAGAAAAACAAAAAGAGATTTGCAAAAACATTGTAAAGTGTATTAATTTTAAGACAATGGCTAGGGTTCCTTGCAAGCATGTTCTTCTTATTGTTTTCATCTTTCTTTGCTTCATCTCTACAACTCCAATAGGTAAAATTATGACTTCAAACCCTTTAGAATATATGGAGGATTAATTTTGTCCTTAATTAAGTTATGTTTTCATGTTTGCAGCTCGGAGTTTGCCGAGCGAAATGAAGAAGGGTCTCGACGACCGGGTGGTTACGACGGAAAACGAAGGTGGAGCACCGCCTGATGTTGATGAATTAGAATCTATGGACTATACTCCAGCAAGAAGGAAGCCTCCGATCCATAACTAAGAAATATTTTGCAAAATAAGTATATATTCTACCTGTTTAGGACATTTAATTTCTTCATAATCATGTTTTTATATATGTTGGGTGTAAGTAATTAATATTAGTATATAGTTTGAGAAATAAAGTTATAATGAAATCAAGGTCATAGAAAGTGTATATACAAGCATACCATATATATTGCCCTAGCTAGGGTTTATGCATTACCATAAGTTTGCTAGAGTTTACACAAAATGGATAATATGAATCAAATATTTTACTACATTTATGATTTTTTTATGCATAATTTTTTTTTTCAACACCAAAGAATTATGTTGTTTGAGATAAGACAGTAATACTAACTGTTTAAATGGATTTTTTTAAAATTACAAAACAGGGTTCTTTGAATTCTAGCCACAAGAAAAAAGGGTTCATATTATTTATAATAGTTTTAGATACTGTTTAATCATAGAATAAGTCTTTTTAAATTCTGTGTAGACAGTGAAATATACCATTATTTGATTGATGTGATATGGAGTATGTTGTGTGAGCCCTTCTTAAATTATGAAAACTTCTTCTTAAATTATAGGGTATATGAGGTGAATTTAGTTGGATGGTAGGATGCTGTGGGTTTAAATTTTTTTTTATGTTATTGTATTTAATTTTATTGTTATTATTATTTTATGTTAACTGAAAATAAATATATTATTCATTTAAATTCACTCTTATTTTTATTTATATTTTTATTTGTATAATTCATGAAATTGATACAAATCCAAAAATATATTAAAACTTTACTGATAATTATGATGTAATACAAAAGAAAGGATGGCAGTAGACTTTAAGCTTTAAAGAGGGGACTGAGCATTGATCATAATTACAAAGCATATATTGAAGTGTGCACTTCAAAATCTTCATTATTCTCATTCTCATTCTCATGTACTGTACTGCCTGCTCTTTATCTATTTTTAATTAATACCATTATTTTTCTTTTAGGCATGAAAATTATATTTATTTTTACAAAAAAAATATTGTTTTAAGGAAAAAAAAAAGGGTTATCTAAGGTATCTCTAGTTTTAAAAAGAAAGAAAGTAGAAAAAGAGGAAGAAGAGTGATTGAGTGGCAAATGATAAAATCTACTTATTACTCACAAATTCCCTACATGGAATTGTAGGATGCCTATGCTCTATGCCTATGATATATTCAATACCACATCATGATACAATTACATCATTCCTTTTATTATTATATTATTTATTATTAGATAATAATAATAAAGAAAAAAAAAAGAAAACCCATTTAAATAAAATCATGTGATGTTGTGCTCTTCCCAACAATTATCCTCCACAATTGATCCCATTCCTACACGTGTCCTATAGTAAAATCATTGGGAATCACATCTTTACATTTTTTGGAATTTGGTCCACTTCAAGGTAAAACAAAATGTTACTAGGCATTGGTTAATACTTTTTTTATATATGTTGGTAAAATTAAAAGATTAATTTTTAATTAATTGAATTTTAATTTATTAATATAAATATTATTATTAATATAAAAATGTAAGTTTAAATACGTTAAGTTTAAATACGTTAAAATGTACTTTTCTTTTATTTATGAATTGCTTTGAGTATTAAGTTTAAGTTTTGTTATTCATAATTTTTTAAAAGATCTTAATAAAAATAAATAATGAGTTATCTCAAGTTATTATATTTATATATTTTTATTCAAATATTATTATAAATTAAAATTTATTTATTTTTCAATAAAATAAATAATTAAGGGCAAATAATTTTGTTTTAAAGAAAATACATAACATGGTTTAAATGAATTTTTTTTAATATAATCTTATTTGTTCATACTTTAACATTTTCCTATTAAAATTAGTATTAACAAGAAAAATAGTGATAATATAAATATAATTGTTTTCCTTAATTTAATTGTTAATTATAAAAATATAAGCATTGAAAAATTAATTTCAAGAAAATATAAACTAACAAGTGTGATGAGAATAAACTATGTTATTAAATTATATGGCAATAAAAATATTGTTTAAATTTGAATTTAAAAGACTTAACTTGAGTAATAATAAAAAAAAATAAAAAAAGGCATAGGAAGTACAGTCCAAATCATCTAATTCAACAAATCCAACGGTTGATAACAAAATCACAGTAATAGCGTCACCACTCCCTATAAACAGTACAAGCTGTGGACCCCACCTCGTGTCCAGTTGATAGCAAATTGCCATGTGCCACGTGTATAAAGTGATTAAAAGTACATTGCTTTGGGTCTGAATAGAGAGCAGACAAAATAAAATTTTTATTATTTGCCATAAAAAAAAAATCTTAAAAACTGGAAAACGAAATAATAATGTGAATGCAAAAGAAAGTAACAGAGAGAGAAACTGTTGTCTTTAGACTTACCATCTGAGGAATCAAAGAATCTTTTTCAAGGAAAGGAAAACAAAAAACCCAAGTTTTCAAGAACCAAAAAAAAAAAAAACTGTTTATTGCGTGTTTTTTTTCTTTGGGTTTAGATTTGTTCTTCTACTTGCATGAAAGAGAGGTAAGAAAGATTCAAGCTTTACTCAAACTTTGCTATGATTTCATTAACTTGTACTTTTTTGTTTAGGGCTTATTTTAGCTTTTTGGGTTTTTGAATCTGAGATTGCAGAAATGATGGGTTTCAATGAATTTGCTGTTTTGAGGATAAATGTTGGGTTTTTTATTTTATTTTTTGGGCAGAAGAATTATTTGTAGTGCTGTACTTATTCTACTAGCTTTGTCCCTAGAAAATGCTGGATTTGCTTTGTGTTATTTTTGCCATTTTGGGCATAAGTGTAGATAAGGACCTGAAAATAGAACTAGTTGCTTGGAAATTGGTTAATTTTGTTTATACTAATTGGTCTTTTTTTTTTTTTTCTTTCAAATGGGAAACATTTGAGTTGATATTCTCTTTGTTTTGTTATTTTAAATAATGTTTAATCTTGTGTGCTTGATTCAAGTAACTCTAGCTAAAATGCTGGTACTTTGGGGGTGTATAAATTGTTTTTTGTTTTTCAATGAGTTAGCTTTTTGTGTCTGAAACTATTGCTGAAATGTATCGTGCATTGCAGAAGTAAGATGCTTTAAGTAGTTCATTTTGTGAGGGGAAAATGATCGAATAATGATTGCAAACTAATTGATTGGTCCTTTAGGAAACTCTCTATTAAAAAGATGGTTTAGGCTCCTCCCAGGTTGCTCACTTGGGAAGCAAAGTACGGAAAGTTTATCAGTTTATGTTATTTGTCTAGCAGAACTTCTAATGTCGCAATGAATCCTCTGGAAGAGAAACCATATGGTCATAGACTCGTAATCAGTGCACTAAAGCTGGCTGAAGCATGCTTTAGTTGCTACATTAAGTACCTGGTAGTGGTGGAGCAACTTTTGTAAACCTGTTACAGAGAAACCCTTAAAGCATTGTCAAGTTAGAGTAAAGTTCCTCTATGGTATCTGAAGAGAATTCTGATTGTAAAGGTCATGCATTTTCTTGTTTGTTCATAGCCAAAGCTAACATCTTGTCACTTTTCCTGACACTTTTTTGTCGTCTGATATTGATATATATTATATATATTTGTTCACTTTAAGTTTTCTTGTTTTTGGTTTGGTAGGCAGAAGAATAAACTAAGCAAAGTTTTTCCCCAAGTTGAGTCGTCCTCTAAGGACCAAACCTCTACCCCTAATCCCTCCTTTCCCAGTAATATAGCTGGGTTTCATTGTATTGTGAACAGGAGGATTTCAATGCCGACTGGAAATCACATGCTGTGTTTTCCATCTTGAGAAATTGTTATTGTAGGATGGGTGCTTAGAGCTGAAATTACTTTGCTGATATCCAAACTCAGAGAATTTCTGTCTGTGAGTTTTTTTGTAGAAAATTCTTTGCTCAAGTTTATCCAAGGACTTGAGTTAATATTTTCACTGCTACACATATGAATGGTAGCATCTCCTTTATACTTATGCACACGTTTATAGTGCAATTCACTTTTTCCTGTGAATGTTTGGTTGAACTTTTTCTTGTATTGTACTTAAAGTCTGGAATCCACTTTTGTGCTTCGATGCAACTTGTTGATGCAAATATACGAAGTAGAATGCCAAGCAACTCTCTTTATACTTATGTGCACGTTTATAGTGCAATTCTTTCTTTAGCAGCCCTATGTGTGACTTAATGAGTCAAAGAAATATTTACAGGGTTTAAGTGGCAGTATATGGTTTTCATGTTGTCATTTTGCTACTGGTGTGGAAGTTGATTTCAATGGACTTATATAGTTTTTGAAGAATGTCTTCTGGATGGTAAATTTGGGCCCAAATTGGACATGAGAATGCTTGTGGGAACATGCTTGAGCCAAGAGAAGCTGATATACCTGCATTGTTTCTAGTCTTGGTGGTGCTTCCTCTGGTTACATATTTCTTGCTTGGGAAATGGAGTGAGGTTTCAAAGAAACGAGATAAGGTAAGTTTACTTGCTCATCTTGCCGCTGAAGAAGCTCTTAGAGCAGAAACAATGGCTGCTGCCAGTGTTATTCCAGTTGTTCCTGTTCCGAAGAAGGGATTGCATGTGTGCGCTAGGTGCTTTGGTCCATCTACAACTCGCTGCTCGAGATGCAAGGCTGTTAGATATTGGTATAATATATCCCTTAGCAGCTGTAATGCATTGTTTTTCCGATATATTTGACCTTTCCGCATGATGTTTCTTACACTAAAACCGTTGAATTTATGCAGTTCTGGGAGGTGCCAGATTATTCATTGGAGGCAAGTTCATAAGGAAGAATGCCTGCAGTTGGAGAGTGGAAGTGTTGCCTCATTTGAAGAATCTGTGCTACACAGTGACAACATGGATTCACGGTTCTTAGAGTACATTAATAAGCAGGCTGCTAAGGAAAAGACATCTTCAGATAATATAAATCATTGTCCCACAACCACCAGTTTATTTGCTAATGGGGATTGTTCTACTATTGATACCTCTCAAGGCTGTGCACCAGAGAGAAGTGCTGAGAAAAGAGTTTCTCGTAAATCCAATGGAGAAGTGCTAAGAAGAGAGGATGTAGCTATAGTTGATTCTTGTGAGGAGACCTTGAGAACTAGAACAACTAGTTTGACAATTAATAGTATTTCTTCTAAAGAAGCTTTTAGAAGGCATAAGGTTCTTATCTTAAGATTTATTTATATAGAATGTCTTAACTTTTATTTAATCACATAGTTTCTGATAATTGCATCAAACTATTGCTGCAGTCAAGAACTAGTGGCTTTGTTGTATCCGAAGATGGAATGTTAAAACAGCAAAATCCCAATGGCTCTAACATGCTTATTCATGGACAAAATGTAAGTACCGCCATGCATGACGGGCATAAACATCAAAGCCAACGTGGCAACATGTCTGAACCAAAAAGCAACTATGAATTTGCTGGCCCACCGTATTCCGCAAAAGGTGGGACAAGTGCACACGAAGCTGAAAATGCCTTTGTCTGGAGCTCTGAGAATATAGTCAATGGGGAAAATGCTTTCAGTGGTAAATCGGTAGAATTAGAATGTTCTGGGATGGCAACAGCAAAAGAATGCACGAAAAGTAGAAGTTCATCGCAGTCTGTAGGGCCCAAAATCTCTAAATCACCTAAATCAACAGTGAAAGTGTCTGGGGAACGATTGCATCCTGAAATGGAGAGAAAAGGACAAATTCCTGATGAATTAAGTAAGTTCTCAATTTCTTTCACGATATTTAAGCCATGGTTTTTGTAGTTAATATATTCTACAATTTTCATGCTGAAATTTCTGGAATGACAGATGACATACCGGCACCAGGAATCAATGGAGCTGCTAACACTGGCATTATGGAGATGATGGGTTTAAGGAAGTCATCAAAGCTTGCTAGGCAGGATTTTCCTGCACTCTATGGCAATAGACGTAAGAAGATAAAGGTGAGTCCCATTGCACCCTGTCTGTTTTGAGTTAAATTATTTCATGGGGCTCTTGATTTGTGAATGAAAGAGTCTGACTATGATCTATTATCCTGTTGTCTCAGATGCTGTTTCCTTATGAAGAATTTGTAAATTTCTTCCAGTGTGAAGTCTTTGACTTATCACCAAGGGGCCTTCTAAATTGTGGGAACAGGTGTCGCTATTGTTACTCTTATTGTAAAGAAAGTAGTAGGAGCTTATGTTTTATGCACTGATTATAATTTTCATTTTGCAGTTGCTATGCAAATGCTGTTCTGCAGTGTTTAACTTGCACAAAGCCTCTCAGCATCTATTTGCTACATGGATCCCATTCAAGAATCTGTACTTGCTTTTATGTGGTTCACTTGTTTGTTTCTTGTACATGATAATAATATCACTGTTCAATCACATACATAGCTTACTTATGTATTTCATTATAGGTTACAGGAAAGATCGGTGTCTTATGTGTGAGCTTGAACAACATGTTATGTTGTTAAGAGAGTGTGGTGGCCCCTTGTCACCAAGTAGGATCCTTTCACACATTCGAACTATTAATTGCCAAATGGGCGATGGAAGTCAGGAAGATGCACATGAGTTCTTGAGGTCTATAGAATTCACTAGCCAATATCCCTCAGCACCCTTCATTTTCCCTCATTTATGTGTCTAGATTTGTTAGTTTCAGTTTAAATTTTGACGCTTTTACTTACTGCAAGAATGGAAATTTCATCACCTTGCCTCTTTGAGAGTTCAATTTTGTCTTTTTCCAGACTCTTGGTTGCTTCTATGCAATCTATATGCTTGGAGAGATTAGGTGGGGAACAAAAGGTTGACCCCAGGTTGCAAGAGACAACATTTATTCAACATACTTTTGGAGGGCGCCTTTGGTCAAAGGTGTTTATCACTATTTTACATTGTTTTACTTTTTAAGTCATCTCACAAAATATTTTTAAGGTGCTCCGTTTTCCCTTTCCTTGATTCATATATATATATATCTGTTTACTTTTTTGTTGCCTATATTGAATATCCATGTAACCAGGTAAAGTGTTTACGATGTTCTCACGAGTCAGAACGATTTGAAAATATTTTGGATCTTACTTTGGAGATATATGGTTGGGTTGAGTCACTGGAAGATGCATTGACTCAGTTTACAACACCCGAAGATTTGGATGGAGAAAACATGTACAGATGTGGAAGGTGTGAAACCTTGTTTCAGTGTGTTATCATATTATTATTTTATTAGAATTATTAACTAACTTGATTAAACTTGTTTACCGACTCTGCAAATATTTTTGTTGAAAGGTGTGCTGGTTATGCACGGGCTAGGAAGCAGTTGCGCATACACGAGGCCCCTAACATCCTGACAATTGTCTTAAAGAGGTTTCAGGTATCACTCTGCTCTACATTGTACCGTCTTCTGCTAATGTCATGTCGTAAATGCAACAGCGTATCTTAGAACTTGCTGTTTTGGTCTTTAGACAATTAGGTTCGAGCAACTTATATATACTCTCCATTAAACAGAAGTCAAATCGGGCTCAACTTTGATGATCGGTATCATATTTATGTCATTTTGTAAACATATCAAAATCTAAAATTGGTTAGTCTAATTAGGTGCTTTATTCATGAAACAATTTAGCCATAATAGGTTTCTGCATTAAGCTGTCCATCTTGCATTCCTTTCTGCGTATCTATTTTGAAGTATTTTGATTTTTGGTTTATTAACTATTTTATGTGACCATTTCTTGACGTGGCTGTAACTTAATCAGGAGGGAAAATATGGGAAAATAAACAAGTGTATCACTTTTCCTGACATGTTGGATATGGTTCCTTTTATGACTGGAACGGGTGACATCCCTCCGCTTTACATGCTTTATGCTGTTGTGGTGCATTTGGATACACTGAATGCATCTTTTTCGGGACACTACGTGTCATATGTAAAAGATTTGCTAGGTAACTGGTTCAGGATAGATGATACTGAGGTAAAGTCAGCTTCCCCCCCACCCCAAAAAAAAAAAAAGAATTCTTTGCTTCAGTGAAAGGTTATCGTGTTATCGGTCTTATGCATGAACATGATGGTTTTACTTATTTGAAATTCGCTCATTGAAAATATTTAATGACTGTTTTTTCTTTAGATTTTATCTTTTGCAATGGGAATGAAACAAGGTTTTGGTTCCCTCTTTCAGGTACATCCAGTCTCAATGAGCCAAGTGATGTCCGAGGATGCATACATCTTATTTTACACGAGGTAGATGCCTATTATTTCTATTGTACCTGCGAAATGTATTCCTTTTCTGTTTCTAGCTCTGAAAGTATGTGATTCATTCAAGGTCATACCCTCGCCCTCAAAGAGCAATATCTGAAAAGATCAAGCAAGTTCCTGCTAGGCACCTCGCATCGAAAATGGAGAAGCCTACACGACCAGCACAAAGTAAATCCAGCAGCCATTCTGTTGGCCCCAAGCTTTACCCAGATACCAGGTCCGGAACTGCTGCAGGCTATATCAACCGTGACTCTAATGGCATTCTTAGGCAGAGTGCAAATAGTAACATTCACCGAGTGGTAGAGATGTATGCTGAGCCATCCAACGTGGAGTTCTCTGATGCTACGTCAAGTGATTGGTCCCTTTTTACAAGCTCAGATGAAGCTTCTTTTACAACAGAGAGTACTCGAGACTCTTTCAGTACTGTTGATTATACTGATACAAGCAATGGTGGAGATCCTTTCTCAATCTTCAATAACTTGTATACCCCAGAATCATCCTCTTGCAACACGGTTTCGTGCAGTATGTTTTCAACTAGTAGACCCCATACAAGGTACGTCTTAGAGGAGAAGGGTTATGTTCTGGATTCCTACTCTTCGGCACAACTTGTGAACCAAGACCAAGTAAACTTCAACCAGGTCTGTGATTCTTTGACCGATTTTTCTTTAGATACCGAACATGGCATGTTTGTAAAATATGGGAGTAACCCGAAAAATGCTTTCAATAGAACTTCTTCAGCTCATTGTGAATGGTAGTTCATGGAATATCCAACTGATTGAATAGTGACTTAGCCAAGTCTTGCCTCAATTTTTGGTTTTTCAATGGCTTTGTTGATTGAGGCATGTGGATCATATGAAAGAACCCCAAATGAAAAGGATTATTTCATATTTTCTGAAAATGTTTTTTTTTTGAAAGATTGTATAGTGTAAGCATTTCTCTTTATTAGCTAATGGCACAAGCAAAAAAATTATGGACCTGGTACATTGTTTGCCAGCAATTTCATATTTACTGTTCTTTTGGCATAATTTACCTTAATTGTAAATCAAGCAACTTTTTTAATTATTAAATTTTTTTTACCCTTGTATCATATGTACCTACTTTCTTTACATTTTACATTTCCTCCATTAAATTTGGATTTTGCCTGTTTCAAGAATTCTGTCAAATGGTTCCCATTGTTGGAAATTTTTTTTCTGGATTTCTGCAACTGACAGGTGAAAGTTTGGTCAAATTCTGCTATTAGATGTGTGTAAGTTATGGATTTAGTATCTATACTTTAAATCTATTAATTGCTTTTTTGTAACATGTGAAAATAATAAACTAATATAGCATTACATATATGAGAATATATTTATAATATCAATTTTTGAAAATACCAAATTTAATGGAACTAAAATTTTAAAAGTCCAGAAAATAGCAAAATTTAGTGGAACTAAAATTTTAAAAGCATATGGACTGAAAATGACAAAATTAAGGAAGTACTAAATCCATAACTCATTTACAGTACAAGTAGTAATAGCATAAATTAAACTAAAAGTTTTCTCCAGATTTTGCAGATGCAGTAACCCTGCAATTTTCATTTACTTGCTCCATTTTTGCTTATACTTGACTACATTAGACACCACAAAAATGTAAAACGAAAAAAATAATTAAAACACGACACGATATTAAAAAAACATAAATACGACTCGAATACACGAGATTTAAATCCAACACCATTTATTTTTTTTCCATGGTACATGTTTGGTATGGAATTCTTCGCCCTCATTTTCTCATCTTAGACAAAGTTCAGAGAACCAAAACATACACTGTAATTTTCAGTACACTGTAACTTGTAGTTCAAAGAAGCTAGCTGAGTTATTTCACCTTAAACTGGCGATATCTCATCTTCCAAATCAACCAACATCCAAATCTCATTAACCCTACCACTAAATTCAAATGGAGAGTTATACTGAGCAACCAGATAAACCGAAGTGGTTTCATCTTTCTGAGACTTCTTGATTGCAGGAGACCAAACAGTGTCCGCAAGACTGGCTTCCAAAGCAGCAGCTTCCACTCCGACGTTATAGTCTGTGACAAATCCACTGAATTGCCTTACTGCTAAATATGTTGATTTCCATTTTTGGATATGGAGGCCTTCAGCTGGTGGCGGATTTGCCTGGTTCACCTTTGGAAGGTAAAAGCTAATCCTAAATGATGACTCGCAGAAGGGTCCATCGCTTGGTAAAACTTCAGTGATGACTGGAGCTGTCATCTCTATTTGTTGCTTGTATTTGTTCTTCCCTTGAATGTAGTCAAATAGCCTATGACCACAGTAGGAACCATGAACTTTCAGTAATTTCTAGTATAGCTGGCTTTTGAGAAATATTAGATGTGTTGGAATTTTGAAGCAAGAAAAACAAATTTAACAACAGATGATTATAAAAAAATGCTATACTTAAACACCAATACACATCAAATCTAAGTTTTCTTTGAAATTTTCATATGAATTTATCATTTATAACTAACACCTTGTAAACTCAACTACTTTGATCAAATTAAGGAAGGGTTCATCCAATTGAGGAACGATCTTTATTTCTTAAATGCTTTATCATGCGGATCATCACCAAATCACATCAGAATCTACTTGCAGGCTCTTCCTGTCACATCCTAGTACATACGCTAAAATTCTCAATATTCTATCAGTAACTCTCCATGACATCATCAAGCCGTGTCCTATCAAATCCTAATAAAACATTACATGACCTTAGACCAATCCTATACAGTAAGACATCTGTTCAAGAGCACTCACATCAAACTCTTCATTTATATAGGCTCTCTCCATCACTCGAAAGATTTAGGTACCAATGCTTTGTAAAAGTACACTCAACCTTCCAGTTTCTCCAAAATCACCTCTAGTGATTCTATGTGTTCAGCGCCTCTAACCTCCAATGCCACTCCTTGTATCAACAATTTCAAAAATAGTTCATGGTTTTATTTTAGTCAAAATTTGTTATTAATCAATGTAAACTGCATATTTTTTGAATTGGTCAATTTTAGTTCTTATATTTTTAAATTTAAGACCAAATTAACACACAAGAACTAAATCCACAGTTTACTTATAGTATAGGCATTTTCCATCTATTTTTTTATCCTTATCTCAACTTACTGGCCAAATCCTCCTATTCACGAAATCCAAATATGGCATGTATGATTATAGTATACACTAAATAAGTGTAAGAACAGTAAAAATAATCTTAAATTACAAATAAAAAAAATATGCTAAAACTTACTGAAGAAAACCAGTCCTGGTGGCCTCAACAAGAGAAATATCCTGAATAGGTGAAGTAGTCACCCAGATGGTGGAGTTGTATTTACGAATCTCATAGCCATTGCCGACTTCAATCAAATCGAAACTTGGGCATTCAATCCGATTACATGTAGGTGGAAATATCCCAACATTGTTCTTGCTGGTTTCCGGTAAGAAACCAATGTTTGAGAGCAGACTCAAAAGAAGTGATAGCTTGAATGGGATAAAAGCAGCCATTAATGGAGTTTGTTTTCAAGTGAACCTAAGCTTAAAAGATGTGATTTTTAAAGGGAAAATGGGCTCCTTTGTTTACCACACATTTACAAGGTTGTAAATTTGGTGATAAAGTGGAAGATTTGAGAAGTTCAGCTACCATCCACATATGAAAATTTAAAACTACACGTGGATAATTTATAATTAGGTTAAATTTTGCTTTAAGTCTCTATATTTTATTTATTTAAAATTTAGTTCTTTTATCTTTTATTTTCAAAGAGTTTAACCGGTTTGATTTCTAAAATTATTTTTGAAAATTAGAAAATACGTTTGATAAATAGAAATAAATACTTATTTTTTATTTTTCAATAAAACGAAAACATGAATTTATTTCTATTTTCTATAATACAAACATGAGAAAAAATAATAAATTTACATTTATATGAATTCAAATTAAGGGTATCGGATTTAATATATATTTGAAAAATTGTTTAAAAGAAATATTTTTGAGAGGTTTGAACTATAATTAATTTATTTAAAATTAAAACTCTTATTTTCTATCATTTCAATTTTATAAAATATTTTAAGTAAAAACAATTAATAATAACTTATTTTCACATATTTTCATTTTTCAACAATCATTTGTAAAATGTTCAACCAAATTATGCTTTCTTCGATATTTTTCTTTTCGAAGAAAAGAAAACGACTTCAAAAATGAAAATCAAATTTTGAGGAAGTAAAATTTCACACTATTTTTAATTTAATTTTTTATATTTAAAGTCAGAATTATCATAAAATATAAACTAGTAGTCAAATTTATCACAAAATAATACTCTATCTCATGTTGACCCGAATTGTCATGGTCATTGAATTATTTGAAATTTTTTTTTAAGTCATTGAACTATTTGATAATTCTAAGTTACTGTGTTGTTAAGGTTTTTTTTTTTAAAAGTTTGGTTAACGAGTTGCAAGTGACGATTCGACGATGGACATGGTAGATTAGTATCCATTAACGAGTAGAAGAACATACCTTAAATCCAAGTCGATTTGATGATTATTGTCGGAGATGGAGAAGAAAATCGTTTAAATTTTGATTGGAAAATTTGTGACGTTCAAAGTTGTTTCATAAAAAAAAAAACCATTGAACTGTAGAAGAGAAAGGGAATAAGAGCTTTTGATTGGTGCAATCTAAGCTAACAGAAAAGGCCATGCAACAACGATTTTAATAGTCCAGTGATTTAAATAAAAACTTTCTAATAATTTAGTAACCATTTTTATAACTTTTTGAAGTTTAGTGACCAAAACGTAAACTTACTAATAAATAGATGTATAGGTTTTTGAGTCCCATCATATACAATAATTTTAGCCCAGTTAGTTGGCTTTAGTCTAGATTATATCAATTACTTAGACAATTCTTTTGTAATAATTTGATACTCGTGATTATTTGGACATGTTATATTTGTATTTTATAATTAAATTTAAATAAAAATAATTTATTAATTATTAAACAGTAATTCGGATATTACTAAATATTTTTGTAATTTTTTTATTTTATGATTTTGTCTTAAGGAAATTCAATAACAATATGTAAAAATCATTTTCGATTAATTCAATAACAATAAATGGAGAGAAGGAAAACTCGACGAAGAAATCAAGAATATGATGCAATACTTATAAAATAAATGTGATTCAGTCAACAGATAAAAACAAAGTATCCACTAATTATTTTATAATTAGGTATGAAAATATATATATATATATATATGGGTAAATTACAAAAATAATCACTTTTGTTTGCCTTAGATTATATTTTAGTCACTTACGTTTGAAATGTTACATTTTAGTCACTTACGTTATCGTTTTGTTACGAAGTGGTCACTCACCGTTAAGCCCCATTACTTTCCTAACAACGATCCTACATGGTAGTCAAAATAGATTTTAAATGCCAACTGGGATGTCCTACGTGGCAGTCCAAATTAAATTTATTTAGTTAAAAACCTATTTTTATCCTAGTAACTATACATCTAAGTTTGCATTTCAAACCCATTTTGAATTGCCATGTAAGACTGCTGTTTAGGAGATAACAGAGTTTAATGGTAGAGTGACCACTTCGTAACAACACGATAATGTAAGTGATCACTAAAACATAACATTTCAAACATAAGTGACTAAAATATAGTTTAAGTTCCTATATTTTATGAGATCGTTTTGAACTTTATTATTATATATTTTAGAACTTTCTTTTTGTTGGGGCTTTTAAATGATGATGTTAGCGGTACATCAAAACTGGTTCATTTTACATTATTTCGCTCTCTTTTTTGTTCTTTTGTTTTCCTTTTTAATGTATGGTAATCCCGACGATGTTTGGAATTTGCCCTCTTAAAATCGAGACGTGAGTGATTATTCTAATTTTTTAACTTCACGGTTAGCTTGCTCGACCTTATGGGATTGTAAAAGTTCTTTCATCAATCAAAACCAACACTTATAGAACTAGATCGGTTAGTCGGACTGGGATCCAATCAGGATACGGGTCTAGGTTAGGGTTTGAACCAATCCGCAAACCAATATAGATCAATGTAATCGAGCTAAAAAGCAGTTGAACCGATTTTCTTTATTTTCTAAATATCTTTTATTTTTAATAATTTATTTGATTGAACTAGACGAATCAATCAAACCTAGAATTAGTGGCCGAATCAGTTCAACAATCGGTTTAGTTTTGAAAACTTTGACCAAAATCATGAAACCCAGAATGCTCACAGAAGAAGCTTAAGATGAGAGGAATGAAAAAAATATTGTAAAAAGAAAGAATGTATCAATCTATATAAAGAGAATAATACTTTTTATCTTTTTTGTCGCACGACAATTTTTAATTGAGTATTTCTCTTTTTAAAAAGACTTAATAATTTGACTAACTGTTGTACTAATAAAGAAAATAACTTGGAAAAAAAGGTAGGTTAAGCAACATTTGTGATAAAAAAATTTAGATACCAAAATAAGAAAAAAAGAGCATAATTTAAGTACCAATTTGTATGCTAAGTGGTTTTTTAAAAATAGACTTAACTATTTAACTAACGGAGGCATCAATTTGAGAAAAAAATAGTTTAGTTATCACTTATAACAAAAAAAAATTAGGTACCAAAATGGAAAAAACTTGTGTAGTTTATATACCAATTTGTGGGTTAAAGTAAAACAAATTAATAAAATCATGGTTTGAAATAAAAAAATAAATCTTAGCATGTAGAGTTACCCAGTAGTTTCATAGTGAAATACGAAGGTTTTGATAAGTCCAAGAATCCCAAAGCTTCTAAAAATATATAAATGATTGATTAACTTTGCATTTAACCTTTGTACACCAAATTGGGTAATTGGGTTGAAGATGCAGTGGGTTATGATTCTCATCATTGTTATCATAGTCGTTACTGTGTTTGGGTCATTAATCGCATTTGAACGTGCAATTAAGACAAGTGATGAGCAGAAGGAAGATGGTGTCGAAGAAGAGGAACCTGGAGACGCCATTCAAGGTCTTAGCGAAGCAGTTGAAGTTTTGGAAGAAGCCGCCAAAGATATTGCTGAAGACAGTGGTGATTTTGATGGTGACCAAATAGATGTTGGCGTGGAGATCTGTTGTAGTATATTTTGTTCATGATATTTGGCTATGTATGTATTATGTGTAGATGAAGATGAAGATGTTTGTTTCATATAGAAGTTAGTTTGTTGTCAGGCGGCACCTTTAAAGTTTTTCAATAAATGGTAAATTTGTATATAAGGTCCTTAAATATTTTAGGCCATCACATTTCAGTTTAGTACCGTCGACTGACCAGGCGACACCCATAAATTTTTTTTAAAAAACCTGATGTGACCGGTGGCTGGGAAGAGAGATGCCGCCGATTGGTCAGGTGGCACCTATATTTTACTATAACTCCTACCTAGATTTGTAAATATTACTGCCTTTATCCCATTTCAATATTTATTTATTTTTTTGATAAAAAAAGGCCCGAGGGTCAACCTCAATTTATTGCATCATTTCAATATTTATTTAATTATTTTATATTAGGGTAAATTACACCAACAGTCACTCAACTTTGATGCAGCCGACAAAACAATCATTCTGATTTCAATTCAGTCACTGAACTTTTAAAAAATAACAAATCAGTCTTACTAATCATTTTCCATTACAGACATAACAGAAAAGTGACCTAACATTTAACAGACCACCACGTTATTTTGAACCCAATATATATATAATGGTAAATTACACCAATAATCACTCAACTTTGATCTCAATGACAAAATAGTCACTCAACTTTTAGAAAATAACAAATATTTCCTACTAATTTTCAAAAAACCAGACATCCAAAAGAAGAACAAATAAAACCCTTGAATGAATTCTACTTGTCCAGGAAGAAAGCTAAGGACCATGGCTTCCTCATTTTTAATACCCTAAAATACCCTTTTCGATATCCTTTCTAGATTACCCCTTAGGTCTATAACCCGATTCAAATCCCTTTCCAAGGACTAGGCTTACCTCACCTCGACCACAACTTTCGTTGCCAACCATCTCTGCCACTCATCCTTTTATCCATCTCTCATCCTCCTTTGCTACAATATCTAGTACGATTTCGGCTTTGGGACCTTGCTAATCATTGACCCAACCTAGAATTTAATTTGTCGACATTTGATTGCCCTTTTGGAGTAGCCGCTTCCTTTGTTCCAGAAAATCATGGGTTCAATCAATTGTTTGTTTTGTCTAGATGTTCCCCTTATTTTGCTTCTGATTTTGTTTTATGCAACTTGATAATGTTGGCAATGGAGTTAGTGTTGTTTTACTTAATCGGCGACCCTTTTGTTTATATCATCATATCCCATGAAGATCTCGACAAATCCGAGTCATTTTGGTTCTTGAATCGCTTGAATGTTGCTTTAGAGGATTTTCTCCTGCTGGTTTGGTTATGGGTATTGATAGTTTGACCCAAAATTGTCTTTAATCCCATTTTGATCTAGTCACATCAGCTAGTTTACTGGCCGCATCACTTGCCCTGTTAGGTTTGTAATGGAAAATATTAATGAATAACTGATTTTTAATTTTTCGATAATGATATTAATGGGTGACGAATTTGTCACTTTTCGATAACATTAGTGACTGATTTGTTATTTTTTGAAAGTTGAGTGACTGAATTAAAATTTTACCTCGTTCAACGTGGCAAGTTAACTAGCCATGTCAGCTAGTTAACTGGCCACATCACCTGTCCTGTTAGGCTTGTAACGGAAAATGTTAATGGGTGACTGATTTGTTACTTTTCGATAACGTTAGTGATTGATTTGTTATTTTTTGAAAGTTGATTGATTGAATTGAAATCGGAATGACTATTTTATCAGCTACATCAAAATTAAGTGACTATTAATGTAATTTACCATTTATATTATTTGGGTTAAAAACCCATACACGGAGCCATATTACTTAATAGGTTGGTCAAGATCTTATCCTTAAACGCGTCTACTTTGATGTTTGTTTGTTTCTTTTTTTAATCGAAGAAATGCAGATTCAAGAATATGGATCAGTCAACAGCATATAAAACCTGTGTGTATATATATCCAGCCTCTAATATTTTAGAATTAGAAAATAATGTGGTTTTTTATGGGATCTTTTTCATCTTCATTATTCTTTCGTATATTTCCGGAGGCTTTTAAGACCATTGTTAACTATACAAGAAAAAAAATCCACCTTGAGAACTTAGTGGAAATTTCCTTTTCTATTAAAATGATTTTTGAACCAATTAAATGTTATATTATTTAAGGAAAATTATAAACAATTTTTTTAAAGAGAAGTTCATCAATTTATTTAATTAACGAGACCATACAATTCGGAGGGAAAAAATAACAAACACCCATTGTATGCGCTTCAATACAACAAAAGCTTTAGCTTAAACATTAATAAAATATTATGACACGTTGACAATTAGCTCTGTCACAACTCAAGCACAACATATCAGGAGTGAGTGCAAACACTTAATACAAAATGAAATCAGCCCTGGATGGTCCAAATCAATGGGCATAAATTGGCAAAAGAATTGAGCATCCACCAAACTAGAGAGGACGGTGACAAAACTAACCCTAAAACCACTTGCAAAAGCAAAACTAAAAAGCGTACTATAAAAGTAGATAAAAAATTTTAAAAGTAAAAACTTATTAAACGATGGAAAAACAAACAAAAAATATATAAAACTTAAGACAACACGAGTCCAAACCGACTTATGAAATCATTTATTATTATGAAATACTTTCAAAACAAAAACAGATTAAGAAGTCAACTAAGAGCTACCCACCTTTAAAACAAACTATCAGTGGTCAGTGGTGTTTCAACGATGATATGCACCGTCATCTGTCCATCACAAATTGTGAAGACAACAAAGATACCCACAAAATATATTTGCAAACTGAAAAGAGAGAAGACACATGGAGTGAATGAGAAGAAGAAAAAAAAAGGGTTAATGGGCAGGAGAAAAAGGCGAACAGTAGCTAGCCCGGAGGCTAACACCGTCGCTAAGCAAAAACAAAAAGATAAATGTTGATAAATATAAGGAAAATTATTTCCTAATAGTTTGTAAGTTTGTTTTCCTAATTTATAGATAATTTTAGCACAAATATTTTAGGGCTAATTAATTAATTATGTGAATTTTTTATTTTAAATTGAGAAATATATGGTGTATATTGTGTAGGTAAGTTCTTTATTAACTCCTCTTACATAGAAAGATAAATACGTTCTAACATGTTTGAACTCACATCTTTCTACACTGGCAATAATGTCAATGTCAATTAAGTTAAGACTCAGAAAAAGTTAATTAAACTTGAATGGTCTAATAAATTACATGTCGAATATATGTTGATTTCTAATTGATGATTGTTTGATTAGAAATTAAAATAAATTTATATAATTTCCATATTAAGATTAGGGATAAATTTTAAAATTATATCTGAACTTTAATTTAATGTGCGAATATGTGAGCTTGGATTTGGTGTAATTATACATATAAAACTTTAATCGTAGTTCAAATGTATGTATGAAACTTTAATTTTGATTTAACCTTCCATATTTAAAGAAAAAATATATGAATTTATTTTTATATCGAATAATAAAATTATATGCGTATGCGATATATAAAAATAAAATGATGCTATGCCAGTAATTGTGTTAATAATTTGTGAAAATTGAATTAAAATTTTATATATAAAATTATACGAATCAAAATTTACGTATAAACCAAAATTTATGAATATTTTTGAAAATTATCTCTTTAAGATTATAGGCCCAAATTAACTTAGCTCTAAAAAATATCATTTCATTTAAAATTTATGCATTGACTTAAAGATTAAAACCATAAAATTTAACGATTTCAACTGTTGAATAAATTTAATTATATTTCGGATTCAATTATATAGTTTTGATAGTCACATCTTAACGATTTCAATGTATGAATGGATTTTTAAATAATGAATTTCTAGCTCTTATTTATTGATTGATTTCATTTGCTAAGACAAATATATTAAGACAAACGAAAAATAACAAAACAAAGCTAAAGCACAGAACAAGTACAAAGAAAAACAAATTAAAATAATCATTGAAAAAAAAAAACAAATAATCGAGCATATACCTGCTGATTCCATTAGTTCACAGTGAAATATGAAAGCTTTCGATATTTTTCCCAATATTTAAAGGCTTCTAAAAACTTATTATACACATAAATGATTCATTGAAATTTTCATTGAATCTTTGTATACCGAGCAACATCGGGAATTAAAGATGGATGGGACTAAGGTTGTCCTCTTGAGTATGGGGTTCTTTATAGGCTTAATAATGTTGGGGTTTGTAATTGCGGCTGCATATGCAAGTATGAAAGATGACGCCGAGCATAAGGAAGATGGTGTTAAAAAGGAACCTAAAAATGGCAGCGATGCAGATGAAGTTTTGGAAGCAACCAAAGTTATTGTTGAAGCCAACAACAATATAGCTGAAACCATTGGTGATATTGATGTTGATGAAACTGTGCAGGTCTGTTGTATCTTTTGTTCATGATAATATTTTGCCTAAGCAAGTATTATATAGATGAAGATGGTGGTGAATGTACAAATGAATTGGGGTGATTTGCTATTAAATGATCAAGGATGGTGTTAGAACAAGCAGGTCTAAAGAAGTAATTGATCAAGTTATGGTTGGGCGAACAGTAGTGATGGTTAGCCTATATACAATTAAGGGGTTAGATATGATTGCGATTATAGAAAAATGGAGTGATAGTTATATGTGGGTGATGTTTCTCCTATTCTCGATGGTTTTATCTTTAGATTGGTGATGAAATCTAATACGTTTTGTTCTTGGCTGTTGATTTTATCATCATATTTGTATGAAATTTGTTTGTTATTTGGAATCAAGGTTTTCATCACGTTAATTTTATGGTAAAATTAAAATGTATTTTTCCTTTGAATGAGAATTGAACAACCAATGACGTGATTAAAGGAGAAAGTGAGCTACCGCTACATTATATCTCGTAGTTAATTTATAATATTTTCATTGCTAAACTTTAAAATGTGTTCATATATTATGTCCACAAGGATAATTCATAGTGAAATACGAAGCTTTTGATATTCCCCAGAATCCCAAAGCATCTAAAAACATATAAATAATTCATTGAACATTCATTTAATCTTCGTACACCCTGCATGCAAGTGGGAAAATGAAGATGCAGTGGCATATGGTTTTCATCGTTGTTATCATAGTCGTTATTGTGTTTGGATCAGTATTGCATTTGACCATGCAAATAAGAAAAGTGAGCAGAATGAAGATGGTGTCCAAGAGGGACTAGATTACCTATTTGTTAAGTTAATTCACTTTATTATATAAGGTAAAGGCATTTGGAGTTGAGACTGCAATCTGACCCATTTGGCGTAAACTTCCTTGCATGTTCTATTTAAATGAGGTTTGAGTTAATTAAATGTTTTTCTAAACTTGTTGGGCATATTAAATTAAGTTAAATTAAATTAATCATTTATTTTTATTTAATTCTAATGAATTCATAGTTATTGTTTATTTTATGGTTTGGTTAAAATATATTGTTAGTCCCTATACGTAAATAAGATTTAAAATTTCCATTCAAAGATTAGAGCAATGATGTGGGTAAAGGCGGTGTATAATGACATCATTTTAACTGAAAGTTCTTGGTGGTTCTGCCCTTTAAAATGTAGGTCTCATAACAAAACTTATAAGGGCTTGGAGATGAGCTGGCGATTTCCTCCAAGGAGTTGGCTGAAATTTAACGTATGCGGGGTAGTGTTCGAGGACAAAGCTGGAGGTGGAGGGGTATTGAGAGATGAAGATAGAGTGGCGCGAGCATTATTCTCAAGTCCGAGCGAGGCGAAAGATGCTGAATTGGCAGAATTGAAGTCAACTGGAGTCACGCTTGAGTTATATGAAGGTATGGGATGGGCAACATGTTGTCCATTATTGATTGAAGTTGGTTCCAATGTCGTGTTTAAATGGCTTTCAAAAACAGTCTAAGATTGGGAAAATTACACAATTTTTTTTGCTGAAATTGAAAGAAGATCTTATCTGTCATTTGAGAAAGTAGAACATATGGGGAACAAAATGACTTTTGCACCGGCAATAACAAAGATTAAGCGTTTTGATACCTTTAAACCATGGTAGTAAGAGTGTTGAAGAAAATGTGAGTATTGGTCTTTGTTTGATTAGTTGTTTTATTTCTGCTGCTATGTATTCAATTAAGGGGATTCTGTAGAATTGCTTTTATTGGCTTTGGTAGAGTTTACTGTATGCTGCAAGTTCTTTAGACCGGAATGGCTTGGATTCTCTATAGACTTTTTCTGTAATTGTTAATGATTGAGAAAAAAAATTTGAAATTTAATCCCTATACGTAAAAAAGTTGAAAATGAAGTTCTTTTAATTTTTTATTTAAAATTTTAGTCTAATTATTAATCTTGTTTGTATTTTCTGTTAAAATTTATCAACTTGGCATGTTGATTAGACATTCCTCATATGATATTGCATATTGGCAAAAAAAAAAAAAAAGGCATGATGATTTCTTTGGCCATTCAACTTTACAAAAAAAAATCATTTTCTCCTTCCATTTATTTATTTATTTTATCTTTTATATCCCTTAAACTTATGTTTTTTTTTGTCAAATCACCCGAATTGAAAAGTTAACTTTTTTTAACTTTGTTGATATGACGTACACGTTAATTACCATGTGGATAAATGTCAGTATTTAATTTATTTTTAAAATTTTAAAATTCAAAAAAATATAAAAATATTTTTAAAAATTCAAAATTATTAAAATTATTAAAAATTATAAAAACAAAATTTTTAATATTTTAAAATTAATTAAATATTGTCGTGTCATCCACTTGACAATTCACTTGTATGCTAAACGTTAATTTTTCATTTATTTTGGGTGATTAGACAAAAAATACAAGTTAAAGGGCTAAAAGAGGCGAGAAATTAAACGGAGGGCTAAAATAACTTTTATTTGTAATGTTGGAGGGCAAAAAAAGACATTATGCCAAAAAAGATATGTTAAATTGACAAATTTTGACAGAAATTACAAACAATAATAATGATTGAACTAGAATATTTAAATTGAAAAAAGTACGAGGATTTAATTTTTAACTTTTAAATTATAAAGACTAAATCTCAAATTCTAATAAGTATAGGGACTAATAGTAAATTTTAATATTTATTTATTTTATTTCTTTTGCTATGACAAATATATAAAAAACGAACGAAATATTACAAAACAAGCAAAAGCTAAAACACAAGGAAACAAACTTAGGTACAAAACTACCTGAATATTCCATTCGTTCTTAGTGAAACACGAAACTTGTAATATTTCTCACAATTCCAAAGCTTATAAATATATAAAAATGTTTAGTTGAGTTTGCATTTAATCTTTGTATACTCATCTACTTCTAAACATGTTTGGGGTTATTGCTGTCATCATTGGTATCATATTCTTTATTGTGCTTGGGTTTGTAATTGCATATGCACATGGAACTAAGAAAGGTGATGAGCAAAAGGAAGATGGTGCCGAAAAGAAACCTGAAGATGAAGATGCTACTAAAGTTAAGTACGATATAAATGACGTTTTGGAAGCCACCATAGAAATTGCTGAAGCCACCATTGATCTTGCTGAAGCCATTGGTGATATTGATGGCGGTGAAACTGTAGAAGTTGGCGTGGAAGTCTGTTGTTTCTTTTGTGCATGATACTTGCCTATGTATATATTATGCAGATGATGATATGAAGTTCAAGGTATATATGAATGTTATAATAGTTTTAGCTCTTATATTCTCTACTTTCTTTTTGGTTGCTGCTGTAAAGATCCAAATAAACAAGCTTATTGAAATAAAAGCACAAGTCAACCACAAAGCAGAGATAAAAAATTTGCAGGTGCCAAATTACAAATCTCAAAACGAAGAAAACACCTACATAAAGACCAACTGGCACACCTCTTATGTTTGCTTCAAATACACTCGAAATGCTGTTCAAATTGCTCAAGCTTCTTAGAGTTCAATGGACCAACACCTTCAACAAGAAGAATTGGTTGAGATCATTGAAAAACAATGAACTCTTACCTTTCAATTTCATTATGTTTTTTGACATTAAAGGCAAATTAGGCAGCCGCCAAGCTATAAACATCCTCTCCACCAACGTATCCGCAAAAGCATTAGCCATCCAAGTAGTCCCGCCCCTTTGTCAAGTAGTTTCGCACCTCGGAACTCTCTCGATGCCTCAGTCGATTCCTAATTAGCCTCTCTATCAGGTAGTTTCATCCTCGAAACACTTGCCTTGGCTTCCATCGTCTCCTAACTTGAACCATTTCTCTCCTTTTTGGTACATCTTGTTTGCAAGAGTCTGCTGCTCTTACTTGCCTTTATTGTGATTTTGCCTCAATTTGGATTCCCTTGATCCGCACAATTAGGTTTTGGCACACTCACATTGAACACTGGGTTAACCTTAAGTCTCGCTCTTAACTCTGGTTTGTGAACCCCTTGACTTACCTGCTTCAGAATGAAAGGGCTCATGTGTCCTTGCCAAGCCAACAAGTCAAAATGAAAAACACTACCAAAATGTTTAAAATGTATCTCACTCGTTATATTTACTAGTCTCAACTACCCAGTTTGTATTGCCAATTTTACCCCAAAATCTGATGCACAACCCACCTCTCTCTTAGGTGATAAGCCCACTGATAACTTAACAGGCTTCATATTAGTTTGTTGCCCCTCTAGCATTTTCAAGGGGGTCTTCGTAGCACTCTCCTATCTATTGAGTCAATGTTCTTTCCCTAATGAACATCCTCGACTAGTTGGGTTGCCGACAATACCTTCATTTCGCCCCTCATGTCTTGACTTATCAACACAACACATTGTTGTTGTTGAGTATCAAGGATGTATATACAGTTGGCAAAATGAACCAAAAGAGCATTAATCTTGTCAAGAAAATTTAAGCCAAGTAAAAAGTTGTAATCATCCAAGTGGATTACCTCAAAACTTTTCTTGTCTTTCCTTTGGCCGATCTGTAGTTCGACTCTTTGTGTTACTTTCACAGTTGGGACTTCTTTGAACTTAACAGTTGGAACCTTTTTGGAATTAATAATTGGAGCCTTTTTTTTAAAATAATTTTTAGATCTGTATTTAAAAAGTAGAATAAAATTGAGTTCATGAGTCGGTTATGCATAGGAAAGTTTATAGCACCCCTACTACACCTAAAATTGACACCTCATTAATTATGTTTTGTCACAAATCTCGTAATTAAAGATTTTGTAATTGATATTTAATCAAGATCTCCTAAATTAATATAAGGAAACATCTTTAATACAATATTTTTATTTTTATTTTTGTTTTGAGTGAATCAGGTTTTGAAAAAAAATTGTATATATAACAAATAACATAAGTATTTAATATCTTCTTCCATCTCTCCAATTGATGAAATGTAGGAGTTTTTAAATTATTTTTTAATTCACTTAATTTTGAGAAGGATATTTCGTGATTAAATATAATCAATGAAATATCTCGCAACAAGTAAAAAGAATCAAGTTGCTTCCCCATGTAACTACCGTTAACCAATATAAGAGGGAGTGATGCAAAAGCAGAATGACTGGGGAGGATATCAATCTTCTCGTGGAAGATTAAAATTCATAAGCAATATGAATCGGCGAGCACTGAGTGTCAATGTCGTCGAGGATTATGAAAATCATCAATTGGAATTACCGTGGGCTAAAGCATCAGGTAATCCCCATGTAGCTTTCATTATTGAGACATGTTATTTTTACCACTGTAAGTTTGGAACTTGCTCTAAAAATTGAAGTACATTGTTTGATATAGGTAAATACACCTTTGGCTGGAAAAAAATGTGTGGTATTGTGTTTGAGGTGATTTAAGGAATTAATTACTTATGTTAAATGACAAGCAAATTTTATATTTTGATATCAAGTCGCATAAAAATCTTGGAGGCATTTAAAAAAAAACTGATATTTATAGTATTGGAATGTTAGTGATGGAAATGGTAGCAAGGACAGAATTTGAATGCGTTTGCCCGATACACTATTTAAATATATTTGGTCATGAATTTATAACCCATTGGATCAAGAAAATGACCAAGAGTTGAGAGACATTTCTGATGATAAAAAAGTAATGGTGAGAAGATGATAATAACAACTTTTGGTATATACAATTACCGCTTGTTGATTGTCCTTTAATGAAGTCTTGAAAATGTTTGAAATTGATGTTGAATTCCTTAAAATACCTCTTAAACTATTTAAAAAACTTCCACATGAAACATCAATGGAGGTTGGTGGTTGTGAGTATTCTTATGATGAGCCAAATACTACTTTTACTGCTCATATATAGTACCTTGTTATGTGCATAGTGTGAAAATAAAATAAAATAAAATAAAATAAAATAAAAAACACATAGATTTTATATGGAAACCCTTTCGGGAAAAAATCACGGGCAAAGGAGAAGACAATTCACTATGTCGAATTCGAATAATTACAAGAGGAATAGACTATATCTATTTATAGGCTTGTAAAACCATATTCTAGTAAGATTGAAACACCTTATTCTAATGAATATAAAATAGATGAAGTTTAA
Source organism: Gossypium arboreum (assembly GCF_025698485.1). Lineage (NCBI taxonomy): Eukaryota > Viridiplantae > Streptophyta > Magnoliopsida > Malvales > Malvaceae > Gossypium > Gossypium arboreum. The sequence goes on along the minus strand of NC_069070.1, from coordinate 119,706,098 downwards.
TAAGGTTTAAAAAACCTTATTCTAAAATAAAATAAAAAAAGTGTAGCTCTATATGGATTTTACTTTTATTTTATTTTACCATTGTATTTTATTTAAATAAGGATTCGGGTCATTTAATTCTAACAATCTCCACTTTGACACGAATTCTTAATGAACAAGTTCTTCATCGCGAACTCTCAATGAACAAGTTCTCCACCTCTTTCATAAAACCCTTTAAGGGTTTACCTGCAACAATGAACACCAACCAAGTCTAAGCAATGCTCAAACTTGGTTATAGGAAGTGACTTAGTCATCATATCTACAGGATTTTCATGAGTACTAATTTTGCTCACAACAATATCACCACGAGCAATAATATCACGAACAAAATGATACCGAGCATCAATGTGTTTTGTTCTCTCATGAAACATTTGATCTTTTGTAAAGAAGATTGCACTCTAATTGTCATAAAATACTGTACTGATTTGAAGGTCTTCATTGAGTTCACTAAAGAGTCCCTTCAACCAAATAGCTTATTTACAAGCCTCAGTAATTGCCATGTACTCAGCTTCAATGGTAGAAAAAGCGACTGTAGTTTGCAAAATGGCTTTCACAACCTTCGATTGTAAAGACATAACCTATGAGAGATCTTCTTCTATCAAGGTCTCCAGCAAAATCAACATCAACATACCCAATGACTTTATCTCTAGTTCTTCCAAACTGTAAGCAGACATCAGTAGTACCTCGTAAGTATCTTAAAATCCACTGAACTGTTTTCCAGTGTTCTTTACTGGGATTCGCCATGTATCTACTAATTGTACTGACTACATATGATATATCTGGACGTGAACAAACCATAGCATACATGAGAGATCCCACTGCACTAGAGTATAGAACATGTGACATGTACTCAATCTCATCATATGAATGTGGAGACAAAGCCGATGAAAGTCTGAAATGGGCTGCTAAAGGAGTACTAACAGGCTTAGCACTCTGCATATTGAACTTGCAAAGAACTTTCTCAATGTACCCCTTCTGACTTAGGTACAATTTACTTGATTTTCTATCTCTAAGAATCTCAATACCAAGTATCTTCTTTGCTGGTCCCAAATCTTTCATCTCAAATCCTTCACTTAGTTGGGCTTTGACTTTTCTTATCTCTCATTTATCTTTTGCTGCTATCAACAAGTCATCAACATAAAGAAGTAGTTACACGAAAGAACCATCACTGTTTTTCTTAAAATAAACACCACTATCAAAACTACTTCTTTTGAAATCATGAGAAGTCATAAAGGAATCAAATCTCTTGTACCACTGTCTTGGTGACTGTTTCAAACCGTAAAGGGACTTTTTCAGCAAGCAAACATAGTCCTCTTTTTCTGATACTGTAAAACCCTCTAGTTGTTGCATGTAAATGTCCTCCTTAAGTTCTTCATGCAAAAATGCAGTTTTTATATTTAACTGCTCAAGCTTCAAATCATGCATGGCCACAATATCAAGCAAAGCTCGAATCAAACTATACTTCACAACTAGGGAGAACACATCTGTGAATTCCACTCATGGAATTTGACTGTAACTCTTTGCAACAAGCCTTACTTTATATCTGGGTTCTTCAACTCCTGGAGTCCCTTCTTTCTTTTTAAACACCCATTTACAACAAACAACCTTTTTACCTTTGAAAAGTTTCACAAGATCCCATGTTCTGTTTTTGTGGAGTGATTCCATCTCCTCTTGCAAAGCAAACATCCACTTTTTTGAGTCTTCACAGCTAACTACCTTAGAATAATTAGATGACGCTCGGTTTGCATCTATATCTTTAGCCACATTTAAAGCATAAGCAACTAGAATAGCCTCGGCATACTTCTTTAGAGGTTTAATTTCTCTTTCTAGTTCTGTTTTTGGAAATAGAGTATTGTGGTGAAGAAGCAACTTTATTCTTAATTTTTGTACTGGCTTGAGGAGTCGACTCTGTATTAATCTGATACTCCATTTTCTTTTGATTTTCTTTATTGGAAAAGTCTTTAAGAGATAAGTTAGGTAGCATAGCAGTTTCATAAAAAATGACATCTCTACTAATCACAACTTTTCTATTTTCAGGATACCATTACTTATACCCTTTTACACCGGCTTTATAACCAAGAAAAACACATTTAATGGAGTTCAGTTCCAATTTTCCATTATCAATGTGAGCATACGCAGGAAACCTAAAGATCTTTAAGTCAAAATAATTAGCAAGATTACCAGACCATACCTCTTATGGAGTCTTTTTCTCAATGGCAATGGATGTAGATCGGCTGATCAAAAACATGCAGTAGAGGCTACTTCTGCCCAAAACGACTTTGGTAAGTTGGCATTTGACAACATATATCGAACCTTCTCTACGGTCATTCTATTCATTCATTCTGCAATGCCATTTTGCTGTGGAGTATGATGAACTGTCAAGTGTCTCATGATCCCTTCTGACTTGCACAGTTTATTAAACTCATTAGAACAGAACTCTAAGCCATTATCTGTGCGGAGGTATTTTATTTGTTTTTCTGTCTGTTTTTCAATTATAATTTTCCAATACTTAAATGCAGAAAACACATAGCTTTTTTGCTTTAGGAAAAACACCCAAACTTTTCTGGAAAAATCATCAATAAAAGTTAGTAAATAATTAGCTCTACCTCTCGAAGGCACTTTGGATGGCCCTGATAAACCGTAATATATACATATTTTTACCCTATACTTGACATATTTATGGATGATTTTTTCTTGGTTTTATTGAATTCGATGCTCCTAATCTTTTAAATTCATGTTTTATACTCAGGGAAGCTTAGGATAGTAAAAAGAGCAAGAAACGGGCCAAAAACGGACAAATTGGGCCTAAATCAGTGTTTCACACGGCCTAAGCACTTCCACACGGGTGATCCACACGCCCGTGTATGGCACACGGGTAGACCACATGCCCGTGTGTCATGGCCATGTCGACATTAATCTAAGTCAAAATTGCACACGGCCTGAGCACCTTCACACGGGCATGGCACACAGCCGTGTCCCTGTTGAGCCCAAGTCTAGTTCTACTTGGAAAAAGAGCACTTTTGAGGATTTTGAAATATTTTAAAGCCTATATAAACACCTTAGAAGTATATTAAAGGGAGGCACAAAGTAGAAAGCAGAAAAGTATTGAAGAACAACCATCAGAATCACCTCGGAGACAAGATCTACATCAAGACTGAAGATTTCCATCCAATTTCTTAGAAGTTCTTTGGGTTTCTTTATGTTTTGTTGTTTTCCATTATTATCATGAACTAAATTCCCTAAATACCTAAGGGAGATGAAACCTAGGATAATCTTATTACTTTTTAATTTATATGATAAATACTTGTTCTTATTCTTAATTGTAAGTTTTAATCCTTGCTTTAATATTCCAGGATATTAATTCAGGTTTTTGATGTGCTTATTCAGTAGAGAAAAAGTTACTATTTAAGAGTAAATCATTCATAATTAAGCGGAGTTGCATGCAATCCTAGATATAGGACGACATAAATCTGCCGGATTAGAGTCAAATCTAATAAAGGAATCTATAGATCGAGTTAATGCGACAATAGGGGTTTTAATTAGAAAGAGATTTTGATTAATCAACCTAGAGTCAGTAGGTTTTAGTCTCGAAAGGGATATTAACATAAATCAGGGATTTCTACGGAATAATTCAAGTGAATAAATCGTCTAATTCAAAGGTAATAAGTGAAGTCCATATGGATTCTTTCTTGGGTATTGTCTTCTCAATCGGTTTTTCAAAAGTATTTTCCAACTTTAATCTTTGTCGCTACGTTAGTTAATTAGATAATTAGTCTTAGATAAAACATTCCCTAAATTTTTAGGCTAGATAATAAAAAGATAGTAATTACTGGTACTTTTAGTCCTCGTGGATACGATATTTTCTGTCTCACCATAACTACACTACTGTTCGATAGGTGCGCTTGCCTTAAGTCAAATTTTTAGTTAGTTTAGCGATCATAAGGCCCCACAGATCAGAATGAATATACTCCAATGTTCCCTTTGTGTTATGGATTCCTCTGGTGAATCGAACTCTCTTTTGTTTCCCAAAAACACAGTACTCACAGAACTTCAGTTTGCAAATTCCTTGCCCATCAAGAAGTCTTCTTTTGCTCAATTCTGCCATGCCATTCTCACTCATATGCCCTAGGCGCATATGCCAAAGTTTAATAATGTCATCATCTGACAAGGAAGAGGAAGCGACAGTTGTATCACCAGTAACAGTAGAACTCTGCAAAACATATAACTTGGTAGTCTTTCTCTGCCCTTTCATCACAACAAGAGAACCTTTGGAAATCTTTAAAACTCCACTTTCAGCTGTGTATCTGTACCCTTTTGAATCAAGAGTCCTCAACAAAATTAAATTTCTCTTCAATTCTGGAACATGTCGTACGTCACTAAGTGTTCTGACAACTCCATTAAACATCTTAATTTTAATTGTTCCAACACCTGCGATTTTACATGAAGCATTATTTCCCATAAAAAAAACACCTTCAGACAATGTTTCGTAAGTTGTGAATCATTCCCGATTGGGACTCACGTGGTAGGTGCAGCCTGAATCAAGTATCCACTACTCGCTCACTTTAGAATTGTTGACAGAAGTGACTAGAAGTTCACCATCGCTGTAGTCTTCTACAACATTAGCTTCACCGAAATTTTCTGGTTATTTTCCCTTTTGATTCACAGCCTTCCTTTTAATCTTGTTCTATAGCTTATAGCACTCAAATTTAATGTGTCATTTCTTCTTGCAGAAATTACAAATTTTACCTCTATTTGAAGACTTCGATGTACCCTTAAATTTACCGCGAGGATTCCGTTCCTGTGTCTTTCCACAATCATCATCAGCATTCCGATCTTGCCTCTCACGAATAATGAGACCCTCTCCCTGAGAGTCAGGTTTAACCACAAGATGCTTCTTCTTATCATACGAGGTCAAAGAATCATAAACATCATCAAATGTGAGAGACTCGCGGCTATATAAAATTGTGTCTCTAAAGGTTGAATAAGAAGGGGGCAACGAACAAAGTAGAATCAACCCTAGATTTTCCTTATCATACTGAACCTCCATGGCCTCCAAGTTTGAGAGAATTTCTTTAAACACTGTTAAGTGTTCGTGTACAGACGCACCTTCCTCCAAACGATGAGCATAAAGACGCTGCTTCATATACAACTTACTTGTTAGAGTTTTCGACATACATATTTGTTCCAGCCTCTTCCATAATGCAGCGGTGGTCTTCTTCTTCATCACATCCTGTAAAATTTCGTTGGAAAAATGCAGATGTAATTGTGTTAACACCTTTCGATCCTTACACTTCTTCTTTTCATCTGTTAATGTCGAAGGCATCTTATCTATCCCTAGCAGGACATCCTCTAGATTCATCTGCATAAAAACTGCTTGCATCTTAATCTGCCACAATGCAAATCTGGTGTTGCGATCCAACAGCAAAATTTCATACTTCAAAGACGCCATTACCATGATTGAGATGAACTACCCGGAAGCTCAGATACGAATTTGTAAAAATAAAATAAAATAAAATAAAAAGTAAAATAAAATAAAACACACAGATTTTACGTTGAAACCCTTTCGTGAAAAAACCACGGGCAGAGAAGAAGAAAATTCACTATGTCGAATTCGAATAATTACAAGAGGAATAGACTATGTCTATTTACAAAATAGATGTAGTTTAATAAGGTTTAAAAACTTTATTCTAAAATAAAAGAAAAGAAGTGTAATTCTATATGAATTTTACTTTTGTAATTCTATATGAATTTTACTTTTATTTTATTTTACCACTGAATTTTATTTAAATAATGATTCGGATCATTTAATTCCAACACATCGATATGTATCTAAAAATAAATGTTGTGTTATGAATTGATGCAAAAGAAGGCTTGAAATAGATAGGAAATTTGGGAAAAGATAACAGAGGAGAGAGAAAATATATGTTATAGTGATTAGTTGAAGCACTTAGTCTTCTTCACATAGTTGAATTTGACTAGTCAGATAATATTTGCTTTGATTAGTCAAAACCTAAATTATTTTTTATTAATTATTCAAACAAAAAAATTTCTATCTCAAATTCGGGTTTTGCGAATGAAGCATAAATCCAAATGAAACCAGAAGATTTTCAAATGTGGCTTGCGAAGTATTGGACTGGGATATTCCTTCCTCGACGAAGATTAATTGCTAGATATTTTTGGTCAAATTTTTTGTTAGTCCTTATATGTTAATCTTTATATTTTAGTTAGGTCAACTTTTTGTCCATTTTCTTTTCAAATTGATCCATTTTAGTCCTTATATTTTTAGAATTTTAAATTTTAATCTTGACTTGGTAATGGTTAAATTTGTTTAGTTAAAATCTACTACTAATCCTGTAATATCTATGAAATTGTAGATTAAATTTATGTTCTCTAAATTGATCATTCTTACTCCTTATATTTTGAAAATTTGAAATATATAGCCTTTTATAGGCATTTAGTAGGTGAGATTTTAGAAATATCCACAAAATTTACAGCCAACAAATCAAATTGATTGGAATCAAATAAATAAGATAAATATCCTTATATGAACAGATTATGTTTGCTGAATAAGAATAATTTCGCCTTCCGTTTTTCTCTTGGATTTTGTCTTTGGACTTCTGTGTTTTGTTTGTCAGGCACATTTATTAATACTAAACTGTTTACTTCTCAAAAAAAAAAAAAAAAAAAGGAAAAAGAAAACTTGACTGACAAAATAAATTAGGAGGAAAGGAGATGACTTGCATTGTGTTGGTTGTCTGTGATTGTCTTTAATGAAAAGTCTTGCCCTTTTGCTTCCCACTCCTCATGGCGCCATAACCCTTTCTCTATTCTCAGTTAAAATTCTGTCAAAGTCTTCTGTCCTCATTAATGCTTCTTCTCATCTTGAGATATTCTCTACATAGATATATCCCTGATTTAGTTAGAAGCTTCATTGTTGCTCTTCTTCTCTACCAAATTATTAGCATGTCACATTTAAAAGCAAAACTCCCATTGTTTGGTCACCTAATGCCCACTTCTGCTCTATTTCTTATTCTATTCACTTGTGCTTCTCTTGCTAGGCCTCTTATTAACCAAGATTGCGGCTCTACTTTTTGTGGGAATTTGAATATCAGTTATCCATTTCGATTAAAAAATCAACCTCCCCAGTGTGGTTCGCATAACCTGGAACTTGAGTGTGAGGATAACAACCAAACCACTTTGGTTTTGAGAGAAGGGAAATTCTCTGTCCAAAATATTTTTTTCGAAAATAGAACAATCCAAGTGGTGGATTCGAGCCTGGACAGGGATGATTGCAACTCCTTTCCTCTCAGTTCCGTATATGTCGAATATTTAGATGGACAATTGTATTCTATTTTTTCTTATTCTCATTATTATCATACTTATTCTTATAGTAGTGAGTCAGAGTTTAGTATTATGTATGTTGTGAATCGCAGGAAACCTATAAAATCATCTCAATATATCGATGCCTCTCGTTGTACCATCAAATCCAATACCTCTTCCCTTCCAACTTCCTTTTTTTATTTTTTGGACAGAAATACAGTGCCAAATCTCAATCAAGCTTGTACTGTGAAAGCAGAGGTTCCAATCATGGTTAAGACAATATCAGGCATGTCTACGTTGGCTATATACAACAAGCTACCTGAGGGTTTTTACCACTTCCTCTGTAAGTTTCTACTAGTATTTAAGTTACATACCCTTAGGTTAAGTATGGTTAACTTTCATATTTTCTACCCAAACGGATAGAAAAGTGTTGTGACAAAAACACCTTAAGCCAATCCAATCTCCGAAGTGAAAGTAAAAAATAGATGAGCATCGAATTATTTGGCTCAGACCAACTGCATCTGCTTTGTTTTTCCTCTATTTTTGAGTTTTTGTTTGAACCACTTTTAATTTGCTTGTTTTTCCTCTGCAATTTACACTAAAATATAAAAATTACAGAGAGTTTGTGTGAGAAGTTAATAAGACACTAAGATTTACATCTCTAATAAAACTAGTCTTATGCATTTCCGCTGAAATTAAAAAAGTATTCATATTAAAAATATAAAAAAAGCTTGAAATAAATAAAGAAGAAGAATAGAAATGAATAGTAGATAAAACTGAAAAAATAATTGCATACATATTCTTCAGAGGAGTAAAAAATAAAAAAAATAAAAGTGCGTTACTAAATAAATAAAACTTTAAATTTTTTTTCAAAATTATACTACATCACAAAGTATATTGTTAAAAAAATAATTAGGAAACTGAAACGAGAAAAAATAAAATAATTTTACTAAAATGTAACGACTTTGAGGCATTTAAAATGACTAATGAGAGTAGTCATTTATATAAACATTCTATATATATATAATATATATATCTTTTCATGAGATACCATTACATAACATAAAAATTCTTAAAATTTGTGATTTTAATATGAAATACATGTTAATAAAATTTGACTTACTCTACTGGATATGCAGATGGCAATATGTGATTTTTGGCCTTTTGAATATCAGCTTTTACATCCTCGTTTACGGAATAGGTATGCATACGGTCTCACTTTTATATATACCCAACATTAGACTTCGTTCCGTTTTAAAAATATTTTTATTTTCATTTTATATTCAGAAAAAATATTCTAATTGAAAAATAGATTTGGTAAATAAAATAAAATAAACATAAAATAAATATTTTAATAATAAAACATGAAAATATGTTTAGTAATTTTTTCTAACATAAATAAAATAAAATTTTTATATTTCTATGAGTTAAAATCACGATACACATTTAATATTAGAAAAACCCTTGGCTAAAAAAAAAATTAAAACCCTTGTTCTCATCATTTAATTTTACAAAATATTTTTAATAAAAACAATAAAAAATATTTTATTATTTTTAAGTTTCACATATTTTTATTTTTAAAAATTTCAAAGTTCAATATCTTTCATTTTCTAAGAAAAGGAAAATAAAAATAACACATGTTTTTTCAAACTAAATGCAACTTTACATTTTCCTTTGCCTAAATATAAAATTTATTTTGAGAATGTAGATAATACGTTGATTTCACAAAGCATTAATATATTCCAATATGTTTTTCTTGCCAGTTGGTTCCATCATACTGAGGCTCTTCATTGGGATACCTTGTTTGCTTGTGCTTGTAATCTACAAATGGAGAAAAAGACATTTATCAATGGATGATAAGATTGAAAAATTCCTTCAAAGCCACAATCTAGTTCCAATTAGATACTCTTTCAAAGAAGTTAAAAAAAATGACTAAAAATTTTAAAGATAAATTAGGTGAAGGGGGTTATGGTTCGGTGTTTAAAGGAAAACTTCGTAGTGGGCATCATGTGGCGATAAAATTGTTGCGCACATCAAAGGGTAAAGGCCAAGATTTCATAAATGAAGTTGCTTCTATTGGAAGAATTCATCATGCTAATGTGACCAAACTTATTGGATTTTGTGTGGAGGGATCAAAACAAGCTCTTGTACGTGTATGATTTCATGTCAAATGGATCGTTAGATAAAATCATATTTTCTGAAGAAAAAAGGAACACTTTAGGTTGGAAAAAACTATTTGATATTGTGCTTGGGGTTGCTCGAGGAATCGACTACTTGCATCAAGGATGTGACATGCAAATTTTACATTTTGATATCAAGCCACACAACATTCTTCTAGACGAGAACTTTAACCCAAAAGTTTCAGATTTTGGTCTTGCTAAGTTGTACTCAGTAGATGATAACATTGTCTTTCTCACTGCAGCACGAGGAACTATAGGGTATATTGCTCCTGAATTAGTTTACAAAAATTTTGGAGGCATTTTATACAAAGCTGATATTTATAGTTTTGGAATGTTGGTGCTAGAAATGGTACGAAGGAGAAAGAATTTGAATGCATCTGCAAACCACACTAGCCAAATATATTTTCCATCTTGATTTATGACCGGTTAGATCAAGGAGAGGACATGGAGCTGGGAGATATTTCTGATGATGAAAAAGAATGATAAGGAAGATGATAATAACAGCCTTTTGGCGTATACAATTATTGCCTTCTAATCGTCCTTCAATGAATAAAGTGTTGAAAATGCTTGAATCTAACGTTGAACTCCTTGAGATGCCTCCAAAGCCATTTCATCAACTTTCTCTTGAAACATCAACAGAGGTTCATAACTGTGAGAACTCTAATGATGAGGAAAGTAGGTCATTGAATGTTGTTACTATGACCAGTTTTAATGTCGTTTATTATTGGAAACATTTCCTTTCATTATCTTACTTTTGTAGCATCATATAATTTTTTCCTTTCATAGATATTAGTATCTCGTTATGTGTATTGTATTTGTACATAAATATGTATTTGAAAATAAATGTTGTTTTGGTTTTTAAATAAATAATACTGAAGTGATACTTTGTAGGATTCTTGAGCTTCTTCACAACATAAGTGTCTAATGAATTGATGCAAAATGAGGCTTGAAATAGATAGGAAATAAGGTAAAACTAAAGAGAGAGGAGAGAAAATATGTTATAGGGATTAGTTAAAGCACTTAGCTCAAAATAAGATATGCTTTGATTTACTAGGGTAGAATAATTGATGTATAATATACCAAACAATTGTTAGCTTATGATATCCATTCTCCATAATCATCTCCCTTACAATTTTACTTACCATGTCAAAACCAGAGACTCAATTGTCTTTTTTTTTTTCCTTAAGAAGAATTGACTTGCATAGACTTAGTGGCTTATTATAGTCAGTTGGAAATGACGTCTCCTTATTTTTTTTAAAGAAGTATTTTACAAAATTTATTTTTTAAATTTGATTTTTTGTCTTTATATTAGTTTTTATACTTTAATTTGGTTATTTTAACCTTTATACTTTTTAAATTTAAAATTGAAATAATTATAAAATGGTAGATGTTAAAATCAATAAATTTTAATGGCATGCTTTCTATTTTCACAAATTACTCATAGAAAACCTAAAGAACTCAAGGCTAAATTGCCTAATCTAAATAGTAGAATCATGTCCAATCAAATAAGGAAGAATACTTTGATTTATAGAGGAAAGCAACCAAGAGGCAAGAGTGCTGTCTTGCTGCTCAAAATCAGGATTGACTTTCGACACTCCAACAACATTTGGTTGATCTACTCAGGTGGTGGAATTGTTGAATCATCAATAAGTTCATGAATTTTATGAGTTTTGAGGGCTAACAACACTTGTTGACACCATAGAAGGTAATTAAAGACATCAAGAACAATGTTAATTTTTTTGGTAGATAACAACCGATTGTCCACAGCTCCTTCAGCAAGATCAATAAGATTGTGTTGAAGTTGGCCAGCATGTGGCACAAGAACCAGCCAAAGACAGGCCATGCAGCCCAAGCCAAGCATATGCAGCTGAAGAAACTGTTCCATTTTAGTTTATTTTGTTACTCTAAGTTGCGTTTATGTAATTTAGTTTATTTTCAACTTGTTGATGATGCATTTGATGTAATTAGGTAGTATTGAGCTAATAAATCAACTTGCCAAAATGTACAAGAAATGTTTAACAAGTTTCAATGTTGTTTAGTGATGGTAGGTAAATGTTTAGGTAAAATTTGTTCATTTTGACCAGCTTATGTCTGGTATATGTAATGACATTATGCCAATTTCAAGTTTAATGAAAATTATCATCATTTTTCATTCAAAATATTCTCCATCTTTCTTTGCTTTTGCTCATTTTTGTTCTTGAGTCTTGGTTGTTTTTTCAGTAAGTCTCGAGCCTTGCTGCTCAAGTTCAGTTGAATCTTGCTTCCACTTATTCTTAACACCAACAATTGGTATCTAGAGCTTTAATCTTAGTAGACTTAATTCTTTTCAAACTTTAAAATCAATGGCTTCATCAGTTTCAAAATCAATGGCTTCATCAGGCTTCTCACCAGCTGCACCACCAGTCTTCAATGGAGAAGGCTATCACATATGGGTGGTCAAAATAAAGACCTACCTGCAGGCATTCGACCTATGGGAGGTGGTCAACTCAGATGTTGAACCAGCACCACTTAGAGCCAACCTAACAGTGGCTCAGATCATACAACATGCTGATGAAAGGACTAAGAGGCACAAGGCCATGTCCTGCATCCAGAATTGTGTGTCAGATATCATCTTCACCAGGATTATGGCATGTGAAATACCAAAGCAGGCTTGGGACAGATTGAAAGAGGAGTTTCAAGGGATAGAGAGAACAAGGCAGTAACAACTATTGAACTTGAGAAGGGACTTCGAGAATTTGAAAATGAAAGAGGAAGAAACTGTCAAGCAGTATTCAGATAGGATTATGGCTGTGGTAAACAGCATACGGCTCATTGGAGAGAATTTTAGTGAAGCAAGGATAGTGGAGAAGGTGATCTCTACCTTACCTGAGTGGTATGAGGCTAAAATTTCTTCTCTCGAAGATTCAAGGGACCTGACCAGCATCTCTTTGACAGAGCTGATCAATGCTCTCTATGCACAAGAGTAAAGAAGGGCTAACAGACTGGAGGAGCACCAAGAAAGTACCTTTCAAGCCAAAACCAAATCTGGCTCGAGCAGCTCTGCCTACAAAGGCAAAAAGACTTGGAGAGACAACGCCAAAACAGATGTTCCAAGAAGAAGGGACCAACCCTGCAGGCATTGCAAAAGGTCTGGTCATCTAGATGCCAATTGCTGATTTAGGCCAAATGTGCAGTGCCAATACTGCAAAAAGATGGGCCATGTTGTAAAGGTGTGCAAAAACAAGGGCAAACCAAGGCATGGTCAGCCACAACAACCAAAGGCTGAGGCTCGAGTAGCTGAAGAAGGCAGTGACTATGAGGAGCAAGTCTTTGCAGTCTCTTGCTCAGCTACTCAGGAGAAAATCTCAAATGGATGGCTCCTAGATAGTGGTTGCACCAACCATATGACACTAGATGCTGCTATCTTCAAGTCCTTAGATAGAAGCTGCAAAACCAAGGTAAATGTGGGCAATGGACATTTTATCAAGGCAGAAGGTAAAAGAGATGTCTTGATCTGGACTCTTACAGGTAACAAGCTCATTTCAAATGTTCTATTGGTACTTTAAATTGACAGAAACCTACTCAGCATAGCTCAGTTGCTTGGGAAGGGCTATAATGTGGTGTTCAAGGGAAATGAGTGTCAAATCAGTGATCCATGTAGATCTATACTCATGTCAGTCACTATGGCTGATAAAAGATTTGTTGTTGACTGGAATAAAGCCTCAAATTCAGCTTATATAGCTTATGTTGATGAATCCAAGCTTTGGCATCAAAGACTCAGTCATGCCAACTATAGATCGATAGACCAGCTAACCAAACAGGATCTGGTACAAAACTTCATCAACTAAGTTGAGAAGGAGGATTTGTGAGGTGTGTCAGTTAAGAAAGCAGGCCAAGCTACCATTTCCTTTAAACAAGGCCTAGAGAGCCTTAGAAAAGCTACAGCTTGTGCACACTGATGTGTGTGGCCCCATGAAGACTCAGTCACTGAATGGTAGCAGGTACTTCATTCTGTTTATTGATGATTACTCAAGATTTTGTTGGATTTACTTCTTAAAGCACAAACCAGAGGTGGCCTCAGTGTTTTGGAAGTTCAAGTCTGCTGTTGAGACTGAAATAGACTGCAAGCTCAAGACCGTAAGGTCTGATAATAGAACTTAGTACACCTCAGCTCAATTTCAAGCCTTTTGTGAAGAAACAGGAATTAAACACTAGCTCACCAACTTCTATACACCTCAACAAAATGGCGTAAGTGAAAGAAAAAATAGAAGTTTGATGGATATGGTTAGGTGTTTTATGTTCGAAAAGAATTTACCCAAAACCTTGAGGGCTGAGGCAGTTAACACTACTGTTTACATTAAAAACAGGCTCCCAACCAAGGGATTAAGTCACAAAACACCATTTGAGGTATGGTTTGGGTTTAAGCCATCACTGGCTCACCTGAAGGTCTTTGGCTGCATATGCTATGCACATGTCCCAGTTGTGAAGATGGACAAATTGTCCAAGAAAGCACAACCTGGTATTCTGATAGGCTACAGCACAATCAAAAAGGGCTATAGGATCTTGGATCCTTCAACAAACAAGGTGCTAGTTAGCAGAGATGTAGTTTTCGATGAAAGATAATGCTGGAATTGGGAGAAGAATAAGTCAGAGATAGTTTCTAAAGACCTTATGGCTTATCAGACTGAGGCTGATCAAAATGGTCTTGAATTGGACATTGATGATGAATCAGTCAGAGGTGCAAGGACTTTGGTTGAGATTTATGAGAGGGCTCAAGTAGCTTAGGAAGAACCAAGTTATTTTGATGATGCTGAAGCTTATGAAGGCTAGAAACAGGCAATGGCTGATAAGATTACCATGATTGAGAAGAACCAGACATGGGAATTAGTTACAAGACTAGCTAATAAGATAGTCGTTGGGGTGAAACGGGTCTATCGAACCAAGCACAATGCTGATGGAAGCTTGAACAAACTAAAAGCTAGGCTAGTTGTGAAGGGTTTTAGCCAAAAGTATGGCTTGGAATATCTGGAGACCTTTGCACTAGTGGCCAGGCTAGACACCATCAGGTTGTTGGTTGCCTTAGCAGCACAGATGTAGTGGAAAATCCACCAACTTGATGTGAAGTATGTTTTTCTTAATGGTTTTCTTGAAGATCTTTATAAAGCAACCTCAAGGCATCAAGCGGCTGGTAAAGAAGAAATGGTGTACAAACTAAAAAAGGCCTTTTATGGTTTGAAATAAGCACCAAGGGCCTCGTACAGCAGGATCGATGGCTACTTGATCAACTTGGGGTTTGAAAGGAGCATCAGTGAGCCAACTTTGTATATCAAGAAGGAAGGAGTCAAAACACAGCTCATTGTGTCTTTGTATGTTGATGACTTGCTGGTGACAGGAGGAAACTAAGCAATGTTGGCAAACTTCAAAGCCAAAATGGAGCAAAAATTTGAGATGTCTGACTTGGGACAAATGTCCTGTTTTTTAGGCATGGAAGTGACACAATCTTAGGAGGAAATTTTTCTAAGTCAGAAGGCCTTTGTTATGAAGATTTTAAACTAGTTCTCAATGCAGAATTGTAAAGCAACAAGCACACCAGTTGCTATAGGAGAAAAATTATCGAGCCAAGGTGATTTTGAACAGGTTAGTGAATCTGCCTATAGGAGCTTGGTTGGTTGTTTGTTGTACTTGACTGCCACTAGGCCAGACATTATGTTTGCTGTAAGTTTGCTCTCAAGATTCATGCATTGTTGCAATGAAAAGCATTTTCAAGTGCAAAAAGAGTACTCAGGTACATCAAAGGTACCCTGAGTTATGGAATGCTGTATAGCAAGGCTGAAAGCCTAAGATTGATTGGCTATACTGATAGTGACTAGGCTGGTTCAAAGGATGATATAAAAAGCACTTCAGGGTATGTTTTCACCCTTGGTTCAGCTGTTTTTTGTTGGAGTTTGAAGAAGAAAAATGTAGTTGCTCAGTCAACTACTGAAGCTGAATATGTAATAGCTGCTGGAGCTATGAATCAAGCAGTATGGCTAAGGAAAATTTTGGCTGATCTGAATCTGAACCAAGAGGGAGCAACAGAGATAAAATGTGATAATCAATCTGTTGTTGCAATTACAAAGAATCTAGTTTTCCATAGAAGGAAAAAGCACTTCAGCATTAAACTTCATGTTATCAGAGAAATGGAGCAAGCAAAGGAAATGGAACTAGTTCATTGCAATTCTGAAGACCAAATTGCTAACATCTTGACAAAACCTCTTAGTGTGTGAAGGTTCATCGAGTTGAGAAGGAAAATAGGAGTATACAACATGCTAGCCAATGATGAGTGTTGAAGTTGGCCAGTGTGTGGCACAAGAACCAGCCAAAGACAGGCCATGCAGCCCGAGCCAAGCATATACAGCTAAAGAAACTGTTCCATTTTAGTTCATTTTGTTATTCTAAGTTGCGTTTATGTAATTTAGTTTATTTTCAACTTGTTACTGATGCATTTGATGTAATTAAGTAGTATTGAGATGATAAATTAGCTTGTCAAAGCGTACAAGAAATGTTTAACAAGTTTCAATGTTGTTTAGTGGTGGTAGGTAAATGTTTAGGTAAAAATTTGTTCATTTTGACCAGCTTATGTCTGGTATATGTAATGGCACTATGCCAACTTCAAGTTTAATGAAAAATTATCATCATTTTTCATTCAAAATATTCTCAATCTTTCTTTCCTTTTGTTTATTTTTGTTCTTGAGTCTTGGTTGTTTCTTCAGCAAGTCTCGAGCCTTGCTGCTCAAGCTTTAGCTGAATCTTGCTTCCACTTGTTCTTAACACCAACAGATTGCCTCGACTTGCAGAAATATGAGCATCTGGAGCAACATGATTGGAAGACAATGGCGGATCCATGATTGATGGCTTTTCACAAAGCATTAATATATTCCAATATGTTTTTCTTGACAGGTGTTTCCATCATACTGAGGCTCTTCTTTGGGATACCTTGTTTGCTTGTGCTTGTAATCTACAAATGGAGAAGAAGACATTTATCCATGGATGATAAGATTGAAGAGTTCCTTCAAAGCCACAATCTAGCTCCAATTAGATATTTTTTCAAACAAGTTAAAAAAATGACTAAAAATTTTAAAGATAAATTAGGTGAAGGGGGTTATGGTTCGGTGTTTAAACGAAAGTTTCTTAGTGGGCAACATGTGGTAATAAAATTGTTGTGCACATCAAAGGATAAAGGCTAAGGTTTCATAAATGAAGTTTCTTCTATTCGAAGAATTCATCATGCTAATGTGACAAAACTTATTGGATTTTGTATGGAGAGATCAAAACAAGTTCTCGTTTATGATTTCATGTCAAATGGATCATTAGATAAGTTCATTTTTTCTAATGAAAAAAGGAACACTTTAGGTTGGAAAAAACTATTTGATATTGTGCTTAGGGTTGCTCGAGGAATTGACTACTTGCATCAAGAATGTGACATGTAAATTTTACATTTTGATATCAAGCCACACAACATTCTTCTAGACTAGAATTTTAATTCAAAAGTTTCAGATTTTGGTCTTGCTAAGTTGTACTTAGTAGATGATGACATTGTATCTCTCACTGTAGCACGAGGAATAATAGGGTATATGTAACACCCCAAACCTAACCTGGACTTTATGGCCGAATCTGGATGTGGTACAAGGAATGGGTTTTGAAAACAAGTTGATTCAGTTAACCAATCACTATTAAAACTCACATTCCTTCATGTTTATTACAGAAAACATTATTTTAACAGTTCATTTGCCAAAACACTTATTACAGCGGAAGTTATACAAAACCAATACATTTTAGAAATCCGTTTCATATTTTTAGAAACCTCTTTTTAGCGTAAAATCTATTTCCATAAAACATTTTATCAAGCATGCAAAATATATCGAGCAATTAAGTTCAAAATCAAGTTAAAACCAAACAGTCCAGAGAGTCCCCAAAAATTACAACTTTCAAATAAGTCCAAAATTTAAAATAAACCAAAAGTACTAAGTTTAACAATTTTATGATATAGTGGACACCGCTGAGTCTCTGTCACACCGATCTGCCTAAATCTGTAGATTACCTAAATAGAACCAAACAAACAGAGGTGAGTTTACGTAAACTCAGTGTGTAACCCAGCAGAAATAAGCAATCAACCATACAGAATCATATACACAGACAGTATCAGATGCAGATGCAGATTCAGATAACAGATTCAGAACAAATATGCAAAAGTCCTACCCCCATCCTCTACACACTAACTCCGACCATCCCATCACCATATGGGGTTAAAAACACCCACCCATCCCTGCACACCACATTATGCCATTAAGACACATATTAGATATTATGTAGCCAAGCTGCCAAAATAAAGGAGATTAACGCCGAACAGAATATTTCTTCAGCATATACAAATCCCACACCAAAGCAAATACAGAATCAAATATAGAATAACATTCTAGACATGCTCAAAATGTTATGTACATATATCAGAATAATCAGATATGTATGACATTATCATACTTAAAACAGACTATCAGATTTACAGTTTTGGGGTTTGATTAGCCATTATTGACCTACGGTTGGCCCACAGTTGAGTGGGACGACCCGTGCGACCTTAGGAGAAATTTCAGAAATATGGTCCCATATGCCCATGTGGCTTGCCCGTGTGGCGCACACGTCCAGATTAGCCTTGCCCGTGTGGTCCTCGCGGCCTAGCAGAAAAACCACACGCTCGCGTGTCATGCCAGTGTGGGCCTACACGCCCAACTTAGCCATGCCCGTGTGACCCACACGACTACACTCGAGCAACCACACGGCCGTGTTCTTGTACACGGCCTACCACACGGGTGACCACACGCCCGTGTGGTGTCGACAAAATAGTTTTTTAGCTTTTATCGAATCTCACTTTTCTGTGTTTCGGGTACACACCTAGTTTAAATTTGATGCTAAAATGACCCTGAGCCTTCTGCAACCTAAAAATAGAATACATAACATCTAAATTAACAATTAAGTGACGAATTCCTCAAACTCAAATCTAGCCAAACACAATCACTTATCGTGATCACACCCGTCTATTCGCACATATCAGACCGTTGGGTGACAACCACTGCCTCACCGCCTTCTCCTATACCACATAATTTAACTATTATGACCATTTATCGACCATCAATAAGATCTCCCAAAATTTCGACAATCAGTTGTTAACAATCAACCAAATTTCACTTACCATGCCAATTAACGAATCCAAAAGAGATTGTAGTAACAATAGTTACACCAGGAAACAACTGAAATCCGCTGAAGAAGCAAAAAGAGATTGAAAGTGGAAAAAGAAACAACAGAGAGTAAGAGAAAAGAAAATAAGGTAAAAATTTTTGGGAATTTTCTTAAAATATAATATGACACTAAATCCCTTAATTTCCTCCCACTTACCCACTATCTCAACTTCTCAGACTTTCAATTCAATTGAGTCTCTACAAGCCAACCGGGCAAAAATTAATCTCTCACGCTCACGCAAGGATTTGAACACATGACCTCCAACACACCAACACCCTCACCATTGAAACCAACAAGCTCATTCTAATATAATTTCACAAGCAATTTAATATAAGCCCACTTAGAAAGGTAAGGCTTAATTCCAAAAATAACAAAAATTTACAAACATGAGACTTGAACCCAAGACCTCTTACACACACCTTAAAACACTTAACCACTAAAGCATATACACATTTGTGTCAAATTTTATAGCAACAGAAATAAATTATTTGGGGCGTAACAGTATATTGCTCCTGAATTGGTTTACAAAAATCTCAGAGGCATTTCATATAAAACTAATGTTTACAGTTTTGGAATGTTGGTGACGGAAATGGTAGGAAGGAGAAAGAATTTGAATGCATTTGCCGACCACACCAGCCAAATATATTTTCCATCTTGGAGTTATGACCGGTTAGATAAAGGAGACGACATGGAGCTAGGAGATGTTTCTGATGATGAAAAAGTATTGGTAAGGAAGATGATAATAATAGCGATTTGGTATATACAATTATTACCTTCTGATCGTCCTTCAATGAATAAAGTGTCGAAGATGCTTGAATCTAATGTTGAACTCCTTGAGATGCCTCCAAAGCCATTTCATCAACTTCCTCTTGAAACATCAATGGAGGTTTATAGCGGTGAGAACTCTAATGACGAGGGAAGTATGTCGTTGGATGTTGTTACTATAACCAATTTTAATGTCGTTTAAGATTGGAAACATTTGCTTTCATTATCTTGGCTTTGTAGCTTTATATAATTTTTGCCTTTCATATGTGTATTGGTATCTTGTTATGTGTATTGCATATATATGTACGTAGATATGTATTTAAAAAAAAGGTTGTTTTGATTGTAAATAAATAATATTGAAGTGATACTTTGTAGGATTCTTGAGCTCCTTCACAACCTAAGTGTCTTATGAATTGACACAAAAGGAGGCTTGAAATAGATTGGAAATAAGGGAAAACTAAACAGAGAGGAGAGAAAATATATGTTATAGTGATTAGTTGAAGCACTTAGTCTTCTTCATATAGCTGAATTTGACTACTCAATATAAGACTTGCTTTGATATATAATATACAAATTTGTTAGCTTATGATATCCATTCTCCATAATCATCTCCCTTACAATTTTACTTAGCATGCCAAAACCAGAGTCTCATTATAGTGGGGAAAGCAACCAAGAGGCAAGAGTGCTGTCTTGCTGCTCAAAATGCTCAAAATCCAGATTGACTTTGGACGCTTCAACAGCATTTGTGATCTATTGAGGTGGGTAATTGTCGAAGCATCAATAAATTTCTGATGAGTTTCGAGGGCTAACAACACTTGTTGACGCCATAGAAGGTCATTGAAGACATCAAGAACAATGTTAATTTTCTTGGTAGAGAACAATCGATTGTCCACAGCTCCTTCAGCAAGATCGATAAGATTGCCTCGAGTTTCAGAAACACGAGCATCTGGAGCAATATGATTGGAAGACAATGGCAGATCCATGATCGATGGCTGTTGTGCCATGTTAAGATACAGCTAAAATATCATGTTTGGCTACTAAGAAAGTAAAATAATTAAGAGAAAGAATCAAGAATTTGTATTCATCATACTTGAGAATATGAGACTGACAGACTTAAAATTTATAGAACTTGAGCTGCACAACTAACTATTGTTATAAGCTGAACAACCACTAGTAATTACAATCTAACTAACCAACTGATCAATTGACTTAACAGTCAAGCTAACAGTTGATAGTCTAACAAAGAGGAATTTAGACTTGTATTGTCTTAGTGTCCTCAATCTAGTTGAGATGGTAATTATATTTATAAGATTATGTGATCCAAAATTATCGCATATTTTTTCAATGTCTTCGAAGATGTTCATCATCCTTTATTCCTTTTTTACATCTTTTGTTCTTTCAGCATTTGTTCCTTTTTTACATATTTCGAAGATTTGCTTTGATTTACTACGGCAGAATAATTGATATATAATGTACTCGAAAAATAATCAAATTCGTTGCATCATCATTCCTAATACTCATTTTTATTTTCGTTTGTTGAGGGTCGATCAATTTCTTCGAAAGAAGTCTTTCGAGATGTTGTATGTTGAGAGAGAGGATTTTGAGCTTTCTTAACATTCCTTAATCCATGCACTACTAGTTGTGTAACCAAAGACTGCTGTTCTTCACAGTGTGGAAATCTTACCATTAGGTACCCATTTCGATTAAAAATTAAAACTTGAAGATGGATTAATCAAAACCTAAATTCAATTTTTTATTAAATATTAAAAAAATTTAAATTTAAATTTAAATTTTTTATCTCAAATTCAATTTTGCAAATGAAGCATAAATCCAAATAAAACCAAAAGAATTTCGAATGTGGCTTGTGACGTACGTATTGGTCAAATTCTTTTGCTAGTCCTTATATATTCAATAAGTTACAGATATAATCTTTATACTTTAATTAGGTTAATTTTTTGTCCCTTTTTTTTTCATATTGATCAATTTTAGTACCTATCTTTTAGAATTTTAAATTTTAATCTTGACTTGGTAATGGTTAATTTGTCCAATATTTTTCAAGTTCATCAATTTAGTCCTTATACTTATAGAATTTTAAATTTTAATCTTGACTTGGTAACAATTAGGGTCCATTTGTTTACATGTAAAATGTTTTACAGAAAATGTTTTCTGTATTTTATTATGTTTGTTTCACAGAGAACAACCTGATCAACGGAAAATGACTTACATGTCAATGTAAAATAAACCATTTTTCTTGTGAAATGACTTACCCTTTTGAAAAGCGTAAGTCATTCTCTGGAAGAGAGCTCCTCTATAGATAATTTTATTTTTATATAAAAATCAACTTAAATCAAGCTTAATATTATTATATTGATAATATTTTTATTTTTATTTTAAAATATTTAAAATATTATATTTTAATATTATTAAACATATTTAATTATTTATTTTAGTAATATAATAAATTATTAATATAATAAATATAATTTATTATTTTAATAAATTATTTAATATTTCAATTTTATTTTAATAATAAATTTTAAAAACAATAATTTTAAATAATATTATTCACATATTATTAAAATATTCAATATTAATATTTTAATAATAAATATTCATTACAATTATATATATATTAATAATAAATGTTTTGTAGTATCCAGGTTAAAATATGTCATAAGTCTATATACACTTCACAGGTTTGCAATTTAGTTTTTGTACTTTTATTTTCAAGAATTTAGTCCCTTTACTTTGGGGAGGATGAGGATCAAGATTTTTGAGACTTAGCCAGACCGGGCAAATTTGGTCCTTTTATAGTCTTTGCTCGATTCCTGTTACACAGCAATGAACAAAGAGGGGCAGCTATAATAGCCCAAATCTGCCGGGCTTTAAAAAAATAATAAATAAATAAATAAATGTTTGTTTATTACAGTCCATGTACAAAGCCCAAAATTTATTTACAGCCCAATTACATTCTATTGACCCAAATACTTAAAGCTACCCAGCAGACCCATTCCTCTTTCACTTATAAATTTATTTATTTTGAATTTTATTATTTATTTAATATATATTATTATTTTATATTAAAATTTTGTGTTATATTATTATTAAATATGGAAAATCCATTATATTATATATTATTATATTGTTTTATATATGTATTATTTATATTGTATTAATTAAAATATTTTTAAAACATATGTATTATATATTTTTTAAATGTTAATTATGTATAAAAATAATAATTTTTTATGTATATTATATTATTATATATGTTTCTTATAAATCTTATATACATTTTATATATTTCACTATATTTATATATTATTTGTTTTCATATTATTTTATTACATATTATATTTTACTCCATATGATATTTTTTATATATTATATTTTATACATTTTATCATATATATTTTATTTTATTTATCATATGATTTGTATTGTTTGTAAATTATATTATACACTATATATTTTATCATATATTTCTTTACATTATCTTTATTTTATTATAAAATATACACTATTATTTATTAATTGTGTACATTCTTAAATTATTTTTTTATAAGTATAATAGTAATATTTAGTACATTATTTTTCTTACGTATTAAGTTATTATATATTATAGTATAATCTATATATGTATATATCATTTAAAAAAAGGGTTCTCTTTTATTATCCTTATATTATTTAGTATATTTTAAATAGCTTATTTTTATTCAACTTATATTTTATACATTTTAATTCGCTTAGTTTTTGGTTTTCTTTTCGTTGCTTAATAGGTTAAATTTTTCATATCATTTGTTTTATCTTTAATTGAATATTTTATATTGTTAATTTAAGAGTACATTTGCATGAAATATTATTATGTATATTTAATTTGTATTGATTTATTTTGCCATTTTGTGTATGTTGCATGTAACGATAATGCATGTATATATATGTCATATATGACCATGCATAAGGTGATAACGTATATTGTGTAATTTATGTCATTATTTATTATTCTCTATACTATATTTGCATAAAATGATAAAGCATGCATTATGTAGCTAGGCTTATTTAATGTTAATTTTTTGTAAAATACATCATCATTTTCAAAACAAAAAAATATCTCATTTCAAAAGGTTTTTTTTTTTTTAAAAGTAAGGCAATGTTTCGATATTTAGGAATTCGAGAAGTAGTGCCCTAACATATTGGGTTACGATTTCTCGTTTGTCTAAATATCTAAAATATCCTTCTAAACAATTTTTTTACCAATCACAAGATGATTTCAGTTATGAAAGTTTAAAGATATCGTATCCAATCATACTGGATGTGATGTTGTACTCTTTTGAAGCGAATGAATCTTGATACTTTTAATTTAAAATATTACGGTTTTAAGGAAATCTCATTTCTAAATTCTTTCAAATTTCTGACATTAAGACAAAATTATTCAATTTGGTACCAATTTTGGGCGTTACGAGGGTACTAATCCTTCCTCGAACGTAATCGAATCCCGAACCTGGTTTCTCGTAATTTCGTAGACCAAAACATTTTATAAAGTGATCCAATCACACTTTAAAAGATTGGTGGCGACTCCCGTTTTCGTTTTAAAAAACTCGTTTTTAAAGAGGTTTCGACAGTCATGATATTACACATATTATAATATATTTGCTATATAAGATTTTGAAAATATTAGCACAACTTATTGAATTTAAGAACTATCATTTGGTCAAGATTGAAATTTTAAATTTTGAAAATTACAAAAACTAAAAATGGCCACAAGATTAAAACTTTAAAATCTGGAAAGTTCAAAAACTAAAAATTATACTAAAAATAACCAAATTTAAGTGCAAAGACTAGATCCACAAATTAGATTAATAGTAGAATTTAACCAATACTTTTTTATGAATACCTAATAATTGTTGTTCTTATATTAAGTTACAAAATAAAAAAAAAAAAAAGGAGAAAGGAAATGAGGGTTGTGGCTATCAGTCTCTTCAATGCTTTTGTCTTTTAAAGAAGACTTGCATTGTTTGGGTTGTCTGTCATTGTCGTTTATGAAAAGTCTTGCCCTCTTGAGGTATTTCTAGGAAGGAAAAAAAAGGTAATAGACTTGTTATTCCAGTTAAAGCTCACATTCGTCAAAATCTTCTGTCCTCGTTAATGCTTCTTCTCATCTCGAGATATTCTCTACATATTTCCCTGATTTAGTTAGAAGCTTCACTGTTGCTCTTCTTCTCTACCAAATTATTAGCATGTCATATTTAAAAGGAAAACTCTCATTGTTTGGTCGCCTAATGCCCACTTTTGTTTTATTTCTGATTCAATTCCCCGGTGCTTCTGTTGCTAGGCATCCTTTTGACCAGGAGGACTGCGGCTCTACTTTCTGTGGGAATTTGAATATCAGTTATCCATTCCGATTAAAAAACCAACCTCCCCAGTGTGGTTGGCATGACCTGGAACTTGAATGTGAGAATAACAACCACACCACTCTGGTTTTGAGAGAAGGGAAATTCTCTGTCCAAAATATTTTTTACGAAAATGAAACAATCCAAGTGGTGGATTCAAGCCTGGACAAGGATGATTGCAACTCCCTTCCTCTCAGTTCGGTATATTTCGATTATTCAGATGGATATATTTTTTCTCCTCATTATTATACTTCTTCTTCTTTTTTGGATTCTATTTCTTCTCATTATTATTATAATACTTATTCCTCTTATAATAATAAAAGAGAGTCACAACCTAGCATTATGTATATTGTGAACTGCACAAAACGTATAAGATCATCTCAATATATTGATGCCTCTCGTTGTACCACAAAATCCAATACCTCTTCTCCTCCAACTTCTTTCTTCTATTTTTTAGATGAAAATACAGTGCTAAATCTTAATCAAGCTTGCACAGTGGAAGCGGTGGTTCCAATTATGGTTAAGAAAATATCAGGCATGTCTACGTTGACTATCTACAACAAGCTATCTGAGGGTTTTTACCTTTCATGGAAGTACCACCAGAGCGACAGACTTTCTCTGTAAGTTTCTACTAGTATTTAAGTTACATACAGTATGATCAACATAATGTTCAGGCATCTAGTTGAAATTAATTAGATAGCAATTATCATTGAAAAATGATGTAAAATAGTATAGTTAAAGATTAGTATGGTTTTTGAATAATAAGGCTTCGTGCATTAAAGTATCTGTAGTGAATCGAATTAGCAAAACATTTAGTATTAAGAATCATTGTCTTAGAAGTACTAATTTCTAGTTGGAAACTTGACAGTCTAGAATGATTGATATGTTAAGTATCAAATTGTTAGATGAATTATTGGAACTAAGATGTTGCTTTGTCTTTAGCAAATTGACGTTGACAAAATTAAATTTTCAAATAGTTTTAATGAATGCGAGTATGATAATATTTAATTGAATGAAAGATTAATTAATGCTTACAGATTTAATCGAACTGTTATAGGAATTGTACTATTGATATGAATGTACAGCAAATGAATTTAAGAGATTACACAAATATTTTGTAATGAGTTTTACAATGTGTAAGAATATTGTAATATAGGATTGCATAAGTTAATGAAGAAGAGTAAAATTATATGCTCTAGCCTCAATATACTTGACATGCAATTTTCATGATAAAATTGTTGTATGATAGTAATAGATTGAATTATGTTTGAATGTGTAGAAAGATATAATATGTATTAGAATTGAACGATTATGCTAAACATTAGATATTGAATTAAATACCTTTATTAAGCTTAGTTGATCTTTCGAGTTGATTGAATAGACATAATTCTAAATGATAGAGTCAAGTTAGTAATTTAACTTATATTAGTTGACATTGAATGTTGTACTATCTAAATTGATTTGAATGTACTTACTAATTGTAATCAATTTAATGATTAGATTTAAGTCTATTAGACATATAATGATTTCTAGGAATAGTATTTAATGAATTTGTAATTTTAATTGAATATGATATTTTTTAATATGATTTATATTATAAATATTGTGACTTATATCCTTTAATTTACTTATTTAGAATTGTAATTTTAAGCTTTGATTACTTGAATTTTGTATGTTTAATAGTAAAATTGAATTAGAATGTATTGAATAGTTTATAAACAGATAAAATATTGTAATTTGTAGTTATAATTATGATTATTATAATTGATAAATAATTAATTATACTAATGGTTAATTTATGATACATCATAGAATTTAGGAACTATTAATAGTGAACATTTCATAAATTCACTAATTCAAATAGATATGATTCTTACATGTAATTAGTGATAATAACTGTATTGATTTAATTATTAGCAAAGCATGTACTCATGTATTTTCAAAGATATTTTATACTTAAATGTTATTTACTTAAATTTTATAAATCTATTAGATTAACTAGAATTGTAATATTGAATATAAATGTCAAGACTTGAATTAACTTATCATTTAATTGAAGAATTTATATTACAAATATGAATGGAATAAATGCTAGTAACAATGTTGTAATATTAAGTAATGATTTAAATTGAATTAGTTATCTAATTAGAATTCATTACATCGTTAAACTTTGATACTAAGTCTAATGAAAGTTAATAATATCTGATTGATAATGAATGACTAGTTAATAGTTGATGTGACATAGATACCATTAGAAACATCAAGAAATGTAATTGAAATCAATGATGCAATTTCCAAGTGTCAATAAAGTATAAGATCTTGTTACAAGATTACGAGCTTAAGCAATTACAATATTATCTATGCATGATTAATAGATGTCAAGCTTTAGTAAATTAGTTTCACTTGATTGTAAATTTAATGTTATATTTGATGAATATTAGATATTAGTTAATGATTATTCTAAAATGTCAAATAGTATTCATTGAATGTTTAGAGATTCAATAATGTTAAATTCATTGTAGTAAATTGTATGCACTTAGTATCAGATTGAATACATTATGCAAATTTCCAATACATTGCAAATCTATTGCAGTTCAATCTTTGCATTCTCATGATCTTGACATTGTATTTTGATAATCTAGTCTTACATTCAAGTTAGGTTTAATCATGCTATCTTATTTAAAGCAGTTAATTTTAACATTGTATGATTTAAGCATTGAATAGCAAGCTTACAGTTAAAATTTTCATGACTAATTGAAATAGTTATAATGTTAATCTTCATGACTTATTCATTAATACATTATTGAGGCATTGAAGTTCTATCGAATTACTCGATCATATGCTTACATATTCATCGAATGAAGGCTTATGCATGAGTTAAATTTGGAAGCAAAGACTATCATAACAGATTTGATACTCAAAGCACTTGCAACAAATGATGATAAGAACATGTCATGATAAATATATTAGAATGTAACTAATACTTTACGAACTTATGATGAGAAGAGGAAATTCATGAGATTAGCACAATGCTTTAGCAAATCGGTTCAGCATGTAACAATTAATGCAAACTAGCCAACAATGTCTAGGTAGCTACAGGTAAAGTATTGAGTTCAAACTTATGAATCCAGACGAGTGAATCATTCGTGAGTACAGATCTTAGCAAGTCGTAGTAATGTCAATCATTAGCAAAAGCAATTGAGAAATGAAAGTAGCATTATGCATCACAGATCCAAAAAAGGAGAGTCAAAGTCAAATATCGAAAGAATTGAATTTGAAATATGCAAAACGAGAGCTAAGTGCAAACAAGCAAGATGGATTCAAGAACAAGATTGTATCAATAAGGAATGAAAGCGCATTATTGAATTTGTATAAGCTAGAAGTAAGCTACACTTCAATGTGTCATAAATGGCATTGTACAATTGAAAATAGTACCAATGGCAATGAGATTTAATCAAGCAAGTGTAATGAGTACATACTGTAGTAGTCAGTATAGTCATGTGTAATTTATCTGAGATAGCTAAATATGCTAATCAGTTCAATAGCACTTGAATATGTGAGTCAATGCATATAAGATAACAGCATGTGCAAGACATTAGAGCAGTAATAGGCTGAATAGGTTCAGAAGACAACGTCTGAGTTGTCTTTGTGCAGACCATTACATGTAGCCATTGACTATACTGATTGAACATGGATGTAGACTACTGATCTGAGATACATAGTGAAATTTGTGATGCACAAATTAGTTGCCAGAATTGGCTAAAGCAACACTTAGGCTAATTAGTCAACATGTGAATTCCAATCATAGCCTGAACAATGTCGACAAGTCTTATAATATGAGAACAGATCTGTGCATTTACTTAGAGATCAAATGCTAATGAATAGGGCATCGAATTTGTAAGAAAGAAGCGAAAGTCTATGATGGCAATTGACCAATATTAGTAAGATAGCTTGAAGACAGTGATTTGAAAGTTACAAACCAGTCTAATGGATTAAAGACTCCATGATGAAGATGTAAGTATAGAACTTCAGGTTAAATGCTAAATTGTACAATCTATACAGTGCTACGACTTCATTGTAATAAAGTTGACTTCAAATACAGTACAAGTCATGATACATTGTAAGTAAGAATAAAGCTATGACAACATGAGAGCTATATATAATGTGATGAAGAATATTGACAAGAATCATGGTAAGACTAATGCATAAGAAAGTAAGATCTATAGTAAGACATTAGAACTAAGGCTATTGAATAGCATTGTAACAGATAGCGAATTTGTAAGTTAGTAATGAATGTAAGAGTTATAGCTGCATGTGCGAAGTCGAAAGTTAATGACTGAAACCTGATGACAGTTGTCTGAGAATGTATGTGCGTATTGAAGTATTAATAGCGTTATAACTAGCACAGTGTAAGTTGCAATTAGATAGCGACTGAGTAAAAATACATTAATTCTTAGCGTTAAAGCTATAAGGATACTAAGTCTACAATAACTAGATAATTAACTGAATTTGCAATGTTCAAATCTAACTTGTAATTAGTTTAGTAAAGTTATTGCAACTGAAGGACTTGAACTTGACATACATGGTATTATGATCATATTGATCAAGCAAACAGTGAAAATTTAGAGGCTTAGTTTAAATAGTGCACACTTAAGGTCAATCAGGCTATGAGTATAACTTGGTAAATCATTACAATGTATGTGAGTTAGCAAATGAGCATTAGTATGACTTGCATGAGAGCATAACATTGCAGATTTGTGAAGTTGGATAAGATTCAATGATGTTCAAGATGAGTACGTAAGATGAAGCTAAAGTCTATAGGAGCTAAATAGTAGTTAAGTATTAGTTGTAAAGATTGAATTAGGATAATGGCAATATGATTAGTAAAGACATGCTAGTCGAATGATAATGGTTTGAACATTGATTAGGATAATGACGTTGAGCATAAGTGATTTATGTGGTAACTTTATGAATACATATTTAAGGTTAGAATGATTAATAGAGATACTATATGCAATTGAAATAACAATGTTGCAATCTATATAATATCATGATATGAGAATAATAGTATTCGTATGATCTAGACTTTAATGATGAATGTTGTAGCAATATGAGAAGTGTTATTGATTAGATTTGACACTTAATCGACAGAATTCTAATTATAAGTAGCTTGTGAATATCAAGTATCTAGATATTGAAAACTCGAATATAACTATGTTCATAGAGACTTGATTATGTTAATCTGTATGCAACTTGTACAATCAAGTGTGCTAAGTTGATTAAGTAATCATAGTTGCAACAGGCTTGCAATGATCTATAACATTTGGCATAGTGCAGTCAATAATACATAAGCATAGAAGTGGTTATGAGAAGCCAAATTATTACAAGATGTATTCAATAGAATAGTTTAATTGATAGCATTGCAAGTGAATAATGATTTAAACTCAGTATCAAAATTGTATGGAGATAATGTTATGAAATTAGAGACATTACTTATAGTCATGAATGTAATCAATCAGTGTAAGGACTATGATTTGTCATTAATCATTACAATTTAATTAGTTTAGTTATGTAAGCACATTACGCAAGAAAAATCTTAGGAACTATCATTTCATAATAACTTTGACTTGATTACTAGATAGTGCTTGAAGAATGGCAACTAGTGTAGCTAATATGATTGCTAACTAACACTGCTACATTGTATGCTTCATAGTTGTTTGTAGAATGCACTTGATTTACATGATTGAACATAGAGATGAGATTGAATGCTAGGTTTGCATACAAATAGACACGAAGTTGAAAGTTCATAAGCTAATGCTTCAGACTTGTATTCTTAAAATTTGAAAATGATTAATTAGTAAATGGATAGTTAATGTGATATTGATTTTAGAGAAATGAATCTATTGTGTCATGATGTAAATGTTGTACTGATAATAGTTAACGTTAATTGTATGTTCTATTAATGATACAAATGTGAAATTATTGTATGACTAGTCAATCAGTTGCATATGATCACTTGTACAATGTATAAATTTATAAAAGTAATCTGAAGTGACTATAACATTAATTGTTAGTCATTAGAGTAAATAGCTTTACTTGGATAATTGCAATGTTGAAAATGACTTGACATGAATTGAAGACATTGAAATCATGATTTAGATAATTGCAAACAAACTGCTAGAATAGTGATAATTTGGAATGCGTAAGATTACTTGCATAGATTGATATTATTCAGAGCATGTTCAGAGTACAGACATTATGATTTACATTTCAAATGATTCATAGTCAAGTAGAATAGTGTATACGAATGTTTAAAGATGCTTCAATTAAATACTTGCAATTGAGCTATAGATGAAATTATCAAAGAAATGTTGCAAAATTATAAGAAGTATATGAATGACATAGATTTAAAGAACATGTTTATACATTAAACTGTAAGATTTATACAAAATAATGTTTGAGAATCAATGTACAATTAAGAATTCATTATATTATTGAGTAATTAATGGAAAATAATTGATATTGACAGAAGTTTTCAGCAAAATGTTATAGTCATATGTAATCAAAGACACATTATAAATGTTTCTAATTCAATGTATCAATTGCTCTTGATAAATTCCTAACGATTGCTAATCAATTGAATTGAAATGTTCTAATAAAATATGAATTCAGATTATCATCTAACTTACATCATGAACTTATGAGATCATATTAGATATCAGAGGTACGTTAGAATTGATATGAAGTTCTCAATTAGCATCTAATGTTTAACATCAATGCCATAGATTTATGCAATTGATTGTAACAATTATGAGTCTGAAAACATTAGAATTGTAACTAATTTAGAAGTAATATAATAATTTTAATTTCAATAATATTATGTTTTAAGTCTATATGCAATCAGCAATAGTCAAATACAGTTAAATGTAAAGGAACATATTCAAATAAATATTATGTAAATTTACATATAAAAACATATGATTAACAGTTTGATTATTATGACATTCTATTCACAATGATTAAAATTCAATACAACCATTAAGATTTCAAATTTTATGTGTCAATATAGTATCTAACATGTATAGTACCAGGATTGATCATGAGATCATTCAATGCAGAGCCTTCAATTATGCAAATCAGCTGTACCATGGTAACACAGCATCATCTGATTGATCAAAAGTGGTAAACTTGATCCAAAGCAACATATTTACAATGATGAATTAATTTAACAAATTATTGATTGATAAATGAAGAATTCGAGCTCAAAGAATTAATCTACATTATTAGAATAATGGATCCAACACTGCATTGTGCAACAATATGTAAAATGATAACGATATTAATGCAGTCAGTAACAAGTATCAATACTTATTACAATTTAATTAAAATGAACATAACATTATGAACATACTACAATTGTCAGTACAATATCAAGAGTTACAAATTTCATTGCATCAAATTCATCATTAGATCAATTCATAAGACATTAGTCATTAACATAGAAACGA
Organism: Gossypium arboreum; assembly: GCF_025698485.1. Classification (NCBI taxonomy): domain Eukaryota; kingdom Viridiplantae; phylum Streptophyta; class Magnoliopsida; order Malvales; family Malvaceae; genus Gossypium; species Gossypium arboreum. The sequence goes on along the minus strand of NC_069070.1, from coordinate 119,673,644 downwards.
ATATGAATGATAATCAAGCTTATTAACATACAATTGCTTAAATTATACACATATTACTAGTAACTTAAAACATAATTTACTAAATTTATTTAAGCTTAACACATTAGTATCAAGTACTGCTAACTTACTCTATCAATGAATCACAAAAAGTTAAGAACCCTGAAACAGGGATACTTTAATTAATAAACTGTACTAATTGGACCAATAAAAAAATTCTAGAAAAAAATTAGTAAATAGATATATGAGTCTACATTCAGGAAAAATTTATGGATCTTGATTTTGAGTTTCTTAACTCGAGATATGATTTTTCTTGTAACTGTGACGCGAGTAGCTAGAAAGCTGTGAATGTAGAAACAAATGATTTGAAGTTCTTAAATTGATAAATTATGTTCGGTAACCCCTCAAGCTCGACTCCGATGATGGTCTCGGGCGTGGGGGCGTTACATGACATGCAAATTTTACATTTTGATATCAAGCCACACAATATTCTTCTGGACGAGAACTTTAACCCAAAAGTTTCAGATTTTGGTCTTGCTAAGTTGTACTCAGTAGATGATAACATTGTCTCTCTCACTGCAGCACGAGGAACAATAGGGTATATTGCTCCTAAATTGGTTTACAAAAATCTTGGAGGCATTTCATTCAAAGCTGATGTTTATAGTTTTGTAAGTTGGTGCTAGAAATGGTAGGAAGGAGAAAGAATTTGAATGCATTTGCCGACCGCACTAGCCAAATATATTTTCCATCTTGGATTTATGACCGGTTAGATCAAGGAGAGGACATGGAGCTGGGAGATATTTCTGATGATGAAAAAGTAATGATAAGGAAGATGATAATAACATCCTTTTGGTGTATACAATTATTGCCTTCTGATCGTCCTTCAATGAATAAAGTGTTGAAATTGCTTGAATCTAATGTTGAACTCCTTGAGATGCCTCCAAAACCATTTCATCAACTTCCTCTTGAAACATCACCGGAGGTTTATAACTGTGAGAACTTTAATGATGAGGAAAGTAGGTCATTGTTACTATAATTAGTTTTAATCATGTTGTTTAATATTGGAAACATTTCCTTTCATTATCTTACCTTTGTAGCATCATATAATTTTTTCCTTTCATAGATATTAGTATCTCATTATGTGTATTGTATTTGTACATAAATATATATTTGAAAATAAATGTTGTTTTGGTTTTTAAATAAATAATACTGAAGTGATACTTTGTAGGATTCTTGAGCTCCTTCACAACATAAGTGTCTAATGAATTGATGCAAAAGGAGGCTTGAAATAGATAGGAAATAAGGTAAAACTAAACCGAGAGGAGAGAAAATATGTTATAGTGATTAGTTAAAGCACTTAGTCTTCTTCACATAGTTGAATTTGACTACTCAAAATAAGATATGCTTTGATTTACTAGGGTAGAATAATTGATGTATAATATACCAAACAATTGTTAGCTTATGATATCCATTCTCCATAATCATCTCCCTTACAATTTTACTTACCATGTCAAAACTAGAGACTCCATTGTCTCTTTTTTTTTTCCTTAAGAAGAATTGACTTGCATAGACTTAGTGGCTTATTATAGTCGGTTGGAAATTACGTCTCCTTATTTTGTTTAAAGAAATATTTTACAAAATTTATGGTTTAAATTTGATTTTTGTCTTTATATTAATTTTAATACTTTAATTTGGTTATTTTAACCTTTATACTTTTTAAAATTAAAATTGCAATAATTGTAAAATGGTAGATGTTAAAATCAATAAGTTTTAATGGCATGCTTTCTATTTTCACAAATTACTCATAGAAAACCAAAAGAACTCAAGGCTAAATTGCCTAATCTAAACAGTAGAATCATGTCCAATCAAATAAGGAAGAATACTTTGATTTACAATAGAAAGCAACCAAAAGGCAAGAGTGTTGTCTTGCTGCTCAAAATCAGGATTGACTTTCGACACTCCAACAACATTTGGTTGATCTATTCAGGTGGTGGAATTGTTGAATCATCAATAAGTTCATGAATTTTATGAGTTTTGAGGGCTAACAACACCTGTTGACACCATAGAAGGTAATTAAAGACATCAAGAACAATGTTAATTTTTTGGTAGAGAACAACTGATTGTCCACAGCTCCTTCAGCAAGATAGATAAGATTGAGTTGAAGTTGGCCAGCATGTGACACAAGAACCAACCAAAGACAGGCCATTCAGCCCAAGCCAAGTATATGTAGCTAAAGAAACTGTTCCATGTTAGTTCATTTCGTTACTCTAAGTTGCATTTATGTAATTTAGTTTATTTTCAACTTGTTTTTTATGCATTTGATGTAATTAGGTAGTATTGAGCTGATAAATCAGCTTGCCAAAGTGTACAAGAAATGTTTAACAAGTTTCAATGTTGTTTAGTGATGGTAGGTAAATGTTTAGGTAAAAATTTGTTCATTTGACCAGCTTATGTCTGGTATATGTAATGACATTATGCCAACTTCAAGTTTAATGAAAATTATCATTATTTTTCATTCAAAATATTCTCCATCTTTCTTTACTTTTGTTCATTTTTGTTCTTTAGTCTTTGTTGTTTCTTCAGCAAGTCTCGAGCCTTGCTGCTCAAGCTTCAGCTGAATCTTGCTTCCACTTGTTCTTAACACCCACAATTGGTATCTAGAGCTTTAATCTTGGTGGACCTAATTCTTTTCAAACTTCAAAATCAATGGCTTCATTAGGCTTCTCACCAGCTGCACCACCAGTCTTCAATGGAGAAGGCTATCACATATGGGTGGTCAAAATGAAGACCTACCTACAGGCATTTGACCTATAGGAGGTGGTCAAGTCAGATGTTGAACCAGTACCACTTAGAGCCAACCTAACAATGGCTCAGATCAGACAGCATGATGATGAATGGACTAAGAGGCACAAGGCCATCTCCTGCATCCAGAATTGTGTGTCAGATGTCATCTTCACTAGGATTATGACATGTGAAACACCAAAGCAGGCTTCGGACAGATTGAAAGAGGAGTTTAAAGGGACAGAGAGAACAAGGCAGCAACAGCTATTGAACTTGAGAAGGGACTTTGAGAATTTGAAAATGAAGGAGGAATAAACTGTCAAGCAGTATTCAAATAGGATTATGGTTGTGGTAAATAGCATAAGGCTCCTTGGAGAGCAGTTTAGTGAAGCAAGGATACTAGAGAAGGTGATCTCTACCTTACCTGACTGGTATGAGGCTAAAATTTCTTCTCTCGAAGATTCAAGGGACCTGACCAGCATCTCTTTGACAGAACTGATCAATGCTCTCTATGCACAAGAGCAAAGAAGGGCTAGCAGACTGGAGGAGCACCAAGAAGGTGCCTTTCAAACCAAAACCAAATCTGGCTCGAGCAGTTCTGCCTACAAAGGCAAAAAGACTTGGAGAGACAATGCCAAAACAAATGCTCCAAGAAGAAGGGACCAACCCTGTAGGCATTGTAAAAGGTATGGTCATCTAGAGGCCATTTGCTGGTTTAGGCCAAATGTGCAGTGCCTACTACAAAAAGATGGGCCATGTTGAAAAGGTGTGCAAAAACAAGGGCAAACCAATGCATGGTCAGCCACAACAGCCAAAGGCTGAGGCTCGAGTAGTTAAAGAAGGCAGTGACTATGAGGAGCAAGTCTTTGCAGTATCTTGCTCAACTGCTCAGGAGAAAATATCAAATGGATGGCTCCTAAATAGTGGTTGCACCAACCATATGACACCAAATGCTGCTATTTTCAAGTCCTTAGATAGAAGCTACAAAACCAAGGTAAAGGTGGGAAATGGACACTTTATCAAGGCATAAGGTAAATAATATGTCTTGATCTGGACTCCTACAGGTAACAAGCTCATTTCAAATGTTCTATTAGTACCTGAAATTGATAGAAACCTGCTCAGCATAGCTCAGTTGCTTAGGAAGGGCTATAATGCGTTGTTCAAGGGAAATGAGTGTCAAATTAGTGATCCATGTGGATCTATGCTTATGTCAGTCACTATGGCTGATAAAAGCTTTGTTGTTGACTTGAATAAAGCCTCAAACTTAGCTTATACAGCTTCTCTTGATGAATCCAAGCTTTGGCATCAAAGACTCGGTCATGCCAACTATAGATCGATTGACCAGCTAACCAAATAGGATCTGGTTGAAAACTTCATCAACTCAGTTGAGAATGAGGATGTTTGTGAGGTGTGTCAACTAAGAAAGCAGGCCAAGCTGCCATTTCCTTCAAACAAGACCTAGAGAGCCTTAGAAAAGCTGCAGCTTGTGTACATTGATGTGTATGGCCCTATGAAGACTCAGTCACTGAATGGTAGTAGGTACTTCATTCTGTTTATTGATGATTACTCAAGATTTTGTTGGATTTACTTCTTAAAGAACAAATCAGAGGTGGCCTCAGTGTTTTGGAAGTTCAAGTCTGCTGCTGAGACTGAAATAGCCTGCAAACTCAAGACCCTAAGGTCTGATAATGGAACTGAGTACACCTCAGCTCAGTTTCAAGCCTTTTGTGAAGAAGCAGGAATTAAACACTAGCTCACCAATATCTATACACCTCAACAGAATGGTGTAAGTGAAAGAAAAAATAGAAGTTTGATGGATATGGTTAGGTGTCTTATGTTCGAAAAGAATTTTCCCAAAACCTTGTGGGCTGAGGCAGTTAACACTGCTGTTTACATTCAAAACAGGCTCCCAACCAACGGATTAAGTCACAAAACACCATTTGAGGCATGGTTTAGGTTTAAGCCATCACTAGCTCACCTGAAGGTCTTTGGCTGCATATGCTATACACATGTCCCAGCTGTGAAGAGGGACAAATTGTCTAAGAAAGCACAACCTGGTATTCTGATAGGCTACAGCATAGTCAAAAAGGGCTATAGGATCTTAGATCCTTTAACAAACAAGATGCTAGTTAGTAGAGATGTAGTGTTCGATGAAAGATAATGCTGGAATTAGGAGAAGAATGAGTCAGAGGTAGTTTCTGAAGACCTTATGGCTTATCAGACTGAGGCTGATCAAAATGGTCTTGAATTGGACATTGATGATGAACCAGTCAAGGGTACAAGGACTTTGGTTGAGATTTATGAGAGGGCTCAAGTAGCTCAGGAAGAACCAAGTTGTTTTGAAGATGCTGAAGCTTATGAAGGCTGGAAATAGGTAATGACTGATGAGATTGCCATGATTGAGAAGAACCAGACACAGGAATTAGTTGTAAGACCAGCCAATAGGAAAGTCATTGGGGTGAAATGGGTCTATCGAGCCAAGCACAATGCTGATGGAAGCTTGAACAAACTAAAAGCTAGGCTAATTGTGAAGGGTTTTAGCCAAAAGTATAGCTTGGACTATCTGGAGACCTTTGCACTAGTGGCCAGGCTAGACACCATCAGTTGCTGGTTGCCTTAGCAGCACAAATGTAGTGGAGAATCCACCAACTTGATGTGAAGTCTGCTTTTCTTAATGGTTTTCTTGAAGAAGAGATCTTTATAAAGCAACCTCAAGGCTTCAATGTGGCTGGTAAAGAAGAAATGGTATACAGACTAAAAAAGGCCTTGTATGGTTTGAAACAGGCACCAAGGGCCCAGTACAGCAGGATCGATGGCTACTTGATCAGCTTGGGGTTTGAAAGGAGCATTAGTGAGCCAACTTTGTATATCAATAAGGAAGGAGTCAAAACACAGCTCATTGTGTCTTTGTATGTTGATGACTTGCTGGTGACAGGAGGAGACTAAGTAATGTTAGCAAACTTCAAAGCCAAAATGGAGTAAAAAATTGAGATGTTTGACTTGGGACAAATGTCCTATTTTTTAGGCATGGAAGTGACACAATCTCAGGAGGGAATTTTTCTAAGTTAAAAGGCCTTTGCTAAGAAGATTTTAAACAAGTTCTCAATGTAGAATTGTAAAGTAACAAGCACACCAGTTGCTGTTAGAGAAAAACTATCGAGCCAAGGTGATTTTGAACAGGTTAGTGAATCTGCCTATAGGAGCTTGGTTGGTTGTATATTGTACTTGACTGCCACTAGGCCAGACATTATGTTTGCTGTAAGTTTGCTCTCAAGGTTCATGCATTGTTGCAATGAGAAGCATTTTCAAGCTACAAAAAGAGTACTCAGGTACATCAAAGGTACCCAAAGTTATGGAATGTTGTATAACAAGGCTGAAAGCCTAAGACTAATTGGCTATACTGATAGTGACTGAGCTGGTTTGAAGGATGATATTTTTTCACCCTTGGTTCAGCTATTTTTTGTTGGAGTTCGAAGAAGCAAAATGTAGTTGCTCAGTCAACTGTTGAAGCTGAATATGTAGTAGCTGCTGAAGCTATGAATCAAGCATTATGGCTAAGGAAAATTTTGGCTAATCTGAATCTGCACCAAGAGGGAGCAATAGAGATAAAATGTGATAATCAATCTGCTGTTGCAATTGTAAAGAATCCAGTTTTCCATAGAAGGACAAAGCACTTCAGCATTAAACTTCATGTTGTCAGAGAAATGGAGCAAGCAAAGGAAGTGGAACTAATTCATTGCAATTCTGAAGACCAAATTGCTGACATCTTGACAAAACCTCTTAGTGTCTCAAGGTTCATCGAGTTGAAAAGGAAAATAGGAGTATACAACATGCTAGCCAATGAGGAGTGTTGAAGTTGGCTAGCTTGTGGCACAAGAACCATCCAAAGACAGGCCATGCAGCCCGAGCCAAGCATATGTAGTTGAAGAAACTGTTCCATTTTAGTTTATTTTGTTACTCTAAGTTGCGTTTATGTAATTTAGTTTATTTTCAACTTGTTACTAATGCATTTGATGTAATTATGTAGTATTGAGCTGATAAATCAGCTTGTCAAAGTGTACAAGAAATGTTTAACAAGTTTCAATGTTGTTTAGTGGTGGTAGGTAAATGTTTAGGTAAAAATTTGTTCATTTTGACCAGCTTATGTCTGGTATATGTAATGATATTATGCCAACTTCAAGTTTAATGAAAATTATCATCATTTTTCATTCAACATATTCTCCATCTTTCTTTGCTTTTGTTCATTTTTGTTCTTGAGTCTTGGTTGTTTCTTCAGCAAGTCTCGAGCCTTGCTGTTCAAGCTTCAGCTGAATCTTGCTTTCACTTGTTCTTAACACCAATAGATTGCCTCGAGTTGCAAAAACATGAGCATCTGGAGCAACATGATTGGAAGGCAATAACGGATCCATAATCGATGGCTTTTCACAAAGCATTAATATATTCCAATATGTTTTTCTTGATAGGTGTTTCCATCATACTGAGGCTCTTCTTTGGGATACCTTGTTTGCTTGTGCTTGTAATCTACAAATGGAGAAGAAGACATTTATCCATGGATGATAAGATTGAAGAGTTCCTTCAAAGCCACAATCCAGCTCCAATTAGATACTCTTTCAAACAAGTTAAAAAAATAACTAAAAATTTTAAAGATAAATTAGGTGAAGGGGGTTATGGTTCGGTGTTTAAAGGAAAATTTCTTAGTGGGCATCATGTGGAAATAAAATTGTTGTGTACATCAAAGGATAAAGGCCAAGGTTTCATAAATAAAGTTTCTTCTATTGGAAGAATTCATCATGCTAATGTGACAAAACTTATTGGATTTTGAGTGGAGGGATCAAAACAAGTTCTCATGTATGATTTCATATCAAATGGATCGTTAGATAAGTTCATTTTTTCTAATGAAAAAAGGAACACTTTAGGTTGGAAAAAACTATTTGATATTGTGCTTGGGGTTGCTCGAGTAATTGACTACTTACATCAAGAATGTGACATGCAAATTTTACATTTTGATATCGAGCCACACAACATTTTTCTAGACGAGAATTTTAATTCAAAAGTTTCAGATTTTGGTCTTGCTAAGTTGTACTTAGTAGATGATAACATTATATCTCTCACTGTAGCACGAGGAATAATAGGGTATATGTAACACCCTAAACCCGGCTTGGACGTTATGGTCGAATCTTGATATTTTACAAGGAATGGGTTTTGAAAACAAGTTGATTCAGTTAACCAATCACTATTAAAACTCACATTCCTTCATGTTTATTACAGAAACATTATTTTAACAGTTCATTTTCCAAAACACTTATTACAGCAGAAGTTATACAAAACCAATACATTTTACAAATCTGTTTCATATTTTTAAAAACCTCTTTTTGGCGTAAAATCTGTTTCCATAAAACATTTTATCAAGCATGCAAAATATATCGAGCAATTAAGTTCAAAATCAAGTTAAAACAAAACAGTCCAGAGAGTCCCCAAAAATTACAACTCTCAAATAAGTCCAAAATTTAAAATAAACCAAAAGTACTAAGTTTAACAGTTTTGCGATATAGTGGACACTGCTGAGTCTTTGTCACACCGATCTGCCTAAATCTGTGGATTACCTAAATAGAACCAGACAAACAGAGTTGAGTTTACGTAAACTCAGTGTGTAACCCAGCAGAAATAAGCAAGCAATCATACAGAATCATATACACAGATAGTATTAGATTCAGATTCAGATAACAGATTCAAAACAAATATGCAAAAGTCCTACCCCCATCCTCTACACACTAACTCCGACCATTCCATCACCGTATGGGGTTAAAAACACCCACTCATCCCTACACACCATGCTATTCCATTAAGACACATACCAGATAGTATGTAGCCAAGCTGCCAGAATAAAGGAGATTAACGTCGAACATAATATTTCCTCCGCATATACAAATCCCACCCCAAAGCAAATACAGAAACAAATACAGAGTAACATTCTAGACATGCTCAACATGTTATGTACATATATCAGAATAATCAGATATGTATGGCATTATCATACTTAAAACAAACTATCAGATTTACAGTTTTTTTATCATACTTAAAACAGACTATCAGATTCATAGTTTTAGGGTTTGATTAGCCCTTATTGACCTACAGTAGGCCTACAGTTGATTGGGATGACCCATGCGACCTTAGGAGAAATTTCAGAAATATGGTCCCCCATGCCCATGTGGCTTACCTGTGTGGCCCACAAGCCCAGATTAGCCTTGCCCGTGTGGTCCACGCAGCCTTGCCCAAAAACCACACGCCCGCGTGTCATGCCAGTGTGGGCCCACACGCCCAGTTTAGCCATGCTTGTGTGACCCACATGGTTACACTCGAGCCACCACACGACCGTGTTCTTGCACACGGCCTACCACACGAGTGACCACACGCTCGTGTGGCATCGACAAAATAGTGTTTCAACTTTTACCGAATCTCGCTTTTCTGTGTTTAGGGTACATACCTGGTTCATTTTAATGCTAAAACGACCCCGAGCCTTCTGCAACCTAAAAATAAAGTACCTAACATATAAATTAACAATTAAGTCACGAATTCCTCAAACCCAAATCGAGCCAAACACAATCACTTATTGTGATCACATCCGTCTACTCGCACAAATTAGACCGTTGGGTGACAACCACTGCCTCACCGCCTTCTCCTATACCACATAATTTAACTATTACGACCATTTATCGGCCATCAATAAGATCTCCAAAAATTCCAACAATCAGTTGTTAACAATCAACCCAATTTCACTTACCATACCGATTAACGAATCCAAAAGAGATCGTAGTAACAACAGTTACACCAGGAAACAACTGAAATCTGAAAAAGAAGCATAAAGAGATTGAAAATGGAAAAAGAAACAGCAGAGAGAACGAGAAAAGAAAATAAGGTAAAAAATTTTGGGAATTTTCTTCAAATATAATATGACACTAAATCCCTTAATTTCCTCCCACTTACCCACTATCTCAACTTCTTAGACTTTCAACTCAATTGAGACTCTACAAGCCAACCGGGCAAAAATTAATCTCCCACGCTCACGCAAGGATTCGAACACAAGACCTCCAACACACCAACACCTTTACCATTCAAACCAACAAGCTCATTCTAATATAGTTTCACAAGCAATTTAATATAAGCCCACTTAGAAAGGTAAGGCTTAATTCCAAAAATAACAAAAATTTACAAACATGGGACTTGAACCCAAGACCTCTTACACATACCCTAAAACACTTAACCACTAAAGCATATACACATTTATGTTAAATTTTACAGCAAAAGAAATAAATTATTTGGGGCATTACAGTATATTGCTCCTGAATTGGTTTACAAAAATCTTAGAGGCATTTCATATAAAGCTAATCTTTATAGTTTTAGAATGTTGGTGATGGAAATGGTAGGTAGGAGAAAGAATTTGAATGCATTTTCCGACCACACTAGCCAAATATATTTTCCATCTTGGAGTTATAACCAGTTAGATAAAGGAAACGACATGGAGCTAGGAGATGTTTCTGATGATGAAAAAGTATTGGTAAGGAAGATGATAATAATAGCCATTTGGTATATACAATTATTACCTTTTGATCGTCCTTCAATGAATAAAGTGTCGAAGATGCTTGAATCTAATGTTGAACTCTTTGAGATGCCTCCAAACCCATTTCATCAACTTCCTCTTGAAACATCAGTAGAGGTTTATAGCTGTGAGAACTCCAATGATAAGGGAAGTATGTCGTTGGATGTTGTTACTATAACCAGTTTTAATGTCGTTTAAGATTGGAAACATTTACTTTCATTATCTTGGCTTTGTAGCTTTATATAATTTTTGCCTTTCATATGTGTATTGGTATCTTGTTATGTGTATTGCATATATATGTACGTAGATATGTATTTAAAAAAAATGTTGTTTTGATTTTAAATAAATAATATTGAAGTGATACTTTGTAGGATTCTTGAGCTCCTTCACAACCTAAGTGTCTTATGAATTGACGCAAAAGGAGGCTTGAAATAGATTGGAAATAAGGGAAAACTAAATAGAGAGGAGAGAAAATATATGTTATAGTGATTAGTTGAAGCACTTAGTCTTCTTCATATAGCTGAATTTGGCTACTCAATATAAGATTTGCTTTGATATATAATATACAAATTTGTTAGCTTATGATATCCATTCTCCATAATCATCTCCCTTACAATTTTACTTAGCATGCCAAAACCAGAGTCTCATTATAGTGGGGAAAGCAACCAAGAGGCAAGAGTGCTGTCTTGCTGCTCAAAATGCTCAAAATCCAGATTGACTTTGGACACTCCAACAGCATTTGTGATCTATTGAGGTGGGTAATTGTTGAAGCATCAATAAATTTCTGATGAGTTTCGAGGGCTAACAACACTTGTTGACGCCATAGAAGGTCATTAAAGACATCAAGAACAATGTTAATTTTCTTGGTAGAGAACAATCGATTGTCCACAGCTCCTTCAGCAAGATCGATAAGATTGCCTCGAGTTTCAGAAACACAACAATCTGGAGCAACATGATTGGAAGACAATGGCGGATCCATGATCGATGGCTGTTGTGCCATGTTAAGATACAGCTAAAATATCATGTTTTGCTACTAAGAAAGTAAAATAATTGAGAGAAAGAATCAAGAATTTGTATTCATCATACTTGAGAATATGAGACTGACAGACTTACAATTTATAGAACTTGAGCTGCACAACTAACTATTGTTATAAGCTGAACAACCACTAGTAATTACAATCTAACTAACCAACTGATCAATTGACTTAACAGTCAAGCTAACAGTTGATAGTCTAACCAAGAGGAATTTAGACTAGTATTGCATTGGTCGTCCTCAATATAGTTGAGATGGTAATTATATTTATAAGAGTATGTGATCCAAAATTATCGCAAATTTTTTCAATGTCTTCGAAGATGTTCATCATCCTTTATTCCTTTTCTACATCTTTTGTTCTTTCAGCATTTGTTCCTTTTTTACGTATTTTGAAGATTTGCTTTGATTTACTAGGGCAGAATAATTGATATATAATGTACTCGAAAAATAATCAAATTCGTTGCATCATCATTCCTAATACTCTTTTTTATTTTCGTTTGTTGAGGGTCGATCAATTTCTTCGAAAGAAGTCTTTCGAGATGTTGTATATTGAGAAAGAGGATTTTGAGCTTTCTCAACATTCCTTAATCCATGCACTGCTAGTTGTGTAACCAAAGACTGCAGTTCTTCATGGTGCGGAAATCTTACCATTAGGTACCCATTTCGATTAAAGATTAAAACTTGAAAATGGATTAATCAAAACCTAAATTCAATTTTTTATTAAATATTCAAACAAAAAAATTAAATTTAAATTTAAAATTTTTATCTCAAATTCAAGTTTGCAAATGAAGCATAAATCCAAATAAAACCAAAAGAATTTCGAATGTGGCTTGTGACGTATTGGTCAAATTCTTTTGCTAGTCCTTATATATTGAAAAAGTTATGGATCTAATCTTTATACTTTAATTAGGTCAATTGTTTGTCCGTTTTCTTTTCAAATTGATCAATTTTAGTACCTATCTTTTAGCATTTTAAATTTTAATCTTGACTGGGTAACGGTTAAATTGTCCAATATTTTTGAAATTGATCAATTTAGTCCTATACTTTTAGAATTTTAAATTTTAATCTTGACTTGGTAACAATTAAATTGTCCATTTTCTTTTCAAATTGATCAATTTTAGTCCCTGCATTTTTAGAATTTTAAATTTTAATCTTAACTTGGTAACACTTAAATTCGTTTAATTAAAATAGACTACTAGTCTTATAATATTTGTGAAATTATAGATTAAGGGTCTGTTTGTTTACATGTAAAATGTTTTCTGTATTGTGCTGTGTTTGTTTCACAGAAAACAGCCTGGTCAACCGGAAATGACTTACAGGTCAATGATCAACCGTAATATATACATATTTTTACCCCATGCTTGGCATATTTATGAATGATTTTTCCTTGGTTTTAGTGAATTTGATGCTCCTAATCCTTTAATTTCATGTTTTATACTCAGGAGAGCTTAGGATAGCAAAAAGTGCGAGAAACGGGCCAAAAACAGACAAATTGGGCCTAATTCAGTGTTTCACATGGCCTAGGCTCTTCCAGACGGGTGATCCACACGCCCCGTGTGTGACACACGGGTAGACCACACGCCTATGTGTCATGGCTGTGTCAACACTAAACCAAGTCAGAATTGCACATGGCCTGAGCATATTCACATGGGCGTGGCACACGATCGTGTCCCTGTGGAGCCCAAGTCTAATTCTACTCGAAAAAGGCTAATTTTGGGCTAATTTGGGCATTCCAAATTCTATGACACGAAGAACAAAAGGCAGAAAATACTCAAGAACAGCCATCGGGATCAGCTTAGAAGGAGGATCTACATCAAGACTAAAGATTTCTATCCAATTTCCTAGAAGTCCTTTGCGTTTCTTTATGTTTTGTTGTTTTCCAATTTTTGAGATGTTTTCCATTATTATGAACTAAACTCCCTAAATACCTAAGGGAGATGAAACCTAAGATGAATCTTATTACTAATTGAGTTATATGATAAATACTTGTTCTTATTCTTAATTGTGAGTTTAACCCTTGTTTTAATATTCTAGGATATTAATCCAGGTTTTTTATGTGCTTATTCAGTGGAGGAAAAGTCCCTATTTAAGAGTAGATCATTCATATTACTAATTGAGATAGGATGACATAAATCTACCGGTTTAGAGTCAAATCTAATAAAGGAATCCATAGATCGAGTTAATGTGACAATAGGGGTTTTAATTAGAAAGAGATTTCATTTAATCAACCTAGAGCCAGTTGTTTTTAGTCTCGAGAGAGATATTAACATAAATCAGGGATTTCTACGGATTAAGTCAAGTGAATAAATCGTCTAATTCAAAGGTAATAAGTGAAGTCTAGGTGGATTCTTCCTTGGGTATTGTCTTCTCCATCGGTTTTCCAAAAGTATTTTCCAACTTTAATCTCTGTCACAATCTTAGTTAATTAGATAATTAGTGTTAGTTTAAAAACAGAGCCAAAGTCTATTTCTCCAATTTGATCATTCTTAATCCTTATTTTTTTGGAAATTTGAAATTCTAATCTTAATGCAACATTAATTGACTTGTTTTTAATAATATGAAGAAATAGAAAGTTGTCATGATATTACACATGTTATAATATATTTGCTATATAATATTTTGAAAATAATAGCATAACTTATTGAATTTAAGAACGATCATTTGGTCAAGATTGAAATTTTAAATTTTGAAAATTACAAAAACTAAAAATCACCACAAGATTGAAACTTTAAAATCTGCAAAAGTTCAAAACTAAAAATTATACTAAAAATAACCAAATTTAAGCACAAAGACTAAATCCACAAGTTATGCATAATTTAGGGATTAATAGTAGAATTTAACCAATACTTTTTTATGACTACCTAATAATTGTTGTTCTCTATATTAAGTTCCAAAATAAAAAAGGGGAAAAGAAATGAGGGTTGTGGCTATCAACCTCTTCAATGTTTTTGTCTTTTAAAGAAGACTTGCATTGTCTTGGTTGTCTGTCATTGTTGTTTATGAAAAGTCTTACCCTCTTGAGGTATTTCTAGGAAGGAAAAAAAAGTAATAAACTTGTTATTCTAGTTAAAGCTCACATTCGTCAAAGTCTTCTATCCTCATTAATGCTTCTTCTCATCTTGAGATATTCTCTACATATTTCCCTGATATAGATAGTGTTGATAATTTCATGGTAAATTGTTGAAAATTGCATGGTTTTGCAGCATCAAATTGCATGGCAGATTATTAACATTTATGGCAGCCATCAAGTTTGACTTAAATGTCAAAAATAGGAGGTGCAATTGGTACAAAAAATTTACTTGAAAAATTTGGCATGGGATATTTTCTTTTTTGGTCCTTGAGATAATGGGCTATTTAGGGTTTGTTCCTTGAATTTCAACTATAAATAGGCCTTCCCATTTCTCATTTCAAAATCCCAACCATTCTTTCTCTATTATTTTCTCTTTTTTCCCATTTGAGAATTCTTAAGGAATTCAATTTGTTTGTAATATTTTGGAGATAGTAAAGTTATCATCTATTGTTAGTGCCCGAGGACGTAGGTATAATTTACTGAACCTCGTTAAAACTCTTGTGTTCTTTCTTTTCTTATTTTTCTTTTAATATTTGAGGGTATAATAGTAGTATTTAATTGTGGTATTAAATTACTATAGAAGGGATATTCTGACTAATGAAAGACTTGGTACTTAAGAGATCCTTGTGATCCACCTCTCTTTCTTGGGAATTAAACTTTGTGTGATTTTTTAGTACAATAATTTACACGCTTCCAACCCTATTGGAACAACAAGTGGTATCAGAGCCGAAGGTTAATCATAGTATGCTCTGTGGTTACAGTTTAAACTGATCTTCCACATCAGAAAAGATTTCCTTAGGTATATTGAAAGATTATAGAGATAACGAACGGTTTAGGAACTTCAACATCATCTACGTGGACAAGACCGACAATGGCAAGTACAAGATTGGCCGTGGAGATCTTTGATGGCACGAGCATTTCAGTATGTGGCAAAGTGAGGTTCTAGATGCCCTTTTTCAGCAGGGTCTAGACATTGCCATTGATGAAAAGAAACCAGATGATGTACAAGAGAAAGATTGGAAGACGATCAATCGGTTGGCATGTGACACAATTTGATCATGCCTTTCTCGAGAGTAGAGGTATGCTTTTTCAAAGGAGACTTCTGCAAATAAGTTGTGGGTGGCACTTGAAGAAAAATTTTTGAAGAAAAACAGTCAAAATAAGCTCCACTTGAAGAAAAGACTGTTTCGTTTCACTTACGTCCCAGGTACCACAATGAATGATCACATCACCAAATTTAATCGCTAGTAACCGATTTCTTTGAATATGGATGAGAGATTCAAAGATGAAGATTTGGCTTTGATGCTGTTGGGGTCACTTCCTGAGGAGTTTGAGTTCCTAGAAACTACTCTACTTCATGGCAAGAGTGATATATCTCTGAGCGAAGTCTATGCGGCCTTATACAGTTATGAACAGAGAAAGAAGGACAAACAGAAAAACTCAATCAGAGATACAGAAGCTTTAGTAGTCCGAGGCCGTTCATACACTCGAAGAAAAACTCAGAAGGGGAGATCAAAGTCAAAGTCCAAACTTGGGAAAGATCAATGTGCCTTTTGTCATGAGAAAGGCCACTGGAAGAAAAATTGTCCAAAGCTGAAGAATAAGGGAAAAGTTACTCTAGATGCTTGTGTTGTGAAGCATGATACCAGTGACTCTGAACTATCACTAGTTGCATCATCATCATCATTCCATTCAGATGAGTGGATATTGGATTCGGGTTGTACCTATCATATTTCCCCTAACCAGGAGTGGTTCTCTGATTTAGTAGAACTAAATGGAGGAGTTGTTTATATGGGCAATGTCAATGCCTGTAAAACTGTTGGGATAGGTTCAATCCAATTAAATAATAAAGATGGATCAACCAGAGTTCTGACTGATGTTCGGTACGTGCCCAGTTTGAAGAAAAATCTCATCTCATTGAGAGCCTTGGAATCCAAAGGTTCAGTTATTACTATGAGAGATGGGGTTTTGAAAGTGACATCTGGCGCACTTGTGATATTGAAAGGCATCAGAAAAAATAACTAGTATTACTACCAAGGTAGTACAGTTATTGGAGCAGTAACTGCAGCTTCCGGTAACAAAGAATTGGACTCAATGCAGTTGTGGCATATGAAGTTGGGACATGCCAGTGAAAAATCCTTGCAAATTCTAGCAAAGCAAGGATTGTTGAAAGGTACAAAGGCTTGCAAATTAAAATTTTATGAGTATTGTGTTTTGGGAAAGCAAAAGAGAGTGAAGTTCGGCACTGCTATCCATAATACAAAAGGTATTTTGGAATATGTTCACTTAGATGTGTGGGGGCCTTCCAAAATACCTTCATTGGGAGGAAAACACTACTTTGTTACTTTAGTTGATGACTTTTCCAAAAGAGTTTGTGTGTATACCATGAGAACTAAGGATGAAGTGCTTAGTGTTTTTCTTAAATGGAAAACTATGATCGAAAGCCAAACTGGCAAGAAAATCAAGTGCTTAGGACGGACAATGGAGGGGAATATAAAAGTGATCCGTTCTTCGATGTGTGCCAAGAGTATGGTATTGTTCGACACTTCACAGTTAGGGATACATCACAGCAGAATGGAGTGGTAGAACGTATGAATCAAACATTACTGGAGAAAGTTCGATGTATATTGTCCAATGCTGGGTTGGGCAAGCAATTTTAGGCTAAGGCTGTGACATACGCTGGCCATCTTATTAATCGTTTGCCATCATCTGCATTAGAAAGAAAAACTCCTATGGAGGTATGGTCTGGAAAACCGGCTACAGATTATGATTCCTTACATGTGTTTGGATCCACTGCATATTGCCATATGAAGGAGTCAAAATTAAATCTGAGGGCAAATAAAGCTTTCTTTATGGGAATCACCTCTCGAGTAAATGGATTTCGTCTTTGGTGCTTAGACACAAAGAAAATGATCTTTAGCAGAGATGTTACCTTTGATGAATCTGCCACATTGAAAAAGGTAGCAGATGAAGATATTCAGACAAGTGATACTCCACAGCAGGTAGAGCGTACTCCAAAACAGGTGGAGTTTGAGCAGGTGGGGATTTGCCTAGTTAATAAGTCTAATTCTCCAGCCACAATGGAGGAATTAGAGGTTGAAAAGGTTCTGACCCAAGAATCGTTGAGTATACCAGAACCAGTTGTAGTTGCAAAGCCAGAGAGAGAAATTTGCAGACCTGTTCGATTTACTGATATGGTAGCCTACGCCCTTTCCATTATTGATGATGATATTCCCGTCACTTATCAAGAAGAATGCAAAGCTTAGAAAGTGACAAATGGAAAAGTGCCATGGATGAAGAAATGTAATCTCTCCGGAAGAACAATACTTGGGAGTTGGCTCAATTACCGAAAGGTAAAAGGGCAATCGGATGCAAGTTGGTATTTGCAAAAAAAAAATGATCTCCTAGCAAGAAAGATGTTCGCTACAAGGCAAGATTGGTAGCTAAAGGCTACGCTCAGAAGGAGGGAATTGACTATAATGATGTATTTTCCCCTATTGTGAAGCATTCCTCCATTAGAATTTTGTTGGCCTTGGTAGCACAATTGAATTTGGAGCTAGCTCGACTTGATGTAAAGATAGCTTTCTTGCATGGTGAGTTAGAAGAGGAGATCTATATGACTCAGCTCGAAGGATACAAAGATGCTGGTGGTAGAAATTGGGTTTGTAAATTTGAACAAATCGCTATATGGATTGAAGCAATCCCCGAGGCAGTAGTACAAGCGATTTGATATCTTTATGAGAATATAGAAGTATACAAAAAGCAAATATGACAATTGTGTGTATTTGCAGAATCTGTATGATAGATCTTTCATTTATCTTCTCTTATATGTTGATGATATGTTAATTGCTTCGAAGAGCCAAAAAGAGATAGATAAGCTGAAGGCTTAATTGAATCAATAGTTTGAGATGAAAGATCTAGGTGAGGCTAAGAAGATTCTCGGCATGGAGATAAGTAAAGATAGACAGAGAGGCAAGTTTTGTTTGAATCAGAAGCAATATCTAAAAAAGGTATTACAATGTTTTGGTGTAAATGAAAACACAAAACATGTAAGTACCCCACTTGCTTTTCATTTGAAACTTAGTGCTCAATTATCTCCGAAGACTGAAGAAGAAAAAGAATATATGGCAAAAGTCCTATATGCAAATGCAGTTGGGAGTTTGATGTATGCAATAGTGTGTACGCGGCCTGACATTTCACAAGCTGTTGGAGTTGTGAGCAGGTATATGCATGATCCTGGAAAAGGAAATTGGCAAACTGTGAAATGGATTCTACGGTATCTTAAAAAAACCGTAGACGTTGGTTTAGTTTTTCAGCAGGATGAAGCACTTGGCCAGTTTGTAGATGGATATGTTGATTCCGACTTTGCTGGTGATTTAGATAAACGTCGTTCAACTACGGGGTATCTGTTTACTCTTGCTAAAGCCCAGTGAGTTGGAAGTCTACCTTACAATCTACAGTAGCTGTGTCTACTACAGAGACAGAATATATGGTAGTTACAGAAGCTGTTAAGGAGGCTATTTGGCTTGATGGATTGTTGGAAGACTTGGGAGTTATTCAAAGTCACATTAGTCGCTATTGTGATAGTCAAAGCGCTATTCATCTAGCGAAAAATCAAGTCTATCATTCAAGAACCAAGCATATCGACGTAAGATATCACTTTGTGCGAGAAGTCTTTGAAAAAGGAAAAATTCTACTTCAGAAGATTGGGTTTTAGCGTGCAAGGAGATTAGGGAATTATTATCGAGGAGTTAATGAGGATCGATGGCATATGATCGGGTGCTTGGGGGCTCCTATTTTTTTGGGTGAGTGTTCTCTTTTTGAGCTTATGCTTTGGTATTTCTTTTGTAGTAGGAGTAATCTGAATTTTGTCATGGAATATTAGAGGGTAGGGTCGGCTCCCAAAATAGAGGCTGCGAATAGAGTTATTAGGGAGACAAGAGGCGGACGTGTGTTTTCTTCACGAAACCAAGTTAGTGTTGGTACCAATAGAATTAGTTAGAAATATATGGGGATGACAATTTCGACTTTAAGATTTACTGCTATAGAAAAGTCGGGGTTTGTTAACAATTTGGAACAAGAGCAATTTCGTGGGGTAAATATTATGTATAGGCGAGATTTTTCGTGGTCGAAGGCAAATGGACGCTTGAAGGGAAGGAGGTAGTGCTAATAAACATTTATGCCCCTAATTGCATTTCGGATCAAAAATTCTTTAGGATGTGATTGCCAAACTGAATAATCATTTTAGAAGCACTTGAGTAAGGAGATATTAATGTTGTTAGAAATGGAAGTGAATGTAGGAATTGCAAGTGTATAGAGTAGGGCTCTAAAGTTTTTTGGGCGAGTTTATTGATAGGTGTAATTTGATTGATTTGCCGCTAATAGAGAAAAATTTTGCGTGGGTTGGTCCGAGGATGTAAGCGTAGCAGATTGGGTGATTCCTATTAGAGGAGGAATGGTTGTTTTTCTTTATGGACCTTCAACAAGTAGGGACTAAACCGTTCCATTTCAGATCATACTCCAATCTGTTGCTTTATGAGTCATTAAATTGGGGGTCCCAAACTTTTAAGTGTATAAATGCTTGGTTTAATAAGAAAGATTGCATGAGATTGATTGAGAAATAATGGTCGGATCTAGTCAGTGTCAAAGGAAAATTAGAAGTGAAATTGAGAAAGTTTAAGGGGGTACTGAAGAAGTGGAATGTGGAGGATAGTAATATGTTGGAAATTAGAATTATTGTTAGCGAGTGTAGATTAAAGGAGTTGGATGAAATTAGTAAGATAAGAGAGTTAACAGCGGAGGAAATGGAGGAATTAAAACATTTGAACACGAGCTTTGGGAAGCAATATGATTCAAAGAATCCGTGTAGCGTAAATCAAGATTGTCATGGTTAAAAAGGGTTGCCTTGACGCCTTGTTTCATAGAGCCGTGAAAAGAAGTTGGTTCGGTGGTGGCTTTTGCGTGTGCGTTAACAAAGCGGCGAGGCCTTGGTCACTTTAGCCGATTTTTGCGAAATTGAGTCGCAATTTTGTAGGTGGGTAATGTTGTTTTCTCTCGGCTGATCGGAAGGTATTGTTTTGGCTTCGTCTTTAGCGATGGATGGTGTTAATCACCGCAAATGTTTAAAGCGTGGTGGTGAGGTTTTCTGTTCAAGAATTAGCAGTTTCGTATGTTGTATTTGGATTGTGACTTTATTATGCTTTTTGTTGCTTCTTTTTCTGTTTTTGGATGTTGCTCTGTTTTCTTTGACAAGGCAAATCGAATGTTGCAAAAAAAAAAAACATAATTTACATTGTTTGGAGTTTGCAATCTTTTCATCAAATTAATTGGGCAATAACTTAAATGATTTGGTGAATGTTTGCTAGCCCATATTTGAAGACTCATATTGTGGAGCAACAAATATTTGAAGATCGAGTGAATTAAATCAAGAAATCAAATTTCTTGAGCTAAGGAGATTATAAAATTATAATGTCAAAAATTAATTTTATAAATTTTATAAGAATTATAAATAATTTTATACCTATATTTTGGGTTGACTTAAACTTAAGTAATTATGTATAGTATTTATGAACTCGACCCGAACGTAAGTCAATCTATCATCTCAACCATTTGTAATTATTCATCTTAATAATATTTTTAAAAATAATTGATATCGAAGACGATGACTAATTGTTACGTAAAACAATACAATTCATGTGTCAAAAGAAAAATATTATAGGAGGCACCAAAAAAATTCAGAGGAATTTTAGTCGTTTACTTTGATTTTTCAAAGTTTCATTTACCCTAAACAAAACGTTTCAATGCTTTCTTTACGTATTAAACTTGACTTGTCTTAAACGTCATTCATTGTAGTTGGGGTAATTAAGATGATTGAGATTTGTCTACGAATATGTGGTCTAAAATTATTAAACTTGTTATCAATTTAGAAATAATTTCATTTTGGATTACTAAATAAATTTTGATGTCGTCAACGAAATTAAATTATATTTTTAATGAGAGTTAAAATATAAATTAATCTTTAATACTTTTAAATTTTTAAAATTAAGTTTAAGTCTGATTCTTTTATTGGAAATCTTGTCTTATTTAAAGATATTGAATGCTGTTGTAAATTTATTGATATAATTATAATTTAAAAATTATTTGGTTTGGTTCTATATATATAAAACAAGAAAGAAGTAAAAAAATGTCACTCGGTCATCAGCTATATATATTCCTCGTCTGTTATTTAAGTACAAAGATTAAACCCATAAATTATGCATAAGGATTAATAGTAGAATTTAACCAATATTTTTTATGAATATCTAAGAATTGTTGTTCTCTATATTAACTTACAAAATAAAAACGGAGGAAAGGAAATGAGGGTTGTGGCTATCAGCCTCTTCAAAATAAAAACTTGCATTGTGTTGGTTGTCGGTCATAGTACACTTTTATGAAAAGTCTTGTCCTCTTGCTTCCCACTCCACATGGTGCCATATCTCATCTTGAGATATTCTCCACATATATCCCTGATTTTGTTAGAAGCTTCATTGTTGCTCTTCTTCTCTACCAAAATATTAGCATGTCATATTTAAAAGCAAAACTCCCATTGTTTGGTCACCTAATGCCCACTTTTGCATTATTTCTTATTCTATTCCCTGGTGCTTCTCTCGCTAGGCATCTTTTTAACCAGGACTGCGGCTCTACTTTCTGTGGGAATTTGAATATCAGTTATCCATTTCGATTAAAAAACCAACCTCCTCAATGTGGCTGTTATGAACTGGAACTTGCGTGTGAGAATAACAACCGCACCACTTTGGTTTTGAGAGAAGGGAAATTCGTTGTCCAAAATTTTTTTTACGAAAATAAAACAATCCAAGTGATGGATTCAAATCTGGATAAGAATGATTGCAACTCCCTTCCTCTTAGTTCCATATATTTCAAGTATTTAGATGGACAATTGTATTCCGTTTTTTCTTCTCCTCATTATTATTCTCATTCTCATCATTATTATACTTCTTATTATTATTATAGTAGAGAGTTAGAGGCTAGCATTATGTATGTTGTGAATTGCTGGAAACCTATAAAATCATCTCAATATATTGATGCCTCTCGTTGTATCACCAAATCCAATATCTCTTTTCCTCCAACTTTCTTCTATTTTTTAGACAGAAATACAGTGCAGAATCTCAATCAAGCTTGCACCGTGGAAGCGGAAGTTCCAATTATGGTTAAAAGTATATCAGGCATGCCTACGTTGGCTATCTACAATAAGCTATCTCAGGGTTTTTACCTTTCATGGTATGAGAACCCATACTTGGAACTTTCTGGGTAAGTTTCTACTAGTATTTAAGTTATATACCCTTAAGTTGAGTATGATTAACTTTCTTATTTCTCAGCTAAAGTAAAATATATTACTAAATTCCGAAAAGGGTAGATCTGACCCAAACGGATAGAGAAGTAAAAATAGATGAGCATTGAAATTTTGGCTCAGAGAAACTCCAAGCAAAATAGTGAAAATTATGATTTTAAAAGTTTTTTATATAGACAACACAACTATTTAATTAATATTTACAATTTATTAGACTTTTCTATCTAATAAAATAATATTACTATAACATTATAAATAGCTGACAGAAATGACATTATCCATGAAGATTAAATAATTGTAATTAAATTTTTTAATATTTAAAACACTACTTTTATAGTTAAATATTTTTCCTTTTATTTTGTGCAAAATTTAGTATATAAAAAAATCACATCAAATGTCAGTAAACAATAATAGTAATGAAATTTGTGATTTTAATATGAAATACATGTGTTGTTAATATAAAGTTGTATAAAATTTAATTGTGCTTGACTCATTCTACTCGATATTGCAGATTGCGATATGTGATGTTTTGCTTTGGACTTTGTCTTAATGAAATTGGTATGCATATGGTCTCACTTTTATATATATCGTACTGCAGAATGCGATATATGATGTTTTGTTTGGAACTCTGCCTTTACGGAATAGGTATGGAAATGGTCTTATTTCTATATATACCGAAGCATAAATCACAAGTGACCAACAGAAAAGCATAACAATCACCCAAAATCACCAAGCCCTTATGTCAAGTAAAATAGTCACCGAAGAATGCCACACTTTTACCAGATCGGATTTAGAAACTAAGCCAATCCTCTTGTTTGCAATAAAGGCATCCACCACCTTCCCATGTACCCAAATAATTGTTTCAGCCAACGCCAGTTCATCCTTTCTAAGCCATTATTGTGAAAAACAAAACTATTCAACTTTAATTTTAGGAAAATTAAAAGATTCTTTATATCTATCTGATTTAGAAAAAGAAAAATACAAGGCATCAATGGGAATATCAAATAATTGAATTGCTATTTTAAAATTAATTGCATAAATTAGCGAAAGGATGTGTTTTAAGGGAATGAAACTGTCACATACATAGAAATTTTGAGAATGTAGATAATATGTTCATTTTACAATGCATCGACGTTTTCCAATATGTTTTTCTTGAAAGGTTTTTCCATCATCTTGAGGCTCTTCTTTGGGATACCTTGTTTGCTTGTGCTTGTAATATATAAATGGAGAAGAAGACATTTATCTATAGATGATAAAATTGAAGAGTTCCTTCAAAGCCACGATCTAGCTCCAATTAGATACTCTTTCAAAGAAGTTAAAAAAATGACTAAAAATTTTAAAGATAAATTAGGTGAAGGGGGTTATGGGTCGGTGTTTAAAGGAAAGCTTTGTAGTGGACATCATGTGGCAATAAAATTGTTGTGCACATCAAAGGGTAAAGGCCAAGATTTCATCAATGAAGTTGCTTCTATTGGAAGAATTCATCATGCTAATGTGACAAAACTTATTGGATTTTGTGTGGAGGGATCAAAACAAGCTCTCGTGTATGATTTCATGTCAAATGGATCGTTAGATAAAATCATATTTTCTAAAGAAAAAAATAACACTTTAGATTGGAAAAAACTATTTGATATTGTGCTTGGGGTTGCTCGAGGAATCGACTACTTTCATCACGGATGTGACATGCAAATTTTACATTTTGATATCAAGCCACACAACATTCTTCTGGACGAGAACTTTAACCCAAAAGTTTCAGATTTTGGTCTTGCTAAGTTGTACTCAGCAAATGAGAGCATTGTCTCTCTCACTACAGCACGAGGAACAATAGGATATATTGCTCCTGAATTGGTTTACAAAAATCTTGAAGGCATTTCATACAAAGCTGATGTTTACAGTTTTGGAATGTTGGTGATGGAAATGGTTGGAAGGAGAAAGAATTTTAATGCATTTGTTGACCACACTAGCCAAAAATATTTTCCATCTTGGATTTATGACCAGTTAGATCAAGGAGAAGACATAGAGTTGGAAGATGTTTCTAATGATGAAAAGTATCTCGATAAGGAAGATGATAATAATGACCTTTTGGTGTATACAATTATTGCCTTCGATCGTCCTTCAATGAATGAAGTGTTGAAGATGCTTGAATCTAATGTTGAACTCCTTGAGATGCCTCTAAAGCCATTTCATCAACTTCCTCTTGAAACATCAATGGAGGTTCATAGCTGTAAAAACTCTAATGATGAGGAAAGTAGGTCGTTGGATGTTGTTACTATAACCGCTTTTAATGTTGTTTAAGATTGGAAACATTTCTGTCATTACCTTACCATTGTAGCTTTATATAATTTTTTCCCTTCATATGTATTAGTGTCTTGATGTGTATTTCATATAAATCTTGTTTTGATGTTTAAATAAATAATATTGAAGTGATATTTTGTAGGATTGTTGAGCTCCTTCACAAATTAGTGTCTTATGAATTGATGCAAAGGAGGCTTGAAATAGATAGGAAATAAGGAAAACTAAACAGAGAGGAGAGAAAATATATGTTATAGTAATTAGTTGAAGCACTTAGTCTTCTTCACATAGCTGAATTTGACCACTTAAAATAAGATTTGCTTTGATTTACTAGGGTAGAATAATTGATGTATAATATACCAATTTTATTAGCTTATGATATTCGTTCTCCATAATCATCTGCCTTACAATTTTACTTTCCATGCCAAAAACCGGAGCCTCAATTGTCCTCTCTTTTTTTTTTCCTTAAGAAGAATTGATTTGCATTGACTTAGTGGGTCGTGGGGTTGGCAATGAGGTCTCCTTATCACTTTTTTTAAGAAATATTATTGATTAATTTTGGTTATTAGTTTTTATACATGAATTTGGTTATCTTAACCTCTATACTTTTCGAATTTAAGAGTGCGTCATTGCGAATGATAGTCATTAAATTCATTAAGTTCTACTTGTTTCAAATTTTGGCATGGCAAGCATATTACCACATGTGTATTACAGTGTTAACTTTCTATTTCGACAAGTTACTCACAAAAAACCTAGTTAATAAATTTAATTCTTGTCATTTGCATTAAGATTGACATGTCAAAATTTGAAAAGTATAGGAATTAAAATTTATGGACTAAAACTACAATTTTACAAATAGTGAAAATTAATAGTAGAATTCAACCAACCAAATTTAACTACTACCTTTATGTTAGGACAAAAATTTTAAATTTTGAAAAGTACATGGAGTAAAATTTATTGAGGCAAGTTTTGGACGCAATGATTCGAGCAATGACCACTGCACTTGGCACTACACAAGTTTTATAAATTGTTTTATTTGTTGACATGTTTGACCAAAATATCTTGATTATTTTCTTGCATATGTTTTGAGGATTTTTGTGTACAGGATCTTATATTTATCATGGAAGAAGAGATTGAATCAAATAAATTTACTTTTCAAGGATTCCTATGTGATCTATTTGTCTTATATACTAAGATATGCAATCTAAGACGATTTGGGCATATCATCATGGATAGAAGTTTGCTTAGTGAAGCTTGATTCATGCTCGATATATAAGTCTTGTTCAACCTTAATAGAAGTTTGATTGTTGAGGTACTGTTAGTACAACAACAGGTAACATAATTTGCATTATTTGAAATTTGCAATCTTTTCAATCAAATTAGTTGGGAACAATTGAATTTGGAGCTAGCTCGACTTGATGTAAAGATAGCTTTCTTGCATGGTGAGTTAGAAGAGGAGATCTATATGACTCAGCTCGAAGGATACAAAGATGCTGGTGGTAGAAATTGGGTTTGTAAGCTGAACAAATCGCTATATGGATTGAAGCAATCCCCGAGGCAGTAGTACAAGCGATTTGATATCTTTATGAGAATATAGAAGTATACAAAAAGCAAATATGACAATTGTGTGTATTTGCAGAATCTGTATGATAGATCTTTCATTTATCTTCTCTTATATGTTGATGATATGTTAATTGCTTCGAAGAGCCAAAAAGAGATAGATAAGCTGAAGGCTCAATTGAATCAATAGTTTGAGATGAAAGATCTAGGTGAGGCTAAGAAGATTCTCGGCATGGAGATAAGTAAAGATAGACAGAGAGGCAAGTTTTGTTTGAATCAGAAGCAATATCTAAAAAAGGTATTACAATGTTTTGGTGTAAATGAAAACACAAAACATGTAAGTACCCACTTGCTTTTCATTTGAAACTTAGTGCTCAATTATCTCCAAGATGAAGAAGAAAAGAATATATGGCAAAAGTCCTATATGCAAATGCAGTTGGGAGTTTGATGTATGCAATAGTGTGTACGCGGCCTGACATTTCACAAGCTGTTGGAGTTGTGAGCAGGTATATGCATGATCCTGGAAAAGGAAATTGGCAAACTGTGAAATGGATTCTACGGTATCTTAAAAAAACCGTAGACGTTGGTTTAGTTTTTCAGCAGGATGAAGCACTTGGCCAGTTTGTAGATGGATATGTTGATTCCGACTTTGCTGGTGATTTAGATAAACGTCGTTCAACTACGGGGTATCTGTTTACTCTTGTTAAAGCCCAGTGAGTTGGAAGTCTACCTTACAATCTACAGTAGCTGTGTCTACTACAGAGACAGAATATATGGTAGTTACAGAAGCTGTTAAGGAGGCTATTTGGCTTGATGGATTGTTGGAAGACTTGGGAGTTATTCAAAGTCACATTAGTCGCTATTGTGATAGTCAAAGCGCTATTCATCTAGCGAAAAATCAAGTCTATCATTCAAGAACCAAGCATATCGACGTAAGATATCACTTTGTGCGAGAAGTCTTTGAAAAAGGAAAAATTCTACTTCAGAAGATTGGGTTTTAGCGTGCAAGGAGATTAGGGAATTATTATCGAGGAGTTAATGAGGATCGATGGCATATGATCGGGTGCTTGGGGGCTCCTATTTTTTTGGGTGAGTGTTCTCTTTTTGAGCTTATGCTTTGGTATTTCTTTTGTAGTAGGAGTAATGCGAATTTTGTCATGGAATATTAGAGGGTAGGGGTCGGCTCCCAAAATAGAGGCTGCGAATAGAGTTATTAGGGAGACAAGGGCGGACGTGTGTTTTCTTCACGAAACCAAGTTAGTGTTGGTACCAATAGAATTAGTTAGAAATATATGGGGGATGACAATTTCGACTTTAAGATTTCTGCTGCTATAGAAAAGTCAGGGGTTTGTTAACAATTTGGAACAAGAGCAATTTCGTGGGGGTAAATATTATGTATAGGCAGAGATTTTTCGTGGTCGAAGGCAAATGGACGCTTGAAGGGAAGGAGGTAGTGCTAATAAACATTTATGCCCCTAATTGCATTTCGGATCAAAAATTCTTTAGGATGTGATTGCCAAACTGAATAATCATTTTAGAAGCACTTGAGTAAGGAGATATTAATGTTGTTAGAAATGGAAGTGAATGTAGGAATTGCAAGTGTATAGAGTAGGGCTCTAAAGTTTTTTGGGCGAGTTTATTGATAGGTGTAATTTGATTGATTTGCCGCTAATAGAGAAAAATTTTGCGTGGGTTGGTCCAGGATGTAAGCGTAGCAGATTGGACTGATTCCTATTAGAGGAGGAATGGTTGTTTTTCTTTATGGACCTTCAACAGTAGGGACTAAACCGTTCCATTTCAGATCATACTCCAATCCTGTTGCTTTATGAGTCATTAAATTGGGGGTCCCAAACTTTTAAGTGTATAAATGCTTGGTTTAATAAGAAAGATTGCATGAGATTGATTGAGAAATAATGGTCGGATCTAGTCAGTGTCAAAGGAAAATTAGAAGTGAAATTGAGAAAGTTTAAGGGGGTACTGAAGAAGTGGAATGTGGAGGATAGTAATATGTTGGAAATTAGAATTATTGTTAGCGAGTGTAGATTAAAGGAGTTGGATGAAATTAGTAAGATAAGAGAGTTAACAGCGGAGGAAATGGAGGAATTAAAACATTTGAACACAGAGCTTTGGGAAGCAATATGATTCAAAGAATCCGTGTAGCGACAGAAATCAAGATTGTCATGGTTAAAAAAAGGGGTTGCCTTCAGCGCCTTGTTTCATAGAGCCGTGAAAAGAAGTTGGTTCGGTGGTGGCTTTTGCGTGGTGCGTTAACAAGGCGCTGAGGCCTTGGTCACTTTAGCCAGTTTTTGCAGAAATTGAGTCTGCAATTTTGTAGGTGGGTAATGTTGTTTTCTCTCTGGCTGATCGGAAAGGTATTGTTTTGGCTTCGTCTTTAGCGATGGATGGTGTTAATCAGCCGCAAA
Source organism: Gossypium arboreum (assembly GCF_025698485.1). NCBI lineage: Eukaryota > Viridiplantae > Streptophyta > Magnoliopsida > Malvales > Malvaceae > Gossypium > Gossypium arboreum. Next base: position 119,644,544 of record NC_069070.1, on the reverse strand, counting down.
TGTTTAAAGCGTGGTGGTGAGGTTTTCTGTTCAAGAATTAGCAGTTTCGTATGTTGTATTTGGATTGTGACTTTATTATGCTTTTTGTTGCTTCTTTTTCTGTTTTTGGATGCTGCTCTGTTTTCTTTGACAGTGCAGTCGAATGTTGCAAAAAAAAAAAAAAACATAATTTACATTGTTTGGAGTTTGCAATCTTTTCAGTCAAATTAATTGGGCAATAACTTAAATGATTTGGTGAATGTTTGCTAGCCCATATTTGAAGACTCATATTGTGGAGCAACAAATATTTGAAGATCGAGTGAATTAAATCAAGAAATCAAATTTCTTGAGCTAAGGAGATTATAAAAATTATAATGTCAAAAAATTAATTTTATAAATTTTTATAAGAATTATAAATAATTTTATACCTATATTTTGGGTTGACTTAAACTTAAGTAATTATGTATAGTATTTATGAACTCGACCCGAACGTAAGTCAATCTATCATCTCAACCATTTGTAATTATTCATCTTAATAATATTTTTAAAAATAATTGATATCGAAGACGATGACTAATTGTTACGTAAAACAATACAATTCATGTGTCAAAAGAAAAATATTATAGGAGGCACCAAAAAATTCAGAGGAATTTTAGTCGTTTACTTTGATTTTCAAAGTTTCATTTACCCTAAACAAAACGTTTCAATGCTTTCTTTACGTATTAAACTTGACTTGTCTTAAACGTCATTCATTGTAGTTGGGGTAATTAAGATGATTGAGATTTGTCTACGAATATGTGGTCTAAAATTATTAAACTTGTTATCAATTTAGAAATAATTTCATTTTGGATTACTAAATAAATTTTGATGTCGTCAACGAAATTAAATTATATTTTTAATGAGAGTTAAAATATAAATTAATCTTTAATACTTTTAAATTTTAAAATTAAGTTTAAGTCTGATTCTTTTATTGGAAATCTTGTCTTATTTAAAGATATTGAATGCTGTTGTAAATTTATTGATATAATTATAATTTAAAAATTATTTGGTTTGGTTCTATATATATAAAACAAGAAAGAAGTAAAAAATGTCACTCGGTCATCAGCTATATATATTCCTCGTCTGTTATTTAAGTACAAAGATTAAACCCATAAATTATGCATAAGGATTAATAGTAGAATTTAACCAATATTTTTTATGAATATCTAAGAATTGTTGTTCTCTATATTAACTTACAAAATAAAAACGGAGGAAAGGAAATGAGGGTTGTGGCTATCAGCCTCTTCAAAATAAAAACTTGCATTGTGTTGGTTGTCGGTCATAGTACACTTTTATGAAAAGTCTTGTCCTCTTGCTTCCCACTCCACATGGTGCCATATCTCATCTTGAGATATTCTCCACATATATCCCTGATTTTGTTAGAAGCTTCATTGTTGCTCTTCTTCTCTACCAAAATATTAGCATGTCATATTTAAAAGCAAAACTCCCATTGTTTGGTCACCTAATGCCCACTTTTGCATTATTTCTTATTCTATTCCCTGGTGCTTCTCTCGCTAGGCATCTTTTTAACCAGGACTGCGGCTCTACTTTCTGTGGGAATTTGAATATCAGTTATCCATTTCGATTAAAAAACCAACCTCCTCAATGTGGCTGTTATGAACTGGAACTTGCGTGTGAGAATAACAACCGCACCACTTTGGTTTTGAGAGAAGGGAAATTCGTTGTCCAAAATTTTTTTTACGAAAATAAAACAATCCAAGTGATGGATTCAAATCTGGATAAGAATGATTGCAACTCCCTTCCTCTTAGTTCCATATATTTCAAGTATTTAGATGGACAATTGTATTCCGTTTTTCTTCTCCTCATTATTATTCTCATTCTCATCATTATTATACTTCTTATTATTATTATAGTAGAGAGTTAGAGGCTAGCATTATGTATGTTGTGAATTGCTGAAACCTATAAAATCATCTCAATATATTGATGCCTCTCGTTGTATCACCAAATCCAATATCTCTTTTCCTCCAACTTTCTTCTATTTTTTAGACAGAAATACAGTGCAGAATCTCAATCAAGCTTGCACCGTGGAAGCGGAAGTTCCAATTATGGTTAAAAGTATATCAGGCATGCCTACGTTGGCTATCTACAATAAGCTATCTCAGGGTTTTTACCTTTCATGGTATGAGAACCCATACTTGGAACTTTCTGGGTAAGTTTCTACTAGTATTTAAGTTATATACCCTTAAGTTGAGTATGATTAACTTTCTTATTTCTCAGCTAAAGTAAAATATATTACTAAATTCCGAAAAGGGTAGATCTGACCCAAACGGATAGAGAAGTAAAAAATAGATGAGCATTGAAATTTTTGGCTCAGAGAAACTCCAAGCAAAATAGTGAAAATTATGATTTTAAAAAGTTTTTTTTATATAGACAACACAACTATTTAATTAATATTTACAATTTATTAGACTTTTCTATCTAATAAAATAATATTACTATAACATTATAAATAGCTGACAGAAATGACATTATCCATGAAGATTAAATAATTGTAATTAAATTTTTTAATATTTAAAACACTACTTTTATAGTTAAATATTTTTCCTTTTATTTTGTGCAAAAATTTAGTATATAAAAAATCACATCAAATGTCAGTAAACAATAATAGTAATGAAATTTGTGATTTTAATATGAAATACATGTGTTGTTAATATAAAGTTGTATAAAATTTAATTGTGCTTGACTCATTCTACTCGATATTGCAGATTGCGATATGTGATGTTTTGCTTTGGACTTTGTCTTAATGAAATTGGTATGCATATGGTCTCACTTTTATATATATCGTACTGCAGAATGCGATATATGATGTTTTGTTTGGAACTCTGCCTTTACGGAATAGGTATGGAAATGGTCTTATTTCTATATATACCGAAGCATAAATCACAAGTGACCAACAGAAAAGCATAACAATCACCCAAAATCACCAAGCCCTTATGTCAAGTAAAATAGTCACCGAAGAATGCCACACTTTTACCAGATCGGATTTAGAAACTAAGCCAATCCTCTTGTTTGCAATAAAGGCATCCACCACCTTCCCATGTACCCAAATAATTGTTTCAGCCAACGCCAGTTCATCCTTTCTAAGCCATTATTGTGAAAAAACAAAACTATTCAACTTTAATTTTAGGAAAATTAAAAGATTCTTTATATCTATCTGATTTAGAAAAAAGAAAAATACAAGGCATCAATGGGAATATCAAATAATTGAATTGCTATTTTAAAATTAATTGCATAAATTAGCGAAAGGATGTGTTTTAAGGGGAATGAAACTGTCACATACATAGAAATTTTGAGAATGTAGATAATATGTTCATTTTACAATGCACTGACGTTTTCCAATATGTTTTTCTTGAAAGGTTTTTCCATCATACTGAGGCTCTTCTTTGGGATACCTTGTTTGCTTGTGCTTGTAATATATAAATGGAGAAGAAGACATTTATCTATAGATGATAAAATTGAAGAGTTCCTTCAAAGCCACGATCTAGCTCCAATTAGATACTCTTTCAAAGAAGTTAAAAAAATGACTAAAAATTTTAAAGATAAATTAGGTGAAGGGGGTTATGGGTCGGTGTTTAAAGGAAAGCTTTGTAGTGGACATCATGTGGCAATAAAATTGTTGTGCACATCAAAGGGTAAAGGCCAAGATTTCATCAATGAAGTTGCTTCTATTGGAAGAATTCATCATGCTAATGTGACAAAACTTATTGGATTTTGTGTGGAGGGATCAAAACAAGCTCTCGTGTATGATTTCATGTCAAATGGATCGTTAGATAAAATCATATTTTCTAAAGAAAAAAATAACACTTTAGATTGGAAAAAACTATTTGATATTGTGCTTGGGGTTGCTCGAGGAATCGACTACTTTCATCACGGATGTGACATGCAAATTTTACATTTTGATATCAAGCCACACAACATTCTTCTGGACGAGAACTTTAACCCAAAAGTTTCAGATTTTGGTCTTGCTAAGTTGTACTCAGCAAATGAGAGCATTGTCTCTCTCACTACAGCACGAGGAACAATAGGATATATTGCTCCTGAATTGGTTTACAAAAATCTTGAAGGCATTTCATACAAAGCTGATGTTTACAGTTTTGGAATGTTGGTGATGGAAATGGTTGGAAGGAGAAAGAATTTTAATGCATTTGTTGACCACACTAGCCAAAAATATTTTCCATCTTGGATTTATGACCAGTTAGATCAAGGAGAAGACATAGAGTTGGAAGATGTTTCTAATGATGAAAAAGTACTGATAAGGAAGATGATAATAACAGCCTTTTGGTGTATACAATTATTGCCTTCTGATCGTCCTTCAATGAATGAAGTGTTGAAGATGCTTGAATCTAATGTTGAACTCCTTGAGATGCCTCTAAAGCCATTTCATCAACTTCCTCTTGAAACATCAATGGAGGTTCATAGCTGTAAAAACTCTAATGATGAGGAAAGTAGGTCGTTGGATGTTGTTACTATAACCAGTTTTAATGTTGTTTAAGATTGGAAACATTTCCTGTCATTACCTTACCATTGTAGCTTTATATAATTTTTTTCCCTTCATATGTATTAGTGTCTTGATGTGTATTTCATATAAATCTTGTTTTGATGTTTAAATAAATAATATTGAAGTGATATTTTGTAGGATTGTTGAGCTCCTTCACAAATAAGTGTCTTATGAATTGATGCAAAAGGAGGCTTGAAATAGATAGGAAATAAGGGAAAACTAAACAGAGAGGAGAGAAAATATATGTTATAGTAATTAGTTGAAGCACTTAGTCTTCTTCACATAGCTGAATTTGACCACTTAAAATAAGATTTGCTTTGATTTACTAGGGTAGAATAATTGATGTATAATATACCAATTTTATTAGCTTATGATATTCGTTCTCCATAATCATCTGCCTTACAATTTTACTTTCCATGCCAAAAACCGGAGCCTCAATTGTCCTCTCTTTTTTTTTTCCTTAAGAAGAATTGATTTGCATTGACTTAGTGGGTCGTGGGGTTGGCAATGAGGTCTCCTTATCACTTTTTTTAAGAAATATTATTGATTAATTTTGGTTATTAGTTTTTATACATGAATTTGGTTATCTTAACCTCTATACTTTTCGAATTTAAGAGTGCAGTCATTGCAGAATGATAGCTGTTAAATTCATTAAGTTCTACTTGTTTCAAATTTTGGCATGGCAAGCATATTACCACATGTGTATTACAGTGTTAACTTTCTATTTCGACAAGTTACTCACAAAAAACCTAGTTAATAAATTTAATTCTTGTCATTTGCATTAAGATTGACATGTCAAAATTTGAAAAGTATAGGAATTAAAATTTATGGACTAAAACTACAATTTTACAAATAGTGAAAATTAATAGTAGAATTCAACCAACCAAATTTAACTACTACCTTTATGTTAGGACAAAAATTTTAAATTTTGAAAAGTACATGGAGTAAAATTTATTGAGGCAAGTTTTGGACGCAATGATTCGAGCAATGACCACTGCACTTGGCACTACACAAGTTTTATAAATTGTTTTATTTGTTGACATGTTTGACCAAAATATCTTGATTATTTTCTTGCATATGTTTTGAGGATTTTTGTGTACAGGATCTTATATTTATCATGGAAGAAGAGATTGAATCAAATAAATTTACTTTTCAAGGATTCCTATGTGATCTATTTGTCTTATATACTAAGATATGCAATCTAAGACGATTTGGGCATATCATCATGGATAGAAGTTTGCTTAGTGAAGCTTGATTCATGCTCGATATATAAGTCTTGTTCAACCTTAATAGAAGTTTGATTGTTGAGGTACTGTTAGTACAACAACAGGTAACATAATTTGCATTATTTGAAATTTGCAATCTTTTCAATCAAATTAGTTGGGTAATGACTTATATGGTTTTGTGAATGTTTGCTAGCCCATATTTAAAGACCCATTTTGTGGAGCAAGCAAATGTTTGAAGATCGGGTTGAATTAGATCAAAGAATCAAATCCCTTGAGCTAAGGAGATCATAAAAATTATAATGCCAAAAAAGTAATTTTATAATTTTTATGATTTTTTATATTTTATATTTTATATAAATAGATTTTGAAATAAAAAAAATTATATGATCATAAATAATTTAATACCCATATTTTGGATTGACTTAAACTTAAGCAATTGTTATGGAAGACCATGACTAATTGTTAAGTGTAAAACAATACAATTCATGTGCCAAAAACGTCCAGAGGAATTTTATTGGTTTAATTAATTTGATTTCTCAAAGTTTCAGAAGCTTTCATTTACCCTAAACAAAACGTTTCAATGCTTTCATATTTCCTTGATATTTAAAACTTGATTCCACACTACTTACGTATTAAACTTGACTTTGTCTTGAACATCATTTATTGTAGTTGTGATAATTAAGATGATAGAGATTTGTCTACAAATATGTGGTCTAAATTTATTAAACTTGTTATCAATTTCAGAAAGATTTTCTTTTGGGTTAGTAAATTAGGTAGTTCTAAGGCGAAGTTATAATTATTCTTTTCATAGTCGTCGGAATTAAATTACATCATTAATAAATATGATTCTTTTAAAATTTAAGATTAAGTTTAAGTCTCATTCTTTTAAAGGAAATCTTGTGTTATTTAAACATATTGAAAGCTGTTCTAAGTTGATTGATATAATTATAAATTAAAAGTTACTTGGTTGGATTCTATATATATATATATATAAAACAAGAAAGAAATGAAGAATGTCACTCGGTCAACAGCCATATTTATATTCCTCCTCTAATAATATTTTACAATTAGAATAAAAACTTTTTATGGGATCATTTTCAGCTTCATTATTTTTATACATTTCCTTTTAAAACATCATTGTCAGCTATGCATGAAAAGCCCATTCATTTTTGAAAGTTTTATTAAAATGATTTTTTATTTAACTAATTAACTTTTAACCTTGTTAGGGATCTTATATTAATCAATTCTTTTATTTTATTTATTTTTAAATAATGAAACTCTAGTCCATTTTCATCTTCATTATTTTTAATATATTTCCTTTCGTTGGGGCTTTTGAAACATCATTGCATCAAAGCCCCACCTTCAAACCTGATCCATTTGGTGTAAACTTCCTTGAAAGTTCTATTAAAATGATTTTTTAATTTTTTTAGAATTAGGATTAAATTGAAAAATATATAAATATTGAGGATTTAATTTATTATTATATAAACTAAAATTCTGTACCATTGAAGAAACTATTAATTTTAGTAATTAATCGTCTTTATTTCTTCTAGGAATTAATATATTTTTTCATTTTTATAGTGTCTGATTTACTAAGTATTGAAATTGAATCATAACGAACAAAAATATTGCAAAACAAGCAAAATCTAAAACATAAGACAACAAATTTCAGTAAAAAAAACAAATTAAAAATCGCAGTAAAAAATAAAAATAAAGATACTCAAGCATCTATATAAATATTCCATCCTACTTTTTAAATATATTTTATATTTAATATATCATTTAGTTTTTGAGTTTAGTCCTAATATTCGATTTGATACTTAAACCAAACAACTTAACAAGTGTTTGTTACGTGTATTCTAGTAAAAGAATATAAATACTCAATTGAGATAAAATTTCAATTATCAAATTAAACAGTTAAGCCAAACCCAAGTATTTAACTAAGATAACAAAACTCTAATATCAAATTGAAAAACAAAAACTCATGTACCAAAATCAAGAATTAGCCTGAACTCAATAATATATATATATATATCCGATTCAGGGGCAAAGCCAGAACAACTTTTTAGAGGGACCGAATAAAATTTTAAATTTTTATAGTCTATATCTTTATAACTTTTAAAGAATCAAATCGATTTTTTATAATTTTAGTAGGCCAAAGTACAATTTTACCTCTATTAATTTTAAAATTTAAAAAAAAATTAGAGAGCTTAAATAACAATTTTTCATTTTAGCCCCCCAAAAAAAGAATCGCCTCTGATCCGGTCGTTCATGGTGAAAGAACAAACATTTAATATTTCTCAGAATTCCAAAGCTTATAAAAACTTATTATATATAAAAGATTGGTTAAGTTTGCATTTAATCTTTGTATTGATAGCAACTTCGGAAAGTAAAGATGGGTGGGCAGTTTGCGCCTATCATCGGTCTCTTATTCTTTGTTGTATTTGGGTTTGTAATTGCGTTGGCAAGTCACAAAAAGAAAGGAGAACAGAAGGAAGATGGTGAGGAAAAGCAACCTGAAGATACTACTAAAGTTAACGATGCAGATGACGTTTTGGAATCCACCAAAGAAATCGCTGAAGCCAGCATCGATATTGCTGAAGCCATTGGTGATATTGATGGCGGTGAAACTGTAGAAGTTGGCGTGGAGGTCTGTTGTTTCTTTTGTGCATGATACTTGCCTATGTATGTATTATGCAGATGAATATATGAAGTTCAAGGTACATATGAAATGAATGTTATAATAGTTTTAGCTGCCAGATTCTCTCATACCTATCCCTCTTCTTCCAACTTATTTTTCTTGAAAATATAAAATTAAAACTTATTTCTTAAATTATTCTTTTAATTTTTATAAATTTTAATTTGTAAATGGGTTATTTAACAGGGTGGGTCTACATGTTACTTTATATTGATTGGGGTACATACCCCATCCGTTAGAACAAATATAGAACTATTTATCTTTAAATTATGTATTTGAAGTTATTTTTATCAGCCAAAATAAAAGTTTTTATTAAAATCTCAAAGAGGTTATGTATTTGAAGTTGATTATTTAGAGAAGGATTGGAACATTCACTCACATATCGGCTTCATATCAATATTTATTTTTGCTCTCATCAAAAAAATAGACAATAAATTTATTTTATTTTTAAATAATATATCTAAAGAGGTTGGTCCACGTTTTGTGTCTTAAGTTGATTCAAAATCATTAGAAGAATATATCTTTAATATTTTTTTTTACCTCTTATAAATAAAATATATCTTAAAATATATAGTTAAAATGGCGAATTGAGTCTTCCAAACCATTTCCACAGGAAATCCGTACTGATTTCTTTCTGAGCCTTCGATAAAAAAAATTCATTTTCTTAATAAAAAATAAGAGGTAGAGCCAAAAAAGATTTCTTTTTTATTCATCTCTGGAATTGAATACCTCATTCAAAAATTGTTTTTGATCCAATCAGTAGGAATCAATAGAAAAGACAAATTCCTTATAATACACCAGATTTTGCTCGGTTATTAATAGAGTGAATAGATCGATCTACCATTTTTTGAAATCTCTCTTTTGATTTAAAATCATGGTGTAACGTGTATCTCCCTATTATGGTCATAGAATAGATGAAATAAATCAAAAAAATGGATCTTTTTTCAAGAATGAAATCTTATTGGAACTGCCCAGTTCATCCTTCGGAATAATATCACATCTCGGATATGATGAAATAGGATGAATTGAGACGATATTTTGTAAATACGTAATTATCATTTACTATTTCTTTATTTTTCTGATTGTCTGGAAGGGCAAAAGAAACATATTGTTCTTAATTTATTCAACAATTTTTGATCTCTAGTGGACCGCTCAGCAGGATTTGAACCCAGTTGAAGTTTTGACCATCTATAAGAGAAAAAAAAATGAATAGATCTTGTAGGATTCCCAAGAAATTCTTTAATTTCGTTGGCTATACAAAGATTAAAATGCATATGCAATGAATATATATATATATATACACATAATATGCTTTTAGAGGCATTGGAATTGTGGGGAAAGATTGGGAGTTTCGTTTTAATCTATGCTATGAATTTGATAAAATATTAGATGCTTTGGGGTATATACTCATTCATTATGGTACTCTTTGTTTGGTATATTTAGACTTGTGTGCTCAACCTTTGTAATCTTTTGTTTGTTTTAATGTATCGTGACATTCTTAACGATATTTTAAATACCATGATTGTATAATTAATTAGTACCATGACAACAACTTGGATTAGACTCATGATGTTGAAGTAACGTTTTACAAATTTATTTTTATTATTCCAAAAGTTGTTATTTTAGTCAAAGCATATATATTTCGTTTATTAATTTATTAATTATTAATTATTATTGTGATAATGTGTATCAACGTGAGTGAAAAATGGGAGACATAATGGTCTTGAAGAAGGTTTTGAATACGGAGACAAAAGATTTTCTGGAGAAGAAGAAGATAAGCCATGGAATGTCTCACGTGTCCCCCTCCCCTAAAATGAAACGTCTGGGATTATTTAAATCATGGGTATTTTAGGTCGAATCTCGAGTTGAGTTCTTTTTACTATAATTATATAACAATTATCTATTGCATTAAATATGCATTCAAGATAAAATACTTGCATAAATTATATTATTTTATTAAACTCCTAAATAAATAAGTATCACAAGTGAATTAAGCACCAAATCAATTAAAAATTACTAAAATATTCTTTTATATGTAACGTAAACTATATTATTATGAGATTGTTTTTGTCTTTTTTATATTTTTATTTAAAATCAATAAAATCTCAATCATATTAAATCTTGAATTCATAATACAATGCATTTTAAACATTTAACTTTACCATTCAAATCAAATAAGGAAAACTATACAAATGGTCACCCAACTATGCCCTTATTCCTGTTTTGGTCACCCAATTTAAAAAAAAATTAATTTAGACACTAATGTTTGTATTCATTCATGTTTTGGTCATCTGTTGTTAAATTGATAATGAAAATAATGGTGTGGCCTTTTTCTAATTGGTAGAATAACATATTTAGTTCTTAATACTTGCATATTCTATCAATTTGATTCTAATTCTAAATAATTTAATAAATTCAACTTTTTATATTTACAAATTCTATCAATTTGATCCTCAAACATCCTAACCGAAACTTTTAAATTTTAAACAAATGGCATTCCACATTTATAAATTTATAGAAACCAAAAAAAAAAAAAATTCTGTCAACTAATGATCTATTTTTCGAGTCGAATCTTGGTTTAACGGTGTAAAAAAAAGGACTGATCAGAGCTCCTTGTTTTAAATGAAATGCTGCAGCCATAGGAAACTAACTTCAGTAAATATTGTTCTAAGAAACTTCTTGTATTTGTTATTACTTGATTGATGCATATTATGCAGGAAATGGGAGATTTTCTAGTTGATATTTGGCACGACGATAGGCTGTACGATTAAATAATCAATAATAAACTATGGTGAAGTTCCGACATCCAAGACTGTTAGACAAATGGAGAAGTTTTTTTATTTTCTTTATTGGGTTTTACAAATTTATAAATATAAAATTCCTCTATTTTAAAAGTTGAAATTTTTAATTAGGAAGTTTGAAGATCAAATTGATAAAATTTGTAAATGTAAATGGATAAATTATTGAATTATTTAGAATTAAAATTAATTGATTGAATATGTAAATATTGAAGACTAAATGTGTTATTATAACAATTAAAAATGTCGATCATTATTCCGTTATCAAATTAACAACGGGTGATAAAACAAGAAACAAATAAAATATTAATGCCTAAATTTAAAATAAATAAAATTGAGTGACCAAAACAGGAATATGAATATAGTTGAATGACCATTTGTATATTTTACCCAATCAAATACTTATTTAATTCTTACATAAAAATTTAATAAATATATGCATTTATTTTTCTGGCGAATATTGTTATATGCCATAATCCATAAGATGTTTGAAGCTTTTGGCAACGGTAGCGTCGCCAATCTTTAATTTCAGAAGTTCCCGGCTATACAAAGATTAATTGGAAATTCATTGAAACATTTATATACAACTATTGTATTTGGGGTTATAATTGTAACCCAGAAAGACCAGCTATCTAGGTTCTTAAAGAAAGCTGCAGAAGCCATTAAAGATGCCAATGATGCGGCCGATGTTCTGGATAAGGTTGAAGCCACCATCGATATTGCTGAAGCCATTGTTGATATTGAGGACGGTGAAACTGTAGATGCTGGCCTGGAGGTCGTCTGTTGTTTCTTTTGTACATGATATTTGCTTATGTATGTATTATGCAGATGAGAATATGAAGTTCAAGGTATATATGAATGTATGTATTATGCAGATGCCAATGATGCGGCCGATGTTTTGGATCAGGTTGAAGATGTTTCCGGTATCGGCGAGGATGCCGATAAGTGCTTCCTTAGTTGTGTCATTTGTCAATGATGCTTGGCTATGTTTGCTGTACATAGATGAAGACATGAAGTTGAAGTTATATATGCTTTGTTAATTTTAGCTCCAAAATTGTGAGATTAATTTCTTTTTATAGATGAAAATATATGTGCATGTTAGGATACATTCGTTTTTGTGGGAAAGGGCTTTAATGTATATACGTTTGTTGCTTAAATTGTGGTTCTGTGAATGGAATGTAAACTTAGGACCAGTGAAAAAAAAATTCAATTTTTTATTGAAAAATGTCTTGAAATTTTCAAAAGCATAAACATTTTCGAAAGTTTTAAACTGTTTAAAGTTTACGTTTTCTTTTTCTTGTGTATGAATCTAAATTTTTCGAATAACAATCAAAAGAAGGGGGTTATACAAAATCTTCTAAATATATAAGAATAATGTTATCTATGTACGCTAAAATTGAAATTGATTGGAGTTAGGAAGAAAATTTATGTAAAAATTTATATGAAAATTAAATATAACTTTGGTTGAATTTATAAAATTTATAAAATTAAGATTTTGAAATTTAATTTAATTTATATAGAGTAACAGCTTAAGCTCTTATACAATATTTATTTGATACGTATTCAAATTATGTTATTCTCCTCCCAATTTTGATAGTGTAAAAAATAAAATATCCTCAAAATTATTTTTATTACTTAATAAAAATATTAAGTTTTAGATGATTTTACAATTAAATTAGAAAATGTCACCAAAACTTAAATAATAATAATAATATAGATATACACTAATACAGAGATAGCTAAAGTGAAATTATTTGGAGCTAATCAATATTGCTGTCACATTCTATACACTATTTTCTGTTTACCTTTATATATATTTTATTTGGTTTAATGCTTGACCTTAAATTAAACCTTTTAGTTTCATATCTCTATCTATCTGCTTTTGGTTTCTGAAAATCATGAAATTTGAACCAATAACCTTAAAAATTATCAATATGCAAACCTTAAAAATTGAGTTGCAGAGTGAAGGTCATCTGTGGGTACCAAGGAAACATTGGGAGAGGTACCTACAGGAGTGGCATCCTTGAGAGTAAGTGTCATCTTCCCTTTTAGGATGTGAGCTATTGCTAGCTCCGATTTGGTTTTTTTTTTTAAGCTAGTTCCTTGATTATGTAAGTGAGGTTTCTGACTCTTGTCTTGTTGGTTTTGAATGGTGAGGGTAGCACTCCTCGCTTTCATAGGTTAGGGAGTTTTGAAGACACATGGTCTCCTTAGTGTGAAGCGTGAACATTCCCCAACAGAGCTTTTGGTGCCCTCTCACGTTAGGGTGGAGGACCACTTTGAGAGGCAGGCTCCACTACTTTCTTTGGAGGCATAGCGCCTTGAGTTCGTCTCTTAATGGAAGCACCAAATGTTGCAGACCAGAAAAAGAAAGAATCGCAACGAGGGAGCATCCATACTTAAGAGCAGGTACCACTAGCAGCTAGGTGAAAGTAGATGAAAATTGGAGTTACTGATGGAGAAGGAAGATAGTTTGAGGTTACCTAGGTGCAAGATGCAGCCTAAGGGTTGAGAGCGGATGACGATGAGGCACTGGAGACGGATTTGCAGACTCCTCAGACTCTTCTGACTGCTTGAGAGAAAGAAACACCGGAATGAATTGAAGAAGAAACGACGGAGATCTAAGGGCCCCCATTTTGGATCCTGCAGTCTCCTTGGTGGGAGGATTGTCAATTCTCGTAGTATTTGAGGGAGGCAAACCTTGAAAGTATGGGAGAGATGAGTGAGGCATGCTATGCAGACTCTTCGAACTCCTAAAGGATGAGGGACTTGAACTTCCTTGGCCTAAAGTTTCAAGGGGAGAGAAACTATAGCTGGTGAAGAGAACTTGTACGGCTTGAGCTCGAAGTGAGGTGTTAGAAAACGTGGAGAGGACTAATCCAGGGGTCTTTTTTGTGATTTGTAGACATCTCAAACTATGAGGTATTTGATCCCTATAGTGAAATAGGTTTAAGAATAATATTAATAATACATTTTATATTTACCTAAGGTTGGAATATAGGTCTAAATTTACTTGGGTCTACCTATATTTATAAATGGTTAGCCTATTTTAAATTTATCCATATCATTTTTAAAATTTATTATATTTTTAATTTTAATTCTTAATGGTTATATATACTTTTTATTTATTAAAATTTGTATATAGGAATTTTAATAAATTTTCGATATTTATATTATAGTATTTTATATTACTATAAATCTAATTTTTATGTGTTATAAATTTTATAAAATATAAAAAATAATATAATATAATATATTATAAATTTAGAAAACGGGTTGAGTTGGATTAAGCTTGAGCCTTGAACGTTTGAGTTCAAGCTCGACCCATATTTTAAGTAGTTTTTTGTCCAAATCTATTTTTTAAATTTAACATTTTCATATAAATCTTTTTAAATTTCGAGCAAGCCTTCGAAATTGAACAAGTAACTTAACCTATGAACAAGTTTAGGTGTCAAGGTCTCATGGCTTATAATCCTAAGGTTAATTGGATGAGACGCCTTAATGCAATAAAGGGTTTTTCCCGTCGTTTGCTTGTGGTAATGACTTGTGGGCTCTTTGGACTTGTGAGAAGGGAATCGTAATTACACCTTTTGGACACACTTTACTCATGATTGGGTGACTTATAATATGTTTAAAAATGGCAAGAATGCTTACTATTTATAAGACCTTTGGTGACAACTTGAGAGTATATGTCAAGCTCCGATTCGGAACTTAGAAGTTGCTAGATGTGATGCTTCCATTGGAGACTTAGGAGGTGCACCATTGCGTGTTCAATGTGCCTTCTGAACGCTTGAAGCAATGGATCTACTATTGGTATGGGCATCATTTGCTTCATGGGCTTCTTTTTATAAGTCATGGGTGATCTTATGGGCAGCTGCCTATCTGGCGGTCAGTAATTGGCGGATTATCAGGCAGATTGTTCAAATGGAAACAAGATTTTCAGATACTCAAGATGCGAGCTGTCTTGTGAACTGACATGCTCCAAACTAGAGGGGCAAACTGACTTTGCAAGATGAGATGCTCCAAATGTTTTTAATACACGTTGGTAATATTTTTCATATATAAGGCTGCATTTTGTATGTAAATGCTGTATTAAAATAGGAAAATATAGCAAGTCACATTCGATTGCTAAATTTTGATTTGTCTGTTCTTTCTTACACAGAAAAACCAACACAGTAGTAGTTTCATGACTACTGTTGAGCCAAATAAGTATGTGTTTAAGATAGAATTTCTCACTAAAAATTGTCTCCTTTATTATAAAGGAAACATTCTGAATTACATGTCTGGATTAGATTTGTCATGTAACAATTTGACAGGCCAAATTCCTCAGAGTCTCGGGAAGTTGTTCGCCATTCATGCACTAAACTTATCCCACAATCATCTTACAGGGTTTATCCCTGTTTCATTGTCGAATCTATCCCAGGTTGGGAGCCTGGATTTTTCTTACAACAAATTAAGTGGAAAAATCCCATCAGAGTTGGTCAATCTTAACTTCTTGGAAGTCTTCAGTGTCGCTCACAACAATTAATCGGGAAGAATTCCAAGCAACGGACAATTCGCAACATTTTCCATCAACAATTATGAAGGAAATCCATTTCTTTAGGGGCTACGATTAGAGAAAAATCACACCAAAGTCATGGATATGCCTTTTGCATCAGATGAAACCGAAGGAAAATGGTATGAAATTGATCGTGCTTCTTTCTTTGCAAGTTTTGTTGCAACGTATTGTGTCTTCTTGTTGAGTTTTGGGGTTGTCTCTACATCAATCCTTATTGGCGAAGGAGATGGTTTTATTTAACTGAGAATCTTATTTACAGTTCCTATTACTTTGTTGTTGATACTTTTCGCAAGTTAGCTATCAATTTCAATAATTAGTGTACTTGTTTTTTTTTTTCTCCTTTAAGTTGATTGTAGTCAAGCTATTAAGGTTGATGGACAAGTATGAAGTTTGAATTTAGATTTGGTATAAAAATCATATCTTTATTCTTCTTATCCTCTATGATAAATTACATAAAATAAGAGTCGACAATAACCCCAATGATTTTATGAAGGCTTAATTCATAATTTGGTATATGAGTTTGAAACTTTTTTCTAATGTGGTACCTATTATTTTTTTTATCCAATGTAGTACTTGTATTTGACAAAAGTTATACATTTTGGTACTTGAAGTTAACGTTGTTAACCTTTTAGTGTTTAATTCATGTTTTAGAGTTGACTTGATGAAAAGTCATAATTAGCTCATAATATTAGCAAGTAACTGTCGTCAAATTAATCGTAAAATTCGAATTAAATCACATCATTAGATTGTACTTAACAAATTAGATGCAAAATAAATAAACTCACAATTAACATTAAATTTATTCTACTAACAAACTTATGAAATATTCAAATCTAATAATATTACTAATTAACTTTTACTGAATCAATCCTAAAGCTCGAGTAAATACTAAAAAGTTAACAATATTACCTTCGGTACCAAAATATATAACTTTTATCAAATACAAATACCACATTAGATAAAAAAAAAACACAAATACTACATTAGAAAAAAGTGTCAAATATGAATACCACATAATATATAAAGCATATTAAGATAAACCACCATTCTTCAAATTATTGTGATTAGTGTTTAAATTATACATTATTTCGTGGTTGATTACTCCTTTATTAGCTATTTTGAGTTGCTAACTTGGCATTTTTCATTCCTTTTTGATTTAGGACATTGAATTGCAGAAATTGAGCTTAAGTCAACGACATTGAGCAATTTTGGATTTTCTGGATACATGGTCGAATTACTGGGCGTGACTTGGGGCGTGTTGTCACTGACGTGGCGTCCAGTCAGCAATTTCTAGAAGGTCTAGTCAGCAATTTCTAAAAGGCATTTGGCATGGAGAAAGAAACTTAACCGCCCATTTAAATTCAAATTAGGATTAAGATTTATATTTATTTGTTTATTTAGGATTTTTCTCTTAATTTTGAATACTACTTTTTAGGATTTTTGAGGACTATAAATACCCCATTAGGGTAAGCCTCAAAGGGGGGGACCGATCCATCGAGCAGTCTTCACTTTGCATTTATTAAACTCTTTGTTTCTTTCTAGTTTTAATAAATTTCTCTTTTTGATTTAGTATTTACTTTATTTTCTTAAAATGCTAAGTATGGTCTCTACCATGCTTAGCTAAGTTTCCCATAGCCAAAGGCTAAAGCGATGACTCGATTCTAAGTCGTAAGAATCGAAAAGCACTTCATACCCTTGAAGGTTACATTTTTAGTTTTCGGGAATCAAGGATTGGTAATCGACCATCCTTTTATAATCAAATCGGTTTGATTTCAAAAAGTGCACGTTGGAATAAAATTCGGTTTCGATTAACAGTTGGGAGGAAGGATCGGCCTGTGGCACTTCGACTTCCTGTGAACACACTTAGCGGCGGTCCGCTAAGGGAAACTAAAATCGGGTTAGACTCTTATTTGAGATGACAGAATCCGAGTCGGGTTTTTCCAGATTTTCAAAGCATTGAATTAATAAGCGATTGACGCTATTAGCTCATAAAGAATTAAGATCTAAAAATTGATTTTAGATTCTCGATTCACTTGAGAGAAAAACAAGTTATAGGGGTTGGGCCCTATAGGCTATAACCGGCATGTGCCTAGAGGTAAAATCCCATTCAAGGATCGATTTAAATCAAGGCAAGGTCTTTAGCCCAAGGCTAACTTTTATCTCTTGATTTCAATTTCAATCTTTTTAATTTACTTGTTTAATTTCAATCATTTACTTCACTTCAAACAAACCCCCCTTCTACTCCTTCCTTTACTCATCACGCCTAAGCAAAGTTAAAAGCAAGAAAATCATCAAACTCCTAGTCCCTGTGGAATCGACCCTTACTCTCCCTATTCTACTAATTCCAATCATTGTATCGAGATTAAGGCTATTTATTTTTGACATCCTAACGACAGCATGTCAAAATTGGCGCAGTTGCCAGGGACTTTGGCAAGTTACTGATTTAATTTTCTTGTTTCTGATTTATGACCAGGCAAAATCTGGGCACATTTTTAGAATTTGATCTGGAAATCGAAGCGCGAGCAAGAAGAATTCACGGTTAACCACTTCGGGATAAAAAGAAACGACAACAACAAACAAATTCTGAAGAATCAACTAGCGCTACCAACGAAGAATCAACGGATTCCACCAGTCCGATCGACTTCGATAACACTCCCATTGCCGATCCAACACCTGACTCACAATAAACAAAAGCGATGGGCGATCAAACAATCCGCGAGTTAGCCGCGGCTCCTGCGGAACAACAACCCCTTTGCATTACATTTAATAAAAAGATTAGCCGGTAAAACTCACTACTGCTGTCTTGATGGATTTTCAGGTTTCTTCCAAATTCCGATGGCACCTGAAGATCAAGAAAAGACGACGTTCACATGCCCTTTTGGAACGTTCGCCTATAGACCAATGCCCTTCGATCTATGCAATGCGCCAGCCACATTTCAACGTTGCATGCTTAGTATCTTTTCTGATTTTATCGAGAAGGGTATAGAGGTATTCATTTATGGTAACACATTTACCGAATGCCTCTTTAATTTATCAAATGTTTTGAAGCGATGCCTAGAATACAACCTTGTTTTAAACTATGAAAAATGCCATTTTATGGTCGATAAAGGGTTGATTCTAGGACATATAGTTTCTTCTAACGGTATTGCGGTTGATGAAGCCAAAATCGATGTTATTCGCTCACTTCCTTCCCCGACTACGGTTAGGGAAGTACGTTCTTTTCTTGGTCATGCAGGATTTTACCGACGATTTATCAAGGACTTCTCAAAGATCGCACAACCGTTATGCAGTCTTCTTCACAAGGACCAAAACTTTGATTTCAATCCAAAATGCAAAAAGTCGTGGAACACCTTAAAGGAAAAGCTAATTACGGCTCTAATTGTACAACCACCGAATTGGGAATATCTATTTGAGTTGATGTGTGATGCCTCCGACACTAGCGTTAGTGCAGTTCTCGGTCAGAAAATCGACAAAGAGCCGCACGTCATTGCCTATGCGTCTTGAACTTTAGACTCGGCTTAGAGAAATTATTCCACTACCGAAAAAGAGTTTCTTGCTATAGTATTTGCTTTAGAAAAATTTCGTTCGTATTTATTAGGTACTAATATTATCGTTTCTTCTGATCATGCAGCATTACGATACCTGATGAGCAAGAAAGAAGCGAAGCCGAGGCTAATTAGTTGGATTCTACTTCTCCAAGAATTTAATTTGGAAATAAAGGATAAGAACAGACGAGAAAATCTGGTGGTCGATCACTTGAGCCGAATTCCATCACTTCGTCTGATCCGTCGATCAAATAGGAGTTTCCCGAAGAGCAGTTAATGTTAGCGCAACAAGGGAATTTACCATGGTTTGCTGACATGGTAAATTACTTAGCTACAGGTAAAATTCCGATGCACCTACCAAGAGTGGTAATTAATAAAATTAAGAGGGAGTCTCGATATTAAATTTGGGATGACCCTTATCTTTGGAAACACTGCTCCGATCAGGTAATTCGGCGATGTGTAGCCGAAAAAGAGGTAAATTCGATCCTTAATTTCTGTCATTCTTATGCATGTGGCGGTCATTTTGGACCGAAGCGAACTGCTCATAAAATATTAGAATGCGGTTTCTTTTGGCCAAATATATTTATAGATGCTTATTTTTATTGTAAATCATGCAAAAAGTGTCAAAGAGCAGGTAATTTAAGTCGTAGGAATGAAATGCCTATGAATCCAATCCATGTATGCGAAATTTTTAATGTGTGGGGTCTTGATTATATGGGACATTTTGTGTCATCTTACGGTAACACTTATATAATTCTTGCAGTCGATTATGTTTCAAAGTGGGTCGAAGCGAAAGCAACACATAATAATGATGCGAGAACTACTGTTAATTTTCTAAAGAATTTTATTTTTTCCAGGTTTGGCACACCAAAGGCGATCGTTAGCAATAGAGGAACCCATTTCATCAATCGAATTGCCACGACTTACCATCCGCAAACAAATGGGCAAGCGGAGGTGTCAAATCGTGAAATTAAGGCGATTCTGGGAAAGATTGTCAAACCGGACCGCAAGGATTGGAGTTTAAAGTTATCCGAAGCATTTTGAGCGTATAGAACGGCTTACAAAGGGCCGATCGGAATGTCTCCATACCGTCTAGTTTTCGGTAAACCGTGCCACTTACCGGTTGAACTTGAGCATCATGTTTATTGGGCGATAAAGCAATGTAACATGGAGATGGAAGCGATCGGAGAAGCACGCAAATTACACATTCAAGAGTTAGAAGAAATCCGACGAAATGCTTACGATAATGCCAAAATATATAAAGAAAAGACGAAAAAACTCCACGATCGAAGGATATCCTTTAAATCATTTAATGTTAATCAAAAGGTTTTGCTATTCAATTCTAAAATTAAGCTTTTTGCAGGAAAACTTCGATCAAAGTGGCTCGGACCATTCAAGGTAACTCAAATTTTTCCTTATGGCGCCGTGGAAATAGAAGATGACTCAGGAGTTCGATTCAAGGTTAACGGGCAAAGATTGAAGCCATATTATGAGAACGCCCCTGTCGGATTGGTTGAAGAGATTGAATTGGAAGAACCCAAGCTTTGAAATCGGGTCGTCGAGCTAACGACGTTAAACAATGGTGCTTAATGGGAGGCAACCTATTTTGTTTTCATTTCTTGTTTTCAATCTTTAGTTTTTTTATTTATTAATTTTGCTTAATTATTTTTAATTCTTTGATTTGAATTTTGTAAGTACCCCGGGCATTTTAATTCGAACAAAGCCAAAGCAAAGAATTGGTTCAATTAAAGCATAAATTAACCGTATTCAAGGCTAATTTCCAGCGAATATCGTGAAAGGGCAGCAGCAGGGTCCCCTATGTTCTAGACGCACCATAACATTAAGTGAGGGGAAGCGTTCGGCGCACATTAGAAGCAAGAATAGGGCCGGCGTAAGATAGCACAACCCAAACCCACCTTTTGTCCCCTTGCCGCCAACACCCCCACATTAATCAGAGAGTACTTTCACCCTCTCTTGTGCCTTTTAATTTTTATTGTTCATATTGGGGCAATATGATCTTAAGTGCCGGGGGGGTGGGATTAGACTCAAGTTAACTCTTGTTTATTCGTTGATTTGAAATTGAGCATTTCTTGATTATGACTGTTGACTTATCTTGGTTGCCAATCTCTAATTTATTGAGTTTCTTTGTGTTTCTTTGTGAATTCAAGCATGTTCTTGTTGAATTTAGGATTCAAGATAGCATGGCATGATTAATTTGAGTAAATTTTTCTTGGTAATTTTATGCTTTCATTGATCGAATTGGATGCATGACTTAGTTCACAAGCCTTTCATGTGAGTTTTTGAACCTATTGAGCATATCTTTTATTCTTGCTCTTTGTTTTAATTGAGTATGCCGAACCAATTGATTCCATTCTAGAACTTGTGACTCAATGCTTGTTGAGATTATATTGTTGATTATGATGCTATGATGTGATAGAGGCATTAGGATCTAACCCACTTCTTTTCCCAAATAAAACAGCCTACCATCTTTGTTTTACCCCTTAGTGAACCAATTTGAGCCTTATCCTTTTCTTTGATTCACCACACTTAAAACCCGAGGCTATTTTATTTTTACCATCTTTTTTCTACCCTTTTTCATGACAAGGTGAGATTGATTCGGGAAAGAAAAAAATAGGAAGAAGTTGTTCAAAATAACAGTCCAGATTCAAACAAAACCAGCCAGGAGTTAACCCTGTTCGAACAGAAGTTCTTTCAAACAGTGCAGTTTTTCGTGCAGATTTTTTTAACAGTGCAGTTTTGATTCGAATGAATAGGAAAATAGTTTGGTTTGAGCAGAAAAGAAGAAGAAAAAAGAATGTTTCGAAAAAAAAGGGAAGAAAGAAAAAGAAGAAAAGAGAGTGAATTGTGCTCTGATTGAATTTCTTGTTTCTCCTACCTTCAATTTTTCTTTGAATAATTTTCGGAATAATTTTTTCATTGTCTTGGAATTTTGAAACCTCATTTTTCAGCCTTTATCCTACCTGAACTTAGCCCCATTACAACCCTTTTGAAGTCCTCTCGATTGTTGCATCATTTTCATACTAAGTAGTGGAGATGAGATTTAGTTACAAGCCTACATTGGTTAGTTCAGGTTTGAGCGATTCTTTCACCCGAAACACTTGAGCGGAATGAGTGAACCCATGAGAGGAACTAAGTCTTGAATTCTTTGGAATTGATGATTGATTGAAATGCCATGGTTGATTTGCACTTAATTGATTATATCTTGCTTGATTGAGCTTGAATTTCGACATTTGCTTGGTTGGGTTTGCTTAGAAACCTTGGAAATTTTCTGAAATTGGAATTGGCAATTTTGAGTTTTTGCATGATAATTGAGAAATGCTTGAGGGCAAGCATTGGATAAGTGAGGGGGAATTTAATTAGTGTTTAAATTATACATTATTTCGTGGTTGATTACTACTTTATTAGCTATTTTGAGTTGCTAACTTGGCATTTTTCATTCCTTTTTGATTCAAGACATTGAATTGTAGAAATTGAGCTTAAGTCGACGAAATTGAGCAATTTGGATTTTCTGGATACATGGTCGAATTACCAGGCGTGGCTTGGGGCATGATGTCGCTGACGTGGCGTGCAGTCAGCAATTTCTAGAAGGTCTAGTCAGCAATTTCTAAAAGGCATTTGGCATGGAGAAAGAAACTTAACCGCCCATTTAAATTCAAATTAGGATTAAGATTTATATTTATTTGTTTATTTAGGATTTTTCTCTTAATTTTGAATACTACTTTTTAGGATTTTTGAGGACTATAAATACCCCATTAGGGTAAGCCTCAAAGGGGGGGACCGATCCATCGAGCATTCTTCACTTTGCATTTATTAAACTCTTTGTTTCTTTCTAGTTTTAATAAATTTCTCTTTTTGATTTAGTATTTACTTTATTTTCTTAAAATGCTAAGTATGGTATCTACCACGCTTAGCTAAGTTTTCCATAGCCAAAGGCTAAAGCAATGACTCGATTCTAAGTCGTGAGAATCGAAAAGCACTTCATACCCTTGAAGGTCACATTTTTAGTTTTCGGGAATCAAGGACTGGTAATCGACCATCCTTTTATAATCAAATCGGTTTGATTTCAAAAAGTACACGTTGGAATAAAATTCGGTTTCGATTAACAGTTGAGAGGAAGGATCGACCTGTGGCACTTCGACTTCCTGTGAACACACTTAGCTGCGGTCCGCTAAGGGAAACTAAAATCGGGTTAGATTCTTATTTGAGACGACAGAATCCGAGTCAGGTTTTTCCAGATTTTCAAAGCATTGAATTAATAAGTGATTGATGCTATTAGCTCATAAAGAATTTGTAATGGCCTAAATTCAAAGTTATCGGAACAGTAGTTTCGTAACCACAAATCCGATTTAAAGAGAAATTTATTTCAATATTTTTGCATGAAAATTGATATGATAGGAAAATTGTATGAAAATATTGATAGAAAAATTTTACCGATTTAGTGGTTAGTTAGAAAAAGAAATTATTGAAGAAATTGGGTAAAAACAAGGTATCGGGACCTCTATCTCGTAAAACCGAGTCGAAAATAATTTTATAAATATTTATGAAATGTTAGTAATGTGGTATTAAAATTTCGTTAGGAAATTTTAATGTTTGGGTAGTCAATTAAATGAAAAGGACTAAATTGTAATAGGTGTAAAAGTTGCTAGAATGATTAAATAGCTTAAGAGTCTAATGAGAAAGGATTTAAAAGGAAATTAGACCCAAAATTTATTTGGGCTGGACGGCAAGGGTAGAGCTGATCATGGGCTAGGCGGCCCGGCCCGGCTCGAAGGCCCGCCCGAAAAATGGGAGGGTTTGGGTAAAAGTATAGGCTCGAAAAATAGGCTTGGGCAAAAAAACGAAGCCGGTTTAGAAAACGGGCCGGACCTCGGGTAAGAGTTTTTTGGCCCGACCCCGGCCCGAATTATACATTAATATATATTTTTTATTTTATTTTTAATTATTTTAATTTTTTAATATAACCATTTTTTATTATATTATTAATTTGTGTATTGTTTTAAGAATTGTTTTAGTATTATTTTTATTTGTTTTAATATTTGTTTTATGTTTTTAAATATATTTGATTTATTATATTTTTAAATTTTTTATTTAATGAAATAAAAAATTTAATATGGCTGGCTAGACTGGCTCGCTTAGTAATTTTATTTGGTAGGGCTTGGGCAAAATTTTAGGCCCATATTTCGTGTCGGGTGGGCCTAGGCCTAGTAGACGGGCCTAAAAATTTGTATGGGCCCGGCCTGAACCCGGCCCATGATCACCTCTAGGCAAGGGCATGAAATCAGCAGGAAAATTGATAAATTAAGGGCAAAATTGGAATATTACAAAATTAACTAAATAAAGCTAGGACTAAATAGGAAATATCTAGATTTCTCTTCATTTCTTTTCAATTCCAGTAGCTAAAAATGCCATAGGAGGGTTCTCTAAGCTGGTATTCCATAATTTTTGCATCAAGTGAGTTAATCCTTGCCTTTTTCTTGTAATTTTTGTGTTTCTAAGACTTTTACAACTAGGTCCTACTATTAAATTCATTAGTTTTTGATTTCATGGATGAAATTGAAAGTCACCATGGTTGAGTTATGTAAGTTTATGATGAAATAGAATGAAATTAAAGCTTTAATTTGTTTATGAGATTATTTTATTAGGTAATTTCAATAGAAATTGATTTTTAGGACCTAATTGTGAAAATAATTGGAATTAAAGTCTATTGCTGAAATTTTGATTTCTAAAGGTTGTAAAATAGTTTAAGGTGATAGAATAAAATGTTAATTGAGAAAAATCAGCTCAATTGAGAGGCTAATTGAGTAGGGACGAAATTATCATTTATTAAAAGCTTAAGGGAAAAATGGTAATAAACAGATTGCACAAAAACAGTTTGGACAGCAGCAGTAGACTAACTTTGAAAAATCACCATAAATTTTAGAAATCGAATTAGAAGATGAAAAAAATATGAAATTAAAGCTTATTGAGTCTAGTTTCTCATAGAAGAAATAGTGTAAGCAATGAATTTGTAAATTTTTAGATATAATGAATTTTGTGAGACAAGGTCAGAATGAATTCGGGTTCCCCTGTTCTGACTTTGAAAAATCATAAAACATTGAATAAAAATAATTAGGGGCTTAAATTTATATGTATAGAATCATGAATGAGTATATTTTTAAGAGAACTAAATAAGAACATCATTTGAATTCTGTATGAAGAGATAATTAATTTTTAGTGAAGAAGGGTCAGAACTGTCAGACAGCAGAACAGGGGTGAATTTAAAGAATAAACTGTACTTATTGGCTAAACAAAAAATTATGAAAATTTTATGGTAAGAAGATATATGAGTCTAGTTTTATGGAAAATTAACTGATATTAATTTTGAGTTCCGTAGATCGAGTTATAAATAATTTAGTGACTATGACTCAAATAGACAGCTTTGAATAAACTATAAATAATAATAGTTGAATTATAGAGAATGTTGCATATGAACATGAAATGTATTAAATTGATAATTAAATTTATTTATTTAGATCCAGAAGATTCAAATACGAAGCTAGATCGAGGAAAGGAAAAAGTTCGGGATTAGTAGATTTTTTTTTTGTTTACAAACAAGTATCAAGGTAAGTTCGTGTAACTTGAATTATATTCTTAAATGCTTGAAATGCATGTTTTTGATATGAATATGATTTGAATGTTCATTATATGGAAAATTATAAAACATTGATATATTTGATAAAAAGGGGAAGAAATCCCGGTTAAATGAAAGGAAAATTCGATGGATCTCTGAAAAGGAATTGACGGTAAAAAGGTTCTAGCCCGGACGGGTGATCCTATCCTGATATAGCCCTCCCAAAGAATATGTGTAAAATGGATTTAGCCCGGACAGGTAATCCGAATTAGGGTCTGAATTTAGCCTGGATTGGTAATTCAGATCCAAGCTCATTAGAGTAATTGTCGTTGTAGGGGATTTAGCCTGGACTGGTAATCCCGAGAATACTCTATGAGTTTATATTGCAGGGGATTTCCCGCTGCAAGGTTGAGGTTCGCGGGAGTGTGCTCTCTAAAATGGAAATATGCGCACATGAATATGAATTGACGGACTCGGAATTGTACACTAAAAGTGTACCTCTGAAAATCCATCGAAATTCCAATAAATTCAACGGGATAAATATGGAAAAATAACAAGGAAATGGAAATTATGATATTGATGAGCTCATCAATCATAGTATATATTATTGGTACATGGAAATTATTGTACTAACTTGAATGTTGAGTTTGTGCATGTTACGGTAATAATGCATTGAATGGATATATGAATGTTTATTGTATTGTATTGAAAATATTAGGTAAGTATAATTCTTGTTACGTGAGCTTACTAAGCACGAAGTGCTTACCCCGTTTCCTTTTTCCCTGTTTTGTAGTGTTAAAAGTTCGGAGGTCGGATTTGGTTGGAGACACATCACACTATCAACCTCAGGATTTCGGTATATAAAGAAACTTTATTTTGGAAATCAATGGCATGTATAAGCTAATAAAGTAAATGCTAACGTGAAATGAATGTAAAGTTAGCCATTAGTATGGTTAACAAACCTGGTTTTGGGTATATGATGACGTTATTTTATAAATATGCATGAATTTATCTTGAAAATATGTTGAATTGGATTGGTTGATGTGGATTGTTTTTGGTTTAATATTTCAGGGAAGGTTAGATATCTATAAAGGGGTTATATTGAGTTAAAAAAAAATTTAATTCGTAAACTCCGGTAATACTTCATACCCTATTCCGGCAATGAATACGGGTAGGGGTATTACAGAATTAAGATATAAAAATTGATTTTAGATTCTCGATTCACTTGAGAGAAAAACAAGTTATAGGGGTTGGGCCCTATAGGCTATAACCGGCATGTGCCTAGAGGTAAAATCCCATTCGAGGATCGATTTAAATCTAGGCAAGGTCTTTAACCCAAGGCTGACTTTTATCCCTTGATTTCAATTTCAATCTTTTTAATTTACTTGTTTAATTTCAATCATTTACTTCACTTCAAACAAACCCCCCTTCTACTCCTCCCTTTACTCATCACGGCTAAGCAAAGTTAAAAGCAAGAAAATCATCAAACTCCTAGTCCCTGTGGAATCAACCCTTACTCTCCCTATTCTACTTATTCCTATCATTGTATCGAGATTAAGGTTATTTATTTTTGACATCATAACGACAGCATGTCATATTGCATCAACAATTAGGGGCGTAGACGGGAGCTAGCAGGGCCTCGACCCTCTTAAAATAGAAAAATTTCTATTTAGGTCCTTTTAAAATTTATAAAAATTTAAATTAATAAAAGAAAAATTAAACTTTGGCCCTATTAAAAATGATAAAATTTTGATTTAATCTTTTAAAAATTATAAAGATATAGATATTAAAATGATAAAATTATATTTTTACTATTATAAAAATATACAATTTAATTTTATTACCTAAAAGATTTTTCAACTTCGTCCTTGTAAACAATGCAACCCAATTGAAGACTTATTGAGCTTTTGATATTTATTATTTGAAACAAAAATTATATAGATGTTTGGTATGGATCTAAACTATCTATCTTGTCACCATGCATTCTAACACATTCTTTTCTTAATCTAATAATCGACATAGATTCCTTCTCATTGAAAAAAAACATAGGATTCTTTTTTTTTCTTTTCTTTTCAAAAAAATTGTTGCAAGTTCCCTTTGTTTCCCAGCAGCTTCTAGAAAACTGCCATGAAAACTTGTATAATATTGCAAGGAAAAATATATATTTTCAACAATTTCCCAACTATCATGAAGACCTTCAAATAATTTTAAAGAAAAATAATATATTATCAGTATACCACATGTATAAAAAAAAAAAGACAGGCACGTAACCAAGTGACAGTGCTTTGGCTCCTTCATTAAATGACATAAATAATATTTTTAGTTCTTCATAATTGTTAATAGTTTAATTTAGGCCCTTTAAAATATATATATATGTTTTATTTTAACCCTCCAAAATTTTATAATTTTATTTTTACCCTCTAGTACTAAATTTCTAAGTTCGCTCCTGTGCAGATATTATTCACTCTGGGCGTCAACAAACAAAAAATGAAGGATAGTTTTTTGTTTAACTGTAGTTTTAGTCCTTTTACTATCTTAAATAAACATTTTTAAACAATAGAAATAAACACCACCAAATTTTACAAGAACAATTTATATGTTACTCCTCAAAATCACTTTTGCAAAATGTGGTAATCAAAGTCAACTTTCCATTTTCCACGTGTTCATGGATTATACAATATAAAATGCTACCACCGGCAATAAAGTAAACAGAGAGTTTGGTTTGGTTTCGACGTGTTCATGGATTAAATTGTCTGCAAGCTATACAATATACAATATAAAGGGCCACCATGGGCGATAGAGTAATCAGAGTTTGGTTTGGTTTTGTAAATGAAAGGGATGCATTCACTGAAGTTGATGCTTGTTATGAATTTGGTCATCCTATTGACTCAATTTGATGGGAAAAAGGCATGTTTTGAAGAAGAGAGGATGGGGCTGTTAGAATTGAAGTCCTTTTTGAAGCAAGAAGTGGTGGATGTTTCAGACCATGATGTACTCCCTTCATGGGTTGATGACCCAAGGAGTGATTGCTGTGGTTGGGAGAGAGTTAGCTGCAACTCAACCACCCGACGGATTGTTAAAATCTCCCTCTCTCTTATAGGAGGGATTATACAAGGTTGTCATAATGATTTTGTGTTTTCATCCTATTTGAATGTTACCTTATTCCAGTCTTTTAAATATCTAAAAACTCTCAATTTATCCTACAGTTATATTAGATGGCAAGAGAACCAAGGTATGTTTATTCAATTTCACCCGAACCCATCTTTAAGTGACCCTGCCTTTCCATTTCCCGAAGTTATCTTTGAACATTTGGGTTATTGGCCATTATCTTCTTTATAGGTTTGCTAAGGCTACAACAGTTGGAGACCTTGGATCTTTCTGGTAACGGCTTAACAAGTAGCCATCTGCAGTCCTTGATGGAACTCAAATCTCTTAAGAATTTGATTCTTAGTTGCAATTCCTTCAACGGATCCTTCCCTACCCCAGGTATATATATATATATATGTGGGAGTTTAATACTATTATAATACTGCAGACATTGGAGTTTACAATAATTCTTCTCTCTTCCACACAATGCAGAACTATCTGGTTTTGAAAACTTGGAGACATTGGATTTAAGTTGGAATTCACTAAGTGACTCCCCAGGGGAGTTGGGTATGGAGCAAATTACCCAATGATTTGAATATTTATGTGTTGGAACTGGATATATGATGATGATTGACAATCATTGCTTTTTAATAATTATTCAGACGCTACGAATTTCTCAAAGCTGAGGAATGTAGTGCTGCATGACAATTACTTCAATTCTACTGAGATTCTGAGGTTGCTGGGTTCACTTCCGTCGCTCAGGTCTCTTGACCTTTCCTCTAATATGCTGGGAATGGAAAGCACTCTGTCGAATCAAGGTATGTAAACATGCAATGTCCCTCAGATGTTACAATTATCATCATCTTTTCCTATATTTTTATTTTGAGTAAATTACACTAATAGTCATCCAACTATTAGTAAAAAAAATTTTAATTACTCAACTATGAATAGTTATAAAATGGTTTCTTAACTATCCAGCTTTTCTTTTGGGTCACCTAATTATTTGAATCTTTCTTTTTGGTCATCAACTTAGCAGCTTTTAAAATTGCATAATAACAATTCTAACCCTCAATATTTATATATTGTGCCATTTAGTCTTGATTCTAAAATAATTAACACTCAACATTTACACATTTTAATAATTTAATCACTTTTTTTGACAATTTTATTTGTATTCATGATATTAAGGGTTAATTTTAAAAGAACGGAAAATATGAAAATTATTATATTAAATTTTTATATATTTTTTAGTTTTTAAGGAAAGGATTAAAGAAAAGAAAATTTAAAAAAAGACCTTAAATTACACAATATATAAATGTTGAGAGTTAAATTTTATAATTAAGATTAAATTGACAACATATATATTATTATCGAATCTATTTAACTATTAGTGACGAAAACAAAAAAAAATAAATAGTTAAATCAATAATTAAGTTACTATTTTAAAATTTTTATTTTCAATAAAATGATTAGTTGTAGGTATCTTTATTAAAAACTAAACAATTGGTAATATATGACTGCAACCAAAAACTTTATAAAAACAGAAGAGATTAGGTGCTCGGACTTCAAAGCGGGACAGCTGCCTTTTTTTTCTTTTTGTTTTTTCTATTGGAAAGGTGTGTTGAATCTATTTATTGATTTTTATTATAAATTTATAGGTTAATTACTTTTTATATTGATATGTCCATTTATTCTTATCTTGTTTATTTTATTATATTTTTGTACTATATTTGATTTGATGTATGACTTCGTGTAATGTTTTGTATGACTTGTTTGGGTGATTTTAATTAAAAAAAATCAGCGTGGTACATAATGATATGATTTTAATAGTAATCAAATTTAGAGAAATATTTTCTTCTTATTATTATTTTATTGTAAATAAATATAATTATAAAATTCTACATGTTAATTTATGATCTAAGTCCGACCAACTAGAAAAAGTTTAAAATATCAATTTATTTAAATAATTATTTTTACTTTAATTATAATTGATATATTTAAATAAATTAATCCATGAAATTACTCATGAATTAATTCAAATTTTTTAAATTTATTTATTTCTTGAAACTGAACTGCATTATTTAAAGTGGTCTTACTAATCATATCTTCATTTCATTTTCATGTTATTTTTTTGTCATGTACACTTCACGTTTTTGTTATATTTCAATTTATCTCATATTTTGCAAATTAGAAAGTAATTTTAAATTTATTTACATATTATATAAAAATATTACATATTTAAACAATAATTATTTAATGTAATTATATTAAATATTTAACGATATATTTAAATAATTTGACCCAAGTCCAACCCATATA
Source organism: Gossypium arboreum (assembly GCF_025698485.1). NCBI lineage: Eukaryota > Viridiplantae > Streptophyta > Magnoliopsida > Malvales > Malvaceae > Gossypium > Gossypium arboreum. The sequence continues at coordinate 119,613,145 of NC_069070.1, read as the reverse complement.
AAAATACTAAATTCAAGTTTGATCGTATTAATTTTTTATAATATTTTTATATAAAACAAATTTAAAAATATAATACATTAAATACACTAAAAACTTTAAAATAAATTTTTCCCAACAAATTTAAAATATATTAAAAATTCTTTATATTTAAATAATACTAAGATAGTTGAAACTTAACAAACAAATGATTCTAAAATAATAGCAAAATTAACAATAAAATAAAAGCAATATAATAACAAGATGACATTAAAACAATGCAAGAAAAAATTTAGCCAGATTTGGACTAGGCTGACACAAGCAAAAAATCTTACACAAGGCCTTGCCTGTTTAGAAAACGAACTTTATTGTTTTATCCAAGTCTATTTTTTAATTTATATTTTTGTCTAAACTCTCTCGCTTTTAGCGTAAACTTTCGAATCTGAATAGGTGACTTCGTCCATTATCAAGATTGAAGACATATTGCACAAAGGATGTTAGATATTTGTGATTTTAGCTTCCTTCGCCTGTTTTGAGTAACTTTTGCTTAGCTTCGAGCAGTGAAATCTTCCAATTAATCAAAAAAATATTCCTTATACTTACATAACACTGTTATAATTTTAAATTATTGAATGAAAAAAATGGTATAGATGTACTAACTTGCACACCATACTGCTTTGAAAAAAAAATGTTTTCTTAGGTTTCCCTATTTGTTGCATCTCCTAACATGCCTTATCTTTGCTTTGTTGGTAGATTTGATAACTTTAGGAAGATTGGAGCTATTAGATTTAAGCAGGAATTATTTCAATGGGAGTATTCCTCAAAATCTTGGGAAGCTATCCTATCTTAAAGCGCTATATTTGGCAGGCAATCTATTCAAAGGGTCTTTACCGGTCCCAGGTAAGAGCAAAATTAAAATGTTTAGATGTATTATTTTTTCATATAAATGATGTAAACATTTTTAATTTCTCCTTGGTGACAGGCTTGTGCGAATTGAGGAGACTTCAAGTGTTGGACATTAGTCATAATAGGTTGGAAGGAACCCTTCCTTCTTGCCTGAGCAATTTGACATCTCTTAAGGTTTTAGATGTGCATGATAACCTACTCAGTGGCTCCATTACTCCACATTTAATACCAAGTCAAAAGTTTCTTCAGTTCATCGATATTAGCAAAAATGTTTTTGAAGGTTCCTTCTCTTTCAGCTCGATGTTCAATCATTCCAAGCTTGAGGTGATCGTACTTGGAGGCACAACAAACAAGCTACAGATTGATAATGACAACCAAGCTGGGAATGGGATTCCGTTGTTTCAACTAAAGGTATTGCAACTTTCTAATTGTAGCATGAAGAATGCTCCACTTTTTTTGCTAAACCAGCACCGATTGATATGGGTTGATATCTCACACAATAAGTTGAGCGGAGCCATCCCTTCCTGGTTGCTTCAAAGCAACACGGATCTAAAGTTTCTGAATCTTAGGAATAATTCTTTTACTGGGAAACTTGACCCTTTTCCACAACATCCTCTGAGTAGTATGGTTCATATGGATGCATCATACAATCATATTGATGGCCATCTTCCTAAGGATCTTGGAATTGTACTTCCAAATTTACAATATCTTAATTTATCTTATAACTTCTTTAAAGGCGAGCTCCCATCCTCAGTTGGTGCCATGAGGAAGTTGTTGTTGTTGGATTTATCCTTCAATAATTTATCAGGGAAACTTCCAAACGAATTGGTAAAAAACTGCACTGATTTGGGGGTTTTGAAGTTAAACAATAACAATTTTCGTGGTGATTTTTTTTCCACTCACTTTAACTTGAGTGACTTACGAGCTTTGGAATTGGGAAACAATGAGTTCACTGGAGGCCTAATGACAAAAGAGGAATTTTATGCTGAGATGCGAATTTGTGATGTTAGCAACAACAAAATGACTGGAAAGATTCCTAATGGAATAGATGCTAAGGTTCTTTTACTGCAGAGCAATTCTTTTGAAGGCCAAATTCCATGCGAAGGATTTTTTAATGCCCAAGTTGTTGATATTTCTCATAACTTTCTGTCGGGACAAGCACCTTCATGCTTAATATCCAAGGCTTTTTCATATGTTAAGTTGTTGAACTTAAGAGATAATAGATTGTCAGGAAATATTCCTGCAGAAATTAGTTTTTTCCCTAGCCTAAGAATTCTTTTGTTAGGAAATAATCGTTTCAATGGCCTGATTCCAAGACAATTGTGTCAATTAAGAGACATAAGCATAATGGATCTTTCCAACAACTTCTTTTCTGGGTCAATACCAAGTTGCTTGAGTAATGTCTCCTTTGGCAATTATTTCAGTTATTCCTGGGGAAATTTAACGTTTTCTTATTGGAATATCAGGCATGAAGATGGTTACAGTGATCTATATCCCCTTGTACGACTTTATGACTTTACTAGTTTCTGGGACAATGTTAAGTTAGAAGATCAGTATGTGTTTAATATAGACTTTGTCACTAAAAATAGTCTACTTTCTTTCAAAGGAAACATTCTGAGTTACATGTCTGGATTAGATTTGTCATGTAACAATCTGACAGGCGCAATTCCTCAGAGTCTCGGGAAGTTGTTCTCCATTCGTGCACTCAACTTATCCCACAATCATCTGACAGGGCATATCCCAGTTTCGCTGTCAAATCTATCCCAAATTGAGAGTTTGGATTTTTCTTACAACAATTTAAGTGGAAGAATCCCATCAGAGTTGGTCGATCTTAACTTCTTGGCAGTCTTCAGTGTCGCGCACAATAATTTATCAGGCGGAATTCCAGACAAAGGGCAATTCGCAACATTTGGAATCAACAGTTATAAAGGAAATCCATTTCTTAATGGGCTGCCATCAGAGAAGAACCGCATCAAACCTGTAGAGATACTATTATCATCAGATGAAACTGAAGAAAAATGGTATGATATTGATCGTACATTTTTCATTTCAAGTTTTGTTGCAACGTACGGTGTCTTCTTATTGACTTTTGGGGCTCTTCTCTACATCAACCCTTATTGGCGAAGGTGGTGGTTTCGTTTCATTGAAAATTTTATTTACAGCTCTTAATACTTTGTTGTTGGTTGTTTTCGCAAGTTAGCTATCAAATTTAATAATTAGTTTTCTTTCCTAATTTTATGTTAATTTTACCAAAGCTACTAAGGTTTTCTATGCTTACAAATGATGGGCAAGTTTGAAGTTTGAATTTTGAATTTATGCTTATTTTGAATTTATGATGCTACAAGTAGTTAATTGTTCATATGATTGATTGACTTTTAGTTTGATTGGTATAGACATTTTTTCAATATAAGAAGACGTGAGTTCGAGTGCGTTGTGTTAGGTGTGGATCTCACTATGTGGGAAACCCATATTTTCTGCCACAATGTTTTGTTTTTTTTTGGTTTTGTCAAAAGCCAATTTTTTGGCCTTTTAACGTGGGAGTGGGCAGCATTCTTAATTGAGAGCAAAATTCTCAATTACATCCAGAGAGAAAGAGAGTGAGATTGAAGCTCGTTGGAGAAAAAGAGAGAATAGAAAAATCAGTTTTTCAAGCTTGGTACAGCAGTGATCAACTCTTCGATCGAAGGTCCATCCGTGGTTCGATTGAGCTGATTTTTGGACAGCAGCTAGGCGATAAGGTGTTCTTGACTTTGTACGGTCGGATTTTTCATCCGAGTCTTGTAGCGTCGGAAATACCCGTTTTTCAGCAGCTATGTTTTTGGTGATGTTCTCTCAATTTTCTCTCTTTTGCTAAAGATTACATATTGTTAGCCTTGTCGGAGTTGAATGCTTGTTGTAGGCTTGATATTGTGATCTTGTAGTCGAACATTTGATGATAGTGGAGCTCTTTATCGGACTCTAAAGTTCCGTGGTTTTTACCCTTGATTTAGAGGGGTTTTCCACGTAAAAATATCGGTGTTTCTATTTATTTTTGTTGTGGTTGCATTAGTTGATTTGTGGTTGATTAAGGTTCCTAAAGAACATATTTTGTGCTATTGTGCTTGCCATAATTTTTGACAGGAGTTATAGGGAGAGAAAGAACACCGGTTGTGCTTTCGCTTTATTTCGGTTGTTCGTTTTCTTCCCAACAAATTGGTATCGGAGCTTGGTTATTGTGTCAGATAATTATGGAAATTAATACGAGCAAGATGATTATGTTAAATGGCACAAATTATCAACTTTGGCGGAATAAAATGAAGGACTTGTTGTTTGTTAAGGCTTTGCATCTTCCGGTCTTTACTACTCAAAAACCCGATTCGAAAAGTGATGAAGAATGGGAATTTGAGCATCAACAAGTGTGTGGCTTTATTCGGCAATTTGTTGAAGAAAATGTTTACAACCACATTGATCAGGAGACACATGCTCGAACATTGTGGGAGAAGCTTGAAAGCTTGTATGCTTAGAGGTCGGGCAATAACAAGTTGTTTTTGCTGAAGAAAATGATGGTATTTGAAATATAAAGAAGGAATGTCTATAGTGACCATGTTAGTGAATTTGAGTGTGATGAATCGGTTGCTTGGTATGGGTGTCAAATTTGATGACGAGATTTTAGGACTTTGGTTGCTTGCTACTCTACCAGACTCTTGGGAGACCTTTCGGGTCTCACTCATTAATCTGCCCTTACAGGTATTATTACTTTGGATTTGGCTAAGAGTGGTGTGTTGAATGAAGAGGTTAGAAGAAGATCTCGGGTTCTACATCACACCGAGGTGTTGGTTATCGAGAACGGGGGAGAAAGCAGAGACAAAGATGGAAAGGGTAGAGATAAAAGCCGAAGCAAGTCAAGATCGAGATACAAGAATCTTGAGTGTCATCATTGTGGTAAGAAAGGTCATATCAAGAAATATTACTTCAAGTGGAAGAAAGAGAACAAAGGTAGTGGTGATAAACACGATCGGAATAACGATGAAAAATTCGAGCGTGTTGCTACTGTTACTCGTGAAGATCTGTTAGTTATTTGTGATGAGAATTTGGTCAACCTAGCATGTGACGAGACTAGTTGGGTGATTGATATTGGTGCATCACTTCATGTCACGTCGAGGAAGGAATTCTTCACATCTTATACTCCTGGTGATTTTGGGGTATTGAAGATGGGTAATGATGGTTTGGTTTCCGTTATTGGTATGGGAGATGTTAGCTTGGTGAGTAACAATGGAACAAAGTTAACTCTCAAGGATGTCAGACATGCACCGGATGTCCGTTTGAATTTGATTTCTGCAGGAAAGCTTGATGATGAGGGATTCTGTAACACCTTCAGTGAAGGGCAGTGGAAGCCGGCTAAAGGCTCCTTGGTTGTGGCTTGAGGAAAGAAGAGCTCAAATTTGTACTTGATGCAAGCTTTGACTTCTCGAGAGACGGTGAATGTGACACTGAATGATAGCTCAACTGAGTTGTGGCATAAACGACTCAGTCACATGAGTGAGAAGGGGCTTAACTGTTTAGCGAAGAAGAATCAACTTTCGGGTTTAAAGAATGCTACACTAAAGAATTGTGCTCATTGTCTAGCAGGAAAGCAGAGAAGAGTTTCATTTAGAAGCTATCCTCCTCATAGGAAATCAGAGTTGCTAGAGTTGGTCCATTCAGATGTTTGTGGTCCGATAAAAGTAAGATCACATGGTGGTGCACTTTACTTTGTGACTTTCATTGATGATTGTTCAAGAAAGCTATGGGTTTACACTTTGAAGTCTAAAAATCAAATCTTTGAGGTGTTTAAACAGTTTCAAGCATCAGTTGAAAGGGAAACTGGGAAGAAGTTGAAGTGTATTCGTACTGATAATGGTGGCGAGTACACAGGGTCGTTTCATGAGTATTGTCTGCGACAGGGAATCAGACATCAGAGAACACCACCAAAGACTCCACAGTTAAATGGGTTAGCTGAAAGAATGAACCGAACATTGATTGAGAGAGTCAGATGTTTGTTGTCAGATACAAAGTTGCCAAGATCGTTTTGGGCTGAAGCTTTGAATACAGTGTGACACATGTGATAAATCTGTCTCCTAGTGTTCCTTTGAAAGGTGATGTGCCAGATAGAGTTTGGTTTGGTAAAGACGTGTCATATGATCACCTACGTGTGTTCGGTTGTAAAGCATTTGTTCATGTTCCAAAGGATGAAAGATCCAAGTTGGATGCCAAGGCTCGACAATGCATTTTTATTGGTTATGGTCTAGATGGTGAGTTTGGTTATAGACTCTATGATCCAGTTCAGAAGAAACTCGTAAGAAGTAGAGATGTTGTCTTCATTGAGGATCAGACTATTGATGACATTGATAAGACGAAGAAAGTGGATTCACAAGGTAGTGGTGACTTGATCGATGTGAATCCAGTTCCCCTAGACTCTTCACCAGATCCTATCCAGGATAATGTGCATGGTGATGTTAGTGATGACCATCAAAATATAGGTGACTTTGATACTCCCATGGATGATGTTGTGAATGATCAACAACAAGCACCTATAGCTCCACCAGCAGTTCCACTTCGAAGGTCTTCCAGAGATCGACGATCTTCTGTTAGGTATTCTCCTGATGAATATGTTCTTTTGACTGACGGGGGAGAACCTGAATGTTATGAAGAGGCTATGGAGAGTGAATGCAAAGATCAGTGGGTTGAAGCGATGAAAGACGAACTTCAATCCTTGCATGAGAACCATACTTTTGAATTGGTGAAACTGTCTAAGGGCAAAAGAGCTTTGAAGAATCGGTGGGTTTACAAGTTGAAGCAAGAAGAGAAGTCTTCATCTCCACGATACAAAGCTAGATTGGTCGTCAAGGGTTATACTCAGAAAAAGGGGGTTGATTTTGAAGAAATATTTTCTCCGGTTGTGAAGATGTCCTCTATCAGAACTATACTGAGTTTGGCAGCTTGTTATGACTTAGAGGTTGAATAAATGCATGTGAAAATTGCTTTTCTTCATGGTGACTTGGAAGAAGAGCTTTACATGGAGCAGCCAGAGGGTTTTGTTGCACAAGGGAAAGAGGACTATGTGTGCAGATTAAAGAAGAGCTTATATGGTTTGAAGCAAGCTCCAAGGCAATGGTACAAGAAGTTTGAGTCTGTTATGGGGGAGCAAGGCTACAAGAAGACTACTTCTGATCATTGTGTGTTTGTTAAGAGATTCCTGGTGATGATTTTATTATTCTTTTGCTCTATGTTGATGATATGCTTATTGTTGGTCAGAATGCTTCTAGAATTGAGAGGTTGAAACAAGAGTTGAGTAAATCCTTTGCAATGAAGGATTTGGGGCCAGCAAAGCAAATTCTTGGCATAAGATTGGCACGTGATAGAAAGGCCAAGAAATTTTGGTTATCACAAGAGAGGTACATTGAGAAAGTACTTCAAAGGTTTAGTATGGACAAAGCTAAAGCGCTGAATACTCCCTTTGCTATGCACTTTAGATTGAGTGTTAAGCATAGTCCTTCCACAGAAAAGGAGAAGGAAGAGATGCAGAAAATTCCTTACTCTTCAGCCGTGGGTAGTTTGATGTACGCAATGGTTTGCATGAGACCAGACTTGGCTTATGCCGTTGGTACAGTTAGTCGATTTCTTTCTAATCCAGGCAGAGGGCATTGGAATGCAGTGAAGTGGATTATGAGATATCTTCGTGGCACTTCCAACATGAAACTTTGTTTCGGCAATGAGAAACCTGTTCTTGTTGGGTATCTGATTCGGACATGGCGGAGACATTGACTCGAGGAGATCTACTTGAGTTACTTAATCACTTATGCACGGGAGCTGTGGCATGGCAATCGAGATCGCAAAAGCGTGTTGCATTGTCCACCACCGAATCGAGTTCATTGCGACAACAAGGCGTGTAAGGAGATGTTTTGGATGAAGAAGTTTGTGCATGAGCTTGGTTTTACTCGGAGAAGTATGTCCTGTCTTGTGATAGCCGAGTGCTATTCATCTTGGTAAGAACTCAACTTTTCATGCTAGATCTAAGCATATTGATGTGAGGTACCATTGGATACTGAGATGTTCTTGAAGCTAAGCTATTAGAGCTTGAAAAGATACACACTAATGATAATGGTGCTGATATGTTGTGAAGGCCTTACCAAGAGGAAAGTTTGAAGCATGTTGTTTGAACTCCGGCATGGAGGCATTCCCCACATAGTTGGAGGGGGAGATTTGTTAGGTGTGGGTCCCACTATGTGGGAAACCCATATTTTTTGCCACAAAGTTTTGTTTTTTTTTGGTTTTGTCAAAAGCCAATTTTTTTGGCCTTTTAACGTGGGAGTGGGCAGCATTCTTAATTGAGAGCAAAATTCTCAATTACATCCAGAGAGAAAGAGAGTGAGATTGAAGCTCGTTGGAGAAAAAGAGAGAATAGAAAAATCAGTTTTTCAAGCTTGGTGCAGCAGTGATCAACTCTTCGATCGAAGGTCCATCCGTGGTACGATTGAGCTGATTTTTGGACAGCAGCTAGGCGATAAGGTGTTCTTGACTTTGTACGGTCGGATTTTTCATCCAAGTCTTGTAGCGTCGGAAATACCCGTTTTTCAGCAGCTACGTTTTTGGTGATGTTCTCTCAATTTTCTCTCTTTTGCTAAAGATTACATATTGTTAGCCTTGTCAGAGTTGAATGCTTGTTGTAGGCTTGATATTGTGATCTTGTAGTCGAACATTTGATGATAGTGGAGCTCTTTATCGGACTCTAAAGTCCCGTGGTTTTTACCCTTGATTTAGAGGGGTTTTTCACGTAAAAATATCGGTGTTTCTATTTATTTTTGTTGTGGTTGCATTAGTTGATTTGTGGTTGATTAAGGTTCCTAGAGAACATATTTTGTGCTATTGTGCTTGCCATAATTTTTGACAAGAGTTATAGGGAGAGAAAGAACACCGATTGTGCTTTCGCTTTGTTTCGGTTGTTCGTTTTCTTCCCAACACGTTAAAGTGCATTATCCTCTTGTTTATGATTTGGGAGGGACTATGAGTAGTTGTAAGCATTACATACAAAAAAAAAAAGAACATATAAAATTTTGAATCATTAGATAAATTTAGAGCTAATTTATTTTTAATTGAGTGAGTTTTTTTTTTTTTTAAAGGTGAATGCGAGGTGGGGTAAATAATCAATGTCACCCTGATTTGAGTTCTTATTCTCCGAATTGAAACATCACCTTATTTCAATCTTTTAAAGATCTAAAAACTCTAATTTTACCTTACAATCGCATGAGATGGAAAGAGTAGCAAGGTATGCCTTTTTTTTTCAACAGAAGCTAGGTATGTTTATTAGATTCATGATCACATCTGGTGTTCATTCTGCTATTTATATATGTATGAAATTGTTTTTTTGTTGTCTACCACGTGTATTTGTTTATGTTATAATAAATGTCGATAATGACAATAAAATGATTACAAAATAATAAGAAAAGAAAATATAAAGGAAAAAGAAAGTTAAAAATAATTTATGAAATTAATATAAATGGATATATTTTATAATTTTAAATAAAAATAATTTAAATTAGTATTTAAACTATTTTTTTATATTTATTTATATAAAGAAAAAAAGAAAATTAACAATTAAAAATGTTTTTTATAAAATTATTATAAAACTAATTTTCTAATTAACTATAAATTTGAGAAACATTTTAATTATAACATAAATTTTTATTTATATTAATTTATAAAAAAAGTAAAAGAGTAACGGAAAAGGATAGGAGTAAAATAAAATGTGAAGGACATTGACATTTGTCAGAGTAAAATAAGTGTAACGAATTGATATAAAGGAAAATTTATCAAAATTGTTGACAAACGGATATAATTAGAACAATACTGAGAGACTGAAGGCATCTTGCACAAAGGATTTTTTTAGATATTTGGTATTTCAGCTTCCTTCCCCGGCTTTGAATTACTTCTGCTTAGCTTTGAGCTGTGAAATCTTCCAATTCATCAAAACCTCTTCCTTATACTTCTACTTCAACTAAAGGCATTGCGACTTTCTAATTGTAACATGTAGAATGCTAATTTTTTGCTAAACCAGCACCGCTTAGTATGGGTTGATATGTCATGCAATCAGTTGAACAGAGCCTTATTGCCTTCTTGGTTGATTGAAAACAACACTGATCTAAAGGTTCTGAACCTTAGGAATATTCCGTTACTTGGAAATTTGATCCTCTTCCACAACATCCTATTAGTATGGCTTTTATGGATGTATCATACAATCATATTGACGAGCATCTTTCAAAGGATATTGGAATGATATTTCCAAATTTAAAGTTCCTTAATTTATCCTATAAATTCTTAGAAGGCGAGCTCCCACCCTCGATTGGTGCCATGAGGAAGTTGTTGTCGTTGGATTTATCTTTCAATAATTTATCAGGGGAATTTCCAAAAGAATTGGTAAAAAAACTGCATTGCTTTGTTTTCTTTGACGTTAACCAATAACAACTCTCATGATGAATTTTTTTCCACTCACTATAACTTGACTAACGTACAAGAGTTGAAGCTGGGGAACGATGAGTTCACTGGAGGTCTAATAACAAAAAAGGAATTCTGTGCTGGGATGGAAACTTTTGGTGTTAGCAACAACAAAATGACTGGTAAGCATCCTAATGGATTAGCTGCGACAACAATTCTTTTGAAGGCCAATTTCCGTGCGAAGGTTTTTTTGGTGGGCTAGTTATTGATATTTCCCATTACGTTCTTCCAGGACCAATACTTTCGTGCTTATCGTTATCCATGGATCCTTCAAATGTTTGGTTGCTGAACCTACAAAATAATAGATTGTCTGGAAATATTCCCATCCAAATTGATTTACTTTGTGCCATAAATTTTCTTTTGCTAGGAAATAATCATTTCAGCGGCTTGATTCCTAGACAGTTGTGTCAATAAAGAGATATAAGGATAATTGATTTTTCCAACAACTCCTTTTCCGGTTCGATACCTAGTTGCTTGAGTAATTTTGACTGAGATTGGTTCCGCTCACGCTGTAGAGTTATTTTGTTCATTTAGCTGGAGTGAAGCTGGTTATGATTTTGTAAAACCCCTCCGAGAACTTTATGACTCGCGCAGTTTGATGGATAGTGTTATGTTAGAAGATAAGTATATGTTTAAAATAGATAAGCATAGGGTTAAGATAGAGTTTGTCACAAAAAATAGTCTCCTTCCTTACACAGGAAACATTCTGAATTATATTTCTCAAATAACAATCTCACAAGCGTTATGGAATTTAGGGCCATTAGGGCCATTCATGCACTTAACCTGTCCCGCAATCATCTGACAAGACTTATCCCGGTTTCCTTATCGAATCTATCTCAACTTGAAAGTTTGGATTTTTCTTCCAACAATTTAAGTGGAAAGATCCCATCAGATTTTGTCAATATTAACTTTTTAAAAGTCGCGCGTAATAATTCACGTAAAATTAAATGTTGATGGTTAAATATTTTTAGAATCAAGATTAAATTGATATATTCATAAATGTCAAAGGTTAAAGTTGCTATTATATAAATCTTAAAAATTATCACCGCTAGTCAGTTGATGACCAAAAAGATAAATTTAAATAATTGGGTGACAATTTTATAACTTTTATAGTTAGACGATAAAAAAAATACTAATAGTTAAGTGACTACCATTGTAATTTAGCCATTTTAGTGTATCTCAATTATCTTATATTTGACATGGTTTACAATAATGATTAAATTTTAACCTTAAATTTGTTTAAAAAAATATAAATTATTATTTAAATTTCTTAAATTCAAGTACTAAGCTCATTTCAATAAATATATTGAGCTAACCAAATAGAATAAAAAGTTTATTTATTTTAATTTTAAACGATGTATTTAAAATTTTCAATCACACAGTTTTAGTTACTTAATCAAGGTTTATGGGTGAGAAAATCTTTTACTAATTTTTATATTTTTAATAGTTTTTATTTTTTATAATTTTAATTTTTAAATATATGCTGATGAACATATATTTAAGAAGGACCCAATTTTATTATTTTTATCATCGTGGACTATACACTTTTCTCTTCCTTAAAAGCTTAATTGATTTTGCAATTTTTATTAAGAACTTTTTTAATCTTAAGCCATTAATCAATTGCCACAAATATCGACCATTTGTATTACGAAATTCTATATATCTCAATAATGTACAAGATTTGTAAATTACGGTTATTTAATTACTACTAATTTGTGTACAAAAGCTATTGTAAATGGAAATTAATGAAGGTGATAAATGATCCATCTAGCTAGCTGTAAATTCCAATAGCATCTGTTTCAATCCTTGAAAGTGTGTACATTTGTTCAGGGAGCACAGCATCCTCAAAGGATACATCGAAATAATCACCTCCATAATCAATCAAGACGCCTACTTCATTTCCCTGATTATCCATGTGCCAATTCATGTCATGGTTTGGTGATGGGGATGACATTGACTCCAAATCACCCCACTGAAACTCAACATCAATTGGTTTTGTACCATTGCTTTCCTCTCCATCGCTAAGACTTTCTGGACCCATCCTTAAGTCTTGGATACCAATCGGGTTCGGATTGATTTCGGCTTCTAACGATCTCATCCAGCTATCCAATTCTTTACTGTCGTACTCTTCGTTAGGTGATTCTTCAAGGAAGGACATGAGAAGAGCATTGTTGAACTCAACATCACAGCTCATACGCAAGGAATTTTCTTGCACTACAAATGCCATAGTGATTAAGACAAGGAAATGTGAGAAAACAAAGTGAATTTGCTGAAATGATGAAGATTAGGATTGAAAAAGTATTGGAACACAATTGTTCTGGTTCTTCCAAAAGGAAATAAAACTTTATATAGGGAACTTGCAAACGTGCAATGCCTCTCCAATCATTCAATTCGCACAAATAATTGTGCAAAGTAAATAAGAATCAAAGTGGAAACATACAATTAATTAAATAGTGATAAGATTAAGATAAGAGAATAGAATAAAAATTTTGTTGATAGGCAAGATTTAGCTTTTGTGGAGTATGACCAAAGACATGAAAGACACAGGAATCAGCAAAGGACGATATGTTAATCAAAGGCAGCCGACACTATACAACACTATTGACAAGATTCATTGACAAGTTTGTGCACACATTATTATTTTTTTAATGAAATGAATCTTTTGTGAAGTGGGGACTTGAATAATCAATGACAAAACAAGCTTGTGTCACATGTTTATGCTGGATGTTGAGAAGGAAATGGGCAACCAAACTGACCAGATTAAGCTACAAATGCATTGATCCATAATTTTTTATTATTCAACCAATACTTTGGTGCTCATGTTGCCACAACACACAAAAATGAAAATCTATTTTGGGTCTTAAGTAACAATGATTGAAGCAAGACCCATGTGCTCTGGTTCTTCATGACAATTGGAAACGCCTTTAAAGATTTGAGAAATCAATTGAGCCACTTTATTAGTTTGAAATTAAGTCGGATTACTGTTTAAGGTAGTCGGTGTCAACAAATCCATTTTGGAGTGTTAGTTTGATTTTATATTGCTTAAAAATATATATAGATCAAATCAGATTATTGCTAATTGCTGGTTCAGTTAAGACCTATATATTAGGACATTTTTTATATCATAAGGTGAAATTCACAGCTGGGCTTATTTTTCTAGTCTGTCATATAAGCCCAACACGTGTATGAGAGTGTTTTATAAATTATAAAAAATTATTTTTATTAAAAATGAAAATTTTAATATTTAATATTTAATATTTTAAAATTTTTTATTATTTTAATTTTTATTTAATATAAAATTTTCAACAAAAAGTGTTGAGTAAGATAATTAGCTAGTAGCTAATTATCATTTAATGTAGAAAATATTAAGTTGATTTTTTATTTAAAAATTAAAATAAATTATTTTAAAAATTAATTATTCAAACTACCATATGTATCTTTTATCTAACACTATCCAAAATAATATAAAATATTATATTAATAAGATTAAAATTAAAAATAAATAATTTTTAAAAATTAATATTTACTTTTATCAAACAACATAATTTTATTCCGTACTTATATTTATTAATTTATCGAACAATTTTTAATATAAATTCAGCACTTATAAAATTAAACAATAAAAATTCAGTACTTAATTTTTCATTACTTAAATTTCAATTTATCAAACACATCCTTATTTCTTATTTGAAAAGTGTTTAGTTCTATATATTTTTATAATTGAAAGGCATAATGACTTTTTAGCCCTCTAAATTTTACCTATTTTATCCCTTGAACTTGCATTATTTATCAAATCACCCACAAAATGCATAGAAAAGTTAACAAACATTAACTTTGCTGACATGGCATAACATGTGGACTACCATGTGTATACCACGTTAGTAATTAATTATTTTTATAATTAAAAATATTTTTACTTTTAATATTTTTAAAAAATTTTAAAAAATTAATTAATTACTTACGTGACAATTCATGTGCAGCAAAATTAACAAACGTTAACTTTTTAATCTATTTTGGGGTGATTTGACATGTTTAAGAGCTAAAAAATAAACTAAAATAACTTTTTTATAAAACTAGAATACCAAATAAATTATTATACCTAATAAAGTTATAATTTTTTTTTTAGAAATCTACTTTAAACATATAACACAAAATGAGCATCATATTATTCTCCTTTTATTAGTTTGGTAAAGATATGACCTGAATGCATCTTATTCCATACAAATTAATCAAATTAAAGTGGTCCTAATTGACTTCCACAATATTTGATTAGTACAATTATTGTTTTAATGTAAAGACTCAAAGAATAAAATATTAATAAAAGGCAAGCCCCAAGTTGGCAATGGTGCTTAAAATGTCCATTTCATATAAGATATTGTTTGGTCTCTATTTGGTTGAGTCAGATACAACCAATGCTGGATATTATTGCCTGCCTGGAAAGTAGTTTGTTGCTAGACCAAGTGGGGATATTTTTTTCCTTTGGAATCCTTCACTTGAGATATGCTTAAAATCATGTGGTGGAAATTAATTAATCCAACTTTGATTTGTCACCACTTCAAAAATAATTTTATGTTGTTTGTTCCATGTTTGCCTGGCACGACCATTGATTAAACAATTTATTATCTTTTATTGTCCAATTGATTATCTATTTAATTATTGGTAGAGCACATGTGCGCACGTTCGATGGGGTCTCTTAAGCACAATTATCTGCGCTATAAAAAGCTTAGCTTCCATTGATGGAATCATTGCAAAACATTTTCTCAAGTCTAAGCTAACTTAGCCTCTTCCATTCTTTGTTATAATACACCAAGGAAAGAAAAGCTGTAAATTATGGCTCTCATGTTAACGGAAAATCCAGGATTGACCAACGAAAGTAATGGCGTGGAAGAAATCGGAGTCCCCGAAATCGATGCCGGTCTTCTAATGTCGTTGTTAGAGGAATCACAGTGTGAGGAGTACTGCAATGAGGAGCAGGTAACTAGTTTGATGGAATCTCTAGAAGCTGAGATTAGAATGGTGAATGCTGGTTCATGCAGTATTGAAGGAGACATTGGAAGCAACAATTACTTTGAATGGAGTGAAATGGAAATGGTGCCTTCCTCTCCAAGCGATGACATGAATTGGTATGTAGAAGATCATGCCCAAGAGATGTCAATGGATGGCTACTTGGTGCAATTTGGAAATGATTTTCCTTTGAATTGTTACGAAAGTCAGTTAGAAAATGGCTTTACTTCTCTGTGGCAAGAGACATACGATACAGCTATATACAATTAGATTATATGTATGTGTATATAATATTTTTTCTAATGCAAGAAAAATTATATAGTAAGTTCAATTCAAGTGTATAAAGCCTTCTAGATGAAAATTTCTTGAGTTTATATGCTTCCAATTTTACTCTGTGATAAAATCAAAGTTACCGGACTTTTAATATTTGTTTCTAGATTCGTAAAATGGAAACTAGTGTTAAAACCCAATAATAAGGGTTCAAATTGTCGATCAGAACTTCAGGTGTTGGAATATTTTTAAAATATTTATGACATTCCAATAGTTAGCCAACATCTTAGAAGAATCGAGCTGCGCCCGCAGCTTCTTTGTTTTCTTGCTGGTACGCAGTCACAACCTTATGATATTTGTAGCAGTCACGCATCAGTTGCCTTAACTCCTCTAAAGTATTCAAACGTTGGCTTATGGCCTAACCATAGCAGCCAACATCAATACATGCTCTTGGTTTTAGAAACCTTAGATCCTGCCAACTCTACAGGAGCAGAAGTCTTGGCCACGAAACAGTAGGCAGAGTTGTCAAAGCGATAATCATGGGTGTAGGAGGCAACCCTAGAAAAATAGAAATCATTGCAGATGGCCTCACTAGAGTAATACTAGTTGAGGTAAACACTAGTTCGAGAAGACCTAGATAAATGAGGAGCTAGGTTGGAGAGAACCTCCTCAATCCATATAGTAGCACCTTCTTTTTCTTTGCTTCTTTTCTCTCTTTTTTACTTCCTTTTCTCTTGTCTAGCACTACTCTTCTGTTTTCTCGGGACTGTTGATCCTTGGGTGATGAAGAGCCTCTCCTTGTGTCCCTTCCAAACATCTTACTCTGGGTAACGTCTGGAAAATTCTTGCGTTCACCTGAAATAGCAGTAGCACGTTACAAACACGTTACTCATGGCATTTTTAAATATATGAAGATTTAATAAAGAATGTTACACAAAACAAGACTATCAGTAGAACTATCATTAGAACTACAAGTGATAGCAAAAAAATCGAAATTCATAAATTCCTTAATTGGTAGATAGATAATGCATATTTACTAGGGTTGGGTTCTCATGATACGAGGAAGAGATGTTTATCATCGGGCTTTAAGAATTTTCATCTGTGGAATAAATTTCCTCACCTTCACTAGCAACAACAACTAATCTTGTGCTTGCATCATTAGCGGAAACATCATCACTCTCATTGACATTATTTGAAATAATAGAGGTCTCTTCTAATGTACCACCATTAGCAATTTTATTTTTGAAACTCTATCTTTCTAAGAATGTTTTGGGCGCTTACAAAAAGTACTGAAAACATCTTTGGGTTTATCAATTGTGTCAAGTAAAATTTTCCCTAATTCCTCAGTGGCGTTATAAGGCTGAGCAGCTGAGCTTGCTTATATTCAAGCCACTTCTCTAGTTATGGTAAACCCCACTCGATATCTTCTACCTTTAAGACATTTGCTCCTACTTTCAAATCAATATAACCAAATGTTTCTCATGGTTACTATCTCTTCAATGGTCAAGAATCAACCTCATTGATGGTTTATTTATTTATTATTATTATATATAGGGCTTTCGCGGCATCATTTTCTAATAGTGGAATTTTCTAGCACACCTTACTGGTGGGCAGTACCCATCTAGTGGGAATTAAACTCTCCATACCTTCATCTGACAAAGATGAAATTCGATTTATCAAAACGAAGATTGCTTGGCACCACATTCTTCAATATAGGCTCATGCTAAGCACGTGCATTAAAATACGTCATTCCCTTTTTTTTTCTTTTTTATTTATTTATACGTCATTCCTTTTTGATACTTCAACGAGGTAATGCATACTAATTAGATATTTTGGAATGCGCTTAGCATGGGCTCCTCACCTTGCTTGTGATGGTCAATGAAGAAAGCCACAAGTGTCCACCAAGCATATCCCGTCAATTGCCCAGGAACGAGGTGATATTCCTATATAGCATTTTCAACAAAGAATAAGTGCAGTGGTAGATGGAACCTTGCCTTGGACAAATTCAGCGGCAAGAATATCCCTTCCCCATGGTCAGCTCTTCATTGTCACCCATGCACCTAACCTCACTTGGCTTAATAAATTTGAAAATGTGGTTTTCCAATTCCAAATCCCTAACTGCCAACATTCGTTGCATGTCTTCTAGGTTAGTTTGACATTGAAAGTCATCCCCACTAATCGCAATATCAAGATCCCTATAGTTTGCCCCCTATCTACTTCTATATCTCCCCAAATAGTTGTATTCCATATGCGTCTCTTCATTATTTCAACAGTTCCTACAAGCACTTTCCAAAACAACTACTTTTTTTATTCTTTTATTCTTTTTTTTCTTTTTCTTTTTTTTTTGCGACTTACAATCCCATCTTAATTGCCAAATGTTTCGAAGACCACTTTATAAGTTACCTTCCGTTGGAATAATTATTCGGCACTTGTAATTTTACATTTGCGAAACCTAATAAACCACCATCTCCCTAGAAGAGTGGACCCTACCAATGTAACACCTATTGGTTGCCACCTTTTTAGCATACAAATCAACGACCATGCTAACGGAAAGACCACTAGAAGATGACGCATGATTTGTTGGTCACATCCAAACAGGTGTGAAGAGACCTATAATGACTCAACCTCTAAATCCTCGTAAACCAACATTTAGGCTTAGTTTAGATGGGCGGTGTGTTTATCTTCGGTGAGGTTAAAAATAGCGGTGACGGTGAGATTAGTTATTGTAACAGTGAGATTAGATAATGTAACAGTGAGATTAAAAACAATAGTGGAGTGTGTATTTGGATTTAAACGCAGCTGTAACGGTGATGTGAGAATAAAAAATGACTATTAAGGACATCAGATTAGAATTGATATATAATAGAAATTTTAAAATTATTTAACAATTACAAAATTAATAAATGATTAAAAATTATTACAATTATATATATTTTTAATAATAATTTTAATAATAAATAATTAAAACTCCAGAAAAATTCAAATAGTTATTTTATTTAATATTTCAAAATTAATCATATATTTAATTATAGGGCTCAATTCATTATTGAAAGATTATTCAAATTATTGAGCCTTTAGAAAAATAAAACATTATTGATAAAATAATGAAGCAACTCTAGAATAAGAAAGAAAAGAAATAATATATGGGTAAAAGAGAAAAAGAAAAAACAACTGAAGTTGTTAAATTTTTATTGGACCAAAAGGCTCCAGTCTGGATTTAAGCCTCCAGTGAGGTGAAATGCATTCTCAACGTATTGAAGAATGCTTTCCAAACAACCTTGCGTTTACTAACATTTCAGTTACAATTTTTTTTAGCCTAAAAAAACTAACGCATTGAAATCCGATTGCATCCAAAGAAAGCCTTAATAGTGAGTGAAAAAGATTGCATTCATCGTTGACAAGGCCAAGATAACTTTCCATGATAGAGAAAGACCCAAATATCCTAGAGTTCCACTTCCCAAAACTTATCATTGGCTTTTTGCATGACCATCGCAGGAATCACCACTAACCTCTAGTGACTCACATTGAACGTCTAAAATTTAAACTTAATTAATTAATTAGAAGTTAGTCAAAATTATTTGTAATTAGAGTTGACCATTCCAAAGATGATAGGCTTTGATAGTTTATCCTCGTTGAACTTTGTTCATTTTTTGTTACCATGTCAAATTGGTTTTTTTTTTTTAAATTTCATTCACACATTTAAAATCAGAGTTAAAAGTATTCATGAATTAAGTTAAATTTAATAATGTAATTTCAGATAGCATTGTTGCTGACTGTACTTATCCTTCAATTAATGAATGAAGAGAAAAGAAAAAAAAGTTAATTCAATAATCACATCAAATCCCCATTAAATATAAAATCAAATTGAGTTGAATTTCAAATGAATGGTCTGTAAATGCTATAAAAAATTTCTAACAAAACCAATATAAAAAAAAGTTTATTTGCACACTATTTACTTAGCCCGACATTAAATCTTCATCTTAGGATATAAAAGATGTACCAAGATATGAATCTTAGGTAAACGGCAATTAGCAAGAACGTCATTTGATGTATATATAATTTAAATAATATAAATCAAACTAATACTCCAAAGTGGGTTTAGTGACATACCCCTATATCAGATTGTAATCCAAATTAATATTAATTTCAAGCTAATGGAGTGGATGAGTTGGTTCTTCATTTTCTTTTTTTCTTTTTTTTTTAAAAATCTAATAGACATATCCAGTTGTCATTCAAAGACAGAACCAGATCAGAGCACATGGGTGTTGTTCCATTCAATGTCACTTAACCTAAAAGAGATGGTGGCAACATATGCACCGAAGTATTAGTTGAATGATACTAAAAATATATGGGCCACTGCGGTGTTGCTTAATCTGTTTAGTATGATTGCCCATTCCCTCCTCAACACCCAACATGAACATGTGACAAAAGCTCACTTATTTTACGTATTATTGAAGGGTGTACGAACTTGGCAATGAAACTTAACAATTGTGGGTTATGGTGTACAATGTCTGATGCATTACTTTAAGATATCATCTTTGCTGTTTCCTATTTCTTTTCTGTCTTTGGTCACTCTCCACAAAAGCTAGATATTTTCCTATTTAGAAAATTTTTCTGTTCTTACCAAAATAATACAGCATTATATGTTGATTTCTTTTGTTACTGTCGAGTTGATTATATGTTTCCACTTTGAGTCTTAAAAACATTTATACAAAACATTTACGCCACGTGAATATATATCATTTCATTCAAATTATGCAAACATTTACAAAACATTTTTTTAACAAAAAAAAATTAAAAATTAATATGAATGGCGATTTAATTATTACATGTGACGTGTAATAACTAAACTTTAACAACGAAGTCACAAGTTCATTTCCATCCAAATCATATTAATGTGTTGTAACTTCCTGTTGTTCCAATAGGATCAGAAGCATGTAAATTATTGTACTAAAAAATCACATAAAGTTCAATTCCCAGGGAAGAGAGGTGGATCACATGGATCTCTTAAATACCAAGTCTTTCCTTAGTCAGAATATCCCTTCTATAGTAATTTAATAGCACAATTAAATCCTACTATTATACCCTCAAATATTGAAAGAAAAATAGGACAAGAAAAAACACAAGAGTTTCAACGAGGTTCGGTAAATTATACCTACATCCTCGGGCACTAACACCGCATGATAACTTTATTATCTCCAAAATATTACAAACAAATAGAATTCCTTAAGAATTCTCAAATGGGAGAAGAGAGAAAACTAATAGAGAAAGATTGGTTGGGTTGATTGAAATGAGAAATGAGAAGGCCTATTTATAGTTGAGGTTCAAGGACCAAACAATAAATAGCCCATTATCTCAATGACCAAAAAAAAAATTATCCCATGCCACTTTTTCAAAGTCAACTTTAGGGTGCTAAACTTGCACCACTTTGTATTGTTTGCCATTAATGTTGTCTCTCATTAATGTTAACAATCTCCACCTTAAAGATTTGATTAGGATAATCACATCTTCACACACTTCCTTCAACTCTCCAAATTCGATAAAGCTATCTTTTGTAGTGCCTACAAATGCGCTCTCGAGCGCCATACACCTGAAGGTGCTCAAATTCTCAGGATGTTAATCAAGTTCAAACAATGATTAAACTTGATTGTTGTTACCACCTTGGTCATCATATCTGCGGGATTATCTGCTATCGGAATCTTCTGAAGTAGAATTTTTCCTTTTTCAAAGACTTCTCGCACAAAGTGATATCTTACGTCGATATGCTTGGTTCTTGAATGATAGACTTGATTTTTCGCTAAATGAATAGCGCTCTGACTGTCACAATATAGACTAATGTGACTTTGAACAACTCCCAAGTCTTTCAACAATCCATTAAGCCAAATAGCCTCCTTAATGACTTCTCAGAATCGCCATATATTCTCGCCTCTGTAGTAGACACACATCATGAGATCGAAGGTAGACTTCCAACTCACTGGGGCTTTAGCAAGAGTAAACAGATACCTCGTAGTTGAACGACGTTTATCTAAATCACCAGCAAAGTCGGAATCAACATATCCAACTATAAACTGACCAAGTGTTTCATCCTTCTCAAAAACTAAACCAATGTCTATGGTTTTTCGAAGATACCGTAGAATCCATTTCATAGCTTGCCAATGTCCTTTTCCAGGATCATGCATATACCTGCTCACAACTCCAACAGCTTGTGAAATGTCAGGCCGCGAACACACCATCGCATACATCAAACTCCCAACTGCATTAGCATATGGGACTATTGCCATATATTTTCTTTCTTTTTCAGTTTTCGGAGATAATTGAGCACTAAGTTTCAAATGAGAAGCAAGTGGGGTACTTACATGTTTTGTGTTTTCATTTACACCAAAATATTGTAATACATTTTTCAGATATTGCTTCTGATTCAAACAAAGCTTGCCTCTCTGTCTATCTCTACTTATCTCCATGCCGAGAATCTTCTTGGCTTCACCTAGATCTTTCATCTCGAACTCTTGATTCAACTGAGCCTTTAGCTTATCTATCTCTTTTTGGCTCTTCGAAGCGATTAACATATCATCAACATACAAGAGTAGATAAATGAAAGATCCGTCATGCAGCTTCTGTAAATACACAAAATTGTCATATTTGCTTCTTGTGTACTTCTGCCTGCTCATAAAGCTATCAAATCGCTTGTACCACTGCCTCGGGGATTGCTTCAATCCATATAGCGATTTGTTCAGCTTACAAACCCAATTTCTACCACCAGCATCTGTGTATCCTTCGGGCTGAGTCATATAGATCTCCTCTTCTAACTCACCATGCAAGAAAACCGTCTTAACATCAAGTTGAGCTAGTTCCAAATTCAACTGTGCTACCAAGGCTAACAAAATTTTAATGGAGGAATGCTTCACAACAGGGAAAAATACATCATTGTAGTCAATTCCCTCCTTCTAAGCGTAGCCTTTAGCTACCAATCTTGCCTTGTAGCGAACATCTTTCTTGCTAGGAGATCCATCTTTCTTTGTGACCATATCAGTAAATCGAGCAGGTCTACGAATTTCTCTCCGTGGCCTTACAACTGCAACTGGTTCTGGTGTACTTAACGATTCTTGGGTCAGAACCTCTTCAACCTCTAATTCCTCCATTGTGGCTGGAGAATTAGACTTATTAACTGGGCAAATCCCCATCTGCTCAAACTCTACCTGTTTTGGAGTACACTCCACCTACTGTGGAGTATCGCTTGTCTGAATATCTTCATCTGCTACATTTTTCAATGTGATAGATTCATCAAAGGTAACATCTCTACTACAGATCATTTTCTTTGTACTTAAGCACCAAAGACGAAATCCCTTCACTCCAGAAGTGATTCCCATAAAGAGAGTTTTCTTTGCCCTCAGATCTAACTTTGACTCCTTCACATGGTAATATGCAGTGGATCCAAACACATGTAAGGAATCATAATCTGTAGCTGGTTTTCCAGACCATACCTCCATAGGAGTTTTTCTTTCTAATGCAGATGATGGCAAACAATTAACAAGATGGCCAGCGTATGTTACAGCCTTAGCCCAAAATTGCTTGCCCAACCCAGTATTGGACAACATACATCGAACTTTCTCCAGCAATGTTCGATTCATACACTCTGCCACTCCATTCTGCTGTGGTGTATCCCTAATTGTGAAGTGTCGAACAATACCATACTCTTGGCACACATCGAAGAACGAATCACTTTTATATTCCCCTCCATTGTCCGTCCTAAGCCGCTTGATTTTCTTGCCAGTCTGGTTTTCGATCATAGTTTTCCATTTAAGAAAAACTCCAAGCACTTCATCCTTAGTTCTCATGGTATACACCCAAACTCTTCTGGAAAAGTCATCAACAAAAGTAACAAAATAGTGTTTTCCTCCCAACGAAGGTGTTTTGGAAGGCCCCACACATCTCGAGTGAACATATTCCAAAATACCTTTTGTATTATGGATAGCAGTCTTAATTTCACTCTCTTTTGCTTTCCCGAACACAATGCTCACAAAATTTTAATTTGCAAGCCTTTGCACCTTTCAACAATCCTTGCTTTGCCGAATTTGCAAGGATTTTTCATTGCATGTCCCAACTTCATATGCCACAACTGCATTGAGTCCAATTCTTTGTTACCGGAAGCTGCAGGGACTGCTCCAATAACTGTACTACCTTGGTAGTAATACAAGTTATTTTTCCTGATGCCCTTCAATATCACAAGTGCGCCAGATGTCACTTTCAAAACCCCATCTCTCATAGTAACAACTGAACCATTGGATTCTAAGGCTCCCAATGAGATGTGATTTTTCTTCAAACCGGGCACGTACCGAACATCAGTCAAAACTCTGGTTGATCCATCTTGATTCTTTAATTGGATTGAACCTATCCCAACAGTTTTACAGGCATTGTCATTGCCCATATAAACAACTCCTCCATTTAGTTCTACTAAATCAGAGAACTACTCCCGGTTAGGGGACATATGATAGGTACAACCCTAATCTAATATCCACTCATCTGAATGGAACGACGATGATGATGCAACCAGTGATAGTTCAGAGCCACTGGTATCATGCTTTGCAACACAAGCATCTACAGCAGCTTTTCCCTTATTTTTCAGCTTTGGATAACTTTTCTTCCAGTGGCCTTTCTCATGACAAAAGACACATTCATCTTTCCCGAGTCTGGACTTTGACTTTGATCTCCCCTTTTGAGTTTTCTTCCGAGTGTATGAACGACCTCGGACTACTAAAGCTTCTGTATCTCTGATTAAGTTTTTCTATTTGTCCTTCTTTCTCTGTTCATAACTGTATAAGGCCGCACAGACTTCGCTCAGAGATATATCACTCCTGCCATGAAGTAGAGTAGTTTCTAGGAACTCAAACTCCTCAGGAAATGACCCCAACAGCATCAAAGCCAAATCTTCATCTTTGAATGTCTCATCCATATTTAGCAAATCAGTGACTAACTAATTAAATTTGGTGATGTGATCATTCATTGTGGTACTTGAGGCGTAAGTGAAGCGAAACAGTCTTTTCTTCAAATGGAGCTTATTTTGACTGTTTTTCTTCAAAAATTTTTCTTCAAGTGCCACCCACAACTTATTTGCAGAAGTCTCCTTTGAAAAAGCATACCTCTGCTCTCGAGAAAGGCATGATCGAATTGTGCCACATGCCAATCGATTGATCGCCTTCCAATCTTTCTCTTGTACATCATCTGGTTCTCTTCATCAATGGCAATGTCTAGACCCTGCTGAAAAAGGGCATCTAGAACCTTACTTTGCGACATACCAAAATGACCTGTGCCATCAAAGATCTCTACGGCCAATCTTGCATTTGCAATTGTCAGTCTTGTCCACATGGACGATGTGGTATCATGTACATCATCTGGTTTCTCTTAATCAATGGCAATGTCTAGACTCTGCTGAAAAAGGGCATCTAGAACCTCATTTTGCCACATACCAAAATGACCCGTGCCATCAAAGATCTCCACAGCTAATTTTGCATTTGCAATTGTCGGTCTTGTCCATATGGACAATGTTGAAGCTCCTAAATCGACCGTTTTCTCCATAATCTTTCAATATACCTAAGGAAATCTTTTCTGATGTGGAAGATCAGTTTAAACTGTAATCACAGAGCATACTACGATTAACCTTCAGCTCTGATACCACTTGTTGTTCCAATAGGGTCGGAAGCGTGTAAAATATTGTACTAAAAAATCACACAAAGTTCAATTCTCAGGGAAGAGAGGTGGATCACATGGATCTCTTAAATACCAAGTCTTTCCTTAGTCAGAATATCCATTCTATAGTAATTTAATAGCACAATTAAATACTACTATTATACCCTCAAATATTGAAAGAAAAATAGGACAAGAAAAAACACAAGAGTTTTAACGAGGTTCGGTAAATTATACTTACGTCCTCGGGCACTAACACCAGATGATAACTTTATTATCTCCAAAATATTACAAACAAATAGAATTCCTTAAGAATTCTCAAATGGGAGAAGAGAGAAAACTAAGAGAGAAAGATTGGTTGGGATGATTGAAATGAGAAATGAGAAGGCCTATTTATAGTTGAGGTTCAAGGACCAAACAATAAATAGCCCATTATCTCAATGACCAAAAAACAATTATCCCATGCCACTTTTTCAAAGTCAATTTTAGGGTGCTAAACTTGCACCACTTTGTATTGTTTGCCATTAATGTTGTCTCCCATTAATGTTAACACTTCCAACATACTTGATTATTCTTTTTATTGTTTTAATGTAAAGAGATTCAAAGACTAAAAAAAAAAACCTAAGTGGATCAACAACCCCAATATACCCAAGTTGGCAATGGTACTAAATTTTCATTTGACGTAGATATTGTCTGCTATCTGTTTCATTGGTCAAATGCAAACCAATGCTGGATATTGCCTGCCTGGAAAGTAGTTGCTGCTTTACAAAGTGGGAGGCTTTTCTATTCTTAACTTCATTGGAATCCATCACTTAAGGTATACTTAAAATCATGTGGTCGAAATATAGTTAGTATAACTTTGATTTGTCACCATTTCTATAATAATTTTATGTTCTTTCTTTGTTCCATCTTTGCTTAGCACGACCATTTATTTAGTCTACTTGATACCTTTTTATAAAATGGCTTCATTAGACTAATTGGTTTTCTATTTAATTATTGGTTCAGCACATGGGCCCACGTTCGATGGGGTCCCCTAAGTACAATTAGTTGGGCTATAAAAAGGTTATCTTCCATTGATGGAGTCATTGCAAAACATTTTCTCAAGTCTAAGTTAACTTTGCCTCTTTCATTCTTTGTTATTCTACACCAAATATAGAAAAATATGGCTCTCTTGTTTGAGGAAAAACCAGAATTGATCAATGGAAGTAATGCTATGGAAGAAACCGAAGTACCCGAAATCGATACCGGTCTTCTAATGTCATTATTAGAGGAATCACAGTGTGATGAGTACTGCAATGAGGAGCAGATAAATAGTTTGATGGAATCTCTAGAAGCTGAGATTAGAATGGCAAGTGATTTTTCATGCAGTACTGAAGGAGGGATTGGAAGCAACGATTGCTTTGAATGGAGTGAAATGGAAATGGTGCCTTCCTCTCCAAGCGATGACATGAATTGGTATGTGGAGGATCATGTCCAAGAGATGTCTATGGATGGCTACTTGGTGCAATTTGGAAATTATTTTCCTTTGAATTGTTACGAAAATCAGTTAGAAAATGGATTTACTTCTCTGTGGCAAGAGACATATGATACAGCTATATACAATTAGATTGTATGTTGTGCATATAATATTTACTCTAATTCAAAAAGAAGTATACATTAAGTTCAATTCAAGTGTATGAAGCCTTCTAGAAATGATGAAAATTTCTTTTGAGTTTATATACTTCCAATTTTACTCTGTGATAAAATCCGCTTTTTTATACAAACAACTTAAAAAATAATTCATTAATTAACAAAATGAACGGGACCAAAAATTATTTAGAATTGGCCTGTTTTGAATAGTGTTCCTCGGTGTTACTGGTTGATCAGGCAGTATCATCCAATTTTTTGGCGAAGTGATGACCCAATCATCAGCTTTTAAAAAAAAAAAAATTGGGGTGTCACCACTATGACAAAGCGGTATCCATATATATTTTTCAAAATACCCGTAAAAATACAAGTTCACGGTGGAGAAAAAAAGGAAAAAATATTTTTTAATGGATGGTACCGGTCAATTTTTTTAAAAAAATATTCGTATTTTTGGATGTACACCGAAAGAGAGAATATGAAAAAAATAAAAAAATTTTGGGTGCCGTCAGTGTGCCAAGCGACACCGGTGAGAATTAAAAAAAAAAAAAGGTTGAAAATAAACAGTTTAAATAGAAAAAAAATAAAGGGGGGAAGCCCGTGACTGATGCTTGCTACATAGGTGGTTCTTGTCTTCTTGGCATGTCAATGCTACCGTCAGTGGATGAAATATTATTTCAAAAAAATATAAATTCTAACAAATAAATACACAATGAGGGTTTATTTAAGTTAGATCGCATGCCCACATAACACAAATAGTCATGTAGTCGTCACAAATATTAGAGTTCAATTGATTGACTAATTATGTAACTAACAGAGCAATTATTAGTCTAAGCTATCAAATACTGACAACATGTTTAACAAACCTAAACAATTTTTAATTAAACCAGAAGACATGCAAATACCAAAGAGTAAAGAAATATTAAGAGTAATTCAATTTTACAAATTTATAGAATCAAACTTGAAATATTACTTTAACTAGGAAAGAAGATATTAACAATCCATTAGAAAATAAAATGCAAATTGAATTAAAATTGAAAGCAGAGATAATTTTCTAAGATCCTATTTATAACGTAATGGAGTTTTAATTTATCTTAAACTAAGATTACAAACTTGATTTAGACTTTAATACTTTAAAAGACACAAATAGCCTTGCATCTTAGTTTTAAAACAACAAATGAACCCACGGGACATGGTCAACGGCATTGTGGCTCGGTGAAATGATGCTGCGGTGCGGAGCTAGGGGCGCTGGCTTTTGGGCTGGGGCACCAACTTGCAGCATTGGGCCAACGCTGCGGCGCTGGGTTGTGAGGCCGTGACTTGCTCGTCTTTTTTTAGACGTTCTTTTAAGACATTCTTTTCGTCTTTGATGATTTGTAGCATTTTCTTCCTAGTTTATATGCACTTAATTTAAGTCACGGCCAAAACAATCATTTATAATTAATAAACATAAAATCAAATTAAAAATAGAGAAGAATAATAAAGCACGCATAAACAACACTAAATACACAAACGAAGCTAAAACCTTATCACAAGATTTCATCACAGGTGTAGAGCACGATCATCTCAAATATTCTTACTAATGAAAACTAGAATGTCTCTACAATTTGTACGAAAAAGCCAGTCGATATGCAGAAACTAAAGAAATGGTGCACTTTGGTGGCAATACTTCCCACCCACATAATGAATCCGCGCTCAAGATAGATTCGATCGACCAAGGTGGGGTCATCCTTCTAGTGGGGATTAATTGCGGCAAAACCCAAGTTTAGGAGTAAAAATGAGGAGGCAATACTTCTCGCAACCTCTTTCATATTCCTGGAGTGACAGATCTGTTAATCAACGGTTTGTCTTGGGAACTAAACAGGTAGACAAAGGCCTATACAATAAGGTTTGATAGTTAATACCCCTTTCAGTTCTTCCGATTTATACATTCTAACCCAGGTTAATTAAGGGATACTTGAACAACCACCTCTAATGAGATCCAATCAATCTATATGACAATCATTAGATAATGATTAATTCCATATTGACATCGGTCACAAAACCAAGGATTGTTTTTACTTGAAGGATGTCATTGATGAAGCAATTAGACGCTCATATATTCCGCCAGACGGAGATTGATGATGTTAGCTCTTCACGTAAGACTGCACAGAATAAGGCGTAGGACAAGAAGCTGGACAGGGGTTTATTATATGATTATTGGCAACAATGAGGAATGTGTGCTTTCGAAGTCTAAGAGAAAACCTTTGTGAAAAGCATCATGTTTGTTAATAACTCTATGAAAAAACACCCTCACACAGAAGCGTGGTATGTAGATTTTGATGGTAGAAACAATGAAATGGTTTTGGACGTCACTGGAAATGATCCCTTCGTGGCTACAATAACATTTGTGGGCTATCAAGTCAAAAGAATATTAGTAGACTGTGGCAGTGTAGTTGAAATCTTGCATTGGGATGCCTTCAGGCAAATGAAACTTAACGAAACACATTTAGAGAACGAAATGCCCTTTTTTGGTTTTGCTAATCAGGAAGTCAAGGGATCGATCACTCTTCCATTTATAATTGGGGATGGTGAGCATATTGTTATAGAGATGGTAGAGTTCTTAGCGGTTGATCATCCTTCAGCATACATTGCTAGATTTGGCTGCCCAATTATGTGTATGATGAGGATGATTGTGGCTACTTTTTGTATGAAGATAAAATATCCTTCCCCAACATACCTTGCTAATTGCCCAAAATGCGGTGATATTCTCTTAGAGCATTTTCAAATAATAGGTGGAATGGTAGATGGAACCCCACCTCGAACAAATGTAGCAGCAAGAATATCCCCTCCCCATGTCGTAATATTACCTTAGAGCATTTTCAAAAACACAGGTGGAGTGGTAGATGGAACACCGCCTTTGAAAAAATGCAGCGACAATAAGATCATACTCAAAATTGACAAGGCCAAGAAAGCCTTCCATAGTAGAGAAAGACCAAAGATCGTAGGATTCAACTTCTCAAAATACATCATCTTCTCTCCTCACAACCATCGTGTAAACCTCCATTAACCTCCAACCACTAACATTGTATCAAACAAATTTCATTAAAAGGTTCCTCTAAACTGAAAGACTGTAATTCAAACTTATTTAATTAAAAGTTAATCAAAGTTATTTGTAATCAGAATTGGCAATTCCAAAAATGTTTGTTGTTGTCGTTGTTGTTTTTTTTTTTTTTGCTAAGCTAAGTTTATCCATTAATAAGTAAAGCTCAATACAAAAAAGAGCAACATCAAAAACAGGTTGTAGACAAGCAACATGAATGGCTAAGATTGAATCCCACGAAACCAAAGATGTTAGTCTTTTATAGTTTTATCCTCACTGAACTTTGTACATTTTTTGTTGCCGGCTTTTTTTTTTTTTTAATTTGAAATTTCGTTCATACGTCTAACATTATGATTAAAATTATTCATGAATTAAGACAAATTTTATCATATAATTTCACATATCATTGTTGCTAACTGTACTCAATATTAATGAATAAAGAAAAATAATTTAATAATTATATCAAATTTCGATTAAATATGAAATCAAATTGAATTTGAAGTGAAAAAATTATCTGCAAAATCAAATCAAAGAAATACAGAAATAAAGTTTTCTTACACATTATTTACTCAGCCCGGCATCTTAATCTTCATCTTATATGATATATATAAAAAAAATGTGCCAACATACGAATCTTAGCAAAACAGCAATTAGCCATAATGTGATTTGATGTATATATAATTTTAATGTTATAAATCAACCTGATACACCAAAGTGGGTTTAGTGGTATGCCCTGAATTATATCGTAATCCAAATTAAAATTAATTTCAAGCTAATGGAGCAGCTAAATTGGTTCTTTTTCTTTATCTTTTGTCTTAAAAAACAAATCTGAATAGACATTTCCAGTTGTCATTCAAAGATAGAACCAGACAAGAGCACATGGGCGTTGTTCCATTCAACGTCACTTAACCTAAAAGAGATGTACTTCAACTTCATTTCTTGTGGTGGCAACACGTGCGCTGAACTGTTGGTTGAACGATATAAAAATATGGGCCAATGCAGTGTTACTTAATCTGTTTAGTACGATTGCCTAACAAGAACATGTGACAAAAACTCACTTATTTTGATGTATTATTCAAGGGTGTACGAACTTGGCAATGAAACTTGTCAATTGTGGGTTATGCCGTTATGGTGTACTATGTCTGATGCATTTTTTTTAAAGATATTTTCTTTGCTGTTTCCTATTTCTTTTATGTCTTTCGTTCACACTCTACAAAAGCTAGATCTTGCCCATTTAGAATTTTGAATAAAATAATAAAATGTTTGTACGTGCATTTCTTTTGTCACTATTGGCTTGATTGTATGCCTCCACTTCAACTTTCGAAAAAAAGATTATACGAAACATATATAATTTCCAATCGAATTAGGTCATATAATCAGATTTTAAAAAAAACCAATTATTTCTTATAAGAATTATTATTGAAATGCTGAAATAATTTTATTTCATATTTAATTATTGCTTGTGACATGTAATAATTATACTTAACAAAAAAATCACAGGTTGATTTCCATCCAAATCATATTAATGTGTTGTAACTTCCAACATACTTGATTACTTTTTTATTGTTTTAATTATGTAAAGGTCCAAAGACTAAAAATAACCCAAGTGGATCAACAACCCCAATATACCCAAGTTGGCAATGGTACTTAATTTTCATTTGATGTAGATATTGTCTGCTATTTCTTTCATTGGTCAAATCCAACCAATGCTGGATATTGCCTGCCTGGAAAGTTGTTGCTTTACAAAGTGGGTGACTTTTCTATTCTTAATTTTATTGGAATCCTTCACTTAATTAGTCCAACTTTGATTTGTCATCCTTTCTAAAATAATCTTATGTTCTTTATTTGTTCCATTTTTGCCTAGCACGACCATTCATTTAGTCTACTTGATACCGGTTTATAAACTGGCTTCATTAAATTAATTGATTATCTATTTAATTATTGGTTGAGCACATGTGCCCACGCTGGATGGGGTCTCCTAAGCACAATTACTTGGGCTATAAAAAGGTTAGCTTCCATTGAAGGAGAGTCATTGCAAAACATTTTCTCAAGTCTAAGCTATCTTAGCCTCTTCTATTCTTTGTTATTCTACACTAAAGAAAGAAAAGTTGTAAATAATGGCTCTCATATTGACGGAAAATCCAGGATTGATCAACGGAAGTAATGGTGTGGAGGAAATCAAAATTCCCGAAATCGACGCCGGTCTACTAATGTCGTTATTAGAGGAATCGCAGTGTGAGGAGTACTGCAATGAGGAGCAAGTAAATAGTCTGATGGAATCTCTAGAAGCTGAGATTAGAATCGTGAATGCTGGTTCATGCAGTATTGAAGGAGACATTGGAAGCAACGATTGCTTTGAATGGAGTGAAATGGAAATGGTGCCTTCCTCTCCAAGCGATAACATGAATTGGTATGTGGAGGATCATGCTGAGGATATGTCGATGGATGGTTACATTGTTCAATTTGGAAATGATTTTCCATTGAATTGTTACGAAATTCAGCCAGAAAATGGCTTTACTTCTCTGTGGCAAGAGACATATGATACTATTATATACAATTAGATTATGTGTATGTGTATATAATATTTTTTCTAACTCGAGAAGAAGGATACATTTAAGTTAAATTCAAGTATAAAGCCTTCTAGCAATGATGAAAATTTCTTTGTTTATATGCTTCCAGTTTGACTCTAAAGATCAGACTAAAGAAAACCCAAATTCCAGTTCACGATTAATATTTGATCTTTAAGAACAAATGAAAGTCATTCAAGAATAATTACAGTAGCAACGACAATAAAATCAAGAGCTTTGTCAGCAAAACGGGCAACTCATATCCAGGAATTATTGGTAAATCAAGCACCTCATCAAAGTAGAGATCTCATGGCGAGGAAGCCATTTGGGTAGAAAGAGATATTATCATACAAGGAACTCTCAGATGATGCCTCACCCCCAACAACATTCCCTTTTAGAAGACTAGAGGGAAGCTATAAAAGGGGAGTTGTAAGAATTGTAGCGAGGGAGCCTACGTAGAATGATCTTTATGTACTAACAATCCCCTAGCTCCAAAAATTGTTGCTGAGTACATACAAAAATCTAAGTCCAAATTGATATTTAAAGATAAAAATGAGCAATCCCAGAAGCAATGCTATGAGCAGTTTCAGCTGCTTCAGGCACAAGTAATAAAAAGTGCAAAAAAATAAATAACACGAGATGTTTACGCTATTTGGCTTCCCTACATTTGTAGGACTTTGCCCAGAGAGAATATTTACTATCTTACGACATTGTACAATAAATGGTTTCAAGCTCTAACACTCAACAGTTTAGACTTCTCACTTTTGTACCTAAGATCTAAATATCTCTTCTCATCTAAGTTTTCCCATTGAAAACTTAGAACTCTAACTAAGTCAGGCGCTTGATTATTACAGAATAATGCACTCAAAAATACATTCTTCACTAACCAAAATAAAGTTCTCTCAATCAGTACAAAACCTATAAAAGTTATAAGTAACCAAAAGTTTTAAGTAACCAAAAGTTTTGTCAATTGAATATTAACAAATAGTCATAATTATTCAAGTAGATATCTGTTGAATAATTATGTTTATTGCTAAAGATATGGCTATCCGTTTTAGGTAGTTATGTCTTATGAAGAGACATGATGATAAAGGGTGAGAAGGATGAACGCGAAAGCGGATCGTAAAGTTTGTCAAAGTCGCGGATTTGACTTAGGGCTCTAGACGTTCAGAAAGAAACTTGGATTTTTTGACATAACCTGAAACGAAAGTAAATCCAAGTTAGATAAAATAATTAAAACAAATAATAAATCAAAGATTAAGGAAGTGAATAAAGAAGATAAATGGAAAGATAGAACGTGGCGTGTAGAAGTCCTAAGAAGCCTTGGAAACATGAAGAATCCACAACCCCTTTAAGCGGCTCTAATTTCCCCTCCAAGATAAAAACTTTGGCAAGAAAAAGTTTGAAGATAATCCCCACAATCTAAAAAGATTGTTAAAATTCTTCTAAAAGAAACTCAAGAGAAATTCTTGAAAAGAAAAACTCAGAGAGAATTTATTAACTTAAAAGAGAAATAGAATAATAATGAATTGTCTTCCTTGTGTACAATGTAAAGGCCTATATATAGGCTAGATAAATAAATCTAAATAAAACTCCTAAGTATACTAGAACTCTAATTTAATCTAAACAAGAAGTAGTTTTAAACTAAACTTTCTTGCTAACATAAAATTCTAAATAACTTAAAATACTTAATAATTTTCAAAAATTTGAAATAAAAAATAATAATAAAATAATAAGAGCTAATAAATAAAATATTGTGCTCATATATAATAAAAATTAAGCCTAAAACTTAAACCCAATATGAAACGTCTAAGCTTGTAAGATCAATTGGGGTTCTTGAAGTGAAATGCTTAAGCTTGTTAGCATTTTCCACATGGGCTTGTTGTCATAGATTGAGAGTTTAGGCCCACGAACATAATTAGTCTCTTCTAATTCATCATTACTCCAGAATTTATTGTCTTGAAACTTCAACTCTTCTTCTCGAATTTTTTTCGTGATAAAGTCTTGAACCACTAAGTTGAGTTTTGACTTTATCTGTTTGGATTTGGATCTCGTAATTGGGCCTTGAGGGAAACTAAACTCACCTCTATTATGGCCTTTGAATTGGGCTGAGTTACTCGTATCACATGAGACCTTCTATAAATAGGAATGGAATTTCATTTACATGACACACCAGAAAAACACATCAAAAGTTTCTTTCTATTCTCCTATCATTCGTAGGTGCTAAAAGTAACATGTTTTAGTCTCATTCTTAATGCATTTTTTGGGTGATTAGTCGATGTTAATGGTGAATTATATGTTCCTAATCCTTTAAATTCATGTTTTCATACTTAGGAGAGTATTTGGGAATAAAAGGATAAAAAACGAGCAAAAACTAGAAAATCAGAGCAAGGTACATGAGCCACACGGGCTGACTCCTTCCACACGGCCAAGTGGCAGGCTATGTCAATTTCGTGAATTGACATTCTGAACAGTGGAAAAAAGTGATTTTTAGGTTTTGGGGCATTTTAAGACATATATATATAACAAAAATAAGAAGTTATGATAGAGCCATCATAGAATACTCAAGAAAATAACTCAAAAAACGCCATCGAAGTCGATTCTGAAACAAATTTCTGTCAAGATTGAAGACTTGCATTTGATTTCTTAAGAGAATATCATGAGTTTCTTTATTTCTTTCTGTTATACTGTATCTTGGATGTTTTTATTTTCAAGCATGAACTAATTCTCTAAATACCTAAGGGAGATGAACCCTATAATGAATTCAGTCTTTTGATTTTTATTTTACGCAATAAACATTTAAATTTTGTTCTTAATCACGTGGGCTTAATTCTTGGTTTAATATTTTTAGAATATTAATCCATATTTGATGTGTTTAAATTAGAGGAGGAATAGACCTTATTTAAGAGTAGATATTGTATAATTGAGTGGAGTTGCATGCAATCCTAGAAATAGGACAACATAAATCTACCGGATTAGAGTCAAATCTAACAAGGGATTAATCCATAAATCAAGTTAATGATATAATAGGGGTTTTAATTAGAAAGAAATTTCAATTAATCAACCTAGATTCAGTTGTTCTTACTCTCACAAAAGGGGTATTAGCCTAATTTAGGAGATTTCTACGGATCAAGATACTAAGTAAATAAATTGCGTAATTTAGATTGATAGTGACAGATGAAGTCTAGGTGAATTTTTTTCCTAGGTATTGTTTCACTTCTTGGTTATTAATAAGTTATTTTCCTAATTTGTTCTTTGTCGTGTTCGTAGTTAATTAATTTAGTTAATTTTAGTTTTTAACCGATCACTCTAATTTATCGGTTAAATAATAGAAAGACAGTAATTACTAATACTTTTAGTCTTCATGGGAACGATATATGTGTTCACTGTAGCTATATTATTAATTGATAGGTGCACTTGTCTTAGTCAGATTTTTAGTTAGTTTACGACGCATCAATCATCTTTTATATTCCTAGATTGTTCTATAAAAAATTACAATAAAAGTTATTTATAGAAATTGATATCCTTACAATACTCCACTCAGTGCTCAGTGGACTGTTTCCATCAACGCAAAATGTAGATGATCATTGAGTTTCATTGTATCCTTGAGGTTCATTTGTTAGTAACTCTTTTGTACACCATATTATAGGGTGGGGCGAATAAACCTTAAAGAAAGTGGCATTGATACACACTTTGAAACCTTCACCAATTTTTCATAAGTACCAATTTTTCATAAGTTTATTTTTATCCCCAAGCATCAACAGAAATGTCGAGGTTTATGTTAATGGATGTTAGTCAATAGTGCTTATATGGAGAAATATCTTAGGGTTTTTAGGATGTTTTCTAATTTATATGAGGGTATGATATGAAGCTTAATCGTACAATGTGTGTATTCAATGTACTAGTGGGTATGATTTCAAACAGAAGGATTGATGTGAATTCATTAAAATACACTCTATTATGAGCATGTCCCCCTAGAAACATTAAGGAAATCCAAAGGTTAATAGGCAGGACCATAGCACTCAACAGATTTGTTTCTAAAATGGCATAACGTTTACCCTTTTCTTAAAGCTCATTCTCAATGGAATGACGCTTGTCAAAAATCTTTTGAACATTTAAAAGCTTAATTAATCTACCCACCTTTGTTAACCTTTCTGTTTCCAAATGACCACCTATAGGTATATTTGGCATATTCTGATGAAATAGTGATTATGATACAAGTTAAAGAAGAAGGTTGATGTTAAAACCATGTACATTATATAAGCAGATTGTTGCAAAAAGGTGAATTGAATTATACTAGAATTGAGAAACTTGTTTTCATTTTAACGTAGTTGCATGAAAGCTTAAGCAATATTTCCAAGCTCGGTTGATATTTGTGCTATTAGACCAACCCCTAAAGAAAATACTTAGTGAGGTGGATACTTTAGGAAGACTAGTTAAATGAAGCACTGAATTAAGTGAATTTGGTCTTGAGTTTTATTATGATGTCTATTATCTTTGGTCTAAATCTGAATTGGTTTAGGTTAGATTCGGGTTTGATTCCTTTGAGTTCGCATGATGTGTTTGTAGGTCGAGTTCATGTAATGATGTGTGATCACAAGGTGGGGACTGCAATCCCCTACGAAGTCGTGTGTATATCGCGCATGGGGCCGTGTAAACACGTGTTAAGTTTAGGATAAGATATGTGTCTACATACTGAAGCCTACCCAATATGTCATGTCAATGAATAGTACCCGTATCATATAAATAGGTCAATGCGATCCTTTAAGAAGACAAGAGAGACAAATACTTCAACAATTGGTGCGGTGAGCATAGACAAACTTCCGATCTTTAAACCTTCAGTTTGCAAAAATTGAAAATGGCTTACCCTAATGAAAATTCCCCTATTAATTTCTTCACCGGACAACCTGGAGGCTCTGGTACAGGAAATTGACCTACTAAAGCTGATTTGTTTGCTACTTGGTTTGTTGACCGACTGAAGAATCTGGGTAACTCGACTCATACATGAGCCTCAAAATTCTTCTATTTGAATATCCTTGTTGGTCAGGGTATTCCTTTTGGTCAAATATTGTCATTCCCCTTTGGCCAAGATGTACCTTCGCAATAGTTTATTGTTTTTCAAGAACATATGAGATTAATGATGGAGCAAATTGCTTTGCAAAGTGC
Organism: Gossypium arboreum; assembly: GCF_025698485.1. Classification (NCBI taxonomy): domain Eukaryota; kingdom Viridiplantae; phylum Streptophyta; class Magnoliopsida; order Malvales; family Malvaceae; genus Gossypium; species Gossypium arboreum. The sequence continues at coordinate 119,575,360 of NC_069070.1, read as the reverse complement.
TAGATTTGAACAACAACAGACACTTCAGCAAGAATAGTTGAAGTAGAATGAAGAGTTAAGGAAGAAGATGCATTCTAATAGTTTTGATCTTCATGATAATAGTGAAATGTGTGAGGATGGATCTGGATTGCATACAAAGCTGTGGCAGAGAGAAATAGATGCTCTGCGAAGGGATGTACGAGCTTTACATCCTGATCCTTAGGATATGGATTAGTTATTCTGTTCTAACAATTCGTTGGCTGTTGAGGTTGCAACAGTGAGCTTGCCACTTGATTTTAATGTTCCAAAAGAAATGTTTAAGAGTGGAAGGGATCCTCGAGCACATCTCATACAGTACAACAATTATATGAATATGCTAGGTGCCTCTAATGCCGTGAAATGCAAAGCCTCATCGACAACTCTCAAAGGCAGTACAAAGGATTGGTACTTGTCTCTCTCACAAGGCTTCATTTAGAGTTTTTTGCAGTTCTGCCAAATGTTTTTAGACAAATTTCAAGCACACAAGACAATAATGAGTACGTAAGTAGAGGGAGAGTGAAATTTTGCAAGATTATGTTAAACATTTTCATGCGGCAATGTGATATACAAAGAACCTAGAAGATCAGTGGGTCATTGATGCCTTTATCATGGGAGTTCTAACTGAGCATGTACAATATTTGTTCATCAACAATTGGCCTCAGAGCTTGGCAGATCTGTATGAATGGGCCCACAAGTTTGTCGAGGCTAAATAAATAAAGAGAGAAAAATACTTCAACAAGTTTCAACCCAAAAAAAGTTATTAAAGCTCAAGTTCTAGTCGAATTTGTTTTGGTGTGTTCTTTTGCCTCTCTAAATGCTAAGAAAGAGCCACTATTGACAATAGGGATCAACATGCACACCCCCAAAGGAAAACCATTCTACTCTAGCTAGAATTCATACTGACAACCACTCCACCATAGCGAGTTATGGACATTATATGTCGATGGCTCACCAGCCAAGAATAATTTGGGCTTTGGGATAATTGTGGCACATCTTAAAGGTAATGAGTGGTAGTAGAGTTATCTTTTATATTTACAGCTTCTAATAATTTAGCCCATGATAAAGCTTTCAGTTCTAGTTTGGAGCTGGCTTGGCAACTTCATGTCTAATATTTGCATGTTTTCACTAATCCATAACTAGTGGCAAAACAAATACTTGGAGACTATTAGGTATGAGAACCAATGTTAGCTAGATTATAGATAGTCTTTGATGGTTTTATCCTCGTTGAACTTTGTTTATATTTTTTCATAATATAAAATTGGGTTTTTAAAAAAAAAAAGTTCATTGACACATTTAAATTTACAATTAAAATTATTCATGAATTAAGTAAAATTTAATCATTTGCTGACGCTGCAAAACAATTCACTTTTACTGATATTTAGAAATGCCAGTAAAAGACAAACTAACCACCGGTATTGACATTCTTGATAGTCAATGAGCCACCAGCTGATTGCTTTCTAGATGAATGCCGATAAAAAGTTCTCGGTGGGCTGGTGATACATGCACGGATGGGGTGAAATTTATTAAATTTCAATCACCAAAGTTGCCAATTTTTAGACTTGGGAAATTAGCAGACTTGGGATGACTTTTTGAATGTGATCCTGGCATTTCTAGGTTGAGATGTCTCATCGTGTTTGAAGATCTATCTCTTATTTTTGAAATGCATTTTGAATCACTTGATTTTGAGTTTGGGAGCTCAAGTTATAACCATTTTAGTGAAGACTGCGCGAGCAGAATTTCTGAACGAGATTATGATGGGAATTACGAATTCTGGGCTTTTAATTCGAGTTTAAATCATATTAGGTTCAAGTTTTAAGCTTAATTTTTATTATACATGAGCCCAATATTGTATTTATTAGCTCTTTTATTTTATTTCAAATTTTTATAATTATTAAGTATTTTAAGTTATTTAGAGTTTTATATTAATAAGAAAGTTTAGTTTTAAAACTACTTATTTAGATTAAATTAGAGTTCTAGTATACTTAAGAATTTTTTTAGGTTTATTTAGCTAGCTGATAAGCCATAAAAGTAACATATTTTTAATCTCATTCTTGATGCATTTTTAGATGATTTTTTATGTAAATTAGTGAATGTGATGCTCTTAATCCTTAAAATCCATGTTTCTATACTTAGGTAAGCATAGGGGAGTGAAAAGAGCAAAAAACAAGCCAAAATCAGGAAAAAAAAGTTGTCTTCAATATCCACACGGCCTAGACATTTCCACACAGGCTGACCACATGCTCGTGTGAGCCACACGAGCTGGCCACACGTCCATGTGCCAGCCCATGTCAATATCGCACCTTGCTTCCCAAATACGCGAAAAAACCCAATTTTTATGCTTTCTGAGCATTCTAAAGTCTATAAATATCAATTAGAAGAAGACCTATGGGAGCACTCAAAGAATATCTAAGAAAAGACTTGAAGAACACCATCGGAATCAACTCGGAAGCGGATCTCATTTAAGATTGAAGATCTCTATTTAATTTCCTTCGAAGTTTTATTGAGTTTCTTTATGTCTTGTTGTTATCCTAATTTTGAGATGTTTTCATTCTAAATTATGAACTAAATTCCATAGATACCGAGGGAAGATGAAACCTATGATAAATCTTATTATTTGATTTCTGATTTACATGATAAATACTTGATTCTTATTCTCAATTATGTATGCTTATTTCGTGTTTTAATATTTTCAGGATATTAGTTCATGTTTAATGTGCTTATTTCAGTGGAGCAAAAGTCCATATTTAATAGTAGATATAGCATAATTGAGTGGAGTTGCATGCAATCCTCGAAATAGGACGACATAAATCTACTGGATTAGAGTCAAATCTAATAGGGGAATCCATAGATCAAGTTAATGCGACAATAGGGGTTTTATTTAGAAAGAGATTTCAATTAATCAACCTAGAGTCAGTTGTTATTACTCTCGAAAGAGATATTAACATAATTTACGGATTTTTACGGATCAAGACACAAGTGAATAAATCGTCTAATTTAGATTTAGAATAATAGGTGAAGTCGAGGTGGATTCTTTCCTAGGTATAGTTTTATTTTTTTGGTTATATTCGATTATTTTCCCATTTCATTCTCTGTTGCGTTCGTACTTAAATTAGATTAGTAAATTTAGATTAAAAATAATCACTTCAATTTATCGGCTAAATAATAGAAAATCGATAATTACTAGTACTTTTAGTCCTCGTGGATACGATATTCCCTATTCACCATAGCTATACTATTGTTTGATAGGTGAGCTAGCCTTTGTAGTAATTACAGTTAGTTTAGTGGCCACACTAGCATTTATATATAGGCCTTTGCATTGTACACAAATCATTCAATTTATTATTATTTTATTTCTCTTTTGAGTTAATAAATTCTCTCTGAGTTTTTCTTTCAAGAATTTCTCTTGAGTTTCTTTTAGAAGAGTTTTAATAATCTTTTTAGATTGTGGAGACCATATTCAAACTTTTCTTGCCAAGGTTTCTATCTTGGAAGGGAAATTAGAGCCACTTGAAGAGGGTTGTAGATTCTTCGTGTTTCCAAGGCTTCTTAGGACTTCTACACGCCACGTTCTATATTTCCATCTATCTTCTTTATTCGCTTCCTTATTATTCTAATCTTTGATTTATTATTTTATTTTAGTTATTTATTTTAATTGTTTCATCTGACTTGGACTCAATTTCATTTCAGGTTGTGTCAAAATCCAAGTTTCTTTGAACGTTTAAAGCCATAAGTCAAATCCTCAACTTTGACAAACTTTACGATTCGCTTCCGCATTCATTCATCTCATTCTTTATCGGGGGTTGTGGATTCTTCATGTATCCAAGGTTTCTTAAGACTTCTATATACCACGTTCTATCTTTCCACCTATCTTCTTTATTTTCTTCCTTATTTTTCTAATCGTAAATTTATTATTCTATTTTAATTATTTTTAGTTATTTATTTTAATTGTTTTATCCAACTTGGATTTGATTGCGTTTCAGGTTGTGTCAAAAATCTAAATTTCTTTCCGAACGTCTAAAGTCCTAAGTTAAATTCGTCACTTTCACAAACTTTACGATCTGCTTCCGCATTTATCCGTCTCATTCTTTATCAACTGGCCACTAGTGCACCAATAAAAATAAGATACTTTTTAAGGCAATTCAAAGTGTTGACAAAAATCATATTTACATTCAAATTTGAAATGTTAATTTACATTTTCATTGTTAATTGTTTTAAGCTAAAAAAGAAAATAATTAAATAATAAAAAGCACCATAATATCCAAATCTTGTAATCTTCACATTTATAATTTAAATATCTCATACTAAGGTTCCACAAAATATCGAATACCAAAGAAAGCAATAGGACTAACAGAGTCGTTCTTGAGCACATCCCAAGAAAAGCTTTATCCTTACCTATTTACCCGAACTGACCCATAACTTGATGGGTCTGAAACCTCATTAAAAATTAATTGTTAAAATCTCCATTATAAGATTACATGAAAAATTTGCAATCAAATGAACATACACATACCCAAGTTATTTAGGTTATACAAGAATGCAGGCAATGTACATCACACTTTTCACACTTATACTTATTACCACTAGAGGAAAGTATATATCTATTTCATAAATACCAAAAAGGATTATCAATTTGCATCTCAAATAAATACACTAATGTAATGCTGATACAATATTGAAAATGTTTTGAAATGTCCCCAAAGAAGCCGTAATTGTGCAAAGAAACAATAACATGGAGGACAAAAGAAACTATGAATGAAGGGAAAAAGGGAAAATTAATTTAATAATTACATCACGTCCAAATTAAATGAAAAATCGAACTGAGTTGATTCTGAAAAGAATTGCATGTAAATGATATAAAACAAAACAAATATTAAAAAAAAAAATTGTCTGTTTACACATTATTTACTCAGTCCGACTTGTAAATCTTCATCTTATGATATAAAAGATATACCAAGATATGAATCTTAGCTAAATAGCAATTAGCAATAATGTGATTTGATGAATCTATAATTTAAGTGTTATAAATCAAACTGATACTGCAAAGTGGGTTTACCCTGAATTATTATGGATTTCAAGCTAATGGAGTGGGTGAATTGGTTTCGTCATTTTCTTTTTTAAAATCTGAACAGACATTTGCAATTGTCATTCAAAGATAGAACCAGACCAGAGCACATGGGTTTTGTTCCATTCAAAGTTACTTAACCTAAAAGAGATGTACTTCAACTTCATTTCTTGTGAATGATATAAAAATATGGGCCAATGCGTTGTTGCTTAATCTGTTTAGTATGATCGCCCATTTCCTCCTCAACACACAACATGAACATGTGACAGAAGCTCACTTATTTCATGTACTATTCAAGGGTCTACGAACCTGGCAATGAAAAACTTGTCAATTGTGGGTCATGGTGTACAATGTCTGAAGCAGTTTTCTTTTTTCTTTTTTTGAAAGGTCTGATGCAGTTTTTAAGATATCGTCTTGCTGTTTCCTATTTCTTTTATGTCTTTGGTCACACTCCACAATAGCTATATTTCGAAAATCTTTCTTTATTGAACATAATAATACAGCGTTGTATGTTTCTTTTATTTGTCACTATTGGATTGATTGTATGTTTCCACTTCATGTCTACAGAAAAAATTGCACCAACATCAACATATATCATTTATGTTGAGTTTTTCACACAGGAGGAAAAACAGATCTATTTCACCCGGGTAAAATATGAGCAACTTGTTGAAACTGGAGCAACAAAGTAATATACCTGGGTAAAGTATGTGTTAAGTTTTCGATCAAATGATCAATGAAACAAAACAAAGAGAGTTTTGGTGTTTGAAAGCTCAAAACAGAAGCAAAATCGGATGAACAAATTGAGAGAACAAGTTGGCTATGCTTGTTACCAGAAAAGTTCAAAATTACATATACATAAGTAGATGGATTACATTGGTAAAAAACAAAGCTTGCTTGTGCAAGTAAATAACCTGTTAAATCAGCATAATGACTTCCTAAACAGCTACTAAAACAGCTAAGTATCTAACTAAACCTTAGCAAATACAAAAGGTTACATTGAAACAACAAAAGTCAACTGTCACATGGACATGCCAATTGAATTACTCATTGGACAATAGCATGCTTCAGCTGTAATGCTTGGTTACTTGCATGCTCATGCATGATTGCATGGTTGCATGCATGTTGCTGCTGTAGTTGCCACCTTCGAACACTCCTCCTTGGCTACAAGGCAGAAAACTCCAATCTCTTTTCTTAAACATTCGAACCTTCCAGCAGCAATGGCTTGGTCAGAACATCAGCAAGCTGATCCCTCGAACAACAATGTACCAAGCAGATTTCCTTACCAAGTTCAGCTTCTCTCACAAAGTGATACCTGATCTTGAAATGTTTTGTTTTGCCATGGAACATAGGGTTCTTGGCAATGGCAACAGCAGACTGGTTGTCAACCTTGATTTCAGTTGCTTCCATTTGTCTAGCATTTAAGTCATCCAGCAACTTTCTAAGCCAAATGGCTTGGTTAACAGCAGTAGCAGCTGCAATATACTCAGCCTCTGCAGTGGATTGAGCTACTGTTTGTTGCTTCTTTGAGCTCCAACTGAAAACACTTGAACTTATACCAAAGAAGTAGCCTGATGTGCTATTCATGTCATCAACTGAACCAGCCCAGTCACTATCTGAATAACCAACAAGTTTCAACTCTTTTGACCTTCCAAACTTCACACCAAAATTCAAAGTCCCTTTGACATATCTTAGGACCCTCTTTGCTGCTTTAAAATGTGCAACATTGCAGCAGTGCATGAATCTTGAGAGTAAGCCAACAACATATAAGATGTCTGGCCTTGTTGCTGTTAGGTAGAGTAAGCAACCAACCAAACTCCTGTACCCCTTTCATCAACTCGATCATGCTCACTTGTGCTTGACAGCTTCTCTCCTAGTGCAATTGGTCTACTAGCAGGTTTGCACTTTGACATGCAGAATTTGCTTAGAGCCTTTAGTGCAAAGGCTTGCTGGCTTATAAAAATCCCTTGTTCTCTCTGATTTACCTCCATACCAAGGAAGTATGTCATCAGACCAAGATCAGTCATCTCAAAAATGTCTTGCATTTGCTTCTTAAAGTATTCAATCAGCTCATTTTTGCTGCCAGTGACTAGCAGGTCATCAACATACAATGACACAATCAGTAGTGTCTCATTTTCATCCTTCTTGACATAAAGAGTGGGCTCACTTATGCTTTTTGTGAACCCAAGCCTTGACAAGTAGGCATCAATTCTATCATACCAAGCTCTTGGAGCCTGTTTCAAGCCATACAAGGCCGTCTTAAGCCTATAGACCTTGTGTTCCTCACCAGAGACCTCAAACCCTTCAGGCTGCTCAATGAAGAATTCTTCTTTGAGAAATCCATTTAAAAAAGCTGATTTCACATCTAATTGGTGCACTTTCCACTATTTCTGAGCTGCTAAGGCAAATAAAAGCCTTATGGTATCCAACCTTGCAACAGGTGCAAAGGTTTCAAAGAAATCGACCCCTTGCTACTGACTGTAGCCCTTCACAACCAATCTGGCCTTGTGTTTGTTCAGAGACCCATCTGAATTTGTCTTGGTCCTGAACACCCATTTAACACCAATGACTTTTCTATTTTCTAGCCTATTGACCAGCTCCCAAGTGTCATTCTTTTGAATCATCTTCAGTTCAGCCTCTATAGCCTCTTGCCAGCATTCCTCTTTTACAGCTTCAGCATAGCAGGATGGCTCAACTATGGTCATGGCACACCTTTCATAGATATCTGCCAGAGTTCTAGTGCCTCGAATAGGTGCATCATCATAGTCATCTTCAGCTTCAGCTTCAATTTCAGTATGCTGCAGGTCAAGACTATTTTGATCTTTCTCAAGCAGGCTTGCATTAGTTCCATCACATTTCCAATACCCTTCTTCATTGAACTTTACATCTTTGCTCACAATGATCTTTTTGGTCAATGGATCAAAGATCCTATAACCTTTCTTCACACTGCTGTAGCCTACAAACACCCCTGGCATGGACCATTTTTCAAGCTTAGTCCTTTTCTCTACTGGAACCAGTGCATAGCACAAACAACCAAATACCCTCAAGTGTGACGCTGTTGGTTTTTGTCTAAACCAAGCTTCAAAGGGTGTTTTTCCTTTCACTGCATTAGTTGGAAGTCTGCTCAGCAAGTAAACTGATGTATTTACTGCCTCAGCCCAAAAATTGTTAGGCATTTTAGCCTCAAACAAAAGGCACCTGGCCATATCGAGAACTGTTCTATTCTTCCTCTCACAGACACCATTTTGCTGTGGTGTGTAGATGGTTGTCAGCTGATGAAGAATTCCAGCATCATTACATATATTTTGGAACCTTTGAGATACATACTCAGTCCCATTATCTGGCCTTAAGCATTTCAGCTTACAGTTGGCTTGGTTTTCAGCCAAAGCCTTAAATTTGCAAAAGAAGTCAGCAACATCTGACTTTTGCTTCAAAAAATTTACCCAACAGAACCTAGTGCAATCATCAATAAAGAGTGCAAAGTACCTGCTCCCATTTGGAGAAGTGGTCTTCATGGGTCCACAAATGTCTGTATGAACCAACTGGAGCCTCTCTTGAGCTCTCCATGCTTTGTTGGCAGGAAAGGGCAGTCTGGTCTGCTTGCCAAGCTGATGGACTTCACACACATCCTTCTTTGGCTCAATGCAGAACATGTCTTCAACGAGGCTCATTTTTTGCAGTAGGCCAAGTGACTTGTAGTTCACATGGCTCCTATGCCACAAACTTGACTCATCAGCCTGAGCCATATATATCTTTGGCTCTAACTGATTTACATTCACAGTGAAACTTCGATCACTCATGGCTACTGTTGCTAACACTTGGTCGAAAGCATCTTTGATCACACACACCTTACCTTCAAAAATGAGAGAGTAGCCCTTCTCCAATAACTGACCAACACTTAGTAGATTTTGGTCAATGTCAGGTACATAGAGAACCTCAGAGATAGTTTTGTTACCTGACTTTGTGCCAATCACAGCTTTGCCTTTGCTTTTGGCCTCTATGAGCTCACCATTCCTTATTCTGACTTTGGTCACAAAGGTGGTGTCTAGCTCCTTGAACATGCTTCTGTTTGAAGCCATGTGATGAGTACAACCACTATCAATCAACCACATCTTGCTAACCTTGCTCGAGCTTGCAAAACAAGAAGCTGTGAAGACATGCTCTTTTTGTGCTTCAACATCTTCAGCAGTCTGAGCTTGATTCTGATGGTGTAGCTGTGGTTTTGGTTTGTTTCTACACACCTTTTCAATGTGTTCAAGCTGTTTGCACCCTCTACACTGAATGTCAGGCTTGTACCAACAGTATTTTTCAAGGTGATTGGTCTTCTTACAATAAGCACAAGGTGGAAACTTTCTTTTGGTGGCTTCCTTCTTGCCTTTGTCCTTCTTTTCTGTCCAAGGCTTCTTGCCTTTGAAGTTGGAGCTCGAGTTTGAGCTTTCTCTGCCTCTGGCCTGAAAAGCTCCCTCAGAATACTCCTCCATTCTGTTTGCTCTTCTTTACTCTTGTGCATAGAGAGCATTTATCAAATCTGTCAATGGAATAGTTGATAGGTCCCTCGAGTCCTCCAGGGAAGAGATCTTTGATTCATACTTCTCTAGCAGGGTTGTTATGACTTTTTCAACTACCCTTTGGTCACTGAAATCATCCCCAAGCAATCTTATGTTGTTGACAGTGGCCATTATCCTGTCAGCATACTGCTTGACAGTCTCTGACTCCTTCATCCTCAGATTCTCAAAGTCCCTTCTCAGGTTTATTAGTTGCTACTGCCTAGTCTTCTCATATCCTTGAAACTCCTCCTTGAGTTTGTCCTATGCCTGCTTTGGACTGTCACAGACCATTATCCTTGTGAAGATCACATCTGAAACTCCACTTTGAAGGCATGACATGGCCTTGTACTTCTTTGCACCGTCTTCATTATACTGCCTAATCTGAGCAATAGTTGGGTTTGCTCTTAGGGGAGGTGGTTCAGTGTCATTTTGGACCACATTCCACAGGTCATGTGCCTGCAGGTATGTCCTCATTTTTACAGCCCAGATGTTGTAATTTTCACCAGCAAAAACAGGTGGTGGTGGTGGTGAGAAGCTCATACTTGCAGCAACTAAAAAACAACCAACAATAACAACTCATGTTTCTTTCTTTCAAACACGAGTCAGCCACAAACTATGCACAACCAAGGCCCTCAAAGACAACAGGCTCTTGATACCATTTGTTGAGTTTTTCACACAGGAGGAAAAACAGATCTATTTCACCCGGGTAAAATATGAGCAACTTGTTGAAACTGGAGCAACAAAGTAATATACCCGGGTAAAGTATGTGTTAAGTTTCGATCAAATGATCAATGAAACAAAACAAAGAGATTTTTGTGTTTGAAAGCTCAAAACAGAAGCAAAATCGGATGAACAAATTGAGAGAACAAGTTGGCTATGCTTGTTACTAGAAAAGTTCAAAATTACATGTACATAAGTAGATGGATTACATTGGTAAAAAACAAAGCTTGCTTGTGCAAGTAAATAACCTGTTAAATCAGCATAATGACTTCCTAACAGCTACTAAAACAGCTAAGTATCTAACTAAACCTTAGCAAATACAAAAGGTTACATTGAAACAACAAAAGTCAACTGTCACATGGACATGCTAATTGAATTACTCCTTGGACAATAGCATGCTTCAGCCGTGATGCTTGGTTACTTGCATGCTCATGCATGATTGCATGGTTGCATGCATGTTGCTGCTGTAGTTGCCACCTTCGAACAATTTACATTCAAATTATTTCATAGAATCAGTTTTTTTAAAAAGAAAACAAGAATTAATGATAAATTGTTTGAAATATTTTTTTCTGATTTAATTATTACATGTGACATGTAATAATTAAATTTAACAACAAAGTCACAAGTCATTTCGATCCAAATCATATTAATGTGTTGTAACTTCCAACGTATTTGATTACTATTTTTATTGTTTAGTTGTAAAGATCCCAAGATTAAAAATAACCCAAGTGGATCATCAACCCCAATATACCCAAGTTGGCAATGGTACTAAATTTTCATTTGATGTCGATATTGTCTGCTATCTGTTTCATTGGTCAAATGCAACCAATGCTGGATATTGCTTGCCTGGAAAGTAGTTGTTGCTTGACAAAGTCGGTGACTTCTCTATTCTTAACTTCATTGGAATCCATCACTTGAGATATACTTCAAATCATGCGGTGGAAATATAATTGTTTTAACTTTGATTTGTCACCATTTCTAAAATAATTTTATATTCTTTATTTGTTCCATCTTTGCCTAGCACGACCATTCATTTAGTCTACTTGATACCGATTTATAAACTGGCTTCATTAAATTAATTGATTATCTATTTAATTATTGGTTGAGCACATGTGCCCACGTTGGATGGGGTCTCCTAAGCATAATTGATTGGGCTATAAAAAGGTTATCTTCCATTAAAGGAGAGACATTGCAAAACATTTTCTCAAGTCTAAGCTATCTCAGCCTCTTCTATTCTTTGTTATTCTACACTAAAGAAAGAAAGGTTGTAAATTATGGCTTTCATATTAACGGAAAATCCAGGATTGATCAACGGAAGTAATGGTGTGGAGGAAATCGAAGTTCCCGAAATCGATGCCGATCTTCTAATGTCGTTATTAGAGGAATCGCAGTGTGAGGAGTACTGCAATGAGGAGCAAGTAAATAGTCTGATGGAATCTCTAGAAGCTGAGATCAGAATGGTGAATGCTGGTTCATGCAGTATTGAAGGAGACATTGGAAGCAACGATTGCTTTGAATGGAGTGAAATGGAAATGGTGCCTTCCTCTCCAAGCGATGACATGAATTGGTATGTGGAGGATCATGTCCAAGAGATATCAATGGACGGCTACTTGGTTCAATTTGGAAATGATTTTCCTTTGAATTTCTACGATATTCAGTCAGAAAATGGTTTTACTTCTTTGTGGCAAGAGACCTATGATACAGCTATATACAATTAGATTACATACAATTTTTTTTTCTAACTCAACAAAATGTATACATTTAAGTTTCATCAAGTAATGAATTTTTTTTTTTTGAGTTTATATGCTTCCAATTTTAATCTGTGATATAAAGTCAAAGAAAGTTGTCAGACTGTTAATAGTTGTTTCTAGATTCGTTAAAAGAAATGGCAAGTGTTAAAACTTAAAACCCAATAATAAGGTTGAATTTATCGAACACAATTTCGGTTGTTACATATTATTGATTGAGTTTTAGTCTCGAACTTGTTTATGCTCGTTTTATTTTCTTATTTAAGGATTAAGAAAGAGTTACGAGTAATTTTAAGATTATTTTTCTAAATGTGAATCATAAACTATCAATTTTATAAAAAAATTTAGACCTAAATAAAAAATTGATATAATTTGAATTTTCACTTTTGAGGTTTGAAATTTCATTGAAAATAAGTTAAATAATTATTAAACTTATTCAAGAATTGAGTATAGTTTAATCATCCTTTCAAAAATAAATAATTTAATCATGAAGTTGTTGACTATATTACCCTTGAATTAATGAATGAAGTTGGGGTTTAAAAAACAATTTAATATTCAATATCATATTAACTTTCATTAAATATGAAATTGATTGATTGTGAACCATATTAAAAGAAAAAAGTTGGGCTTTACAATTTCGGTTATTACAGATTATTGATTGAATGTTAGTTTAATTAAAATTATCATTTTATTAGTGTAAGAGTATATGAACTTGAATTCATTTATATTAATTTATTTTTTATTTAAGAGTTAAAGAAAAGTTATAAGTAGTTATAAATTATTTTTTAAATGTATTTTCTAACTATCGATTTTATTAAAAAACTTTTAACCATAAATGAAAAAACGATATAATTTGAAGTTACAGTTTTTGAGTTTGAAATTTCATTAAAAAACTTAAATTATTATTAAATTTATTCATAAATTAAGTATATTTTAATCATCCTTAAAACATAAAGTATAATTTAATTATGAAAATTTCAGATATCATGAATTTGCTGACTGTATTACCGTTGAATTAATGAATGAAGTTGGGGTTTTAAAGCTGCTCAAAAAAAAAAGAAGTTGGGGTTTTAAAATAAAAAGAATTCAATATTCAATATATTAACTTTAATTAAATATGAAATCGATTGATTGTGAACCATATTAAAAAGAATCAAGAAAAAGAAATATAAAAAAGTTGTAAACCAAATGCATTCCTTACTTAGCCTGACGTGTAAATCTTTCATCTTATGATATAAAAATGCACCAATATTTGAATCCTAACTAAAATCATTTACCAATAATGCCATTTGCTGTATATATTATATAAGTAATATAAAATCAAACTGATCTCCAAAGTGGGTTTAGTGACTTACCCTAAATCAGATCATAATCCAAATTAATATTAATTTCCAACTAATGGAGTGGCTAAATTAAATTTTTAATAAATTCAACCGATATTTCCAGTTTTCAATCAAAGGAAGAACCAGAGCACATGGGTGTGGTTCCATTCATTGTCACTTAACCTAAAAGAGATGTACTTCAACTTCACATCTTTAGAGGCATCACGTGCACCGAAGTGTTGGTTGAATGATTAAATAAACATGGGCCAATGCAATGTTGCTTCATCTGTTTATTTATTGCCCATTTCCTCCTCAACACCCAATATCAACATGTGACAAAAACTCACTTATTTCATGTATTATTCAAGGGTCTACCAACTTGGTGGGTTATGTTGTAGTTTCCCATTTATGCCTTTGGTCACACTCCACAAAAATTAGATCTTGTCTATTGAGAAAATCTCTTTCTCGAATTAAATAATATAAAACTGTCTATTCACTTCTCTTATCAATTAAAGTCATTGGATGTTTCTATTATTAGATATGAAACTTCCACCATATTTGAGTACTATTTTTATTGTTTAATTGTAAAGATCCAAAGAGTAAAAATAGCCCAAGTGGATCAACAACTCCAATATACCCAAGTTGGCAATGGTACTTGATGTTCATTTGATGCGGATATTGTCTACTATTTGTTTCATTGTGTCAACTGCAACCAATGCTGGATATTGCCTGCCTGGAAAGTAGTTGTTGCTTTACAAAGTGGGTGACTTCTCTATTCTTAACATCATTGGAATCCATCAACTTAAAATCGTGTGGTGGAAACATAATTAGTCTAACTTTGATTTGTCACCGGCCTTGTCTAAAGTAATTTTATGTTTTTTCTTTGTCACATATTTGCCTATCACAATCGTTCATTTAAACAATTATTATTTTTATTTGACCAATTGATTATCTAATTAATGATTGGATAAGCACATGACTGCACGTTTGCATGGGGTCTCCCAAGTAACAAATTACTTGGCCTATAAAAAGGTTAGCGTCCATTGATTGAACCATCCCAAGTTTGAAACATTTTCATTTTTGTTGTTCTACACCCCCCCTCTCAAAAAAAAAAAAAGAGAAAATATGGCTCTCTTGTTTAAGGAAAAACCAGTGTTGGTCGATGGAAACGACGCCATGGAAGAAATCGAAGTCCCTAAAATGGATACTGCAATTCAAATGTCGTTTTTAGATGAATCACATTGTGAGGAGTATTATAACGAGGAGCAAGTAAATAGTTGTTCAATTTGGAAATGATTTTGATTTTAATTGTTACGAAATTCCATTTGAAAATTGTTGTGCTTCTTCTCTGTGGCAAGAGATATATGATACAGCTACATACAACTAGATCATTTACGTTTGATTCTTCCATTTTTTATAATTGTAAAGTCTTCTCTGTATAGATGTAGTTTTAATTTTAACTGAAAAATCTTCTTCTCTTGTTAAGTATTTCTTAAAGGTTACATGCTTCAGTATTTCTTAAAACTGATCAAAGTAATCAAAGTAAACCATATATGAATCCGTGTTCTAGTCATTTCTAGGACGTCATCATGCCATTGAGACAAAGCTTCATTGAGATAGAGTTTCATTAAACTATTAAATACTGGGTTAAGACCAAAAGAGTATGTAACAATTGCTGCCAGTACAATTAACAATTGCTGCCAGTACAATACTGATACCTTGGTCTTGTCTCATGAAATTGTCCTTTCTCCTCTCTGTAAAGGCCCAAATTTGCCCGGCCCAACAAATTAAAATCAAATCTAAATCTTACCCAATTCACAAACCCGATTATAAAATCAGACTCAAAACTAAGCTCAAATAATAAAAACCCTAACCCAATACAACCTAAACTTATTTAAAAAAAAAAAAAAAGACAAAACCCTAGCCACCTTGCCTCCCACTTGCACCTACTCCACCACCTTGTCTCCCACTTGCACCTACACCATCAAATGGAGAAGAGACATAGAATGATAAGAAATGTATGTAAGATGGCTATAAAAACAAAAACCAAAAGTCCATTGTAAAAGGGGAGGAGGAAAGAATTGTATTTTTGAAAGGTTTTTTTAATACAAAAAAAAAGAGAAGAATGTAAAAGCAAAAGGTTTGCAAGCAAATCTGAAATAAAAAAAGCGAGTATTGAAGAACAAAAGATTCAAACGCGTTAAGGTTTTTATTTCTTTTTCCTTTTATTTTCACTTTTTTGTACATATAAACATTTTTCTTTTTTCTTTTCTTTCAAAAATAGTATACATATATTTAGATATAAAATAAAAAGAAAACAAAAATAATACATTTTTAAATTCGCCACCGTGTGTGGGCAAAGAGCAGCAGACAGCGCCATCCCGGCACTGGTACTTAACAGGACCATGGCCGGAATGGGGAAAGAGGGAGAGAGTTGAGAGCTTTGTTTTATTTTTTTTTATTTTATCATTCTTACTATTATTTATATTATTATTATTATTATTTCTCATGTATATATTATTTATATTATTATTATATTATATATACTCTCTCCATATTTATTTATATTATTACTATCATTATTGTTACTTCTATCATTTTTATTTCGACTACTATTATTATATATGTATATATATGTATTATTGTTTGTATTATTATTATTATTATTATCACCCTATTGTTATTACTTTACTTTTGTATTCTAATATATTATTAATATTACTCATATTTTCATTATTTTTGCTATTACTATTATTATTATATATTAGTGTATATTTTATGTATATATATATATTTATATATAGTATTGTTTTTATTACTTTAATTTAATATTTTTATTATATTTGCTTTTTGTATTTCTATATTTATTATTATTATTATTATATAGTAGTGTGTATTTCTATTATATACATATATATATATTTTATATATAGTATTATTATTTACTTTACTTTAATATTATTATTATTATCATTATATCCAACCCAATAATAATTCTTTCATAAAAGTAATATTTCAGATTTGGTAATTCGAGACAATCGTGCCCTAACTTACTGGGTTTCGATTTTTCTCCTTTAACCTAAATAACGGAATACTCTTTTAAATCGCGACATGAGTTTTGAAAAATGCTTATTCTCCGAGATACGACGTGTTGTGCCCTAACTTACCGGGTATGGCATTTTGTTACCTCGAAATAAGATTTTTGCAAGGCAATATTCGGTGTTCGGAAATTCGAGGAAACGTGCCCTAACTTACTGGGTTTCGATTTTCCTCGTTCACCTTAACTAACTGAATAACCTTTTGAAATACACGAATTTTTATATAAAAGGCAAGCTCGCTCTCGAAAATTCAAGATGTCGTGTCCTAACTTACTGGATGTGACATTTTATATTGTGAGACGAGAAGGTCTTTAACATTTGAGCATTTTCTTTACAAAGAGGGATCGTATTTTAAATTCTTTCAAGTTTTCAAATTTTTGACACTAAGACACTAATTAATCAACTAGGTACCAATTTTGGGCGATCGAGGGTGCTAATCCTTCCTCGTATGTAACCGACTCGAACTCATTTTTTAATTTTCAGAGACCAAAAATTATCGCTTTAGTAAATCTTAACTTTTATTAAAATGATTAATTTAAGGTGATCCGATCACACCTCATCAAAAAAGATTGGTGGCGACTCCTCTATTCGTTTCCATTTCCAAAAATCTAAGTCGATTCCCCTTTTTTCAAAAAAAATGGTTACGACAGCTTGGCGACTCCACTGGGGACTAAATAAGAGAGTCAAGCCACAAGTTGATTAACTTTTGTCTTTTTATCGAAAATTGAAAATCTGGTTTTGAAATACGATCCTTTCATTGCATTTCATCAGCTTTTTTTTTTGTGGTTTATGATATAATACCTGTTGCATTGGTTTGAGTCCTTAAATAGTTTTGCATCGCATTGCATGACCGTTGTGGTCACACCTTTTAAGTGAGAGTGAGAAACTATGCTTTCGTGAGGTTTTCACCTCCGCATGGGCTAGAGGATCGCTTCTGGAATACATCCGTACCTATGTCTTCGTGAGGTTTTCACCTCCGCATGGGCATAAAGAAATGTATTCCCCTGAACTGAACTTGGTCCATATGAGCCTATAATGGGTGAGGATCGAGGAATCTGCTGGTTCAGGTACCTTTGCTTCAGAACCAAACTACATTTAGTGAACTTTAAGTGCTTGCCCCAGGTAGTATGAGGATGACCTTTAGTACCTACCTTTATAAGTGCTTGTTTATTACATCTTTTTATATGATACTAACTTGTTTTTTATTTTATTTTTTTTTGTCATCATCGCATACCATTCATCATTAAAAGGTGTCGATTCAAGGTTCGATTTCTAAGTTAGGAAGTTTTATAATGAGGAACGAATACCTTAGTAAAGTAGAGGACAATGCTTCTGTCTGTACCTGGTCAGAGAAAACCCGATTAGAGAAAGGAGATAGTGTCACTGAGGGATATACGTCAGAATTATGGGATTTCACCCGTGTTAATTCGACGCAAAATGAGTTGCAGGAGCGTAGAAACATTTGGGCCCAATGGGATGATAAAGCTAAGCAGCTTTTCTATCGGAATTATGGAGACCTTCCATATTTGCTAGACGTCGAGGTAGATAAACACTTGTTTCGAGCTATGGTATAGTTCTGGAACCCTGCTTATAGTTGCTTTACATTTGGAGATGTTGATCTTGTACCTACTTTGGAGGAGTATACGACTTTATTGCGTTGCCCGAAGATTCAGGGTCACAAGGCTTATGTTAGGCCTGCTAGCGTTCCAAATTTTACGAAGAAGTTGGTATTGATTACTGGGATGAGTGAGCAGTGGGCTGTAGCTCGTGTGCAGCAAAAGGGTGATAGTAAATGCATTCCATGGGCCATTTTAAGGGATTTGATATCGACACATCCAGACGTGAAGAAAAAGGTTGACATCCTAGCTTTGAGTATTTACGGCATGGTGATTTTCCCAAAGGCGTTGGGGTATATAGATGAGGCGGTTGCGGATTTATTCAATCGACTTGGTAAACAGAACACACCTGTGCCCGCGATCCTAGCTGAGACGATAAGATCCTTGAATGCATGTCGAAGAACCGGTAAAGGAAGGTTCATTGGATGTGCACAGTTACTATTGGTCTGGTTTCATAGCCACTTCTGGAAGCTTGATAAGGATCCTTGTCGAGTATTCTTTGAGGGTTATTCTCCCTTAAAGGAAGTTGTAGACATGCCTAGAAGAGATGACATTTCAGAAGAGAGGTGGATAGATATTCTTCAGAATCTTTGAAAGGAAGATGTTATGTGGAAGGCTCCTTGGTTGGTTCCTAGTGAAGTCCTTTACCGATGTGGCAGTTTCGATTGGGTCCCTTTGCCAGGAATTTGGAGAGTTGTTAAATATACACCATTGCTTGTTCTAAGGCAATATCAAGCAAGGCAATTTATACCGACTACACAGGGTTTAGCTCAGAGCGATTTCTCTTATAAAAGTGATCACTACAAGAAGAAGATGCGGGAGATTTCTGAGGCTTGGAAGAAGCCTTTCTGTATGGAGATCTTGACTGAAGGCTCGACGTCAACTCCTGAGTATAAAGGGTGGTTTAGTAAGAGATTCAACGATAATATCCCTAGGCCGATTTTGGGAGAGGCTCGATCATTAGAGGAGAACTTGCGAGTGATCCCGTCGGAGTTGGAGGTTATGAAGCAAGAGTTTGAAAGGAAGAATTCAGAGCTAGAAAAGAGGATTGAGAAACTCGAAGAGGAGAAAATATGCTTAAGTCTCGATGTTGACGTTCAAAAGATGGAAGTCGAGAAGATGAAAAAGGAAAAGAGGAAGGTCAAGGAAGATCGAGATGACCTAAAGACACATTATAAGAAAGCTCAGATGACACTGAAAAGGGTCGGATTAGGGAAATCTTCAGAGCAATGGCAACAAGAGATTCAAGAAGAAAGAGTCAAGGCTGAGTATTGGGAGAAAAAGTTCCAAAAAATGCAGTCTTGTAATCAGGCCCTAGAGAAGGAAAATCAAGGGTTAAAAGTTAAGGTGTCAGAGCTTGGACGATCCCTTCATCATTACCGAAGTCGTAACTCTGCAATTGAGTTAAAGGCAAGCTTGGACAAGATTAAGAATATGAAGCATAACATTAGAGAGTTAGAAGCGGCACTACAGGACTATGAGGTACGGATTGAGCAGCTCGAGACAAGAGAAGAACAGTGGAAGGGAGAACTTCACCATCTTCGGGATCAATTAAGAGATAGGGATCATGTCATAGAAAAGGCCCTAGTTCAGATTCGAGAGGTTGCTAAATACTTGCAAGATTTGGCAATACAAGCTAGAACGCTGAGTATGATGTATGAGTTATCGTCAGACAAAGGACGAGAGTTAGCATTATTATTAGATAGGGTTAAGACTCTAGGCCTACGGGCAAAAGTGTATTTGTAATCTGTTTTACGAAAAGATTTTTGTTCCTTAAATAACGTTTTCTAAAATGAAACTGAATCTAAATCGACATCATTTTGCATTCATGCATTTGCATTTCATCACATCATATGCATTCAAGTTTATAGAAAGACCCTAATTAGTTAAAATTATTAGGGAGAATGAGAGTGGAAGAAAGAAAATCTAGAAGCAACACATCCTTACATTACACGCGCTAAGTCGAGAAATATGGACCAAAGATTTGAACAGTTACAGAAAGACATGCAGGACCAATTGCAAGACAATTGGAAAAAATGCAAAATGATATGAGGGAGCAAATGATGAAGGCTCAAAGGAACATGATAGCTGAGATAGCTCAACTACTAAGAGCCATTGACAAGGGAAAGACTCCCATGGCAATCACTGAAGAGGAGAATGAGGGTCATCCCCCTGGTTTCACTCCACCTCACGTACAAACCCAACCTGAGGCATATCCCCGAAGGTCATCTGTCACTATAAGGCCTCAACAAAGGCCGGTCGATGCTGGGATCCCTATAAATTTCCCAACTGATTCAGGATTCAATTTGGGCGATAATCCTGCAAATCATGTTATTCCTGATTTAGACATGGTTGAAAAAGATGACTTAAAGAACTGAGGCTGTAAGATAGTTAGAAGAACGCTGCAAATGGTTGGAGGAAAAATTTAAGGTTTTAAAAAATGTTGATGGGCATCATAGAGTTGATGCCAAAGATTTAAGCTTGGTTCCAGATTTGGTGCTTCCTCACAAATTCAAGATGCCAGAATTTGAGAAGTACAATGGGACTACTTGCCCGGAAGCCCATATTACGATGTTCTGCAGAAGAATGGCAAGTCATGTTAATAATGACCAACTATTAATTCATTGTTTCCAAGAAAGTCTGGTTGGGGCCGCTTCTAGATGGTACAACCAACTGAGTCGTGCCCAGATCAGTTCATGGAAAGATCTAGCACAAGCTTTCATAAAGCAGTATGGACATGTGGCAGACATAGCCCCTGATAGAATCACTTTACAGAATATGGAAAAAAAGCATAATGAGAGCTTTAGGCAGTATGCCCAGCGATGGAGAGAGGTGGCCACACAAGTCCAACCCCCTCTATTGGAAAAGGAAACCACCATGCTCTTCATCAACACCCTGAAGGCACCTTTTATTAACCACATGCTGGGAAGCGCAACCAAGAGTTTTTCAGACATAGTAATGTCTAGAGAAATGATAGAAAACGCAATAAGATGTGGGAAAATAGAGGCTGGGGAAAACGCCAAGAGGTTAACATCGAGGAAGAAAGAGCACGAGATGAATAATGTGAGCTCATATTCGAAATCGATCATCGTAAGCCAACCAAAGTCCACAACCACTGGTCAGCAAGGCCCACCCAGACAAGAGCCCAATGCAAAGCAAAATAGGGAGAAACTCCAATTTACGCCCATTCCAATGACGTATAAGGACTTATACCAAAGTTTATTCGATGCACATGTCGTGTCTCCATTCTATCTAAAGCCAATGCAACCTCCATACCCCAAATGGTATGACGCAAATGCCCAATGCGAATACCATGCAGGAGCCACAGGACACTCGATAGAAAATTGTACCACTTTCAAGAAATTGGTTGAAAGACTCATCAACATGGGCATCGTGAAATTTGACGATACATCCAGTGCAGAGAATCCATTACCCAACCATGGAGATATGGGGATAAATGCGATAATCGAGAGTTCGAGGAAAAAAATTAAGGTGAATATTGTAGAAGTGAACACCCCGCTGAAAGAAGTATGGAAGAAAATGGTGGAAAGAGGGTTGATAACACAGAATTCAAGGGTCAGACCCCGAGAAGCAAAAAATTATGGCTAGTTCCATGATCAAGAAGATCACAAGATTCAGAAATGCAGCGAATTCAGGGTTTTATTACAAGGATTGATGGATAATAAGGAGCTGGAATTCTTCGAATATGTTGGGAGCCCAGAAGAAACAAATGTGTGTGCTTCCGAAAAGAGGTCGATGAAGGACATTTGCAAAGTCAACCACCCAGTGGTTATCATATTGCGTCCGAGAATGAATGAAGTCGGGGCACAAGTTGCGCCAAAGGTCATAATTCAGAAGCCCGTTGCTTTCCCTTATAAAGATAACAAAAGGGTACCGTGGAACTATAGCTGCAATGTGACAATCTCGGGAGAGGAGATCCCGATTAATACATCAGAGGAAGGTCAAGATGAGGGTTTTTATACTCGTAGCGGAAGGCGTTATACCCCAAATACAAAATTTGAGCAGGTTAAAGGAAAATCATTAGCAATTGAACAAGAGAAAGAGAAGCCGGCGGGACCTGAACCAACTGTTAATGGGCCAGTGACTGAAAAAGAAGCAAAAGGATTCTTAAAATTCTTGAAGCACAGCAAATATAGTGTCATAGAACAGTTGCACAAACAGCCAGCTCATATATCGGTACCGGCCTTACTCTTGAGCTCCGAAACCCATTGCAGCGCATTGATGAAGGTGATGAATGAAACTTATGTTGCTAACGATATCTCTGTAAACAAACTGGACCGCTTAATCAACAATATAAGTGCCGACAACTTCATTTTCTTTAACGACGATGAAATACCACCGGGAGGTATGGGGTCCACAAAGGCTCTGCACATTACCACACGTTGCAAGGGATTCACATTGCCGAGGGTATTGATTGATAATGGATCGGCACTAAACGTCCTACCTCTATCCACATTAAATAAGTTGCCAGTGGATAGTTCCCATATGAAAACATGCCAAAATGTGGTGAGGGCGTTCGATGGTACAGAAAAAAAAGTAATGGGGAGGATTGAAATACCCCTTTTAATTGGCCCTAGCACGTACGAGATAGATTTCTTGGTAATGGACATCAGGCCCTCTTACAATTGCTTATTAGGAAGGTCTTGGATTCACTCAGCGGGGGCAGTACTGTCATCGTTACATCAAAAGCTCAAATTTATAACGGAAGGACGATTGGTGACCGTGAATGTAGAAGAAGATATCATTGCATCCATTACCAGCAATGCACCATATGTGGGGACAGATGATGAAGCCATAGAGTGTTCTTTTCGGTCGCTAGAATTTGTAAATGCGACCTTTTTTGTTGAAGTAAATAAGATCCCGACGCCCAGCATCTCTAAAACTACAAGAATGGGCCTACTACTGACGGTTGGGAAAGGAGCTTTGCCAGGGAAAGGGCTTGGAAGAAGCCTACAAGGGAAGGTTGAAGCACCTATGCCATGGACAAACGAGACCATTTTGGCTTAGGATTCAAGCCGGATGCAAAACAAAAGAAAAAAGAGCAAGAGAAGAAACAATAAAGGAGAAGAGCGCGTTTAAGTGGGGAAGAGGTTAAGTGGGAGCCGATGACCTTTCCCCACATATCCAGAACATTCGTGTCAGGAGGGACTATTTACTCTGAAGGAAGAGCAACAAGGAAAGGATTTTCTGAAGAAATGTTGGAAAACTTAAGCATTAACGCCACATATGAAGAAGGGAATGGAGTTGAAGATTTGTCAGGCATTCGCCCTTATGAGCCAGAAAGTGTTCTGAATAATTGGACTGCGGAAGAGATTCCTGTAGTCTTTAGAACTAACACAAAGTAATACTCAAAACACACCTATTACTTCGGGCTTAGGAGTAATAAGTGTCCTTTTTTGAAATAGACTTATGTTTGAAATCGTTATTTCAATGAAATGCATCCTTTTGACTTATTTCGTGCAAATATTCTTTTATTCTTTCATTCATGATCATACCATACATATCATTATTCTTAGATTCTCTTGTTCTTTGTATCTTTCTTCGCACCTACAACAGGTCTTTAGATATCAACAATGTGAGTGACGTTGCTACTAACTCAGAGTCTCCTTTTGAGTGAGAAATGTGTCTAGAGAGATCTCAGAACTTTGAGGATGACGGAGACTGTAACTTATCCCTTGATCTGTTAAGGATGGTAGAACACGAGGAGAAACAGGTTCTACCCCACAAAGAGACCGTCGAAGTCGTAAACTTGTGAGATGAAATAGAAAAGAAAGAAGTAAAGATCGGGGCTTGCATTACCACTAAGACAAAGTAGGACCTTGTGGAGTTACTCCAGGAGTTCAAGGATGTCTTTGCATGGTCATATCAAGACATTCCTGGGCTAAGTACTGACATTATGGTACACAGACTCTCCATCAAAGAAGAATGCAAGCCAGTTCAGCAAAAGCTTCGAAGAATGCGGCCTGATGTTTTGTTGAAAATAAAGGAGGAGGTCAAGAAGCAATTTGATGCTGGTTTCTTACAAGTAGTTAAGTACTCGGAATGGGTAGCCAACATCGTCCCCGTCCCTAAAAATGATGGAAAAGTACGGATGTGTGTAGACTATAGAGACTTAAACAAAGCCAGCCCGAAAGATAATTTCCCGTTGCCTCATATTAACACCTTAGTGGATAACACGGCAGGTTACTCACTTTTCTCCTTCATGGATGGTTTCTCGGGGTACAATCAGATCAAGATGCATCCTGAAGACATGAATAAAACCACATTTGTGACCATGTGGGGAACCTTTTGCTATAAGGTGATGCCGTTCGGATTGAAAAATGCGGGAGCAACATATCAGAGAGCCATGGTAACCCTATTCCATGATATGATGCATAAAGAAATTGAAGTCTACGCCGACGACATGATCGCCAAATATCGGACTGAAGAAGAGCATGTGCAAGTCTTGAGAAAATTATTTTTGAGGTTGAGGAAATTCCAGTTAAAACTCAATCCAGCAAAATGTACCTTCGGGGCCAGGTCAGGAAAACTGCTAGGATTCGTGGTCAGTGAAAAAGGGATTGAGATTGACCCAGATAAAGTCAAAGCCATACAAGAGTTACCTCCACCATGAACTCAGAAGGAAGTTCGGGGATTCCTAAAAAGATTAAATTACATCGCTCGATTTATTTCATAACTAACCGAGAAATGTGACCCCATATTCCGTCTCATTAAGAAACACAACCCTGGGGTTTGGGACGAGGAATGCCAGAAGACGTTCGACAAAGTTAAGCAATACTTGTCTAATACCCCAGTGTTGACACCACCTAGTCCAGATAAGCCACTGATACTGTATTTGACGGTATTTGAAAATTCTATGGGATGCGTGTTTGGCCAACACGATGAATCAGGAAGTAAAGAAAGAGTGATATATTACCTCAGTAAAAAGTTTACTGAGTGTGAGACGAGATACTCGTTCATTGAAAAGTTGTGTTGTGCCTTAATCTGGACAACCCGAAGACTGAGACAATACATGTTGTATCACACAACTTGGCTAATCTCTAAAATGGACCCTCTGAAGTACTTGATAGAGTCGACTGCCTTGAACGAGAGAATGGCCCGATGGCAAATTCTACTTTCTGAATTCGATATAGTCTATGTGAACCAGAAGGCCGTAAAAGGGAGTGCGATAGCAGATTTTCTAGCCAGTAGAGCCCTAGAGGACTACGAGCCTCTAAACTTTAACTTCTCAAATGAAGATCTAATGTGCATAGCAACCACTGAAGAAGACCCTCAAGAAGGTCATCCTTGGAAGCTAAACTTTGACGGAGCATCAAATGCCGTGGGTAATGGAATCGGGGCAGTCCTGGTATCCCCGAACGGAGATCATTATCCCTTCACTAGTAAATTGGATTTTGACTGCACGAACAATATGGCAGAATACGAAACATGCATCATAGGAATACGTGTGGCCATAGAACGTAAAATCAAGGTGTTAGAGGTATATGGAGATTCTGCCCTAGTGATTTATCAACTTAAAGGTGAATGGGAGACGAGAGACCCCAAGTTGATCAATTATCGAAGGCTGATCCTTGAATTAATTAAAGAGTATTGTCTTCTGCTACCTCCCGCGAGAGGAAAATCAGATTGCTGACGCCCTAGCAACTTTAGCTTCTATGATCAAGGTGAACCAACCAGAGGATGTGAAACTAATCCAAATAAGCATTTACGAGGCCCCGGCTCATTGTTACAACCTCGAAGAAGAAGAAGAAAATGATGATCACCCTTGGTACCATGATATCCTGCGATATGTGAAGAATTGTGAGTACCCCGACCAAGCTACTGAGAACGACAAAAGAACGTTAAGAAGACTGGCCCATGACTATGTCTTAGATAGGGAGATCCTATACAAAAAAAGGAAGGATCAAGTACTGTTGAGATGTGTAGATGCTATAGAGGCTAAGAAAATCTTAGAGGAAGTCCATGAGGGCGTCTGTGGGACACATGCTAATGGCTTTACAATGGCCAGGCAAATTATGAGGTTTGGTTATTATTGGCCCACCGTGGAAGGAGACTGTATTAACTACGCCAAAAGATGTCATAAGTGCCAAATCTATGGAGACAAGATTAATGTACCTCCCTCACCTCTGCATGTCATGATTTCGCCATAGCCTTTCTCGATGTGGGGCATGGATGTGATTGGGCCAATATCACCAAAAGCTTTAAATGGGCATCGTGTCATCTTTGTGGTCATTGATTATTTCACCAAGTGGGTGGAAGCCGCTTCATATGCCAATGTTACAAAATCGGCAGTTAGCAAGTTCCTAAAAAAGGAAATCATTTGTCGATATGGAATACCGGAAAGGATCATATCTGACAACGCGTTGAATTTGAACAACAATACAATAGCAAAGGTCTGCAGGCAGTTCAAGATTAGACACCACAACTTGTCACCGTATCGCCCGAAGATGAACGGTGCAGTCGAAGCAGCCAATAAGAACATCAAGAAGATTGTGGGAAAGATGATAGAAACTTATTAAGATTGGCATGAGAAGCTACCATTCGCCTTCTATGCTTATCGAACATCTGTCAGGACTTCCACCGGAGCAACGCCTTTCTCATTGGTCTACGGGATGGAGGCAGTTTTACCTATCGAAGTCGAGATTCCTTCCCTCAGAGTTTTGTCAGAATTAAAGTTGACGAAGCGAAGGATCCGATCCGATACGATCAGTTGAATCTGATTGAAGAAAAGAGGCTAAGGGCTATTCGCCATGGTCAGATGTACCAAAAGCGAATGATGCGAGCTTACAACAAAAAGGTTCGTCCTAGGGAATTCCACGAGGGAGACCTAGTGTTGAAAAAGATCCTGCCTATACAAAAGGATTTCAGGGGGAAATGGATGCCGAATTGGGAAGGACCTTATGTGGTAAAGAAGGCTTTTTCTGGAGGAGCATTGATATTGGCTGAAATGGATGGCAAGACCTTACCCAATCCCGTGAATTCGGATTCGGTTAAGAAATACTTCGCCTAAAAATAAAAAAAAAAAAGGGGAGGGAGAGGCCAGGGTGAAAACTCGCAAAGAGCACCTTGAGACCAAAGGGATTTTGGATTGAAAACCCGTAAAGGGCGATTCAAATTTTGATCAAAGGTGGGGCATGCGATAGTCTTATGATACCTAAATTAACAAGGAAGAGAGATGTTACGTCTTAGGCATCTACAAGGGTACTCTAGATCCCCTAAGCACATATTGGGCAAAAAGGGAGTCCTCAAGAAGTTCGTGCAAAGAAGCTCACACTGTGGTATTTGGGGCACCTATTCCCTTTTATTCATTTTTTATTCCAGCAATGTTTGTTGACTGTGATTAATCTATTCCCTTCAAATGTTATTTCTGATAAATTTTAGTTTTGTCATTATTATGATCTTTTTCAAGCATTTTGCATTGAAATGATGATTAATGGACTAAAGCTATTTTCGCAAAAAGAGTTCTGCATATTACCCTGAAAGTTTCTAAATAGTACAGGAACCTGAAACAGGACTATTTTTTAGAACTAACCAAACTCAAAGATTGGGAGCATCTGAGAAGAAAGAGTTTAAATTAGGACTACCTCTTCGGGTTTTCTGTTCAAAATTTGAGTTGAACAAGAAGACAGGGTACCATTTCTGTGAAGGAACCTTGATGAACAAAGAGCAATGGCAACCTAAACAGGGATTCAGGCTCACAACATGCTGCACTCATACATTCATAGATCATTCATAAGTGCATCTAATTAGGAACATTTAATTCATTTTGATCATAGCATTCTAATTCTTTGACATAAGCATAAATACATGGAACTGATTCTCTGGTCATGTCCCTAGAATCGATGAATTTGCAGATCTTATCTCCTAAGCAAGTAGGGAAACAAATCGAGGTTGATGGGCCTTAAACCCCTAGCGGTAGGGTAATGACCAATTACGATCTTATTTCCCTAAGCAGTAGTGGAGCAGATCGAAAACAAAGGGTCTTAAACCCCTAAGCAGTAGGGTAACAGACCAAATTACAGATCTTATCTCCCTAAGCAGTATTAGAGCAGATCGAAGACGAAGGGTCTTAAACCCCTAAGCAGTAGGGTAACAGACCAAATTGCAGATCTTATCTCCCTAAGCAGTAGTGGAGCAGATCAAAGACGAAGGGCATTAAACCCCTAAGCAGTAGGGTAACAGGCTGAATTTCCAGATCTTAACCCCCTAAGCAGTAGGGAAATAGATCAAAGACGAAGGGTCTTAAACCCCTAAGCAGTAGGGTAACAGACCAAATTGTAGATCTTATCTCCCTAAGTAGTAGTGGAGCAGATCGAAGACGAAGGGTCTTAAACCCCTAAACAGTAGGGTAACAGGCTGAATTTACAGATCTTATCCCCCTAAGCAGTAGTGGAGCAAATTGAAAGCGATGGCCTTAACCCCCTAAGCAGTAGGGTAGCAGGCTAAATTTACAGATCTTAACCCCCTAAGCAGTAGGGAAACAGATCGAAGATGGTGGGCCTTAAACCCCTAAGCAGTAGGGTAACAGGTTGAATTTACAGATCTTAACCCCCTAAGCAGTAGGGAAATAGATCGAAGACGATGGGCCTTAAACCCCTGAGCAGTAGGGTAACAGGCTAAATTTACAGATCTTAACCCCCTAAGCAGTAGGGAAACATATCAAAGACGATAAGCCTTAAACCCCTAAGCAGTAAGGTAACAGGCAAAATTTACAGACCCTAAACAGTAGGGAAACAGATCGAAGGTGACAAACCTTAAACCCCTAAGCAGTAGGGTAACAGGCTGAAGATTTACAGATCTTAAACCCCCTAAGTAGTAGGGAAACAGATCGAAGGTGACAAGCCTTAACCCCTAAACAGTAGGGTAACAGGCTAAATTTACAGATCTTAACACCCTAAGTAGTAGGGAAACAGATCGAAGACGATGGGCCTTAAACCCTTAAGCAGTAGGGTACCAAGCTGAAAATTACAACTTTCTTCTCCCTGAAATGGCACTGGAGAGGCTCGAAGCCACTATTCGTACCTCCTTGAAGTTTCAGCGGATCTCTTCTCCTTGAAATGGCTTGGAGCGGTTAAAAGCCACAGCAGATCTCCTTGAAGTTTCGGCGGAGAAGATTGAAGTCACAAGTCTTATTTTTCTGAAGTTACAGTGGAATAGATCGGAGCATCAAGATGTAATAGACTGAAGTGAGGCTACATGAAGAAGTGGAGCACAGAAGAAGTCGAGATCGGGTGAGACCAGGTAAATTTGGCCATTTTTAAGTCTTTGCTCCATTCTCATTACACGACAATGAGCAAAGAGGGGCAGCTATAGAGGCCCAAATTTGCCCAGCCCAACAAATTAATATCAAACCTAAATCCTACCCAATTCACAAACCCGATTACAAAATCAGACCCAAAACTAAGCCCAAATAATAAAAACCCTAGCCCAATACAACCTAAACTTATTTTAAAAAAAAAAAAAAGACAAAACCCTAGCCACCTTGCCTCCCACTTGCACCTACTCCACCACCTTGCCTCCCACTTGCACCTACTCCACCACCTTGTCTCCCACTTACACCTACACCATCAAATGGAGAAGAGACATAGAATGATAAGAAATGTATGTAAGATGGCTATAAAAGCAAAAACCAAAAGTCCATTGTAAAAGGGGAGGAGGAAAGAATTGTATTTTTGAAAGGTTTTTTTGATACAAAAAAAAAGAGAAGAATGTAAAAGCAAAAGGTTTGCAAGCAAATCTGAAATAAACAAAGCGAGTATTGAAGAACAAAAGATTCAAACGCGTTAAGGTTTTTATTTCTTTTTCCTTTTTATTTTCACTTTTTTGGTACATATAAACATTTTTTCTTTTTTTCTTTTCTTTAAAAAATAGTATACATATATTTAGATATAAAAATTAAAAAGAAAACAAAAACTAATACATTTTTTAAATTCCACCATCACAAGACGGTGGTAAAAGAACGGCTGCAAAAGACAGACGACTTGATGCTGGCGCGCCTGAGTCTTAACAGGACCATGGCCGGAATGGGGAAAGAGGGAGAGAGTTGAGAGCTTTGTTTTATTTTTTTTTATTTTATCATTCTTACTATTATTTATATTATTATTATTATTATTTCTCATGTATATATTATTATTTATATTATTATTATATTATATATACCCTCTCCATATTTATTTATATTATTACTATCATTATTGTTACTTCTATTATTTTTTATTTCGCCTACTATTATTATATATGTATATATATGTATTATTGTTTGTATTATTATTATTATTATTATCACCCTATTGTTATTACTTTACTTTTGTATTCTAATATATTATTAATATTACTCATATTTTCATTATTTTTGCTATTACTATTATTATTATATATTAGTGTATATTTTTATGAATATATATATATTTATATATAGTATTGTTTTTATTACTTTAATTTAATATTTTTATTATATTTGCTTTTTGTATTTCTATATTTATTATTATTATTATATAGTAGTGTGTATTTCTATTATATACATATATATATATATATTTTTATATATAGTATTATTGTTTACTTTACTTTAATATTATTATTATTATCATTATATCCAACCCAATAATAATTCTTTCATAAAAGTAATATTCTGTATTTGGTAATTCGAGACAATCGTGCCCTAACTTACTAGGTTTCGATTTTTCTCCTTTAACCTAAATAATGGAATACTCTTTTAAATCGCGACATGAGTTTTGAAAAATGCTTATTCTCCGAGATACGACGTGTTGTGCCCTAACTTACCGGATATAGCATTTTGTTACCTCGAAATAAGATTTTTGCAAGTAAAGGCAATATTCGGTGTTCGGAAATTCGAGGAAACGTGCCCTAACTTACTGGGTTTCGATTTTCCTCGTTCACCTTAACTAACTGAATAACCTTTTGAAATACACGAATTTTTATATAAAAGGAAAGCTCGCTCTCGAAAATTCAAGATGTCGTGTCCTAACTTACTGGATGTGACATTTTATATTGTGAGACGAGAAGGTCTTTAACATTTGAGCATTTTCTTTACAAAGAGGGATCGTATTTTAAATTCTTTCAAGTTTTCAAATTTTCGACACTAAGACACTAATAATCAACTAGGTACCAATTTTGGGTGTATCGAGGGTGCTAATCCTTCCTCGTGTGTAACCGACTCCCGAACTCATTTTCTAATTTTCGTAGACCAAAAATTATCGTTTTAGTAAATCTTAACTTTTATTAAAATGATTAATTTAAGGTGATCCGATCACACCTCATCAAAAAAGATTGGTGGCGACTCCTCTATTCGTTTCCATTTCCAAAAATCTAAGTCGATTCCCGTTTTTTCAAAAAAAATGGTTACGACACTCTCTTCTCTCTGTTTTTTTCTTTTCTTTTCCTTGCTTCCTATTTCTGAAAAATAGAAAAGTAGCATTATTATGTGTTTAGAACTGATAGATAGGCATAACATTTGGACCTCCAAGAAAAAGTTAATGAACAACCATTACCTCCCCCCCCCCTTTTTTTTTTGCGTCTATTATATTGTTTTTGACCAAACAAATTGATAAATGAATCCTATCTAGTTGTTGCTTCGAGACCATTTTTAATTCTTCTAAACCTTATAAAAAGAAGTGTAAGATGGAGATGAATAAAGCTCAAATAATAAACAGAGATCAAAATAGAGAAATGAAGGCCATTACACAAAAACAGTAAGATTATCATTGAAGTCCATACATTACAATCTTATTCAATGGGTCCGCCACTACATAATTTGGCATAAAAAATTGAAAGACTTTCATTTTCTGACATTCTCATTTCTAAAACTTGGTACTTAACATTTGAAGCATTGTCCTTTCATGTGGAGTTTGGAGTTTTGAGAATAATCCAAGCATCATAAGTAGTACACTTGGACATTTTCCTAAATTCTTAAGGATTTACACTATTGAAAATCATGTTCAAAATCCTGTGTTGAGTTAACAACTATAATTATTTTATTAAAGATATACTTAATTAGCATAATGAAACTTACATATCAAAAAGCAGAGGTAGATGTTCTAAACTGGCCTATCAAAAAAGAAAGATGTTCTAAACACATCAAGAAACTCACTCATACTGAAATCAAAGTTTGTTTTCGTAGGAGCAGCTCT
Organism: Gossypium arboreum; assembly: GCF_025698485.1. NCBI lineage: Eukaryota > Viridiplantae > Streptophyta > Magnoliopsida > Malvales > Malvaceae > Gossypium > Gossypium arboreum. The sequence continues at coordinate 119,543,061 of NC_069070.1, read as the reverse complement.
AGTAATAGCAGTAATCTCATGAAAGAAAAATACCCTCCTTTAGCTTTTCTTTGATATCCAACGTAGACATGTTTGTTATATTATAAATCAAATTGGAACTTCGGCTTCCACAATGCAAAATTGATGGAAATCAGATGCAATGGTATGTCCATTTAAAAAATAGGAGTAGAAAGTTGGAAGGGAAGAGATATTGGATTTGGTAATACAACAAATGGCATCAAAATAGAGATATGATTTTGTAGGATTCGTGCAATTAACTACATACATAATGTTGGCATCATATGAATAACCATTAGAATAGTCATGATACGAACTTCCCGGAGATAAGGAAGATCATATACAGAAAAAGAAGGAAAGGGATTGCAATCATCCTTGTCTAGGCCCGCATCAACCACTTGCATTGTATAATTTTCATAAAAAAATTCTTGAACATATAATTTCTCTTATCTTAAAACCAAAGTAGTGCAATTATTCTCACACTCAAGCTCAAGGCTTTGTGGTAACCCCACTGACGACGTTGATTTTTTAATTGGAAGGGATATCTAATATTCAAACTTAGAAGAGAAAAAAAAAAAGCCACAATCCTGGTTTCAATGCCTAGAGACACAAGCACCTGGGAATATAAGTAGAAATAAAGCAAAGGCGGCCATGAGGTGACCCGACAATGGGAGTTTTGCTATTAGTTGTGGCATCCTAAACATTTGGGTTGGGAAGAAGAACAATGGGATTAACAATTAAGTTCCTAACTAAGTCAGGGAAATATATGAAGTATATTTCTTTTTGAAAAGAAGCATTAATTGTGGAGAAAGAGTGACTTACTCAAAGCTCATGGACAATAATTAATTCTTATAAAATTGTGGAGAATTAATTCTTACAAAAACAACAAAAAAGGAACTTAATTGTTTTTGTAAGAAAACTAGACAGGAAACAAAAACAATAATGCCAATATTCACAAACACAACAACAAAAATGATTAAAAGAAAGACAAGACATCACACTCAAAGTGTAGAAATACTTCAACTCGAGCATTGTAACAACAAAAATGGAAACAAGACATCCAGCATCTTTGTCACCATGAAGTATACTCTGACTCACCACCGGCCAATGAATCATTACTTTAATTGCAGAGTTTCTCCCTCAGACTCCTCTTGCTCTGCAATCACATAATAATAGGTGATCATGCCAGCAATTCTGTTGAAGTTGGCCTCCATGCAGCTCATGCAACCAAGGAGAAATTCATGCAATGTAAGTTATGCAGATGAAGTATAAAGAAATAGATCAAGCTGCTGCAACATTACTGGATGAAATACATGCAACTGAGGATGTTAATGCTACTGTTCTATTTCAGTTTCATTTTGTTACTTCAATCAATATTTTGTAACTTAGTCAGATTCAAACTAAGTGAATGACACAGTTAGGTAGTATTGAGCTGATAAATCAACTTGCAAAGTGTACAAGCAATGTTTTACAAGTTTCAATATTGCTTAGTGGTAGTAGGTGTTTGTTTAGGTGAAATTTGTTCATTTTGACCAGCTTGTGCCTGGGATATGTATTGGCTTTTAGCCTTCATTCAAGTTAATGAAAATTCATTAGAATTTCATCCAAAACTACTCTCTTTCTTTGCTTTCATTCTGTTTTTCAAGGTTCTCTTCATTCTTTATCCAGATTTATTACTTTGTTGCTTAAGTTCCAGACTGAGCTTCATACTTCCTCCAGATAAAATTAGTCACAAACCCTAACAAATTCTTATAAATAATATAAAACTCAAAGGCGAGGTAACAAAATGAAATATTTCTAATCTTATACAATTTTAGAATTGGTCATTAGTAACAGTCTCCAGTGAAGTACTTGTCTCATCATTTAAGTTCTTACCACTATGAACTTCCATTGATGTTTCAAGAGGAAGTTGATAAAATGGCTTGGGAGGCATCTCAAGGAGTTCAACATCAGTTTCAAGCATTTTCAAGACTTTACTCATTGAAGGACGATTAGTCGGCAGTAATTGTATACACCAAAATGTTGTTATTATCATCTTCCTCACCATTACCTTTTCAGCATCAGAAACATCTCCAAACTCTATGTCCTCTCCGTGATCCAATCGATCATAAATCCAAGTTAGAAAATATATCTGACTAGTGTGGTCAGCGAATGCATTCACATTTTTTCTTCTTCCTACCATTTCCATCAGTAGCATTCCAAAGCTATAAACATCGGCTTTGTATGAGATACCTCTAAGATTTTTGTAAATCAATTCAGGAGCAATATATCCTATTGTCCCTCGTGCTACAGTGAGAGAGACAAAACTATCATCTACCGAATACAATTTAGCAAGACCAAAATCTGAAACTTTTGAAATAAAATTCTCATCTAGAAGAATGTTGTGTGGCTTGATATCAAAATGTAAAATTTGCCTCTCACATCCTTGATGCAAGTAGTCTATTCCTTGAGCCACCCCAAGTACAATATCAAATATTTTTTTCCAACCCAAAGTATATGTGTTTTCTTTGGAAAATATGATTTTATCTAAAGATCCATTTGACATGAAGTCATATACCAAAGCTTGCTTTGATCTCTCTACGCAAAATCCAGTAAGTTTTGTCATATTGGCATGATGAATTCTCCCAATAGAAGCAACTTCATTTATGAAATCTTGGCCGTTACCCTTTAACATATCTAACAGTTTTACAGCCGCATGATGTCCACTACGAAGCTTTCCCTTAAACACCGAACCATAACCCCCTTCACCTAATTTTTCTTTAAAACTTCTAGTCATTTTTATGATTTCTTTAAAAGAATACCTAATCGGCACTAGATTGTTTTAACTTTGAAGGAAGTCTTCGATGATATCATCCATGGATAAGTGTCTCCTTCTCAATTTATACATAACAAGAGCAAGCAAGCAAAATATCCCAGAGAAAGGCCTGAATAAGATAACTCCAACTTTGTAGAAACACAAGGTAGTAAATTAGTACTTGAAATAAATCAAATAACATATAAGCTACATTCTTAAAAAAATTCTATAATATGACAGGTATTTGGAAGAGAGATGCACTTTATTAATTTATGTAATTAATTTTTAGATAGCAGTTGACTTATTTTATACCATCATTGATGCATTGTGTTTCTTGTTCAATACCAAACGAAGATAAAATTAAGATAGATCTTTTTAATGTGCCTTTTATAGATTTTTTAACTTTTAAATCAAGAGAAATATCTTGGATTATTGTTTCTATTGCGCATTGTTTTCGTATATATAAAATTTGAGTCCACAAACATACCTGTTGCTTCAATAGAGTGATCATAAATTGCTGTAGAAATACAAAGATAAAAGATATGTATATCATTATAATTAGAGCTGATCATGGGTTTGGCGGCTGCTACTACCGGCCCGGCCCGAAGGCCCGCCTGAAAAATGAGAGGGTTTGGGTAAAAATATAGGCCCGAAAAATGGGCTTGGGCAAAAAAACGAGGCCGTTTAGAAAAGCGGGCAGGCCTCAGTAAGGTTTTTGGCTGGCCAGTTAATTATATATTAATATATATATATTTTATTTTATTTTAATTATTTTAAATTTTTAATATAACCATTTTTATTATATTATTAATTTGTGTATTGTTTTAAGAATTGTTTTAGTATTATTTTATTTGTTTTAATATTTGTTTTATGTTTTTAAATATATTTGATTTATTATATTTTTAAAAGTTTTTATTTAATGAAATAAAAAATTTAATATAATAGCCGGGCCGGGCTCGAGCTTAGTAATTTTATTTCGGGCGGGCTTGGGCAAAATTTTAGGCCCATATTTGGCCGGGCCTGCCCGCCTAGTAGATGGGCCTAAAATTTATATGGGCCCGGCCCGAACCCGACCCGGCCCGGCCCATGATCACCTCTAATTATAATTAAAGAACAAAATAGTAAAATATAAACATGCAAATAAACTCTGCAAATCATACTTTTATACATTTCATTAGCAAGGGGTCGATAGGGCCGATGGAAAATGAAATGTTCAAAGCTCTTTCAGTATCTTCTCAAACCAATTTTAACTTCATTCAATCTGCAATATGAATACACCCAAAGAAACAGATTGGTGGGTTTGATTCAAAACTTATTAAATGTTTTACTATTAACAAATTAGCTGTGTACTAATTACATATCAAACATTAGAGTTTAAAACCATCATTTGTTGCATATAAAACCAAACTCTTTACATAAGCACAAATTTTTTAGTGACAACAACTGTACCAATTAAGTTGGAAGGAATTATAACTTTCGAGTACTAAAGCATGATACTTAGCTAGCAGTAGAAGAATAAGGTAGAGGCAATTGCTTTAAACCAAAATATCTCAATTTGATGATGTTAAAAATAAAATTAAAAAAAAAACACAGATTTTTACGTAGAAACCCTTTCGGGAAAAAACCACGGTCAGAGAGAAGAAAATTCACTATGTCGAATTCGAATAATTACAAGAGGATAGACTATGTCTATTTATAGGCTTGTAAAGCCATATTCTAGTAAAACTGAAATACCTTATTCTAATCAATATCAAATAGATGAAATTTAATAAGGTTTAAAAAACCTTATTCTAAAATAAAATAAAAGAAGTGTAATTCTATATGGATTCTTCTTTTATTTTATTTTATCACTGTATTTTATTTAAATAAGGATTCGGGTCACTTAAGTCTAACAATCTCCATCTTGACACGAATTCTCAATGAACAAGTTCTTCATCGTAAACTCTCAACGAACAAGTTCTCCACCTCTTCCACAAAACCCCTTAAGGGTTTAACTTCAACAATGAACACCAACCAAGTCTAAGCAATGCTCAAACTTGGTTATAGGAAGTGACTTAGTCATCATATCTGCAGGATTTTCATGAGTACTAATTTTGCTCACAACTATATCACCACGAGCAATAATATCACGAAATGATACCAAACATCAATGTGTTTTGTTCTCTCATGAAACATTTGATCTTTTGTAAGAAAGATGGCACTCTGACTGTCACAAAATACTGTGCTGATTTGAAGGTCTTCATTGAGTTCACTAAAGAGTCCCTTCAACCAAATAGCTTCTTTACAAGCCTCATTAATTGCTATGTACTCAACTTCAGTGGTAGACAATGCGAATGTAGTTTGCAAAGTGGCTTTCCAACTGATTGCACAACCTCCAATGGTAAAGACATAACCTGTGAGAGATCTTCTTCTATCAAGGTCTCCAGCAAAATCAGCATCAACATATCCAATGACTCCATCTCTAGTTCTTCCAAACTGTAAGCCAACATCAGTAGTACCTCATAAATATCTTAAAATCCACTGAACTGCTTTCCAATATTCTTTACCGGGATTCGCCATATATCTGCTAACTGCACTAACTGCATATGATAAATTTGGACGTGAACAAACCATAGCATACATGAGAGATCCCACTGCACTAGAGTATGGAACATGTGACATGTACTCAATCTCATCATCTAATTGTGGAGGCAAAGCCGATGAAAGTCTGAAACGGGCTGTTAAAGGAGTACTAACAGGCTTAGCACTCTGCATATTAAACCTGCAAAGAACTTTCTCAATGTACCCCTTCTGACTTAGGTACAATTTACTTGTTTTTCTATCTCTGAGAATCTCCATACCAAGTATCTTTTTTGCTGGTCCTAAATCTTTCATCTCAAATTCTTCACTTAGTTGGGTTTTGACATTTCTTATCTCTCATTTATCTTTTTCTACTATCAACATGTCATCAACATAAAGAAGTAGATACACAAAAGAACCATCACTGTTTTTCTTAAAGTAAACACAACTGTCAAAACTACTTCTTTTGAAATTATGAAAAGTCATAAAGGAATCAAACCTCTTGTACCACTGTCTTGGTGACTATTTCAAACCGTAAAGGGACTTTTTCAGCAAGCAAACATAGTCCTCTTTTTCTGAGACTGTAAAACCCTCTGATTGTTGTATGCTAATATCCTCCTCAAGTTCTCTATGCAAAATGCAGTTTTTACATCTAACTGCTCAAGCTCCAAATCATGCATGGCCACAATACCAAGCAAAGCTTGAATTGAACTATGCTTAACAACTGGGGAGAACACATCTGTGAAGTCCACTCCTGGAATTTGACTGTAACCCTTTGCAACAAGCCTTGCTTTATATCTGGGTTCTGCAACTCCTAGAGTCCCTTCTTTCTTTTTAAACACCCATTTACAACAAACATCCTTTTTACCTTTAGGAAGTTTTACAAGATCCCATGTTCTATTTTTGTGGAGTGATTCCATCTCCTCTTGCATGGCAAACATCCACTTTTCTGAGTCTTTACAACTAACCACCTCAGAATAATTAGATGGCTCTTGATTCGTATCTATATCTTCAGCCACATTTAAAGCATAAGCAACTAGATCAACCTCAGCATACTTCTTTAGAGGTTTAATTTCTCTTATAGTTGTGTTTTTGGCGATAGAGTATTGCGGTGAAGAAGCAACTCTATTCTTAATTTTTGTACTAGCTTAAGGAGTCGACTCTGTATTAATCTGATGCTCCACCTGCTTTTGATTTTCTTTATTGGAAGAGTCTTTAAGAGATAAGTTAGGTAGCATAGCAATTTCATCAAAAACAACATCTCTGCTAATCACAACTTTTTTATTTTCAGGACACCAAAACTTATACCCTTTTACACCAGCTTTATAACCAAGAAAAACGCATTTAATGGATCTCAGTTCCAATTTTCCATTATCAACATGGGCATACGCAGGATACCCAAAAATATTTAAATCAGAATAATTAGCAAGATTACCAAACCATACCTCTTGTGGAGTCTTTTTCTCAATGGCAACGGATGGAAATCCGTTGATCAAAAAACATGCATTAAAGGTTGCTTCTGCCCAAAACGACTTTGGTAAGTTGGTATTTGACAACATACATCGAACCTTCTCCATGATCGTTTTGTTCATTCGTTCTGCAACGCCATTTTGCTGTGGAGTATGGTGAACTGTCAAGTGTCTCACGATCCCTTCTGACTTGCACAATCTATTAAACTCATCGAACAGAACTCTAAGCCATTGTCTGTACGGAGGTATTTTATTTGTTTTCTGGTCTGTTTTTCAATCATAATTTTCCAAGACTTAAATGCGGAAAACACATCCCTTTTCTGCTTCAGGAAGAACGCCCAAACTTTTCTAGAAAAATCATTAATAAAGGTTAGCATATAATTAGCTTTACCTCTCGAAGGCACTCTGGATGGCCCCCACAGATCAGAATGAATATACTCGAACGTTCCCTTCGTGTTATAGATTCCTCTGGTGAATCGAACTCTCTTTTGCTTCCCCAAAACACAGTGCTCACAAAAATTCAGTTTGCAAATTCCTTGCCCCTCAAGAAGTTCTTTTTTGCTCAATTCTGCCATGCCATTCTCACTCATATGCCCTAGGCGCATATGCCAAAGTTTAGTAATATCATCATCTGACAAGGAAGAGGAAGCGACAGCTGCATCACCAGTAACAGTAGGACCTTGCAACATATAACTTGGCAATCTTTCTCTGCCCTTTCATCACAACAAGGGAACCTTTGGAAATCTTTAAAACCTCACTTTCAGCTGTGTATCTGTACCCTTTTGAATCAAGAGTACTCAACAAAATTAAATTTCTTTTCAATTCTGGAACATGTCGTACGTCACTAAGTGTTCTGACAACTCCATCAAACATCTTAACTTTAATTGTTCCAACACATGCGATTTTACACGAAGCATTATTTCCAATCAAAACAACACCTTCAGACACTGTTTTGTAAGTTGTAAACCAATCCCGATTGGGACTCATGTGGAAGGTGCAGCCTGAATCAAGTATCCACTCCTCGCTTACTTTAGAATCATTGACAGAAGCGACTAGAAGTTCACCATCGTTGTAGTCTTCTACAACATCAGCTTCACCGAAATTTTTTAGTTGTTTTCCCTTTTGATTCGCAGGCTCCCTTTTAGTCTTATTCTGTAGCTTGTAGCACTCAGATTTAATGTGCCCTTTCTTTTTGCAGAAGTTACAAGTTTTACCTCTGTTTGAAGACTTTGATCTACCCTTAAATTTACCGCGAGGATTCCGTTCCTATGTCCTTCCACGATCATCATCAGCATTCCGATCTTGTCTCCCACGAACAATGAGACCCTCTCCTTGAGAGTGGGGTTTAACCACAAAATGCTTCATCTTATCATACGAGGTCAAAGAATCATAAACCTCATCAACTATGAGAGACTCGCGGCTATATAAAATCGTGTCTCTAAAGGTTGAATAAGACTGGGGCAACGAACAAAGTAGAATCAACCCTAGATCTTCCTTATCATACTGAACCTCCATGGCTTCCAAGTTTGAGAAAATTTCTTTAAACACTGTTAAGTGTTCATGTACAGACGCATCTTCCTCCAAATAATAAGCATAAAGACGTTGCTTCATATGCAACTTGCTTGTTAGAGATTTCGACATACATGTTTGTTCTAGCCTCTTCCATAATGCAGCGGCGGTTTTCTCTTTCATCATATCTTGCAAAATTTCATTGGACAAATGCAGATGTGATTGTGTTAATGCCTTTCAATCCTTACGCTTCTTCTCTTCATCTGTTAATGTCGAAGGCATCTTATCTATCCCTAGCAGGGCATCCTCCAGATCTATATGCGCAAGAACTGCTTGCATCTTAATCTGCCACAATGCAAATCTAGTTTTGCGATCCAACAGCAGAATTTTATACTTCAAAGATACAATTACTGTGATCGAGATGAACAACTCGGAAGCTCTGATACCAATTTGTTAAAAATAAAATAAAATAAACACACAGATTTTTACGTGGAAACCCTTTCGAGAAAAAACCATGGGCAGAAGAGAAGAAAATTCACTATGTCGAATTCGAATAATTACAAGAGGATAGACTATGTCTATTTATAGGCTTGTAAAGCCATATTCTAGTAAAACTGAAATACCTTATTCTAATCAATATCAAATAGATGGAATTTAATAAGGTTTAAAAAATCTTATTCTAAAATAAAATAAAAGAAGTGTAATTCTATATGGTTTCTTCTTTTTTTTAATTTTATCACTGTATTTTATTTAAATAAGGATTCGGGTCACTTAATTCTAACAGATGATCTAATTAACCACACTAAACCTAAAGCTATATATAGAACTGAGATCTTTGAAGAAACTTGCACGTCTTGAAATGAACGTTTATAGCTGCAGCGATTGTAGGTACTCCATGAAACCACAATGCCCTCTGATAGTTTGTTGTAGATATCCTGAGTAGACATGCCTATTATATTATCAACCATAATTGGAACCTCGGCTTCCACAGTGCAAAATTGATTGAAATCAGATGGAGGGGTATTTTGATCTAGAAAATAGACATAGGAACTTAATGGGGAAGAGGAATTGGGTTTGGTGGTACAACGAGAGGCATCAACATACGTAGATAATTTTATTGATTTTGTGCAATTTAAAACTTTCATAAAGAAAGCTCGATTAATATGATCATGTCTAGAAAGATAATCATTATATATATAGACATAAATATCATATGGAGATACACAGGGATTAAGATTTGTATAACTGAGAGGAAGGGAGTTGCAATTTGTTATGGAATGAAAGAAATATTAATTGTATAAACTAGTCAAACTAGTTAGTTGAGTTAGTTGTTATGAGTCAGTTAACAGTTAGTTACGCACTTCTGGTGTTAAATACTCAGCTGGTGCTTCTTTCTAATAATCAATGAATTCAGTTTACTCCTTATCCATATCCAAGCTCGCATCAACAGCTCCCATTGAATCATTTTTGTAAAAGATTTGTTGGACAAAGAATTTTCCTTTTCCTAAAACCAAAGTGGTGCGGTTGTTCTTCTCACACTCGAGTTCGAGGTTATGGTAACCACAATGAAGAGGTTGGTTTTTTAATCCTAATGGATAACTGATATTCAAATTTCCACAAAAAACAGAGCCGCAGTCCTGGTATCGATGCCTAGCGAGACAAGCGCCTGGGAATACAAGTAGAAATAAAGCTAAAGTAGCCATTAGGTGACCCAACAAAGGGAGTTTTAGTTTTGATTGTGGAATCCTAAAAACTTGGGCAGGGAAGAAGAACAACAGTTAATGGACAATCAACAATGGTGTTTAAGAAGACTGTGAGGAGCGTGTGAGACTGAACAGCTTTTAACGCTTTAGTCTTCATTTTAATAATAAAATAGTTTAATCTTTTATTCAGCGATAACGAAAAGTCGTAGTCGAATAATCAAAGTCACCTAAGTGAGGAAGACTAAGTTGCACTGACAAATCAGTATAATGGACATTTGATTTAACCCTTATTAAAAAACAAAAGTTGTTAACCGGTGCAGGCCATCCATTTTTGTTTAAAAAAATATTATCATTAAAAAATTAATTAAAATGTGACTCCAACAGAACGTGTCACGTAAAATTTTGATCTAAGTAAAAAATGTCACTTAACATCCATATGTAATAATAAAAAAATAAATTCGAAATTCAAAAATAATTTAATTAATAAAAAATTATAAAAGAATTTATTAATAATTTTGTGAAAAGAAATTACTTGTCCACAAAGGTGGAATTTTTAAGAAGGTTCACAGAATTTAGAAACATAATAGAACTTGATTACGGAAATAGTAACTAGAATAATAGAAGAGAAAACAGCAGAGGCAGTTGCGCTGAAGTGATTTTACAGTGTTGTTACACATACATCTGTCCATGCCTCAGTTCGCCTATTTTTTATTAACCCAATCGAGATTATTACTAAAATGTTGTTGCCGTAATTTTAGTAATTACTACTAAAATGCTATTAAAGTTTTTTTTTTAAAACAAAAACATGATCTTTAATTAGCTAAAAAAAAAGTTAATTGCCGAGTTTCTCCCTCAGACTCCTCTGCTCTGCAATCACACACTAATAACTGATCATGCCAATATAAAACTCAAAGGTGAGATGACAAAATGAAATGTTTCTAACCTTATACAATTTTACAATTGGTCATTGTAAGACCCAATTTGTGCCCGGGCTTACACTAAAACCAAAACAAAAAAAATAAAACTAAAAAATATATAAATAATAGTCCAATGTCCATTTCTTACATAGTCCAGCAACTAAAATAATGGGTTCAAATTATTAAACTTAATCCAACTAGCCTAAATAACCCAAAATACCCCAAGCCCAAAACACCTAGGGAATTTTCAGCAGAAACCTTAGAAGCTTCAGCCACCGCAGCCTTTAGTTGATTCTTCCACTCGTGCCATGTTCCGCAAATAACTCCTCCACGCCATGCACACCTGCAACAAACGAAAACCACAATAGCAAATGACAGCAAACAATAACAGATTACAGCAAGGATTTTTTGTATTTTTATTTACTCATTTTTTGGCTATAAAACCGAATGTAAACGATGTAAATGGGGGATCTTCTTCTTTTTTTCAGAAATACACATGCATACCAAAATAAAAAAAGTTACTGAAATTAAAAAGTGATTGAAAGTTCTTGAGACTCTTGATTTTCTTTTCGATTTATTTTTTTTTAGTTTATTTTTCACATTCAAAACCGAAAGAAAGAAATAAAAGAAGGAAAACTTACCGTGTGAAGAGGCCATGGCTTTCTTCTCTTTGTTTTGTTGAAATCAAATCAAAGGAGATTCCAAGGTTGAAAGGAACCTCCCAAATTGAGAGCATTATGTGAAGTTGAAACGGCAAATAAAAGAGGGAATAGGTCTTTTTCTTTTTTTTTTTTTTTTTAATTGGCATTTAAATGGCTGTATATTGGATTTTAGTTTTTTAGAATTGATTGTGCAGAATTGAAAACGGTGCCATTAGCTGGATCCACACTTTGGTGCTTCAAATGGTTAATTTGCGCGCTAAGTCCTTTGCATTCGCATGGGGCTTCAACTACTTCCTTTTTGCTTTGCTTTGTTTTTTTTTTCTTTTTCAATTTGGCTCGCTGATTTGAGCGCATTTTCATTTTAATCCATGATACAGTGATGTGATTCAGGCCTGGGAGGATTTACAATATTAGTCCCTATATATTTATGCATGTTATGCATTGATCTATTTTATGGTCATTTTATTTACAAATTGTCCTTCTTATCTTGATGCATTTTTTATTGAGTCTTATATTTGTATAATCGGTTAATTTAGAATACATTCAATATGTGTATGCTTTAATCCATGTTAATAATTTTGTTTGTACATTTGTACAATTATTTTAGATTGTTTACATCATGTATCTTATTTCTTTAAATATTTCGCATATATTTGTATATTAATCATTCTTTTTTAGTTTTTATAATAACTATTGTTTTGCATGTTGTAAAATTCTTTTTATATTACATTGTTTTAATATCTTATTAATAAGTGTTGTTAATATATTTATATACCTAAATTACTTAAAGTATTTCTTAACTTATGTTTAATTTACATGTCTTTATGTACATATAATATTGTTTTGAAAATTCATCTTGGTATTTATAAAATTGTTATTTTTGAAATATGTCTCCTTATTATGTTATCCTAGTATGTTATTTAGTATTTCTTTTAAGTATTTTTGAGCAAAATGATATGCATATAATTTTCTAATTTCACATGTGTTTATTTTATACATAAGTTTTTAAATGTAAAAATCTATCATGCATGTAATACCTTGTCATGTATTATTATTTCTTCATATTTTGTGTGTTATTTAAGTTATTATTAAACATATATTTAGAACTTATATTTAATTTGCATCCATTATTAAAACCAAGATAGTCTTATACATATATATATATATATATATATATATATATTTGTATAATTGTGTTTTTAAAATTATTATATATATAAGTTATGATAAAATTAAGTTAATCTTATAATTCATATTTTATTCAATATTATTTTGGACATACAATTATCATTAAAATTTCTTCATTTGTACATTACCCATGCTAAATTATTTTTACCATAGTACATGTTATTACTTTCATATAAATCTATGTAAATATTTTTCTTTCAATGTATATATTATCCTTTAAAGTCATTTATATGTATAATATATTCTTTCTAAAACCATTTGTTTTATCATACGATTTATATATTGTATACATTATTTTATTATCCTTATGTATGTACTATCTATATGTTCCATCACTTTAACTCAGTTTGTTACATGTAAAATTATATATTATTTGTTTCCAAATGCCCTTTATAAATATAATCTTAATAATATATATATTACTAAATTTACGTGTAAATATAATTTTACGTTTTGTATATAACCTTGTTTTTTAGAAACTTTTGTTACCCATATAGCTTATATATTTACTTTGTTTCTTTCTTACATTTTTTTTACAAACAATTATACTTAATTTTACTTGTATATACATGTTTCATAAATTTATTATATTATTTTATATCATGCATTGTCATTCCTACATATTTAATACATTATTTAAAGTTATCATGTGAATTATCAATTTTGAATGAATTTGTGTTTTAAATACTTCATGCATAATTTGATTTGAACTTTGTATTTTTATCATAATTATTTTCAATAAACATGTTTAAGCAAATTTCTAAATTTCCGTTATTCGAAATAAGGCGATATCTAATATTTGGGGAATTGAAAAATCATGCTCAATCGTCTGGGTATGACTTTTCCGGAGAACCAAACATTTGGATAACCTTTATAATTTTAATGTATGTTTTTAAAGAAGTCGAAAATCAATCGCGTTTTAAAGGTATAAGGATCGCATCCAATCGTCTTTGGGTATGAAACGCATATCTTTGAAACGAAGGATTTTGACCACTAATTTAAACTATTCGAACATTTAAAAAAAGAATCGTACTTTGAGAAAATCTTTTCTTTTAAAACTTTTGATATAAGGATAGCATCAAATCAATTTGGTACCAATTTTTGGGCGTAATGAGGGTGCTAACCCTTCCTCATCATGAATCGACTCCGAACCCACTTTTTTTTATTTTACACGAATAAAGCATTTTAGTAGGTGGTCCAATCACACCTAAATCGAGAGATTGGTGGCGACTCCACATTTTTGTTTTCACAAGTCGATCCTCATTGCTTTCAGAATAAAAAAAGGGTTTGACGACTTAGCGACTCCAGGGGATCGAACAAAGAGAGTCGGCCATAAAATTGATTATTTGTTGTCCTTTTGTCAAAGAATTGAAAATTTGTTTTGAAGATCACGATTATTTTAAATTGCATCTGTTTGCATAATTGTTTTGGTTTGAGTCTTGTAGAATAATATGGCATTGCATTGCATGACCGCTGTGGTTATACCTGTTAAGTGGGAGTAAGAAACTATGCTTTCGTGAGGTTTTCACCTCTGTACGGGCTAGTGGATTGCTTCCGGGATACATCTGTACCTATGATTTCGTGAGATTTTCATCTCCGCATGGTCATAGGGAAATGTATTCCCCTGAATCAAACTCGATTCATATGAGCCTATAATGGGTGAGAATTGAGGAATCTGCTGGTTTAGGTACCCTTTCTCTAGAATCGAGCTACATATAGCGAACCTTAAGAGTTCACCTTAGGTAGAACCTTGCCCAAATTTAGTGGTCACCCGAATAGGTCTTTTATTTGTTATTTATTTCTCCTGTACTAACAGGTTTTGTTTTTGTTTTGTTTATAACTGCATTGCATTACATCATCATAGAAAGGAGGTGTTGATTCATATTTGATTACTAAATAGAATAGTTTGTCATAAGAAAATGAATTTCCTGATAAAGCGGATTATAATACAGTTGTCTGAATTGACGGAAGAATGCTGCCAGTTCGTGGAGAAAAACAAGTTTTTATGCTGCCAGTTCGTGGAGAAAAACAAGTTTTTACTTGAAGATTCAAGCTAATAAAGATTGTTCAAGAGCCATCGTATCTTGATTTTCTTAATGGAGCTAATCAACATAGTGAGGATAATGAGTCATAGCCTGGATCAAGCAAAGAAGAGCTAGATGAGGCATTTATTAGAGGCTTGCGAGATTTGGATTTCACGAAGAAAAGGGATCGGTGTCTTCACTTGGAATATGAAAGCAAGGCCGTATGTGTAATCCATTTTATGTAAAGGGATTTGTTTTCTAGAAAAGTTGTTCTAATGGAATTAAATTGAAAATCAACACTTCCCTTTCTTTTGCACCCATCCCATGCATTTGCATTACATTGCATCATTTCATCATTTGCATTAAATTTTCATAAAAGTGGTCCCTAATTAGTTGAAATCATTTCAATTAATCTGGGAACCAATAAAGACTTACCAACCAAGCGTCGTTATGGTACCCGTGCTAAGACAAAAGATATGGACAAAAGATTGCAAAGACTTGAACAACTTCAAAGAGAGATGCGAGACCAATTACAAATACAGATGCAAGAGCAACTGGCGAAGATTAGGCAAGATATGAGAGACCTGATGTTGGAGTCTCAAAGGAATATGTTGAACCAGTTGTCTTAATTGCTGAAAAAGGAGCTTGAAGAAAAGAAAAGTTCCATGATCAATACTGGGAGGGACAATAAGAAGCCTCTCTACCCTCCAACTTTCACCCCGACAAATGTTCAGACAAGTCCGCAAAGTGTACCTATTATCAGAACTCAGCAATATCAGGCTGGTAACTCGGCACCGGTAGATTACCCGATAGGTTCAGGTTCCAATCCGGGGGGCAACCCCACTAATCTTGAAGTTCCTGATCTAGATAAAATAGAAAAAACAGAGAGGGAATTGCCAAGACAACTTGAGGATCGGTATAGGATGTTGGAGGAAAAATTAAAAGCAATGGAGAATGTTGACTTTTATTGTGGGATTGACGCTAAAGATCTAAGTTTGGTTCCCGATCTGGTACTTCCGCTAAAATTTAAAACTCCAGAGTTTGAAAAGTACAATGGGACTAGTTGTCCTGAAGTTCACATCACAATGTTCTGTTGAAGGATGGCAGGATATGTTAATAACGACCAATTATTAATTCATTGCTTCCAGGACAGTCTGATCGGGTCAGCAGCTAAATGGTACAATCAATTGAGTCGTGCTAAAATCAAATTATGGAAAGACTTAGCACAAGCCTTCATGAAGCAGTATAGTCACATAACAGACATGGCACCTGACAGAATTACCTTGCAAAGTATGGAAAAGAAGCAAAATGAGAGCTTTAGGCAATATGCCCAAAGATGGAGAGAGGTAGCAACACAAGTCCAACCGCCTCTTTTAGAGAAGGAGACTGCGATATTTTTCATCAATACTCTGGAAGCCCTGTTCATTAATCATATGTTGGGAAGTGCTACTCTGAGCTTTTTAGATATAGTAATGTTCGGTGAGATGATTGAAGGTGCGATAAGAAATGGGAAAATAGATATGGGAGAAAGCGCCAAAGGGTCAACTCCGGGAAACAAGGAAAATGAAGTGAACATTATGAGCATGCCTTCCAAATTGGTCAACATAGGCCAGCCAAGGGTTATAACCACCAATTATCAAAAAGAATTTGAATGACATATCCAAAGAGAGGTCCAAGGAATAAAGGTTTCCAAGCCCTTATGTACTTGGGGGTGTTTTGAGCAATGGGACTGTGGCGGAGATCCCTGTATTTTTAAAAGCTAGTCCAGAGTAATATTCAAAACACTCTTGTTGCCTTAAGCCTAGGGGCAATAAGAATCCTTTTGTGAAATAGGCTTGTGTCCAAAATTTTTATTTCAATAAAATGCATACTTTTTGAATAAATATTCTCTCATTCTTTACATATTCTTTTGTTCTTTGGACTATTTACTTTTTAAATATGCTTTCATTCTTCATTCACGATCATACCATACAAATAAATATCCTTGGAATTTGCCTTTGTACCTACTATAGGTCCCCAGATATCAATGACATGAGCAACGTTGTAACTGACTCCCTTTTGGGGTGAGATCGGATCTCAGGACTTTGAAGATGACAGAGATTGTGACTTATTTCCCGATTTGTTAAGGACGGTAGAACAAGATGAAAAAAAGATCCTACTTTACGAAGGGTCAATGGACATTGTGAACAAGGGGCAAAGATTGAAACCTGAGTCACCACAGGGACAAAATGAATTATCTTTGAGTTACTTTAAGAATTCAAAGATGTTTTTGCATGATCATGTCAAGATATACCTGGGATACTAAGATCTGTGGATAATACAAAATGTCTAAATGGCGTCAGAAGGACACATGTAGATGGTTTTATGGTAGCCACGTTAATCATGAGGTTTGGGTACTGTTGATTCACCATGGAAGGGGATCGCATTAGTTGGGCTGTATTTAGTGAGACAAGATTCATGTGTCTTTCTTCACAGACTTTCTCTATGTGGGGCAAGGATGTTATTAGGCCATTCTCGTCTAATATACATCAATTCATCTTGGCAATCATTGATTACTTCATGAAGAGGGTGAAGGTCGCTTCATATGTCAATATTATAAGACTAATAGTCATCAAATTCCAAAAACAAAAAAAAAAAACAAAAACAAAAAAAAACAACAAAAAAAAAAGGTTGCTAATAAGTAATGTCAGAAAGGATTACTTTCAAATACAAGCGCCCAATGTCAAAAGTATGCAATCTGTTCAAAGATCAAACAATATATCACAAAGTCAAGAAAGGCATTCAAAAGAAAAACAAAAGTTCAAAAATAGAAAAAAGGAAAAGCAAATAATAGAACAAAAGTCATAGTGAAAATGGTGAGTCCTGTAAGGATTGGCATAAAAAGTTATCATTTACCCTCTATGTTTATTGAACGTAGGCCAAACCTTCACCGGGGCAACACATTGATTTATAGGACTGAAACAGTTTTTGAAGACGAGGTTCTTTTTCTTCGAGTCTTGGCACAACTAAAGTTGGATGAATTAGAATGGGTTCAATCCTGATATGGTCAGTCAAATTTAAAGGATAGCCATCGCAATCGGATGATGCTGGTTTATCCTCGAGAATTCCATAAGGGGAGTTTGTTATTGAAGAAAATCCTTCCTATACAAAAGGACTTTAAAGGAAGAAATATGCCAAACTAAAAGGGACCTTATGTAAAGAAGGCCTGTTTTTGATCGAAAGGATTTGCCCAGTTCGAGGAATTCAAAATGCAGTCAAAGAGTGTTCTATAGGAGAGGCCAAGGTAAAAACCCGCAAAGGGCGCCTTGAGACCTTAAAAAAAATCAGAATAAAAAAGAGAAATAAAAAGAAAAAAATCAAAAAAAGAAAGAAAGAATCAATCAAAGAAATTGAAAAAGAAAGAAAAAGGAGAGGCCAAAGTGAAAACCCGCAAAGGGCGCTTTGAGACCAAAGGGGATTTGAGTTGAAAACTCGAAAAGGGCGGCTCAGATTTGGATTAAAATGGGGCATACAATAGTCTTGCTAGGCCTGAATTAACAATGAAAGAAGAATGTTACGTCTTGGGGCATTGACAAAGTACCCCAGATCCCATAAACACAGATTGAGCTCAGAATGGTCCTCAAGAAGTTGGTACAGAGAAGATCAAGCTGCGATATCTGGGGCACCTAGCTTTCCATTTTTCCCATTTTTTGTTATCTTTGATTACCTTGTTCTTTTCAGGTCACGTCCTAAAAGATTTCTTTCTTAGTTGCATTTGCTTGTTTGTTTCAAGCTATGTTCTCAATTAATTCCTTTCTTGTCCATGGTTATGATCTTTTTCAAGCATTTTGCATTGAAATAACGATTTTTGGACTAATAATACTTTCATAAAGGAAGTTTCGCGTATTACTTTGGAGAGTTTCTGAATAATACAGGAGCCTGAAATAGGACTATTGTTTAAAACTCACTAAGCTTAAGGGTGGGAAGTATTTAAGCCCAAATTGAGATTATCTCCTTGGATTTTCTGTCAGAAATATTAATTGGTGTTATGATCCTGGCAAAGAGTGAGCAATGGAATTATTCTTGAGAAAAGAAAATGGTATTCTGTATTCATACAGATATCAGACATATACATCTGTTCATTATACCTAGGGAATGGTGTAACAGATCAAATTAATTGAAGATCCTATACCTCTGAGTTATAGCAGGATGGATAGGAGAAATCAAATGATTATTCCCCTGAAGCTGCAGTGGGAAGTTCAAACTTTATATCCCAGAAGCTACAGTGTAAGGGACTTTGAAATTACAGCGGGGCAAGCTTGCTGAGCAGTATGTGATTGTTTCTTTGGGTTTTCTGTCAAGAATGCTAGCCGAACAGGATAGCGGCATAATAAATCAGTGATAATGCTCTGGTGAACAACGAGCAATGATGCCTTAAGCATTTTTACCAAGAAAAAGAAAAAAGAAAAGATCATTAAAAAAAAGATCATTTTCATTTTTTGCATTCATATATCATTCATCACATCTAATTAGGTGCATTTGATTCATTTTAATCATAGATCCTAATTATTTGACATAAGCATCACATCTAGTTAGGTGCATTTGATTCATTTTGATCATAACATTCTAATTAGTTGACATAAGTATCACATCTAGTTAGGAGTATTTGATTTATTTTGATCATAACATCCTAATTATTTGGCATAAACATGATACATGAAATCGAGTCTACAGGACAGGTTCGAGAAGACGGTGTAGTAACATCGGTGAAGTCAGACCTTATATCCCTGAAATTGCAGAGGAATAGATCGAAGATTGCAAACCTTACCTCCCTGAAGTTGCAGTGGAGCAGGTTGAAATGTCGATTCTTGAGAAAGCAGTCTCAATATACAAGTCTTATCTCCCTAAAGTTGCAGTGGAGCAGACTAAAGATTGAAGATCTTATCTCCCTAAGCAGTAGCGGAGCAGATCAAAGATGGTGAATCTTATCTCCATGTATCGGCAATAGAGCAAATTTTACCACCAACCTTATCTCTTTGAGGTAGCAAGAGGGCAGGTTGAAGAATGAGTCTTATCTTTCTGAGGCAGTAAGAAAGCGGACTGAAGATTAAAGATTGGAAAAGACAAATCTTATCTCTATGTATCGGCAATGGAGCAGATTGACGATAGTAGTCTTATCTTCCTGAGGTAGCAAAGAAGCAGACTGGAATTTACAGATCTTATCTCCATGTATCGGCAATGGAGTAGATTTTAACTATTGACCTTATCTCTCTGAGGTAGCAAGAGAGCAGGTTGGCGATTGTAGTCTTGTCTTCCTGAGGTAGCAAGGAAGCAGACTAAAGATTGAAGATTTTATTTCCCTGAACAGAAGCGGGGTAGATCGAAAGAGGCAAATCTTATCTCCATATATCGGTAATGGAGCAGGTTTAAGCCCCAAGATCTTATCTCCCTAAGCAGTAGCGGAGCAGATCAAAGATGGTGAATCTTATCTCCATGTATCGGCAATGGAGCAGATTTTACCACCAACTTATCTCTTTGAGGTAGCAAGAGGGCAGGTTGAAGAATGAGTCTTATCTTCCTGAGGTAGCAAGAAAGTAGACTAAATGTGAAAGATCTTATTTCTCTCAACAGAAGTAGAGTAGATCGAAAAAGGTGAATCTTATCTTCATGTATCGCCAATAGAATAGATTTAAGCCCCAAGATTCATTTTCCTGAAGTTGCAGCAGAACAAATTACAGATGGTGAATTTTATCTCCATGTATCGGCAATGGGGCAGAGTTTAGCCACCAGCCTTATCTCTCTGAAGTAGCAAGAGAGCAGGTTGAAGAATGAGTCTTATCTTCCTGAGGTAGCAAGGAAGCAGACTGAGAATTGAAGATTTTATCACCCTAAGATTACAGCGGAGCAGATCTTTGTAGATGGTGAATCTTATCTCCATGTATTGGCGATGGAGCAGATTTTAGCCACTGACTTTATCTCTCTGAGATAGCAAAAGAGCAGCGATTGTAGTCTTATCTTCTTGAGGTAGCAAGGAAGCAGACTGAAGATTGAAGATTGAAGGACGTAAATATTATCACCATGTACTGGTAATGGAGCAGATTTAAGCCTCAAGACCTTATCTCTCTGAGGTAGCAAGAGAGCAGGTTGAAAATTGTAGTCTTATCTTCCTGAGGTAGCAAGGAAGCAGATTAAAGATTGAAGATCTATTTCCATAAAGCAGTTGCGGAGCAGATTGAAGATGGCGAATCTTATCTCCATGTATTGGCAATAGGGCAAATTTAAGTCACCAGTTCTATTTCTCTAAAGTTACAGTCAAGATTCAGCAAAACCGGGCAAAATTGGCCCTATTTAAAGTCTTTGCTCTATTCTCGTTACACGTCAATTAGCAAAGAGGGGCAGCTGTAAGACCCAATTTGTGCCCGAGCTTACACCAAAACCAAAACAAAAAAAATAAAACTAAAAAATATATAAATAATAGTCCAATGTCCATTTCTTACATAGTCCAGCAACTAAAATAATGGGTTCAAATTATTAAACTTAATCCAACTAGCCTAAATAACCCAAAATACCCCAAGCCCAAAACACCTAGGGAATTTTCAGCAGAAACCTTAGAAGCTTCACCACATGACCTTTAATTGATTCTTCCACTCGTGCCATGTTCGCAAATAACTCCTCCACGCCATGCACACCGCAACAAACGAAAACCACAATAGCAAATGACAGACAAACAATAACAGATTACAGCAAGGATTTTTGTATTTTTATTTACTCATTTTTGGCTATAAAACCGAATGTAAACGATGTAAATGGGGATCTTCTTCTTTTTTCAGAAATACACATGCATACCAAAATAAAAAAGTTACTGAAATTAAAAAGTGATTGAAAGTTCTTGAGACTCTTGATTTTCTTTTTGATTTATTTTTTTTTAGTTTATTTTTCACATTCAAAACCGAAAGAAAGAAATAAAAGAAGGAAAACTTACCGTGTGAAGAGGCCATGGCTTTCTTCTCTTTGTTTTGTTGAAATCAAATCAAAGGAGATTCCAAGGTTGAAAGGAACCTCCCAAATTGAGAGCATTATGTGAAGTTGAAACGGCAAATAAAAGAGGGAATAAGTCTTTTTTTTTTTTTTTTTTAATTGGCATTTAAATGGCTGCATATTGGATTTTAGTTTTTTAGAATTGATTGTGCAGAATTGAAAACGGTGCCATTAGCTGGATCCACACTTTGGTGCTTCAAATGGTTAATTTGCGCGCTAAGTCCTTTGCATTCGCATGGGGCTTCAACTACTTCCTTTTTGCTTTGCTTTGTTTTTTTTTCCTTTTTCAATTTGGCTCGCTGATTTGAGCGCATTTTCATTTTAATCCATGATACAGTGATGTGATTCAGGCCTGGGAGGATTTACAATATTAGTCCCTATATATTTATGCATGTTATGCATTGATCTATTTTATGGTCATTTTATTTACAAATTGTCCTTCTTATCTTGATGCATTTTTTATTGAGTCTTATATTTGTATAATCGGTTAATTTAGAATACATTCAATATGTGTATGCTTTAATCCATGTTAATAATTTTGTTTGTACATTTGTACAATTATTTTAGATTGTTTACATCATGTATCTTATTTCTTTAAATATTTCGCATATATTTGTATATTAATCATTCTTTTTTAGTTTTTATAATAACTATTGTTTTGCATGTTGTAAAATTCTTTTTATATTACATTGTTTTAATATCTTATTAATAAGTGTTGTTAATATATTTATATACCTAAATTACTTAAAGTATTTCTTAACTTATGTTTAATTTACATGTCTTTATGTACATATAATATTGTTTTGAAAATTCATCTTGGTATTTATAAAATTGTTATTTTTGAAATATGTCTCCTTATTATGTTATCCTAGTATGTTATTTAGTATTTCTTTCAAGTATTTTTGAGCAAAATGATATGCATATAATTTTCTAATTTCACATGTGTTTATTTTATACATAAGTTTTAAATGTAAAAATCTATCATGCGTGTAATACCTTGTCATGTATTATTATTTCTTCATATTTTGTGTGTTATTTAAGTTATTATTAAACATATATTTAGAACTTATATTTAATTTGCATCCATTATTAAAACCAAGATAGTCTTATACATATATATATATATATATATATATATATATATATATATATATTTGTATAATTGTGTTTTTAAAATTATTATATATATAAGTTATGATAAAATTAAGTTAATCTTATAATTCATATTTTATTCAATATTATTTTGGACATACAATTATCATTAAAATTTCTTCATTTGTACATTACCCATGCTAAATTATTTTTACCATAGTACATGTTATTACTTTCATATAAATCTATGTAAATATTTTTCTTTCAATGTATATATTATCCTTTAAAGTCATTTATATGTATAATATATTCTTTCTAAAACCATTTGTTTTATCATACGATTTATATATTGTATACATTATTTTATTATCCTTATGTATGTACTATCTATATGTTCCATCACTTTAACTCAGTTTGTTACATGTAAAATTATATATTATTTGTTTCCAAATGCCCTTTATAAATATAATCTTAATAATATATATATTACTAAATTTACGTGTAAATATAATTTTACGTTTTGTATATAACCTTGTTTTTTAGAAACTTTTGTTACCCATATAGCTTATATATTTACTTTGTTTATTTCTTACATTTTTTTACAAACAATTATACTTAATTTTACTTGTATATACATGTTTCATAAATTTATTATATTATTTTATATCATGCATTGTCATTCCTACATATTTAATACATTATTTAAAGTTATCATGTAAATTATCAATTTTTGAATGAATTTGTGTTTTAAATACTTCATGCATAAATTGATTTGAACTTTGTATTTTTATCATAATTATTTTCAATAAACATGTTTAAGCAAATTTCTAAATTTCCGTTATTCTGAAATAAGGCGATATCTAATATTTGGAGAATTCGGAAAATCATGCTCAATCGTACTGGGTATGACTTTTCCGGAGAACCAAACATTTGGATAACCTTTTATAATTTTAATGTATGTTTTTTAAAGAAGTCGAAAATCAATCGCGTTTTAAAGGTATAAGAATCGCATCCAATCGTACTGGGTATGAAACTGCATATCTTTGAAACGAAAAATTTTTGACCACTAATTTAAACTATTCGAACATTTAAAAAAAAAAGAATCGTACTTTGAGAAAATCTTTTCTTTTAAAACTTTTGATATAAAGATAGCATCAAATCAATTTGATACCAATTTTTGAGCATAATAAAGGTGCTAACCCTTCCTCATACGTAACTGACTCCCAAACCCACTTTTTTTATTTTACACGAATAAAGCATTTTAGTAGGTAGTCCAATCACACCTAAATCGAGAGATTGGTGACGACTCAATATTTTTGTTTTCACAAGTCAATCCTCATTGCTTTCAAAATAAAAAAAGGGTTTCGATAGTCATTAGTAACAATCTCCACCGATGTACTTGGCCCATCATTTAAGTTCTCAAAGCTATCAACTTCCATTTACGTTTCAAGAGGAAGTTGATAAAATGGCTTAGAGGCATCTCAAAGAGTTCAACATCAGTTTTGTAATGGCACATTTTTGCCCGGGCTGACACCAAGACCAAAACCAAAAATAATAAAAATCCAAAATTAAAAGTCCAATGTCCAGTTACAAATATTTGGACAAAAAACAATTTAAACCCCAAAATGACCCATAACACAATAAGTCCTAAAAACTAATTAACCCATATCCCAAATTTAGCCCAAAACCTGAGGCCCAATGCACCCAAAGTTGTTTCAACCACTGGTGAATGCCAGAAGATTCTGGAGCAAGCTGGAACGACACCAGAAGGTTGGTCTCACATGAGAGACCCTTGCGCTCAGCCTCCACATCACCCGGGGTCATCTTCTCCGTACGGCCATCTCTGCAAAAGAACACACGAGAAGAAAAACTAACAGAATACAACAGATGACAGCCAGTAAATGTATTTTTATTTATTTATTTATTTTTCCTCTGTAAATCCGGCTATAAAAAGCCGAGAATATGTACCTTGATTCTTTACACATACAGATTACGCTCAATATACGCATGCACATTAGATATTCAAAAATCTAGCCCAAAATTTTGAAAGGTGAATCCCAGATTTATTCTTTATTTTCTTTGATTGATTCGCAGATTTAGCAAGAATATTAAAAGGGGGAAATCTAGGACGCCGATGAAAAGCCCCAAACATCTCCGATATATATAGATGTGGGCGAGGGTCGAGTGAGATTAAAGTTTTGTTTGAATATTTGAGAAATTTATTTTGTTTTTGTTTTAAAAAAAAAAAGCAGTATAAGATTCACATTTTTTTTTGTGAAAAAAAAAAAGGAAAGGAGCGAAGTTACCTGATTTTTGGAAAGGTGACCTTTGTTGGCTAGATCTGGCCCTTATCCGCACCACTGGCCATCAAACTGACGGATGTTCATGGCTGCGTGATGAAATGAACCCACACAGAGCAAGGGTTCTGTTTTTTTTGGCATCTTCTTTGAAGAGAAAAGAATGAAAATAGGGTTTTTAGCACTAAAAGTAAAACGGCGCCGCACAGGGGGAATGAAGGTCCGCGCGTTAACCCGCCTGGAGCCCCGAATTTGTGCCTTTGCACCTGGAAGGGAATATTTTGCGGCAGGTTCCTCCTACTTGTACCGCGTTGTAATTTGCTCCTATTTGCATTCGATTTGCTTTATTTTCTTTTAGATTATCCCTAAAATTTGAAATACTTTTATGTTTTAGTCCATATTTCAACACAATGTTTCAAGATCAGGGATTATTTCAATTTTGATCCCTGTGAATTCATGTGTGTTATATATATGTCACCTTTAGTAGTTTTACTTATTTTGTAAATTTTCTTTTATTTTTACTTTGATTTCGATTAAGTATTTTATTAGATTTATGTTATAAATTTGGGTTTATTCACTCATATATTTTCAATCCTTTTATTAATGTACGTATATTCATCCTTATTTTATTCTCATTTTATTTGTTACTGTTTATATTATTTGTAATGTTAATATTAATGGTATTATTTGTATTGTTGGTTACTTATTTGTTGTAATTTGGGATACTTGAATTTCTATATTGTTGTACATTATTTTATGTAATGTTTTATGTGTTATTGTACATGTATGCAGCATAATAATTGGTTTTATTCCATGAACATTATTAACATTAAATTATTATATATATATTTAACTATTTTTTCACATATAAATGTTATTTGTATTTGTTTTTAAAAATAAAATCGCATGTTATATACAGTAACTAAATTTTAACTATACATATACAAAAATTATTGATATATATAATTTAAATACATTTTTAAACATTAGTATTTTTATACATATAATTTCTTTTAGATTTATTCACATATCTTTCTTATTTAAAAGAAAATCCCACATATTTTGTGTATTATTTAAGTTATTATTAAACATATATTTAGAATTTATATTTAATTTGTATTCATTATTAAAGCCAAGATATTCTTATACATATATATATTTTTAAATAAACTCATATAATTGTGTTTTTAAATTATTACGTATATAAAATTATGTTTAATTCTATAATTCATATTCTAATTAAATGATATTTTGACATATAATTATTTTTGACATATAATTATTTCTAACATTTTTTCACATGTATATGGTACATATTAAATTATTTTTACTATGGTATATGTTATTATTTTTATATAGCTTTATGTAAATATTGTTCTATGGATATATATCCTCTTTAAAATTATTTATGTGTATGATATTTTGAAGAACCCTCTTAAATCATATAATTTATTGTATCTCATATTATCCTTATGTTCTTTTTCATATATATCAATATATATTGTACTTATATAACTTATATATTTGCTTCATTTTTTATCCATTATTAATTCCAAATAATTATACCCAATTTTTTACTTATATATAACAGTTTCATAAATTGACTTTGTATATTATTTTATATCTTGTATTGTTATTCTTTCATATTTAATACATTATTTAAGTTATCTTGTGAATTACCAATTTTAAATAAATTTGTGTTTTAAATATTTTGTATATGATTTGATTTTAACTTTGAAATTTATAATAACTATTTCAATAAACATATATCCCAAGTTTTATACAAGTGTGTCAACTTATGTATTATATAAACATTAATTTTTCATTTTGTTTCATAAATATTTTTGTACATCATTTTATTTTATGTTATGACCATGTGTATTATTTTTATATTAATTATTCATTATCCATGCTTAAAGAATTTTTTTTGTTACATTATACCTAATATGATTGTTAGATGTATTAAGCAAGGTTTATTGTATTTTGAGTATATTATTTCATATGTTTTTTTTACAATTCATTAAATATTTCATCAATTTTAAAATGAATAAACATGTTTTTAAGCAAATTTCTAAATTTTTTTCAAAAATTCTGAAATAAGGCAATATCTAATGTTTGGGAAATTTGGAAAATCATGCTCAATCGTACTGGGTATGACTTTTCCGATGAACCAAATTTTGGATAACCCCTTTTATAATTTTTTTATTTTTTTCAAAAGTCAAAAATCGATCGCATCTTAAAGGTATAAGGGATCGTATCCAATCGTACAGGGTATGAAACCACATATCTTTGGAACGAGAAATTTTTTACCACTAATTTGAGCTATTCAAACATTTTTTTTATATACTTCGAAAAATCTTTTCTTTTAAAACTTTTTAAGGACAGCATCAAATCAATTTGGTACTAGTTTTTGGGCTAATAAGGGTGCTAACCCTTCCTCATGCGTAACCGACTCCCGAACCCCTTTTTTTTATTTTACCTAAACCAAATTTATTTTTCATTAAATAAAGTGTTTTAATAGGTGGTCCAATCACACCTAAATCAAGAGATTGGTGGCGACTCCACACTCGTTTTTAAAAGTCGATCCCCATTGCTTTCAAAATAAAAAAAGGGTTTCGACAGCTTGGCGACTCCACTGGGGATTGAACGAAGAGAGTCAGGCCATAAAATTGATTGTTTGCTGTCTTTTTAATTGAAAATTTGTTTTAAAAAAATATGATTCTTTTAACTGCACTTGCTTATGTGATTTTTGTGTTTCGAGTCTTGTCTAATAAATATGGCATTATATTGCATGACCGTTGTGGTTATACCTATTAAGTGGGAGTAAGAAACTATGCTTTCGTGAGGTTTTCACCTTCGTATGGGCTAGTGGATTGCTTCCGGGATACATCTGTACCTATGATTCCGTGAGATTTTCATCTCCGCATGGTCATAGGGAAATGTATTCCCCTGAACCGAACTTAATCTATATGAGCCTATAATGGGTGAGGATTGAGGAATCTGCTGGTTCGGGTACCTTTACTTTAGAACCGAGCTTTATATAGTGAACCTTAAGAACTATCCTTAGGTAGAGCCACGTCGAACCTTAGTCATTACCCATTTGTGTGTTATGATTATTTTTGTTGTTATACTTGTATTTTATTGCGCATATTTGATACTAACCTGTGCTTTGTTTTGGTTGTGTTTTGCATGACATTGCATACTAAAGGAGGTGTTGGTTCGTATTCGATTGCTAAGTTAGAAAGTTTAACATGGAGAATGAATTTCTTAGTGAAGTTGAGGATAATGAGGTCGTCCGTGCATGGTCAGAGAAGTTGCAAACCGAGAAAGGGGATAGCCTGATAGAAGGATATACATCAGAGTTGCAGAATTTTACTCACATTATTGTAACACAGAATGAGCTGCAGGAGTTGAAGGATATATGGACTAGTTGGGATGAGGTTACTAAACAGTTGTTCTACCAAAGTTATGGTGATATACCGTACTTGCTCGATGTTAAGGTGGATAAGCGTTTGTTCCGAGGTATGGCTCAATTTTGGAATGCTGCTTATAATTGTTTCACATTTGGAGAAGTAGATTTGGTTCCTACTTTAGAAGAATACACTACTTTGTTGAGGAGTCCAAAGGCTCAAGCCAAGAAAATTTATACTAAGCTTACTAATAGTCAAATTTTTGCGAAGAGGTTGGTGAATATTTCGACAATGAGTGAATCTTGGGTCACTGCTCGAATTCAACAGAAAGGGGATAGTAAGTGTATTCCTTGGGAAAATTTGAGAGATTTGATTTTGATGCACCCAGATGAGAAGAAAAGGGTTGAAATTTTTGCCTTAAGCATCTATGGATTGGTGATTTTTCCTAGAGCCTTAAGACATGTTGATGAAGCAGTCACTGATTTGTTTGATCGTCTCGGGAAAGGAGTCACACCTGTACCTGTAATATTGGCCGAGACGTTTAGATCTTTGAGCATGTGCCAGAAGATGGGGAAGGTCGATTTATTGGCTGTGCACAGTTGTTAATGGTATGGTTTCACGGGTATTTTTGGAAAGTAGATAAGGTATCATACCGGGTTTTCTCCGAAGGTTACTCCCTGTTAAAAGAAGAGGTAGAAATGCAAAGGAGAGATGATATTTCGGAAGAGAAATGGATTGAAATTCTCCAAAATCTAAATGAAGATGATGTAGAGTGGAGGGCTTTCTGGATGGTTCCTGACAAAATCTTGTATCGATGTGGAGACTATAATTGGGTGCCATTATTAGGAATCTGGAGAGCTACTGGATATACTCCTTTACTTGCACTAAGGCAGTATAAGTCGAAGCAGTTTATACCTACGACACATGGGTTGGCTCAGTGTGAACTTCCATATAAAGGAGACCATTATAGGAAGAAGGTTCGAGAATTGTCTGATGCTTGGAGGTAGATGTACTGGATGAAAAGGCTGACTGTTGGTTCTATGGTAACATCCGAATATAATGGATGGTTTAGGAAAAGGGTCAATGACAATATTCCTAGACCAAGTTCAGAAAGCGCTTGGCCAACTAAGGAACAGTTACAAATTGCCCCGTCGGAGTTGGAAATTATGAAGCAGGATCTTGAGAAGAAGAGTTCTGAGTTCGGGAAGAAGATTGAGCAGTTGGAAGAGGAAAAAATGCACTTGAAGTTAGAAGTAAAGATTCAAAAGTCAGAGGCAGAGAAGCTACAGAAAGGAAGGGTAAAGTTGAGGAATATTTGGAAAGTTTGAAAATAGATTATAAGAAGTTGCGCTTATCAATGAGGACCGCTGGGCTAGGAAAGACTTCGGAACAATGGTGCCAGGCGGTTCGAGAAGAAAGGGCTAAAGCAGATCAATAGGAAAAGAGGTTCCAGGAGGCTCAAGCTAGGAATGAAACTCTAGAAAGAAGTTTGGTGGAGAGTAAGAATGAAAAAGATAAATTAAGAGCCAGAGTAGCTGAACTTGAAAGATCTCTGTATTTATACCAGAATTACAATTCTGTGACAGAGTTGAAAGCAAGCTTAAGTAAGATCAAGGAGATGAAAGGAAAAATAGAAGAGCTAGAAACAACCTTACAGAATTGTGAAATAAGGATTGAGTTCTTGGAGGCAAATGAGGAGTAGTGGAAGAATCAACTTCATTACTCTCAGGACCAAGTTAGAAGCAGGGATTACATCATGGGAGAAGCTGTAACGCAGATTCGAGAAATAGCTGACTACTTGCAGTCCTTGGCAGTACAGGCGGACGTATTAAGTGTGAAGTACGAGCTGGAGTCAGATAGGGGACAAGAACTAGCTTCATTGCTTAGGAAAATTAAGGCCCTCAGTGTTAGGGCGAAGTCATATTTGTAACTCAGTTTTATGTAAAGAGCTTTATTTTCTAGTGAAATTTTCTAAAAGGAATTGAATCAGAATTGATGCCTCCTTTGTATTCATGCATTTGCATTACATTACATCATATGCATTAAAGATCATAATAAGATTCTAATTAATTACAAATTATTTCAGTAATCTGGAAACCAACCAAAACACACCAAATATGCATCCCTACGGTACGAGGAAAAAGACTAAGTCAAAGGATAAAAGACTGGAAAAGTTAGAACAAATACAAAAGGATATGCAAGAGCAAATGCAGTTACAGATGCAAGAACGGCTTGATAAGATGCAGCAAGAAATGAAAGAACAGATGATGGAGACCCAAAGAGAGATGATGAGTCAGTTGTCCCAATTGCTGATGGGAAGAATGGATAAGGGAAAAGGTCCAATAGATAATATGGGAGAAAGTAATGAAGACCCCCAATATCCTCCTGGCTTCACTCCTGTACATATGCAGACGCAACCAGAGATTAATTTGCAGAAGCCATCTGTTACAATCAGGCCTCAGCAATTTCAAGCAGGGTTTCGGTTCCAATGAATTTTCAAGCTGGTTCAGGTTATAATCCTGGTAATAACTCACATAATCCAATGGTCCCTGATTTGGATAAAGTTGCAAAAGAGGAAAGAGCAAAGGCAGAATCGCAAAGGCAGTTAGAAGAACGATGTAAATGGCTGGAGGAAAAGGTCAGAGCAATGGAGGGTGGTGATAGACACCCTGGGATTAATGCAAAGGATCTGAGTTTGGTCCCAGACTTAGTACTGCCATACAAGTTCAGGATGCTAGAATTTGAGAAATACAATGGAACGAGCTGTCCTGAAGCTCATATCACTATGTTTTGTAGAAGGATGATAGGGTATGTTCATAATGATCAATTGCTGATTCATTACTTCCAGGATAGGCTGGTGGGAGTAGCTGCTAAATGGTACAATCAATTGAATCGAAATAGAATTAGTTCATGGAGGGACTTAACACAGGCATTCATGAAGCAATACAGCCATGTGACAGATATAATTCCTGATAGAATTACTCTGCAGAATATAGAGGAAAAACCAAACGAAATTTTTAAGCAGTATGCTCAGAGATGGAGGGAAATAGCCATTCAAGTTCAGCCACCGCTCTTAGAAAAAGAAACCACGATGCTCTTTATTAATACTTTAAAGGCCCCGTTTATAACGCATATGCTAGGAAGTGCCACGAGAAGCTTTGCGGATATGGTCATGACAGGAGAAATGATTGAAAATGCCATAAAAAATGGAAGGATAGACGTGGGAGAAAGTGCTAAAATGTCTGTACCACGAAAGAAAGAGAATGAGGTGAACAATGCGAACGTGGGATACTCGAAGTCTATTACTGTGAGTCAACCAAAGGCAACAACTACTGGTCAGGGTTCATCACGTCAAGAGTCAGGGACCAGGCAGAATAATGAGAAGATTCAATTTACACCAATTCCTACGACATACAAAGAATTATATCAAAGTTTGTTTGATGCACATGTGGTGGCACCTTTTTACTTGAAGCCTATACAGCCTTCGTTCCCTAAATGGTATGATGCTAATGCCCAGTGTGAATATCACGTAGGAATTATGGGTCATTCGATAGAAAATTGCACCACTTTTAAGAAGCTGGTTGAGAGATTTATCCAAATGGGTATTGTGAAATTTGATAATGCGCCCGGTGCTGAAAATCCACTGCCTAATCATACTGATGGCGGGGTAAATGCAATAGATAGAGGTATTGGAAAAAGGACCAAGAGGGATGTTTCAGAAGTAAAGACGCCTTTGAGACGAGTTTGGAAGGAGATGGCAAGAAGGGGATTAGTTACTTTAAGCACAGAAGGAAATGATAATGGAATGGAAAATTATTGTGATTACCATCATAAAGAGGGACACAGAATTCAGGAATGTGAAGAATTCAGAGCTGTTATTCAAGGCCTGATGGACAGCAAGGAAATGGAGTTTTATGAAGAGATCAATAAGGAGGAATATATATGTGCGTCAGAGTCCACATCAAGTCCAAAAGTCAATTATCCTGTGGTTATTATCTCGTGTCCTAAGAATAAAGCAGGAGTTCAAATGGCGCCAAAGATTATAATTCAGAAGCCCGCAGTTTTTTCTTACAAGGATAATAAGCAAGTCCCCTGGAACTATAAATGTAATGTGACTATCCCGGGAAAGGAGAATTCAGCTAGCTCGTTAAAGGAGGATCAAAATGTAGGGTCTCACACACGCAGTGGAAGGCGATATGATACCTGAACAGAACTGGTGAAAGAAAAAGAGATGCTGGTTGAGCAAAAGAAAAGAAAATGAGTCGAACTAGATATACCTGTTAATGAACCAGTGAAAGAAGAAGAAGCTAAGGAATTCTTGAAATTTCTGAAACATAGCGAGTACAGTGTGGTAGAACAGTTGCGTAAACAGTCGGCCCGCATATCTATATTGGCTCTACTCCTGAGTTCAGAGGTGCATTGGAGTACATTGATGAAGGTGCTAAATGAGACATATGTAACCAACGATATTTCTGTTAGTAAGATGGATCGGTTGGTTAATAACATAAGTGCAGACAATTTTATCTTTTTCAATGATGATGAGATTCTGCCAGGAGGGATGGGATCTACCAAAGCTTTGCATATAACTACCAGGTGTAAAGGGTATACGCTGCCAGGGGTATTGGTAGATAACGGTTCAGCATTGAATGTGTTGCCGTTATCCATACTGAACAAGTTACCTGTGGATAGTTCTCATATGAAAGGATGTCAGAACATAGTACGAGCATTTGATGGCACAGAGAGGAGAGTCATGGGGAGAATTGAGGTACCCTTGTTAATTGGCCTAACTACGTATGAGATAGATTTTCTAGTAATAGATATTAAGCCCTCTTTTAATTGCTTGTTGGGAAGACCTTAGATACACTCCGCAGGGGCGGTACCTTCATCATTACATCAAAAGCTGAAGTTGGTATCAGAAGGGCGGTTGGTAACAATAAATGCTGAAGAAGATATTATTGCGGCTGTAAGTAGTGGTGCACCATATGTAGAAATAGATGAGGAAGCCATTGAGTGTTCTTTTCGGTCCTTGGAGTTTGTGAATGCAGCATTCATCACTGAAGGAAGTAGAATTTTGGAGCCAAAAATGTCCAAAACTACGATGATGGGTTTGCAGTTGATGGTAGGCCGAGGAGCTATGCCAGGAAAGGGACTTGGAAAATACCTTCAAGGAAGAATTGTAGTGCCAATGTTGAAAGACAAACAGGATCGCTTTGGTTTGGGGTTCAAGCCAGATGCAAGGCAAAGAAAAAATGAGCTAGAAAGAAGACAAGAAAGAAGAAGAGCCCGAGTGAGTGGTGGGGAAATCAAGTAGGAGCCCATGATAATTCCTCATATCTCCAAGTCTTTTGTATCAAGAGGCATTATTTATCTTGAACGGGGAATGTTAGAGAAAGAAAGCATGGAAGAAGCATTGGGAGATGTGTACATTAATGCCATATTTGAAGAGACAATTGAAGAGGGGATTTCGTCAAATATTCGTCCATATGAGCCTGGGAGTGTTCTAAACAATTGGACTGCAGAAGATCTTCCTGTAATTTTTAGAGCTTGCTCAGAGTAATGTTCGAAACAAACTTGTTGTTTTAAGCCTAGAAACAATAAAGATTTCTTTGTGAAATAGGCTCATGTTCAAACATCATTGTTTCAATGAAGTACATTTTTTGCTATCATTTTGAGTAAATGCTATTCTTTTCACAAGCAATTGTGTTATTCTTTCTATCTAAATAATTATCTTAATTCTTTCTTCAATTTATAAACATATCATACAAAGCAATAATTACCAAATTCATTCATTCTTTGTATATTTTTGTACCTTTAATAGGTCCCTAGATATCAATGTCATGAGCGACGCTGTTACTGACTCAGAATCACTATTTGAGCGAGACATGTGTTTAGAGGGATCTCAGGACTTTGAAGATGATAGAGACTGTGATTTATCTCCAGATTTGTTAAGGATGGTAGAACAAGAGGAAAAGCGAATTTTACCTCACAAAGAAACCGTAGACATGGTGACTTTGGAAGAGGGGAAAGTTGTAAAAATTGGAACATGCATAGCTGAAGAGACAAAGCGAGACCTTGTTGAGTTACTTCAGGAATTCAAAAATGTTTTTGCATGGTCATACCAGGATATGCATGGTTTAAGTCCTGATATTGCAGTACATTGCCTTCCAATAAGAGAAGATTGCAAGCCAGTACAGCAGAAGCTTCGACGAATGAGGCCAGATATTGTCTTAAAGATCAAGGAAGAAGTTAAAAAGTAGTTTGATGCGGGATTCCTTCAGGTGATCAAGTACTCAGAATGGGTAGCTAATGTGGTGCCAGTTCCCAAGAAAGACGGCAATGTGCAAATGTGTGTGGATTATAGATATCTAAATAAAGCGAGCCCAAAGAACAACTTCCCTTTGCCTCACATTGATACACTAGTGGATAATACAGCTGGTTACTCGTTGTTTTCCTTTATGGATGGTTTCTCGGGGTATAATCAGATCAAGATGAATCTTGAAGACATAGGAAAGACTACTTTTATAACCTTGTGGGGCACGTTTTGTCACAAGGTGATGCCATTTGGATTGAAGAATGCTAGAGCAACGTGTCAGAGAGCCATGGTGACTTTATTTCATGATATGATGCACAAAGAAATCAAAGTGTATGTTGACAATATGATAGCCAAATCTCGAACTGAAAAGGAGCACATTCAGGTGTTGAGAAAGTTGTTCATGAGATTGAGGAAATTTCAGTTAAAGCTTAATCCAACAAAGTGTATTTTTGGGGCTAGATCCGGAAAGCTATTGGGCTTTGTAGTCAGTGAGAAGGGAATTGAGATTGATTTAGACAAGGTCTAGGCTATACAGGAGTTGTCTCCACCACGTACCCAAAAAGAAGTTTAGGGTTTCCTTGGAAGATTAAATTACATTGCGCGGTTTATTTCTCAATTAACGGAGAAGTGTGACCCTATATTCCGTCTTCTTAAAAAGCATAACCCAGGGGAATGGGATGATAAATATCAAAAGGCTTTTGATAAAGTTAAAGAATATTTGTCAAGTCCTCCAATGTTATCACCCCCCAAGTTCAGACAGGCCGTTGATATTGTATTTGACCGTGTTTGGTAATTCAATGGGATGTGTTCTTGGTCAACATAACAAATCAGGAAGAAAGGAAAAGGCGATATATTACCTCAGTAAGAAATTCACTGAGTGTGAGTTGAGATATTCGCCAATTAAAAAATTGTGTTGCGCTTTGGTTTGGACAGCATGAAGATTGACGCAATATATGTTGTATCATACAACCTGGCTAATCTCAAAATTGGATCCTTTAAAATATATGATGGAATCAAATGCCTTGAACGGAAGGATGGCTAAGTGGCAAATTTTGCTTTCTAAATTTGACATAATTTACATGAGTCAAAAAGCTATAAAGGGGAGTGCAATAGCAGATTTTCTGGCCAGCCGAGCTTTAGAAGATTATGAGCCCTTGAATTTTGACTTCCCCAATGAAAAGATAGTGTATGTAGCAGCTGCTGAAGAAGACAATACAAAAGGTCACTGTTGGAAATTGAATTTTGACAGAGCCTCAAATGCTATGGGTAATGGAGTTGGGGCAGTTCTGGTATCCCCAGATGGAGATCATTATCCATTCACATGTAAATTGGATTTTGATTGTACAAGTAATATGGCAGAATATGAAGTATGTATCATGGGGCTCAGAGTAGCTATAGAATGCAGGATCAAATTGTTGGAAGTATATGGAGATTCTGCATTGGTAATTTATCAACTTCAAGGTGAATGGGAAACAAGAGATTCCAAGCTAATCAATTATAGAAGATTGGTGTTGGGGTTGGTTGAAGAGTTTGATGATATTACTTTCAATTATCTCCCGCGCGAAAAAAACCAGATGGCAGATACTTTGGCTACTTTGGCTTCCATGATCAAAGTAAGCCGACAAGAGGATGTGAAGCCTATTCAGATGAGTATTTATGAGGCCCCGTCTTATTGTTATAATATAGAGGAAGAAGAAAGAGATAATCATCCTTGGTATCAGGATATATTGCGGTACGTTAGAAATCGTGAGTATCCAGATCAAGCCACAGAGAATAACAAAAGAATGTTGAGAAGGCTCGCTTGCGATTATGTTTTAGATGGAGAGATCTTATACAAAAGAAGGAAAGATCAGGTACTTTTGAGATGCGTGGATGCCGTGGAGTCCAAGAAAATTTTGGAGGAAGTGCACGAAGGTGTTTGTGGAACGCACGCCAATTAGTTCACAATGGCCAGACAAATTATGCAGTTTAGGTATTATTGGTCAACCATGGAAGGAGACTGCATCAATTATGCTAAGAAATGTCATAAATGTCAAATTTATGATGATAAGATTCACGTACCTCCCTCGCCCTTGCATGTTATGACTTCCCCATTGCCATTTTCCATGTAGGGCATGGATGTCATAGGGCCAATTTCACCAAAGGCTTCAAATGGGCATCGTTTTATTTTTGTGGTCATCGATTATTTTACCAAATGGGTGGAAGCTACTTCGTACGCCAGTGTAACTAAATCGGCAGTCAGTAGATTCTTAAAGAAAGAAATTATATGTCAATACGGAATGCCTGAGAAAATCATATCTGATAATGCACTGAATTTGAACAATAGTACAATAGCAGAGGTCTGCAGTCAGTTTAAAATCAGACATCATAACTCGTCACCATATCGTCCGAAGATGAATGGATCAGTGGAAGCAGCTAATAAAAATATCAAGAAGATTGTGGGGAAAATGACCGAAACTTACAAAGATTGGCATAAAAAATTGTCATTTGCTCTTTATGCTTATCGAACATCTGTCAGAACTTCTACTGGGGCAACACCGTTCTCATTAGTCTACGGAATGGAAGCAATCCTGCCCATTAAACTGGAGATACCTTCTCTTCGAGTTTTGTCATAATTGAATTGGATGAAGCAGAATGGATACAGTCTCGATATGATCAGCTGAAATTGATTGAGGAAAAAAGGCTAAAAGCTATTCGGCATGGGCAGATGTATCAAAAAAGAATGATGCGAGCTTATGACAAAAAAGTTCGCCCAAGAGAGTTTCATGAGGGAGATTTGGTTTTGAAGAAGATTCTTCCCATACAAAAAGATTTCAGAGGTAAATGGATGCCGAATTGGGAGGGGCCCTATGTGGTGAAGAAAGCTTTCTCTGGTGGTGCATTAATACTGGCCGAAATGGATGGAAAAAATTTGTCTAATCTAGTGAACTTGGATGCAGTCAAAAAGTACTACACTTGACAAGGGAAAAGGCCAAAGTGAAAACCCGCAAAGGGCGCTTTGAAACTTTCAATAAAAACAAAATAAAAAAAGGGGCCAAAATGAAAACCCGCAAAGGGCACTTTGAGACCCAAATAAAAATGGAAAAGGCCAAAGTGAAAACCCGCAAAGGGCGCTTTGAGACCCAATAATAAAAAAAAAAAAGAAAGGAAAAAGAAAAAGGAGAGGCCAAGGTGAAAACCAGTAAAGGGCGCCTTGTGACCAAAAGGGATTTGAGTTGAAAACCCAAAAAGGGCGGCTCAAATATGGATCCAAAGTGAGGAGGTTGTGATCTTGGTATACCTGAGTTAACCATGAAGGGGATATGTTGTATCTTGAAGCATTGACAGAGTGCTTCTGATCTCTTAAACACATGTTCAGTTTGAATTAGTCTTCAAGAAGTTTGTACAGAGAAGCTCAAGTTGCGATAACAAGGGTACCTAGTCTTCATTTTCAGAAAATTGGTTATCTTTATCCTTTCTTTTTCAAGAAATACATTCCTAAATTAATGGCCATTGTTATTCTTTTGATAATTTACTTTTAATTCAAGATTACTTTCCACTCTTGTTCATTATCACGATTTGATTGCAAGCATGTTACATTGACATAATGATGAATGAACTAGTGATGTTTTCACAATAGATGTTTTGCATATTACTCTAAGAGTTTCTAGATAATGCAAGAATCTGAAGTGAGATAATTGTTTAGAATACGCTCAAGTTCAAGGATATATTTGGATAAATCGCCTTTTTAAGGTCTCTGTCCAAATGATGATAGTATTTTGTCGAAGAAAAAGAAATGACATTTTGTATTCATACAAAGAACAAAAATACACCTTTGGCTATAACACCTGAGGAGTGAGGTAGCAAATTGACCGAGAAGAAAATTCAATTATGAGTTGCAAAGTTTGGTCTCAAAGAGAATAGTAGAAGGGACGTGGGAATTACAATGGGGCAAGCTCGCTAGACATGATAGGATTTTTTTTGGGATACTTCATCAAGATGATGGTTGAGCAAAGGTGTCAGTAACGACATATTAATGAACAACGGGTGACGATGCCCTAAATTGTTAAAATGGAATCATTTTCATTTCTACATGTATCATTTAGTTAGGAGTATTTGATTCATTTCGATCATAGCACCCTAATTATTTGACATAAGCATCACATTTAGTTAGGAGCATTTGATTCATTTCGATCATAACATCATAATTATTTGGCATAAGCATGTGCATATAAAATGGAGTCTACAGGATAGGTCCCCTAGAGGGCAATGTAGCAACATTGGTAAAGATTGAAGATTTTATCTCCCTGAAGTTGCAGTGGAGTAGATCTTTGCAGATGGTGAATCTTATCTCCATGTATCGGCAATAGAGTAGATTTAAGCCTTAAGCATTACCTCTCTGAGGTAGCAAGAGAGCAGGTTGAAGATTGAAGTCTTATCTTCTTGAGGTAGCAAGGAAGTAGACTGAAGACTGAAGATCTTATCTCCCTAAGCAGTAGCGAAGCAGATCGAGGATGGCGAATCTTATCTCCATGTATCGGTAATGGAGCAGATTTTAGCTATTGACCTTATCTCTCTGAGGTAGCAAGAGAGCAGGTTGGCGATTGAGTCTTATCTGCCTGAAGTAGCAAGGAAGCAGATTGAGAATTGAAGATTTTATCTCCTTGAAGTTGTAGTGGAGCAAATCTTCGCAGATGGAATCTTATCTCCATGTATCGACAATGGAGCAGATTTTACTATTAAACCTTATCTCTCTAAAGTAGCAAGAGAGTAGGTTAAAGAATGAGTCTTATCTTCCTGAGGTAGCAAGGAAGTAGATTGGGAATTAAAGATTTGATCTCTCTGAAGTTACAGCGGAGCGGATCTTCGCAGATCTCCATGTATCGGCAATGGGGCAAATTTCACCGCCAGCCTCATCTCTTTGAGGTAACAAGAGAGCAGGTTAAAGAATGAGTCTTATCTTCCTGAAGTAGCAAGGAAGCAAACTGGAATTTGCAGATCTATTTCCTGAAGCAATTGTAGGCAGATTAAGGTTGGCATATCTTATCTCCATGTATCGGCAATGGAGCAGATTTGAGCCACCGATCCTATTTCCTTACAGTTAGAATCCAGCAAAATGGGGCAAAATTGGCCCTATTTGAGATCTTTGCTTTATTCTCATTACACGACAATAAGCAAAGAGGGGCAGCTGTAATGGCCCATTTTTGCCCGGGCTTACACCAAGACCAAAACCAAAATAAAAAACAAAAATAATAAAAATCCAAAATTAAAAGTCCAATGTCCGGTTACAAATATTTGGGCCAAAAATAATTTAAACCCCAAAATGACCCATAACCCAATAAGTCCTAAAACTAATTAACCCATATCCCAAATTTAGCCCAAAACCCGAGGCCCAATACACCCAAAGTTGTTTCACCTCGGTGAATGCCGAAGATTCTGGAGCAAGTGGAACGACACTGTAAGGTTGGTCTCACACGAGACCCTTGCGCCAGCCTCCACATCACCGGGGTCATCTTCTCCGTACGACCATCTCTGCAAAAGAACACACGAGAAGAAAAACTAATGAATACAAATGATGATGACCAAGAAATGTATTTTTATTTAT
Source organism: Gossypium arboreum (assembly GCF_025698485.1). Taxonomy (NCBI): domain Eukaryota; kingdom Viridiplantae; phylum Streptophyta; class Magnoliopsida; order Malvales; family Malvaceae; genus Gossypium; species Gossypium arboreum. Next base: position 119,502,526 of record NC_069070.1, on the reverse strand, counting down.
TTATTTATTTTTCCTCTGTAAATCCGGCTATAAAAAGCCGAGAATATCCCCTTTTATAATTTTTTTATTTTTTTCAAAAGTCAAAAATCGATCGCATCTTAAAGGTATAAGGGATCGTATCCAATCGTACAGGGTATGAAACCACATATCTTTGGAACAAGAAATTTTTGACCACTAATTTGAGCTATTCAAACATTTTTTTATATACTTCGAAAAATCTTTTCTTTTAAAACTTTTTAAGGACAGCATCAAATCAATTTGGTACCAGTTTTTGGGCGTAATGAGGGTGCTAACCCTTCCTCATGCGTAACCGACTCCCGAACCCCTTTTTTTTATTTTACCTAAACCAAATTTATTTTTCATTAAATAAAGTGTTTTAATAGGTGGTCCAATCACACCTAAATCAAGAGATTGGTGGTGACTCCACACTCGTTTTTAAAAGTCGATCCCCATTGCTTTCAAAATAAAAAAAAGGGTTTCGACAAATTTCAAGCATCTTCAAGACTTTATTCATTGAAGGACGATCATCTGGCAATAATTATATACATCAAAAAATTGTTATTATCATCTTCCTCACCACTACTTTCTCATAATCAGAAGCATCTCCCAGCTTCATGTCCTTTTCGTGATCCAATCAATCATAAATCCAAGTTGAAAAATATATCTGACTAATGTGGTCAGCGAATGCATTCACATTCTTTCTTCTTCATACTATTTCCATCAGTAACATTCCAAAGCTATAAATATCAACTTTGTATGAGATGCCTTGATACGTGATATTCATGACAAGTTTTAAATATTTATAATTAATCGTTCTTAAAACTAACTATTATCACGATAAAGGCAGACGTACCTATCAAACAGTAATATAGTTTTAGCAAGACCGGATTGTCGAACCCAAAGGAACTAAAAGTACTAGTAATTGCTTTCTTTTTATTATCTAGCCTAAAAATTAAGGGATTTGTTTATCTAAACTAAATTAACTAAACTAAAGGTGCACAGGGAGAAAATTGGGGAAATTACTTTTAAGAGAGACCGATTGATTAAAACAATACCCAAGGAAAAATCCACCTAGACTTCACTTGTTATTTGACTTCGAATCAGACGATTTATTCATTCAACTTGTTCTGTAGAAATCCCTAAGTTATATTATTATCTCTCTCGAGACTAACAACATCTAACCCTAGGTTGATTAATTGAAATCTCTTTCTAATTAACTCCCTAGTGTTGCATTAACTCTATCTATGGATTCCCTTATTAGGTTTCACCCTAATCCGGCAAAATCTTATCACCCTATGTCTAGATGTGCAATCAACTCCGCTTAATTATGACAAAGTTACTCTTAGATAGGAACTTTTGCTCCTCTGAATAAGCGCATAAACTTGAAACAATATCCTGAAATATTGACGCAAGAATTAAGAACACATAATTAATAACAAGTCAAATATATATCGTACAATTCAGAAAATAATAACAAGATTTGCCTTAAGTTTTATTCCCCTTAGGTATTTAGGGGGTTTAGTTCATAATTATAAAGGAAAACATCTCAGAAGAATAATGAATACAAAACATAAAGAAAACCCAAAAACTCTTGAAGGAAATTAAAGGGAGATCTTCAGTCTTGCAGGAGAATCTAGCTTCTGAAATGGATCAATCAGCTTACGTCGAGTAATTCCTTGCTTTCTACCCTCCGTGCCCCCCTGCGTCCCTTTCTCCTCTTGTCCTAGGGTGTATTTATAGGCTTTGGAATGCCTAAGAGCCCTCAAAAGTCGTCTTTTCCGAATAGGACTCTACTTGGGCTCGAAAGGGACACGCCCATGTGCGATAGTTTCAGGCCATGGTCAAGGCTGTTAAATAGGCACGAGCATGTGGTCTACCCGTGTGAGTCGTGCTTCAATTCTGCCATATTGACACGGTCGTGTGGTCTACCCTTGTGAGGAAGTCCAGGCCGTGTTGATTTCTTACGTTGGCCAATGTTCTCCGTTTTTCATCCGTTTCTCACTCTTTTTACTCTCCTAAGCTCACCTAAGTATAAAACACGAAATTAAGGGATTAGGAGCATCGAATTCACCAAATCGAAGGAGAAATCATCCATAAAACATGCTAAGCATGGGATAAAAATATGTATAAATTACGGTTTATCATGCCTCTAAGATTTTTGTAAACCATTTCAGGAGCAATATATCCTATTGTTCCTCATGCTACAGTGAGAGAGACAATACTATCATCTACCGAATACAATTTAACAAGACCAAAATTTGAAACTTTTGGAATAAAATTCACATCCAGAAGAATGTTGTGTGGCTTAATATCAAAATGTAAAATTTGAATGTCACATCCTTGATGCAAGTAGTCTTTTCCTCAAGCCACCCTAAGGACGATAACAAACAATTTTTTCTAACCCAAAGTGTTTGTGTTTTCTTTAGAAAATAAGATTTTATCTAAAGACCCATCTGACATAAAATCATATACCAAATCTAGAAATATTAAATTAAGAATTAAGCACATATAATTGAAAACAAGATTCAAGTATTTATTGCATAAAATAAAAATCAAACGACTTAATTCGCCATAGGATTCATCTCCCTAAGTATTTAGAAAATTAGTTCATGTATGCAAAAAAACAACAACCAAGATACAGTATAATCGCAAGAAAAAAGAACTCTTAATAATCTCCAAACAATTCAGAAAGGAATCTTCAATCTTGATAGAAATCTATTTTAGAATCGACTTCAATGGTGTTTGTCGAGTTGTTTTCTTGAGTATTCTATGATAACTCACTCTCATCTTCTTATTTTTGTCATATATAAGGTCACAGAATACTCGAAAAATAGTAAAAAAAACCACGTTTTCCTGCTGTTTGAAATACAATTCATGAAATCAAAACGGTCTGCCACATGGTCGTGTGGCATACATGGATGTGTGTATATGCCGTGTGGAATGGTCTAGCCCATGCGGCCCCTGTAGCTTGCTCTGATTTTTTGATTTTCGCTCGTTTTTTGCTTTGCTCTAAAATGCTCTCCTAAGTATAAAAAACATGAATTTAAAGGATTAGGAGCGTAAAATTCACCATTAACATTGAATAATCACCCAAAAAACATTAAGAATAATACTAAAACATGTTACTTTTAACACATATCAATTACTAATTATTAATGGTAAATGAAAAGAATGAAGCTTAAAAAATTAAATTTTAAAGGTAATACCATTTTCTACATATATATATATATATAAGAAATATAAAGCTAAAAGATGCGATAATGAAATGAAATATTTCTAACCTTATATGACATTTGAACTGGTTATAGTAACAGTATCCAGTGATGAGCTTGGCCTATCGTTAAAGTTCTCATAGCTATGAACCTCCATTAATGCTTCAAGAGGAAGTTGATGAAATGGCTTAGGAGGCATCTCAAGGAGTTTAATATTAGATTCAAGCATATTCAACACTTTACTCATTGAAGGATGATCAGAAGGCAATAATTCTGTACACTAAAAGGCTATTGTTATCATCTTCTTCACCATTGCTTTTTCATTGTTAGAAACATCTCCTAACTCCATGTCCCCTCCTTGATCCAATCTGTCATAAATCCATGATGGAAAATATATCTGACTAATGTGGTCAGCAAAAGCATTCACATTCTTTTTTCTTCCTACCATTTCCATCATTAACATTCCAAAACTATAAACATCGAATTTATATGAGATGCCTCCAAGATTTTTGTACACCAATTCAAGAGCAATATATCCTATCATTCCTCATGCCGCAGTGAGAGAGACAATGCTCTCATCTATAGAATACAATTTCGCAAGACCAAAATCGAAAACTTTTGGATTATAATTCTCATCAAGTAGAATATTGTGTGGTTTACTATCAAAATGCAGAATTTGCATGTCACACCCTTGATGCAAGTAGTGAATTCCTTAAGCCACCCCAAGCACAATATCAAACATTTTTGTCCAACCCAAAGTGTTCTTATTTTCTTTTGTAAATATGATTTTATCTAAAGATCCATTAGACATAAAGTCATATACCAGAGCTTGCTTTGATCCCTCCACACAAAATCCAATAAGTTTTGCCACATTAGCATGATGAATTCTCTCAATAGAATCAACTTCATTTATGAAATCTTGGTTGTTACCCTTTAAAAAAAAGTTATATCATTTGAGTATATTTGTGTTTTATATGTGTGGTTTCCACACGCATACGTGTGCGATAAGATTTCTTGTATTAATTAAGTCTCTGATTGAGTTAGTGTCACAAGTCAATAGGGCACCAACTTGTTTAAGGAAATTACGGAAATGTCCATTCTTAATTAAAATAAGTTGTATTATTCGAGCGTATTTTAAAATGTTCCTATGATAATAAACTAAGAGGAAGGGAGTTACAATCATCCGTGTCCAAATTCACATCAAGTGTAACACCCCTATCCCACATCTGTCATCAAAACAGGGTTATAAGATGTTACTGAAGTTTACGGAATAATTATACAAAAATCTCATTATTTACCTATATTCACATCAAAGCTATCTACTCAAGTCATAGTCACTAAATTATTTATATCTGGAGCTACGGAACTCCAAATTAAGATCTGCTAATTTTCCCTGAAACTAGACTCACGTATCTTCCTACCATAAAATTTTAAGAATTTTTGGTTTAGCCAATAAGTACAGTTTGTTCTTTAAAATCTCCCCTATTTCATTGCTTGACAGTTCTGACCACTCTTCACTAAAATTTAATTATCTCTCTGTAAAGAATTCAAATAATGTTATTGGTTGTTTCTCCTAAAAATATACTCATTAAGGAATCTAACCATATAAATTATGCTCCATAATTATTTCTGTACAATTTTTAATGATTTTTACAAGTCAAAAAAGGGGAGCTCGAAATCACTCTGACCTTTTCTCACAAAAATTCAAATATCTCCTGATATGAAAGTCTTTTGCTTACACCGTTTCTACTATTGAAGCTAGATTTAATAGGATTTAATTCCATATCTTATTCAACCTCTAATTAGATTTTCATAATTTATGGTGAATTTTCAAAGTCAAACTACTGTTACTAACCAAAAACTATTTTAGTACAAAATATTGTTAACTAATTTATAACATCTTTACTTCAATTCATTTAAACTCTATACATGCCATATAAATATTTAAACATAAAACAAAAGCTACCGGAATGATCTGGATAGTTTGCCCTGTTGTGTTGATCCGATCTACCAACTTCACTTCAATTCAATCTACATAAAAATATCAAACACACACAAGTAAGCTTATTGAAGCTTAGTAAGTTCATAGGTTTAAAAGTAATGCTTACCAAACACAATATTTCCAAACAATACCAAAACATTTACTAAAGTTTCCTGCCATTCACAACCACTGTTATAATACTTCACATAGTTGAGCTCAACATTAACAATTATTCAATCTCTTTCATTTGGTTCACTCCTCTTGTATTACTTATTACCAAATTAGGAAATGACTTACGAAATTGAGTACATCATTCTTCAGTGCCACAATTCATAACTCAGTATGGTTTTTGCTAATTGAAATACCATACCTACATTTTACAACTCGGCATGGGAAATGTCATACCTACGTTTCTTAACTCAGTATGGATTTGATAATATCATACCTACATTTCACAACTCAGTATGGATGATACCATACCAACATTTCACACTTTGCCATGGAACAACCATGGTCTTATCCGTCAATTCATCACATGTCACGATACGAACGTACTCAATTCTTGCGTTTTTTCCTAATTTGCATTTTCCACATTTATTCTTTCATTAACAAAATTTTCACAATCCCACAACAAATTCATATATAATAACACATTATATCATTCAATCATTCACAAATAAACATCTAAATTCAACCATATGAACTTACCCGACTGATTTGTAGAAGATATTGAAATTTAGGGACTATTATGCAACTTTTTCTTTCCCTCGTTCTTCTTTAGATTCTTGATCTATAATATAAAATATTTTCACTCATTAGCATTTATTTGATTTCTATTTCACTTCACAATTTATGCTCTTCAACTTTCAAAATTACACTTTTACCCCCAAATTTACAATTTTTATAATTTAGTCCCTACTCAATTCACCCATCAATTGAACTAGTTTTTCTCAATTAACACCTTTTTTTTATCATTATAAACTATTTCAAAACCTTTTATATTCTGAATTTCAACAGAAACCTTCAATTCACAACTTTTTTTACAATTAGGTCTTAAATACTATTTCCTATCAAAATCACTTAATAAAACCAGCTTAATATGAAATTAGGACTTAAATTTCATAATAATTCATCATAAATTTCCTTACGCATCTATGGTAACTTCCAATTTCAGCCATAAAATCAAAAACTAATGAATTCTATAAGTGGACCTAATTGTAAAAGTCATAAAAACATAAAAATTATCAAGAAAAATCAAGAATTAAACTCAAATGATGTAAAAATATGAAAAACCAGCTTTCTATAGACCTTATATGGCGTTTTGGCTGAGAAAATATGAAGAGATCTCTAGATTTTTCAATTTTGTCTTTATTTTATATGTTAAAATTGTAAAATTTCCAATTTTGCTTTTATTTCCCTTATTTTTCTGCTGATTTTCTTGCCCTTGCCGTCCATACTATTCAATTTTAGGCTTAATTTCCCTTTAAATCCTCTTTATTTTAACACTTGAGCTATTTAATCCTTCTAACAAATTTTACATTTGTTACAATTTAGTTCTTCTTATTTAATTGACTACCCAAACATTAAAATTTCTCAACCAAACTTTAATACTAACTAATTGACACTCCATAAATATTTATAAAAATATTTATGGCTCGGTTTTCAAGAGGTCTCGATACCTCGTTTTTTTACCCGTTTGACTTAATAAATTCTTTTAATTCACTAAATTCACCAATTCACAAATTCTTCTAAATTCTTACTTGACTCATAAATGTTAAATTACTATGTTGTTCAATCTTACTTGTCGGATTTAGTGATCTTAAATCACCATTTCTGATACCACTGAAAATTAGGCCGTTACATCGAGCACTTGTATTGTATAGTTTTCGTAAAAGATTTGTTGTACGTACAGAGAATTTTCCTCCTCTCCTAACTAAAGTGGTGGAATTGTTGTTTTCACACTCAAGTTAAAACTATACTGAAAAGGTTGGTTAATGAAAAACTGATATTTAGATTTTCACAGAAAGTAGAGCCACAATCTTGGTTAATAAGATGCCTAGCAAAGCAAGCAGGGAATAGAATTACAAATAAAGCAAAAGCGGGCATTAGGTGACCAAACAATGGTAGTGTTGCTTTTAATTTTGGCATGCTAAAATTTTGGGTAGGATTGAAGAACAACAATGGGGGGTTAACAATTCAGTTTCTAATTAAATCGAGGAAATATAAGAAAACTTCAATGTGAGAAGAAGCATTATTGAAGACAGAAGACCCCAACCAAGGCAAATCAGATTCCAAGAATAAAGCCAATATTACGTCACCAGCGGGACCTAGGGGGCAAGACTTTTCAAACAATAAAAATATCTAGAGTGGAAACATTTGCAACTCTGTTAACTTTGCTAACTTGTTAAAACAATATGTATAATCACAACTTTAACCTCGTAACTTTTACGATTTTATCAACTTGGTCATTACTTCTTTTCTTTTTCTTTTTTTTCAATTTCTAGAATAGAAACATTGGCAAACAAATTTCAACTCTTTAATCTTTTCATTAATTCTAAGGTTTAATCTTGATTTGTTTATTTATTTGAACTTAAAAAAAGGAAGGTTCGAAGTTATTTTTCTCAACATATAAATGTATTTATACTATGTTTAAGAGTTTAATTGAGTTGGTGTCACTATCAAACATCATAATCTTCATTACCTAAATTTTATCATATTAACCAAAGTTATATTTAACCCTTATACCATTTTTTTATTAAACTCGTTATATCTTTTTTAAACTCGTTATATCTTTTTTTTTACCTACATCATAGGTGTGCCATAATCTAATACATCTTCATGTTGATAAGTATCAGTCCCATATGCATGGGAGAGTATTAAGTTGAATTATTAAGTTTAGAGTTTATTATAATAATTTTATATTCAAATGGTTTATTCTAACAAGTTAATTTTATATTGAAATTACTTAGTGGAAAATTTTATAATTTAATACAATTAATTTTATTATATTATAATGAAAAGAAAAGAAAAGAATATTTTAAATTATTAAAAATTTTAAATAAATTTGGACCGTATACTTGTAGATAAACCTTTTATCACTTTAATAAATACCAACTATAATAAGGACGACCAAGAGAATGCAAGTCTTAAGTCTTCATTGAAACACAAAAACCTTTTAAGTCTTTTAGTTTTTATATCATCGCTTTGGTCCTTTTGTGTTATGTAAGTCAAGCTAGCCATATTCCACCCTACTCATGGATCAAGCTAGACGAGACTCAACGCCTAATTGTATAGATCTTTTATTTTATTCAACAACTACTCAAGTATTTTTATAATATTTTTAATATAATTACATATGTTGGTTAAAGTTTCTTCTTCTTCATTTTATTTTATAATCTCGTTTTATTTTGCTTAATTTTAATTTTAGTTTTCAATTCTAAACTTCTTTATTTTTATTCTATGTGTTGATTAAAGAAATAAAATTACCACCGTTCTTAATGGATACGACTTTGCTTCTTGTTGTCTACTAATTTTGTATTTTTCAAGTAAGTTTTTATTGTTATAGATCTCCACAACTTAACAAATAAGAATTTGAGCCCAAACAGATATTGAGTTGACTTCATGTTGACTTTTAACAAATGAATAAGATGATTGCCAATCAGCTATATCAATAAAATCTCCCCATCGATGAGCGTTATTGTGAATAAGAATGTTTATGGGTTGGTTTGGACCACAGTAATAAACGGTATTAGGCTATTAGCCTTGTATATACATGTTTGCTCAAGCATAATTGTTATTTTTTTTCAAATCTATTTATATAAAAATAAATAAATATATAAATACAAAAAAATAGACTAGGAAAATTATATTATTTTTTTTACTAAAATTGAAATATCATATCTGTCATTTGGGAAAGCAGAACATATGGGGAACAATATGGCTTTTGCACTAGCAATAGCAGGGGTTAAATGTTCGGATACCTTTAAAGCATGGTGGTTGATAATACTCTAAAATGACATACTTTTATGTGTTAATTACATATATATTTTGAGTATGATCCTACTAATTTGGGTTATTTATGGTGTTTTATCTTGCAATGACTAAATTGATGGCAAAAGAAAATTTGGGGGCAAAAAGCGCGAATTTAAAGACAAAACGGGTCAGCATGCGAAATAGGGAAGAAGTGGTGCCAAAAATAAAAAGTGTGAAAGACTAGGGGCAAAATTTCAAAGAAGAGATTTATGAATATAAGATTTTATTTAAATTTGAATTTTATTTTTAGGATTATTGTTAGGATTATTATGATATTGTTAGATTTAATTTCAGATTATATCTTTATTTATCTTTTAGAGTTTAAATAGGAACAAACTAAGTTTTCTATGTACTATAAATAGGGGATGGACACTAGTGTTTCTTTTCCCGAAAGCATGAGTCACTAACCTTATCTAGTCAAAGGTTAAGTGGAGGTGGTGGTCATAGGTGCCATCTTCTACTATAACTGGCTTATTTTGTCATGAGAAGGACCATTCAAAAGCCTAGGATTGAACCCACTATAATCGGAGGCTGGAATCCCTCAAATCGAAGAATCCCTTTCCTCAATTTTGTTTCTTTCTATGCCGTTTTTCCTTTCAACGACACATCGGTGGTGAGAGTGTTAAAGAGAATGGGAGTATTTGTCTTTGTTTGATTAGTTGTTTTATTTCTGCTGCTATGTATTCAATTGAGGGGATTTTGCAGAGTTGGTTTTATTAGCTTTGGTAGAGTTTATTCTATGCTGCAAGTTTTTGAGACTGGAATGACTTGGATTCTCCATGGCGTTTTTCTGTAATTGTTAATGATTGAGCAAAAACAAAAATGCAAAAATTCATTAAAATTATAAAGCTATTTTTGTCTTATAAATTTTACAATTTAAGAATTTTTACAAAGTATTTAATTACAAAATTGGTTTTCAATAGATATTTTAGTATTTTGTTATAAAGTTGGGTTTCCACTAAAAAATTAGTACTTGATTACAAAATTAAGTTTTTCATAGGAATTTTAGTAATAGTAATAGATTTTAGTAGTTATTATAAAATATTGTTTATATAAATAGATATGCATATGGTAGGATTTGAACCCATGCCAATTATATTGAAAAACTTTAAATTATCCATTCAACCAAGATTTTATTTTAATTTTATTATACACACATTATTACCTCCATCAATTGTATCTATACAATGAGATTTAATTTTAAAAACCAACAAAAATATGTAGACAATGAGATTTAAACCCGAACCAAATGTATTACTAGAACCTTTAATTTGTCACTTAACTAAAGTTTTATTTTGATATTTTTATATATTTTAATTTTATTATGCACACTTTAATAATTTCATCAATTGTTTATTTATACTATTACTTAAACTCCTAATTGAGTTAGCATCGCCCTCAACTGGGTCACCAACTCAGTTAAAAAATTATGGAAATACCCTTTTACAATTAAAATAATTTATATCATTTGAGTATATTGTGTTTTATATTTGTGGTTGCCAAGGCATACATGTGCGATAAGATTTCTTGTATTAATTAAGTCCCCGATTGAGTTAGTGTCACAAGTCAATAGGCACCAACTCGTTTAAGGAAATTGTGGAAATGTCTATTCTTAATTAAAATAAATTGTATTATTCAAGAGTATTTTAATCTTTTCGTTTTAAACAAAAATCAATAAAAATGTACCTATGATAATAAACTAAGAGGAAGGTTGTTAGGGATTTGGCACTCTTTAACTGGATGAAGTAAGAACTTCAATCTGGACTTTAACAGCAGTGTATTATACCTGGATAAAGAATGAAGGAAAAATGCTTGGAGTTCAAGCTTTGAGCTTCTACCAGGAATGGAGAACAGAATTTTGAAGGCAAAGAAAGATAGAGCGTATGGAAAGAAAATCTGATAATTTCATTCAAAAAGAAACTTTGGCTCAAAGCCATTACATATATCAGTCATTGATTGATCAAAAGTAAAACAACATTACCTAATGCTTACGTAATACCACTAATTACATGGAAACTTGATGAAATAACTTGTACACTTTAACAAAGCTGGTAACCAGCTCTTTGACCATCAAGTTACATCAATTTTTCATCCAAACATAATTCAAAATGAACTAATTTACAAAAAAAAAAACATTGTTAAGAAGTAACAAAATGAAACTAAGATGAAACAGTAGCATTAACATCTTCAGTTGCACGTACTTTACCCGGACAACTTATGTGCATGAATTTGCATGAGCTTCATGTCCACCTTTGTTGCTGCATGTGTTGCATGGGAACTAACTTCAACACTCCTCCTTAGTTTCCATGCTTGTAACACCTAGCTGCTTTCTCAGTTTTATAAACCTTGACACACCAAGGGCCTTTGTGAAGATATCAGCAACCTGTTCTTCTGAATTGCAATGAATCAGCTCCACCTCTCGAGCTTGTTCCATCTCCCTTATCACATGTAACTTGATGCTGAAATGCTTCGTTCTACCATGGAAGACAGGATTCTTTGCAATTGCAATAGCAGACTTATTATCACAAAGCTCTCTGTTGCCTCCCTTTGATGTAGGTTAAGATCAGCTAGAATTTTTCTCAGCCATATGGCTTGATTTACAGCATTGGCAGTTGCAACATATTCAGCTTCTGCTGTTGATTGAGCCACCATTGATTGTTTCCTTGAGCTCCAAAAAAACATGGTTGAGCCAAGGGTAAAAGCATATCCAGAGGTGCTTTATCATCACTTGAACCAGCCTAGTCACTATCTGTGTATCCAACAACCTTCAAACTTTCAGCCTTGTTAAATAGCATCCCATGGCTTAAAGTACCCTTAACATTTCTAAGCACTCGTTTGGCAGCTTAAAAGTGTTTCTCATTGCAATAATGCGTGAATCTTGAGAGCAAACTAACAGCAAACATAATGTCTGGCCTAGTAGCAGTTAAATATAGCAAACAACCAACTAGGCTCCTGTAAGTAGACTCATCGACTGGTTCATGATCTCCTTGGTTTGACAACTTCATTCCAACAACAATAGGAGTGCTTGTTGGCTTACAATTCTCCATTGAGAACTTGGACAAAACCTTCAAGGCAAATGTTCTCTGTCCCAAGGAGATTTTTCCTTCTGCTTGGCGTACCTCCATTCCCAAAATGTATGTCATTAGCCCCAAGTCAGACATTTCAAACATGTCCTTCATTTTGGCTTTGAATTCAGCCAACATGTGTTGATCTCCTCCAGTTACCAAAAAGTCATTGACATAGAGGGATACAATAAGCAGTATTTCAGCTTCATTTTTCTTGACATATAGTGTTGGCTCACTAACACTTCTGTTAAATCCCAAACTGACCAAGTAACTGTCAATTCGAGCATACCAGGCTCTAGGAGCCTGTTTCAGGCCATATAATGCCTTCTTAAGCCTGTACACCATTTTTTCTTTGCCAGATACAATGAAGCCTTGAGGCTAATCAATGTAGATCTCTTCTTCAAGGAAGCCATTGAGAAATGCAGACTTCACATCAAGCTGGTGAATTTTCCACTGCATCTGAGCTGCCAAGGCAATCAGCAACCTGATGGTGTCTAGCCTGGCCACCGGTGCAAATGTTTCCAGGTAGTCCAGGCCATATTTCTGGCTGAATCCTTTGACTACAAGCCTAGCCTTCAGTTTGTTCAAGCTCCCATCAGCATTTTGCTTGGCTCGATAGACCCACTTTACTCCAATAACCTTCCTCTTGACTAGTCTAGGGACCAATTCCCATGTCTGGTTCTTCTCGATCATGGCAATTTCATTAGCCATAGCCTGTTTCCATCCTTCATCAGCTTCAGCTTCTTCAAAACTGCATGGTTCTTCTTGTGCAACATGAGCCCTCTCATAAACATCAGCCAAAGTCCTTGTACCCCTGATTGGTTCATCATCAACATCCATCTCTGGATCGTTTTGATCAGATTCAAACTGATCTGTCATAAGTTCTTCAGAAATGACTTCAGGTTCATTTCTTTCCCAATTCCAATAAGCCTTTTCATCAAACACCACATCTCTGCTCACTTGGACTTTCTTGGTTAAAGGAACTAGAATCCTGTAACCCTTTTTGACCGTACTATACCCGACTAAAATACCAGGAATAGCTCTTTTGGACAACTTATCCCTCTTTACAGCTGGTACTTGGCTATAACATAGACAACCAAAGACTTTCATATGAGCCAATGATGGCTTGAACCCGAACCAGGCCTCAAAAAGTGTCTTGTGAGCAAGTGCTTTGGTTGGAAGCCTATTCTGAATGTAGAAAGCAGTATTGATAGCTTCAGCCCACATGGTCTTGGGCAAATTTTTCTCAAACAATAAGCATCTGGCCATATCCATCAAGCTCCTGTTCTTCCTTTCACTAACCCCATTTTGCTGGGGTGTGTAAACATTGGTTAGCTGGTGTTTGATGCCAGTATCTTTGCACAAAGCTTGAAACTGAGCAGAAGTGTATTCAGTTCCATTATCTGACCTAATGGTCTTTATCTTGCAGCCTATTTCTGTTTCCATTGCATCTTTGAACTTCATAAATACTTGAACAACCTCAGACTTATGCTTCAAAAAATAAATCCAGCAATATCTGGTACAATCATCAATGAAGAGAATAAAGTACCTGTTGCCACTTAGTGATTCAGTCCTCATGGGGCCACAAACATCAGTATGCACCAATTCTAACTTGTTTGATGCTCTCCAGGTGGTGTTTGTAGGAAATGGAAGCCTGGCTTGCTTTCCCATCTGACAGACCTCACAAATATCTTCAATCTGAACTATTTTGGTGAAGTTTTTAACCATTTCCTTGCTGACCATCCGAACCATAGATTTGAAGTTGGCATGACCAAGTCTTTGATGCCAAAGCTTGGTGTCTTCTGTTGAAGCAACATGGGCTGAGTGTGAGTCACCTAACCAGTTGACTTTAAAGCATTTGTCACTCATGGTGGCTTTCATGAGGCTTGATCCATTTGGATCAGTTATCTGGCATTCTTCACCTTTGAATACAACAGAATAACCTTTCTAAAGTAATTGAGCAATGCTGAGAAGGTTTCTGTTAATCTCAGGCACTAGCAGCACATTTGGAATGACTTTATTGCCTGTAGGAGTGCATATCAGCACATCCCCTTTTCCTTTAGCTTTTATGAACTGTCCATTCCCAACTTTCACTTTGGTCTTGCAGCTTCTATCCAAGGTCTTAAAGATGGTTGCATCAGGTGACATGTGGTTAGTGCAGCCACTGTCCAACAATCAGCCTTTTGTACTTTTCTTCTGGCCAGCTGAGTAAGAAACAGCAAAGACTTATTCTTCATGGTCACTACTGTCTTCAGCCACTCGAGCTTCTTCATTCTTGTGTTGTAGTTGGTTTTGGCCAGGTCTACCTTTTTCTTTGCAGACCCTTTCAACATGGCCCTTTTTTCTTGCAGTGTTGACACACAGCATCTGGCCTGAACCAGCATCTGGCCTCTGGATGACCAGGTTTTTTACAAAATCTGCAAAGTCGATCTCCTCCTCTTGCAACATCAGGCTTAGGCCTGTTTTTCCAATTCTTCTTGCCTTTGTAGGCTGAGGAACTTGAAGCAGACTTGGTCTTAGCTTAGAAAGCACCCTCTTGGTGCTCCTTCATCCTGCTAGCTCTCCTTTGCTCCTGAGCATAGAGGGCATTAATGAGCTCAGTTAAGGAGATGCTTGCTAGGTCTCTTGAATCCTCTAAGGAGGATATTTTTGCTTCATACCTTTCTGGTAAGGTAGAGAGCACTTTCTCCATAATCTTTGCCTCATCAAATTGCTCACCAAGGAGCCTTATGCTTTTAACTACAGCCATGATTCTGTCAGAATACTTCTTGACAGTTTCTTCTTCCTTCATCTTCAAGTTCTCGAACTCCCTTTTCAGATTCAACAACTGCTGCTGCCTTGTCCTCTAAGTACCTTGAAACTCCTCCTTGAGCTTGTCCCAAGCTTGCTTGGGAGTCTCACAAGCCATGATCCTGGTAAAGATGACATCAAAAACACAGTTCTGAATGCATGACATGGCTTTGTGTCTTTTAGTCCTCTCATCTACGTGCTGTCTGATTTGAGCCACTGTGGGGCTGGCTCTGAGTGGAGCTGGCTCAGCATCTGTGTTGACAACTTCCCACAGTTCAAAGGCCTGCAGGTAAGTCCTCATCTTAACTTGCCATATGTGGAACCCTTCACCATTAAAGACTGGTAGTGTAACTGGTGAGAAGCCTGATGAAGCCATCGTTTTGAAGGTGTGCAAGAACAGGTCCACTAAGAAATGAGCTCTTGATACCAATTGTTAGGTATTTGGCACTCTTTAACCGGATGAAGTAAGAACTTCAATCTGGACTTTAACAGCAGTGTATTATACCCAGATAAAGAATGAAGGAAAAATGCTTGGAGTTCAAGCTTTGAGCTTCTACCAGGAATGGAGAATAGAATTTTGAAGGCAAAGAAAGATAGAGCATATGAAAAGAAAATCTGATAATTTCATTCAAAAAGAAACTTTGGCTCAAAGCCATTACATATATCAGTCATTGACTGATCAAAAGTAAAACAACATTACCTAATGCTTACCTAATACCACTAATTACATGGAAACTTGATGAAATAACTTGTACACTTTAACAAAGCTGGTAACCAGCTCTTTGACCATCAAGTTACATCAATTTGTCATCCAAACATAATTCAAAATGAACTAAATTACAAAAAAAAAACATTGTTAAGAAGTAACAAAATGAAACTAAGATGAAACAGTAGCATTAACATCTTCAGTTGCACGTACTTTACCCGGACAACTTATGTGCATGAATTTGCATGAGTTGCATGTCCACCTTTGTTGCTGCATGTGTTGCATGGGAACTAACTTCAAAAAAGGCAGTTACAATCATCCGTATCCAAACTTACATCGAGCACTTGTATTGTATAGTTTTCGTAAAAGATTTGTTGTACAGAGAATTTTCCTCCTCTCCTAACTAAAGTAGTGGAATTGTTGTTTTCACACTCAAGTTGAAACTACACTGAAAAGGTTGGTTAATGAAAAACTGATATTTAGATTTTCACAGAAAGTAGAGCCACAATCTTGGTTAATAAGATGCCTAGCAAAGCAAGCAGCAGGGAATAGAATTACAAATAAAGCAAAAGCGGGCATTTGGTGACCAAACAATGGTAGTATTGTATTTAATTTTGGCATGCTAAAATTTTGGGTAGGATTTAAGAACAACAATGGAGGGTTAACAATTCAGTTTCTAATTAAATCAAGGAAATATAAGAAAACTTCAATGTGAGAAGAAGCATTATTGAAGGCAGAAGACCCCAACCAAGGCATATCAGATTCTAAGAATAAAGCCAATATTATGTCACCAACGGGACCAAGGGGGCAAGACTTTTCAGAAAATAAAAATATCTAGAGTGGAAACATTTGTAACTCTGTTAACTTTGCCAACTTGTTAAAACAATATGTATATCACAACTTTAACCTCATAACTTTTACAATTTTATCAACTTGGTCGTTACTTCTTTTTTTTTTTTCAATTTCTAGAATAGAAACATTGGCAAACAAATTTCAATTCTTTAATCTTTTCATTATAAGGTTTAATCTTGATTTGTTTATTTATTTGAACTTAAAAAAGGAAGGTTCGAAGTTATTTTTCTCACATATGAATGTATTTATACTATGTTTAAGAGTTTAATTGAGTTCGTGCCACTGTTAAACATCACAAGTTTCATTACCTAAATTTTATCATATTTACTAAAGTCAATTTAACTTTTATACCATTTTTTATTAAACTCATTATATCATTTTTTTAACCTACATCATGAATGTGCCATAATCTAATACATCTTTACGTTGATAAGTATTAGTTCCGTATGCATGGGAGAGTATTAAGTTGAATTATTAAGTTTAGAGTTTACTATAATAATTTTATATTCAAATGGTTTATTCTAACAAGTTAATTTCAATTTCATTGAAATTACTTAGTGGAAAATTTTATAATTTAATACAATTAATTTTATTATATTATAATGAAAAGCAAAAGAAAAAGAAGATTTTAAATTGTTAAAAAATTTAAATAAATTTGGACCACATACTTATAGATAAACCTTTATCACTTTAATAAATTCCAACTATAATGAGGACGATCAAGAGAATGCAAGTCTTAAGTCTTCATTGAAACACAAAAGCATTTAAGTCTTTTAGTTTTTATATCATCGCTTTGGTCGTTTTGTGTTATGTAAGTCAAGCTAGCCATATTCCACCCCCCAATTCATGGATCACGCTAGACGAGACTCAATGCCTAATTGTATAGATCTTTTATTTTATTCGACAACTATTCAAGTATTTTTAAAATATTTTTAATAAAATTACATATGTTGGTTAAAGTTTCTTCTTCTTGATTTTATTTTATAATCTCTTTTTATTTTGATTAATTTTAATTTTAGTTTTCAATTCTAAACTTCCTTTTTTTTTTTTACATGTTGGTTAAAGAAATAAAATTATCATTGTTTTCTTTATTATCATTGTTTTCTATGGATACGATCTTACTACAACTTAACAAAAAAAAATTAAGCTGAAAGAGAGAATGGATTTGGTGGTACAATAGAAGATTTTCATTGCTTTTGTGCTATTCTAAACATTCATAACACTACTAGGCCTATTAGGACACATAAAACAAAAATAAAGAGATCCCGTTGAAAAATCCAAGTCCATGGAACAGAGAGTAGATTTCTTAGATATAATTCTCATACTCAAGTTCACACCTACGATAACCACACTGGCGAGGTTAGTTTTTCAATCGCAAGGCATAAATATTATTTAAGTTCCCAAGAGCGGCAATCTTAGTTTAGATGGCTAGCGAGGCAAGCATGAAAGAATAAATTTAGAAACAAATCAAAATGCGCCATTAGGTGGCTAAACAATGGGAGTTTTTTTCTTATAATTTGGGATGCACGTTGCAAATTTTGATAGGGAACAAAAATATAAATCTGCCGACATATACAACACACATAATAAGATACTTTATACATATAAAAGAAAATTAATATAAAACTACAAAGATGAGATAATGAAATGAGATATTTCTAACCTTATTAGGCATTTGAATTAATTATAGTAACAGCCGAGGATGATGTACTTGGCTTATCAACAGAGCTCTCACAACCATCTACTTCCATCGATGTATCAAGAGGAAGTTGATGAAACGGTTTAGGAGGCATTTGAAGGAGTTCAACATCCCCTTCAAGCATCTTTAGCACTTCGCTCATTGAAGGACGATCAATAGGCAATAATTGTATGCACCAAAAGGCTGTTATTATCATCTTTTTCACCAATACTTTTTCATCATCAGAAACATCTCCCAACTCCATGTCCTCTCCTTGATCCAGTCGATCATAAATCCATGATGGAAAATAGATCTGACTAGTGCGGTCAACAAATGCAATCAAATTCTTTCTCCTTCCTACCATTTCCATCAATAACATTCCAAAGCTATAAACATCGGCCTTGTATGATATGCCTCCAAGATTTTTGTAAACCAATTCAGGAGCAATGTATCCTATTGTGCCTCGTGCAGCAGTGAGAGAGACAATGCTATCCTCCACTGAATACAACTTAGCAAGACCGAAATCCGAAACTTTTGGATTAAAATTCTCATCTAAAAGAATATTGTGTGGCTTGATATCAAAATGTAGAATTTGCATGTCACACCCTTGATGTAAGTAGTCAATTCCTCGAGCCACCCCAAGCACAATATCAAACATTTTTTTCCATCCTAATGTCTCCTTATTTTCTTCTGAAAATATGATTTTATCTAAAGAGCCATTTGACATGAACTCATATACAAGAGCTTGTTTTGACCCCTTCACGCAAAATCCAATAAGTTTTGCCACATTAACATGATGAATTCTCCCAATAGAAGCAACTTCATTTATGAAATCTTGGCCGTTACCCTTTGGCTTGCCTAATAATTTAATTGCCACATAATGTCCACTGCGAAGCTTTCCTTTAAAGACAGAGCCATAACCTCCTTCACCTAATTTATATTTAAAATTTTTTGTCATTTTTTTAATTTCTTTGAAAGAGTATCTAATTGGTGCTAGAGTGTGGCTTTGAAGAAACTCTTCAATCTTATCATCCATGGATAAATGTCTTCTACTCCATTTGTAAATAACAAGCCCAAACAAACAAGGTATCCCAAGCAAAGCCCTCAGTATGAAGAACCCCGCTTCAAAAACAAGAAAGTATTGTACTACATTAGTACTTTGTGAGATCAAAAACTAATTATCTACATTCTCAAAATGTCTATACAAGCGACAGTGCTTGCTCTCTTAAAACAACACATACTTATTTGATATACCAAAGCAAGATAAAATTAAGATAAATTTCAAATTTTTAAAAAGCGGTTTATAGTTTTTATAACTTAAAATCAAATTATAAATATAAAGAATCTTTCATTTTTTCTCAAACTATACGTGAATAGTTTTTCTTTCTATTTCTCAATGTTTTGGATATATTAAAAATTGAGACCATAAGTATACCTGTTACTCCAAGACAAAAATTATCCCGTGCTGTGGAAACACAAAAACAAAAACATACATCAATATTACCAGAAAGTAAAAAGTTCAAAGATCAGTAAAAAACAAATAAAACCTGCAAATCACACCATCTCATCAGCCGACCCCCAAAAAAAATCATACCATAATATATAGAATAATGAAAAATGCCGCCGTAGAAAATTGATTGTGAAATGTTCTCAAAAATGGCTCTCAAGTAATATTGCACATCGTACAATCTGCAGTATTCAGTACACCTAAATAAGCAAAGCTATTGTAGATGGGACCAATGAGCTGAACATAAGACTAGATTTATATAACACTCTATTAACAATTCTTCTTAATGTATTTTATATTAAAATTACAATATATATGGAAAAGTTACAAATTTTACTATATATTGGCACACCAATAATGTGTGAAAAAAATGTAAAAGGGATCAAATTATCTTATTATAAAAGTAGTAGGGATTTTGTTGTGTATATCCAAAAAATCTTGGCAGAGTGTCTTTCTATGATTATACAAAAATTATTAACAATAACAACAATTGGCTGAGTATTAATTACATATCAAATATTTGATTAGATATAAAAATTAGTAACGATTATTTATAACGTGTTTCATATAAAAAATCAATAAAAGTTCTATTAATATTGACTATATTTCCCCGTTTATTGCACTGTGAATTACTAAAATACTCTACAAAGGAAAAAAAAAGTCTAGTAATTATTGTCAAATGAAAAGAAAAAAAACAGTTGTAGCCGTAATTGTAGTAATTAATCTAAAATGCTATCAGGTTTATTTTTTATATGATTGGGAAGTCCACAAAAATAAATTTTGAAATTGTACATAAACTTTTATTAATCTAAAATTGTACATAAATTTCAAAAAGTAACATAAAACAAATAAGTAGGTCATACATAAAGCAAAGTAAGACACTAAATTAGAAATGTTATTAAGGTTTCTCTCTTTCTTTCTTTTTCCCATTTGATTGTTAGGTCTTCATAAATTTTAGTTACAAAACATGATACTTAATTAGCATGATAAAATTTAATTGTGAAAAAAAAGTAAGTCATACAAAAAGCAAAGGCAGATGTTCTAACTAAAAATTTCAGTCTAATGATGTAATTAATGATGCACACTTAGAATGTAAACTAAAATCACCGAAGAAACTTACACTCCTTTAAACGAAACTTTGTTTTTATTGTAGTGGCAGCCCTGGTAGGTGGTGCAGTAATTCCAACTAAGCCAAAAACCCTCTTGTAGTTTTTTGTAGATATCCAGTGTAGACATGTTTGTTATATTATCAACCATAACTGGAACTTCCGCTTCCACAGTGCAAGCTTGATTGATATCAGATGGGTGGATATTTCCATTTAAAAAATAAAAATGAAAAGTCGGAAGGGAAGGAGTATTGGATTTGGTGATACAACGAGAAGCCTCAATATAAAGTAATGATTTTATAGGTTTCGTGCAATTCACAACATAAATAATGCTAGTAGCAGACGGTTTACTATAATCATAATGAAGAAAAGGAAAAAAAATTAAACCATAAGAATAATATACAGAACTAAGAGGAAGGGAGTTGCAATCATCTGTGTCCATGCTCGCATCGACCACTCGCATTGTATAACCTTCGTACAAGATTTCTTGGACAAAGAATTTCCCTCCTCTTCCAACTAAAGTGGTGCGATTGTTGTTTTCACACTCTAATTCAAGGTTAATGTAACCACACTGGGGGGATTGGCCTTTCATTCGGAATGGAAAACTGATATTCAAATTCCCACAGAAAGTAGAGCCACAATCTTGATTAATAAGATGCCTAGCAAAGCAAACACCAGGGAATAGAATTACAAATAAAGCAAACAATGGTAGTTTTTCTTTTAATTTTGGCATGTTATTAAAACATTGGGTAGGATTGAAGAGCAACAATGCGGGTTAACAATTACCAACTAAATCAAGGAAATATATTAAGTTTCTAACTTCAATGTGAGAAGAAGCATTATTGAGGACAGAAGACCCCAATCAAGGGATAACAGATTCCAAGAACAGTGCCAGGATTACGTCACAAAGGGGACCAAGGGGCAAGACTTTTCAAAAAAGATAAATTTCTTTTTTCTTAGCATAAAACTTCATAAATAAAAAGGAAAAAGAGAGAAGAGGGGATAGTACCTGAGTAACAAGCTTTATTTTAATACATTTTCTATATTTTAATATATATAATTTATTATCTCCATCGGTTACATATATTAATAATATTATTAATTAAGTTAGTGTCATAAATCAATTCAACACTAACTCACAATTGAAGAGAAGATTATGATAAACAATTATAATGTATTTAGTATTATTAACTTTGATATATTTATATGTTTAAATTTTATTTTATGCACAATTTAAATTAATCTTTTAATTCAAGATTTCTTATGTTACTATAATTAATTAATTTCAAATCATATATTCTATTATTTATTATGTGTTATTTTTAAATATAAATCTATATTATAAATTTATAATTTTCACATTGTTAGAATTAAGTGACCCAAATTTTATTTAAATAAAATACGATGGAAAATAAAATAAAAGTAAAATCTATATAGAACTAGACTTCTTTTATTTTATTTTAGAATAAGATTTTTAAACCTTATTAAACTCCATCTATTTTATATTGATTAGGATAAGGTGTTTCAATCCTACTAGAATATGGCTTTACAAGCCTATAAATGACATAGTCTATTCCTCTTGTATTGATTCAAATTTTCGACATAGTGAATTTTCTTCTCTTCGCCGTGGTTTTTCCGAAAGGGTTTCCACGTAAAATTTGTGTATTCTTTATTTTATTTATTTTATTTTATTTTATTTTCACAAATTGGTATCGAGCTTAGGGTTATTATCTCGATCACGGTAATGGCGTCTTTGAAGTATGAAATTTATTGTTGGATCGCAACACCAGATTTGCGTTGTGGCAAATTAAGATGCAAGCGCTTCTTGCAGATGGATCTGGAGGATGCCCTGCTAGGATAGATAAGATGCCTTGACATTAATGATGAAGAGAAGAAGCGTAAGGATCGAAGGCATTAACACAATTACGTCGCATTTGTCCAACGAAATTTTGCAGGATATGATGAAAGAGAAAGCGCATTGCATTATGGAAGAGGCTAGAACAAATATGTATGTCGAAAACTCTAACAGCAAGTTGCATATGAAGTAGCGTCTTTATACTCATCGTTTGGAGGAAGGTGCGTCGTACACGAACACTTAATGGTGTTTAAAGAAATTCTCTCAAACTTGGAGGCCATGGAGGTTCAAGATGATAAGGAAGATCTAGGGTTGATTCTACTTTGTTCATTGCCCGTCTTATTCAACCTTTAGAGACACGATTTTATATAGCCGCGAGTCTCTCACAGTTGATGAGGTTTATGATTCTTTAACCTCGTATGATAAGATGAAACATCTTTTGGTTAAACCCGACTCTCAGGGAGAGGGTCTTATTGTTCGTGGGAGACAAGATCGAAATGCTGATGATGATCGTGGTAGGACACAGGAACGGAATCCTCGTGGTAAATCTAAGGGAAGATCGAAGTCTTCAAACAGAGGTAAAACTTGCAACTTCTGCAAGAAGAAAGGGCACATTAAATCTGAGTGCTATAAGCTACAAAATAATATTAAAAGGGAGACTGCGAATCAAAAGGGAAAACAACCAGAAAATTCCGGTGAAGCTGATGTTGTAGAAGACTACAGTGATGGTGAACTTCTAGTCGCTTCTGTCAATGATTCTAAAGCAAGCGAGGAGTGGATACTTGATTCAGGCTGCACCTTCCACATGAGTCCCAATCGAGATTGGTTTACAACTTATGAAACAGTATTTGAAGGTGTTGTTTTGATGGGAAATAATGCTTCATGTAAAATCGCAGGTGTTGGAACAATTAAAGTTAAGATGTTTGATGGAGTTGTCAGAACACTTAGTGACGTGCGGCATGTTCCAGAATTGAAAAGAAATTTAATTTCGTTGAGTACTCTTGATTCAAATGGGTACAGATACACAATTTGAAAGTGGGGTTTTAAAGATTTCAAAGGGTCCTTGTTGTGATGAAAGGCGAGAAAGATTGCCAAGTTATATGTTTCTGATTCTACTATTATCGGTGATGCAATTGTCGCTTCCTCTTCCTTGTCGATGATGATATTACAAAACTTTGGCATATCGCCTAGGGCATATGAGTGAAATGGCATGGCGAATTAAGCAAAGAGGACTTCTTAATGGGCAAGGAATTTGCAAACTGAATTTCTGTGAGCCTTGTGTTTTGGGAAGCAAAAGAGAGTTTGATTCACTAGAGGAATCCATAACACGAAGGAAACGTTGGAGTATATTCATTCGATCCGTAGGGCCATCCGAGTGCCTTCGAGAGGTGGAGCTAATTATATGCTAACCTTTATTGATGATTTTTCGAGAAAAGTTTGGGCGTTTTCACGAAGCGAAAAGCGATGTGTTTTCGCATTTAAGTCTTGGAAAATTATGATTGAAAACATACGGAAAAGCAGATAAAATATCTCCGCATGCACAATGGCTTAGAGTTACGCTCGATGAGTTTAATAGATTGTGCAAGTCGGAAGGATCATGAGACATTTGATGTTCATCATACTCCACAACAAAGCGGTTGCGAGCGAATGAACAAAACGATCATGGAGAAGGTTCGATGTATGTTATCAAATGCCAACTTACCAAGTCATTTTGGCGAAGCGACCTCATCGCATGTTTTTGATCAATCGATCTCCATCCGTTGCCATTGAGAAAAAGACTCCACAAGAGGTATGGTCCGGTAATCCCGCTAATTATTTCGATTTAAAGATTTTTGGGTGTCTGCGTATGCTCATGTTGATAATGGAAAATTGGAACCGAGATCTATTAAATGCGTTTTCTTGGTTATAAAGTGGTGTAAAAGGCTATAAGTTATGGTGTCTGAAAATAGAAAAGTTGTGATTAGCAGAGATGTTGTTTTTGATGAAACCGTTATGCTACCTAACTTATCTCTTAAAGACTCTTCCAATAAAGAAAACCAAAAGCGGTGGGCGTCAGTTAATCTGAATCAACTCCTCAAGCCGGTACAAAATTGAGAATAGAGTTGCTTCTTCACCGCAATACTCTATCGCCAAAAAGCAGAACAAGAAGAGAAATTAAACCTTCAAAGAAGTATGCCGAGGTGATCTAGTTGCTTATGCTTTAAATGTGGTTGAAGATATAGATGCGAATCAAGAGCCATTTAATTATTCGAGGCGATTAATTTGTGAAGACTCGAGAAAAGTGGATGTTTGCTATGCAAGAGGAGATGGAATCACTCCACAAAAAGCAGAACATGGGATCTTGTAAAACTTCCTAAAGGTAAAAAGGTTGTTCGTTGTAAATGGGTGTTTAAAAAGAAAGAAGGGACTCTAGGAGTTGAAGAACCGGATATAAAGCAAGGCTTGTTGCAAAAGGTTACTGATCAAATTCGGGAGTGGACTTCACGGATGTGTTCTCCCAGGTTGTTAAGCATAGTTTGATTCGAGCTTTGCTTGGTATTGTGGCCATGCATGATTTGGAGCTTGAGCGAGTTAGATGTAAACGCATTTCGCATGGAGAACTTGAGGAGGATATTTACATGCAACAACCGAGAGGGTTTACAGTCTCGAAAAAGAGGACTATGTTTGCTTCTTTGAAAAAGTCCCTTTACGGTTTGAAACATCACCAAGACAAGTGGTACAAGAGGTTTGATTCCTTTATGACTTCTCATGATTTCAAAAGAAGTAGTTTTGACAGTTGTGTCTACTTTAAGAAAAACAGTGATGGTTCTTTTGTGTATCTACTTCTTTATGTTGATGACATGTTGATAGCAACAAAAGATAAAGTAGAGATAAGAAAGGTCAAAACCCAACTAAGTGAAGAATTTGAGATGAAAGATTTAGGACCAGCAAAGAAGATACTTGGTATGGAGATTCTTAGAGATCGAAAAGCAAGTAAATTGTACCTAAGTCAGAAGGGGTACATTGAGAAAGTTCTTTGCAGGTTCAATATGCAGAGTGCTAAGCCTGTTGTACTCCTTTAGCAGCTCATTTCAGACTTTCATCAGCTTTGTCTCTACAATCAGATGATGAGATTGAGTACATGTCACATGTTCCATACTCTAGTGCAGTAGGATCTCTCATGTATGCTATGGTTTGTTCACATCCAGATTTATCATATGCAGTCAGTGCAGTTAGCAGATACATGGCGAATCCTGGTAAAGAACATTGGAAAGCAGTTCAGTGGATTTTAAGATACTTACGAGGTATTACTGATGTTTGCTTACAGTTTGGAAGAACTAGAGATGGAGTCATTGGGTATGTTGATGCTGATTTTGCTGGAGACCTTGATAGAAGAAGATCTCTCACAGGTTATGTCTTTACAATCGGAAGTTGTGCAATCGGTTGGAAAGCCACTTTGCAAACTACTGATCGCTTTGTCTACCATCAAGTCGAGTACATGGCGATTCTTGAGGCTTGTAAAGAAGCTGTTTGGTTGAAGGACTCTTTAGTGAACTTAATGAAGACCTTCAAATCAGACAAGATTTTGTGACGGTCAGTGCCATCTTTCTTACAAAAGATCAAATGTTTCATGAGAGAACAAAACACATTGATGTTCGGTATCATTTTGTTCGTGATATTATTGCTCGTGGTGATATTGTTGTGAGCAAAATTAGTACTCATGAAAATCCTGTAGATATGATGACTAAGTCACTTCCTATAACCAAGTTTGAGCATTGCTTAGACTTGGTTGGTGTTCATTGTTGAAGTTAAACCCTTAAGGGGTTTTATGGAAGAGGTGGAGAATTTGTTTATTGAAAGTTCGCGATGAAGAACTTGTTCATTGAGAATTTGTGTCAAGGTGGAGATTGTTAGAATTAAGTGACCCAAATTCTTATTTAAATAAAATACGATGGAAAATAAAATAAAAGTAAAATCCATATAGAACTAGACTTCTTTTATTTTATTTTAGAATAAGGTTTTTTAAACCTTATTAAACTCCATCTATTTTATATTGATTAGGATAAGGTGTTTCAATCCTACTAGAATATGGCTTTACAAGCCTATAAATAGACATAGTCTATTCCTCTTGTCTTGATTCAAATTTTCGACATAGTGAATTTTCTTCTCTTCTGCCCGTGGTTTTTTCCCGAAATGGTTTTCACGTAAAATTTGTGTGTTCTTTATTTTATTTATTTTATTTTATTTTATTTTATTTTTCACGTACATGAATGTGTATGCTATAGGATTTTTAGTATATATAAAATATTTTATGTGAAAAGAAACGTTAACGAAAGACAGAAGACCTTAACGAGTAAAAATAAAGTAAAAGCGGACATGACATGACCCAACAATCGGAGTTTACCTTTTAATCCTGATATGTTAAAATAAAATAAAATAAAAAGTGAAAAGAAGCGAAGACTTTGACGAGTAGAAAAAAAAGTAAAGGTGGGCATGAGATGACCCTATAATGGGTGTTTTGCTTTTAATCCTGATATGCTAAAATTTTGGGTAGGGAAAAGCCAAAAATAAGTTTCAAATTAGATGAGGGATATTTAAATAAAGAACATTTCGGTGTGAAAAGAAGCATTAATGGGGGATACACTTTGACGAGTGTGACGCTTTAGTCTTTTATTTTTATTGTTTCGACTTTGGAAAAAGGAAGATTCGGTGCTAGCAGCAGTACTAACAGTAGTGGTGAAAAGAAGCACGTGGAGCATAAACCTTTATATGGAGTACGTAAGTGGAGCTATCCCAACTACAATGATGACCAAGACAATGCAAGTTAGTCAGTCTTTCTCAAAGAAAAAAAAAAGTATTTAGACATTGATAGCAAATTAAGAGATAAGGAGACGTCATTGCCAACCCCATTATAATGAGACTGGTTTTGGAATTTGAAGATGTATTTGATTAAACAACAAATAAATAAAAATAGTAAAACAATTAAGAAATTAAACTCATAAATTTAATGTGAAATTTTTTTCAAAAAGATAAAAGAATTATGAGCACAAATAGTTTTACTATAATGATAAAAAATAAAGTGTACAAAAATAAAGATAAAAAAACCTCGAAAATAAAGAACTCAAAAGTATAAACATAAAATTCTCCGAAAATATTATAGTTCTAATCTTTTATACCTTAAAATATACATTCATTAACAAATTAGAACCCATAAATCTTTTATACCTTAAAAATATACTCATTAACAAATTAGAACTCATATATAATACTTTTAGAGAATTTTGTATTTATATTTTTGGATTCTTTATTTTCAGGTCTCGAGATTTAATTTTTTATATCCATCTTTTGTACTCTTCATTCTTTTACTGTTATAATAAAATTATCTTTATCCTCTTTAAAGGGTTTTTAATATTAAATTTGTGTGTTTAATTTCTCAAT
This sequence comes from Gossypium arboreum, assembly GCF_025698485.1. Classification (NCBI taxonomy): domain Eukaryota; kingdom Viridiplantae; phylum Streptophyta; class Magnoliopsida; order Malvales; family Malvaceae; genus Gossypium; species Gossypium arboreum. Next base: position 119,474,324 of record NC_069070.1, on the reverse strand, counting down.
TTTTTACTATTTTTACTTGTTGGTTGAGCGGATATCATAAGCTAACGAGTTTGATTTATTACATATCAATTATTCTGTCTTAGTAAAAGAAAGCAAATCTTATTTGAGTAGTTAAATTCAGCCATGCGAAGAAGACTACGTGCTTCAACTAATCGCTATAACATATATTTTCTCTCCTCTCAGTTTAATTTTCCCATGTTTTCTATCTTTTTCAAGCCTCCTTTTGCATCCATTCATAAGACACTTATGTTGTGAAGGAGCTCAAGAATCCCACAAAATATATCACTTCAATATATTTATTTAAAATCAAAACAACATTTATTATTTATAAATTTTAATCTTCCTCGAGAAGATTGATATCCTCCACAATCATTCTGCTTCTGCACCACTACCTCCTATACCATATATATATAATATATCATATATTACAAGGTCTCATACTCTACTCCCAATTAACATGAAATTTTCATTTTTGACATGCGACATACATATTCTATAAACACGTGATAATATGATCTTTATATACATATATATCATTTTTGTTTTTAAATTAACAGAAAATTATAATAATAAATTTTATTAATCTCCTTTATCTTTATACGTTTATTATTTATATCTTTTTTCTATATATATATATATATATATTATATTTGAATAATATTTTATTTATTATTAAATTGTTAATTTAAAAAATGTAGGGAACCAAAAAAAAAAAAACAGCATGAGCAGCGACGAAGCCAGGGGGCTGGTATGGGCCCTGGCCCCTCTAAAATGTTAATTTGCTCTTTTGGCTTTCAAAATTTTTAAAAAATTTTAAATTAATAAAAGTAAAATTATACTTTAGCCCCCTTAAAATATAAAAATTCGATTTAATCCTTTATAAATTATAAAAAAATAAACTATAAAAAATTAAAATTTTATCCAACCCCCCTAAATATTTATTCTAGCTTCGCCCCTGAGCATAGGGCTAAGAGATAAATATGAATGTAAATACATACATATATATCTATACAAGGTCTCACAGTACTATCTGCTGATAGAAACTTAATTTTTTGACATGTGACATATCTATTCCATTAACATGTGACAATATAATCTTTATATATATATATTTAAAATAATAAAAATTATAATATATTTTAAAAATAATATACATTTATTCTTTATATATAGCTATTTTTTGTTTTTAAATTAATAGACTATACTTATTTTAAATTAATAGAATATAATCCACTAAGATGGCAATACATTTATTGTTTATTTATATCCTTTTCTAAAAAGAATCATAGAAGAAAATCCATAGTTTTATCATTATATATGCTTTTTATTTTAAAAAATTAAATATAATAGAAAGATAAACTTCAAATATATCAATTTAAACTACACAAATAAACATAGAAATATAAAATTTTTAAAGAATATGTTCAAGATAAAGTTGATTATATAAAATTATTAAAATTCAAAATTCAGATTTTTTTCTTTATTAAAAATATTAAAATTAGATGTTTACTTAAATAAATTATATATGCAATTTTTTTTCTTTTTGCCTCAATTTAATTTAAAATATTGAATTTCTTTTAGTACAAAAGAAGAAAACAAAGAAATTAAATTCTAATTACCCCTCTCCACAAGTGTCCCTATAGAGGAAGGGTTCAAAGCTCATCGACCGCATCTCTAAGACCAACCAGACCTCTGTCGATTTTTTTGTTATTTTTAAAAAAAATTAAATATAATACACAAGATAAACTTCAAATATATAAATTTAAAATACACAAGATAAACTTAAAAATATATAAATTAACAAATATATTGTAATCCCAAACCCGACCTAGACGTTAAATCCGAATTCAGGAGATTACATCAGCCACCGAAATAGCCTAATAGCTATTGGTGTTAATAAAACAGTAAATTTAAAACATTTGTTTATTTTTAAAAGAAAACTTAGTTTATTTTTAAAAAAACTTACAAGTTATCAAAACTAGTTTAGATTAACTAACCTATGTAACGGTAAATACTTTTGAAAACTTAGTTAACTACTGATTTAGTTAATTGTCGAGTTTTAATTATAATTTAACAACTAAAAAGTGAAAATATTTTATATTTTTAATAAAAACTAAAGTTTATCCATAATTAATTAATATTCATATTAATATTCTAAAATCAATTTAAATAAGAATACAACCTTTGAATAAATAATAATAATTTTAAAATATTTTAATAAATCAAAATCAAGCCGAGACCATTTGAATGCCTTGTCCACGTCTTAACCTGGTGAGTTATGTGTAAAGATAGAAATAAAATGGGAGTCAACTATGAAGTTCAGTGTGAATTACACCACAAGAGAATCAATACAAAATGTTAATCCAAACATAATAGTGGATTTTAGGACAAAAACATTCGTATAGCATAGCAAAAAATAACAGCTCATTATAGCATGCTAATGCGTGTCAATGCAATGCAATATACAGTTTAACATAAAAGAAATGTCTTACCCCACAAATCTAACAAATAATTCGTATAATTAATATTTAAATTAAGCAAGTCAATAATAATTTTATATTAAATTTTGATTTAATAAATTTAATCAATTTAATTAAAAGTTAGTATAAATGGTTCGGTTAAAAAGTCAAGTGGCTATTGAAAATGAAGTATTACGGCCTCATTTGTATGTGAATAGAAGTTTGATCCAGTAATTTTGATAATTTTTTGCTTAGTTACTATAAAATGATTGAATTGTAAAAGATGTAAAAGTTAATTGCTATAAATTTAAAATAGTAAAGAGACCAAAATGGGAATTAAACCATGGTCAAAAATCCAAGCGTGGCATGATTAAATCCACTTACTTTTGGGCTATTTTCTCATTTAGTCCTAATTAGTTTAGGATTAAATTGAAACTAAGCTTATTTTGTTAAAATTTAAAATAATTGAATGATCAACTATACAATTAAACCCTCCTTAATTGGAAATTATACCATTTGAGTAGATAATGGACGGTTTACAAGGCTAATTACATGAAATTTTATTGAAATTGTAAGGTTATAATAATAATTTATAAAATTAGGTAAAATGAAAATAAAAAAAAGCCAAAATTGGCTATCATCTTTTTTTTCCTTCCTTCAAAAGCCGATTCCACCATTGTTGAAAGGTGAAACCTTCGGTGAAGCTAGGTTTCGTTGATTAAGTAGGTAAATCTTACCCCTTTTTAGTAATTTTTATGTTTCTATGCTCATATTAGCTTAATTTAGTTAATGTGGGGACTAATTTATAAAATTGTCAAATGTTTTGGATTATGCCATTGATGAATTTGAGCTATTCTTGACGTTTTATAATAGATTATTAAGTTTGGTTGTTAAATAGGACTATTTTAAAAGTAGTTTTTGTTAATTTTAATGTTTAAGGACTAAAATATTAAAATAAAAAATTACAAAAACTTGATGTGAAATAACAGCATGTACCTAAAAATGTTAATTTTAATATAAGTTCTATTTAATTTGTATAAAAATCTATTTAATTAAATTTAAATTCAATTTAAAATCTAAATTTAAATTTAAATTAATTATCTTAAACAATCAACTTAATATTTAAATTTCCACAAAAAGTATAGCCATAATCTTGATTAATGCGATACGTAGCAAAGCAAACACCATGGAATAGAATTTCAAATAAAGCGGCCATTAGGTGACTCAGCAATGACAATTTTGCTTTTAATTTAAGGTAAGAATTATGAATAACAACAATGAAGTTCCTAACTAAAACAGGGAAATTACTGAGTATTTGAATGTCCATTAATGGGACACAAGACCTTTAACGAATGTGAGCATTAAGGGGATGAAATTATTGGGGACTTTTCCACAAAATTCTTTTTCTGAAGTGGACTCAAGACTTTTCCACGAAATAAAATAATGAATTTAAATTCATGAGATAGAATTTAGATTTTAAATTTAGTATATATGTAAATAAAATCTTGAGTTGACTTCATGTTGACTTTTAACAAATGAATAAGAAGATTGCCAACTAGCTATATCAATGAAATCTCCCTGTCGATGAGCGTTATTGTGAATAAGAATGTTTATGGGTTGGTTTGGACCACAGTAACAAACATTATTAGGCTATTAGCCTTGTATATACATGTTTGTTCAAGTATAATTGTTATATATTTTTTTCAATATCTATAATAGTCAATTTTGGCCCAAGCAAACAAGCCAAAAAATAAAATCTACATAACCAACTTTCAAGTCTATTTACAATGTTAAACAACCCAAGATAAATTGCCCAAACCCATTAATGTAACAAAACCCAAATAAAATAAATAAAATAAATGTCTATTTGCAAAACCCACACCAGCCTAAAAAAATTTAAAACCCAAAAGAAGCCTAATAAACCTAAAAGCTTAGAAACCCTAGCCCACAAAATATTTTCTGCTAAAAAAGAACCCTAGCCTCCAAAGCATTGCAGCCGCCGCTCCGCCCATGCATGCCACCTCGGCCACCACGCCCTAACCGTCACCTCTTCCACGCGTCGCATGGCACCTGCAACAAAGACAAAAACAACAGCAAGAGAAAGCATGCGAATGATGGAAGAAAAAATAAACAAAGGAAAAAAAACAAAAAATATGGAATGAATGTTTGGTAGATTGGCTTTAAAAAGCCAAAATCTATCATTTGTAAAGGGGGGTTTTTTTCGAATTCAAAAAAGAAACCGATTGTAAAAGGGGGAGACATTAAGCAAACATAATAGCAAGACAACCAAAATGTTGATTTCGTTTCCATTTTCGTTTTAAGTTCTAAAATTCATATATTCTGTTTTCTTTTGATTTTTATTTCTTTAGACATCCGAAAATAAATAGAAATAAAGAGAAGGGAGGGGAGGGGACTTACCGAAGCCTGGAATTGCATCGTCGGAGCCTCTGCTCCGTGATTGAGACCGATTCAAAAGGGAAATAAAAAGGGGTCTATCCTCATAAACTCTCGGACGCCTTGAACAGAGGTGGAAAGCCCCTTTTCGCATACCCTTAACCACCGTCTATGGTGGGAACTACAGCGGCCTTAAAAAGCCACGACGATGGCTACGATGATGGGTGTTAAAGCCCTAACCGAAATGAGAAAATGGAGGAGGGAGAGAGAGTTCAAGGGATTGTTTCAGTTTTTTTTTTTTGAAGGCTAAAATGATTTTTGTAACAAAAATTGGGCCTTATATACACTCACAAAACGACAGCGTTTTGGGTGGGTGGTCTAAGTGCCGAAACGGCACCGTTTCGTCTGACCCGAATGTGACCCAACCCGCGCCCACAGAGGATCCGCGCATTTTGACCGGATGGTCTATTTGTGCATGGGATCCCTCTACTTTCTTGGCGCGTTCCAATGTGGTCCTCCTTTTTTATTTCGAATTCGCCCCAAATTTGTGTTCCAAAATTCAATATAGTCCTTTTTATTTATTCAACCATTTTGTTATTAATTAATCAAATTTATTTTATTATTAATTCTATTATTACTACTTATTATTATTGCCATTATTCTATTATTTCTTATATTTTATCATTATGGTTGTTACTATTTATATCATTGTTTTTACATTATAGTTATAATCATTATTATTCTTTATTTGTTATTGTTCTTATTCTATTATTGTCGTTATTGTTAATATTGGAGCTATTTTTGTCCTTATTATTTTATTGATATCATTGTTTTCTATGTCATTATTGTTGTATTATCATTAGTATCACCACTATGTCATCAAATCAATCAATTTTATATTAAATTTGTCATATTATATTATTATTTTTGTTTCTTATCTACATTATTATTACTATTATTATTGGCATTATTTTGAATATATCATATATTCTAAATCATCATCAATTTTAAAAATTTTGCATATATGTTATTTCTTCTAAATTATCATCGTAGTATTCATTTCAAATTTTTATATGTATCTTTGTACTCTAAATTATTATATATATATACATACTTCTTTTTTTGGTTTTCATACATTGTTTTGTCTCAAAATTTTCTTTTCACCCCATTTATTCTAAATATCTTATACATTATGTATGATAAACCATTTTGCATATTTTAAGTTTTTACATGTTCTTTTGTTATTATTTTATATGTAAACAATTTTAAATTTGTTATTATTTATTACAAACCTTTTATCATTATTTACCTTAAGACTTCATATATTACTTATATTAAATTTTTTCACATACTTCTTATCGTTATGTATTTTGGAAGATTATTTTACTTTAAATCTTTGCGTATATTCCATTTTAGAGTTTTATATGAATTACTTGGTTTAAATTATTGTGTATGTTATTTACTTTAAAATTCTTTACATTTATCACCACTTGAATTATATATATATATATATACATGTATATTCCTTTTGTTCCAAATTCCATTGCAAAATCGGTTAAATTATGTTTGGATTTTAGATGATTGCACTTTCATTATATTTTGTCTTATTTGTTCGTTTATTATACCCTTGTACGTTTTATGTTTCAAGTCCAACACTTTACCTGTCATTGTTATTTATTCGTTTACCATATTATTTTATTTGTCTTTTCATTATTTATGTTATTTATATATTATTTCTACTTCGAAATGTGTATGCTCAATACCGTGTACGCTTACCCTGTTCACCCACTCATTGAGTGGCCCATATGTATAAAACATATATTGATTTGTAAAGTCTTGTCATCCCAACCGTGTCCAAACATTTCGATATTATGACTTTTATGGTGTATATTCGTTTCATTATTTGGATTATTCATCGCGATTTGTTTCTAAACGTATACCTCTTAAATATTTCATTAAAACTTTTAGGTCCAAATTTAAAACAAAAGAAATTTTGAAAATAAGGAAATGTTTCGCGTCTTGGAACACCGAAGAATTGTGCCCTAACTTACGGGGTTTCGATTCTCTCGTTGATTCTAAATAGCCAAATATCCTTTCGAGTTTTAAAAACACATGAAATTTCAATTAAAATTAAAGATAAACTTGCGCTCGGAAGTTCAAGGTATCGCGTCCTAACTTACGGGATGTGATTCTCTGATGTCTCGAGACAAGGAAATCTTTAGCAATCGTTTTGATCCAATTCAAGCACTTTTAAACTCAACATTCATAAAAAGGGATCGTATTTCAAAATTTATTTTAAAACTTTTCAATTTTCGATATTATGACATTAATTAATCAATTAGGTACCAATTTTGGGCGTTACGAGGGTGCTAATCCTTCCTCGTACGTAACCTTCCTCGTACGTAACCGACTCCCGAACCCGTTTTCTCAAAATTCGTAGACCAAAATGTCGTTTTAGTAAACTAAAATGTTTTATTAAAATAAGGGTGATCCGATCACACCCAATAAAGATCGGTGGCGACTCCCGTTTTAATTTTCACTTTCAAAACCAAAGTTGATCCCGTTTTCAAAAAATGGTTTCGACAATATCTATTTATATAAAAAATAAATATATAAATAAAAAAAAGACCAGGAAAATTACAAAATGAGAGAAGATCATATCTGCCATTTGGGAAAGTAGAACATATGGGGAACGAAATGGCTTTTGCACTAGCAATAGCATGGGTTAAGCGTTCGGATACCTTTAAAGCATGGTAGTTGATAATACTCTAAAATGACATACTTTTATGTGTTGATTGCATATATATATATTTTGAGTATGATCCTACTAATTTGGGTTATCTATAGTTTCTTATCTTGTAAGGAGATTATTATGATATTGTTAGATTTAATTTTAGATTATATCTTTATTTATCTTTTAGAGTTTAAATAGGAACAAACTAAGATTTCTATGTACTATAAATGGAGGATGGAATGACATGAATATTGACTCATCATTTTTTGTAAAAAAACTCCTTCCCCCTAAGGCTCTAGCCTTTTTATTTCTTTTCCTTTTCAATAAAATTTTATACACTTGTGTTTCTTTTCCCGAAAGCATGAGTCACTAAACTCATCTAGTCAAAGTTTATCGAGATTTCTTAAATTGCAAATCTAAACTCTAAGTGGAGGTGGCAGCCGTAGGCGTCTTCTTCCATTATAACTGGCTTATTCTGTTATAAAAATGATCACCTAAAAGCCTAGGATTGAACCCACTATAACCGGAGACTGAAATCCCTCAAAAAGAAGAATCCCTTTCCTCAATTCTGTTTCTTTTTATGCTATTTTTATTGGGGACGACTATGAACAAGATTTCGAGGAACAAGGAGTTGTAGTAATCTAGTCCCTGAGGAATTGACCCTACTTCTTTTATACTATTCTTTTCGTTAGTTCATAGGGATAAGTTATTTTTTGTGCTTTCAATGTCACACCGGTGGTGAGAGTGTTAAAAAGAGAATGGGAATATTTGTCTTTGTTTGATTAGTTGTTTTATTTTTGCTACTATGTATTCAGTTAAAGGGATTTTGCAAAGTTGGTTTTTTTTGGCTTTGGTAGAGTTTATTCTATGCTGCAAGTTTTTGAGAGTGGAATGGCTTGGATTCTCCATTACCTTTTTCTGTAATTGTTAATGATTGAGCAAAAAAACAAAAAAATCATTAAAATTATAAAACTATTTTTATAAATATAAAAATTATAATGCATTGAGTATTATTAATTTAATGTACTTATATATTTAAATTATATTTTATGCATAATTTAATTTAATCTTTTAATTCAATATTTCTTATGTTATTATGATTATTTAATTTCAAATAATATATTTCATTATTTATTATATATTATTTTTAAATATAAATTTATATTATAAATTTATGATTTTTACATGAATGCATTTGGTATAGGATTTTTAGTATATATAAAATATTTTATGTGAAAAGAAGCGTTAATAATGAAATACAAAAGACTTTAATGAGTAGAAATAAAGTAAAGGCGGGCATGACATGACCCAAAACATCTTGATTTTCATTACTTAAAATTTACCTTATCAATCAAAGCCACTTTTAGTTTTTATATCATTTCTTTTGTAAATTTGTTATTTTCACTTATATTATGGATATGTTATAATTTAATACATCTTTATTTTAATAATTATTGGTCATATATGTATGAAAGAGTATTAAATTGAGTTATTAAGTTTAAAATTTATTATAATGATTTTAGATTCAAATAAACCAATTATTTTGAATTTCATTATAATTAATGACTTATTGATGATAAATTTTACAATTTACTACTATTAATTTGATTATCTAAAACAAAAACAAAATAAAATTTTAATATTATTAAAAAATTTAAATAAATTTAGACTAAATATAAATCTTTATCACTTTAATAAATTCCAACTACAATGAGAACCACCGAGACAATGCAAGTCTCCAAGTCTTCTTAGAAATACAAAAACATTGAAGTGGCTGAGAGTGACAACTGACAACCATTAGTTAGAACCGTCAAGCAAGGCACGTTCCACTTTAATCCATGCATCACGCTAGACCAGACTCAATATCCGCTTGAATAATTTTTTATTTATTTTATTGGATGAATACTTATGTACTTTTTTAAATAATCTTTTAATATAATTACATGGAGTTTTTTATTAAAATAGGACAAAAAAATAACAAAATACTAAAATAATACAAAGTAAAAACTATGTACCAAAATGGTACATTTGGGGTGGTGCCGCCTATGGCAGAGGCATGATCACCCCATGTCAGATAAAAAATTACTGTAGCTACGGGTCAAATTGCGGTGCAGGACTAAAATGTAATTGTACAAGCCCAATTTTGGGCCCAATAACTCAGCCCAACTAAGCCCAAACCTCACCTAACCCTAGCCCACTATCCTAAACTCCTCCAAAAAAACCCCAGCCGTCAGCACATGCTCCCCACCCCTCCACCACCGACGCCTGCAAGTGGCCTCTGCTCCACCGCCCATTTTTTTACAGAGAAAGGACAACAAATAATAAAAAAGGGTTGTACAATGGCTATAAAAGCCGAGTCAAAATCTTGTAAAAAGGGGCCTTTTGGTAATGAAAAAACAGCCTTAGATTTTTAAAATACAAAAAGCTAAAACTCTAGCAAATAAAAACAGTTCAAAGACAGGAGCCAAGTTTGAAATATAAGGTGATAGTTTTACTGTTTTCGCATTCTTGTTTTATTTTATTTTGTTCTTTTCTTTTCTTTTTGAATTTTTGACAAGTATTAATATATACATACTTATCTAAGATATATATAAAAAATAAAAATACAAAAAAATAAAAATACCATTTTCGGAGTTTGGCCAGGCGTGGTGGCTTGGCGATGGTCACCGACACCGGAGACGCGACGGAGGACTGTGGTAGGCCGCCGGAACGCTGACCGTGCTCAAACCTGCAGAGAAAACAAAGGAAAAGGCTTAGTTTTTTAGAAACCAACAGTAAAAAATAATTTCAAAAGCAAAATTGTGGCTTATATGGGTGGTATAAAACGGTGTCGTTTTGGTCGGCACCCACAAGCCCAAAACGACGTCGTCTAGCTACCCCGACCAGAAACCCGGCTTGCTCCACAGAAGGTCCGCGTGTTTTTTACATTTGGGACATTTGGGCATGCAATCCCTCCGAAATTTCACTGGTTTTAATCAGATCTTTTCACGTTTTTAAATTTGGTCCTATAATTTTAATTCTGCTTTAATTTAATCCCCTGACTGTATGAAGGAGAAATAGCCGAACGACGTCGTTTGGTAAAATGGGACTATTTTCTCCTCAGACCCCTCCTACTCGCTCGCGCACTTGAATCAGTCCCTTTCCCCTTTATTAATTTTAAAAATCGGCCCCACAATTTAAAATTTGTTTCAAATTGGTCCCCTTTTTTTAGACTTAATACGGTTTCTATTATTTTTCACTCCGCATTATTTAAATATCATTCATTATTATATTTTACTATTTTTGTATTATCATCATTAGTATATTTTACTATTATTTAGACATTTGTAGTTTTACTTACATATATTTTATATATTCATATAGTTGTTTCATTATTATCCTTAATATATGTTTTATGTATACAAATATTCTATTATGTATATTTTGTTATATTTTATTTTTACTTCTACATTATCAATACTTATTATATATCTTTAATATATACACGTATACATTTATATATTATTTTTATTAATCTTGATATTATTGTTTTGTTAATACATTTGTATCATATATACATACTTTTAATAGATATTCATATATTATATTTCATATTATGCCCATGTAAATTAATACTATATCGTGTATATGTTTTAATATGTATTACGTGTATATTTCGTTTCAGTATATCATGTATATACTACGTATGCTTTTAACTATTATTATATATATCTATTTTCAATATATATTTATGTAATGTCATTATTATTATTATTACCTTTATTATTATTATTACTAAGATGTATATACTACATAATATTACCTATACAATTTTTCTTATATACTATGCGTACGTATTTTTAATATTATACTATTATTATGTAGGTATATATTTCTTTTATATTTCTTATTACTTCTATTGTTATATACGCACCTTAATACACATATGTATATACTTTTATATCATTATCATCACCATGATTGTCATTTCATTTTGCCATTATTTATTTATTTATCTATTTGCTTGCGTATTCGACCATTTCACTTCTCTCACGCATTAGTCTATATTTGCGTATTACTATCCTTGCTTTTATGTCATCTTTTTATAATTGCTTATTATTGTCATTCATTATTACACGTTATTATTAATATCATGATCTGTTTTTATATATCACTATGAATCACATTGTGTTTTTACTCAATACTTTAAAATGATTCTTTCATAAAAGTGATATTCCGTATTTGGTAATTCGAGATAATCGTGCCCTAACTTACTGGGTTTCGATTTTTCTCATTTAATTTAAATAACGGAATACTCTTTTAAATTGCTATATGAGTCTAAAAATGCTTATTTTCGGAGCTTCGAGGTGTGGTGCCCTAACTTACCGGGTATGACATTTTGATATCTCAAATAAGATCTTTTGCAAATAAAGGCAATGTTCGGGTTCGAAAATTCGAGGAAACGTGCCTAACTTACGGGTTTCGATTTTCCTCGTTCATCCTAACTAACCGAATATCCTTTTGAAAGAGGTCAAAATACATTAATTTTAAGTGAAGGCAAGCTCATCCTCAAAGTTCGAGGTGTCATGTCCTAACTTCTTCGGGCATGACGTTTTATTACCGAGATGAGGAAGTCTTTAACATCCATTTTAACTTATTCAATCATTTTTAAATAGTATTAATGCAAAGAGAGATCGATTTTAAATTCTTTCAAGTTTTTAGATTTTCGACATTGAGACATTAATTAATCAACTAGGTACCAATTTTGGGCGATCGGGGTGCTAACCCTTCCTCGTATGTGAATCGACTCCGAACTCATTTTTTGATTTTCGAGACCAAAAACCATCATTTTAGTAAATCTTAAACTTTATTAAAATGATTAATCAAAGGTGATCCGATCACACCTCATCAAAAAAGATTGGTGGCGACTCAGTTTTTCATTTTCATTTTCAAAATCCAAGTCGACTACCGTTTTACAAAAAAATGGTTACGACAGTAATAATATAAAGTATTTAGGGACCTGTTATTGAATTATTCCATTTAGAATGGCTGCTGAAAAAAAGGAAGGGATGCCGCCTGACAGTGTGGCGGCACCAAACTTTAAATAAGGCTAATTGCCTTGTAAGTCCTCCTTATTTATTATTTTCTTTTTATTCCCCCTTCAACTCACTATATTATTTTTAAACAAGCCCTTAACATATTTTTTAGTTAAATAAGCCCTTAACTTATAGTTTTTACTCATAAAAGCCCTTTTATTTTAATATTAAAGTAAATATATTTTGAATTTCAAGCTTTTATCTTAAATTTTTGTTGATGCAATAAAATTATATACACTTTAACATCAACATAAAATCTAAAAAATAATTAAAATTTTCAAAAAGTAGTTAAGAATATCATGTATATAAGCACTCTCAAGAAATTTTAAAATTTTATTTTTCATTTAATAAACTATTCACATCAACCTAAAATGTGAATTAGTTTATATTTTTTAAATAACTTTACTTTGGTTAAAATATATTTACTTTAATATTAAAATAAAAGAGCTTTTATGAGTAAAAATCATAAGTTAACGCTTATTTAACTACAAAAATAGGTTAAGGGCTTGTTTAAAAACAATATAGTAATTTGAAGGGGAATAAAAAGAAAATAATAAATAAGGAGGACTTACAAGACAATTAGCCCTATTTAAAGTTTGGTGCCGCCACACTGTCAGGTGGCACCCCTTCCCCCTTTTTTCAGCAACCATTCTAAATGGAACAATTGCATAACAGGTCCCTAAATACTTTATATTATTACATTTTAGTCCTGGGCCGCAATTTGACCGGCAACTATAGTAATTTCTGATCTGACATGAGGTGGTCATGCCTCTGCCATAGGCGGCACCACCCCAAATGTACCATTTTGGTACATAGTTTTTACTTTGTATTATTTTGATATTTTGTTATTTGTTTTGTCCTATTTTAGTAAAAACCCAATTACATGTGCTTTTCATGAATTTAAAATATAATAGGATATAAATTTTATTTAATTAAGTTTAATCTCAAAACTATATTCTAAAAATTAAATTATTTTAAAAACTTAAATTTGAAAAATATATGAAGAGGCTTTAAATTCTGTTTCAGTTTAAATGAAGTTAGTTTAGTAAAAAAGTGTTTATGAGTCAGATCAGGCAAGATTGAGATTAGGTTTCAAAAAATTTCTAAATCTTAACCCATTTTTATCCAACCCGTCCAAAAGCTCATATTTTTATTCAAAAATAATAATATATTAAAAATATTTTTAATTGATATTTTATATATATTTAGAATTAAATTTAAATTTAAAAATAATAAATTTCTAACTAAATCAGGGAAATAATATATAAGAAAGCTTCGATGGGAGAAGAAGCATTAATGGGGACAGAAGACTTTGACTAGTCTTCACCTTAACCCATTATTTTTAATAGTTAGAACCGTCAAGCAAGTCACATTCCACCTTAACCCATGCCTCACGCTAGACGAGACTCAAATGTCTAATTAAATAATTTTTTATTTATTTTATTCGACCAATACTTAAGTACTCTTTAAATTTTTTTTAATATAATTATATGTGTTTTTATCCTTTTACAAGAATTTTAAATATAATCTGGGGTGTTAAATATTTTGTATTGAGTCATTGTTGTTGGGCAACCTGGTGTGACAGACTGATTGAGTTGAGAAAATCATTGTTGTTTGTTGATATGATCACATGGAATTGGGCATATATAAATGTGTAATGTACACTAAATAATTAATTTATGCTTGTGATATGAATGGTAAGTTTAATAGTTTGTTTTCCGTGAACAGATTAGGTTCAATTTGAGAATCCCGAGTATTAATTTAGCATCCAGTGGAGAATCCTAGACTCAATGATAATGACCTATAATGTCATGTCAGTACGAGACAAGGAACCCCGTCGTCCCGACATAACACTCTAGATTGAGTATAAGATGTTACATTTAATATATTTACACATAGCCCAATAGGTAAACCCAAATTATCCACTAACCTAGAGACCCAATTCAATTATCTAAGTAATTGTATATTTAAATTCTTTATACTCAATATTTATTAGCAATGTAGGATTACTAACATTGTAAACTAATAACATATATAATATTGCTCAATCAAGAAAATTTATTTAAAAAGAACCAAATGAAAACCATTATACAACTTTATAAAGCCCACAACACATCCGACATTTAAAGCACAAAGAAATTAGATATGTCAACAACAAAATAATAATGCCAACATTCTCATATACGAAAACAAAATTGTCCTAAAAACAGAAGATAGGGCATCGCACCTAGAGTGTAAAAATACTTGGATTCAATCATTGTAACAATAAAAATGGAAACAAGACATTCAGCATCCTCATCATCACAATGAATTCTCCTATAACTCGCCAACAGCCTCTGCAATGCAATAACACAAGAAAAAGCTATTTTAATAGAAACTCTTATAAGTATTTAAAATTAACTTTTAAATGCATCATGTCTTAATCTAAGGCAAAAGTTTTATCAAAACATGAAAAATTTAACCAACACAGATCAATTCAACCGAACCTCAAGCTATCTATGTGGTTTACTTTTAATTTATATATAATTTCAATTGCGGTTTAAATTTAAATATTTTTTAACAAAATTGTAAATACTTAATATTGATCAAATAGCCAAATTAATGAAAATTTGTAATTATGAACAATAACTTAACACATAGGTAGAAGTTTTTTTTACTTAATAATATTAATAGCAATTGGACACTATTAATTGTATATGAAAATAATGAAGCTTAAAAATTAAAATTTAAAGGTAATATTATTGTCAAATTTACTCAAAATTTATTTTTAACTATAGTTATCTATTTGGATATGTGACACACATCATAAGATACAAATATATATATATATATATATATATATATATATATATATATATAATGCAAAATAATATAAAGCTAAAAGGTGAGATAATGAACTGAAATATTTCTAACCTTATGCAATATTTGAACTTGTTATAATAACAGTATCCAATGATGTACTTGGCTCATCATTAGAGTTCTCACAGCTATGAACCTCCATTGCTGTTACAAGAGGAAGATGGAATGGTTTAGGAGGCATCTCAAGGAGTTCAACATTAGATTCAAGCATCTTCAAACTTTACTCATTGAAGGATCAGAAGGCAGTAATTGTATACACCAAAAAGTTGTTATTATCATCTTCTTCACCATTACTTTTTCATAGTAAAAAACATCTTCCAACTCCAAGTCCTCTCCTTGATCCAATTTGTCATAAATCCAAGATAGGAAAATATATTTGACTAGTGTGGTCAGCAAGTCCATTCACATTCTTTCTCCTTCCTACCATTTCTATTAGTAACATTCCTAAACTATAAACATCAGCTTTGTATGAGATGCCTCCAAGATTTTTGTAAACCAATTCAGGAGCAATATATCCTATCGTTCCTCGTGCCGCAGTGAGAGAGACAATACTATCATCTATTGAATACAATTTAGCAAGACCAAAATCTGAAACTTCTGGATTAAAATTCTCATCAAAAAGAATATTGTGTGGTTTGATATCAAAATGTAGAATTTGCATGTCACATCCTTTATGCAAGTAGTGAATTCCTTGAACTACCCCAAGCACAATATCAAACATTTTTTTCCAACCCAAAGTGTTCTTATTTTCTTCTGTAAATATGATTTTATCTAAAGATCCATTAGACATGAAGTCATATACCTGATTGATCATTTTATGAACACTAAACTAGACTACGATCACGATAAAGGTAAGCGCACCTATCGAACAGTAGTATAGCTAAGGAGAGTCCAGAGTATTGTATCCACAAGGACTAAAAGTACTAGTATTAACTCTTTTTCTATTATTTAGCCTAAAAATAAAAAAGAATTGTTTTAACCTAAAATTTAACTAACCTAATTAACTAATTAACACGAAAAAGACAAAACTTGGAAAATACTTTTAGAAAATCGATGGGGAAGACAATACCCAAGGAAGAATCCACCTAGATTTCACTTATTACTTCTGAATTTAGACGATTTATTCACTTGACTTATTTCGTAGAAATCCCTAATTTATGTTAATATCTCTGTCGAGACTAAAAACAACTGACTCTAGGTTGATTAATTGAAATCTCTTTCTAATTAAAACCCCTATCGTCGCATTAACTCGATCTATGGATTTCCCTATTAGATTTGACACTAATCCAGCAGATTTACGTCGTCCTATGTCTAGGATTGCATTCAACTCCGCTTAATTATGCTAGATCTACTCTTAAACAGGGACTTTTGCTCCACTGAATAAGCACATCAAACTTGGATTAATATCCTGAAATATTAAAACAAGAATCAATAACACATAATTAAGAATAAGAACTAGTATTTATCATATAAATCAGATAGAAATAAGATTCGTCTTAGGTTTCATTTCCCTTAGGTATTTAAGGAGTTTAGTTCATAATAATGGGGAAAAAATCTCAAAATTTGGAAAACAACAAAACATAAAGAAACTCAAAAACTTCGGTAGAAATTGAATAGAGATCTTTAGTCTTGATGTAATCCTCTTTCTGAGCGGATTCCAATGGCTTCCTTCGAGTATTTTCTGTGTTTTGCTCTGCATGTCTCTCTGATTCTCTTCTAGGGTGTTTATATAGACTTTTGAATGCCCACAATAGCCCAAAATTAGCCTTTTCTGAGTAGAACTAGACTTGGGCTCGACAGAGACACGGTCGTGTGTCACGCCCGTGTAAAGGTGCTCAAGCCGTGTGTACTACTGAGTTGATTTTTAGTCGACACCGCCATGTCACATAAGTGTGTGGCCTTCCCGTGTGAGTCACACGGGCTTGTGGATCAACTGTGTGGAAGTGCTTAGGCCATGTGAAACACTATTTTAAGCCCATTTGGTTTGTTTTTGGTCTGTTTCTTGCTCTTTTCGCCTTCCTATGCTCACCTAAGTATAAAACATGAATTTAAAGGATTAGGAGCCTCGAATTCAATGAAATCAAGGAAAAATCATCCATAAATATGTCAAGCATGGGGTAAAAATATGTATATATTACGGTTTATCAATACCAGAGCTTGCTTTGATCCATCCACGCAAAATCCAATAAGTTTTGCCATATTAGCATGATGAATTCTCCCAATAGAAGCAACTTCATTTATGAAATCTTGCATTACCCTTTGATTCGCCCAACAATTTTATTGCCGTATGATGCTCACTACGAAGTTTTCCTTTAAATACTAAACCGTAACCCCCTTCACCTACTTTAACTTTAAAATTTTTAGTCATCTTTCTAATTTTTTTTAAAAGAATACCTTTATTGGACCAGATTATTTTGCTTTGAAGGAACTCTTTGATTGTATCATCCGTAGATAAATGTCTTCTTCTCCATTTTTTCGTAACAAGAGCAAGCGAACAAATTATCCTAGAAACGACCACAAAAAGTTAACTCCACCTTTAAAGGAATACAATGCAACACGTCAATACTTGTGAAATTAATCAAATAATATATAAGTTATGTCGAAACCATTTTTTAAAAAAAGGGTCAACTTTTATTTTGAATATGAAAACGAAAAACGGGAGTCGCCACCAATCCTTTTTATTTAGGTGTGATCGGATCATCTGGTAATTCAGTCGCTTTAACAAAAATTTAAATTTATTAAAAAAATAATTTTTTGGTCAACAAAATCCAAAAAACGGGTTCGGGAGTCAGTTACACACGAGGAAGGGTTAGCACCCTCGATACGCCCAAAATTGGTACCTAGTTGATTAATTAATGTCTTGGTGTCAAAAATTTGAGAACTTTGAAGATTTTAAAAGTACGATCCTTTGTTAAAATATTATTTAATTAAAATTTTTTGAGAAAATGACGTATTTCACGTTAATCGAGGAAAAGAATTATGTCTCGTAAGTTAAGACACAATATCTTGAATCCCCGAAACGAGGATAAACACCGAAAATTATTTATTTTGGAAGATATTTGATTATCTCGGTTTTAGAAAGAGATCATATCCCATAAGTTAGAACATGAACTTTTTTTAATTCCCGAGATTATTTTAAAAAAAACTTATGTTTTAAAAAGGGACTCGCGTATTCGGATTTATTGAGAAAATCGAACCCCGTAAGTTAGAGAACGACTTTTCAAATCTCGAAACACTGAGTATCGGTTATAATAATTTTTTAAACATAATTTTGTGTATCGAGTGAAGGTTAATGTGATATAATTTTGTAGTAAAATGGAAAATGAATCACGGTGTTAGTATTTGCAAAATAATATAAACGCAGTGACGATAACGGAAGGGGCAGGAACAAATGGCATAAATAGACGGATTACAAATAAAATAAAATTAAAAAACTAAAATTACGGTAAATAGATACGTGAATGAATGGTGCATAAATCGATTAGATAATAAGATTGATAATAAAATAAAAATAAATAAAAAAGAAGAAATAAATAAGTGAATAACAACGATATCATTAATAAAATAGCAAATAATTCAAAGTTCAAAATCATAAAATGATATAGGTAAATTAATAATGCAGTATATAATAAAATATATTTCAAAGTTTAAGTAAATAAAATAGAAACATAATGATAATACCATAAATAAAAAATAGTAAATAATAATATATTAATAAGAATTATAATAATATATATTAATAATAACAAATAATAAAAAATAACAATGGGTTAATAAAATAATAGTAATAATAGAAGTAAAAACAATAATAATAATAAATATAATAATAGTGATAGTGATAATAGTACAAAATATAATAATAACAAATAAATAAGTATAGAAAGGAAATGTAATAATAATAATAATAATAATAATAATAATAATAATAATAAAAGAAGTAATAAAATAAAAATAACAATAATAGTAAAAATATAATAAATAATAGTAAAAGAAAATAATAAAATTAACTAATTTAATAATAAAGTAGCTAAACCGATGTATGCATGTAAGTAGATTCAAAAGAAAAAGAAAATAAATAAAAAATAAAGAAAAAGGAAAAAATAAATAACAGAAAGAAAAAGAAAAAAATAAATAACAGTAACCTTTGCCCTTTTATAACTTGGTTTTTTTTTCTCCAAATCTGTTTTGTGGATTTGCTATTTGTGTTTTTAAATCTCTTTTGTTTTTGTATTTGATGTCTCTCCCCCAAAAAATACAAAGATTAAAAGGCTTTATATAGCCATTTACAAAGTATTTTTGTTTATCTACTTGTCATTTCTTCTTTAATTCTTGCAAGTGCAAGTGGCGAGGGCGATGGTGACGCGATAGTGGCGTTGGAGGCAGAGGTCAGAAGACCTAGGTGCGGCGCACACAGGGTTTGCTGTTTTTTTTTGTTTCTGCTGATTAATGTGGGCTGGGGTAGGTTGGGTTATAATTGGGCTACCTGATTTGGGTTTAATTGGGTTGATAAGTTTTGAGTTAAGTTTAGTTTAGGCTTTGGGTTTTGTAATTGGGTTGTGTTTGTATTGGGTATTGGGGTAGTTGGGTCTGAATTGTAATTTAGGTTTGATTTGATTTAGGTTTTAGTGGGCCCGGGCAGAATTGGCCCACAACAAGTTACATTCTCAAAAAAGTATATAATGTGATAGTTTTATGCTCTTCTATAATTAACTACTACTTGAAAGAGGGGCATATTTCACTACTTTATGGAATTAATTTAGAAATAAAAGTTAGTTTATTAGATAGCATCATTGGTGCCTTGCGTTTACTCTTCTATACCAAATGAAAAACTTTGAAAGGCCATTGAGAACCCAAGAAAAATAATTCCAAATTATGTGTTATGTTTATATAGTAGCAGGTGCACCTCAACAAATTCAAATTTATAACTTCACACACAAAGGAGTAAATCATGCAAATTGGATACCAATTATTGAAACCTCACCATGGTCCATCAAGGATACTCAACTTTTATATGCATGTCAAATATACTTGAAGAAAGACAAAATACAAATATAATAACCTTCAAACTCCATAAATGAAACACAAGTCTAGAATCACCAAAAGATGCAAGACAACCAAAAAAATGAATTGATCGAGATTCAAGAGCTAACTTTGTTGGATGTTTTAGCAAACTAACTTATGACCTGTGAAAGTTCTAAACAAGATCATTATGAACACAAACTTAACCAAAACTCCAACATCTTTCTTTACTTGACAGAAATATTCTTAAATATAATAGAAGAAGATTGTTTTCTGCATTCGAACTCCTTAAAGAATGCTATAGATTTCTTAGTTTTGCAGTGACATTACACATAAACTTGTATAGCATGATAGGCTCCTGTTCTTTTTTTTTCTCCCAGAATATAGCTAATATTTTTTCTCAACTAGTGCTAGAATTTGTATCTGTGCAAATGTAAATCTGCAAATCTAAAATTAAATATGCCTGTTATTTCCAAACAGAGAATATACGCTCCTGTAAAAAAAACCACGAATAAAAACGAAATATAATTATTTCAAGAGAGCAACGAAATAGCACTATCAAAGCACTTCTAATGAATTTTGGGAAGCATACTTCTTGGTCGATACAATGAATCGTAGCCATGGAAAAGGAATTGCTCAAATCAAAGCTGTCCATATAGGTTCTGAAGGCAATTTCCAACCCTGACAATCTGAATTATATATTCAACAAATCAAAGTAAAATTAATAAAGGGGTGTAAAGGAAAATTCCAAATTTGTGTAAAGAAAATCAATGGAAGGTAATTTAAAACATTATATTCTGTTTTGTGGTATATGCTAAAAAAATTACAACAATTCTTTACATTTTTTTTTTGGTAAAAAGTATGCAATGTCTATTACAGTATAAGAGTTTTAGGTAACGAAAGTTAATTTATATAATGAAAGGTGAGACAAAATTTATTTAAATTAATTACTATAAAATACAAATTATAGCATTAAAAGATTTTTATTATGCTATAAAAGTATTTTGCGAAAAATTTAACTCATCCACAATGGTGGAATTTTTGCGTACTACCAACTAAATTGAGAATTCATGATATCTCTTCTTAAGATATATCAAAAATAAAAATAATATAATTAAAAAGACACACATTATATGTTAATAAGGTTAACAGAATCTAGAAACATCATGGTTGTAAAAACATAATAAAATTTAATTGCCAAAAATGTGAATACAATAAAAGGAGAAAAAACACAGCAGAGGCAGCTGCACATTGATCTGTCCATGCCTCAGTTCGCCTATTTCTTATTAATACAATCGAGATTGGATATGAGTTTTTTTCATTTTAGCCCACGTTGAATTCAATTTAAAGGAAAATATTTTTAAATTTAAATTTTGTGTATAATTAATAAAATATATTTAATTTTATTAATATATATAGTGAAACGGACCATTAAATTTTTATTAATAAAAATATGCAATTTTGAACCATTGAAAAGAAAAATAAAAAAACAAAAGTTCTTGTAATTACTGTTAAATGAAAATGAAAAAGGCTTTTGAATATTATCTTGATTGGTATGGTATTACTGTTAATGCAAGAGGATATCTTGATTGGTATGGTATTACTGTTAATGCAAGAGGATATGGGTTTAAGTGCGCTGAAGCACATTACACTCATATTTATGGATTGGAGAAGGACTATCGATAATTTTAAGTATTATATCAATTAAAATAAATATTATCAGACAAAAACATGATGTTTAATTTTAAGTTTTCATAAATTTTAGGCACAAAAACATGATACTTAATTAGTATGATAAAATTTAATAGCAAAAAAAGGTAACATAAGAAAAATATGTGGAACTAAGAGAGAGGGAGTTGCAATCATCCATATCCAAACTCGCATCGACCACTCGTATTGTAGAATTTTCGTAAAAAAATTGTTGGACAGAGAATTTCCCTTCTCTCCCAACTAAAATGGTGCGTTGTTGTTGTCACACTCAAATTCCAGGTCATGCCAACCACACTGGGGAGGTTGTTTTTTTAATCGGAATGGAAAACTGATATTCAAATTCCCACAGAAAGTAGAGCCACAATCTTGATTAATAAGATGCCTAGCAAAGCAAGCACAGGGAATAGAATTACAAATGAATGAAAAGCGGCCATTAGGTGACCAAACAATGGTAGTTTTGCTTTTAATTTGGCATGCTAAAATTTTTAGTAGGATTGAAGAACAACAATGGGGGCAAGGAAATATATAAGAACAACAATGGGATCAAACAAGCAAAAGCTCGTTTTTTCTTATTCAAAAATAATAAAATATTTAAAATATTTTAATTAATATTTTATATATTTTATAATTAAATTTAAATTTAAAAATATTTCTTTTACTATTTAAATTAAATTTGAACTGAATTGATCTAAATACAAAAATATTTATCCAAGTCTAACTCAAATCAGGTTGAATCGGGTCACATTAGCAGAGTTTGTTGAAAATGAAGGTGTGTAAAGTTGAATGATTAGATAGGGATTTGGACTTCATTTATGAAAATGAAATTGAAGGTAGGTTTAATTTTTAACTAATAGAAGATGTGATTGAAGCCTATTCTTTTAGGAATTTTGGGCTCTTTGATTTCTATTCCCGCTTCATCACCCATTCATTTATTTTAATTCTTGGCAGCGTGCGGCCCACTAAATTTATTTTAATTCTATAAACCCGTATTGTATTGTTATTTAGGGATAATATAATTTTTGACCCCTAATCTTGATAGTTAGGTGCACTTCAGTACATATTTGTTTTGGTCTATTTTGTCACTTGAATTTGATAATTAGGTATATTTTAATTTCTGAACTTGAAAAATACGAGAGTTTTATGATTCGACTCTTTGAGATTATGCTACATCATCACTTGAAAATTAAAAAAATATTTATATAAATTTTTAGAGGATGACGTGTTACAATCTCTAAGTGCCACGTCCATTATTTTAATAATCGGATTGGTGGTTGAATCAATCAAGACCACTAATTCTCGATTCAACCAATTTGATCAGTTCAACTGTCGGACCAATAATAATTAAATAAATCATTAAAAATTCATAAAAATCTAAAAAAATAAAATAAAATATTGTTAAATTGATTAATCATGGTCAACAGTAGGGGGTTTTCTCAATTTTCGATTTTTACCAATTTCAAGCAATTTCTTATTAAATTGATTCAACTTTTGTGTTCAAATCATTATACCGACCGATTCTCAATCCAATCGGTTTGATCAATATCCCATGTGAGATATTTAAATAAAAAAAATTTATCCTCTTTCAAATCACTTGCAAAAAAACTCTAAAAATTCGAGATAAAACACAAAAAATTTAAGATCCAAAAAAAAAATAAATGCATTAAAAATGTTATTTGTACGAGTAGTAATGTAGCCAATTAGTCTTGATAGGTTCTAAATCAATTAGTTTAATTCAGTGTAAAGCGTAAATTATAGTATATTTTATTTGCTCGACTAATAAAATTTATTTAAAAAGAACCAAATGAAAACCACTATACAACTTTACAAAGTCGATAACACATCCAACACTCAAAAGCACAAAGAAACTAGAAAAGTCAACAATAAAACAATAATCTCAACATTCTCAAACATGGCAACAAAAATATTCTAAAAAAAAGGAAATAGGACATCCCACCTAGAGTGTTGAAATACTTGGACTCAATCTTTATAACAACAAAAAAAGGAGACAAGACATCCAACATTCTCATCACAATGCATTCTCCTCTAACTCACTAGCAACCTCTGCAATGCGATAACATAATTATAGGCTATTGTTATAGCAACTCTTATAAATATTCAAAAATTAACTTTTAGACACATCTTATCTTAATATAAGGTAAAGGGTTGATTCAAACATGAAAGTTTTAACCAATTCATCTCACCTCAATTCAATTGAACATAATTAAATTGACACAAAAATCTATTCATATTGTGTACATTTAATTTAAATCGATTTCAATTATGATTTAAATTTAAATATTTTTAACAAAATTTTAAATACTTAATATTAATGAAATTTTATAATTATGAATAATAACTTAACACATAAATAAAGTTTTTTTTTTACTTAATAATATTATTAGCAATCGGGCATTATTAATTTTATATGAAAATAATGAAGCTTAAAACTAAAATTTAAAAGTAATATCATTGTCAAATTTACTCAAAATTTATTTTTAACTATAGTTATCTATGTACATACGTGGCCTTTTATAATAAGATATTTTATATATATATATAAGGCAAAATAATACAAAGCGAAAATTAAGGTTGAGATAATGAAGTGAAATGTTTCTAACCTTATGCAATATTTGAACTATTGTTATAATAACAATATCTAATGATGTACTTGGCTCATCATTAGAGTTTTCACAGCTATCAATCTTTATTGATGTTTTAAGAGGAAGTTGATGGAATGACTTAGGAGGCATTTTAAGGAGTTCAACATGGACCATCAAAAAAAAGTAATTGTATACATCAAAAAGTTGATATTATCCTCATCTATAATAATTTTTAGGTTTAAACCAGAATTGCTTAATCCTAATTTGTTTTCAAACCTATAGTAGTCTATATCTGTATCTATATACACACAAGATATATATATATATATGATTAGTAATTACTATTAATTAAAACAATGAAGACCAATGTATTATAAATACTTTATGAAGGAGAAGATATGCAAAGTTAAATTCCCCTAGTCCAGCTCCTCCTTTTCTTCATCTCCCTAGGAACCAAAAATGACACAACTTCTTCTTCCTGAAAAATGATAACAACTCCTTTAGTTTGATACATGCTAATTCAGTTTAGTTAATAATATCCTCTTTAGCAACCTTTCCTTCCACAAGTTCAGTAATATCATATTGATTTCAATCGCTTAGCAATAATAAAATTCTTTTAACCTCAAAACAAAATTTATATATAAAGACTTACCTTAGAAAGTGCACAATCTATATGAGCAACAAATATTCCTGGGCATTCTTCACAATAGTAAACATGATGGTTTGGGTGTCTTTTTTCTTCACATGCATCACAGTAATGCTCCTCTGAATCATCTTCGATATACGAATCTTTAAGAGTTAAAGGATGGATGTGGCACTTGGATTTGATAATTTGAGGTAAGGATAGACATTCTAGGTGGAAATTGATGAAACACTCAAGACAACGATAGAAAGATTGCCCACTGCAAATTTCACCACAGTGACTACAAAATAGTCCAGCATAGATATCAATGAAGTCACGGTACATGGCAAAGAATCGATCAAAGTCCGTCCCAAAATAATAAAGATGGTGCATGTGAGAGTCAAGTTTCAGAGGGCGTGTTAGGGAAATTGCACATGCAATATGGTAGTTGACGACACAATCTTTACAACCATAGTTATAACTCTTATGATAGCCAGATGGTAACAGCTTTAGTGAACATGCATGGCAACCTCCATATCTCGTGTAGCTTAGATTCAAAGTGTGTTGGGAATGAAAAGGTACTTGCATTTCTTGTGGTAACCTAAGACAAGATTCATGAAGAATCCAACCACAGCTCATGCAATGGTATGTTGGACCAAAGATTTGCAGTCGACAAAGATTGCATTGTCTTTTAACTAGAGGGTCAGTAAAATTGCAAAACAGTAGCTTGTGCTTGTGGGTGAAATGGAATAGCTCAGTTTCCCTCTCCGACTCTTTCAATGTTGTGCGCCCACTTTCAGAGGGTGCTCGAGTTGCGCATTTCAGATCGAGCTTGAAATCACACTGCTCGCAAAGATAAAAGAATCCGAAATAAAAATCTTGACACTTATCACATATATTTTGGTCCGGTGATGTAGATGTAGCGTAGAGGTTGAGATGATGTTGAGGATGAAGAGGGTGTTGTATCTCATCGGGTAATTTAGCACAGTTTTCATGTAGGATATATAGGCATCCTTGACAGATGTAGCCTGGACCACTAAGTTCTAAACGACAAGCTCCGCAAACCCTTTCTCCCAAGTTTTCAGTTACCTCGCAAAATTTCAATGGATGTTTATGGAAGACTGGTCGGACCTGTACTTGTAAATAAACAACCAACAAACCTGTTAATTCATCATGTTAAATATATGTAAAGACAATATATATAATTCCTTCGTTTCCTACCAACCAGAATCGTTTCGGTCTGCTCCATTTCCTTCAGCTCCGAAGCTTTAGCATCCATGGATATGGGTGGGGAGGATGATGAGTCCTGTTTTGTTGATGTTTCCTCCTAATGTACAGCAAACATTCCATTATTAGAAAACTAGGAATTAAGTAATATATAAAAGTAAAGCAAACTAAAGAAAGGGTGCGACCTGATTGAGCACACATTCAATATGAGCAATATATGTGCATTTTTGGCAATAATAAACTTCATGTGTTGGATCTCGTTCTTTCTCACAAATATCACAGTAATACTCTCCAATTTCATCTTCTCTAATTGGTTGATTAAGGAGGAGTGGATGTCTATGATATCTATGTTTAGCTAAAGGTGGAACTGGAACACATTTAAGGTGGAGATTAAGATCACACTGCACACAACGATAAAAGGTGTCTAAACACAGCTCACGGCAGGAGCTGCATTGGAAATGATATTTGAGAATTAGATCCCTGAAAGTGGGACCAACATAAGTGAGACGGTGGTTGTGGCTCTCATGTTTAAGGGTAGGTAATAGTTTTGCACACCCAAAATCAAGGTTGAAATTGCAAATTTGGCAACCATAGGCGGCGGTGGAGAAGTCTTTACTCATACTAATCCATTGTGTACAAGCATTGCAAGTTGCGTCAACGAAATCCAAGCGAAGAGGGTGTGATGGATGGAAAGGATGGTTCAATGTTTTGGGTATCTTATCACTGCAAAATTCATGAAGGAAGAAGCCACAACTTTTACAACCGTAGAAAATGCCCGTCAGTGGCTTGTTACACCAACGGCAATTATAATCATGTTCTCCCTCATTGCTATACTCGTAGAGGACCAGCGGGTGGATGTGGCAGTAATGCTGCATTGTCTGTTTCCTCTCTGAATTGGATCTCTGCCTCTTCTTCCGAGCTACATGATCATCACTGCTTGCAAAAGCGCAAACTAAATCCAGCTCGAAAGGGCACCGACAACACGTGTAATTGGTGCCCGAAGAAATCTTCAAACATAGATCACAGGTAAATGGTGCGGCAGGACCAGACCAATCTAACATAAGATGGTGGTGTGAGTGGAGCGGATGTGTAATCTCTCGAGGCAGATATTGTATAGCTTTGGCGCACAATTCATGCAACCAGAGTTCGCACTTTACACATGCGTAGGCTGCACCACAGATTTTCTCCGTGCATTTCTCACACCATTTATCATCTGTCTCATCATCGAGACAATGATAGCCTATTGAATGCTCATGACTGGCAAGTTTGATCTCCATATCTCAAACAAAGATAAGATTAAATGATAAAAGATAAGATGGGAAGAAAACATTTGATTTCTAATTAATATATATATATGTAGGTATTAATAGACACTTCAGTTTCAATCTTTAGTATTACTTTTATCTTTGATAATATGCCATTTATTGAAAGATTAATAGCTTTCAAATAATTATTTATTAATTTATTGGTTATGTATCTTAACATTGTTCATAATAATATATAAACCTGTCAGTTAATTAAATATAAACTATCATTATTATTATTTCTTTCTACTATTGTATTTTACTAGATTTAGCCTTTAAAGGACGCCAATAACTTTTTGAACTAGTGATAAAAGTATTAGGTTGTATGTATAAAAGTTTGAGTTTAATTCTAAACAATCTTATCCCATACCTTAATTATAAAAAAAATTAGTGTTTGAAAGTTATTTTATTAATTATTGATTAAAAGTTTGTAATTTTTTAAATTGTAGACGATATATTTTTAATAATAGATACTATCAACTTTTTATAATATTAATATTTAAATATACTATGTAACAGAGTGCAAAACATTACAACTCAAATATGCTGAATAATTTAAATGTAAATTACCTAACAATCCCATCCTGCATATTGCTTACCTAGAGGTTGAGGAATTTCTTGTTGATGACACACAAGGAACGAACTTTTCAAGTATAAAAATAAGTTTTTCAATTATTATAAATATTGAATTAAATAATTAATTTAATATTTAACTCAATTATAACTAAGTCATCAAAATAAATATGAGAGGAAATCACCCATAACCAAAAGTAATATTTGAATCTAAGCATTCAAAGTATTTAAAATAATAATTAAATAATTTTTACTTAGGAAACCTTATTTGCATAAAACAAAAAAATAACTTTTAACTAATAAAATATATATAGAGAGAAGAAAAATACTTACATTGATATAAAACTAAAGTAGTTATAGTGTTATATGCCTTATGTATCCTCACATATATATATATATATTTATATATATATAAAGTACAAGTAGTTTTTAAATTTAAATCTAAATTTTAAGATAATAAATATTCACATTGTGTTTAGAGTACATAGTTTTTACACAAATGTGGTAGAGTTTTTAGTTTAAGATAATATTTTATATAACTATTTTACTTTTAATTTCTTTTTCAACTGAAATAATTTTCAGTTAACTCAATTAAAATTATAGAAATGAATAATTTTATGATACTATAACTAATTTATATTTTTAGAATTAAAATATATTAGGTTGGATTTTAAAGTAGGCATATTTCCCATCATACAAGAAAATAATATTATTTTCTGATTTATCACGCAAAGAAAGTAACATATACTCTTTTTAAAGACAAAGGGCATATTTTTATTTTGGGTGGGACACAACGTTAAGGAATGTACCTTTTTCCTTTTGCTTTTCTGGAATGATTCTATTGTTTGATAATATATCTACTTGATTAATTAGCATGAAACTTTTTTTTTCTAATATGGCCAGGTTTATTGGGATTTAACTTAAGTTTTTTTGCTTCATTTTGCTCAAAATTCTCATATATCATGTCAGAGGCACTTTTGAGGGGGCTAACATAGGCTCCGACCCCTCCCTAAAATGAAAAATTACCATTTAAGCTCTCTAATTTTTTTTTAAAATTTTAAATTAGTAAAGATAAAATTACACTGTCGTAACCATTTTTTTTGAAAAAAACAGGTATCGACTTGGAGAAAAAAAAATGAAAACAGGAGTCGCCACCAATCTTTTTAGGTGTGATCGGATCACCTTAAGTTAATCATTTTAATAAAAGTTAAGATTTACTAAAACGATAATTTTTGGTCTACGAAAATCAGAAAATGAGTTCGGGAGTCGTTTACGCACGAGGAAGGATTAGCACCCTCGATACGCCCAAAATTGGTACCTAGTTGATTAATTAGTGTCTTAGTGTCGAAAATTTGAAAACTTGAAAGAATTTAAAATACGATCCCTCTTTGTAAAGAAAATGCTCAAATATTAAGGACCTTCTCGTCTCACAATATAAAATGTCACATCCAGTAAGTTAGGACACGACATCTTGAATTTTCGAGAACGAGCTTGCCTTTTATATAAAAATTCGTGTATTTCAAAAGGTTATTCAGTTAGTTAAGGTGAACGAGGAAAATCGAAACCCAGTAAGTTAGGGCACGTTTCCTCGAATTCCCAAACACCGAATATTGCCTTTACTTGCAAAAATCTTATTTCGAGGTAACAAAATGCCATACCCAGTAAGTTAGGGCACAACACCTCGTATCTCCGAGAATAAGCATTTTTCAAAACTCATGTCGCGATTTAAAAGAGTATTCCGTTATTTAGGTTAAAGGAGAAAAATCGAAACCCAATAAGTTAGGGCACGATTGTCTCGAATTACCAAATACGGAATATTACTTTTATGAAAGAATTATCATTGGGTTGGATATAATGATAATAAGAATAATATTAAAGTAAAGTAAACAATAATACTATATATAAATATATATATATATATATGTATATAATAGAAATACACACTACTATATAATAATAATAATAAATATAGAAATACAAAAAGCAAATATAATAAAAATATTAAATTAAAGTAATAAAAAACAATACTATATATAAATATATATATATATATATACATAAAAATATACACTAATATATAATAGTAATAGTGATAGCAAAAATAATGAAAATATGAGTAATTTTAATAATATATTAGAATACAAAAGTAAAGTAATAACAATAGGGTGATAATAATAATAATAATACAAATAATAATACATATATATATAATAATAGTAGTTAAAAATAAAAGATAATAGAAGTAACAATAATGATAGTAATAATATAAATAAATATAGAGAGGACATATATAATATAATAATAATATAAATAATAATATATACATGAGAAATAATAATAATAATATAAATAATAGTAAAATAATAAAATAATAAAACAAAGCTCTCAACTCTCTTTCTCCTCTTTTCTAAATCCGCCGTTGGTCCGCTTTTTTTGGTCATGGACCCTCACGGTCACATCATCGCTACCGTACACAGTACACAATGGGACCTCAAAAAGACATTTTTCGGTAATGAAAATATGGGTAAGCTTCTTACTTTTATTTTTACTTTCGTATAAAAAAAACAAAATAAAATTGAAAGGAAAACAATAAACAAACAAAGAACTAAAGATGAGAATAGACAAAAGAAACGTCTTTTGCTTTGATCTTTGATTAATCTCTAAAAAGTAGCCTTTCTAAGAAACAAAAACAACCTTCTTTTCCAAAAAAACACCTCCAAAAAAACAAAAAAACCTCCTCCAAAATAAAGAACAATCCTCCTCCAAAAAACCAAAAACCCACCTTCAAAAACAAAGTCTTGAATGGCTTTTATAGCCAAATTTTACAAGTGAAGTGGTTGGGGTGGTTTAGGTGGCCAAGGGTGGTGGAGTTGGTGGCCAAGGTGGGTGGCCAACAAAGGTGGTGGAGTAGGTGGCCAAGGTTTTTATTTATTTATTTATTTATTTTTTTTTGTGTTTGGGTTAGGATTAGGTTGGGCCAAAATTGGGTTTGGGCTTGTAACTGGATAATAGGCTAGGTTTAATTCAGTTTGGTTTTATTGGGTCCCGTGCAAAATTTGGGTCTTCTGTTGCCCTCTTTGCTCATTATCGTAACGAGAATGAAGCAAAGACTACAAAAGACCAATTTTGCGGGGCTCCGAGTCTTGAGTTCTTGATCTTCTTTAAAATGGCCTCTTGACGGCTTCAATCGCTTCACTTCAATGTTTTCAACTTGTTCCCTATAAGCACAGTGGATGCCATCTGAAATCTTTGATCCGCTTCCGTAAGCACAAGAATGTCGATCTGCTATCTTCGATTTGCTCCCTATAAGCACGGGGATGCCAAATCATTGTTTTCAACTTGTTCCCTATAAGCACAGGGGATGCCGTCGATGTTTTCAACTTGTTCCCTATAAGCACAGGGATGCCATGCTGAAATCTTTGATCTGCTTCACTGTAAGCACAGGAATGTCAGATCTGTTATCTTTGATTTGTTCCCTAAAAGCACAAGGATGCCAAATCTGATGTTTTCAACTTGTTCCCTATAAGCACAGGGATGCCAAATCTGATGTTTTCAACTTGTTCCCTATAAGCACATGGATGCCATGCTGAAATCTTTGATCTGCTTCACTGTAAGCATGTGAATGTCGATCTGCTATCTTCGATTTGTTCCCTATAAGCACAGGGATGCCAAATCTGCTGTTTTCAACTTGTTCCCTATAAGCACAGGGATGCCATGCTGAAATCTTCGATCTGCTTCACTGTAAGCACAGGAATGTCAGATCTGCTATCTTCGGTCTGCTCCTCTGCAACTTCAGGGAGATAAGACTTGTTTTGATCTTCTTCCACTGAAACTTCAAGGAGATCTGCTGTGGCTTTTAGCCTCTCCAATGCCATTTCTGGAAGAAGAGGTTTGCTGAAACTTCAAGGAGATCTGTTGTGGCTTTTAGCCGCTCCATCGCCATTTCAGGAAGAAAAGATCCTCTGAAACTTCAAGGAGATCTGCTGTGGCTTCTAGCCGCTCCAATGCCATTTCAGGGAAAAAGAAATTTGTAATTTCCAGCCTGTTACCCTACTACTTAGGGGTTTAAGGCCCATCATCTTCGATCTATTTCCCAACTGCTTAAGGGGTTAAGATCTGTAAATTCAACCTGTTACCCTACTGGTTAGGGGGTTAAGATTTGTAAATCTTCACTGTTACCCTATCGCTAAGGGTTTAAGGTTTGTAAATTCGCTTGTTACCCTACCGCTAGGGGTTAAAGCCCATCATTTTTATCTATTTCCCTACCGCTAGGGGTTAAAGCCCATCATCTTTGATCTGCTTCCCTCGCTTGGGAGGTTAAGATCAGAATCTTGACCTATTACCCTACCGCTTAGGGGTTAAGGCTTGTAAATTTGGCTTGTTACCCTCTCGCTAGGGGTTAAAGCCCATCATCTTCGATCTATTTCCCTACCGCTAGGGGTTAAGATCTTCATCTTCGATCTGCTTCCTACTTTAGGGAGATAAGATCGCAATTGATCTGTTACCCTACCGATTAGGGTTTAAGACCCTTCGTCTTCGATCTGTTTCCCTACTGCTTAAGGGGTTAAGATCTATAAATCTTCAGCCTGTTACCCTACTGCTTAGGGGGTTAAGGCTTGTAAATTTGGCTTGTTACCCTACTACTTAGGGGGTTAAAGCCCATCATCTTCGATCTGTTTCCCTACTGCTTAGGGGGTTAAGATCTTCATCTTCGATCTGTTTCCCTACCGCTTAGGGAGATGAGATCTGCAATTCCGTCTGTTACCCTACCGATTAGGGGTTTAAGACCCTTCATCTTCGATCTGTTTGCCTACTGCTTAGGGGGTTAAGATCTATAAATCTTCAGCCTGTTACCCTATTGCTTAGGGGCTTAAGGCTTGTGAATTCACTGATTCTAGGGACATCACCAGAGAATCGGCCCATATATCTATGCTTATGTCAAATGATTAGGATGCTATGATCGAAATGAATCAAATGCTCCTAACTAGATGTGTTATGAATGTGTCAAATAATTAGGATGCTATGATTGAAATGAATCAAATGCTCCTAACTAGATGTGTTATTATATGAATGTAGAAATGTCATGAGCCATTTTTAAAAAGGCTTAAGGTATCATCGTGCGTTGTTCATTAGGACATTATCGCTGACGTATTACGTTGGCATCTTGTTCGGCTGGTATTCTTGACAGAAAAGTCAAAGAAACAATCATATTTTGCTCGGAAAGCTTGCCCTACTATAATTTTAGTGTCCCTTCCACTGTACCTTTTAGGACATAAAGTTTGTGCCTCCTACTACAATTTCAGAGGAATAACATTTGGTTTCTTCCATCCATTCCGCTGCAACTCAAAGGCATAGTATTTATATCATCTTCAATCAGTTTGATCTGTTACACTATTCCCTAGGTGTAATGACCAGATGTACATGAATGCAAAGTATCAATTCTTTTCTCGAGAATGACCCTCTTTTACACTTAGGTTGACATTACTCGTCATTTGTCGAGGTTGTATCACTGATGAAATGTCTCGGCTTTTAGTTCAACCAATAAAGAGTCCAAAGAGATAATATTTCCAACATTTAGGCTTGGTGAGTTCTAAACAATAGTCCTGTTTCAGGTTCTTGTATTATTTAGAAACTTCCAGAGTAATATGCAAAATTTCTTTTGTGAAAGTGTTATTAGTCCATTAATCATTATTTCAATGCAAAATGCTTGAAAAGATCAAAACAATTAACAAGAAGGAAATTGGTTATGAGCATAGCTCGAAATGGATAAATTAATCAAAGATTACAAATGCAATAAGAATGAAATCAACTCAAAACGAATGATTTAATCAAAGATAGCAATGCAATAAGAAGAAAATTTATTTGGACATATCTTGAGAAGAATCAAAGATAAAAAATTCAAAATGGGCAAAATGGAAGCTAGATGCCCCGGATATATGACTGAGCTTCTCTGTACCAACTTCTTGAGGACCTTTTCGAGTTCAATATGTGTTTGGGGATCCGAGTACTTTGTCGATGCCCGAGACGTAGCATACTTCTTCATTGTTAATTAAGGCATAGCAAGACTAATGTATGCCCCACTTTGATCCAAATTTGAGCGCCCTTTTCGAGTTTTCAACTTGAATCCTTTTAGTCTCAAGGCTCTATTTATGGGTTTCGCCTAGCTTCGCTTTTTTTCCGCTTTTTTTTTTAGAATTTTGTTTTTTTGTGTTTTTGTGTTTTTTTTTTGCCTTTGCCTTTGCCTTTGCCATATAACGCCTAATCTTTAAAACAGATCGACCTTTTGATATTGTACATTGTGTTAAACATGATTTTCCGCACTTTTATTGGCACCCTTTTTGAAATTTGATATTTGTCGACCTAGTGACATTGGCATATGAAACAACTTTTATCCTTTTCATGGGTAAACGATGACCCCAAAGGCGAATCAAGATTGGTTAGAAGCTTTCAAAGAGATCGCCCATAACCTCCATACCCCACATGAAGGGGCACATGAATTTTCTCTTATAAATTTGGCATTTACAGCATACTGTTGCAATCCCTTTCTATGGTGGGCCAGCAGAACCCAAATCTCATGATTAGCCTGGCCATCGTAAAACCATTAGCATATGTTATTCAAAACCCTGCAACATCCTCCTATCTTAGTAGCCAGGCGTATCTTGATATGATCATGCAAAAAATCTTTAAATTCTAGGAAGTGACTCAATGACGCCTCGCTTTGCCTTTGTGGTAATGCAGACTCGATGTTTGCATCTTTCTCTTGTCATAGGCCTCACTGCTCACTGCTTTTTGTAAGAGAGGATCTGTTTTCATCTTACTCTACCATCCTTAACAAATTAGAGAGTAGTCTACATCTCTATCATCTTGAGTGTTGAGATCCCTTTAGGCCCATATTTCGCTCAAAAGGAGACTCTGAGTCAATGATACGTTACTCACATCATTGATATCTGGGGACCCACAAGGCGATTCCAAAGAAATAAATGATTCTAAGGATGATTATTTGTATGGTATGATCATGAATGAAGAATAAATGAATATTTGAAATAAATTCCAAAGAAAAAAAGAATCTAAGAACAATTATTTGTACCGTATGAGATGAAATCAAAGAATATTTGCTCAAAAAGATGCATTTTATTGAAATAAAGACTTAGGATACAAGCCTATTTCACAAAAGGGGTTTAATTGCTTCCAGGCTTAAAGCAACAAGCGTGTTTTGAATATTACTCTAGATTAGCTCTAAAAACTACAAGAGGTTCCTCTACAGACTAATCATTCAAAACATTTCTAGGTTTGTAAGGACGAATGCCTCACAAGTTTTTCTACTCAGGATCCGATGCTACTAATCCTCTTCTTATTTTTCTATCTTTGACAGAGTCCTTTAATCATTTGCTCTTATCATCGTGATTTGGTAACGGACTCTTTGTACCAGGGGTATCATCAAACTTCACAATCCCCATCTCGAGGAGTCTTTCAACCGTCTTCTTGAAGGCAGTACAGTTTTCTATTGAATGCCCTGATACTCCCGCATGATAATCACATTGAGCGTTTGAATCATACCATTTGGGGTATGGGGGTTACAACGGCCTTATATAATATGGGGACACCACGCGTGAATCAAATAAACTTTGATATAACTCATTATATGACATTGGGATTGGCGTAAATTGGAGCTTTTCAAAATTTTGCCTTACACTTGATTCCTGCTTTGTCGAACCTTGTTGCCCCCTCGTAGTCACCTTTGGTTGATTGACAGTTATTGACCTTGAGTGATCTCTATTGTATGAGCTCATACTGTTCACTTCATTCTCCTTTTTCTTTGGAACTGACCTCTTGGTAGTTTCTCCAACTTCAATCTTGTTACCTCTTATGGCATTCTCGATCATCTCACCGCCATTACCATATCGAAAAAATTTTGGTAGTATTCCCAATCATATGGGTGATGAATGGGGCCTTCAAAGTATTAACGAAGAGCATGGTCGTTTCCTTCTAAAAGAGGTGGTGGACTTGCATCGCTATTTCCTCCACCGTTGTGCATACCGCTCAAACTCTCACTCGGCTTCTTTTCCATGTTTTGTAGTGTGATCCTATCTGGCGCCATATCACCACATGGTTATATGTTGCATGAAAGCCTGTGCAAGATCTCTCCATGAACCGATCTTTGCACGGCTCAATTGATTGTACCACCTAGCCCCTGCTCCCATTAGGCTGTCCTGAAAACAATGGATCAATAGTTGATCGTTGTTCACATAGCCAGTCATCCTTCTACAAAACATTGTTATGTGCGCCTCTGGCAAGTAGTCCCGTTGTACTTTTCAAACTCTGGCATCTTAAATTTATGAGGAAGCACCAAATCTGGAACCAAACTTAAGTCTTTAGCATCGATCGCCTGATGATTGCCAGTGCCTTCTAAAACCCTAAACTTCTCCTCTAACCACCTGCAACGATCTTCCAATTGTTTCGAGGATTCAGCGGCCATTCTTTCCTTCTCTATTAAATCTAGATCAGGAGTAATAGGGTTGACCGAGCTATCACCCAAATTATTTCCCAACCCAGATGGGAAATTTATGGGGATTCCAGCATCCACTGGCCCATGTTGAGGCCTCACTGTGACAGATGGCCTTCTAGGAGGTGCCTCGGTTTGCAGGGGCACATGAGGTGGGGTAAAACCCGGAGGGTAGGTAGGATCTTGTAACATCCTGATTTTCGGGTTTATTCGCGATTTTCAATATTTTGTAAAGATTTTTAAAATTTTGTATTTGGATGTGGAATTATTTTGAGTAGGTAAATGGGCTTATAGAAGGCCCATGAGTTGGCCAAAACCCAGTTGAATTTTTGGAATTTTAGACTTAGGAGTTAGGGGTTCTGGCTAAGTGGCCTTAAGTGGGGTGATGGGTAAATTGCATCACAAAAAGAGCCTTAGTAAAGTGGCAAGGGTGACGCCACTAGACTCCTAGAAAAGTGGCGCGTGGAGCTTTGGGAAGGCAAGGGATCGATTCCCTGTGTTGGCAAATAGATGCATTTATTTTTTTTAAGTGCAGGAGGGGTAAGTGTTGGAGTTCAGGTGGATTCTGCTAAAGGAGAGTTGGATCAGTTTAAATGCTTGGATTAAGGAGGGATAAGGGAGAGATTTAAGGATTTGGATGAGGCTAGGAGTTGGTCAATTATGGGAATTGAAGAGGGAAAATCAGCAGGGGCTATGTTGTTAGTATTTCGGCACTTAGGGTATTGAGTGGTGCCGCTTTTTCTTCTGCTTTAACACCTTAGGGTTGTTTTTCCTCTCTTTTTCCTCTCTAGCCGAAACTACCACCTCCCCTATTCCTCTTCTTCTATTTTTCTTCTTCAAAACTATTCATCATACCTACTATTCATCAATACTTTTGCCGAATCCATAAAAGCCGAAATCCTGTGATCACTGCTTGTGCCGATTTCTTCAAAGCCAGGTTCTCCTATGTTCTTTTGTTTTTATTAATTTGCAATTATCTTTTCTTAATCCTAGATTCCTGACCGCAATTCTACTTCAAGGTTGTAGCCCCACATTATCATCTTCTTCATCACACAAAAGCCGAAAAACCATAGATTTGAAGGCGTATAGCCGAAACTTCAAGACTTTGGGGAATCGAGTTCTATCGTCGTTTGATAGATAAATCTACACTAGATTGCGTGGAAATCAAGTGGGAGTAAGGGTAAGTACGTATCATCTCAGATCTTTTCTTATTTTGCAAAGTTAAGAAAAGTCGAAGTCCCTAAAATTAGGGAGGCTGTCGATTTGGGCATATGGCTCTAAGGGTCTTTAACTGATGTTTTCTTTCGGTGACTAGAGTCTTCTTAAGCGTTGAATCTAAGGCGTGGTTCATTGGAGCAATCAGATTCGGAGCTAGCTATCGATTTTGGTAAAAAAAGGTAAGGTTTCGAAGGCTTTTTAGGGATATGGTTCGATCATGGATAAGCAAGTTTTGGAAGTTAGTGATTATAGTTTGTAAATAAGCACTGTGCTAATCAATTGTAGGATATCAAAAGAGATCTCAGTAGCAGCCGTCACAAATCAGGTGTGTACCGAACACCCTTTCTTAGTTCAATTCGACAAAAGCCGAAATGCCAAAATTTCGGCATTTCATGGTCATATAAGTATGTGAATGCTCTCAAGTCATAGAGTAAATGTTAGATCTGGCACCGCAAGATGGTAAGCACGTTCGCGTGATATTTTAGCGTATTTAGGAAAAAGGGGCTTGATGGGCCAAAACTGGGCCCAATGGGCTTACGGACCAATATGGGTAAGAGATGGGCAAATTAGCCTGTTAGGTAGATGGTGGAATCAAATTGCATAAAACTGATAAAAATTACTGAATTAGCTTGTGTAGTAGCGTAGATCACGAAATTACCCCTAAAGAGCAAAATTACCGATATACCCTTAGGGTTTTAAATTGGCTGAATTGCATGATTGATCAATGTTGTATTTTACATGATATGCTTTTATTAATATCTGCT
This sequence comes from Gossypium arboreum, assembly GCF_025698485.1. Classification (NCBI taxonomy): domain Eukaryota; kingdom Viridiplantae; phylum Streptophyta; class Magnoliopsida; order Malvales; family Malvaceae; genus Gossypium; species Gossypium arboreum. The sequence continues at coordinate 119,435,263 of NC_069070.1, read as the reverse complement.
GCATGGGGTTGGGGTATTAATGGAGGAAGTATCGAAAGTGGTTCATCCACGCATCGGAGGCTTTGCCTCAATCGATGAATTTGAGTGCCGCTGTCGCAAGCTGTGGTGTGTAGAAATTTGGGTGGGTTGAGATATTCCCACAAGGTGTGTAGGGCTGATGCAGGCGGTGTAGCGGTTGGTGGGTTGAGTAGTCTCCCTGATGGGCTTGCATTCATTATTACTGTTGTTATTCATGTTATGAAGCGGGCCTATGGGCCACACTTGTTATGTAAAAGGGCTAAGGCCTTGCTATCAGATTCAAAAAGGCTTGACCTCTGGTATCTGTTATCCGAATAGGGCTTAGGCCCAATGGGCTCGAGTGATCCGGGCTTTGGATGGGTTTTGTATAATCGAGTTTTCCCAAACTCACCCCCCTTTCCTTAACCTTGCAGGTGAGCCTTGATGTGGGGACTTGGGCCGGAGGGGATTCAAAGTGGCCACGGTGGTTGTCTTTGGGCTTTGATATAAGCGTTGGTTTTCTTTAAATTTCCTTTAAATATGCTTTATTTTCGGGTTGTAATAAGGCCATTTTAACTTCCTTTTTTTTTCTTTTCGGGATTATTTTAATTTTGATAACTTCAAACCTAGTTGATAATTATTCAAATGGGCTAGACTTAGGACGTGTTTTCAAACGATACTTGTTTTCAAAATATCTCAACACCACGATTAATCGATTTATCAAAGACGTCCACTTAAACAAATTTAACACTCGATATAACAAAGTGTGGTTATGGTTGTGGGCATGTCTAGGATTGGATCCAATTAAAGAGCTTGGTACTTAAGCAGCCTTCATGGCTCACCTCCTCTGTCTCGGATACCTACCTGGTGCCCAGCTTCCATACACTTTGTTAATTCAACAAAATATATGATTTTAAAACACTAAAAACGGAACGTGGGTTTTCAACCCCAATATGGCACGTCAGATTCGGCCATAACGTCTGGGCCGGGTTTAGGGTGTTACATTTAGTGGTATCAGAGCCTGGTTGCAACAACTCGGCTGTGGATCGGGTCCGAAAATCTTTTCAAAAAAAAAGACTTGGGCCTAAGAAGGGTATTTTTGGAAATGGTAAGTTTTTCGAAGATGTTCAAGTTTTTTCTGTTTGTTAAACAGGGTTAAATCAATAGTTTTAAAATAAAAGTGTTTTCAAATAAAATTTTTTTATTTTCGGTAAACAAAAAACATGGTATTTTAAATAGACTGATAAATGAGTGGCACACTGAATCCCCTACACCAAGTCTGTAAGTATCTTTTCGCTCTATATATATCTTGCATCGCATCTTGTAAATAATACCGATTGATAGTCTTGAGCCTTAGAGATAGAGCTATTGATGATGTAGTATTAGGACTACAAGATCGGAACCATAGCTAAATTATGATTGCGCTGAATAACTTTAAAACTTTATCATTCATAAGACATTCAGATAAAACAGTGAAACCATAAACTAATGTCATAAAATTCGTAATCGATAAATCGTTATGAGTACAAGGGCTACTCGAGGAAGAGGCCGTGGTCGAGGCCGAGGTAGCACTCAAGCCGGATCTGCGTCATCTCGAACACATGCCGGTGGCAGGTACGCCCACCACCGACATGAAAATGGGCCGTATGACCGGCCGCAGGGATGACGCTTTGTCTTAGGCCATGTTGAGGGTTTTGGAAAGGGTGGCCGAGCTAACGTCGGCCCATGAATAGGGGTCCATTTCGAACGACTTCGCCAACGGACTGAGATTTTTAGGGCGATCTCGAGTGGCCCCAAATGTGGCCGAAATCTTGGTTGGAAGCCACAGAGCGGATCATGGACGACTGGACCGCTCGGGAGAGCGAAGTTGAAAGGGCGATGTCGTTCTGTGCGGGATAAAGCGATCGATGGTGGATTATGTGAGAGAAGGTACCTCGGTGAGAGGGTAACATAGGAGCTGTTCAAATGGACCTTTAAGGCGAAATATGTTGGAGCTAGCTATGTAGATGCACGCAGAAAGGAGTTCTGAATCGACTCGTGGAAATAAGACCATTCTTTGAATATGAGGCGGAGTTTCTACGATTGAGTCGGTATGCTAATGGCATCGCTTCCATGAATATGAGCACTGCAGTAAGTTTTGAGGATGGCCTTAGAGATGAGTTAAGGGTGCTCATAGCTCCGCAGAGGAGCGAGATTTCACAAGACTGGTAGAGAAGGCTAAGATAGCCGAGGAAGTGAAGCAAACCCAACAGAGGAATCGTGATAAGGATCAAATCGGTTCGGGAGGGATCTTTGGACGGTGGGTGTCAGAATCGAAATGTTAAGAGAGCTAGGATGGAGGAACCGGTTCGGCGATTCCGGTGAACAGTGTAGACCGCAAGCTTGTGGAGATTGCGGCGAATGCATCAAGGAGAGTCTTGGAAGCATTCGGGGCTTGTTTTCGTTGTGGGTCTAAGGAGCATAGGATTAAGGATTGTCCTAGGAGGGCCACTCGTGCTCGTGGCCGAACAAGGGGCTGAACGACCGGCTCAACCTGTGAGGGATGGACCGCCGCGCCAAGAGGTCGTGGACAAGGTCGCGGTGGTAATGGCCGTGGGCGTGGGGCACCCGGTAGGGTATTGGTAACGCGGATGCTCGTCACCGACTTTGGTGTATCCGCTTCGTCGCGCGAGGAGGGTGACGACTTGATGTCATAACTGCACGTTTCTTATCTATGGTGTACCTTATCTTTGCTCGATTAATGTGAGATCAACCCATTCGTATGTGGCATATAACATTTTTGGGGCATCGGGCGGCACTTCGAGGAGACGTATGTGGGGTGTCCGTGATAAGTCCTTTAGGTCATTCGGTTAAGGTAGAGAAACTCTTCAAGGAGGTGCCTCTGGAGATTCAAGGCAAGGTTTTTTGTGGGGATTTGATGGAGTTACCGTTTGAAGAATTCGATCTGATCCTAGGGATGGATTGGTTGACCAAGCATAAGGCAACTTTGGATTGTGCAGCTAAGAGGATGGTGTTAAGAACTGTCAATGATGAAGAGGTTATGATCATTGGAGAACGAAGGGATTACTTATCCAATGTAGTATCGGCGTTGAGGGCTGAGAAACTGATGCGCAAGGGATGCGAGGCATATCTGGCTTTGGTAAGTCAAGCTGAAACTGAGGATCTGACTGTGGAGACCATCAGAACTGTTAGGGAATTCCGGGATGTTTTTCCGGAAGAGCTTCCTGGATTACCTCCCAATCGGGAAGTTGAGTTTGGAATCAATTTGTTACCGGGAACAGCTCCAGTATCTATTGCACCCTATAGGATGGCACCGAAGGAGTTGGTGGAACTGAAGGCTCAAATTCAAGAGCTATTAGATAGAGGCTTCATTAGGCCTAGTGTGTCTCCTTGGGGAGCACCGGTCCTGTTTGTGAAGAAGAAGGACGGAACGATGCGCATGTGCATCGATTATCGCCAGTTGAACAAACTGACGATTAAGAATAAGTATCCACTACCAAGGATTGATGACTTGTTCGATCAACTTAGGGGAGCTTCGGTATTCTCCAAAATCGATCTTCGTTCTGGATACCATCAGCTAAGGGTAAAAGAAGGGGATATTCATAAGACAGCATTTCGAACTCGATATGGACATTATGAGTTTGTGGTCATGCCATTTGGGCTGACGAATGCACCTGCAGCTTTTATGGATCTGATGAACCGAGTATTCCAACCTTACCTGGATCAGTTCGTAGTCGTCTTTATCGACGATATCCTGGTATACTCTGAAATGGAGGCAAAGCATGATGAGCATCTCCATATTGTGCTGCAAGTGTTAAGGGAAAAGGAGCTATATGCGAAATTCAGCAAGTGTGAATTCTGGTTGAAAGAGGTAACCTTCCTAGGGCATGTGGTCTCTGCCGAGGGGATTAAGGTGGATCATCGTAAAATTGAAGCGATTCTGGAGTGGAAGCCACCTAGGTCAGTATCGGAAATACGGAGTTTCCTAGGGTTGGCAGGTTACTACAGAAGGTTTGTGGAGGGTTTCTCGGTAATGGCGGCGCCCTTGACAAAACTCATACGGAAAGGAGTACCATTTGTCTGGACCGAGAAACAGCAAAAAGCTTTTGATCGGTTGAAAAAGGTATTGACTGAAGCGCCCGTGTTGATTCAACCGGTGTCCGAGAAGGACTTCACCAGTATATAGCGATGCGTCGCATGTGGGGTTAGGTTGCGCATCGATGCAAGAGGGCAAGGTGGTCGCTATGCATCACGACGACTTAAGGCTCATGAGGTGAATTACCCTACGCATGATTTGGAGCTAGCGGTGATTTTTGCGTTAAAAATTTGGAGACATTACTTATATGGGGAGAAGCGCATCATATACACAGATCATAAGAGCTTAAAGTATTTGTTGACTCAGAGGGAGTTGAACCTTAGGCAACGAAGGTGGGTGGAGTTGCTTAAAGACTACGACTGTTCGATAGAGTACCATCCAGGAAAGGCTAATGTGGTGGCGGATGCATTGAGTCGAAGGGTTGTTACGGATTTGAGAGCCTTGTTCGCACGATTAAGTCTATACGGTGATGGAAGCTTGTTGGCAGAACTGCAAGTAAGGCCTACTTGGACTGAAAAGATTAAGGAAGAACAGTTGAAGGACGATTCATTAGCTCTTCGGTTCCAGCAAGTTAAGAGTTGTGAGAACGAGGATTTTGGGTTGAACAGTGAAGGAGTTCTGTGTTTTCGTGGAAGGGTTTGTATTCCAAAGGACCCTGAATTGAGGCAGTTAATTCTAAAAGAGGCTCATGGTGGACTCTGTGCCATGCATCCTGGAGGGAGTAAGTTATACCGAGACTTGCGAGAGGTGTACTGGTGGCCCGGATTAAAACGAGAGGTGACTGAATTTGTTGGGAAATGTCTGACGTGCCAGCAGGTTAAGGCTGAGCACCAACTGCCGTCGGGATTACTACAACCAGTGAAAATTCCACTATGGAAGTGTGAAAGAGTAACAATGGACTTTGTGAGTGGGTTACCTTTGACATCCACCAAGAAAGATTCGGTGTGGGTAGTTGTGGATAGGTTAACAAAATCTGCTCATTTCATACCTGTTCGTACCGACTACTCACTGCAAAGGTTGGCTAAGTTATATGTGGCAGAGGTAGTGCGACTGCATGGGGTGCCAGTGTCAATAATTTCTGATCGAGACCCTAGGTTTACATCTCGGTTTTGGCGGAAGTTGTAAGAAGCGTTGGGAACACGATTGGATTTTAGCACCGCTTTTCACCCACGCATGATGGACAATGTAAAGGGTTATTCAGGTTCTGGAAGATATGTTGAGAGGTTGTATCATCAATTTTCATGGAAGTTGGGAGGACTACTTACCATTGGCGGAGTTTATGATAATAACAACTATCAAGCAAGTATTCAGATGGCACCATATGAAGCGCTTTATGGGCTTAAGATGTCGACGCCGACGTGTTGGATGAGTTGGGTGAACGACGAGTGCTTGGACCGAATTGGTGGCGCATAATCGAAAGCAAGGTTAAGTCGATAAGGGTCGGTTAAAGGAGGCGTCCGACAGAAGTAAGTCGTATGCGGATTTGAAGCGCAAAGAGATTGAGTTCATTGTGGGGATATGGTTTTCTTGAAGGTATCCCTTGGAAGAAAATTTTGAGATTTGGTAAGAAGGGTGTTGAGCCCACGGTTTATTGGGCCTTATGAATTGTTAAGCGGGTTGGACCGTGGCTTATCGCCTAGAGTTACCACCATAATCGCATCGTATCCACGACGTTTTCATGTATCCATGCCGAGGCGGTATCGATCGACCCGACTCATATCATACCGATTCTTTGAAATCGAGGTACAATCGATTTAACTTTCAAGAGGAACTCGTGCAGATACTTGATCGTGACGTCAAGATGTTGAGAAGGAAATCGCCCACTAGTAAAGTACTTTGGAGAAACCATGGCAAGGAAGAAGCTACCGGGAGACCGAGGAGGCTATGCGTCAACAGTACCCTCAACTGTTCTGATAAGGTAAAATTTCAAGGTCGAAATTTCTTTAAGGAGGGTAGAGTTGTAACATCTTGATTTTCGGGTTTATTCGCGATTTTCAATATTTTGTAAAGATTTTTAAAATTTTGTATTTGGATGTGGAATTAGTATTTTGAGTAGGTAAATGGGCTTATAGAAGGCCCATGAGTTGGCCAAAACCCAGTTGAATTTTTGGAATTTTAGACTTAGGAGTTAGGGGTTCTGGCTAAGTGGCCTTAAGTGGGGTGATGGGTAAATTGCATCACAAAAAGAGCCTTAGTAAAGTGGCAAGGGTGACGCCACTAGGCTCCTAGAAAAGTGGCGCGTGGAGCTTTGGGAAGGCAAGGGATCGATTCCCTGTGTTGGCAAATAGATGCATTTATTTTTTTAAGTGCGGGAGGGTAAGTGTTGGAGTTCGGTGGATTCGCTAAAGGAGAGTTGGATCGGTTTAAATGCTTGGATTAAGGAGGATAAGGGAGAGATTTAAGGATTTGGATGAGGCTAGAGTTGGCCGAATTATGGGAATTGAAGAGGGAAAAATCGGCAGGGGGCTATGTTGTTAGTATTTCGGCACTTAGGGTATTGAGTGGTGCCGTTTTTCTTCTGCTTTAACACCTTAGGGTTGTTTTTCCTCTCTTTTTTCCTCTCTAGCCGAAACTACCACCTCCCCTATTCCTCTTCTTCTATTTTTTCTTCTTCAAAACTATTCATCATACCTACTATTCATCAATACTTTTGCCGAATCCATAAAAGCCGAAATCCTGTGATCACTGCTTGTGCCGGTTTCTTCAAAGCCAGGTTCTCCTATGTTCTTTTGTTTTTATTAATTTGCAATTATCTTTTCTTAATCCTAGATTCCTGATCGCAATTCTACTTCAAGGTTGTAGCCCCACATTATCATCTTCTTCATCACACAAAAGCCGAAAAACCATAGATTTGGGGGCGTATAGCCGAAACTTCAAGACTTTGGGGAATCGAGTTCTATCATCGTTTGATAGATAAATCTACACTAGATTGCATGGAAATCAAGTGGGAGTAAGAGGTAAGTACGTATCATCTCAGATCTGTTTTATTTTGCAAAGTTAAGAAAAGTCAAGTCCCTAAAATTAGGGAGGTCATCGATTTGGGCATATGGCTCTAAGGGTCTTTAACTGATGTTTTCTTTCGATGACTAGAGTCTTCTTAAGCGTTGAATCTAAGGCGTGGTTCATTGGAGCAATCAGATTCGGAGCTAGCTATCGATTTTGGCAAAAAAAGGTAAGGTTTCGAAGGCTTTTTAGGGATATGGTTCGATCATGGATAAGCAAGTTTTGGAAGTTAGTGATTATAGTTTGTAAATAAGCACTGTGCTAATCAATTGTAGGATATCGAAAGAGATCTCGAAGAGTACCGTCGCAAATCGTGTGTCTTGAACACCCTTTCTTAGTTCAATTTACAAAGCCGAAATGCCAAAATTCCGCATTTCATGGTCATATAAGTATGTGAATGCTCTCAAGTCATAGAGTAAATGTTAGATCTCGCACCGCAAGGTGGTAAGCACGTTCGCGTGACGTTTTAGCGTATTTCGGAAAAAGGGGCTCGATGGGCCAAAACCGGGCCAAAACTAGGCCCAATGGGCTTACTGGACCAATATGGGTAAGAGATGGGCAAATTAGCTCGTTAGGTAGATGGTGGAATGAAATTGCATAAAACCGATAAAAATTATGAATTAGCTTGTGTAGTAGCGTAGATCACGAAATTACCCTAAAGAGCAAAATTACCGATATACCCCTAGGGTTTTAAATTGGTGAACGCATGATTGATCAATGTTGTATTTTACATGATATGCTTTTATTAATATCTGTTGCATGGGGTTGGGGTATTAATGGAGGAAGTATCGAAAGTGGTTCATCCACGATCGGAGGCTTTGCCTCAATCGACTGAATTTGAGCAGCGTTGTCGCAACTGTGGTGTGTAGGGTGGGTGGGTTGAGATATTCCTCACAAGGTGTGTAGAAATTTGGTGCAGGCGGTGTAGCGGTTGGTGGGTTGAGTAGTCTCCCAGATGGGCTTGCATTCATTATTACTGTTGTTATTCATGTTATCGAATCGGGCTTATGGGCCACTTTGTTATGTAAAAGGGCTAAGGCCTTGCTATCAGATTCGAAAAAGGCTTGACCATCTGTAATCGTTATCTGAATAGGGCTTAGCCCAATGGGCTCGAGTGATCTGGGCTTTGGATGGGTTTCAGATACACTCGAGCTTTCCCAAACTCACCCCCTTTCCTTAACCTTGCAGTGAGCCTTGATGTGGGGACTTGGGCGGAGGGATTCAAAGTGGCCACGGTGGTTGTCTTTGGGCTTTGATATAAGCGTTGGTTTTCTTTAAATTTCCTTTAAATATGCTTTATTTTCGGGTTGTAATAAGGCCATTTTAACTTCCTTTTTTTTCTTTTCGGATTATTTTAATTTTGATAACTTCAAACCCGGTTGATAATTATTCAAATGGGCTAGACTTAGGACGTGTTTTCAAACGATACTTGTTTTCAAAATATCTCAACACCACGATTAATCGATTTATCAAAGATGTCCACTTAAACAAATTTAAGACTCGATATAACAAAGTGTGGTTATGGTTGTGGGCATGTCTAGGATTGGATCCAATCAAAGAGCTTGGTACTTAAGCAGCCTTCATGGCTCACCTCCTCTGTCTCGGATACCTACCTGGTGCCCAGCTTCCATACACTTTGTTAATTCAACAAAATATATGATTTTAAAACACTAAAAACGGAACGTGGGTTTTCAACCCTAATGTGGCACGTCAGATTCGGCCATAACGTCTGGGCCGGGTTTGGGGTCTTACAGATCTTTATTATCTTCTCCCGCATTGATCAAAAGGCTTTTCCCCTTTTCTAATCCGCCAGCCAATAGACGGGTTAATTGATCCATCATGCTTTTCTGGGACTCTAACATATGGTCCCTCATATCTTGCTGTATCTTAGCCAGTTGCTCTTGCATCTGCTCTTGTAATTGTTCTTACATCTCCCTTTGCATTTGTTCTATCCTTTCTAATCTCTGGTCTATTGCTTTGGTTTTACGGCGGGTATTGTGGCTGTGTTCGGTTGCTTGATTCTCGTTGGTTTCCAGATTAACTGAAATAATTTTGTTTAATCAGGGTTCTTTAGTGAAAGTTTAATGCAAATGTTGCAATGTAATGCAAATGTATGGAATGAATGCAAAAGAAAGGAAGATGTTGATCTTGAATTCAATTCCATTAGAATAACTTTTCTAGAAAACATATTTCTTTACATGAAAATATATTACATATGCGGTATTGCCCTTCATATCCCAAGTAAACGCTGATCTTTTCTTCATGGTCGAATCCTGTAAATTCTCTAAAAGATGCCTTTACTAGTTCCTTGCTGCTTAATCTGAGCCTCGATCTCTTGCTCACTTATCTCCATGATACTCATCAAAAGTGCCGGCTCTTGAATAATCTTCGTTGGCAATTAAATCAAGTCATGTATTCCTTCGTTGACTTCCAGCTTTCTCTCGTCATGCCTTTGTTAGCTTGAATCTCTGGCAATTACATCATGTATTCCTCCGTGAACTACCAGTTTTCTCTCATCGTGTTTACTTGGACTATATTCAGGCGATCGCACTATAATCTACTTTATCAAGAAATTCATTTCCTTATGACAAACTATTCTATTTAGGAATTGAATTTCGAATCAACACATTCTTTTCTTTGATGTAATGTAATGCAAATGCATGAACGCAAAAAAAAGGAAGGCATTGATTCTAAATTTAATTTCATTAGAACAACTTTTCTAGAAAGCAAATTCTTTTACATAAAACGGACTACATATACGGCTTTTCTCTTGTATTCCAAGTGAAGACACCTATCTTCCTCTTCATATCTGGATCTTGTGGTCGAGTCTGACGAATTCTCCAAGAGATGTCTATATTAACTCCTTTTTTGCTCGATTCAGGCTGCGACTCGTTGCTCACTTATTACTGTGATACTTGTCAGCTCCTTTAAAAAGGTCAAGATGTGACGGCTCTCGAATAATCTTTGTCAGTTTCTGTCTTCAGGCAATGAAGCGAAGTCTTGTATTTCTTCACGAGCTATCAGTCTTCTTTCATGTGTTCACTTGGATCATATTTAGACAACCGTATTATAATCCACTTTATCAAAAATTCGCTTTCTTATGACAAACTGTTCTATTTAGCAATCAAATATGAATCAACACCTCCTTCCTAGGATGATGTAATGTAATGCAATTATAAACAAAACAAAAATAAAACACGTTAGTGCAGGATAAATAAATAACAAATAAAGCAATCGGGTGACCACTAGGGGTTCGGAGTGGCTCTACCTAGGGTGGGCTCCTAGGTCTCTATATGTGGTTTGGTTCTAGAGTAAGGGTACTGAACCAACAGATTCCTCGATCCTCACCCATTATAGGCTCATTTGAATCGAGTTCAATTCAGGAGAATACATTTCCCTATGGCTACACAGAGATGAAAATCTCACGAAACCATAGGTACGGATGTATTCCGAAAGTGATCCACTATCCTGCACGGAGGTGAAAACCTCACGAAGGCGTAGTTTCTCACTCCCACTTAAGGGTGTGACCACAACGGTCATGCAATGCAATGCGAGAAGATATATGCATAAAAACTTGAAACAATTAAAGAAAATAGGAATAAAATGATGAAAACAGTATGAAAAACGGGTGAAACGCAATAAAGTGATCATATATCAAAACCAAATTCTCAATTTTCGAAAAAAGACAAAAGTTAATCAACTTGTGGCTTGACTCTCTTATAAAACTCCCTAGTGGAGTCGCCAAGCTTTCGTAACCATTTTTTTTGAAAAAAACGGGTATCGACTTGGAGAAAAAAAAATGAAAACAGGAGTCGCCACCAATCTTTTTAGGTGTGATCGGATCACCTTAAGTTAATCATTTTAATAAAAGTTAAGATTTACTAAAACGATAATTTTTGGTCTACGAAAATCAGAAAATGAGTTCGGGAGTCGGTTACGCACGAGGAAGGATTAGCGACCTCGATACGCCCAAAATTGGTACCTAGTTGATTAATTAGTGTCTTAGTGTCGAAAATTTGAAAACTTGAAAGAATTTAAAATACGATCCCTCTTTGTAAAGAAAATGCTCAAATATTAAGGACCTTCTCGTCTCACAATATAAAATGTCACATCCAGTAAGTTAGGACACGACATCTTGAATTTTCGAGAACGAGCTTGCCTTTTATATAAAAAATCGTGTATTTCAAAAGGTTATTCAGTTAGTTAAGGTGAACGAGGAAAATCGAAACCCAGAAGTTAGGGCACGTTTCCTCGAATTCCCAAACACCGAATATTGCCTTTACTTGCAAAAATCTTATTTTGAGGTAACAAAATGCCATACCCAGAAGTTAGGGCACAACACCTCGTATCTCCAGAATAAGCATTTTCAAAACTCATGTCGCTATTTAAAAGAGTATTCCGTTATTTAGGTTAAAGGAGAAAAATCGAAACCCAATAAGTTAGGGCACGATTGTCTCAATTACCAAATACGGAATATTACTTTATGAAAGAATTATTATTGGGTTGGATATAATGATAATAAGAATAATATTAAAGAAAAGTAAACAATAATACTATATATAAATAAATATATATATATATATATATATATATGTATATAATTGAAATACACACTACTATATAATAATAATAATAAATATAGAAATACAAAAAGGAAATATAATAAAATATTAAATTAAAGTAATAAAAACAATACTATATATAAATATATATATATACATAAAAATATACACTAATATATAATAGTAATAGTGATAGCAAAAATAATGAAAATATGAGTAATTTTAATAATAGATTAGAATACAAAAGTAAAGTAATAACAATAGGGTGATAATAATAATAATAATACAAATAATAATACATATATATATATAATAATAGTAGTTAAAAATAAAAGATAATAGAAGTAACAATAATGATAGTAATAATATAAATAAATGTGGAGAGGACATATATAATATAATAATAATATAAATAATAATATATACATGAGAAATAATAATAATATAAATAATAGTAAAAATAATAAAATAATAAAACAAAGCTCTCAACTCTCTTTCTCCCTCTTTTCTAAATCCGGCCGTTGGTCCGGCTTTGCTTCGGTCATGGACCCCTCACGGGCCACCATCGGCGCCACCGTACAAGGCGGCCGGACCTCAAAAAATACATTTTTCGGTAATGAAAATATGGGTAAGCTTCTTACTTTTATTTTTACTTTCGTATAAAAAAAACAAAATAAAATTGAAAGGAAAACAATAAACAAACAAAGAACTAAAGATGAGAATAGACAAAAGAAACCTCTTTTGCTTTGATCTTTGATTAATCTCCAAAAAGTAGCCTTTCCAAGAAACAAAAACAACCTTCTTTTCCAAAAAAACACCTCCAAAAAAACAAAAAAACCTCCTCCAAAATAAAGAACAATCCTCCTCCAAAAAACCAAAAACCCACATTCAAAAACAAAGTCTTGAATGGCTTTTATAGCCAAATTTTACAAGTGGAGTGGTTGGGGTGGTTTAGGTGGCCAAGGGTGGTGGAGTTGGTGGCCAAGGTGGGTGGCCAACAAAGGTGGTGGAGTAGGTGGCCAAGGTTTTTACTTATTTATTTATTTCTTTTTTTTGTGTTTGGGTTGGGATTAGGTTGGGCCAAAATTGGGTTTGGGCTTGTAATCGGATAATAGGCTAGGTTTAATTGAGTTTGGTTTTATTGGGTCCCTGTAAAATTTGGGTCTTATAATGCCCTCTTTGCTCATTATCGTAACGAGAATGAAGCAAAGACTACAAAAACCAATTTTTCCGTGGCTCACGAGTCTTGAGTTCTTGATCTTCTTTAAAATGGCCTCTTGACGGCTTCAATCTGCTTCACTTCAATGTTTTCAACTTGTTCCCTATAAGCACAGGGATGCCATGCTGAAATCTTTGATCTGCTTCACTGTAAGCACAGGAATGTCAGATCTGCTATCTTCGATTTGCTCCCTATAAGCGGGGATGCCAAATCATTGCTTTCAACTTGTTCCCTATAAGCAGTGGATGCCGTCGATGTTTTCAACTTGTTCCCTATAAGCACAGGATGCCATGCTGAAATCTTTGATCCGCTTCATCGTAAGCATGTGAATGTCGATCTGTTATCTTTAATTTGTTCCCTAAAAGCACAAGGATGCCAAATCGATGTTTTCAACTTGTTCCCTATAAGCACGTGGATGCCAAATCGATGTTTTCAACTTGTTCCCTATAAGCACGTGGATGCCATGTGAAATCTTTGATCTGCTTCACTTTGTAAGCAGTGAATGTCGATCCGCTATCTTCGATTTGTTCCCTATAAGCACAGTGGATGCCAAATCTGCTGTTTTCAACTTGTTCCTATAAGCATAGGGATGCCATGTTGAAATCTTCGATCCGCTTCACAGTAAGCACAGTGAATGTCGATCTGCTATCTTGATCCGCTCCTCCGCAACTTCAGGAGATAAGACTTGTTTTGATCTTCTTCCTTTGAAACTTCAAGGAGATCTGCTGTGGCTTTTAGCATCTCCAATGCCATTTCTGGAAGAAGAGGTTTGCTGAAACTTCAAGGAGATCTGCTGTGGCTTCTAGCCGCTCCAATGCCATTTCAGGGAAAAAGAAATTTGTAATTTCCTGCCTGTTACCCTACTACTTAGGGGTTTAAGGCCCATCATCTTCGATCTATTTCCCAACTGCTTAAGGGGTTAAGATCTGTAAATTCAACCTATTACCCTACTGGTTAGGGGGTTAAGATTTGTAAATCTTCAGCCTGTTACCCTACTGCTTAGGGGTTTAAGGTTTGTAAATTCGGCTTGTTACCCTACTGCTTAGGGGGTTAAAGCCCATCATTTTTTATCTATTCCCCTACTGCTTAGGGGGTTAAAGCCCATCATATTTGATCTGTTTCCCTACTGCTTAGGGGGTTTAAGATCTGTAAATCTTCAGCCTGTTACCCTACTGCTTAGGGGGTTAATGCTTGTAAATTTGGCTTGTTACCCTACTGCTTAGGGGGTTAAAGCCCATCATCTTTGATCTGTTTCCCTACTGCTTAGGGGGTTAAGATCTTCATCTTCGATCTGTTTCCCTACTTCTTAGGGAGATAAGATCTGCAATTCGGTCTGTTACCCTACCGATTAGGGGTTTAAGACCCTTCATCTTCGATCTGTTTCCCTACTGCTTAGGGGGTTAAGATCTGTAAATCTTCAGCCTGTTACCCTACCGCTTAGGGGTTAAGGCTTGTAAATTTGGCTTGTTACCCTCTTCGCTTAGGGGTTAAAGCCCATCATCTTCGATCTGTTTCCCTACTGCTTAGGGGGTTAAGATCTTCATCTTCGATCTGTTTCCCTACTGCTTAGGAAGATGAGATCTACAATTCCGCCTGTTACCCTACCGATTAGGGGTTTAAGACCCTTCATCTTCGATCTCTTTCCCTACTGCTTAGGGGGTTAAGATCTATAAATCTTCAGCCTGTTACCCTATTGCTTAGGGGCTTAAGGCTTGTTAATTCACTGATTCTAGGGACATCACCTGTAGAATCAGTTCCATATATCTATGCTTATGTCAAATGATTAGGATGCTATGATCAAAATGAATCAAATGCTCCTAACTAGATGTGTTATGAATGTGTCAAATAATTAGGATGCTATGATTGAAATGAATCAAATGCTCCTAACTAGATGTGTTATTATATGAATGTAGAAATGTCATGAGCCATTTTTAAAAAGGCTTAAGGTATCATCGTGCGTTGTTCATTAGGACATTATCGCTGACGTATTACGTTGGCATCTTGTTCGGCTGGTATTCTTGACAGAAAAGACAAAGAAACAATCACATTTTGCTCGGAAAGCTTGCCCTACTGTAATTTTAGTGTCCCTTCCATTGTACCTTTTAGGACATAAAGTTTGTGCCTCCTACTGCAATTTCAGAGGAATAACATTTGGTTTCTTCCATCCATTCCGCTGTAACTCAAAGGCATAGTATTTATATCATCTTCAATTAGTTTGATCTGTTATACTATTCCCTAGGTGTAATGACCAGATGTACATGAATGCAAAGTATCAATTCTTTTCTCGAGAATGACCCTCTTTTACACTTAGGTTGACATTACTCGTCATTTGTCGAGGTTGTATCACTGATGAAATGTCTCGGCTTTTGGTTCAACCAATAAAGAGTCCAAAGAGATAATATTTCCAACATTTAGGCTTGGTGAGTTCTAAACAATAGTCCTGTTTCAGGTTCTTGTATTATTTAGAAACTTCCAGAGTAATATGCAAAATTTCTTTTGTGAAAGTGTTATTAGTCCATTAATCATTATTTCAATGCAAAATGCTTGAAAAAGATCAAAACAATTAACAAGAAGGAAATTGGTTATGAGCATAGCTCGAAATGGATAAATTAATCAAAGATTACAAATGCAATAAGAATGAAATCAACTCAAACGAATGATTTAATCAAAGATAGCAATGCAATAAGAAGAAAATTTATTTGGACATATCTTGAGAAGAATCAAAGATAAAAATTCAAAATGGGCAAAATGGAAGCTAGATGCCCCAGATATCGCAGCCTGAGCTTCTCTGTACCAACTTCTTGAGGACCTTTCTGAGTTCAATATGTGTTTAGGGGATCCAGAGTACTTTGTCGATGCCCCGAGACGTAGCATACTTCTTCATTGTTAATTAAGGCATAGCAAGACTAATGTATGCCCCACTTTGATCCAAATTTGAGCTGCCTTTTCGAAGTTTTCAACTTGAATCCTTTTAGTCTCAAGGCTCTATTTGTGGGTTTCGCCCTAGCTTCTCTTTTTTTCTGCTTTTTTTTAGAATTTTTTTGTTTTTTTTTGTGTTTTTGTGTTTTTTTTTTGCCTTTGCCTTTGCCTTTGCCATATAACGCCTAATCTTTAAACAGACTGCAACCTTTTGATATTGTACAGCTGTGTTAAACATGATTTTCTGGCACTCTTTATTGGCACCCCTTTTTTAAAATTTGATGATTGTCGACCTAGTGACATTGGCATATGAAACAACTTTTATCCTTTTCATGGGTAAATGATGACCCCAAAGGCGAATCAAGATTGGTTAGAAGCTTTCAAAGAGATCGCCCATAACCTCCATGCCCCACATGAAGGGCACATGAATTTTCTCTATAAATTTGGCATTTACAAGATATCGATGCAATCCCTTTCTATGGTGGGCCAAGAGAACCCAAATCTCATGATTAGCCTGGTCATCGTAAAACCATTAGCATATGTCATTCAAAACCCTGCAACATCCTCCTATCTTAGTAGCCAGCGTATCTTGATATGATCATGCAAAAATCTTTAAATTCTAGGAAGTGACTCAATGACGCCTCGCTTTGCCTTTGTGGTAATGCGACTCGATGTTTGCATCTTTCTCTTGTCATAGGCCTACTGCTCACTTGTCTTTTTGTAAGAAAGGATCTGTTTTCATCTTACTCTACCATCCTTAACAAATTAGAGAGTAGTCTACATCTCTATCATCTTGAGTGTTGAGATACCTTTAGGCCCATATTTCGCTCAAAAGGAGACTTGAGTCAATGACGTTACTCACATCATTGATATCTGGGACCCATTCAAGGCGATTCTAAAGAAATAAATGATTCTAAGGATGATTATTTGTATGGTATGATCATGAATGAAGAATAAATGAATATTTGAAATAAATTCCAAAGAACAAAAGAATTTAAGAACAATTATTTATACCGTATGAGATGAAATCAAAGAATATTTGCTCAAAAAGATGCATTTTATTGAAATAAAGACTTAGGATACAAGCCTATTTCACAAAAGGGGTTTAATTGCTTCTAGGCTTAAAGCAACAAGCGTGTTTTGAATATTACTCTAGATTAGCTCTAAAAACTACAAGAGGTTCCTCTACAGACTAATCATTCAAAACATTTCCAGGTTTGTAAGGACGAATGCCTCACAAGTTTCTCTACTCAGGATCCGATGCTACTAATCCTCTTCTTATTTTTCTATTTTTGACAGAGTCCTTTAATCATTTGCTCTTATCATCGTGATTTGGTAACGAACTCTTTGTACCAGGGGTGTCATCAAACTTCACAATCCCCATCCCGAGGAGTCTTTCAACCATCTTCTTGAAGGCAGTACAATTTTCTATTGAATGCCCTGATACTCCCGCATGATAATCACATTGAGCGTTTGAATCATACCATTTGGGGTATGGGGGTTACAACGGCCTTATATAATATGGGGACACCACGCGTGAATCAAATAAACTTTGATATAACTCATTATATGACATTGGGATTGGCGTAAATTGGAGCTTTTCAAAATTTTGCCTTACACTTGATTCCTGCTTTGTCGAACCTTGTTGCCCCTCGTAGTCACCTTTGGTTGATTGACAGTTATTGACCTTGAGTGATCTCTATTGTATGAGCTCATACTGTTCACTTCATTCTCCTTTTCTTTGAACCGACCTCTTGGTAGTTTCTCCAACTTCAATCTTGCCACCTCTTATGGCATTCTCAATCATCTACCGCCATTACCATATCGTAAAAACTTTTGGTAGTATTCCCAATCATATGGGTGATGAATGGGGCCTTCAAAGTATTAACGAAGAGCATGGTCGCTTCCTTCTCCAAAAGAGGTGGTGGACTTGCATCGCTATTTCCTCCACCGTTGTGCATCCGCTGAAACTCTCACTCGGCTTCTTTTCCATGTTTTGTAGTGTGATCCTATCTGGCGCCATATCACCACATGGTTATATGTTGCATGAAAGCTGTGCAAGATCTCTCCATGAACCGATCTTTGCACGGCTCAACTGATTGTACCACCTAGCCCTGCTCCCATTAGGGTCATCACGAAAACAATGGATCAATAGTTGATCGTTGTTCACATAGCCATCATCCTTCTACAAAACATTGTTATGTGCGCCTCGCAAGTAGTCCCGTTGTACTTTTCAAACTCGCATCTTAAATTTATGAGGAAGCACCAAATCGGAACCAAACTTAAGTCTTTAGCATCGATCCCCGATGATTGCCGTGCCTTCTAAAACCCTAAACTTCTCCTCTAACCACCGCAACGATCTTCCAATTGTTTCGAGGATTCATGGCCATTCTTTCCTTCTCTATTAAATCTAGATCAGGAGTAATAGGGTTGACCGAGCTATCAGCCAAATTATTTCCCAACCCAGATGGGAAATTTATGGGGATTCCAGCATCCACTGGCCCATGTTGAGGCCTCACTGTGACAGATGGCCTTCTAGGAGGTGCCTCAGTTTGCAGGGGCACATGAGGTGGGGTAAAACCCGGAGGGTAGGTAGGATCTTCATTATCTTCTCCCGCATTGATCAAAAGGCTTTTCCCCTTTCCTAATCCGCCAGCCAATAGACGAGTTAATTGATCCATCATGCTTTTCTGGGACTCTAACATATGGTCCCTCATATCTTGCTGTATCTTAGCCAGTTGCTCTTGCATCTGCTCTTGTAATTGTTCTTACATCTCCCTTTGCATTTGTTCTATCCTTTCTAATCTCTGGTCTATTGCTTTGGTTTTACGGCGGGTATAGTGGCTGTGTTCGGTTGCTTGATTCTCGTTGGTTTCCAGATTAACTGAAATAATTTTGTTTAATCAGGGTTCTTTAGTGAAAGTTTAATGCAAATGTTGCAATGTAATGCAAATGTATGGAATGAATGCAAAAGAAAGGAAGATGTTGATCTTGAATTCAATTCCATTAGAATAACTTTTCTAGAAAACATATTTCTTTACATGAAAATATATTACATATGCGGTATTGCCCTTCATATCCCAAGTAAACGCCGATCTTTTCTTCATGGTCGAATCCTCGTAAATTCTCTAAAAGATGCCTTTACTAGTTCTTTGTCGCTTAATCGAGCCTCGATCTCTTGCTCACTTATCTCCATGATACTCATCAAAAGTGCCGCTCTTGAATAATCTTCGTTGGCAATTAAATCAAGTCATGTATTCCTTCGTTGACTTCCGCTTTCTCTCGTCATGCCTTTGTTGGCTTGAATCTCGCAATTACATCATGTATTCCTCCGTGAACTACCACTTTCTCTCATCGTGTTTACTTGGACTATATTCAGCGATCGACTATAATCTACTTTATCAAGAAATTCGCTTCCTTATGACAAACTATTCTATTTAGGAATTGAATTTGAATCAACACATTCTTTTCTTTGATGTAATGTAATGCAAATGCATGAACGCAAAAAAAAGGAAGGCATTGATTCTAAATTTAATTTCATTAGAACAACTTTTCTAGAAAGCAAATTCTTTTACATAAAACGGACTACATATATGGCTTTTCTCTTGTATTCCAAGTGAAGACACCTATCTTCCTCTTCATATTGGATCTTGTGGTCGAGTCTGACGAATTCTCCAAGAGATGTCTATATTAACTCCTTTTTTGCTCGATCCAGGCTGCGACTCGTTGCTCATTTATTACTGTGATACTTGTCAGCTCCTTTAAGAAGGTCAAGATGTGACGGTTCTCGAATAATCTTTGTCAGTTTCTGTCTTCAGGCAATGAAGCGAAGTCTTGTATTTCTTCACGAGCTATCAGTCTTCTTTCATGTGTTCACTTGGATCATATTTAGACAACCGTATTATAATCCACTTTATCAAAAAATTCATTTTCTTATGACAAACTGTTCTATTTAGCAATCAAATATGAATCAACACCTCCTTCCTAGGATGATGTAATGTAATGCAATTATAAACAAAACAAAAATAAAACACGTTAGTGCAGGATAAATAAATAACAAATAAAGCAATTCGGGTGACCACTAGGGGTTCGGAGTGGCTCTACCTAGGGTGGGCTCCTAGGTCTCTATATGTGGTTTGGTTCTAGAGTAAGGGTACCGAACCAACAGATTCCTCGATCCTCACCCATTATAGGCTCATTTGAATCGAGTTCAATTCAGAGAATACATTTCCCTATGGCTACAGAGATGAAAATCTCACGAAACCATAGGTACGGATGTATTCAAAGTGATCCACTATCTCGCACGGAGGTGAAAACCTCACGAAGGCGTAGTTTCTCACTCCCACTTAAGGGTGTGACCACAACGGTCATGCAATGCAATGCGAGAAGATATATGCATAAAACTTGAAATAATTAAAGAAAATAGGAATAAAATGATGAAAACAGTATGAAAAACGGGTGAAACGCAATAAAGTGATCGTATATCAAAACCAAATTCTCAATTTTCGAAAAAAGACAAAAGTTAATCAACTTGTGGCTTGACTCTCTTATAAAACTCCCCAGTGGAGTCGCCAAGCTTTGAACCATTTTTTTGAAAAAACTGTATCGACTTGGAGAAAAAAAATAAAAACAGAGTCGCCACCAATCTTTTTAGGTGTGATCGGATCACCTTAAGTTAATCATTTTAATAAAAGTTAAGATTTACTAAAACGATAATTTTTGGTCTACGAAAATCGAAAATGAGTTCGAGTCGGTTACATACGAGGAAGGATTAGCACCCTCGACACGCCCAAAATTGGTACCTAGTTGATTAATTAGTGTCTTAGTGTCGAAAATTTAAAAACTTGAAAGAATTTAAAATACGATCCTCTTTGTAAAGAAAATGCTCAAATATTAAGGACCTTCTCGTCTCACAATATAAAATGTCACATCCAAGAAGTTAGGACACGACATCTTGAATTTTCGAGAACGAGCTTGCCTTTTATATAAAAATTCGTGTATTTCAAAAGGTTATTCAGTTAGTTAAGGTGAACGAGGAAAATTGAAACCCAGTAAGTTAGGCACGCTTCCTCGAATTCCCAAACACCGAATATTGCCTTTACTTGCAAAAATCTTATTTCGAGGTAACAAAATGCCATACCCAGAAGTTAGGCACAACACCTCGTATCTCGAGAATAAGCATTTTCAAAACTCATGTCGCGATTTAAAAGAGTATTCCGTTATTTAGGTTAAAGGAGAAAATCGAAACCCAATAAGTTAGGGCACGATTGTCTCGAATTACCAAATACGGAATATTACTTTATGAAAGAATTATTATTGGGTTGGATATAATGATAATAAGAATAATATTAAAGTAAAGTAAACAATAATACTATATATAAATATATATATATATATATATATATGTGTATATAATAGAAATACACACTACTATATAATAATAATAAATATAGAAATACAAAAAGCAAATATAATAAAAATATTAAATTAATGTAATAAAAACAATACTATATATAAATATATATATATATATCTTTATAACGCCCCAATTTTTGGGAATTTGTGAATGTTGACAAAATTTCATGCTTTGATTTTGTCATTTGTGAGTGAAATTATGAAATAGGACCTATGTGAAAATGTTTAAAATGCTATAGGCTAAATTGAAGTGGCCAAATAAATAGGAGTGCAAAATAGGAGGATTTGCATGATAAACCTCCCATTTTACATGAAGTGGCCAACCATCATGTTGTTGTAGACAAAATGTACACTTGATATCCATAATTTATGGTACAAATTGATACAAATTGATAATAGGTTAGGTAAATGTTCCATGATAATGGGTTAGGTAAATGTTTCATGATAATAGGTTAGGTAAATGTTCCATGATAATGGGTTAGGTAAATGTTTCATGATAATGGGTTAGGTAAATGTTTCATGATAAGAATATCATGTATTTTGTATTAAAGAATTAAATGGATGAAATATGAAGTTTTATTAAAAGAAAAGGGTGAAAAGAACAAAGTTTTGTCCATCTTTGTTCATCATAGCTGAAAGTTAGAGAAGAGAAAGGAGAGGAGAAAGCTCTTGAGTATTCGGTCATTAGGAGGAGGAAAATTGAAGGTAAGTTCTTGGTACCTTGCTTCTATTTTGAGGTTCATGAGTTCTTCTTGATTCTACCTTAACTCTTGAAGTATATTTTGATTTTTAGTTGTGTTGTGAGCATTTAGTCATGAATTAAAATGAAGGAAATGGTTGTTGTTTCATGTTCTTTTGATGAAAAATGGAAGATAGGTGAAGTTGAGCCAAACAAATGAACATGCATGTGCCTTAGATGCTAAAGGAAAAATCGGCTAACATGTTGTGCTTTAAAATGATGAAATGGAGATTATACTTAAGTAAAATCATAGATATGTGATGATTGATTGGTGATATACATGTTTAAATAACATGCATGCAAGTTAGGTGTGAAAGAGTGATTTGGTAATAAATCTGCTTGGGACAGCAGCAGTAACGTGAATTTGGAAAATCACCATAAATTGTGGGAGATGAATTAGAAGCTGAATAAATTATGTAATTAAAGCTTATTGAGTCTAGTTTCTAATGAAATAAACAAGAACATATTTTGAATTCTGTACAATGAGAAATTTGATTCGTAATGAAGAGTGGTCAGATTAGTCAAACAGTGAAACATGGGAAACTTTGAGAAAAATCTGGTATTGATTGGATAAACCAAAAATTCTGAACATTTTATAGATAGAAGATATATGAGTCTATTTTCAAGGAAAATTAACGGATCTTGATTTGGAGTTTCGTAGCTCCAGTTATAAATGATTTAGTGACTGTTGCTCAGGAAGACAGCTTGCAGTGAAATTATGATTATGTGGTAAACATTGACAAAAATTTGTTAATGGGTTGCTTATTGATTTCTTATAAGCTTACTATGATCCTGTAGGTGTGGTTGGCGAATATTGTAAGGGATTAATCGTAGTTCAGATTTGAATAGTTAGATTAACGTGTTAGTAATCCAATTGTAGGCGGTTCGTGTGTGGATCTCGTGAGCATATCGTTGCAAACAGTGTGTAACTAACACCCTCTTTCTTAGTCTAGATCGGCAAAAGCCGAAAAGTCAAATGCCAAAAGCGGTATTTTGTAGATTTGCGAAAAGCGAATGCTCGTGAGGTAAATCGATTAATGTTTTTGGTAAGCTGCAATGTTTGGACCGCAAAGTGCATGATTTCTATGCCCTCGATATTTTTGGGCTTAATGGGCCAAAATTGGAATGATGGGCCAACGGCCCAATTCGATAAGAACCCTCGAGACGTGATTTCGTTAGTACGTGAAAAGTAAGAATATGCATGAAAAACCCTAAAATAGATAAATTACTGAAATACCTTTAAAAGTGGAAAATTTACGCTTTACCCCTAGTAGATAAATTACCAAAATACCCCTAGGTTAAATTGACCTAAATGCATGTTTGATCGTTGTTATTTATCGCATGCCATGTTGTTATTATCGATGCATGGATGGGATATTGACGAGGAAGTACTGAAAGTGGCTTGTCCACGATTGGAGGCTTTGCCTCAATTTATCGTTAATCGAGCAACAAGGGTCGCAATCGTGGAGTGTTAAATTTGGGTGGGTTGAGCTATTCCCCACATGGAGTGTATGGCTGGTACGGTGGAGTGTAGTTGTTGGTGGGTTGAGTAGTCTCCCAAATGGGCTTGCATATGTTTCTTGATGTTGCATGTATTTTGAAATGGGCCTATGGGCCATATCGTTATCTGAATAAGGGCTAAGGCCCGGTTTATTGTAATCTGAAAGGGCTCGCCCAATACCATCATTACTGAATGGGCTTAGGCCCAATGGGCTTGAGCTGACTTGGGCTTTGAATGGGTTTTCCTTACATACTGAGTTTCCCCAAACTCACCCCTTTTATTTTCATCCACGCAGGAAATCCCCAACCATAATGGGCTTGGAGCTGTGAGGGAATTCGGATTGGCCACGTGTTCTGAAAGTTTGGTTTTCTTCTAGTGAACTGGACATCCTATTATTTACGTTGAGGTTTGGGTTTTTAAATGTAATAAGGGCGCTTAATTATTTTTGATGGTTTTTATATGTTTTATTAAGATAGGTAACATTTAAATTTAACTGTTGAAATTGGATAGCTTTACGGCGCGTTTTCAAAAACAGTAACTGATTTCAAAACAACACGAAAATCAGCAAAGCTTCCGCAATGAAGATGTTTTTAAAAATTAATCTTTTTTTCCTAAAATGGACTTAATCAAATTGGTTGCTTGAAAATATACATGACGTTAAGGTGTGGCAATGGCGGTGTGCATGTCTAGGATTGGATCCGAAGGGAGCATGGTACTTAAGTAGTCCGATGGACTCACCTCCTCTTTTTTCGGCTTCCTACCTGGTGCACAACTTCCATTCACCTTAACCCTTAATGAATTAATCTTTTAAAACACTAAGTAGGTTTTTCTGGATCAACAATATAAAATATTTTGAACGCTTCAATGTGGCATGCCGGATCTGGCCATAACTTCGGTTGGGTTTGGGGTGCTACATATACATAAAATATACACTAATATATAATAGTAATAGTGATAGCAAAAATAATGAAAATATGAGTAATTTTATAATATATTAGAATACAAAAGTAAAGTAATAACAATAGGGTGATAATAATAATAATAATACAAATAATAATACATATATATATAATAATAGTAGTTAAAAATAAAAGATAATAGAAGTAACAATAATGATAGTAATAATATAAATAAATATGGAGAGGACATATTTAATATAATAATAATATAAATAATAATATATACATGAGAAATAATAATAATAATATAAATAATAGTAAAAATAATAAAATAATAAAACAAAGCTCTCAACTCTCTTTCTCCTCTTTTCTAAATCCCCGTTGGTCCCTTTGTTTCATCATGGACCCTTCACGGGTCACATCATCGCCATCCCATACTGCAATGGCCGGACCTCAAAAAGACATTTTTGGTAATGAAAATATGGGTAAGCTTCTTACTTTTATTTTTACTTTCGTATAAAAAAAACAAAATAAAATTGAAAGGAAAACAATAAACAAACAAAGAACTAAAGATGAGAATAGACAAAAGAAACGTCTTTTGCTTTGATCTTTGATTAATCTCCAAAAAGTAGCCTTTCCAAGAAACAAAAACAACCTTCTTTTCCAAAAAAACACCTCCAAAAAAACAAAAAAAACCTCCTCCAAAATAAAGAACAATCCTCCTCCAAAAAACTAAAAACCCACCTTCAAAAACAAAGTCTTGAATGGCTTTTATAGCCAAATTTTTCAAGTGGAGTGGTTGGGGTGGTTTAGGTGGCCAAGGGTGGTGGAGTTGGTGGCCAAGGTTGGTGGCCAACAAAGGTGGTGGAGTAGGTGGCCAAGGTTTTATTTATTTATTTATTTATTTTTTTGTGTTTGGGTTGGGATTAGGTTGGGCCAAAATTAGGTTTGGGCTTGTGGCTGGATAATAGGCTAGGTTTAATTCAGTTTGGTTTTATTGGGTCCCGTGCAAAATTTGGGTCTTCTGAGTTGCCCTCTTTGCTCATTATCGTAACGAGAATGAAGCAAAGACTACAAAAGACCAATTTTGCTGTGGCTCGCCGAGTCTTGAGTTCTTGATCTTCTTTAAAATGGCCTCTTGACGGCTTCAATCTGCTTCACTTCAATGTTTTCAACTTGTTCCCTATAAGCACAGTGGATGCCATGTTGAAATCTTTGATCCGCTTCACCGTAAGCAGGAATGTCGATCTGCTATCTTCGATTTGCTCCTATAAGCAGTGGATGCCAAATCTGCTGTTTTCAACTTGTTCCCTATAAGCACTGTGGATGCCAATCGATGTTTTCAACTTGTTCCCTATAAGCATGTGGATGCCATGTTGAAATCTTTGATCCGCTTCACCGTAAGCACAGAGAATGTCGATCTGTTATCTTTGATTTGTTCCCTAAAAGCACAAGGATGCCAAATCGATGTTTTCAACTTGTTCCCTATAAGCACGTGGATGCCAAATCGATGTTTTCAACTTGTTCCTATAAGCACATGGATGCCATCTTTGAAATCTTTGATCCGCTTCACCGTAAGCACGTAAATGTCGATCGCTATCTTCGATTTGTTCCTGTAAGCGCAGGATGCCAAATCATTGTTTTCAACTTGTTCCCTATAAGCACAGTGGATGCCATGCTGAAATCTTCAATCTGCTTCACTTGTAAGCACGTGAATGTCGATCTGCTATCTTCGATCCGCTCCTCTGCAACTTCGTGGAGATAAGACTTGTTTTGATCTTCTTCCACCTGAAACTTCAAGGAGATCTGCTGTGGCTTTTAGCCTCCAATGCCATTTCGGAAGAAGAGGTTTTTGAAACTTCAAGGAGATCTGTTGTGGCTTTTAGCCGTTCCATCGCCATTTCGGGAAGAAAAGATCCTCTAAAACTTCAAGGAGATCTGCTGTGGCTTCTAGCCGCTCCAATGCCATTTCAGGGAAAAAGAAATTTGTAATTTCTAGCCTGTTACCCTACTACTTAGGGGTTTAAGGCCCATCATCTTCGATCTATTTCCCAACTGCTTAAGGGGTTAAGATCTGTAAATTCAACCTGTTACCCTACTGGTTAGGGGGTTAAGATTTGTAAATCTTCAGCCTGTTACCCTACTGCTTAGGGGTTTAAGGTTTGTAAATTCGGCTTGTTACCCTACTGCTTAGGGGGTTAAAGCCCATCATTTTTTATCTATTTCCCTACTGCTTAGGGGGTTAAAGCCCATCATCTTTGATCTGTTTCCCTACTGCTTAGGAGGTTAAGATCTGTAAATCTTCAGCCTGTTACCCTACTGCTTAGGGGGTTAAGGCTTGTAAATTTGGCTTGTTACCCTACTGCTTAGGGGGTTAAAGCCCATCATCTTCGATCTATTTCCCTACTGCTTAGGGGGTTAAGATCTTCATCTTCGATCTGTTTCCCTACTTCTTAGGGAGATAAGATCTGCAATTCGGTCTGTTACCCTACCGATTAGGGGTTTAAGACCCTTCGTCTTCGATCTGTTTCCCTACTGCTTAGGGGGTTAAGATCTGTAAATCTTCAGCCTGTTACCCTACTGCTTAGGGGGTTAAGGCTTGTAAATTTGGCTTGTTACCCTACTTCTTAGGGGGTTAAAGCCCATCATCTTCGATCTGTTTCCCTACTGCTTAGGGGGTTAAGATCTTCATCTTCGATCTGTTTCCCTACTGCTTAGGGAGATGAGATCTACAATTCGGTCTGTTACCCTACCGATTAGGGGTTTAAGACCCTTCGTCTTCGATCTGTTTCCCTACTGCTTAGGGGGTTAAGATCTGTAAATCTTCAGCCTGTTACCCTATTGCTTAGGGGCTTAAGGCTTGTGAATTCACTGATTCTAGGGACATCACCTGTAGAATCAGTTCTATATATCTATGCTTATGTCAAATGATTAGGATGCTATGATCGAAATGAATCAAATGCTCCTAACTAGATGTGTTATGAATGTGTCAAATAATTAGGATGCTATGATTGAAATGAATCAAATGCTCCTAACTAGATGTGTTATTATATGAATGTAGAAATGTCATGAGCCATTTTTAAAAAGGCTTAAGGTATCATCGTGCGTTGTTCATTAGGACATTATCGCTGACGTATTATGTTGGCATCTTGTTCGGCTGGTATTCTTGACATAAAAGTCAAAGAAACAATCACATTTTGCTCGGAAAGCTTGCCCTACTGTAATTTTAGTGTCCCTTCCACTGTACCTTTTAGGACATAAAGTTTGTGCCTCCTCTCGCAATTTCGGAGGAATAACATTTGGTTTCTTCCATCCATTCCATTTGCAACTCAAAGGCATAGTATTTATATCATCTTCAATCGGTTTGATCTGTTACACTATTCCCTAGGTGTAATGACCAGATGTACATGAATGCAAAGTATCAATTCTTTTCTCGAGAATGACCCTCTTTTACACTTAGGTTGACATTACTCGTCATTTGTCGAGGTTGTATCACTGATGAAATGTCTCGTCTTTTGGTTCAACCAATAAAGAGTCCAAAGAGATAATATTTCCAACCGTTAGGCTTTGTGAGTTCTAAACAATAGTCCTGTTTCAGGTTCTTGTATTATTTAGAAACTTCCAGAGTAATATGTAAAATTTCTTTTGTGAAAGTGTTATTAGTCCATTAATCATTATTTCAATGCAAAATGCTTGAAAAAGATCAAAACAATTAACAAGAAGGAAATTGGTTATGAGCATAGCTCGAAATGGATAAATTAATCAAAGATTACAAATGCAATAAGAATGAAATCAACTCAAAACGAATGATTTAATCAAAGATAGCAATGCAATAAGAAGAAAATTTATTTGGACATATCTTGAGAAGAATCAAAGATAAAAAATTCAAAATGGGCAAAATGGAAGCTAGATGCCCCAGATATCGCAGCCTGAGCTTCTCTGTACCAACTTCTTGAGGACCTTTCTGAGTTCAATATGTGTTTAGGGGATCCGGAGTACTTTGTCGATGCCCCGAGACGTAGCATACTTCTTCATTGTTAATTAAGGCATAGCAAGACTAATGTATGCCCCACTTTGATCCAAATTTGAGCTGCCCTTTTTGAGTTTTCAACTTGAATCCCTTTTAGTCTCAAGGCTCCATTTATGGGTTTCGCCTAGCTTCTCTTTTTTCCGCTTTTTTTAGAATTTTTGTTTTTTTTTGTGTTTTTGTGTTTTTTTTTTTTGCCTTTGCCTTTGCCTTTGCCATATAACGCCTAATCTTTAAAGCAATGCGACCTTTTGATATTGTACAATTGTGTTAAACATGATTTTCGCACTCTTTATTGGCACCCTTTTTGAAATTTGATGACTGTCGACCTAGTGACATTGGCATATGAAACAACTTTTATCCTTTTCATGGGTAAACGATGACCCCAAAGGCGAATCAAGATTGGTTAGAAGCTTTCAAAGAGATCGCCCATAACCTCCATGCCCCACATGAAGGGCACATGAATTTTCTCTATAAATTTGGCATTTACAAGATACTGATGCAATCCCTTTCTATGGTGGGCCAGCAGAACCCAAATCTCATGATTAGCCTCGCCATCGTAAAACCATTAGCTTATGTCATTCAAAACCCTGCAACATCCTCCTATCTTAGTAGCCAGACGTATCTTGATATGATCATGCAAAAAATCTTTAAATTCTAGGAAGTGACTCAATGACGTCTCGCTTTGCCTTTGTGGTAATGCAGACTCCGATGTTTGCATCTTTCTCTTGTCATAGGCCTACTGTTTACTGTCTTTTTGTAAGAGAGGATCTGTTTTCATCTTACTCTACCATCCTTAACAAATTAGAGAGTAGTCTACATCTCTATCATCTTCAGAGTGTTGAGATCCCTTTAGGCCCATATTTCGCTCAAAAGGAGACTCGGAGTCAATGACAGTGTTACTCACATCATTGATATCTGGGGACCTGCTGAAGGCAGATTCCAAAGAAATAAATGATTCTAAGGATGATTATTTGTATGGTATGATCATGAATGAAGAATAAATGAATATTTGAAATAAATTCCAAAGATCAAAAGAATCTAAGAACAATTATTTGTACCGTATGAGATGAAATCAAAGAATATTTGCTCAAAAAGATGCATTTTATTGAAATAAAGACTTAGGATACAAGCCTATTTCACAAAAAGGGTTTAATTGCTTCCAGGCTTAAAGCAACAAGCGTGTTTTGAATATTACTCTAGATTAGCTCTAAAAACTACAAGAGGTTCCTCTACAGACTAATCATTCAAAACATTTCCAGGTTTGTAAGGATGAATGCCTCACAAGTTTCTCTACTCAGGATCCGATGCTACTAATCCTCTTCTTATTTTTCTATCTTTGACAGAGTCCTTTAATCATTTGCTCTTATCATCGTGATTTGGTAACGGACTCTTTGTACCAGGGGTGTCATCAAACTTCACAATCCCCATCTCGAGGAGTTTTTCAACCGTCTTCTTGAAGGCAGTACAGTTTTCTATTGAATGCCCTGATACTCCCGCATGATAATCACATTGAGCGTTTGAATCATACCATTTGGGGTATGGGGGTTACAACGGCCTTTTATAATATGGGGACACCACGCGTGAATCAAATAAACTTTGATATAACTCATTATATGACATTGGGATTGGCGTAAATTGGAGCTTTTCAAAATTTTGCCTTACACTTGATTCCTGCTTTGTCGAACCTTGTTGCCCCCTCGTAGTCACCTTTTGTTGATTGACAGTTATTGACCTTGAGTGATCTCTATTGTATGAGCTCATACTGTTCACTTCATTCTCCTTTTTCTTTGGAACTGACCTCTTGGTAGTTTCTCCAACTTCAATCTTGCCACCTCTTATGGCATTCTCAATCATCTCTTTGCCATTACCATATCGAAAAACTTTTGGTAGTATTCCCAATCATATGGGTGATGAATGGGGCCTTCAAAGTATTAACGAAGAGCATGGTCGTTTCCTTCTCCAAAAGAGGTGGCTGGACTTGCATCGCTATTTCCTCCACCGTTGTGCATCTTGCTCAAACTCTCACTCGGCTTCTTTTCCATGTTTTGTAGTGTGATCCTATCAAGCGCCATATCACCACATGGTTATCTTGTTGCATGAAAGCTCGTGCAAGATCTCTCCATGAACCGATCTTTGCAGCTCAACTGATTGTACCACCTAGCCCTGCTCCCATTAGGTCATCACGAAAACAATGGATCAATAGTTGATTGTTGTTCACATAGCCAGTCATCCTTCTACAAAACATTGTTATGTGCGCCTCTGGCAAGTAGTCCCGTTGTACTTTTCAAACTCTGGCATCTTAAATTTATGAGGAAGCACCAAATCTGGAACCAAACTTAAGTCTTTAGCATCGATCCCCTGATGATTGCCAGCGCCTTCTAAAACCCTAAACTTCTCCTCTAACCACCTGCAACGATCTTCCAATTGTTTCGAGGATTCAGTGGCCATTCTTTCCTTCTCTATTAAATCTAGATCAGGAGTAATAGGGTTGACCGAGCTATCAGCCAAAATATTTCCCAACCCAGATGGGAAATTTATGGGGATTCCAGCATCCACTAGCCCATGTTGAGGCCTCACTGTGACAGATGGCCTTCTAGGAGGTGCCTCGGTTTGTAGGGGCACATGAGGTGGGGTAAAACCTAGAGGGTAGGTAGGATCTTCATTATCTTCTCCCGCATTGATCAAAAGGCTTTTCCCCTTTTCTAATCCGCCAGCCAATAGACGAGTTAATTGATCCATCATGCTTTTCTGGGACTCTAACATATGGTCCCTCATATCTTGCTGTATCTTAGCCAGTTGCTCTTGCATCTGCTCTTGTAATTGTTCTTACATCTCCCTTTGCATTTGTTCTATCCTTTCTAATCTCTGGTCTATTGTTTTTACGGCGGGTATAGTGGCTGTGTTCGGTTGCTTAATTCTCGTTGGTTTCCAGATTAACTGAAATAATTTTGTTTAATCAGGGTTCTTTAGTGAAAGTTTAATGCAAATGTTGCAATGTAATGCAAATGTATGGAATGAATGCAAAAGAAAGGAAGATGTTGATCTTGAATTCAATTCCATTAGAATAACTTTTCTAGAAAACATATTTCTTTACATGAAAATATATTACATATGCGGTATTGCCATTCATATCCCAAGTAAACGCTGATCTTTTCTTCATGGTCGAATCCTGTAAATTCTCTAAAAGATGCCTTTACTAGTTCCTTGCTGCTTAATCTGAGCCTCGATCTCTTGCTCATTTATCTCCATGATACTCATCAAAAGTGCCGGCTCTTGAATAATCTTCGTTGGCAATTAAATCAAGTCATGTATTCCTTCGTTGACTTCTAGCTTTCTCTCGTCATGCCTTTGTTGGCTTAAATCTCTGGCAATTACATCATGTATTCCTCCGTGAACTACCAGCTTTCTCTCATCGTGTTTACTTGGACTATATTCAGGTGATCGCACTATAATCTACTTTATCAAGAAATTCGTTTCCTTATGACAAACTATTCTATTTAGGAATTGAATTTCGAATCAACACATTCTTTTCTTTGATGTAATGTAATGCAAATGCATGAACGCAAAAAAAAGGAAGGCATTGATTCTAAATTTAATTTCATTAGAACAACTTTTCTAGAAAGCAAATTCTTTTACATAAAACGGACTACATATAAGGCTTTTCTCTTGTATTCCAAGTGAAGACACCTATCTTCCTCTTCATATCCGGATCTTGTGGTCGAGTCGATTTAATTCTCCAAGAGATGTCTATATTAACTCTTTTTTTGCTCGATCCAGGCTGCGACTCGTTGCTCACTTATTACTGTGATACTTGTCAGCTCCTTTAAGAAGGTCAAGATGTGACGGCTCTCGAATAATCTTTGTCAGTTTCTATCTTCAGGCAATGAAGCGAAGTCTTGTATTTCTTCACGAGCTATCAGTCTTCTTTCATGTGTTCACTTGGATCATATTTAGACAACCGTATTATAATCCACTTTATCAAAAAATTTGTTTTCTTATGACAAACTGTTCTATTTAGCAATCAAATATGAATCAACACCTCCTTCCTAGGATGATGTAATGTAATGCAATTATAAACAAAACAAAAATAAAACACGTTAGTGCAGGATAAATAAATAACAAATAAAGCAATTCGGGTGACCACTAGGGGTTCGGAGTGGCTCTACCTAGGGTGGGCTCCTAGGTCTCTCTATATGTGGTTTGGTTCTAGAGTAAGGGTACCTGAACCAACAGATTCCTCGATCCTCACCCATTATAGGCTCATTTGAATCGAGTTCAATTCAAGAGAATACATTTCCTTATGGCTACACGGAGATGAAAATCTCACGAAACCATAGGTACGGATGTATTCCGAAAGTGATCCACTATCCTGCACGGAGGTGAAAACCTCACGAAGACGTAGTTTCTCACTCCCAC
Source organism: Gossypium arboreum (assembly GCF_025698485.1). NCBI lineage: Eukaryota > Viridiplantae > Streptophyta > Magnoliopsida > Malvales > Malvaceae > Gossypium > Gossypium arboreum. The sequence goes on along the minus strand of NC_069070.1, from coordinate 119,402,467 downwards.
TTAAGGGTGTGACCACAACGGTCATGCAATGCAATGCGAGAAGATATATGCATAAAAACTTGAAACAATTAAAGAAAATAGGAATAAAATGATGAAAACAGTATGAAAAACGGGTGAAACGCAATAAAGTGATCGTATATCAAAACTAAATTCTCAATTTTCGAAAAAAGACAAAAGTTAATCAACTTGTGGCTTGACTCTCTTATAAAACTCCCTAGTGGAGTCGCCAAGCTGTCGTAACCATTTTTTTTGAAAAAAACGGGTATCGACTTGGAGAAAAAAAAATGAAAACAGGAGTCGCCACCAATCTTTTTAGGTGTGATCAGATCACCTTAATTTAATCATTTTAATAAAAGTTAAGATTTACTAAAACGATAATTTTTGGTCTACGAAAATCAGAAAATGAGTTCGGGAGTCGGTTACGCACGAGGAAGGATTAGCACCCTCGATACGCCCAAAATTGGTACCTAGTTAATTAATTAGTGTCTTAGTGTCGAAAATTTGAAAACTTGAAAGAATTTAAAATACGATCCCTCTTTGTAAAGAAAATGCTGAAATATTAAGGACCTTCGTCTCACAATATAAAATGTCACATCCAAAGAAGTTAGGACACGACATCTTGAATTTTCGAGAACGAGCTTGCCTTTTATATAAAAATTGTGTATTTCAAAAGGTTATTCAGTTAGTTAAGGTGAACGAGGAAAATTGAAACCCAGTAAGTTAGGGCACGTTTCCTCAATTCCCAAACACCGAATATTGCCTTTACTTGCAAAAATCTTATTTCGAGGTAACAAAATGCCATACCCAGAAGTTAGGGCACAACACCTCGTATCTCCGAGAATAAGCATTTTTCAAAACTCATGTCGCGATTTAAAAGAGTATTCCGTTATTTAGGTTAAAGGAGAAAATCGAAACCCAATAAGTTAGGGCACGATTGTCTCGAATTACCAAATACGGAATATTACTTTATGAAAGAATTATTATTGGGTTGGATATAATGATAATAAGAATAATATTAAAGTAAAGTAAACAATAATACTATATATAAATATATATATATATATATATGTATATAATAGAAATACACACTACTATATAATAATAATAAATATAGAAATATAAAAAGCAAATATAATAAAAATATTAAATTAAAGTAATAAAAACAATACTATATAAATATATATATATATACATAAAAATATACACTAATATATAATAGTAATAGTGATAGCAAAAATAATGAAAATATGAGTAATTTTAATAATATATTAGAATACAAAAGTAAAGTAATAACAATAGGGTGATAATAATAATAATAATACAAATAATAATACATATATATATATATATATATAATAATAGTAGTTAGAAATAAAAGATAATAGAAGTAACAATAATGATAGTAATAATATAAATAAATATGGAGAGGACATATATAATATAATAATAATATAAATAATAATATATACATGAGAAATAATAATAATAATATAAATAATAGTAAAATAATAAAATAATAAAACAAAGCTCTCAACTCTCTTTCTCCTCTTTTCTAAATCCGCCGTTGGTCCGCTTTGCTTCGGTCATGGACCCTCACGGGTCACATCATACGCCAATCCACACTGCAATGGGACCTCAAAAAGACATTTTTCGGTAATGAAAATATGGGTAAGCTTCTTACTTTTATTTTTACTTTCGTATAAAAAAAACAAAATAAAATTGAAAGGAAAACAATAAACAAACAAAGAACTAAAGATGAGAATAGACAAAAGAAACGTCTTTTGCTTTGATCTTTGATTAATCTCCAAAAAGTAGCCTTTCCAAGAAACAAAAACAACCTTCTTTTCCAAAAAAACACCTCCAAAAAAACAAAAAAACCTCCTCCAAAACAAAGAACAATCCTCCTCCAAAAAACCAAAAACCCACCTTCAAAAACAAGTCTTGAATGGCTTTTATAGCCAAATTTTACAAGTGGAGTGGTTGGGGTGGTTTAGGTGGCCAAGGGTGGTGGAGTTGGTGGCCAAGGTGGGTGGCCAACAAAGGTGGTGGAGTAGGTGGCCAAGGTTTTTATTTATTTATTTATTTATTTTTTTGTGTTTGGGTTGGGATTGGGCCAAAATTGGGTTTGGGCTTGTAACTGGATAATAGGCTAGGTTTAATTCAAGTTTGGTTTTATTGGGTCCCAAGCAAAATTTGGGTCTTACATACACTTTGATCCCCCCTAAAATTATAAAAATTCGATTAATCCTTTAAAAATTATAAAGATATGAATTATAAAAAATTAAAATTTTATTCATCCCCCTAAAAAATTGTTCTAGCTTCGCCCCTATGTCATATTAACTTATTATTAGACCATAATATGAATAAGGATGAATATGCTAGTTATCAAGTACTACTAACTTTTATTTGGTATAATATACCACTCCTTACACTAACAACCAATAAAAAATGAAGTTTGGGATCAAACATAGGATCATAAGATAATCTCTCTCTCTCTCTCTCTCTCTCTCTTTTGCAACTTCTTCCATTTTGAGTTTCATAAAACTGCCATTTTGAGTTTCTTAGAGCCCTTTAATGTTGTTGTTGGATTTGGTGCCTAAGTGTAGTATTTTCATTAAGTACAATTGTAATTTTTCGAATAGATTGGTTAATAAAGTTAATCAAGAATTATATTAATACTTTATATAGTTGTCCTAATATAATTTTTACACGCAAAGCAAAATAGAAGCAAATGCTTCTCATTGGTTGTCTGATGTTTAACTAATACTAAGTGGTATTACATGGTTGGATCGTAATATAGAAAGACGACTTATATTAGTAGACGAACCTAAACATATCTTTAGTCTAATTGAAAATGAGCAAACTGATTGAAAGACTAATATATCGACTATTAAGTCTAATTTGAGAGATGCTTTGCATTGGGCATCAGAGCTGATGACTCCCAAAAGATAAAGACACAGATGTGACTGACTAGACTGATAGTACATCAGACTCGACCCAAAAAAATAGACCCTAAATTCGTTTATGGATTTATTCACTGGTGACATTCATAGTGTGACATACCTAAATCCTAAGTGGATGACAGACTATGTTGCGTGACTCGTACACTTTAATATAAGTAAAAGCCTGAGTTCGAAGTGATAAGGAATCAAAATATCGGATTTTAGGTGTACGACTTCTATAGTATGTGTAACAACCCGTTTTCAGTGAAATCGGAATAGTAGTTTCGGGTCCACAAATCTGAGGTCAGAAGAAAATTTATTTTAATATTATTTTATAGTCTACAATATGATAGAAATATCTTATGAAAATTTCGATAAGAAATTTTACCGATTACATGTTTAATTTGATGAAAAAGACCAAATTGCATAAAATATAAAAGTTGAATTCTGGTAGCTAAAGGTACCAAATAGCCATGAAATTCAAATTTGAAGGTCCTTATATGGCAAATAGACCATTTAGAGGAGTTAGTAGATAAGGATGATTATTCATCATTGGAAATTTAAGAAAGTAAATGGTTAAATTGGAAAGTTGATAAAATAATGATGACAAAAGAAATAAATAATTAAATTAATGTTATTTTCATAATTTTTCCTAAAACAAAAATACATGGAAACCCTAGTTATGAAACTTGAAGATAGACAAGCTTATTTTTCTTAATTAGGTGAGTATTCTTGTCCTGTTTTTAATGACTTTTATGTTTTCGAGATCGTAATAGATTAATCTAGCTATCTCGGGGATTAATTTGCAAAACTGTTAAAGTATTAGGGTTTTTCCATTGATGAATATAGTTGAATTATGAAGTTTTATGGTAGAAAATGAAAGGCTGTTGATAGATAAACAACTTTTGTAAAGAGAATTATGATGAAATTATGATTTAGGGACTAAATTGAAAAGATGGAAAATTCATGGAAAAATTCTAAATTTTATGAAATAAATGGGCTGCTATTGTGATACATGAAAATCGGCTAGGCTTGGAATAAAGATTAAATTGTATGAATTTCATTTTCCGAGCCTAGGGATAAAATCGTAATTAATTAAAAGTATATGAGAAAAATAGTAATTTTGCCAAAGATGTGTATTGGATTGAATTGAATATGAATTAAATTAAATTGAGCTAAATTCATTTGTATAGATCCGGATAGTCCTAGTACAAAATTGGATCAAGGAAAAGAAAAAGTATTGGATTAGTAGCATACAAATCTACGAACACTTGTCGAGGTAAGTTCGTGTAACTAAATTGTATGTCTATATGTTTAAATTGAATGTTATATTTGTGAAATGTATAGTTGCTATGTATGTTTTTGATTACATATTCGAAAATATCTGACAAGTACCAAGTCCCATTTGAACCTAAGAAATTTGATGGATACAAATGACATTGTCATTGAGGATTCCTGATTGGTTGTGGTCCTGCATGTGTTGTGGACACACTACAGCTCTTATGAGCATCTCGTTATTTGGCTTCTCACGAGCTTCCCGATAATTAGCTCTTATGAGCTTCTTGATTAATGGCTCTCCGGAGCTTCCCGATATTGGCTCGCATGAGCTTCCCAAATTTGGCTCTCTTGAGCTTCCCGTTAATGGCTTGTATGAGCTTCCTGATGATTAGCTCACAAGAGCTTCTAGTTATACAACTCACATGAGCTTCCTGTTACATGGCTCTAAAAAACTTCCCTATTATATGCTCCTATAGGCATACCTATATATGAATTGAAAGATTACAGTTTTGTACACTTTGTGTGTACTACCCGTGTATCCAACGATATTTTAAATGGTTCAACGGACAAAGTTCTGATATGAGATAATATGAATTTGAGATGAATTATTATGGGTATATACTTGAAATACATGGATATGATTTGTACATATTATATGGATACATGATGTGGAAAGTATATGTATATGAAAATGTGATTATTGATGAGCTCATACATATTTCTTAATATTCATATGAAGTACATGACTAACATGTTATACTAACTTACTAAGTATTCAATGTTTGAATGTGCCTTGCATGTTTGAATGTGCCTTGCATGTTTGAATGTGCCTTGCATGTTTATCTTACATATGAATAAATGGTAAGTTAATTACCATGTTATACAAACTTATTAAGTATTAAATGTTTACTCTATTTTATTTCCCCTATTTTATAGTAACTCGGAAACTCGTTAACGTTGAAAGCTAGTCGGAGCTATATCACACTATCTATCAACCTATTTTAGTATATATATAGTAGATCAATTTTGGTTATAATGGCATGTATAGGTTAACTTGGCCAATGTTGGCATGTAAATGTTTTGTTGTGATTAGCCATTTGAATGGTTTGTGTTTGTTACATACTGATATATATATATCTATACATGGCCTTAACATGTTGATGTGTGTTTAAAATGGTTGAATGATAGAAATCATTTAGGCATATTGATGATTGATTTTGATTGGTTTCTGATATGAATGCTAAATGATATGAAATATCTATTATATTATCTGTAAACTCTGGTAATGCTCTGTAACCCTTTTTTAGTGATGGATGCGGGTTAGGGGTGTTATATTTATTGGTATCAGAGCTATGTGACAGCCCTAATTTGACCCTAGTCAGGAAGTGGTTCCGGAACCACAAAATTGAGTCACAAAAATAATTAAATGTTATATTCTGTGATTATTACATGTAAAAGTGCATGTGTGAAAATTACATACTTTGATTTTGTCATTTGTGAGTGAAATTATGAAATAGGACTTATGTGAAAATTTCTGAAAATGCTATAGGCTAATTTGTAGTGGCCAAATAAATAGTAGTGCAGAATAGGAGGATTTGCATGTCAAACCTCCCATTTTATGTGTAATGGCCGGCCAAGGTGATGGGTATTAGATAATATATGTATTTTAGCATTATAATAGTTATAATGGATGATGGTCATGATGAACGACATGTGCAAATTTTTTTATTGAAGTTATGGCATAGGTATGGCACAAATTAATATATGCCATTTTGTGTCATAAAATGTTTAGGAATAAAGGATAATAAGAATAACAAAAGGGAAGTAAATGAAGGTTTTTGTTCATTCTTGGTTCTTCATAGCCGAAAATTGAGAGAGCAAATAGGGGAGGAAACCCTTGAATATTCGGTCACTAGGAGGAGGAAAATTGAAGGTAAGTTCTTGGTACTTTGCTTCTATTTTGATGTTCATGGGTTCTTCTTGATTATACCTTAACTCATGAAGCATATTTTTGATTTTTGGTTGTGTTGTGAGCATTCGGTCATGAATTGAAATGAGGGAAATGGTTGTTATTTTATGTTCTTTTGATGAATAATGGAAGATAGGTGAAGTTGAGCCAAGCAAATGAGCATGCATGTGCCTTAGATGCTAAGGGGGAAAATCGGCTAACATGTTGTGTGTGAACTTGGATAATATTGAGTAATGTTTGTGCTTTAAAATGATGAAATGGGGTTTATGCTTAAGTGAAATTATAGGTATGTGATGATGGATTTGTGATATGCATGTTTAAATAACATGCATGCAAGGTATATGTGAAAGAGTGATTTGGTAATAAATCTGCTTGGGACAAAGGCGATAATGTGATTTTGGAAAATCACCATAAATTGTGGGAGATTATTTAGAAGCATAATAAATTATGTAATTAAAGCTTAATGAGTCTAGTTTCTTATAAAAGAATTTCCGATAATGAGATATTTGAAGTGATGTGGGACAGGGTCAGAATGACTTCTAGATCCTCTGTTCTGTTTTTATAAAATCATTATAAATTGTATAAAAATGGTCCTAAGATGAAATTTATATTCTTAGACTCCTTAATTAGTATAGTTTCAAATGAAATAAACGAGAACATATTTTGAATTCTTTACAATGAGAAATTTGATTCATAGTGAAGAGTGGTCAGATTAGTCAAACAGTGAAACAAGGGAAACTTTAAGAAACCTCTGGTATTGATTGGCCAAACCAAAAATTCTGAAAATTTTATGGATAAAATATATATGAGTCTATTTTCAGATAAAATTAATGGCACTTGATTTGGAGTTTCGTAGCTCCAGTTATAAATGATTTAGTGACTGTTGCTCAGGAAGACAGCTTGCAGTGGAATTACGATTATGTGGTAAACATTGACAAAAAAAAAAAATTGTTAATGAGTTGCTTATTGATTTCTTATAAGCTTACTACGATCAGTAGGTGTGACAGTCGAATGTATATATATTATATTTTGAAAGTGATGCTTGAATAGTCGAATAATGACTAGTTTAAAATCTTTGAATTAAAGCTCAAGAGCATAGAGGGGCAAATTCGGATAAGGGAAAAGAGAAAGTAATTGAATAGCCATTGTAATCGTTTGGCAACCTTCAAGGTAAGTTCTTAAGTGTTTAAGCTTGATTCCCTTTTATATGCCTAAGAGTTAAATTAAAATGGCAAGGAGAATGTAAATTTTATTTAGTTAATGTGCCGAATATGTAATGATTTAAGGCTATAAGCCGATTATGACTATTATGCTTAAGTTGAATTGGATTTGGAAATTTGATGCACTAAATGAGTGTTACAATGAATAAACTATGCCGTATATGTGCTAGTAGAGATATCACGATTTGTGATTATTAAATATCTAAAGGAAACCATGATGTGTATAAAATTATTATTATTAGTCATTTGTGGTAGCTGAATATGGCTTGGCACTAAAGTGATTATTAAATATCACGGTTGGGGGTGTTACATTTATTGGTATCAGAGCTATGGATTAGTCGGTTCTTGGACCGAGTGTAGTATATGTGAAGTCTAGAAATACATGCCATTATAATCTCTTGACCTTGACGAGAATTATTTTACTAATAGATAGAGATGCTTCTAACCAAGCTACTTCAAACAATGATAAAAGTGATATTTGAGTATTTGATAAAAAAATGGATTGTCTATGATGAGTAAAGATTTATATAGGTATGAAATGAATGTTTGTAATGAATATATTGACGATAAAAGTCGTATTATGTGTGTATATATGAAAGCTAAAGTTTAAGGCTTTATGTCCTCTGCCCCCTCATAAGTATAAGTTTATTATAGTGAAATTTACTAGATTTATATTTATTAAGTTTACAAGTGTGAAATTGAAGAGCTTAATGGTTAAATGATTAATAATGTCCTCTGATCCAATTCCTAATTTCTGGTAACGTCTCGTCCTATTCCGGCGACGGTTACTGGATAGGGGTGTTACATTTTTATTGGTATCAGAGCAGTAAAATTTTGAACCCTTTCTTAAATAAAAGATCATTTATTTATATAACTAATAGACACAAACAAAGATCGAATTTAAAACTTATAAAAGTAAACTTCCATAAGATGCCATATTCACATGGCTTATATACAATAGTCAAAATATCATTCTACTTATAGTCTATCCTATACATGCCATAAGCTAAGTCCAAATCACATGATTACTACAATAGTAGATAGTGTGACGAAGTGCTGACGATCCCCGAGCTAATAGTAAGAGTCAACGATCTACAAAAATAAACAGAGAAACATAACATTCAAAGTAAGCTTTCATAAGCTTAGTAAGTCTTAAACAATTTAAACAGTTGAACTTAAAAACAAACCAAATGTTCGAAATCACATAACACTTTCTGAGTAGTACAATACTATTTGGCCGATTATGCACAAACACATATCATTTTACTCCGTTTATACTCAAACTCATATAAACATAGTATTTACAAAGCTTAGGATTAACTTTAATTCTTTCAAATTTCACTAGTGTATCATTTCTTACCCACACTTACTTTCAACATTCATAGTTAAATGGCATATCGAAAACTATCTTGTAACTTTGCATAATAACTGAATGCACACATATACAAATATACATATGAATTTACAACATCTTTTCATATGCTTCTCATTACACATTCTTAATTCTCGTCGATCAATCTCACATATAATATATATATATCACATACCGAATCACTTAATGTGTAATCTGAGTTCAATTTATCATCTTAGCATAGGATCTCATAGTCATATACTTTATCAAATTCACTAACACTTGGCTGCGAGGTATAAAACCGAATATAACACCAAAGACGAAGCCTACGGGACTTTAAACTCGGATATAATACCAGACTAGGCTCATGGATTTAACCCGGATATAATTCCAGCATATAGCCTGCGGGTCTTTAAGCCCGGATACACATCAAATATCATGCATATTTAATCATATATTAACAGATCTCATTCAACATATCACATTAGTAGTTATTTGCTACATTCGGATATAAGCTTCATATGAACACTATCATTTACATTTCGATTCACACCAATCATCAAATTCATTTAATTCACATGTACTTAATTAGGTTGTTCGTACCTGAATAATTTACTTTACGGAACGAATCCACATATCGTATTAGCCCATAGTCTTATAGCACCACACTCTTAACAGTTTACCTCATCGAAGTTCACATTTAATCACTTTAGTGCCAAGCCATATTCGGCTACCACAAAGGACTAATAATAATAATTTTATACACATCATGGTTTCCTTTAGATATTTAATAATCACAAATCGTGATATCTCTACTAGCACATATACGGCATAGTTTATTCATTGTAACACTCATTTAGTGCATCAAATTTCCAAATCCAATTCAACTTAAGCATAATAGTCATAATCGGCTTATAGCCTTAAATCATTACATATTTGGCACATTAACTAAATAAAATTTACATTCTCCTTGCCATATTAATTTAACTCTTAGGCATATAAAAGGGAAACAAGCTTAAACACTTAAGAACTTACCTTGAAGGTTTCCGAACGATTACAATGGCTATTCGATTACTTTCTCTTTTCCCTTATCCGAATTTACCCCTCTATGCTCTTGAGCTTCAATTCAAAGATTTTAAACTAGTCATTATTCGACTATTCAAGCATCACTTTCAAAATATAATATATATACATTCAACTTTCACACCTACTGATCGTAGTAAGCTTATAAGAAATCAATAAGCAACTCATTAACAATTTTTTTGTCAATGTTTACCACATAATCATAATTCCACTGCAAGCTGTTTTCCTGAGCAACAGTCACTAAATCATTTATAACTGGAGCTACGAAACTCCAAATCAAGTGCCGTTAATTTTCTCTGAAAATAGACTTATATATATTTTATCCATAAAATTTTCAAAATTTTTGGTTTGGCCAATCAATACCAGATTTTTCTTAAAGTTTCCCTTGTTTCACTGTTTGACTAATCTGACTACTCTTCACTATGAATCAAATTTCTCATTGTAAAGAATTCAAAATATGTTCTTCTTTATTTCATTTTAAACTATACTCATTAAGGAGTCTAAGCATATAAATTTCATCTTAGGACCCTTTTTTTACAATTTATAATGATTTTATAAAAACAGAACAGAGGATCTAGAAGTCATTCTGACCCTGTCCCACATCACTTCAAATATCTCATTATCGGAAATTCTTTTGTTTACATGGTTTCTTTTATAAGAAACTAGACTCATTAAGATTTAATTACATAATTTATTATTCTTCTAACTCATCTCCCACAATTTATGGTGATTTTCCAAAATCACGTTACTGCTGTTGCCTCAAGCATATTTATTACCAAATCACTCTTTCACACACACCTTGCATGCATGTTATTTAAACATGCATATCACAAATCCATCATCACATACCTATAATTTCACTTAAGCATAAACTCCATTTCATCATTTTAAAGCACAAACATTACTCAATATTATCCAAGTTCACACACAACATGTTAGCCGATTTTCCCCCTTAGCATCTAAGGCACATGCATGCTCATTTGCTTCGCTCAACTTCACCTATCTTCCATTATTCATCAAAAGAACATGAAATAACAACCATTTCTCTCATTTCAATTCATGACCGAATGCTCACAACACAACCAAAAATCAAAAATATGCTTCATGAGTTAAGGTATAATCAAGAAGAACCCATGAACATCAAAATAGAAGCAAAGTACCAAGAACTTACCTTCAATTTTCCTCCTCCTAGTGACCGAATATTCAAGGGTTTCCTCCCCTATTTGCTCTCTCAATTTTTGGCTATGAAGAACCAAGAATGAACAAGAACCTTCCTTTACTTCCCTTTTGTTATTCTTATTATTCTTTATTCCTAAACATTTTATGACACAAAATGGCATATATTAATTTGTGCCATACCTATGCCATAACTTCAATAAAAAAATTTGCACATGTTGTTCATCATGACCATCATCCATTATAACTATTATACTGCTAAAATACATATATTATCTAATACCCATCACCTTGGCCGGCCACTACACATAAAATGGGAGGTTTGACATACAAATCCTCCTATGTTGCACTACTATTTATTTGGCCACTACAAATTAGCCTATAGCATTTTCAGAAATTTTCACATAAGTCCTATTTCATAATTTCACTCACAAATGACAAAATCAAAGCATGAAATTTTCACACATGCACTTTCACATGTAATAATCACAGAATATAACATTTAATTATTTTTGTGACTTAATTTTGTGGTCCCGAAACCACTTCCCGACTAGGGTCAAATTAGGGCTGTCACAAGCTATGGTTTAGTCGATTCTCATACTAACGTGGCATATGTGACTCTAGCTATACATGCCATTATATAACTTGTAATAGTGTGATATCTGCTGACCATTTTAAAATATGTTTTTCATATAGCAATGTCATCCAACCGAGCTGATTCCGAAGAAACTGAAAAAGTCTTCTTCCAAATAATGAATAAATGGTTTACTGAATATGTAAGAACAAATCTGGCTGTACAACAACCTCCACCCCCTTCTGTTTCTCAATCGGTTCCTAATATGCCTCAGAGTACATAAATTATTAGAGCTGGTAAGCCTTCCGTTGATAAAATCCGTAAGTATGGTGCAGAAGAATTCCGCGCTACAGTTGAAGATGATCTTGAAAGAGTTGAGTTTCTGGTTAGAAAACACTATTAGAGTTCTTGATGAACTATCTTATCCACCGACTGAATGTCTTAAATATGCAGTGTCTTTCCTAAAAGATTCAGCTTATCAATGGTGGAATACACTAATTTCTGTTGTACCAAAGGAAATGGTCACTTGGGAATTATTTCAAATTGAGTTCCGAAAGAAATACATCAGCTAGAGATTCCTTGATCAGAAATGTAAACAATTTTTGGAGCTTAAACAGGGGCATATGATAGTATCTGAATATGAATGGGAATTTGTTCGACTAAGCAAATATGCTAGAGAATGTATCCCAACTGAAACTGCAACGTGTAAGTTGTTTGAAGACGGTTTAAATGAAGATATTAAACTGTTAGTCAGGATTCTTGAATTGAAAGAATTTGTTGTACTGGTTGACTGAGCATATTAAGCTGAAGAGCTTAGTAAAGAAAAAAGACAAGCTGAGATTGAAGCCAAAACTTCAAGTAAAAGATTTACGGGAAAGTCACACCAATTGGCATCAAAGAAATCAAAGAAATATCATGACCATTCTACTACCTCTGTGAGGTACTCTGAGAGAGATAGAGGCACTAAACGCTTCAGTCCAAGATCTCAGGCTACATCTGTAGCAAGTGCAAGTAGTGTTAGAAACATTAAAACCAAGTGTAAGCACTATAATAAGCTACATTTTGGTGAATGTAGAATGAAAAGTGAAGCTTGTTTTAGATGTGGTTCCGTTGATCACTATCTTAGAGACTACCCAGAGAAAATCGAAAAAGATACTATTCAAACTTCGTGGCCGAGCAACACCGCTATGAGAGGTAGACCACCTCGTAATCCCGACAATGTGAGTGGTAGTCGTGGTGTCTGAAACATGGGCACCAGCTAGAACTTATGCTATTCGTGCACGTGAGGATGCTTCTGCATCAGATGTTATTACTGGTACTTTGTCTCTTATTGATACTGATATAATTGCTTTAATTGATCATAGTTCAACTCATTCATATATTTGTACGAATTTAGTATCTAGTAAAAATTTGCCTGTCGAGTCCACTAAATTTGTGGTTAAAGTATCAAACCCCCTAGGCCAGTATGTGTTGGTTGATATAGTGTACATTTAATTTATATATAATTTCAATTATGGTTTAAATTTAAATATTTTAACAAAAATTTTAAATACTTTATATTGAACAAATAGTCAAATTGATGAACTTTATAATTATGAATAATAACTTAGGTAAAAGTTCTTTTTACTTAATAGTATTAATAGCAATTGGACACTATTAATTGTATATGAAAATAATGAAGCTTAAAAATTAAAATTTAAAGGTAATATCATTGTCAAATTTACTCAAAATTTATTTTTTAACTATAGTTATCTATTTGGATATGTGACACACATCATAAATACAAAATATATATATATATATATATATATATATATATATATATAAGGAAAAATAATATAAAGCTAAAAGGAGAGATAATGAACTGAAAGATTTCTAACCTTATGCAATATTTGAACTTGTTATAATAATAGTATCCAATGATGTACTTGGCTCATCATTAGAGTTTTCACAGCTATCAACCTTTATTGATGTTTTAAGAGGAAGTTGATGGAGTTCAACATCAGATTCAAGCATCTTCAAGACTTTATTCATTGAAGGACGATCAGAAGGAAGTCATCGTATACACCAAAAGGCTGTTATTATCATCTTCTTCACCATTGATTTTTCATCATCAGAAACATCTCCCAACTCCAAGTCCTCTCCTTGATCCAGTCAGTCATAAATCCAAGATGGAAAATATATTTGACTAGTGTGGTCAGCAAATGCATTCACATTCTTTCTCCTTCCAGCCATTTCCATCAATAACAATCCAAAACTATAAACATCAGCTTTGTATGAGATGCCTCCAAGATTTTTGTAAACCAATTCAGGAGCAATATATCCTATTGTTCCTCGTGCTGCAGTGAGAGAGACAATGCTATCATCTACTGAATACAATTTAGCAAGACCAAAATCGAAAACTTTTGGAATAAAATTCTCATCAAGAAGAATATTGTGTGGCTTGATATCAAAATGTAGGATTTGCATGTCACATCCTTGATGCAAGTAGTGAATTTCTTGAGCCACCCCAAGCACAATATCAAATATTTTTTTCTAGCCCAAAGTGCTATTATTTTCTTCTGTAAATATGATTTTGTCTAAAGGTCCATTAGACATGAAGTCATATACCAGAGCTTGCTTTGATCCCTCCACACAAAATCCAATAAGTTCTGTCACATTAGCATGATGAATTCTCCCAATAGAAGCAACTTCATTTATGAAATCTTGGCCATTAACCTTTGACTTACCCAACAATTTTATTGCCACATAATGCCCGCTACGAAGCTTTCCTTTAAACACTAAGCCATAACCCCCTTCCCCTAGTTTATCTTTAAAATTTTTAGTCATTTTTTTAATTTCTTTAAAAGAATATCTTATTGGCAGTAGATTATTTTGACTTTGAAGGAATTCTTTGATCGTATCATCCATAGATAAATATCTTCTTCTCTATTTGTACATAATAAGAGCAAGCAAACAAATTATCCCAAGGACAAACCTCAATAAGATAACTCCCAAATTAAGAGAAATGCAATGTAAGATGTCAGTACTTGTGAAATTAATCAAATAGTATTTAAATTACATTCTCAAAAAAAATACATAATGTGATAGTTTGATGCTGTTTTTTAATTAACTACTACTTGAAAGAGGGGCGTATTAATTTCACTACTTTATGGAATTAATTTAGAAATAACAGTGATGCCTTGTGTTTACCCTTCTATACCAAATGAAAAACTTTGACAGGCTAATGAGAACCCAAGAAAAATAATTCCGCATTATATGTTATGTTTTATATTCTTTTATATTCTAGTAAGTGCATCTCAACAAATTCAAACTTAGAACTCCACACACAAAAGAGTAAATCATTCAAATTGTATACCAATTATTGTAACCTCACCATGGTCCATGAAGGATACTCTACTTTTATATTCATGTCAAATATACTTGAAGAAGGACAAAGTACAAATATAATAACCTTCAATCTTTCTAAATGAAACAAAGTCTATAATCACCAAAAGATGCAAGACAACCAAAAAAAAAAAAGAATGGATCGATTCAAGAGCTAACTTAATATGAATATTCACCAAACTTACAACCTGTGAAAGTACTAAACAAGACCATTATGAACACAAACTTAACCGAAACTCCAACATCTTTAAAGAATGCTATAGATTTCTTAGGTTTGCAGTGAAATTGAATATGAACTTGTATAGTACTATGATAGGCTCCTTCTTCTTCTTTTTTTCCCAAGAATATTTCTAATATTATTTTCTCAACTAGTGCTAGAATTTGTATCTGAAAAATTGCAAATCTGCAAATCCAAAATTAACTATACCTGTTATTGCCAAAAAGAGAATATAAGTTGCTGTAAAAAAACCATGAATAAAAACGAAATATCATTATTTCAAGAGAGCAGCGAAATAGCAAAATCAAAGCACTTCTAATGAGTTTTGTGAAGCATACTTCTTGGTGCATCATTGCGATCGTAGTAGACATGGGGGCCATGGAAAAGGAAGTGTACAAAGCTGTCCATATAGTTTCTGAAGGCAAATATCAACTCTGGCAATCTGAATTATATATTCAACAAATCAAAGTAAAATTAATAAAGAGGTGTAAAGGAAAATTCCAAATTTGTGTAAAGAAATCAATGGAAGGTAATTTAAAACATTATATTCTGTTTTGTGGTATATGCTCAAAAAAATTACAACAATTCTTTACATATTTTTGTTTGCAAAAAGTATGCAAATGTATTACAGTATAAGAGTTTTTAGGTAACTAAAATTATTTAATATAATGAAAGGTGAAATAAAATTAATTAATATATTATAGCATTAAAAGAGTTTTTGCGAAAAAATAAACTCATCCACAATGGTGGAATATTTACGTACTACCAACTAAATTGAAAATTCATCAAAAATTAAAAATGAAAATAAAAAGAGAGACATTACATTTTAAGAAGGTTTGCAGAATTTAGAAACATTGTGGTTGTAAAAACATAATGAAATATAATTGCCCAAAAAAGAAGACAAAACAGCAGAGGCAGATACTAAATTAGAAATGCTTTTAGTTCATTTGATTGTTATATCTTCATAAATTTTAGATGCAAAATCATGATACTTAATTAGCATCATAAATTTTAATTGCGAAAAAAGTAACCTAAAAAAAAAGAAAAAAAAAAGTAGGTCATACAAAAGGCTAAGGTAGATGTTCTAAATAAAATTCCAGTCTGATGATTTAATTAAAGATCCAAACTGAAATTATTAAAGAAACTTACACATCTTCAAACGAAACTTTATTTTTATAGTAGTCACAGCTCTGGTAGTAGCATCGATTCCATTTGACCCAAAAACCCTCTAATAGTTTTTTGTAGATATCCAACGTAGACATGCCTGTTATATTATCAACCATAATTGGAACCGCCGCTTCGATAGTGCAAGCTTGATTGATATCAAATGGGTAGGTGTTTCAATTTTAAAAATAGAAATGGGAAGTTAGAAGAGAAGAGGAAGTATTGGATTTGATGGTACAACGAGAAGCCTCAATATAAAGTGACGATTTTATAGGTTTCGTGCAATTCATAACATAAATAATGCTAACCACGAACCTTCTATCATAATAATAAATATTTGAAGAAGAAGAAGAAGAAGAAAGGGAAAAATATAATAGTTCATAATCATAAGGAAAATAAGAATGATGATAATAAGAATAATAATATACAGAACTAAGAGGAAGGGAGTTGCAATCATCCGTGTCCAAGCTCACTCAACCATTCGTATTGTATAGTTTTCATAAAAGATTTGTTGGACAGAGAATTTCCCTCCTCTCCCAACCAAAGTGGTGCGATTATTGTTCTCACACTCAAATTCAAAGCCATAATGACCACACTGGGGAGGTTGGTTTTTTAATCGGAATGGAAAACTGATATTCAAATTCCCACAGAAAGTAGAGCCGCAGTCAAAATGCCTAGCAAAACAAACAGCAGGAAATAGAATTACAAATAAAGCAAAAGCGGGCATTAGGTGACCCAAACAATTTTGGCATGCTATAATTTTGGGTAAGGAAGAAGAACAACAATGGAGGTTAATGATTAAGTTTCTAACTAAATCAGGGAAATATATAAGAAAGCTTCAGTGGGAGAAGAAGCATTAATGGGGACAGAAGACTTTGACTAGTCTTCAGCATTATTTGGGATGAATATTTTATTTCGATAAATTTTTTACACCTATTTTTTTTTTTCTGGGAAGCACCTCAATCAAAGCACATCTGATTTCAAGAAGGTTATGTCACCAAGTTATTTCTCTAATGCATCTGTCTTATGTTTAAAAGTTTAATCTTTTCATTTGTTTATTTTTTAAACTTAAAAGGGAAGGTTGAAAGTTATTTCAGTAATGCATTTAAGAATTTGATTAAATTAATGTTACATATTTTAATATAATTGTAAAATTATCAAAATTTATAATTTGTACAAAATAATAAATATTATTTTGAGAGTATTTAGGAATTTATTATTTTGAGAGTATTTAGGAACAAAGTTAGAAATATTTATAGGAGCCGTGATATTTATATAAAGTAGATATATGTATAAAGTGTTTTAAAATTCGAGGTAGTTTTGATCGCCCAAATCAAATTTAAAAAGTAAAATAGGTTAAATGCTCAATCTATATTAGATATCGCAATTATTTAAGTTATTTTTATTAAATTAATATTTCAATACTATTTCATTTTTAGATATCGTAATCATTTAACTTTTTTTTACTAAATTAAGATTTAGATACTACTTTGTATTAATTTATCAAATTAAACTAAGAATGTTACCAAACATTTTTTACCAAATTAATATTTAGATACTACTTTATTTTAGTTTATTAAAGGGTTAAATATAATATTGGTACCCGAACTTGTCTACTTCTCCTAGATTAATACTTATGGTTTTTTTGTCCTAGATTGATACCCGAACTTTTCCACTTATCCCAGTTTGATTTTTTTTTCCTAGATTGGTGCCCAAACTTTTTTTCTATCCACTATATTGGTACCTAAGACTAATGGCATTAATTTTTTTCTAACGTAGCAGCATTGGTCAATCGCACGCCGCCACGTGGCATCCTTTTATGCCTTTTTTTTCTTTTTCTTTTCTATTTTATTTTCCTTCCTCTTCCTTTTTCCTTTACTTTTCTTATTTTCCTTTTTTTTTCTGGGTCTAGGCTAAGAAAAAAGGAAAATAAGAAAAGAAAAGAAAAATGGGAAAATGAGGTATAAAAGGATGCCACGTGGTGGTATGTGATTGGCCAACACTGTCACATTAGCAAAAAATTAACGTCGTTAGTCTCATATACCGATATAGTAGACAAAAAAAAAAGCTCGAGTATCAATCTGGAACAAAAAAAATCATAAGTACTAATCTGGGAGAATAACAAAATCTCTTGATTGAAAGAACAAAAGATGTAATAAATAAATAAATTTAATTCTAATATTCCGAAGAGATTTGTCAATCTCGATATTCCGGAGAGATGGTGAATACTGATTTGAAGGATTTTTACTGCGGATACATTTCTCACGATTCCTAACCGAAAAGAATATCAAAATTAGTGAAGCATGAAATTAATCATGCTTTGGTTGGTTATGGAGGTGGATTTGAATGGAAATGGTGGTAGGTGAAAGGGGAAGAGCTTGGGAAACAATTAAGCCAAAATATTTGATACGAGCAACTCGGCCCAATTCAAAAGCCATGATAGAGATGAGCTTAGTTTCCCTCCAGGCCCAATTACGAGATCCAAATCAAAATAGAAAAAGTCAAAACTCAACTTATTTGTTCAAGACTTTATCACGAAAAAAAATTAAGAAGAAGAGTTGAAGTTTCAAGACGATGGATTCTGGAGTAATTGTAACGCCTTAAACTCGGCCTAAAAGGTTAGACTGAATTTCAGAGGTTACATTGATCACCAAAGTGATTGTAGGAAAGTTTTACAAAAAAACAGTTGTCACAATGAACGAAAACATTAAACCTTTTAGAATACAATTAGAAAAATTTCCGTTAAGTTTAATATATGAATAAAATTAAATTTAAGAGCGATAATTCAAAACAGAACCTGTACCAAAGTTTTTATAAAATCCCACATATTAAAACGGTAATCAAAACGAAAACTGAAAAGCTAACTGATAAATTATTTTCAACCGAGACTGTATAAGACCTCCGCATACTGAGTCCAACGTTAGGGTTTCAGAAACGTACCAGCAAGGGGAAACACTAAGGGGGTGAGCTATATGAGCTCAATGTGAGTTCGAATCGAGACTAGAAACAAAATTACAGAATTCAATTCAATAGCAACAGATTTATAGATACTCACAGAGTTAGAAAGTAAACTTGAAATTAACGTCCCAACAGAACGTAATAACTCAAGCACACCAAGTCACACACAGTCAGACAGAATACAGTCAAATGGTCTTGCACCCAGAACTCTCAAACAGATGCGTATGAAATGCAGTAAAGTAATAAAACCCATCCATCCAGCCAACACACCTCTCCGTCCCCCAATCACACCCTTTAAGAGTTGATTAAGCTTATCCAACCAAAACACACCATGTAGGACCTCGTAAGGCTCATCCAACCCTATACACCATATATGTGGACTAAGCCACTCAGATATTAATGCGCAACAGAGTTGGCGTATAAGCAGTACAGTGTAATGCAGTAACCTATGTACAAACATGTTGCAGTTTAAACTGCCATATCAGATAATGGTACGCAGTAAAGCTGACGTACGTGCGGTACAGTGAGGTAAACTGCTGTACAAATAAGCTTGTAGTTAAACTGCCAGATCAGAACAGAAACAGTCTTCCTTCTCTTCACAACCCAACCCAAAATACTTTATGCAAGTACATGTATGCATTCAATCCCACAGAAATAATGAACACGTCAACAGACAATCAAATAGAAACAAATATGCACACACGCCCAACAGACCGAATTCAGAATCAAACATCTCACTCAACAGTCGCAACAACACATAAGCAGATCACATGGCCATAGATACAGAAACTTAAATACCCTCACCTAAACCTAGCCAAGGGTCAGAAAAACAGACACATTTTCAGAGAAAAAATACACAAACTAAAATTTTGGTACCTTAGAACCACACGGCCGTGTGGAATAAACCTAGGCTGTGTGGGGGTCAAAACACCCTTGTGGAGGGAGGCACACGGCCATGTGGCAGAGCACACCAAGGGCGAAGCCAAGGGGCTGGCATGGGCCCTAGCCCCCCCAAAATGTAAATTTGCTCTTTTGGCCCTTAAAATTTTTTAAAAATTTTAAATTAGTAAAGGTGAAATTGTACTTTGGCCCCCCTAAAATTATAAAAATTCGATTTAATCCTTTAAAAATTATAAAGATATAAACTATAAAATATTAAAATTTTATCCGGTCCTTCTAAAAATTTGTTCTGGCTTCGCCCCTGAGGCACACACCCGTATGGACCAGGGACACTGCCGTGTGATCAGGCCGTGTAACTCACTATCCATTTGCGCTTAAATAGAGTACAGGCCTGACACAGCTGTGTGAAGGTCTCACACGCCCGTGTGCCCACAAAACACGGTCGTGTGTCCAAAATACATGCCCGTATGGGATCTTTAAATCCCCAAATTAGCCACATGACCGTGTGGCCAAGTCGTGTAGCACCAAATCACTCAAACCTCAATTTCCAATCACACATGCCCGTATGCTTAGGGGACACGGCCGTGTGAAAATCAATAAAAATCCTCAAATTAATCACACGACCGTGTGGCACCAAATTTAGCCCTAAAACCCTAATTCTTAATTCCACACGGCCGTGTGAATAAGCACAAGCTCGTGTGGCCACCCATGTGGTCACTAAACTCCTTCCGAACAAGACGAAATCTTTCTTTTAGCCGTCAAAACAGTCCCCAACCTTTGCAACAACAAAAGTATATCGGAATACGCAGTATTCCCTATACTTCTTCAACAACTAAATTCCTAAATCAATGAGTTAAAGCACACACAAAAATCGTCGAAACAATAATTCACAAAATAAAATAGTTAAGGTTTGAATCCTACACATGATTCGATGACAGAGGAGAGAAATTCTTCGAAATATGCGTAGTGAAAATCGTTTCCCAAAAAAAAGAAAGAAAAATAAAAGAGAAGGAAAAAACCAAATAAAAAGAAAAGAAACCAAGAGGAAGAAGAAAAGAACATCCAGCAAGTTCTAAAAATAATAATAATAATAATAATAATAATAATAATAATAATAATAATAATAATAATAATAATATAAATGGTTATATATTTTAACTTAAAATAAAGCTACCATTTAACAAAACAAAATTATATAAAAATGTTTCCCCAAAATGCGCACACAAAGACTTAAACCCAAAACCTTGAGGTAAAGTAACACTCACTCAACCACTAGACCAGCAGGCCCATTCTGACACTTAAATGTGCAACTAAACACAATAGCGCAATCTTCTCACTGACCCTAACCACAAAACTCAAAACTTCTAACCCCAAAATCCGGGGTGTTATAGTAATAATAAATTAGAAAGGACTAATTCTGTTCGTGGGCCTAAACTATCAATCTATGATGACAAGATCATGTAGAAAATGCTAATAAGCTTAGGCATTTCATTTCAAGAACCCCAATTGATCTCACAAGCCTAGACGTTTCATATTGAGTTCGAATTTTAGGCTTAATTTTTATTATATATGAGCCCAATATTATATTTATCAGCTCTTTTTATTTTTTTATTATTTTATTCTAATTTTTTTAAATTATTAAGTATTTTAAGCTATTTAGGAGTTTTATGTTAACAAGAAAGTTTAGTTTAAAACCACTTCTTGTTTAGATTAAATTAGAATTCTAGTATACTTAAGAGTATTATCTAGATTTATTTAGTTAGCCTATATATAGGCCTTTGCATTGTACACAATAGATACAGTTCATTATTATACTATTTCTCTTGAGTTTCTTTTAGAAGAGTTTTAACAATCTTTTTAGATTGTGAGGATCATCTTCAAACTTTTTCTTACCAAGATTTCTATCTTGGGGGGAAATTAGAATCGCTTGAAGGGGGTTGTGGATTTTTCATGTTTCCAAGGCTTCTTAGGAGTTTTACACGCCACGTTCTATCTTTCCATTTATTTTCTTCATTTGTTTCCTTATTATTCTAACCTTTTATTTTTTATTTTATTTTAGTTATTTATATTAATTTTTTTATCTGACTTGGATTCGATTTTGTTTTAGGTTGCGTCAAAATCCAAGTTTCTTTTCGAACGTCTAGAGCCCAAAGTCAAATTCGCGACTTTGACACACTTTACGATCCGCTTCCGCATTCATCCGTCTCATTCTTTATCATTTGGTATCAGGTTTGGGCGTTTTAGGAGTTCTTTTTGTTTTTATAAATTAATTTCTAGCAAATAGCCTCAAAACAATTTTTTTACCCCGACAGTTTTTGGAAAAAAATATTTTTCAGTGGGTAAACAATTTTCAAACAATATAAATTTTACATACTATTTATTGGCACTATTTTAGAGTATTAAAAAAATATTTCCCACAAAAAAGTGATAAAAAGTATAGAAAAAAAGAAAATACGAAAACAAAATAAAAAAATCCTATGGATTAAATTTTGTGCCAAAAATTTCTATATCATATCTATATTATTTGAGGAGGTTCTAGTTTAAATTTCATAACTTTTGGAAATCGAGGACACCTCGAACGAGGTTTGTCAAGTTGCTTTGCAATTTTTCGGGTTTTCGGGTTTCAGTAATTTTCATTGACTCTTAGCCTTAGGTTTTCATTTGTTTTTGCTTTTTATTATTCCTTTATGCATTCTAACACTTTATTGTTTCTTGTGTTAGTAGGTTAAAACATGTTGCACATTCCTTCCTCCGTGCAATAGAATTCTTTGATGTCTAAGCCAATTTTGGACTAATAGTGCTATTAGGTTTGCTTTGATAGTTTGATTCTAATGCATTCTGATTGATTGATTAGACACTTTTTAAAAGATTCACAAGATTAATTCTTACCTTATTGAGAATTTTTTTTTTGAGTGCATATAGGTGAGGTTTGCTTAATTTTTTCTTTTGAAGTGTTGTGCTTTTCCAGGCTTTCATTATGATTTGTGACACTCGGTCTCGGAAAAACCATGATGAGATACCATCTAATGACAAAGAACAAGATGTTACATTGGAGAATATTGTAGGGATGGTAAAATTTCAACATCGACAATTGAACGATGTACGTGATACATTTGAGGCCAATTTGACTAATTGTCAAACGGAACTACAAGAGAACACTAATTAGCTTTCCAATCAATTTCAACTGCTAACTCAAGTTGTTCCTCATTTGGAGACTTTTTCGAATCGATGATCTCGTGCTCATGATAGTGATGATGATAGGGACAATGAACAACTTCATATTCGTTCTAATACTAGTAGACGTGAATATCGTCACATTGATGAAACTTTGGGTATTTCTAATCGAGGCCAACCTTAGTTTGATCATCAAGTGTCCATAAAACTCAAACATGCAAATTAAATCATCTCACTAAATTAAGTTTGAACCAAAATTTACAAGGTATTATTCTTAATTAATTATGTAGTATATTTGGGACATAGTCAAACCTTTTTACGCGAATAAGGATGACAACCCAAGCACTCTACTCTGGTTACTCAATTTGACATGTCTCCAAATAGGCAATTTTTCCTTACTCATGGTAGCTTGGTTAACAGAATGTTTGCAAGTTTTCAGTTTGTCACTTGAACCATTTTACATAAGATGAGATAACAACCTAAGCACCTGATCCCGGTTACTAGATATGGTCACTTTTCCAAAATCTTCACTCATAACTTGATCCATCAGCGGAGTAGTATTTTTATTTTTATTTATTATTATTACCCTTTTTTTTTCTTTTTCCTCTTTATTTATTTGTTTACAAGCAAATACAATATTCTTACCAAGCTGTAATAGCCTATTTTTGCCCGGCCCATTTCAGTATTTAAAATAATAAACCCCCCAAAAAATAAAAATAAAACAAAGTCCAAGTCCAGTACAAAATTACAAACATATAATTTGGCCCAATCAGAATGGCCCATTACTTAAAAAGATTTAAAGTCCATCTATAAGTTTGACTCATATGGAAATATAATCTTTAAGGATATGCAATCTTAGATATGATATGCAATCTTAGATATGATACAATCTTAGATATGATATGCAATCTTAGATATGATATGCAATCTTAGATATGATATGCAATCTTGAAGATATAATCTTGTAATCTTGGAGATTTAATTTGTAGATATCCTTTAATCTTAAGTGTTGATGTAATTGATCTGTACCGTTGGATTTGGGGAGGCTCAACTATAACTAGAGGCCTCTCCCTTCATTGTAAATCATTTGAGTTTGGGGAAGCAATAAGAATTCTTGAGAGCATTCACTCAAATTTCTCTCCCTCTTGCGTTCTTACTCTCTGTGGTTTGTTCTTCGTAGATCTATCTTAGTTTTTCAACCTTTTTTTTATTTTAATTTCTTCATTTTTCAAATATGTATATTTATTCCTATCTTTTATACATTTGATTATGTATTTTATATATTATAATATTTAACCTTTTATATAGTTTATTTTCAAATATATATTTTCTATGCATGTATATATATTATATTATCATTTCATGTATTTTGAACTATTGCATTATATTTTTATAATTTGTAAATGTTCTATTTATTCATTTTTTTAGTGTATGTCATTTATCTTATTTGTGCATAGTTTCATTTTTTATATGCTATGTTTAATTATTTCTTTTATGTGCTATTTTATGATATATATTGTTGTATAAATTTTTAATGACCTAATTTTCAGTGGTGTCGGAACAGTGATTCGAGATCACTAAATCTGACAAATGAGCAGGAAATATTATTAATTTAGTGAGCATAAGTTAAATGTGAAGTTAGGAAAAATTTTGAAATAGTGAAATGTACTAAATATATATATTAAAATAATTAGAATTGAAAACGAGGTATCGAGACCTCGAGAATTTTAAATCGAGCCATAAATATTTTTATAAATATTTATGGAGTGTTAATAAGTTAGTATTAAAGTTTCGTTAAGAAATTTTAAAATCTTGATAGCTAATTGAACAAAAGGACTAAATTGTATCAAATGCAAAATTGTGGGAAATGATTAAATAGCTTAAATGATAAAAGAAAGAGGGTTTAAAAGGAAAATAGACCCAACGTCTATTTGGGCTGGACGGCAAGAGCATGAAATCACCAAGAAAATAAGGGGAATTAAGGGCAAAATTGGAAAATTGCAAAATTTACTTAATAAAGCTAGGACTAAAGTGGAATTATCTAGATTTCTCTTTATTTTTCTGCATTATCATCAGAAAAAACACCATGGAAGAGTTCCCTTAAGCTTTTTTTTCATATTTTTACTGCAAGTAAGTTCAATTTTTGATTATTTCTTGAAATTTTTGTGTTTTTGTGACTTTTACAACTAGGTCCATTTGTTGAATTCATTAGTTCTTGATTCTACGGAAGAAATTGAAAGTTTCTATGAATATGTGCTGGAAGTATATGATGATTTGACATAGAATAAGAGCTTTAAATTGTTTATATGCTGATTTTATTGAAAGAATTGAATAGAAAGTGAATGTTTGGGACCTAAATTGTAAAAGAGTTTGAAGTTAGAGTTTTATGTGGAAATTCTGAATTTAAATAGTTATGAAATAACTTATAATGTCTAGGAAAAGTATTAATTGAGAAAATTAGTTTAATTGAGGGGTTAATTAAGTAAAGACTGAATTGTATGAACTGTGAAATTTGGGGCAAAGTGAAAATCAACATTTTGCACTAAAATAGTTTTGGACAGCAGCAATAGTCTAACTTTGAAAAATCTCCAAAAATTTTAGAAATCTAATTAGAGAATGAATAAAATATGAAATTAAAGCTTATTGAGTCTAGTTTCTTATAGAACAAACGGTGTAAGCAATGGAATTGTAAATCATGAGATATAATAAGTTTTGTGAGACAATGTCAGAATGATTTCGGGTTCCCCTGTTCTGACTTTGGAAAATCATAAAAAATTGGAGAAACATAATTAAGGGATTAAATTTACATGTTTAAAATAATTAAAGAGTCTATTTTCAATAGAAATAAGCGGGAACATCATCCGAATCTCATACGATGAGATAATTAATTCTTAGTGAAGAAGGGTCGGAACTGTCAGACAGCAGAATAGGGGCAACTTTAAAGAATAAACTGTACTAATTGGATAAACCAAAAATTCTGAAAATTTTATGGTAATAATATAAGTAAGTCTAGTTTCACGGAAAATTAGCGGATCTTAATTTCGAGTTCTGTAGCTTGAGATATAAATAATTTAGTGACTATGACGCAAATGGACAGTTTGAATATACATAAGTAAATAGTGAAATTATTGATAATGTTACTTGTTGCATGTTATATAAATTAAGGATGTGGAATGGAGAGGAGGAGGAGGAAAATATGTATGAATATTCAGCTAGCATGGCTAATTTGTATTTTTTAGGCTCATGGACTAAATTGAATAAAAGTAAAATTTTATGGGCAATTTTGTAAAAAAAATGTTAGAAATGACCAATTTGCATGAAATGGATTATTTTATTATTTAAATTACAAAATTTTAATGAAATTATTAATTTAGCTCAAGATCAGGGAAAAACATGTTTTAAGGATTAAATTGAAAAGTGTTGAAATTATGGAAAATTCTGACATTTTATAGAATTCATAGGTTGTTATCAATTTGTGTGAGAATAACGGCTGGAAATAAGGATTAAATTGCAATAATTTTATTTTATTTTAACCTAAGGATGAAATCGTCATTAATTAAAAGTTTAGGGGTAAAATGATAATTTTGTTTAGAGCATTAGCTGAATGTATTATAACATGAAATAAATGAAAATGACGATCAAATTTCTTTATAAAGATCCGGATGACTGGAATACGAGACTTGAACGTGATAAAAAAAAGATATCGGATTAATGAAATATCTGATAAATGAATCGGTAACTCCGGTAATGCTCCGTAACTCTATTCCGGTGACGGATTCGGGTTAGGGGCGTTACATTTATTGGTATCAGAGCTAAGGTTTAGTCGGTTCTCGGACCGAACGTAGCATATGTGAAGTTTGTAATGGCCTAAAGTCAAAATTATCGGAACAGTGGTTTCGTAACCACAAATCCAATTTAAAGAGAAATTTATTTTAATATTTTTGCATGAAAATTGATATGATAGGAAAATCGTATGAAAATATTGATAGAAATTTTTTTTTACCGATTTAGTGATTAGATAGAAAAAGAAATTATTCAAGAAATTGGGTAAAAACAATGTATCGAGACCTCTATCTCATAAAACCGAGTCAAAAATAATTTTATAAATATTTATGAAATGTTATTAATGTGGTATTAAAATTTCGTTAGGAAATTTTAATGTTTGGGTAGTCAATTAAATGAAAAGGACTAAATTGTAATAGGTGTAAAAGTTGTTAGAATGATTAAATAGCTTAAGAGTCTAATGAGAAAGGATTTAAAAGGCAATTAGACCCAAAAGTTATTTGGGCTGGACGGCAAGGGTATGAAATCAGCAGAAAAATTGATAAATTAAGGGTAAAATTGGAATATTGCAAAATTAACTAAATAAAGCTAGGACTAAATAGGAAATATCTAGATTTCTCTTCATTTCTCTTCAATTCCAGCAGCTAAAAACGCCATAGGAGGGTTCTCTAAGCTGGTATTTCATAATTTTTGCACCAAATCCGGAAGATTCAAATACGAAGCTAGATCGAGGAAAGGAAAAAGTTCGGGATTAGTAGATTTTTATTGTTTACAAACAAGTATCAAGGTAAGTTCATGTAACTTGAATTATATTCTTAAATGCTTGAGATTGTATGTTATTTATGTGAATATGATTTGAATGTTCATTGTATGAAAATTTATGAAACATTGATATATTTGATAAAATGGGAAGAAATCCCGGTTGAATGAAAGGAAAATTCGATGGATCTCTGAAAAGGAATTGACGGTAAAAAGGATCTAGCCCAGACGGGTGATCCTATCCTGATATAGCCTCCCGAAGAATATGTGTAAAATGGATTTAGCCGGACGGGTAATCCAATTAGGTCTGAATTTAGCCTCGGACGGTAAGTCGATCCAAGCTCATTAGAGTAATTATCGTTGCAGGGATTTAGCCTGGACCGGTAATCCCGACAATCTTGGTTGAGGTTCGCGGAGTGTGCTCTCTGAAATGGAAATGTGCGCACATGAATATGAATTGACGGACCCGGAATTGTACACTAAAAGTGTACCTCTGAAAATCCATCGAAATTCTGATAAATTCAACAGGATAAGTATAAAAAAAATAACAAGGAAATGGAAATTATGATATTGATGAGCTCATCAATCATGATATATATTATTGGTACATGAAAATTATTGTACTAACTTGAATGTTGAGTTTGTGCATATTAGGGTAATAATGCATTGAATGGATATATGGATGTTTATTGTATTGTATTGAAAATATTAGGTAAGTATAATTCTTGTTACATGAGCTTACTAAGCACAAAGTGCTTACCCCATTTCCTTTTTCCCTATTTTGTAGTGTTAAGAGCTCGGAGGTCGGATTTGGTCGGAGACACATCACACTGTCAACCTCAGGATTTCGGTATATAAAGAAACTTTATTTTGGAAATCAATGGCATGTATAAGCTAACAAAGTAAATGTTAACGTGAAATGAATGTAAAGTTAGCCATTAGTGTGACATCCCAAAATTGACCCTAGTCGGGATGTGGTTTCGGGACCACAAAACCGAGGGATAAAAATAATTTAAAATTTATTTTGATGCCTATGATATGTGTTAATTTGTGTGTGACATTTTTGATGATTGATTTAGTGTTATAAAGGTGAATTTCACTAGAAAGGACTTAGTAGAAAACTTTGGAAGTATGACGGGGGAATGTGTAATGACTAATTAAAGCATGCATGCAAAACAATGGCCTTGCATGTCAAATATCCCTCTTTTTATAAGAGGTGGCGGCCATGACAATGAGGATGGGCAAAACATGTCATAGACATGTTTTGTTGGTGCATTAGGGAGAAAAGAAATAAACAAATAAGCATGGGTAATAAAGAATGAAAAAAAAATGTGTGTGAATGAACCCCCCCTATTGCCGTGTATTGAAGAAAAGAAGAGAAAAAAAAATTGATCATCCTTTCATTCTCTCTTGACCGAAAATCCTAAGGAAGAAGAGGGAATTTTTGCTTCATTTTCTTTGTTTAGAAGAGATCTAGAAGGAGATTTGGCTAAACTTGCATCAAGATTAAGCTCAAGGAGTTAAAGAAGGAGAATAAAGCAAGGGAAAGACGAAGGTCATCGAGTAGCCGACTTGGACTGTTTTACCCAACACAAAGTAAGTCATTAAGCGTATATTTGGTGTTGATTTAAATGATCATAATATATATGCAAATGTGTTTAAATGAGTTGATGTGTAAATGGAAATGTATGTGTATGGAATGATGCCATTGTTGAATGTATAAAGGCAGCAAAATACATAAGGTATTGGCCTCGGCACTAAGTGTGCGGGTATAAATGGACACGGTGACAAGATTGGCACTAAGTGTGCGGGTTTAAAATTGTACAGCACTAAGTGTGCGAGTTTGATTATATAGCACTAAGTGTGCGAGTTGAATACATATAGCACTAAGTGTGCGGATTCACTATATGCTCTTGCATTACAATTGGCACTGAGTGTGCGACATTATCGAGCTAATCCCGGACAGCGGATCGGGTAAGTACCTTGAGCTCGTGACGAATAGGCAATATGTTCATGCTCGGGGTTGAGCTTGGTAAGCTTTAAATCTATGTGATGATTGAAATTGTATGATTGTGGTGGAAATGAGTTAGTGTGTGAAAATGCCTCAAATATCTTGTTGTGTAGAATATGAAATGTGGATGTATGACTTGGTATGAGATTGAACCGAAAGGTCCGAGGAATTATGGTATAGATTCGATATGGATGAGTACCTAGCCTCGTTTATTGTTTCATGTTGTAGTAACTTTATCAATGGATTGATGAATGCTTATGACTTCTTGAGTTATAAACTCACTCGGTGTTTTCTTGTCACCCATTTTAGGTCTCTCGGACTCGTATTGTTTATGTGATCGGAACCGTCGTTGAAGTCATCACACCGCTGGAAATCTTTTGGTATTGTCTTCGTTGTTGAAGAACATTTGGCATGTATAGGCTATTATGTTTTGTTGAACTGTGGGTTGTAAACTTTAAGCCATGTGAAAATGGCCTATGTGGTCGCCGAGTGGGATGCTAGAACCCATAGCCACGAGTCTTAGAAACTTTAATTTTGATAAGGTGGCCATAATTTGTGTCATGTATGATGGATGATTAAGGCCAAGGAAAGATTCATGAAATTGGCATAGTTCATCGCAGTAAGCATTGCGGACAGCAGCAGTGAGATGAGATTGAAAAATCACTAAAAATAGTAGAAGTAGAGTTAAATGGTGAATAAATTATGAAATTGAACCTTGATGAATCTATTTTTATATGGACGAAACGAAACGACCATATGAGCAGTATACTGAGAGATATTAAAGTTCTCGTGAGACAGCAAGGCCAGAACGGTTTCTGGGTCCCCTGTTGCGACTTTGAAAATTTACTATAAATTATCCAGAAAGAATTATAAGTCATGCCTTATATGTGCAGATTCCATTTTGAGTCTAGTTTCATTAGAAACAAACAACACCAGTATTAAAGCCCTGTACAGAGAGATATTGAAGTTGTAACGCGTGAAGGTCAGAGCAGTCGACCCCTGTAACATGGGTGATTTTAACTAATAAACTGTACTAATTGGCCCGACCAAAAATTCTAGAAATAAATCCATGGATGGATATATGAGTCTAAATTCGGGGAAAATTTACGGATTTGGTTTTCGAGTTCTGGAACTCGAGATATGATTTTTAAGGTGACAGTGACGCAGTTAGCTAGCCTGCCTGGAACAGAAACTAAATATTTCCAAGAGAGAAATAAGGGAAGTAAGCCCGGTAACACCACGTGGCCAAATCCGGTGGCGGTCACGGGTTTGGGGTGTTACATTTTATTGGTATCAGAGCTATGGTTTAGTCGGTTCTAGGACTACCATAGAGCGTGTGAGTCTAGCTATGCATGCCAAATTGTTAGTGCTTAATAATGTGATGACTTCTGACGGTTGAATTTTTTTTGTTTGTTTTGATTAGCAATGGAACACGGGATAGAGAGACCCTTGGCGGATGACGACGAAAGTGTAGCGGCTGCTCCCGCGCAAGGGACACCGCCTGTTGAGCCTCAGCCATCCGCGAATAATCAAAATGAAGGGGCGAAACAAGCCTTCTTCACCATGATGAATGAGTGGGTCGCGCAATATGCCCGAACCAACCCGGCTGTCCAACCATTCCGAATTTAAATACTCCACCCCAAGAGTCCGCAATGCCTCCGAGCATCGATCCTGTAAGGCTAAGCAAACCACCAGACTTGGTTAGGAAGCGGGGCCGAGGAGTTCAAGGCCATAGTCATCGATGATCTTTGAAAGAGCCAATTCGCTCGATAACACCATTCGAGTGTTAGATGAACTGTCATGCACACCGATGAATGTCTTAAGTGTGCTATATCCTTGTTGCGAGACTCAGCTTACTATTGGTGGAGGACTTTAATTTCCATAGTCCCAAATGAATGAGTTACTTGGGATTTCTTTCAATCCGAATTTCGAAAGAAATACATTAGTCAACGGTTCATCGATCAGAAGTGTAAGGAGTTCTTGGAACTCAAGCAAGGCCGTATGATCAGATCTCGAATACGAACATGAGTTCGTAAGACTTAGTCGGTATGCTCGGAGTGTGTGGCTGATGAGGTTGCTATGTGCAAAAGATTTGAAGAAGGATTGAATGAAGATTTGAAGTCGCTAGTGGGTATTTTGGAGATAAAGGAGTTTGTAACACTAGTCGAACGAGCACGCAAGGCGGAAGATCTTGGAAAGGAAAAGAAGAAGGCTGAATTTGAAGCAAGAGATTATCGTAAAAGATCGTGAGTAAAGCTCCATTCTCGGTAAAGAAGTTCGGGAGGACACTAATAAGTCGAGGGCGATGCGGGAATTTCCATCGAGCCCGACCATTGACGGACTCTCGAGCTACATCGGTAGCTAGTGTGGGCAATAATCGTCAAGAGAGACCGAATGCCCCTAATGAGGAAGACGACACCTAGGTGAATGTTGGGGTAAGTCGTTAACAAGACTTATACGGATGTGGTTCAAGGACCACTTCATTAGAGATTGCACGAGCTAGATGAGAAGAATAAGACGCAAGGTGCAAAATCTAGTGGGCGACGGCTAGAGGTAGACCCCGAGGATTTCAGGAGGTAGGGGTGGTAATCGAGAGGAGCCACCGATACTACTGTTCGATCCGAGACCCGTGCTCTGCTAGAGCATATGCCATCCAGCACGAGAGGAGGCATCCTCCCCGACGTTATCACCGGTACTTTTACTCTCTTTGATACTAGTGTGATTGCATTGATTGACTCGGCTCTACTCATTCATATGTATGTGAAACTTTAGCATCCAAGAAGACTCTACCGTTGAGTCTCTTGAGTTCGTAATTCGAGTGTCAAACCCTTTGGGTCAATACATACTCGTTGATAAAGTGTGCAAGAGATGCCCCTAATAATTCGAGAATCTGCTTTTCCTACCGATCCGATGCTTCTACCATTTGATGAATTCGATGTTATTCTTGGTATGGATTGGTGACCGTACATGATGCAATGGTGGATCGCAAAAGGAAAACCATCGATTTGAGGAGTGCAAATAATGAGGTAGTCCGAGTCGAGTCTCATCGATTTAAAAGGAGTGCCAGCGATAATATCTTCTATGACCGCCGGAGATATGTGAAAAAGGTGTGAAACATACCTTGCGTATGTGTTTGAAAGTAAAGAGACGGAAAAGAAACTCGAATCGGTACAGTGGTTTGTGAGTATTCAGATGTTTTTCCGGAGGAGTTACCGGATTGCCACCGGTTCGAGAAGTGGAATTCAAGATCGGTTGTACTGGGTACTACGCCGATCTCAATAGCTCCGTATCGTATGGCATTAACGGAGTTAAAGGAATTGAAGGTTCAATTGCAAGAATTGACGGATAGAGGTTTCGCTCGACCGAAGTTTTTCTCCATGGGCGCACAAGTATTGTTTGTGAAAAAGAAGGACGGAAGCATGAGGTTGTGCATCGACTATCGTCAACTCAATAAAGTGACGATAAAGAATAAATATCCGTTGCCACGAATTGACGATTTGTTTGATCAATTAAAGGAGCCTCGGTGTTTTCAAAGATAGATTTGAGGTCGGGTACTATCGGTTGAGGGTCCGAGAATCGGACATACCTAAAACCGCTTTTAGAACGAGGTACGGTCACTACGAATTCTTGGTGATGCCGTTTGGGCTCACTAATGCCCTCGCGGTGTTTATGGATTTAATGAATAGAATTTTCAGGCCATACTTGGATCGGTTCGTAGTTGTATTTATCGATGACATTTTGGTCTATTCGAGAGATGAAACCGAACATCTTGAACACCGAGGCTAGTGTTGCAAATCTTACGAGATAAGCGATTATACGTAAAGTTCAAGAAATGTGAATTTTGGTTGAAAGAGGTTAGCTTTTTGGGGCACGTGGTGTCCGCATCGAGTGTCAGGGTGGACCCGAACAAAATTTTGGCCATAGTCGATTGGAAACCACCAAGGAATGTTATCGAAGTTAGGAGCTTTTTGGGGCTTGCCGGATACTATCGATGATTTGTGAAAGGTTTTTCGGTGATAGGCTACCGATGACAAAACTACTTCAAAAGATGTTAAGTTCGAGTGGTCGAACGCTGTCAAGAAAGTTTCAATCGACTAAAACCTATTTAACCGAGGCCCGGTACTAGTACAGTGGAGTCCAGTAAAGAGTTTGTCATATCTGATGGACGCATCCTTGCTTGGGTTAGGTTGTGTGTTGATGCAAGAAGGTCGAGTTGTGGCTTACGCGTCGAGACAACTAAAGCCGCATGAGAGAAACTATCCGACTCATGACCTTGAACTAGCAGCCATAGTGTTCACCTTGAAGATATGGCGGCATTACTTGTTTGGAGAAAGGTGTCACATTTATTCGGACCACAAGAGTCTAAAATATTTGATGACTCAGAGAGATTTAAACCTGCGACAAAGACGTTGGCTTGAGTTGTTGAAAGACTATGAACTCATCATTGATTTTCACCCGGGAAAGGCCAACGTGGTGGCCGATGCTTTAAGTCGTAAAGCACTATTTGCTTTGAGAGCGATGGATGCTCACCTATCCATTTCACCCGAGAAGGTGCTAGTAGTCGAATTAGAGGCCAAACCATTGTTGATTCATCAAATACTTGAGTCTCAGAAGGTCGACGCTGAATTGGTCGCTAAGCGAGCCGAATGTGTCTCGAATGAAGAATCGGAATTTCAGATTGACGACAATGATTGCTTGACGTTCAAGGGTCGATTATGTATTCCAAGGAATTCGGAACTTGTTTCGATGATTTTGAGCGAGGCTTACAGTAGTCGAATGTCAATCCACCCGGGTAGTACTAAAATGTACAATGACCAAAGCGTCGGTTTTGGTGGCATGGTATGAAACGAGACATCTCGACTTTGTTTGAGATGTTTAATATGTCAACAAGTGAAAGCGGAGCATCAAGTGCCATCGGGATTACTTCACCGATCACGATACCCGAGTGGAAATGGGATCGAGTCACCATGGACTTTGTATCCGGACCGCCATTATCGAGTAAGAAGGATGCGATCTGGGTCATTGTTGATAGATGACCAAGTCCGCTCATTTTATCCTCGTCCGCATACGAATTTTTCGCCGATAAATTGGCGTAATTATACGTCTCCCAAATTGTTCGATTGCATGGGAATTTTGTTTCTATCGTATCGGATAGAAACCCAAGATTTACATCACGATTTTAGAAGAAATTGCAAGAGGCTTTGGGTACCAAGTCGCATTTTAGCAATCTTTTCATCCCCAAACCGATAGTCAATCCGAACGGATAATTCAAATCCTTGAGGATATGTTGAGATGTTGCATCCTTGAGTTTAGTGGTTCATGGGAAAGATATTTGCCTTTGATTGAATTCGCTACAACAATAGCTTTCAATCAAGTATTAAGATGGCGCCTTACGAGGCTTTATACGGTCGTAAATGCCGTACCCACTATTCGGATCGAACTTAGTGAAGGAAAAATCTTCGGTTGATTTGGTTAAGGATGCCGAGCAAAAGTTCGAGTAATTCGTGAAAGTTTGAAGGTCGCCGGATCGCCAAAAGTCGTATGCGGATTTGAAAAGGAAAGACATTGAATATCAGGTTGGAGACAAGGTATTTCTCAAAGTCTCACCCTGGAAGAAAGTGCTTAGATTTGGCCGTAAGGGAAAATTGAATCCGAGGTTCATCAGTCCGTATGAAGTATCCGAACGAGTTGGACCAGTAGCGTACCGATTAATTTTACCCCCTGAGCTTGAAAGGATCCACAACGTTTTCCATGTCTCGATGCTTCGACGATATAGGTCTGATCCATCGCACGTAATCGCTCCGTCTGAGATTGAGATTCAGCCTAATTTGAGCTATGAAGAGGAACCGGTTCGCATTCTGATGCGTGAAGTAAAAGAGTTGCGCAATAAGAAAATCCCATTAGTGAAGGTGTTGTGGCATAAACACGGAATTGAAGAAGCCACTTGGGAACTCGAGGACTCTATGAAAGAGCGATACCCAAACCTATTTACCGGTAAGATTTTCGGGGACGAAAATTTCTTAAGTGGGGGAGAGTTGTGACATCCCAAAATTGACCCTAGTCGGGATGTGGTTTCGGGACCACAAAACCGAGGCATAAAAATAATTTAAAATTTTTTTTGATGCCTATGATATGTGTTAATTTGTGTGTGACATTTTTGATGATTGATTTAGTGTTATAAAGGTGAATTTCACTAGAAAGGACTTAGTAGAAAACTTTGGAAGTATGACGGGGAATGTGTAATGACTAATTAAAGCATGCATGCAAAACAATGGCCTTGCATGTCAAATATCCCTCTTTTATAAGAGGTGGCGGCCATGACAATGAGGATGGGCAAAACATGTCATAGACATGTTTTGTTGGTGCATTAGGGAGAAAAGAAATAAACAAATAAGCATGGGTAATAAAGAATGAAAAAAAAATGTGTGTGAATGAACCCCCCCTATTGCCGTGTATTGAAGAAAAGAAGAGAAAAAAAAATTGATCATCCTTTCATTCTCTCTTGACCGAAAATCCTAAGGAAGAAGAGGGAATTTTTGCTTCATTTTCTTTGTTTAGAAGAGATCTAGAAGGAGATTTGGCTAAACTTGCATCAAGATTAAACTCAAGGAGTTAAAGAAGGAGAATCAAGCAAGGGAAAGACGAAGGTCATCGAGTAGCCGGCTTGGACTGTTTTACCCAACACAAAGTAAGTCATTAAGCGTATATTTGGTGTTGATTTAAATGATCATAATATATATGCAAATGTGTTTAAATGAGTTGATGTGTAAATGGAAATGTATGTGTATGGAATGATGCCATTGTTGAATGTATAAAGGCAGCAAAATACATAAGGTATTGGCCTCGGCACTAAGTGTGCGGGTATAAATGGACACGGTGACAAGATTGGCACTAAGTGTGCGGGTTTAAAATTGTACAGCACTAAGTGTGCGAGTTTGATTATATAGCACTAAGTGTGCGAGTTGAATACATATAGCACTAAGTGTGCGGATTCACTATATGCTCTTGCATTACAATTGGCACTGAGTGTGCGACATTATCGAGCTAATCCCGGACAGAGGATTGGGTAAGTACCTTGAGCTCGTGACGAATAGGCAATATGTTCATGCTCGGGGTTGAGCTTGGTAAGCTTTAAATCTATGTGATGATTGAAATTGTATGATTGTGGTGGAAATGAGTTAGTGTGTGAAAATGCCTCAAATATCTTGTTGTGTAGAATATGAAATGTGGATGTATGACTTGGTATGAGATTGAACCGAAAGGTCCGAGGAATTATGGTATAGATTCGATATGGATGAGTACCTAGCCTCGTTTATTGTTTCATGTTGTAGTAACTTTATCAATGGATTGATGAATGCTTATGACTTACTGAGTTATAAACTCACTCGGTGTTTTCTTGTCACCCATTTTAGGTCTCGGACTCGTATTGTTTGCGTGATCGGAACCGTCGTTGAAGTCATCACACCGGCTGGAAATCTTTTGGTATTGTCTTCGTTGTTGAAGAACATTTGGCATGTATAGGCTATTATGTTTTGTTGAACTGTGGGTTGTAAACTTTAAGCCATGTGAAAATGGCCTATGTGGTCGTCGAGTGGGATGCTAGAACCCATAGCCACGAGTCTTAGAAACTTTAATTTTGATAAGGTGGCCATAATTTGTGTCATGTATGATGGATGATTAAGGCCAAGGAAAGATTCATGAAATTGGCATAGTCTACTGCAGTAACTGTTGCGGACAGCAGCAGTGAGATGAGATTGAAAAATCACTAAAAATAGTAGAAGTAGAGTTAAATGGTGAATAAATTATGAAATTGAACCTTGATGAATCTATTTTTATATGGACGAAACGAAACGACCATATGAGCAGTATACTGAGAGATATTAAAGTTCTCGTGAGACAGGGCCAGAACGGTTTCTGGGTCCCCTGTCGCGACTTTGAAAATTTACTATAAATTATCCAGAAAGAATTAGAAGTCATGCCTTATATGTGCAGATTCCATTTTGAGTCTA
Organism: Gossypium arboreum; assembly: GCF_025698485.1. Lineage (NCBI taxonomy): Eukaryota > Viridiplantae > Streptophyta > Magnoliopsida > Malvales > Malvaceae > Gossypium > Gossypium arboreum. The sequence goes on along the minus strand of NC_069070.1, from coordinate 119,364,512 downwards.
GTTTCATTAGAAACAAACAACACCAGTATTAAAGCCCTGTACAGAGAGATATTGAAGTTGTAACGCGCGAAGGTCAGAACAGTCGACCCCTGTAACATGGGTGACTTTAACTAATAAACTGTACTAATTGGCCCAACCAAAAATTCTAGAAATAAATCCATGGATGGATATATGAGTCTAAATTCGGGGAAAATTTACGGATTTGGTTTTCGAGTTCTGGAACTCGAGATATGATTTTTAAGGTGACAGTGACGCAGTTAGCTAGCCTGCCTGGAACAGAAACTAAATATTTCCAAGAGAGAAATAAGGGAAGTAAGCCCGGTAACACCACGTGGCCAAATCCGGTGGCGGTCACGGGTTTGAGTACAATTAGTATGGTTAACAAACCTGGTTAAAGATATGTGATGACGTTATCTTATAAATATGCATGAATTTATCTTGAAAATATGTTGAATTGATTTGGTTGATGTGGATTGGTCTCGATTTAATATTGCAGGGAAGGTTAGATATTTATAAAGGGGCTATATTGAATATAAAAAAAAAATTAATTCGTAAACTCCGGTAATGCCTCGTACCCTATTCCGGCAATGAATACGGGTAGGGGTGTTACAAAGTTTAGAAATACATGTCATTATATAACTTGTGATAAGATAATTTAATATCTTCCAGCTCTGATGAGATTTATTTTACTTAAAGATAGAGATACTTTCCCAACCGAGCTAATTACGATAATGTTGAAAGCGATACTCAAATATATGAGCAAAAGTAGATTATGATGAGTCGGAACTCATAAAGGTATGAATAAATGTTATATTTAAATTTATATGTATAGTAAGTAAAATTTTAAGGTAAGTATCAATATTGAATTAAATTTGTATGGATATATGTGATTGATGTGGAAATAGAATTTTGGATATATGTTATATTTGAAAATTTTATTGATTGGGAATGTGATGAAATTGATATGAATATGTGATTAATTGAAATGTGTATTGATTGGAAACTGGAAAGTGAATTGAATACCCTATTAACTGTACCGGACTGAGTCGGATATAGTTGGCATGCCATAGGATTTTGAGAAGGGATTTGGAGATGAGATTTGGATATGCTGATGTTTATATCCTTCGGATTTATCCGAAGAGGCACTTTGTGCTATTCTGGTGTGTTTTGGATGGATTATATTATTCTGGTGTGTTTGGGAGGATTATATGATACTGGTGTGTTTTGGAGGATTATACTGGTGTGTTTTGGTTGGACATTTTGGTGTGTTTGGTTGGAATCCGTGTATCCGCCAAAGTCCGAGTCTTGTTAACAGGGGTAAATATGAATATTAAGTGAAATTGAAATGAGAATTGAATTCCCTATTAACTTGTCGGACTAGTCGGATATAATTGGCATGCCATAGGAACTTGAAGTGTACGGGATTTGTCGGCTTTACTGATCAGGCACTTTATGTGTCGTATTTCAGGCACGTTGTGTGTCGCAGCAGACACCTCGTGTGTCGTTTCAGGCACTTATGTGTCGTATTCTGATCAGGTACTATGTACCGCTTTAGGCACAATGTGCCTTCTTGGTGTGTTTGATTGGATCCGTATCCGTCTCGAGTCCGAAGTTATGTTAATAGGGTTGAGTAAATGAAATGAGAAAATCGAATGAATTTGATCGATTAAACTATTGAAAGTGTGAAAAGTGGAATTATGAAAAGAAATGTGAATTGTGAATTGAAATAGAGATATGAGATTGAAAGCTTGAACCAAAGGTTCATGAATTGATTAAAGATAATATAGATGATATATGATGCCATTTGATGAAAGACTATTGCCGAGATATGAAATTAAAGCATAATTAACACATATGACTTATATTGTTACATGTTTGATGTCTATTATTTATTATAGTATTTATAATTTGAATTATGGTAATACCATTGAGTACAAACATACTCAACGACGATTGTATTACTATAATTCAAATTATTTATTATTAAATGTTAAATTTAAATTATGTATATGGTAAGAGAAGTATGAGTTAGTGATATTGAGATATTTGAAATGTGTTTATGATGAGAAGGAACTTAGAAATGTAAGAATAGAAGTTCATGATATGTATGTGACAACGTTGAAATGAGATAATCAAAAGTTGAGAAATGATGAAACGTGAATGAAATGAAAGTTTATATTGTGATAAACTTATCTATGTTTGTGTGGCATTCATATGATATTATGTGTCTGACTTGTTTGGTTAAGTAAATGCTATGAGTAAATTTACTCAAAATTCATGGAATGTATGTTTAAGTACACTAGTTTGAAATGGATAATTGAAAAGTTCGTGTAACATAATCATGTATGTTAATTTGCTTGAAGTGAATTATGTAATTGTGATGATATGATGTTGATGATAAACGCTAAGTTATATGTATGTATTTATGAGAACTCAGTTAGAGGCTTTACGACCTCACCCTCTTACCAATGTAGTATTTGTAATACCCCTACCCGTATTCATTGCTGGAATAGGGTACGAGGCATTACCGGAGTTTACGAATTAAATTTTTTTTTTTTTTATATTCAATATAGCCCTTTTATAAATATCTAACCTTCCCTGTAATATTAAATCGAGACCAATCCACATCAACCAAATCAATTCAACATATTTTTATGATAGATTCATGCATTTATATAAAATAACGTCATCACATATCTATAACCAGGTTTGTTAACCATACTAATGGCTAACTTTACATTCATTTCACGTTAACATTTACTTTGTTAGCTTATACATGCCATTGATTTCCAAAATAAAGTTTCTTTATATACCGAAATCCCGAGGTTGATAATGTGATGTGTCTCCACCAAATCCGACCTCCGAGCTCTTAACACTACAAAACAGGAAAAAGGAAGCGGGTAAGCACTTTGTGCTTAGTAAGCTCATGTAACAAGAATTATACTTACCTAATATTTTCAATACAATATAATAAACATTCATATATCCATTCAATGCATTATTACCCTAACATGCACAAACTCAACATTCAAGTTAGTACAATAATTTCCATGTATCAATAATATATATATATACCATGATTGATGTACTCATCAATACCATGATTTTCATTCCTTATTATTTTTCATATTTATCCCGTTGAATTTATCGAATTTCAATGGATTTTCAGAGGTACACTTTTAGTGTACAATTCGGTCCGTCAATTCATATTCATGTGCGCACATTTCCATTTCAGAGAGCACACTCATGAACCTCAACCTTGCGGCGGGATTACCATCGAGCTAAATCCTGCAATATAAACTCATAGAGTATTGTCGGGATTACCAGTCGAGCTAAATCCCTGCAACGACAATTACTCTAATGAGCTTGGATCTGAATTACCATCCAAAGCTAAATTCAGACCCTAATTCGGATTACCCGTCCGGCTAAATCCATTTTACACATATTCTTCGGAGGGCTATATCAGATAGGATCACCCGTCCGGCTAGATCCTTTTACCGTCAATTCCTTTTCGAAATCCATCGAATTTTCCTTTCATTCAAACGGGATTTCTTCCCATTTTATCAAATATATCAATGTTTCATAAATTTTCATACAATGAACATTCAAATCACATTCATATCAAAAACATACAATCTCAAGTAATTTAAGAATATAATTCAAGTTACACGAACTTACCTTGATACTTGATTGTAAACAGTAAAAATCTATTAATCCCGAACTTTTCCTTTCCTCGATCTAGCTTCGTATTTGAATCTTCTGGATCTAAATAAATAAATTTAATTATCAATTTAATACATTTCATGTTCATATGCAACATTCACTATAATTCAACTATTATTTATAGTTCATTCAAAGCTGTCTACTTGAGTCATAGTCACTAAATTATTTATAACTTGAGCTACGGAACTCGAAATTAAGATCCGTTAATTTTCCCTGAAACTAGACTCATATATATTTTTAACATAAAATTTTCAGAATTTTTGGTTTAGCCAATCAGTACAGTTTATTCTTCAAAGTCACCCCTGTTCTGTTGTCTGACAGTTCTGACCCTTCTTCACTAAAAATTAGTTATCTCCTTTTACAGAATTCAAATGATGTTCTAATTTGTTTCTAATAAAACTAGACTCATTCAGGATTCTATAAATATAAATTTAAGCCTCTAATTATTTTTCTTCATTTTTTTTATTATTTTTCAAAGTCTAAACAGGGGAACCCGAATTCATTCTGACCTTGTCTCACAAAATTCATTATATATCAAAATTTAAAAATTCATTGCTTACACTGTTTCTTCTATGAGAAACTAGACTCATTAAGATTTAATTCCATATTTTTTTCATCTTCTAATTCAATTTATAAAATTTATGGTGATTTTTCAAAGTTAGTCTACTGCTGCTGTCCAAACTGTTTTAGTGCAAGCTATTTATTACCATTTTTCCCCTAAGCTTTTAATAAATAATAATTTCGTCCCTACTCAATTAGCCTCTCAATTGAGCTGATTTTTCTCAATTAACATTTTATTCTATCACCTTAAACTAGTTTACAACCTTTAGGAATCAGAATTTCAGCAATAGACTTTAATTCCAAACATTTTCACAATTAGGTCCCAAAAATCAATTTCCATTGAAATTGCCTAATAAAATCATCTCATAAATAAATTAAAGCTTTAATTTCATTCTATTTCATCATAAACTTACAGAACTCAACCATGGTGACTTTAAATTTCATCCATGAAATCAAAAACTAATGAATTTAATAGTAGGATCTAGTTGTAAAAGTCTTAGAAACACAAAATTACAAGAAAAAGGCAAGGATTAACTCACTTGGTGCAAAATTATGAAATACCAGCTTAGAGAACCCTCCTATGGCGTTTTTAGCTGCTGGAATTGAAGAGAAATGAAGAGAAATCTAGATATTTCCTATTTAGTCCTAGTTTTATTTAGTTAATTTTGCAATATTCCAATTTTACCCTTAATTTATCAATTTTTCTGCTGATTTCATACCCTTGCCGTCCAGCCCAAATAACTTTTGGGTCTAATTACCTTTTAAATCCTTTCTCATTAGACTAATAAGCTATTTAATCACTCTAGCAACTTTTACACCTATTACAATTCAGTCCTTTTCATTTAATTGACTACCCAAACATTAAAATTTCCTAACGAAATTTTAATACCACATTAATAACATTTCATAAATATTTATAAAATTATTTTTGACTCGGTTTTACGAGATAGAGGTCCCGATACCTTATTTTACCCAATTTCTTCAATAATTTCTTTTTCGAACTAATCACTAATTCGATAAAATTTTCCTATCAATATTTTCATACGATTTTCCTATCATATAAATTTTCAAGCAAAAATATTAAAATAAATTTTTCTTTAAATCGGATCTATGGTTACGAAACCATTGTTCCGATAACCTTGAATTTAGGCCATTACAGTATTTTATAATGAAAATATACAAAAAAAAATGTTGAATAAGTTCACAAATGTGAAACTAATGAGTACAGTAATGGAATAATTAATAATGCAGACGGAGTTGAAAATAGTTTGACAAGTGAATACAGTTTTGAAAAAAAAAAGATATCAGATTATCCTAAAGATTATTCAGATTACGTAATGTCACGGTTAAAGAAAAAGTTAACCTCAGCTAGTTGACTTATTCAGATATGATGTCTGAAGTATGTGTTTGCTGAAATTTTTCCCGAATTGGTTTTCGTTAGTGAATGGAATGATGCGGGGTTCATGATGACAGAATTAGTAAAAAAAAATGATAATTGGGTTAAAGATGTCTGTGTGTGATAGTTACAGTTGAAACGAATATGATCATCTTTTCTGGGTATTCTATATATTCTTTTATCCTCAGAGATATGTGTGTGGTTTTTCAGTCTCTGGTGGAGTTCGGATGTTTTGAGAATGCTAGTTAATTATGATGTTAGACGAAAGCCCTATTGGTCTGGTCGGTTTATGATCGTCATTTCTTCATCTTCTTGGAATTCTATTTTAATATGTTGGAAATGAAGTTAATGGTAAAAATTTATGTGAGACTATTCTTATGTTTCTACTGATTATGATTTTGTTTTATACATGCGGGAAATATATTATCTCTGTTATGATGGAAGTCTAGAGTCGGTAAACAGTGTTTTTCTTCTGGCTTTCTTTGAGAAATTATCAAGATCTTTATTATCTTCTTGTGAGTTAGATGTATTAGTGATTGCACGAGCGTTACATAATATCTTTGAGTTCATGTTCAGATGTCTATTTGTTAGCAAGTGTTTAACATTAAGAACATTTAGGATTATTGCAGTCAATGATAATACTAGTGTGTTATGAGATAGAATGACTATAGATTTCGAATTGGGATTGTCATTAACATCAGAAAGGAAAATGTTATTTAGTTTATGGTTGTTCATTTGACAAAGAAAGATTTGTATGATCATTTCAGTAGGTACAGAGTTTTCATTTGACAGATCAGCTGAGTATATGTATCCCTGAGAGGGTAATTTAGAATTTTGACAATATGTTCCAACATTGTGTTCTAGAGTTCAAAGGTGAATGGAAAAAGATATTCGAGGTTAAATCAAATTGTGATTCTGAGAAGTTAGTAAAGGTGTTTTATGAGTGTTGAAAGCAACTTCTTCTGGTAAGATTTTCGAGGACGAAAATCCCTAAAGGGGGGGAGAGTTGTAACAGCCTAATTTTTAGTAGTGTCGGAACAGTGATTCGAGATCACTAAATCCGACAAATGAGTAGGAAATATTATTAATTTAGTGAGTATAAGTTAAATGTGAAGTTAGGAAAAATTTTGAAATAGTGAAATGTACTAAATATATATATATATTAAAATAATTAGAATTGAAAACGAGGCATCGAGACCTCGGGAATTTTAAATCGAGCCATAAATATTTTTATAAATATTTATGGAGTGTTAATAAGTTAGTATTAAAGTTTCGTCAAGAAAATTTAAAGTACTGATAGCTAATTGAACAAAAAGGACTAAATTGTATCAAATGCAAAATTATGGGAAATGATTAAATAGCTTAAATGATAAAAGAAAGAGGGTTTAAAAGGTAAATATACCCAACGTCTATTTGGGCTGGACGGCAAGAGCATGAAATCACCAAGAAAATAAGGGGAATTAAGGGCAAAATTGGAAAATTGCAAAATTTACTTAATAAAGCTAGGACTAAAGTGGAATTATCTAGATTTCTCTTTATTTTCTGCATTCTCATCAGAAAAACACCATGGAAGAGTTCCTTAAGCTGGTTTTTCATATTTTTACTGCAAGTAAGTTCAATTCTTGATTATTTCTTGAAATTTTGTGTTTTTGTGACTTTTACAACTAGGTCCATTTGTTGAATTCATTAGTTCTTGATTCTATGAAAGAAATTGAACGTTTCTATGAATATGTGCTGGAAGTATATGATGATTTGACATAGAATTAAAGCTTTAAATTGTTTATATGCTGATTTTATTGAAAGAATTGAATAGAAAGTGAATGTTTGGGACCTAAATTGTAAAAGAGTTTGAAGTTAGAGTTTTATGTGGAAATTCTGAATTTCAATAGTTATGAAATAACTTATAATGTCTAGGAAAAGTATTAATTGAGAAAATTAGTTTAATTGAGGGGTTAATTAAGTAAGGACTGAATTGTATGAACTGTGAAATTTGGGGCAAAATGAAAATCAACATTTTGCACTAAAACAGTTTTGGACAGCAGCAATAGTCTAACTTTGAAAAATCTCCAAAAATTTTAGAAATCTAATTAGAGGATGAATAAAATATGAAATTAAAGCTTATTGAGTCTAGTTTCTTATAGAAGAAACGGTGTAAGCAATGGAATTGTAAATCATGAGATATAATAAGTTTTGTGAGACAATGTCAGAATGATTTCGGGTTCCCCTGTTCTGACTTTGGAAAATCATCAAAAATTGGATAAAAATAATTAAGGGATTAAATTTATATTTTTAAAATCCTTAAAGAGTCTATTTTCAACAGAAATAAGCAGGAACATCATCGGAATCTCGTACGATGAGATAATTAATTCTTATTGAAGAAGGGTCGGAACTGTCAGACAGCAGAACAGGGGCAACTTTAAAGAATAAACTGTACTTATTGGCTAAACTAAAAATTCTGAAAATTTTATGGTAAGAAGATAAGTAAGTCTAGTTTCAGGGAAAATTAGCGGATCTTAATTTCGAGTTCTGTAGCTTAAGATATAAATAATTTAGTGACTATGACGCAAATGGATAGTTTGAATATACATAAGTAAATAGTGAAATTATTGATAATGTTACTTGTTGCATGTTATATAAATTAAGGATGTGGAATGGAGAGGAGGAGGAGGAAAATATGTATGAATATTCAGCTAGCATGGCTAATTTGTATGTTTTAGGCTCATGGACTAAATTGAATAAAAGTAAAATTTATGGGCAATTTTGTAAAAAAATGTTAGAAATGACCAATTTGCATGAAATGGATTATTTTATTATTTAAATTACAAAATTTTAATGAAATTATTAATTTAGCTCAAGATCGGGAAAAACATGTTTTAAGGATTAAATTGAAAAGTGTTGAAATTATAGAAAATTCGACATTTTATAGAATTCATAGGTTGTTATCAATTTTGTGAGAATAACGGCTGGAAATAAGAATTAAATTGCAATAATTTTATTTTATTTTAACCTAAGGATGAAATCGTCATTAATTAAAAGTTTAGGGGTAAAATGATAATTTTGTTTAGAGCATTAGTTGAATGTATTATAACATGAAATAAATGAAAACGACGATCAAATTTCTTTATAAAGATCCGGATGACTGGAATACGAGACTTGAACGTGATAAAAAAAAGATATCGGATTAATGAAATATCTAATAAATGAATCGGTAACTCCGGTAATGCTCCGTAACTCTATTCCAGTGACGGATTCGGGTTAGGGGCGTTACAATTTTTGCATGTATTATGTTTTTCTTTTAGTTTACTCATGTTTTTATTTGTTTATTATCTTATATTTACCCTAGTATGATTTTTTTTATTAAACGTATGTTCATGTTATTTAGTTTTGTCTTAATGATATTATTTATGTTTGTATGGAAATGTTAGAATATTTTGTACATCTATGCTTCATGATGCATTAATATGTCATCCTAAAACGTCATTTAAAATAATATTCCAAGGTTTTTTAAAAAAAATAAAAGGCAATGCTTGATGTTTGGAAACTTCGAGAAAGGTAGTGCCCTAACTTACTGGGTTGCGACTTTTCTCGTTGAATTCGAATAGTCAAGTACCCTTCTAAGTGATTTTGAGTTTTCAAAACTTAAACAATTATTTCGAGATTTCAAAACATAGTGTCCTAACTTACTGGATATGGCGTTTTGATGTTTCGAGATAGAAATTTTCGAAAGACAAGCTTAGTTTCGAAGGTTTTAAAATTTTGCGTCCTAACTTACTGGATGTGATGTTTTGACTCGTTTGAAATAAGTGAGCCTTAGTTTTCAAAATTGAGACATTCTAATTAAAAGAGGTTTGCATCTTAAAACTTTCAAATTTCTGACATTAAAGACACTTGATAATCAATTAGGTACCAATATTTGGGCGTTACGAGGGTGCTACGAGGGTGCTAACCCTTCCTCGTACGTAACCGACTCCCGAATCCGTTTTCTCGACTTTCGTAGACCAAAATTAATGTTTTAAAAAAAAACATTTTATAAGGTAATCCAATCACACCTAAAAAGATTGGTGGCGACTCCCGTTTTCCTTTTTCTTAAAGTCGATTCCCATTTTCCAAAACTCGATTTGAAAATGGTTTCGACACAAGCAATTATAAACAATCAGTTTTCATGAAACAATCTAATTACATATATCAACTTCATAACACACATGTCAATTAAACTAGATAATGAACACTTTAATTCAACAATCACTCAACTATCTAAATTGAATAAGAAATGGAATTAGAGGCTCAATGTCAAACAAATTAATGAATAATTCGGCATAAGAATTAACACAGGCGAAAGAGAAACAAACATGCAGCGAAAATCAATCAATCATGCATACTTACTAATCCGACACTCCCTACTTAATATATGTTTGTCCTCAAGCATATTATATAAGAATTAAAGTATAGTAGAGAGAAATGTCAAGTATACTCCCATGTATATTTAACGTGGTTGTCGGTGTTGGCAGTGACTACTTTGTAAGATGGTGAGAATTGTGGAGACTTGGGTTTATTTGAAGAAATATGGGTTGGGTTAGGTTTGTGTTTTTTTGGGGGGGTTTGGGGTGTTGGGTTGTGAAGAAAATAAATGGCAGTATTGAGCAAGGCATGTCCACGCTATAATCGATATACGATTTTTGAAAAAATGACAACCTCCATCATATTCCTAAAAAATAACACATTAAATGGATTAAATAATAATCTTGTTATTATTTATTTTATTTTCAACCTAAATTTTACTAAAATTCAAAATTAAATAAATTAAACTAAATTTAAGTTGCTCCCAAAAAGCGTTTTTGTTTAACATCGTTAGCTCGACAACCTTAAATGTTATTCGTTTGGCTAATTAAGAATTAGTTTTTCCATCTTGTGCACTTGGACGTTCTTGTAGAAAGGTTTCAACCTTTGCCCATTGTCCTTCAAGCACTTCCTGGATTCCTCCATCATTGGTGGATTAAGGCGTCTTTAAGCTTCTCTGTTCAAGTTCACTTTTTCCTCTATCGTAATCCTTCTATGTAACAGCCTGATTTTCAGTGGTGTCAGAAACAGTGGTTTGATACCACTAAAAATCTAACAAGTGAGTTTTAAATTTATTATTTAGTATTTATGAGTCAATCGTGAATTTAGGAAGGCTTAATGAATTAGTGATTTATGCTTTAGAAATATTTATTAAATTAATTAGTTTTGAAACCAAGGTATCGAGACCTCAATTTCATAAATCGAGCCATAAATATTTTTAAAAATATTTATGGGGTGTCATTGAGTTATTATTAAAGTTTCGTTAGGAAATTTTAATGTTTGGATAGTTAATTAAGTAAAAAGGACTACATTGAAAAAGGTGCAAAACTTGCTAAAATGATTAAATAGCTCAAGTGTTAAATGAGGGAGGACTTAAAAGGCAAATTAGCCCAAAGAAGATAGCTTGGGAGGCATGGGCAGAGAAAAATCACAAAAATTAGTGTGAACTAAGAGCAAAATTGTAATTTGGGCAAAATTAAAAAGATACAAATTTAATATAACAAATTCTAGATATTTCTTTCTTCAATTTTCTGCTCAAAAATGCCATGGAACAGAGGTTAAGCTGATTTTGCTTATTTTTGCTCCATGTGAGTTTATTTCTTGCCGTTTTATTGTAATTTTTGTATTTTTAAGACTTTTGCAATTAGGTCCAACTATCTAATTTATTAGTTTTTGATTTTATGGGTGATTTTGAAAGTTACCATTGATGATTTCTGGATGCTTATGATGAATTAACATGGATTTGAAGCTTTAATTTTGTTTAATGATGATTTTATTTAGTGATTTTGATAGAAATTGATTTTAGGACCTAATTGTGAAAAGTTAATAATTAGGGTTGGTGTTGAAATTATGAATATCAAAGGATTTATAGTAGCTTAAAATAATTAGATAAATTGTTAATTGAGAAAAATTAGCTTAATTGATAGGATAATTGATAAGGGACTAAATTGTAAAAATTGTAAAATTGGGGTAAATGTGTAATTTCAAGAATTGAAGGGTATAAATTGTAAAGTGAATTAGAATTGAATTAGATGCTAATGAATGAGTAATTTTTTATTATAGATCAAGAAACCGAAGATAAACGAAGAAAAGAGAAATTAACAGTTTAGTCCCTGAATTTCCACAAATTCTACAAATAGGCCTAGGTAAGTTCCTATGATCGAACTTTGATATTTATATTGAATTGATGTATGATATTATGTATTTATTTATATTATATGTTAAAAAATAGAAAATTTATAAATATGAAACTTGTCGATAATTATGTATATTCATGTTTATGAATGGTTATCGAAATAAATACATACATACATACGAAATTCATGAAAATAACAGTACATGGAATATTGATTGTTATTGAGTTGAATGTATGTGGAATTGTTCCCTGAATTTCCACAAATTCTACAAATAGGCCCAGGTAAATTCATATGATCGAACTTTGATATTTATATTGAATTGATGTATGATATTATGTATTTATTTATATTATATGTTAAAAATGGAAAATTCATAAATATGAAACTTGTCTGATAATTATGTATATTCATGTTTATGAATGGTTATCGAAATAAATACATACATACGAAATTCATGAAAATAACAAGACATGGAATATTGATTGTTATTGAGTTGAATGTATGTGGAATTGTGATATTTGAATATTGGATATATTGAAACGGATTGATTTAACAAGTGATGAATTTATTGAAATTATATTGATTAAGTTGATATATATATTGATTATATTGACTAATTGAATTGAAATAAATATTGATTTTTATTGAAAAGTGAATTGAATTGTATTGAATTATGAATATTTGTGATTAATTGAAATGTGTATTGACTGGAAACTAGAAAGTGATTTGGAAACCCTATTAACTGTATCGGGCTGAGTCGGATATAGTTGGCATACCATAGGATTGAATGAGTTAAGCGATTCTTTGACCTTGAGTCGATGAGACACTATGTGTCATATTAATAATTCGGATAAATTTGATGAGGTGTATTATTTTACTTCAGTATGGCTGAGGAGGCATTGAGTGTTGTACTGGTGTGTTTTGGTTGGATCCTTGTATCCGTTCGAGTCTGAGTCGAGTTAATAGGGGTAAACAAATGAATTGATAATATGATTGATATTGAATATGAATTGGAATGAGATATTGAATTGAATTATATAGATGAGATGTATGAATCATGAGTTCATGAAATGGATATTCATGTTGTTAAATGGTTGTGTATTAAATTGTGAAAAGCTATTTAAGATAGTAAATTTATGAGAATTGTATGTGCTATGAATGATATATATATATGTAATTAATATTGAAAGACTTATGGTTATTACGAAATACTTGGTAATAATATTTACTTGATATATTGAAAAGTGACATGTAAATATGTGATTATCTTTGATATGTTGATACAAGAAAATTATGTATATGGTGATGAGTAATAAACCCAAGTGTGATATGTCGATAAAGTAAGTTTGTTAATATTGAATTTATATGTAAGATGTGCAAGTATGCTAAATATTGTTGTTGCTTGATGATTAGGCAAGTGCCAAGCTATTGATTTAATAGTAGTGTGTTTATTTGTTTGAAGCATTGAAATGGTAAGTATTTAAGTGGAAATAAGTTAGTATTCATGAAAGAATGGTAAGGTTTAAATTATGTTATTTCTTATGGAACGATTTATTATGTGTCCAATTAGAACAATGCTTTGGTTAAATGCATTAATTTGTAGTTGTGGCTGAATGAAATGCATATGGAATAATAAGTGCGGAGGAGTTAAAGTTAAATAAAATTTTACTCAGCTTGAAAGTATAAGTCTATGTGTGATACAATGGATTAGTTCACCTTGTGAATTAGTGAGAATAGTTTATGAGTATTACGGTAACAATATTAGGTTATTTTTTATATTTAAAGTTTTATAATTGAAATAAATTAGTATGATCAAAGACTATATAAGCCTACTAGGCATTCATTGCTTATGTGTTTGTTTTATTTATTTACTTTACAGATTATCAGAAGCTCGAACGGGTTAGAAGCTTATCGGAGCTATATCATACTATCCATTGGTTCTATCGTTAATTATGGATGACTTAATTCTGGTTATAATGGCATGTATAGGTTATTTTAACTAAATGTTAGTCTTTAGGTGTTCTGTTAAAATTTTTCATTTATTTAGCTTGTGTTAGGCATTGTGGTGTTTGCATGATTGCCTTATAATATTGATATGATTGAATGATGGGAGCTAAAATAGTAGTCGAATATGCATAAGAGGTGACTTATCCTTTTCAAAATGTATGTTTTTCAATGGTTCTATTCCATTGACATTAGAGACATTTGTTATTGCACTGGGATGTCCCATATCCTCATAAACATTAAACCTAACCACTTCACCATCAAATTCCATTGTGAGTGTTCCACTCCAAACATCAATTTTCGTTTATACGGTGCTTAGAAATGGCCTCTCGAATATAATAATGGAAAAATTGGCCAAGTTATCATCCTCCATGTCGATAATGTAGAAATTTGCAAGAAAAATAAGTTTGTTTACCTTGACAAGAACATCCTCCAGCACTCCCTCCGAATGCACTACTAACCTATCTGCAAGCTGAATGATTACACTTGTTTCCTTTAAAATACCTGCATTTAGCAGTTTATAAATTAACAAAGGTATAACATTAATAGATGCACATAAGTCGAACATAGTTTTTTTTAATCCTGGCACTATCAATCTTGCAAGATATAAAAAACATACATTGGTCTTTACATTTAGGTGATATTTTCTTTTGTAAAATGGTGAAGACATTTTCTCCAACACTCACCTTTTCATTACCTAGAAGCTTCTTATTACTCGTGCATAATTATTTTAAGAACGTTGCATATCATAGAATTTGTTTAATCGCATCAAAAAGAGGGATGTCTATTTCTACCTTCTGAAAAGTGTCAAGGATCTCCTTCTCATCTCACTCCTTTTTGCATTGGACAAATTTTCTAGGAAACGAAAGTTGTACTACAAATCGTTTTTGTGGTGCCTACTCCATTGGAGCCTCTGAGTAAATTTTCTTCTCATTTTGACTAGCATTGTGAGCTCAACTCATGCTAGGTACGGGTTCCAAAATCTTTCCACTTCTAAACGTCATAACACTTACATTATGTCGAGGATTAGGTTCAATTTGAGACGGGAACTTTCCTTGCGACTCCAATCTACTTTCTATAAGTGCAAGCTTACTCATCTGTTTATCTAGCTCTTAAAGATTGGTTTCTGTCTTCTGCTAGAATTTTCAGGTATCGTTGACTAACCTTTCCACTATTGCTTCCAAGGATGATTTTTGATGCGTAACTGTTGATTCGGAAGAGGCCTTTATTGGTACAGTTGACTGAATCGAGGATTTGACCATAGCTCAGATTTGGATGATCTTTCCACCCCACATTATAGGTGTTTGAATAGGGATCATATCACCTTTAGGGTGGCCTTGGAAAGTTTCCGACAACATTTGATTGTTTTGTCGGACCCTCGTGTAAAATGAGACATGAGTCCGTTGGGTGGTCTGGCATGGCACACATTCAATATAATCGTGTTGGGCTTGCTTTATCTATAAACAAATTTTGAACAACGTTAGTAATCTTATCAATTTTATCTCTAGAGATAGAGAACTTAACCCATGAACTCGTCTCGTGGGTTCTATAGTCGGTCAGAATTGTTGAGAATTTGCAGCCATGGTCGAAATCAACTCTGTCGCTCTTTGAGGCATCATATTAACAAGTGTCCCTCTGCTAGCAGCATCAATCATTTTTATTTTCATCAGGAGTAACCCCTCATAGAAATATTGCAAGAGTGATTGTTCAGTCAGTCCATGTTGTGGGCAACTTGCACACAACTTTTTGTATCGCTCTTAGTATTTATAAAACGATTCAATCTCCTTTTACCTAATTCTTACAATGTCCCTCCTTAATTTGATTGCTTGAGCTGCTGGAAAGAACCAATTAAGAAATAAACGAGACATGTCAAACCATGTATTGACAGACCCTGAAGGTAATAAAATAGTCATTCTCTAACAGAGTCAGCTAACGAGAAAGGAAAATCATGAATTTTAATTTGATCCTTAATTACCCCCTGAGGTTTCATGCTTGTGCAAACCATATGAAATTCCCTGAGATGGGTATGCGGATCTTCATTTCATAATCCGCGGGAGGTGGGCAATAGATAAATCAGGTCTGATTTTAACTCGAACAGCGTTCCTCCTGTCGGATAAGTTATACATAGGGGAGCTTGCTCATCTGGGGCTGCTGCAAGATGACATATAGTTTGCTCTGCCAGATCGTCTAGTTCATCGAATGAGAGAATGTCCTCAGCATAAAATCCTGTTTCGAACTGGGGTTATGGTCGTTTACCACGTCAAATGGCTTCTCTTCATAGTTTTTGAGCCAATTTCTCTATTTCTGGTTCAAATTCTAGAGACCCCAGTTCTGACCAGGTCATAAGGAAAACAAACAAAAATTGAAAAAATAATTCCAATCCTCGGCAATGATGCTAAAATTTGATGGGAGTTGAAACCACCAAATAAATTAATTCATACAATAAAATAACTCTAAACAATAGTAAAGAGTCATAGGGTTGATTCCATAGGGATTGGTGATTATGATCAACTTTCATGTTTTTCTCGTGAACAGAATTTTTATGTGCCAATAATCGTGGCAATAGACATGCCCACGACTCCAAACAACCTGCTAAAAAATAAATAAAATAAATTAAGGGAGTTTCGAAATGTTTAGAAATTAAATAATTGAGATAGCATAAATAAACAATTAAATAAAACAAGAATAAAATTAAATTAGAAATTAAATTCGAATTTTGTAAACAGATATAATAAGCCCTAGCCTTAGACTTGGTGAATTCCGGTTTTGAACTGATCCTTAAAAATTAGTTTTCTTCTCCAAACAATAAGCTGGTTATAGCGGCTAAAAATGTCCTAACCATCAATTCTACCTCTTGTAGTTGATTCCGGTACTACCTGCAAACCAACCAATACCAATTATCTAACCACAATACACGCGTTTGCGATTCAAGATTTCGGTAGCGCTGCGTTTTGAAGAACCCAACTCGGATTAACGGCCTCAACCGCGTAGGACGTTTAAATTCGATCACTATCTTCCTTGATTTGTTCGTGAAAATTCGAATACAGCACAGCCTACTCGTCTCTCCAACTGTCCACCAAAACGACTCTAACCCAACATGCTTTTTGAATTGAAATCGAGTTAACTTAAAGGGATGAATTTTTCAATCTCGATATTTCGGAAAGATGGTGAATACCGATTTGAAGGATTTTTAGTGCGAATACATTTCTCACAATTCCTGATTGGAAAGAATACCGGCCTAAAGCTAATTTGAATTTAGTGAAGCATGAAATTAATCATGCTTTGGTCGGTTGTGGAAGTAGATTTGAATGGAAATTGTGGTAGGTGAAAGGGAAAGGGCTTGTGAAACAATTAAGCCAAAATATTAAAATGGAAACAAAAGTTTGAGAATGCCTACACTCTTACGTGCAAAGTAAAAAAGAAAATAAATAGATTTTTTTTTCTATCCAATTTCCAAGCAAATCAAGATGTATTTTTTCAAGTTCACTATGTAACCTATTTATACATAAATCATATGCTAAAATTAGGCTAGTCCCACCTATCCACTAATTACATGAAATAAATACTAGATTTCTTTTCTAATTTTGGCTTTTACAAAGTAAAAAATCTGATCACCCCCAAAATGTCTCCAAATTTCTGATTCGACCCCTCTTCAATTGCTCATCCTTCAATTTAATCATTTTCTGCTTGTTTTCGAATTAAAGCATCCGAATTTCGTTCCTGACAAAATTTAAACATAAAATTCACCTATCAGCAAAAATAAATTCAAGAACTAATTGATTTGAGTACGTAAAATATACAAAATAAATATGCTATCATTATAATAATTTTATATTCAAATGGTTTAATCTAACAAATTATTTTGAATTTCATTGTCATGACTTATAGGTTATAAAATATACAATTTATTATGATTAATTTTAAAATTATTATTTGGCACATTGTGGAAACAAAAAGCTTCTTAAGATGATTGCATGTATGTGTCCATTTATTTATTTATTTATTTATTTATAGCTGTTTAAATATAATTTAAAGACCACTTGTTATTATTTAACTTTTGCTTGTGGAATTTTTTCTTCCTATCAAATAATAATCCTTAAAATCATTATCTAAAAGGAAAAAATATTAATGTTATTGTAAGTTATTAAATACTTTTGGACCATAGTAGATAAACCTTTATCACCTTAACCAATTCCAACTACAATTGGGACAAACAAATCAATGAACAATAACTTAACACATAGGTAAAAGTTTTTTTTTTACTTAATAATATTATTAGCAATCGGACATTATTAATTGTATATGAAAATAATGAAGCTTAAAATTAAAATTTAAAGGTAATATCATTGTGAAATTTACTCAAAATTTATACTATAGTTATCTTTGTACATATGTGACACACATAATAAGATACTTTTATATATATATATATATATATATATATATATATATATATATATATGGAAAAATAATACAAAGCCAAAGGTGATATAATGAAGTAAAATGTTTCTAACCTTATGCAATATTTGAACTTGTTATAATAACAGTATCCAATGATGTACTTGACTCGTCATTAGAGTTCTCACAGCTATCAACCTTCATTGATGTTTCAAGAGGAAGTTGATGGAATGGCTTAGGAGGCATTTCAAGGAGTTCAAAATCAGATTCAAGCATCTTCAAGACTTTGTTCATTGAAGGACGATTAGAAGGAAGTAATTGTATACACCAAAAGGCTGTTATTATCATCTTCGTCACCATTGCTTTTTCATCGTCAGAAACATCTCCCAACTCCAAGTCTTCTCCTTGATCCAATCGGTCATAAATCCAAGATGGAAAATATATTTGACTAGTGTGGTCAGCAAATGCATTCACATTCTTTCTCCTTCCAGCCATTTCCATCAGTAACATTCCAAAACTATAAACATCAGCTTTGTATGAGATGCCTCCAAGATTTTTGTAAACCAATTCAGGAGCAATATATCCTATCGTTCCTCGTGCCGCAGTGAGAGAGACAATGCTATCATCTACTGAATACAATTTAGCAAGACCAAAATCGGAAACTTTTGGATTAAAATTCTCATCAAGAAGAATATTGTGTGGCTTGATATCAAAATGTAGGATTTGCATGTCACATCCTTGATGCAAGTAGTGAATTCCTTGAGCCACTCCAAGCACAATATCAAACATTTTTTTCCAGCCCAAAGTGTTCTTATTTTCTTCTGTAAATATGATTTTATCTAAAGATCCATTAGACATGAAGTCATATACCAGAGCTTGCTTTGATCCCTCCACACAAAATCCAATAAGTTTTGCCACATTAGCATGATGAATTCTCCCAATAGAAGCAACTTCATTTGTGAAATCTTGGCCATTACCTTTTGACTTGCCCAACAATTTTATTGCCACATGATGCCCACTACGAAGCTTTCCTTTAAACACTGAGCCATAACCCCCTTCACCTAATTTATCTTTAAAATTTTTTTTCATTTTTTTAATTTCTTTAAAAGAATACCTTATTGGCACCAGATTATTTTGGCTTTGAAGGAACTCTTCGATCGTATCATCCATAGATAAATGTCTTTTTCTCCATTTGTACGTAACAAGAGCAAGCAAACAAATTATCCCAGGAAACGACCTCAAAAAGATAACTCCACCTTTAAAGAAATACAATGTAACACGTTGAAATTAATCAAAGAATATATAACTTATAATCTCAGAAAAAAGTATATACTTTAATAGTTTTATCATAACTAGTATTTGAGACTAGTCTATGGACTTAATCGAGAGTAGTCTGAATATGTTAAGTTTTTGTCATTAGCAGGTATCTCTCAACAAATTAAAATTCAGATATTTCAAACACAAAAGGAGTAAATCATGCAAAGTGGATACCAATTATTCTAACCTCACACATTCCAATAGATTTGACAGGGTCATGACATTCACCCAAATTAACACATTCATAACCCCTAGCAAATTCTAAAGAAAGAACATGATTCTTAACCATGAAGGATACCCAACTGTTGTTTCTAATATTCATGCCAAATAAACTTGAAGAAGGACAAATTAAAAATATAGTAACCTTTAAATTTCATAAATGAAACAAAATCTAGAACCACCAAAAGATGCAAGAGAACCCCCAAAAAGCAGATTTGATAAATTCAAGAGCTAACTTTGTTGAATGTTTTAGCAATATGAATATCCACCAAACTTATAACCTGTGAAAGTTCTAAACAATACCATTATGAAAACAAACTTAAGTAAAACTCTAACATCTTTCTTAACTTGACAAAAAAATTTCTTTCATATAGAAGAAGATTGTATTCTGCATTCAAACTCCTTAAAGAGTACCAGAGGTTTTTTTTTTTTTTTGGCAACAATGAATCTGTCTTTGTTGAGAGGTTTCTTAGTTTTACAGTGAAATTAAATATAAACTTGTATAATATGATAGGCTCCTTATTCTTTTTTTCCCCCATAATATAGCTAATATTTGTTCTCAACTAGTGCTAGAATTTGAATCTGTGCAAATGCAAATGTGCAAATCTAAAATTAAATATACCTGTTATTGCCAAACAGAGAATATAAGTTCCTGTAAAAAAAACCACGAATAAAAACGAAATATCATTATTTCAAGAAAGCAGCGAAATAGCAAAATCAAAGCACTTCTAAATTCTAATGAATTTTGGGAAGCATACTTCTTGGTATAGAATGGTTGAAATTGTAGTAGACATGGGGGCCATGGAAAAGGAAATGTACAAAGCTCTCCATATAGTTTCTGAAGGCAAATTTCAAGTCTGACAATCTGGATTATATATTCAACAAATCAAAGTAAAATAAATAAAGGGGTGTAAAGGATAATTCCAAATTTGTGTAAAAAAATCAATGGAAGGTAATTTAAAACATTATATTCTGTTTTGTGGTATATACTCAAAAAAAGATTACAACAGTTCTTTACATATGTTTGCTTGTAAAAAGTATGCAACATGTATTACAGTATAAGAGTTTTTAGGTAACTAAAACTATTTAATATAATGAAAGGTGAGACCAAATTTATTCAAATTAATTAATCCAAAAGTAAATATTATAGCATTAAAGGAGTTTTTTGCCGAAAAAAATAAACTCATCCACAATGGTGGAATATTTACGTACTACCAACTAAATTGAAAATTCATCAAAAATTAAAAAGGAAAATAAAAAGAGAGACATTATATTTTAAGAAGGAATTTGCAGAATTTAGAAACCTTGTGGTTGTAAAAACATAATGAAATATAATTGCCCAAAAAGAAGACAAAACAGCAGAGGCAGATACTAAATTAGAAATGCTTTTAGTTCATTTGATTGTTAGATCTTCATAAATTTTAGATGCAAAATCATGATACTTAATTAGCATCATAAAATTTAATAGCTAAAAAAGTAACCTAAAATAAAAGAAGAAAAAAGTAGGTCATACAAAAAGCTAAGGTAGATGTTCTAATTAAAAATTCCAGTCTAATGATTTAATTAAAGATCCAAACTGAAATTATGAAAGAAATTTACAAATCTTTAAACCAAACTTTATTTTTATAGTAGTCACAGCTCTGATAGTCGCATCTATTCCATTTGACCCAAAATCCCTCTAATACTTTTTTGTAGATATCCAACGTAGACATGCCTGTTATATTATCAACCATAATTGGAACCGCTGCTTCGATAGTACAAGCTTCAGATAGGTGGGTATTTCCATTTAAAAAATAGAAATGGGAAGTTGGAAGAAAAGAGGACGTATTGGATTTGGTGGTACAACGAGAAGCCTCAATATAAAGCGATGATTTTATAGGTTTCGTGCAATTCATAACATAAATAATGCTAATCACGAACCTTCCATCATAATAATAGTTATTAGAAGAAGAAAGGGAAAAAGATAATAGTCCAGGATAATAAAGATAATAATATACAGAACTAAGAGGAAGGGAGTTGCAATCATCCGTGTCCAAGCTCGCATCAACTATTCGTATTGTATAATTTTCGTAAAAGATTTGTTGGACAGAGAATTTCCCTTCTTTTTTGACCAAAATGGTGCGATTATTGTTCTCACACTCAAATTCAAAGCCATAATGACCACACTGGGGAGGTTGGTTTTTTAATCGGAATGGAAAACTGATATTCAAATTCCCACAGGAAGTAGAGCCGCAGTCTTGGTTAATAAGATGCCTAGCAAAACAAACAGCAGGAAATAGAATTACAAATAAAGCAAAAGCGGGCATTAGGTGACCCAACAATGGCAGTTTTGCTTTTAATTTTGGCATGCTAAAATTTTGGGTAAGGAAGAAGAACAATAATGGGGGTTAATGATTAAGTTTCTAACTAAATCAGGGAAATATATAAGAAAACTTCAGTGGGAGAAGAAGCATTAATGGGGACAGAAGACTTTGACTAGTCTTCAGCTTTAGTTGGGATGAATATTTTATTTTCGATAATTTTTTTACACCTATTTTTTTTAATTTTTTTCTGGGAAACACCTCAATCAAAGCACATATGATTTCAACAAGGTTATGTCACCAAGTTATTTCTCTAATGCATCTGTATTATGTTTAATTAAGAGTTTAATCTTTTCATAAATTGATTTGTTTGTTTGGTTAAACTTAGAAAGGAAGGTTCAAAGTTATTTCAGTAATGCGTTAAAGGTTCAAAGTAGACATATGTATAAAGTGTTTTCAAATTAGAGCTAGTTTTGATCACCTAAATCAAAATTTAAAAAATAAAATAAGTTAAATGCTCAATACTAGTTCATTTTTATTATTTAACCTTCTTTTTTTACTAAATTAATATTTAGATACTACTTTGTATTAGTTTATCAAATTAAACTAAGAACGTTACTAAATATTTTTTACTAAATTAATATTTAGATACTACTTTATATTAGTTTATTAAAGGGTTAAATATAAAATTGGTACCCGAACTTGTCCACTTCTCCTAGATTGATACTTATATTTTTTTTGTCCTAGATTGGTACCCGAACTTTTTCACTTCTCCCAGATTGATACTTATGGTTTTTTTGTTGTCTCAAATTGGTGCCCGAACTTTTTTTCTATCCACTATATTGGTACCTCAGACTAATAGCATTAATTTTTTTGCTGTGTTGTAGCATTGACCAATCGCACGCTGCCACGTGGCATCCTTTTATGCCTCTTTTTTCTTTTTCTTTTCTTTTTTATTTTCCCTCCTCTTCCTTTTTTTCTTTCCTTTTCTTTTTTTTTTCCTTTTTTTTCCCTGGGCCATGGGCCTGGTCCCAAAAAAAAAGGAAAATAAGAGAAAAAAGAAAAGAGAAAGGGAAAATAAAGCATAAAAGGCTGTCACGCGGTGGCGTGTGATTGGCCAACATTGTCATGTCAGTAAAAAATTAACGTCGTTTGTCTCAGGTACCAATATAGTGGACGGAAAAAAAGTTCGAGTATCAATATGAAACAAAAAAAATCATAAGTACCAATCTGGAAGAACAACAAAATCTCCTTATTGAAAGAACAAAAGATGTAATAAATAAATAATTTAATTTAATATTTCGAAGAGATTTGTCAACCCCGATATTCCAGAGAGATGGTGAATACCGATTTGAAGGATTTTTAGTGCGGATACATTTCTCACGATTCCTGACCGGAAAGAATATCGGCTTAAAGCTTATTTGAATTTAGTGAAGCATGGAATTAATCATGTTTTGGTTGGTTATGGAGGTGGATTTGAATGGAAATGGTGGTAGGTGAAAGGGGAAGAGCTTGGGAAACAATTAAGTCAAAATATTGAAATGGAAACAAAAGTTGACAGAATGACTGCACTCCTTCACGCAAAGTAAGAAAGAAAATAAATTGATTGTTTTTCTATTCAATTGCCAAGCAAATCAAGGTATATTTTTTCAAGTTCACCATGCCACCTATTTATACATAAACCATATGCTAAAATTAAGCTAGTCCTACCTACCCACTAATTACATGAAATAAATATCATATTTATTTTCTAATTTTAGTTTTTACAAAGTCAAAAATCTAATCAACCCTTAAATGTCTACAAATTTCTAGTTCGACCCCTCTTCAATTGCTCATCCTTCAATTTAATCATTTTCTGCTTGTTTTCAAATTAAAGCATCTTAATTTCGTTCCTGACAAGATTTAAATATAAAATACACCAATTAGCAG
Organism: Gossypium arboreum; assembly: GCF_025698485.1. Taxonomy (NCBI): domain Eukaryota; kingdom Viridiplantae; phylum Streptophyta; class Magnoliopsida; order Malvales; family Malvaceae; genus Gossypium; species Gossypium arboreum. Next base: position 119,340,471 of record NC_069070.1, on the reverse strand, counting down.
AAATTAATTCAAGAACAATTTAATTTGAGTACATAAAATATGCAAAATAAATATACTATCAAATCCCCTCTACTTAGCCTATACTTGTCCTCAGGCATACTGTATGTTCCTTCATTAGAAATTATTCTGTAACTTATCAAAAATCAAGCCTCTTTTCCACAACCATTATCAATGCAAACAATTTTATGCGAAAAAAATGAATAAGTGCTCAAATGCTTAGTTTGATCATCAAGTGTCCATAAAACTCAAACATGCAAATTAAATCATTTCACTAAATTGAGTTTCAACCAAAATTTATAAGGTGTTATTCTTAATTAACTATGTAGTATATTTGGGACATAGTCAAATCTTTTTACACGAATAAGGATGACAACCTAAGCACTCTACTCTGGTTACTCAATTTGACATGTCTCCAAATGGGTTATTTTTCCCTACTTATGGCAGCTAGGTTAGCGGAATGTTTGCAAGTTTTCGATTCATCACTCGAACCTTTTTATGCGAGATGAGATGACAACCCAAGCACCTGATCCCGGTTACTAAATTCGGTTACTTTTCCAAAATCTTCACTCATAACTTGAGCCATCAGCAGAGTAGTATTTTTTATTTATTTATTATTATTACCCCTTTTTTTTCTCTTTATTTATTTATTTACAAGCAAATACAATATTCTTACCAAGCAATTATAAACAGTCAATTTTCATGAAATAATCTAATTACATATATCAACTTTATAACACACATGTTGATTAAACTATATAATGAACACATTAATTCAAGAATCACCCAACTATCTAAATTGACTAAGCAATGGAATTAGAGGCTCAATGTCAAACAAATTAATGAATAATTCAACATAAGAATTAACACATGCGAATGAGAAATAAACATGTAGCGAAAAGAAAATCAATCATGCACACTTACTAATCCAACACCCTCTACTTAATGTATGCTTGTCCTCAAGCATATTGTATAAGAATTAAAGTATAGTAAAGAAAAATGTCAAGTATACTCCCGTGTATATTTAACGTGGTTGTTGATGTTGGCAGTGACTACTTTGCAAGATGGTGAGAATTGTGGAGACTTGGATTTACTTGAAGAAAAATGGATTAGGTTAGCTATGTGTTTTTTTAATATGGGTTTGGAGTGTTGGGTTGTCAAGAAAATAATTGGCAGTATTGAGCAAGGCATGTCCACACCACGATCAGTATCTGGTTTTCGAAAGAATCGATAGCCTCCACCACATTCCTGAAAAATAACACATTAAATGGATTAAATAATAATTTTGTTATTATTTATTTTATTTTCAACCTAAATTTTACTAAAATTCAAAATTAAATAAATTAAAATAAATTTAGGTTGCCACCCAAAAAGCGTTTTTGTTTAATGCCGTTAGCTCGACAACCTTAAATGTTATTCGTTTGGCTAACTAAGAATTAATTTTTCCATCTCGTGCACTTGGACGTTCTTGTAGAAAGGCTTCAACCTTTGCCCATTGTCCTTAAAGCACTTCCCGGATTCCTCCATCATCGGTGGATTGAGGCATCTTTAAGCAAAGGCATAACATTAGTAGATGCACCTAAGTTGCACATAGCTTTTTTAATCCCGACACTACCAATCTTGCAAGATATAGAAAACATACATTGGTCCTAATATTTAGATGCCATTTTCTTTTGTAAAATGGCGGAGACATTTTCTCCAGCACTCATTTTTTCATTGCCTAGGAGCTTATTCTTCTCGTGCATAATTCTTTTAAGAACTTTTCATATCATGGAATTTGCTTAATCGTATTTAGAAGAGGGATGTTTATTTCTACCTCCAAAAAGTGTTAAGGATCTCCTTCTCATCTCACTCCTTTTTGAATTGGACAAGTTTTCTAGAAAACAGAGGTGGCACTATAAATGGTTTTTGTATTGTCGACTCCATTGGAGCCTCTAAGTCAATTTTCTTCTCATCTCAACCAACATTGTGAGCATGACTGGTGCTAGGTATGGGTTCCAAAACCTTTCCACTTCTAAACATCATAGCACTCGCATTATGTCGAGGACTAGGTTCTATTTGAGACGGAAACTTTCCTGGTGACTCCAATCGACTTACTGTAAGCGCAAACTTACTCATCTATTTATCTAGCTCTTCAAGATGTGTTTCTATCTTCTGCTGAAATTTTTTGGTACCGTTGGCTAACCTTTCCACTATTGCTTCCAAGAATATTTTTAAGGTGGTAACTGTTGATTCGGAATAGGCCTCTATTAGTATGGTTGACTAAATCGAGGACTCGGCCTATAGCTCAGATTTGGATGATTTTTCCACCCCGCATTATAGGTGTTCGAATAGAGATCATATCGCCTTTGGGGTGGCCTTCGAAAGTTTCCGACAATATTTTCTTATTTTGTTGGACCCTCGTGTAAAATGAGACATGAGCCCGTTGGGTGGTTTGGTATGGAATACATTCAATATAACCGTGCTAGGCTTGTTTTATCTATAAACAAATTTTGAGCAACTTAGTAAGCTGATCAATTTTATCTTCTAAAGATAAAGAACTTAACCCATGAACTTGTCTCGTAGGTTCTGTAGTCGGTTGGAATTGTTGAGAATTTGCAACCGTGGCCGAAATCAACTCTATCGCTCTCTGAGAGGTCATATTAACAAGTGCCCATCCGCTAGCAGCATCTATCATTTTCATTTTCATTTTCATTTCCATCAGGAGTAACCCATCATAGAAATATTGCAAACTATTCAGTTAGTCCATGTTGTGGGCAACTTGCACACAACTTTTTGTATCGCTCCTAGTAATCATAGAGCGATTCAGTCTCCTTTTGTCTAATTCCTACAATGTCCCTCCTTAATTTGACTGTTTGAGATGCTGGAAAAAACTAGTTAAGAAATAAATGAGACATGTCAGACCATGTATTGACAGACCCTAGAGGTAAATAAAATAGTAATTCTCTAGCAGAGTCGGCTAACAAGAAAGGAAAAGCACGAAGTTTAATTTGATCCTCAGTTACTCCCTGAGGTTTCATGCTTATGCAAACCATATGAAATTCCTTGAGATTGGTATGCGAATTTTCATTTTGTAATCCGCAAAAGGTGGGAAATAGATAAATCAAGTTTGATTTTAATTTGAATGGCGTTCCTCTCACAGGATAAGTTTATACATAGGGGAGCTTGTTCATATGAGGCTGTTGCATGTTGGCATATAGTTTGCTCTGCCATATCATCTGGTTCATCAAATGAGAGAATGTCCTCGGTGAAAAATCATGTTTCGAACTGGGGTTGTAGTCGTTTACCGCGTCAAATGGCTTCTCTTCGCAGTTTTTGAGCCAATTTCTCTATTTCTGGTTCAAATTCTAGAGACCCCGATGATGATTGCTAAACTAACTAAAAATTTGACTAAGGCAAGCACACCTATCAAACAGTAGTATAATTATAGTGAGACCGGTAATATCGAATCCACAAGGACTAAATGTACTAGTAATTACTATCTTTTTATTATCTAGCCTAAAAATTAAGAGAATATTTTATGTAAGACTAATTATCTAATTAACTAAGATTACGACAAAGATTAAAGTTGAAAAATATTTTTGGAAAACCGATGGAGAAGACAATACCCAAGGAAGAATCCACCTAGACTTCACTTATTACTGCTGAATTAGACGATTTATTCACTTAACTTACTCCGTAGAAATCCCTGAATTATGTTAATATCTCTCTCGAAACTAAAAACAACTGACTTTAGGTTGATTAATTGAGACCTCTTTCTAATTAAAACCCCTATTGTCTCATTAACTCGATCTATGGTGTCGAAACCATTTTTTAAAGGGATGTTTGAAAAATGGGGATCGACTTTTGAAAAATGAAAACGGGAGTCGCCACCAACCTTTTTAGGTGTGATTGGATCACCTTATAAAACGTTTTGGTCACGAAAATTAAGAAAACAGGTTCGGAGTCGGTTACATACGAGGAAGGATTAGCACCCTCAACGCCCAAAATTGGTACCAAATTGAATAGTTTTCGTCTTAATGTCAAAAATTTGAAAGGATTTAAAATAGGATCCCTTTTAAAACCGAATTATTTAAGTTGAAAATCGAGATTCCCTAGCTCAGAAAGAATACAAACATCACATCCAAAGATGATAGGACACGATATTCTTAAACTCGTGAATCGAAATCATCTCGTGATTTACAAAATCTATTTAGAAGGATACTTTAGGCATTTAGACAAACGGAAATCGCAACCAAACATGTTAGGGCACTATTTTCGAATTCCTAAATATGAAAAACATTGCTTCATTTTAGAAAAACTTTTGGATAAAATATGACAATTAAATGAAATATATTTTTTAAATAATGATTTGAGTAAAATTTAAAAATAATTTACTAAGAGTAATACTAAAAAATTATTAAAAAATGAAAGAGTTTGATATGATACTAAAATTATTAAAAATTAAAATATATAAAAAAATCAGGGAAACATAGATTAAATCAAAATAAAAAGGGTTGAAAAACGAAGATGAACAAAGAATAAAATAAGAACAAACTGTAGAAAATAAGAACGTAAGAGGGAGAGAAATTTGAGTGAAAGCTCTCAAAAATTTTTATTGTTTCCCAAAACTCCAGTGTGTTTACAATGAAGGGAGAGGCCTCTATTTATAGTTGAACCTCCTCAAATCCAACAGTACAGATCAATTACATTAACGGTTAAGATTAAAAGGTATCTACAAATTAAATCTCTAAGATTACAAAATCATATCTTCTAAGATTGCATATCATATCTAAGATTGTATCATATCTAAGATTGCATATCATTGAAGATTATATTTCCATGAGTCAAGCTTGTGGACCTTAAATCTTTTCAAGTAATGGGCCATTCTGATTGGGCCAAATTATATTTGTAATTCTGGACTGAATTTGGACTTCGTTTATTTGGGGGGTTTATTATTTTTGTTTTTGGACTTATTTCTCGGCCCGGGCAAAATTGAGTGTCTATAGCTGCCCCTCTTTGCTCATTGCTGTGTAACAGGAATAAAGCAAAGACTATAAAAGGACCAATTTTGCCCGGGCTCGCCGAGTCTTGAGTTCTTGATCCTTGATCTTCTTTAAATGGCCTCTTGACAGCTTCAATCTACTTCACTGCAACTCAGGAAGGCGATATCTACTATCTTTGATCTGCTCCCTGTCTAATACAGAGACACGAAATCTGTTATCTTCGATCTACTCCCCATCTAATATAGAGACGCCAAATATGCTTCTTCAATCTGTTCCCCTTCTAATACAGAGATGCCAAATTTGTTATCTCCGATTTGCTCCCCGTCTAATACAGAGATGCCAAATCTATCATCTTGGATCAGCTTCAATGTAAACACATGAAGGTCAGATCTGCTATGTCTTTGATCTGCTCCCCGTCTAATACAGAGATGCCAAATCATCTTGGATCTGCTTCAATGAAGGTCCAATCTATTATGTCTTTGATCTGCTCCCCGTCTAATATATAGATGCCAAATCATCTTGGATCTGCTTCAATGAAAGTCAGATCTGCTGTGTCTTCAATCTGCTCTCCGTCTAATACAGAGATGCCAAATCATCTTGGATCTGCTTCAATGAAGGTCAGATCTACTATGTTTTCAATCTGCTCTCCGTCGAATATGGAGATGCCAAATCTGTTTCTTCGATTTGTTCTCTGACAATACAGAGATGTTAAATCATCTTGGATCTGCTTCAGCGTTAACACTTGATGGTCAAATCTGCTATGCTTTAACCTGTTACCCTACTGCTTAGGGGGTTAAGGCGCATCAATCTTCATTGTCCCTTGAATGACATAACCTGTATAATGTGTATGAGTTCATGCCTAATGATTAGGATGCTATGATCGAAGTGAGTCAAATGCTCCTAATTAAACCTGTTATAATGCAAATTGTTTATGAATATGACCCCTATTCCAGATGTCACTACTCATTCTTTCATCGAAGTTTATCCTTATTTCTCTCGAAGTACATTCCTACTCAGCCTGTGGGTTTGTACCATTCTTCAAATGCTATGACCCACCAAAAATGTCTGTAAGATGATCCTCTCTTAGGATCGAATCATTTGATTTGTCCAATTATCATTTTGGACTAAAGAAAGAATTTCCTCGAGTTCTTTCAAACCTCACTTACGTGAATTCTTTGAACAATTGTTCTGTTTTAGTTTCTTGTATTATCTAGAAATTTCCAGAGTAATGAGCAAAACTTCATTTGTGAAAATTATTTAGTTCATCTATCATTATTTTAATGCAACATACTTTAAGAATAATGGAAGATGAATTTAATCTTGAGAATAATTAGATTTGAATAAATTTGTCAAAAATACAAAGGAAATTAATCTGAAAGCCTATCTTTGAGAAGAAAAAGAATCTAAAGATAGCAAACAAGACAAAAGTTAGATGCCCTAGATATCGCCGCTTGAGCGTTTATATGCCAGCTCCATGAAGACTTTCTTGAATTCAACATGTGTTTAAAAGATCCAAAGTACTTTGTTGACTCCTCGATATGCAACGCGCTTCACTCTTCGTTGAATCAAATATAGCAAGATTACCGCGTGCTCTTCAAAATTTGAGCTGCCATTTCGGGTTTTCAACTCAAAGCCCCTTTGGTCACAAGGCACCCTTTGCGGGTTTTCATCTTGGCCTCTTCATTTTTTTTTTGAAAACTCAAGGCGCCCTTTGCGGGTTTTCACCCTGAATTATTCTCTCCTTTAGACAAAGTACTTTTTGACTGAGTCTGAATTCACTGGATTAGGCAAACTCTTCCCATTTATTTCCGTTAAGATCAATGCACCCCCAGAGAAAGCCTTCTTCACGACATATGGCCCTTCCCAATTTGGCATCTATTTTCCTCTAAAGTCCTTCTGAATAGGGAGGATCTTTTTCAGCACAAGATCCCCCTCGTGGAATTCTCTTGGTCGTACTTTCTTGTCGTAAGCTCACATTATTCGCTTCTGATACATCTGACCAAGTTCAACTGATCATATCGCGATTGTATCCATTCAGCTTCATTCAACTTTATCTCTGACAAGACTCGAAGAGACGGTATTTCCACTTCAATGGGTAACGCTGCTTCCATCCCATAAACCAACGAGAAAGTAGTTGCCCCAGTAGAGGTTTTGACAGATGTTCGGTAAGTTAAGGGTGCAAATGGTAACTTCTCATGCCAGTCTCTGTAGGTTTCAGTCATTTTCCCCACTATCTTCTTGATGTTTTTGTTAGCAGCTTCTACTGCCCCATTCATATTTAGGCGTCTGGCGAAGAGTTATGATGCTTAATCTCGAATCGATCGAAAACTTCTGCTATCGTTTTGTTGTTCAAGTTCAGTGCATTGTCTGATATGATCCTTTCAGGCATCCCATACCGACAAATAATTTCTTTCTTCAAGAAAGGACTTACATCTGACTTAGTAACATTCGCATAAGAAATAGCCTTTACCCACTTCGTGAAGTAATCAATGACCACAAAAATAAAGCGATGCCTATTTGAAGCTTTTGGTGATATTGGCCCAATGACATCCATGCCCCACATAGAAAAAGGCTATGGAGAAGTCATAACGTGTAGAGGTGAAGGTGGTACATGAATCTTGTCTCCATAAATCTGACATTTATGGCATTTTTTGGCGTAGTTGATACAATCCCCTTCCAAAGTAGACCAATAATATCCAAACCTCATGATTTGTCTAACCATCGTGAAACCATTAGCGTGCATCCTGCAAACACCCTCGTGAACTTCTTCCAAGATTAACTTAGCTTCCACGGCGTCAACACATCTCAACAGTACTTGGTCCTTTCTTCTTTTGTACAAGATGTCCCCATCCAAAACGTAGTCGCAGGCTAATCTCCTTAAAGTTCACTTATCATTTTTAGTTACCTGTTCTGGGTATTTACGATCTCTCACATATCGCAATATATCCTGATACTAAGGGTTATCATCCTTTTCTTCTTCCTCAATGTTACAATAGTGAGCTGGAGCCTCAAAGATACTCATCTGAATGGGTCTCATCTCCTCCTCTTTATTCACTTTAATCATTAAAGCTAAGGTTGCTAGAGCATCTGCCATCTGGTTTTCATCTCGTGGGATATAATTGAAAGTGATGTCATCGAACTCCTCAAGTAACCCCAAAACTACCTTTCGATAATTGATCAATTTAGGATCCCTTGTCTGCCATTCACCTTTAAGCTGGTAAATTACCAACGCGGAGTCTCCATAAACTTCCAAGGTTCTTATTCTTCGCTCTATAGCCGCTCGGAGTCCCATGATGCACGCTTCATACTCGGCCATATTGTTTGTGCAATCAAAATCCAACTTGCACGTAAATGGATAATTAATCACCATTTGGGGATACCAAGACTGCCCCAATTCCATTTCCCACTGCATTGGATGCCCCATCAAAGCTCAACTTCCAAGGATAATCCTCTGTAGCTGCTACACACATCAACTCCTCATTTGGGAAATCAAAATTCAACAGCTCATAGTTTTCTAGAGCTCTACTAGCCAGAAATTCCGCTATCACACTTCCTTTTATAGCCTTTTGGCTCACATAAACTATGTCAAACTCTGAAAGTAGAATTTGCCACCTCGCCATTCTTCCATTCAAAGCTGTTGACTCCATCATATACTTCAGAGGATCAAGTTTTGAAATAAGCCAAGTTGTATGATACAACATATATTGCCTCAACCTTCAAGTCGTATAGATTAAAGCACAGCACAATTTTTCAATTGGCGAATATCTCATCTCACACTCTGTGAATTTCTTGCTGAGGTAGTATATCGCCTTCTCCTTTCTTCCCAACTCGTCATGTTGGCCAAGCACACATTCCATAGAATTGTTAAACACTGATAAGTACAGAAGTAATGGTTTATCTGAATTAGGTGGAGATAACACAGGAGCATTTAACAAGTATTGCTTAACCTTATCAAAAGCACTCTGGCATTCCTCATCCCAAGTACCTTGGTTGTGTTTTCTGAGGCGAAATATAGGGTCATATTTCTCAGTTAATTGTTAAATAAACCGAGCAATATAATTCAACCTTCCAAGAAAACCCTGAACTTCTTTTTGAGTACGCGGTGAAGGCAAATCTTGTATAGCTCTAAATTTGTTTGAATCAACTTCTATTCCTTTTTCACTGACAACAAAACCTAGTAACTTCCTCGACCTGGCTCCGAAAGTGCATTTTTCCAGATTAAGTTTTAACTGAAACTTCCTTAATCTCAAGAATAGTTTCTTTAAAACCTCAATATGTTCCTCCTCTGTTCGAGATTTGGCAATCATATCATCAACATACACCTCAATTTCCTTGTGCATCATATCGTAAAATAAGGTCACCATAGCCCTTTGGTATGTTGCCCTGCATTATTTAGCCCAAAGAGTATTACTTTATAACAGAAAGTCCCCCACAAGGTTATGAAGGTGGTTTTGTCCATGTCTTCAGGATAAATCTTTATCTGATTGTACCCTGAAAAACCATCCATGAAGGAGAACAACGAATATCCCGCTGTGTTGTCTACCAAAGTGTCTATGTGAGGCAGAGGGAAATTATCTTTTGGGCTAGCTTTGTTCAGATCCCTATAATCAACACACATTCGTACCTTCTCATCCTTTTTAGAAACTGGTACAATGTTAGCTACCTATTCAGAATACTTCACCTCTTGTAAGAATCCTGCATCGAACTATTTCTTGACTTCATCCTTTATTTTTAATACGTTATCTGGTCTCATTCTTCGCAACTTCTGTTGAATTGGTTTACAATCCTGTCTTATTGGAAGACGATGCACCACAATATCAGTATTTAACCCTAACATATCTTGATAAGACCATGTGAAGATATCCTTGAACTCACGTAACAACTCAATCAGTCCTTGCCTTATATCATCAGCACTATGCGTGCCAATTTTCACCTCTTTTCCTTCCTCTAGGGCTACATTCTCTACTGCCTCTTGTTTCACCATGTGGCATGATTTGTCTCTCCTCCTGTTTCACCATCCTCAAAAGATCTAGAGACACATCACAATCCTAGACATCTTCAAAATCCTGTGATTCCTCTAAACACATGTCTTGCTCACGAGAGAAATCAAGATTTGTAATATCAATGCTCATGTCATTGATATCTAGGGATCTGTGAAGTATAAAGAATATACAAAGAATGAATGAATTTAAGAATGATTATTTATGTGCTATGAATGAAAGAATAAGAATTGCCAAAATTTAACAGAATATTGGTTGATAAAAATGAAACAATACTTGTTCAAATTGATAAAAGTTATGCTTTATTAAAAAATAATAGATGATTGTAAGTCCATTTTACAAATGAAATCCTATTACTCCTAGGCTCTAGAGTAACAAGAATGTTTCGAGAATTACTCTGAAAAATTCCTAAAGATTACATGAAGTTCCTCCACAGTCTAATTGTTCGGAGAACTTCCCGGTTCGTAAGGGCGAATGCCCTCAAGGTTTCCTTAATCAGTCCCTTCTGCATGTATGGCATTGATGGAATGATTTTCATTTCCAAACACCCCCATCTCCAAGTAAGCTATCCCTCCTGATACAAAAGTCTAGGATATGTAAGGGAGCGTCTTCTTTTCACTCAGTCGTGACCCTCTTCTCTCTCTCTCTCTCTTTCTTTCTCTTTTTAACCTTAATTAGGGTCTTTTTATGGATTTAAATGCATGTGATGTGGTGCAATGCAAATGCATGAATGCAAAAGAAAAGGAGATGTTGATCTTGAATTCAATTCCATTAGAATAACTTTTCTATAAAACAAATTTCTTTACATGAAAATAGATTACATATGCGGTCTTGCCCTTCATAGTCCAAGTAAATGCTGATCTTTTCTTCATGGTCGAATCCTGTAAATTCTCCAAAAAATGCCTTTGCTAGCTCCTTGCTGTTTAATCTGAGCCTCGATCTCTTGCTCGCTTATCTCCATGATACTCATCAAAAAGTGCCGGCTCTTGGATAATCTTCGTTGGCAATTAAATCAAGTCATGTATTCCTTCGTGGACTTCCGGCTTTCTCTCGACATGCCTTTGTTGGCTTGAATCTCTGGCAATTACATCATGTATTCCTCCGTAGACTACCAGCTTTCTCTCGTCGTGTTTACTTGGACTATATTCAGACGACCGCACTATAATCCACTTTATCAAGAAATTCGTTTCCTTATGACAAACTATTCTATTTAGGAATCGAATTTTGAATCAACACCTTCTTTTCTTTGATGTAATGTAATGCAAGTGCATGAATGCAAAAAGGTATCGATCTCGATTCAGTTTCATTTTAGAAAACATTATTTAAGGAACAAAAGTCTTTTTATAAAATAGATTACAAATACGCTTTCGCTCGTAGGCCCAGAGTCTTAACCCTATCTAATAACAAAGCTAACTCTCGACCTCTATCTGAACTGCCCCGCTTTATTTGTTTTAGGATGAGTAACGGTGTATAGCCAACGACTCCCCAAATTCCTGGCAAAGGGACCTAATCAAAACTGCCACAGCAGTAAAGGACTTCACTAGGAACCAACCAAGGAGCCTTCCACATAACATTTTCGTCTCGAAGATTCTGAAGAATGTCTATCCACCTCTCCTAGGCATGTCTACTGCTTCTTTTAAGGGTGAATAACCCTCAAAGAATACTCGGCAAGGAACCTTATCAAGCTTCCAAAAATGACTGTAGAACCAAACCAACAGCAACTGTGCACATCTAATGAATCTACCTTCGTTGGCTCTCCGACATGCACTCAAAGATCTAAATGTCTCAGCTAGGATTGCTGGTACTGGTGTGTTCTGTTTACTAACTCGATCAAATAAATCTGCAACTGCCTCATCTATGTGCCCTAATGCCTTTGGGAAAATCACCATGCCATAAATACTCAAAGCTAGGACGTCGACCTTTTTCTTTACGTTTGGATGCGTCGATATCAAATCCCTCAAAACGGCCCATGGAACGCACTTACTATCACCCTTTCGCTGCATACGAGCTACAGCCCACTGCTTACTCATCCCAGTAATCATCACCAACTTCTTCACAAAAGTTGGAAGGTTAGCAGGCCTAACATAAGCCTTGTGACCCTGAATCCTCGGGAAACGTAGTAAAGTCGTATACTCCTCCAAAGTAGGTACAAGATCAACATCACCGAATGTAAAGCAATTATAAACAGGGTTCCAGAACTGTACCATAGCTCGGAACAGATGTTTATCTACCTTGATGTCTAGCAAATAAGGAAGATCTCCTAATTCTGATAGAAAAGCTGCTTAGCCTCGTCATCCCATTGGGCCCAAATGTCTCTCAACTCCTGAAACTCATTCTGTGTTGAATTAATACGAGTGAAGTTCCATAACTCTGATGTATACCCCTTGGTGACACTATCTCCTTTCTCTAACTGGATTTTCTCTGACCAGGTACAGACAGAGGCATTTTCCTCCACTTTATTAAGATATTCATTCCTCATTACAAAACTTTCTAATCTAGAAATCAAACCTTGAATCGAAACCTTTAAATGTTGAGTGACATGCAATAACAACAAAATAAAATAGGTCAGTATATTATATAAAAAAAATGATAAACAAGTACTTACAAGGTAGCTTACTGAAGGCTATCACTATCTTTCCTAGGGTAAGCTCTTTAAAGTTCACTATATGAGTTTTAGTTCTAAAGTAAGGGTACCTGAACCAGCAAATTCCTCGATCCTCACCCATTATAGGCTCATATAGACCAAATTCAGTTCAGGGGAACACATTTCCCTATGGCCATGCAAAGATGAAAATCTCACGAAGACATAAATACAGTATCCCGGAAGCAATCCACTAACTCATGCGGAGGTGAAAACCTCACGAAAGCTTAGTTTCTTGCTCCCACTTAAAGGTGTGACCAACGGTCATGCAAATGCAATGTGCGAAATCAACATATGCAACAAACACTTGTAAAATGATCAATCTTTTAAAATTTTCCAAACTTTTGACATTAAGACACAAAAAATCAATTTCTTGGCTTGACTTTCTTAAGTCCCCAGCGGAGTCGCCAAGCTGTCGAAACCATTTTTTAAAGGGATGTTTGAAAAATGGGGATCAACTTTTGAAAAACAAAAATCGCCACCAACTTTTTTAGGTGTGATTGGATCACCTTATAAAACGTTTTGGTCTACGAAAATTAAGAAAATAGGTTCGGGAGTCGGTTACGTACGAGGAAGGATTAGCACCCTCGCAACGCCCAAGATTGGTACCAAATTGAATAGTTTTCTGTCTTAATGTCAAAATTTTGAAAGGATTTAAAAATAGGATCCCTTTTTTAAAACCGAAATTATTTAAGTTGAAAAATCGAGATTCCTTAGTTCCGAAAGAATACAAACATCACATCCAGCATGATAGGACACGATATTCTTAAACTCTCCTAACTAAAATCATCTCGTGATTTACAAAATCTATTTAGAAGGATACTTTAGGCATTTAGACAAACAGGAAATCGTAACCCAGCATGTTAGGGCACTATTTTCCGAATTCCTAAATACGAAAAACATTGCCTCATTTTAGAAAAACTTTTGGATAAAATATGACAATTAAATGAAATATATATTTTTTAAATAATGATTTGAGTAAAATTTAAAAATAATTTACTAAGAGTAATACTAAAAAATTATTAAAAATATGAAAGAGTTTGATATGATACTAAAATTATTAAAAATTAAAATATATAAAAAATCGGGAAACATGGATTAAATCAAAATAAAAGGGTTGAAAAACGAAGATGAACAAAGAATAAAATAAAAACAAACCGTAGAAAATAAGAACGTAAGAGGGAGAGAAATTTGAGTGAAAGCTCTCAAAAATTTTTATTGTTTCCCAAAACTCCAGTATGTTTACAATGAAGGGAGAGGCCTCTATTTATAGTTGAACCTCTTCAAATCCGACGGTACAGATCAATTACATCAATGGTTAAGATTAAAAGGTATCTACAAATTAAATCTCTAAGATTACAAAATCATATCTTCTAAGATTGCATATCATATCTAAGATTGCAATCATATCTAAGATTGTATCATATCTAAGATTGTATCATATCTAAGATTGTATATCATTGAAGATCATATTTATATATGAGTCAAGCTTGTAGATGGACCTTAAATCTTTTCAAGTAATGGGCCATTCCAATCGGGCCAAATTATATTTGTAATTCTGGACTGAACTTGGACTTCATTTTTTTTGGGGTTTATTATTTTTGTTTTTGGACTTATTTCTGGGCCCGGGCAAAATTGAGTGTCTACATATGGATTCCCTTATTAGATTTGACTCTAACCCGACAGATTTATGTCGTCTTATCTTTAGGATTGCATGCAACTCCGCTTAATTATGGAAGATCTACTCTTGAACAGAGACTTTTGCTCTACTGAATAAGCACATCAAAAACCTGAATTAATATAATGGAATATTAAATCAAGGATTAAAACTCACAATTAAGAATAAGAACAAGTATTTATCATATAATTCAAATAGTAATAAGATTCGTCTTAAGCTTCATCTCCTTTAGGTATTTAGGGAGTTTAGTTCATAATAATGGAAAACATCTCAAAATTGGGAAAACAATAAGACATAAAGAAACCCAAAAAACTTTTATGGAAATTGAATGGAGATCTTCAGTCTTGAAGTAGATTCTGCTTCCGAGCTGATTCCGATGGCTGTCCTTGAGTATTTTCTACCTTTTACTCTGCGTGTCCCCTTTAATCCTCTTCTAGAGTGTTTATATAGACTTTAGAATGCTTCAAAACCCTTAAAAATAGTCTTTTTCGAGTAGAATTAGACTTGGGCTCGACAGGGACATGGCCGTGTGGCACGACCGCATGATGGTGCTTAGGCCGTGTGTAATTCTGAGTTGGTTTTTAGTCGACACGGCCATGACACACGGGCATGTGGCCTGCCCGTATGTCTCACACGGGCGTGTGGTTTACCCATGTGAAAGTGCCTAGGCCGTGTGAAATACTGAGATAAGCCCATTTTGTCTATTTTTGGCCCGTCTCTTGCTTTTTTCGCCTTCCTCTGCTTACCTAAGTATAAAACATGAATTTAAAAGATTAGGAGCATTGAATTCAATGAAACCAAGGAAAAATCATCTATAAATATGCTAAGCATGGGGTAAAAATATGAATATATTATGGTTTATCACCCGGTTCTAACCTAGTCATAAGGAAAACAAATGAAAATTAAAAATAAATAATTCCAATCCCCGACAACGGCGCTAAAATTTGATAACGTCGAAACCACCAAATAAATTAATTCCTACAGTAAAATAACTCTAACCAATAGTAAACAATAGTAGGGTCGATTCCATAGGAATTGGTGATTATGATCAACTTTTGTATTTTTCTCGTGAGCAGAATTTTTGTCGTGCCAATAATCGTGGAAATAGACATGCCCACGACTCCAAATGACCTGCTGAAAAATAAATAAAATAAATTAGGAGAGTTTCGAAATGTTTAGAAATTAAATAATTAAGATAGAAAAAAATAAACAACTAAATAATTGGGAATAAAATTAAATTAGAAATTAAATTCGAATTTTGTAAACAGAAATAATAAGCCTTAGCCTTAGACTCAGTGAATTTCGATTTCTGAGCTGATCCTCAAAAATTAGCTTTCTCCTCCAAACAACAATCTGGTTATAGCGGCTAAAAATGTCTTAACCGCCAATTCTACTTATCGTAGTTGATTCCAGTACTACCTGCAAACCAACCCTTACCGATTATCTAACCACAATACACGCATTCACGATTCATGATTTCAGTAGCATTTCGTTCTGAAGAACCCAACTCGGATTAACAACCTCAACCACGTAGGACATTTAAATCCGATCACTATCTCTCTTGATTTGTTCGCGAAAACCTGAATACAACACAGCCTACTCGTCTCTCCAACTGTCCGCCAAAATGACTCCAACCCAACACGCTTTTTGAATTGAAATCAAGTTAACTTTAAGGGATGAATTTGTTATTCCTGATATTTTAGAGAGATGGAGAATACCGATTTGAAAGATTTTTAGTGCGGATACATTTTCCACAATTCCTGATTGGAAAGAATACCAGCCTAAAGCTAATTTGAATTTAGTGAAGCTTGAAATTATTAATGCTTTGCTTGGTTGTGGAAGTAGATTTGAATGGAAATGGTGATAGGTGAAAGGGGAAGGGCTTGGGGAAGAATTAAGCCAAAATATTAAAATAGAAACAAAAGTTGGCATAATGCCTGCACTCTTTCATGCAAAATAAAAAAAAAAATTGATTTTTTTTCTATTCAATTGTCAGGAAAACCAAAGTGTATTTTTTCATGTCCACCATGCCACCTATTTATACATAAACCATATGCTAAAATTAGGCTAGTCCCACCTACCCATTAATTACATGAAATAAATATCAGATTTCTTTTCTAATTTTAGCTTTTACAAAGTCAAAAATTTGATCGTCCCCTAAATGTCTCCAAATTTTTGATTCGACCTCTCTTCAATTGCTCATCCTTCGATTTAATTATTTTTTGCTTGTTTTCGAATAAAAACATCCGAATTTCGTTCCTGACAAGATTTAAACATAAAATTTGTCAATCGCGAAATAAATTCAAGAACAAATTGATTTGAGTACGTAAAATATACAAAATAAATATGCTATTATTATAATAATTTTATATTCAAATGGCTTAATCTAACTAATTATTTTGAATTTCATTGTCATGACTTATGGGTGATAAAATATACAATTTATTATGATTAATTTTAAAATTATTATTTGGTACATTGTGGAAACAAAAAGTTTCTTAAGATGATTGCATGTATGTGTCCATTTATTTATTTATTTATATATGTTTAAATATAATTTAAAACCACTTGTTATTATTTAACTTTTGCTTGTGGAACTTTTTCTTTCTATTAAATAATAATCCTTAAAATCATTATCTAAAAAGGAAAAAATATTAATATTGTTGTAAGTTATTAAATACTTTTGGACCATAGTAGATAAACCTGTATCACCTTAACCAATTCCAACTACAATTGGGACAAACAAATCAACGAAAGCCATTTCTTTCTTTTTTGAATATAAGTCAATGCAAGTATTTAGTCTTCTTTGAAACACAAAAAACATTTAAGTCGCTAAGAGCGACAACAACCTTTAATTAAATAAATCTAACGATAAGAATATATATAATATACTATTTGTCTCGTTTCCTTTTGGACGTATAATACTTGTCTACTTAATTTACTTATTTGATTATTTTATTTATAAATTAATAAAAATGTTAATATTTTATTTCAACTGAAACATTATAATGTCAAAATATTTTATAAAAATACTTTTTATTGTTGTGTCCTATCATACCCGTATTCTTATTTTTTAAAATTATCATATCACTGTGTTCATATCATGTCGTACCCGTATTACATATCTGTGCCCGTATTACGTATAAGGCAAAATAATATAAAGCTAAAATGAAGTGAAATATTTTTAACCTCATACAATATTTTAGCTTGTTATAGTAACAATATCCAATGATTTACTTGACTCATGATTAGTGTTCTCACAACTATGAACCTCCATTGATGTTTCAAGAGGAAGTTGATGGAATGGCTTAGGAGGCATCTTAATGAGTTCAACATCAAATTCAAGCATCTTCAAGACTTTATTCATTGAAGGACGATCAAAAGGCAATAATTGCATACACCAAAAGGCTATTATTACCATTTTCTTTACCATTGCTTTTTCATCGTCAGAAACATCTCCCAACTTCAAGTCCTCTCCTTGATCTAGTCGGTCATAAATTTAAGATGGAAAATATATTTGACTAGTGTGGTCTGCAAATGCATTCACATTCTTTCTCCTTCCAACCATTTCCATTAGTAACATTCCAAAACTATAAACATCGGCTTTGTATGAGATGCCTCCAAGATTTTTGTAAACCAATTCAGGAGCAATATATCCTATCGTTCCTCGTGTAGCAGTGAGAGAGACAATGCTATCATCTACTGAATACAATTTAGCAAGACCAAAATCGGAAACTTTTGAATTAAAATTCTCATTGTTAGAATTAAGTGACCCAAATTCTTATTTAAATAAAATACGATGGAAAATAAAATAAAAGTAAAATCCATATAGAACTAGACTTCTTTTATTTTATTTTAGAATAAGGTTTTAAACCTTATTAAACTCCATCTATTTTATATTGATTAGGATAAGGTGTTTCAATCCTACTAGAATATGGCTTTGCAAGCCTATAAATAGACATAGTCTATTCCTCTTGTATTTGAGTAAAAATTTTTCGACATAGTGAATTTTCTTCTCCTCTGCCGTGGTTTTTTTCCGAAAGGGTTTCACGTAAAATTTATGTGTTCTTTATTTTATTTATTTTATTCTATTTTATTTTTCACAAATTGGTATCGAGCTTCGGGTTATTCATCTCGATCACGGTAATGACGTCTTTGAAGTATGAAATTCATTTGTTGGATCGCAACACCGATTTGCGTTGTGGCAAATTAAGATGCAAGCGGTTCTTGCAGATGGATCTAGAGGATGCCCTGCTAGGATAGATAAGATGCCTTCGACATTAACAGATGAAGAGAAGAAGCGTAAGGATCGAAGGCATTAACACAATTACATCTGCATTTGTCCAACGAAATTTTGCGAGGATGTGATGAAAGAAAGCGCCACGTGCATTATGGAAGAGGCTAGAACAAATATGTATGTCGAAAACTCTAACAAGCAAGTTGCATATGAAGCGGCGTCTTTATGCTCATCGTTTGGAGGAAGGTGCGTCGTACACGAACACTTAATGGTGTTTAAAGAAATTCTCTCAAACTTGGAGGCCATGGAGGTTCAAGATGATAAGGAAGATCTAGGGTTGATTCTACTTTGTTCGTTGCCCCGTCTTATTCAACCTTTAGAGACACGATTTTATATAGCCGCGAGTCTCTCACGGTTGATGAGGTTTATGATTCTTTAACCTCGTATGATAAGATGAAGCATCTTGTGGTTAAACCCAACTCTCGGGAGAGGGTCTCATTGTTCGTGGGAGACAAGACCGGAATGTTGATGATGATCGTGGTAGAACACAGAACGGAATCCTCGTGGTAAATCTAAGGGTAGATCGAAATCTTCAAGCAGAGGTAAAACTTGCAACTTCGCAAGAAGAAAGGGCACATTAAATCTGAGTGCTATAAGCTACAAAATAAGATTAAAAGGGAGGTGCGAATCAAAAGGAAAACAATGAAAATTCGGTGAAGGCGATGTTGTAGAAGACTACGGCGATGGTGAACTTCTAGTTGCTTCATCAATGATTCTAAAGTAAGCGAGAGTGGATACTTGATTCAGTGCACCTTCCACATGAGTCCCAATCGGGATTGGTTTACAACTTATGAAATAGTATCTGAAGGTGTTGTTTTGATGGGAAATAATGCTTCTTGTAAAATCGCGGTGTTGGAACAATTAAAGTTAAGATGTTTGATGGAGTTGTCGAACACTTAGTGACGTGCGGCATGTTCCGAATTGAAAAGAAATTTAATTTCGTTGAGTACTCTTGATTCAAAAGGGTGCAGATACACGGTGAAAGTGGGGTTTTAAAGATTTCAAAGGGTCCCTTGTTGTGATGAAAGGGCAAAGAAAGATTGCCAAGTTATATGTTTTGAGGGGTTCTATTATTCTTGGTGATGCATTGTCGCTTCCTCTTCCTTGTCGATGATGATATTACTAAACTTTGGCATATGCGCCTAGGGCATATGAGTGAGAATGGCATGGCGAATTAAGCAAAGAGGACTTCTTAATGGGCAAGGAATTTGCAAACCGAATTTCGTGAGCCTTGTGTTTTGGGAAGCAAAGAGAGTTCGATTCACTAGAGGAATCCATAACACGAAGGAAGCGTTGGAGTATATCCATTCGATCGTGGGGGTCGTCGAGTGCCTTCGAGAGGTGGAGCTAATTATATGCTAACCTTTATTGATGATTTTTCCGAGAAAAGTTTGGGCGTTCTTCACGAAGCGAAAAGCGATGTGTTTTCCACATTTAAGTCTTGGAAAATTATGATTGAAAAAGCAGACGGAAAAGCAGATAAAATACCTCCGCATGCACAATGGCTTAGAGTTACATTCGATGAGTTTAATAGATTGTGCAAGTCGGAAGGGATCATGAGACACTTGACGATTCGTCATACTCCACTGACAAAAGCGGCGTTGCGAGCGAATGAACGAAGCGATCATGGAGAAGGTTCGATGTATGTTGTCAAATGCCAACTTACAAGTCATTTTGGGCGAGCGACCTCTCGCATGTTTTTGATCAACCGATCTCCATCCGTTGCCATTGAGAAAAAGACTCCACAAGAGGTATGGTGCGGTAATCCCGCTAATTATTACGATTTAAAGATTTTTGGGTGTCTGCGTATGCTCATGTTGATAATGGAAAATTGGAACCGAGATCCATTAAATGCGTTTTCTTGGTTATAAAGTGGTGTAAAAGGCTATAAGTTATGGTGTCCGAAAATAGAAAAGTTGTGATTAGCAGAGATGTTGTTTTTGATGAAAGCGCTATGCTACCTAACTTATCTCTTAAAGACTCTTCCAATAAAGAAAACCAAAAGCGGTGGAGCATCGAGTTAATACGAATCAACTCCTCAAGCCGATACAAAATTGAGAATAGAGTTGCTTCTTCACCGCAATACTCTATCGCCAAAAACAGGACAAGAAGAGAAATTAAACCTCCAAAGAAGTATGCCGAGGTTGATCTAGTTGCTTATGCTTTAAATGTGGCTGAAGATATAGATGCGAATCAAGAGCCATTTAATTATTTCGAGGCGATTAGTGTGAAGACTCGAAAAGTGGATGTTTGCTATGCAAGAGGAGATGGAATCACTCCACAAAAAGCAGAACATGGGATCTTGTAAAACTTCCTAAAGGTAAAAAGGCATTCGTTGTAAATGGGTGTTTAAAAAGAAAGAAGGGACTCGGGAGTTGAAGAACCCGGATATAAAGCAAGGCTTGTTGCAAAGGGTTACTGATCAAATTCCGAGTGGACTTCACAGATGTGTTCTCTCCGGTTGTTAAGCATAGTTCGATTCGAGCTTTGCTTGGTATTGTGGCCATGCATGATTTGGAGCTTGAGCGAGTTAGATGTAAAAACTACATTTTGCATGGAGAACTTGAGGAAGATATTTACATGCAACAACCAGAGGGTTTTATAGTCTCGAAAAAGAGGACTATGTTTGCTTCTTTGAAAAAGTCCCTTTACGGTTTGAAACAGATCACCAAGACAAGTGGTACAAGAGGTTTGATTCCTTTATGACTTCTCATGATTTCAAAAGAAGTAGTTTTGACGGTTGTGTCTACTTTAAGAAAAATGATGATGGTTCTTTTGTGTATCTACTTCTTTATGTTGATGACATGTTGATAGCGACAAAAGATAAAGAGAGATAAGAAAGGTTAAAGCCCAACTAAGTGAAGAATTTGAGATGAAAGATTTAGGACCAGCAAAGAAGATACTTGGTATGGAGATTCTCGGAGATAGAAAAGCAAGTAAATTGTACCTAAGTCGGAAGGGTACATTGAGAAAGCTCTTTGCGAGTTCAATATGCAGAGTGCTAAGCTTGTTAGTACTCCTTTAGCGACCCATTTCAAACTTTCATCGGCCTTATCTCCTCAATCGATAATGAGATTGAGTACATGTCACATGTTCCATACTCTAGTGCAAGAGGATCTTTCATGTATGCTATGGTTTGTTCACGCCCGGATTTATCATATGCGGTCGGTGCGGTTAGCGAGATACATGGCGAATCTCGGTAAAGAACACCGGAAAGCGATTCGATGGATTTTAAGATACTTACGAGGCACTACTAATGTTTGCTTACAGTTTGGAAGAACTAAAGATGGAGTTATAGGGTATGTTGATGCTGATTTTGCTGGAGACCTTGATAGAAGAAGATCTCTCACGAGTTACGTCTTTACAATCGGAGGTTGTGCAATTAGTTGGAAAGCCACTTTGCAAACTACGATCGCTTTCTCTACCTCAAGTGAGTACATGGCGATTCTTGAGGCTTGTAAAGAAGCTATTTGGTTGAAGGGACTATTTAGTGAACTCAATGAAGACCTTCAAATCAGACGAGATTTTGTGACGATCAGAGTGCCATCTTTCTTACAAAAGATCAAATGTTTCATGAGAGAACAAAACACATTGATATTCGGTATCATTTTGTTCGTGATATTATTGCTCGTGGTGATATTGTTGTGAGCAAAATTAGCACTCATGAAAATCCTGCATATATGATGACTAAGTCACTTCCTATAACCAAGTTTGAGCATTGCTTAGACTTGGTTGGTGTTCATTGTTGAAGTTAAACCCTTAAGGGGTTTTTGGAAGAGGTGAAGAACTTGTTTATTGAAAGTTCGCGATGAAGAACTTGTTCATTGAGAATTTGTGTCAAGGTGGAGATTGTTAGAATTAAGTGACCCAAATTCTTATTTAAATAAAATACGATGGAAAATAAAATAAAAGTAAAATCCATATAGAACTAGACTTCTTTTATTTTATTTTAGAATAAGGTTTTAAACCTTATTAAACTCCATCTATTTTATATTGATTAGGATAAGGTGTTTCAATCCTACTAGAATATGGCTTTGCAAGCCTATAAATAGACATAGTCTATTCCTCTTGTATTTGAGTAAAAATTTTTCGACATAGTGAATTTTCTTCTCCTCTCGTGGTTTTTTTCCGAAAGGGTTTCCACGTAAAATTTATGTGTTCTTTATTTTTATTTATTTTATTCTATTTTATTTTTCACACTCATCAAGAAGAATATTGTGTGGCTTGATATCAAAATGTAGAATTTGCATGTCACATCCTTGATGCAAGTAGTGAATTCCTTGAGCCACCCCAAGCACAATATCGAACATTTTTTTCCAGCCCAAAGTATTCTTATTTTCTTCTGTAAATATGATTTTATCTAAAGATCCATTAGACATGAAGTCATAGACCAGAGCTTGCTTTGATCTCTCCACACAAAATCCAATAAGTTTTACCACATTAGCATGATGAATTCTCCCAATAGAAGCAACTTCATTTATGAAATCTTGGCCATTACCTTTTGACTTGCCCAACAATTTTATTGCCACATGATGCCCGCTACGAAGCTTCCCTTTAAACACTGAGCCATAACCCCCTTCACTTAATTTATTTTTAAAATTTTTGGACATTTTTTTAATTTCTTTAAAAGAATACCTTATTGGCACCAGATTATTTTGGCTTTGAAGGAACTCTTCGATCGTATCATCCATAGATAAATGTCTTCTTGTCCATTTGTACGTGATAAGAGCAAACAAACTAATTATCCCAAGAAACCACCTGAAAAAGATAACTCCACCTTTAAAGAAATACAATGTAACACGTTGAAATTAATCAAATAATATATAACTTACATTCTGAGAAAAAAGTATATAGTGTGATAGTTTTATGTTAACTAGTATTTGAGAGAGTGGCATATTTCACTAGTCTATGGACTTAATCGAGAGTAGTCTGAATTATATGTTATGTTTTCGTCATTAGTAGGTATATCTTAACAAATTAAAATTCAGAATTTCAAACACAAAGGAGTAAATCATGCAAAGTGGATACCAATTATTCTAACCTCACACATTCCAATAGATTTGACAGGGTCATGACATTCACCCAAATTAACACATTCATAACCCCATCCAATTAGCAAATTCTAAAGAAAGAACATGATTCTTAGCCATGAAGGATACTCAACTGTTGGTCCTATTCATGCCAAATAAACTTGAAGAAGGACAAATTAAAAATATAATAACGTTCAAATTTCATAAATGAAACAAAATCTAGAACCACCAAAAGATGCAAGAGAACCCCCCAAAAAAAAGATTTGATAAATTCAAGAGCTAACTTTGTTGAATGTTATAGCAATATGAATATCCACCAAACTTATAACCTATAATTAAAAGTTCTAAACAATACCATTATGAAAACAAACTTAAGTAAAACTCTAACATCTTTCTTAACTTGACAAAAAATTTCTTTCATATAGAAGAAGATTGAATTCTGAATTCAAACTCCTTAAAGAGTGCCAGAGGTTTCTTAGTTTTGCAGTGAAATAAAATATAAACTTGCATAATATGATAGGCTCCTTATTCTTTTTTTTCCCCGAATATAGCCAATATTTTTCTCAACTAGTGCTACAATTTGTATCGTGCAAATGCAAATGTGCAAATCTAAAATTAAATATACATTATTGCCAAGCAGAGAATATAAGTTCACGTAAAAAACCACAAATAAAAGCGAAATATAATTATTTCAAGAGAGCAACGAAATAGCAAAATCAAAGCACTTCTAATAAATTTTGGGATGCATACTTCTTGGTTGATACACTGAATCGTAGCCATGGAAAGGGAACCGTACAAAGCTGTCCATATAGTTTCGAAGGCATATTTCAAGTCGACAATCAATTATATATTCAACAAATCAAAGTAAAATTAATAAAGGAAAATAGGTGTACAAAATCAATTGAATTTGAAGGTAATCTAAAACAACGTATTTTGTTTTGTGGTATATCTTATTCTAAATATTCCTTTATTTCATCCAATAAATTTTATTAAAACGTCAAGGAAGCCCGACCAAAAGGACATTCATACACCTAAATCACCAATAGCTCGACAACAAGTATGAAAAGTTAGAACTCTCATAAGAAAACAAATGAACAACACAACAAAACCAACCAAATCAAGGAACAAGACATTGAAGAAGAAACAAATCGCATCATCTATTCCATATTTTTAACCAACCGTATTCTAAAAACATTATACCAATTATTTACATAAAAGTATGCAGCATCTTTTACAGTTTAAGAATTTTTACATAACCAAAATTATTTTATATGATGAAAGTTGAGACAAATTTTATTCAAATTAACTAATCCAAAAATATATATTATAGCATTAAAGGATGTAATAGTGAATCATATTCATACATAATATTATGTTTTTTTTATAATCATGCTGTTGTTTATATTAAGCACTTTTAAAACATTTATTTTATTTTATTTATCCATTATTTATTTTGAAAAGAAAGTTAAATTTAAGAATTATTTTAATTATCATTAATATAATTAAAATTGCAATCAACCCATGAGACATTAGAAACTAAAAAGAAAAATGTTAGATTAATGATATTTACCTTTTCCACTGTCTTTTTTTATAATTATTTTTAATGAAAAGTACTCATCTAAGCAATAAAATTGGAGGAAAACTCTTACATGGATTGAAAAAGTTTCTTCTTGCGGCATAATTCTAAATCAAGGCCGTTCAATTCTATATCAAAGCCGAGTAATAGCATCTCGTAGATGTCCGAAGTAGACATGCCGCTGATATTGTCAACCATAATCGGAACCAGGGCATCGATTGTGCAAGATTCGCTGAAATTTCCAACCGGGGTTTGGCTATCTAAAAAATAAAAGTAGGAAGATATAGTGGGACAACGGGAGGCATTAATATACGAAGAAGAGTTCATCGGTTCCGAGCAGTTCACAAGAAACATGACGCTAGAACCCAAAATATAGGGTACTGTACAGAAGTCATCAACGCGAAAGGAATTGCGAGGAAGGGAGCAATTATCATCCTTGCTGAGATTTGCATCCATAGCTTGCATCGTTTCACATGAGATATTTTGGGATTTGAGATTTGGACTGAATTCGACCTTGCAAATATCATAAGAGATGTTTTGGACATAGAATCTCCCATACTTCATGACTAAATTGGTGTGGTTGTTATTGTCACACTCCAGTTCCAACCTATGGCCACCACAGTTGGAAGGTTGGGTTGTTAATCGAAAAGGGTAGCTGATGTTAACGTTTCCACACATTGTAGAGCCGCAATCCTTGTTTGTGTTCCTACCTATGCAAGCTTCTGGTAGTAGAAATAAAGCGATGACGGCCATAAGGCCAAACAATGGCAGTTGGGGTTTTTGGTTTTGGCATGCTGTAATTTGGAAAAAGATTAAGAATGAACGAAGGCTAAAACATTAGCTTTGGGGGGGGCAATAAATTAAAGCAAGTCCACATATTTGAAAACCCATATTTTTTTTATTTTTTTTAAAGACATTTATATTACATTTAATTTAATATTTAATAATTTATTAATTTTTGGCTTTTATAAAGTCAAAAATCTGATCAGCCTCTAAATGTCTCTAAATTTATGATTCGACCCCTCTTCAATTGCTCATCCTTCAATTTAATCATTTCCTGCTTGTTTTCAAATTATAGCATTTGAATTTTGTGCTTGACAAAATTTAAACACAAAATTACCGATTAGCGAAACTAATTCAAGAAAAAGTTGATTTGAGTATATAAAATATGCAAAATAAATATACTATCATTATAATAATTTTATATTCAAATGGTTTAATCGACAAATTATTTTGAATTTCATTGTCAAGACTTATAGGTGATAAAATACACAATTTATTATGATTAATTTTAAAATTATTATTGGGTACATTGTTAGTAAGATTAAGAGATGATCACATGTGTCCATTTATTTATTTATAGATTTTTAAATATAATTTAAAGGCCACTTGTTATTATTTAACTTTTGCTTGTTGAATTTTTCTTTCTATCAAATAATAATCCTTAAAATCATTATCTAAAAGGAAAAAAAATTAATATTAAAAAGGAACAAATCAATGAAACTCTTTTTTTTTGAATAAAAGTAAATGCAAGTATTAAGTCTTCTTTGAAACACAAAAAGACATTTAAGTCTGGTAAGAGCGACAACAACCTTTAATTAAACAAATATAATGATAAAATATATATATAATATCCTATTTATCTACTTTTCTTTTGTACGTATAATACTTGTCTACTTAATTTACTTATTTGATTATTTATTTATGAATTAATAAATTTGTTAATAATTTTATTTCAAACGAAAATTATAATGTCAAAATATTTTATAAAAATATTTTTTATTGTTGTATCTGTCATACCCACATCTTTATTTTTAAAAATTATCATATCACTGTGTTCATATCATGTCGTACCTATATTACATGTTTGTGTTCGTACTTAGTAAATAGTTTTAAATATTATCTTAGAATAATTATATATGTCTTCATTTATTTTGCATGAGTTTAAAATAATAAAATTTAAATACAGGATATAAATTCTAATTAATTTGTATAAAAATTATTTAACTAAATTTAGATTCAAATCTAAAATCTAAATTAAAATTTTAATTATCACAACAATCAACTTAAATTAATTCAAAATCTTAAATTTATTTCATTTTAAATGAAGTCTGGCTTAGCACAGTTGAATATCAAAGTACTGTAAAAGTTGAATCATTATATGTGTGCTTCTGGTAATTACTTATTTCGCCTGAATTGAAGCCCTTTTTTTTTTAGGAATTTCGGGTCTCTTTAGTTACTTTTTGAATCATTAGATATTGCAATAATTTAAATTTATTTTTTATCAAAAAAAAATTTAGAATAAAACTTCTTAAATAAAAAAAGATCATGAGAGAAGAGGGAGAGAGTACCTAAATCACAATGCATCAGGCTTACTCAAATAAACCCAATCCTAGTTCTTAGTTATGTCTTTGAAATATTTTCATAAAAGCATGTGCTAAAACTTTTAGATTCTAAACAAATTCGATTCTCTCTATTTTCTTCATTTAAAATCAAAACTACATTTGTTTTAAACAACATCTAACAATGTATTTGCTTCATCTAACAATTTATTTTTAAACAATATTTATTTAAAAATAATAAAATAAAAATCACTAAACAACTTTATAAATCCAACAACACATCCAATATTTAAAGCACAAAGAAACTAGATATGTCAACAACAAAATAATATTGTCAACATTCTCAAATACGACAACAAAATTATTCTAAAAACAAAAGATAAAGCATCGCACCTAGAGTGTAGAAATACTTGGATTCAATTATTATAACATCAATAGATTCTCTGGTGACTTGCCGACAACCTCTCTAATGCAATAACACAAAAAGAGGTTATTGTGATAGCAACTCTTATAAATATTTAAAAATTAACTTTTAAAAGCAATTTTTCTTAACCTAAGGCAAAGGGTTTATCCAAACATAAAAAATCTAACCAACTCAATTCAATTCAACTCAACCTCAATCTATCCATGTAGTTTACTTTTAATTTATATATAATTTCAATTATGGTTTAAATTTAATTTTTTAAAAAAATTTGAATAGAACAAATAGCTAAGTTAATGAAAATTTGTAATTATGAACAATAACTTAACACATAGGTAAAAAAATTTACAAAATAAAAAAATTAAATTAAATTATAAGTAAAGCGAAATTTAAAATCTAAAACATATTAAATTAAGAATACTAAATAAATAAAATTGTTTATTATTGTTTTACCATCAATCTTAAGTTGGTGTGGGCTTAATTTATGACTTTGCATCAATATTATTAATACTAGAAATCTTATTACTAGTATTTAGAACAAAGTATTTAAAATAATATATAAAAATGATGAAAAGTATGATTTAAAATTATTAATAATAATATATCAAATATTTACCATATTAAAATAAAAATATTAGAATTTTAATATACAAAATTTATATAGAAATATTTATTAAAGTTTTACATCAAGTTAAAAATTGAAATTGGTAAACGTCCACATTTCAAAAATCATTTTGATTTTATCATTGTTAATAACTTTCTATCGATTACAAAAATAATAATGAAAATACAGACAATATATCACAAAAATATTTTGTATTAAAATAAAGATTTAATTATTGTTTTCGAATCGTATCGGGTTAATTTATTCATAAACCTATTAAGATATCGGTTCAAAGAGAGGTAAAAATTTAATTGATCTGTGAGTTGGTGTAATTTTTAAAATCAATTTAAAAATCAATTGAATTGATGATTGAATCAGTCAACTATATTTTATAATTTTAGTATTTTTTAATATCACAAATTTTTAATAAATTATTTAATTTGAAATTAACGAATCAAAAACAAATAGTTTGACTAGTTTAGCCAAAGTTGTTCTAATGAAACTAAATCGATTACTCATATCAATTAGATCAAAGACCTATAAGGGTGTTAATTTAAAAAATAAAATATTAAACCAGTTAATTCGAAAATTGATACAAATCGGTTGAACCAAATAAAAAAAATAAATTAAACTGAATTTTAGTATTTTTATTTTAATAATTTATTTAATAATAATATTAATTACAACAATGAAACAATGATTTAAATTTCATCATAATCTAATTCTAAAAATTGTGGATTTGAGCGCTCCCAATTTTTCCTTCGCTTTCTCTCTCTCTCTCTCTGTTCTTCAACATCGTGTTTAGATCCGTCCCTCCCATCCTTGAAGGATGCCGTCTTTGACCCTTCTTCGTTGCATCTATCAAACAAATTAGGGTTCCGATCTGTTACCTGTTGTGTCCGTTTAAAAAAAAAAATTTCTTTGCCTCAAAATTTCATCTTCAAAAAAAGAGAGAGAGAGAGAGTTTTCGATTTTCCTTGATTTTGCTTGAGATTTATGTTCTAATCTGAAATTCATTACCTTAAAGATTTGCTATATCGGTTCGATTTCCATTACGATTGCTTGATTTTGTATCGGATTTGGGGTTAAACCCAAGCTTGCGTGTTTTTACATTAAATCAGTAACCGTCGGCTCAAACTCTACCCCTCTTTCTATCTGGAAAATTTTTACATTAAAACAAACGGAGCTCGAAAGTTAAAAATTGACATTCCATTGAGTTTAAATTTGAAAGTTTGGCTCAACTCACCGATTACACCCGCTTAAATGAAGTAGAGGCCCTTATTACATCAATACATCTGTGTGTGTTTTTTCCGCTTCCTCCTTTCTTTTGGCCCTTTATTTTTTATTTTTCTCTAAAAGCCTCACCTACAGCTTACTCCGTTCCCTGACATTTTCACTTAAAATTACACTGAAAAAGCTCACATGTTCCCCAAACTTCATCTATTACTCAGGTTTCGATTCCTTGTCTCCGCATCGAACCGCCACTTTACACGGTCAAACTCTGTTTTTCGAATTACCGCCACCTATTCGACGATATGCCCAAACCAAGTTGAAAGCCCGAATGAAGAAGCTATAGAGCATCCGAGAGACTCCATCAAGATTTTCAAGCAATGGGGTTGCTGTGAAAACGATTTGTTGAAGATCTTTTCACGCCAACCTTCTTTGCGCAACGCTCAAGCTACTCCCCTTTTATCCAAACTCAACTTGCTGAGTAGCTTGGGACTCACCGGTTCCGACATTGTCAAGATGGTCAATTGTCGCCCTCGTTTCTTTTGTTCTCGTATCAATAATTGCTTCGACGAGCGGATTGAGCTCCTCGTTAACCTGTTTGGATCGCGAGAAATGCTTCGTAAAGCACTTGTTAGGAACCCTTCACTCTTGACCTATGATTTTCACAATACCATGAAACCAGTCATTGCATTGTACGAAGAGATTGGCATTAGTGGAAATGATTTGATTGCTATGCTCATCTCACGTCCCACATTGATCCCAAGGACTTCTTTCAATGAGGAGAAGATGGAATACACAAAGAAAACAGGGGTTTCAAAAGGTTCCAAAATGTACAAGTACGTAGTTTCACTCATCGGAATATCGCGGATCGAGACTATACGTGAAAAGGTGACTAACTTGGAGAAATTCGGGTGTTCAGAGGAAGAGATTTGGAGTTTGTTGGGACGTTCTCCTCTTATTTTGACACTCTCGGTTGATAAGGTTCAAAGGAACATGACATTTGTTTTGGGAACCATGAAGCTGTCTCCAAGAGTGGTGCTTGAGCATCCGTTTTTGTTGTTCAGCAACCTCGAAGCCGTATTGAAACCGCGGATATCGTGGGCTCGGAAACTAAAGGAAATGGAGATTGATCCGCAGATTAAAGGATCCATCATGTTGACGGCATTGAGGATGACGGAAAATCGATTCTTGAATGTGTTTATTAAATGCCATCCAGAAGATGTTGCAAATGAACTGTTGGAGTTCTATAAACATGCCAAAGGTCTCAAGCCATTGGCCGAATCATCGAAAAAAATACTGCGTAAAGGATTTCCATTTTGAACATTTTCGTTTGTTTGTTTGGTGCTGTCTTCGTTTTCTTTTTGTTCATTCATGTCAAGGGATATTTCGATTAAAATTTCAGATTTATAACTTTTATTCTCAAAGGGATAGTGTGAGACTCAAAATTTTGGGATATAAAAAGGGATGCCTCTTCGTGTTTCATTGTTCTCTCCCTGCCTATATCCCTTGTACTCCCCGTGATGAAGAGTTGAATTTTTTTCTATGTATGATGGCTGGAGGGAATATAGATTATGAAACTCTACCATTATTAACTTTGTAGGCTAAATTGGCACCATTGTTGTGGTACAACTAGAAAGATATGGGTTAAAGCATGTTTAAAGGCGTATTTTCTTTTTATTTAAGGGTTTAAAGGAGATTATGATTTGTGAACAATAATTTTTTAAGGTAAATCTAATTTTGTATATTTCGACCCATGAATATTTTTATCCTTGAGATAAATTTGTGTTAATTTTGATTTGGATGATGTTCATTATTTTTATTAATTACTTTCAACACGGATAAAATCTTGCACCGATTAAAATTCATATATTATTATTAACAAAAGATAAATAAACAAATTAAATCTTTTTAAATGTCTTTTATAAATTAGTTTCTTATTTATATTTCAGGTTTATTAAATAGTATTATTTTATTTTATATAATTAATGTAAAGTAATATATAAGGCAAAATAATATAAATCTAAAATGAAGTGAAATGTTTCTAACCTCATACAATATTTCAACTTGTTATGGTACCAGTATCCAATGATATATTTGACTCATCATTAGAGTTCTCACAACTATGAACCTCCATTGATGTTTCAAGAGGAAGTTGATGGAATGGCTTAAGAGGCATCTTAAGGAGTTCAACATCAGATTCAAGCATCTTCAAGACCTTCTCACAGCTATGAACCTCCATTGATGTTTCTAGAGGAAGTTGATGGAATGGTTTAGGAGGCATCTCAAGGAGTTTAACATCGATTCAAGCATCTTCAAGACCTTACTCATTGAAGGACGATCAAAGGAAGTAATTGTATACACCAAAAGGTCATTATTATCATTTTCTTTACCATTGCTTTTTCATCTTCAGAAACATCTCCCAACTCCAAGTCCTCTCCTTGATCCAATCGGTCATAAATCCAAGATGGAAAATATATTTGACTAGTGTGGTCAGCAAATGCATTCACATTCTTTCTCCTTCCAACCATTTCCATCAATAACATTCCAAAACTATAAACATCGGCTTTGTATGAGATGCCTCCAAGATTTTTGTAAACCAATTCAGGAGCAATATATCCTATCGTTCCTCTTGCCGCAGTGAGAGAGACAATACTATCATCTACTGAATACAATTTAGCAAGACCAAAATCAGAAACTTTTGGATTAAAATTCTCATCAAGAAGAATATTGTGTGGCTTGATATCAAAATGTAAAATTTGCATGTCACATCCTTGATGCAAGTAGTGAATTCCTTGAGCCACCCCAAGCACAATATCAAACATCTTTTTCCAGCCCAAAGTGTTCTTATTTTCTTCTGTAAATATGATTTTATCTAAAGATCCATTAGACATGAAGTCATATACCAGAGCTTGCTTTGATCCCTCCACACAAAATCCAATAAGTTTTGCCACATTAGCATGATGAATTCTCCCAATAGAAGCAACTTCATTTATGAAATCTTGGCCATTACCTTTTGACTTACCCAACAATTTTATTGCCACATGATGCCCGCTACGAAGCTTTCCTTTAAACACTGACCCATAACCCCCTTCACCTAATTTATCTTTAAAATTTTTAGTCATTTTTTTTTATTTCATTAAAGGAATACCTTATTGGCACAGATTATTTTGGCTTTGAAGGAACTCTTGATCGTATCATCTATGGATAAATGTCTTCTTCTCCATTTATGCGTAACAAGAGCAAACAAACAAATTATCCCGAGAAATGACCTCAAAAGATAATTCCACCTTTAAAGAAATACAATGTAATACATCAAGTACTTGTGAAATTAATCAAATAATATATAACTTACATTCTCGAAATAGTATATAATGTGATAGTTTTATCTTTGTTTTATAATTAACTACTACTTAAAAGAGGGCATATTAATTTCACTTCTTTATGGAATTAATTTAGAAATAACATGATGCCTTGTGTTTACCCTTCTATACCAAATGAAAAACTTTGAAAGGTCATTGAGAACCGGAAAAATAATTCCGAATTATATGTTATGTTTTATATTCTAGCAGGTGCACCTCAACAAATTCAAACTTAGAACTGCACACACAAAGGAGTAAATCATTCAAATTGGATACCAATTATTCTAACCTCACCATGGTCTATGAAGGATACTCAACTTTTATATTCATGTCAAATATACTTGAAGAAGGACAAAGTACAAATATAATAACCTTGAATCTTTTTAAATGAAACGAAGTCTATAATCACCAAAAAATGCAAAACAACCACACAAAAAAATGGATCGATTGAAGAGCTAACTTTGTTGAATGTTTTAGCAATATGAATATTCACCAAACTTACAACTGTGGAAATTCTAAACAAGACCATTATGAACACAAACTTAACCAAAACTCCAACATCATTATTTACTTGACAAAAAAATATTCTTTCAGTATATGAGAAGAAAATTGTTTTCAGCATTCAAACTCCTTAAAGAATCTGTAGATTTCTTAGTTTTGCAGTGAAATTAAATATGAACTTGTATAGTATGATAGGCTCCTTATTCTTTTTCCCCCAAGAATATTGCTAATATCCTTTCTTAACTAGCGCTAGAATTTGTATCGAAAAAATGCAAATCTGCAAATCCAAAATTAACAATACATTATTGCCAAGCAGAGAATATAAGTTCTGTAAAAAATCACGAATAAAAGCGAAATATCATTATTTCAAGAGAGCAGCGAAATATTAAAATCAAAGCACTTCTAAATTCTAATGAATTTTGGGAAGCATACTTCTTGGTATAGAATCATTGATATCGTAGTAGACATGGGGCCATGGAAAGGAAATGTACAAAGCTGTCCATATAGTTTCTGAAGGCAAATTTCAACCTTGACAATCTGAATTATATATTTAACAAATCAAAGTAAAATTAATAAAGGGGTGTAAAGGAAAATTCCAAATTTGTGTAAAAAAAATCAATGGAAGGTAATTTAAAACATTATATTATGTTTTGTGGTACATACTCAAAATAAAATTTACAACAATTCTTTACATATATTTGCTTGTAAAAAGTATGCAACATGTATTACAGTATATATAAGAGTATTTAGGTAACTAAAATTATTTAATATAATGAAAGATGAGACAAAATTTATTTAAATTAATTAATCCAAAATATACATTATAGCATTAAAAGACTGCGAAAAAAATAAACTCATCCACAACGGTGCAATATTTACGTACTACCAACTAAGTTGCGAAAAAAGTAACGTAAAATAAAAGAAAAAAATAAAGGTAGGTCATACAAAAGCAAAGGCAGATGTTGTAACTAAAATTTCCAATATGATGCACACTCTAAATGCAAATTGAAATTATTGAACAAACTTACACTTCTTTTAACACATCTGGTTTATAACAGCTCTGGTACTGGCATCTACTCCATTCAACCCAAAAACCTTCTAATAGTTTCTTGTAGATATCCGGCGTAGACATGCCTGTTATATTCTCAACCATAATTGGCGCCTCCGCTTCAATAGTGCAAGCTTGATTGAAATCAGATGGACGAGTTTTTGCATCTAAAAAATAGAAATGGGAAGTTGGAAGGGAAGAAGAGGTATTGGATTTGGTGGTACAACGAGAAGCCTCAATATAAAGTGATGAATTTATAGGTTCCGTACAATTCACAACATACATATAATAGTTATAATAGAGAGAACTAAGAGGAAGGGAGTTGCAATCATCCGTGTCCAAGCTTGTATCGACCATTTGTATTGTATAATTTTCATAAAAGATTTGTTGGACAAAGAATTTCCCTTCTCTTGCAACAACAGTGGTGCGATTGTTGTTCTCACACTCAAGTTCAAAGTCATAGAGACCACACTGGGGAGGTTGGTTTTTTAATCGGAATGGAAAACTGATATTCAAATTCCCACAGAAAGTAGAGCCGCAATCTTGGTTAATAAGTTGCCTAGCAAGACAAACACCAGGGAATAGAATTACAAATAAAGCAAAATCGGGCATTAGGTGACCCAACAATGGCAGTTTTGCTTTTAATTTGGGCATGCTAAAATTTTGGGTAGGGAAGGAGAACAACAATGAGGGTTAACGATTAAGTTTCTAACTAAACCAGGGAAATATATAAGAAAGCTTCAATGGGGACAGAAGATTTTGACTAGTCGTCAGCTTTAATTGGGATGAATATTTTATTTTCAATAAATTGTTATCACCTTTTATTCTTTTATCTTTTTTCTGGAAACACCTCAATCAAAGCACATCTAATTCCAAGGACAGAGCCATGGTTATCTCAAGCAAAAGAAAAAGAAGATTTTAATATTATTCAAAATTTTTAAATAAATTTGGACCATATACTTGTAGATCAACCTTTATCACCTTAAAAAATTTCAATTACAATGAGGAGGACCAAGACAATGCAAGTCTTAAGTCTTCTTTGAAACACAAAAACATTTAAGTGGCTGAGAGCAACAACTGTTATCGCTTTGGTCCTTTTGTGTTATGTTAGACAACTATTTGTTGGATATTTCTAAAAAGTAAGTTAATAGTTAGAACTGTCAAGCAAGGCCACTCAATGCCCAATTGTATAGATTTTTTTTATTTTATTCCACGAATACTTAACTACTTTTCAAATAGTTTTTTAATATAATTACATGAATTTAAAATAAAACAAATTAAATATAAGATATAAATTCTATTTATTTAAGTTTAAATTCAAAACTAAATTCTAATTCGAATTTTAATTATCCAAAACAGTTGACTTAAATTAGAAATACATAAAGAGACTTGAATTCCATTTCATTTTAATGAAATCGGTTTAGTATAAAGGTATCTATGAGTCAAGTCAAGTCGGATCAAGATTCGGTTTCAAAAATTTCCAAGTCTGGTCTCTTTTGATCCAACTCTCTCAAAAGCTCACTTTTTATTGAAAATATTAAAAATATTTTTAATTGATATTTTATATATTTTTATAATTAAATTTAAATTTTAAAATATTTTATTATTTAAATTGAAATACAAAAAATATTTATCCAAATCGACCCAAATTGAATTGGTAGGGTGGGGTATCCGGTCATGACAGGAAAGGAAAAAGGAAAGACAAAGCCTAAGCAGACATTCTTGACTTTGAAGAAACTCTTGATCGCATCAACCATAGATAAATGTCTTCTTCTCCATTTATGCGTAATAAGAGCAAGCAAACAAATTGTTAGAATTAAGTGACCCGAATCCTTATTTAAATAAAATACAGTGGTAAAATAAAATAAAAGAAGAATCCATATAGAATTACACTTCTTTTATTTTATTTTAGAATAAGGTTTTTTAAACCTTATTAAATTCCATCTATTTGATATTGATTAGAATAAGGTGTTTTAGTCTTACTAGAATATGGCTTTTCAAGCCTATAAATAGACATAGTCTATTCCTCTTGTAATTATTCAAATTCGACATAGTGAATTTTCTTTTCTTCTGCCCGTGGTTTTTTCCCGAAAGGGTTTCCACGTAAAAATTTGTGTGTTCTTTATTTTATTTTTATTTTTTTCACAAATTGGTATCAGAGCTTCCGGGTTATTCATCTCGATCACGGTAATGGCGTTTTTAAAGTATGAAATTTTGCTATTGGATCGTAACACCATATTTGCATTGTGGCAAATTAAAATGCAAGCAGTTATTGCGCAGATGGATCTAGAGGATGCCCTGCTAGGGATAGATAAGATACCTTCGACATTAACAGATAAAGAGAAGAAGCGTAAGAATCGAAAGGCGTTAACACAATTATATCTGCATTTGTCTAACGAAATTTTACAGGATATGATGAAAGAGAAGACCGCCGGTGCATTATGGAAGAGGCTAGAACAAATATGTATGTCGAAAACTCTAACAAGCAAGTTGCATATGAAGCAGCATTTTTATGCTCATCGTTTGGAGAAAGGTGCGTCTGTACACGAACACTTAACAGTTTTTAAAGAAATTCTCTCAAACTTGGAGGCCATGGAGGTTCAGTATGATAAGGAAGATCTAGGGTTGATTCTACTTTGTTCGTTGCCCCCGTCTTATTCAACTTTAGAGACACGATTTTATATAGCCGCGAGTCTCTCACAATTGATGAGGTTTATGATTCTTTGACCTCGTATGATAAGATGAAGCATCTTGTGGTTAAACTCGACTCTTAGGGAGAGGGTCTCATTGTTCGTGAGAGACAAGATTAGAATGCTGATGATGATCGTGGAAGGAAACGGGAACGGAATCCTCGTGGTAAATCTAAGGGTAGATCAAAGTCTTCAAACAGAGGTAAAACTTGCAACTTCTGCAAGAAGAAAGGGCACATTAAATATGAGTGTTATAAGCTACAAAATAAGATTAAAAGGAGGTTGCAAATTAAAAGGAAAACAACCAAAAATTCGGTGAAGCTAATGTTGTAGAAGACTACGGCGATGGTGAACTTCTAGTCGCTTCTATTAATGATTCTAAAGTGGCGAGTGGATACTTGATTCAGTTGCACCTTCCACATGAGTCCCAATCGGGATTGGTTTACAACTTACTGAAACAGTGTCTAAAGGTGTTGTTTTGGTGGGAAATAATGCTTCGTGCAAAATCGCATGTATGCAGGCCCGTTTGGCCCCTAGCCCAAAACCAACTAAACCCACTAAGCCTAAAACCCAACAAAGCCTACCCACATAGCCCAATACCTAACATTAGCCCGAAATCAAAACAAAAATTAAAAAAAAACCTAGCCTAATCGATTTTTTTGCCTTGTCCCATCCACCATCGATGCTGTGACACCGCCTTTGTGCCACCGCCCCAAGTTGCACTGCAAGCATTAATAAAGAAGGACGAGAAAGTAGAAAAGGGAGGCATGTAACGGCTATTTAAAGCCGAATCCAAAACCATTTGTACATTCGGCATTTTGGTGAAATAATAAACAATATTAGATTTTAAAAAAACACAAGCAAGAACAAGAGACTTTAGCAATATCAAAAGCAGGGAATAGCCCCATATCGAGTAGGAGAATCAAAAACAAAGAATCTAAGGTTTATTTTCTTTTTTTTTCTTTTTTCGAATTTATTTACATGTATTATCCCTATTTCTATTAAAACAATACACATATATATTGAGTATACTATAAAAAAAAATTAAAAAATATACCTTTTTGAAACTCATGGTGGCGTGACGGCGCCAACGCATGGCGGAGGCGATGGCACTCATGGGAGCCTCGACCGAACCAGAGTGCTGCAGAGAAAATGAAAGAAAGAAAGCGTTTTTTTTTTTTTAAACAGAAAGGAAGAATGAAATTTTTTTAAAAAAAATTAGCTTATATAGAGGTATAAAACGACATAGTTTTAGGGGGATTTCGGAGACCTCAAAACGGCGCCGTTTGGCCCTTGACCTGCGCAGGCAACATGACCCACTAGAGGATCCGCGTGTTTTTTTTATAATGGTCTAATTACGCGCGGGGTCTTTCTGCTTTTTATGTATTTCGCAACCAAGTTTTCGTTTCTTTTAAATTGGCCTTAAAACTTATCGCGTTTTGCCCAATTGTATAGATTTTTTTTATTTTATTCCACGAATACTTAACTACTTTTCAAATAGTTTTTTTAATATAATTACATGAATTTAAAATAAAACAAATTAAATATAAGATATAAATTCTATTTATTTAAGTTTAAATTCAAAACTAAATTCTAATTCAATTTTAATTATCCAAAAGCAGTTGACTTAAATTGAAATACATAAAGAGACTTGAATTCCATTTCATTTTAATGAAATCGGTTTAGTATAAAGGTATCTATGAGTCAAGTCAAGTCGGATCAAGATTCGATTTCAAAAATTTCCAAGTCTGGTCTCTTTTGATCCAACTCTCTCAAAAGCTCACTTTTTATTGAAAATATTAAAAATATTTTTAATTGATATTTTATATATTTTATAATTAAATTTAAATTTTAAAATATTTTTATTATTTAAATTGAAATACAAAAAATATTTATCCAAATCGACCCAAATTGAATTGGTAGGGTGGGGTATCCGGTCATGACAGAAAGGAAAAAGGAAAGACAAAGCCTAAGCAGACATTCTTGACTTTGAAGAAACTCTTCGATCGCATCAACCATAGATAAATGTCTTCTTCTCCATTTATGCGTAATAAGAGCAAGCAAACAAATTGTTAGAATTAAGTGACCGAATCCTTATTTAAATAAAATACGGTGGTAAAATAAAATAAAAGAAGAATCCATATAGAATTACACTTCTTTTATTTTATTTTAGAATAAGGTTTTTAAACCTTATTAAATTCCATCTATTTGATATTGATTAGAATAAGGTGTTTTAGTCTTACTAGAATATGGCTTTTCAAGCCTATAAATAGACATAGTCTATTCCTCTTGTAATTATTCAAATTCGACATAGTGAATTTTCTTTTCTTCTGCCCGTGGTTTTTTCCGAAAGGGTTTCCACGTAAAAATTTGTGTGTTCTTTATTTTATTTTTATTTTTTTCACAAATTGGTATCAGAGCTTCCGGGTTATTCATCTCGATCACGGTAATGGCGTTTTTAAAGTATGAAATTTTGCTATTGGATCGTAACACCATATTTGCATTGTGGCAAATTAAAATGCAAGCAGTTATTGCGCAGATGGATCTAGAGGATGCCCTGCTAGGGATAGATAAGATACCTTCGACATTAACAGATAAAGAGAAGAAGCGTAAGAATCGAAAGGCGTTAACACAATTATATCTGCATTTGTCTAACGAAATTTTACAGGATATGATGAAAGAGAAGACCGCCGGTGCATTATGGAAGAGGCTAGAACAAATATGTATGTCGAAAACTCTAACAAGCAAGTTGCATATGAAGCAGCATTTTTATGCTCATCGTTTGGAGAAAGGTGCGTCTGTACACGAACACTTAACAGTTTTTAAAGAAATTCTCTCAAACTTGGAGGCCATGGAGGTTCAGTATGATAAGGAAGATCTAGGGTTGATTCTACTTTGTTCGTTGCCCCGTCTTATTCAACTTTAGAGACACGATTTTATATAGCCATGAGTCTCTCACAATTGATGAGGTTTATGATTCTTTGACCTCGTATGATAAGATGAAGCATCTTGTGGTTAAACTCGACTCTTAGGAGAGGGTCTCATTGTTCGTGAGAGACAAGATTAGAATCTTGATGATGATCGTGGAAGGAAAGCGGAACGGAATCCTCGTGGTAAATCTAAGGGTAGATCAAAGTCTTCAAGCAGAGGTAAAACTTGCAACTTCGCAAGAAGAAAGGGCACATTAAATATGAGTGTTATAAGCTACAAAATAAGATTAAAAGGGAGGTTGCAAATTAAAAGGAAAACAACCAAAAATTCGGTGAAGCTAATGTTGTAGAAGACTACAATGATGGTGAACTTCTAGTCGCTTCTATTAATGATTCTAAAGTAAGCGAGAGTGGATACTTGATTCAGTTGCACCTTCCACATGAGTCCCAATCGGGATTGGTTTACAACTTCTGAAACAGTGTCTAAAGGTGTTGTTTTGGTGGGAAATAATGCTTCGTGCAAAATCGCATGTGTACAGGCCCGTTTGGCCCCTAGCCCAAAACCAACTAAACCCACTAAGCCTAAAACCCAACAAAGCCTACCCACATAGCCCAATACCTAACATTAGCCCGAAATCAAAACAAAAATTTAAAAAAAAAAACCTAGCCTAATCGATTCTTTGCCTTTGTCCCATCCACCATCGATGCCTGCAGCACCGCCACTGTGCCACCGCCCCAAGTTGCACCTGCAAGCATTAATAAAGAAGGGACAGAAAGTAGAAAAGGGAGGCATGTAAACGGCTATTTAAAGCCGAATCCAAAACCATTTGTACATTCGGCATTTTGGTGAAATAATAAACAATATTAGATTTTAAAAAAACACAAGCAAGAACAAGAGACTTTAGCAATATCAAAAGCAGGGAATAGCCCCATATCAGAGGCCGGAGAATCAAAAACAACAGAATCTAAGGTTTATTTTCTTTTTTTTTCTTTTTTCGAATTTATTTACATGTATTATCCCTATTTCTATTAAAACAATACACATATATATTGAGTATACTATAAAAAAATAAAAAATATACCGTTTTGAAACTCATGGTGGCGGACGGCATAACGCTATGGAGGGCAATGGCATTTCATGGAGCCACGACCGAACCAGGAGTGCCTGCACAGAGAAAATGAAAGAAAGAAAGCGTTTTTTTTTTTTTAAACAGAAAGGAAGAATGAAATTTTTTTAAAAAAAATTAGCTTATATAGAGGTATAAAACGACATAGTTTTAGGGGGATTTCGGAGACCTCAAAACGGCGCCGTTTGGCCCTTGACCTGCGCAGGCAACATGACCCACTAGAGGATCCGCGTGTTTTTTTTATAATGGTCTAATTACGCGCGGGGTCTTTCTGCTTTTTATGTATTTCGCAACCAAGTTTTCGTTTCTTTTAAATTGGCCTTAAAACTTATCGCGTTTTGCGATTCGGTCCTCCTCCAATGACTTCGTTTTAAGGGCTCGGAAAATTTCCTTTTGGCCCTCGAAGTTGCTCATGGCGTTCAAATGGGTCCCTCTTTATATTTCTTTTAAATTGGCCCCAAAACTTTATTTTTGTTTCATATTTAGTCATTTTCAGATTTAGTTTGGTTTTATATTATTTTACCATTTTATTTTATTTTTAATATTATTTATTATCCTATTTATTATTATCATTATTATCATCATTATTAACATATTTTTACTACTATTAGAATTACTTTTTAGTTTCAATTAATATTTACACATATATATATTTTATATTTATATTTATAGTTTTTTATATATTATTATTATTCCTAATATAAATTTTTATGTATATATATTTAAATACTATATTATATACATATTCTTAATACCACGTTATATCGTATTATCACTATATCTATTTTTATCCCTATTATATTTGTTATTAATATTAGTATATGTTTTATTATATATGTATATATATATCTTTAACATATGTATGCGTGTATATTTATATATTATTATTAATAGTTTTGATATTATTGTTTTGTTAATGCATTCAGTATACCATATATACATCCTTTTAATATATATATATATAATACTCCATATTATGTACATGTATATTAATATTATATCATGCACATCATTTTTATTATGTTTTTTATGTATATATATTGTAAATATCATATTATTCATATATTCTATTATGTATATTTTTATAACTATTATGTGCTTATTTCACATATGTATCCGTACATATATTTTAATATTATATATACTTTTATTTCTATTATTACGTATATATTTTAATACCATATATATTATTATCGTTTTATGCTATTATTATTTATATTATTATTTATATTATTATTTTTGTTATCGTTTTCGTTATCATTGTCATTTTATTTTGCCATACTTTATTTATTTTTATTCGATCATTTCATTTGCCTTATGCTTGTGTTTTATATTTTATATTGCTAGCCTTGCTTTCATCTTTTATAATCGCTTATATCATTGTTATTGATCTTTGTCGCACTTATTATTGTGTATTAGCACCATAATTTGCTTTTATGTTTTTCTATAAATCACATTATGTTTTTTACCTCGATACCTTAAAACAATTCTTTCATAAAAGTGATATTCCGTAATTGAGACGATCGTGCCCTAACTTACTGGGTTTGATTCTTTTTTACCTAAATAACGGAATATTCTTTTAAAAATTACAATCTGAGTTTTGAAAATGCTTATTCTCGGGGATACGAGGTGTCGTGCCCTAATTTATCGGGTATGACATTTTGTTAGCTCGAAATAAGATTTTCACAAGTGAAGGCAATATTCGGTGTTTGGAAATTTTAGGAAGCGTGCCTAACTTACTGGGTTTCGATTTTCCCCGTTTACCTAACTAACCGAATATCCTTTTAAAAAGGGGTTAAAATATACGAATTTTTAAATAAAGGCAAGCTCGTTCTTAAACTTCGAGACGTCGTGTCCTAACTTACTGGACATGGTGTTTATCACTTCGAGACGAGAAGGTCTTTAACATTTGAGCTTTTTTACAAAGAGGGGTCGTATTTCAAAGTCTTTCAAGTTTTCAATCTTCAACACTAGGTCATTAATTAATCAACTAGGTACCAATTTTTGGGCATATCGGGGGTGTTAATCCTTCCTTATGCGTAATCGACTCCCGAACCCATTTTTTTATTTTCGTAGACCAAAAATTATCGTTTTAGTAAATCTTAACTTTTATTAAACTGATTAATTTGAGGTGACCCGATCACACCTCATCAAAAAGGATTGGTGGCGACTCCCGTTTTTCGTTTTCATTTTCAAAATCCAAGTCGATTCCCGTTTTTCAAAAAATGGTTATGATAGCTTGGCGACTCCATTGGGGAAACCAAATAAAAGAGTCAAGCCACAAGTTGATTAACTTTT
This sequence comes from Gossypium arboreum, assembly GCF_025698485.1. Taxonomy (NCBI): domain Eukaryota; kingdom Viridiplantae; phylum Streptophyta; class Magnoliopsida; order Malvales; family Malvaceae; genus Gossypium; species Gossypium arboreum. The sequence goes on along the minus strand of NC_069070.1, from coordinate 119,296,717 downwards.
GTCTTTTTATCGAAAATTGAAAATTTGGTTTTGAAATACGATCCTTTCATTGCATTTCATCAGCTATTTTTTGGTTTATGATACAATACCTACTGCGTTGGTTCGAGTCTTTAAATGGTTTTGCATATTGCATTGCATGACCGCTGTGGTCACACCCCTTTAAGTGGGAGTGAGAAACTACTCCTTCGTGAGGTTTTCACCTCCGTACAGGATATTGGATCGCTTTCGGGATACATCTGTACCTATGTCTCGTGAGTTTTTCATCTCCGTGCAGCCATAGGGTAATGTATTCCCCTGGACTGAACTCGGTCTGTATGAGCCTATAATGGGTGAAGATCAAGGAATCTGTTGGTTCAGGTACCCTTACTCCAGAACCAAACCCCATATAGCGAGCCTTAAGAACCCACCCTAGGTAGAGCCACTCCGAAACCCTAGTGGTTACCTGAGCAAGTGCTATGTTTATTATTCTTTGTTTGCTTTGAACTGCGTATGAAATACTGACTTGCTTTGTTTTACTTTGATTGTATTTGCATGGCATTTTCATCACAAAAGATGTTGATTCGCATTCGGTTCCTAAATAGATAGCTTATCATAAAAAATGGGTTTTTTGATAAAGTAGAGGACAACGCTATTGTCCGGATATAAATTTGAGACAACACAACAAGAGAAAGGTGAGATCTTACCGAGAAGTGCGTGTCGAGTTATTGAATTTTACTCGGATCAGCTTAACTCAGAATAATCTCCAAGAGATGAAAGAAATTTGGGGTCAGTGGGATGATAAGGTCAAACAGCTATTCTATTGTCATTACGGTGATTTACCTTATCTGCTCGATGTTAAGGTAGATGAACACCTATTTCGAGCCCTTGCCCAATATTGGAATTCTGCTTACAGTTGCTTCACATTCGGGAAAGTAGACTTGGTACCTACTATAGAAGAATACGACCTTGCTCCATTGCCCAAAGATTGAGTTGATGAATTTATTCCGGACACTTAACGTCCAAGCATTTTCAAAAAGTCGATGAACACCACGAGGATGAGCGAGCGATGGGTGACGACCGGATCAAACAAAAGGAGATTGTAAATGCACTCCTTGGAGGAACACGAGGATCTAATCTTAGCACACCCAGCGTGAAGAAAAGGGTAGATGTCTTTGCCACGAGCATTTATGGACTGGTCATCTTCCCCAAGGCTTTGGGGCATGTAGACGATCTTTGTTTCGACCTTTTGTGAGCTTGGTAAAAACCACACATGCCGTAATCTTGACTGAAACTTTCAGATCATTGAATGCTTGTAGAAGAGCGGGTGAAGGGAGATTTATTGGATGTGCACAACTCTTGCTATCTTGGTTCCACAGCCATTTTTAGAAAGTGGAAAAGGTTTCATATCGTATCTTCTCTAAAAATTACTCTCCACTGAAAGAGTTAGTGGCAACACCGAGGCGAGATGATGTTACAAATTGGATGATGGTTCTCCAAAATTTGCAAGAAGAAGACGTTGAATGGAGAGCCCCGTGGATGGTTCCTGATGAAATATTATACCGATACGGAGATTTCGATTGGGTTCCCTTGTTAGGAGTATGGAGAGCCGTCGGATATGCTCCTCTGCTTGCATTAAGACAGTACAGATCCAGACAGTTTACACCATCAACATACGGGTTAGCCTAGTGCGAGTTCGTGTTCACAGGGAATAATTACAAAAAGAAGGTTCGCGAGATATCAAATGCCTAGAACCAGACTAGTAGAATGAAAAAGTTCTCTACCAATCCCATGACTACTCCTGAGTACGACCGATGGTGGAATTAGAGGATTAACGACAACATCCCTACATCAGATCAAGGCAATCATCAGTCGATAGAAAAACACTTGAAAGTAATCCCGTCTGAGCTAGAAATCATCAGGCAAGATTTCGAGAGAAAGAGTCTGGAGCTAGAAAAAAGGATCGAGCAGTTGGAAGAAGAAAAGATGCAGTTAGGGTTAGATGTCGACGTCCAGAAACTAGAAGCTGAAAGACTCAGAAAAGGGAAAAATAAGGCTGAAGAGGACTTGGACAGCTTGAAAACGGACTATAAGAAGCTGCGTAGATCAATGAGAACAGCTGGGTTAAGAAAAACATCCAAATAGTGGCGACATGAAGTTAAAGAAGAACAAAGCAAAGCCAACCAGTGGGAAGAAAAATTTCGCAATACTCAAGCTCGAGAAGGTATTCTAAAAAGAAGTTTGGTAGAAAGCCAGAATGAGAAAGAAGGGTTAAAGATTCGGGTATCATAGTTAGAGAGGTCATTGTATCAGAATCGCTCGCGTAACTCTGCAATCGAGTTGAAAAATAGTCAGAACAGAATCGAAGAATTAAAAGAGAATATAGAAGAACTCAAAACAGTGCTGCAAAATCGTGAACTTCAGATAGAACTCCTCGAAGTAAATAACGAGCGATGGAAGGAGTAATTTCATCAATCTCAAGACCAAGTCAGGAGCAGGGACTACGTCATGGGCGAAGCTTTGACTCAAGTGCGAGAAGCAGCTGATCACTTGCAAACATTAGCGGTACAAGCCGATGTGCTGAGTTTAAAATACGAGTTGGAATCGGATCGAGGCCGAGAGCTAGCTTGACTTCTTAGGCAGGTCAAGGCCTTAAGTATCAGGGCCAAGCCTTATATGTAATCTATTTTATGTAAAGAAACTTGTTTTCTAGAAAAGTTACTCTAATAAAATCAAATTGGAATCAACGCTTTTTTGTATTCATCGTATTCATTGCATTCATGCATCAGTATTGCATCATATGCACTAAAACTCACAAGAAACCCTAAAAATCAAGGCAGTTACCCTAGAACATCGTTACGGTACAAGAGGAAAAACAAGAGCAATGGACCAAAGGTTAGAGAGAGTGGAACAAATGCAAAAAGAGATGCAGGATCAATTACAAACACGTATGCAAGAACAGCTTGCCAAAATCCAGCAAGATATGAGGGACCATATGTTGGAGTCCCAGAAAAGCATGATGGGCCAATTAACTCGTCTATTGGTTGGCGGATTAGAAAAAGGGAAAAGCCCTTTGATCAATGCGAGAGATGATAATGAAGATCCTACCTATCCTCCGAGTTTTGCCCCAGCGGACATTCAGACACAACCTGACATGTATCCAAGAAGGCCATCGGTCACAATTAGGCCCCAACCATTTCAGGCCAGTGTTTCGGCACCGATGAATTATCAGGCCGACTTGGGCTCTAATCCGGGGGACAACCCAACCAACCCTGTGGTCCTCAATTTCGATGAAGTAACAGAAGCAGAAAAGACAAGGGTAGAACTCTCGAGAGAGCTTGAAGAAAGGTGTAGATGGTTGGAAAAAAATTTAAAGAAATGGAAAGCACCGATTATCGTGGTGGAATCGACGCTAAGGAATTAAGTTTGGTTTCGGACCTGGTACTCCCTCCCAAGTTCAAAACTCCGGAATTTGAGAAATACAACGGGACTAGCTGTCCCGAAGCTCACATCACTATGTTCTACAGACGAATGGCAGACCATGTCAATAATGACCAACTATTAATCCACCGCTTCCAAGAAAGTCTGGTTGGGGCCGCTTCTAGATGGTACAACCAACTGAGTCGCGCCTAGATCAGTTTATGGAAAGATTTAGCACAAGCCTTTATGAAGCAGTACGGTCATGTGGCAGACATAGCCCCTGATAGAATCACTTTACAGAATATGGAGAAAAAGCATAATGAGAGCTTTAGGCAGTACGCCCAGCGATGGAGAAAGGTGGCCACACAAGTCCAACCCCCTCTATTGGAAAAGGAAACTACTATGCTCTTCATCAATACCCTGAAGGCACCTTTTATTAACCACATGCTGGGTAGCGCAACCAAGAGTTTTTTGGACATAATAATGTCTGGAGAAATGATAGAAAATGCCATAAGATGTGGGAAAATAGAGGCTGGGGAAAACGCCAAGAGGTCAGCGCCGAGAAAGAAAGAGCACGAGGTGAATAATGTGAGCTCATATTCGAAATCGATCACCGTAAACCAACCAAGGTCGACAACTACTGGACAGCAGGGCCTACCCAGACAAGAGCCCAACACAAAACAAAATAGGGAGAAACTCTAATTTACTCCCATTTCAATGACGTACAAGGAGTTATACCAAAGTTTATTTGATGCACATGTCGTGTCTCCCTTCTATCTAAAGCCAATGCAACCTCCATACCCCAAATGGTATAACGTAAATGCCCAAATGCAAATACCATGCGGGAGCCACAGGACACTCGATAAAAAACTGCACCACTTTTAAGAAATTGGTTGAAAGACTCATCAACATGGGGATTGTGAAATTTGATGATACATCCAGTACAGAGAATCCATTACCTAACCATGGGGATAAGGGAATAAATACGGTAACCGAGAGTTCAAGGAAAGAAATTAAGACGAATGTTGCTGAAGTGAATACCCCGTTGAAAGAAGTATGGAAGAAAATGGTGGAAAGAGGGTTGATAGCACAGAATTCAAGGGTCAAACCTCGAGAAGTAAAGAATTATTACGAGTTCCATGATCAAGAGGATCACGAGATTCAGAAATGCAGTGAATTCAGGGCTTTGTTACAAGGATTGATGGATAATAAGGAGCTGGAATTCTTCGAATATGTCGGGAGCTCGGAAGAAGCAGATGTGTGTGCCTCCGAAGAGGGGTCGATGAAGGATGTTTACAAAGTCAACCACCTAGTGGTTATCATATCACGTCCGAGAATGAATAAAGCTGGGGCACAAGTTGCGCCAAAGGTCATAATCCAGAAGCCCATTGCTTTCCCTTACAAGGATAGCAAAAGGGTACCATGGAACTATAGCTACAATGTGACATTCCTGGGAGAGGAGACCCCGATTAATGCATCAGAGGAAGTTCAAGATGAGGGTTTTTATATGCTAGGGGAAGGCGTTATACCCCAAATATAAAAGTTGAACAGGTTAAAGAAAAATCATTAGTAATTGAGTAAAAGAAAGAGATGCCGGCGGGGCCTGAACCAACTATTAATGAATCAATGACTGGAAAAGAAGCCAAGGAATTCTTAAAATTTCTAAAGTACAGCGAATATAGTGTTGTAGAACAGTTGCACAAGTAGCCAGCTCGTATATCGGTACTGGCCTTACTCTTAAGCTCCGAAACCCATCGCAACGCATTGATGAAGGTGCTGAATGAAACTTATGCTGCTAACGATATCTCTGTAAACAAACTGGACCGCTTAGTCAACAATATAAGTGCCGACAACTTCATATTTTTCAATGACGATAAAGTACCGCCAGGAGGCCGAGGATCGACTAAAGCTCTGCACATCACGACTCGTTATAAAGGGTACACATTACCGGGGGTATTGATTGATAATGAGTCTGCACTAAATGTCCTACCCCTATCTACGCTGAGTAGGCTACCAGTGGATAGTTCCTATATGAAGACGTGCCAAAATATAGTGAGAGCATTTGATGGCACGGAACGGAAGGTAATGGGGAGAATTAAAATACCCCTCTTAATCAGACCGAGCACGTACGAAGTAGATTTCCTAGTCATGGACATTAAGCCTTCGTATAATTACCTATTGGGGAGGCCATGGATACACTCGGTAGGGGTAGTCCCTTCATTGCTGTACCAAAAGTTGAAATTAGTTACTGAAGGTCGGTTAGTAACGATCAATGCTGAAGAGGACATCATCGCAGCAATAACCAGTGACGCCCCATAACTAGAGGCAAATGACGAAGCAATCGAGTGCTCTTTTCAATCTTTGGAGTTCGTGAACGCGACATTCATTACCGAAAGAAATAGGATTCCAATGCCCAGGTTATCTGAGACCACAAGAATGGGACTACGGCTAACTGTTGGAAAAAGGGCCCTACCCGGAAGAGGACTCGAGAGATACCTCTAGGGAAGGATTAATGCACCAATAGTGAAGGACAAACAAGACCATTTTGGGTTAGGATTTAAGCCAGACAAGAAACAAAGAAAAAAGGAGCTAGAAAAGAAGTAAGAAAGAAGGAGAGCGCGATTGAGCGGGGGAGAAATCGAATGAGAACCAATGATCTTCCCCCATATATCGAAGACTTTTGTGTCGAGAGGAGTCATTCACCCCGAACGAAAGATGTCGGGAAAGGAAATCATGGAAGGAATGATGGAGAGTTTGGACATCAATGCCACATATGAAGAAGAAACTGGGGTAGAGAATTTGTTGGGCATTCGTCCCCATGAGCCGAAAAGTGTTCTGAATAATTGGACTGCGGAAGAGATTCCTGTAGTCTTTAGAACTAACTCAGAGTAATGTCCAAAACACACTTATTGCTCTAGGCCTAGGAGTAATAAGTGTCCTTTTGTGAAATAGGCTTATGTTCGAAATCGTTATTTCAATGAAATGTATCCTTTTGACTTATTCCGTGCAAATATTCTTTTATTCTTTCATTCATGATCATACCATACATATCATTGTTTTTAGATTCTCTTGTTCTTTGTATCTTCCTTCGCACCTACAACAGGTCTCCAGATATCAATGATGTGAGTGACGTTGCTACTAACTCAGAGTCTCCTTTTGAGCGAGATATGTATCTAGAGGGATCTCAGAACTTTGAGGATGACGGAGACTGTAACTTATCCCCTAATTTGTTAAGGATGGTAGAACACGAAGAGAAACAGATTCTACCCCACAAAGAGACCGTAGAAGTCGTGAACTTGGGAGATGAACTAGAAAAGAAAGAAGTAAAGATCGGGGCTTGTATTACCATTGAGACAAAGCGGGACCTTATGGAGTTACTCCAGGAGTTCAAGGATGTCTTTGCATGGTCATATCAAGACATGCCTGGGCTAAGTATTGACATTGTGGTACACAGACTCCCCATAAAAGAAAAATGCAAGCCAATTCAGCAAAAGCTTCGAAGGATGAGACCCGATGTGTTGCTGAAAATAAAAGAGGAGGTCAAGAAGCAATTCGATGCTGGTTTCCTACAAGTAGTTAAGTACTCGGAATGGGTAGCCAATATTGTCCCTGTCTCTAAGAAAGATGGAAAAGTATGGATGTGTGTGGACTACAGGGATCTAAACAAAGCCAGTCCGAAGGATAATTTCCCGTTGCCTCATATTGACACCTTAGTGGATAACACGGCAGGTTACTCACTATTCTCAATCATGGATGGTTTCTCGGGGTACAATCAGATCAAGATGCATCCTGAAGACATGAATAAAACCATATTTGTGACCATGTGGGGAACCTTTTGCTATAAGGTGATGCCGTTCGGATTGAAAAACGCGAGAGCAACATATCAGAGAGCCATGGTAACCCTATTCCATGATATGATGCATAAAGAAATTGAAGTCTACGTCGACGACATGATCGCCAAATCTCGGACTGAAGAAGAGCATGTGCAAGTATTGAAAAAATTATTTTTGAGGTTGAGCAAATTCCAGTTGAAACTCAATCCCGCAAAATGTACCTTCGGGGCCAGGTCAGAAAAACTGCTAGGATTCATGGTCAGTGAAAAAAGGATTGAGATTGACCTAGATAATGTCAAAGCCATACAAGAATTATCTCCACCACGTACTCAAAAGGAAGTTTGGGGATTTCTAGGAAGACTAAATTACATCGCTCGGTTTATTTCACAACTAACCGAGAAATATGACACCATATTCCGTCTCCTTAAGAAACACAACCCTGGTGTTTGGGACGAGGCATACCAGAAGACCTTCGACAAAGTTAAGCAATATTTGTCTAATGCCCCAGTGTTGACACCACCTAGTCCAGATAAGCCACTGATACTATATTTGACGGTATTTGAAAATTCTATGGGATGCGTGCTTGGCCAACACGATGAATCGGGAAGGAAAGAAAGAGCGATATATTACCTCAGTAAAAAATTTTATTGAGTGTAAGGCGAGATACTCGTTCATTGAAAAGTTGTGTTGTGATTTAATCTGGACAACCCGAAGACTGAGACAATACATGTTGTACCACACAACTTGGCTGATCTCTAAAATGGATCCCCTGAAGTATTTGATGGAGTCGACTGCTTTAAACGGGAGAATGGCCCGATGGCAAATTCTACTTTCTGAATTCGATATAGTCTACGTAAACCAGAAGGCCGTAAAAGGGAGTGCGATAGCAGATTTCCTGGTCAGCAGAGCCCTAGAGGACTACGAACCCCTGAACTTTGACTTCCCAAATGAAGATCTAATGTACATAGCAACCACCGAAGAAGACCCTCAAGTAGGTCGTCCTTGGAAGCTAAACTTTAACGGAGCATCAAATGCTATGGGCAACGGAATCGGGGCAGTCCTAGTATCCCCAAATGGGGATCATTATCCCTTCACTAGTAAATTGGATTTTGACTGCAAAAACAATATGGCAGAATACGAAGCATGCATCATGGGAAAACGCACGACCATAGAGCGTAAAATCAAGGTGTTAGAGGTATATGGAGATTCTGCCTTAGTGATTTATCAACTCAAAGGGGGATGGGAGACGAGAGACCCCAAGTTGATCAATTATCGGAGGCTGATACTTGAATTAATTAAAGAGTTTGATGACATTGTTTTCTGCTACCTCCCACGAGAAGAAAATCAGATGGCTGACGTCTTGGCAACTTTAGCTTCTATGATCAAGGTGAATAAGCAAGAGGATGCGAAACCAATCCAAATGAGCATTCACAAGGCTCCAGCTCATTGTTACAACCTCAAAGAAGAAGAAGAAAATGATGATCACCCTTGGTACCACGATATCCTGTGATATGTGAAGAATCGTGAGTACCCCGACCAAGTTACTGAAAATGACAAAAGAACTTTGAGAAGGCTGGCCAGTGACTATGTACTGGACGGGGAGATCTTATACAAAAGGAGGGATCAGGTATTGTTGAGATGTATAGACGCTATTGAGGCTAAGAAAATCTTAGAAGAAGTCCATGAGGGCGTCTGTGGGACACACGCTAATGGCATTACGTTGGCTAGGCAAATTATGAGGTTTGGTTATTATTAGTCCACCATGGAAGGAGACTGTATTAACTATGCCAAAAGATGTCATAAGTGCCAAATCTATGGAGACAAGATTAATGTGCCTCCTTCACCTTTACATGTCATGACTTCTCCTTGGCCTTTCTCGATGTGGGGCATGGATGTGATTGGGCCAATTTCACCAAAAGCTTCAAATGGGCATCGATTCATCTTTGTAGTCATTGATTATTTCACCAAGTGGGTAGAAGCTGCTTCGTATGCCAATGTAACTAAATCGGCAGTTAGCAAGTTTCTAAAAAAGGAAATCATTTGTCGATATGGAATGCCGAAAAGAATCATATCTGACAATGCATTAAATTTGAACAACAGCATGATAGCGGAGGTCTGCGGTCAGTTCAAGATCAGACACCACAAATCGTCACCTTATCGCCCGAAAATGAACGGTGTAGTTGAGGCAGCTAATAAGAACATCAAGAAGATTGTGGGAAAGATGACAGAAACTTATAAAGATTGGGATGAGAAGCTATCATTCGCCCTCTATTCTTACGAACGTCTGTCAGGACTTCTACCGGGGCAACACCTGTCGCATTGGTCTATGGAATGGAGGCGGTTTTACCTATTGAAGTCGAGATTCCTTCCCTCAGAGTTTTGTCAGAAGTAAAGTTGGACGAAGCAGGATGGATCCAGTCCCGATACGATCAGTTGAATTTAATTGAAGAAAAGAGGCTAAGGGCTATTCGCCATGGTCAGATGTACCAAAAGCGAATGATGGGAGCTTACAACAAAAAGGTTCGCCCTAGAGAATTCCATGAGGGAGACCTAGTATTGAAAAAGATCCTACCCATACAAAAGGACTTTAAAGGAAAATGGATACCGAATTGGGAAGGACCTTATGTGGTGAAGAAAGCCTTTTCCGGTAGAGTATTGATATTGGTTGAAATGGATGGCAAGACTTTACCCAATCCTGTGAATTCAGATTCGGTTAGGAAATACTTCGCCTAAAAAAAAAAAAAAAGAAGAAGAAGGAGAGGCCAGGGTGAAAACTCGCAAAGAGCACTTTGAGACCAAAGGGATTTTGAATTGAAAACCCGTAAAAAGGCAATTCAAATTTTGATCAAAGGTGGGGCATGCGGTGGTCTTCTGATACCTAAATTAACAAGGAGGAGAGATGTTACATCTTGGGGCATCTACAAGGGTATTCTAGATCACCTAAACATATATTGGGCAAAAAGGGGGTCTTCAATAAGTTAGCTCAGAGAAGCTCACGCTGCGATATCTGGGGCACCTATTCCCTTTTTATTCATTTTGTATTCCAGCAATATTTGTTGTCTGTGATTAATCTATTCCCTTCAAATTTTGTTTCTGACAAATTTCATTCCTGTCGTTATTGTGATCTTTTTCGAGCATTTTGCATTGAAATGATGATTAATGGACTAAAGTCATTTTTGCAAAAAGAGTTCTGCATATTACTCTGAAAGTCTCTAAACAGTACAGGAACCTGAAACAGGGCTATTTTTTAGAACTAACCAAACTTAAAGATTGGAAGCATTTGAGAAGAAAAAGTTTAAATCAGGACTACCTCTTCAGGTTTTCTGTTCAAAGAACTAAGCTGAACAAGAAGACAGGGTACCGTTTCAGTGAAAGAACCTTGATGTACAAAGAGCAATGACAACCCAAACATTAAGAAGGGATTCATGTTCACAACATGCTACACTCATGCATTAATAGATCATTCATAGCACATCTAGTTAGGAATATTTGATTCATTGCGATCATGGCATCCTAATTCTTTGGCATAAGCATAAATACATGGAACTGATTCTACAGGTCATGTCCCTAGAATCAATGAACTCACAAGCCTTAAACCCTTAAGCAGTAGGGTAACAGGCTAAATTCACAGATCTTGTCTCCCTAAGCAGTAGTGGAGCAAATCAAAGACAAAGGGCCTTAACCCCCTAAGCAATAGGGTAACAGGCTAAATTTCTAGATCTTAACCCCCTAAGCAGTAGGGAAACAGATCGAGGGCAACGAACTTTAACCCCCTAAGCAGTAGGGTAACAAGCTGAAGTTTATAGATCTTATCACCCTAAGCAGTAGGGAAGCAGATCAAAAGATGGCGAATCTTACCCTTCTGAAGTTGCAGTGAAGCAGATTCAAACCACCAAGCCTTAACCCCCTAAGCAGTAGGGTAACAGGTTGAAGATTTCCAGATCTTAACCCCCTAAGCAGTAGGGAAACAGATCGAAGACGAAGGGTCTTAAACCCCTAAGCAGTAAGGTAACAGACCGAATTTACAAATCTTATCTCCCTAAGCAGTAGGGAAACAGATCAAAGACGAAGGGTCTTAAACCCCTAAGCAGTAGGGTAACAGACCGAATTTACAAATCTTATCTCCCTAAGCAATAGTGGAGCAGATCAAAGACGATGAGCCTTGACCCCTAAGCAGTAGGGTAACAGGCTGAAAATTATAGATTCTATCTTCCTGAAATGGCGTTGGAGTGGGTCGAAGCCACAGCAGATCTCCTTGAAGTTTCAACAGAGTAGATTGAAGTTACAAGTCATATCTCCCTGAAGTTGCGGTGGAGCAGACTGAAGATAACAAACCTTATCTCACTAAAGCTGCAATGGAGTGAATCAAAGCAACAGAAGGCATCAGGCTGAATGATGTCACCTAAAGAAGAGGAACATCAAAGGAGTCAGGACTTGATGTGGCTGGTCCAAACGGGTCTTTCTTGAGAGTCTTTGCTTTATTCTCGTTACACGACAACAAGCAAAGAGGGGCAGCTGTACAGGCCCGTTTGGCCCCTAGACCAAAACCCACTAAAACCACTAAGCCTAAAACCCAACAAAGCCTACCCACATAGCCCAATACCTAACATCAGCCCGAAATCAAAACAAAAAATTAAAAAAAAAAACCTAGCCTAATCAATTGCTGCTGCCCCTGTCCCATCCACCACCGAACCTGCAGCACCGCCACTGTGCCACCGCCCCAAGTTGCACCTGCAAGCATTAATAAAGAAGGGACAGAAAGTAGAAAAGTGAGGCATGTAAACGGCTATTTAAAGCCGAATCCAAAACCATTTGTACATTCGGCACTTTGGTGAAATAATAAACAATATTAGATTTTAAAAAAACACAAGCAAGAACAAGAGACTTTAGCAACATCAAAAGCAGGGAATAGCCCCATATCAGAGGACGGAGAACCAAAAACAACAGAATCTAAGGTTTATTTTCTTTTTTTTTCTTTTTTCGAATTTATTTACATGTATTATCCCCATTTCTATTAAAACAATACACATATATATTGAGTATACTATAAAAAAAATCAAAAAATATACCTTTTTTGAAACTCCGAGGTGGCCGACGACGGCGCTGACGCGGTGGAGGGCGATGGCAGCTCGCCGGAGCCCTGACTGAACCAGGAGTGCCTGCACAGAGAAAAGGAAAGAAAGAAAGCGTTTTTTTTTTTAAACAGAAAGGAAGAATGAAATTTTTTTAAAAAAAATTAGCTTATACAGAGGTATAAAACGACATAGTTTTAAGGGGATTTCGGAGACCTCAAAACGGCGTCGTTTGGCCCTCGACCCGCGCAGGCGACCCGACCCGCTAGAGGATCCGCGTGTTTTTGTATAATGGTCTAATTACATGCGGGGTCCTTCCGCTTTTTATGTATTTCGCAATCAGGTTTTCGTTTCTTTTAAATTGGCCCTGAAATTTATCGCGTTTTGTGATTCAGTCCTCCCTCCAGCAACGTCGTTTTAAGGGCTCGAGAAAATTTCCTTTTTGGCCCTCAGAAGTTGCACGCGCGTTCAAATGGGTCCCCTCTTTATATTTCTTTTTAAATTGGCCCAAAACTTCATTTTTGTTTCGAATTTAGTCCTTTTTCCAGATTTAGTTTGGTTTTTATATTATTTTACCATTTTTTATTTTATTTTTAATATTATTTATTATCCTATTTATTATTATCATTATTATCATCTTTATTAACATATTTTTACTACTATTAGAATTACTTTTTAGTTTCAATTAATATTTACACATATATATATTTTATATTTATATTTATAGTTTTTTTATATATTATTATTATTCCTAATATAAATTTTTATGTATATATATTTAAATACTATATTATATACATATTCTTAATACCACGTTATATACGTATTATCACTATATCTATTTTTACCCCTATTATATTTGTTATTAATATTAGTATATGTTTTATTATATATGTATATATATCTTTAACATATGTATGCGTGTATATTTATATATTATTATTAATAGTTTTGATATTATTGTTTTGTTAATGCATTCGTATGCCATATATACATCCTTTTAATATATATATAATACTCCATATTATGTACATGTATATTAATATTATATCATGCACATCATTTTTATTATTTTTTATGTATATATATTGTAAATATCATATTATTCATATATTCTATTATGTATATTTTATAACTATTATGTGCTTATTTCACATATGTATCCCGTACATATATTTTTAATATTATATATACTTTTATTTCTATTATTACGTATATATTTTAATACCATATATATTATTATCGTTTTATTCTATTATTATTTATATTATTATTTTTGTTATCGTTTTCGTTATCATTGTCATTTTATTTTTCCATGCTTTATTTATTTTTATTCGATCATTTCATTTGCCTTATGCTTGTGTTTTATATTTTTATATTGCTAGACTTGCTTTCATCTTTTTATAATCGCTTATATCATTGTTATTGATACTGTCGCACTTATTATTGTGTATTAGCACCATAATTTGCTTTTATGTTTTTTTCTATAAATCACATTATGTTTTTTTTACTCGATACCTTAAAACAATTCTTTCATAAAAGTGATATTCCGTAATTCGAGACGATCGTGCCCTAACTTACTGGGTTTCGATTCTTCTTTTTACCTAAATAACGGAATATTCTTTTAAAAAATTACAATACGAGTTTTGAAAAATGCTTATTCTTGGGGATACGAGGTGTCGTGCCCTAACTTACCGGGTATGACAGTTTGTTAGCTCGAAATAAGATTTTCACAAGTGAAGGCAATATTCGGTGTTTGGAAATTCGAGGAAACGTGCCCTAACTTACTGGGTTTCGATTTTCCCTGTTTACCCTAACTAACCGAATATCCTCTTAAAAAGGGGTTAAAATATACGAATTTTTAAATAAAGGCAAGCTCGTTCTCAAAGTTCGAGACGTCGTGTCCTAACTTACTGGACATGGTGTTTACCACTTCGAGACGAGAAGGTCTTAAACATTTGAGCTTTTTTACAAAGAGGGATTGTATTTCAAAGTCTTTCAAATTTTTAATCTTCGACACTAGGTCATTAATTAATCAACTAGGTACCAATTTTTGGGCATATCGGGGGTGTTAATCCTTCATCATGCGTAATCGACTCCCGAACCCATTTTCTGATTTTCGTAGACCAAAAATTATCGTTTTAGTAAATCTTAACTTTTATTAAAATGATTAATTTGAGGTGGCCCGATCACACCTCATCAAAAAAGATTGGTGGCAATTCTCGTTTTTCGTTTTCATTTTCAAAATCCAAGTCGATTCCCGTTTTTCAAAAAATGGTTATGACAGCAGGTGTTGGAACAATTACAGTTAAGATGTTTGATGGAGTTGTCAGAACACTTAGTGATGTACAACATGTTCCAAAATTGAAAAGAAATTTAATTTTGTTTAGTACTCTTGATTCAAAAGGGTACAGATACACAGTTGAAAGTGGGGTTTTAAAGATTTCTAAAGGTTCCCTTGTTGTGATGAAAGGACAAAGAAAGACTGTCAAGTTATATATTTTGCAGAGTTCTACTGTTACTGGTAATGCAGTTGTTGCTTCCTCTTCCTTGTCAGATGATGATATTACTAAACCTTGGCATATGCGCCTAGGGCATACGAGTGAGAATGACATGGCAGAATTAAGCAAAAGAGGACTTCTTGATGGACAAAGAATTTGCAAACTGAATTTCTATGAGCACTGTGTTTTTGGGAAGTAAAAGAGAGTTCGATGCACCAAAGGAATCCATAACACAAAGGGAACGTTGGAGTATATTCATTCTGATCTGTGGGGGCCATCCAGAGTGTATTCGATAGGTGGAGCTAATTATATGCTAACATTTATTGATGATTTTTCCAGAAAAGTTTGGGCGTTCTTCTTAAAGCAAAAAAAGTGATGTGTTTTCCGCATTTAAGTCTTGGAAAATTATGATTGAAAAACATACGGGAAAGCAAATAAAATACCTCCGTACAGACAATGGCTTAGAGTTCTGTTCTAATGAGTTTAATAGATTGTGCAAGTCAGAAGGGATTGTGAGACACTTGACAGTTCGCCATACTCCACAGCAAAATGGCGTTACAGAACGAATGAACAAAACGATCATGGAGAAGGTTTGATGTATGTTGTCAAATGCCAACTTACTAAAGTCATTTTGGGCTGAAGCAGCCTCTACTGCATGTTTTTTGATCAACCGATCTCCATCCATTGCCATTGAGAAAAAGACTCCACAAGAGGTATGGTCTAGTAATTCTGCTAATTATTCTGACTTAAAGATCTTTGGGTGTCCTGCATATGCTCATGTTGATAATGGAAAATTGGAACCGAGATCCATTAAATGTGTTTTTCTTGGTTATAAAGCTGGTGTAAAAGGGTATAAGTTATGGTGTCCTGAAAATAGAAAAGTTGTGATTAGCAGAGATGTTATTTTTGATGAAACTGTTATGCTACCTAACTTATCTCTTAAAGACTCTTCCAATAAAAAAAATCAACAGCAGGTGGAGCATCAGATTAATACAGAGTCGACTTCTCAAGCCAGTACAAAATTTGAGAATAGAGTTGCTTCTTCATCGCAATACTCTATTGCCAAAAACAGAACTAGAAGAGAAATTAAACCTCTAAATAAGTATGCTGAGGCTAATCTAGTTGCTTATGCTTTAAATGTGGCTAAGATGTAGATGTGAATCAAGAGCCATCTAATTATTTTGAGGCGGTTAGCTGTGAAGACTCAGAAAAGTGGATGTTTGCTATGTAAGAGGAGATGGAATCACTCCACAAAAACAAAACATGGGATCTTGTGAAACTTCCTAAAGGTAAAAAGGTTGTTCGTTGTAAATGGGTGTTTAAAAAGAAAGAAGGAACTCTAGGAGTTAAAGAGCCCAGATATAAAGTAAGGCTTGTTACAAAGGGTTACAGTCAAATTCCAATAGTGGACTTCACAGATGTGTTCTCCCCAGTTGTTAAGCATAGTTCGATTCAAGCTTTGCTTGGTATTGTGGCCATGCATGATTTGAAGCTTGAGCAGTTAGATGTAAAAACTGCATTTTTGCATGGAGAACTTGAGGAAGATATTTACATGCAACACCCAGAGGGCTTTACAGTCTCAGAAAAAGAGGACTATGTTTGCTTGCTGAAAAAGTCCCTTTACGGTTTGAAATAATCACCAAGACAGTGGTACAAAAAGTTTGATTCTTTTATGACTTCTCATGATTTCAAAAGAAGTAGTTTTGACAGTTGTGTTTACTTTAAGAAAAACAGTGATGGCTCTTTTGTGTATCTACTTCTTTATGTTGATGACATGTTGATAGCATGTTGATAGCAGCAAAAGATAAAGGAGAGATAAGAAAGGTCAAAACCCAACTAAGTGAAGAATTTGAGATGAAAGATTTAGGACCAGCAAAGAAGATACTTGGTATGTAGATTCTCATAGATAGAAAAGCAAGAAAATTGTACCTAAGTCAGAAGGGGTACATTGAGAAAGTTCATTGCAGATTCAATATGCAGAGTGCTAAGCTTGTTAATACTCCTTTAATGGCCCATTTCAGACTTTCATCGGCTTTGTCTCCACAATCAGATGATGAGATTGAGTACATGTCACATGTTCCATACTCTAGTGCAGTGGGATCTCTCATGTATGCTATGGTTTGTTCACGTCCAGATTTATCATATGCAGTTAGTGCAGATAGCAGATATATGGCGAATCCCGGTAAAGAACATTGGAAAGCAGTTCAGTGGATTTTAAGATATTTACGAGGTACTACTGATGTTTGCTTACAGTTTGAAAGAACTAGAGATGGGGTAATTGGGTATGTTGATGCTGATTTTGCGGGAGACCTTGATAGAAGAAGATCTCTCACAGGTTATGTCTTTACAATCGGAGGTTGTGCAATTAGTTGGAAAGTCACTTTGCAAACTACAGTCGCTTTGTCTACCACTAAAGCTGAGTACATGGCGATTACTGAGGCTTGTAAAGAAGCTATTTGGTTGAAGGGGCTCTTTAGTGAACTCAATGAAGACCTTCAAATCAGCATAGAATTTTGTGACAGTCAGAGTGCCATCTTTCTTACAAAAGATCAAATGTTTCATGAGAGAACAAAACACATTAATGTTCGGTGTCATTTTGTTCGTGATATTATTACTCGTGGTGATATTGTTGTGAGCAAAATTAGTACTCATGAAAATCCTGCAGATAAGATGACTAAGTCACTTCCTATAACCAAGTTTGAGCATTGCTTAGACTTGGTTGATGTTCATTGTTGAAGTTAAACCCTTAAGAGGTTTTATGGAAGAGGTGGCAAACTTGTTCGTTGAGAGTTCGCGATGAAGAACTTGTTCAAGGTGGAGATTGTTAGAATTAAGTGACCGAAATCCTTATTTAAATAAAATACAGTGGTAAAATAAAATAAAAGAAGAATCCATATAGAATTACACTTCTTTTATTTTATTTTAGAATAAGGTTTTTTAAACCTTATTAAATTCCATCTATTTGATATTAATTAGAATAAGGTGTTTTATTCTTACTAGAATATGGCTTTACAAGCCTATAAATAAATATAGTCTATTCTTCTTGTAATTATTCGAATTCGACATAGTAAATTTTTTTCTCCTCTGCTCGTGGTTTTTTCCCGAAAGGGTTTCCACGTAAAAATTTGTGTGTTCTTTATTTTATTTTTATTTTTTTCACAGAAATTATCCCAAGGACAAACCTAACTCCTAAATTAAAAGAAATGCAATGTAAGACGTCAATACTTGTGAAATTAATCAAATAATATATAAATTACATTCTAAAAAAATACATAATGTGATAGTTTTATGCTGTTTTATAATTAACTACTACTTGAAAGAGGGGCATTTTAATTTCACTACTTTATGGAATTAATTTAGAAATAACAGTGATGCCTTCTGTTTACCCTTCTATACCAAATGAAAAACTTTGAAAAGCCAATGAGAACCCAAGAAAAATAATTCCGAATTATATGTTATGTTTTATATTCTAGTAGGTGCACCTCAAAAAATTCAAACTTAGAACTTCACATACAAAGGAGTAAATCATTCAAATTGTATACCAATTATTGTAACCTCACCATGGTCCATGAAGGATATTCAACTTTTATATTCATGTCAAATATACTACTTGAAGAAGGACAAAGTACAAATATAATAACCTTCAATCTTTTTAAATGAAACAATATGAATATTCACCAAACTTACAACCTGTGAAAGTTCTAAACAAGACCATTATGAACACAAACTTAATCAAAATTCCAACATCTTTCTTTACTTGACAAAAAAATATTCTTTCGTATAATAGAAGATTGTTTTCAGCATTCAAACTCCTTAAAGAATGCTATAGATTTCTTAGTTTTGCGGTGAAATTAAATATAAACTTGTATACTATGATAGGCTCATTATTCTTTTTCCCCCCCAAGAATATTGCTAATATCTTTTCTTAACTAGTGCTAGAATTTGTATCTGAAAAAATGCAAATCTGCATATCCAAAATTAACAATACCTGTTATTGCCAAACAGAGAATATTAGCTCCTGTAAAAAAAACTAGGAATAAAAACGAAATATCATTATTTCAAGAGAGCAGTGAAATAGCAAAATCAAAGCACTTCTATTGAATTTTGGGAAGCCTACTTCTTGGTGGATTCCATGAATTGTAGTAGACATGGGGGCCATGGAAAAGGAAATTGACAAAACTGTCCATATAGTTTCTGAAGGCAAATTTCAAACCTGACAATCTGAATTATATATTCAACAAATTAAAGTAAAATTAATAAAGGGGTGCAAAGGAAAATTACAAATTTGTGTAAAAAAATAAATGGAAGGTAATTTAAAACTTTATATTCTGTTTTGCGGTATATGCTCAAAAAAATTACTACAATTCTTTACATATTTTTGCTTGTAAAAAGTATGCAACATGTATTACAGTATAAGAGTTTTTAGGTAACTAAAATTATTTAATATAATGAAAGGTGAGACAAAATTGAAAATTCATCCACAATGGTGGAATAGTTACGTACTACCAACTAAATTGAAAATTCATCAAAAATAAAATAAAATAAAATAAAAAGAGAGACATTATATTTTAAGAAGGTTTGCAGAATTTAGAAACATAATCAAATATAATTGTCCAAAAAGAAGACAAGACAGCAGAGGCAGATACTAAATTAGAAATGCTTTTACTTCATTCGATTGTTAGATGTTCATAAATTTTAGATGCAAAATCATGATACTAAATTAGCATCATAAATTTTAATTGCGAAAAAAGTAACATAAAATAAAACAAAACAAAAAGTAGACGTTGCAACTAAAAATTCCAGTATGATGCACACTCAAAATGCAAACTTAAATTATTAAAGAAACTTACGTATCTTTAAACGAAAATTTGTTTTTATAGTAGTAGCAGCTCGGGTATTTGTATCTACTCAATTCAATTCAAAAACCCTCTAATAGTTTTTTGTAGATATCCAACATAGACATGCCTGTTATATTATCAACCATAATTGGAATCGCCGCTTCGATAGTGCAAGCTTGATTGATATAAGATGGATGGGTGTCTCCATTTAGAAAATAGAAATGAGAAATTAGAAGGGAAGAAGAGATACTGAATTTGGTGGTACAACGAGAAACCTCAATATAATGTGAAGATTTTATAGGTTCCGTGCAATTCACAACATACATAATGCTAAACTCTACCCCTCTATTGCCAACAGAAAAATAATTTTTTTTAAAGAATCATAATAATAATATACAGAACTAAGAGGAAGGGAGTTGCAATCATCCGTATCCAAGCTTGCATCGACTACTCGTATTCTATAATTTTCGTAAAAAAATTGTTGGACAAAGAATTCCCCTTCTCTCCCAACTAAAATGGTGCGATTGTTGTTGTCACACTCAAATTCCAGGTCATGACAACCACAATGGGGAGGTTGGTTTTTTAATCGGAATGGAAAACTGATATTCAGATTCCCACAGAAAGTAGAGCCGCAGTCGAGATGCCTAGCAAAACAAACACCAGGAAATAGAATTACAAATAAACCAAAAGCGGGCAACAATGACAGTTTTGCTTTTAATTTTGGCATTTGGGTAGGGAAGATGAATAATAATGGGAGTTAACGATTAAGTTTCTAACTAAACCAGGGAAATATATAAGAAAGGAGAAGAAGCATTAATGGGGACACAATACTTTGACTAGTCTTCAGCTTTAATTGGGATGAATATTTTATTTTTATTACATATTTTACAGTTACACCTTTTATTCTCTCTTTTTTCTTTTCTGGGAAACACCTCAATCAAAGCACATTTAGTTCCAAGAAGAGAGCCATGGTTATCTCACCAGGAGGACCAAGGGCCCAAGACTTTAAAAAATAAATAAATTCCTTAAGTATAAAGAAATTAGATTTTAAATTTAATATATATAAAATACATGTAAATAAGATCTTACAATTATTTAAAGATTACTTTAGATATGATTATTTAACCTCAAATAGATATTACAATTATTTAAGTTTATTTGTTATCAAATTAATATTTAAACATTAGATATGGTAATCATTTAAATTTCTTTTTATTAAAATAATATTTAGATACTACTTTATATTAATTTATTAAATTAAATTAAAAATATTACCAAATATTTTTGTTACCGAATGAATGTTTAGATACTACTTAATATTAATTTATTAAATTAAAATTAAAAATATTACTAAATTTATTATAAAACTTTATAATTATCAAACTGAAAAAAACTTTAGATGATTTTGGGGCCACACACAAACTATCATATTTTTAGGTTAAAATAAAAAAAATAAAAATCTCAAGGGGCTAAAAGAATATTTACAATATTTGGGTCGGGGCCTCCTATTACCCATCAATTCACTCCTGATGATGTTTTTATTTTTATATGAACTTCAGAAAAATATCCTAATTTTCATTATCTAAAATTTATCAGGTAAATCAAAGTCACTTTTAGTTTTTATATCATTTCTTTTGTAAATTTATTATGTAATTTTTCAGCTAGTGGTATGTCATATATATATAAAAGTAGGAGCGTATCTAGGGAGCTAGTAGGATTCTTGGTCCTTCTAAAATAGAAAATTTTTATTTAAGTTCTTTAAAATTTTTAAAATTTTAAATTAGTAAAGGTAAGTTTGTATTTACCCCTTAAAATGATAAAATTTTGATTTAAAAATTATAAAAATATAAATTATTCAAATAGCAAAATTATATTTTACTATCGTAAAAATTATAATTTAATTTTGACCCTTAAAAATATTTCTAGCATTTCCTTGTATAAAAGAATATTATATTGAGTATAGAATTTATTATAATAATTTTATATTCAAATGGTTTAATGTAACTATTTTGAATTTCATTATAATGACTTATTGATAATAAATTTTACAAGATTAATTTATTGATAATAAATTTGGACCAAATATAAACCTTTTATCACCTTAATAAATTCCGACTACAATGAGAAGTACCAAGACAATTCTAGTCTTCTTAGAAACACAAAAACATTGAAGTGGCTGAGAGTGACAACCATTATTGCTGTGGTCCTTTTGTGTTATGTAAGTCAATTATTTAGGCCATTACAACTGTTTCATGGGCTTACTCTAAATAATTGTTTTGGTTTAATGGAATGCTCTATTAAGGGCTTTTTCCATTATAGGCTTATGCAATGAAATTATCTGATTTCTATTTCATTTCTTCACCATCGATTATTGATTAGGTATTTAAAGATATCATTGTCACAAAAACGCTCCCCACTTTCTCACTTGAAAAAAAAATGAATGGACAGTCACCTTCATTGCAGTGTTAGGTAAAACATTTTCTCCCTCCGTTCCTTCCAGTAGTTAGAACCATCAAGCAAGGCCCATTCCACCTTAACTCATGCATCATGCTAGACAAGACTCAATGGCCAATTGAATAATTTTTTATTTATTTTATTCGAGGAATACTTAAGTACTTTTTAAATAATTTTTTAATATAATCACGTGCGTTTTTCATGAATTTAAAATATAATAAATTAATTATAGGATATAAATTCTATTTAATTAAGTTTAAACTCAAAACTAAATTCTAAAACTTAAATTATTTTAAAATTTTAAATTTAAAATATATGAGGAGACTTTGAATTCCATTTCATTTTAAATGAAGTCAATTTATTATAGAAGTGTTCATGCGTCAGGTCAGGCCAGATCGAGATCCGGTTTCAAAAAATTCCTAAGTCTAGATTCATTTTTAATCCAACCCACCCAAAAGCTCGTATTTTTATTCAAAAATAATAATATATTAAAAATATTTTTAATTGATATTTTAAATATATTTATAATTAAATTTAAATTTAAAAATATTTTTTATTATTTAAATTGAAATACAGAAGTACTTATCTAATCGATTTGAGTCGGGTGGGTTACCCGATCATGACAGGCCTAGTTTAGCAAAGTTTGTTGAATATGAAGGTAGGTTTTATTTTTAACTAATATGTGACTGAAGCCCATTCTTTTAGGAGTTTTGGGCTCTTTGATTTCTGTATTCGGGCTTGATGGCCCATTAAATTTTTTTGTTTTTACTTTTATTTTAATTCTACATACCTTCCATATTATTATTTAGGGATAATATAATTTTTTGACCCCTAATTTTGATAGTTAGGTGCACTTTAGTACTTCTTTTTTTTTTTTGTCTACTTTGACGGTTGAACTTGACAATTAGGAATATTTTGGTTCCTGAATTTGAAAAATATGAAAGTTTTATGATGTGGTTCTCTAAAATTGTGCTACATCATCACTTGAAAATTTTAAAAAAATTATATAAATTTTTAGAGAATGACGTGGTACAATCTTTAAGTGTCACGTTCATTATTTTAATAATTGGATTGGTGATTAAACTAGCCAGACCGCTAGTTCTGATTCAACTAGTTTGATCAGTTCAACTGTTGGACCAACAATAATTAAATAAATCATTAAACATTCATAAAAATCTAAAAAAAAAAAGAAAATTTGATTAAACCGATTAAACATGGTCAACAGTCGAGGGTTCTTCTTAGTTTTCGTTTTTTACTAATTTCAAGCAATTTTTTTTTTATTTAATTGATTCCACATTTTTGTCCAAACCATTATATCGGTCGATTTTCAATTCAATCGATCTGACCATCCAATCCACTTCTATGCTACTAACACTAGTCACATTATCAAATCTTGATGGAATTCAAGTTTAGGGAACCAAAATAGACCTACTTGCCAAGTTCAGATACCAAAATGGACAAAAAAATTTACAAGTACCAAAGTGAACCTAATTTTCAAGTTTAGGAGTCAAAAATTAAATTACACCTTATTTTTATTAGTTTCACTACAAAAATTATATGAGTTCTATAAATTGCAATATATCCTATTGTTCCTCGTGTTGCAGTGAGAGAGACAATACTATTATCTACTGAATACAATTTAGCAAGACCAAAATCGAAAACTTTTGGATTAAAATTCTCATCAAGAAGAATATTGTGTGGCTTGATATCAAAACGTAGAATTTGCATGTCACATCCTTGATGCA
Source organism: Gossypium arboreum (assembly GCF_025698485.1). Lineage (NCBI taxonomy): Eukaryota > Viridiplantae > Streptophyta > Magnoliopsida > Malvales > Malvaceae > Gossypium > Gossypium arboreum. The sequence continues at coordinate 119,272,878 of NC_069070.1, read as the reverse complement.
AATAGTGAATTCCTTGAGCCACCCCAAGCACAATACCAAACATTTTTGTCCAACCCAAAGTGTTCTTATTTTCTTCTGTAAATATAATTTTATCTAAAGAGGATAAAAAACCACAAGTAAAAAATAGCGGAAGAAATTAAAAAATTGAACGTACAAATTTAATGTGGAAAAGTCTCCCCAAAGAGGATAAAAAACTATGGGTAAAGATAATTTTATTATTATGACAAAAGAACGAAAAGTACAAAGATGGAGATAAAAACTAAACCCCGAAACCTAAAAATAAAAAATTCTCAAAATGTAAACACAAAATTCTCCAAAAGTGTTATGAGTTCTAACTTTTTAATGGGTATAATTTTTAGGGTTGTAAAAAAACCTATTTACATGCTAAATTTGTAGGTCAAATAATAATAAAATAATATAAACTAATTAGAATTCGACTAAAATAAATAAATAGAGTTTAACTGGGAGATTATCACTCAAATTTGACTGAAATATGAGGCATACTCAATAATAAAGATATCACTTCAATGGTATAAAGCTACATAAATTCTTAGTTATGTCTTTGAAATATTTTCATGAAGGCATGTGCAAAAACTTTTCGATTCTAAACAAATTCATTGTCTCAATATTACTTATTTAAAATCAAAACCACATTTATTTTTAAACAACATCCAACAATGTATTTGGCTCATCCAGCTATTTATTTTTAAACGACATTTATTTTAAAAGAACCAAATGAGAATCACTATACAACTTTATAAAGTTAACAATACATTCAACATTTAAAGCACAAATAAACTAGATAGGCCAACAACAACATTCTCAAATACGGCAACAAATTTGTTCTAAAAACAAAAGATAACACATCGCACCTACAGCGTAGAAATACTTGGATTCAATCATTGTAACAATGAAAAAGGAAACAAGACATCCAACATCCTCATCACAATATATTCTCCTCTGACCTGCCAACAGCCTCTGTAATGCAATAACAAAAGAAAAGGTTATTGTGATAGCAACTCTTATAAATATTCCAAAATTAACTTTTAGATGCATCAAGTCTTAATCTAAGACAAAGGGTTTATCCAAACATGGAAAATCTAACCAACTCAATTCAATTCAAAGGTAATATCATTATCGAATTTACTCAAAATTTATTTTTAACTATAGTTATCTATGTACATATGTGACACACGTAATAAGATACTAATATATAAATATATATATATATATATATATATATATATATATATATAAGACAAAATATTATAAAGTTAAACGGTGAGATAATGTTTCTAACCTTATGCGTTATTTGAACTTATTATAGTAGCAGTATCCAATGATGTACTTGGCTCATCATTAGAGTTCTCACAGCTATGAACCTCCATTGATGTTTCTAGAGGAAGTTGATGGAATGGTTTAGGAGGCATCTCAAGGAGTTTAACATCAGATTCAAGCATCTTCAAGACCTTACTCATTGAAGGACGATCAAAAGGAAGTAATTGTATACACCAAAAGGCTGTTATTATCATTTTCTTTACCATTGCTTTTTCATCTTCAGAAACATGTCCCAACTCCAAGTCCTCTCCTTGATCCAATCGGTCATAAATCCAAGATGGAAAATATATTTGACTAGTGTGGTCAGCAAATGCATTCACATTCTTTCTCCTTCCAACCATTTCCATCAATAACATTCCAAAACTATAAACATCAGCTTTGTATGAGATGCCTCCAAGATTTTTGTAAACCAATTCAGGAGCAATATATCCTATCGTTCCTCGTGCCGCAGTGAGAGAGACAATACTATCATCTACTGAATACAATTTAGCAAGACCAAAATCAGAAACTTTTGGATTAAAATTCTCATCAAGAAGAATATTGTGTGGCTTGATATCAAAATGTAGAATTTGCATGTCACATCCTTGATGCAAGTAGTGAATTCCTTGAGCCACCCCAAGCACAATATCAAACATCTTTTTCCAGCCCAAAGTGTTCTTATTTTCTTCTGTAAATATGATTTTATCTAAAGATCCATTAGACATGAAGTCATATACCGAGCTTGCTTTGATCCTCCACACAAAATCCAATAAGTTTTGCCACATTAGCATGATGAATTCTCCCAATAGAAGCAACTTCATTTATGAAATCTTGGCCATTACCTTTTGACTTACCCAACAATTTTATTGCCACATGATGCCCGCTACGAAGCTTTCCTTTAAACACTGACCCATAACCCCCTTCACCTAATTTATCTTTAAAATTTTTAGTCATTTTTTTTATTTCATTAAAGGAATACCTTATTGGCACCAGATTATTTTGGCTTTGAAGGAACTCTTCGATCGTATCATCTATGGATAAATGTCTTCTTCTCCATTTGTACGTAACAAGAGCAAACAAACAAATTATCCCAGGAAATGACCTCAAAAAGATAATTCCACCTTTAAAGAAATACAATGTAATACATCAGTACTTGTGAAATTAATCAAATAATATATAACTTACATTCTCGAAATAGTATATAATGTGATAGTTTTATGCTGTTTTATAATTAACTACTACTTAAAAGAGGGGCATATTAATTTCACTTCTTTATGGAATTAATTTAGAAATAACAGTGATGCCTTGTGTTTACCCTTCTATACCAAATGAAAAACTTTGAAAGGTCATTGAGAACCAGGAAAAATAATTCAATTATATGTTATGTTTTATATTCTAGCAGTGCACCTCAACAAATTCAAACTTAGAACGCACACACAAAGGAGTAAATCATTCAAATTGGATACCAATTATTCTAACCTCACCATGGTCTATGAAGGATACTCAACTTTTATATTCATGTCAAATATACTTGAAGAAGGACAAAGTACAAATATAATAACCTTGAATCTTTTTAAATGAAACGAAGTCTATAATCACCAAAAAATGCAAAACAACCACACAAAAAAATGGATCGATTGAAGAGCTAACTTTGTTGAATGTTTTAGCAATATGAATATTCACCAAACTTACAACCTGTGGAAATTCTAAACAAGACCATTATGAACACAAACTTAACCAAAACTCCAACATCATTATTTACTTGACAAAAAAAATATTCTTTCGTATAACAGAAGAAAATTGTTTTCAGCATTCAAACTCCTTAAAGAATGCTGTAGATTTCTTAGTTTTGCAGTGAAATTAAATATGAACTTGTATAGTATGATAGGCTCCTTATTCTTTTTTCCCCCCAAGAATATTGCTAATATCCTTTCTTAACTAGCGCTAGAATTTGTATCTGAAAAAATGCAAATCTGCAAATCCAAAATTAACAATACCTGTTATTGCCAAACAGAGAATATAAGTTCCTGTAAAAAAATCACGAATAAAAACGAAATATCATTATTTCAAGAGAGCAGCGAAATATTAAAATCAAAGCACTTCTAAATTCTAATGAATTTTGGGAAGCATACTTCTTGGTATAGAATCATTGATATCGTAGTAGACATGGGGGCCATGGAAAAGGAAATGTACAAAGCTGTCCATATAGTTTCTGAAGGCAAATTTCAACCTTGACAATCTGAATTATATATTTAACAAATCAAAGTAAAATTAATAAAGGGGTGTAAAGGAAAATTCCAAATTTGTGTAAAAAAAATCAATGGAAGGTAATTTAAAACATTATATTATGTTTTGTGGTACATACTCAAAATAAAATTTACAACAATTCTTTACATATATTTGCTTGTAAAAAGTATGCAACATGTATTACAGTATATATAAGAGTATTTAGGTAACTAAAATTATTTAATATAATGAAAGATGAGACAAAATTTATTTAAATTAATTAATCCAAAAATATACATTATAGCATTAAAAGACTGCGAAAAAAAATAAACTCATCCACAACGGTGCAATATTTACGTACTACCAACTAAGTTGCGAAAAAAAGTAACGTAAAATAAAAGAAAAAATAAAGGTAGGTCATACAAAAAGCAAAGGCAGATGTTGTAACTAAAATTTCCAATATGATGCACACTCTAAATGCAAATTGAAATTATTGAACAAACTTACACTTCTTTTAACACATCTGGTTTATAACAGCTCTGGTACTGGCATCTACTCCATTCAACCCAAAAACCTTCTAATAGTTTCTTGTAGATATCCGGCGTAGACATGCCTGTTATATTCTCAACCATAATTGGCGCCTCCGCTTCAATAGTGCAAGCTTGATTGAAATCAGATGGACGAGTTTTGCATCTAAAAATAGAAATGGGAAGTTGGAAGGAAGAAGAGGTATTGGATTTGGTGGTACAACGAGAAGCCTCAATATAAAGTGATGAATTTATAGGTTCCGTACAATTCACAACATACATATAATAGTTATAATAGAGAGAACTAAGAGGAAGGGAGTTGCAATCATCCGTGTCCAAGCTTGTATCGACCATTTGTATTGTATAATTTTCATAAAAGATTTGTTGGACAAAGAATTTCCCTTCTCTTGCAACAACAGTGGTGCGATTGTTGTTCTCACACTCAAGTTCAAAGTCATAGAGACCACACTGGGGAGGTTGGTTTTTTAATCGGAATGGAAAACTGATATTCAAATTCCCACAGAAAGTAGAGCCGCAATCTTGGTTAATAAGTTGCCTAGCAAGACAAACACCAGGAATAGAATTACAAATAAAGCAAAATCGGGCATTAGGTGACCCAACAATGGCAGTTTTGCTTTTAATTTGGGCATGCTAAAATTTTGGGTAGGGAAGGAGAACAACAATGAGGGTTAACGATTAAGTTTCTAACTAAACCAGGGAAATATATAAGAAAGCTTCAATGGGGACAGAAGATTTTGACTAGTCGTCAGCTTTAATTGGGATGAATATTTTATTTTCAATAAATTGTTATCACCTTTTATTCTTTTATCTTTTTTCTGGAAACACCTCAATCAAAGCACATCTAATTCCAAGGACAGAGCCATGGTTATCTCAAGCAAAAGAAAAGAAGATTTTAATATTATTCAAAATTTTAAATAAATTTGGACCATATACTTGTAGATCAACCTTTATCACCTTAAAAAATTTCAATTACAATGAGGAGGACCAAGACAATGCAAGTCTTAAGTCTTCTTTGAAACACAAAAACATTTAAGTGGCTGAGAGCAACAACTGTTATCGCTTTGGTCCTTTTGTGTTATGTTAGACAACTATTTGTTGGATATTTCTAAAAAGTAAGTTAATAGTTAGAACTGTCAAGCAAGGCCACTCAATGCCCAATTGTATAGATTTTTTTATTTTATTCCACGAATACTTAACTACTTTTCAAATAGTTTTTTTAATATAATTACATGAATTTAAAATAAAACAAATTAAATATAAGATATAAATTCTATTTATTTAAGTTTAAATTCAAAACTAAATTCTAATTCTGAATTTTAATTATCCAAAACAGTTGACTTAAATTCAGAAATACATAAAGAGACTTCGAATTCCATTTCATTTTTAATGAAATCGGTTTAGTATAAAGGTATCTATGAGTCAAGTCAAGTCGGATCAAGATTCAGTTTCAAAAAATTTCCAAGTCCTGGTCTCTTTTTGATCCAACTCTCTCAAAAGCTCACTTTTTATTCGAAAATATTAAAAATATTTTTAATTGATATTTTATATATTTTTATAATTAAATTTAAATTTTAAAATATTTTTATTATTTAAATTGAAATACAAAAAAATATTTATCCAAATCTGACCCAAATTGAATTGGGCCGGGTGGGGTATCCGGTCATGACAGGAAAGGAAAAAAGGAAAGACAAAGCCTAAACAGACATTCTTGACTTTGAAGAAACTCTTCGATCGCATCAACCATAGATAAATGTCTTCTTCTCCATTTGTACGTAATAAGAGCAAGCAAACAAATTGTTAGAATTAAGTGACCCGAATCCTTATTTAAATAAAATACAGTGGTAAAATAAAATAAAAGAAGAATCCATATAGAATTACACTTCTTTTATTTTATTTTAGAATAAGGTTTTTTAAACCTTATTAAATTCCATCTATTTGATATTGATTAGAATAAGGTGTTTTAGTCTTACTAGAATATGGCTTTTCAAGCCTATAAATAGACATAGTCTATTCCTCTTGTAATTATTCAAATTCGACATAGTGAATTTTCTTTTCTTTCGTGGTTTTTTCCGAAAGGGTTTCCACGTAAAAATTTGTGTGTTCTTTATTTTATTTTTATTTTTTCACAAATTGGTATCGAGCTTAGGGTTATTCATCTCGATCACGGTAATGGCGTTTTAAAGTATGAAATTTTGCTATTGGATCGTAACACCATATTTGCATTGTGGCAAATTAAAATGCAAGCAGTTATTGCGCAGATGGATCTAGAGGATGCCCTGCTAGGGATAGATAAGATACCTTCGACATTAACAGATAAAGAGAAGAAGCGTAAGAATCGAAAGGCGTTAACACAATTATATCTGCATTTGTCTAACGAAATTTTACAGGATATGATGAAAGAGAAGACCGCCGGTGCATTATGGAAGAGGCTAGAACAAATATGTATGTCGAAAACTCTAACAAGCAAGTTGCATATGAAGCAGCATTTTTATGCTCATCGTTTGGAGAAAGGTGCGTCTGTACACGAACACTTAACAGTTTTTAAAGAAATTCTCTCAAACTTGGAGGCCATGGAGGTTCAGTATGATAAGGAAGATCTAGGGTTGATTCTACTTTGTTCGTTGCCCCCGTCTTATTCAACTTTAGAGACACGATTTTATATAGCCGCGAGTCTCTCACAATTGATGAGGTTTATGATTCTTTGACCTCGTATGATAAGATGAAGCATCTTGTGGTTAAACTCGACTCTTAGGGAGAGGGTCTCATTGTTCGTGAGAGACAAGATTAGAATGCTGATGATGATCGTGGAAGGAAACGGGAACGGAATCCTCGTGGTAAATCTAAGGGTAGATCAAAGTCTTCAAACAGAGGTAAAACTTGCAACTTCTGCAAGAAGAAAGGGCACATTAAATATGAGTGTTATAAGCTACAAAATAAGATTAAAAGGGAGGTTGCAAATTAAAAGGGAAAACAACCAAAAAATTCCGGTGAAGCTAATGTTGTAGAAGACTACAGCGATGGTGAACTTCTAGTCGCTTCTATTAATGATTCTAAAGTAAGCGAGGAGTGGATACTTGATTCAGGCTGCACCTTCCACATGAGTCCCAATCGGGATTGGTTTACAACTTACGAAACAGTGTCTAAAGGTGTTGTTTTGGTGGGAAATAATGCTTCGTGCAAAATCGCATGTGTACAGGCCCGTTTGGCCCCTAGCCCAAAACCAACTAAACCCACTAAGCCTAAAACCCAACAAAGCCTACCCACATAGCCCAATACCTAACATTAGCCCGAAATCAAAACAAAAAATTAAAAAAAAAAACCTAGCCTAATCAGTTGCTGCTGCCCCTGTCCCATCCACCATCGATGCCTGCAGCACCGCCACTGTGCCACCGCCCCAAGTTGCACCTGCAAGCATTAATAAAGAAGGGACAGAAAGTAGAAAAGGGAGGCATGTAAACGGCTATTTAAAGCCGAATCCAAAACCATTTGTACATTCGGCATTTTGGTGAAATAATAAACAATATTAGATTTTAAAAAAACACAAGCAAGAACAAGAGACTTTAGCAATATCAAAAGGTGGAATAGCCCCATATCGTAGGAGAATCAAAAACAACAGAATCTAAGGTTTATTTTCTTTTTTTTTCTTTTTTCGAATTTATTTACATGTATTATCCCTATTTCTATTAAAACAATACACATATATATTGAGTATACTATAAAAAAAATCAAAAAATATACCTTTTTGAAACTCATGGTGGTGTGACGGCGCCTAACGCGGCGGAGGCGATGGCGACTCACGAGCCCCGACCAACCAGAGTGCCTGCACAGAGAAAATGAAAGAAAGAAAGCGTTTTTTTTTTTTTAAACAGAAAGGAAGAATGAAATTTTTTTAAAAAAAATTAGCTTATATAGAGGTATAAAACGACATAGTTTTAGGGGGATTTCGGAGACCTCAAAAGCGGGTGCTGTTTGGCCCTTGACTTCTTGTGAGCAACATGACCCACTAGAGGACCCGCGTGTTTTTTTTATAATGGTCTAATTACGCGCGGGGTCTTTCTGCTTTTTATGTATTTCGCAACCAAGTTTTCGTTTCTTTTAAATTGGCCTTAAAATTTATCGCGTTTTGCGATTCAGTCCTCCCTCCAGCGACTTCGTTTTAAGGGCTCGGGAAAATTTCCTTTTTGGCCCTCAGAAGTTGCTCGCGCGTTCAAATGGGTCCCCTCTTTATATTTCTTTTTAAATTGGCCCCAAAACTTTATTTTTGTTTCATATTTAGTCATTTTTCCAGATTTAGTTTGGTTTTTATATTATTTTACCATTTTTATTTTATTTTTAATATTATTTATTATCCTATTTATTATTATCATTATTATCATCATTATTAACATATTTTTACTACTATTAGAATTACTTTTTAGTTTCAATTAATATTTACACATATATATATTTTATATTTATATTTATAGTTTTTTTATATATTATTATTATTCCTAATATAAATTTTTATGTATATATATTTAAATACTATATTATATACATATTCTTAATACCACGTTATATACGTATTATCACTATATCTATTTTTATCCCTATTATATTTGTTATTAATATTAGTATATGTTTTATTATATATGTATATATATATCTTTAACATATGTATGCGTGTATATTTATATATTATTATTAATAGTTTTTGATATTATTGTTTTGTTAATGCATTCAGTATACCATATATACATCCTTTTAATATATATATATATAATACTCCATATTATGTACATGTATATTAATATTATATCATGCACATCATTTTTATTATGTTTTTATGTATATATATTGTAAATATCATATTATTCATATATTCTATTATGTATATTTTTATAACTATTATGTGCTTATTTCACATATGTATCCCGTACATATATTTTTAATATTATATATACTTTTATTTCTATTATTACGTATATATTTTAATACCATATATATTATTATCGTTTTATGCTATTATTATTTATATTATTATTTATATTATTATTTTTGTTATCGTTTTCGTTATCATTGTCATTTTTATTTTGCCATACTTTATTTATTTTTATTCGATCATTTCATTTGCCTTATGCTTGTGTTTTATATTTTTATATTGCTAGCCTTGCTTTCATCTTTTTATAATCGCTTATATCATTGTTATTGATACTGTCGCACTTATTATTGTGTATTAGCACCATAATTTGCTTTTATGTTTTTTCTATAAATCACATTATGTTTTTTTACCTCGATACCTTAAAACAATTCTTTCATAAAAGTGATATTCCGTAATTCGAGACGATCGTGCCCTAACTTACTGGGTTTCGATTCTTTTTTTTACCTAAATAACGGAATATTCTTTTAAAAAATTACAATACGAGTTTTGAAAAATGCTTATTCTCGGGGATACGAGGTGTCGTGCCCTAATTTATCGGGTATGACATTTTGTTAGCTCGAAATAAGATTTTCACAAGTGAAGGCAATATTCGGTGTTTGGAAATTTTAGGAAACGTGCCCTAACTTACTGGGTTTCGATTTTCCCCGTTTACCCTAACTAACCGAATATCCTTTTAAAAAGGGGTTAAAATATACGAATTTTTAAATAAAGGCAAGCTCGTTCTTAAACTTCGAGACGTCGTGTCCTAACTTACTGGACATGGTGTTTATCACTTCGAGACGAGAAGGTCTTTAACATTTGAGCTTTTTTACAAAGAGGGGTCGTATTTCAAAGTCTTTCAAGTTTTCAATCTTCAACACTAGGTCATTAATTAATCAACTAGGTACCAATTTTTGGGCATATCGGGGGTGTTAATAAAGGGGTGTAAAGGAAAATTCCAAATTTGTGTAAAAAAAATCAATGGAAGGTAATTTAAAACATTATATTATGTTTTGTGGTACATACTCAAAATAAAATTTACAACAATTCTTTACATATATTTACTTGTAAAAAGTATGCAACATGTATTACAGTATATATAAGAGTATTTAGGTAACTAAAATTATTTAATATAATGAAAGGTGAGACAAAACTTATTCAAATTAATTAATCCAAATTATTTAATATATTATTGCATTAAAAGAGTTTTTCCAAAAAGAAACTCATCCACAATGGTGGAATATTTACGTACTACCAACTAAATTAAAAATTCATCAAAAAAAAAAAAAAGAAAGAAAATAAAAAGAGAGACATTACATTTTAAGACTGTTTGCAGAATTTACAAACAATGTGGTTGTAAAAACATAATAAAAAATAATTGCCCAAAAAGAAGACAAAACAGCAGAGGCAGATACTAAATTAGAAATGCTTTTAGTTCATCTGATTGTTATATCTTCATAAATTTTAGATGCAAAATCATGATATGTAATTAGCATCATAAAATTTAATTGCGAAAAAAAGTAACATAAAATAAAAGAATAAAAAGGCAAATGTAGATATTGTAACAAAAAATTCCAGTCTGATGATTTAATTAATGATGCACACTAAAATGTAAACTGAAATTATTAAAGAAACTTACATATCTTTAAACGAAACTTTGTTTTTATAGCAACTCTGGTAAGCGCATCTAGACCATTCGACCCAAAAACCCTCTAATAGTTTTTTGTAGGTATCCAGCGTAGACATGCCTGTTATATTGTCAACCATAATTGGAACCGCCGCTTCGATAGTGCAAGCTTGATTGATATCAGATGGGTGGGTGTTTCCATTTAAAAAATAGAAATGGGAAGTTGGGAGGGAAGTGGAGGTATTGGATTTGGTGGTACAACGAGAAGCCTCAATATAAAGTAATGATTTTATAGGTTTCGTGCAATTCATAACATAAATAATGCTAACCTCCAACCTTCTATCATAATAATAATAAATATTAGAAGAAAAATAAAAAGGAGGGGAAGAATATGATAGTTCATAATCATAAGGAAAATAATAAGGATGATAATAACGATAATATACAGAACTAAGAGAAAGGGAGTTGCAATCATCCGTGTCTAAATCTGCATCAACCATTCGTATTGTATGATTTTCGTAAAGGATTTGTTGGACAAAGAATTTCCCTCTTCTCCCAACGAAAGTGGTGCGATTGTTGTTCTCACACTCAAATTCATAGTCATAATGACCACACTGGGGAGGTTGGTTTTTCAATCGGAATGGAAAACTGATATTCAAATTCCCACAGAAAGTAGAGCCGCAGTCTTGGTTAATAAGATGCCTAGCAAAACAAACAGCAGGAAATAGAATTACAAATAAAGCAAAAGCGAGCATTAGGTGACCCAACAATGGCAGTTTTGCTTTTAATTTTGGCATGCTAAAATTTTGGCTAAGGAAGAAGAACAATAATGGGGGTTAATGATTAAGTTTCTAACTAAATCAGGGAAATATATAAGAAAACTTCAGTGGGAGAAGAAGCATTAATGGGGACACAAGACTTTGACTAGTCTTCAGCTTTATTTGGGATGAATATTTTATTTTCAATAAATTGTTTACACCTTTTATTCTTTTATCTTTTTTCTGGGAAACACCTCAATCAAAGCACATCTAATTCCAAGAACAGAGCCATGGTTATCACAAGCAAAAGAAAAAGAAATTTGAATATTATTCAAAAAAATTTAAATAAATTTGGACCATATACTTGTAGATCAACCTTTATCACCTTAATAAATTCCAATTACAATGAGGAGGACCAAGACAATGCAAGTCTTTAAGTCTTCTTTGAAACACAAAAACATTTAAGTGGCTGGGAGCAACAACTGTTATTGCTTTGGTCCTTTTGTGTTATGTAAGACGACTTTTTGTTGGATATTTCTAAAAAGCAAGTTAATAGTTAGAACTGTCAAGCAAGGCGACTCAATGCCCAGATTTTTTTTTATTTTATTCCACGAATAATACTTAACTACTTTTCAAATAATTTTATTAATATAATTACATGCTTTTATCCATTTTACATGAATTTAAATAAAACAAAATAAATATAAGATATAAATTCTAAGTTTAAATTCAAAACTAAATTCTAATTCTAAATTTTAATTATCCAAAACAATCTACTTAAATTAATTTTAAAACTTAAATTTGAAAATACATGAAGAGATTTTGAATTCTGTTTCATTTTAAATGAAATCGGTTAAGCATAGAGGTGTCTATAGATCGAGATTCAATTTCAAAAAATTTACAAGTCCTAGTATGTTTTTGATCCAACTCACCTATAAAAGATCGTTTTTATTCGAAAATATTAAAAATATTTTTAATTGATACTTTACATACTTTTATAATTATATTTAAATTTTAAAATATTTTTTCATTATTTAAATTAAAATACAAAAATATTTATTCAAACTTGACCCAAATCGAGTTGAGCCAGGTGGCGATCCGGTCATGACAGAAAAGGAGAAAAAGAAAGACGAAGCCTAAACAGGCAGTCTTGGCATGCAGTCCACTAAATTTATTTTAATTCTACATACATTCCATATTATTATTTATAGATAATATAATTTTGACCTCTAATCTTGATAGTTAGGTGCATTTTACTATATATATATTTTGTTCTACTTTGACACTTGAACTTGACAATTAGTTATATTTTAATAAATATAAGGAAACTCTTGTACTTAGTGGTAAATTGTATTTTGGCTCATCTACTAAAAATGAAAAATTAGTTTTTATACATTTTGAAATGTAAAAATTCTATTAAATGATGACTTGGACATGTTGAAAATTATTTTTACTGGTAAACTATAAAATGGTCACCCAATTATTAATATTTTCATTTTAGTCATTCAACTTTTCAAAATTAAATATTTTAGTTACCTTGAGCTTAGGTTTACATATTTTATCAATTTGGTCTTAAATATAAAAAATTCAACAAATTTAGCCCTTAATATTTACAAAATTTATCATTTTAGTTCTAATTTTAAAAAATTAATAAATTTGGTCCTCCATATTTACAAAATCGACCAATTTAATCCTAACTCTAATTTTTTAAAATATTTTTTAAAAACTATTTTCAGCCATTTATAACACACATCCCATGTGAGATATTAAAATAAGGAAAAAATTATCCTCCTTTAAATCACTTTTAAAAGAACTCTAAAATTCAGGATAAAACACAAAAAAGTTTAAGATCCAAAAGAAAATAAATGCATTAAAAACGTTATTTGTACGGGTAGTAATGTAGCTAATTAGTCCAGATAGGTTCCAAATCAATTGGTTTGGTCCAATGTGAAGCATAAATTATAGTAAAAGAAATTGTTACAAGTGACTTGAAAGAATGTATTCTTTTTCTTATTTTAATATCTGATATAGATTACCCTGATGAATTATAAAGGACTAATAATGACTTTTTAAAATATATATATATTTAATTTTTAAATATATATAATAAATTTCTAACTGCAAAATATATAAAAAGTCAACAACATTAAAAATACCAAATTAAGGGAAAACTTTGCAATATTATGAAGGGTGAGGTGTAGCATGCTATGTTCCTAGCATTTAAGACAACAAGTACTTGAACTTCATACCATGGTATGTTCCTTATGATATTGCAGACACCATCTTAGTTATATTTATGGTATTTGTGGTATAATATGATACCAGGGAAGAAAGTTAGGTAAGAAATTAAAATTTTATACAAAAATTAAAAAATACTTTAATTGAAATGATAAAATTAAAACTTTGATATGTATATGTCTCGAGTTCAAATTCTATCATAGTATTATTTTGTTAAAATATATGAAAAGATAAGAACACTCTCATAATGATATTTATTACTTTGTATATGAAATGATATTTTAGTAATATCTCAATTGATTTGATGCTTAATTGACTCATGATACTAACCCAATCAAAAATTTAATATAAGTATAGATTCAACAAATTAATGGTAATATCCCTTACTATGTAACTTGAAACCCAATAAATCAAACCTAGACCTATCCATGGGTCGTGCCACATGGCCTGGCCGAAAGCCCTACCTGAAAAATGGGCTTGGGAAAAAATAAGGTCTGTTTAGAAAATAGGTCGGGCCTCAAGTAAGATTTTTTATTTGGGCTCGGCCCGAATTTGTAAAAAGAAAAAATACTGACATTTCACTATTATGTTGCTACTATTTTGTTGTTATTGTTTGGATATTGTATAACTCTTATTTTATTGTTAACTTTGTTACTATTTTAGAGGCATCTGCTTGTTAAGTTGCACCTATTTTAGTATTTTTTTAGCATAAAAATTTTTAATTTATTTTTAATTTGTTGAGAAACATTTATTTTAATGTTTTTAATGTTCTTGATGAATTATATTTTTTTAAATGATATAAAAAATTTAATACGGGTGATCCGGTCTAGACTTGGGTTTTATCATTTTTATTTAGGTCAGCTTGAACAAAATTTTAGGCTCATTTTTTAGGCCAGGCCGGACCCGAACCTATCAAACAGGTCTAAAATTTTGTCAAAACCCAACTTGACTCATGGACAGATCTAATCAAACATACGTAATTTCCATTTCTTTTAAAAGAATCTTTCATTAAAATTTTAATTTTACTAAATTCAATTTAAAAAAAAAACAGGTTTTTTTTATCTCATTCATCATTTCCTTTACAAAATAATACTTAATATACTATTAGAACATGAGTATCAGCCATTATAAATTAATAGTAATAATAAAATACATTATTATTGGGTAAAAAATAATGAAAAATTTATAAATAAATATTAAAAATCTTATTAATATGAAATAAGAAAAATAATATAACAATTATACTACATTTGATTGGTGCATTATTTTCTTTCACATATTTTAGTCATTTGTTAGATATAAATTAATCACAATTGGTAAATTTTAAGGGTAAATTGTACCAACAGTTACTCAACTTTGATGTAGCTGACAAAACAGTAACTTAAGTTTTAATTCAGTCACTCAACTTTCGAAAAATAACAAAACAGTCATTTTAACCATTTTTTGTTACAGATGTAACAGAAAAGTGACATGGCAGTAGACGGATTCCTTGTTGTCATTAACTGACCAGCTGGACGTTAAGCACCAATTTAAACAACCCCTTTTGGCATCACTTTAGGGTTTAGACAATAGAAGAAGAAGAAGAAGAAGAAGAAGAAGAAGAAGAAGAAGAAGAAGAGAAAAATGGAAAGTGCACCAGTTTGGGGACCTAAGTAATACCAGTAATCAATTAGAATTTTCGGATTTGGCATCATGATGACTGAAGCTCCTCGAAGTTGCAAAGCTCCTTTGCCTTCCTTGACTAGGAAAGTTCCTTTCTAGTAGCCATTTTATTTCAAGCTTGGATTTTGCTTCGCCTATATCAATAGATGCAAACTTGAGTGGAGTTAAAAATTTGGGTTTGTGGGGGTTTGGATTAGGACCTTGGTTGACTCCAACTCAGCTGAAACAAAAAGACACCGCGACGAGGATCAACAATTCGACAGCTTAAGGTTGCAGCCAATGCAACAAGCATTAGAATGCTTATCAACAGTCTGAGTGACCTATTTATGAGAACAATCACATTGGAGGGACGATAAATGGGGTTTTCTAGGTATAGCCAAAATAAGAAAAAAAATACAGATCTTGAATAAATTTGCATTAGATTTTGACCTATCTTCAGGTTCGGTAGATTTTGGCATCCCTAATAGAGAAAAGGGGTTTAAGCACAAAAAAGATGCCATCTCGGTATTGGGTTTTACAGGAAACAAAGAAAAAAATATCAGATCTACCTCATGAAAAAACAAGTAATTTCTTATTTTTGAATAAAACTTAGAAAGAGGAAAAGATGAAATCTTAAAGTGGGAAATCTCGCAACAAAATAAAATGAAAATTGCAGATGAAAAATACCAATCAATTTCTAAACCTTAACCCTGTTAATCAATTTTTGAATCGATTTTTTAACCCTCAACCAACCTTGAACCCTGAAATTGATTTCTAACCGAACAACCTGGTTTGTTAACTGTTGTTTCTAATCTACACTAGTAGCAACTAAGGGAAAAAAGAAAAAAATATGGGGAAAAAAAACCTTAACGATTAGGTTTTTTTTTTTTCAATTTCTTCTTAAATTGGGTGGGTTTCCACATGGAAAGATCCAACGTGGCTAGTTACATCTATTCCATTCAACCAAAAAAACCCTCTAATATGTTCTTGTAGATAACCAGCGTAGACATGTTTCTTATATTATGAACCATAATTGGAACCAGCGCTTCTATAATGCAAGCTTGATTGATATCATATGGGTCGGTTTTTACATTTAAAAAATAGAAATAGGAAGTTGGAAGGGAAGAGGAGGTATTGAATTTGGTGGTACAACGGGAAGTCTCAGTATAAAGTGATGATTTTATGAGTTTTGTGCAATTCACAACATACGCTGTAACACCCCTAACCCGTATCCGTCGCCGGAGGGGGTAAGGAATATTACCAAATAAGTACGAAAATTCATTTGACAATACTCAGGTAATTTCTGATAGCATACCTTTGAATTCGAATTTCGTTTATACACTATGCAAAGCAATCTTCTCAATTTAAATAGTACCTTAATTCATTCCTAAGTTTAATTCACATCAAAACATTTAAAACATTAATCGATTATCATCCACACATACACATTAATTATGTAGAGCGCATATAATAGCTTAACAAGCCATTTTCGCATGGCTAAACATATATACATCACCAAAAAGATACGTAATTAACATCAAAAGTCAATCCTATACATGCCATTATCAAGGTTCATTTACAAGAGTACCGAAAGGTTTAGATAGTGTGGACGACTTCGACTTTGGATCTCTCGAGTCCGATAGTTCACGAACAAAATCTATAAAACAGGGAATGAAGGCAAAAAGAGTAAGCATTTTGATGCTTAGTAAGTCTTAAGTAATGAAATCATTTATAACTAAAGCATAGCATTCATAAGGCTCATCATCTTTCTGACTAAATGTAGTTATGATAAAATATACCCCTATCGTTCATACATGTCATCTTAAATTTTTCCTTAAACACGAATTCGTATCATGTAGATAATCTCTTTTTACCCAACTAACCTCATAATTATGCCGAATACATCTAATTCGATTACAAGGCTAAATAAACGCAAATACGCAAAAAAAAATCACATACTTATGTTACTTCACAATTCAACCCATACACTTACATGCTCATAGTCAATCTTAACTTAATTTCAATGTATATACGGTGCATACCTGATCATCTTAGGGTTGTAAGCCCATCAATAGAAATTATTACGACAAGATCTCACATTTCCAACCCAATTGCCTTCGGGATTTAGCCCGGATGTAACAACCAGCACAAATGCCTTCGGGACTTAACCCGGAATTAGCAACCAGCACGAATGCCTTCGGGACTTAACCCGGAAATAACAACTAGCACGAATGCCTTCGGGACTTAACCCGGAAATAACAACCAGCATGAATGCCTTCGGGACTTAACCCGGATATAATCCTCAATTGTCATGCACAAAATATATTTATATTATAAATCATTAACAATTCATTTACATTATTAGATCACAAACACAACATGATTATCCATCATTCATTTTCAGCTCAACAGCTCATACAAATGACACGATTCCGTTTCGCTACTCTACATGATTTTCTATAACCATTCGATTTCAAGCCGATGCACTACCCATTTATTTCAATATGTAAATCAAGAGAAACCATCAGGTCACAATTTATTTATTGTGCTATATATATAAATATATAACATTGTTTAATCAAATCATAAGCTAAGTTCCATTACTCAAAGACTTTCCTCGGATTTATTTAAACAATTGCGGATAGGCTACTCGATTGCTTTCTCTTTTCCCTTATTCGAAATTGCCCCCCTATGCTCTTGAGCTTTAATTCAACAAATTTTAAACTAAACATTAATCGACCATTCAAATATTATTTTCAGAATATAATACATATATATTCGACTTTCACACATACAGATTATAGTAAGCTTATAAGAAAACATTAAGCAACTCCTTAACCAATTTTTATCAATGATTACCTCATAATCACAAATTCACAATAAGCTGTCTTCTTGAGCAACAGTCACTAAATTATTTATAACTGGAGCTACGAAACTCCAAATCAATTACCGTAAAATTTCCCTAAAAATAGACTCATGTATCTTTTATCCATAAAATTTTAAGAATTTTTAGTTTGGCCAATAAATACCAGATTTTTCTTAAAGTTTTCCTTATTTCACTGTTTGACTAATCTGACCACTCTTCACTACGAAGTAAATTTCTCATTGTACAGAATTCAAAACATGTCCTTGTTTATTTCATTTGAAACTAGACTCATTAAGGAGTCTAAGCATATAAATTTCATCATTTGACTATTTTTATACGTTTTATAGTGATTTTATAAATACAGAACAGGGGATCTAGAAGTCATTTTGACTCTGTCCCACATTACTTCAATTATCTCATTATCGGAAATTCTTTTGCTTTTATAGTTTCTTTTATAAGAAACTAGACTCATCAAGGTTTAATTACATAATTTATTCAGCTTCTAACTCAACTCCCACAATTTATAGTGATTTTTCCAAAATCACTTTACTGTTGCTGTCCTAAAGAGATTATTGCCAATTCACTCTTTCACACATTCTTTGTATACATATTATTTAATTATTTATCACCCTAGATATTATTAGCTAAATAGATCAATTGTACATATATACCGCTAAGACCGTACCTAATAATTTTACTTATACATAACATTACTCAAATTCTTCGAAGTCATACTAACAAAAATATCATGTACTATGCCGAACCTTTTGGAAATCAAGCACCTAATTTATCCATTTCAAAACACCTAATCGGCATTTGTTCAAGACATTAAGCAAAGTCTAGGTTCGGCTATTACACATATGAGTATTAGAAATTATAGTTTTTTTTTTAACAAGATCAACTTCTTTCATCAACAATTTCTTCATCAAAACTTAAAGATAAAAATCAAATTCCTTCCTTATCTACCATAACCGAATGTTCAATTCAACCATCCAAATTCAAAGTCTTGGCATGGGCTAAGTAAGTAGCATTATGAGTAACCTAAAACAAACTAGAATTTCAAAAATCTAACTTGATTTACTAACCTTCCTTAGGTTTCAAATGGCTGAATATTTGCTCCCCTTTTTCTCCCTTTTGGTTCGGCTAAGAAGAACAAAGTTAAGACTTTGTTTTCTTCCCATTCTTTCTATTATTATTTTCATTTTATTCATCTATACTATAAAATATACAGCCATTAACTAATAATTAATACTTATTTTTATCTATCACTTTATCATGGCCGACCACTACTTGTCAAAAATGGATATTTGACATGCAAACCCATCCTTTTTCTAACATGCATTATTACACCACTTTGAGATTAACCTATCATCTTTCACATTTATTTCACATGAGTCCTATTTAATCTATTTCACATACAAATGATAAAATTAAAACATGAAACTTTCACACGTGCATGTAAAATTTTGTAAAATTACTATTTAGGCCCCTGAGATTTTTTAAAAATTTTAAATTAGTAAAGATAAAATTATACTTTGACCCCCTAAAATTATAAAAATTCGATTTAATCATTTAAAAATTATAAAATTATAAAAAATTAAAATTTTATCTGGCCACTCTAAAAAAATTTTCTGGCTTCGCTCCATAATTATGCACTATATAAAGCCGCCCACATCATTTCTAACAATAACGTCCCACCCGATAATACGTACTAATTTAGTCCTTTTATTTTTATTTATTTAAAATTGGTCCCTCTATTTTTGGAATTGCTCGTTTTCAGTCTTTAATTAAATTTTATGTCAACTTTGTTGAAAGATTAAGTATAGCCACAACTTAACCTCGTAACCTTTACAACTTTTGTTATTTTGTCCACTAATTTTTATTTCTATGTTTTGCAATTTCTAGAATGAAAACATCGGCAAACAAATTTCAACTCTTTAATCATTTCATTTTCAACTCTTTAGCCACAGTTGGAAGGTTGGGTTGTTAATCGAAAAGGGTAGCTGATGTTAACGTTTCCACACATTGTAGAGCCGCAATCCTTGTTTGTGTTTCTACCTATGCAAGCTTCTGGTAGTAGAAATAAAACGATGACGGCCATAAGGCCAAACAATGGTAGTTGGGGTTTTGGTTTTGGCATGCTGTAATTTGGGAAGAGATTAAGAATGAACGAAGGCTAAAACATTAGCTTTTGGGGGGCAATAAATTAAAGCAAGTCCACATATTTGAAAACTCATTTTTTTATTTTTTTAAAAGACATTTATATTACTTTTAATTTAATATTTAACAATTTATTATTTTATTGATTAAAATTATAATATATAAAAACAATTTATTATATTATATTTATAAAGACTAAAAATGGCTTAATATCTATATTTATTTGTGATATATTTTTGAATTATGTTATTTATTCTTTTAATAATGTTATTTATATTTATATTTTTTATTATTGATTTAGGGAATAATTTGAGAAAAGAAGTTTATAATTATTCCTCATTGTAAAATGTCCTAAAATGTTTTATTTTAAGACATAGTATCATTGTTACTGATAAAAATATCAAATAAATATTCAATTTAATGACCTTAGGACATGTATTCTGTAACACCCCCTAACCCCAAACCATCACCGGAATAGGGTTACAAGGTATTACTGGACTTATACACTAGTATTTATACAAAATCAAGTCATAAATTTCCATTCCAAGTCAAAACCTTTCAAATTTCACTATAAAGTCCCTAATATGGGTCTACAGGGCCCAATACATGATTTAGAAGTAATTCGGGATTAAACTGGCAACTTTGGAAATTTTTCCTTTAAGATAGGGGCACACGCCTGTGTGGCCTGGGACATGGCCGTGGGGCCAGGCTGTGGATAGATCTGACTTGCACACACGGCTGTGGGAACAGCCCGTGTGACATAAACAGAAAGCCACACAGCCTGAGCACACGCCCATGTGACTTGGCCGTGTGAAAACATGACTTTTGACCATTTTAAAGCTATTTTCACAAGCTAAACACATCTAATTCATACCCAAACATTTACTAATAGTTCTTAAATCAAATATCATTCATTATGCCATTCAAACTTAGCAAATATTCATTCATTCACTTCAATACCTCTTAAGGATTATGTACCACAATTCATATCAAAATTATACTACATTATCATACTAGTCAAACTCATATAAGTTTAACTTCCAAAATATGCATATTTCATACCATGCTTCAACAATTTTCATGATTATTCACTATCATGTACAAAATAACACCTTAACAACCTAGGTACATGCTATTTTATCAAAAGAAAAGTATTCACCACTTTCAGTCTGAGATTGGCTTGTATGCTGAGTCCTTAGCTTTCTTTCGTACCTAGTCCTGCGCACGGAAACATACTGTACGCTGAGTATACACTCAGTGGTATTTTTATAAACTAATGCTTAGAACAATAACAAGCTATCTATATGTATTGTAACTCAAAACATTTACTTTCATAATCTTAATAGCTTAATCTTTGGTCTTCATCTTATATCTCTTAAATGTAATTAAGAAATTCTTTATATATATTTCATATCATTCGATACCTTTAATAATCATATAACAGTCACAGTTGTCGAGACCATTTTTTAAGTTTAGAAATGGGGATCGACTTTAAGAACGAATTATAGAGTCGCCACCAATCTTTTTTGGTTTAGGCTTGATCGAATCACCTAATAAATCCTTTTATTAAAATATGGATTTTGGCCTACGAAAAATCAAGAAATGGGTTCTGGAGTTAGTTGCATACGAGGAAGGATTAGCACCCTCGTAAAGCCCAAAATTGGTACCTAATTGATTAATTTATGTCCTAATGTTGAAAATTTAAAAAAACATTGAAATACGATCCCCTTAAAGGTGTGTGCACAACTCGAGTTGGATTTTAAGATTCGCTCGTTTCAAAGGAATTAAATACCACATCCAGCACGTTAGGACACGATATTTTAAACCTCCAAAAAACTGAGATCACCTCATGATTTCCAAAACACGCGAAATAACTCAAGTTGGATTTTAAGATTCACTTGTTTCAAAGGAATAAAATACCGCATCCAGCATGTTAAGACACGATATTTTAAGCCTCCAAAAACTGAGATCACCTCATGATTTCCAAAACACGAGACGAAAATTTTTAAAAGAGTATTCGGTTATTTGGTCCAACGATAAATCGAAACCCAGCACGTTAGGGCACGATTCCTCGAATTTCCAAACACAAAACATTGCCTCGATTTGTGAAATTTCAAATAAGCAATTACATAAACCGAGTCAAAATACACATGCTTGATTTGTTTGAAATAAAGGACAATCGATATTAAGTGGATATGGGAATTATAATCATGATGCAACAATAAGAAATAAAAATATAATTATATGTATAAAACAATAAAATATGGGGAAAAAAAACTCATAGTACATAAGACCATATGAAAAGGAGGAACCATCGAAAAACAATTCAAAAACTCAGTATGAAAAATATACAAAGGAATAACATATGTTAAAGTTCAACATAACTTATATGTACACAAAAACCGATAATATATAAACAATTATTAATATATATATATATATATATATATATAATATGCAGGAAGAAATGCAAAATAAATAATACATAACATAATAACAAGAAAACAAATTAATTTGACTCATGATACATATATGAAAATGGAGGAAAAAATGCATATACAAAGATACTAAAGTATTTAAAATATAAGAAAAATAATTTAAAATAAGATCCCTAAGAGAGAACCAAATTATACATAAATAGATTTAAAAGAATATATATACAATTAATTTAAGAGAGGATATTTACGTAAAATAAAAGGAAGTCAATTATGTACACTTAGAGTAAAAATAACTCAAGATAAGTTACGATATAACGTATATACATGAAATAAAGAAAGCTTAATACAAGCAAAGTATATAAATACAAAATAATATATGAAATTATTTTGGAAGAAAAAACAAATAAATATGCACATGAAAAAACATTATATTCTTATCTTGTTTAAATTAATATATACAAAAATAAATTTATCAATTTTGTTAAACAAAACTATATATGAAAATAATATAGTCTTATTTTATAGAAAAATGAATAAAAACTTAACTGGAAGAAAAAACAAAACTAAAGGGACAATTTATGAACAAAGCAAACCATTTAAACAGAATTTTGGGCCAAAGTAAAACGCGCTCCAATGTTTGGGGACTAAAACTACAAATTAACCAAATCCCAAAATGAACTGTTTCAGCATGGTCTAAGATGAACACCCGCGCAAATTCTTTGGGCAGTTTAAAAGAATTAAAGAGAACATGGAAAGGACTCAATCGAACACTAGCACAAAAGGGAAGGATTGGCCTTGCAAATTAACCTTTTAAAGAGACTATGCGCATAGACCAAGTCAAAACGCGTTCTGCTCCTTCCCCCAGTGCTCCTTCATTTTATTACTTTAATTTAAAACCTGTTTCAACAATTTTACTTTAAAAAAAACATTTTTATTCTTGTTTGTTTTTTTTTAAACCTAAAGCTTTTGAGATACCTTCTCAACTCACACCTCCTTGTAGACACTCAATTTTGCCCGGGCCCAGAAATAAGTCCAAAAACAAAAATAATAAACCCAAAAAAACGAAGTCCAAGTTCAGTCCAGAATTACAAATATAATTTGGCCCGATCGGAATGGCCCATTACTTGAATAGATTTAAGGTCCATCTACAAGCTTGACTCATATGAAAATATAATCTTCAATGATATGCAATCTTAGATGTGATATGCAATCTTAGATATGATACAATCTTAGATATGATTGCAATCTTAGATATGATATGCAATCTTAAAAGATATGATTTTGTAATCTTAGATATTTAATTTGTAGATACCTTTTAATCTTAACCGTTGATGTAATTGATCTGTACCGTTGGATTTGGGGAGGCTCAACTATAAATAGAGGCCTTTCCCCTCATTGTAAAAAACTTGACTTCACTTGCGTTTTGGGAAGCAATAAGAATTCTTAAGAGCATTCATTCAAATTTCTCTCCCTCTTGCGTTCTTATTTTCTACGGTTTGTTCTTATTTATTCATTGTTCATTTTCGTTTTCAACCTTTTTTATTTTGATTTAATCCCTATTTCCTTGATTTTTAATTCTCTTTTATATTTTATTTTTTAATAATTTTAGTATTATATCAAACTATTTTTTATTAAATTCTATATTATTCATTGTTTTAAAAATATATTTCATTTAATTGAAAAAGTTTTTCTTAAATAAGGCAATGTTTGGTGTTTAGAAATTCGGGAAATAGTGCCCTAACATGCTGGGTTGCGATTTTTCGTTTGACTAAATAACCAAATATCCTTTTAATAAATTTGCAAAATCATGAGATAATTTTAGTTATGAGGATTTAAAACATCGTGTCCTAACATGCTGGATGTGATGTTTGTATACTTTCGGAACAAAGGAATCTCAAGTTTCAACTTTAAATTGTTCAAGTTTTAAAATCTTTTCAAATTTTCGATATTAGGACAATAAATAATCAATTCGGTACCAATTTTGGGCATTACGAGGGTGCTAATCCTTCCTTGTACGTAACCGACTCCCGAGCCTATTTTCTTGAATTTCGTAGACCAAAATGTTTTATAAAGGTGATCCAATCACACCTAAAAAGGTTGGTGGCGACTCCCATTTTCATTTTTCAAAAAGTCGAACCCCATTTTTCAAACCCCTTTTAAAAATGGTTTCGACAGCTTGGCGACTCCACTGGGGACCTATAAGAGAGTCAAGCCGAAAATTGATTATTTTCTGTCTTAATGTCAGAAATTTGGAAATTTTTAAAATACGTCATTTTTTACATGTGTTTGTTGCATATGTTTGTTATTGTTTACGCACACATTGCATTTGCATGACCGTTGTGGTCACACCCTTAAGTGGGAGTGAGAAGCTATGCTTTCGTGAGGTTTTCACCTCCGCATGGGCTAGTGGATTACTTCCGGGATACATCCGTACCTATGTCTTCTTGAGATTTTCATCTCCGCATGGCCATAGGGAAATGTGTCCCCCTGAACCGAACTTAGTCCATATGAGCCTATAATTGGTAAGGATCGAGGAATCTGCTGGTTCAGATACCCTTGCTTTAGAACCAAACTACATATAGTGAACTTTAAGTGCTTGCCCCAGGTAGTATGATGATGACCTTTAGTGCCTACCTTTATAAGTTCTTATTTATTATATTTTTTTTATATATGTGACACTGACTTGTTTTTCTTATTTTGCTATTATTGCATGTCATTTATCATTAAAAGGTGTCGATTCAAGGTTCAATTTTTGAGTTAGAAAGTTTTGTAATGGGTAACGAATATCTTAATAAAGTGGAGGACAACTCTTTCGTTTGTGCTTGGTCAGAGAAAACCCAGATAGAAAAAAGAAATAGTGTCATCGAAGGATACACATCAGAATTATGGGACTACACTCTCATTAGTGTGATGCAAAATAACCTCCAAGAGTTAAAGGAAATATGGGATTAATGGAGTAACGAAGCCAAGCAGTTGTTCTACAACAGTTATGGGGAATTGCAGTATTTGCTTGACATGAAAATAGATGAACAATTCAAGGTGAGCATGGGAAATACTGATGGACACTTCTACCATTATAGATGAAGATAGTCACCTCGTGGATGGTAAGGGTTTAAGACCTACAAAATTGAATTGGATGGAAAGAATTTTGCTTATGATGGTAGAAAGGCTCACTTACTATAGGACTGCTACCAAACAATAAGCTGGAATTTACTGTGGTACTTTAGGATGTTGTACTTATCAAAAATAATGGAAATGCAAGCCCTGATGGCTGGGACAGCCCAAACGAGCATGAAAGAAAGAGATTAAAGAAGATCGTATCGTTTAAAGACCTTTAAAGTGGAGATTAGCTATGCTGTGAAGATAGCCATGCAAGCAATTCGAAATGTTCTGTGGAGGCAGAAATTTAAAGACTCTTAAGAAGCACTGAGGATGTTTGATATCATTTTAAGGCAGTATGCTGCGAAGCTAGAATGCCTACTTGTTCGCCAATCTTTCTTTCAAGGTAATTAGAGTAACTTAACAGACATTGGAGGAGGTGTCTTCAGCTGTAGAGCTTACTTCATAGGTGAAGCTGTAATTCAAATTCAAGAGATAGCTGATCATTTACAGATACTGGTAGAAAGGGCAAGCATGTTGAGCACCAATATGAGCTACAGTCAGATTGTGGTCGAAAGTTAGCTTTGTTATTAGATAGGGTTAAGACTCTGGGCCTACGGGCGAAAGCGTATTTGTAATTCATTTTATGAAAAGATTTTTGTTCCTTAAATAACGTTTTCTAAAATGAAACTGAATCAGAATCGATATCCTTTTACATTCATGCATTTGCATCTAATAGCATCTCATCGCATCATTTGCATTCAAAATTATTAAAGGACTCTAATTATTTAAAGTTATCAAAAAGAGAAAGAAAAAGAGAGAGAGAGAAGAGGGTCACGGCTGAGTGAAAAAGAAGTTGAATGGGAATTAACGACGTTCCCTTACATATCCCCGACTTTTGTGTCAGGAGGGATAGCTTACCCAGAGAAGGGGGTGTTTGGAAATGAAAATCATCAATGAGGAAGGGACTGAACAAAGAAACCTTGAGGGCATTCGCCTTTACAAACCGAGAAGTGCTTTAAACAATTGGACTACGAAAGAACTTCCTGTAATCTTTAGGAATTTTACGGAGTAATATTCAGAACACTCTTATTGCTCTAAAGCCTAGGAGTAATGGGATTTCTTTTGAGAAGTGGGCTCATGTTCAAACATTTTTATTTTCAATAAAACATACTTTTATTATTTATCCGAGTAAATACTCTTTCATTCTGATTCTTTTGACCTTTGGCATTCTTTATAAATTTTCATTTCATGTAAATAGTCATTCTTGAATTCATTTATTCCTTGTATATTCTTTTGTGTGCCTATCATAGATCCTTAGATATCAATGACACGGGTAACAATACTACAGATTCAGAGTTCCTTTTGAGTGCGATATTTGTTTAAAGGAATCTCAGTACTTTGAAGGTGACAGAAATTGTGACTTATTTCTGAATTTGTTGAAAATGGTTTATACCCCATGAAGTGGTGGTAGGAAATATAGCCTTAGAAGAAGGAAAGATTGCGAAATTGGAATTAACTGAGGAGATAAGACAAGACCTTGTTGAGACTATTATGGGAATTCAAAAATGTGGTCTAAAAACGCATACAGGAGGATTTGCAATTGCCAAAATAAACATGAGGTTTTGTGGCACTGTTGGTCCACCATGAAAAGGGATCGCATCAGTTGTACAATGAATGCCAAATTTAAGGGAGTCAAGACTTATGGAGCATGTATGTTATGGGCCCGAGCTCGTCAAAAGTTTCAAGCTGACAATGACTCATCTTTGTGGACGTCAACTGCTCCATTAAGAGGGGAGATAGCTTCATATACCAATATTACAAAGTCAAAAGTCATCCATTTAAAAAAAAAACTACACAATGCCAAAAGTTTGTAGTCTTTTCAAAGATAATGCGCCATACCACGTACAACAAAGGCTGCCAAAAGAAAAGAAAAAGAAGAAAAAACAAATTACAAAATATGACCGAGACTGGTAAAAATTGGCATAAGGTACTAAAGCCTACTCTCTATGCTTACGCTGGGGCAAACAACTTCAATTCCAGTTGTTTCAAATGTTCCAACCATCATCCTTGGAATGGGTGCATTGTTTGGCTTTCTTGAGCAGTCTGATGTGCCGTCAATAGCTACAATGGTTTGCTCCAGGCGGTGGCCATTGATTTCCAGCTATGGGGCATCAGGCCGTATGCAGTCTCTGAAGCTTAAAATGATAGATTCTTTCTTCAAAACCAGTTTCTAACAAAGTGGATGACGGTATCATGAAGGAAGCTCTCTTAGACTTCTATAAAGTTCAGGAAAGAGGAAACCTGATCAAATCATTATTTTCAGGGATGGGGTTAGCGAGTCTCAATTCAATCAAGTTTTGATCAAGTTGTTGAGGCTTGCAAGTTCCTTGACGAGAAGTGGAACCCTAAAGATTGTGGTTATTGTTGTACGAAAAACCATCATACCAAGTTTTTTTTTCAGCAGGGATCTCCTGACAATGTGCTACATGGTACTGTTATTGACAACAAAGTATGCCATCCAAAGAACATTGATTTTTACCTTGGTACCCATGCTGGAATGGTTGGAATCACGAGGCAGACCCACTATCATGTTTTCTTAGACCAGGCTGGGTTTTTGGCTGATGATCTGCAAGAGTTTGTTCATTCTCTATCTTATATGTATCAAAGGAGCACCACAGCCATATTTGTTGTGGCTCCTATTTGCTACACTCATTTGGCAACTTCACAGTTAGAGGTAATTTGTAAAGATTAGGGATGCTTCAGAAACATCATCGAGTCATGGTAGGATGTATGCTCCGGGAGTAATCTCTGTACCTCAGCTTTCCAGGTTGAAGGATAAAGTCATCAACTTATCATTGAACCATCTTTTTGTAGGGTTTGACAGACAACAGCCTGGACTGCTGCTGGGGCAATCCCTTTCTCATGGGTTTATGAATCAAGATTTTTCCTCCAAGCTTTGATGGAGTTAAGAATTGAATACCTCCAGTAAACTTAACTTGAAAGTATTCATCCTAAGCAAATGTACCAAAAATGGATGACACAGACTTATGACAAAGAAGGTTCGTCCAAAAGAATTTCATAAAGAAAACCTTGTGCTGAAAGTTATCCTTCCCATGCAAAAGGATGCAGAATTGGAAAGGGCCATATGTTGCAAAGAGGGATTTCTCTAGAGGTGCACTGATTTTGACAAGAAATGGATAGGAAGAATTTATCTGATCTAGTGAATTCGAACTCGGTCAAGGAGTACTTTGTCTGAAGGAGAAGGGAAGCCAAGGTGAAAACCCGCAAAGGGCACTTTGGGACTTCTATTTCAAAAAAAAGAAAAAAGAAAAGAAAAAGAGAAAAAAATAAAAAGAAAAAAGAGAAAAAAAAAAGAAAAAATGGAGAGGCCAAGGTGAAAACCCACAAAGGGCGCCTTGAGACCAAAAGGGTTTTAAGTTGAAAACCCGAAAGGGCAGCTCAAATTTGGAAAGTCATGCAGTAACGTTGCTATACTAGATTCAACGAGAAGTGAAGTATGTTACATATCGAGGCATCAACGAATTACTTTGGATCTTTTAAACACATGTTGAACTCAAGAAAGTCTTCATGGAGATGGTGTATAGACGCTCAAGCGGCGATATCTGGGGCATCTAATTTCTGTCATATTTACTATCTTTGGATTCTTTTTCTTCGCAAAGATATGTTCTCAGTTTAATCTTTTTGCATTCCTTCCAATAATTTGTCCAAATCTAATTGTCCTCAGGATCAATTTATTTGTCTCCCATTATTCATAAAGTATGTTGCATTGAAATAATGATAGATGAATTAAAATATCTTCACAAATGAAGTTTTGCATATTACTCTAGAAATTTATAGATAATATAAGAAACTGAAACAAGATAATTGTTTAAGGAATTCTCATATGTATGGGTTAGAGATACTCGAGAGATTTTCTTCTTCAGTCCAAAAGGTGGTTGGACGTTTTAAGCAATATTGATCTTAAGAAAGGATCATTTCATAAACATCTTCAGTGGGTCGTAACATTAGGGGAATGATACAGTAGACCAAATTGATGGAGAAAATTCGAGGCATACGAGCAGAGTATGATTGATATGTCGAGAAGAACGAAGTGGAAAGCTCAATAGATGAATGAGTGATGATGTCCGAAATAGGAGTCATTTTCATAAACAGTTTGCATTGTAATATGTCTAATTAGGAGCATTTGACTCATTTCGATCATGGCATCTTAATTATTTAGCATAAGCATAAATTCCAGGAAATCAATTTTACAGGTGGATTCCCAGTGGACAATGTAGCAAGATTGATCGAAAATTACAAAATTCAGCGCCTTAATCCCCTAAGCAGTAGGGTAACAGGTTAAATTTGCAGATCTTATCTCCCTAAGCAAGAGTGGAGCAGATCGAAGACCCACCTTAATCCCTAAGCAAGAGGGTAACAAAGTTAAATTTGCAGATCTTATCTCCTAAGCAGTAGTGGAGCAGATCGAAGACTCGCCTTAATCCCCTAAGCAGTTGGGTAACAGGTTAAATTTGCAGATCTTATCTCTCGAAGCAGTAGTGGAGCAGATCGAAGACTCGCCTTAATCCCCTAAGCGATAGGGTAACAGGTTAAAATTGCAGATCTTATCTCCCTAAGCAGTAGTGGAGCAGATCGAAGACCCGCCTTAACCTCCTAAACAGTAGGGTAACAGGCTAAAATTGCAGATCTTATCTCCCTAAGCAGTAGTGGAGCAGATCGAAGACCCGCCTTAACCCCCTAAACAGTAGGGTAACAGGCTAAAATTACAGATCTTATCTCCCTAAGCAGTAGAGGAATAGATCAAAGACGATGCGCCTTAACCCCTTAAGCAGTAGGGTAACAGGCTAAAATTACAAATCTTATCTCCTTAAGCAATAGTGGAGTGGATTGAAGACTCACCTTAACTCCCTAAGCAGTAGGGTAATAGGCTAAGATATAGCAGATCTGACCTTCAGATGTTTACATCAAACCAGATCCAAGATGACAGATTTGGCATCTTTGTATTAGATGTGGAGCAGATCGAAGACATAGCTGATTTGACTTTCACGTGTTTATGTTGAAGCAAATCTAAGATGATTTAGCGTCTCTGTATTGTCAGAAAGCAGATCGAAGATAGCAGATTTGGCATCTCTGTATTGTCAGAGAGCAGATAGAAGATAGCAGATTTGGTGTCTCTATATTGTTAGAGGGCAGATTGAAGATAGCAGATTTGGCGTCTCTATATTGCTAGAGGGCAGATCGAAGATAGCAGATTTGGCGTCTCTGTATTGTCAGAGGACAGATCGAAGATAGCAGATTTGGCGTCTCTGTATTGTCAGAGGGCAGATCGAAGATAGCAGATTTGGCATCTCTGTATTGTCAGAGAGCAGATCGAAGATAGTAGATTTGGCATCTCTGTATTTTCAGAGAGCAAATTGAAGATATAGCAGATTTGGCTTTCACGTGTTTACACTGAAGCAGATCTAAGATGATTTGGCGTCTCTGTATTAGACGGGGAGCAGATCGAAGATAACAGATTTGGCGTCTCTGTATTAGACGGGGAGCAGATCAAAGATAGCAGATATCGCCTTCTTGAGTTGCAGTGAAGCAGATTGAAGCCGTCAAGAGGCCATTTAAAGAAGATCAAAGATCAAGAACTCAAGACTCGGCGAGCCCGGGCAAAATTGGTCTTTTTATAGTCTTTGCTCTATTCCTATTACACAGTAATGAGCAAAGAGGGGCAGTTGTAGACACTCAATTTTGCCCGGGCCCAGAAATAAGTCCAAAAACAAAAATAATAAACCCCAAAAAAAAAGTCCAAGTTCAGTCCAGAATTACAAATATAATTTGGCCCGATCGGAATGGTCCATTACTTGAATAGATTTAAGGTCCATCTACAAGCTTGACTCATATGGAAATATAATCTTCAATGATATGCAATCTTAGATGTGATATGCAATCTTAGATATGATACAATCTTAGATATTATTGCAATCTTAGATATGATACAATCTTAGATATGATTGCAATCTTAGAAGATATGATTTTGTAATCTTAGAGATTTAATTTGTAGATACCTTTTAATCTTAACCGTTGATATAATTGATCTGTACCGTTGGATTTGGGGAGGCTCAACTATAAATAGAGGCCTCTCCCTTCATTGTAAAAAACTTGACTTCACTTGAGTTTTGGGAAGCAATAAGAATTCTTAAGAGCATTCATTCAAATTTCTCTCTCTGTTGCGTTCTTATTTTCTACGGTTTGTTCTTATTTATTCTTTGTTCATTTTCGTTTTCAACCTTTTTTATTTTGATTTAATCCCTATTTCCTTGATTTTTAATTATCTTTTATATTTTATTTTTTTAATAATTTTAGTATTATATCAAACTATTTTTTTTATTAAATTCTATATTATTCATTGTTTTAAAAAATATATTTCATTTAATTGAAAAAGTTTTTCTTAAATAAGGCAATGTTTGGTGTTTAGAAATTCGGGAAATAGCGCCCTAACATGTTGGTTTGCGATTTTTCGTTTGACTAAATAACCAAATATCCTTTTAATAAATTTGCAAAATCATGAGATAATTTTAGTTACGAGGATTTAAAACATCGTGTCCTAACATGCTGGATGTGATGTTTGTATATTTTCGGAACAAAGGAATCTCAAGTTTCAACTTTAAATTGTTCAAGTTTTAAAATCTTTTCAAATTTTCGATATTAGGACAATAAATAATCAATTCGGTACCAATTTTGGGCGTTACGAGGGTGCTAATCCTTTCTTGTGCGTAACCGACTCCCGAACCTGTTTTCTTGAATTTTGTAGACCAAAATGTTTTATAAAGGTGATCCAATCACATCTAAAAAGGTTGGTGGCGACTCCCATTTTCATTTTTTAAAAAGTCGAACCCGTTTTTCAAACCCCTTTTAAAAATGGTTTCGACACTTTTCTTCTCCCTTTCGTCGGACGTCGCCTCCTTTAAAGATCCCACAGGCTACAGCCGCTGTCAACACTAGCACGACTCCGGTAAGACCTCTCCTTTCTCTCTTATACTTCGTGCTTGTAATAGATCCGAATAAAAAAGGAAAAAAAAAAGAAACAAAATAAAGTCATAAATAATCACCTTTGAAAATATTATTTGGTTGCTTTCTACTGATTTTTGTGTATTGTATACAATCTGTCTTTTGTTTCTCTTCAAAAGAAAGGGAAAAACATAAAATCCCCTTTTACAATAAAAAATTGAAGGCTTTATAGCCAAGTACAAACAGTTTCTACCGTTTTCTTGCTTCAATATCATAGATTGTGGAGCTGTGGAGGAGTGCATGATCGTGGGGAGTGGACGCGTGAGCTAAGGGTCATGTGTGGGCGTGCCGACATGCGTGGGGCGTTGATCGTGGGGGGCTGTGGCGCCAACTGCTTTCAGAACCCTTAGGGTTGCTGGAATTTTTTGTTAGGCCATTTAGGCCAGTTAAGGAGTTGGGCCACTACAATTTGGTCTATTTGGGGTTTGTATTTTGGGCTGTTTTATGTTTTATTTTTGTATATATATGGGCCCGGGCTAAAAATTGGGTCTACAATAGTCACATAATCAATAGTAGTCAGTCTTTGTCTTTAGTACTTTCCTTTACCCCTATTAACATAACTCGGACCTAAACGGATACGCGGATCCAACCCACACACCGAAGATAATATACAGTGTTTCATCGGCCGAAACCGGAATACACCGTAGGGTAACATTAACAGTAACAGTAACAGTTATAACCAGGTACGAAGTACCTCTTCGGAACGAATCCGGAACAGTCACAATAGTTGACACATATAGTGTCTCATCGACACACAGTCGGAATATCCCTGAACACTTCCAATCCTATGGCATGCCAATTGTATCCGACTAGCCCGACATTGTTAATAGGGTATTCAAATTGTTTCATTTCAATACAGAAGTAGTAACAGTTTCCATCATGTCATTCATTATACATTCTAACTATTAAAAAGAACAATTACATTATATTAAATCATTAAATATAGTTTATAGAAATACAAATCGTAGTTCTCGAGTTTACTCGATATCCTCGTTCACTTTCTCTTTTCCCTTTTTCGGTGACATTTCCGGTGCTACGTTGGCTACATAAAATTTAACATTTAAAATTATCAATATATGTTATTTAATAACACGCTCTTTAATTTCCATGTAACTTTTACTATATTTCCAATTAGGTCCTACCACCATAACCATTCTTTTTCTTCAAATAACCTTATAAATTTCATTTTATACCTACTTTAAACAACTTTCAACTCTTAATATTCAATATAAAATATCAATTCTACAATTTAAATAATTTAATCCCTACTATAACAAAACTTATATCTATCTTTACAATTCAATCCTTCTCCCACTTCTAACTTGAATTTTTATCAATTAAACCCATATTTCTTCCATTTATTCAACTTAATCAACATATAAAAATTCAATAACTTTCTAAATTTCAACATAACTCAGATAGTATTTCTTTCTAGGATTCCATAGACACCAAAATTATAAGAAAATGGATAAATCGACTTACCAATTAAGCTTGAAACTCTAAACCCCTAAATTTTCCTTTTTCTTTTCTTTCCCTTTTTTCTTCTTTCTTCCCCTGCTATTCGTGCCCTTCTTTTTCCTTTTTCTTTATGTTGTTTTTTTTTCTTTTATTTATTATAACTATTATATTATATCATTATTATTATATTTTAAATTATTATTATTATTTCTTATATAATAAGTAAATACATATTTGTACATACATTTGTACCAATTAAAATAATACAAATGTATTCATACATACCACACACTTGTCTCCTAAGGCTTTCTTGCTAATTTAATCTCTTGACTTTTCTATAGTTTATAATTAAACTTTTATCCTTTATTCAATCTAGTCCTTTCACTAACTTAGCTTTAATCCAAGCTAATTGACTTAACCAAAATCTAATTAACTACACCACTAATAAATATTTACGAATTCATTTTGCGGAAATTATGATCCGAAAATTTAATTTTTCCGATGACCTTAAAATTTGGGCCGTTACATATTCAAACTTATCTCCCACTGTAAAAAGGTCATGCAAACAATTCATGTTGACACTCTTCTTCTTGATTTTCCCAACTTTCCCAAAAGCTAAAATCTATCCCTAGCCTCTAGTCCACCCTCCTTCGTTATATCACCATCTTCATCATTCGTTGATCTTACTAGTAAAAAACATCATCTTTTATGGTGAGGATATTTTTATAATTATATAAAAAAAGTAAGCTAAAAAAACTTTAAATGATTTTGAGGTGAAACACAAATTATCATATTTTTAAATATTAATAAAGGTAAAATAAAAGTTTAAAAATTCTCAAGGGCTAAATGAATTTATAAATTTAGGGAGGATATATATATATATTTTCTATATGAACTTTAGGGAAAAAATGAATCCACTTAATATGAATTAAACTCAAAACATCATAATCTTCATTACCT
The DNA here is from genome assembly GCF_025698485.1 of Gossypium arboreum. NCBI lineage: Eukaryota > Viridiplantae > Streptophyta > Magnoliopsida > Malvales > Malvaceae > Gossypium > Gossypium arboreum. The sequence continues at coordinate 119,237,559 of NC_069070.1, read as the reverse complement.
AAAATTTATTATATCAACTAAAATCACATTTATTTTTTATCTTTTTTTATAAATTTATTATATAATATTTTTCACCTACATCGTGGGTAAATCAAAATTTAATACATCTTTATTTTGACAAGTACTAGTCCCATATGCATGAAAGAGTATTAAATTGAATTATTAAGTTATAATAATTTTATATTCAAATGGTTTAATCTAACTAATCATTTATAGGTGATAAATTGTACAATTTAGTGTGATTAATTTGATTATTGAAAAATAAAATTTTAATAAATTTGGACCAAGTATTAACCTTTTATCACCTTTATAAATTCCGAAAATAATGAGGATGACCAAGTCAATGCAAGTCTTAAGCCTTAAGTCTTATTTGAAGCACAAAAAATTATCTGTTATTGCTTTGGTCCTTTTATGTACTCCTAGTGTCACGGGGCTAGACCTTTCGTCTCGCAATCCGTTCGGCCTTAGGCAATTTGCACGTCCAAACTCGCCCAAGTCAGACTTTACGCTCAAATGAGGATTCCTTAAGAACTCTTCCCAAGGCACCAATTTGTATAGCGAAAGTGTTTGTGCCAAAAGAAGCTAAAAGTAAGCAAAAGAAAGCCAAAGAAAGAATGCACACAAGGTGTTTGAGTAAATACCCAAGAATTCTATTACTCTTAAGAATTCAACATACAATGGATGGTTTACAAATGAGGGGGAGGCTCTCTATTTATAGTTGAGCTCCCCCAGAACCGACGGTCAAGATACATTTACATCGATGCACGAGATTAATGATATCATATGATTTAAGGGATTTACAAGATATGCCTTATCAAATCTAATCTAATCTTTATAAGATATGATTCTCTCTATCTTTTAAGACTAGTTGCCCAAAATAGCCTAAGTTGCCATATCTTCGCTATTGGGCCACCCAGGCTTCAATCTGACAGGCTTCTCCAACATTCCCTTGAATCGGGCCAGTTCTTGTGGGATGAATGATCCCTATCTAATCGATCGACCTCCATGGGGCGCATTTTGTGCCATGGTCACGGGCTTAAAGCTTTCGCCCGTGACATTCTCCCTCACCCATTCTCGCAACGCCCTCATTGCGACTTTCGAATGACACTGACTTGATTCATCTTGAAACTCTCTCGCTGCCTTGGCTTCTTCCCGACTTGCCTTGCAATCTGGTTGTCCCTTCTTCGGAACCTTTGCCTCGGCTTTCATCACCTCTTAGCTTGAACAGATGCACTCGTGGGTACATCTCGTAGGCAAGAAGTCTCTATTTTAACTTGCCCCAATTCTGACTTGGTCCCATTGGAATCCCCTCTGTAAAAGCCCAAATTAGCCCGGGCCTTTTACAAAAATAAACCATTACAACTAAAATTAAACCCATACAAATAAACCCAAAACCAAACCCAAATTTAACCCAATTCAAATCCCAAAGGCCCAAAAACCTAACTACCTAGCCCAAGCCCAATTAGCCCATTAGTCAAACTAGGGTTTCAGAAAAGCTGAAACCCTAGCCACCTAGCCACCAGCCGTCACTGACCTGGAGCACTTGCTCCACCGCCACTGTCTCCATCAGCCACTTGCACCATCTCGTCGTCCACTTGCCTGCAACAAAAAAGACAGAAAGTAATAGAAAAATGCTTGTAAAAATGGCTATAAAAGCCGAATCAAAACCAATGTAAAGGAGGGACCAATTTTTTATGAATACAAACAATAGATTCGGCCATTGTTAATACCAAGCAATAGATTTCAGATATCAAAAACAGATCTAAACACCAAAGCAGTGAATATCAGAATATAAGAATCGAAATTGGAGAAATAGTAGGTGACGTTTCGTCTTTTAAATTTTAGATCTCTTTTTTTTCTTTTCCTTTTTTTTATACATGCAAATATAGACATATATATATAAACAACAAAAAAAGAAGAAAAAATTACCTTTTCTTTTCCACTGTGGCCGGAGGCGACGGAGCTACGGCGGCGCACAGTGGCCCTCTTGGCCGGCTTCTGGACATGGTCCAGAGAGAAAACCCTTCCCTCTCCCTTTTTTTTTTCTTTCACTTTGCAAAAATGAATTTTTTTTGAAGAAAAAAGCCTTTTATAGCCTCCCAAAACGACGTCGTTTTGGGGGCTACCCTTTAACCCCAAAACGACGTCGTTTTGAGCTAACCCACGTGTTGACCCGACCGGCTCCAAGGATCCGCGTGTTTTTACTTAAAGGTCCAATTGCGCAAATGGCCCTTCCGCCTTTTTATGTTTTCGCAATTGAGTTTTTAATATTTCTTAATTTGACCCTGAAATTTGTTGCGCTTTGTGATTTAGCCCTCTGTCATGCGCTGCGTTTTAGGATGAGGGAATATTGTGCTTTTGGTCCCCCCAGGTTACGCGCATATCATTTTTTAGTCCTTTTCTCTTTGTTTCTTTTTAAAATTGCCCCAAAACTTTGTTTTTGTTCTGAATTTAGTCTTTTTTTAGATTTAAGTTGATTTTTATATTATCTTTGCTATTTTATTTTATTTTAAATATTATTTATATTATTCTTATAACTTTTATTATTAAATTTCTTATTATTACTATTATTTTTATTCCTTTTACTATCTATTATCAATATATTATTACTATAGCTATTATTATTATTATATTATTATCATTATTATTATTATTATTATTATTATTATTATTATTATTATTAATTTTAATACTATTATTACACTTATATGTATATATATTTATATGTAAAGTTATCAATGGTTATTTTAATAGTATCATCACCTTAATATTAATATGTATTTATTTTAACATATATATGTATATATTTATGTAATATTATTAATAATTGTTTTTAACATTATTATTATTTCTTAGATGTATATATCATGTCTTTTAATACTACATTTTTAATACTATATTATGTATATATTTTTACTTGTATTATGTACATATTTTCAATAACTACATCATATGTATATATATTATGTACATACTTTTAATATTATTATGTATTTATTTTAATATATATGTACATATTTATGTAGTATTACTAATAGTATTGTTTTTAAACATCATTATTATTTCTAATATATATATATTATGTACACTTTTTATTTCTATTTTATTTTTTATTTTTTATTATTTTTTATTTGTCAATATTATTTATTATTTTTCTAATATTTTGATATTTTGATATTTTATATTTTATATATTTTTATTATTCGCATCATTATTCGCATTTTTTACAATAATATTCTTAGATCTTTTTACTATCATTTTAGAAACTTTTTTTACATTTTTAATTTTAAAAATAAGACAATGTACCGATTTTAAAATCAAGTATGTGATTTCATCGCTATGTTGGGTGAATTACGTTGGCTCGTGTTAAAAAACGGGACATCCTTTAAAAAAAAACCAAAAATTTTGAATTCTCGTATTTCAATCGGATCACGATTAAATATTAAATTAAACTTGCATTTTTGAGAATTAAGACAACGCGTGTTTAACAAGATACCAATTTTGGGCGTCGCGAGGGTGCTAATACCTTTCTCGTGCGTAACCGACTCCCGAACCCTATTTTTCTCTAGATTTTCGCGTAGACCCAAATTCGGCCTTCATTTTTGTTCAAGAATAAATTTTCTTTTCAAAAAAAGATGATTTATTAGGCATCCGATCACACCTAGAAAAAAGGTCGGTGGCGACTCCATTTCTCTATAAAACCGAAATTCTATTTTTTTAAATTTTCAAATAATCGCCTCAACTAGCGACCAAAGCGAAATTTTTACATCGCTACACCCTTAATTCTCACATCTTGGCTTCGTTTCGGCCACAGTCCCTCGGCCTTCTTGCTTACGAACTTTGAAAGGGCCCCTACGATCTTGCGAAGCCAACAAGTCAGAAATTAAAACACTATTAGTGTGTTTGCAATGTACCTTACTCGTGGCATTCACTCGTCTCGACTGCTTTCGCATGACTTCTTTCTCCTTGAAGTCTGATGCCCAATCCACCTTCCCCAAAGGTGGTGCCTCCACAGTCGACTCTACAGGTTTCATATCAGACTCACGCTCTACTAACTTTTCTAAAGGGGATTTCGTAACATTCTGTTTTGTCGAATTAATGCTTCCCCCATATGAAACATCTTAGACTAGTTGAATTGACGACAACACCTTGGTCCCAACCTTCATATCCCTATGCACTGGCACAACAATCTTTGATGACCGACCAGTGACAATATGGATTTCATCGGCTCATGGAAACAGAACTGTCCGAATCCTGTCAAGGAAGTTCAAACCAAGAACATAATCGTAATCATCTAATTGGATTACCTCAAAGTCTTCCCTGCCTTTCTATTCACCGATTTGTAGCTCCACATTACGAGCTACTCCGACAATTAGGGCCTCTTCAAAATTTACTGTCTTGATCTTCTTATTCGATTTCCTAATCGATAGACCAAGCTTCTTGGAAGCCTTTTCTGATATGAACAAGTCTGACGCTCCCGTATCAATAAGAGCACTCCGCTTCTGACCCACAATATTGATGTCCACAAACATCAACCCCTCTCTACTATTCCTTTTGTTAAGAATAAGAACCATCGAACCGATCCTCGATGTTCTTCCCTTCATATGCTTCACCTCTTCTTTCGGCTTAACTTTTATTTGGATAGGCGACATTATCGATCTCTTCGGATATTTTTGCAACATGTGTGGTCCTTGACAAAGGAAGCATTTTATTCTCTCCCCCTTGTCCCTTGGGTTGTTGGATTCTCGCTTCCCATCTCGTGGTCTCTCATTGCCACTTGTGCTATCAGTTCCCCACTTCGCATCTCGTGGTTTCTCATCGCCACTTGTGCTATCAGTACTGTGGCCATCATCGCTATCTCCCTCTTCATCTTCCTCATAGTTTCTCTCACCATTGCCCTTTCCATTGGGCTGAGACGATTCAAACTTGTCTTTCGTTAGACCAAGTTCAACAAAGGACTCTGCTTCAGCCATGGCTACAGTAAGTTCAGTGATCTCTTGCCTACGCAATTCTTGTTTTGCCCACAGCTTTAACCCATCCTCGAACCAATAGAATGCTTCTTTCTCACTCAAGACGGAGATTTGAAGCATCAATTCACTAAATGCCCGAACATACTCCCGAACAGTGCCTTGTTGCGTGAGACGGTACAACTTAACCCGAGCCTCCTTCTCGACATACTGTGGGTAAAACTGCTTCTTCAACTCTCTTTGGAACTCCTCCCAAGTCCTAATTGAGTTCCCTCCACGTTTCTGATCCGTGGACCTACGACGCCACCACAAGAGAGCCACATCAGTAAAATAGATTGAAGTAGTGTTTACCTTAATTGCATCATCCTCGATGCTCATCGCTCGGAAGTATTACTTTATTTCCCACAAGAAGTTGTCCACGTCTCTCGCGGACCTTGCACCTTTGAACTTCTCCAGTTTGGGAACATCCATTGCTTGTTACTTCGACTTTGAAGACAACATCCCATTATTCAAAGCAGCTTTGTAAATCATGAGCTCTCCCTTAAGCTCTTTGATCTCTTTCTTCATGGCTAACATCATATCCTCGAGATTCTCATTCCTCTCTGCCAGCTTTTTCGTAGTGGAGTTCACTAACTCATTCAGCTTTTCTGCATTGGCACCGAGAGAATCCAACACAAAATCTCTGAGTTGCTCCTCTATTGAGTCAAACCCATCTGTGCGTCCCTCGACCAACTCAAGCGACTCATTCATGTTCCCTACGGATTCCTCGAGATTAGCAACTCAATCTTCCAACGCTGACAGCATGTCCCTCGAGCGACTTACTTTTCTACCCCTCCAACGAGTCTGCATTGGCTCATTCTGATCAATAACTTCTTTTGACATCCCAACAGTGCCTTCGAATCAATAGCTCGGATACCACTTGTCACGGGGTTAGACCTTTCGTCTCGCAATCCGTGCGGCCTTAGGCAATTTACACGTCCAAACTCGCCCAAGTTAGCCTTTACGCTCAAATGAGGATTCCTTAAGAACTCCTTCTAAGGCACCAATTTGTATAGCAGTAGCGTTTGTGCCAAAAGAAGCTAAAAGTAAGCCAAAGAAAGAATGCACACAAGGTGCTTGAGTAAATGCCCAAAAATTCTATTACTCTTAAGAATTCAACATACAATGGATGGTTTACAAATGAGGGTGAGGCTCTCTATTTATAGTTGAGCTTCCCCAGAACCGACAGCCAAGATACATTTACATCAACAGACGAGATTAACGATATCCCATGATTTAAGGGATTTACAAGATATGCCTTATCAAATCTAATCTAATCTTTACAAGATATGATTATCTCTATCTTTTAATATTAGTTTCCCAAAATAGCCTAAGTTGCCATATCTTCGCTATTGGGCCACCCAGGCTTCAATCTGATAGGCTTCTCCAACATTCCTTTGAATCGGGCCAGTTCTTGTGGGCTGAATGATCCCCACCTAATCGATCGACCTCCATGGGGCGCATCTTGTGCCATGGTCACGGGCTTAGAACTTTGGCCCGTGACACTAGTATGGTCTCGGAGGATCTTTATTAAGATATAGCTACAAAACTCCTTGTCAATTGATTTGATGTAATTTTATTTTTTTCATAAAAAATATTTTTATTTAATTAAAATTAAAATTAAAATTAAAATATTTAAAAACTTAAATTTGAAAAATATGTGGAGACTTAAATTAATTCCGTTTAATTTTAAATGAAAATGGTTTAACATAGAGGTGCCCATGAGTCACACTAGGTCGAATCGAGGTCTGGTTCCAAAAAATTTTCAAGCTCGTGTTAGTTTTCAATTCAACCCACTCAAAAGCTCTTTTTCTATTCAAAATAATAAAATATTAAAATATACTTTTAATTAATATTTTATATATTTTATAATTAAATTTAAATTTTAAAATAACTTTTAATTAAATTCAACTCAAACCAAATCAAAATAAAATATAAAATACTATTCAAATTTGACCCAAATTGAGTTGGGCCGGGCAGGCTACCCGGTCATCACAGTTCTATTTTAGCACAGGTAGGTAAAGTTGAATCATTAGATTGGGATCTATGTATGCTTCGCCTAAATACTTATTTAGGCTGAATTACTTGGACTTCATTTATGAATTTAATTTTTTTACTAATATGTGTGAGAAGCCCATTCTTTTACAAATTTTGGGCCACTTCGGTTTCTGTATTCAGGAATTAAACATTCATAAAAATCTAAAAAAATATATTAAATTATTAGTTATTAACTTAACCAGTTCAATCAGTTTGACCATTAGTTCTCGACTCAACTCATTTGATTGGATTAGTTCTCGATTCAACTCATTTGATCGGTTCAACTGACAGAACAACAATAATTAAATGAATTCATTCAACATCCATAAAAATCTAAAAAAGAATATTAAATCAATTCCACATGTTGAATAGCTAAGTTTTTTTTCTCAATTTTTTTATTTTTATTAATTTCAAATAATTTTTTTATTTAATCGATTCAACCATTTTATTCAAACTAGGGACAAAACTAAGGTGTTGGCAAGGTCCTCGATCCCTTTAAATAGAAAAATTTTCATTTAAGTCCTTTTAAAATTTTAATTTAATAAAGATGAATTGCAATTTAAACCCTAAAATATAAAAATTTGATTTAATCCTTTAAAATTATAAAGATATAGGCTATTAAAATAGTGAAAATGCATTTTTGCTATAGTAAAATTACAATTTAATTTCAACTCCTAAATTATTATTTTTATTTAGCCTGGTTCAAACCATTCTTAGTCCAATCAATCCAACCAACCAACCAACCAACCAATCAATCCTATTCCAGTAACATTAGTTACATAATCAAATCTCGATGGAATCCAAATTTAGAGAATCAAAATGGATTTAATTATCAAATTTGTCGTAACCATTTTTTTAAAAAAACGGGAATCGACTTGGATTTTGAAAATAAAAGAACGGGAGTCGCCACCGATCCTTTTTAACGAGGTGTGATCAGGTCACCTCATAAAAGTGGTTGTTTTTAATAAATAGTTTGGTTTATTTAAACAACAATTTTGGTCTCGAGAATCGAGAAAACAGGTTCGGAGTCGGTTACATACGAGGAAGGATTAGCACTCGTCGCCCAAAATTGGTACCTAGTTGATTAATTAGTGTCTTAGTGTCAAAAATTAAAAAAACTTGAAAGAATTTTAAAATACGATCCTTCTTTATAAAAAGCTCAAGTGTTAAAGACTCTCTCGTCTCAAAATGTAAAATGTCACACCCAGTAAGTTAGGACACGACATCTTAAATTTTCGAGAGCGAGCTTGCCTTTTATGAAATCTGTATTTTATTAAAAGGGTATTCGATTATTTAGAATAAACGAGAGAAGTCGAAACCCAGTAAGTTAGGGCACGTTTTCTCGAATTCTCAAACACCGAATATTGCCTTTATTTCTAAACAAAACTCTTATTTCGAGATGACAAAATATCATACCCGGTAAGTTAGGGCACAACACTTCACATCTTCGAGAACAAGCATTTTTTTTAAAACTCGTATAATGATTTAAAAAGAATATATTTCGTTATTTAGGTTAAACGAGAAAAGTCGAAACCCAGTAAGTTAGGGCACGGTTATCTCAAATTGCCTAATATAGGATATTACTTTTATGGAAGAATTGTTTGAATATATTGAGTAACAAAATATAACGTGATTTATAAAGGCAAATTTTGGTATTAATAATAATGTATAATAATAAACGTGGCGATAACAAAAATAATAAGGTGAGCAATTATATAAAAATGAAATGATAGCAAGCCTAGTAGTGTGTAAATATAACAAATGCATGAAGAAAATAAAACCAATGAATACATGAAATAATAAAGATGCATAAAAATGACAAAAGAAAAATGACGATGATGACGAAAATAATAATAATAGTATAAGACGACAATAATACATATGGTATTAAAATATATATAATAATAGAAACGAAAAAAAAATATATGATATATTAAAATATACGGGATATATATAAAATGAGCTCATAATAGTTATAAAATATACATAATAGAATGTATGCATAATATGCTATTTATAATATATATATATGTACATGATATGTGTAAAATGTAATGATAAGCATAATATGATATCAATATATACGTGCATAATATGGAATATTATATATTAAAGGATGTACATATGGGATACGAATGTATTAATCAAAATAATAATGTCATAAAAGAACTAATATTACTATATAAATATATGCGTATATAATGAAAATACATACTACTATATAATAATAATATAGAAATACGAAAAGCAAGTATAATAATAATAATGAAAATATTAAATCAAAGTAATAAACAAATAATGCTATATACAAATATATATATACGTATACATATAAAAGCATACATTAATATATAACAACAATAGTAATAATAAATATAATGTCGAAATGCAAAGAGCAAACAAAATGTAATGGAAATATTAAAGTAAAGTAATTAATATAGTGCTATATAAAATATATATGCATATATATGTAAATAAACATACCTTAATATGTATTAATATGAATAATAGTAATATTAATGGATAAAGGAAACAAAATAATAATGGTACAATAAAAAAATAATGGTAATATGTTGCTAAATATAATAGTAATAGTAATAATAATAATAGTAAATATGATAATAAATAATGTTATTAGTAAAAGAAGGTAGAAATAATATAGAAATCAAATTAAATCGAAAAGGACCAAATTCAAACAAAATCAAAGTTTTGGGGCCAATTTGAAAGGAGATATAAAGAGGACCCATTTAAATACGCGCGTAACCTCGGAGGGCCAAAAGGGCAACTTCCCGAGTCCTTAAAACGGCGTCATGAAGGAGAACCAAATCACAAAGCGATAAACTTGAGGCTAATTTAAAAGACATGAAAACTTGATTGCAAAATGTATAAAAGCGGAAGGACTGCGCATAATTAGACCATTATATAAAACACGCGGATCCTCAAAGCGTCGGATCGGGTTCTTGCGGGTCATGTGAACGGCAGCGTCGTTTTGCTTTTAAATGGGCACCAAAACGGCGCCGTTTAGGTAGGCTATAAAAGCTTGAAAATTTCTAAAAAAAAATCATTTCAATTGCTTGAGGAAAGAAAAAAAGGAGAGAGAGGGAGAGGGCGATTTAGGCCGGGGAATCGCCGCCGGTCACCGGAGCGCCGTCATGCCGTCGCCGGCCACCGTGCACGGTGGCCGGAGTTTCGAAAAGGTAAAAAAATTTTTTTATATATTTTTACTGTTTTTAATATATATGCATACATACATGTAAACAAAGAAGAAAAAAAGTAAAGAAAAAGAAAAGAAAAAAAAGAAAACCGATTCAAACTTAGAGGATTTTAGAAAACCTTTTGATTTCGGTTATGATCTCCTCCTTGAGTTTCGTTTTCGCTTCTTGATATATTGATGATATCTATTCTTTGCTTTGTATTTTTGATAATAATGTTGTTTTTATTTTCTTTTCCAAAAAACCTCCCTACAATAGTTTTGGTGTGGCCTTTTATATGCATTTCCTTACAACTTGCTCGCTTTCTATCTTGTTTATTGTTTGCAGTACCAGTGGTGGAGCAGAGTCCACTTGCAGGCGTCGGTGGTGGAGCAGAGGGTGGGGAGCATGTCTTGTGGCTAGGGTTTCTTGGAGGAGTTTAGGAGGGTGGGCTAGGGTTAGGTGGGGTTTGGGCTTAGTTAATGAGTTAGGGGTTGGTTTGTAATTGGGTTTAGTGGGTTTTGAGTATTGGGCCCAAAATTGGGCTTGTACAGATGCCCCTCTTTGCTTGTTGTCGTGTAACGAGAACAGAGCAAAGACTTGAGAAAGACTAATTTTGCCCGATCTCACTATGTCTGGACTTGTCTAGCGCTCCTTTTCCCCAGGTAGCTTCATTCCAATCTTGTTGCTTCACTCCGCTTCACTGCTCTACTGCAGCTTCAAGAAGGTAAGGTTTGTTTTGATCTGCTCCACTGCAACTCTATGGAGCTAAGACATGTGATTTCAATCTGCTTCACTGAAACTTCAAGGAGATCTGCTGTGGCTTCGATCAACTCCATCTTTGTTTGGGAAGAAGATATTTAATTTTCACTGTTACCCTACTTGCTAAGGGATTAAGGCTTGTCATCTTTGATCTGTTTCCCATCGCTTAGGGTTTTAGATCTGATACTCAACCTATTACCCTACTTGCTTAGGGGTTTAAGGTTCTTCGTCTTCGATCTGCTCCACTACTGCTTAGGGAGATAAGATCTGCAATTTAACCTGTTACCCTACTGCTTAGGGGTTTAAGGTTCTTCTTCTTCGATCTACACCACTACTGCTTAGGGGGATAAGATCTACAATTTGGTCTGTTTCCCTACTGCTTAGGGGTTTAAGATCCTATGAACATCAGCTTGTTACCCTTCTGCTTAGGGGGTTAGAGCTTGGTGGTTTGAATCTGCTTCACTGCATTCGAGGAGGCAAGATCTGTAATTTTCAACTTATTACCCTACTACTTAGGGGGTTAAAGCTCATTATCTTCGATCTGTTTCCCTACTGCTTAGGGGATTAAGATCTATAAATCTTCAATCTGCTTCACTGCAACTTCAGGAAGACAAGATTCACTGGATTCGATTTGTTCCACTGCAACTTCAGGGAGACAAAATCTGTAATTTTCAGCCTATTACCCTACTGCTTAGGGGGTTAAGGCCCATCTTCTTTGATCTGTTTCCCTACTGCTTAGGAGGTTAAGATCTTCATCTTCGATCTGTTTCCCTACTGCCTAGGGAGATAAGATCTGCAATTCGGTCTGTTACCCTACCGATTAGGGGTTTAAGACCCTTCGTCTTCGATCTGTTTCCCTACTGCTTAGGGGGTTAAGATCTGTAAACCTTCAGCCTGCTACCCTATTGCTTAGGGGGTTAAGGCTTATGAATTCACTGATTCTAGGGACATGACCTGTAGAATCAGTTCCCTGTATATATGCTTATGTCAAAGAATTAGGATGTTATGATCAAAATGAATCAAATGTTCCTAATTAGATGCACTTATGAATGTTCTATGAATGTATGAGTGCAGCATGTTGTGAGCATGAATCCCTGCTTAGGTTGCCATTGCTCTTAGTTAATCAAGGTTCCTTTACTGAAATGGTATCCTGTCTTCTTGTTCAGCTTAAATTTTGAATAGAAAACCCAAGGGGTAGTCCCAATTTAAACTCTTTCTTCTCAGATGCTTCCAATCTTTGAGTTTGGTTAGTTCTAAATAATAGTCCTGTTTCAGGTTCCTGTACTATTTAGAAACTTTCAGAGTAATATGCAGAACTCTTTTTGTGAAAATGGCTTTAGTCCATTAATCATCATTTCAATGCAAAATGCTTGAAAAAGATCATGACAAAACTGAAATTTATCAGAAACAACATTTGAAGGGAATATATTAATTACAGTCAACAAACATTGCTGGAATACAAAATGGATAAAAGGGAATAGGTGCCCCAGATATCGCAGCGTGAGTTTCTCTGTACTGACTTCTTGAAGGCTCCCTTTTTTTTGCCCAATATGCGTTTAGGGGATCTAGAGTACTCTTGCTGATGCCCCAAGATGTAACATCTCTCCTCTTTGTTAATTTAGGTACCATAAGACCATCGCATGCCCCACCTTTGATCAAAATTTGAATTGCCCTTTATGGGTTTTCAATTCAAAATCCCTTTGGTCTTAAGATGCTCTTTTGAGTTTTCACCCGCCTCTCTCCTTTTTTTTTTTTTTTTATTTTTTTTTATTTTTTTTAGGCGAAGTATTTCTTAACCGAATCCGAATTCACGGGATTGGATAAGGTCTTGCCATCCATTTCAGCCAATATCAATGCTCCGCCAGAAAAGGCTTTCTTCACCACATAAGGCCCTTCCCAATTCGACATCCATTTTCCTCTGAAGTCTTTTTGTATGGGCAGGATCTTTTTCAGTACTAGGTCTCCCTCGTGGAATTCTCTGGGACGAACCTTTTTGTCGTAAGCTCGCATCATTCGCTTTTGGTACATCTGACCATGGCGAATAGCCCGTAGCCTCTTTTCTTCAATCAAATTCAACTGATCGTATCGGGACTGGATCCATTCTGCTTCATCTAACTTTACCTCTGACAAAACTCTAAGGGAAGGGATCTCGACCTCGATAGGTAAAATTGCCTCCATTCCATAAACTAATGAGAAAGGCGTTGCCCCAGTAGAAGTTCTAATAGACGTTCGATAAGCATAGAGGGCAAATGGTAGCTTCTCATGCCAATCTTTATAAGTTTCCGTCATCTTTCCTACAATCTTCTTGATGTTCTTATTGGCTGCTTTGACTGCACCGTTCATCTTCGGGCGATACGGTGACGAGTTGTGGTGTCTGATCTTGAACTGACTGCAGACATCCGCTATCGTGCTATTATTTAAATTCAATGCGTTGTCAGATATGATCCTTTCTGGCATTCTATATCGACAGATGATTTCCTTTTTTAGGAACTTGCTAACTGCTGATTTAGTGACATTGGCGTATGAAGAGGCCTCCACCCATTTGGTGAAATAATCGATGACCACAAAGATAAAACGATGCCCATTTGAAGCTTTTGGCAAAATCGGCCCAATCACATCCATGCCCCACATCGAGAAAGGCCATGGCGAGGTCATGACATGCAGATGTGAGGGAGGCACATTAATCTTGTCTCCATAGATTTGGCACTTATGACATCTTTTGGCGTAGTTAATACAGTCTCCTTCCATGGTGGACCAATAATAACCGAACCTCATAATTTGTCTGGCCATTGTAAAACCATTAGCGTGTGTCCCGCAGATGCCCTCATGGACTTCTTTCAAGATTTTCTCGGCCTCAATGGCGTCTACACACCTTAATAGTACCTGATCCTTCCTTCTTTGTACAGATCTCCCCATCTAAGACATAGTCACTCGCCAGTCTTCTCAACGTTCTCTTGTCATTCTCGGTAGCTTGGTTAGGGTACTCACGATTCTTCACATATCGTAGGATGTCGTGGTACCAAGGGTGATCATCATTTTCCTCTTCTTCTTCAAGGTTGTAACAATGAGCCGGGGCCTCGTAAATGCTCATTTGGATCGGTTTCACATCTTCTGGCTGGTTCACCTTGATCATAGAAGCCAAAGTTGCTAGGGCGTCAGCCATCTGATTTTCTTCTCGTGGGAGGTAGTAGAAGACAATATCATCGAACTCTTTAATTAACTCAAGGATTAACCTCCGTAATTGATCAATTTGGGGTCTCTTGTCTCCCATTCACCTTTGAGTTGATAAATTACTAGGCGTAATCTCCATATACCTCTAACACATTGATTTTACGTTCTATGGCCGCACGTATTCCCATGATGCATGCCTCGATTCGCCATATTGTTTGTGCAATGAAATCTAATTTACTAGTGAATGGATAATGATCTCCACTCGGGGACACCAGAATCGCCCCGATTCCGCTACCCATGGCATTTGATGCTCGTCAAAGTTTAGCTTCAAGGGTGACCCTCTTGAGGGTCTTCTTGATGGTTGCTATGCACATTAGATCTTCATTTGGGAAATCAAAGTTCAGAGGCTCGTAGTCCTCTAGGGCTCTCTGGCTAAGAAATCTGCTATTGCACTCCCTTTACTACCTTCCGTTCACATAGACTATATCGAATTCAGAAAGTAGAATTTGCCATCGGGCCATTCTCCCGTTCAAGGCAGTTGACTCCATCAAGTACTTCAGAGGATCCATTTTAGAGATCAGCCAAGTTGTATGGTACAACATGTATTGTCTCAGTCTTCGGGTTGTCCAAATCAAGGCACAAGACAACTTTTCAATGAACGAGTATCTCGTCTCACACTCGATAAACTTTTCTTGAGGTAATATATCGCTTTTTCTTTCCTTCCCGATTCATCGTGTTGGCCAAGTACGCATCCCATAGAATTTTCAAATACCGTCAAATACAGTATCAATGGCTTATCTGGATTAGGTGGTGTCAATACTGGGGCATTGGACAAATATTGCTTAACCTTGTCGAAAGTCTTCTGGCATTCCTCGTCCCAACCACCAGGGTTGTGTTTCTTAAGGAGACGGAATATGGGGTCACATTTTTTAGTTAGTTGTGAAATAAATCGAGCGATGTAATTTAATCTTCCTAGGAATCCTCGGACTTCCTTTTGAGTACGTGGTGGAGGTAATTCTTGTATGGCCTTGACTTTGTCTGGGTCGATCTCAATCCCTTTTCCACTGACCACGAATCCTAGCAGTTTTCCTGACCTGGCTCCGAAGGTACATTTTGCAGGATTGAGCTTCAACGGAATTTTCTCAACCTCAAAATAATTTTCTTAAGACTTGCACATGTTCTTTTCATCCGAGATTTGGCGATCATGTCGTCGACATAAACTTCAATTTCTTTATGCATCATATCATGAAATAGGGTAACCATGGCTCTCGATATGTTGCTCCGCATTTTCAATCCAAACGGCATTACTTTATAGCAAAAGGTTCCCACATGGTCACAAATGTGGTTTTATTCATGTCTTGAGGATGCATTTTGATCCGATTGTACCCGAGAAACCATCCATGAAGGAGAAAAGTGAGTAACTCGCCGTGTTGTCCACTAAGGTGTCGATATGAGGCAATGGGAAATTATCTTTCGGCTGGCCTTGTTTAAGTCTCTGTAGTCTACACACATCCGTATTTTCCCATCTTTTTAGGGACGGGGACGATGTTGGCTACCCATTCTGAGTACTTAACTACTTGTAAGAAACCAGCATCAAATTGCTTCTTGACCTCCTCTTTTATTTTTAACAGAACATCGGGCCGCATCCTTCGAAGCTTTTGCTGAACTGGCCTGCATTCTTCTTTGATGGGGAGCCTGTGTACCACAAGGTCAGTACTTAGCCCAGGCATATCCTGATATGACCATGCAAAGACATCCTTGAACTCTTGGAGTAACTCAATAAGGTCCCGCTTTGTCTCTGTAGCGATGCAAGTTCCGATCTTTACTTCTCTTCTTTCTAGTTCATCTCCCAAGTTCACGACTTCTACGGTCTCTTTGTGGGGTAGAATCTGTTTCTCCTTGTGTTCTACCATCCTCAACAAATCGGGGATAAGTTACAATCATGTCATCTCCAAAATCCTCGGATCCTCTAGACACATATCGCGCTCAAAGGGAGACTCCGAATTAATAGCAAGGTCACTCACATCGTTGATATCTGGAGACCTGTTTTGGGCAGAAAGGAAGATGCAAAGAACAAAAGAATCTAAGAACAATGGCATGTACGGTATGAGTATGAAAGAATATTTGCACTGAATAAGACGAAAGGATGCATTTTATTGAAATAACGATTTCGAACATAGGCCTATTTTACAAAAAGACACTTATTACTCCTAGGCCTAGGGTAATAAGCGTGTTTTGGGCATTACTCTGTGTTAGTTTTAAAGACTACAGGAATCTCTTCCGCAGTCCAATTATTCAAAGCACTTTCTGGCTCATAAGGGCGAATGCCAGTCCCATTCTCTTCTCCAGTTCCTCCTTTGAACGTGGCATTAATGTCAAGTTTTCCTCATTTCTTGATGGACTCTTGGCACGCCAATCTTCCCTCGGCATAAATAGTTCCTCCCGACACAAATGTTCGGATATATGGGGAAAGGTCATTGGTTTCCATTTAATCTCTTCCCGCTCAAACGCGCTCTTCTCCTTTCTCGTTTCTTCTCTTGCTCCTCTTTCTTTTGTCTTGCATCCGGCTTGAATCCTAAGCCAAAGCGGTCCCGTTGTCCGTGAGCATAGGTACTTTGACCCTTCCTTGTAGGCTTCTTCCAAGTCCTTTCCACGGCAAGGCTCCTTCCCAACCATCGGTTGTAGTCCCATTCTTGTGGTTTTGGAAAGTCCGGTGTTGGGACTTTATTTCCTTCGACAACAAATGTCGATTTATTTAATTCCAACGATCGAAAAGAACATTCTATGGCTTCATCATCTGTCCCCACATATGGTGCGTTGCTGGTAACAGATGCAATGATGTCTTCCTCCGCATTTATGGTCACCAATCGACCTTCCGTTATAAGTTTAAGCTTCTGATGTAATGATGACGGCACTGCCCCTGCCGAGTGGATCCAAGGTCTTCCCAATAGGCAATTATAAGAGGGTTTAATGTCTATCACTAAGAAGTCTATCTCGTACGTGCTAGGACCGATTTGAAGGGGTAATTCAATCCTCCCCATTACGTTTCTTTCAGTACCGTCAAACGCCCTTACTACATTTAGGCATGTCTTCATATGGGAACTATCCACGGGCAACCTTTTCAGTGTGGATAGGGGTAAGACGTTTAGTGCTGATCCATTATCGATCAGTACCCCCGGTAATGTGTATCCCTTGCAACGCGTGGTAATGTGCAGGGCCTTTGTGGACCCCATGCCTCCTAGTGGTATTTCGTCGTCGTTAAAGAAAATAAAATTGTCAGCGCTGATATTGTTGACCAGGCGGTCCAGTTTGTTGACAGAGATGTCATGCGCGACGTATGTCTCGTTCAGCACTTTCATTAACGCGCTCCGATGCGTTTCTGAGCTCAAGAGTAAGGCCAGCACCGAAATGCGAGCTGGTTGCTTATGTAGCTGTTCAACGACGCTGTACTCACTGTGTTTTAAAAATTTTAAGAATTCCCTGGCTTCATTCTCGGTTACTGACTCATTGACTGGCGATTCGAACTCGACCATCTTTTCTTTCCTTTGCTCTACTGTCGGGACCTTTTCTTTGGCAATTTTGGTTCCTGTGCCTTCGGGAACATAACGTCTCCCACTGCGTGTAAAAAAACCTACGTCTTGGTTTTCTTGTGAAGCACTGGCCGGGCTCTTCTTTCCTGGGATCGTCACATTGCAGCTGTAATTTCATGGCACCCTCTTGCTATCTTTATAAGGGAAAGCAACGGGCTTCTGGATCACGACTTTGGGTGCGACTTGGGTCCCATCTTCATTAGTTCTTAAGCGTGATATGATGACCAATGGGTGGTTGATTTTGCAAGCGTTTCTCGTCGACCCTTCTTCAGAGGCACACACGTACGCTTTTCACGGTTCCGACATATTCAAGAATTCCACTCCTTATTATCCATCAATCCTTGTACTAAAGCCACGAATTGGCTGCATTTCGGATCTCATGGTCCTCTTGGTCGTGGAACTCACAATAATTCTTCGCTTTCGAGGCTTAGCCCCAATTCGTGCCATCAAACCTCTTTCCACCATTTTCTTCCACACTTCTTTCAACGGGGTATTCACTTCTGCAACATTCATCTTAATTTCCTTCCCTGAACTCTTGATTATGGCATTCATACCCTTATCCCCATGATTCGGTAATGGGTTTTCTGCACTAGGTGTATCATCAAATTTCACGATGCCAATGTTGATGAGTCTTTCAACTAGCTTCTTGAAAGTGGTGCAGTTTTCTATCGAGTGCCCTGTGGCTCCTGCATGGTATTCGCATTGGGTGTTTGCGTCGTACCATTTGGGGAATGGGGGTTGCATTGGCTTTAGATAGAAGGGCGACACTACATGGGCATCGAATAAGCTCTGGTACAATTCCTTGTAGGACATCGGGATAGGAGTAAACTGGACTCTTTCCGTGCTAGGCCTTGGGTTGAAGTCCCGTCTTGCGGAGCCATGATGGCTGGTAGTCACCATCTTTGGTTGGCTCATGGTGACTGGCTTATTATACATACTCATGTTGTTCACATCGTTCTCTTTCCTTCTCGGGGTTGATCTCTTAGCACTTTCCCCTGCTTCAATCCTTCCACATCTTACCGCGTTCTCTATCATTTCTCCAGACATTACTATGTCTGAGAAGCTTTTAGTAGCGCTCCCTAGCATGTGGTTAATGAATGGAGCCTTCAACAGTATTGATAAAGAGCATGGTCGTTTTTTCTCCGTAAGAGGTGGTTGAACTTGCGTTGCTACCTCTCTCCATCTTTGGGCGTATTGCTCAAACTCTCATTTTGTTTCTTCTCCATGTTCTGTAATGTGACTCTATCAGGGGCCATGTCTGTCACGTGACTGTACTGCTTCATGAAAGCCTGCGCTAAATCCCTCCATGAACTGATATGGTTACGACTCAGTTGGTTGTACCACCTAGAAGCGGCTCCAACTAGACTTTCCTGGAAACAGTGGATCAATAGTTGGTCATTATTGACATAGCCTGCCATGCGTCTGCAGAACATAGTGATGTGGGCTTCGGGACAGCTAGTCCCGTTGTATTTCTCAAATTCTGGGGTCTTGAACTTTGGAGGGAGTACCAGGTCTGGAACCAAACTTAATTCCTTAGCGTCGATTCCACCACGATAGTCGGTGTTTTCCATTTCTTTAAATTTTTCTTCCAACCATCTACATCTTTCCTCAAGCTCTCTCGGGAGTTCTACCCTTGTCTTTTCTGCTTCTATTACTTCATCGAGATTGAGGACCACAGGGTTGGTCGGATTATCCCCCGGATTAGAGCCCGAACCAGTCTGATAATTCATCTGTGCCGAGACACCGGTTTGAAATGGTTGAGGCCTGATAGTGACTGATGGCCTTCTTGGGTACACATCAGGTTGTGTCTGAACGTCCGCTGGGACAAACCCCGGAGGGTAGACGGGATCTTCGTTGTCATCTCCATTATTGATTATGGGGCTTTTCCCTTTTTCTAATCCACCAGCCAATAGACGCATTAATTGATCCATCATACTCCTTTGGGACTCCAGCATCTGGTCCCTTACATCTTGCTGGATTTTGGCCAGCTGTTCTTGCATACGTATTTGTAGTTGATCCTGCATCTCTTTTTGCATTTGTTCCAATCTTTCTAACCTTTGATCCATTGCTTTTGTTTTCCTCTTGTACCGTGAACGATGTTCCGTGGTAATCGCCATGATTTTTAGGGTTTCTTGTAAGTTTTAGTGCGTATGATGCAATCTTGATGCATGAATGCAATGAATAAGATGGATGCAAAACAGCGTTGATTCCAATTCGATTTCATTAGAGTAACTTTTCTAGAAAACAAGTTTCTTTACATAAAATAGATTACATATAAGGCTTGGCCCTGATACTTAAGGCCTTAACTCGCCTAAGAAGCCAAGCTAGCTTTTGGCCTCGATCCGTCTCTAACTCAGATTTTAAACTCAAAGACATCGGCTTGTACGCTAACGCTTGCAAGTGGTCACCACTTCTGCATTTCTTGAGTCAAAGCCTCGCCCATGATGTAGTCCCTACTCCTGACTTGGTCTTGGGATTGATGAAGTTGCTCCTTCCATCGCTCGTTATTTACTTCGAGGAGCTCTATCTGAAGTTCACGATTTTGCAGCGCTGTTTTGAGTTCCTCTATATTCTTTTTTAATTCTTCGATTCTACTCTGACTAGCTTTCAACTCGATTGCAGAGTTACGCGAGCGGTACTGATATAATAACCTCTCTAACTCTGATACCCGGATCTTTAACCCTTCTTTCTCATTTTGACTTTCTACCAAACTTCTCTTTAGAGCACCTTCTCGAGCTTGAGTATCGCGAAATTTTTCCTCCCACTGGTTGGCTTTGCTTTGCTCTTTTCTAACTTCATGTCGCCATTGTTCGGATGTTTTTCCTAACCCAGCGGTTCTCATTGATCTACGCAGCTTCTTATAGTCCGTTTTTAAACTGTCTAAGTCCTCTTCGGCCTTGTTCTTCCCCTTTCTGAGTCTTTCAGCTTCTAATTTCTGGGCATCGACGTCTAACCCTAACTGCATCTTTTCTTCTTCCAAATGCTCGATCCTTTTTTCTAGCTCTAGACTCTTTCTCTCGAAATCTTGCCTGATGATTTCCAGCTCAGATGGGATTACTTTCAAGTGCTCTTCTACCGACTGAGGATTCCCTTGATCTGATATAGGGATGTTGTCGTTAATCCTCTGATTCCACCATCGGTCGTACTCAGGAGTAGTCATGGGATTTGCAGCAAACTTCTTCATTTTACGAGTCTGGTTCCAGGCATTCGATATCTCGCGAACTTTCTTTTTGTAATTATTCCCTGTGAACGTGAACTCGCACTGGGCCAACCCGTATGTTGGTGGTGTAAACTGTCTGGATCTATATTGTCGCAATGCAAGCAGAGGAGCGTATCCGACGGCTCCCCATACTCCCAACAAGGGAACCCAATCAAAATCTCCGCATCGATATAATATTTCATCAGGGACCATCCACGGGGCTCTCCATTCAACATCTTCTTCTTGCAGATTTTGGAGAACATTCATCCAATTTTCTTCTGTTACATCATCTCGCCTCGGTGTAGCCACTAACTCTTTCAGCGGAGAGTAATTTTCAGAGAAGATACGATATGAGACCTTTTCCACTTTCCAAAAATGGCTGTGGAACCAGGATAGCAAAAGCTGTGCACATCCAATAAATCTCCCTTCACCTGCTCTTCTACAAGCATTTAATGATCTGAAAGTTTCCGCCAAGATTGCGGGTACAGGTGTGGTTCCTTTACTAAGCCTATCAAAAAGGTCAACAACAGCCTCGTCTACATGCCCCAAAGCCTTGGGGAAGATGACCAGTCCATAGATGCTTAAGGCGAAGACATCTACCCTTTTTTTCACGTCGGGGTGTGCTAAGATTAGATCCCTCAGGTTCCTCCATGGGATGCATTTACAATCTCCTTTTTGTTTGATCCGGGCTGTCACCCACTGTTCGCTCATCCCCGTGATGTTCATCAGTTTTTTTGAAAATGCTGGGACGTTGGCAGGTCTGGTATAAATTCTGTCTATTTGAATTTTTGGGCAACGGAGTAAGGTCGTGTATTCTTCTATAGTAGGTACCAAATCTACCTTCCCGAAAGTGAAGCAACTGTAAGCGGAATTCCAATATTGGGCAAGGGCTCGAAACAGGTGCTCGTCTACCTTGACATCGAGCAGATAAGGTAAATCACCGTAATGACAATAGAATAATTGTTTGAACTCGTCGTCCCACTGGTTCCATATTTCTTTCAATTCTTGGAGATTATTTTGGGTTACGCTGATCCGAGTGAAATTCCATAGCTCTGACACATACCCCTTGGTAAGACTATCACCTTTCTCTTGTTGTGTTGTCTCAGCCCATACCCGGACAGCCGCGTTGTCTTCTACTTTATCAAAAAACCCCTTTTCCATGATAAGCTATCTATTTAGGAACCAAACACGAATCAACACCTTTTATGATGAAAATGCCATGCAAATACAAATGAAAGTAAAACAAAGCAAGTCAGTAGTTTATGCACAGTTCAAAGCAAACGAAGAATAATACATATAGCACTTGCTCAGGTAACCACTAGGGTTTCGGAGTGGCTCTACCTAGGGTGGGTTATTAAGGCTCGCTACATGGGGTTTGATTCTAGAATAAGGGTACCTGAACCAGCAGATTCCTCGATCTTCACCCATTATAGGCTCATACTGCATCGAAGTTCGATTCGGGGAATACATTTCCTATGGCTGCACGGAGATGAAAATCTCACGAAGACATAGGTACGGATGTATCCCGAAAGCAATCCACTATCCTGCACGGAGGTGAAAACCTCACGAAGGAATAGTTTTGCGCTCCCACTTAAGAGGGTGTGACCACAACGGTCATGCAATGCAATATGCAACACTATTTAAAGAATCGGACCAACGTAGCAGGTATTATTTAGACCACAAAAATAGCTGATGAAATGCGATAAAAGGATCGTATTTCAAAACCAAATTTTTAATTTTCGATAAAAAGACAAGAGTTAATCAACTTGTGGCTTGACTCTCTCATTCGTGTCCCCAGCGGAGTCGCCAAGCTGTCGTAACCATTTTTTTAAAAAAACGGGAATCGACTTGGATTTTGAAAATAAAAGAACGGGAGTCGCCACCGATCCTTTTTAACGAGGTGTGATCAGGTCACCTCATAAAAGTGGTTGTTTTTAATAAATAGTTTGGTTTATTTAAACAACAATTTTGGAAAACAGGTTCGGGAGTCGGTTACGCACGAGGAAGGATTAGCACCCTCGATACACCCAAAATTGGTACCTAGTTGATTAATTAGTGTCTTAGTGTCAAAAATTAAAAAAAAAACTTGAAAGAATTTTAAAATACGATCCTTCTTTATAAAAAGCTCAAGTGTTAAAGACTCTCTCGTCTCAAAATGTAAAATGTCACACCCAGTAAGTTAGGACACGACATCTTAAATTTTCGAGAGCGAGCTTGCCTTTTATGAAATCTGTGTATTTTATTAAAAGGGTATTCGATTATTTAGAATAAACGAGAGAAGTCGAAACCCAGTAAGTTAGGGCACGTTTTCTCGAATTCTCAAACACCGAATATTGCCTTTATTTCTAAACAAAACTCTTATTTCGAGATGACAAAATATCATACCCGGTAAGTTAGGGCACAACACTTCACATCTTCGAGAACAAGCATTTTTTTTAAAACTCGTATAATGATTTAAAAAGAATATATTCCGTTATTTAGGTTAAACGAGAAAAGTCGAAACCCAGAAGTTAGGGCACGGTTATCTCAAATTGCCTAATATAGGATATTACTTTTATGGAAGAATTGTTTGAATATATTGAGTGACAAAATATAACGTGATTTATAAAGGCAAATTTTGGTATTAATAATAATGTATAATAATAAACATGACGATAACAAAAATAATAAGGTGAGCAATTATATAAAAATGAAATGATAGCAAGCCTAGTAGTGTGTAAATATAACAAATGCATGAAGAAAATAAAACCAATGAATACATGAAATAATAAAGATGCATAAAAATGACAAAAGAAAAATGACGATGATGACGAAAATAATAATAATAGTATAAGACGACAATAATACATATGGTATTAAAATATATATAATAATAGAAACGAAAAAAAATATATGATATATTAAAAATATACGGGATATATATAAAATGAGCTTATAATAGTTATAAAATATACATAATAGAATGTATGGGCAATATGCTATTTATAATATATATATATGTACATGATATGTGTAAAATGTAATGATAAGCATAATATGATATCAATATATACGTGCATAATATGGAATATTATATATTAAAGGATGTACATATGGGATACTGAATGTATTAATCAAAATAATAATGTCATAAAAGAACTAATATTACTATATAAATATATGCGTATATAATGAAAATACATACTACTATATAATAATAATATAGAAATACGAAAAGCAAGTATAATAATAATAATGAAAATATTAAATCAAAGTAATAAACAAATAATGCTATATACAAATATATATATATATACATATAAAAGCATACATTAATATATAACAACAATAGTAATAATAAATATAATGTCGAAATGCAAAGAGCAAACAAAATGTAATGGAAATATTAAAGTAAAGTAATTAATATAGTGCTATATAAAAATATATATGCATATATATGTAAATAAACATACCTTAATATGTATTAATATGAATAATAGTAATATTAATGGATAAAGGAAACAAAATAATAATGGTACAATAAAAAAAATAATGGTAATATGTTGCTAAATATAATAGTAATAGTAATAATAATAATAGTAAATATGATAATAAATAATGTTATTAGTAAAAAGAAGGTAGAAATAATATAGAAATCAAATTAAATCAGAAAAGGACCAAATTCGAAACAAAATCAAAGTTTTGGGGCCAATTTGAAAGGAGATATAAAGAGAGGACCCATTTAAATACGCGCGTAACCTCGGAGGGCCAAAAAGGGCAACTTCCCCGAGTCCTTAAAACGGCGTCGCTGAAGGGAGAACCAAATCACAAAGCGCGATAAACTTCAGGGCTAATTTAAAAGACATGAAAACTTGATTGCAAAAATGTATAAAAAGCGGAAGGACCGCGCGCGCAATTAGACCATTATATAAAAACACGCGGATCCTCAGGCGTCGGATCGGGTTGCGCGCGGGTCATGTGAAACGGCGTCGTTTTGCGTTTTAAACTGGGCACCAAAACGGCGCCGTTTAGGTAGGCTATAAAAGCTTGAAAATTTCTAAAAAAAATCATTTCAGCTGCTGAGGAAAGAAAAAAAGGGAGAGAGAGGGGAGAGGGGCGATTTCCGGCCAGGGGGGAATCGCCGGCCGGTCACTGAGCGCCGGCAAATCATACCGTCGCCACCCACGTGCACTGTGGCGGAGTTTCAAAAGGTAAAAAAAAAATTTTTTTTATATATTTTTTACTGTTTTTAATATATATGCATACATACATGTAAACAAAGAAGAAAAAAGTAAAGAAAAAGAAAAGAAAAAAAAGAAAACCGATTCGAAACTTAGAGGATTTTAGAAAACCTTTTGATTTCTGGTTATGATCTCCTCCTTGAGTTTCGTTTTCTGCTCTTGATATATTGATGATATCTATTCTTTGCTTTGTATTTTTTGATAATAATGTTGTTTTTTATTTTCTTTTCCAAAAAAAACCTCCCCTACAATAGTTTCGGGTGTGGCCTTTTATATGCATTTCCCTTACAACTTGCTCTGCTTTCTATCTTGTTTATTGTTTGCAGGTACCAGTGGTGGAGCAGAGTCCACTTGCAGGAGTCGGTGGTGGAGCAGAGGGGTGGGGAGCATGTGCTGACGGCTAGGGTTTCTTGGAGGAGTTTTGGAGGGTGGGCTAGGGTTAGGTGGGGTTTGGGCTTAGTTGGGCTGAGTTAGGGGTTGGTTTGTAATTGGGTTTAGTGGGTTTTGAGTATTGGGCCCAAAATTGGGCTTGTACAAAATTCATATACAAAAATGGATCTAACTTGAAAACAGCATTGAAACCTGTCTTTCTTGTTTTCTCCATCTCTTAAAACCCCCTGACCTTTGTTTTTTTTTCTAGCCAATTCCTCATAGATTGGATTTGAGTTCCTTAGAGACTTGGGTCATATTTTAGGATAATGTTTGATGCTTTTGGCTTGCGAGTTCTTTGTATTGTAATGGTAATTTTTGTATTTGTGTGAGGAGTATTGTGGTGTTATTTTGCTATCCATTGATTCGATCTGGGTGAAGGTTTTATTTTGAGTCTTTGTGCTTGTACGGGGTACCTTATTTTCGGTATCTGCCTCTTATAAGCCTGTTCTGGGTTTTTCTTTGATATATTTCTATCATTCGAAAAAGATGGAAGTCTAGATTCGATTTGGAAATAGAATTGTGTTTTATTTTCTCTACTTTCCGATTTTCTCAACAATATATATATTTTTTCTGCTTCAATCCAACTTCAATTCTTGCAATATAAACAACTATTTCATTGAATTTTTATTTTATTTTAAACATACTTTTTAAACTATTTTTTTTAGAGATCCTCTACAATTTTCTATTCAAAACTTTATATATTTGGTAAAAGTATCGGAAATTCTTATACTTAGTGTAGATTGCATTTCAACCAATTTATTGAAAATATTGACAAATTAACTCTTATACATTTCGAAACATGTAAATCAGCCCATTTGTTAAAGTTTCTATTAAGTAATGACGCGGACATATTGAAAAATATTTTTTTATGGGTGAACTATAAAAATGGTCATTTAACTATGCTTTTTGTTCTATTTTGTTCATCTAATTATTAATTTTTTTGAGGCTGTCAATAAACTTTTCGAAATTAAATATTTTAGTTACCCTTAGTTTATGTAGCTTTTTTTATTAGTCTAGTAACAAAATTAACCCTCTAATGTTTACACATTTTATTAGTTTATGTGGCCTTTTTTTTTAATTCCTATATAATTGGTACTAATTATTTTAAAAATGTGTGCAATAATTTTTAACCATACTTAAAACCATTTTTAAATTAAATATAAGTATTTAATAATTAATTAAATTAAAAAGAAAAGAAAAGAGATAAATTTTAAAATTATATATGAACTTTGATTTAATATGCAATTGTATATATGAATTTTAATTTGGTACAATTATACACATGTAACTCTAATTGTAGTTCAAATGTATACTTAAAACTTTAATTTTGACTTAACCATACACATTTAAAGAATAAATACATCAATTTATTTTTATATTGAATAAATATAATTATTTATGTGTGCAATATATAAATATAAAATGACGTTATATCAATAATTGTATTAATAATTTATAGGAATTGGATCAGATCAAAATTTCATATATAAAATTATATAAAATTAAAATTTATATATACAATTGTATATTAAACCATAGTACATATATACATAATTCATAAATTTTACACATAATTCATAAATTGTACGAAGTAAGTTTTGCTTAGTGTAATATAACTGTTATTAGAGATTACGCATTCATTTCAGACAAAGCATACCCTTTGAAATTCAAGTTCTGATTCAGATTCTTTCTTTCTTTTTTTTTAATAAAATCTCTATGAAAGGTTTTTTTTTTTTTTAATTCCTTAACGGCAGTGACTTTAGATTATGGAGAAAAGGAGTAAAAAGTAGTGATTTTTGTTGAAGTGGGGATTTTTCTGTTTTAATAGTTTTAGAAATGGGTTTGATGGAGATTTCAATAATGCTTCATGTTGGATTAGTTTTGTTGCTGCTTTGGATGCTTTCTCAATTCAATCTTTGCCATCCACTTGCTTATTTCCTGTCTCTCATCTACCTCTATTTGGTAATCCATTCAACTTCTGCTGAGAATAAAAAATGAATCTTTTTTTTCTTTATTTTTGAACTTGGATTCAACTTTTCCTTTATTGTTTCTGTTACAAAATTCCTTTTATTTCTTTGTCCATCAAAGGTTCATGAAATGTATGTGACGAGATTGAGGAAGAAATTGGGGTTTGAGGAAATAATGCACAAAGAAACTAGACATGTCAACAACAAAATAATAATGTCAACATTCTCAAAAGCAACAACAATTATGTTTTAAAGAAGGAACTAGACATCACACTTAGAGTACAGAAACCATGAAAAACGAAATAAGATATCCAACATCCTCATCACAACAGATTCTTCTTTGATTCATTAGTAGCCTCTCCAATGCAATAACACGATTAAAAGTTATTGTAGCAGTAACTCTTATAAATATTAAAAAATTAACTTCCAAACACATCATGTCTAAATCTAAGTCAAGGTTGATCTAAACATGAAAATTCTAACCAACTCATCTCAATTCAATTCAACTAAATTGACACAAAAATCTATTTATATAATCTATTTTTAATTTATATATAATTTTAGTTATGATTTAAATTTATATATTTAATATTGAACAAATAGTCAAATTACAGAAAATTGGTAATTATGAACAATAACTTAACACATTGGTAATTAAAGAAAATACAAATATATATATAAGCTAAAAGGTGAGATAATGAAGTAAAATGTTTCTAACCTTATGCAATATTTGAACTCGCTATAGTAACATTATCCAACGGTGTACTTGTCTCATCATTAGAGTTCTCACAATTATGAACCTCCATTGATGTTTCAAGAGGAAGTTGATGGAATGGCTTAGGAGGCATCTCAAGGAGTTCAACATCAGATTCAAGCATCTTCAAGACTTTACTCATTGAAGGGCGATCAGAAGGTAGTAATTGTATACACCAAAAGGCTGTTATTATCATCTTCTTCACCATTACTTTTTCATCGTCAGAAACATATCCTAGCTCTATGTCCTCTCCTTGATCTAATCGGTCATAAATCCAAGATGGAAAATAGATCTGACTAGTGTGGTCAGCAAATGCATTCACATTCTTTCTCCTTCCTACCATTTCCACCAGTAACATTCCAAAACTATAAATATCGGCTTTGTATGAGATGCCTCCAAGATTTTTGTAAACCAATTCAGGAGCAATATATCCTATCGTTCCTCGTGCCGCAGTGAGAGAGACAATGCTATCATCTACTGAATACAATTTAGCAAGACCAAAATCGGAAACTTTTGGATTAAAATTCTCATCAAGAAGAATATTGTGTGGCTTGATATCAAAATGTAGGATTTGCATGTCACATCCTTGATGCAAGTAATGAATTCCTTGAGCCACCCCAAGCACAATATCAAACATTTTTTTCCAGCCCAAAGTGTTCTTATTTTCTTCTGTAAATATGATTTTATCTAAAGATCCATTAGACATGAAGTCATATACCAGAGCTTGCTTTGATCCCTCCACACAAAATCCAATAAGTTTTGCCACATTAGCATGATGAATTCTCCCAATAGAAGCAACTTCATTTATGAAATCTTGGCCATTACCTTTTGACTTACCCAACAATTTTATTGCCACTTGATGCCCACTACGAAGCTTTCCTTTAAACAACGAGCCATAACCCCTTCACCTAATTTATCTTTAAAATTTTGGTCATTTTTTAATTTCTTTAAAAGAATACCTTATTGGCACCAGATTATTTTGGCTTTGAAGGAACTCTTCGATCATATCATCCATAGATAAATGTCTTCTTCTCCATTTGTACGTAACAAGAGCAAGCAAACAAATTATCCCAGGAAACGACCTCAAAAAGATAACTCCACCTTTAAACAAGAACAATGTAACAAGTTGAAATTAATCAAATAATATATAACTTACATTCTCAGAAAAAAGTATATACCGTGATAGTTTTATCTTAACTAGTATTTGAGACTAGTCTATGGACTTAATCGAGAGTAGTCTGAATTATATGTTATGTTTTTGTCATTAGCAAGTATATCTCAACAAATTAAAATTCAGAATTTCAAACACAAAAGGAGTAAATTATGTAAAGTGGATACCAAATTATGTAAAGTGGATACCAATTATTCTAACCTCACGCATTGCAATAGATTTGAGAGGGTCATGACATTCACCCAAATTAACACATTCGTAACCCCATCCAATTAGCAAATTCTAAAGAAAGAACATGATTCTTAACCATGAAGGATACTCAACTGTTGTTTCTATTCATGCCAAATACACTTGAAGAAGGACAAATTAAAAATATAATAACCTTCAAATTTCATAAATGAAACAAAATCCTGAACCACCAAAAAGATGCAAGAGAACCCCCAAAAAACAGATTTGATAAATTCAAGAGCTAACTTTGTTGAATGTTTTAGCAATATGAATATCCACCAAACTTATAACCTGTGAACGTTCTAAACAATACCATTATGAAAACAAACTTAAGTAAAACTCTAACATCTTTCTTAACTTGACAAAAAATTTCTTTCATATAGAAGAAGATTGAATTCTGAATTCAAACTCCTTAAAGAGTGCCAGAGGTTTCTTAGTTTTGCAGTGAAATAAAATATAAACTTGCATAATATGATAGGCTCCTTATTCTTTTTTTTTTCCCCCAGAATATAGCCAATATTTTTTCTCAACTAGTGCTACAATTTGTATCTGTGCAAATGCAAATGTGCAAATCTAAAATTAAATATACCTGTTATTGCCAAACAGAGAATATAAGTTCCTGTAAAAAAACCACAAATAAAAACGAAATATAATTATTTCAAGAGAGCAACGAAATAGCAAAATCAAAGCACTTCTAATAAATTTTGGGATGCATACTTCTTGGTTGATACACTGAATCGTAGCCATGGAAAGGGAACCGTACAAAGCTGTCCATATAGTTTCCGAAGGCATATTTCAAGTCTGACAATCTGAATTATATATTCAACAAATCAAAGTAAAATTAATAAAGGAAAATAGGTGTACAAAAATCAATTGAATTTGAAGGTAATCTAAAACACTGTATTTTGTTTTGTGGTATATCTTATTCTAAATATTCCTTTATTTCATCCAATAAATTTTATTAAAACGTCAAGGGGAAACTGACCAAAAGGACATTCATACACCTAAATCACCAATAGCTCGACAACAAGTATGAAAAGTTAGAACTCTCATAAGAAAACAAATGAACAACACAACAAAACCAACCAAATCAAGGAACAAGACATTGAAGAAGAAACAAATCGCATCATCTATTCCATATTTTTAACCAACCGTATTCTAAAAACATTATACCAATTATTTACATAAAAAGTATGCAGCATCTTTTACAGTTTAAGAATTTTACATAACCAAAATTATTTTATATGATGAAAGTTGAGACAAATTTTATTCAAATTAACTAATCCAAAAATATATATTATAGCATTAAAGGATGTAATAGTGAATCATATTCATACATAATATTATGTTTTTTTTTATAATCATGCTGTTGTTTATATTAAGCACTTTTAAAACATTTATTTTATTTTATTTATCCATTATTTATTTTGAAAAGAAAGTTAAATTTAAGAATTATTTTTAATTATCATTAATATAATTAAAATTGCAATCAACCCATGAGACATTAGAAACTAAAAAGAAAAATGTTAG
Organism: Gossypium arboreum; assembly: GCF_025698485.1. NCBI lineage: Eukaryota > Viridiplantae > Streptophyta > Magnoliopsida > Malvales > Malvaceae > Gossypium > Gossypium arboreum. The sequence continues at coordinate 119,206,301 of NC_069070.1, read as the reverse complement.
ATTAATGATATTTACCTTTTCCACTGTCTTTTTTATAATTATTTTTAATGAAAAGTACTCATCTAAGCAATAAAATTGGAGGAAAACTCTTACATGGATTGAAAAGTTTCTTCTTGCGGCATAATTCTAAATCAAGGCCGTTCAATTCTATATCAAAGCCGAGTAATAGCATCTCGTAGATGTCCGAAGTAGACATGCCGCTGATATTGTCAACCATAATCGGAACCAGGGCATCGATTGTGCAAGATTCGCTGAAATTTCCAACCGGGGTTTGGCTATCTAAAAAATAAAAGTAGGAAGATATAGTGGGACAACGGGAGGCATTAATATACGAAGAAGAGTTCATCGGTTCCGAGCAGTTCACAAGAAACATGACGCTAGACGGAATACCCACCGTATAGGGTACTTTACAGGAGTCATCAACGAGAAAGGAATTGCGAGGAAGGGAGCAATTATCATCCTTGCTGAGATTTGCATCCATAGCTTGCATCGTTTCACATGAGATATTTTGGGATTCGAGATAATTTGGACCGAATTCGATCTTGCAAATATCATAAGAGATGTTTTGGACATAGAATCTCCCATACTTCATGACTAAATTGGTGTGGTTGTTATTGTCACACTCCAGTTCGAACCTATGGTCACCACAGTTGGAAGGTTGGGTTGTTAATCGAAAAGGGTAGCTGATGTTAACGTTTCCACACATTGTAGAGCCGCAATCGTTGTTTGTGTTTCTACCTATGCAAGCTTCTGGTAGTAGAAATAAAGCGATGACGGCCATAAGGCCAAACAATGGCAGTTGGGGTTTTGGTTTTGGCATGCTGCAATTTGGAAAGCGATTAAGAATGAACGAAGGCTAAAACATTAGCTTTGGGGTGGGGGGCAAAAATTAAAGCAAGTCCACATATTTGAAAACCCATATATATATTTTTTAAAAGACATTTATATTACATTTAATTTAATATTTAATAATTTATTATTTTTGGCTTTTATAAAGTCAAAAATCTGATCAGCCTCTAAATGTCTTTAAATTGACAAAATTTAAATATAAAATTTATAGATTAGCAGAAATTAATTTAAGAAAAAGTTGATTTGAGTATATAAAATATGCAAAATAAATATACTATCATTATAATAATTTTATATTCAAATGGTTTAATCTAACTAATTATTTTGAATTTCATTGTCAAGACTTGTAGGTGATAAAATATACAATTTATTATTGATTAATTTTAAAATTATTATTTGGTACATTATTAGTAAGATTAAGATGATCACATGTATGTGTCCATTTATTTATTTATAGATTTTAAATATAATTTAAAGGCCACTTGTTATTATTTAACTTTTGCTTGTGGAATTTTTCTTTCTATCAAATAATAATCCTTAAAATCATTATCTAAAAGGAGAAAGTAATAATATTAAAAAGCAACAAATCAATGAAACTCCGTTTTTTTTTTTGAATAAAAGTAAATGCAAGTATTAAGTCTTCTTTGAAACACAAAAAGACATTTAAGTCTGGTAAGAGCGACAACAACCTTTAATTAAACAAATATAATGATAAGAATATATATAATATACTATTTATCTACTTTTCTTTTGGACGTATAATACCAGATTATTTTGGCTTTGAAGGAACTCTTCGATCGTATCATCCATGGATAAATGTCTTCTTCTCCATTTGTACGTAACAAGAGCAAACAAACAAATTATCCCAGGAAATGACCTCAAAAAGATAATTCCACCTTTAAAGAAATACAATGTAATACATCAGTACTTGTGAAATTAATCAAATAATATATAACTTACATTCTCGAAATAGTATATAATGTGATAGTTTTATGCTGTTTTATAATTAACTACTACTTAAAAGAGGGGCATATTAATTTCACTTCTTTATGGAATTAATTTAGAAATAACAGTGATGCCTTGTGTTTACCCTTCTATACCAAATGAAAAACTTTGAAAGGTCATTGAGAACCCAGGAAAAATAATTCCGAATTATATGTTATGTTTTATATTCTAGCAGGTGCACCTCAACAAATTCAAACTTAGAACTGCACACACAAAGGAGTAAATCATTCAAATTGGATACCAATTATTCTAACCTCACCATGGTCTATGAAGGATACTCAACTTTTATATTCATGTCAAATATACTTGAAGAAGGACAAAGTACAAATATAATAACCTTCAATCTTTTTAAATGAAACAAAGTCTATAATCACCAAAAAATGCAAAACAACCACACAAAAAAAATGGATCGATTGAAGAGCTAACTTTGTTGAATGTTTTAGCAATATGAATATTCACCAAACTTACAACCTGTGGAAATTCTAAACAAGACCATTATGAACATAAACTTAACCAAAACTCCAACATCATTATTTACTTGACAAAAAAAATATTCTTTCGTATAACAGAAGAAAATTGTTTTCAGCATTCAAACTCCTTAAAGAATGCTGTAGATTCCTTAAAGAATGCTGTAGATTTCTTAGTTTTGCAGTGAAATTAAATATGAACTTGTATAGTATGATAGGCTCCGTATTCTTTTTTCCCCCCAAGAATATTGCTACTATCTTTTCTTAACTAGCGCTAGAATTTGTATCTGAAAAAATGCAAATCTGCAAATCCAAAATTAACAATACCTGTTATTGCCAAACAGAGAATATAAGTTCCTGTAAAAAAACCACGAATAAAAACGAAATATCATTATTTCAAGAGAGCAGCGAAATAGTAAAATCAAAGCACTTCTAAATTCTAATGAATTTTGGGAAGCATACTTCTTGGTATAGAATCATTGACATCGTAGTAGACATGGGGGCCACGGAAAAGGAAATGTACAAAGCTGTCCATATAGTTTCTAAAGGCAAATTTCAACCTTGAAAATCTGAATTATATATTCAACAAATCAAAGTAAAATTAATAAAGGGGTGTAAAGGAAAATTCCAAATTTGTGTAAAAAAAATCAATGGAAGGTAATTTAAAACATTATATTCTATTTTGAGGTATATGCTCAAAAATTTTAAAACAATTCTTTACATATTTTTGTTTTCAAAAGTATGCAACATGTATTACAGTATAAGAGTTTTAGGTAACAAAATTTATTTAATATAATGAAAGGTGAGACAAAATTTATTTAAATTAATTAATCCAAAAATATACATTATAGCATTAAAAGACTACGAAAAAGTAAACTCATCCACAACGGTGCAATATTTACGTACTACCAACTAAGTTGCGAAAAAAAGTAACGTAAAATAAAAGAAAAAATAAAGGTAGGTCATACAAAAAGCAAAGGCAGATGTTGTAACTAAAATTTCCAATATGATGCACACTCTAAATGCAAATTGAAATTATTGAACAAACTTACATTTCTTTTAACACATCTGGTTTATAACAGCTCTGGTACTGGCATCTACTCCATTTAACCCAAACACCTTCTAATAGTTTCTTGTAGATATCCGGCGTAGACATGCCTGTTATATTCTCAACCATAATTGGCGCCTCCGCTTCAATAGTGCAAGCTTGATTGAAATCAGATGGATGAGTTTTTGCATCTCAAAAATAGAAATGGGAAGTTGGAAGGGAAGAAGAGGTATTGGATTTGGTGGTACAACGAGAAGCCTCAATATAAAGTGATGAATTTATAGGTTCCGTACAATTCACAACATACATATAATAGTTATAATAGAGAGAACTAAGAGGAAGGGAGTTGCAATCATCCGTGTCCAAGCTTGTATCGACCATTTGTATTGTATAATTTTCATAAAAGATTTGTTGGACAAAGAATTTCCCTTCTCTTGCAACAACAGTGGTGCTATTGTTGTTCTCACACTCAAGTTCAAAGTCATAGAGACCACACTGGGGAGGTTGGTTTTTTAATCGGAATGGAAAACTGATATTCAAATTCCCACAGAAAGTAGAGTCGCAATCTTGGTTAATAAGTTGCCTAGCAAGACAAACACCAGGGAATAGAATTACAAATAAAGCAATATCGGGCATTAGGTGACCCAACAATGGCAGTTTTGATTTTAATTTGGGCATGCTAAAATTTTGGGTAGGGAAGAAGAACAACAATGAGGGTTAACGATTAAGTTTCTAACTAAACCAGGGAAATATATAAGAAAGCTTCAATGGGGACAGAAGATTTTGACTAGTCGTCAGCTTTAATTGGGATGAATATTTTATTTTCAATAAATTGTTATCACCTTTTATTCTTTTATCTTTTTTCTGGAAACACCTCAATCAAAGCACATCTAATTCCAAGGACAGAGCCATGGTTATCTCAAGCAAAAGAAAAAGAAGATTTTAATATTATTCAAAAATTTTAAATAAATTTGGACCATATACTTGTAGATCAACCTTTATCACCTTAATAAATTTCAATTACAATGAGGAGGACCAAGACAATGCATGTCTTAAGTCTTCTTTGAAACACAAAAACATTTAAGTGCAACAAGTGTTATCGCTTTGGTCCTTTTATGTTATGTAAGACAACTATTTGTTGGATATTTCTAAAAAAGAAGTTAATAGTTAGAACTGTCAAGCAAGGCGACTCAATGCCCAATTGTATAGATTTTTTTTATTTTATTCCACGAATACTTAACTACTTTTCAAATAGTTTTTAATATAATTACATGAATTTAAAATAAAAAATTAAATATAAGATATAAATTCTATCTATTTAAGTTTAAATTCAAAACTAAATTCTAATTCTGAATTTTAATTATCCAAAACACAATTGACTTAAATTCAAAAATACATGAAGAGACTTCGAATTCCGTTTCATTTTAAATGAAATCGGTTTAGTATAGTAATGTCTATGGGTCAGGTCAAGCCGGATCGAGATTCAGTTTCAAAAAATTTCCAAGTCCTGGTCTCTTTTTGATCCAACTCTCCCAAAAGCTCGCTTTTCATTCGAAAATATTAAAAATGTTTTTAATTGATATTTTATATATTTTTATAATTAAATTTAAATTTTAAAATATTTTTATTATTTAAATTGAAATATAAAAAATATTTATCCAAATCTGACCCAAATTGAGTTGGGCCGGGTGGGGGATCCGATCATGACAGGAAAGGAAAAAAGGAAAGACAAAGCTTAAACAAACATTCTTGACTTTGAAGAAACTCTTCGATCGCATCATTCATAAATAAATGTCTTCTTCTCCATTTATATGTAATAAGAGCAAGCAAACAAATTATCCTGAGGACAAACCTAACTCCTAAATTAAGAGAAATGCAATGTAAGACGTCAATACTTGTGAAATTAATCAAATAATATATAAATTATATTCTCAAAAAATATATAATGTGATAGTTTTATGCTGTTTTATAATTAACTGATAGTTTTATGCTGTTTTATAATTAACTACTACTTGAAAGAGGGGCATATTAATTTCACTACTTTATGGAATTAATTTAGAAATAACAGCGATGCCTTCTATTTACCCTTCTATACCAAATGGAAAACTTTGAAAGACCATGGAGAACCCAAGAAAAATAATTCCGAGTTATATGTTATGTTTTATAATCTAGCAGGTGCAACTCAACAAATTCAAACTTAGAACTTCACATACAAAAGAGTAAATCATTCAAATTGTATACCAATTATTGTAACCTCACCATGGTCCATGAAGGATACTCAACTTTTATATTCATGTCCAATATACTTGAAGAAGGACAAAGTACAAATATAATAACCTTCAATCTTTTTAAATGAAGCAAAGTCTTGAAGAGCTAACTTTGTTGAACGTTATAGCAATATGAATATTCACCAAACTTACAACCTGTGAAAGTTCTAAACAAGACCATTATGAACACAAACTTAAATAAAACTCGATCTTTCTTTACTTGACAAAAAAATATTCTTTCGTATAATAGAATATTGTTTTCAGCATTCAAACTCCTTAAAGAATGCTATAGATTTCTTAGTTTTGCAGTGAAATTAAATATAAACTTGTATACTATGATAGGCTCCTTATTCTTTTTTTCCCCCCAAGAATATTGCTAAAATCTTTTCTTAACTAGTGCTAGAATTTGTATCTGAAAAAATGCAAATCAACATATCCAAAATTAACAATACCTGTTATTCCCAAACAGAGAATATAAGTTCCTGTAAAAAAACCACGAATAAAAACGAAATATCATTATTGCAAGAGAGCAGCGAAATAGCAAAATCAAAGCACTTCTATTGAATTTTGGGAAGCCTACTTCTTGGTGGATCCCATGAAATGTTGTAGACATAGGGGCCATGGAAAAGGAAATTGACAAAGCTGTCCATATAGTTTCTGAAGGCAAATTTCAAGCCTGACAATCTGAATTGTCGAAACCCTTTTTAATTAAAAAAAATGGGGATCGACTTTCAAAAACAGAAATGGAGTCGCCACCAATCTTTTTTGTTTAGGTGTGATTGGATCACCAAGAAGTTTGGTCATTTTAATAAAACATTTTGGTGTAATAAAACAACGATTTTGGCCTACGAAATTTGAGAAAACGGGTTCGGGAATCGGTTACATATGAGGAAGGATTAGCACCCTCATTACGCCCAAAATTGATACCAAATTGATTAAATATTGTCCTTATGTCTGAGATTTAAAAGAGTTTTTAAAATGTGGTTTCTTTTATAATCATTTGAATAGCCCAAGTTGGTCATCAAAATTCTCTTGTTTTAGAGGAATACAGCATCACATCCAGCAGGATAGGACACGATCCTTTATACCCTCGAAAACACGATAAATTTCGACTTCCAAAAGTTTATATGTTGAAAATTACAAAAGGATGCCCAATTATTTAGTCCAACGAAAAACCGAAACCCAGCACGGTAGGGCACGATTCCTCGAATTTCCAAACATTGAATATGGTCTCGCTTTAGCATTTAGAAAAAACGAGTGAAATTCCAAAGGAATATTCGATTATTTTGAACAAACAGGAAATCGAAACCCAGCACGATAGGGCACTATTCCCCGAATTTCCAAACATCGAACACTGCCATGTTTTAGGGTTTGGAAAAACACAAGTAAAATTCTAAAGGAATTTTCAAATGAATAATTGTAAAACCAGCTTAAAACACATTAATTTGACTTAAAATAAAATGGAATAATTGCTTTTAAAAAGTTGAAAATTATGATGCAACATTTGTGGGCTAAAAGTAAAAATAAAAACATGGAATAATGTGCACACATACAATATTTGGTGCATGAATATAATATAGCTTTATTTAGCCAACTAACAAAACAAACAATTAAATATAATTAATCTAAGAAAAATGATTTTGCATTTTCAAGCATGGGTAGAGAACAATTGATATAATAATACAAAAAAATGAATAATCAATATGCAACAATGATATAATATAAAACAATCAACATAAAATGTATAAGACAAAATAGAAATTAGAAGCTAATGTGATACAAGACAATTTTAAAATAATGATGAATCGAGGAATATAATATACATAATACATGAATTGATGAGTTGATGAATTTGAAATAACTTATGTGTATATAAAACTAATAGAATATGAATGATTATTAAAATATATGTTGTGTGAAAAGAAATCTGAAATAAATAATTTATATAACATAATTTCATATAAAACAAATTAAATTAATTAATGATATGTACAGATAATATATATAAAGATACTAATATATGAAAGTATTTAAAGTAAATAAAATATACCATTTTAAATAAAATCCTTAATGGAGACAAATTATAAATAAATGAATTTAAAAAAATATACATATAAATATATATCATAAATTTTTAAAAATAATAATAATATAAAATCAATAATGCGTACTTAGAGTAAACATAATTTAATATAAGTATGTATAATAACATTAAATTAAATAACATGTAAATCTCTAAAACAACAATATATATATATATATATATATACATATATATATATATATATATATAAAAGAGGAATTTAAAATAGACAAATTAAAAAGGTAAAACAATTTTTAAGAAAAATACAACTGAAAATATGCAAATAATAAACTAATCTAATGTAAAAATTAACAAAATAGCACATTAACATAAAAATAAATGATAAACGAATTAGAAAAAAAATAAAAGAATCACATAAACTAGAAAGAACTTAATCAGAACAAAAACAAGATTAACAGATTAGTTTAAAAATAAATCCAATTATTAAAACAGAATTTAAAACCGTAACTAAATGCGCCCCAAAGAATAGGGACTAAAAATGAAAATATACCGAATCTCAAAGACACAATGCTTAAACATGGACTAAATTAATATTGAAATAAACTGTGAGGCACAAATTAAAATAAAAGGAAACTGGATTTGGGAGACCAGCAAATGCGGGGGGACTTGACGCGCAAATACCCCATTAAAAGATAAAACACGCGGATCCCATAGAAGGTAGGTCGGGTCACGCGGGTCGCCTCCATACAGCGCCGTTTCAGTGTTGGTGCCTTTGGTGCCAAAACGGCACCGTTTTGCACTGCTATAAAAACCATTTTTTTCTAAAAAAAATTCATTTTTGCTGTCTGTTTCTTTAAAAAACTTAAAAAGAACTCTCCCTTTCTCTGCTAGGGTTTTGAAACCCTAGCTTCTGCGCCGCCATCGTTGGTCCACCGCTCGTCCGCCATGGACGGTGGTCGGAGTTGCGTGAAAATGGGGTTTTTAACCCCCTTGTTTACAACCGCATTTGAAAGCCATGCCCTTTTTTAAGCCCCAAAAGAACGAGATGAGAAGGACCCTCCACCTTTCGGACTCGATTTCAACGGCGGAGAAGGGCCCCTCGGCGTCGCAAACACAGGGAAATCAGGTGAGTTTTCTTACTTTTTCACTCTTTGTTTGCTTGCTTTTAAAATAAACACACATAAAAAAAACGAACTAACAGAGATAAAAAAACACCTTGAGAATACTCAATTTTGAACACTATTTTTAGTATTTTTGATTTCTTCGTATGCTCTGTAATACAATCATTTTTTTCAAAAAATGCCCCCCGTATTACATTAGTTTTCTTTCGGTTTTATAGCCGATATATAAATCCCTATTTCACTGTTGTTTTCGCTACTGTTGCCTGCTCCATTGCTCTGCTCTATTTCCTTTCTTTTGTTTGCAGGTCTTTGAAAGTGATGGGACGGTGGCGTGCTGCAGGCGTGGCTAATAGAGTAGGTGGTCAGAAGGAGCAGTCGTACGGTGCACATGGGGCAACGGCGCTTGGTAGTCTAGGGTTTCTTTTCTGCTTTAGTTTTTGGGCTAGGTGGGCTATGTTTTTTTTAGGTTAGGGTTTGATTTTGCTTTGGGTTTGGGCTATTGTTATTAAGGCCCGGTCAAATTTGGGCCTCTACAGCTGCCCCTCTTTGCTCGTTGTCGTGTAACGAGAACATAGCAAAGACCTTAAGAGGGCCAAATTAGTCTCGACTTCTTTGGTGCTCCTCTTCTTCAAGTAGCCTTATTCTAACCCACTACAACTTCAGTGAGATAAGATTTGCAATATGGTAAATTTGAACCGACCTACTGCAACTTCAGAGGTATAGGACTTGTTACTCGTAGCTTTGACCTATTCCACTGCATCTTCCTGGAAATAAGATCCACTATCTTCATTCTGTTCCACTACAACTTTAGGGATATAAGACTTTAACTTCAACCTGCTTCACTGCTACTTTAGAAAGACAAGGTTTGCTATGATCTGCTCTACTGCAACTTCAGAGAGATAAGATCTGTAATTTATAACTTCAATCTGCTCCACTGCAACCTCAGGGAGATAAGATCTAACATGGTAGATTTGATCCGACCTACTGCAACTTCAGAGGTATAGGATTTGTAGCATTAATCTGCTCTACTGCAACTTCAGAGAGATAAGATTTGCTATCTTCAGTCTACTCACTGCAACTTCAGGGAGATAAGACTCATAACTTCAACTTGCTCCACTGCAACTTTAGGGAGATAAGGTTTGTGATTTGTAGCTTCAATCTGTTCCACTTTATCTTCAGGGAAATAAGATTTGCTATATTCAGGCTACTCCACTGCAACTTCAAGAAGATAAGACTTATAACTTCAACCTGCCCCACTGCAACTTTAGGGGGATAATGTTTGTGGCTTCAACCTACTCCATTACAACTTCAGGGAGATTAGGTAGATTTGATCCGACCTACTACAACTTCAGAGGTATAGGGTTTGTAGCTTTAATCTGCTCTACTGCAACTTCAGATAGATAAGATTTGCTATCTTCAGTCTACTCCACTGCAACTTCAAGGAGATAAGACTCGTAACTTCAACCTGCTCCACTACAACTTCAAGGAGATAAGGTTTGTGATTTGTAGCTTCAATCTGTTCCACTGTATCTTCAGGGAAATAAGATTTGCTATCTTCAGCCTACTCCACTACTGCTTAGGGAGATAGGATGGTGGCTTAAATCTGCCCCACTGCAACTTCAGAGAGACAAGGTTTGCTTTCTTCGATCTGTTCCACTGCAACTTCAGAGAGACAAGATCTGCAAATTCACCGATGTTACTACACCATCCTCTAGGGACATGATCTGTAGAATCAGTTTCATGTATCTATGCTTATGTCAAATAATTAGGATGCTATGATCGAAATGAATCAAATGCTCCTAACTAAATGTGATGCTTATGTCAAATAATTAGGATGCTATGATCGAAATGAATCAACTGCTCCTAACTAGATGTGTTATGATATATGAATGCAGGAATGAAAATGATCCTTCTTTTTTTTTAAAACAAAAGGCTTAAGGTATCATTGCTCGTTGCTCATCAGGACACTATCACTGACGTATTACGCTGCCATCTTGTTTGGCTAGTATTTTTGACAGAAAAGTCAAAGAAACAATCACATTCTGTTCAGCAAGCTTGCTCCGCTGTAATTTCAGAGTCCTTTCCACTGTACCTTTTGGGACATACAGTTTGTGCCTCCCACTGCAACTTCAAGGGAATAACATTTGGTTTCTTCCATCCAGTCTGCTGCAACTCAAAGGTATAGGATTTGTATCATCTTCAATCAATTTGATCTGTTACATCGTTCCTTGGGTGTAATGACCATATGTATATGTCTGATATTTGCATGAATGCAGAGTATAATTTTTCTTTTCCCAAGAATGATCCCCTTTTACACTTGGGTTGACATTGCTCATTATTTATCAATGTGGCGTCAGAGACGAAATACCCCTTTTTTTTGTGCAACTAATATCTTTAACAAAGAATCTGGAGAGATAGCCACAATTTAGACTCCTATCTCTCAAATATTTTCAACCCTTATGTCGAAACCATTCTTTTGAAAACGGGGATCGACTTTGTTTAAAAGTGAATATTAAAACGGGAGTCGCCACCAATCTTTTATCAGGTGTGATCGGATCACTTTTGTTTTAATAAATCAATTTTAGTTTACTAAAACAGGGCCTTTGGTCTACGAAACTTGATGAGTTCAGGAGTCAGTTACGTGCGAGGAAGGATTAGCACCCTCGACACGCCCAAAAATTGGTACCGAATTGATTAGTTAGTGTCTTAATGTCAAAATTAAAAATCGGGAAGGGACTGGAAATACGATCTTTTCTATTAATACTGATTTTAAAATTCTTGAATTGACTTAAATCGATTTGTTTAAAGATTTCCTTATCTTGAGATATCGGAGTATCACATCCCGTAAGTTAGGACACAATACCATAAATTCCCGAGCACAAGGTCGTCTTTTAATTTAAATTGGAAATCCGTGTATTTCAAAACTCAAAAGGATATTTAGCTATTTAGAACCAACGAGAGAACCGAAACCCCGTAAGTTAGGGCACAATTCTTCGATGTTCCAAAATGCGAAACATTACCTTATTTATTGAAATTAATTAAAACATGAGAAAAATATTCCTAAAGTGAGAAATTAAAATAGATAAACGACATAAAAAATGATATCATTAATGAAAAATATTAACATGGAATACTAGAATATTAGAATAACAATAATAATGATATTTACAAAAAGGAAAATAAAAACAAATCATGTACTAATAATAAAATAGGAAAAAAATGATATATTTGGTAATAATAATAATAATATGTACATAAAAACATATATATATATATATATATATGCATATAATAAAAGTATGTAATAATAATAATAATATCTACAATAAAAGAAAATATTAGGAAACTTACATAAAAATATATACATAAATTTTTTTTGCAACAATAATATAAAATAATGATATGTACAAAATATATATATATATGTATATAATATAGTTTAAAAATATATATATTAAATTGAAATAGGTAAATAATAATAAAAAGGTAAGAATATACCGAAGCCCCAATATTATGGATTACTGAAATTAATCTCTTTTCTTCTCGGGCTGTTGAAATGGGCCTTTGTGGGTGATCTTAACCGGAGCAGATTGCCGCCAATAGAGTCAGGTTGACCCGACCATTTTAAAATTTAAATTTTTTTTATTTTTTATTTTATTTTTTTTAAGACCAATTTTTATTTAGACCAATTACAAATAAAATCTACATAAAATATACAAAATCCAAATTACTTCAACCTAACATAAACCAATCTCAACCCACTAACTTAATAATCCAACACAACCAACCCAACCCACTAACTTAACATATCATCACCCAACCTACTAATTAACCCAAACTAAATTTAACCCATCAAACCTTACATAAACCAACCCATTAACTAAAATATTTCTTTTTTTAATACTAAACCCCCTCCCCAAAACAAACAAATCTCCAGCAGCAAACAAAGAAAGAAAGAAGAGATCCAAGCTTCAAGCCGCCGAACCCCTCTTTCTCCTTCCACCGTGCGCGCCACCAACAGCCATCGTATGCGCCGCATGAAATCAAGCTACGGGTAGTTGAGGTTTGGGTTTTGGGGTGGCTTATAATCGATTGGCTCGGGTATTTAGAGTGGGTTTCGATTTGGGAGCTTGGTTGTGGTGTTAATGGTGGTTAGTCCTTGGTTGCTTGGTTGCTTGCTTGGATATTGAAGTTTTTCTTGCTTAGATTCTTTGAATGTTCCTTTTTTGGGTTTTTTTTGCTGGAAATTTTTTGCTGGAATTTTTTTTTCTTTTTTCTCAAATGGGAGAATCCCTTCTTTTTGGTGTGGTCTCTTCCTTTATTTCTACCCTTTTGCTTCTTTTTTATGCCATTTGCAAGTAGTGGGTGAAGAAGGAACAACCACCCATGTTTTTGGCCTGAAAATCTGGGAAGTGGTTGCCCAAAATCACGTAATCTGTCTGAAAGACCAAATCACAAATGCAGCAAAACTTCTGGGGCTAAATGTAATTTTTAAAAAATTTAGGGTTAAAATGTAATTTAAGGAAAGTTTAGGGGTCTAAGTGAAATTTAAAGAAAAGTTTAGGGGTCAAAATGTAATTTTTTTTATTTTTTTATTTTTTTTGAAATTTTGTAAATTAAACACGAATTCTAGTCGGACAAAAATTTAATGCTTACAGCTGCCCCTCTTTGCTCATCATTGTGAAACAAGGATAATGCAAAGACTTAAAAGCACTAAATTTTGTTCAAATGTCCAATCTTTATTCTTTATTGAAAAACAAGAAATTGAAAATAGCTCGGGATGCTACCCGAAGTTTAACTCACCTCTCGAATTATGAGTTGATTTTGTAAAAAAGCCAAAAAATTGAAAATACCTCAACGTGTGACCTGAAGCTTAACTCACCTCTCGCAATATGAGTTAATTTTTTTTTTGAAAAACAGAAATTGAAAAATACCTCGGCGTGTGACCCGAGGTTCAACTCATCTCTCGCAATGAGTTGATTTTTTTTTTTGAAAAACAGAAATTGAAAATACCTCAGTGCGTGATTTGAGGCTCAACTCACCTCTCGTAATATGAGTTGATTTTTTTGAAAAACAGAAATTAAAAAATACCTCGACGCGTGACCCGAGCCTCAACTCATCTCTCGCAATATGAGTTGATTTTTTTTTTGAAAAACAGAAATTGAAAAATATCTCGGTGTGTGACCTGAGGCTCAACTCACCTCTCACAATATGAGTTGATTTTTTTGAAAAATAGAAATTAAAAATAGAATTTGAAAAGACCTCGGCATGTGGTCCGAGACTCAACTCATCTCTCGCAATATGAGTTGATTTTTGACGAACAGAAATTGACAATACCTCAGCATATGAGCCAAGGCTCAACTCACCTCTCACAATATGAGTTGATTTTGTTTGAAAAATAGAAATTAAAAACAGAATTTGAAAAGACCTCGGCATGTGGCCCGAGACTCAACTCACCTCTGACAATATGAGTTGATTTTTGACGAACAGAAATTGAAAATACCTCAGCGTGTGAGCCAAGGCTCAACTCACCTCTTGCAATATGAGTTGATTTTTTTGACGAACAGAAATTGAAAATAGATTTTGAAAATACCTCGACATGTGACCCGAGGCTCAACTCACATCTCGCAATGTGAGTTGATTTTTTTGAAAAATATAAATTGAAAAAATACCTCAGTGTGTGATCTGAAGCTCAACTCACCTCTCGTAATATGAGTTGATTTTTTTGAAAGACAGAAATTGAAAATAGCTCAGCGCGTGAGCCAAGGCTCAACTCACCTCTCACAATATGAGTCGATTTTTTTTTAAAGGCAAAAATTGAAAAATAGAAATTGAAAATACCTCGGCGTGTGACCTGAGGCTCAACTCGCCTCTCGCAATACGAGTTGGTTTTTTTGACAACAGAAATTGAAATTACCTCAGCGTGTCCTGAGGCTTAACTCACCTCTTGAATATGAGTTGATTTTTTTTTTTTGAATGATAAAAATTGAAAATAACTCAGCATGTCTTGAGGCTCAACTCATTTCTCTCAATATGAGTTGATTTTTTTTTTTGAAAAACAGAAATTGAAAATACCTCAGCATGTCTTGAGGCTCAACTCATTTCTCGCAATATGAGTTGAATTTTGAAAACAGAAATTGAAATTACCTCAACGTGTCTTGAGGCTCAACTCATTTCTCGCAATATGAGTTGAATTTTGAAAACAGAAATTGAAATTACCTCAACGTGTCTTGAGGCTCAACTCATTTCTCGCAATATGAGTTGATTTTTGAAAAACATAAATTGAACAGAAATTGAAAATACCTCAACATGTCTTGAGGCTCAACTCACCTCTCTCAATATGATTTGATTTTTTGAAAAGCAGAAATTGAAAATACCTCAATGTGTCTTGAGGCTCAACTCATTTATCGCAATATGAGTTGAATTTTGAAAACAGAAATTGAAATTACCTCAACGTGTCTTGAGGCTCAACTCATTTCTCGCAATATGAGTTGAATTTTTGAAACAGAAATTGAAATTACCTCAACGTGTCTTGAGGCTCAACTCATTTCTCACAATATGAGTTGAATTTTGAAAATAGAAATTGAAATTACCTCAACGTGTCTTGAGGCTCAACTCATTTCTCGCAATATGAGTTGATTCTTGAAAAACATAAATTGAACAGAAATTGAAAATACCTCAACGTGTCTTGAGGCTCAATTCATCTCTCGCAATATGAGTTGATTTTTTGAAAAGCAGAAATTGAAAATACCTCAATGTGTCTTAAGGCTCAACTCATTTCTCGCAATATGAGTTGAATTTTGAAAACAGAAATTGAAATTACCTCAACGTGTCTTGAGGCTCAACTCATTTCTCGCAATATGAGTTGAATTTTTGAAACAGAAATAAAAGCATCAAAATACCAAAACATGTTATCTGGTAGAACTCAGGTGTCTTTTCCTTTAATTTAGTACATCTATCATCACGTCCTCTCGCTCTACTGGAGTACCTGTAGATGTCATGCATAACGTTATCTTGATATGCATATGTTTGTCTTAAATGCCTTTATGCCTACATGATTATGCTATGCGCCTTTGGCATGTTTCTCTTATCTCCTTTTTCGTCACGATTTTTTTGTGATGACCTACATTCATTTCTTCGGCTCTTGACTTTCTATTTAGGCCCTGTACCTATCCTCAAGCTTTACAAGTAATCAACGTTTCTCAGATGCCCCTGGTTGAACTTTTTCCTTATCTTGAGACTCTTGTACTTATCAAATTCTTATCTGGGTAATGCTCAACATTTCTTTTGTCTAGAGTATGTCATTTCACTATTTATCATTTAAATAAACCACATAATGAGATACATGAAAATGGTCAGGTAGGGGTAAAGGGACACCTCACATTTATTTATTTCAAATGTAGTAAACAAAGAAAATTAACCAATGATAGTGAAAAAGTGTCATAAAGAGAAAAGGGATCGCATTCAACGGATACAAATGCCCTAGATATTCAATACATGAACTCTTTCACGTTTCTTATCAAGAATCTTTTCAAGCATGGCTTCTTGCGTAGAAGATTTCGAGCTATTGAAAAATGCTTCAAATACTGTAGTCTCACTATTCGACCCAGCGTTCAAAATGCCTTGCTTTTTAAGCCAGTGCTTGCTTCATTAGAATGCCCTTTCGGGTTTTCATCCTAATCTTTTGTGTTAATCAAGATGCCCTTTTCGGGTTTTCACCTTGATTTTTTTTTAAGATGCCCTTTTTCGGGTTTTCATCTTGATTTTTTTTAGGCATAATATTTCTTCACAGCATCTGAGTTCATTGGATTCGGTAACTCTTTCCCATCCATCTCAGTGAGAATCAAAGCTCCACCCGAGAATGCCTTCTTTACGACGTATGGTCCTTCCCAATTCGGTGTCCATTTCCCTCGCAGGTCTCTTTGTATTAGGAGAATCTTTCTCAACACGAGTTCTCCTTCGTGGAATTCTCTTGGCCGTACCTTCTTATCATGAGCCGCGATCATTCTCTTCTGGTACATCTGTCCATGACAAATTGCCTTTAGACGTTTTTCTTCGATGAGGTTTAACTGGTCGTATCGAGCTCAAACCCATTCTGCTTCCTCTAATTTTGACTCCATTAAGACTCGTAGAGAGGGAATCTCAACTTTGATAGGTAGCACAGCTTCCATTCCATAGACTAGAGAGAAGGGGGTTGCCCCCGTAGATGTCCGCACAGATGTGCGATATGCATACAAAGCAAATGGTAGCTTCTCGTGCCAGTCTTTATATGTCTCGGTCATTTTCCCAATGATCTTCTTAATGTTCTTGTTCGCCGCTTCAATAGCTCCGTTCATCTTTGGGTGAGAGGGCGAGGAGTTATGATGCTTTACTTGAAATTGCTCACACACTGCTTTCATCATCTTGTTGTTCAGATTCAATGCGTTATCTGAAATGATTCTTTCAGGCAAACCATATCGACAAATGATTTCCTTTTTTAAAAACCTGCAAACTGCGGTCTTCGTCACGTTGGCAAACGAAGCGGCTTCTATCCATTTTGTGAAGTAATCAATAACCATAAAAATGAATCGGTGTCCATTAGAAGCTTTTGGGGTAATTAGCCCTATAACATCTATGCCCCACATAGAAAAAGGCCACGGAGAAGTCATGACATGCAGGGGTAAAGGGACTACATGAATCTTATCACCATAAATTTGACATTTGTGGCATTTTCTTGCATAACTAATGCAGTCACTTTCCATCGTTAGCCAGTAATAACCGAGTCTCATAATCTTCCTAGTCATAGTGAAACCATTGGCATGCGTTCCACAAGTTCCTTCATGGACATCTTCAAGTATTTTTCTAGTTTCAGCATCACCCACGCGTCTCAATAGCACTTGATCTTTTCCTCTTTTGTATAGGATGTCCCCGTCAAGAACGAATCCAGGTGTCATTCTTCTAATTGTTCTTTTGTCTTTCTCATTTGCTTGTTCGGGATACCTTTGATTCTTGATATATTCTAAGACATCATGGAACCATGGTCGTCCATCTGGCTCTTTTTCAATGCTGAAACAATGTGCAGGGACTTCATATATGCTCATTTGAAGAGGCATTATTTCTGTTTCTCTGTTTGCTTTGAACATTGAAGCCAAAGTGGCTAGGGCATCAGCCAATTGGTTTTCTTCTCGTGGGAAGTAATTAAAAGTTATTTCTTTGAATTCTTTAATCAGCTCTGCCACTAGATCACTGTATTTAACCAATTTCAAATCCCTCACTTCCCAATCTCCACGGATTTGGTAAATCACCAATGCTGAGTCTCCATAAACCTCTAAAGTTTTGACGTTTCGTTCAATAGCTGCACAAAGTCCCATGATACAGGCCTCATATTCTGCTATGTTATTGGTACAGAAGAAATTTAGCCTGGCAGTGAACGGATAATGATTCCCGTCTGGTGAGACTAGGATTGCTCCAATTCCATGCCCCAAAGCATTCGACGCACCATCAAAACTCATCTTCCATGGCTTCTCTTTTGATGACTCGAATTCCTTTTCTGTGATGCACATTAAGTCTTCATCTGGGAAATCGAATCTCAAGGGCTCATATTCCTCTGTCGTTGGAGTCGCTAAGAAATCAGCTATTGTACTCCCTTTTATCGACTTCTGATTTACATAGGCAATGTCGTATTCCAATAGGAGGATATGTCATCGTGCCATTCTTCCTGAGAGTGCAGGTGATTCCATCATGTACTTTATTGGGTCCAGCTTTGAAATTAACCATGTTGTATGATACAACATATATTGCCTGAGTCTCCGAGCTACCCAAACTAGAGTGCAACAGTATTTTTCAATAGACGAATACTTTACCTCGTATTCAGTGAACTTTTTGCTGAGGTAGTAGATCGCCTTTTCTTTCTTTCCTGACTCGTCATGCTGCCCCAGTACGCAACCCATTGAATTTTCGAACACTGTCAGATACAAAATTAATGGTCTTCCCGGAGTTGGCGGTACTAGTACTAGAGGACTAGACAAATATTATTTTATCTTATCAAAGGCCACCTGGCATTCCTCATTCCATTCTCCCGGGTTATGTTTTCGAAGAAGCCGAAAGATTAGGTCGCATTGGTTAGTAAGCTGAGCGATGAATCGGGCGATGTAGTTTAACTTCCCTAAAAATCCTCTGACTTCCTTTTGCGTGCGCGGAGGTGGTAACTCTTGAATGGATTTTATTTTATTTGGATCAACCTCGATACCTCTTTCACTGACAATGAAGCTCAACAATTTTCCCGAGGTAGCCCCAAACGTACATTTGGCCGGATTAAGCTTTAGCTGGAACTTTCTCAGTCTATCGAACAACTTCTTCAGGTTCACTACATGCTCTTCTTCCCCTCGGGATTTAGCAATCATATCGTCGACGTAGACCTCTATTTCTTTATGCATCATGTCATGGAATAACGTCACCATAGCCCTCTGATATGTTGCCCCTGCATTCTTTAACCCAAAAGGCATCACCTTGTAGCAGAATGTTCCCCACATCGTTATGAAGGTAGTTTTCTCCATATCTTAGGGGCCATTTTGATCGATTGTACCCGAGAATCCATCCATGAAGGAAAACAATGAATGTTTTGCTGTGTTATCCACCAACGTATCAATGTGTGGTAAGGGAAAATTATCTTTAGGACTTGCTCGGTTCAAGTCACGATAATCCACGCACATTCGTACTTTACCATCTTTCTTTGGTACCGGGACTATGTTAGCCACCTATTCTGGATATTTGGAAGCTTGTAAGAAACCCGCATCGAATTGCTTTTTGACCTCTTCTTTGATCTTCAACAGCATCTCAGGTCTCATCCTTCTTAGCTTTTGCTGAATGGGTTTGCATTCTGGTTTTAATGGGAGTTTATGGACCACTACATCTTTTTCCAATCCTGGCATGTCCTGATATGACCATGCGAATACATCTCTATACTCGTGGAGTAAAGCAATTAAATTATGCCTAGTGCCCCCTGAAATAGAGATCCCAATCTTCACTTCTTGCTTCCTTTCTTCAGTTCCCAAGTTTATTATTTCAACAGATTCTTGATGAAGAAAAATCTGTTTATCCTCTTGTTCCACCATTCTTAGCAAGTCAGGAGACGAGACATAGTTTTTAGCATTTTCTTCGGCTTTGAATTCTCCTAAACAAACAGCCTTCTCAAAATCGATTTCAGGACTTGTAACGGGTTTGTTCATGCTGTTGACATCTGAGCACCTGAAAGTTGAATGAAAAAGGAAACTATAGAGGGGCATCCCAGTATTGGAACCAACAAACGAAATGTTATGGCATGGCATGAGGAAAATGTAAGGATAGGCTATGAAATGAGAAAATAATTATGAAATTAGTGATAATGCAAAAGATCGTGACAAAATGCATCTTTATTGATATTCATTTGAGTGATAAAAAGCGAATGCAAGCTCTTACAAAAGAATTCTATTATGTCTAAGGACACAATAAAATATTAATGTTTGAGCATTACTCTGAAGACTTATAAACTACAAGAAGGTCCTCGGCAGTCCAATTGTTCAACATGAAACCCGAGGGACAAAGGCGTATCCTTGAGATATCTTTACTTGTGTCAGCTTCTTTGTCAATGACATTTATACTGATGTTTTGAAAACCCTTTTCGATTATTAACATTTTGCCTTGTGCATTATCCTGCCTTGGGTATATCATTCCCGCAGACGTAAATGTTCTTGACAAAGGAGGGAATTCCATAGGCTCACGTTCTGGTTCTCGGCCTAAGGTTCTCACGATCCTTCTTTCTTGATCTTTCTTCTACTGTCTTCTTCTTTGACGCATGTCCGGCTGGAACCCCAAACCGTAGCGGGCCTTATGGTGCAGTGGTTTTAGAGCCCTGACTATTCATTGCAGATATCTCCCGAAACCTCTTCTCGCTCGAGCTCCACTTCCTATAGTCAACTTAACACCCATTCTAGTATTTCTCGACAATTTAGGCACGGGAATTTTGTTTCCCTTAGTGAAGAATGTGGCATTGACGAATTCAAGGGATCAAAAGGAGCATTCCACTACGTCCTTGCTCATTTTAAGGTATGGCGCATCAGTAGAGATAGATGCGACAATGTCTTCTTCTCCCTCGACAGTGACCAAACAACCATCCATGATAAATTTCACCTTTTGATGGAGGGATGATGGGACCGCTCCAGCAGAATGGATCCAGGGTCTTCCCAAAAGGCAGTTATATGAGGGTGTAATGTCCATGACTTGGAACTCGACATCATATATGTAGGGACCCACTTTCAGAGGGATCTCAATCTTTCCTATGACTTCACGCATTGTCCCGTCGAATGCCCTTACCGTAGAATGACAGGGCCTTAAATGGGATAGATCCATCGGAATTCTGGAAAGCGTGGCCAAAGGCATAACGTTGAGTGCCGACCCATTATCGATGAGCACGTTCGGAATTATGTAGCCCTTGCAGCGAGTCATAATATGCAGTGCTTTCACTGAGCCTCTACTGTTAGGTGGTATTTCATCATCACTAAAAGAAATAAAATTATCCGCGTTTAAATTATTCACCCATCTGTCAAGCTTTTCAACGGATATATTATTTGCCACGTAAGCTTGATTCAACACCTTCAGCAAAGCGTTCCGGTGTGGCTCCGAATTTAACAGCAGAGATAAAACCGAGATTCGTGTTGGTTGCTTATTCAATTGTTCCACCACATTGTATTCACTGTGTTTCATAAATTTCAAGAACTCCTGTGCTTCCTCCTCATCCACAGGCTTTTTAGTTTCTTGCACCGGTGGAATTTCTTGCTCGACTTCGGCCTCATGCATCACTGCTTTCCCTATTTGCTTCCAGTCATTGTTCTTTTTCTCCAGTTCGACCTCTTTCGAATAACATCTTCCACTACGAGTGAAATGACCTACCTCCCCAACACTTTCAGTCATGGCTTTAGGTTTTTCATCTTCAGGTGTGACGATATTGACGTCGTATTTCCATGGAACGGCTTTGTCGTCCTTGTACGGGGAAATGAGACTGTAACGCCCCAATTTTCGGGAATTCTGTGAATGTTGGCATAGGTTTAATTATGTTAGTGGGCCTCTAGAAGGCCCAAGCTTAAGATAGAACCCGATAATTTTAGTTAATTTTTGTTCCATAAGAAAAAGGGAGTGAAATTATGAAATAGGACCTATGTGAAAATGTTTGAAAATGCTATAGGCTAATTTGTAGTGGCCAAATAAATAGGAGTGCAAAATAGGAGGATTTGCATGTCAAATTCCCCACTTTTAATGTAGTGGCCGGCCAAGGTGATGGATAGTTGATAATGTATGCATTTTAGCATTTTAATAGTTAATGGATGATGGGCATTAGCATTTTAATAGTTAATGAATGATGGGCATTAGCATTTTAATAGTTAATGGATGATGGGCATGATAAGCATTATGGGCATATTTTTATTGGAATTATGGCATGAGTATGGCACAAATATTAGTATATCATTTATGTGTCATAAAATGTTGAGTGATAAGAATAACAAAAGGAAGTAAAGGAAGGTTGTTGTTCATTCTTTGTTCTCCATAGCTGAATTTGAGAGAGAGCAAATAGGAGAGGAAACCCTTGAATATTCGGTCACTAGGAGGAGGAAAAATTGAAGGCGGTTCGTGTGTGGATCTTGTCAACATATCGTCGCAAATAGGTGTGTAACTAACACCCTCTTTCTTAGTCTAGATCGACAAAAGTCAAAAATTCGAAATGTCGAAAACTGGTATTTTGTAGATTTACGAGTGTGCGAATGCTCGTGAGGTAAATCGATTAATGTTTTTGGTAAGCTGCAATGTTAAGACTGCAAAGTGCATGATTTCTGTGCCCTCGATATTTTTGGGCTTAATGGGCCAAGATTGGAATGATGGGCCAACGGCCCAATTCGGTAAGAACCCCGGTAGTGATTTCATTAGTACGTGAAAGGTAGGAATATGCATGAAAACCCTAAAATAGATAAATTCTTGAAATACCTTTAAAAGTGGAAATTTTACGCTTTTACCCCTAGGAGATAAATTATCGAAATACCCCTAGGTTAAATTGACCTAAATGCATGTTTGATGTTGTTATTTCTCGCATGCCATGTTGTTATTATCGATGCATGGATTTGGGATATTGACGGAGGAAGTACTGAAAGTGGCTTGTCCACGTACTGGAGGCTTTGCCTCAATTTACTGTTAACTGAGTAGCAAGGCTGCAACTGTGGAGTGTTGGGCTGGGTGGGTTGAGCTATTCCCCACATGAAGTGTATGGCTGGTACGGGTGGAGTGTAGTGGTTGGTGGGTTGAGTTGTCTCCCCAAATGGGCTTGCATATGTTTACTGATGTTGCATGTATTTTGAAATGGGCCTATGGGCCATACTGTTATCTGAATAAGGGGCTAAGGCCCAGTTTATTGTAATCTGAAAAGGGCTCTGGCCCAGTACCACTATTACTTGAATGGGCTTAGGCCCAATGGGCTTGAGCTGACTTGGGCTTTGAATGGGTTTTCCTTACACACTGAGTTTCCCCAAAGTCACCCATTCTTTAACCTTGCAGGTGAGTCTTGATGTGGGTGACTTGGAGCCGGAGGGGATTCAGAGTGGCCATTGTGAACACTTTTGGGTTTGAAAAAGAGACTGGTTTTCTTAAGTTATTTTTAATTACTATTTAAGTTTTGAGTTGTAATAAGGCCATTTTAACTTTATTTTCTTCTTTGATTTTCTGGGATTATATTATTTTAAACAACTTTAAATTGATGGATAATAATAATTCAAATGGGCTAGACTTAGGGCACGATTTCAAAGCGATATTTTTTTAAATAACACGATGACACGAATATTCAATTTACCAAAGATAACCACTCAAAGAAATTTCAACTTGTTATAACCAAGTGTGGCAATTGATGTGGACATGTCTAGGATTGTATCCAATCGGAGAGCTTGGTACTTAAGCAGCCTTCATGACTCACCTCCTCTGTTATGGATACCTACCTGGTGCCCAGCTTCCATTCACTTGGTTAGTTTGACAAAATTCGGCTTTTTAAAACACTAAAAAGGAAACACGGGTTTTTGACTTCAAAGTGGCACGTCGGATTCGGCCTTAACATCTGGGCCGGGTTTGGGGTACTACATTTAGTGGTATCAGAGCCTAGGTTGCAACAACTCGGCTGTGGATCGGGTCCAAAAAGGGTTTTCAGAACGTTATGCCAAAAAAAAAGAGGGTATTTTTGGAAAAACCTGACTTTTGAAAATAAAATTTTCTATTTAAAGGAGATAATCTCCGAACTTATTTTTCTAACACAAATGTTTGGAAAATGGATTTCAAAAAGTCTAAATCTTTTGAGTTTATCTGAAACCGATAAGGTGGCACTGAATCCACGGCACCAAGGTCGTAAGTACTATTCATTTTATATCTTGAATCTGCATCAGTAGTTAGTACTAAACCTTAGAGATAGTACTATAGATAATATAGCGTAAAGGCTACGAAACTGAGACTGTAGGGTAAACTAAGCCCTAGGAAACTGAGACAGTAGCTAAATTATGGTTACGTGAGAACAACCCTGAAACCTTATCTGTTCATAAGATATCTGTAATAAACAGTGGAAACAGTAAACTAACTGCATAAAATTCGTAATCAGATAAATCGATATGAGTACAAGAGCTACTCGGGGAAGAGGCCGTGGTCGAGGCCGTGGTCGCGGCCGAGGTAGTACTCAAGTCGGATCTTCGTCTTCTGAACACATACCCGCTGGAGTAGCACGACCACCACCGGTGGATGAGAATGGGCCGTATGATCGGGCCGCGGGGGATGATGCTCTGTCCCAGGCGATGTTAAGAGTTTTGGAAAGGGTGGTTGGAGCTAATATTGGGCCCATGAATAGGGGGTCCATTTCTAAGCGGCTCCGGGCCAACGGAGCGGAAGTTTTTAGGGGTGTATCTGGAGTAGTCCCAAATGTGGTAGCATCTTGGTGGAAGCCACGGAGCGGATTATGGATGACTTGGACTGCTCAGTAGAGCAAAAGTTAAAAGGAGCAGTATCCTTACTACGGGATGAGGCGTATCAGTGGTGGATCACTGTGAGAGAGGGTACCCCAGCTGAGAGGGTAACCTGGGAGGTCTTTAACTAGTCCTTCAAGGTGAAGTATGTCGGAGCTAGCTATGTGGATGCGCGAAGGAAGGAATTCTGAACGACCTGTGGTGGTAAGACCGTTGCTGAATATGAGGCGAGTTTGCGATTGAGCCAATATGCTAATGGTATTGTCTCTACCGAATCTGAGCGCAGTGTTCGCTTTGAGGATGGCCTCGGGGATGAGCTAAGGGTGCTCATAGCTCCGCAAAGAGAGCGCGATTTATTGATCGATAGAAAAGGCTAAGATAGCGAAGAGGTGAAGTAAGTGAACGAGGGAACCGTGATGAGGATCGAAATCGATTCAGAGAGATCTTTGGACCAACTGGTGCCGCAAACCGGAATGTTAAGAGAGCTAGGATGGAAGAACCGATTCGGCGGTTCCGGTGAATACTGTTAGACCACAAGCTTGTGGAGATTGTGGTAGAATGCATCTGGGGGAATGTTGGAAATGTTCTGGGGCTTGTCTTTATTGTGGATCAAAGGAACATAAGATCAGGGATTGTCCTAAAAGGCCAACTCAGGCTCAAGTGGTTGAACAAAGGGCTGTGCGACCTGTGCAAACAGCGCGAGGTGGACCGTCGCCGTCGAGAGGTCATGGCCGAGGTCGCGGTGGCAATGGCCATGGACATGGGGCACCTGGCAAGGGTACTATTAACACTAAGGCTCGGCAGCCAGCTTTGGTATATACTGCTCGTCGCCGCGATGAGGGTGACGCACCTGACGTCATAACTGGTACGTTTTTTATTTCTAGCATACCGTATACTGCCTTGGTGGATGTTGGATCTACTCATTCCTATGTTGCATGTGCCATATCTGGATCATTGGGTGTGCACTCTGAGGAGATTGTGAGTGGGGTATCTGTACTAAGTCCTTTGGGTCACTCAGTTAGGGTAGACAAACTGTATAAGGATGTACCCTTAGAAACTCAAGGTAAGATTTTCCCTGGAGATCTGATTGAGTTACCATTCAGAGAGTTTGATCTCATTTTGGGAATGGACTGGCTTGTTAAGCATAAAGCGACTCTGGATTGTGCTGCTAAACGAATGGTGTTAAGGACCACAAAGGATGAGGAGGTTATGGTGATATATGAGCGAAAGGATTATTTGTCCAATGTAGTGTCGGCATTAAGAGCCGAAAAGTGGATTCAAAAAGGTTGTGAGGTCTATTTAGCATTTGTAAGTTAGTCAGAAGAGGAGGGACCAACAGTGGATAAGGTTAGGACCGTAAAGGAGTTCCAAGATGTTTTTCCGGAGAAGCTTCCAGGATTGCCTCCGAATCGAGAAGTTGAGTTTGGAATAGATTTGTTGCCGGGAACGGCGCCTGTGTCCATCGCACCGTATAGGATGGCACCGAAGGAGTTAGTGGAGTTAAAGGCTCAAATTCAAGAGTTGTTGGATAGGGGCTTCATTAGGCCAAGCGTGTCTCCATGGGGAGCACCGGTGCTATTTGTGAAGAAAGAGGACGGGACAATGCGCATGTGCATCGATTACCGCCAGTTGAACAAACTGACGATAAAGAACAAATACCCTCTGCCAAGGATTGATGATTTATTTGACCAACTTAGAGGAGCTTCGGTATTTTCCAAGATTGACCTTCGATCTGGATACCATCAGTTAAGGGTAAAGGAAGTGGATATTCATAAGACAGCATTCAAGACTCGATATGGTCATTACGAGTTCCTGGTTATGCCGTTTGGGTTGACGAACGCACCTGCCGCTTTCATGGATCTAATGAATCGAGTGTTCCAACCTTACTTGGACCGATTCATGGTAGTTTTCATCGATGATATTCTGGTATACTCGAAAACCGAGGAGAAACATGAGGACCATCTACGTATTGTGCTGCAAGTACTGAGAGAGAAGAAACTGTATGCAAAGTTTAGTAAGTGTGAATTTTGGTTGCGAGAAGTGGCTTTCCTAGGTTATGTGGTTTCTGCTGAAGGAATTAGAGTGGATCCTCGAAAAATTGAGGCAGTTCTGGGATGGAAGCCACCAAAATCAGTATCGAAAATTCGGAGTTTTCGGGTTTGGCGTGCTATTACCGAAGGTTCGTGAAGGATTTTCTCGATTGTTGCACCATTGATGAAACTGATTAGGAAAGGGTAGCATTTGTCCGACCGAGAGTCGACAAAAAGCTTTTGACCACTTGAAAAGGTATTGTGAAGCACCGGTGTTGATTCAACCGAGTCAGGAAGGACTTCACGTGTGCGATGATGCGTCACATGTGGGGTTAGGATGTTCTTGATGCAAGAGGGTAAGGTGGTCGCTATACTTCCCGACGACTTAAGTCTCATGAAGTGAACTACCCTACGCACGACTTAGAGCTAGCGGCAGATGATCTTCGCGTTGAAAATCTGGAGACATTACTTATATGGAGAAAAGTGTATCATATACACGGACCATAAGAGCCTAAAGTATCTGTTAACTCAGAAGGAGTTAAACCTTAGGCAACGAAGATGGGTAGAGTTACTTAAGGATTACGACTGTTCGATTGAGTACCACCCAGGTAAGGCTAACGTGGTGGCTGATGCGTTGAGTCGAAGGGTTGTTTCTGATTTGAGAGCCTTGTTTGCACGTTTGAGTCTGTTTGATGATGGAAGTCTGTTAGCAGAATTGTAAGTGAGGCCTATTTGGACTGAACAGATAAAAGAAAAACAGTTGAAGGATAACTCGTTGGTTCTTCGGTTTCAGCAAGTTAAGAAAGGTGAGAATGAGGATTTTGGACTGAATACTGAAGGAGTTTTATGCTTCCGAGGAAGAATTTGTGTTCCGAAGGACTCTGACTTGAGGCAGTCAATATTGAAGGAAGCTCATGGGGACTTTGTGCCATGCATCCGGAGGGAATAAGTTGTATCACGACTTGCGAGAACTATCTTGGTGGCACGGGCTTAAACGAGAAGTAACGGAGTTCGTGGGAAATGTCGACATGCCGTAAGTGAAAGTGAACATCAATTTCATACGGATTACGCAACCGGTGAAAATTCCATTGTGGAAGTGGGAGAGAGTCACTATGGACTTTGTGAGTGGGCTACCTTTGACACCCACCAAGAAAGATTCTGTGTGGGTAGTAGTGGATAGGTTAACAAAATCTACCCATTTCATACCAGTTAATACTGATTACTCCTTGCAAAAGTTGGCTAGGTTGTATGTGGCAGAGATAGTACGACTACATGGAGTGCCAGTGTCGATTATTTCCGACCGAGACCCTAGCTTTACATCTTGGTTCTGGAAGAAGTTGCAGGAGGCATTGGGTACACGTTTGGATTTCAGTACTGCCTTTCACCTACAGACAGATGGACAGTCATAGAGGGTTATTCAGATTTTGGAGGATATGTTAAGGGGTTGTATCATCGATTTTCGTGGGAGTTGGGAGGACTACTTGCCATTGGCGGAGTTTGCATACAATAACAGCTACCAAGCAAGTATTCAGATGGCTCCATATGAGGCACTTTATGGGCGGAGATGTCATACGCCTACGCGTTGGACAGAGTTGGGTGAACGACAAGTGCTTGGACTGGAGTTGGTGGTAGATACTGAAAGTAAGGTTAAGTTGATAAGAGATCGATTAAAAGAAGCATCTGATAGACAGAAGTCGTATGCAGACCTAAAGCGCAAAGAGATAGAGTTCACGGTTGGGGATATGGTTTTCTTAAAGGTTTCACCTTGGAAGAAGATCTTGAGATTCGGCAAGAAAGGCAAATTGAGTCTGCGGTTTATAGGGCCTTATCGAGTTCTTAAGCGGGTAGGGCCAGTAGCGTATCAGTTAGAGTTACCACCAGAGTTAGACAGAATCCATGACGTTTTTCATGTGTCTATGTTAAGACGATATCGATCGGATCCTCACATGTTGTGCCGTGGAGGAGATTGAAGTAAGGACCGATTTGACCTTTGAGGAAGAACCCATACAAATTTTAGATCGAGAGGTTAAAGTTCTAAGAAGGAAGTCGATTCAGTTGGTAAAAGTCTTGTGGTGTAATCATGGGAGGAAGAAGCTACTTGGGAATCGAAGAGACTATCGTCAACAATACCCTCAACTATTTGGATCGTAAATTTCGAGGCCGAAATTTCTTTAAGGGGTAGAGTTGTAACGCCCAATTTTTGGGAATTCGTGAATGTTGGCATAGGTTTAATTATGTTAGTGGGCCTCTAGAAGGCCCAAGCTTAAGATAGAACCCGGTAATTTTAGTTAATTTTTGTTCCATAAGAAAAAGGGAGTGAAATTATGAAATAGGACCTATGTGAAAATGTTTGAAAATGCTATAGGCTAATTTGTAGTGGCCAAATAAATAGGAGTGCAAAATAGGAGGATTTGCATGTCAAATTCCCCACTTTTAATATAGTGGATGGCCAAGGTGATGGATAGTTGATAATGTATGCATTTTAGCATTTTAATAGTTAATGGATGATGGGCATTAGCATTTTAATAGTTAATGAATGATGGGCATTAGCATTTTAATAGTTAATGGATGATGGGCATGATAAGCATTATGGGCATATTTTTATTGGAATTATGGCATGAGTATGGCACAAATATTAGTATATCATTTATGTGTCATAAAATGTTGAGTGATAAGAATAACAAAAGGAAGTAAAGGAAGGTTGTTGTTCATTCTTTGTTCTCCATAGCTGAATTTGAGAGAGAGCAAATAGGGGAGGAAACCTTTAAATATTCGGTCACTAGGAGGAGGAAAAATTGAAGGCGGTTCGTGTGTGGATCTCGTCAACATATCGTCGCAAATAGGTGTGTAACTAACACCCTCTTTCTTAGTCTAGATCGGCAAAAGTCGAAAATTCGAAATGCCGAAAACCGGTATTTTGTAGATTTACGAGTGTGCGAATGCTCGTGAGGTAAATCGATTAATGTTTTTGGTAAGCTGCAATGTTGGGATGCAAAGTGCATGATTTTTGTGCCCTCGATATTTTTGGGCTTAATGGGCCAAGATTGGAATGATGGGCCAACGGGCCCAATTCGGTAAGAACCCTCGGTAGTGATTCTGTTAGTACGTGAAAGGTAGGAATATGCATGAAAACCCTAAAATAGATAAATTACTGAAATACCTTTAAAAGTGGAAATTTTACAGTTTTACCCCTAGTAGATAAATTACCGAAATACCCCTAGGGTTAAATTGACCTAAATGCATGTTTGACTGTTGTTATTTACTGCATGCCATGTTGTTATTATCTGATGCATGGGACTGGATATTGATTGAGGAAGTATTGAAAGTGGCTTGTCCACGTCTTGGAGGCTTTGCCTCAATTTTATCGTTAAGCGAGTAGCAAGGTGCAATCGTGGAGTGTTAAATTTGGGTGGGTTGAGCTCTTCCCACATGGAGTGTATGGCTGGTACGGTGGAGTGTAGTGGTTAGTGGGTTGAGTAGTCTCCCAAATGGGCTTGCATATGTTTACGATGTTGCATGTATTTTGAAATGGGCCTATGGGCCATCTTGTTATCTAAATAAGGGCTAAGGCCCGTTTATTGTAATCTGAAAGGGCTCGCCCAATACCACTGTTACTTGAATGGGCTTAGGCCCAATGGGCTTGAGTGACTTGGGCTTTGAATGGGTTTTCCTTACACTGAGTTTCCCCAAACTCACCCTTCTTTAACCTTGCAGGTGAGTCTTGATGTGGGTGACTTGGAGCCGGAGGGATTCAGAGTGGCCATTGTGAACACTTTGGGTTTGAAAAAGAGACTGGTTTTCTTAAGTTATTTTAATTACTATTTAAGTTTTGGGTTGTAATAAGGCCATTTTAACTTTATTTTCTTCTTTGATTTTACGGGATTATATTATTTTAAACAACTTTAAATTGATGGATAATAATAATTCAAATGGGCTAGACTTAGGGCACGATTTTAAAACGATATTTTTTAAATAACACGATGACACGAATATTCAATTTACCAAAGATAACCACTCAAATAAATTTCAACTTGTTATAACCAAGTGTGGCAATGGATGTGGACATGTCTAGGATTGGATCCAATCGAGAGCTTGGTACTTAGCGACCTTCATGGCTCACCTCCTCGTTATGGATACCTACCGGTGCCCACTTCCATTCACTTGGTTAGTTTGACAAAATTCACTTTTAAAACACTAAAAAGGGAACACGGGTTTTTGACTTCAAAGTGGCACGTCGGATTCGGCCTTAACGTCTGGGCTGGGTTTGGGGTGCTACAGAGACGGTACTTTGATTATCATTTTTGGTTTCACAGGCTCCTTCGTCGCGTCATAATAAATTACCAACGGTCGATCCGCGCTATAAGGGGGACCTGATGACTGGCTATTAGAGGCGCATATTTCTTTTTCGTTGGCCTCTTCTCTCTTATTAAGGACCTTAATCTCCTTATTATCCATCCGGTCTTGAAGTAACCTTTTAAATTCCTCACACGATTGAATGTCATGCCCTACAATTCCATGGAAATCATAAAAAACCTGACCTTCTTCTCTGAGATTATCGTCGGGGCGACAGAGCAATCCCTTCTTAACCAGTGCTTCCCAGATTTTCTGCAGAGGCGTCTTTATTTCTGAAACACATCTTCTGACTTGCCATTCCCCTTCTTTCCCTGCTGCGCCCACATTTCCTTCGGTATGGTTAGGGAACGGGTTCCCAGTTGCGTTACTGGCACTATCGAATCATAGGATACCCACATCAATGAGTCCTTGAACTCTCCTCTTAAAGGCTAGGCAGTTTTCCGTGGAATGTCCCTGGTTTCCCGCATGGTATGCACAACTAGCGTTTGGATCGTACCATTTCGGGTACGGGGGTTTCAGGGGTTTCATGTGAAAAGGGGTACGACATGTGCGTCGAACAAAATATAGTACAACTCCCTATACGTGATTGGGGTGGATGCGAACTGGGGTTTTCTCGAGTTCAGTCTCGAATTGGGTCTTTGCCTTTGGAAAACTTGATAGCTGGTAGTTGCCTTCGAACGACCCTTGTTATACCTACTCGCATCATTCGATTCATTTTTCTTCTTCTCCGGGGCCTTTAAAGTCTACTCTCCCTTTTCTTTCCTATTTGCCAAAACAACTAGTTTGGCTCGATCATTTTCTGGGTTAAAACCTAAACCTATCGGGAAGTTCGACGATGAGGCATCGATCGGATATTGGGGTTCGATAATGACGGTGCCCTTGCATGTTTGGTTTGATCGGGGACGCCATCGGGCAAGACTTGGGGAATAGACGATGTCTTCATCATCCTCACTATTAACCACTGGACTACTCTTTTTTTCAAATTCTTTGGCCAGTAAATGGGTTAACTGGCCGATCATATTTTTTGGAGTTCCAGCATTTGTTCTCGCATATCTTGTTAAATTTGGATCAATTGCTC
The DNA here is from genome assembly GCF_025698485.1 of Gossypium arboreum. Classification (NCBI taxonomy): domain Eukaryota; kingdom Viridiplantae; phylum Streptophyta; class Magnoliopsida; order Malvales; family Malvaceae; genus Gossypium; species Gossypium arboreum. The sequence goes on along the minus strand of NC_069070.1, from coordinate 119,174,044 downwards.
TTGCATCCGTATTTGCCTTTGCTCTATTCTTTCCAACCTTTGGTCCATATCCTTTGTCGGTTTTGAAATAATTTTACCTAATTAGGGTCTTTTAATGAAAGTTTAATGCCAATAATGCAATGCAATGCAATGCAAATGTATGGAATGAATGCAAAAGAAATGAAGGCGTTGATTCTGAATTCAATTCCATTAGAACAACTTTTCTAGAAAACAAATTCCCTTACATGAAAATAGATTACATATGCGGTCTTGCCCTTCATAGTCCAAGTAAACGCTGATCTTTTCTTCATGGTCGAATCTTGTAAATTCTCCAAAATATGCCTTTGCTAGCTCATTGCTGCTTAATCTGAGCCTCGATCTCTTGCTCACTTATCTCCATGATACTTATCAAAAAGTACTGGCTCTCGGATAATCTTCGTCGGTAATTAAATCCAGTCATTTATTCCTTCGTGGACTTCTAGCTTTCTCTAGTCATGCACTTGGATAACCTTTGTTGGCTTGAATCTCCGGCAATTACATCATGTATTCCACTTTGGACATCAGCTTTCTCTCATTGTGTTTATTTGGACTATATTTAGACGACCGCACTATAATTCACTTTATCAAAAAATTCGTTTCCTTATGACAAACTATTCTATTTAGGAATCGAATTTCGAATCAACACATTCTTTTCTTTGATGTAATGTAATGCAAATGCATGAATGCAAAAAAAAGGAAGGCATTGATTCTAAATTTAATTTCATTAGAACAACTTTTCTAGAAAGTAAATTCTTTTACATAAAACAGACTACATATACGGCTTTTCTATCATATTCCAAGTGAAGACACCTATCTTCCTCTTCATATCCAGATCTTATGGTCGAGTCTGACGAATTCTCCAAGAGATGTCTATATTAACTCCTTTTTTGCTCGATCCAAGCTGCGACTCGTTGCTCACTTATTACTGTGATACTTGTCAGCTCCTTTAAGAAGGTCAAGACGTGACGGCTCTCGAATAGTCTTTGTCAGTTTCTGTCTTCAGGAAATGAAGCAAAGTCTTGTATTTCTTCACGGGCTATCAGTCTTCTTTCATGTGTTCACTTGGACCATATTTAGACAACCGTATTATAATCTACTTTATCAAGAAATTCATTTTCTTATGACAAACTGCTCTATTTAGCAATCAAATATGAATCAATACCTCCTTTCTATAATGATGTAATCCAATGCATTTATATAAAAAAACAAAAACAAAACACGTTAGCACAGGAGAAATAAATCAAATAAAGCACCTAGTCGGGTGACTGCTAGGAGTTCGGAGTGGCTTTACCTAGGGTGAACTCCTAGGTCTCTCTATATGCTGCTTAGTTCTAAAGTAGGGGTACCCAAACCGGCAGATTCCTCGATCCTCACCCATTATAGGTTCATACAGATCGAGTTCGATTCAGGGGAATACATGTCCCTACGGCTATACGGAGGTGAAAACCTCACGAAGACGCAGGTACGGATGTATCCCGAAAGCGATCCACTATCCTATATGGAGGTGAAGACCTCACGAAGGAGTAGTTTTTCACTTCCACTTAAGAGGGTGAAATTGACCAATAATGCGATGCGATATGCAAAGATACCTCAAAGAATTAAACCACTTAAAGCAAGCATATTATGAAGAGAGTCGTGAAAATAACAGACAACGTGCAATGCAGTAAATTTAAAATTGATTTTCAATTTTTGACAAAAGACAAAAATAATCAATTTAAGGCTCGACTCTCGAGGTCCCCAGTGGAGTCACCAAGCTTTCGAAACCATTCTTTTGAAAACGGGGATCGACATTGTTTAAAAGTGAATATTAAAATGGGAGTCGCCACCAATCTTTTATCAGGTGTGATCGGATCACCTTTGTTTTAATAAATCAATTTTAGTTTACTAAAAGCAGGCCTTTGGTCTCTGAAACTTGAGAGAATGAGTTCGGGAGTCGATTCACGTGCGAGGAAGGATTAGCACCCTCGACCGCCCAAAAATTGGTACCGAATTGATTAGTTAGTGTCTTAATGTCAAAAATTAAAAATCGGGAAGGGACTGGAAATACGATCTTTTCTATTAATACTGATTTTAAAATTCTTGAATTGACTTAAATCGATTTGTTTAAAGATTTCCTTATCTCGAGATATCGGAGTATCACATCCCGTAAGTTAGGACACAATACCATAAATTCCCGAGCACAAGGTCGTCTTTTAATTTAAATTGGAAATCCGTGTATTTCAAAACTCAAAAGATATTTAGCTATTTAGAACCAACGAGAGAACCGAAACCCCGTAAGTTAGGGCACAATTCTTCGATGTTCCAAAATGCGAAACATTACCTTATTTATTGAAATTAATTAAAACATGAGAAAAAATATTCCTAAAGTGAGAAATTAAAAATAGATAAACGACGCAAAAAATGATATCATTAATGAAAAATATTAACATGGAATACTAGAATATTAGAATAACAATAATAATGATATTTACAAAAAGGAAAATAAAACAAATCATGTACTAATAATAAAATAGGAAAAAATGATATATTTGGTAATAATAATGATAATATGTACATAAAAATACATATATATATATATATATATGCATATAATAAAAGTATGTAATAATAATAATAATATCTACATTAAAAGTAAATATTAGGAAACGTACATAAAAATATATACATAAAAATTTTTTACAACAATAATATAAAATAATGATATGTACAAAATATATATATATGTATATAATATAGTTATAAAAATATATATATTAAATTGAAATAGGTAAATAATAATAAAAAGGTAAGAATATACCGAAGCCCCAATATTATGGATTCTGAAATTAATCTCTTTTCTTCTCGGCTGTTGAAATGGGCCTTTGTGGGTGATCTTAACCGGATCGATTACGCTAATAGAGTCGAGTTGACCGACCATTTTAAAATTTAAATTTTTTTTTATTTTTTATTTTATTTTTTTTAAGACCAATTTTATTTAGACCAATTACAAATAAAATCTACATAAAATATACAAAATCCAAATTACTTCAACCCAACATAAACTAATCTCAACCCACTAACTTAATAATCCAACACAACCAACCCAACCCACTAACTTAACATATCATCACCCAACCCACTAATTAACCCAAACTAAATTTAACCCATCAAACCTTACATAAACCAACCCATTAACTAAAATATTTCTTTTTTTTAATACTAAACCCCCCTTCCCCAAAAACAAACAAATCTCCAGCAGCAAACAAAGAAAGAAAGAAGAGATCCAAGCTTCAAGCCGCCGAACCCCTCTTTCTCCTTCCACCGTGCGCGCCACCGACAGCCATCGTATGCCCCGTGTGAAATCAAGCTACGGGTAGTTGAGGTTTGGGTTTTGGGGTGGCTTATAATCGATTGGCTCGGGTATTTAGAGTGGGTTTCGATTTGGGAGATTGGTTGTGGTGTTAATAGTGGTTAGTCCTTGGTTGCTTGGTTGCTTGCCGGATATTGAAGTTTTTTCTTGCTTAGCTTGCTGAATGTTCCTTTTTTTGGGTTTTTTTTTTGCTGGAAATTTTTTTGCTGGAATTTTTTTTCTTTTTTCTCAAATGGGAGAATCCCTTCTTTTTGGTGTGGTCTCTTCCTTTATTTCTACCCTTTTGCTTCTTTTTTATGCCATTTGCAAGTAGTGGGTGAAGAAGGAACAATCACCCATGTTTTTGGCCTGAAAATCTGGGAAGTGGTTGCCCAAAATCACGTAATCTGTCTGAAGGACCAAATCACAAATGCAGCAAAACTTCTGGGGCTAAATGTAATTTTTAAAAAATTTAGGGTTAAAATGTAATTTAAGGAAAGTTTAGGGGTCTAAGTGAAATTTAAAGAAAAGTTTAGGGGTCAAAATGCAATTTTTTTATTTTTTATTTTTTTTGAAATTTTGTAAATTAAACACGAATTCTAGTCGGACAAAAATTTAGTGCTTACACCTTAGGCTTGGTGAGTTCTAAATGATGGTCATGTTTCAGGTTCCTATACTATTTAGAAGCTTCAAGAGTAATATGCAAAGCTTCTTTTGTGAAAGTATTATTGGTCCACTAATCGTTATTTCACTGCAAAATGCTCCAAAAAGATCAAAATAATGGACAAGAATGAAATTGATTGGGAGCATAGCTCGAAATGAATAAATTAATCAAAGATTGCAAATGCAATAAGAAGGAAATTAACTCAAAATGAATAAGTTAATCAAAGATAGCAAATGCAATAAGAAGGTAATCAAAGATAACAAATTCAAAATGGGCAAAATGGAAGCTAGGTGCCCCAAATATCGCAGCTTGAGCTTCTCTGAATCAACTTCTTGAGGACCTTTCTGAGCTCAATATGTGTTTAGGGGATCCGGAGTACTTTGTCGATGCCCTAAGACATAGCATACTTCTTCATTGTTAATTCAGGCATAGCAAGATTACTGTATGCCCCACTTTGATCAAAATTTGAGCCGCCCTTTTTGGGTTTTCAACTCAAATCCCCTTTGGTCTCAAGGCGCCCTTTACGGGTTTTCACTTTGGCCTCTCACTTTCTAGATGAAAAAATTCTTAACTGAATCTGAATTCACAAGATTGGGCAAGTTTTTTTTTTTTTTGCCATCCATTTCGAAATGCTCCTCTAGAACAGGCCTTCTCCACTATATAATGTCCTTCCCAGCCTGACGTCCATATTTCTCTTAAGTCCTTTTGTATAAAAAGGATCTTTTCAGCATCAAGTTTTCCTCATGGAATTCTCTAGTGCGTACCTCTTTATCGTAAGCTTGCATCCTTCGTTTTTGGTACGTTTGACCATGACGAGTAACTTTCAACCTCTTTTCTTAAGTTTACTGGATCCATTCTGCTTCATCTAATTTTAGTTTTGACAAGACTCAGAGAAAAGTAATATCATCTTCAATAGCCGAAAGCGCTTCTATTCCATAAACCAATGAGCAATGTGTTGCCCCGGCTAAGGTCCTAGCCGACGTTCGATAAAAATAGTGGATAAATGGTGACTTCTTATGCCAATCTTTACAAGTCTCGGTTATCTTCCCCATTATCCTTAGTTTTTTTTTGTTTGCTGCCTTTGCTGCACTGCAATATGGCGACTAATCTTTGAACAGACTACAAACTCTTGACATTGTGCAGTTGTGTTAGGCATGATCCTTTCTGACATTCTTTGTTGGCACCTTTTTTCTCTTTTTTTTTTCAGAATTTGATGACTGTCGACTTAGTAATATTGGCATATGAAACGACTTTCATCCTCTTGGTGAAGTAATTGATGCCTGCTAGAAGCTTTCGACAAGATCAGCCCAACAACCTCCATGCCCTACATAGCGAAAATCTACGAAGAAATGAAGGGACACATGGATCTTGTCTCCATAAATTTGGCATTTATGGCATACTAATGCAATCCTCTTCTACGGTGGACCAGCAAAATCCATCTCATCATTAGCCTGGCCATCGTAAAACCATTAGCATATGCTGTTCAAACACCTTGTAGCATCCTCACGCCTTAGTAACCCAAGCATATCTTGATGCAATCATGTGGAAACATCTTTGACTTCTTGGAATGACTCAATGATGTCTTGTTTTGTCTTTAGGGTGACGCAGACTCCGATGTTTGCTTCTTTCTCTTGCCCTAGGCTTACTGTCCACTGACTTTTTGTAAGGTAGGATCTGTTTTCATCTTACTCTATCATCCTTAACAAATCATGAGATATGTTACAATCTTTGTCATCTTCCAAGTCCTGAGATCCCTCAAGACACATATCTCGCTCAAAGGAGATTCTGGGTCAGTAGCAACGTTTCTCGTGTCGTTGATATCTGGAGACCTATTGAAGGCAGATGCCAAAGAATAAATGATTTTAAGGATAATTATTTGTACGGTATGATCATGAATAAAGAATAAATGAATATTTGAAAGAAAGTCTAGAGAACAAAAGAATCTAAGAATAATTATTTCTACCACATGAAATGAAATAAAAGAATATTTACTCAAAAAGATGCATTTTATTGAAATAAAGACTTAGGACACCAGCCTATTTCACAAAAGGATTCTCATTGCTTCTAGGCTTAAAGCAACAAGCGTGTTTTGAATATTACTCTATATCAGCTCTAAAAGTAAAAAGATCTCTTCCACAGCCCTATTGTTCAAAACACTCCCAAGTAATGCAAGGGTTTGGAAACTTTTATTCCCCGATTCCTTCTTCAGATATGTCATTCAGATTCCCCAATACTCCTTCCAGGCTTTTGACTTGTTCAAGGCATCGCAATTCCTTTGCCCTCACTTTCTAATATCGCATTTACTGCATTGTCAGAGTGATTAGGTTTTGAGGAATCGTCGAACTTCACAATTCCCATTTCAATTAACCTTTCGATCAACTTTTTAAATGTAGTGCAATTTTCGATTAAGTGTCTCGTTATTCCCGCGTGGTACTCGCATTGAGCATTCTCATTATACCATTTTGGGAACGGAGGTTACACTAGTTCCGAGTAGAATGGAGACACCACATGCACATCAAAAAGATTCTAATACAACTCCTTATATGACATTGGAATGGGTGTAAATCGAAGCCTTTCTGTATTTGACCTCGAGTTGGATTTCTGCCTTGAAGAGCCTTAATAGCTAGTGGTTACAGTCTTCGGCTGGCCTACGTTGACCAATTTGGGATACCCTTTGCTCATATTGTTCACTTAATTTTTGTTTCTCTTTGGGGTTGACTTCTGGGCGCTTTCACCGTCTATCTTCCCGCTCCTGATTGCGTTTTCAATCATCTCGCCAGACATTACTATATCTGAGAAGCTCATGGTAGCACTTCCCAACATATGGGTAATGAACCGGGCTTTCAGAGTATTGACGAAAAGTATCGTAGTTTCTTTCTCCAGAAGAGGTGGCTGGACTTGTGTCGCTACCTCTCTCCATCTTTGGGCATATTTCATGAAGTTTTCACTTTGCCTATTTTCCATATTCTGCAGTGTAATTCTGTCGGGCACCATGTCTGTCACGTAGCCATATTGTTTCATGAAAGCTTGTGCTAAGTCCTTCCATGAATGAATTTTGGCACGGCTCAGTTGGTTGTACCATTTCGCAGCTGACCCAATCAGACTATCTTGGAAGCAATGAATTAACAGTTGATTGTTATCAACGTAACCTATCATTTTTCGGTAGAACATCGTGATGTGAGCTTCAGGGTAACTAGTCCCATTATACTTTTCAAATTCTGGAGTCCTGAATTTTGGCGGGAGTACTAAATCTGGAACCAAGCTGAGATCTTTGGCGTCAACCCGACGATAGTAATCAACATTTTCCATCGCTCTAAGTTTTTCTTCCAACCACTTGTATCGATCTTCGAGTTGTCTTGGCAGTTCAACTTTTGCTTTTTCTATTCCTACCATTTCGTCTAGATCAGGAACTTCATGATTGGTTAGACTGTTCCTTGGATTGGAACCTGAGCCTGTCGGGTAGTTCATAGGTGCCGAGGTACCGGCCTGGTGTTGTTGTGATTTGATAGCAATATGTACATCTTGCAGACATGTCTGATCGTTTATCGGGGTGAAACCGGAGGGTACAGAGGCTCCTCATTGTCCTCCCTAGCATTGATCATGGAGTTTTTTCCTTTTTCTAGCCCCTTAGTCAATAATTGAGACAACTGATTCATCATATTCCTTTGAGACTCTAGCATTTGGTCCCTCATATCTTGCTGGATCTTCGTCAGTTGCTCTTGTATTTACAGTTGTAACTGGTCTTGTATCTCTTTTTGAAGTTGTTCCAGTCTTTCCAATCTTTGATCCATATATTTTATCCTTTTCCTTGTATCGTAAAGATGCCTAGTCGCTTGACTTTTGTCGGTTTCCAGGTTAACTGAAATAATTTTATCTAATTAGGGTTCTTTTAGGGATAGTCTAATGCAAATAATGCAATGCAAATGCAAATGCATGGAATGAATGCAAAAGAAAAGAATGCGTTGATTCTGAATTCAATTTCATTAGAACAACTTTTTTAGAAAACAAATTCCTTTACATAAAACGGATTACATATACGGCCTTTCCCTCCTATTCCAAGCTAAGACATCTATCTTCCTCTTCATATCCAGATGTTATGGTCGAGTCTTGCGAATTTTCTAAAAGATGTCCCCATTAACTCCTTTTTGCTTGATCCAGGCTACGACTTGTTGCTCACTTATCCCCGTGATACTCGTCAGCTCCTTTAAGAAAGTCAAGACGTGACGGCTCTCGAATAATCTTTGTCGGTTTTAATCATCGGGCAATGAAGCAAAGTCGTGTATTTCTTCATGGGCTATCAGCCTTCTTTCATTGTGTTTACTTGGACCATATTTAGACAACCGTGTTATAATCCACTTTATCAAGAAATTCGTTTTCTTATGACAGACTGTTCTATTTAGCAATCAAATATGAATCAACACCTCCTTTCTATGATAATGTAATGCAATGCAGTCAAAAACAAAACACGTTAGTACAGGAGAAATAAATAACAAATAAAGCACCCATTCGGGTGACCACTAGGGGTTCGGAGTGGCTCTACCTAGGGTAAGCTCCTAGGTCTCTCTATATGTGGCTCGATTCTTGAGTAAGGGTACTCGAACCAGCAGATTCCTCAATCTTCACCCATTATAGGCTCATATGGATCGAGTTCAGTTCAGGGGAATACATTTCCCTATGACCATGCGGAGATGAAAATCTCACGAAATCACAGGTATGGATGTATCTCGGAATCAACCGACTAGCCCATGCGGAGGTGAAAACCTCACGAAGGCATAGCTTCTCACTCCCACTTAAAAGGTGTGACCACAACGGTCATGCAATACAATGTGCAAGGGTATATGCATAAAAAACTCGAAGCAATAAAGAAAATATGAATAAAATAATAAAAATTGTAAGAAAAACGGATGAAATGCAATAAAGGGATCATAAGTTTAAAACGAATTTTTAATTTTTGACAAATGAAAAAAATCAATCAATTTATGGCTCGACTCTCAAAGTCCCCAATGGAGTCGCCAAGCTGTCGAAACCCTTTTTAATTAAAAAAACGGGGATCAACTTTAAAAAACAAAAATGGAATCGCCACCAATCTTTTTTGTTTAGGTGATTGGTTCACCAAGAAGTTTGGTCATTTTAATAAAACATTTTGGTTTACTAAAACAACGATTTTGGCCTACGAAATTTGAGAAAACGGGTTCGGGAGTCGGTTACGTATGAGGAAGGATTAGCACCCTCATTACACCCAAAATTGGTATCAAATTGATTAAATACTGTCCTTATGTCTGAGATTTAAAAAAGTTGTTAAAATGTGATTCCTTTTATAATCATTTGAATAGCCCAAGTTGGTCGTTAAAATTCTCTTGTTTCAGAGGAATATAGCATCACATCCAGCACGATAGGACACGATCCTTTATACCCTCGAAAACACGATAAATTTCGACTTCCAAAAGTTTATATGTTGAAAATTACAAAAGGATGCCCAATTATTTAGTCCAACGAAAAATCGAAACCCAGCACGGTAGGGCACGATTCCTCGAATTTCCAAACATTGAACATGGCCTCGCTTTAGCATTTAGAAAACACGAGTAAAATTCCAAAGGAATATTCGATTGTTTTGAACAAACAGGAAATCGAAACCCAGCACGATAGGGCACTATTCCCCGAATTTCCAAACATCGATTTGGGAGACCAGCAAATGCGGGGGGATTTGACGCACAAATACCCCATTAAAAGATAAAACGCGCGGATCCCATAGAAGGCAGGTCGGGTCAAGCGGGTCGCCTCCATACGGCGTCATTTCAGTGTTGGTGCCTTTGGTGCCAAAACGGCACCGTTTTGCACTGCTATAAAAATAATTTTTTTTCTAAAAAATTTTCATTTTTGCTGCCTATTTCTTTAAAAAAACTTGAAAAAAACTCTCCCTTTCTCTGCTACGGTTTCGAAACCCTAGCTTCTGCACCGCCATCGTCAGTCCACCACTCGTCCGCTATGGACGGTGGTCGGAGTTGCGTAAAAATGGGGTTTTTAACCCCCTTGTTTACAACCGCATTTGAAAGCCATGCCCTTTTTTAAGCCCCAAAAGAACGAGAGGAGAAGGACCTTCCACCTTTCAGACTCGATTTCAACGGCGAAGAAGGGCCCTTCGGCGTCGCAAACACGGGGAAATCAGGTGAGTTTTCTTGCTTTTTCACTCTTTGTTTGCTTGCTTTTAAAATAAACACAAAAAAAAAGAAATAACAGAGATAAAAAACACCTTGAGAATACTCAATTTTGAACACTATTTTTTGTATTTTTGATTTCTTCGTATGCTCTGTAATTCAATCATTTTTTTCGAAAAATTCCCCCTGTATTACATTCGTTTTCTTTCTGCTTTATAGTCGATATACAAATCCCTATTTTACTATTATTTTGGCTACTGTTGCCTGCTGCCTTGCTCTGCTCTGTTTCCTTTTCTTTTGTTTGAAGGTCTTTGAAAGTGACGGGACGGTGGCGTGCTACAGGCGTGGCTAGTGGAGTAGGTGGTCAAAAGGAGCAGTCGTACGGTGCACATAGGGCAACGGCGCCTGGCAGACTAGGGTTTCTGTTCTGCTTTATTTTTTGGGCTAGGTAGGTTGTGTTGTTTTTTAGGTTAGGGTTTGATTTTGTCTTGGGTTTGGGCTGTTGTTATTAAGGCTCGGTCAAATTTGGGCCTCTACATGAATGATATATTCAACAAATCAAAGTAAAATTAATAAAGGGGTGCAAAGGAAAATTACAAATTTGTGTAAAAAAATAAATGGAAGGTAATTTAAAACTTTATATTTTGTTTTGTGGTCTATGCTCAAAAAAATTACAACAATTCTTTACATATTTTTGCTTGTAAAAAGTATGCAACATGTATTACAGTAAAAGAGTTTTTAGGTAACTAAAATTATTTAATATAATGAAAGGTGAGACAAAATTGAAAATTCATCCACAATTTAGATAACTAAATTGAAAATTCATCAAAATAAAAATAAAATAAAATAAAAGAGAGACATTATATTTTATGAAGGTTTGCAGAATTTAGAAACATAATCAAATATAATTGTCCAAAAAGAAGACAAGACAGCAGAGGCAGATACTAAATTAGAAATGCTTTTAGTTCATTCGATTGTTAGATGTTCATAAATTTTAGTATGATGCACACTCAAAATGCAAATTACTTAAATTATTGAAGAAACTTACATATCTTTAAACGAAACTTTGTTTTTATAGTAGTAGCAGCTCGAGTATTTGTATCTACTCGATTCAAACCAAAAATCGTCTAATAGTTTTTTGTAGATATCCAACATAGACATGCCTGTTATATTATCAACCATAATTGGAACCGCCGCTTCGATAGTGCAAGCTTGATTGATATAAGATGGGTGGGTGTCTCCATTTAAAAAATAGAAATGAGAAGTTGGAAGGGAAGAAGAGGTACTGAATTTGGTGGTACAACTAGAAACCTCAATATAATGTGAAGATTTTATAGGTTCTTTGCAATTCACAACATACATAATGCTAAACTCTACCCCTTTATTGCCAACAGAAAAATAATTTTTTTTTAAAGAATCATAATAACAATATACAGAACTAAGAGGAAGGGAGTTGCAATCATCCGTATCCAAGCTTGCATCGACCACTCGTATTGTATGATTTTCGTAAAAAAATTGTTAGACAAAGAATTTCCCTTCTCTCCCAACTAAAATGGTGCGATTGTTGTTGTCACACTCAAATTCCAGGTCATGACAACCACAATGGTGAGGTTGGCTTTTTAATCAGAATGGAAAACTGATATTCAGATTCCCACGGAAAGTAGAGCCGCAGTCGAGATGTCTCACAAAACAAACACCAGGAAATAGAATTACAAATAAAGCAAAAGCGGGCAACAATGACAGTTTTGCTTTTAATTTTGGAATTTGGGTAGGGAAGATGAATAATAATAGGAGTTAACTGTAAATGCCCAAATTTGACCCGGACTTAATAACAACACCCAAACTTAAAACCAAAACCCTAAGCCCACAACATTTTCAACTCAAAAAACAAAGGAAAACCCTAGGTGCGCCGCATCTAGGTCTGCCCTTGCCATGTGCCGTCTGACACTTCTCAACCACCCCGCTGACGTACACACCATCTGCAAAGAAGGAAAAGAAAGAAGACAAAGACCATGTGCAAGAACAATAATCAACAGTAGAAAAGTAGATATGTATTCGACTATAAAAAGCCCTAATGGATGTAACTTTAATTGGGGGTTTTTGAATAAAAAAGATTGAAATAAAAACTCAATATTCGAAATACAAAAATCCCTTAGAAATCGAAATCAAAAATAACAAAAAGGTGGTTTTTTTTTCTTGATTACTTTGATTTTATGTTTGTTTTTGTTAGAAGAAAGAAAACAAAAGAAAAAGAAAGTCGAACATTACCGTCACTCTCGTGTTCCACCACCGTGGGTGGCCGAGGACCTCCCTCTCCAATGAAAGAGGGCATTTTCGGGCTAGGGAGTCAAAAAGAAAAAAATGATGACTTTTTATTTTCCCAACCACCATGGACGGCAACGCCGTCTCCGACAACCGGCAGCCACCACGGTGGCCGATCGCCTGGACCATGGCCTGAGAAGAAAGGCCTAGGGAGAAAAAGAACGTTTGAAATTTTTTTTTCCTGAATGTAGGCTGAAATGATTTTTTTTTTAACTTACATAGATTATCCAAAACGGCGCCGTTTTGGTGGGCATTCATAAGCCCCAAAACGACGCCGTTTAAGCTCAAGACTAGAGACCTGACCCGCTCCGGATAGAAGATCCACATGTTTTCATTTAAAAAGGGTTATTTACCATTTAAGTCCTTCCGTTTTTATTATGTTTTAATCCAATCCTTTTTACTTTTAATTTTTGCCTTTAATTTCGACTTTGTCTCGATTTAGTCCCCTAAAGGACGGTGCGCATTGAAAAAAGGGATATTTCCCTAATAAGTCCCTCCTCCCTTACGTGTGTCTCATTTTAGTCCAAATTCCAACTTTTCTTTTTTTAATTTGTCCCTAAAAGTTCATTTCTTTTTATTTTGGTCCCTTGATCATTTAATCTTGTTTATTTTTCCTTTTTTATTATTTTCAATATTTTGCTTTTACTTTTATTTTCTTTAGATTTTTTATTTACTTGCTTTATTTAAATTCAACCCCTTTAATTTTTATTTTTATTTTAAGATTTGTACTTTAAACTCTGTTTAAATCACGATTTAGTCCTTGCTTTCAATCTCATAGTTTATTCGCATTCGTATTTGTTTATTGATTTGCTCATTTATTAATTTATTTCTTCCTTTTTTGTCATTTCTTTTATTATTATTATTATTTTTTAAATAGACCTTTTATTCTTATTATCCCTACCATCGTCACTTTATCATCTATTTATTTGTCTATATCTTTTATATACTTTCAAAAATTAGATTATTATTATTATTATTATTATTATTATTATTATTTTATTCGTTTCATTTGATTTTTTTAGGTTGCTCATTTTCAAGTTTTTATTTGAACCTTTTATTTTATTTTTATTTCATTTATTTATTTATTTCTTATTTATAATTAGCCCCTTTATTTATTTACCTCATTATTATTACTTTCATTATTGTTTATTTTAAGGATTATTTATTTATTTCTTTATGTATACATTTCACATGTTTCAAAGTTTAGATTATTATTATTATTATTATTATTATTATTATTATTATTATTATTATTATTATTATTATTATTGTTACCTTCTTTTATTTTTATTTTTTTCATCTTGCTTGCTTTTGAGTCTTTTTAAAACCTTTTGTTAGTTCATGCATGTATTGCTTATTTTATTATTTCTAGTTAGCTTGTCTTCTTCATTTGTTTATCTCGTTGCCTCTTTTTGTTATTCCTATCATCGCCATTTATATCACCGTATTTATACGTATTTATACATGATTCACGATTACTGTCTTACATTTGTTATCAAGCATATTGTGCCATTATTATTGTAAATCCACGTTGCATCATTGTTTATAAAATACAAGTTTATATTCTAGCCATGCCCAAAAGAATTAAGCGTATATCATTTTTGAATATTTCATTAATTTTATCCAAATTTGAAACAAAAGAAAATTTTGAAAACAAGGGATATTTCGTGTTTTGGAAATACGAGAAGTCGTACCTTAACTTACGGGGTTTCGATTTTCTCGTTAAACCTAAATAGTCAAATATCCCTTCAATTGTAAAAAACGCATGATATTTTTAAAATAAGGCAATATTCTGTGTTTAGAAATTCGAGAAATCGCGCCCTAACTTACTGGATTTCGATTTTTCTCGTTTAACCTAAATAACCGAATATCCTTTTAAAATTAAAATGCATGAATTTTGAAAATCAAAAAGAAATCTTATTCTCGAGGTTTTAAAATGTTGTGTCCTAACGTGCTAAATGTAACCTTTTATTACTTCGGGACAAGAAAGTCTTTAGCATCCGTTTCGATTCATCCAAACATTTTTTGTAAAATTAACATTGATAAAAAAGGAGGATCTTATTTTTTAAAATTCTTTTTGAGTTTCTAAATTTCGATATTAAGACATTAATTAATTAATTAGGTATACCAATTTTGGGAGTACGAGGGTGCTAATCCTTCCTCGTACGTAATCGACTCCCGAACCCGTTTTCTCGAATTTTGTAGACCAAAATCGTTGTTTTAATAAAACAAAATATTTTATTAAAACAATCAAATTACAGGGTGATCTGATCACACCTAAAAAAAAGATTGGTGGCGATTCCATTTCCGTTTTTAAATAAAAGTCGACGCCTTTTGACCAAAAAAATGGTTTCGACAGCTTGGCGACTCCACTGGGGAGTTTGAGAGTCGAGCCATAAATTGATTAATTTTTGTCTTTTGTCGAAAATTGAAAGTTCGTTTTAAACTTACAATCCCTTCATTGCATTTCATCCATTTTTCTTACGGTTTTCATTATTTTATTCCTATATTCTTTATTGCTTCGAGTTTTTTTTATGCATATATCCTCGCACATTGCATTGCATGATCGTTGTGGTCAGACCTCTTAGGTGAGAGTGAGAAACTATTCCTTCGTGAGGTTTTCACCTCCGTGTAGGATAGTGGATCACTTTTGGGATACATTCGTACCTATCTCTTCGTGAGATTTTCTTCTCCGTACAGCCATAGAGAAATGTATTCCCCTGAACTGAACTCGGTCTATATGAGCCTATAATGGGTGAAGATCGAGGAAGCTGCTGGTTCAGGTACCCTTACTCTAGAAATGAGCCACATATAATGAGCCCTAAGAGCCAACCTTAGGTAGAACCACTCCAAACTTTAGAGGTCACCCGGATAGGTGCTCTATTTGTCATTTATGTTTTCATACTGATGTGTTTCTTTTAGGATTACATTGCATTTTCCTCTTAGAAATCTTTTCTTTCTATTTCACTCGTCTTTGTTACGATCCTCATCATTATGGTTTATAATTGTTGTATTAGTTTGAGTTTTGGTATCCTTCTGCACATTACATCGCACGATCGGTCAATTTTACCCTTTTAGGTGGGAGTGAGAAGCTATGCCTTCGTGAGGTTTTCAACTCCGCATAGGCTAGTAGACTGCTTCCGGGATACATCCGTACCTATGTCTTCATGAGATTTTCATCTCCGTATGGCCGTGGGGAAATGTATTCCCCTGAACCAAACTCGATCCATATGAGCCTATAATGGGTAAAGATTGAGGAATCTACTGGTTCAGGTATCCTTTCCTTAGAACTAAACCACATATAGAGAGACCTAGGAGCCCACCTTAGGTAGAGACACGCCAAACCCTAGTGGACACCCAGATAGGGGTTCTATTTTATTGTTTATTTCTTCTGCACTGACGTATTTTGTTTTGTTTTGCATTGCATTACATCATCATAGAAAGAGGTGTTGATTCATATTTTATTTGCTAAACAGAAGAGCTTGTCATGGGAAAATAGATTTCTTGATAAAGTAGATTATAATACGGTTGTCTAAATATGGTCCAAGTAGACACAACGAAAGAAGGCTGATAGTCTACGGAGTAAAACAAAACTTTGTTTCATTGCTCGAGAATTCAAGCTGACAAAAATTATTCGAGAGTCGTCACATCTTGACTTTCTTAAAGGAGATAATGAGTATCGTGAGATAAGTGAGCAATGAGTCGCGACCCGGATCAAGCAAAAAGGAGATAGAGGAGGCACTCCATTGAAGAGTTCGTGAGATTTGATCTTGACATCTGGATACGAATAAAATGATCGATGTCTTCACTTTGAGTATTAGGATAGGGCCGAATATGTAACCCATTTTATATAAAGAAATTTGTTTTCTAGAAAAGTTGTTCTAATGGAATTGAATTCAGAATCAACACATCTCTTTCTTTTTTAATGTATTTCATGCATTCGCATTGCATTTTATTATATGCATTAGATTTTCCAAAAAGGACCCTAATTAGGTAAAATTATTTCAGAACCGACAAAGGATATAAACCAAAGATTGGAGAGAATAGAGCAAATGCAAATACAGATGCAAGAGCAATTGACCAAGATTCAATAAGGTATGCGGGAATAAATGCTGGAATTTCAAAGAAATATGATGGGCCAATTAACCTAGTTACTGGCCAAAGAATTTTAAAAAAATGAGTGGCCCAGTGGTCAACAGTGGGGATGATAGTGAAGACCTCATCTATTCCCTAGGTTTTACCCCAATAAGCGTCCTGACTCGACCTTACGCATATCCACAAGGGGTACTCGTCATTATTAAACCCCAATATCAGACTGGTACCTTGACACTATTGAACTTCCCAATGGGTTCAGGTTTTAACCTGAAGGATAATCGAGCCAAACCTTTTGTTCTGGAAGAAACAAATGAAAGGAGAGACTGGACTTTAAAGGCCCCGAAGAAGAAAGAAAAAGAAGTGAATAGTACGAATAGGTATAACAAGGGCCATTCAGAGCCGATTACAGTATGCTAGCCAAGGACGGTAACTACCAGCCATCAGGTCTCCCCAAGGCAAGAACCCAATCCAAGACTGAACTCAAAAAAAACTCAGTTCGTGCCCATCCCAATCACGTATGGGGAGATGTACCAAATTTTATTTGACGCACATGTTGTATCCCCTTTCTACGTAGAACCAATACAGCTTCCATACCCTAAATGGTACAATGTAAGCTGCCAATGCGAATGCCATGGAGGAATCACAGGGCATTCGATTGAGAACGTCGCTTTTAAAAAGATGATCGAAAGACTCATCAATTTAGGTATCGTAAAATTTAATGATCCCTCTAGTGCAGAAAATCTGTTACCCAACCTTTCTGTTAAAGGGGTAAACATTATGAATTCCATGATGGATAGGGGCATGAGATCCAAGGATGCGTCGAGCTCAGGACCCTAGTACAAGGCCTGATGGATAATAAAGGAATTGAAGAGATCAAAGGCCTGGTGGGAATGTTGGGAAATCAAAACATTAACGACATATCCGAAGAGGGAACCCAGGAATAGACTTTTCCAAGCTTCTGCCTTCATGTACTTGAGAGTGTTTTGAATAGTGGGGCTGTGGAAGATATTCTTGTATTTTTAGAGCTAATTTAGAGTAATATTCAGAACACGATTGTTGCTTTAAGCCTAGAGGAAATAAGAATCCTTTTGTGAAATAGGCTTGTGTTCAAAATCTTTATTTCAATGAAATGTATTTTTTTTAGCAAATATTCTTTTATTCTCTATATATTCTTTGGTTCTTTGGACTCTCTTTCAAATATTCTTTTATTCTTCATTCATGATCATACCCTACAAATAATCATCCTTAGAATCATTTATTATTTGAAATCTACCTTCGTACCTACATCAGGTCCCCAGATATCAATGATATGAGCGACACTGTCACTGACTCAGAGTCTCCTTTTGGGTGAGATATGTGTTTAGGGGGATCGTAGGACTTTGAAAATGACAGAAATCGTAACTTATCTCCTGATTTGTTAAGAATGATAGAACAAGATGAAAAACAGATCCTACTCTACAAAGGGTCAGTGGACATTGTAAGAAAAGAGGTGAAGATCAAAGCCTAGCTCACCACAAAGACAAAGCGAGACATCATTGAGTTACTCCTAATTCAAAGATGTTTTCGCATGATCGCATCAAGATATGCCTAGGCTACTAAGACGTGAGGATGTTATAGGGTGTTCGAAAAGCACATGATAATGGTTTTTTTCGATTGCCAGGCTAATAATGAGGTACGGGTACTGCTGGTCTACTATGGAAAAGGATTGCATCAGTTATAAATGCCAGATGGAGGAAGACAAGACTTATGTACCTCCTCCATTTCTTCACAGATTTTTTATGTGTGGGGTATGGATGTTATGGAGCTGATCTCGTCAAAAGCTTCTGGCCAACACTAATTTATCCTTGTAGTCTTCGGTTACTTCACTAAGAGGGTGAAGGTAGCTTCATATGCCAATGTTACAAGGTCGATAATTATCAAATTCAAATCCAAAAAAAAAATAAGAAAAGAGATTAAGTGCAGGCAAAGAATGCCAAAAAGGATCATGTCTAACAATACACAACCTCACAATGTCAAAAGTTTGCAGTTTATTCAAAGATCAGACGTCATATCACAGTGCAGCAAAGAAAAAAAAGATCGTGGAAGATAATCGAGACTTGTAAAGATTGGCGTAAAGAAGTTACCATTTACCCTTTATACTTATCAAACGTCGCCTAAGACCTTCGTTGGGACAACACATTTCTCATTAGTTCATGGAATGGAAGCGGTTTTGCCTGAGTCTTATCAAAGCCGAAGTTAGACGAATCCGAATGGATCCAATTCTAATGTGATCAGTTGAATTTGATCGAAGAAATGAGGTTGAAAGCTATCCACCATGAGCAAATAATAAAAAGGTTCACCTCAAAAGAGAAACCTAGTATTGAAAAAGGTCTTTCATATATAAAAAGGACTTCAAAGGAAGTGTACGCCAAACTGGAAAGGACCTTATATGGTAAAGAAGGCCTCCTCTGGAAGAGCGTCGATATTAACCAAGGTAATGGCAAGAACCTGCCTAATATTGTGAATTCGAATTCAATCAAAAAATACTTCACAAAAAAAAGACAGAAAAAGAAGAGGCCAATGCGAAAACCCACAAAGGGCGCTTTGAGACCAAATGAATTTTGAATTGAAAACTCGTAAAAGGTAATTCAAATAAAAATAGGGCATGTAGTAGTCTTGCTATGCTTGAATTAACAATGAAGAAGTATGCTACGTCTTGGGGCATTGACAAAGTACTCCGGATCCCCTAAACACAAATTTAGCTCAAAATAGTCTTCAAGAAGTAGGTACAGAGAAGCTCAAACTCCGATATCTGGGGCACCTAGCTTTCTATTTAACTCATTTTGAATTTTCTATCTTTGATTACCCTATTCTTTTCAAGATACGTCCCAATAAATTTCCTTTTTAATTGCATTTGTGATCCTTGATTAACTTACTTGCTTCGAGCTATGCTTTTAATTAATTTCCTTCTGGTCCATTGTTATGATCTTTTTCAAGTATTTTGCATTGAAATAACGATTAGTGGACTAATAACACTTTCATAAAAGGAGTTTTACATATTACTTTGGAAGCTTCTAAATGATACAAGAACTTAAAACATGACTATTATTTAGAACTTACCAAGCCTAAGGGTTGAAAATATTTGAGTCTAAATTGAGATTATCTCTTCAGATTTTCAGTCTAAAATTTTGGTTGAATAAAAGACAAGACATTTCATCAGTGATACAGCCTCGACAAATAACGAGCAATGCCAACCCAAGTGTAAAAGGGGATTATTTTCGGGAAAAGAAAAATAATACTCTGCATTCATGCAAATATTAGGCATATATATCTGGTCATTACACCCAGGGAATGGTGTAAAAGATCAAATTGATTGAAGATGATACAAATCTCATACCTTTAAGTTACAGCGGGATAGATGGAAGAAATCAAATATTATTCCCTTAAAGTCACAGTGGGAGGTACAAACTTTATGTCCCAGAAAGTATAGTGGAAGGGACTCTGAAATTACAGCGGGGCAAGCTTGCTGAGCAAAATATGATTATTTCTTTAGGTTTTCTGTTAATAATACCAATAGAACAAGATGGCAGCATAATACGTCAATGATAAGGCCCAGATGAACAACGAGCAATGAAACCTTAAGCCTTTTAAAAAGGATCATTTTCATTTCTGCATTCATATATCATTCATAAGCATCACATCTAGTTAGGAGCATTTGATTCATTTTGATTATAGCATCCTAATTATTTGGCATAAGCATAGATACACGAAACCGATTCTACAAGATCATGTCCCTAGAGGACGGTGTAGCAATATCGGTGAATTCACAACCTTATCTCTCTAAGGTAGCAAGAGAGCAGGTTGAAAATTGTAATCTTATCTTCCTAAGGTAGCAAGGAAGCAGACTAAAGATTGAAGATCTTATCTCCCTAAGCAGTAGTGGAGTAGATCAAATATGGTGAATCTTATCTTCCCGAGGTAGCAGGAGAGCAGATTTTAGCCACCAGCCTTATCTCTCTAAGGTAGCAAGAGAGCTAGTTGAAGATTGAAGTCTTATCTTCTTGAGGTAGCAAGGAAGCAGACTAAAGATTGAATATCTTATCTCCCTAAGCAGTATTGGAGTAGATTGAATATGGCGATTCTTATCTTCCCGTGGTAGTAGGGGAGCAGATTTTTGCCACCAGCCTTATCTCTCTGAGTTAGCAAGAGAGCAGGTTAAAGATTGTAGTATTATTTTCCTGAGGTAGCAAGGAAGCAGACTGAAGATTACAAATCTTATCTCCCTATGCGATAGTGGAGTAGATCGAAGACGGCGAATCTTGTCTCTCTAAGCAGTAGTAGAGTAGGCTAAAGATTACAGATCTTATCTCCCTAAACAATAGTGAAGCAGATCGAAGACGGTGAATCTTATTTCCCTAAGCAATAGTAGAGTAGATTTAAGCCACCATCCTATCTCCCTAAGTAGTAGTGGAGTAGGCTGAAGATTACAGATCTTATCTCCCTAAGCAGTAGTGGAGCAGATCGAAGACGGCGAATCTTGTCTCTCTAAGCAGCAGTGGAGAAGATTTAAGCCACCATCCTATCTCCCTAAGTAGTAGTGGAGTAGGCTGAAGATTACAGATCTTATCTCCCTAAGCAGTAGTGGAGTAGATCGAAGATGGCGAATCTTGTCTCCCTAAGCAGTAGTGGAGCAGATTTAAGCCACCATCCTATTTCCCTAAGCATTAGTGGAGTAGGCTGAAGATTACAAATCTTATCTCCCTAAGTAGTAGTGGAGTAGATCGAAGATGGCGAATTTTGTCTCTCTAAGCAGTAGTGGAGCAGATTTAAGCCACCATCCTATCTCCCTAAGCAGTGGTGGAGCAGGTTGAAATCAACAATTCTTATCTCCTTGAAGTTTTAGTGGAGTTAATCGAAGCTACAAATCTCTTCTCCCTGAAATGACATTAGAGCTGCTCGAAGCCACAATTCTTATCTCCTTGAAGTTTTAGGAGAGTAGATCGAAGCTACAAATCTCTTCTCCCTAAAAGGACATTGGAGCGGCTCGTAGCCACAATTCTTATTTCCTTGAAGTTCCAGCGTAATAGATCGAAGCTACAAATCTCTTCTTCCTAAAATGGCATTGGAGTGGCTCGAAGCCACAATTGTTATCTCCTTAAAGTTCCAGCGGAGTAGATCGAAGTTACAAATCTCTTTTCTTTGAAATGGTATTAGAGCGGCTCGAAGTCACAATTCTTATCTCCTTGAAGTTTCAGCGGAGTAGATTGAAGCTACAAATCTCTTCTCCCTGAAATGGTATTGGAGCGGCTCAAAGCCACAAATCACAAACCTTATCTCCCTAAGGTTGCAGTGGAGCAGGTTGAAGTTACAAGTCTTATCTCCCTGAAGTTGCAGTGGAGCAGACTAAAGTTGCAGTGGAGCAAGTTGAAGTTACAAGTCTTATCTCCCTAAAGTTGCAGTGGAGCAGATTGAAGATAGCGAATCTTATCTCCCTGAAGTTGCAGTAGAGCAGGTTGAAGTTACGAATCTTATCTCCCTGAAATTGTAGTGGAGTAGATTGAAGCCGCTAGTCTTATTTCCTGATGTAGCAAGGAAGC
Organism: Gossypium arboreum; assembly: GCF_025698485.1. Lineage (NCBI taxonomy): Eukaryota > Viridiplantae > Streptophyta > Magnoliopsida > Malvales > Malvaceae > Gossypium > Gossypium arboreum. The sequence continues at coordinate 119,151,886 of NC_069070.1, read as the reverse complement.
AGACTGAAGATTGTAGATCTTATTTCCCTGAGATAGTAGTGGAGCAGATCAAATATGGCGAATCTTATCTTCCTGAAGTTGCAGCGAAGCATATTGAAGCCACTAGCCTTATCTCTCTGAAGTTGCAGCGGAGCAAACTGAAGATAGTGATTCTCATTCCAATGAAGTTGCAGTGGAGCATATGGAAGTTACTTGAAGAAGAAAAGCACCGAAGAGGTCAAGATTCTACAAGACCCGACAAATTTGGCATTTTTTAAAGTCTTTGCTTCATTCTCGTTACACGACAACAAACAAAGAGGGGCAGCTGTAAATGCCCAAATTTGACCGGGCCTTAATAACAACAGCCCAAACTTAAAACCAAAACCCTAAGCTCACAACATTTTCAACTCAGAAAACAAAGGAAAAGCCTGGGTGCGCCGCACCTAGGTCTGCCCTTGCCATGTACCGTCTGACACTTCTCAACCACCCTGTTGACCTCCACACCATCTGCAAAGAAGGAAAAGAAAGACAAAGACCATGTGCAAGAACAGTAATCAACAGTAGAAAAGTAAATATGTGTTCGACTATAAAAAGCCCTAATGGATGTAACTTTAATGGGGGGTTTTTGAATAAAAAAGATTGAAATAAAAAACTCAATATTCGAAATACAAAAATCCCATAAAAATCGAAATCAAAAATAACAAAAAGGTGGTTCTTTTTTCTTGATTACTTTGCTTTTATGTTTGTTTTTGTTAGAAGAAAGAAAACAAAAGAAAAAGAGAGTCGAAACATTATCGTTACTCTCGTGTTCCACCACCATGGGTGGCCGAGGACCGCCTTCTCTAATGAAAAAGGGCATTTTTCGGGCTAGGGAGTCGAAAAGAAAAAAATGCTAACTTTTCATTTTCCCTGCCACCGTGAACGGCGGCGCCATTGTCAGCAACCGACAGCCGCCACGGTGGCCAATCGCCTGGACCATGGCCTGAGAAGAAAAGCCTAGAGAGAAAAAGAACGTTTGAAATTTTTTTTTGAATGTAAGCTGAAATGATTTTTTTTTTGTTTTTTTTAACTTATATAGATTATTGAAAACAGTGCCGTTTTGGTGGGCATTCATAAGCCCCAAAACGATGCCATTTAAGCTTAGGACCCGAGACCCGACTCGCTCCGGATAAAAGATCCGTATGTTTTCATTTAAAAAGGGTTATTTACACTTTAAGTCCTTCAGCATTTTTATTATGTTTTAATCCAATCCTTTTTTACCTTTAATTTTTTCCTTTAATTTCGACTTTGTCTCGATTTAGTCCCCTAAAGGATGGTGCGCTTTGGAAAAAGGGATATTTCCCTAATAAATCCCTCCTCCCTTACGTGTGTCTCATTTTAGTCCAAATTCCAGCTTTTCTTTTTTTAATTTGTCCTTAAAAGTTCATTTCTTTTTATTTTGGTCCCTTGATCATTTAATCTTGTTTATTTTTCCTTTTTATTATTTTCAATATTTTGCTTTTACTTTTATTTTCTTTAGTTTTTTTATTTACTTGCTTTATTTAAATTCAACCCCTTTTATTTTTATTTTTATTTTAAGATTTGTACTTTAAACTCTGTTTAAATCACGATTTAGTCCCTTGCTTTCAATCTCATAGTTTATTCGCATTCGTATTTGTTTATTGATTTGCTCATTTATTAATTTATTTCTTCCCTTTTTTGTCATTTCTTTTATTATTATTATTATTATCCTTTTATCGTTACCATTATTTTTTAAAATAGACCTTTTATTCTTATTATCCCTACCATCGTCACTTTATCATCTATTTATTTGTCTATATCTTTTATATACTTTCAAAAATTAGATTATTATTATTATTATTATTATTATTATTATTATTATTATTGTAGCGACGTAAAAAACTTTTGTTTGGGGTCGCTAATTGTGGCGATTTTTTAAGAAACTTGGAAATTGAAATTTGATTTTAAAATAAACCAGGAGTCGCCACCGATCTTTTTTAGGGTGTGATCGGACACCCACTAGATTCCTTTTTTTAAAAAAAACAAAATGAAGGCTAAGTTTAGGTCCACGTCAAATTCCAGAGACAAATTAGGGTTCGGGAGTCGATTACGCGCGAGGAAGGTATTAGCACCCTCGCGACGCCCAAAATTGGTATCTTTTAAACATGTGTTGTCTTGATTTTCAAAAATACAAGTTCAATATAAAATTTAATCGTGATCCGATTGAAAAGACGAGAAATTTTAAATTTTCCTTTTTTTTTGAGGAGGGTGTTCCGCCTTTAACATAAGCCAACAAATTCCATCCAGCATAGCGATGAAATTCGATGACTTAATATTGAATCGGTACATTGCCTCGATTATTAAAATTAATTGTAAAACAAGACTGTGATTTTCGAAGTAATATAAAAAACAATTAAGATGAAACAAATGGCAGAACTAGAAGTATATTAAAGTGAATATAAGTGTGACAAGTATATTAAAAATCAATGATGATATATGCACAATATATACATATTAAAGATAATAATAAAAGAACAATTGATAATACTTCACAAACGTATATACACATTAAAATTTATATAATATATAAAATATAACAAAGAACACATATATATAATACACGAAATATATACGGGTATAATATATATTGAGATATTTACATAAACCTATACAAAAACGACTAATAATGATACTACATAAGTATATACATAAATATATTAAATTTATATACTTATTATAGATATATACATAAATAATGAAACATATATTAATATTCGCATGGTAAGGATAAAATATATACGTAAGATAATATAAAAAGGAACATATATGCATATATATATATATATATATAGATATTATGGTATTTAACAACATATACATGAAACAAGAAAAGAAATATATTAACAAATAATATAAAGATATATATATAATAACATAGAAATATATGAATAGTACAATATTTACAAATATATGAAAATAATATAATGAAATATACTGAAATAGTACTATATACACATAAATATATACACATGTATAGTGAAATATATATATACTAATATTGATAATAAATATAGTAGGAATATAAATAATAAAATAATATATACTGACACGGTATAAAAAACGTATATACACATAATAGTATGTACATAAGACAATACAAAATATATACACGAAAGGTTATAAGAAAATATAACTAATAATATTGAAAATACACACACATATATATATATATAACATAATGTTTAAAACACATATATATATAATATTATACATTAAGGCATATAGTAAATACATTTAATATAACAAATATAAATATTATAACTAATAAATAACAGAAAATGAAAACAAATAAATTAGAAATAAAGCAGGAAATTAAACAAAGGGGCTAAATTGAACTTAAAACAACATTTTGGGGCGAAATTAGAAATAAATAGCAAGAAAGGACCAAAGTGTCACGCGCACATAACTTGGGAGGACTAAAACAGCAAATATTCCCTTTCACCAAAACGCTGCGCAGTACGGAGGGACTAAATCGAACAGCATGTAAAATTATGGGGCCAAATTGAAAATAAGAAAACTTGATTGTAAAACCACAGAAAAGCGGAAGGGCTAAAAGCGCAATTAGCCCTTCCGCTACAAAAACACGCAGATCCTGTTGAAGCGGGTCGACCCGACCCGGGGCCTAAAACGGCGCCGTCTTAATTTTAAAGGGGGGACCAAAACGGTGCGTTTTGGTCCCCTATAAAAGTTAAAATTTTTTGAAATTTTCATTTTGCAGCAGAATGAGAGAAAAAAAAAAGAAAAAAAGGAAAGGGGAGAGGGGAGAGGAGAAGGGAATCCGGCCAGGGGGTCCATCTACGATCGTCGACCGTCATTGGCGCCAAACCACAAGATCTGATGGCGAAAAAAGGTAAAAATTTACTTTTTTTGTTTTTTTTTATATTTTTATAATATTGTGTATATATATGTTTGGGTGTATTAGAGTATAGAAAGAAAAAAAGCCAATGAAAAGAAAAAAAACGATTCGGTAATAGGAAAGAAAATAGGTTTTTCACCTTTCTCTTTGACCTGGGTTTTGATAATATTCAATACTGATATATTGTTGCTCCTGAAAACCAATCTGTATTCTCTGCTTCTTTGTTTTTAAACTGCCGAAAATAAGAAAAAGAAAAAAACAGAAAAAGACCCCCTATACTCTTACATTCGGATCTGGCCTTTATAGCCATTTCTATACAACATTTTTTTAAGTTTCTTGCCATTGCTCCTTGCCGTCTGCTCTGTCTTGGCGTGCTTGTCTCGTTTTGCAGGTGAAATGGGTGACCAGACGCGTGCGTGGAGGCATGTGACGTGTGTTATAGCCCAAATTTTGCCCCATTTACAATTTTGACCCACCTACCCAATACACAAGACCCATTAAACCCAAACCAACAAACCAAATCCCATAGCCCAAATATCACCAGCCCAATACTCAACTAGCCCAACATAAAAAAAAAAAGAAGAAGAAGAAGAGAAACAGACAACAAGAAACCTTGGCTACCACACCTCACTTTCCTCTGACACTAGCACCATCTTTGGTCACCACCATGTCGGCTACCACGCCCCATGCTTCTGCCAACACCATCTCCGAATGCCTGGCACCTCCATACCTTGCAAGCAGCAATGAAGAGATAGAAACTAATAGAAAATGAAAGTGTAAAGGCTATAAAAGCCATGAAAACAAGTGTAAAAATGGCAGAGCAAAAAAAAAATTCCAGCAGCAAAAAAAATTTCCAAAAAAAAATTCCAGCAGCAAAAAAATTTCTAGCAAAAAAATTCCAGCAAAAAAATTTCCAGCAAAAAAATTCCAGCCAAAAAAATTCCAGCAAAGAAAATTCCAGCAAAAAAAAAACCAAAAAAAGGAACATTCAGCAATCTAAGCAAGAAAAAACTTCAATATCCGGCAAGCAACCAAGCAACCAAAGACTAACCACCATTAACACCACAACCAAGCTCCCAAACCAAAACCCACTCTAAATACCAGAGCCAATCGATTATAAGCCACCCCAAAACCCAAATCTCAACTACCCGTAACTTGATTTCACGTGGCGCGTACAATGGCTGTTGTTGGCGCGCACGGTGGAAGGAAAAAGAGGGGTTCGGTGGCTTGAAGCTTGGATCTCTTCTTTCTTTGTTTGTTTGCTGCTGGAGATTTGTTTGTTTTGGGGGGGGTTTAGTATTAAAAAAAAAAGAAAGAAATATTTTAGTTAATGGGTTGGTTTATGTAAGGTTTGATGGGTTAAATTTAGTTTGGGTTAATTAGTGGGTTGGGTGATATGTTAAGTTAGTGGGTTGGGTTGGTTGTGTTGGGTTTATTAAGTTAGTGAGTTGGGTTGGTTTGTATTATTATTATTATTTTTAAATTAGTGAGTTGGGTTTAGTTTGGTTTGAAATATTAAGTTAGTTGGGTTGGGATTATTTTGTAATAGGCTGAAATGATTTGAATCTTTTGCCCTTATGTGAATTTTATTTGGGCCATGTAAAAATTTGGTCAAAAATAAATAAATAAATAAATTTTTAAATAGTCGGGTCAACCCGACTCTATTTGCGGCAATCTAATCCAGTGACGATCACCAACAAAGGCCCATTTCAGCAACCCGAGGAGAAAAGAGATTAATTTCAGTAACCCATAATATTGGACTTGGTATATTCTTACCCTTTTATTATTATTTACTCATTCAATTTAATATATATTTTAGATCACATATTATTACAACATTATTATTAGTTTTCTTTTTATTATTTTAGAAATATTTTTATTTTCTTTTAATTAATTTCAACAAATAAGGCAACGTATCGATTTAACATAAGGTCGTTGATTTCATCGCTATGTTGGGTGAATATCATTGGCTCGTGTTAAAAATGGGACATCCTTTTTGAAAAATCGAAAAATTTAAAAATTCTTGTGTTTTGAAATAGGATATTTATTTTTGTGATTATTGGTAAGTGATCAAATTTTATTTTTAAAATGCAGATGAGGATAGGTAATTTGTCAAAATTCTAGTGTTGTAAACTTTTCGTGTTTTCAAAATTTTCGTGTTTTAAAAATTCTCATTTTTCAATTGGATCATCACTAAATATTAAATTGAATTCGTTCTTTGAAATTAAAGACAACGCGTGTTTAACAATATACCAATTTTGGGCGTCGCGAGGGTGCTAATACCTTCCTCGTGCGTAACCGACTCCCGAACCCTATTCTTCTCTGATTTTTGCGTAGACCCAAATTTGGCCTTCATTTTTGTTCAAATAAATTTTCTTTTCAAAAAAGATGATTTATTAGGTGTCCAATCACACCTAGAAAAAAGATCAGTGGTGACTCCCCATTCTAAAAAAAACGAAAGTTGGTTTTTCAAATTTCCAATAAATTACCTCAATTAGTGACCGAAAGCTAAAATTTTTCCGTCGCTACAGCTGGCGACTCCACTGGGGACCCTAACCTTTTTTTGAGAGTCGAGTCGAATTAAGCGTGCATTGTCGAAATTTTCAAAATTCCTCGTTCAAGTAAATATTTGGTCGTGATCCGAAAATCTCGTTTTTGAAAAATCATGCACTTGCATCTGTTGGAAATATTTTGCTAACTTATTTTATCCTTTTGTTTTTAAGCTCTAAATTCTTATGACTCTGGTTTAATTTTAAATAAAACGAAAGGTTTGTGAGTTTCTCCCCACACACCGTGCACGTGCATTTTTGCATAACATGAGCTCTATACCCAGGCTCCGTCCATTTAAGTGAAAGTAAACGCTATGCCTTTGTGAGTTAACTCGTCCCTCCGCACAGGCTAGTGAATACTTTCGGGTTACATATGACTTATGCTTTCGTGAGTTAACTTGTCCCTCCGCATAAGCATAAGTAAATGTAATCCCTCGAATTGGACTCGAAAGCCTATGATGGGCAATGACTGAGGCTCTATACTAATCTTAGTAGATGACAGTATGGACAATTTGAGTACCTATCTAGAGCCAAAACCGCATATAGTGAACTGTACGAGCCACCTAACTAGAGCCATGCCTAATCTTTGTCCGTTTACTAGTCACCGAAATAAGTACACGGGAAAAACACATCTTACCTTCTGTTTCTTTTACATTTACGCTTTCTATGCAAGGGAATCGAGTCCATTGGACCAAGGAGCTTAATTTGTTAGATTTTCCACAGTTTTTCTCTGTTCATATGTGTTATGCTAACCAAGGTTGTTTGTCTGTATTTCTATTTTTCATCATGCATCAAAGGCATCTTGTTAGGAAGGTGTTGATTAGAGATTGGTTGCCAAAAACGGGTTTCTGATGGAGGAGTCAATTATACGAATGACCGAAATGTTGTGTAATAGACTCTTTTGATTAAGGAAATGCCTAAATAGGGCTATCTTGAAATTAACACCAAATTTTTGCATATTCATGATGACATTCATCGCCATTTATTCATTCATCCATTCATTGCATGTACATGTCCCTTAATCATTCATCGAGGTGAAACCGTATGATCTACAGGTTGTGACCTTCTGATGCGGAATCAAGCCATTCGTATAAGACGCGGCTAAGAGCTAGAACTATGGAGGCCGAATTCAATGAGAGAATTGAAAGAATAGAAAAGGCCCAAAGAGAATTGCAAGAACAGTTGGCTAAATCACAGCAGGAAATGAGAGATCTGATGGTAAGGTCTCGAGAGGAACCACTCAAGCAAAGGGATCAAATGGCCAAAATGATGGAGATGATGTCAGCTTTTGTTAAAGGGAATAGACTTATGCAGAGTCCTGACGTTATAGAACCTCAGTCAAGAGTTAATCATGATCAGGATCCGTTTTATCCCCCAAGATTCACCCTGCCTCACATTCATGTAACGCAAAGAGGATGTCCTCAAAAGGAGCCTGTAGGCTTGGAGCAACGACCTGTACCACCTACTCATTTAGGGCAAGGTATATCTGTATCAAACCCCGAAGGTAATCCCGTTGATCCCAATATTCCAGATTGGGATGACCCAGTAGAGATAGCCAAGTTGAAATTAGACGATCATGATGTTTGGGGCAAGTATAGGAGTTTTGAAGAAAGGCTCAAGGCAATCGAAGGCGCTGAAGTCTTCTCTGCATTAAGTACCAAGGAGCTCAGTCTGGTGCCTGATCTGGTTCTGCCTCTGAAGTTTAAAGCACCAGATTTTGAAAAATACGATGGAACGAGATGTCTAAGAACGCATCTTGTCATGTTTTGCCGAAAAATGACGAGTCATGTGAATAAAGATAAGTTGCTAATACACTGTTTCCAAGACAGCTTGGTCGGATCGGCTCTTCGATGGTATAATCAACTTAGTAGAGAAAGGATCCGATCATGGAAAGACTTAGCATCAGCATTTTGTGAACAGTACAAGCATGTGTCTGACATGGTGCCTGATCGAATGACTCTACAAAGGATGGAAAAGAAACCAGCAGAAACCTTTAGACAATATGCTCAAAGGTGGAGAGATATCTCGGCTCAAGTGGAACCACCATTGACTAAGACTGAGATAACAGTCCTTTTCATCAATACTCTGAGAGCACCATTCTATGACAAGTTGGTAGGAAGTGCTACGAAAGACTTTGCGAACATTGTGATATCTGGGGAACTTATGGAGAATGCCATCAAAAATGGAAGGATGGAATGCCCTGAGAGCTCAAAAGGGCAGCACCCATGAAGAAAAAAGAGCTAGAAACCCATGTGGTGGGAATAGGAAGCCACTATGCTTCTAATTCGTACCCAACTCAACCATGACCCCGATATCACCCACCTCCGAATTTCACATACTTGGGAGTGTTTTGAACAATGGGACAGTGGAAGAGATCCGTGTACTTTTAAAGCTAATCTAGAGTAATATTCAAAACATACTTATTGCCTTAAGACCTAGAGGTGATAAGATTTCTTTTGAGAAATAGGTTTCGGTCCAAGATTTTTATTTCAATGAAATGCATCTTTCTGAGTAAATTTTCTTCTCTTTATAGATTCTTTTATTATTTGGACTTTCATTCTTTTATTTTACATTCATGATCATCCTATACAAATAATCATTCTTAGAATCATTTATTCTCTAGAATTTTCCTTTATACCCACAGTAGGTCCCCAGATATCAATGTCACGAGCGACGCTGTTACTAACTCCCTTTGGAGCAAGATGTGTGTCTAGAGGAATCTCAGGACTTCGAAGATGACAGAGACTGTGTCCATCTTCTGATTCGTGAAGGATAACAGAATGAGATGAAAACAGACCCTAACTTACAAAGGGTCAGCTGACATTGTGAGCTTGGGAAAGTGATGAAGATCGAAACCTAGCTCACCGTAAAAATAAGGCAAGACTATTGAGTTATTTCTAAGAATTCAAGGATGTTTTTGCACGATCATATTAAGACGCACTTAGGAACATCTGGAAAGAGGTCCATAAGGGTGTCTAGAGAACACATGACAATGGTTCTGCAATAGCCAAGCTAATCAATGAGGAACGGATGTTGTTGGTCCACCATGGGAAGGGAATAGCATCAGTTATGACATCAAGACTCACGTGCTTCTTTCATCTCTTCACAAACTTTTCAATACGTGGGGCATAGATGTTCTGGGGATGATCTCGTCAAAAGCTTCCAGTCAACATCATCGTCGTGGCCGTCAATTGCTTCACTAAGAAGATGAATGTAGCTTCATATGCCAATATTATAAAGTCGACAGTCATGAAAAGAAAAAGAAAAAAAGAAAAAGAAAAAAAAGGATAAGAAAAAAACAAAAAAAAAAGAAATCAAATGCCAGAAAGAATCATGTTTTAATGCGTAACTGTACAATGTCATATCACAATGCAACAAAGGCTGCCAAAAGAAAAATACAAAAATCAAGAAAAGTTATAGAAGGTGACCGAGACTTGTAAATATTGGCATAAGAAGCTACCTTTTACTTTTTGTGCTTATTAAAGATGACCAGGACCTTCACTGGGGCATTAGAGGTGGTTCTGTCCATGGAAATTAAGATTCTTTTTCTCCAAGCTTTGATTGAATCAAGAATTGGATGAAGTAAAATGTATTCATTAAACTTGACTGCAGAAAAGGATTTGAAGGTCAAACGCGTATGATACTGAGTTATGACGGAAATGGTTCACCCAAAGGAATTTCATAGTAGGAACTTGGTATTGCAGAAGATCCTTTCTATACGAAAGGATTTCAAAGGGAAATGGATGCTTAAGAACTTTATGAGGTAAAGGAGGCTTTCCCCGAAAGAACACTGATCCAATCCTAAATTCGGATTCAGTCCAGAAATACTTGAAAAGGAGTGGCCAAGGTGAAAACCCGCAAAGGGCGCCTTGTGACCTTTATTCATTCAAAAGCAAAAAAAAGAAAAAAGAAAAGAAAATGGAGAGGTTAAAGTAAAAACCCGCAAAGGGCACCTTGAGACCAAAGGGGTTTTGAGTTGAAAACCTAAAAAAGGCAGCTCAAATTTTGTTCAAAGGTGGGGCATATGGTAGTCTTGCTATACTTGAATTAACAGTGAAGAAGTATGCTACGTCTTGGGGCATTGACAAAGTACTCTGAATCCCCTAAACACTTGTTGAACTCAAAATTGTCTCAAAAGGAGTTTGTACAGAGAAGCTCAGGCGGCGATATTTGGGGCACTTAGCTTTCCATTTTACCCATTTCTGAATTTATCTTTGATTATCTTATTCTTTTCAAAATAAGCTTTCAATAAACTTGCATTTACTCTCATTGTTCAACTTGTTTGTTTCGAACTATGCTCTTAACCGATTTTCTTCTTGTCCATCAATTCGATCCTTTTCAAGCATTTCGCATTGAAATAATGATTAATGGACTAATCATACTTTTATAAAAGGAATTTTGCATATTACTCTGAAAGCTTCTAAATAGTACAGGAACCTGAAACCAGTCGGTTGTTCAAGAGCTTACCAAGTGTAAGGGTTGGAAATATTTGAGCTCAAATTGAGTTTATCTCCTCAGATTTTCTATCAAAAAATATCAGTCGATGGAACAAGTTACAGATCATACACCCTTGAGTTCTGATGAGATCTGATCCTATAGCCAGGAACTGTAGTGGAATGGTTTAAGGATAGTGCCAACCTTGTATCCCAAAATTACAGTGGAATGGACCCTGAAGTTACGGTGGGGCAAGCTGGTTGAGGAAAACGCGATTATTTCTTCAGATTTTGGGTCAAAATACCAACCGAGCATTAGGGCAGCGTACTACGTCAGTAATAGAGCCCTGATGGGCAATGAGTGATGACGCCTTAAAAAAAAAAGAAGAAGATCGAGATGAAAACCTGAAAAGGGCGTCTTGATAAACAAAAATTAGGATGAAAACCCGAAAGGGCGTCCTAATGAAGCAGGTTTGGGCCCAAGGAGTAAAAAGATTCAAGAAGTGAGTCAAGCAGCAAGACTACAGTATTTGAAGGATTTTCAGCAACTCGAAAATTTATACGCAAGAAGACATACTCAAAAAGATTCTTGATTAAGAAATGTGGAAGAGTTCATGCGTTGAAGATCTAGAGTATTTTGAAATGACATGCTCCAAACAAAAGAAATGTTGAGCATTACCCGGATGAGAATTTGATAAGTACAAGAGCCTCAACGCAAGGACAAAGTTCAACCAGGGCAAGAGAGCGATAAGCGAGAAACGCAGATTACTCGTGAAGCTAGAGGATGGCACAGGCACTCAAGAGAAAGTCAAGAGTCAAAGCAATGAACACAGATCATTAAAAATCATGACGGAAAGGGACATCGACAAACATGCCTAAGGCGCATAGCATAATCATGTAGGCATAAAGGCATTTAAGACAAACATGTGCATATCATGATAACATCATGCATGACATATATACAGTACTCAAGAGAGTAAGAAGATGTGATGATAGTTGTATTGAATTAAAGGAAAAGACACCGAGTTCCACCGGATAACATGTTTGATGATTCGATGCTTTTATTTCGTTTCAAAATTCAACTCATATTGCGAGAAATGAGTTGAGCCTCAAGACACGTTGAGGTAATTTCAATTTGCTTTTCAAAATTCAACTCATATTTGAGAAATGAGTTGAGCCTCAAGACACGTTGAGGTTTTTCAATTTCGCTTTCCAAAATTCAACTCATATTGCGAGAAATGAGTTGAGCCTCAAGACACGTTGAGGTAATTTCAATTTCTATTTTCAAAATTCAACTCATATTGTGAGAAATGAGTTGAGCCTCAAGACACGTTGAGGTAATTTCAATTTCTGTTTTCAAAATTCAACTCATATTGTGAGAAAAGAGTTGAGCCTCAAGACACATTGAGGTATTTTCAATTTTTGCTTTTCAAAATTCAACTCATATTGCGAGAAATGAGTTGAGCCTCAAGACACGTTGAGGTAATTTCAATTTCTGTTTTCAAAATTCAACTCATATTGCGAGAAATGAGTTGAGCCTCAAGACACGTTAAGGTAATTTCAATTTCTGTTTTCAAAATTCAACTCATATTGCGAGAAATGAGTTGAGCCTCAAGATACATTGAGGTATTTTCAATTTCTGCTTTTCAAAATTCAACTCATATTGCGAGAAATGAGTTGAGCCTCAAGACACGTTGAGGTAATTTCAATTTCTGTTTTCAAAATTCAACTCATATTGCGAGAAATGAGTTGAGCCTCAAGACACGTTGAGGTAATTTCAATTTATGTTTTCAAAATTCAACTCATATTACGAGAAATGAGTTGAGCCTCAAGACACATTGAGGTATTTTCAAAATCTGCTTTTCAAATTAAGTTTCAAAAAAATCAACTCATATTGCGAGAGGTAAGTTGAGTCTCAGGTCACATGCTGAGGTATTTTCAATTTTTGTTTTCAATTTATGTTTTTCAAAAAATCAACTCATATTGCGAGAGGTGAGTTGAGCCTTTTAATTCCTGTTTTTCAAAAATCAACTCATATTGCGAGAGGTGAGTTGAACCTTTTAATTTCTGGTTTTCAAAAATCAACTCATATTGCGAGAGGTGGGTTGAACCTTTTAATTTCTGTTTTTCAAACATCAACTCATATTGCGAGAGGTGGGTTGAGCCTTTTAATTCCTGTTTTTCAAAAATCAACTCATATTGCGAGAGGTGAGTTGAACCTTTTAATTCCTGTTTTTCAAAAATCAACTCATATTGCGAGAGGTGAGTTGAGCCTTTTAATTTCTGTTTTTCAAAAATCAACTCATATTGCGAGAGGTGAGTTGAGCCTCAGGTCACATGTCGAGGTATTTTCAAAATCTGCTTTTCAAATTAAGTTTCAAAAAGATCAACTCACATTGCGAGAAGTGAGTTGAGCCTTAGCTCATGTGCTGAGCTATTTTCAATTTCTGTTTTAATGTCTGTTTTTAAAGAATCAATTCATATTGCGAGAAATGAGTTGAGCTCAAGATCACACACCGAGTAAAGAACAAAGATTGGAGCCAATTGAAGGCACCAGATTTTGTCTCCCTGAAGTTGCAGTGAAGCTGGTCAAGGATATCAGATCTTACCTTTCTGAAGTGGCAGAAGAGAAGACCAAAACCTTATCTCACGGAAGCAATAGAAGAGAAGATTGAAGCTGTAGATCTTATCCTTCTGAAGTTACAGTGAAGCAGATGGAAGCCACAAATCTCATATCCTTGAAGTTACATTGGAACAGATTGAAGCTACAAGGCATATCTCCGAATTTGCAGTGGAATGAACTAAAGCTACAAGATGCGAGGGACTGGAAAGAGACTACCTGAAGAAGAGAAGCGCTAAAGAGGTCAAAGCTCGACGAGGCTGGGCAAAATTGGTCTTTCCTAAAAGTCTTTACTCTATTCTCGTTACACGACAACAACTCTGTTCTCGTTATACGACAATGAGTAAAGAGGGGCAGCTGTTATAGCCCAAATTTTGCCCCATTTACAATTTTGACCCACCTACCCAATACACAAGACCCATTAAACTCAAACCAACAAACCAAATCCCATAGCCCAAATATCACCAGCCCAATACTCAACTAGCCCAACATAAAAAAAAAGAAGAAGAAGAAGAAGAGAAACAGACAACAAGAAACCTTGGCTACCACACCTCACTTTCCTCTGACACTAGCACCATCTTTGGTCACCACCATGTCGGCTACCACGCCCCATGCTTCTGCCAACACCATCCCTGCATGCCTGGCACCTCCATACCTTGCAAGCAGCAATAAAGAGATAGAAACTAATAGAAAATGAAAGTGTAAAGGCTATAAAAGCCAATGAAAACAAGTGTAAAAAGGGGGGAGCAAAAAAAAAATTCCAGCAGCAAAAAAAATTTCCAAAAAAAAAATTCCAGCAGCAAAAAAATTTCCAGCAAAAAAAAATTCCAGCAAAAAAATTTCCAGCAAAAAAATTCCAGCCAAAAAAATTCCAGCAAAGAAAATTCCAGCAAAAAAAATTTCCAGCAAAAAAAAACCAAAAAAAAGGAACATTCAGCAATCTAAGCAAGAAAAAACTTCAATATCCGGCAAGCAACCAAGCAACCAAAGACTAACCACCATTAACACCACAACCAAGCTCCCAAACCAAAACCCACTCTAAATACCCGAGCCAATCGATTATAAGCCACCCCAAAACCCAAATCTCAACTACCCGTAGCTTGATTTCACGTGGCGCGTACGATGGCTGTTGGTGGCGCGCACGGTGGAAGGAAAAAGAGGGGTTCGGCGGCTTGAAGCTTGGATCTCTTCTTTCTTTCTTTGTTTGCTGCTGGAGATTTGTTTGTTTTGGGGGGGTTAGTATTAAAAAAAAAAGAAAGAAATATTTTAGTTAATGAGTTGGTTTATGTAAGGTTTGATGGGTTAAATTTAGTTTGGGTTAATTAGTGGGTTGGGTGATATGTTAAGTTAGTGGGTTGGGTTGATTGTGTTGGGTTTATTAAGTAAGTGAGTTGGGTTGGTTTGTATTATTATTATTATTTTTAAATTAGTGAGTTGGGTTTAGTTTGGTTTGAAATATTAAGTTAGTTGGGTTGGGATTATTTTGTAATAGGCTGAAATGATTTGAATCTTTTGCCCTTATGTGAATTTTATTTGGGCCATGTAAAAATTTGGTCAAAAAAAATAAATAAATAAATTTTTAAATAGTCGGGTCAACCCGACTCTATTTATGCAATCTAATCCAATGACGATCACCAACAAAGGCCCATTTCAAAGAACCCGAGGAGAAAAGAGATTAATTTCAAGAACCCATAATATTGGATTTGGTATATTCTTACCCTTTTATTATTATTTACTCATTCCAAATTTAATATATATTTTAGATCACATATTATTACAACATTATTATTAGTTTTCTTTTATTATTTTAGAAATATTTTTATTTTCTTTTAATTAATTTCAATAAATAAGGCAACGATCGATTTAACATAAGGTCATTGATTTCATCGCTATGTTGGGTGAATATTATTGGCTCGTGTTAAAATGGGACGTCCTTTTGAAAAATCGAAAAATTTAAAAATTCTTGTGTTTTGAAATAGGATATTTATTTTGTGATTATTGGTAAGTGATCAAATTTTATTTTTAAAATGCAGATGAGGATAGGTAATTTGTCAAAATTCTAGTGTTGTAAACTTTTCGTGTTTTCAAAATTTTCGTGTTTTAAAAATTCTCATTTTTCAATTGGATCATGATTAAATATTAAATTGAATTCGTTCTTTGAAATTAAAGACAACGCGTGTTTAACAAGATACCAATTTTGGGCGTCGCGAGGGTGCTAATACCTTCCTCGTATGTGAACCGAACTCGAACCCTATTTTTCTCTCGATTTTATGTAGACCCAAATTTGGCCTTCATTTTGTTCAAATAAATTTTCTTTTCAAAAAGATGATTTATTAGGTGTCCGATCACACCTAGAAAAAAGATCGGTGGCGACTCCCCTTTTTAAAAAAAACGAAAGTTGGTTTTTCAAATTTCCAATAAATTACCTCAATTAGCGACCGAAAGCTAAAATTTTTACGTCGCTACAACGTGCGTGGGGAGTGGTGGTGGTAGTGCGCAAGGTGGCCAATGGTTGGCCCTTGGTGAGAAGGGGCGGCTGACAAGATGGGAGCTAGGGTTTGCTGCTGAAATCTTTTAAGCAAATGGGCTATTAGGGTTTTAAAATTTGGGCTCAGGTAGTTTTAGGCCTGGGATTATTATGTAAATGGACATTGGACCCTTTTTTATTTGGGGTTTTATTATTTTATGGACCTAGGTTGAAATTGGCTATTACAATTATTATTATTGTTATCATTTTATTCGTTTCATTTGATTTTTTTTAGGTTCCATTTTCAAGTTTTTATTTGAACCTTTTTTTTTTTCATTTATTTATTTATTTCTTATTTATAATTGCCCTTTATTTATTTACCTCATTATTATTACTTTCATTATTGTTTATTTTAAGGACTATTTATTTATTTCTTTATGTATACATTTCACATGTTTCAAAGTTTAGATTATTATTATTATTATCATTATTATCATTATCATTATTATTATTATTATTATTATTATTATTATTATTATTATTATTATTGTTACCTTCTTTTATTTTTATTTTTTTCATCTTGCTTAGCTTTTGAGTCTTATTTAAAACCTTTTGTTAGTTCATGCATGTATTGCTTATTTTATTATTTCTAATTAGCTTGTCTTCTTCATTTGTTTATCTCGTTGCCTCTTTTTGTTATTCCTATCACTGTATTTATACGTATTTATATTCACGATTGTTGTCTTACATTTGTTATCAAGCATATTGTGCCATTATTATTGTAAATCCACGTTGCATCATTGTTTATTAAATATAAGTTTATATTTTAGCCATGCCCAAACGAATTAAACATATATCATTTTTGAATATTTCATTAATTTTATTCAAATTTGAAACAAAAAAAAATTGAAAACGAGGGATATTTCGTGTTGTGGAAATACGAGAAGTCGTACCCTAACTTACAGGGTTTCGATTTTCTCGTTAAACCTAAATAGCCAAATATCCCTTCAATTGTAAAAAACACATGATATTTTTAAAATAAGGCAATATTTTATGTTTAGAAATTCGAGAAATCGTGCCCTAACTTACTGGGTTTCGATTTTTCTCGTTTAACCTAAATAACCGAATCTCCTTTTAAAATTAAAATGCATGAATTTTGAAAATCAAAAAGCAAGCTTATTCTCGAGGTTTTAAAATGTTGTGTCCTAACGTGCTGGATGTGACCTTTTATTACTTTGAGACAAGAAAGTCTTTAGCATCCGCTTCGATTTATCCAAACATTTTTTGTAAAATTAACATTAATAAAAAAGGAGTATCTTATTTTTTAAAATTCTTTTTGAGTTTCCAAATTTCGACATTAAGACATTAATTAATCAATTAGGTACCAATTTTGGGCGTTACAAGGGTGCTAATCCTTCCTCGTATGTAACCGACTCCCGAACCCGTTTTCTCGAATTTCGTATTGTTTTAATAAAACAAAATATTTTATTAAAACAATCAAATTACGGGATGATCTGATCACACCTAAACAAAAAAGATTGGTGGCGACTCCATTTTCGTTTTTAAATAAAAGTCGACGCCTTTTGACAAAAAAATAGTTTCGACCTTAACGATTAAGTTTCTAGCTAAACCAGGGAAATATATAAGAAAGCTTCAGTGGGAGAAGAAGCATTAATGGGGACACAATACTTTAACTAGTCTTCAGCTTTAATTGGGATTAATATTTTATTTTTATTACATATTTCTCAGTTACACCTTTTATTCTTTCTTTTTTCTTTTCTGGGAAACACCTCAATCAAAGCACATTTAGTTCCAAGAAGAGAGCCATGGTTATCTCACCGGGAGGACCAAGGGGCCAAGACTTTAAAAATAAATAAATTCCTTAAGTATAAAGAAATTAGATTTTAAATTTAATATATATAAAATACATGTAAATAAGATCTTACAATTATTTAAAGTTTACTTTAGATATGATTATTTAACCTCAAATTGATATTACAATTATTTAAGTTTATTTGTTATCAAACTAATATTTAAATATTAGATATGATAATCATTTAGATTTATTTTTATTAAAATAATATTTAGATACTATTTTATATTAATTTATATTAATTTATTAAATTAAATTAAAAATATTACCAAATATTTTTGTTACCGAATGAATATTTAGATACTACTCAATATTAATTTATCAAATTAAAACTAAAAATATTACTAGATTTATTATAAAATTTATAATTATATAAAGAAATCAAACTAAAAAAACTTTAGATGATTTTGGGGCCACACACAAACTATCATATTTTTAGGTTAAAATAAAAAATTTTAAATCTCAAGGGGCTAAAAGAATATTTACAATATTTGGGTCGGGGGCCTGCTATTACCCATCAATTCACCCCTGAAGATGTTTTTATTTTTATATGAACTTCAGAAAATTATCCTAATTTTCATTATCTAAAATTTATCATATAAACCAAAGTCACTTTTAGTTTTTATATCATTTTTTTGTAAATTTATTATGTAATTTTTTCACCTATATAGTAGGTATGTCATATATATAAAAGTAGGAGCGTATATAGGAGCTGGTAGGATCCTTGGTCCCTCTAAAATAGGAATTTTTTATTTAAGTTCTTTAAAATTTTTAAAATTTTAAATTAGTAAAGATAAATTTGTATTTATCCCATTAAAATGATAAAATTTTAATTTAAAAATTATAAAAATATAGACTATTCAAATAGCAAAATTATATTTTACTATCATAAAAATTACAATTTAATTTTGACCCTTAAAAAAATTTTGGCTTTGCCTGTATAATGTAATATTATATTGAGTTATTAAGTATAGAATTTATTATAATAATTTTATATTCAAATGGTTTAATGTAACTATTTTGAATTTCATTATAATGACTTATTGATAATATTGATAATAAATTTTACAAGATTAATTTATTGATAATAAATTTGGACCAAATATGAACCTTGTATCACCTTAATAAATTCCAACTACAATATGAGGAGGACCAAGACAATTCAGTCTTCTTAGAAACACAAAAACATTGAAGTAGCTGAGAGTGACAACCATTATTGCTGTGGTCCTTTTGTGTTATGTAAGTCAATTATTTAGGCCATGTTTAGTTCAATATAATGATATATCCATTACAATTTTATTTCGTGGGCCTACACTAAATAACTGTTTGGTTCAATGGAATGTTCTATTACGGGCGTATTCTATTACAGGTCTATGCAATGAAATTATTTGATTTCTATTTCATTTCCTCACTACCGATTACTGATTCGGTATTTAAGGATACCATTGTTGAAAAGTCAAATTAAAAGGGGTGTTGAAAAGTCAAAAAAATGGGAGGTGCAAGTGGCACCGAAAGAAAAAAATGGTAGGCAAGTTGTTTAAAGTTGAATGAGATAATTGCAATTTTGGTCCCTAATTTTTTAGGCCATTTGCAAGTTAGTCCCTGAACCTCAACTATAAATAGGCCTAACCATTTCTCATTTACACCATCCTAACCAATCTTTCTCTCTTAGTTTTCTCTCTTCTCCCATTTGAGAATTCTTAAGGAATTCTATTTGTTTGTAATATTTTGGAGATAGTAAAGTTATCATCTGGTGTTAGTGCCCGAGGACGTAGGTATAATTTACCGAACCTCGTTAAAACTCTTGTGTTCTTTTTGTCCTATTTTTCTTTCAATATTTGAGGGTATAATAGTAGTATTTAATTATGCTATTAAATTACGTTAGAAGGAATATTCGACTAAGGAAAGACTTGGTATTTAAGAGATCCTTGTGATCCACCTCTTCCCTGGAATTGAACTTTGTGTGATTTTTAGTACAATAATTTACACGCTTCCGACCCTATTGGAACAACAAGTGGTATCGAGAGAAGGTTAATCATAGTATGCTCTGTGGTTGCAGTTTGAACTGATCTTCCACATCAGAAAAGATTTCCTTAGGTATATTGAAAGATTATGGAGAAAACGGTCGGTGTAGGAGCTTCAACATCGTCCATGTGGACAAGACCGACAATTGCAAATGCAAGACTGACCGTGGAGATCTTTGATGGCACGGGCCATTTTGGTATGTGGCAAAGTGAGGTTCTAGATGCCCTTTTTCAGCAGAGTCTAGACATTGCCATTGATGAAGAGAAACCAGATGATGTACAGGAGAAAGATTGGAAGGCGATCAATCGGTTGGCATGTGGCACAATTCGATCATGCCTTTCTCGAGAGCAGAGGTATGCTTTTTCAAAGGAGACTTCTGCAAATAAGTTGTGGGTGGCACTTGAAGAAAAATTTTGAAGAAAAACAGTCAAAATAAGCTCCACTTGAAGAAAAGACATTTCGCTTCACTTACGCCCAAGTACCACAATGAATGATCACATCACCAAATTTAATCAGTTAGTCACTAATTTGCTAAATATGGATGAGACATTCAAAGGTGAAGATTTGGCTTTGATCTTTGTTGGGGTCACTTCGAGGAGTTTGAGTTCCTAGAAACTACTCTACTTCATGGCAGGAGTGATATATCTCTGAGCGAAGTCTGTGCGGCCTTATACAGTTATGAACAGAGAAAGAAGGACAAACAGAAAAACTCAATCAGAGATACAGAAGCTTTAGTAGTCCGAGGTCGTTCATACACTCGGAAGAAAACTCAGAAGGGGAGATCAAAGTCAAAGTCCAGACTCGGGAAAGATGAATGTGCCTTTTGTCATGAGAAAGGCCACTGGAAGAAAAATTGTCCAAAGCTGAAGAATAAGGGAAAAGCTGCTGTAGATGCTTGTGTTGCAAAGCATGATACTAGTGACTCTGAACTATCACTGGTTGCATCATCATCGTCGTTCCATTCAGATGAGTGGATATTGGATTCGGGTTGTACCTATCATATGTCCCCTAACCGGGAGTGGTTCTCTGATTTAGTAGAACTAAATGGAGGAGTTGTTTATATGGGCAATGACAATGCCTATAAAACTGTTGGGATAGGTTCAATCCAATTAAAGAATCAAGATGGATCAACCAGAGTTCTGACTGATGTTCGGTATGTGCCCAGTTTGAAGAAAAATCTCATCTCATTAGGAGCCTTGGAATCCAATGGTTCAGTTGTTACTATGAGGGATGGGATTTTGAAAGTGACATCTGGCGCACTTGTGATATTGAAGGGCATCAGGAAAAATAACTTGTATTACTACCAAGGTAGTACAGTTATTGGAGCGATTACTTCTGACTTCCAGAACAAAGAATTGGACTCAATGCGGTTGTGGCATATGAAGTTGGGACATGCCGTGAAAAATCCTTGCAAATTCGCAAAGCAAGGATTGTTGAAAGGTGCAAAGGCTTGCAAATTAAAATTTTGCGAGCATTGTGTTCTGGGAAAGCAAAAGAGAGTGAAATTGATCGCTATCCATAATACAAAAGGTATTTTGGAATATGTTCACTCAGATGTGTGGGGGCCTTCCAAGACACCTTCATTGGGAGGAAAACACTACTTTATTACTTTTGTTGATGACTTTTCCAGAAGAGTTTGGGTGTATACCATGAGAACTAAGGATGAAGTGCTTAGAGTTTTTCTTAAATGGAAAACTATGATCGAAAACCAGACTGGCAAGAAAATCAAGCGGCTTAGGACGGACAATGGAGGGGAATATAAAAGTGATCCGTTCTTCGATGTGTGCCAAGAGTATGGTATTGTTCGACACTTCACAGTTAGGGATACACCACAGCAGAATGGATTGGCAGAGCGTATGAATCGAACATTGCTGGAGAAAGTTCGATGTATGTTGTCCAATCTTTGGGTTGGGCAAGCAATTTTGGTCGAGGTTGTGACATCTACCGCCATCTTGTTAATCGCTTGCCATCATCTGCATTAGAAAGAAAAACTCCTATGGAGGTATGGTGCTGAAAACCGGCTCTGATTATGATTCCTTACATGTGCTTGGATCCACCGTGCATATTACCATGTGAAGGAGTCAAAGTTAGATCCGAGGGCAAAGAAAGCTCTCTTTATGGGAATCACTTACGGAGTGAAGGGATTTCGTCTTTGGTGCTTAAGCACAAAGAAAATGATCTGTCGCAGAGATGTTACCTTTGATGAATCGCCACATTGAAAAGGTAGCAGATAAAGATATTCAGACGAGCAATACTCCACAAAGGTGGAGTGTACTCCAAAACAGTGGAGTTTGAGCGGATGGGGATTTGCCCAGTTAATAAGTCTAATTCTCCACCACAATGGAGGAATTAGAGGTTGAAGAGGTTTGACCCAAGAACCACTAAGTACACCGAACCGATTCATGATTGCAAGGCCACGGAGAGAAATTCGTAAACCTACTCGATTTACTGATATGGTGGCCTACACCCTTCCCGTTGTTGATGATATTCCTATCACTTATCAAGAAGCAATGCAAAGCTTAGAAAGTGATAAATGGAAAAGCGCCATGGATGAAGAAATGCAGTCTCTCCTAAAGAACAATACTTGGGAGTTGGCGCAATTACCGAAAGGTAAAAGGGCAATCGGATGCAAGTGGGTATTCGCAAAGAAAGATGGATCTCCTAGCAAGAAGGATATTCGCTACAAGGCAAGATTGGTAGCTAAAGGCTACGCTCAGAAGGAGGGAATTGACTACAATGATGTATTTTCCCCTGTTGTGAAGCATTCCTCCATTAGAATTTTGTTGGCATTGGTAGCACAGTTGAATTTGGAACTAGCTCAACTTGATGTTAAGACGGCTTTCTTGCATGGTGAGTTAGAAGAGGAGATCTATATGACTCAGCCCGAAGGATACATAGATGCTGGTGGTAGAAATTGGGTTTGTAAGCTAAACAAATCGCTATATGAATTGAAGCAATCCCCGAGGCAGTGATACAAGTGATTTGATAGCTTTATGAGAAGGCAGAAGTACACAAGAAGCAAATATGACAATTGTGTGTATTTGCAGAAGCTGCATGACGGATCTTTCATTTATCTACTCTTGTATGTTGATGATATGTTAATCGCTCAAGAGCCAAAAGAGATAGATAAGTGAAGGCTCGGTTGAATCAAGAGTTCGAGATGAAAGATCTAGGTGAGGCCAAGAAGATTCCGGCATGGAGATAAGTAGAGATAGACAGAGAGGCAAGCTTTGTTTGAATCGAAGCAATATCTGAAAAGGTATTACAATGTTTTGGTGTAAATGAAAACACAAAACATGTAAGTACCCCACTTGCTTCTCATTTGAAACTTAGTGCTCAATTATCTCCAAAACTCAAGAAGAAAGAGAATATATGGCAAAAGTCCCATATGCTAATGCAGTTGGGAGTTTGATGTATGCGATGGTGTGTACGCTGCCCGACATTTCACAAGTTGTTGGAGTTGTGAGCGGTATATGCATGATCCCGAAAAGGACATTGGCAAGTCAGTGAAATGGATTCTACGGTATCTTTGAAAACCGTAGATGTTGGTTTAATTTTTGAACAGGATGAAGCACTTGGTCGGGTTGTAGTTGGATATGTTGATTCCGACTTTCTGGTGATTTAGATAAACGTCGCTCAACTACGGGTATCTGTTTACTCTTGCGAAAGCCCCGTGAGTTGGAAGTCTACCTTACGATCTGATGAGTCGTGTCTACTACAGAGGCGAATATATGGCGATTCTGAAGTCATTAAGGAGGCTATTTGGCTTAATGGATTGTTGAAAGACTTAGGAGTTGTTCAAAGTCACATAAGTTTATATTGTGACAATCGAGCGCTATTCATTTAGCGAAAAATCAAGTCTATCATTCAAGAACCAAGCATATCGACGTAAGATATCACTTTGTGCGGAAGTCTTTGAAAAGGAAAAATTCTACTTGAAGATTCCGACAGCAGATAATCCCGCAGATATGATGACCAAGGTGGTAACAACAATCAAGTTTAATCATTGTTTGAACTTGATTAACATCCTGAGAATTTGAGCACCTTCAGGTGTATGGTGCTCGAGAGCGCATTTGGAGGCACTACAAAAGATAACTTTATCGAATTTGGGGAGTTGAAGGAAGTGTGTGAAGATGTGATTATCCTAATCAAATCTTCAAGGTAGAGATTGTTGAAAAGTCAAATTAAAAGGGGTGTTGAAAAGTCAAAAAAATGGGAGGTGCAAGTGGCACCGAAAGAAAAAAATGGTAGGCAAGTTGTTTAAAGTTGAATGGGATAATTGCAATTTTGGTCCCTAATTTTTAGGCCATTTGCAAGTTAGTCCCTGAACCTCAACTATAAATAGGCCTAACCATTTCTCATTTACACCATCCCAACCAATCTTTCTCTCTTAGTTTTCTCTCTTCTCCCATTTGAGAATTCTTAAGGAATTCTATTTGTTTGTAATATTTTGGAGATAGTAAAGTTATCATCTGGTGTTAGTGCCCGAGGACGTAGGTATAATTTACCGAACCTCGTTAAAACTCTTGTGTTCTTTTTGTCCTATTTTTCTTTCAATATTTGAGGGTATAATAGTAGTATTTAATTGTGCTATTAAATTACGTTAGAAGGAATATTCTGACTAAGGAAAGACTTGGTATTTAAGAGATCCTTGTGATCCACCTCTCTTCCCTGGGAATTGAACTTTGTGTGATTTTTTAGTACAATAATTTACACGCTTCCGACCCTATTGGAACAACAACCATTATCACAAAAACGCTCTCTACTTTCTCACTTGAAAAAAAAACGAACAGACAATCACCTTCATCGTAGCATCAAGTAAAACATTTTCTCCCTCTGTTCTTTCCATTAGTTAAAACCATCAACCAAGGCACATTCCACCTTAACCCATGCATCATGCTAGACGAGACTCAATGGCCAATTGGATAATTTTTTATTTATTTTATTCGAGGAATACTTAAGTGCTTTTAAATAATTTTTAATATAATCACATGTGTTTTTCATGAATTTAAAATGTAACAAAATAAATATAGGATATAAATTCTATTTAATTAAGTTTAAACTCAAAACTCAATTTTAAAACTTAAATTATTTTAAAATTTTAAATTTGAAAATATATGAGGAGACTTCGAATTCCATTTCATTTTAAATGAAGTCAATTTAGCATAGAAATGTTCATACGTCAGGTCAGGCCAAATCGAGATATAGTTTTAAAAAATTCTTAAGTCTTGATTCATTTTTAATTCAATCCACCCAAAAGCTTGTATTTTTATTCAAAATAATAATATATTAAAAATATTTTTAGTTGATATTTTAAGTATATTTATAATTAAATTTAAATTTAAAAATATTTTTATTATTTAAATTGAAATACAGAAGTACTTATCTAATCGATTTGAGTCGGGTGGGTTACCCGATCATGACAGGCCTAGTTTAGCAAAGTTTGTTGAATATGAAGGTAGGTTTTATTTTTAACTAATATGTGACTGAGGCCCATTCTTTTAGGAGTTTTGGGCTCTTTGATTTCTGTATTCGGGCTTGATGGCCCATTAAATTTTTTTGTTTTTACTTTTATTTTAATTCTACATACCTTCCATATTATTATTTAGGATAATATAATTTTTGACCCTAATTTTGATAGTTAGGTGCACTTTAATACTTTTTTTGTCTACTTTGACGGTTGAACTTGACAATTAGGAATATTTTGGTCCCTGAATTTGAAAAATATGAAAGTTTTATAATGTGATTCTCTAAAATTGTGCTATATCATCACTTGAAAATTTTAAAAAATTATATAAATTTTAGAGAATGACGTGGTACAATCTCTAAGTGTCACATTCATTATTTTAATAATTAGATCGGTGATTAAACTAGCCGGACCACTAGTTCTAATTCAACTAGTTTGATCAGTTCGACTGTTGGACCAACAATAATTAAATAAATCATTAAACATTCATAAAAATCTAAAAAAAAGAAAAGAAAATTTGATTAAACCGATTAAACATGGTCAACAGTCGAGGGTTGTTCTCAATTTTCATTTTTTACTAATTTCAAGCAATTTTTTTATTTAATTGATTCCACCTTTTTGTTCAAACCATTATATTGATCGATTCTCAATCCAATCGATCTGACCATCCAATCCACTTCTATGCTACTAACACTAGTCACATTATCAAATCTTGATGGAATTCAAGTTTAGGGGACCAAAATAGACCTACTTGCCAAGTTCAGATACCAAAATGGACAAAAAAATTTACAAGTACCAAAGTGAACCTAATTTTCAAGTTAACGAGTCAAAAATTAAATTACCCCTTATTTTTATTAGTTTCACTACAAAAATTATATGAGTTCTATAAATTGCAATATATCCTATTGTTCCTCGTGTTGCAGTGAGAGAGACAATGCTATCATCTATTGAATACAATTTAGCAAGACCAAAATCCAAAATTTTTGGATTAAAATTCTCATCAAGAAGAATATTGTGTGGCTTGATATCAAAACGTAGAATTTACATGTCACATCCTTGATGCAAGTAGTGAATTCCTTGAGCCACCCCAATTAAACAAAATACCAAACATTTTTGTCCAACCCAAAGTGTTCTTATTTTCTTCTGTAAATATGATTTTATCTAAAAAGGATAAAAAACCACAAGTAAAAAATAGCGGAAGAAATTAAGAAATTGAATGCACAAATTTAATTTGGAAAAGTCCCTCCAAAGAGGATAAAAAACCACGGGTAAAGAAAATTTTACTATTATGACAAAAGAACGAAAAGTACAAAGATGGAGATAAAAACTAAATCCCGAAACCTAAAAATAAAGAATTCTCAAAATGTAAACACAAAATTCTCCAAAAGTGTTATGAGTTCTAACTTTGTTGTAAAAAAGCCTTTTTACATGCTAAATTTGTAGGTCAAATATAACAAAATAATATAAACTAATTAAAATTCGACTAAAATAAATAAACAGTGTTTAAATTGGAGATTATCACTCAAATTTGACTGAAATATGCGGCATACTCAATAATAAAGATATCACTTCAATGGTATAAAGCTACATAAATTCTTAGCTATGTTTTTGAAATATTTTCATGAAGGCATGTGCAAAAAATTTTCAATATATTCTAAACAAATTCATTGTCTTAATATTACTTATTTAAAATTAAAACCACATTTATTTTTAAAAAACATCCAACAATGTATTTGGCTCATCCAACAATTTATTTTTAAAGGACATTTATTTAAAAAGAACCAAATGAGAAACACTATACAACTTTATAAAGTCGACAACACATTCAACATTTAAAGCACAAAGAAACTAGATAGGCCAACAACAAAACAATAATGCCAACATTCTCAAATACTGCAACAAATTTGTTCTAAAAACAAAAGATAGCTAGCGCATCGCACCTAGAGCGTGGAAAGACTTGGATTCAATCATTGTAACAACGAAAAAGGAAACAAGATATCTAACATCCTCAACACAATATATTCTCCTCTGACCCTCCAACAGCCTCTACAATGCAATAACACAAGAAGAGGCTATTGTGATAGCAACTCTTGTAAATATTCCAAAATTAACTTTTAGATGCATCAGGTCTTAATCTAAGACAAAGGGTTTACCCAAACATGAAAAATCTAACCAACTTAATTCAATTCAAAGGTAATATCAATGTTGAATTTACTCAAAATTTATTTTTAACTATAGTTATCTATGTACATATGTGACACACATAATAAGATACTAATATATATATATATATAAGCAAAATAATATAAAGCTAAAAAGTGAGATAATGAAGTAAAATGTTTCTAACCTCGTACAATATTTCAACTTGTTATAGTAACAGTATCCAATGATGTACTTAGCTCATCATTAGTATTCTCACAACTATGAACCTCCATTGATGTTTCAAGAGGAAGTTGATGGAATGGCTTAGGAGGCATCTTAAGGAGTTCAACATCATATTCAAGCATTTTCAAGACTTTACTCATTGAAGGACGATCAGAAGGCAGTAATTGTATACACCAAAAGGCTGTTATTACCATTTTCTTTACCATTGCTTTTTCATCGTCAGAAACATCTCTCAACTCCAAGTCCTCTCCTTGATCCAATCGGTCATAAATCCAAGATGGAAAATATATTTGACTAGTGTGGTCAGCAAATGCATTCACATTCTTTCTCCTTCCAACCATTTCCATCAGCAACATTCCAAAACTATAAACATCGGCTTTGTATGAGATGCCTCCAAGATTTTTGTAAACCAATTCAGGAGCAATATATCCTATCGTTCCCCGTGCCGCAGTGAGAGAGGCAATGCTATCATCTACTGAATACAATTTAGCAAGACCAAAATCTGAAACTTTTGGATTAAAATTCTCATCAAGAAGAATATTGTGTGGCTTGATATCAAAATGTAGGATTTGCATGTCACATCCTTGATGCAAGTAGTGAATTCCTTGAGCCACTCCAAGCACAATATCAAACATTTTTTTCCAGCCCAAAGTGTTCTTATTTTCTTCTGTAAATATGATTTTATCTAAAGATCCATTAGACATGAAGTCATATACCAGAGCTTGCTTTGATCCCTCCACACAAAATCCAATAAGTTTTACCACATTAGCATGATGAATTCTCCCAATAGAAGCAACTTCATTTGTGAAATCTTGGCCATTACCTTTTGACTTGCCCAACAATTTTATTGCCACATGATGCCCACTACGAAGCTTTCCTTTAAACACTGAGCCATAACCCCCTTCACCTAATTTATCTTTAAAATTTTTTGTCATTTTTTTAATTTCTTTAAAAGAATACCTTATTGGCACCAGATTATTTTGGCTTTGAAGGAACTCTTCGATTGTACCATCCATAGATAAATGTCTTTTTCTCCATTTGTACGTAACAAGAGCAAGCAAACAAATTATCTCAGGAAACGACCTCAAAAAGATAACTCCACCTTTAAAGAAATACAATGTAACATGTTGAAATTAATCAAAGAATATATAACTTATATTCTCAGAAAAAAGTATATACTGTAATAGTTTTATGTTAACTAGTATTTGAGACTAGTCTATGGACTTAATCGAGAGTAGTCTGAATATGTTAAGTTTTTGTCATTAGCAGGTATCTCTCAACAAATTAAAATTCAGATATTTCAAACACAAAAGGAGTAAATCATGCAAAGTGGATACCAATTATTCTAACCTCACACATTCCAATAGATTTGACAGGGTCATGACATTCACCCAAATTAACACATTCATAACCCCATCCAATTAGCAAATTCTAAAGAAAGAACATGATTCTTAACCATGAAGGATACCCAACTGTTGTTTCTATTCATGCCAAATAAACTTGAAGAAGGACAAATTAAAAATATAATAACCTTCAAATTTCATAAATGAAACAAAATCTAGAATCACCAAAAGATGCAAGAGAACCCCCCAAAAAAAAGATTTGATAAATTCAAGAGCTAACTTTGTTGAATGTTTTAGCAATATGAATATCCACCAAACTTATAACCTGTAAAAGTTCTAAACAATACCATTATGAAAACAAACTTAAGTAAAACTCTAACATCTTTCTTAACTTGACAAAAAATTTCTTTAATATAGAAGAAGATTGTATTCTGCATTCAAACTCCTTAAAGAGTGCCAGAGGTTTTTTTTTTTTTTCTCAACAGTCGAACTGTGCTGTTGCCAGAGGTTTCTTAGTTTTGCAGTGAAATTAAATATAAACTTGTATAATATGATAGGCTCCTTATTCTTTTTTTCCCCGAATACAGCTTAATATTTGTTCTCAACTAGTGCTAGAATTTGAATCTCTGCAAATGCAAATGTGCAAATCTAAAATTAAATATACCATTATTGCCAAACAAAGAATATAAGTTCTCGTAAAAAACCACGAATAAAAACGAAATATCATTATTTCAAGAGAGCAGTGAAATAGCAAAATCAAAGCACTTCTATTGAATTTTGGGAAGCCTACTTCTTGGTGGATTCCATGAATTGTAGTAGACATGGGGCCATGGAAAAGGAAATAGACAAAGCTGTCCATATAGTTTCTGAAGGCAAATTTCAAGTCTGACAATCTGAATTATATATTCAACAAATCAAAGTAAAATTAATAAAGGAAAATAGGTGTACAAAAATCAATTGAATTTGAAGGTAATCTAAAACACTGTATTTTGTTTTGTGGTATATCTTATTCTAAATATTCCTTTATTTCATCCAATAAATTTTATTAAAACGTCAAGGGGAAACTGACCAAAAGGACATTCATACACCTAAATCACCAATAGCTCGACAACAAGTATGAAAAGTTAGAACTCTCATAAGAAAACAAATGAACAACACAACAAAACCAACCAAATCAAGGAACAAGACATTGAAGAAGAAACAAATCGCATCATCTATTCCATATTTTTAACCAACCGTATTCTAAAAACATTATACCAATTATTTACATAAAAGTATGCAGCATCTTTTACAGTTTAAGAATTTTTACATAACCAAAATTATTTTATATGATGAAAGTTGAGACAAATTTTATTCAAATTAACTAATCCAAAAATATATATTATAGCATTAAAGGATGTAATAGTGAATCATATTCATACATAATATTATGTTTTTTTTTTTTATAATCATGCTGTTGTTTAATGTGTGAGAAGCCCATTCTTTTACAAATTTTGGGCCACTTCGGTTTCTGTATTCAGGAATTAAACATTCATAAAAATCTAAAAAAAAATATTAAATTATTAGTTATTAACTTAACCAGTTTAATCAGTTTGACCATTAGTTCTTGACTCAACTCATTTGATTGGATTAGTTCTCGATTCAACTCATTTGATCGGTTCAACTGACAGAACAACAATAATTAAATGAATTCATTCAACATCCATAAAAATCTAAAAAAGAATATTAAATCAATTCCACATGTTGAATAGCTAAGTTTTTTTTCTCAATTTTTTTATTTTTATTAATTTCAAATAATTTTTTTATTTAATCGATTCAACCATTTTATTCAAACTAGGGACAAAACTAAGGTGTTGGCAAGGTCCTCGATTCCCTTTAAATAGAAAAATTTTCATTTAAGTCCTTTTAAAATTTTAATTTAATAAAGATGAATTGCAATTTAAACCCTAAAATATAAAAAATTTGATTTAATCCTTTAAAAATTATAAAGATATAGGCTATTAAAATAGTGAAAATGCATTTTTGCTATAGTAAAAATTACAATTTAATTTCAACTCCTAAATTATTATTTTTTATTTCGCCCCTGGTTCAAACCATTCTTAGTCCAATCAATCCAACCAACCAACCAATCAATCTAATCAATCCAACCAACCAACCAATCAATCCTATTTCAGTAACATTAGTTACATAATCAAATCTCGATGGAATCCAAATTTAGAGAATCAAAATGGATTTAATTATCAAATTCATATACAAAAATGGATCTAACTTGAAAACAGCATTGAAACCTGTCTTTCTTGTTTTCTCCATCTCTTAAAACCCCCTGACCTTTGTTTTTTTTTCTAGCCAATTCCTCATAGATTGGATTTGAGTTCCTTAGAGACTTGGGTCATATTTTAGGATAATGTTTGATGCTTTTGGCTTGCGAGTTCTTTGTATTGTAATGGTAATTTTTGTATTTGTGTGAGGAGTATTGTGGTGTTATTTTGCTATCCATTGATTCGATCTGGGTGAAGGTTTTATTTTGAGTCTTTGTGCTTGTACGGGGTACCTTATTTTCGGTATCTGCCTCTTATAAGCCTGTTCTGGGTTTTTCTTTGATATATTTCTATCAGTTCGAAAAAGATGGAAGTCTAGATTCGATTTGGAAATAGAATTGTGTTTTATTTTTCTCTACTTTCCAGATTTTCTCAACAATATATATATTTTTTCTGCTTCAATCCAACTTCAATTCTTGCAATATAAACAACTATTTCATTGAATTTTTATTTTATTTTAAACATACTTTTTAAACTATTTTTTTTAGAGATCCTCTACAATTTTCTATTCAAAACTTTATATATTTGGTAAAAGTATCAGGAAATTCTTATACTTAGCTGTAGATTGCATTTCAACCAATTTATTGAAAATATTGACAAATTAACTCTTATACATTTCAAACATGTAAATCAGCCCATTTGTTAAAGTTTCTATTAAGTAATGCGGACATATTGAAAAATATTTTTTATGGGTGAACTATAAAATGGTCATTTAACTATGCTTTTGTTCTATTTTGTTCATCTAATTATTAATTTTTTGAGGCTGTCAATAAACTTTTCAAATTAAATATTTTAGTTACCCTTAGTTTATGTAGCTTTTTTATTAGTCTAGTAACAAAATTAACCCTCTAATGTTTACACATTTTATTAGTTTATGTGGCCTTTTTTTAATTCCTATATAATTGGTACTAATTATTTTAAAAATGTGTGCAATAATTTTAACCATACTTAAAACCATTTTTAAATTAAATATAAGTATTTAATAATTAATTAAATTAAAAAGAAAAGAAAAGAGATAAATTTTAAAATTATATATGAACTTTGATTTAATATGCAATTGTATATATGAATTTTAATTTGGTACAATTATACACATGTAACTCTAATTGTAGTTCAAATGTATACTTAAAACTTTAATTTTGACTTAACCATACACATTTAAAGAATAAATACATCAATTTATTTTTATATTGAATAAATATAATTATTTATGTGTGCAATATATAAATATAAAATGACGTTATATCAATAATTGTATTAATAATTTATAGGAATTGGATCAGATCAAAATTTCATATATAAAATTATATAAAATTAAAATTTATATATACAATTGTATATTAAACCATAGTACATATATACATAATTCATAAATTTTACACATAATTCATAAATTGTACGAAGTAAGTTTTGCTTAGTGTAATATAACTGTTATTAGAGATTACGCATTCATTTCAGACAAAGCATACCCTTTGAAATTCAAGTTCTGATTCAGATTCTTTCTTTCTTTTTTTTTAATAAAATCTCTATGAAAGGTTTTTTTTTTTTTAATTCCTTAACGGCAGTGACTTTAGATTATGGAGAAAAGGAGTAAAAGTAGTGATTTTTGTTGAAGTGGGGATTTTTCTGTTTTAATAGTTTTAGAAATGGGTTTGATGGAGATTTCAATAATGCTTCATGTTGGATTAGTTTTGTTGCTGCTTTGGATGCTTTCTCAATTCAATCTTTGCCATCCACTTGCTTATTTCCTGTCTCTCATCTACCTCTATTTGGTAATCCATTCAACTTCTGCTGAGAATAAAAATGAATCTTTTTTTCTTTATTTTTGAACTTGGATTCAACTTTTCCTTTATTGTTTCTGTTACAAAATTCCTTTTATTTCTTTGTCCATCAAAGGTTCATGAAATGTATGTGACGAGATTGAGGAAGAAATTGGGGTTTGAGGAAATAATGCACAAAGAAACTAGACATGTCAACAACAAAATAATAATGTCAACATTCTCAAAAGCAACAACAATTATGTTTTAAAGAAGGAACTAGACATCACACTTAGAGTACAGAAACCATGAAAAACGAAATAAGATATCCAACATCCTCATCACAACAGATTCTTCTTTGATTCATTAGTAGCCTCTCCAATGCAATAACACGATTAAAAGTTATTGTAGCAGTAACTCTTATAAATATTAAAAAATTAACTTCCAAACACATCATGTCTAAATCTAAGTCAAGGTTGATCTAAACATGAAAATTCTAACCAACTCATCTCAATTCAATTCAACTAAATTGACACAAAAATCTATTTATATAATCTATTTTTAATTTATATATAATTTTAGTTATGATTTAAATTTATATATTTAATATTGAACAAATAGTCAAATTACAGAAAATTGGTAATTATGAACAATAACTTAACACATTGGTAATTAAAGAAAATACAAATATATATATAAGCTAAAAGGTGAGATAATGAAGTAAAATGTTTCTAACCTTATGCAATATTTGAACTCGCTATAGTAACATTATCCAACGGTGTACTTGTCTCATCATTAGAGTTCTCACAATTATGAACCTCCATTGATGTTTCAAGAGGAAGTTGATGGAATGGCTTAGGAGGCATCTCAAGGAGTTCAACATCAGATTCAAGCATCTTCAAGACTTTACTCATTGAAGGGCGATCAGAAGGTAGTAATTGTATACACCAAAAGGCTGTTATTATCATCTTCTTCACCATTACTTTTTCATCGTCAGAAACATATCCTAGCTCTATGTCCTCTCCTTGATCTAATCGGTCATAAATCCAAGATGGAAAATAGATCTGACTAGTGTGGTCAGCAAATGCATTCACATTCTTTCTCCTTCCTACCATTTCCACCAGTAACATTCCAAAACTATAAATATCGGCTTTGTATGAGATGCCTCCAAGATTTTTGTAAACCAATTCAGGAGCAATATATCCTATCGTTCCTCGTGCCGCAGTGAGAGAGACAATGCTATCATCTATCGAATACAATTTAGCAAGACCAAAATCGGAAACTTTTGGATTAAAATTCTCATCAAGAAGAATATTGTGTGGCTTGATATCAAAATGTAGGATTTGCATGTCACATCCTTGATGCAAGTAATGAATTCCTTGAGCCACCCCAAGCACAATATCAAACATTTTTTTCCAGCCCAAAGTGTTCTTATTTTCTTCTGTAAATATGATTTTATCTAAAGATCCATTAGACATGAAGTCATATACCAGAGCTTGCTTTGATCCCTCCACACAAAATCCAATAAGTTTTGCCACATTAGCATGATGAATTCTCCCAATAGAAGCAACTTCATTTATGAAATCTTGGCCATTACCTTTTGACTTACCCAACAATTTTATTGCCGCTTGATGCCCACTACGAAGCTTTCCTTTAAACACTGAGCCATAACCCCCTTCACCTAATTTATCTTTAAAATTTTTGGTCATTTTTTTAATTTCTTTAAAAGAATACCTTATTGGCACCAGATTATTTTGGCTTTGAAGGAACTCTTCGATCATATCATCCATAGATAAATGTCTTCTTCTCCATTTGTACGTAACAAGAGCAAGCAAACAAATTATCCCAGGAAACGACCTCAAAAAGATAACTCCACCTTTAAACAAGAACAATGTAACAAGTTGAAATTAATCAAATAATATATAACTTACATTCTCAGAAAAAAGTATATACCGTGATAGTTTTATCTTAACTAGTATTTGAGACTAGTCTATGGACTTAATCGAGAGTAGTCTCAATTATATGTTATGTTTTTGTCATTAGCAAGTATATCTCAACAAATTAAAATTCAGAATTTCAAACACAAAAGGAGTAAATTATGTAAAGTGGATACCAAATTATGTAAAGTGGATACCAATTATTCTAACCTCACGCATTGCAATAGATTTGAGAGGGTCATGACATTCACCCAAATTAACACATTCGTAACCCCATCCAATTAGCAAATTCTAAAGAAAGAACATGATTCTTAACCATGAAGGATACTCAACTGTTGTTTCTATTCATGCCAAATACACTTGAAGAAGGACAAATTAAAATATAATAACCTTCAAATTTCATAAATGAAACAAAATCCTGAACCACCAAAAAGATGCAAGAGAACCCCCAAAAAACAGATTTGATAAATTCAAGAGCTAACTTTGTTGAATGTTTTAGCAATATGAATATCCACCAAACTTATAACCTGTGAACGTTCTAAACAATACCATTATGAAAACAAACTTAAGTAAAACTCTAACATCTTTCTTAACTTGACAAAAAATTTCTTTAATATAGAAGAAGATTGTATTCTGCATTCAAACTCCTTAAAGAGTGCCGGAGGTTTTTTTTTTTTTTTCTCAACAGTCGAACTGTGCTGTTGCCAGAGGTTTCTTAGTTTTGCAGTGAAATTAAATATAAACTTGTATAATATGATAGGCTCCTTATTCTTTTTTTCCCCCAGAATACAGCTAATATTTGTTCTCAACTAGTGCTAGAATTTGAATCTCTGCAAATGCAAATGTGCAAATCTAAAATTAAATATACCTGTTATTGCCAAACAAAGAATATAAGTTCCTGTAAAAAAACCACGAATAAAAACGAAATATCATTATTTCAAGAGAGCAGCGAAATAGCAAAATCAAAGCACTTCTATTGAATTTTGGGAAGCCTACTTCTTGGTGGATTCCATGAATTGTAGTAGACATGGGGGCCATGGAAAAGGAAATAGACAAAGCTGTCCATATAGTTTCTGAAGGCAAATTTCAAGTCTGACAATCTGAATTATATATTCAACAAATCAAAGTAAAATTAATAAAGGAAAATAGGTGTACAAAAATCAATTGAATTTGAAGGTAATCTAAAACACGTATTTTGTTTTGTGGTATATCTTATTCTAAATATTCCTTTATTTCATCCAATAAATTTTATTAAAACGTCAAGGAAACTGACCAAAAGGACATTCATACACCTAAATCACCAATAGCTCGACAACAAGTATGAAAAGTTAGAACTCTCATAAGAAAACAAATGAACAACACAACAAAACCAACCAAATCAAGGAACAAGACATTGAAGAAGAAACAAATCGCATCATCTATTCCATATTTTTAACCAACCGTATTCTAAAAACATTATACCAATTATTTACATAAAAAGTATGCAGCATCTTTTACAGTTTAAGAATTTTACATAACCAAAATTATTTTATATGATGAAAGTTGAGACAAATTTTATTCAAATTAACTAATCCAAAAATATATATTATAGCATTAAAGGATGTAATAGTGAATCATATTCATACATAATATTATGTTTTTTTTTTATAATCATGCTGTTGTTTAATGTGAGAAGCCCATTCTTTTACAAATTTTGGGCCACTTCGGTTTCTGTATTCAGAATTAAACATTCATAAAAATCTAAAAAAATATTAAATTATTAGTTATTAACTTAACCAGTTTAATCAGTTTGACCATTAGTTCTTGACTCAACTCATTTGATTGGATTAGTTCTCGATTCAACTCATTTGATCGGTTCAACTGACGAACAACAATAATTAAATGAATTCATTCAACATCCATAAAAATCTAAAAGAATATTAAATCAATTCCACATGTTGAATAGCTAAGTTTTTTTCTCAATTTTTTATTTTTATTAATTTCAAATAATTT
The DNA here is from genome assembly GCF_025698485.1 of Gossypium arboreum. Taxonomy (NCBI): domain Eukaryota; kingdom Viridiplantae; phylum Streptophyta; class Magnoliopsida; order Malvales; family Malvaceae; genus Gossypium; species Gossypium arboreum. The sequence goes on along the minus strand of NC_069070.1, from coordinate 119,114,825 downwards.
TTTATTTAATCGATTCAACCATTTTATTCAAACTAGGGACAAAACTAAGGTGTTGGCAAGGTCCTCGATTCCTTTAAATAGAAAAATTTTCATTTAAGTCCTTTTAAAATTTTAATTTAATAAAGATGAATTGCAATTTAAACCCTAAAATATAAAAATTTGATTTAATCCTTTAAAAATTATAAAGATATAGGCTATTAAAATAGTGAAAATGCATTTTGCTATAGTAAAATTACAATTTAATTTCAACTCCTAAATTATTATTTTTATTTCACCTCGTTCAAACCATTCTTAGTCCAATCAATCCAACCAACCAACCAATCAATCTAATCAATCCAACCAACCAACCAATCAATCCTATTTCAGTAACATTAGTTACATAATCAAATCTCGATGGAATCCAAATTTAGAGAATCAAAATGGATTTAATTATCAAATTCATATACAAAATGGATCTAACTTGAAAACAGCATTGAAACCTGTCTTTCTTGTTTTCTCCATCTCTTAAAACCCCGACCTTTGTTTTTTTTCTAGCCAATTCCTCATAGATTGGATTTGAGTTCCTTAGAGACTTGGGTCATATTTTAGGATAATGTTTGATGCTTTTGGCTTGCGAGTTCTTTGTATTGTAATGGTAATTTTTGTATTTGTGTGAGGAGTATTGTGGTGTTATTTTGCTATCCATTGATTCGATCTGGGTGAAGGTTTTATTTTGAGTCTTTGTGCTTGTACGGGGTACCTTATTTTCGGTATCTGCCTCTTATAAGCCTGTTCTGGGTTTTTCTTTGATATATTTCTATCAGTTCGAAAAAGATGGAAGTCTAGATTCGATTTGGAAATAGAATTGTGTTTTATTTTTCTCTACTTTCCAGATTTTCTCAACAATATATATATTTTTTCTGCTTCAATCCAACTTCAATTCTTGCAATATAAACAACTATTTCATTGAATTTTTATTTTATTTTAAACATACTTTTAAACTATTTTTTTAGAGATCCTCTACAATTTTCTATTCAAAACTTTATATATTTGGTAAAAGTATCGGAAATTCTTATACTTAGCTGTAGATTGCATTTCAACCAATTTATTGAAAATATTGACAAATTAACTCTTATACATTTCGAAACATGTAAATCAGCCCATTTGTTAAAGTTTCTATTAAGTAATGACGCGGACATATTGAAAAATATTTTTTTATGGGTGAACTATAAAAATGGTCATTTAACTATGCTTTTTGTTCTATTTTGTTCATCTAATTATTAATTTTTTTGAGGCTGTCAATAAACTTTTCGAAATTAAATATTTTAGTTACCCTTAGTTTATGTAGCTTTTTTTATTAGTCTAGTAACAAAATTAACCCTCTAATGTTTACACATTTTATTAGTTTATGTGGCCTTTTTTTAATTCCTATATAATTGGTACTAATTATTTTAAAAATGTGTGCAATAATTTTTAACCATACTTAAAACCATTTTTAAATTAAATATAAGTATTTAATAATTAATTAAATTAAAAAGAAAAGAAAAGAGATAAATTTTAAAATTATATATGAACTTTGATTTAATATGCAATTGTATATATGAATTTTAATTTGGTACAATTATACACATGTAACTCTAATTGTAGTTCAAATGTATACTTAAAACTTTAATTTTGACTTAACCATACACATTTAAAGAATAAATACATCAATTTATTTTTATATTGAATAAATATAATTATTTATGTGTGCAATATATAAATATAAAATGACGTTATATCAATAATTGTATTAATAATTTATAGGAATTGGATCAGATCAAAATTTCATATATAAAATTATATAAAATTAAAATTTATATATACAATTGTATATTAAACCATAGTACATATATACATAATTCATAAATTTTACACATAATTCATAAATTGTACGAAGTAAGTTTTGCTTAGTGTAATATAACTGTTATTAGAGATTACGCATTCATTTCAGACAAAGCATACCCTTTGAAATTCAAGTTCTGATTCAGATTCTTTCTTTCTTTTTTTTTTTAATAAAATCTCTATGAAAGGTTTTTTTTTTTTTTTTTTTAATTCCTTAACGGCAGTGACTTTAGATTATGGAGAAAAGGAGTAAAAAGTAGTGATTTTTGTTGAAGTGGGGATTTTTCTGTTTTAATAGTTTTAGAAATGGGTTTGATGGAGATTTCAATAATGCTTCATGTTGGATTAGTTTTGTTGCTGCTTTGGATGCTTTCTCAATTCAATCTTTGCCATCCACTTGCTTATTTCCTGTCTCTCATCTACCTCTATTTGGTAATCCATTCAACTTCTGCTGAGAATAAAAAATGAATCTTTTTTTTCTTTATTTTTGAACTTGGATTCAACTTTTCCTTTATTGTTTCTGTTACAAAAATTCCTTTTATTTCTTTGTCCATCAAAGGTTCATGAAATGTATGTGACGAGATTGAGGAAGAAATTGGGGTTTGAGGAAATAATGCACAAAGAAACTAGACATGTCAACAACAAAATAATAATGTCAACATTCTCAAAAGCAACAACAATTATGTTTTAAAGAAGGAACTAGACATCACACTTAGAGTACAGAAACCATGAAAAACGAAATAAGATATCCAACATCCTCATCACAACAGATTCTTCTTTGATTCATTAGTAGCCTCTCCAATGCAATAACACGATTAAAAGTTATTGTAGCAGTAACTCTTATAAATATTAAAAAATTAACTTCCAAACACATCATGTCTAAATCTAAGTCAAGGTTGATCTAAACATGAAAATTCTAACCAACTCATCTCAATTCAATTCAACTAAATTGACACAAAAATCTATTTATATAATCTATTTTTAATTTATATATAATTTTAGTTATGATTTAAATTTATATATTTAATATTGAACAAATAGTCAAATTACAGAAAATTGGTAATTATGAACAATAACTTAACACATTGGTAATTAAAGAAAATACAAATATATATATAAGCTAAAAGGTGAGATAATGAAGTAAAATGTTTCTAACCTTATGCAATATTTGAACTCGCTATAGTAACATTATCCAACGGTGTACTTGTCTCATCATTAGAGTTCTCACAATTATGAACCTCCATTGATGTTTCAAGAGGAAGTTGATGGAATGGCTTAGGAGGCATCTCAAGGAGTTCAACATCAGATTCAAGCATCTTCAAGACTTTACTCATTGAAGGGCGATCAGAAGGTAGTAATTGTATACACCAAAAGGCTGTTATTATCATCTTCTTCACCATTACTTTTTCATCGTCAGAAACATATCCTAGCTCTATGTCCTCTCCTTGATCTAATCGGTCATAAATCCAAGATGGAAAATAGATCTGACTAGTGTGGTCAGCAAATGCATTCACATTCTTTCTCCTTCCTACCATTTCCACCAGTAACATTCCAAAACTATAAATATCGGCTTTGTATGAGATGCCTCCAAGATTTTTGTAAACCAATTCAGGAGCAATATATCCTATCGTTCCTCGTGCCGCAGTGAGAGAGACAATGCTATCATCTACTGAATACAATTTAGCAAGACCAAAATCGGAAACTTTTGGATTAAAATTCTCATCAAGAAGAATATTGTGTGGCTTGATATCAAAATGTAGGATTTGCATGTCACATCCTTGATGCAAGTAATGAATTCCTTGAGCCACCCCAAGCACAATATCAAACATTTTTTTCCAGCCCAAAGTGTTCTTATTTTCTTCTGTAAATATGATTTTATCTAAAGATCCATTAGACATGAAGTCATATACCAGAGCTTGCTTTGATCCCTCCACACAAAATCCAATAAGTTTTGCCACATTAGCATGATGAATTCTCCCAATAGAAGCAACTTCATTTATGAAATCTTGGCCATTACCTTTTGACTTACCCAACAATTTTATTGCCGCTTGATGCCCACTACGAAGCTTTCCTTTAAACACTGAGCCATAACCCCCTTCACCTAATTTATCTTTAAAATTTTTGGTCATTTTTTTAATTTCTTTAAAAGAATACCTTATTGGCACCAGATTATTTTGGCTTTGAAGGAACTCTTCGATCATATCATCCATAGATAAATGTCTTCTTCTCCATTTGTACGTAACAAGAGCAAGCAAACAAATTATCCCAAGAAACGACCTCAAAAGATAACTCCACCTTTAAACAAGAACAATGTAACAAGTTGAAATTAATCAAATAATATATAACTTACATTCTCAGAAAAAAGTATATACCGTGATAGTTTTATCTTAACTAGTATTTGAGACTAGTCTATGGACTTAATCGAGAGTAGTCTGAATTATATGTTATGTTTTTGTCATTAGCAAGTATATCTCAACAAATTAAAATTCAGAATTTCAAACACAAAAGGAGTAAATTATGTAAAGTGGATACCAAATTATGTAAAGTGGATACCAATTATTCTAACCTCACGCATTGCAATAGATTTGAGAGGGTCATGACATTCACCCAAATTAACACATTCGTAACCCCATCCAATTAGCAAATTCTAAAGAAAGAACATGATTCTTAACCATGAAGGATACTCAACTGTTGTTTCTATTCATGCCAAATACACTTGAAGAAGGACAAATTAAAATATAATAACCTTCAAATTTCATAAATGAAACAAAATCTGAACCACCAAAAAGATGCAAGAGAACCCCCAAAAAACAGATTTGATAAATTCAAGAGCTAACTTTGTTGAATGTTTTAGCAATATGAATATCCACCAAACTTATAACCTGTGAACGTTCTAAACAATACCATTATGAAAACAAACTTAAGTAAAACTCTAACATCTTTCTTAACTTGACAAAAAATTTCTTTCATATAGAAGAAGATTGTATTCTGCATTCAAACTCCTTAAAGAGTGCCGGAGGTTTTTTTTTTTCTCAACAATGACTGTCTTTGTTGCGAGAGGTTTCTTAGTTTTGCGGTGAAATTAAATATAAACTTGTATAATATGATAGGCTCCTTATTCTTTTTTCCCCGAATACAGCTAATATTTGTTCTCAACTAGTGCTAGAATTTGATCTCTGCAAATGCAAATGTGCAAATCTAAAATTAAATATACTGTTATTGCCAAACAAAGAATATAAGTTCACGTAAAAAACCACGAATAAAAACGAAATATCATTATTTCAAGAGAGCAGCGAAATAGCAAAATCAAAGCACTTCTATTGAATTTTGGGAAGCCTACTTCTTGGTGGATTCCATGAATTGTAGTAGACATGGGGGCCATGGAAAAGGAAATAGACAAAGCTGTCCATATAGTTTCTGAAGGCAAATTTCAAGTCTGACAATCTGAATTATATATTCAACAAATCAAAGTAAAATTAATAAAGGAAAATAGGTGTACAAAAATCAATTGAATTTGAAGGTAATCTAAAACACTGTATTTTGTTTTGTGGTATATCTTATTCTAAATATTCCTTTATTTCATCCAATAAATTTTATTAAAACGTCAAGGGGAAACTGACCAAAAGGACATTCATACACCTAAATCACCAATAGCTCGACAACAAGTATGAAAAGTTAGAACTCTCATAAGAAAACAAATGAACAACACAACAAAACCAACCAAATCAAGGAACAAGACATTGAAGAAGAAACAAATCGCATCATCTATTCCATATTTTTAACCAACCGTATTCTAAAAAACATTATACCAATTATTTACATAAAAAGTATGCAGCATCTTTTACAGTTTAAGAATTTTTACATAACCAAAATTATTTTATATGATGAAAGTTGAGACAAATTTTATTCAAATTAACTAATCCAAAAAATATATATTATAGCATTAAAGGATGTAATAGTGAATCATATTCATACATAATATTATGTTTTTTTTTTTATAATCATGCTGTTGTTTATATTAAGCACTTTTAAAACATTTATTTTATTTTATTTATCCATTATTTGTTTTGAAAAGAAAGTTAAATTTAAGAATTATTTTAATTATCATTAATATAATTAAAATTGCAATCAACCCATGAGACATTAGAAACTAAAAAGAAAAATGTTAGATTAATGATATTTACCTTTTCCACTGTCTTTTTTATAATTATTTTTAATGAAAAGTACTCATCTAAGCAATAAAATTGGAGGAAAACTCTTACATGGATTGAAAAAGTTTCTTCTTGCGGCATAATTCTAAATCAAGGCCGTTCAATTCTATATCAAAGCCGAGTAATAGCATCTCGTAGATGTCCGAAGTAGACATGCCGCTGATATTGTCAACCATAATCGGAACCAGGGCATCGATTGTGCAAGATTCGCTGAAATTTCCAACCGGGGTTTGGCTATCTAAAAAATAAAAGTAGGAAGATATAGTGGGACAACGGGAGGCATTAATATACGAAGAAGAGTTCATCGGTTCCGAGCAGTTCACAAGAAACATGACGCTAGACGGAATACCCAACGTATAGGGTACTTTACAGGAGTCATCAACGAGAAAGGAATTGCGAGGAAGGGAGCAATTATCATCCTTGCTGAGATTTGCATCCATAGCTTGCATCGTTTCACATGAGTTATTTTGGGATTCGAGATAATTTGGACCGAATTCGATCTTGCAAATATCATAAGAGATGTTTTGGACATAGAATCTCCCATACTTCATGACTAAATTGGTGTGGTTGTTATTGTCACACTCCAGTTCGAACCTATGGTCACCACAGTTGGAAGGTTGGGTTGTTAATCGAAAAGGGTAGCTGATGTTAACGTTTCCACACATTGTAGAGCCGCAATCGTTGTTTGTGTTTCTACCTATGCAAGCTTCTGGTAGTAGAAATAAAGCGATGACGGCCATAAGGCCAAACAATGGCAGTTGGGGTTTTGGTTTTGGCATGCTGTAATTTGGGAAGAGATATTTGAAAACCCATATTCTTTTTATGATTTTTTTAAAAGACATTTATATTACTTTTAATTTAATATTTAATAATTTATTATTTATATTATAAATACTGAAAATGGCTTAATTTCTATATTTATTTGTGATATATTTTTAAATTATGTTATTTATTATTTTAATAATATTATTTATATTTATATTCTTTTTATTATTCATTTAGGGAATAATTTGAGAAAAGATGTTTAAAATTATTCATCACTATAAAATGTACTAAAATGTCTTATTTTAAGACATAGTATCAATGTCACTGATAAAAATATCAAATCAAATATTTACTTTAATAACCTTAGGATATATATTTAAACTTATATCCCACTGTAAAAGGGTCATGCAAATAACTCATATAGACACTCTTCTTCTTGATTTTCCCAACTTTCCCAAAAACTAAAATCTATCCCTAGCCTCTACTCCACCCTCCTTCGCTCTATCACCATCTTCATCATTTGTTGATTTTACTAGTTAAAAACATTATCTTTTATGGTGAGGATATTTTTATAATTTTATAAAAAAATCAAGCTAAAAAAAACTTTAAATGATTTTAAGGGTGAAACACAAACTATCATATTTTTAAACATTAATTATAAAGGTAAAATAAAAGTTCAAAAAATTCTCAAGGGCTAAATGAATTTATAAATTTTGGGAGGATTTTTTATTTTTTTATATCAACTTTAAAAAGAAAAAAAATAAATCCACTCAATATAAACTAAACTTAAAACATCATAATCTTCATTACTTAAAATTTACCATTAATACATCTTTATTTTGACAAGTATTAGTCCCATATGTATGAAAGAGTAGTATTAAATTGAATTATTAAGTTATAATAATTTTATATTCAAATGGTTTAATCTTAACTAATCATTTATAAGTGATAAATTATACAATTTAGTATGATTAATTTGATTATTGAAATAATAAAATTTTAATATTATTAAAATTTTAATAAATTTGGACCAAGTATAAAAGTGGCGTAGTCAGGGGAGCTGGCATGAGCCCCGGCCCCCCCTTAAAATGGAAAATTTCACTTTAGGTCTTTACAATTTTTTAAAAATTTTAAATTAGTAAAGGTAAAATTCACTTTGGCCCCTCCTAAAATTATAAAAATTCAATTTAATCCTTTATAAATTATAAAAATATAAACTATAAAAAATTAAAATTTTATCTGTCCTTAAAAAAATTTTCTGACTTCGCCCCTGAGTATAAACCTTTTTATCACCTTAATAAATTCCAACAGACCAGGACAATGCAAGTCTTAAGTCTTCTTTGAAACACAAAAGACATTCAAGTGGCTGAGAGAGCAACAACTGTTATTGCTTTGGTCCTTCTGTGTTATGTAAGTCAAGTATTTTGTTGGATATTTCTAAAAAGTATGTTAATTGCTAGAACCGTCAAGCAAGGCATAATCCACCCTAACCCATGCATCACGTATGTTAGACGAGACTCAATGTCTAATTGTATATATTTTTTATTTTATTCGACGACTACGTCAATATTTTTAAATATTTTTTTAGTGTAATTATAAGTGGTTTTGTATGTTTTACATGAACTTAAAATATATCTATTTATAAGGGAAAGAAAATTTAATTGCAGATTAATTGGCTAAATTATGTCTAAATTGAAAATTAAATTTACAGATTTTTATGTACCCCTACTGCAGTACTCTTGAAGGTTCTTCGTCAAGATACAGCTAGAGAAATTCCTTCTCAAATGATTTGATGTAATATCGTTTTTTTTCAAAAAAAATATTTCTAGTTAATTAAGTTTAAATTTAAAATCAAAATTTTAATTTTAATTATTCAAAATTCTCACTTAAATTAATTCAAAACTTAAATTTGAAAATACATGAGGAAACTTAGATTAATTTCATTTCATTTTAAATGAAGTCGGTTTAATATAGAGGTGTCCACGGATCGGACTATATCGAATTGAGGTCCGGTTCCAAAAAATTTCCAAGCTCAAGTTAGTTTTTAATTAATATTTTATATATTTTTCAAAAATAAAAAATATTTTCAATTAATATTTTATATATTTTATAATTAAATTTAAATTTAAAAATATTCTTTTATTATTTTAATTGAACTTGGGCCATACTTATCCAAATCTAACCCAAATTGAGTTGGGCGGGGCAGGCTACCAGGTCATCACAGTCTTGTTTAGCACAGGTGAGTAAAGTTGAATAAATAGATTGGGATATATGTGTGGTTCAGGTAAATACTTATTTGGGCTGAATTATTTGGACTTCATTTATGAACCATTCTTTTAGGAATTTTGGGCCTCTTCGGTTTCAGTATTAGGAATTAAACATTCATAAAAATTTTAAAAAGTTCCGATTCGACTAATTAAACCGGTTCAACTGTAGATTAACAATAAATAAATGAATCAACAATAAAAAAGTTTATGTACTTAACAATGGTTTGCATTTTAACCATTTTATTAAAAAATTGATAAATTAACTCTTATACATTTCAAACATGCAAAATAACCCTTCGCTAAATTTTTCTATTAAAAGATGATGTAGACATGTTGAAAAATATTTTTTTATGAGTGAATTATAAAAATGTTCATCTAACTATGCTTTTTGTTCTATTTTATTCACTCAACTATTAATTTTTTGAGGTTGTTAATAAAATTTTCAAATTAAATATTTTAGTCACCTTTAGTTTGTGTGGCCTTTTTATTAAACTAATAACAAAACTAGCCCTCTAATGTTTACACATTCTATCAACTATATCCTAAATATAAAAAAATTAATAAATTTAGCCCACAATGTTTATATAATTTGTTATTTTAGTTCTAATTGAAAAAATGATAAATTGTAAGTCAATTTTATGATTTTTTTAAAAATTAAAGTTAAAATGATAAATTTTATAAACATTAAAGACTAAATTTATTAATTTCTTTTATATTTATGATCTAATTAATAAAATGCGAGTAAGATAAGCCGCGTCAAGCAAACTTTAAACTCGGCGATTTTTTTTAAAAAATTATATCGACTGAATCCATAAACACCGAGGGCAATGGATAACCACTCACGGCAACCTCCAACGGCACCTGTCATGTCCTCACGTACTTAGTCCTAGGCCACTTAAACAGCGCCACGACCTCCCTAGCCAGCTGCACAAGCCACAGGAACGGTGCCACGCTCTCGTTCTCACTGTTATGTAAGCTATAAGAAGCAATCCTGCAAAACTGGAAAGGAGGTGAGCCATGTTAGTAAATTTTCAAACCAAAACAACAAATTCAAATTTATGTTTTAAGGTTTATAAAAACATTTTTAACTAAAATGTATTTTTTTTTATCTCAGTCCATATTTAGATCTCTTCTCCTTAACTTTCTTTTCTTGATTTTATCATATTTAATATTAGGTTAGAGATTGTCGAAACCATTTTTATTTTGAAAAATAGAGATCGACTTTAAAACGAAAATGGAGTCGCCGCCAATTCTTTTTGTTTAGGTGTGATCGGGTCACCTTGTGATCGATCATTTTAATAAAACATTTTGATTTATTAAAACGATGATTTTGATCTACGAAATTTGAGAATAAAAGTTCTGGAGTCGGTTACGCACGAAGAAGGGTTAGCACCCTTGTAACGCCCAAAATTGGTACCGAATTGATTAATTAATGTTTTAACGTCAAATGTTTGAAAAGATTTTAGAATACGATCCTTTTATTTTTTATTTTTTTAAAAAGAATACTTGAATAAATTAAATAGAATGCTAAGACCCTCTTATCTCGAATAAATAAAATGTCACATCTAGTAAGTTAAGATACAACATTTCAAATCCTCGAAAATAAGTTTATCTTTTAATTTTCAAAAGTCGTGCATTTAAGTTTAAAAAAAAATATTCGGTTATTTGGATCAAATGAAAAATCGGAACCTAGTAAGTTAGGGCACAATCTCTCAAAATTTCAAATACAGAATATTGCCTTTATTTTTTAGAAATCCTTACATCGAGAAAACAAAGTGTCATATCCAATAAGTTAGGACACAACATCTTGAATTCCCGAGAATAAGCTTTTACTTGAAACTTATTTGTTTTGATTTAAGGAAGGGTACTCGATTACTTAGATTCAACGAGGAAAATCGAAACCCAGTAAGTTAGGGCACAATTTTCTCGAAGCTCTCAAATACGGGATTGCTTTATTTTGAAAAAAAAAAACTTTCGAATAAAAAGAAACAATTAAACGAAAAGCATTTTTATTTTAAACAATAATTTGTGAATAAAATGTCGAACTAATAAATTACAAAACACAAATACTAAAAAAATAATTCACGAAAACTACAAGATGGACCAATTTTAAAACTAATATAGACAATTAAAAGAAATGATAATAAAATAACATAGTTAATAACGCAAATAATAATAATACATTAATAAAAAAATAATACGTCAATAATAATATTAATGATAAAAATAAAAATAATATATATATACACGAGAATGATGAAAGTATGTAAGTAATAATAATAAAACAATAATAGTAATAATAATCATAACAAATATGAAAAGAAAAATATAGGGTAATGAAAATATAGAATTAATTAACTATAATAATAGTAATAATAGAATAATGCTAACAGTAACCATAAACATAGTAATAACGATTAAAATAATAATAACAACAATAAAATAGAAGACAATAATAATAATATATTAATAAAATAATAATAATATAGAAAAAAATATTATATAAGAAGATATAAATAAATGATAAAATAAAATAAAGGTATATAAGATTTTAGGTAAATAAATAAATAGAATGAAAATATAACAATAGTAGTAATAACGGTACAAAACTATTTAATATAGTATCATGATGATAATAAAAATAATAATAATAAAATAATAAAATAACAATATGTTTCTAATAATAATAAATAAATAATGGTAATAAATATATATAAAATAATGTAACAGTAATAAAATAAATATTATATAATAATAACAATATTAAAAATAACACTCTTCCCCTCCCTTCTAAATCCGCCATCGATCAGTCCTGCTCGTCCTTTGGACCCCACGTAGTCGTTGGCATGCCACCCACTACACACTGAAATAGGACTTAAAAAACTCTTTTTCGGTAATTTTAAAATGAGTAAGCTTCTTCCCTTTATTTTTACTTTCGTATAAAAAAACAAAATAAAATTGAAAGAAAAAAAAAAACAAACAAAGAACTTAAAACGAGAATAGATAAAAAAACATCTTTTGCTTTTGCTTTGATCCTTGATTAATCTCTAAAAATCAGCCCTTTTACAATAGTTTTGAATGGCTTTTATAGCCAAATTTTACAATCGATTCCTCTTTCTTTTTGTAGGCAAATGGGGTGATGGAGTTAGTGGAGTGGTTTAGTAAGGTAATTTAGTGGTCGGTTTAGTGGGGTGTTGGAGTTAGTAAGGTGGTATTTGGGTTGTAAATGGGCTTTATATATTGGATTGTTGTTTATTGGGCCCCGGGCTAAAATTGGACCCTACAGAGATTTATGTTTTTATTCTACATTTGGTAAGAATATTATTTTTTTTTTCACATGTTTTCGTCTATAAGAAACAATTGATAATTTTTAGCCATTAGTATGATTTGTTTGTGGCAAACAGAAGGAAAATTTTGTACTTATTTTGAAGAGATTTTATTTTTAACGAGAGTTCTAAATATGTTCTTAATTTCAAGTTTAATTTATACTAATTATTTTTTATTTTATGTATAACTATTTTAACACATATATATTAAATAAACTCTTTTCTAATGTTATTATACTAAGCAAATGTGTCGTTTATTGTGTATGATATATTCATAAACTTATTAAAATGTGGATTCGATATGGTATGAGGTTGTGATTAATCAAGTTAGTAAAATAGTGATGGAATTATGCATGAATTAGATAAGATAGAATTCGAATATAAATTCTCAAAATTCTTTAACTTATCTACTAACTTGACAAAATGTTATAAAATTTATTTAACAAATAAAACACATGGTAAAAGATAAAAGAAGATAAAAGAATTTGTGTGATGAGAATTAGGTATGCAACTATCCTATCAAAATAGCTGTTTTTTTTTTTATAAATTCAAAAGGAGTATAATCTTGTGTAGCATGCATCATATCACTTTCTACATGATAAACATATTAAGTATAAAATAAGGAGCATTCATTAATTGATTCGGAATGTAATTTAAAAAATATATAAAATGTAATATAATAAAATAAAATATTGGAGGTCTTTTTTTTTTTCTGCTTGCTACGAAACGTGATCAGGAAACTTTAAAGGGTTGGAATTTTCTTTTTCACATCAAAAGTTAAAAAATTTATTTTTGGGCGCTTTTCAGCCTTGGGTTATGGCCGTCCGTGTAGAAGCCCAAATTGCCTGGGCCCAATTATATGAAAACCCAACCAAACCTCTAAACCCATTAAAACCCTTAACCCATGACCCATTTACATCTACCCAAACCCAATTCAAAAGCCCATTAAGCCCCCAAAAAAACTTAACCCAAAAAAAAAAAAAAAAAAAAAAAAAAAGAAAAACTTACCCCAAAAAACCTAACCCCAAAAAAAAAAAAGAAGAAAAAGAAAAACCTAACAAAAAAGATAAAAAACCTAGCCACCTAACCACTTTCCCACTTGCCCCATTTTTCCTCCCATTGTCTACCACCACCACCTACAAAATAGAAAAAAAATAGAAAATCATGTAAAAGATGGCTATAAAAGCCATTCAAAATCATGTAAAAAAAAAAGAAGGGGATTTTACAAAGATTGAAAAAAACACAAAATCCTTCAAATTTTGAACACAAAAGAAACATCAATAAAAAGGTTGCATCTTTTCTTTTTCCTCTTCTTCAATTTTTTTCTTTTTTTGTGTTGTTTTTTCTTTCTTTATATATACATATATTGTTAAAAAATTTACCTTTTTCGCCACTGTATGTGGCGGTGGTGTGGTTTACGACTGGCGGTGACCGACGATCGACGTGACCGCCCCCTTGGCCGGATTTCTTTTCCCCTCCTTCTCTCTTCTTTCCCCTTCTTTTTTAGGTATTTTATATATATTATGTATATATTTTTAATGCCATTAGTTATATATTTCTTATGTATATATTCTTAAATACTATTATATACATATATATATATATATATTTTTAAATACCATATTGTGTATATATTATTATTACAAATTATTACTATTGCTAGTATTATTATAACTATTATTATATTAGTGTATATTTTATGTACATATGTATATATATATATTTTGCACATATCATTATTTTATATTATTGTTGTAAATTTTTATATATATATTTTTTTATGTACGCTTCCTAATATTTTCTTTTATTGTAGATATTATTATTATTATTATTACATACTTTTATTATATGCATATATATATATATATATGTATTTTTATGTACATATTATTATTTTATATTATTATTACCAAATATATCATTTTTCCTATTTTATTATTAGTACATGATTTGTTTTTATTTTGTACATATCATTATTATTGTTATTCTAATATTCTAGTATTCCATGTTAATATTTTTCATTAATGATATCATTTTTTTAAGTCCTTTATCTATTTTTAATTTCTCACTTTAGGAATATTTTTCTCATATTTTAATTAATTTCAAAAATAAGGCAATGTACCGATTTAATATTAAGCCATCGATTTCATCGCTATGTTGAGTGAAATTAAATACTTGTGTTAAAAACGGAACACCCTTTCTAAAAAAATCAAAACTAAAATCTCTCGTCTTTTCAACCGGATCACGATTAAATATTATATTGAACTCGTATTTTGAAAATCAAGTCAACACATGTTTATGAGATACCAATTTTGGGCGTCGCGAGGGTGCTAATACCTTCCTCGCAGAATCGACTCCGAACCCCAACTTTTCTCCGGACTTTCACGTAGACCTAAATTTGGCCTTCTTTTTGTTTTAAAATAATTTTATTAGGTGTCCGATCACACCTATAAAAAGGATCGGTGGCGACTCCTTTGTTAATAAAATCGAAAGTTGGTTTTCAAATGTTTAATAAATCGCCACAATTAGCGACCAAACGAAACAAATTTTTTTTTTACGTCGCTACAGCTGGCGATTCCACTGGGGACCTCCATTTTTGAGAGTCGAGTTGAATTAAACGCGTGTTGTCAAAATTTTCAAATTTCCGTGTTCAAATTAATATTTAATCATGATCCTTAAGTTTTGTTTTCGAAAAAATCATACATACGTATCTCCTAATTTGTTTTATCTTTCGTTTTAGTTTTGTAGTTTTAAAATAAATGGAAGGATTGCAAGTTTCTCCCACACACCGTGCACTTGCATTTTGCATAACATAAGCTCTCTACCCGGGCTCTGTCCGTTTAAGTGAAAGTAAATGCTATGCCTTCGTGAGTTAACTCATCCCTCCGCACAGGCTAGTGAATACTTTCGGGTTACATATGACTTATGCTTTCGTGAGTTAACTTGTCCCTCCGCATAGGCATAAGTAAATGTAATCCCTCGAATTGAACTCGTGAGCCTGTGATGGGTTATGACCGAGGCTTCGTGCTAATCTTAGCAAATGATAATACAAGCAATTCGAGTACCTGTCTAGAACCAAAACCGCATATAGTGAACCATACGAGCCACCCAACTAGAGCCATGCTGAACCTCCGCTCGTTTAGTAGTCACCGAAATAAGTACACGGGAAAAGCACATCTTACCTTCTATTTCTTTTACATTTGTGCTTTCTAAGCAAGGGAATCGAGTCCGTTGGACCAAGTAGCTTAATTTGTTAGATTTTCCAGCTTTTTCTCTGTTTATATGTGTTGCGCTAACCAAGGTCGTTTGTCTGTATTTTTATTTTTCATCATGCATCGAAGGTATCTTGTTAAGAAGGTGTTGATTAGAGATTGGTTGCCAAAAACGGGTTTCTAATGGAGGAGTCAATTATACGAGTGACCAAAACGTTGTGTAATACTCCTTTGATTAAGGAAATGCCTAAATAGGGGCTATCTTGAAATTAACACCAAATTTTTGCATATTCATTCATGACTGACATTCATTTGGCATTCATGCATTCATTCATACATTGCATATCCCATACTCGATCGCTGAAGATAAAATATATAATTCGCAGTTGTAATACCACAAGACTGGAACGACGTCATTCGTATAAAACGCGCCGACAAGCTAGAGTGATGGAGGCTGAATTCAATGAGAAAATTGAAAGGATGGAAAGGGCTCAAAAGGAATTACAAAAGCAACTAGCCTAATCCTGAGAGACCGCAGTTTACTCCTATCCCTGTGTCGTATGGGGAATTGTACCCAAAACTTTTGGAGAAACAACTGATTTCTCCCCATTACATGGCACCCCTTAAACCTCCATACCCAAAATGGTACGATCCAAACGCTAGTTGTGCATACCATGCTGGGAATCAGGGGCATTCTACGGAGAACTGTCTTGCCTTCAAAAGGAGAGTTCAAGGACTCATTGATGCGGGCATTTTGCCATTTGATGGTACTGGCGGTACAACAGGGAATCCATTCCCAAACCACACCGAAGGGAATGTGAGTACAGTAGGAGAGGAAAACGAACGGCAAAGTAGAAGATGGGTTTCTGAAATAAAAACACCTCTGCAAAAAATCTGGGAGGTACTAGTTGAAAAAGAGTTGTTCTATCGTCTTGACAGAGTATTCGAAGGAAAAGATGCAAAAGGTCACAGTTTTTGTGAGTTCCATGGCGTTGAAGGGCACGACATACAGTCCTGCGATGAGTTCAGAGGATTACTGCAAAGTATGATGGATAACAAGGAGATTGGGATCTTTTATAAAAGCGAGGAGGCCGATAGATGAGAAATAAGCGCTTCTGACAATCAATCATCAGGTTTCCCATATAGCGCCAACCGACCGTTAATAATTTATTATGACACGAAGAAAGAGTCGGTGAAGCCAAAAATGATAATCGAAGTACCATCTCCTTTCCCTTATAAGAATAATAAAACAGTACCGTGGAGATACGATGTTAATATTGTCACACCGGAAGTTGGAAATTCCAAAGCCATAACTGAAGATGTGGGAGAGGTAGGTCATTTTACCCGCAGTGGGCGTTGTTATTCAAAAGAAGTTGAACTAGTAAAAAAGAATAGTGATTGGAAGCAAAAAGGGAAGGCAGTGATGCACGAAGTCGAAGTCGAGCAAGAAATTCCACCCGTGCAAGAAACCAAAAAGCCTGTGAATGAGGAAGAAGCTCAGGAATTCTTGAAATTTATCAAGCACAGCGAGTATAGTGTGGTGGAACAATTGAGTAAGCAACCAAGACGAATCTCGCTTTTATCTCTCTTCATTAAATTGAGCCACACCGAATACTTTATTGAAGGTGTTAAATCAAGCTTATGTGGCCAACAACATATCCGTTGAGAAGCTTGATAGATGGGTAAATAATCTAAATGCGGACAATTTCATCTCTTTTAGTGATGATGAGATACCGCCAAATGGTAGAGGCTCGGTAAAAGCGCTACATACCACGACTCGCTGTAAGGGCTACATAATACCGAACGTACTCATCGATAATGGGTCAGCGCTAAATGTTATGCCATTGGCCACGCTTTCCAGAATACCGATGGATTTGTCCTACTTAAGGCCTTGCCATTCCATAGTAAGGACATTCGATGGAGCAAGACGAGAGGTCATGGGAAAAATCAAGATCCCTCTAGAAATAGGTCCCTACATATATGATGTCAAGTTCCAAGTCATGGACATTACACCATCATACAATTGTCTCTTGGGAAGACCTTGGATCCATTCTGCTGGAGCAGTTCCATCATTCCTCCATCAAAAGGTAAAATTTATCATGGATGGCTGTTTGGTCACTGTCGAGGGAGAAGAAGACATTGTAGCATCTATTTCTGCCAACGCACCATATATTGAAGTGAGTAAAGACACTCTGAAATGTTCCTTCCGATCCCTTGAATTCGTCAATGCCACTTTTGTTGTTGAGGGAAATAGAATTTCGGTGCCAAAACTGTCGAGAAATACTAGAATGGGTGTCAAATTGACCGTAGAAAAGGGAGCTCGAGCGAGAAGAGGTTTAGAGAGATATCTGTAAGGAATAGTCAGGGCTTTAAAGCCAGTGCACCATAAAGCCCGATACGGTTTGGGGTTTCCAGCCTGACATGCGTCAAAGAAGAAGACAGTGGAAAAAAGGTCAGGAAAGAAGGATTGCAAGAACTTTGGGCCGAGAACCAGAATGGGAACCAATAGAGTACTCTCCTTCGTCAAAAACATTTACATCTGCGAGAATGATATACCCTGGACAAGATGGTCCATGAAACACGCTATGGTTAATTGAAAAGGGTCTTCAAAATGTCAGTATAAATGTTATTGACAAAGGGGCTGATGTGAGTAAAGACGTCTCGAGGATACGCCCTTGCCCCCCTAGTTTCATGTTGAACAATTGGACTGCCGAGGATCTTCTTGTAGTTTATAAGTCTTCAGAGTAATGCTCAAATGTTAACATTCTGTTATGTCTTTAGATATAACAGAATTCTTTTGAAAGAGCTTGCATTCGCTCTTTATCATTTAAATGAATATCAATAAAGATGCATTTTGTCATGATCTTTCGCATTATCACTAATTTTATAATCATTTTCTCATTTCATAGCCTGTCCTTACATTTGCCTCATGCCATGCCATTTCGTTTGTTGGTTCCAATACTTGGATGCCCCTCTATAGTCTCCTTTTTTCATTCAACTTTCAGGTGCTCAGATGTCAACAGCATGAACAAACCCGTTACGAGTCCTGAAATCGATTTTGAGAAGGTTGTTTGTTTAGGAGAATTCGAAACCGAAGAAAACACTGAAGACTATGTCTCGTCTCCTGATTTGCTAAGAATGGTGGAACAAGAGGAAAAACAGATTTTGCCTCATCAAGAATCTGTTGAAACAATACATCTGGGAACTGAAGAAAGGAAGCAAGAAGTGAAGATTGGGACTTCTATTTCAAGGGGCACCAGGCATAATTTGATTGCTTTGCTCCGCGAATACAAAGATGTATTCGCATGGTCATATCAGGACATGCCAGGATTGGATGAAGATGTAGCGGTCCATAAGCTCCCATTAAAGCCAGAATGCAAGCCTATTCAACAAAAGCTAAGACGGATGAGGCCTAAGATGTTGTTGAAGATAAAAGAGGAAGTCAAGAAGCAATTTGATGCTGGTTTCCTACAAGCCTCCAAATATCCAGAATGGGTGGCTAACATAGTCCCGGTACCAAAGAAAGACGACAAAGTACGAATGTGTGTGGATTATCGTGACCTGAATCGAGCAAGTCCTAAAGATAATTTTCCCTTACCACACATTGATACGTTGGTGGATAACACAGCAAAACATTCATTGTTTTCTTTCATGGATGGATTCTCAGGGTATAATCAGATCAAGATGGCCCCGAGGATATGGAGAAAACTACCTTCGTAACAATGTGGGGAACATTCTGCTACAAGGTGATGCCATTTGGGTTAAAGAATCTTTGGGGCAACATATCGAGGGCTATGGTAACGTTATTCCATGACATGATGCACAAAGAAATAGAGGTCTACGTCGACGACATGATTGCTAAATCCAGGGAAGAAGAGCATGTGGTAAACCTCAAGAAGTTGTTCGAGAGGCGAGAAAGTTTCACTAAAGCTTAATCCACCAAATGTACATTCGGGCTACCTCGGAAAGTTGCTAGGCTTCATTGTCGATAAAAGAGGTATTGAGGTTGATCCGGATAAAATAAAAGCCATCCAAGAATTACCACCTCCGCGCATAAAAGGAAGTTAGAGGATTTTAGGAGATTAAACTACATTGCCCGATTTATCGCTCAACTTACCAACCAAGGCGACCAATCTTTCGGCTTCTTGAAAACATAACCCGGGAGAATGGAACGAAGAATGCCAGGTGGCCTTTGATAAGATAAAACAATATTTGTCTAGTCCTCCAGTGTTAGTACCGCCAACCCCTGGAAGACCTTTGATATTGTATTTGACTGTGTTCGAAAGTTCAATGGGTTGCATACTGGGGCAACACGACGAGTCAGGAGAAAAAGAAAAAGCGATCTACTACCTCAGCAAAAAGTTCACTGAATATGAGGCAAAATATTCGTCCATTGAGAAATATTGTTGCGCTCTGGTTTGGGTAGCTCGGAGACTCAGACAATATATGTTGTATCACACGACATGGCTAATTTCAAAGCTGGACCCAATAAAATACATGATGGAATCGCCAAGACCTTGTCGGGAAGAATGGCGCGATGGCAGATCCTCCTTTCCGAATATGACATTGCCTATGTAAATCAGAAGTCGATAAAAGGGAGCGCAATAGCTGACTTCTTAGCAACTCGAACGACAGAGGAATATGAGTCTTTAAGATTCGATTTCCAGACGAAGACTTAATGTGTATCACGTAAATAGAATCCGAGTCATCAAAAGAGAAGTCATGGAAGATGTGCTTTGATGGTGCGTCAAATGCTCTAGGGCATGGAATTGGAGTAATCTGGTATCACCAGACGGAATCATTATCCGCTCACCGCAAGGCTGAACTTCTTCATACCAATAATATCGCAGAATATGAGGCTCAGTATCATGGGGCTTCGATGCAGCTATCGAACGAAACATCAAGATCTTGGAGGTGTACGGGGACTCAAATTTAGTGATTTACCAAATTCGTGGAGAGTGGGAAGTGAGGATTCAAAATTGATTAAGTACAGCAATTTAGTGGTGGATTAATCAAGGAATTCAAAGAAATAACTTTTCATTACTTCCCACGAGAAGAGAACCAATGGCGGATGCCTTGGCCACTTTGGCTTCAATGTTCAAAGCAAGTAAAAAGCGAAATAATGCCCTCAAAATGAGCATATATGAGGTCCCCGCACTTTGTTGTAGCATTGAGAAAGAGGCGACGGACGACCATGGTTCTACGATATCTTAGAATATATCAAGAATCAAAGCTATCCCGAACAAGCAAATGAGAACGACAAAAGAACAATCGGAAGAATGGCGTGGATTCGTTCTTGATGGGGATATCCTATATAAAAGGGAAAGGATCAAATACTTTTGAGATGCGTGGATGATGTCGAAGCGAAAGATACTTGAAGATGTCCATGAAGGAATCATGGGACACATGCCAACGGCTTCAAGATGGCGAAAGATTATGAGACTCGGTTACTACTAGTTGACGATGGAAAGCGACTGTATTAGTTTTGCCAGAAAATGTCACAAATGTCAAATCTATGGCGACAAAATTCATGTAGCCCCTTCGCCCCTTCACGTCATGACTTCTCCTTGGCCTTTTTCTATGTGGGGCATGGATGTTATAGGGCCAATTTCTCCAAAAGCATCCAATGGACATCGATTCATTTTTGTGGTTATCGATTACTTCACAAAATGGATAGAAGCTGCTTCATTTGCCAATGTGACGAGGACTGCAGTTTGCAAGTTTTTGAAAAAGGAAATCATTTGCCGGTATGGTTTGCCTGAAAGAATCATTTCAGATAATGCCATGAATCTGAACAATAAAATGATGAAAGAAGTGTGCGAGCAGTTCCAAATAAAGCATCATAATTCCTCGCCCTATCGCCCAAAGATGAACGGGGCTGTTGAAGCAGCTAACAAGAACATTAAGAGGATCATTGGGAAAATGGTGAGACATATAAAGATTGGCACGAGAAACTTCCATTTGCTTTGTTTGCATATCGCACATCTGACGAACATCTACGGAGCAACTCCTCTCTCTAGTCTATGGAATGGAAGTCGTGCTACCCATCGAGGTTGAGATCCCTCTCTGCAGTATTGATGGAATCGAGTTAGAAGAAGCGAATGGATTCGAGCTAGATATGATCAGTTGAACCTCATTGAAGAAAAACGTCTAAAGGCAATTTGTCACGGCAAATGTACCAAAAGAGAATGATCGCACCCATGACAAGAAGGTACGACCAAGAGAATTCCACGAAGGAGAACTCGTCTTTGAGAAAAATTCTCCCAATACAAAAAGATCTGCGAGGAAATGGGCACCAAACGGGAAGGACCGTACGTCAGTAAAAAGGCATTCTCGGGAGGAGCTTTGATCCTTACCGAGATGGATGGGAAAGAGTTGTCGAATCCGGTGAACTCGGATGCGATGAAGAAATATTATGCTTAAGATGAAAACTCGAAAAGGGCATCTAAAAAAAAAAAAAAAAAAGGAGGAAGGGATCAGAGCGAAAACCCGAAAAGGGCGCTTTGGTTAAACATAAAAGATTAGAATGAAAACCCAAGAGGGCGTTCTAATGGAACAAATATTCGGTTTACAAGGCAAGGCGTTCTAAACTGTACGACAAACAGTGAGACTACAGTATTTGAAGCATCTCTGAAAGCTCGAAATCTTCTACGCAAGGAGCCATACTCTAAAAGATTCTTGATTAAGGAACGTGAAGAGTTCATGTGTCGAATATCTAAAGCATTTGTATCCATTGAATCGACCCTTTCTTTCTTTTTAACATTTTTTGTACTTTCATCAGTTAACTCTCTTTGTTTGCCACAGTTGAAATAAAGGAATATGAGATATCATTTTTGTCCCTACCTGACCATTTTCATGCATATCATTAGGTGTTTATTTACATGATAAATGGTGAAATGATATGCCCTAAACAAAAGAAAGGTTAAGCATTACGGATGAAAATTTAATAAGCGCAAGAGTCTCAAAGTAGGAACAAAGTTCAATCGGGGACAAAAGAGTGACATCGAGAACGTCGATTACTGTGAAGCTCAAGACATGTACATGGCGTAAAGAGGAAGTAAAGAGTCAAGTAATGAATGCAGACCATCACAAGAATAGAGACGGAAAAGACATCGACGAACATACTTAAAAGCGCTGCATAATCATATAGGCATAAAGGCATTTAAGACAAACATGTGCATAACATGATAGCATCATGCATGGTATATACAGTACTCCAGCAGAGCAAGAAATCGGAATGAGAGTCGCATTGAATCAAATGAAAAGACACTTGAATTCTACCAAATGATGAGTTTTGACATTTTAATGTTCAATTTCTGTCCTCCAATTTTGTTTTTTCCAAAAATCAACTCATATTGCGAGAAGTGAGTTGAGCCTCAGGGCACGCTGAGGTATTTTCAATTTCTACTTTTTAATTCATGTTTTCCAAGAAAATCAGCTCATATTGCGAGAGGTGAGTTGAGCCTCAAGACACGTTGAGGTAATTTCAATTTATGTTTCAAAAATCAACTCATATTGCGAGAAGTGAGTTGAGCCTCAGGGCACGCTGAGGTATTTTCAATTTCTGCTTTTTAGTTCATGTTTCCAAGAAAATCAACTCATATTGCGAGAGGTGAGTTGAGCCTCAAGACACGTTGGGGTAATTTCAATTCATGTTTCAAAAATCAACTCATATTGCGATAAGTGAGTTGAACCTTGGGGCACGCTGAGGTAATTTCAATTCCCATTAAATCTAAAATCGACTCATATTGCGAGAGGTGAGTTGAGCCTTGCGGCACGCTAAGGTATTTTCAAATTCTATCTTAAAGAGTCAATTCATATTACGAGAGGTGAGTTGAGTCTTTTAATTTCTATTTTCAATTTCTGTTTTTTTTGTTTTTTTCAAAGATCAACTCATATTGCGAGAGGTGAGTTGAGCCTTTAATTTTCGTTTTTCGAAATCTACTTGCGAGAGGTGAGTTGAGCCTTTTAATTTCTACGTTTCAAAAATCAACCCATATTGCGAGAAATGAGTTGAGCCTCAGTTCACTTGATGAGGTATTTTCAACTTTTGTTTTTGATGTCCGTTTTTAAAGAGTCAATTCATATTGCAAAAAATGAGTCGAGCTCAGGATCACATGCCGAGTAGAGAATAAAGATTGAAGGCGATTGAAGACGCCGATTCGCCTCCTTAAAGTTGCGATGGAGTTGATCGAGGCATCGATCTTGCCTTTCTAGAGTCGCAAAAGAGAAGACCAAAACCTTATCTCACCGGAAGCGATAGAAGAGCATATTGAAATTGTAGATCTTATCTTTCCGAGTTACGATGAAGCGGATCGAAGCCACAAATCTCATATCCTTGAAGTTACATTGGAACAGATTGAAGCTACAAGGTATATCTCCGAATTTGCGATGAGATTGAACCAAAGCTACAAGATGCGGTGGATGAAAAGAGACTAACTAAACAAGAAGAGTTCCAAATCAAGTCAAGACCTAGCAAGACCGGCAAGTTTGGTCTTCTTGAAAGTCTTTGCTCTATTATCGTTGCACGACAATGAGCAAAGAGGGCAGCTATAGAAGCCCAAATTGCGGGCCCAATTATATGAAAACCCAACCAAACCTCTAAACCCACTAAAACCCTTAACCCATGACCCATTTACATCTACCCAAACCCAATTCAAAAGCCCATTAAGCCCCCAAAAAAACCTAACCCAAAAAAAACAAAGAAAAAAAAAAAAAAGAAAAACTTACCCCAAAAAACCTAACCCCAAAAAAAAAAAGAAGAAAAAAAAAAACCTAACAAAAAAGATAAAAAACCTAGCCACCTAACCACTTTCCCACTTGCCCCATTTTTCCTCCCATTGTCTACCACCACCACCTACAAAATAGAAAAAAAATAGAAAATCATGTAAAAGATGGCTATAAAAGCCATTCAAAAATCATGTAAAAAAAAAAGAAGGAGGATTTTACAAAGATTGAAAAAAACACAAAATCCTTCAAATTTTGAACACAAAAGAAACATCAATAAAAGGTTGCATCTTTTCTTTTTCCTCTTCTTTCGAATCTTTTTTTCTTTTTTTGTGTTGTTTTTTCTTTCTTTATATATACATATATTGTTAAAAAATTTACCTTTTTTCGCCACCGTAGGCGGTGGCCTCTGACAATGACGATCGACGATCGACGGTGACCGTGACCCCCCTTGGCCGGATTTCTTTTCCCCCTCCTTCTCTCTTCTTTCCCCTTCTTTTTAGGTATTTTATATATATTATGTATATATTTTTAATGCCATTAGTTATATATTTCTTATGTATATATTCTTAAATACTATTATATACATATATATATATATTTTTTTAAATACCATATTGTGTATATATTATTATTACAAATTATTACTATTGCTAGTATTATTATAACTATTATTATATTAGTGTATATTTTATGTACATATGTATATATATATATTTTGCACATATCATTATTTTATATTATTGTTGTAAATTTTTATATATATATTTTTTATGTACGCTTCCTAATATTTTCTTTTATTGTAGATATTATTATTATTATTACATACTTTTATTATATGCATATATATATATATATATATATTTTATGTACATATTATTATTTTATATTATTATTACCAAATATATCATTTTTCCTATTTTATTATTAGTACATGATTTGTTTTTATTTTGTACATATCATTATTATTGTTATTCTAATATTCTAGTATTCCATGTTAATATTTTTCATTAATGATATCATTTTTTTCGTCCTTTATCTATTTTTAATTTCTCACTTTAGGAATATTTTTTCTCATGTTTTAATTAATTTCAAAAATAAGGCAATGTACCGATTTAATATTAAGTCATCGATTTCATCGCTATGTTGAGTGAAATTAAATAAACTTGTGTTAAAAACGAAACACCCTTTCTAAAAAAAATCAAAAACTAAAATCTCTCTCGTCTTTTCAACCGGATCACGATTAAATATTATATTGAACTCGTATTTTTGAAAATCAAGTCAACACATGTTTATGAGATACCAATTTTGGGTGTCGCGAGGTGCTAATACCTTCCTCGCAGAATCGACTCCGAACCCCAATTTTCTCTGGACTTTCACGTAGACCTAAATTTGGCCTTCTTTTTGTTTTAAAATAATTTTATTAGGTGTCCGATCACACCTATAAAAAGGATCGATGGCGACTCCTTTGTTAATAAAATCGAAAGTTGGTTTTCAAATGTTTAATAAATCGCCACAATTAGCGACCAAGCGAAACAAATTTTTTTTTTACGTCGCTACAGTCCGCACTCTCAAACTACCCCTAGGGCCGAACTTACTCAAAGAATCTTGAACTTCATAGCATGATATATTCGTTATGATCTTACAAACTCCATTTTAATTAGATTTGTTGCATTTGTGGTATAATGATACGAGTGAAAAAATTTTACGTAACAAATTTATTTATTAAAATTTAAATAAAATCAAATAGTGCTTTGATTGAAATGGTAAAATTAAGAGTGTGCTATGAATATGTTTTGGGTTCAAATTCTATAATAATATTATTTTATTAAAAGATATGAAAGGGTAAAAATACTTTTACATTAATATTGATAACTTTGTATATAAAATGATATTTTAATAATATCTCAATTAATTTAATACTTAATTAACTCATGGTATCAACTTGATCAAATATTAATATAAATATAGATTCAACAAATTAATCATAATATCTCTAATTATATAACTCGAAACCTAATAA
Organism: Gossypium arboreum; assembly: GCF_025698485.1. NCBI lineage: Eukaryota > Viridiplantae > Streptophyta > Magnoliopsida > Malvales > Malvaceae > Gossypium > Gossypium arboreum. The sequence goes on along the minus strand of NC_069070.1, from coordinate 119,088,431 downwards.
ATCAAACTACGTTACTCCCATTTCTTTAAAAGAATTCTTCCATTAAAATTTTAATTTTATTAAATTTAATTTTTAAGAAAAAATTTAATTCGATCCCATTCATCATTTCCTTTACAAAATAATATTTGATATACCATTAGAACATGAGTCTCAAGCATTATAAATGAATAAAAATACCACGGTATATGAAGAAGTTATGTTACATTTGATCGGAGTATCAAAGGAAAATTTTCACTTATTTTAAAAAGATCTTAGTTTTACAAGAAATTTTATTCGTTTTCTAATTACATATATAATTTGTATTAATTATTTTTTATTTTATGTCTAATTATTTTAAAACATATATATTAAATAAACTTTTTAATTAGATTATTAATTAAAAATCAAATGTAGCCTTAATATTTAAATAATATGAAATTGAATATTTAAACGTAAAATATAAAATTATTTCTAATAATTTATAATATATGAATAACAAAACAAAAACAGATCATTAGATGAAATCAGGTTGAATTCACACCTGAACATTAAAATATTTGTAAAAAAGTAAACCACGACCAGAATCGATATATATATGAATTATAAACAGGGTTTAGCCATGAGACTTTTTTGTGAGAGGCAAAATCAAAATTTTTCTTTTCACAAAATTTTTTGTGAGAAACTTAATATTTTATTTTTCCTTAATTTTCTCCATTCAAACATGTTAAGACTGTTTGGTTTGGTTTGCCTGTCGGTACGTAAGCTTATTCATGCAAAAGTGTCCTTTTATCAATTAAAAAAAACAGCAATAAGGTAAAACGTCAGTTTCTAATAGGATCTGACTGCGGCGTCGGCAAACGAGTGTAGAATCTTCTACGGTAAGCAATAGCATGCTATCCTATTTTCGTCCAATAGCATATTTATTTGTCATTAATAATTACTTTTATTTTATTTGTAATAAAAATTATGACATAATTCATCGTTTACAAACACCATCTTCATATAATATTTAGATTTTCTTTTAGATAATTTATGATTGTAATAGTAAATTTTTAATTTCATAAATAGATTTGAAAATTTGATAAATATTTTAAAGTTGCATTTTAAAAATAAATAAATAAATAAAATATATGAAAAATTTTCAATCCCGCTTTATAACCAGTATATTAATTAATAATCCATAAAAATAATAACTTTGTATGTTTTAATTAAATTATCAAATTTAATTTTAAATTAATTTTAGATATTTGACTTCTATCAATTTAAATGTTTTAATATTTTTATGAAAAGGTGACTTGTTAAAAAGTGTGTATTTAGTGCTTCATAAAACAAATTATTTGTACATGATCATAAATGGGTATAAGAAGACTGTACAATCAAACCTAATATATCAAAGCAACTAAGCAGATTGATGGTTTGATTTCAATATATGTTTAAATTTGATACTCAATAATTTAAAGAGATAATGAGATAGTAATTTTGTAAATTAGATATCTCAATATTAATATTAATTGATCGATGTCTCTAAGCTACCTAAAAACAAGAAGATAATTAATCTTCACTTTAACTTGTAAGGCACGAAATTCCTAAAACCGTATTAAAGAACCATCAAGAAATAATAGATACAAGATCTAACCAAAACATCAAGTAACAACCCAACCGAAACCGACATCCAAAGTCTCAAATGCATAAAATATGATTTTTTTTTTCGATCACTTCTTGAAAGAGTTGATAGTTCTCATATTTAGAATTATTTTAATATAATTTTCATAGTATTTTAAGAATAAAATATTTTTTATTATAGTTTATAATTTTTAAATTAATTAATTTTTATTTAATTTTCATCATTGCTCCTCTTGATCAAATTTACAGTGAAACATATCAAGTTATTCCTTCCACCGTAATTTTTTATTTGGTGGAGGTCCTAATAAAAGTCAAAAAGAAAAAAAAGTATGAGTTTGATCAATATTTTATGGTTCATTTTATTATATATATAGTCGAATCTCTGTTTCTAAAAATCTCTTAAAACATTGAAAATAATAATTTAATTAGCAACAAATACGCGCTTTATATTCTCAAATTATTGGTTCAATCAATTGATTTAATTAGAAATTTAAAATTATTTATGATTTTAATATAAGAACAAACTTAGTTAACAGTTTGATCCATAAATATTATAAATTAAAATGTAACATCATTTTCACTCAAACTTAGTTTTTTTTTCATCATCACCCAAACTTAATTAAACACGAAAGAAATAATGGCATGTTTGCACATGATGTTTAAGGAACAGTTAGATACAACAAAATACAAGAATGTCAACTCCCCCAACGTGATCCCCATGTGAGAACAAATTATTCTAATCGGTCATGATAATTATTACTTCTATAATTTTTATACAATTTTAAAAAATTATTAGAGAATATAATAATATTTTTAAAATTGTATCAAAATTGAAAATACATATTTTTTTAGAAAAAGAAAAAATTAAATTGATGGTAGTGGGGTCACAACTCCGACATAATTAAAGGGAGCCGACAGTCATTTTCCGACTTTATGTTTCCCAGAGAGTAAATATCCAGTGCAACTGACTCTATTACATCAACAAAACTATGTTTCAGTCATTCCACATGGATCCCCATGTTGACGTCAGAAGATACGGATCCCGCAAGCCTCCGATATTTAATAAATGTTCCCAAATCTTATCCATACGTAACAAATGTAGCAACGCGTAACATACACGTGATAGAAACGTGGCGTCCAACCATCAAAGCTGCCAGTCCAAATGACGGGAAAACGTCGAAAAAGGGACATTACAATAACACAACGGCATCCACTTGGAGAAATCGAAACTTGTTAACGTTTAGTCACAAATCCGTGTATCATTGGTGTGTAAAATATAATTTTTTATTGTCAAGTAAAAGTATGACTTATGAATGTGTTATTTTATTATATTAGGAATTTTACCAAATCCGTTAGTCAAAACAACAAAAATACCTAATCCAATTCCAACCAATTATATCTTCACTAATCTTTTTAGTTACCTTAAAAATTCTCTCAGCATTGGTGAGGGTAAAATAGACTACTTAAAGCACCGAATTAATAATCGATAAAAAGAATACGGAATAGAAATAACTTAATTTTCCTATATCAATCTAAAATTAATTACACTCATAATAAAATATTTTATCTTGTAAACTTTTATTCACCTTCAATAAAAAATCCTTTCAATCTATCACTATGTTATGGTGACTGACACAATTACTTAATTTGGTTGGGTATAAATAAGGCATGTAGCATGAAATTACTAATATAAATATATGAAGCACGAATGATGTCACCAATTAAGTGCAATGTTGAATTTTGTTAGAATATTGTACGTGTTACACATTGTTGCATTGAATGTTACAAGTATTTGAGTACACCACAAAAGTTGTGATTATGTTGGTAATTTTATTTTATAATAATAATAATAATAATAATAATAATTTTCTATTTGAAGATTTAGTAGTAACAAATATAGAGATTATATTTGTATTGGAATTTAGATTATAAAGAGTGAATTCTTAAAATGGACAATTTAAAGGACATTCAACTAATAGAAAAACTTATGTTTGATATATTTCAATTTGTAGTGGCTCTCGTGATGTGAAAATGTTGATTTATAAACAATGAAAAATTAAGGTTCAACATGTTAACAAGGAAGGTAATAGAGTTGCAAATGTATTGGCTAAACAAATTCTTAGTTGGGAAATATGTTTCTATAGTTTCCTACAACCATTCGTGTTTTATCTCTTGTTCATGACGATTTAATCGAAGATGACAAGAATAATTTAACTTTGATGTAATGAATCAATTTACTTTATTTACTAAAATAAACATGCCATTCTTTATACGAAGCACAACAAAAATTGGTGTATTTACTGTGTAAATAATTTTTATTTGTTATATATTTATTGTTTTATTTTTTTATTTCAAAAGTGTAATATTTCAACGCATAAAATTATGAACAACCCACTCAAAAAGTTATTAAATATTTTTAATTGTAAATTGTAAAATAGTTAATGACAGCCCATTAAGAAGATGGACTTCAGAGTCTTAGCCTTCACTAGATATAGTTGAAGAGTCATCTTATACATAAATGAAAGTGGAACTGAAAATTTATTTTTAGTTAAAATGGTCAACAATTTCTTACAATGTTTTCATTTGCTCAAATTAAATGTATTACAACGTAAATTTATCTTTTATTATATTTTGATATACTATCATAAATGTTTAAATCTAACCTCACTTATTTTCTTTTTAAATAATTTAAAAATTAAAATTATTCAATTTAAGTAAAAATTTCAACTGACATCAATTAACACACTCAAATCTATATCTTTTGTATTAATAATAATCTTAAAATTAATCGAACTAAAACACAATCGACTATTCAATTAAAATATTGATTTCAAAATTTACAAATATTTAATTATTCTAAAGTAAAGTAAAATAAAAATAAAAGATTACGTTTCCCAAATACTTTTTACATTTCCCAACCAAAACCCAGTTAGTTTAGTTTGCTTCGGTAATACGGTAGCGTTTTCCTATAAGGAAATCAGTCAAACTCCATCACCATACTCAAAATGATTTTTTTTAAATTAAATATAATTACTTAATATTTAATTAAATTAAAAAGAAAAACAACTCTGATCAATTCTATATAAGAAGAAAGTTTTGCTTAGTGTAATCTAACTGTCATTCAAGATCACGCATTCATTTGAGACGTAGCAGACCCTTTTGAAATTCAAGTCTTTGATTCAGATTCTTTTTTCTTTCTTTTTTTGAATGAAATCTCTATGAAAGTTCTTTTTCTAATTCCTTAACGATAGTGATTTTGGGTTATGCAGAAAAGTAGTGAAAAGTTGTGATTTTTGTTGAAGTTGGGTTTTTTCTTTCTCTTTTAATAGTTTTAGAAATGGGTTTGATGGAGATTTCAATAATGCTTCATGTTGGATTAGTTTTGTTCCTGCTTTGGACGCTTTCTCAATTCAATCTTTGCCATCCAGTTGCTTATTTCGCGTCTCTCATCTACCTCTATTTGGTAATTCATTCATCTTCTTCTGAGAATAAAAAATGAATCTTTTTTTTCTTTATTTTTGAACTTGGATTGAACTCTTTTTTTTTTTTTTTGCTTTTGTTTACAAAAATTCCTTTTATTTATTTGTTCATCAAAGGTTCATGAAAGGTATGTGACGAGATTGAGGAAGAAATTGGAGTTCGAGGAAAAACGGCAACAATTTAGGAGAAGGGTGATTCTCAAAATTCTATCTTTTTTTTTTTTTTGCTTTACTTTTAAGTTCTTAAAAAAGATTGATTTATGCTGATTGTTATTGTATTATTTATCAATCATTTTGAATGTATTTTTCCTTTTGGGTAATTCCAATTCTGATACTTATAGTTTTTCTTGTTTTCTACTGTATCAGATCTTCTTTTTTCTTCTTTAATGGATGTTTTAGCATTCTTTATTTGGTTCAAATGGTTACTTTTTTTTGCAGTCAATTTTAGTCTTTTGGATGTTGAGAAAAGTGTTTAGAATCAACCTTTTTATGAAAACAAGAAAAAGCATATGCTTTGCAGCTTTTTATGTTGTTTTATTCTCTTTGTGTAGTATATATAGGCAGGTTGAAGTTTTAGATTCTTAATTTTGAATTTTGATCTTGTAAAGTCTGTCCCTTTAATGCTTTGTTGGCCTTTTTCATTAGGTACTTTCGGATTCCGAATCTGTTCGGTGGCTAAACCATGCTGTTGAAAAAATATGGCCTATTTGTATGGAACAGATTGCATCACAGAAGATTCTGCTTCCCATCATACCTTGGTTCTTGGCTAAGTACAAACCTTGGACTGCTGTATGAATTTTGCTTCTCTTAGTACTATTTTATTGGCTATCTCTGGAAAACTAGTACATAAAGATTCTGATTTAGTAAAATGTTCAATTTAGTGCAAATGAACAATTTGTACTTTTTTAAGACTTGCATTAGCTCCTATGAAGTTACTTTCAATGACCATCAGATGATTATTTTTTGATCCATTTTGGGTGTGTTTGACTGAAATGTTGCTATGCCTGCAGAAGAAAGCTGTGGTTCAGCATTTATATTTGGGAAGAAATCCACCTTTGATCACGGAGGTGAGAGTTCTTCGTGAATGCTCTGATGATGACCACTTGGTATACCTTCTCCCTAACTCCTCTCTGTTGGCTATGATTTCTTGTTTCAATTTTGAGGATGATAGAACTTTCAATTTCTCGTTGCAGGTACTGGAGTTGGGAATGAATTTTCTCACCGCGGATGACATGAGTGCAATACTTGCTGTGAAACTACGGAAAAGACTGGGATTTGGGATGTGGGCGAAGTTGCATGTAACAGGAATGCATGTTGAAGGAAAGGTATTAATAAAAATGGAATGGTATTAGCTATATTCAATTTTCACATTAAAAGAGTTTATAGTCTTTCCTAAGCAGTTGTTAATCGGAGGAATTTGCATGGCATCACATAGTTTGGGCCCCATCCTGCCTCCTGCAAATACTTAACTTTATTGACTTACTGTAATTAACTGGCATTTACTCCATGTTTCAGGTTTTGGTTGGGGTGAAGTTTATCCGGAAGTGGCCTTTCATTGGTCGTTTGCGAGTATGCTTTGCTGAGCCTCCATATTTCCAGATGACTGTGAAACCTGTCTTTACACACGGACTTGATGTTACGGAACTTCCAGGAATTGCTGGATGGCTTGTAATAACTCTTTTTCCTGAAAATCTTTGACTATATTTTATTATCTTTTCCTTCCTCTCAATCTTATTGTGTATCCTCTTTTGCTCGCGTAGGACAAGCTTCTTTCGATAGCATTTGAGCAGACACTTGTTGAGGTTAGTTTTCCTTAACTCTGTTGCCATACAATGGCATAAATTCCATCTTATATTCCACAAATGCATATCGTAGTTTTAGAATGCACTTACAGGTTTAAGTTACCAGCAACTTGCTTCTGTATTGAACTTTAGCTCCAAATATTTGTTTATTTTGCAGCCCAATATGCTGGTTGTGGATGTTGAGAAGTTTGCTTCACCCATTCCAGGTAATTTTTTTCATTATTTTCCAGTATTTAGTTGCTCTTATATTTTACTTATAGCTCGTTTCCGGTCATTAACTTATTACCAGTTCTGCTATTTCATTAGTCAAATTTTCTCATTCACCTTTTTGTTGATTCTGTCCGACAGAAAACTGGTTTTCTGTCAATGAGAAGCAACCTATTGCTCATGCCAAGGTTGAAGTTATTGAAGGATCCGACATGAAACCTTCAGATTTAAATGGTCAGTTTTAAATCCAGTATCTTACTTTTCCATCATGTAAAATACATGGTTTTATGGTCATTGATTGGATATAAAATTTTCAGGATTGGCTGATCCATATGTGAAAGGGACACTTGGCCCTTATAGATTCAGGACTAAGACGCAGAAGAAAACTTTGTCTCCGAAATGGCACGAGGAATTTATGATCCCCGTCTGCTCCTGGGAGGCACCTAATGTACTGATTATAGAAGTTCGTGACAAAGACCATTTATATGATGATAGCCTTGGGTTTGTCTCTGCATCTCTAAAATAACCATATTCCTCGATCATGTTTGAAATCTTCAAACAAATTTTCTTTTCGTTTACGCCTATTATGCTTTTTGAGTGCCACTGTTTTTGCAGTTTGTGCACTATGTTGACAACCCTTTGCAATTATGCATTAGCACGTCTTAGAAATAGTTCCCTTTTAGATGTTTTTGATCCGTGATATATGATACCACTATTTGTTTTCCAAATTCCTTATGACTTGTTTAAGACTCTCAAATGGTGTACTGATTTGCTGTGTTTACAGTAAGTGCTCGGTAAATATTACTGAACTTCGAGGTGGCCAGAGACATGACATGTGGTTGCCTCTTCAAAATATTAAAATGGGAAGACTGCATCTCGCAATAACCGTTCTTGAAGAGAACGCTAAGGTAATTTATTCTATGATCCACATTATAGTCGGAAGGTTTTAAATTGCAACCTTGCGTGCAAATTATTATTATGAGTTAATGTGTCGAGAAACTAAAAAGGATGTATGGACAGTTTACGCAGGTAAGTGATGGTGCTGCAGTTGATGCTTTTGACGCAGAAGCATTAAATAAGGAAGATGTACAAAACTCATTTGCAAATATAGATGTGAATAATGGTTTATTCTCGCCTACTTCTTCAAAGAAATCTCCGACCCTGCCGGATCATTTAGAACCGATAGATGTTGAAGGACAACAAGAAACCGGGATATGGGTCCATCACCCCGGAAGTGAAGTGTCACAAACTTGGGAACCTAGAAAAGGGAAGGGTAGAAGCCTCGAGACACAGATTCATAAAGTGCCTAATAGTTCATTTGGCAGCACCATGTCGGCTGCATCTGGATCCTCTAAAAGTGATGACAGCAGTGCTGAGGAAAACCATAATCCGAAGAATCGAGTCAACAGAGTTAAGCAGGGTTTACGGAAGATCGGTTCTGTATTTCATAGGAGTCCCAAAAACGAGGGTCACTCAGGCAACCTCGGAGAAGTGGTTCCATCTCCCCATGAAAATCTCAGAGCAGTTAATGACAAGGAGATTTTGGTAAAGTTTGTAGTCGACGACAATCTTTTGGCTGATAAGGTCTCAAACGAAGGAAGCTCGAGTCCTGGAGAAGAAAGCCCTGGAAAGATGAAAGACATGGCGAAGAGTATTCTAAAACATGCCGAGAAATCTGCTCGTAGCATAAAACATGTTCTTTCTCGTAAAGGGTCGAAAAAATCACGCAATCTATCAGCTGTGGAAGAACAAGAGTTTCCAATAGAATCCGACTCCGATGATGATGATGATGAATCTTTGTCATCCCCGGGAGTCAAGGGAATACCAATTCTTTCCAATCGCATGCCCAGCTCCCGTGGCAACGATGATACTGAGGAGCATGTCATTTTGACAGATTCAAACAGCCAGTTGAGCCCTGAAACAAATGTTAAGGAACAAGTAGAGAAAACAAGTGTTGAAGGACACAACAACATAGATGACGAAGATGTGAACAATCCCATTAAGCACGGTAATGGAATGAACAACATAGATGACGAAGATGTGAACAATCCCATTAAGCTCAGTAATGGAACGAATGAGCCACCCTTGAAACCAAATCCTTCGGAGAGTGAGAAAAAGGTAGAAGAAGACACTTCTCAAACAGATACGAAAGTTTAGGTTCAGTGTTTGTATGTGCATCCATAATAGAAGACTTGAAAAGAGTTTTGAAGAACAGCGGGCATGGTCCAGCAATTTAGAGTTTTAGATGGATAAGCAATACGTAATACGTTTATACATGTTCCCTGTAAAAATCTCCTTTGTTTGATTTCTCACATTTGTTATATACAACACATCTTTGTAGTGTTCCAAAATGAAAACAGGTTGTACAAGTTTATGGCTTTTTAAACTTTTATTTAAGTTACTTTTTTTAATTTTAATTTAAAATTCATAATTTAATTGTTGATCATTTCAAAATAGTTAACTGCTCCTGTATTAAATTCACATACAAGGATGACTGCATATTTTGACATCCAAAATACGAGAAAGTCGATAAAAGTTGCCAAATATTGTCTGTAACATAGGTTTCCGAATATTCCGACGAGATAAATTAAATTTAAATTAATCACCTAGTTTAGTCATCAAAATTTAATAAATTAACAATTAGATTCAATTATGTCGTTTAAACATTTTGCTACATTTGAGAATAATTCTTTGGTTTGAGCATTTCAGAGTTTTAGAGAACAATGTATATATTATCTTACAAGCTCAGAGATGAGACTGCACTTGCTTCCAACTCCAAACCGAAATGATTTAACAGGTTGCAACCGGAAGCTATGCTACTATCAGACTCTTTCAAACATTAATTCTTCTGAATTTCCGAATTACATTGCATAAAAATGTCATTTCAAGAGAGCTAACATTTCCACCACTCATATTATGCACCGCTCGCATACAAACGGGTCCATTCCTTAGCTGCAAATAGTTAAGGAAACCAAGAACATCAATAGTAAGAAGCACGGCATATCATCTTTGATTCTAGTAGTGATCTAAGATTGCAACCACAGGGTTTTACCTGTCTCGACGGCTTCGGCCTCATTTGTTTTCCAGTGCTTAGCAATGTTCTCCGAGAGTGGATCATCAGGATTAGGAGCACTCAAGAGTGCTTGAATGCTAGCAATAGCGATAATAACTTCAGTATCAACCTAAAACTTGATCAAGATACCGCAATAACTTAAATAACATCTTCAACCCAGACATTAATGAAACCCCTTTCCAAGTATTAGCATGTACATACGAAAAAGCAGTGAAGTCTTTCATGCAGAACAGAAGCTACATAAATAGGGTTATGCTGCACAAAAACTTATAATACCTCAAAAGTACAGTTCGAATCTGGAGAGCCGAACTCCATTTGTCTTTCAGAATATCGAGGCTATTCTTCCAAGCTGCAAGAAAGCTCAATCCTTAGAAGCCAACAAAAGACATCTTTAACACCATAAAACAAGGACAAAACAAGGAACAGGTAGAGCTGACCTTATCAATGTTAGGATGATATATCTTTGTAAGAAACCGGACCTGTTACACCAAATTTGTTAAGGTGGATAAAAATACAGAACATTCCAAAAAGGGCAAAACTAATGGAAGATGAAAAAATTCTGAGAAACAAACAAGTCCAATCACCATACTAGTAAATGTAAGAACAAGGACTTTGAAAAGCCAGTGCATATAACATACTATTAAATGTTCATTTCCAATCAATATTTTCCTCTCAAATGTCATTAAAAGCAAATAATGACATAGAACCAAAACTTCACCATGTTGAAAGGAGAATAATACCTATTTGCCACACCAATAAAGTAAAAGTGAAATTCTGTTGAACCTGAAACTACCGGAACAGATAAAGCAGCGTTCTCTACATGCAAACTAGTGCATCCCTAATTCATATTAAAATCCAATATATAACATTTTCAGATGAAGTCGATCAATATCGTTTATCAAAGGAACATCAATCGAGCATATCCCAACATATGCAAAAAACATGAAGGTCATGCTTTAAGAATAAGTCAATGTTGATTACCTTGGGAGCCGCCATGGGATATTCTTCAGGCAAAAATAGTTCCAACTTGAAAACCCCTCCTAAACAAAGAACCCAAACAAGAAAATTCATCATATTCCATACATAATCCAAAATGATAAAAAGGTGATGAGATATTACAAAGCATGCGAATTGGCCTTAAATTTCAACACAGAAAACATGGGTCCCTTTCTTTATCTTTAAAAGATGGAAATGAAGTAATATAAACGCTGCATAATCATTTTCTCAAAAGAACAGAAAAAAAAGAAAAAGCAAACTTTACGCATATGGAGGTTATTTTAATAACTAAAAATTGGCTATGGTGTCAATCTGCATGTATTAAATCAGCTGAGATCGAACTATTATACAATAACTTCTAAAATTTTACAGTTCTAACACAAAGAAAAATTATCAGCAACCATCAGATTAAAAAGAAAATCAACTACCTTCATATGGAGATTGTGTTGGACCAAGGATCATCACATTGAAACATCGCATATTATCCTCTGATGGTGAGGCACTAATTCCAGGCGCTGTATTTAAGGGGGGAAAAACAATAAACTCTTTTATTTACCAGGAAAAGAAACCCAGAAAATTCAACAAGAGAAAAAAAAGAGCAGAGTATTTACCTGGTTCACTGAGGAGACGCTGAGTTTCCTGTTTAGATCAAAGATTAAGAAACAAAAATTAAGCATGAAACATTTACAAAATTCACACAAACAAACTAAGAACACTTAAAATAATTTGCTGAAGCTTTTGATTCATTAAAACCCAAAACAATTCAGCTACCAAATCAAACTCTAAAAACCCAGAAAAAAGAAAAACAAAAATTATGAGGCTTCTAATGAAGAAACCGAGAAGGATCAGAGTGAGACCGAAAAAGGAACCTTTATGATTCTTCGAGGGAGATTACTGTTGGCCATTGGCGAGATCGAGTGCAAGAAAAAAAAGAAAGAGGGTTTTTGGGATTTAGAAATTGAGAGAAAACGAAATTAAGAATCTTTTGTGTATATAAAAAGAAAGAAAAAAAAAGGAAATTATTTAATGCGCTAAAAAATAATATAAAAAAGAAAGTACTTAACATAATGTTTATGTATAAATATAAAAAAATAATATATATACTAGTAATCTCCCTCGAAAAATCATTCAGGTCCCCTTTCGATCTCACTTTGATCCTTTTCGATTTCTTCCCAGAAGATTTTTTTTTCGTTAAATTTTGTGTGTTCTCCTTTCTGGGTTTCTGGAGTTTGATTTGGTAATTGAATTGGTTTGGGATTTAATGAATCAAAAACTTCAGCAAATTATTTTCAGTCTTGTTAGTTTATTTGCGTGAATTTTCTAAATGTTTATTGCTTAATTCTTGCTTCTTAATCTTTGATCTAAACAGGAAACTGAGCGTCTCCTCAGTTTACCAGGTGAATACTCTGCTTTTTTTTTTTTTAATTTGAAATCCTTGTTGAATATTGTTTGCTATCGTTTTTCGGTTTAAATCTTATGAGCTGAAAAAAAGTTAAAATTTCTGGGTTTCTTCTCCTGGTAAATAAAAGAGTTCATTGTTTTTTCTTTTTCCCTTAAAGAGTTGATTGTTTGCTCTCATATACTTAATGGTGAATTAATTTTGTTTTTCTGGTATAAATTTGATCAACCCCAGGAGTTTGATACATTGACACCATGAAAGAGGAACAACGCTTACTTCTTCTCCACTCATCCTCACTCTTCTCTCCTCCTCAAGGTCTTTCCTTTCCTTCAAAAACCAATTGATATTTCTTTTCAATTTTGTTGCTAACAAAAACATTGAACTTTCTATTTTACTTTTTTGGTTTTTTTTAGGAGTGAAGCTATCATATGGGACGGCAGGGTTCAGGGCAGATGCATCGATCCTTAAATCAACAGTTCACAGAGTTGGGATATTGGCTGCTTTAAGATCACTCAAAACCCAATCAGTTGTTGGATTGATGATCACAGCTTCACACAATAAAGTTACTGACAATGGAGTCAAAATTGTTGATCCAAGTGGTGGAATGCTCACTCAAGAATGGGAACCTTTTGCAGATCAACTTGCCAATGCCCAAACTCCTGAAGCCTTCCTCTCAGTGACTAGCCTCTTCTTTATGTTTTTGGATGCGCATTTTATTCGTTTTATAGTAATTCAGTGAAATTATTGCTGAAAGATAATGGGAATTGATGCATTTTTAAATATATTTCCAAATTTTCTTGATGATTAATGTTAATGTGTTCTATAAGAAACAATAGCTTTCTTTCCCCTTGATGAAAATACAATGTATTATGCATATAATTAACAGAAAAAGTAAACCAACTAATATAGCCTAAGAAGCCCACTTGTAGTTGAAAAGAATTCCAATATAAAGTTAGAGTAGTTTGTATAAAGTGAGACTTACAGTTGAGACCTAATGGTTTTGGGATTGTCGCCTTACCTGTGAGACAAGGTCAGTTGAGAAAGCAACAATCGTTTTGATACTATAGTTTATGTTTGTTTGATGAGTGAACTGAAGGTGTAATAATTTTGTTTAAGCTCAAAAAGTATGCTAAATTTTAGTGTTGTTGTGTATTTGATATAAATGGAGAGGGAGTTTTAGGAAAGGGATGTTGAGTTTGAAGAGCGGATTTAAATTCAATGTTAAATGCGACTAGGAATGCATATTATACTTATCAATTGTTTGTTCATACAACAGCTCATAACAGAATTTGTAGAGAAGGAAAAAATTCCATTAGATGGAGTGCAATCTGCAGAGATATTGTTAGGAAGAGACACCCGGCCTAGCGGAGAATCTCTCCTTGAAGCTGCAAAGCAGGTACACTTTTTTTAATCAACAGGGGATTGCTGAAACTTTGATAATTTTCATTGTGATGTTAAATGCATCTATCATTTGCTAATATCTATCTATTTTTTAGGGAATAAGTTCAATTCTTGGAGCTATTGCACTTGATTTAGGAATTTTAACAACCCCACAGCTGCATTGGATGGTTCGTGCTAGGAATAAAGGCATGAAAGCGACAGAACCTGCCTATTTTGAACAGATTTCAAGCTCCTTCAGGTTAGTTGAAGCTTCAGGTTTTTTTGTAGCCATTTTTTAGCTTGAAATTGTACTACCTACAGTAATGTACTATTGTTTAGGTGCTTGGTAGATTTGATCCCAAATGAAACCAAAAGCAGCAAGATGGATAACACAGTTGTGGTTGATGGGGCTGATGGTGTGGGTGGAGAGAAACTTGAAGTTTTGAAAACTATGTTAACCAGTTTAGTTATCGAGGTTCGTAATACTGGTAAAGGTGGGGGTATATTGAATGATGGGGTTGGTGCTGATTACGTACAGAAAGAGAAGGTTGTTCCACGTGGATTTTGTTCCAATGATGTTGGATTAAGGTGTGCTATCTCTTCAGATTTGGGAGTAAATTACTGTTATCAACTGTTTATAAGCTAATTATTCTTGCATTTCACTGAATTGTTGATCAAAGGTTAAAGGCACATTAAACATGTAACAAATTTGTAATTGTTGATCAAAGGTTAAAGGCACATTAAACATGTAACAAATTTGTGATATTCTTTTCTTTTTATAACTGGTGTGTATAATTAACAAATTTTCGATGGTTTGATAACTGTCTAGTTAGCACTGCTTCATGAAGTGATCACTAATCAGACACTTGATTGATTCATGATGGTATTTGATGGTATTTTTACTATGATACTGTTTCTAGAGTATGTTTTGAAATCTGGTCGTGCTCTGAACTTTTGTTTATTAGGTGTGCAAGTTTGGATGGTGATGCTGATCGCCTTGTATATTTTTCGGTCCCAACTAACAGTAGCAGAAAAATTGATCTTATTGACGGGGACAAAATATTATCCTTGTTTGCATTGTTCATCAAGGAGCAACTAAGTATTCTGACCAAGAAGGGCACTGAAAACCTTAATAATAATTCTCATGCTCGACTTGGTGTTATACAGACAGCTTATGCTAATGGAGCATCCACTGATTATCTCAAACAATTGGGTTTGGAAGTCATTTTTACTCCTACAGGGGTAAAACACTTGCATGAGAAAGCTGCTCAGTTTGATATTGGAATCTATTTCGAAGCCAATGGTCATGGCACTATCTTGTTCTCTGAATCCTGGTTGTCTTGGTTAGAGGCCAGGAACAATGAATTAGGTTTTGCATCTGAAGGTAATTTATGAATAGAGTCCTTTTCTTAGAAGAATTATCTATTATGGTTTATCGAGTATTATTGTCATTTTTTTCTCAGGATCCGAACAACAGAAAGCTGCTCTAAGACTACTCTCTGTCAGTAAATTGATCAACCAAGCTGTTGGAGACGCTTTGAGTTGCTTGCTTTTGGTTGAGGTTGTTTTGCAACATAAGGGTTGGTCCATACATAAATGGAATGAACTTTACCAGGATTTACCTAGTCAACAACTTAAGGTCAGTTTTCGTTATCACTCTTGGAAAAGAAACTAGGGTAGTCTTTCCCATCTATAGAAGGGATCATCATATCTACCTTTTCTTGCTAGTTTTCCATATTTTGACTAAGATCTTTCTTTTGCACGTTACACCTAAGACATCTTATAACTCGTTGAAGAGATGGACCATTTGATTTTCTATACGAGGGAGAAAGTATGCTTCATGTCTGTTGAACTTGAAAAGGATTCATATAGTCCTCAATAGAGAGGCTGTGTTCGAGGGCTTCTAACTAAACTCCTAGAGTTTGACTAGTATAAGCTTGCAACATTAGCTTAAAAATATTAGATTTATTACATCAGAAAGAGAAAAAAGGGAAAATCTTTGATACAACTGATTTCTGCATGCTGCGTCCACTTTATAATGTTTGTCTTGTAAACTCTGCTATAGTGTAGTCTTACATTAGCAATGCTCAAACAATTTAATGTTTCCATTGCTTGTGCTAGGTCAAAGTTGTAGACAGAACAGCTGTTGCAACAACAAATGCCGAAACTGTAGCTATTAGTCCCCCTGGCATTCAAGAAGCCATTGATGCTGAAACTGGTAACATTTTTGTCATTGATCTCATCTCAGTGCATGTTTTGGTGCTTATCCTTGGGCTTATTTTTTAGTTCAATTAACATCTAACTGTTGGGGGAATATTTTTCTCTTAAATCTCTTTCGAGGCCTCGTGTATATTAACTATTTCTGAGAACTCATACAAAATGCAGCGAAGTACCCTAGAGGCCGGTGTTTCATACGACCATCAGGTACAGAGGATGTCATTCGTGTTTATGCAGAAGCCTCCACCCAAGAAGCTGCAGACAGCTTGGCGGGTTCTGTTGCCAAAATTGTTGATCGTTTTCTAGGTTTTAGCAGCTCTCAGCGGTAGCTTCCCTAATCTTTCACAATGTAACAGAAATCACAAATGGAGACGCAGATTACTGTGGGTGCTTTATATTTTATGTTTTGTTTTGAAGGTAATATATTTTGTTATACTTTTTTATAACATTAAACTTTGTCATCTTACTTTTACAGGCATTGATTTCAAATTGAGTTTTCCCCACTACTTTGAACATTACAGAGTTCCTTTTCTGTTCGGTATCTACTCGTCTATGTGGATGCTTCCCTGTGCGGTAAAAGTACCCCGCAATCTTTCACCTTCATCCCTTGCCCTTCATTGTCCTGGTTGATGAAATGGTTAAACTACTTCTTTGGCTGACAATTCCGGCTCCAACCGAGTAATCCATTTGGTGATGGGCAAGGAACACATTGGTTTTCCTCCCATTCTGTGCCCCACATTGATTTCCTAGAGAAGAGTGCAATGTCTCTTCCCAAGCTTGTGAAACGACCTTGTCATAGTAGGTAAAAGCCCCATCGGCCTTGTCAAAAATGAGAACCTTTTGCCGATCAACTTCCCAATGCCCAAACTCTTGGAAGCTCTCCTCTCTGTGGGTAACATTTTATGTTTATGGAAGTGGGTTTTATTTGTTTTATAGTAATTCACTGAAATTATATCAAGAAACTAATGGAACACCCGGAAATATATTTGAGCACCTCCAACTTCTAATAATTAACAAAAAAGGAAAAAAAAAGGAAGATTTTGTGCTTCAGGGTACAGCCTTTTTTTATATTCAACATCACCATAAGCATTTTAAGTAATAATAATAATAAAAACCAGCACCATAAGCATTACTTTCCAACATCAAATTATGTTTATCCAATTCCTCAAGTACAAGGTTAACCAACGAGGAATCTACAAGAAATGCCAGTCCTTTATCATTAAATATTTAAAGTGTTAATAAACAAATCCATCCACCAAACCATCAAAAACAATGTCAAACTGAACAATGATGTACCATTTCCCTGAGATCCTTCCCATGTAAGTCTTGAAGAGCATCATACTCCACCAATCTATCTCCTTCACTCACTTCACACAAATTTTTCATTGTAAGAACAAAAATTTTATTTACTCGAGTTTAAGAAGGGTAAAAATAATTAGTTTAACTTTTAATTTTAAATTGAATTGATTGAATCGATAATTTGATCTAATATATGAACAATTAACTAACAAATAAAAATACATCCCACCACATAATTATTTTAAGTGTGTTATTTTCAAAATAAAAATCCCAAAGTTTTGATATTTATAAAAGAAATTATTTAGTTAATTATTAATAATCCACCAACATGACATGTTATAGTATATGGTCAAAAATATTTAAAATAATTAATATAATAAAAAATATGTCTTCTTAGTGGGGCTTTTTAACTTTAATTAATCCAATTTAAATAATTATATATAAATATTATTAAATTTTAAATAAAAAATAAATTCAACTAAACCGGTTCATGGGCCGGATACGAGCCCACCGTTTTTCTTCAACAAACCGCGAAAGAGCAGATTGCTTGAGTGATGTTTATAAACAAACGGCCGAGAAAATGACAATACACTCACCAAACCAGCAAACCAAACGAAGGATAACATTAAAAATGAACACTTAGAAAGATATCTTCTAGATTTTGCTTATTAAAGCTTTGATTTGATCGTTTCCTCGATCTCATTTAATATTTTTAAAATTAATCTCAAACCCAAACCACCCCATTCAGCGGAATTGACAATGCTGCTTAACGTGGGTACTTTCATAAGATCAGCTACTCGATTTTCTCCTTTCATTATAACCCATTCTTCTCCTTCATCTCCTTCTTCGTTTTGTTTCAGTTTCTCTCCAAAGCAAACCGTCTCTTTTACTCCACAATCATCGCAAATGGCGTCTTTTACTACGTTATCTCAATCGCCTCCAAAGCTATTGTTTCGTCAGTTGTTCGAGAAAGAATCATCTACTTATACTTACCTTCTTGCTGATTGTTCCCACCCTGATAAACCAGCGCTTGTAAGTGTTTATTTTAATGAAAATAAAATCTAGGTTTTGTTTGCTTTTGGGTTTTTTATTTATTAGTATTTGATATATGGTGAAAATGGGCGTGTGCAGTTGATTGACCCTGTAGACAGGACTGTTGATAGAGATTTAAATTTGGTTAAAGAATTGGGGCTGAAGCTTATTTATGCTATGAACACTCATGTACATGCTGATCATGTTACTGGAACTGGCCTCATCAAGGTTTTCCCTTTCTCACTTTTACTCTACTCTGTTCTCTATATTTTTGGGGTTATTAGAGAAGTAAAGTCTACTATCAGTCAATTTTGTTACTTAAGACTTGAGACTGTTGAACTGGATAATTCAGGTTCTAATCATTCAGGGAATGTTATTGGCTCTTAGATTGACGTATATGAATGTGATTGTTCCTTTTAGGGCAAGGTGCCTGGTGTCAAATCCGTTATTTCAAAGGCCAGTGGTTCCAAGGCTGATGTTTTTGTTGAAGCTGGTGACAAAATCTCTTTTGGGGATCTCTTTCTTGAGGTAGGCTTGTGTACGCAAAACTGCTTGTTCTGTCAGTTTCGTTGTATGGATCTTTTTAAACAATTCGGGAGAATATAGCTATGATGTTGCGGTGGTTTACGTATTGCTGGCTCGTTATGAATTCTAAAAGATGAAAAAGAAAATAGAGTTAGAGATGTGAGTATACTGTGTAGGTAACCATGATCAGCATTCTAATGGTTTTGTTATTTAATTGGTGATTTGGTTTTTTTATTTTGATTACACCCAAACTTCCAATGTGGTTTAACGGTCATTATTGAATGATGACCAGTAGGTCTACTGCAGTACTATCTTCTATAATAAGGTAATAATTGCAGGTCCGTGCTACTCCTGGTCATACAATGGGTTGTGTTACCTATGTCACGGGAGATGGACCAGATCAACCTCAGCCAAGGATGGCTTTCACAGGAGATGCTCTGTTGATAAGGGGATGTGGGAGGACAGATTTTCAGGTGTAATGTCTTGAAAATGTTATTGCAGCTAATCGCAAAAAAATGGAACGAATTAATATTCATGTCATTAATACAAAAGAAGCGGTCTAAATTAAAATGTTAAGCATGTAAACCAATCTTGGCTTTGCTTATGCAATTTAAAATTTTTGTATGTCCCCATGTGATGTTTGGATTACGAATGTATATTTATCCACTGATATTTGTCCCAGGAAGGGATTCTCGAACCAATAATTGATTGTTTTTGCATTTAATTTGCATGTCCTATTTGTATTTCAAACAATAGGACCGATGTGTAGATATCTAACTCTCGGTTACCTATTTGTCTAGTCTTCTACTTATCAGTGCTTACCTTGTTACTGTGGTTGCACATAAAATGTTTGTCATTCAGAAGCCTCATGGTAAACTAATCAGTAATTCAATCATCCTTGAAGTAAAAGTTTGAACTATCAGGGCTATACTTTTTGCAATGGATTTTCAGTCATGAGTACATAAATGCTTGTTTTATATGCTGGCAATTTCTTTCCATCTGGATGTCATTGTCATGGATATTTCTTTGTCTTCCAGGATTTTTGTTATGCTTAAGTTTTTAAGATAATTTTCTCTAATGCTCCCACATTCAGTAGCCATTGACTAGTACTGATTAATACATTTTGCAGGGTGGAAGTTCACAGCAACTCTACAAGTCAGTGCATTCACAGGTAAGGACAGGGTCCTTTTATGGTCCCATTCTTTGAGTTCTCAAAATTTTATTGTAATTGTCAAAATTTGAATAAAAATTATGGACTTATTTGTTTCATGGATCCAGATTTTTACATTACCGAAAGAGACATTGCTATATCCAGCTCATGACTACAAAGGATTCTCAGTAAGATATATAACTTGATTCCTATCATTTCTTACATATATAAATGATTGTTTGATTATATAAAACTCATTGATTATAGGTAACCACTGTGGGAGAGGAGATGCTATATAATCCACGCTTGACAAAGGATGAGGTATTCTTTCCGGAACCATCCATCTTCCCTTTTCTTTGGAAAACAGCTTGTTACTTTTGACAATAGAACATTAAGAGTGCATGTTTTCATTTCAGTGATAAGAAAGGGTTTCCTTTTATCCGTATGATCTTTAACTCGTATAAGCCGCATATAACTTCTGTAATTAAAATTGCATATGCATTGAACATTTCTTGCTGAGCATTGGTTTGATTCTCTTGGATGGGACTATTCCAATGAACATCGCTATGGTAAAACATGAAATCATGAAAAAGCATGACATCTCGATATCTTCACGCATTTGATTGAAGATTATTCTTTATTGTGGTCATAGAATACTAGTTTCAATGTGTCCTATCAACATGTCTGATAAGATATTATTTGTTGAATACCCTTTTTGCAGGAGACTTTCAAAAATATCATGGAAAGTAAGTTGATGCTCACTATATCCAGTCTATAAAAGATTAGAAAAAAAACAAAAAAGCATCTTTGGGTTTTTTCGGATTGCTGGTTCTGATATCTCCTCTGTTTTTGTTGGTGCAACAGATCTTAACTTGGCATATCCTAAGATGATTGATGTTGCAGTGCCAGCAAATATGGTTTGTGGGTTGCAAGATTTGGAACCTAAAGCCGATTGAGGCTTTGCTGGACACCATCCATAAGTGTGCACAGATTTTAGTTGTATTATAATTCTGGATCTTAATATCACTGGATATGCTAAATAAAATGGCTAGAGAAGCCACGTGATTGCAAGGAATCCATAAATTATAAATATATACTATATCATATTGTAATCATGTAATATTGTCGTCTTTCTATCTGCATCAACTTTTGTTCTTCATACATACCCATTTTAAGTTACCGAACTATCTAAACAACAGAACACCAATCATATTTTTATTATGGACCAATCATATTTTTTAGGTTTGATTTGATTATTGGACCAACCAAATTCAGCCATATCCTCTACATTTCTGAATTCGATCAAGTAGAACATATTAGTAGGTATAAGCTATGAGTTGAATTTGATTTCAAGATAAATAACGAATTGTACAAATTTGTTGGATTAACTTTGATTTTAATTTCAATATTATAATTTGAATTCAAATTAATATTAAAAATTTTCATTATAAATTAACTCGTGAATTTTTTTCAAAACAAATATTAGAAGATTAGAATTTAAATCATTCGATAACTTAAACTGACTCGATTAACCGAAGTGAATCAGGAATAATTTAGCTTCACAAGATGTGTCGTTTATATCCCAAATTACAATGTAATAATAAGTTAAAATTGCCAAACTGGGTATGATAGGCAGTAGGCAGCTTCCTGAACCCGATCCTAACGCTCAATTTTCCCTAGTTGATTGATCACCATAACCAGATCTAATTTCTCAATCTAGAATCTCCCTGGGAGGAGAAATGAGTAATGAAGATAGAGACAGAGGTGTAGCTGTAGATAAACAGCAGCATAACCAATATGGAACATTCCAAGGAGTTGCCAACTACCCTCCTCCACGTCCTCCACGTCCCCACCACCACAACCCGCATCCGCAACAGCAACAGCACCAGCACCAGCAACAGCAACAGCACCATGTGCCAACTATTGGGTTTCCTCCACCTCCCTCTATCGCTCCTCCTCAGTATTACCCCCAAGCCTACCAGACCGTGCCGGGTATTCTACAAATATGAAAAAACTTTCTTCTCTTTTTATTATCGAAATGAAGGATTTTGAGATTTGGGTTCTTGTTAGATGAATGGTTAATGATATTTTTTAAATGAAAGATCCAAGTTTTTTAATGTTTTAGAAGAAAAGGTGTTTAAATATTAGGAGTTTTTTAGCAGAGAAAGAAGATAAATAAATGCATGAGATACATTAGCAATATTATTTGGATTTGGTTGTCTAATGTATTGAATTTTTTTTTTAAGGGTGACCTGAGTAGGTGTGGGAAGATTCAAAGTTTTTTCTATTATAGCAGATATATATATTTTAATGGTTTAAGAAGAATGGAAGTCGGTTTCAAAGAAAGATGAGAAATAAAAGCATTTATATATATATATATATATATATGATATGTCATTAATTCATAAACCAAACATATAAAATATGTAAAAATGTTTGGGGGTTAATTATGGTGTTTTGACAATCCTGTAACCTTCAACTTGAAGAAAACCTTAGGTTTCTAAAATTTATGTGAAGAGTTAGAATGGTAGGCTTCATGGATCTGAATAACTAGAATCAATGTAAGAGTGGTATATTGTGTGAAGTTTGGTTTCTTGTATATAATTGTATCGAAAACAATGTTACATGATTTAAAATGATCGTTCATCCAATTTAACAAAGCCTGCATTATGTTGATAAAAAATTTTAATTCATGTTGCGGTTTGTTCTATGATATCTTTGATGTCAAGGTTATGATGTTGCTGAAGGAACACCTGTAAGAGATAAGCTACCGTGCTGTGGCATTGGATTCGGATGGTTCTTGTAAGTGTACATAGTTTTCTTTGTTTTTTAGGAGTTCTTTACATATGAAGTAAAACAAGTAGCAACTTGATGGATATGTCATTATGCTTTAACTTGAACAAATCATTTTCCTTTATCTCTAATTGCCATTTCTTTAAAAGAAAAAGAGGGAGTTGTGTAGTTTACAGTTTGGACAAATGGGAAGTTAATATAATGCACTATTTGGATGAAAATGTTATAAGAAACCTGTGAGTTCATATTGGGTTTATTTTATATCATAATTAGATTGTTGAGCTGGCTGTCATACTTAGATGGTATTTCATTTTGCTACTTGTTAAACCATACCACTTTCACATTCATACTTGAAATGGCTGGGATTTAGTGCCATTCTACTTAGCAGCCTCGTGTAATACACAGGTGAAATGTTTATCTTTTCATGTCACCTTAAAGTTCCCATTTCCATGACGGTATTGTTAATTGAAGACTGGTAGACACCCCAAAATACGGAAATTGTTTTGGATGTATACCACTTTACCATGCATGATTGCATGACATATATTTTTCTACAAGTTTGCATGACATTTTATTATTATATTGGTCGTTATTTTCTGTACTCGTAGCTTCCATTTATATATTTTTATGAATTTTGAACTTTCTTGTTTAATAAGAGAAGTATGCTGCTTTGAAGGTTCATCATTGGTTTCTTCATTGGTGGCCTTCCCTGGTATATTGGATTCTTTGTTTTACTTTGTGCAAGGATAGACGACAGAGAGAAAGCAGGATATATTGCTTGCACAATTGGCGTGAGTATCTTTTCTATCAGTATTTTTTCTTTTCCAATTTTATGAAAGCCATCCTGCCTTGTATTGATCATCAACTTAACCATTATATATATATGTGTGTGTATCTTATGTATTTGTACCATGCTTTATCTTCACTGCAAATATAAGTTAAACTACAAAGATTGGATTGTTAAAAAAAAGTTTAAAATGTTAAAAAAATTGGAAATTTTGATTTTGTAAGAATGATAGAAAACCAAGGTCAATGCTTGCATATGTTATCTACTACATGCACAATCGGGTCGATGTCTGTCTATATTTTTCTTGTTTAGAAATCGTGTTCAATTGGGTTACAATATGTACTATTGAAGTGTCAATTTTTTAATTTCCTTATCAAGATTACACATTTTTTTGTTAATATTTGGAATCACTTAATGGTTATAAACCCTGCGTGGATACTGTCCACAAAGTCTAGTTGGAAAATCCCTTGTATTCTTTGTCCTTTCTAAGAACTTTTCCTTTCCATCATTCTCGCTTCTGTTTTCTTTTTTCTTCCCTCTACTTTAAGTCATTATCTAACGTAGATATCCCTTGTATTCTTTGTCCTTTCTATGGCAATCGAGTCAATTGATGGCAAGCCAAAAAAAAGAACAACTATCCTGTCTTACTCGATTGCCATCCCTACTGTTAAACACCATTAGGAAAAGGAAAATTTTAGTTAAGCTTTAAAACAGCCATGTTTTAACGATGTTGGTGATGGTGCTTGTGCAGGCCCTTCTTGCTACAATTACAATTATTCTTAGTATAACAATTAAAGCTGGTGGGTGGTAAAGCACACCTGTTTTTGACTGAGAGATGTATAGGTTCCCAAATAATATGTATATGCCCCCCCCCCCCCTCTTTTATTTTATTTCATTTCCAGTAAGTTATTGTTTATGATAATTTGCAACAAATGTTTTTATCATTATTTTGTTGGTGAATGATAATAAGATTAAACTTTACTTTCTTAAGCTCCAATTCTTTGGACGTTGGTGATTTTTATTATAGTTGATTCATTGTATGGTATTAATATAATTTATGTCGCTTAAAATTTATAACTGGAAATATAAATTTTAAATTTTACTTCAATTTGTTTGTATTTATAAATGGTTAATTCAAACTTATTTTTTCCTCATTATATTTTATATTTAAATTAACATTTAAACTATTTTCATTAGCAATATTGTTATTAATTATATTTATTAGCACCAGCATCAAACTTACTAAAAATTAAATTTTTAACTTTAAAAAAAATATTTTTAGCTATTTATCATCACAGAGAAAAAAAGGTAAGGTCACCACGCCTCATGCTTCAACACCTCAAACTAGAATCTCATCACCTGTATTTATCATCGATTCAGAATTTTATTTTTACTGTATTCCAGAACTACCTAGAAATATATCTTCAAACTTCCTCTGGTTAAGTTCATTGATAGTCAACTTACTATTATTTCTAAAAAAAGACAAATAAATTGATTAATAGTAATATCAATGGTTCAATTTTATTCTTACCAGTATCTGTCCTTTAGAAAGGGGCTTATAAAAGAGATAAGAGGAGAGTAAACTTGAGCTTCAGCTTTCCACAAACACCTTAATTTGAAGACACTGTTCTCTCATACTAAAAAAGACATGGAAGTTTACCTTGTAATTAGAGATTTGGTTTCATTGCTTGTTGTTGGGTTATTAATGATATGGGGATGGAGAGCTTTAAACTGGGTATGGCTGGCCCCAAAAAGGCTCGAAAGGTGCTTGAGACAACAGGGTTTTGCAGGTAATCCTTACAGGTTCCTTTCTGGTGACATAAAAGAGCTCTTCACTATGAGCAGACAAACAAGAGCTAAACCTATGCCTCTTAGTGATGATATTGGGCCTTACGTTGTTCCTTATCAACATCAAACTGCCAACCAGTATGGTATGTTTTTTTATTTAATCTGCAATTTATGATAATTCTTTGTTATTTATGTATGGAATTTATTGGGAGGAAATGCAGGAAAGAATTCATTTACGTGGATTGGTCCAAGACCAAGGGTGAACATTACGGACCCTGAAAAAATAAGAGAAATACTTAACAAATTTAATGACTTCCAGAAGGTACATACCAATCCACTGCTTAATTTGGTTGTAAGCGGCCTTGCTAACCTCGAAGGAGACCGATGGAGCAAGCATAGAAAAATCATAAACCCTGCATTTCATCAAGATAAGTTGAAGGTATAGAATAGTGATGGGTACTCAAGACTTTACAGAAAACATCATACTTAAACCTGTGCTTTTCTGATTTAGAAATAATTGGATGCAGAATATGTTGCCAGCATTTTATCAAAGTTGTAGTGACATGTTAAGAAAATGGGAGAAGATGGTGTGTACAGAAGGATACAGTGAGTTAGATGTGTGGCCTTATCTCGTAGATTTGACAAGAGATGTGATTTCCCGATCTGCTTTTGGAAGCAGCTTCGAAGAAGGCAAACGAATTTTCCAATTACTAGAGGACCAACTCGTTTTCCTAATCAAATTAATACAAACTGTTTACATTCCAGGATGGAGGTAACCCTCAACTTAATTTGCTTGAAAAAGGTTGCAAATGTTGGAATTCGCTAAAATCGTGTTTGTTTTCTTGAAGGTTTTTGCCAACAAAGACAAACAGGGAGATGAAGATGAAACACAGAGACATAAAAGAGTCGCTTAGGGAAATGATAAAGAGAAGAGAGAAGGCAATTAAAGCAGGGGAAGAGAGCAATGAGGACTTGTTGGACATACTTGTGGAATCCAATATCAGAGAAATGGAAGCAAAGAATATGGGGATGAGCATTGAGGATGTGATTGAGGAATGCAAGCTGTTTTACTTTGCTGGCCAAGAGACCACTTCGGTCTTACTGGTGTGGACTATGGTTTTATTAGCAAGGTATCCCGATTGGCAAAGTAAAGCAAGAGACGAGGTTTTGCATGTTTTGGGTGACAGTAAACCTGATGCTGATGGCCTTAATCGTCTCAAAGTTGTAAGTCCCTAGCATGTCTTTTGAAGGTCCGATCAATGAGGTCGACAACTCAAAAACTTGGTTTTTTTGTTTCGCTAATTCTACAGGTAACAATGATATTGTACGAGGTTCTAAGGCTGTACCCACCAGTGGTTGAGCTAGGACGTTCCGTTCCAAAAGAAATAAAACTGGGGAATTTGTTGTTACCAGCAGGAGCAGAAGTTTCGGTTCCGATCCTGCAGATCCACCATGACAAAGATCTTTGGGGTGACGACGCACGGGAATTTAAGCCAGAGCGGTTTGCGGAAGGGGTTTCCAAAGCAACAAAGAGTCAAGTCACGTTTCTGCCATTCGGATGGGGTCCTAGGATCTGTATTGGCCAAAATTTTGCCATGATGGAAGCCAAAATGGCGATGGCTATGATTCTCCAACGCTTCTGGTTCGAGCTTTCCCCTTCCTATGCTCACTCTCCTTACAGCAGGGCAACTCTTCGTCCACAGCATGGTGCACAGATAATTTTACATAAACTTGGCTCTAATTGAATTGTTATGTAAACAGATCTTTTTGAAAATATAGCGTTTTAGTGTATCGTCAAAGTCCGGTGTCTGTAATGGTACAATTCCGATGCATGAATAGTAAATTTTAAGATGTTTGGTTAAGTCCGAAATAATATGCAGAAATTGAGTGTCTTGAATGGATGTAGTATTTAATGGTGGACATAGTTGAGGGATTAATGTGGTAATTATCGAACAAATAATTGCATATGGTACAAAGACTTATATGGAAATTAGAGCGGGGGGAGTAGAAAATGACTACTTTGCTTTGGGCATCAATTTAGAAAGATTTAAAGTACAAATGTATTATTAGTTTAAAGGATTTGTTTTAAAGAAGGAATGACAATTAAACCTCATGGTTGATTTGTGGAAGGAACCGATGATAGGATGATTATTCTTAGTGGTAAAAAAAAAAAAACTATTAAGGAGGTTATTATACTTGTTATCAATTTCTCAAAATTTGAATGGGTTTAAGTCAGATTATATCAAGCTTGTTAGATGAGTTCACGGACCAAGCTTGCATGATAATGGCTGCTCACAGAAATGTATCTATAGTTTTCTACAAAGTCATATGTGAAATTATGCATTGGTACCGCATAAACATGTTTTATGTCTAGAATATTATACGTGTCTATGTGCATGGAATCTATCTAGTATATCATATCAATGAACAGTATCAATGGTGGAGCCCCAAAAGTATTTTTGGGGGGTCAGAATTAAACTGTATGTTTTTATGAAAGTAAAAATTTAATTTCAATATTTTAATAGTCAATTTCTTTTTAATTTTGAAGGATTAAATTAAATTTTTATAAATTTTTAGGAGGTTGAAGTACAATTTTATCATTACTAATTTAAAATTTTATAAATTATAAAAAATATAAATAAAAAATTTTATATTTTAGGATAGCCAAGGCTCCTGCCAACTCCAACTCACTGAATAGTATAAATAAATAAATACCATCATCTAAAATATGGGTAAGTGTCCAAAATATGATTTTGGTGAAAATATGTAGGGTTGGTCTCATGGAAGTGTAAAGACAAGAACCCCGCTAATGTATGGGATGTGTAAAGTTGAATCTAGGGAGCAAATAGGAGTGAATCATTTTGGTAACATTTGGACAAGAAACATAATGAACAAAATGAAAGGAGAGGAAGCTAGTAAAAGATTTTTTTGGGTCATATAATTTGGTTGGCATATATTTTTATAATTTTTAAATATCATTTTGGAGTTGAATTATAACTTTTTTATATATTATCTTAAAATTTTATAAAATTTAAGGAGTTAACACATAATTATTCCATGGGTCAGAGCTGCCCTCGCTTTGCATTTCTTTGAGATTCTGATGCGGTCGTTGAGAGCACCAAAAATAACCTATTCCTGTAAAATAATAAAAATAGAAAAAGAATAGTAAAGGGAAAGTAGGGTCGAATCCTCGAGGACCTGGATTATACTGAATGCTTGTTTTCAAATCTCAGGCGAATT
This sequence comes from Gossypium arboreum, assembly GCF_025698485.1. NCBI lineage: Eukaryota > Viridiplantae > Streptophyta > Magnoliopsida > Malvales > Malvaceae > Gossypium > Gossypium arboreum. The sequence continues at coordinate 119,059,662 of NC_069070.1, read as the reverse complement.
GTGCCCAAGAAAACCTGCGTTCCTGGAAAAAATAAAAAAATAGATTTTAAGAATTGATTTTGGAAGCGAAAATAAAATTAAAACAGATTTTAAAGTTTACTGAAATTATGATTACGAAAATAATAAAAATAATAAAAAGAGTTTTAAGTGAAAAGAAATTCTTATGGGAAAGTTCCAGCCTCCGGTTGTCTCATTCCGCCTTGGGCTCAATCCTTGGCTTTCGGATGATCCTTCTCGACTCGAGTAAGCCAGTTATAGTGGAAGAGGACGCCTACGACCACCAGCTCCAAAGATTAGACTTACGATTTTTAGGGAACCTGACTCTAGCCAGTAATCTATGCTAGATCAACGCTTCTCAATGGCGAATCCCACGCCATTTTGTCTCTTTGGCTCGCCAACCTCTGACGCAGTAAGTTAACGAACCGACTATGCAATCCTTCCAAAACATACAAAGCGGCCGCCTTTGCATATGCTGAAAAGCTTACTTCTTAAGGGCCATGGACAGAAGCGTCAGCCCATAATGCGGAGAAACGATGAATACTTGGCGAGAAGGCTAAGTACGGATTCTAGGCCTCAAGAACCTTTTTTGGGGAAATATTGACAACTTTTGGCTAGAAGGGTTTTAGTGGCTCATGATAACTGTGGGAAAGAAAATAAATAAAAACATGGAAAAAGAAATTTTATTGAAAAGAAATATGAAAGAACAAAAGACTTTTGGGGGAGAGTGTTTACAGAAAAAAATCCTCCAAATAGAGTCACTTCACCCCCTATTTATAGTGCTAGGGGGATAGTCTAATTGAACTTAAATTCTAAAAAGATAAATACATTTAATTAAAGATAAACAAAGATAATTAAAATAAAATCCTAAATTTGAATAATCCTAATAATTATCTTAATATTCATTATCCTAATAGAATAAAAGAAAATAGAGTCTTCCAAAATAAAATCTCTCTTATTTGCTTTTAAGTCCTTGTGCCTTCCATGTTCGCACTTTTGGCACCATATTTGTCCCACGTTGCATATTGCCCCATTTAATCTCCAAATTGACGTTTTTTCTCTTGAATTTACTTTTCACCTCCAATTTAGTCCCTAAAAGATAAAAAGACATAAATAGCTCAAATTAGTAGGCTCAAGCTCAAAATAAACACATGATTAATATATAAAAACACGTCATTTTAGAGTATTATCAGATTCAGCCTTATCTCAATTGAGGGTTGAGTAGAAAGATTTGGTGGAGCAAGCAAAGCTATCAATCAAGGTTGGAGAAAGCTTAGGAGGTCACAATGCATAATTATTTAAATGTAAATCTAATATTTAAATAAAATTTATTAATATAATATCAACAAGTGTTAAATATAATGATCAGATACCATTATATTTTTAGAAAGAGAAAATATGTTTGAACCTTAAAACGGCGTTACTAAAATAATAATCACAAATCTTGAAATATAAAAATAAAATTTTAATATAATTAAAATTTAATTTGAAAGCCGAGCTGGATAAAATTCTAATTTTAGATAATAGTACCAACAACAAATCAATATTTAAATTAAAATTAATCTAAATTTAATATAATCAAATTGGACTCTAATATTAAATTTAATATAATCAAGGTTCATGAACTTTATACCCTATGCTTTACGTAATTGAAAAAAATCATTGGACATAAAAGTCTACGAAAAGTTTCACTATATTAATAAATAAATAAATAAAAATATTGCTACAAGATTACAACATAAAGTTACAATAAGAGCTTATAACTTAACAAAGGCTATCAATAAATAATCTCAAGCAAACTAAAGAGAAATATTGAGAGTCCCACCAAATAGTGATTGGCTTTAAAAGTTAAAAACTCGAAGTTATAGTATCTCAAATGAAATCAAACCATGAGCATTAAATTTTTCGAGTCTACTAGCTACTGTAAAAAATTGAGCTCCAACGGACAACAAATGAACCTTTGATCGAAGAAAATACGAAAATTAGTCTCGGTAAATCAAGCTGCCAAACTTACTTTTTATCTTATCTTTAATTTGTAGTAAAATTCAAAACTAATGTTTTGTTTGTTTCACTTAGAACAACTTTCAAAAAATTAATTTTGGAAAATGGATTGATTTTTCAAATAGATGATATTTTATTGTGTAAAAATTTTATTTGTTGTTTGATGAACTTTTTTAAATCATTTTTTAGAATTATTTTAGTGAAACAAATATATCATAAATATATTTGTTATAAAATATTATATTAGTATTTTCTTTTGACAATTAAAGTTTATTTTATGATAAGACAATATTTTACAATAATTAATATCATATATACTCAATAATAAATCATGTCTAATTAAAATTTAAGTTAAATTAAATATATTAATAAAGCTACATATAATCATATTTTATATAATTAAAATATTAATATAAATATTTTTCAATAAGATATTAAAGAATATTTAAAATTTAAATTTATTATTACTAAAATTAATTATTAAAATAAAATGTAATATTAAATAATTTATCTAATGATAAGTTATATTAATAATTTATTATATTATTAAATAAAAATAATTAAATATGTATGTTTAATAATATTATGTTATAATATTCATTATTAATATTTTAATATTCTTAAACAGCCGTGTCTCAAAGATGGTTGTGATGGTGATGGTGATGATGCAGCCCCCCTTCTTAAAATTACAATAATTTTTAGTGCAATAATTAAAGTTGCTGAGTGGTAAAGTAAACTTCTTTTGACTGAGATGCATGTAATATATGGATGTTGAGGTTTTAGACTGCGTGATCTTTAAAGGGTTAAATTATATATTTATATAATATGATTATTGTTTATGAATATAATATTATAGATAATTTTTATACATATTAATATATATCTTATTTTAAAGTTAATATGTATATTTTAGATGTGGGTTCACCTATATAATGATATGAACTCATTATGCAGTCTCATGAAATATGCAAACACATATAATGTGAATGTAAAGTATGAACCACCAAAAGTACATATCAACACCTAATTGAATAATTAGATAACAGATCGGTAATAATAAATATCATTTACTATCCCTCTTGTTTTAATTTATTTTATTTCCAGTGAGTTATTTTTTTATGATAAATTTGCAACAAATGTTTTTATCATTATTTTGTTGGTAAATGATAATAAGATTAAATTTACTTTCGTAAGCTCCTTCAATTCTTTGGAGTTAGTGGTTTTTATTCTGATCTTTTTTCTTATTAAATTTTTATAATAAATGTGTTTATAGATGAGGTTAGATTATAATTGAATTATTTTATAGCATTAACATAATTTATATGGATTAAAATTTATTCTACTAAAATATAAATTTAAAATTTTACTTCAATTTATCTTAATTTATAAATGATGAATTTAAATTTACTTTTTCCCCATTATAATCAATTTTCCACATAATATTTGGCCTAGAACAAAAACTAGAACAATAAAACAAATACAAACTATGCTACAAAGAGTATACAGCTACAGAAAGCTGATATGTTTTCCAAAAATTATATTGTTAACTTTAAAAAAAAAATATTTTAGCTATTTATCATCATGAAGAAAAAAGATACAGTCATGCACCTGGCCTCATGCTTCAACACCTCAACCTAGATTCTCATCACCTGTATTTATCATCGATTCAGATTTTTATTTTTACTATATTCTAGATCTCCCTATAAATATATCTTCAAACTTCCTTTGGTTAAGTTCATTCATAGATGGGTGAGTAAACTTGAGCTTCAGCTTTCCACAAACACCTTAATTTGAAGACACTGTTCTCTCATGCTAAAAACCACATGGACGTTTACCTTGTAATTAGAGAGTTGGTTTCATTGCTTGTTGTTGGGTTATTAATGATATGGGGATGGAGAGCTTTAAACTGGGTATGGCTGGCTCCAAAGAGGCTCGAAAGGTGCTTGAGACAACAGGGTTTAGCAGGGAATTCTTACAGGTTCCTTTCTGGTGACATAAAAGAGCTCTTCACTATGAGCAGACAAACAAGAGCCAAACCTATGCCTCTTAGTGATGATATTGGGCCTTATGTTGTTCCTTTTCAACATCAAACTGTCAACCAGTATGGTATGTTTTTTTGTTTAATCTGCAATTTATGATAATTCTTTGTTATTTATGTATGGAATTTATTGGGAGGAAATGCAGGAAAGAATTCATTTACGTGGTTTGGTCCAAGACCAAGGGTGAACATTACGGACCCTGAAAAAATAAGAGAAATACTTAACAAATTTAATGACTTCCAGAAGGTACGTACCAATCCACTTGTCAATTTGCTTGTAAGCGGCCTTGTTAACCTCGAAGGAGACCGATGGAGCAAGCATAGAAAAATCATAAACCCTGCATTTCATCAAGATAAGTTGAAGGTATAGAATAGTGATGGGTACTCAGACTTTAAAGAAAACATCATACTTAAACCTATGCTTTTCTGATTTAGAAAATAATTGGATGCAGAATATGTTGCCAGCATTTTATCAAAGTTGTAGTGACATGTCAAGCAAATGGGAGAAGATGGTGTGTACAGAAGGATACTGTGAGTTAGATGTGTGGCCTTATCTCGTAGATTTGACAAGAGATGTGATTTCCCGATCTGCTTTTGGAAGCAGCTTCGAAGAAGGCAAACGAATTTTCCAATTACTAGACGACCAACTCGTTCTCACAATCAAATTAATACAAACTGTTTACATTCCAGGATGGAGGTAACCCTCAACTTAATTTACTTGAAAAAGGTTGCAAATGTTGGAATTCGCTAAAAGCGTGTTTGTTTTCTTGAAGGTTTTTGCCAACAAAGACAAACGGGGAGATGAAGATGAAATACAAAGACATAAAAGAGTCGCTTAGGGAAATGATAAAGAGAAGAGAGAAGGCAATTAAAGCAAGGGAAGAGAGCAATGAGGACTTGTTGGACATACTTGTGGAATCCAATATCAGAGAAATGGAAGCAAAGAATATGGGGATGAGCATTGAGGATGTGATCGAGGAATGCAAGCTGTTTTACTTTGCTGGCCAAGAGACCACTTCGGTCTTGCTGGTGTGGACTATGGTTTTATTAGCAAGGCATCCCGATTGGCAAAGTAAAGCAAGAGACGAGGTTTTGCATGTTTTGGATGACAGTAAACCTGATGCTGATGGCCTTAATCGTATCAAAGTTGTAAGTCCCTAGCATGTCTTTTGAAGGTCCGATCAATGAGGTCGACAACTCAAAAACTTGGTTTCTTTGTTTCGCTAATTCTACAGGTAACAATGATATTGTACGAGGTTCTAAGGTTGTACCCACCAGTGGTTGAGCTAGGACGTTCCGTTCCAAAAGAAATAAAACTGGGAAATTTGTTGTTACCAGCAGGAACAGACGTTTTGGTTCCAATCCTGCAGATCCACCATGACAAAGATCTTTGGGGCGACGACGCACGGGAATTTAAGCCAGAGCGGTTCACGGAAGGAGTTTCCAAAGCAACAAAGAGTCAAGTCACGTTTCTGCCATTCGGATGGGGTCCTAGGATCTGCATTGGCCAAAACTTTGCCATGATGGAAGCCAAAATGGCGATGGCTATGATTCTCCAACGCTTCTGGTTCGAGCTTTCCCCTTCCTATGCTCACTCTCCTTACAGCATGGCAACTCTTCGTCCACAGCATGGTGCACAGATAATTTTACATAAACTTGGCTCTAATTGAATTGTTATGTAAACAAATCTTTGTGAAAATATATAGCTTGTTAGTGTATCGTCAAAGTCCGGTGTCTGTAATGGTACAATTCCGATGCATGAATAGTAAATTTTGAGATGTTTAGTGAAGTCCGAAATAATATGCAGAAATTGAGTGTCTTGAATGGATGTAGTATTTAATGGTGGACATAGCTGGGGGACTAATGTGGTAATTATCGAACAAGTAATTGCATATGGTACAAAGACTTGTATGGAAATTAGAGCAGGGGGAGTAGAAAATGACTACTTTGCTTTGGGCATCAATTTAGAAAGATTTAAAATACAAATGTATTATTAGTGTCGAAACTATTTTTTGAAAACGGTAATCGACCTTGTTTAAAAACAGAAAAATGAAAAGAGAGTCGTCACCAATCATTTTTACTTAGGTGTCATCGAATCACCTAGAAATTTGGTCGTTTTAATAAAATATTTCGATTTACTAAAACAACGATGTTGGTTTACGAAATTCGAGAAAAATAGTTCGAGAGCCGATTACATATGAAGAAGGGCTAGCACCCTCGTAACGCCCAAAATTGGTACCTAATTGATTGATTAATGTCCTAATGTCGAATGTTGAAAATTTGAAAAGAATTAAAAATACGATTCATTTTTGTTTATGTTTGTTTTGGAAAATGCTTGAATAGTTGAAACGAGCATCAAAGGCCTACTCGTCTCGAGATAGCAAAATGCCACATCCCGTAAGTTAGGATGCGACGTTGGAATACTCGAGAACAAGTTTGCCTTTAAGTTTTATCGAAAAACTTCACGTACTTTGAAATCCAAAAGGATATTTGGCTATTTTAGTTTAACAAGAAAATTGAAACCCCGTAAGTTAGGGCACAATTCCTCGACGTTCCAAAACGTTAGCATTGCCTTATTTTGAAATTTTTGCTTTTGAATAAAAGTGAATTCGATATTTAAACGGCGTGCGTTTATTTATTTGGGTTAAGATAAAACGATTTATTGGATGAATGTAAAGAGGCTTGATTCATGGGGCGATGATATGAAATAAAAGTATAGTGCGACATGGAACAATGATACATGCATAAAATATTCCACAAGTGAATGGCAATAATATGAACACGAGTAAGCAAATTAACGCACATGCAATAGCAATAATCTCATAATATGCACTCTTTAAAAACTAATCATTAATAATCAAGAACAAATGAATTAAATGATACAATTTAAAATAAATAAATAAATAAATAAATAGTTAAAAGCAAACTAAAATAACAATTGCAAGATGAATTTTAAATGACCATGAATGAATTTAAAATAAATAATGTAAAAAAGAAAGTTAAAATCGACAATATACAAAAAGTTTTTTGAAAGAAAGAATGATATATTCATATGAAGAACTTTTAAAATAGATAATATATATATAAATATACACAAAAGTATGAAACAATGTATAAAAAATTAAAGTAAATAATAATAACAAAACATTTTAAAATAAATAAATAGGGTTCAAAATAAGGTATGTAAAACAATTTTAAAATAAACAATATATATAAGTCAGTTTTAAAAATATAGATAAAAGTTTAAAATAAAAGGGAGCTTTAAAGAAATAATATACAAAACAGTTTTTAAAATAATATGTATAAAAACAATTTGAAATAAACTATATAGATGATATGTGAAAAGAATCGAAATATATAATATAACAAAATAGTTTAATACACATAATGTATATAAAAAAATTTAAAATAGATAATTATACAATTTTAAATAATTACTATGTTAAAACAAGTTAAAATAAATCATGTACATAAATAATCTAAACGCAAAATGAATGTAAAATATTTAAAATAACACATAATAAAACATTTTAAAATAAATAAATAAATGAATTAAAAGGACTTAGGATGTGATTGAAAATAAACTAGAATTAAGGGTACAAATTTGAAATAGCAAAGATGAAACAAAGGGGCAATTCGCAACAAAACGAAAACGTGAAGGGGCGAAATACCAAATGCCCCAGATCCATTTACGCATTGCGTTTTTTGGGGGCCAAAATGAACTGAAACAGAAACTAAATAGATAATTTAAAAAATATAAAAGTGAGGAATGGACTGAATTAAAAAGATGCGAAATTGTGGAGGGACTCGCCTCATAAATAGCCCCAAGGCTACAAAACACGCGGATCCTCTGGTCACGGGTTTTCCCCCCTAAACGACGCTGTTTTGAGGCGTGGGGGTGTGCAAAACGGCAGCGTTTTGCATGGCTATTAAAGCCAAATTTTTTTTATTTTTTTTATTTCAGCCCCATTTAAAAAAAAAAACAGAAAGCCTTTTCTCTCTCTCCCTCTCCCTCCTCCATGGCTGACCATGGTTTCATCGGGGGGTCCTCTGCGCCCACGCCGCGAATGGCGACCGATGTTACGCGAAAGGGGCCCCTTCGACCCTTTTTTTGAATGGGTCCGAAGACGGAGCCCTCATGACCGCAGCAACGCAAGGAAAAAGGGAAGGACCCTTCGGTTCTTCGTTCTCCGCCGCGGCCAATGGTCGAACCCCCAGGGGTTCGGCAACCTTCAGATCGACGAGAGGACGCTGGAGCGCACCCAAACAGTGAATCGAATGTGTGTTTTTTATTACTATTTTGTTCTTTTATTATTTTACTTAAATATTTATATGCAAAAAATGAAGAAAAATAAAATAAAAAGGAACAAAGAAAGAATTTAAAACGAAAATAAAGATGAAAATCACATTCTGAAGTTTTCTTTTTTGTTATTTCTATTTTCTGATGTTCGTAAAAAAACTACAAAGATAAAATTGTGGCTTTTAAAGCCGTTTACAAAACGATTAAATCCTATTTTTTGTCGTTTTCTCCATTATTTGCCTCTGTCTTGCGTGTGAACCTTCGTTTTGCAGGTGTCAGAGGCATGGGTGAGTGGTGGTTGGCTCGTGAGGAGGCGAGGTGGCACGCGTGGTGGCTCAGCATGTGTGGGGTGAACAACAGCTGAAGAGGGGGGCTAGGGTTTGTTTGCTTGCTAAAAATTTTGATAGCTAGTGGGCTAGGGTTTAGTTTAGGCCTTGTAAATTAGGTAGGATAGGTTTGGGTATGTTATTGGGTATTTTTTAAATTGGGTCATTTTCATGTGTAAATGGACTATTAATAAATATTTAGATTTTTACTTATTTTTGGTTTATTTTGTTTTATAAACATGGGCCAAAATTGGTTTTTACAATTAGTTTAAGGGATTTATTTTAAAGAAGGAATGACAATTAAACCTCATGGTTGATTTGAGGAAGGGAACCAATGATGGGATGATTACTCTTAGTGGTAAAAAAAACTATTAAGGAGGTTATTATACTTGTTATCACCGGCCCAAAATTCAAATGGGTTCGGGTCGGATTATATCGAGCTCGTAAGATGAGTTCACGGACCAAGCTTGCATGATAATGGGTGTTCACAGAAATGTATCTATAGTTTTCTACAAAGTCGTATGTGAAATTATGCATTGGTACCGCATAAACATATTTTATGTCTAGAATATTATACGCGTCTATGTGCATGGAATCTACCTAGTATATCATATCAATGAACAGTATCAATGGTGGAGCCTGAAAAGTATTTTTGGGGGTTAGAATTAAACTATATGTTTTTACGAAAATAAAATTTAATTTCACTATTTTAATAGTCAATTTCTTTTTAATTTTGAAGGATTAAATCAAATTTTATAAATTTTTAAAAGTTTGAATTACAATTTTATCATTACTAATTTAAAATTTTATAAATTATAAAAACTTAAATACAAAATTTTATATTTTAAAGTAGCCAAGGCTCCTGCCAACTCCAACTCACTGAATAGTATAAATAAATAAATACCACCATCTAAAATATGGGTAAGTGTCCAAAATATAATTTAGGTGAAGATATGTGGGGTTGGTGTCATGGAAATGTAAAGACAAGAACCCCGCTAATGTATGAGATGTGTACAGTTGAATCTAGGGAGCAAATAGGAGTGAATCATTTTGGTAACATTTGGACAAGATTACAACATAATCAAGGCTCATGAACTTTATACCCTATGCTTTACGTGAAAAAAAATCATTGGACATAAAAGTCTACCAAAAGTTTCACTATATTAATTAAAAAAAAAAACATTGCTACATGATTACAATATAAAGTTACAATAAGAGCTTATAACTTAATAAAGATTATCAATAAATAATCTCAAGCAAACTAAAGAGAAATATTGAGAGTACCACCCAAATAGTGACTGACTTTAAAAGTTGAAAACTCGAAGTTATAGTATCTCAAACGAAATCAAACCATGAATATTAAATTTTTCGAATCTACTAGCTACTGTAAAAAATTGAGCTCCAACGGACACCAGATGAACCTTTGATCAAAGAAAATACGAAAACTAATCTCAGTAAATCAAGCTGCCAAACTTACTTTTTATCTTATCTTTAATTTGCAGTAAAATTCAAAACTAAGGTTTTGTTTGTTTCAGTTAGAACAACTTTCAAAAAATTAATTTTAAAAAATGGATTGGTTTTTCAAATAGATGATATTTTATTGTGTTAAAATTTTATTTGTTGTTTGAAAAACTTTTTTAAATCATTTTCTTAAAATTATTTTTAGTGAAACAAACATATCATAAATATATTTGTTACAAAATATTATATTAATATTTTCTTTTGACAATTAAAATTTATTTTATGATAAAGTAATATTTTATAATAATTAATATCATATATACTTAATAACAAATCATGTCTAATTAAAATTTAATTTAAATTAAATATATTAATAAAGCTACATATAATCATATTTTATATAATTAAAATATAAATATAAATATTTTTCAATAAGATATTAAAGAATATTTAAAATTTAAATTTATTATTACTAAAATTAATTATTAAAATAAAAGTGTAATATTAAATAATTTATCCAATGATAAATTATATTAATAATTTATTATATTATTAAATATAAATAATTAAATATATATGTTTAATAATATTACGTTATAATATTCATTATTAATATTTTAATATTCTTAAACAGCCATGTTTTAAAGATAGTTGTGATGATGGTGATGGTGATGGTGCAGCCCCCCTTCTTACAATTACAATAATTTTTAGTGCAATAATTAAAGTTGCTGAGTGGTAAAGTAAACTTCTTTTGACTGAGATGCATGTAATATATCGATGTTAAGGTTCTAGAGAGCGTGTTCTCTTTAAAGGGATTAAATTAAATATTTTATATAATATGATTATTGTTTATGAATATAACATTGTAGATAAATTTTATATATATTAATATGTATTTTATTTTAGTATTAATACATATTTTTAGATGTGGTTTCTTTTATATAATAGTATGAACTTATTATGCGGTCTCATGAAATATACAAACACATGTCGTGTGAACACAAAATACGAATCATAAAAATACAAATTAAAACCCAATTGAATAATTAGATAACGGATCGGTAATAATAAATATCATAACATCTGCTATCCCTCTTGTTTTAATTTATTTTATTTCCAGTGAGTTATTATTTACGATAAATTTGCAACAAATGTTTTTATCATTATTTTGTTGGTAAATGATAATAAGATTAAATTTACTTTCGTAAGCTCCTTCAATTATTTGGACGTTAGTGGTTTTCTATTCTGATCTTATTTTCTTATTAAATTTTTTATAATAAATGTGTTTGTAGATGAGGTTAGAATTATAGTTGAATCATTTTATAGTATTAACGTAATTTACATGGATTAAAATTTATTCGACTGAAAATATAAATTTAAAATTTTACTTCAATCTTAATTTATAAATGATGAATTTAAATTTATTTTTCCCATTATATTCAATTTTCCTGATAATATTTGGCCTAGAACAAAAACTAGAACAATAAAACAAATATAAACTATGCTACAAAGAGTATACAACTACAGAGGGCAGATATGTTTTCCAAAAATTATATTGTTAACTTTAAAAATATATATTTTAGCTATTTATCAGGGTTTTTTACCTATATAATATAAAATAATAATAAAAATATCAAAATGGTACTAAGGCCAAGTTATTGACGAAAATGGTATGGGCAGGATGGTGTCGCTTATGGCAGAGGCGTGATCATCCTGCCACTTGCCACAAATAGTTGAAAATAGTAAAAAAAATTTGAATCTGAAAAAAAAATTGAAAAAAATAATAAAATACTGGTCTTGCCTCTGTCAGAGGCGGCACTGGTCTTGCCTTTGCCAGAGGCGGCACTAGTTGGTATGTTTAAACAAACCATTAATTTTAATAATGCATGCTTTATCCGGATGAAGTATGTATTAGCATATTCACTAATATGATTATATATATATATATATATATAGATTTACGCATGTATCACATTACAAAAACAAAAATTTAAATACTATACCTAATAAAACATGTATCTCATTACAATAATAGTTATTTTCCAAATAACATATTTTTTATAATTTTATTTAAATATTTATACATAATAAAACATGTATCTCATTACAATAATAGTTTTTCCAAATAACATATTGTTTTATAATTTTATTTCTTATTAACTATTATTGTAATGAGATACATGTTTTATTATGTATAAGTATTTAAATTTTATTTTTGTAATGTGATACATGCGTAAATCTATATATATATATATATATAATCATATTAGTGAATCTGCTAATACATACTTCATCCGGATAAAATATGCATTATTAAAATTAAATTAAAATATTAAATAAGAAATAAAATTATAAAATAATATGTTATTTGGAAAATTATTGTAATGAGATACATGTTTTATTAGGTATAAGTATTTAAATTTTATTTTTGTAATGTGATACATGCGTAAATATCTATATATATATAATCATATTAGTGAATGCTAATACATACTTCATCCGGATAAAGTATGTATTATTAAAATTAATGGTTCGTTTAAACATACCAAATGGTGCCGCCTCTGGCAGAGGCAAGACCAGTGCCGCCTCTGACAGAGACAAGACCAATATTTTATTATTTTTTTTAAATTTAATTTTTTTTTACTGTTTTCAACTGTTTGTGTCAGGTGGCAGGGTGGTCACGTCTCTGCCATAGGCGGCACCACTCTGCCCATACCATTTCCATCAATAACTTGGGCTAGTACCATTTTTATATTATATAGGTAAAAAACCCTATTTATCATCATGGAAAAAAAAGATACAGTCATGCACCTCGCCTCATGCTTCAACACCTCAACCTAGATTCTCATCACCTGTATTTATCATCGATTCAGATTTTTATTTTTACTATATTCTAGATCTACCTATAAATATATCTTCAAACTTCCTCTGGTTAAGTTCATTCATTGATGGGTGAGTAAACTTGAGCTTCAGCTTTCCACAAACACCTTAATTTGAAGACACTGTTCTCTCATGCTAAAAACCACATGGACGTTTACCATGTAATTAGAGAGTTGGTTTCATTGCTTGTTGTTGGGTTATTAATGATATGGGGATGGAGAGCTTTAAACTGGGTATGGCTGGCCCCAAAAAGGCTCGAAAGGTGCTTGAGACAACAGGGTTTTGCAGGGAATTCTTACAGGTTCCTTTCTGGTGACATAAAAGAGCTCTTAACTATGAGCAGACAAACAAGAGCCAAACCTATGCCTCTTAGTGATGATATTGGGCCTTATGTTGCTCCTTTTCTTCATCAAACCGTCAACCAGTATGGTATGTTTTTTTGTTTAATCTGCAATTTATGATAATTCTTTGTTATTTATGTATGGAATTTATTGGGAGGAAATGCAGGAAAGAATTCATTTACGTGGATTCGTCCAAGACCAAGGGTGAACATTACTGACCCTGAAAAAATAAGAGAAATAGTTAACAAATTTAATGACTTCCAGAAGGTACGTACCAATCCACTTGTCAATTTGCTTGTAAGCGGCCTTTTTAACCTCGAAGGAGACCGATAGAGCAAGCATAGAAAAATCATAAACCCTGCATTTCATCAAGAAAAGTTGAAGGTATAGAATAGTGATGGGTACTCAGACTTTAAAGAAAACATCATACTTAAACCTATGCTTTTCTGATTTAGAAATAATTGGATGCAGAATATGTTGCCAGCATTTTATCAAAGTTGTAGTGACATGTCAAGCAAATGGGAGAAGATGGTGTGTACAGAAGGATACTGTGAGTTAGATGTGTGGCCTTATCTCGTAGATTTGACAAGAGATGTGATTTCCCGATCTGCTTTTGGAAGCAGCTTCGAAGAAGGCAAACGAATTTTCCAATTATTAGACGACCAACTCGTTCTCACAATCAAATTAATACAAACTGTTTACATTCCAGGATGGAGGTAACCCTCAACTTAATTTACTTGAAAAAGGTTGCAAATGTTGGAATTCGCTAAAATCGTGTTTGTTTTCTTGAAGGTTTTTGCCAACAAAGACAAACAGGGAGATGAAGATGAAACACAGAGACATAAAAGAGTCGCTTAGGGAAATGATAAAGAGAAGAGAGAAGGCAATTAAAGCAAGGGAAGAGAGCAATGAGGACTTGTTGGACATACTTGTGGAATCCAATATCAGAGAAATGGAAGCAAAGAATATGGGGATGAGCATTGAGGACGTGATTGAGGAATGCAAGCTGTTTTACTTTGCTGGCCAAGAGACCACTTCGGTCTTGCTGGTGTGGACTATGGTTTTATTAGCAAGGTATCCCGATTGGCAAAGTAAAGCAAGAGAGGAGGTTTTGCATGTTTTGGGTGACAGTAAACCTGATGCTGATGGCCTTAATCGTCTCAAAGTTGTAAGTCCCTAGCATGTCTTTTGAAGGTCCGATCAATGAGGTCGACAACTCAAAAACTTGGTTTCTTTGTTTCGCTAATTCTACAGGTAACAATGATATTGTACGAGGTTCTAAGGCTGTACCCACCAGTGATTGAGCTAGGACGTTCCGTTCCAAAAGAAATAAAACTGGGAAATTTGTTGTTACCAGCAGGAACAGACGTTTTGGTTCCAATCCTGCAGATCCACCATGACAAAGATCTTTGGGGCGACGACGCACGGGAATTTAAGCCAGAGCGGTTCACGGAAGGGGTTTCCAAAGCAACAAAGAGTCAAGTCACGTTTCTGCCATTCGGATGGGGTCCTAGGATCTGCATTGGCCAAAACTTTGCCTTGATGGAAGCCAAAATGGCGATGGCTATGATTCTCCAACGCTTCTGGTTCGAGCTTTCCCCTTCCTATGCTCACTCTCCTTACAGCATGGCAACTCTTCTTCCACAGCATGGTGCACAGATAATTTTATATAAACTTGGCTCTAATTGAATTGTTATGTAAACAAATCTTTGTGAAAATATAGCGTTTTAGTGTATCGTCAAAGTCCGGTGTCTGTAATGGTACAATTCCGATGCAGGAATAGTAAATTTTGAGATGTTTGGTGAAGTCCGAAATAATATGCAGAAATTGAGTGTCTTGAATGGATGTAGTATTTAATGGTGGACATAGTTGAGGGACTAATGTGGTAATTATCAAACAAATAATTGCATATGGTACAAAAACTTATATGGAAATTAGAGCAGGGGGAGTAGAAAATGACTACTTTGCTTTGGGCATCAATTTAGAAAGATTTAAAGTACAAATGTATTATTAGTTTAAGGGATTTGTTTTAAAGAAGGAATGACAATTAAACCTTATGATTGATTTGTGGAAAGGAATCGATGATGGGATGATTACTCTTAGTGGTAAAAAAAACTATTAAGGAGGTTATTATATTTGTTATCACCGGCCCAAAATTCAAATGTAGTCACGTCAAATTATATCGACTCGCAATATGAGTTCACGGACCAAGTTTGCATGATAATAGGTGTTCACATAAAGGTATTTATAGTTTCCTGCAAAGTCACATGTGAGATCGTGCATTGGAACCGAATAGACATGTTTTATGTTTAGAATATGATACGTGTCATGTGCATAGAATCTACCTAGTATATTATATCAATGAATAGTATCAATTGCGGAGCCAAAATTTTTTTTGAGGGGTCGAATTAAATTGTATATTTTACTAAAATAAAAATTTAATTTCACTATTTTAATAGTCTATTTCTTTTAATTTTAAATGATTAAATCAAATTTTTATAAATTTTAGAGATCAAAATATAATTTTATCATTACTAATATAAAACTTTATAAATTATAAAGTATTTAAATAAAAATTTCCTATTTTAGAGTGACCAAGGTCCTGCCAACTTCCGACTCAATCACTGAACAGTATAAATAAATAAATACCACCATCTAAAATACTCAAGAAAAACACTCAAGGATAAATAGAGAGATGTTGGGTAAGTGTCCAAAATATGATTTAAGTGAAGATACGTGTGGTAGGTGTCATGGAAATGTAAAGGCAAGAATCCCACTAATGTATGGGATGTGTACAGTTGAATGTAGGGAGCAAAGAGGAGCGAATCATTTTAGTAACATTTGGACCAGAAACATAATGAACAAAATGAAAGGAGAGGAAGCTAGTAAAAGATTTTTTTGGGTCATATAATTTGTTTGGTATATATTTTTTTAATTTTTAAATATCATTTTGGAGTTGAATTATAGTTTCTTTTTATGTTTTAAAACATAATTATTTTATTTTTAGAGTGTCAAAGTAGAGGTGAGCATGGATCAAACTACTCAGCTCGGCTGGAAGATCTGTCTGAAATGTGAGAGGTTTGAGCAAAAATATAGGCCAAAAAAATGGGCTTGGACAAAAAATATAAGGCTCGTTTAGAAAATGGGTCGGGCCTTGAGTAAGACATTTTTGGCCTCGAGCCTGGCCCGGCTTGAATTCACTAAAGGACAAAAAAATTAATTTTTTAAATATTATTTTCTTGTTATTTTCTTCCTATTTTGCTACCATTGTACTATTATGTTACTACTATTTTGTTGTTATTGTTTGGATATTGTATAAACCTTATTTTATTGTTAATTTTGTTATTATTTTAAAGACATTTGTTAATTTTGTTATTATTTTAGAGACATTTGCTTGTTAAGTTGCATCTATCTTAGTGTTATTTAAGTATACATATTTTTAAAATTTATTTTCAATTTGTTGGAAAATATTTATTTTATATTTTAATATTTTAGATGTATTATATATTTTTAAAATTATATAAAAATTAATATGGACAGGAGGGTCGGGCCCGAGTTTTAGCATTTTTATTCGGGTCAGGCTTGGACAAAATTTTAAGCCCATTTTTTGGGCCGAGCCTAACAAACAGTCTTGAATTTTTAGTTGAGCTTGGCCTGGCCCATGCTCATCTCTAGTTCAAAGCTGCCCTCGCTTTGCATTTCTTTGAGATTCAGTTTTATCTACTGTTGATTGGCCACTCAATTGAGGGTTGAATAGAAAGATTTGGTGAAGCAAGCTAAGCTATCAATCAAGGTTGGAGAAAGCTTAGGAGATCACAATGCATAATTATTTAAATGTAATTCTAATATTTAAATAAAATTTATTAATTTAGTATTAACAAGCCTTAAATGTAATGATCATATACTATTACATTTTCAAGAAGAAAAAATATGTTTGAACTTTAAAAACAACATTATTAAAAATAATAATCACAAAT
This sequence comes from Gossypium arboreum, assembly GCF_025698485.1. Lineage (NCBI taxonomy): Eukaryota > Viridiplantae > Streptophyta > Magnoliopsida > Malvales > Malvaceae > Gossypium > Gossypium arboreum. Next base: position 119,042,341 of record NC_069070.1, on the reverse strand, counting down.
CTTAAAATATAAAAAATATAATTAAAAATTAATTTTAAACTCGAGCTGTAACAGCCCAAATTTCAGTGGTGTCGGAATAGTGATGTGAGATCACTAAATACGACATGTGAGTTTAGATATTAGTAAGTAAAAGTTAAGTGTGATTTTTGAAATATTTTTGAATTAGTGAAATTGTGAATTAAAGAAAATTTCTAGATAAAAACGAGGTATCGAGACCTCTAATTCATAAACCAAGCCATAAATATTTTTAGAAATATTTATGGAATGTTACTAAGTTAGTATTAAAGTTTTGTTAAGAGATTTTAACATTTCAGTAATTAATTGAAGAAAAATGACTAAATTGAATAAAGTGTAAAACTATCAAATATGATTAAATAGCTTAAGAGATCATTAAGGAATGAGTTAAAAGGTAAATAGACCCAAATTAGGTGGGTTGGACGGCATGAGTGTGCAGGAAATGTAAAAAAATCAAGTGTGAACAAAGGGCAAAAGTGAAAATAGGGTAAAATTTAATTGTAAAATATGATGTAGTTGGTAATTTTAGAGAATTCATCATTTTTCTTCATCTTCATCGGCTAAAAACACCATTAGAGAGCTTTTAAGAAGCTGGTTTTATATTTTACAGCATGTAAGTTCAATTCTTGATTATTTAGTTCAATTCTTGATTATTTCTTGTAATTTTTGTGTTTTTTGAGACTTTTACAATTGGGTCCTACTATTTAACTTATTAGTTTTTGCTTTTATGAATGGTTTAGAAAGTTGCCATAAATAAGAGCTGAAATTTTATGATGATTTATTATGGAATTGGGACTGTAAGTTTATTATATGATGATTTTATGAAGAGATTTTATAAGAATTGATTTTTAGGACCTAATTGTGAAAGTCATTGTAATTAGGGTTTTGTGTTAAAACTTTGAATTTCAAAGGCTTGGAAGTAGTTATAATGTTTAGATAAAATGATATTTTAGAATAATTAGTTCAATTGATGAACAAATTGAGCAATGACTAAATTGTAAAAATTGAAAAGTTTGAGAAAAAAATGTAATTTCAAAAATTAAAGGGTATAAATTGTGAAGTAGAATAGAATTGAAATAGATGCTCAAGAGGGAATGATTTTATAATTACAGATCAAGAAAACGAAGTGAATCGTGGAAAGGAGAAATTGCAAGAATATTCCCTGAAATTTCTACGACTTTTGCAAATCAGCCCAGTTAAGTTCATATGGAAAAAATTAATGTTTTGTTATGAAAATCTTATGATTTGATAAGGTATATTATTATAGATGAATACTATCAAATTGTAATAATTATGAAATAATATTTAAGTAAAAGTACAAATTAGTTGGAACAATGGATTTGAGTGCTTTCGTTCTGTGACCATGATGAATTGATGGAAAAGGTGTGATATGTGCGCCCGTATAAGACCATAGTTGGGCTATGGCATCGGTGCAATGTGATATGTGCTCCTGTATAAGACTATAATTGGGCTATGGCATCGGTGTGATGTGATAATGTGCTTCCGTATAAGACCATATTTGGGATATGGCATCGGTATGATATGTGACCCGTGTAAGACCATAACTGGGCTATGGCTTCGGTGTGTGATATGTGACTATGTGCAAGTCTATGGTTTTACCATGGCAATGTGATAATGAAGCACTCAATTCCATTATTGTTTCCTAATTTGACTATGAAAGTAAATGAGAAATAGGCCCAAGAGATCTAAAATTGGTGAATAGTGACATTGAAATCAATCAAATGAGTTTATTAATGATTTGTGATTTACAGGAAGGTTTAGTGAAATTAAATATTATATGATTGTGTGCAATATTCGGTATGATTTATTTTTCTGTGCTTATGAGCTTACTAAGCTTCAATAAGCTTACTTGTGTATGTTATTTGTTTTGTAGATTGACTTATATACATACGGAGGATTGGATCTACATCGAGGATCACGCTATCCAGATTTATTCCGGTAGATTTTGTTAAACAACTTTTTGATTTATATGGCATGTATAGGGTTGATTTGATAATGTAATAGTATAAATGATTAAGTATGTAAAGTAAATTGAATGCGATGGTTGTGTTTGATAATGAAATATACATGTTTTGGCTTGAAATAGTTGATTTGTTGGACTTTGTTAGTGTATAAATGTGATTTTGTGCAGGAAAATATTAAAAGGGTGAGAAAAGAGGCCTTAAATGACCTATTTTCGTCCACACGAGTAGGCGCAGGCCATGTGTGACACACAACCTACTATATGGGCATGTGATAAGGTCGTGTGTCCCTTGCAACTTAAAAATGAGAATCAGAATGTCCAGGTTTAGGCACATGGCCTAACACAAGGGCGTGTGGCTTGGCCGTGTGACACACCCACGGGCTTTAACATGGCCGTGTGATACGGCTGTGTGAAGTCTGCACTTAAAATGTGAAATTTAATTATCACATGGCCTAGCAACACGGACGTGTGCTCAGGCTGTGTGACTCAAGTTTCTTCTTGAATGCAAGTCAGAGAGCTCCACGGGCTTGGGACATAGGCGTGTGTCACCACACAGCCTACCCACACGGGCGTGTCCCTATCCACAAGGGCGTGTGGCCCTGTTTCATGATAATTTTTTTTTAAAATTTTCTAAAAGCTCTGAAAGTTCTTAGTTTGGTCCCGATCTATCTCCAACATATATTTTGGGCCTCGTAGGCCCGTATAAGGGACTTTAAGCATGTGTTTGAATAATAGTTAATTTGGAATGAAGTTTTATGATCTGGTTTTGGGTGTTTAATTGTGTTTAAGCCTGGTAATACCTCGTACCCTGTTCCGGCGTAGAATACGAGTAAGGGGTGTTACACAAGCTGGATAAAATTCTAATTTTTGATAATGATAGTAATAACAAATCAATATTTAAATTAAAATTAAAATTAATTTAGTATAATATAATTTTTGAGTTTTCGGCAAAGGCACTCAATGAATGCTTGGAAAGAAATAATGCAACTTAGTGAAATAATGCAACTTAGTGATAGCTTTTGTTGGAGTTATATGCTGTTATTATAGTTTTATGTTTTTATCTTGCAAAAACAACATATTGGAGTTTTCGGTGGACTTTTAAGTTTCATGATTTTTTCCTAATACTTTACGTGAAAAAAATAATGGTACTTAAAAATCTAACAAAAGCTTTGTTGTAGGCCAATTTTAGCCCATTTACATCAAAACCCAATTTAGCCTTACCTAACCCACCAAAATTAAACCCAAAACCCAAAATCTTAACTACCCAAAGCCCAATTTACATCAAAACCCCAATGGCCCAAACCCTAAGCCCAAATCAAAATAAAAAAACCTAGCCCACAACTTAAACTTTTCTCAACTAGCCACTCCTTTTCCACCACCAACTCCACTAGCCACACCTTTTCCACCACCAACTCCACTAGCCACTCTTTTTCCACCACCAACTCCACTAGCCACACCTTTTCCACCACCAACTCCACTAGCCACTCTTTTTCCACCACCAACTCCACTAGCTACACCTTCTCCACCACCATTTGTACCCACAAATAAAGACATAAACAATAAAAAAATATTTTGTAAATGGCTATATAAGCCTTCTCATATTTTGTATATGGGGGGATTTTTTTTGGAGAGTTTTTGAGAGAGAAAGTTATTGTAAAGGATTTTTGGAGAGGTTTCTTTTTAAAGTAATCAAGGAGAAGAGTTATTGTGAAGGCTAGTTTTTGGAGAAGCTAGTTTTTTTTGAAGATTAATCAAAGATCAAAGCAAAAGAGGTTTCTTTGTCTATTCTCATTTTAAGTTCTTTGTTTACTTATTGTTTTCCTTTCAATCTTATTTTGTTTCTTTTATATGAAAGTAAAAATAAAAAATAAAAGGAGGAAGCTTACTCATTTTTACCGAAAAGTTTTTTGAAGTCCCATTGTAGTATGTGGGTGTACTTGCCATGATCCTGCCATTGGACGATGGATTGACCTTGTGGTAAAAATCACCCACCCTCTCCTCTCTTTTTTTTTTGTTATTATTATATTTCTTAATATTATATTATATATATTCTTTTAATATATTAGGTATATTTTAAATTCTATATTATGTATATATATATTTTATACTATTTTATTTATATATCTTTAATATTATATTATTTATATATATCAATTTTTTCTACATGTTATCTTATGTATATATCTTAACTATATTATGTATGTATTTTAACACTATATTATGTACATATTTTTAATATTATCACGTATTTATTTTTATATATGTACATATTGATGTAGTATTATTAATAGTATTTTTTTAAAACATCATTATTATTTCTAATATATATATATATTATGTACATCTTTTTATTTCTATTTTATTTTTATTTGTCAATATTAATTATTATTATTCTAATATTTTGATATTTTAATATTTTATATTTTATATATTTTATTATTCACATCATTGTTCGCATTTTTGACAATAATATTCTTGGATTTTTTTATTATCATTTTAAAACTTTTTACATTTTAATTTTAAAAATAAGGCAATGTACCAATTTTAACATTAAGTCATCGATTTCATCGCTATGTTGGGTGAAATTAATCGGCTCGTGTTAAAAACGGGACGTCCTTCTAAAAAACAAAAAAACTTGTAACTTCTCATTTCCTTCAATCGGATCACACTTAAATGTCAAATTGAATTCGTATTTTTGAAAATCAAGACAACATGTGTTTAATAAGATACCAATTTTGGGCGTCGCGAGGGTGCTAATACCTTCCTCGCAGAATCAACTCGAACCCTAAATTTTCTCTGGATTTTAACGTTGACCTAAACTCAGCCTTTTATTCGTTTTAATAAGAGATCTAATAGGTATCCGATCACACCTAGGAAAATGGATCGGTGGCGACTTCCTGTTTATTTCAAAAATCAAACGTCAAATTTCAAACTTTTTTTTCAATAAATCGCCACAATTAGCGACCAAGCTAAGCTAAAATTTTTACATCACTATAGCTGGCGACTCCGCTGGGGACCCTTTTTGAGAGTTAAGTCGAATTAAACTCGCGTTGTCAAAATTTTCAAAGTTCCTTGTTCAAATTAACATTAATCGTGATCCTCAAATTTTTTGTTTTCAAAAAAATCATGCATTTGCATCGTGTTGTATATATTCTAACTTGTTTTATCCGGTTGTTTTTCAGCTTTAAATTTTTTTGATTTTAGTTTTGGTTTACTTTTTAAAATAAAACGTAAAGGTTTGTGAGTTTCTCCCCACACACCGTGCATTAGCATCTTTGCATAACATGAGCTCTCTACCCAGGCCTCGTCCGTTTAAGTGAAAGTAAACGCTACGCCTTCGTGAGTTAACTCGTCCCTCCAAGACAAAGTTAGTGAATACTTTCGGGTTACATATGACTTATGCTTTCGTGAGTGAACTTGTCCCTCCGCATAGGCATAAGTAAATGTAATCCCTCGAATTGATCTCGTAAGCCTATGATGGGCCATGACCGAGACTTTGTACTAGTCTTAGTAGACGATAGTACGAACAATTCGAGTACCTATCTAGAACCAAAACCGCATATAGTGAACCGTACGAGCCCCCTAACTAGAGCCATGTCGAACCTCCGCTTGTTCCATAGTCACCAAAATAAGTACACGGGAGAAACGCCTCTTACGTTTTGCACTTTCACTTTGTATGCAAGGGGATTGGGTTGGTTTAATAAACTAGATCGGGTAGCGTAATTTGATAAATTTTCCATGATTTTTTTTGCCTATATTTGACTACAAACCAGGGTTGTTCGTCTTTGCTTTATTTTCATCATGTATTATAGGCATCTTGTTAGGAATATGTTGATTAGAGAATGGTTGCCAAAAACGGGTTTCTAATGGAGGAGTCAATTATACGAGTGACCGAAGCATTGTGTAATAGACTCTTTTGATGAATGAAATGCCTAAATAGGGGCTATCTTGAAATCAACACCCATTTCTTGCATATCTTTCATGATTGACATTCATTTATGCACTCATTCATTCATTGCATATATCTATCCCATGATCATTCGCTAAGGTTAGAATCATATAATTCGCAGTCACAACACTTCAAATCTGGAATCACGCCATTCGTATAGAACGCGTCGACAAGCTAGAACAATTGAGGCTAAGTTCAATGAAAGAATCGAAAGAATGGAAAGAGTCTAAAGGGAATTACAAGAACAACTGGCTAATTCACAGCAAGAGACAAGAGACTTAATGGTGAGATCTCGAGAGGAATCGCTCGAGCAAAGGGATCAAATGGCTAAAAAGATGGAGATGATGACTGCTTTGGTCAAAGGAAAAGGAGCCCGAGTAAGGAAAGGTTTGGGAAGGTATCTGCAAGGAATAGTCAGGGCTCTAAAGCCAGTGCACCACAAGGCCCGATACGGTTTGGGGTTCCAGCTAGACATGCAACAAAGAAGAAAACAATTACAGAAAGATCGAGAAAGGCGAATTGTAAGAGCCTTAGGCCGAGAATTAGAATGGGAGCCTATAACGTACCCTCCTTTGTTAAAAACATTTACATTTGCAGGAATGATATACCCCGGGCAAGATAATCCAAGAAGCACGCTGGTATTAATTGAAAGGGGTCTTCAGAATATCAGTATAAATGTCATTGACAAAGGAAATGATGCAATTAAAAATGTTTCAATGATACGCCCTTATCCTCCTGAATTCGTTTTGAACAATTGGACTGCTGTGGATCTCCTTGAAGTTTCTAAGTCTTCTCCAGAGTAATACTCAATGTTAACACTCTTCTTTTTGTGTATCCCTAAGTAATAGTAGGGATTCTTTTGCTAGAGCTTATGATTTGCTCTTTATCATTTAAGTGAACATTAATAAGATGCATTTTGTCATGGTCTTTTCATTCTCATTAACTTCATAATTTTTCCCTCTTTTCACAGCCAATCATTGCATATATCTCACATCATGTCATAATATTATGCTTGTTGGTCCCAATACTTTGATGCTCCTCTATAGTTTCCTTTTCCATTCAAATTTTAGGTGTTCAGATATCAATGGCATGAACAAACCCGTTACGAGTCCTGAAATCGATTTTGAGAAGGCTGTTTGTTTAGGAGAATTCGAAGCCGAAGAAAATACTGAAGACTATGTCTCGTCTCCTGACTTGCTAAGAATGGTGGAACAAGAGGATAAACAGATTTTGCCTCATTAAGAATCTGTTGAAACAATAAACTTGGGAACTGAAGAAAAGAAGTAAGAAGTGAAAATTGGGACCTCTATTTCAGAGGACACCAGGCATAATTTGATTGCTTTACTCCGCGAGTACAAAGATGTATTCGCATGGTCATATCAAGACATGCCAGGATTGGATGAAGATGTAGCAGTCCATAGACTCCCACTGAAACCAGAATGCAAACCCATTTAGCAAAAGCTAAAACGGATGAGACCTGAGATGCTGTTAAAGATAAAAGAAGAGGTCAAAAAGTAATTTGATGCGGGTTTCTTACAAGCTTCCAAATACCCAGAATGGGTGGCTAACATAGTCCCGGTACCAAAGAAAGACGGCAAAGTACGAATATGCATAGATTACCGTGACCTGAATCGAACAAGTCTTAAATATAATTTTCCCTTACCACACATTGATACGTTGGTGGATAACACAGCAAAATATTCATTGTTTTCTTTCATGGATGGATTCTCGGGGTATAATCAGATTAAGATGACCCCTGAGGATATGGATAAAACTACCTTCGTAACAATGTGGGGAACATTCTGTTACAAGATGATGCCATTCGGGTTAAAGAATGCTGGGGCAACATATCAGAGGGCTATGGTGACGTTATTCCATGACATGATGCATAAAGAAATAGAGGTCTACGTCGACGATATGATTGCTAAATCCCAAGGGAAGAAGAGCATGTAGTGAACCTCAAGAAGTTGTTCGAAGGTGAGAAAGTTTCACTAAAACTTAATCCAAACCAAATGTACGTTTGGGGCTACCTCGGAAAGTTGTTAGGCTTCATTGTCGATGAAAGAGGTATCGAGGTTGATCCAGATAAAATAAAAGTCATTCAAGAGTTACCACCTCCGCACACACAAAAAGAAGTCAGAGGATTTTTAGGGAGATTAAACTACATTGCCCGATTCATCGCTCAACTTACCAACCAATGCGACCCAATTTTTCGGCTTCTTCGAAAACATAACCCGAGAGAATGGAATAAGGAATGCCAGGTGACCTTTGATAAGATAAAACAATATTTGTCTAATCCTACAGTGCTAGTACTGCCAACTCCGGGAAGACCATTGATATTGTATTTGACTGTGTTTGAAAATTCAATTGGTTGCGATCGGGCAACACGACGAGTCGGAAAGAAAGAAAAGGCGATCTACTACCTCAAAGAAAAGTTCATCAATATGAGGCAAAGTATCCGTCCATTGAAAAATCTTGCTGCGCCTAATTTGGGTAGCTCGGAGACTCGGGCAATATATGTTGTATCATACGACATGGCTAATTTCAAAGCTGGACCCAATAAAATACATGATGGAATCACCGGCACTCTTAGAAAGAATGGCACGATGGCAGATCCTCCTATCGGAATACGACATTGCCTATGTAAGTCAGAAGTCGATAAAAGGGAGCGCAATAGCTGATTTCTTAGCGACTCAAACGACAGAAGAATATGAGCCCTTGAGATTCGATTTCCCAAATGAAGAATTAATGTTCATCACAGAAAAGGAATCCGAGTCATCAAAAGAGAAGCCATGGAAGATGAGTTTTGATGATGCGTCGAATGCCTTGGGGCATGGAATTGGAGCAATCCTAATCTCACCAGACGGGAATCATTATCCGTTCACAGCCAGGCTGAATTTCTTCTGTATCAATAACATAGCAGAATATAAGGCCTGTATCATGGGACGTCGTGCAACTATTGAACGAAACGTCAAAACTTTAAAGGTATATGGAGACTCGGCGTTGGTGATTTACCAAACCGTGGAGATTGGGAAGTGAGGATCCGAAATTGGTTAAATATGATGATCTAGTGGCGAGTGATTAAAGAATTCAAGAAATAACTTTTAATTACTTCCCACGAGAAGAAAACCAATTGGTGATGCCCCGCCACTTTGGCTTCAATGTTCAAAGCAAACAGAGAAACAGAAATAATGCCTCTTCAAATGAGCATATATGAAGTCCCTGCACATTGTTTCAGCATTTAGAAAGAGCCAGATGGATGGCCATGGTTCCATGATATCTTAGAATACGTCAAGAATCAAAAGTACCCCGAACAAGCAAATGAGAATGAAAAAAGAACAATCAGAAGAATGGCAGTGAGATTCGTTCTTGATGGGGACATCCTGTACAAGAGAGGAAAAGATTAGGTGCTCTTGAGATGCGTAGATGCTGTTGAAGCCCGAAAAATACTTGAAGATGTCAATGAGGGAATTTGTGGGACACATGCCAATGGTTTCACTATGACCAGGAAGATTATGAGACTCGATTATTACTGGCTGACGATGGAAAGTGACTGCATTAGTTTTGTACGAAAATGCCACAAATGTCAAACTTATGGTGATAAAATTCATGCGGCCCCTTCACCCCTTCACATCATGACTTCTCCGTGGCCTTTTTCTATGTGAGGGCATGAATGTTATAGGGCCAATTTCCCCAAAAGCTTTTAATGGACACCGATTTATTTTTGTGGTCATTGATTATTTCACAAAATGGATAGAAGCCGCTTCGTTTGCCAACATGACGAAGACTGCAGTTTGCAGGTTTTTGAAAAAAGAAATCATTTGTCGATATGATTTGCCTGAAAGAATCATTTCAGATAACGCCATTAATCTAAACAACAAGATGATGAAGGAGGTGTGTGAACAATTTCAAATATCATAATTCATCACCCTATCGCCCGAAAATGAATGGAGCTGTTGAAGCGGCCAACAAGAATATTAAGAAGATTATTGGGAAAATGACTGAGACATATAAAGATTGGCACGAGAAGCTACCATTTGCTTTGTATGCATATCGTACATCTGTGCGGACATCTACGGGAGCAACTATTTTCTCTCTGGTATATGGAATGAAAGCTGTGCTACCTATCGAGGTTGAGATCCCCTCTCTACGAGTCTTAATGGAATCGAAACTAGAAGAAGCAGAATGGGTTCGAGCTCGATATGATCAATTAAACCTCATCGAAGAAAAACGTCTAAAGGCAATTTGTCATAGACAAATGTACCAAAAGAGAATGATCGTGGCCCATGAGAAGAAAGTACGGCCAAGAGAATTCCACGAAGGAGAACTTGTGCTGAGAAAGATTCTCCCAATACAAAATGACTTCTGAGAAAAATGGGCCCCAAATTGGGAAGGACCATACGCCGTAAAGAAAGCATTCTCGGGTGGAGCTTTGATTCTCACTGAGATAGATGTGAAGGAGTTATCGAATCCAATGAATTCAGATGCTGTAAAGAAATATTATGCTTAAAAAAAAGAAAATCAAGATGAAAACCCATAAAAGGGCATCTTAAAAAAAAAAAAGAGAAAAGAAAAGAAAAAAGAAAAAGAGAGAGGGATCAAGGTGAAAACCCGAAAAGGGCGTCTTGATTAACACAAAAGATTAGGATGAAAACCTAAAAGGGCGTTCTAATGAAGCAAGCACTGGTTTAAAAAGCAAGGCGTTTTGAACGGTGGGTCAAACAGAGAGACTACAGTATTTGAAGTATTTCTAAAAACTCAAAATCTCTTACGCAAGAAAGCCATGCTCGAAAAGATTCTTGATTGAGGAACGTGGAAGAGTTCATGTGTTGAATATCTAGAGCATTTGTATTTGTTGAAATGCGATCCCCTTTCTCTTTATGACACTTTTTTTACTATCATTGATTAACTTTCTTTGTTTGCTACATTTGAAATGAATAAATGTGAGGTATCCTTTTGTCCCTACTGACCATTTTCATGCATCTCATTATGTGGTTCATTTACATGATAAATAGTGAAATGACATACTCTAAACAAAAGAAGTGCTAAGCATTACCGGATAAGAATTTGATAAGTACAAGAGCCTCAAAGCAAGGACAAAGTTCAACCAGGGCAAAAGAGCGATATCGAGAAACGAGATTAGTCGTGAAGCTAGAGGAAAGGTACAGGCCTCAAGAGAAAGTCAAGAGTCAAAGCAAGTGAACGCAGATCATCAAAAATCATGACAGAAAGGGACATATGACAAGCAAGCCCAAGGCGCATAGCATGATCATGTAGGCATAAAGGCATTTAAGGTAAACATGTGCATATCATGATAACATCATGCATGACATATACATGTATTTCAGCAGAACAAGAGGTTTTGATGATAGCTGTACTGAATCAAAGGAAAGGACACTTAAATTCCACCAGATGACATCTTTTGGTATTTTGATGTTTTTATTTCTATCTTTCAAAAAAATCAACTCATATTGCGAGAGGTGAGTTGGGCCTTAGGTCACACGCTGAGGTATTTTCAATTTTTGTTTCTTCAATTTATGCTTTTCAAAAAATCAACTCATATTGCGAGAGGTGAGTTGAGCCTCAGGACACGCTGAGGTAATTTCAATTTATGCTTTTCAAAAATTAACTCATATTGAGAGGTGAGTGAGCCTCGAGGCACGCCGAGATATTTTAATTTCGCTTTTTCAATTTCGCTTTTAATTTCTTTTTCAAAAATCAACTCATATTGCGAGAGGTGAGTTGAGCTTGAGCACGCCAAGTATTTTCAATTCTGCTTTTCAATTTTGCCTTACAAATTCGCTTTTCAAATCAACTCATATTGCGAGAGGTGAGTTGAGCCTCAGACACTGTTGAGGTATTTTCAATTTCGTTTTTTAATTTATGTTTCTAAAAAATCAACTCATATTGCAGAAGTGAGTTGAGCCTCGTGACACGCCGAGGTAATTTCAATTTTGTTTGTCAAAACTCAACTCATATTGCAAGAGGTGAGTTGAGCCTCAAGACACGTTGAGGTATTTTCAATTTGCTTTTTCAAAAATCAACTCATATTGCGATAGGTGAGTTGAGCCTCGTGACACGCTGAGGTAATTTCAATTTTGTTTGTCAAAATCAACTCATATTGCGAGAGGTGAGTTGAGCCTCAAGACACGTTGAGGTATTTTCAATTTCATCTTTCAAAAAATCAGCTCATATTGCGAGAGGTGAGTTGAACCTCAAGACACGCTGAGGTAATTTCAATTTTTGTTTGTCAAAAATCAACTCATATTGCGAGAGGTGAGTTGAGCCTCAAGACACGTTGAGGTATTTTCAATTTCTATCTTTCAAAAAAATCAGCTCATATTGCGAGAGGTGAGTTGAACTTCAAAACGCTGAGATAATTTTTATTTCTGTTTCAAAATTCAACTCATACTGCAAGAAGTGAGTTGAGCCTCAAGACACGTTGAGGTATTTTCAATTTCTGTCTTTCAAAAAATTCAACTCATATTGCAAGAGGTGAGTTGAGCCTCAGCTCACGTGCTGAGGTATTTTCAATTTCTGTCTCTATTTGTCAAAATCAACTCATATTGTGAGAGGTGAGTTGAGCCTCAGGACACGCTGAGGTATTTTCAATTTCTGTTTGTCAAAAAAACCAACTCATATTGTGAGAGGTGAGTTGAGCCTCAGGGCACGCTGAGGTATTTTCAATTTCTGTTTTTCAAAAAAATCAACTCATATTGCGATAGGTGAGTTGAACCTCAAGACGCTGAGGTAATTTCAATTTTTGTTTGTCAAAACTCAACTCATATTGCAAGAGGTGAGTTGAGCCTCAAGACACGTTGAGGTATTTTCAATTTCTGTTTTTCAAAAAAATCAACTCATATTGCGATAGGTGAGTTGAGCCTCAGGACATGCTGAGGTAATTTCAATTTTTGTTTGTCAAAAATCAACTCATATTGCGAGAGGTGAGTTGAGCCTCAAGACATGTTGAGGTATTTTCAATTTCTGTCTTTTAAAAAAAATCAGCTCATATTGCGAGAGGTGAGTTGAACCTCAAGACGCCGAGGTGTTTTCCATTTCATTCTTCAATTTCGTGTTTCAAAAAATCAACTCATATTGCGAAGGTGAGTTGAGCCTGGACACTGTTGAGGTAATTTCAATTTGCTTGTCAAAATTAACTCATATTGCGAGAGGTGAGTTGAGTCTCGGCTCACATGCTGAGGTCTTTTTAATTTCTGCTTTTCAATTTCTGTTTTTTTCAATTTATATTTTTCAAAAATCAACTCATATTGCGAGAGGTGAGTTGAGCCTCGGGACACGCTGAGGTAATTTCAATTTTTGTTTGTCAGAAATTAACTCATATTGCGAGAGGTGAGTTGAGCCTCGGCTCACATGATGAGGTCTTTTCAATTTCTGTTCTTCAATTTCTGTTCGTAAAAAAAAATCAACTCATATTGCGAGAGGTGAGTTGAGCCTCAGGACACGCTGAGGTATTTTTAAATTTCTGTTTTTCAAAAAAATCAACTCATATTGCGAAAGATGAGTTGAGCCTCGGGACACGCTGAGGTAATTTCAATTTCTGTTTGTCAAAAATTAACTCATATTGCGAGAGGTGAGTTGAGTCTCGGCTCACATGCTGAGGTCTTTTTAATTTCTGCTTTTCAATTTCTGTTTTTTCAATTTATATTTTTCAAAAATCAATTCATATTGCGAGATGTGAGTTGAGCCTTGGGTTCACATGTCGAGGTATTTTCAAAATCTACTTTTTGAGAGGTGAGTTGAGCCTTGGCTCACGTCTTGAGCTATTTTCAATTTCGCTTTTAATGTCTAGTTTTACAGAGTCAATTCATATTGCGAGAAATGAGTTGAGCTCGGGATCACATGCCGAGTAAAGAATCAATATTAGAGTGATTGAAGACACGATTTTGTCTCCCGAAGTTGCAAGTGAGTTAATCGAGGATATTAGATCTTGCCTTTCTAAAGTGGCGTAAGAGAAGACCCAAAACCTTATCTCACCGGGCGATAGAAGAGCATATTGAATTACATTGGAACAGATTGAAGCTACAAGGCATATCTCCGAATTTGCGATGGATTGAACCAAAGCTACAAGATGCGATGGATGGAAAGAGACTACGGATGAGAAGAGCACCAAAGAAGTCCATACTTAGCAAGACCGGGCAAAATTGGCTTTTTTATATCTTTGCTCTATTCTCGTTACGATAATAAGCAAAGAGGGCATTATTGTAGGCCAATTTTAGCCCATTTACATCAAAACCCAATTTAGCCTTACCTAACCCACCAAAATTAAACCCAAAACCCAAAATCTTAACTACCCAAAGCCCAATTTACATCAAAACCCCAATGGCCCAAACCCTAAGCCCAAATCAAAATAAAAAAACCTAGCCCACAACTTAAACTTTTCTCAACTAGCCACTCCTTTTCCACCACCAACTCCACTAGCCACACATTTTCCACCACCAACTCCACTAGCCACTCTTTTTCCACCACCAACTCCACTAGCCACACCTTTTCCACCACCAACTCCACTAGCCACTTTTTTTTCACCACCAACTCCACTAGCCACACCTTCTCCACCACCACTTGTACCTACAAATGAAGACATAAACAATAAAAAAATATTTTGTAAATGGCTATATAAGCCTTCTCATATTTTGTATATGGGGATTTTTTGGAGAGTTTTGGGAGAGAAAGTTATTGTAAAGGATTTTGGAGAGGTTTCTTTTAAAGTAATCAAGGAGAAGAGTTATTGTGAAGGCTAGTTTTGGAGAAGCTAGTTTTTTGAAGATTAATCAAAGATCAAAGCAAAAGAGGTTTCTTTGTCTATTCTCATTTTAAGTTCTTTGTTTACTTATTGTTTTCCTTTCAATCTTATTTTGTTTCTTTTATACGAAAGTAAAAATAAAAAATAAAAGGAGGAAGCTTACTCATTTTTACCGAAAAAGTTTTTTTGAAGTCCCATTGCCGTGTACGGTGGGCCATGGTGATGATCCATGACCGGACGATGGCCGACCTTTGGTAAAAAATCACCCACCCTCTCCCTCTCTTTTTTTTTGTTATTATTATATTTCTTAATATTATATTATATATATTCTTTTAATATATTAGGTATATTTTAAATTCTATATTATGTATATATATATTTTATACTATTTTATTTATATATCTTTAATATTATATTATTTATATATATCAATTTTTTCTACATGTTATCTTATGTATATATCTTAACTATATTATGTATGTATTTTAACACTATATTATGTACATATTTTTAATATTATCACGTATTTATTTTTTATATATGTACATATTGATATAGTATTATTAATAGTATTTTTTAAAAACATCATTATTATTTCTAATATATATATATTATGTACATCTTTTTATTTCTATTTTATTTTTATTTGTCAATATTAATTATTATTATTCTAATATTTTGATATTTTAATATTTTATATTTTATATATTTTATTATTCACATCATTGTTCGCATTTTTTGACAATAATATTCTTGGATTTTTTATTATCATTTTAAAAACTTTTTACGTTTTAATTTTAAAAATAAGGCAATGTACCAATTTTAACATTAAGTCATCGATTTCATCGCTATGTTGGGTGAAATTAATCGGCTCGTGTTAAAATGGGACGTCCTTCTAAAAACAAAAAACTTGCAACTTCTCATTTCCTTCAATCGGATCACACTTAAATGTCAAATTGAATTCGTATTTTTGAAAATCAAGACAACATGTGTTTAATAAGATACCAATTTTGGGCGTCGCGAGGGTGCTAATACCTTCCTCGCGCGTAACCGACTCCCGAACCCTAAATTTTCTCTGGATTTTAACGTAGACCTAAACTCAGCCTTTTATTCGTTTTAATAAGAGATCTAATAGGTGTCCGATCACACCTAGGAAAAAGGATCGGTGGCGACTCCCTGTTTATTTCAAAAATCAAACGTCAAATTTCAAACTTTTTTTTCAATAAATCGCCACAATTAGAGACCAAGCTAAGCTAAAATTTTTACGTCGCTACAAGCTTCACTATAATTTAAAAAAAAAAAAACATTGCTACAATATTACAACACAAAGTTACAATAAGAGCTTATAACTCAACAAAGGCTATCATAAATAATCTCAAGCAAGTTAAAGAGAAATGTTGAGAATACCACCCAAATAATGACTGACTTTAAAAGTTGAAAACCCAAAGCTATAGTATCTCAAACGAAATCAAACCATAAATATTAAAATTTTTCGAGTCTATTAGCTACTATAAAAAATTTAGCTCCAACAGACACCAAATGAGCCTTTGATTGAAGAAAATACGAAAACTAGTCTAGGTAAACCAAGCTGCCAAACTTACTTATCTTATCTTTAATCTGCCGTGAAATTCAAAACTAAGTTTTTGTTTATTTCACTTAGAACGACTTTCAAAAAATTATTTTTAAAAAATGGATTGATTTTTCGAAATACATGATATTTTATTGTGTTGAAATTTTATTCGTTGTCTGAAAAATTTTTAAATCATTTTCTTAGAGTTATTTTAGTGAAATAAATATAACATAAATATATTTGTTATAAAAAATTATATTAGTATTTTCTTTCGACAATTAAAATTTATTTTATGATAAGACAATATTTTACAATAATTAATATCATATATATATACGTAATAATAAATCATGTTTAATTAAAATTTAATTTAAATTAAATATATTAATAAAGCTACATATAATCATATTTTATATAATTAAAATATTAATATAAATATTTTTCAATAATTTATTAAAAATATTAAAATTTAATATTATTATTACTAAAATTAATTGTTAAAATAAAAATGTAATATTAAATAATTTAGTGTATTATTAAATATAAATAATTAAATATGTATTTTATAATATTTTAATATTCTTAAACAGCCATGTTTTATAGATGCTGGTGATGGTGATGGTGATGGTGCAGGCCCTTCTTGTTATAATTACTATAATTTCTAGTGCAATAATTGAAGTTGTTGGGTGGTCAAGCAAATCTCTTTTGACTGAAATGCATGTAATATACCGGCGAATCTAGAGGGGCTCGCGTGGTACCGGTCTCTTTAAAATTTAAAATTATTATTTAAATTTTTAATTTTTTAAAAAATTTTAAATTAATAAAAGTAACTCCTAAAATTATAAAATTATATTTAATCCTTTAAAAGTTATAAATATATAGACTAAAAATTAAAATTTCATTCGGCCCATTAAAAGATTATTTTGGCTTCGCCCTTGATATTGATGTTGAATATTTTAGAGTATGTTTCTTTAATAGGGTTCAATTATATATTTATATAATATAATTATTATTCATGATCGTGACATCGTAACTAAGTTCTTATGCATGTCAACATATATCTTATTTTAGGGTTAATACGTTTTTTTTAAATGTGAATTTACCTATATAATGGTATAAACCCATCACGCGGTCTCATGAAATATGCGAATATATGTCGTGCGAACACAAAATACGAACTACACAGAATACAGACCAAAACCCAATTAGGTAATCGGATACGGATCAGTAATAATGAATTTCATAACAGCCACCATCCCCTCATTTGTTCTAATTTATTTTATTTCCAGTGAGTTATTGTTTATGATAATTCACAACAAATGTTTTTGTCATTATTTTGTTGGTAAATAATAATAAGATTAAACTTTACTTTCTTAAGCTCCTTCAATTCTTTGGACGTTGGTGGTTTTTATTCTAATCTTATTTTCTTATTAATTTCTTTTTATAATAAATGTTTTTATAGATAAATTGGATTATAATTGAGTCATTGTATGGAATTAACATAATTGATATCGATTAAAATTTATTCGACTGGGAATATAAATTTAAAATTTTACTTCAATTTATCTTAATTTATAAATGATGAATTTAAATTTATTTTTTCTCTCATTATATTCAGTTTTCCGGATAAGATTTGGCCCAGAACAAAAACTAGAACAATAAAACAAATATATATATTTTCCAAAATTAAATTGTCAACTTTAAAATATATATTTTTAGCTATTTATCATCATAGAGAAAAAAAAATAAGGTCACCTGGCCTCATGCTTCAACACCTCAACCTAGATTCTCATCACCTGTATTTATCATCGATTCAGATTTTTATTTTTACTATATTCAAGAACTACCTATAAATATATCTTCAAACTTCTTCTTGTTAAGTTCATTCATAGATAGGTGAGTAAACTTGAGCTTCAGCTTCAACAAACACCATAGTTTGAAGACACAATTCTCTCATACTAAAAATATGGAAGTTTACCATGTAATTAGAGATTTGGTCTCATTGCTTGTTGTTGGGTTATTAATGATATGGGGATGGAGAGCTTTAAACTGGGTATGGTTGGCCCCAAAGAGGCTCGAAAGGTGCTTGAGACAACAGGGTTTTGCAGGGAATACTTACAGGTTCCTTTTCGGTGACATAAAACAGCTCTCAACTATGAATAGACAAACAAGAGCCAAACCTATGCCTCTTAGTGATGATATTGGGCCTTATGTTGCTCCTTTTCTTCATCAAATTGTCAACCAGTATGGTTTGTTTTTTTTTTTTTTTATTTAATCTTCAATTTATGATAATTCTTTGTTATTTATGTATGGAATTTATTGGGAGGAAATGCAGGAAAGAAATTTTTTAAATGGTTTGGTCCAAGACCAAGGGTGAACATTACGGACCCTGAAAAAATAAGAGAAATACTTAAACAAATTTAATGACTTCCAGAAGGTACATACCAATCCACTGCTTAATTTGCTTGTAAGCGGCCTTGTTAACCTCGAAGGAGACCGATGGAGCAAGCGTAGAAAAATCATAAACCCTGCATTTCATCAAGATAAGTTGAAGGTATAGAATAGTGATGGGTACTCAAGACTTTACAGAAAACATCATACTTAAACCTATGCTTTTCTGATTTAGAAATAATTGGATGCAGAATATGTTGCCAGCATTCTATCAAAGTTGTAGTGACATGTTAAGCAAATGGGAGAAGATGGTGTGTACAGAAGGATACAGTGAGTTAGATGTGTGGCCTTATCTCGTAGATTTGACAAGAGATGTGATTTCCCGATCTGTTTTTGGAAGCAGCTTCGAAGAAGGCAAACTAATTTTCCAATTACTAGAGGACCAACTCGTTCTCACAATCAAATTAATACAAACTGTTTACATTCCAGGCTGGAGATAACCCTCAACTTAATTTACTTGAAAAAGGTTGCAAATGTTGGAATTCGCTAAATTCGTGTTTGTTTTCTTGAAGGTTTTTGTCAACAAAGACAAACAGGGAGATGAAGATGAAACACAGAGACATAAAAGAGTCGCTTAGGGAAATGATAAAGAGAAGAGAGAAGGCAATTAAAGCAGGGGAAGAGAGCAATGAGGACTTGTTGGACATACTTGTGGAATCCAATATCAGAGAAATGGAAGCAAAGAATATGGGGATGAGCATTGAGGATGTGATTGAGGAATGCAAGCTGTTTTACTTTGCTGGCCAAGAGACCACTTCGGTCTTACCGGTGTGGACTATGGTTTTATTAGCAAGGTATCCCGATTGGCAAAGTAAAGCAAGAGAGGAGGTTTTGCATGTTTTGGGTGACAGTAAACCTAATGCTGATGGCCTTAATCGTCTCAAAGTTGGAAGTCCCTAGCATGTCTTTTGAAGGTTCGATCAATGAGGTGGACAACTCAAAAACTTGGTTTTTTTGTTTCGCTAATTCTACAGGTAACAATGATATTGTACGAGGTTCTAAGGCTGTACCCATCAGCGACTGAGCTAGGACGTTCCGTTCCAAAAGAAATAAAACTGGGAAATTTGTTGTTGCCAGCAGGAACAGAAGTTTCGGTTCCGATCCTGCTGATCCACCATGACAAAGATCTTTGGGGCGACGACGCACGGGAATTTAAGCCAGAGCGGTTCGCGGAAGGGGTTTCCAAAGCAACAAAGAGTCAAGTCACGTTTCTGCCATTCGGATGGGGTCCTAGGATCTGCATTGGCCAAAATTTTGCTATGATGGAAGCCAAAATGGCAGTGGCTATGATTCTCCAACACTTCTGGTTCGAGCTTTCCCCTTCCTATGCTCACACTCCTTGCAGCATGGTAACGCTTCGTCCACAGCATGGTGCACAGATAATTTTACATAAACTTGGCTCTAATTGAATTGTTATGTAAACAAATTTTTGTGAAAATATAGCGTTTTAGTGTATCGTCAAAGTCCGGTGTCTGTAATGGTACAATTCCGATGCATGAATAGTAAATTTTGAGATGTTTGGTGAAAGTCCGAAATAATATGCAGAAATTGAGTGTCTTGAATGGATGTAGTATTTAATGGTGGACATAGTTGAGGGACTAATGTGGTAATTATCAAACAAA
Organism: Gossypium arboreum; assembly: GCF_025698485.1. Taxonomy (NCBI): domain Eukaryota; kingdom Viridiplantae; phylum Streptophyta; class Magnoliopsida; order Malvales; family Malvaceae; genus Gossypium; species Gossypium arboreum. The sequence goes on along the minus strand of NC_069070.1, from coordinate 119,021,989 downwards.
TAATTGCATATGGTACAAAGACTTTTATGGAAATTAGAGCAGGGGGAGTAGAAAATGACTACTTTGCTTTGGGCATCAATTTAGAAAGATTTAAAGTACAAATGTATTATTAGTTTAAGGGATTTGTTTTAAAGAAGGAATGACAATTAAACCTCATGGTTGATTTGTGGAAGGGAACCGATGATGGGATGATTACTCTTAGTGGTAAAAAAAAAAAACTATTAAGGAGGATATTATACTTGTTATCACCGGCCAAAATTTAAATGGGTTTGGGTTGAATTATATTGAGCTCGCAAGATGAGTTCATGGACCAAGCTTGCATGATAATGGGTGTTCACAGAAAAGTATCTATAGTTTCCTGTAAAGTCACATGTGAGATCGTACATTGGGACCGCATAAACATGTTTTATGTTTAGAATATGATATGTGTCTATGTGCATGGAATCTACCTAGTATATCATATCAATGAATAGTATCAATTATGAGCCAAAATTTTTTTGAGAGGTTAGAATTAAATTGTATATTTTTACGAAAATAAAAATTCAATTTCACTATTTTAATAGTTTATTTCTTTTTAATTTTAAATGATTAAATTAAATTTTATAAATTTTAGGAGGTTGAAGTACAATTGTATCATTACTAATTTAAAATTTTATAAATTATAAAAGACTTAAATGAAAATTTTCCTATTTTAAGGTGACTATAAATAAATAAATACCACCATCTAAAAGACTTAAAAAACACTCAACAAAGGATAAATAGAGAGATGTTGGGTAAATGTCCAAAAATGATTTAAGTGAAGATACGTGGGTAGGCGTCATGGAAATGTAAAGACAAGAATCCCACTAATGTATGGGATGTGAACACTTGAATGTAGGGAGCAAAGAGGAGCGAATCATTGTGGTAACATTTGGACAAGAAACATAATGAACAAAATGAAAGGAGAGGAAGCTAGTAAAAGATTTTTTTGGGTCATATAATTTGTGTGGTATATATTTTTATAATTTTTAAATATCATTTTAGAGTTGAATTATAATTTCTTTTTATGTTTTAAAACATAATTATTTTATTTTTAGAGGGTCAAAATAGAGGTGAGCATTGGTCGGGTTATCCGGCCCGGCCTAAAGATCTACTAGAAATGTGAGAGGTTTGAATAAAAATATAGGCCCGAAAAATGGGCTTGGACAAAAAATATAAGGTTCGTTTAGAAAACGGGCCGAGCCTTGAGTAAGGCATTTTTGACCTCGGGCCTAGCCCTGCCTAAATTCACTAAAAGACAAAAAAAATTTAATTTTTTAATATTATTTTCTTGTTATTTTCTCCCTATTTTGCTATCATTTTACTATTATTTTGCTACTATTTTGTTGTTATTGTTTGGATATTGTATAAAACTTATTTTATTGTTAATTTTGTTATTATTTTAGAGACATTTACTTGTTAAGTTGCTTCTATCTTAGTGTTATTTAAGTATACATATTTTTTAAAATATATTTTCAATTTGTTGAGAAATATTTATTTTGATATTTTGAGTATTTTGGATGTATTATATATATTTTAAAATTATATGAAAATTAATATGGGCAAATGTGGTCGAGTCCGAGTTTTAGCATCTTTATTTGGGTTGGGTTTGGACAAAATTTTAAGCCCATTTTTCAGGCTGAGCCTAACAAATGATTCTAAATTTTTAGTTGAGCTCTCGGCCCGGCCTATGCTCATCTCTAGTTCAGAGCTGCCCTCACTTTGTATTTCTTTGAGATTCAGTCTTATCTACTGTTGATTGCCCACTCAATTGAGGGTTGAGTAGAAAAATTTGGCGAAGCAAGCAAAGCTATCAATCAAGGTTGGAGAAAGCTTAGGAGGTCACAATGCATAATTATTTAAATGTAATTCTAATATTTAAATCAAATTTATTAATATAGTATTAACAAGCCTTAAATGTAATGATCATATACTATTACATTTTCAGGAAGAGAAAATATGTTTAAACTTTAAAAATAATGTAATTAAAAATGATAATCATAAATCTTAAAACATAAAAATATAATTAAAAATTAATTTTAAACCCTGGATAAAATTCTAGTTTTAGATAATGATACTAATAACAAATCAATATTTAAATTAAAATTAATATTAATTTAATATAATTTTGAGTCTTCAGCAAAGGCACTCAATGAATGCTTGGAAAGAAATAATGCAACTTGGTGATAACTTTGTTGGAGTTATATGGTCTTATTATAGTTTTATGTTTTTATGTTGCAGAAAAAACATATTGGAATTTTCGGTGGACTTTCAAGTTTCATGATTTTTTCTTAATACTTTACGTGAAAAAAAATAATGGGATTTAAAAATCTATCAAAAAGCTTCTGTTGTAGACCAATTTTGGCCCAAATACAACCCAATTATTCAAACCCCTTAAAACCCAATACAAAACAACCCAAACTACTAACCCTAGCCCAGACCAATAATAAAAAATAGCAAAGAAAAAAAGAACCCTGGCCACCCCGTGATGTTTGCCACCCCATGCCTCTGCAGCACCATTCCCAGGCATCACACACTCCCACCAACTCCTCCATACCCTGCAAAATGAAACAAACACCAAGACAGAAGCTGACAACACAAGAGCAGTAGCAAGAGGCTTAAAATATCGTTTTGAAATGGCTATAAGAGGGGGATCCGATTGTAAAAATTGGGGGGGGATTCAATATACAAAAATTGTATCACGAATTTTGGCAAATCAAAAGCAAAAAAAAAAACACATAAAAAAGGTTGAATTTTATTTCCTTTTTTCGTTTCTTTATTTTTTATTTTCCTTTTTTTGTTCAAAAAATCAGTTTTAAAACAAAAAAAATAAAAAAAAAAAGAAGAAAGGGGACTTACCTGAACTTCGGAGCCGCGACATCGGAGCCCTACTCCGTCGTTGAAATCGGCTCTCAAAAAGGAAAATGGGGGTCTCTCCCTTCAGATTTTCGGGCTAAGAAAATAGGGCCTTCAGGCGCCCCCAAAATCGGGGTCAAAAGCCCCCATTCAAGCAACCCCGACCACCACCTACGGTGGCTCCATGGCGGCGGCAATGATAGGTATAAACCCTAGCAAAAGGGGAAATGAGGGAGAGAGAGCCAAGAAACTCTCTGTTTTTTTTTTTTGCTTTTCAAAATAGGGGCTGGAAACACAAAATAAAAAAAAGGGTTTTAAGTTATTTAAAAAAAAAGGCCTGCACTTTAACCCGTTTAACAGGCCTAATATGTGCCTTTTAATTGAAAATGGGGGAATTGTACATTAGGTCCTTCCCCTTTGCGCAAACATTCAATCATGCCACATTTATTTCACTTCCTTTTTAATTTGGCTTTGAAACTTACGCATATTAGCAATTCGGTCCCATTTCTTTTTATTTTATTATTTTCACCCAATTTCATCTAGAGTTCAAATTAGCCCTTTTCGTCCTTTTCTTTTATATTTTATTTTATTATTTGATATTATGGTATTATAATTGTATTTTATTTTCATGCATATTATTTGCTATTATTATTATCACCTTCATTCCATTATTATTATTGCTATTGCTATGTTTTTTGTTGTTTATATTTTTATTTATATTATTAGTATATTGTTATTCCTTAGTTTATTATTATTATATCATTTTTATGTATTTATCTACATTATTATTATTATTATTATTTTTTTTGAACACATCATGCATTTTAAATTATTACCAATTTTAAATATTTTATATATATCATTTCATTTGATCATCATATGTAGTATTTATTTTAGATTCTTATACGTATCTTGGTATTTTAGATTATTACATGTATACCTATATATATATCTTTTATTTTAAACATTTTTCTATGCATTTTCTTACATCAAATTTCTTTTTTTTTCACGTTATTTTTCTAAATATTTTATATGTCATTTGAACTAAATTCTATTTTTAAAATTTTTATATATTACTTAGTTACATTATTTTATATGAAAATTATTTTGAACTCTTTTATTATTTATTGTAAACCTTTATTATTATTAATTTTAAGACTATATAGGTATTTATTGAAAAACTTTCATAAATATTATTTTGGATTTATATATATTTTATTTTTGAACAATATTTATTTTAAAATTTTCTTTTACACATTTTAAGCTCTTTGGTAAATTATTTTAAAGTGTTCTTGTTATTTTTTTTTTGTATTATTCTTCTTATTTCATTTAACATATTGTTTATTTGAAGTTTGCTTTATATAGGTTACTTTATTTTATGCCCAAAATATTATATATATTAATTATTATAAATTGTTTTATATTCTTTACTTTAAATTGCCTTTTCATTTTAAAATTGTTTTATGTATTATTTATTTAAAACTGTCTTATTATTTTGAATTGTTTTATGCCCCATTTTTAGAGCTCAATTTATTTATTTTATTTATCACCCATTATCGTTATTTCCTTATACTATTACATATTTTATACTTATATATACATATATATGTGTATGCATCATTTGATCTAAAATTTTGTAAATAAATGTATCATCTTTCCTTAAATCATTTTATATATTTTAAATATCCATTTTTCACTTTATTTACTTTTAAAACTTAGTTATGATCATGTTAAATAGTTTTTATATCTTATTCGTTTTAATTGGCTTTATACTATATATTTTAGATTATCACATATGTTATTTCATTTATTTCATTTATTTGTTTATTTATTTTTTTCTCCTTGATTACTAATATTAACATTTAAATAATGCATGTTGAGTGATTATTGTTATTATGTGTACCTTAATTCATTCACTTGCATATTTATATTTGTCGTACATTTGTGATGTTATTCTTGTATTATTATTTCATGGTCTATAATCCCTTTCATTTTGTTTCGTTTAAATCATATCATGCATCTACCTCAAATGTATTTGTCCAAACATGGACCGTTTTAATCCAAACAAATGATACACGTCGCTTAAGTATCACACTTGCTATGGTTTTAAAAAACAAAAATTTCAAAATGAGGCAATGTTTCGCGTTTTAGAACATCGAGAAATTGTGCCCTAACTTACGGGGTTTCGATTTTCTCGTTGGTTCTAAATGTCAAAGTATCCTTTTGAGTTTTAAAATACACGAAATTTTAATTAAAATTAAAGATACACCTATGCTCGAGAATTCATGGTATGGTGTCCTAACTTACGGGATGTGATGCTCCGATATCTCGAGATAAGGAAATCTTTAAACAAATTGTTTTGAGCTAATTCAAAAATTTTAAAATCGATAATGATAGAAAAGATCATATTTCAAATTCATTCCTGATTTTTGATTTTCGACATTAAGACACTAACTAATCAATTCGGTACCAATTTTTGGGCGTGTCGGGGGCGCTAATCCTTCCTCACACGTAACCGACTCCCAAATTTGTTCTCTTGGAATTCGTAGACCAAAATGCCGTTTTAGTAAACTAAAATTGTTAAAACAAAGGTGATCCGATCACACCAAATAAAGATCGGTGGCGACTTTCGTTTTAATTTTTGTTTCCAAACAAAGTCGACCCCATCCTTCAAAAACCGGTTTCGACAGCTTCACTATAATAATAATAATAATAATAATAAAACATTGTTACAATATTACAACACAAAGTTACAATAAGAGTTTATAACTCAACAAAGGCTATTAATAAATAATCTCACACAAGCTAAAGAAAAATGTTGAGAATACCACTCAAATAGTGACTGACTTTAAAAGTTGAAAACCCGAAGCTATAGTATCTCAAACGAAATCAAACCATAAACATTAAAATTTTTCGAGTCTACCAGCTACTGTAAAAAATTCAGCTCCAACAGAAACCAAATGAGCCTTTGATCGAAGAAAATATGAAAATTAGTTTGGGTAAACCAAGCTGCCAAACTTACTTATCTTATCTTTAATTTGCAGTGAAATTCAAAACTAAAGTTTTTGTTTATTTCACTTAAAATAACTTTCAAAAAATTATTTTTGAAAAATGGATTGATTTTTCGAAATAGATGATATTTTATTGTGTTAGAATATTATTCGTTGTTTGAAAACTTTTTAAATCATTTTCTTAGAGTTATTTTAGTGAAACAAACATAACATAAATATATTTGTTACAAAAATTATATTAGTATTTTCTTTTGACAATTAAAATTTATTTTATGATAAGACAATATTTTATAATAGTTAATATCATATATATATACACGTAATAATAAATTATGTTTAATTAAAATTAATTTAAATTAAATATATTAATAAAGCTACATATAATCATATTTTATATAATTAAAATATTAATATAAATATTTTAATAATATATTAAAATATTAAAATTTAAAATTATTATTACTAAAATTAATTATTAAAATAAAAATGTAATATTAAATAATTTATTCAATGATAAGTACTTATATTAATAATTTATCGTATTATTAAATATAAATAATTAAATATGTATGTTTAATCATATTACGTTATAATATTTTAATATTCTTAAAACAGTTTTAAAGATGCTGGTGATGGTGATGGTGATGCTGCAGGCCCTTCTTGTTAATTTTAGTGCAATAATTGAAGTTGTAGGGTGTGGTCAAGCAAACCTCTTTTGACTGAAATGCATGTAACATACCGGTAAGTGGCGTATCTAGAGGGGGGCTGGCGTGGCCTCGCCCCTCCCCCCCTCCCCGCCCCCAAAAAAAAATTGAAATTGTTATTTAAATTTTTTCAAAAATTTTAAATTAATAAAAGTAACATTATACTTTGTCCTCTAAAATTATAAAAATTCTATTTAATCTTTTAAAAATTATAAATATATAGATTATAAAAATTAAAATTTCATTCAACTCTCCTAAAATATTGTTCTGGCTTCGCCCTTGATAGCGATGTTAAATATTTTAGAGTATGTGTCTTCTTTAACAAGGTTAAATTATATATTTGTATAATATAGTTATTGTTCATGGACGTGACATTGTAACTAGGTTCTTATGCATGTTAACATATATCCTATTTTAGGATTAACATGTTTTTTTTAAATGTGAGTTCACCTGTATAATGATATGAACCCATCACGCGGTCTCATAAAATATACAAATATATGTCATGGGAACACAAAATACAAACCACACACAATACATATCAAGACCCAATTGTGTAATTGGATACGGATCAGTAATAATGAATTTTCATAACAGCCACCATCCCCTCTTTTTTTCTAATTTATTTTATTTCCAGTGAGTTATTATTTATGATAATTCATAACAAATGTTTTTGTCATTATTTTGTTGGTAAATAATAATAAGATTAAACTTTACTTTCTTAAGCTCCTTCAATTCTTTGGACGTTGGTGGTTTTTATTCTAATCTTATTTTCTTATTAATTTCTTTTTTATACATGTATGGTATTAACATTATATCAATTAAAATTTATTCGACTGAAAATATAAATTTAAAATTTTACTTCAATTTATCTTAATTTATAAATGACGAATTTAAATTTATTTTTTCCTCTCATTATATTCAGTTTTCCGGATAATATTTGGCCCAGAACAAAAACTAAAACAATAAAACAAATATATATGTTTTCCAAAAATTAAATTGTCAACTTTAAAAATATATATTTTTAGCTATTTATCATCATAGAGAAAAAAAAATAAGGTCACCTAGCCTCATGCTTCAACACCTCAACCTAGATTCTCATCACCTGTATTTATCATTGATTCAGATTTTTATTTTTACTATATTCAAGAACTACCTATAACTATATCTTCAAACTTCCTCTGGTTAAGTTCATTCATAGATAGGTGAGTAAACTTGAGCTTCAGCTTCAACAAACACCATAGTTTGAAGACACAATTCTCTCATACTAAAAATATGGAAGTTTACCATGTAATTAGAGATTTGGTCTCATTGCTTGTTGTTGGGTTATTAATGATATGGGGATGGAGAGCTTTAAACTGGGTATGGTTGGCCCCAAAGAGGCTCGAACGGTGCTTGAGACAACAGGGTTTTGCAGGGAATCCTTACAGGTTCCTTTCTGGTGACATAAAAGAGCTCTCAACTATGAGCAGACAAACAAGAGCCAAACCTATGCCTCTTAGTGATGATATTAGGCCTTATGTTGCTCCTTTTCTTCATCAAACTGTCAACCAGTATGGTATGTTTTTTATTATTTAATCTTCAATTTATGATAATTCTTTGTTATTTATGTATGGAATTTATTGGGAGGAAATGCAGGAAAGAATTCATTTACGTGGATTGGTCCAAGACAAAGGGTGAACATTATGGACCCTGAAAAACTAAGAGAAATATTTACCAAATTTAATGACTTCCAGAAGATACGTACCAATCCACTGCTTACTTTGCTTGTAAGCGGCCTTGTTAACCTCGAAGGAGACCGATGGAGCAAGCATAGAAAAATCATAAACCCTTCATTTCATCAAGATAAGTTGAAGGTATAGAATAGTTATGGGTACTCAGACTTTACAGAAAATATCATACTTAAACCTATGCATTTCTGATTTAGAAATGATTGGGTGCAGAATATGTTGCCAGCATTTTATCAAAGTTGTGGTGACATGTTAAGCAAATGGGAGAAGATGGTGTGTACAGAAGGATACAGTGAGTTAGATGTGTGGCCTTATCTCGTAGATTTGACAAGAGATGTGCTTTCTCGATCTGCTTTTGGAAGCAGCTTCGAAGAAGGCAGACGAATTTTCCAATTACTAGACGACCAACTCGTTCTCAGAATCAAATTACTACAAACTGTTTACATTCCAGGATGGAGGTAACCCTCAACTTAATTTACTTGAAAAAGGTTGCAAATATTGGAATTGGCTAAATTCGTGTTCGTTTTCTTGAAGGTTTTTGCCCACAAAGACAAACAGGGAGGTGAAGATGAAACACAAAGACATAAAAGAGTTGCTTAGGGAAATGATAAACAGAAGAGAGAAGGCAATTAAAGCAGGGGAAAAGAGCAATGAGGACTTGTTGGACATACTTGTGGAATCCAATATCAGAGAAATGGAAGCAAAGAATATGAGGATGAGCATTGAGGATGTGATTGAGGAATGCAAGCTGTTTTACTTTGCTGGCCAAGAGACCACTTCGGTCTTACTGGTGTGGACTATGGTTTTATTAGCAAGGTATCCCGATTGGCAAAGTAAAGCAAGAGAGGAGGTTTTGCATGTTTTGGGTGACAGTAAACCTGATGCTGATGGCCTTAATCGTCTCAAAGTTGTAAGCCCCTAGCATGTCTTTTGAAGGTCCGATCAATGAGGTGGACAACTCAAAAACTTGGTTTCTTTGTGTCGCTAATTCTACAGGTAACAATGATATTGTGCGAGGTTCTAAGGCTGTACCCATCAGCGACTGAGCTAGGACGTTCCGTTCCAAAAGAAACAAAACTGGGAAATTTGTTGTTACCAGCAGGGACAGAAGTTTCGGTTCCGATCCTGCTGATCCACCATGACAAAGATCTTTGGGGCGACGACGCACGGGAATTTAAGCCAGAGCGGTTCGCGGAAGGGGTTTCCAAAGCAACAAAGAGTCAAGTCACGTTTCTGCCATTCGGATGGGGTCCTAGGATCTGCATTGGCCAAAATTTTGCTATGATGGAAGCCAAAATGGCGGTGGCTATGATTCTCCAACGCTTCTGGTTCGAGCTTTCCCCTTCCTATGCTCACTCTCCTTGCAGCATGGTAACGCTTCGTCCACAGCATGGTGCACAGATAATTTTACATAAACTTGGCTCTAATTGAATTGTTATGTAAACAAATCTTTGTGAAAATAGTGTTTTAGCGTATCGTAAAAACTCCTGTGTCTGTAATGGAACAATTCCGATGCATGAATAGTAAATTTTGAGATGTTTGGTGAAGTCCGAAATAATATGCAGAAACGGAGTGTCTTGAATGGATGTAGTATTTAATGGTGGAGATAGTTGAGGGACTAATGTGGGAATTATCAAACAAAAAATTGCATATGGTACAAAGACTTGTATGGAAATTAGAGCACGGGGAGTGGAAAATGACTACTTCTACGGGCATCAATTGAGAAAGATTTACGGTGCCAATGTTAGCAATTCTTTGAGCTTCAGCCTTAAACATTAGCAAGATTTTAATACCGGGCTTAACTAGTGTTGATTGCCCGCTCAATTGAGGGTTAAGTTGAAGGGTTTGGTGAAGCAAGCTAAGCTATCAATCAAGGTTGGAGAAAGCTTAGGAGGTGACAATACATCATTATTGCATAAATAGTTTAAATGAAATCTTAATATTTAGATAAAAATTATTAATATAGTACCAACAATCCATATCTTTTAACCACGTGTTTCAAGATTATGAATTTCATTAATGATTTGCAAAATATATCCTCCATTCTTATTGCGTGGGTCTAATGAAAAATTCTCCTATTTCTAATTGTGATAAAGTTGAAACTTTCTTTAGAAAAAAGGGCAGCAACATTTTTCAATTATTGAACATGTTAAATATGACTCCTATTTTCAGTCAAATTTGAAAAATAGTCTTTCAGTTAAACTCTGTTTACTTGTTTCAATCAAACACTGATTAGTTTAGATTATTTTATTATTATTTGATCTATGAATTTAGCTTATAAATAGGCTCTTTTACAACATTAGAAAATACACCCATTAGAAATTAGAACTCATAACACATTTAGAGAATTTTGTGTTTACGTTTTGTGGGTTCTTTGTTTTCGGGTTTTCGGGGTTTAGTTTTTATCTCCATCTTTTGTACTCTTCGTTCTTTTGCCATTATAGTAAAATTATCTTTGCCCGTGGTTTTTTATCCTCTTTGGAGGGGTTTTTCCACGTTAAATTTGTGTGTTTAATTTCTCAATTTATTCTGCTATTTTCTTGTTCGTTACTTAATCGGGTTAAAATCCTAACAAGTGGTATCAGAGCTAGTTCAATTTTCATAGATCAGTCCGTTCAGAGATGGCAACAACAAGGTTTGAAATTGAGAAGTTCGATGGTGAGACAAATTTCAATCTGTGGCAAGTTCGGATGATGGCAATTCTAGTTCAATCAGGCTTGAAAAAGGTTGTTATCGGGAAAAAGACTGAGAATCTAAATAAAACAGAATGGGAAGAGCTTGATGAAAAGGCTTTATCTGCAATCCAGTTGTGCCTCACGAATACGGTATTGCAGGAGGTATTGATGGAGAAGACCTCATCTGCCTTGTGGAAAAGGTTAGAAACTCTTTATGCGACTAAGTCTCTGGCTAACCGTTTAGTGTTGAAACAACGTCTATTTACGTTTCGCATGAACGAAGGTGAGCTTCTTAGAGATCACATCAGTCAATTCATTACTCTTTTAAATGATTTAAAGAATGTTGAGGTTCATATTGACGATGAAGATCAGGCTATGCTATTATTGTGCTCTTTACCCCCTTCATACAAGTCTTTCAGGGAGACCCTGATTTATGGTAGAGACAAACTCCCATTCGAAGATGTGAAGGGTCATTTGTTGAGTAGAGACAAACTCGACAATGAGCTTCATTTGGATAGCAAGACAGATAGGCAAGCTTCCATTTTGGTAGCATCAAAGAAACGAGATAAAAGGTGTCGCTATTGTAAAAAGTTAGGTCACGTCAAAGCAGATTGTTATAAACTGCGAAATAAAAAAGCTGCTGAGAGTAACAAGGAAGATGTAGCTGGTGCTAATTTGGCCGATGAAAATGGGGATGATTTCTTGTTAGTGTCAACAAGTGATAACACCAAGCTCAAGTCCGAGTGGGTTTTAGATTCATGATGTTCTTTCCACATGTGTCCCAATAGAGAATGGTTCTCCACATACAGTTCGATTGAAGGTGGAGTTGTGCGCATGGGAAACGATTCATCCAGTAAGGTAATTGGTATTGGTACTGTTAAAATTAAGATGCACGATGGGACGATTAGGACACTCTCAGATGTTAGATATGTACCTGATTTACGAAAGAATCTCATCTCCTTAAGTAGTTTAGACTTGAACGGATGCAAAATCAACATCGAGTCGAGCGGTATTAAAGTATCTCGTGGAGCTCTCGTTTTGTTAAAAGGTAAAAGAACCGACAGTCTTTATATTCTGGAAGGTTATACAGTGACCAGTGAAATCGGACGTCCCTCGTCCGTTACGGAGTTGAAGTCAACTTGTTTGGAGTGGAGGCAACTTGGTCATAGGAGGGAAAAAGGTATGACTATTTCGTTGAAGAGAGGTTCTCTTTTAAATGCAGGTTTTGAAAAGTTAGGGCACTGTGTTCGCAAAAATCAGACCCGGGTTAGTTTTGATTTGGCAGTGTACAAGTCGAAGGCTAGAAGTCTTCTAGTTTCTAAGCACAAATTTGACTCAGTTGATTCCCTGCATAGTTCAAGATAGGCTCGTGGCGGGCTTTGGCAAAGATGGCGTTGTGGAAATATGAGTCAAGGTAGAGATTTGTTAAATATGACTCCTATTTTCAGTTAAATTTGAAAAATAGTCTTTCAGTTAAACTCTGTTTACTTATTTCAATCAAACACTGATTAGTTTAGATTATTTTATTATTATTTGATCTATGAATTTAGCCTATAAATAGGCTCTTTTACAACCTTAGAAAATACACCCATTAGAGATTAGAACTCATAACACATTTAGAGAATTTTGTGTTTACGTTTTGTGGGTTCTTTGTTTTCGGGTTTTCGGGGTTTAGTTTTTATCTCCATCTTTTGTACTCTTCGTTCTTTTGCCATTATAGTAAAATTATCTTTGCCCGTGGTTTTTTATCCTCTTTGGAGGGGTTTTTCCATGTTAAATTTGTGTGTTCAATTTCTCAATTTATTCTGCTATTTTCTTGTTCGTTACTTAATCGGGTTAAAATCCTAACAGAACACCTAGGTGAATTTTCATTTTTTTTTTTCGATTGGGTGTATGTTAAAATTGATTTTTTTGACAGAAATTAGTAGACTTGAGAATTTTTACTTTGTAGGGTTCAATTTCCGTTTGGGTATTGTAATTTCATATTATTGTGTCTTTATGTTTTAATCTTTTAGGAAGAAGTTTTTACATGGACTTTCAAACTTCGTGATTTTTACTATATACTTCACTTGAAAAAAATTCGTGAGAGATAAAAATTCAAAAAAAAAAAACTTGCTATAAGATTACAACACAAAACCATAACAAGAGCTTATAACTCAACAAAAGCTATCAATAAATAATCTCAAGCTAAGTAAAGAGAAACGTTGAGAATATCACCCAAACAGTAACTTGCTTTAAAAGTTGAAAATCCAAAGTTATAGTACCTCAAACGAAAATCGAATATTAAACATTAAAGATCTTTGAGCCTACTAACTACTGTAAAAAAATCAGTTCCAACAGACACCAAATGGACCTTTGATCGAAGAAAATACGAAAACTAGTCTGGTTAAAACAACTTGCCAAACTCACTTTTTCTCAATTCTTTAACTTGCAGTGAAATTCAAAACTGAGGTTGTGTTTGGTTAACTGAAAACAACTTTGAAAAAATTATTTCTAAAAAATAATTTATTTTTTGAAAAAGATTGATATTTTATGATATTTGGATGATTTTTGTAAAATATATTTTGTTGTTTGATAATTTTTTTGAAATCATTTTCTTAGAGTTGTTTTAGTAAAACAAACATAAAATAGATATATTTGTTACAAAATATTATAGTAATATTTCCTTTTGACAATTTAAATTTATTTTTATAACAAGACAATATTTTATAATAATTAATATTATATATAAACTTAATAATAAACAATATCTAATTAAAACTTCATTTATTTTAAATATATTAATAAAGCTAAGTATAATTTAAACAAATACTCATGTTTTATATCATTAAAATATTAATATAAATATTTTCCAATAATATATTAAGAATATTATTTAAATTTTAAAATTATTAATGCTAAAATTAATTATTAAAATAAAATGTAATATTAAATAATTTTTCAAAATGATAAATTATATTAATAATTTATTATATTATTAAATATAAATAATTAAATATGTATGTTTAATAATATTCAACATTATAATATTTTATTAATATTTTAATATTCTTAATTTTAAAAATTAAGATAAAAATTTATTATTAATATAATAATATTGAGCTTGATTCAAGTTAGTTTTTATATAAAAAATAAAATTACACATAAAACTAATTTTCAAAAATAACTTTCACTTTTAAAAAGTAAACTAATTTACAGAAAAATAAACTTATTTTGTGTTAATCTATTAATTTATTTTTGTTAATAAAATTATTTTCATGAAATAAATATAAAAAGTACAAAAAAAAATTTCCTATTAACTCTCGATATTAAACTGCCATTTTCTTCCTCTCCCTAATTTGTATGTAGCTGTGAATGTTTAATCAATTTGAGTAAAAGTAAAATTTGAGTCAACAAGTCATATTTTATTATCTTAATTGATTTAAATTTTTTGAATCAAGTCAAAACTAAGAGTACATAAATTTGAAATTTTTAAAGAAAAAAATTTTAACATGATAAACTTAAATTGTTAATTAACTTACTTAGGTCCCAAATTTTTTATATATATTTTATAATTTTTATAACTTTTCAAAAATATAAATTTTGAAATTTTTATAAATAATTTAAATGTAATTTTGTTGAGTGAGAGACTAATTTACTCATTTTTAAAATTAAAAATTCAACTCAACTCAAATTCAAAACTCATATAACTCAATTTAATTAACTCGAAATTTAATATCTTTTTATTTTTCAAATCAAATTTAATTATGCTCGTCCTATATCAATAACTTTGTATCCAGATCAAGCTTCTTTTAAGCTATATATAAAATTTTAGAGAATATATGGTCACCACGGCCCAATGATTGAACACCACTATACTCTCATCGATGTATACTTGAACAAAATTTCAACATTCTTTGCACAAGTCTTTTGGCCTGTGGTGTTTATAATTGAGCTCTAACCTTTGTCTATTCCTTCATAATCATCTTAATTTTTTGAGGATATTATTTACTCTTTTAATAGGTAAATAAATTTATTAATATTATCATACGTTTCATCATAATATTATTTTTACATAAATTTTAATAGATATGTTAATAATAAATTAATTTAATTGGTAATATTTATTTATTCTCATGACTCATTTTTAATAAAGAAGATAAAGAAAATTCGCTTATCATGAGGAGGTTTTATTTTTAACAAAAATATTAGTTATATTTCTAAGTTTAAATCTAAATCCATACTAACTATTTTTTATTTTATATTTAATTATTATAATACATAAATAATAAATATTTTTTTTCCTATTTATGCTACCAAACAATCCATTAATCATAACTTATTAATATTTATGGAAAGTAAATCGGACGCCAAAGAAACCTTAGTCATACCAAAAAGAAAGAAGAGCTAGAGGTGGGCAAAGCTGAGGTTCAGCTTTTATAAACACCATCATTTGATGACACAGTTCTCATATTCAAATCAAAAGACATGGAAGTTCACCTTGTAATTAGAGATCTGGTTTCACTGCTTGTTGTTGGGTTATTAATGATATGGGGATGGAGGGCTTTAAACTGGGTATGGTTGACCCCAAAAAGACTAGAAAGGTGCTTGAAACAAGAGGGTTTTGCAGGAAATCCTTACAGGTTCCTTTCTGGAGACATCAAAGAGAGCTTCACTATGAGCAGACAAACAAGAGCCAAACCCATGCCTGTTAGTGATGATATTGAGGCTTATGTTCTTCCTTTTCTTCATCAAACTATCAAGAATCATGGTATGTTCTACATTAATCTGCAATTTCATCGTGATATTTAGATTTCTTTTTTTATGTCTGAAGTTTATTAGGGGATATGCAGGAAATAATTCATTTATGTGGATTGGTCCAAGACCAAGGGTGACAATTATGGACCCTGAAAAAATAAGAGAAATATTTACCAAATTCACTGACTTCCAGAAGCTTCATTCCAATCCACTGGCTAGATTCCTTGTAGGTGGCCTTTCCAACCTCGAGGGAGACCAATGGAGTAAGCATAGAAAAATTGTAAACCCTGCATTTCATCAAGATAAGTTGAAGGTATGTTGTGTTTGCACTTTTTTTCCTCTTTTAATTCAATCATTTTGACTTACCTTAATCAATAACTTTAGGAGACCGATTTTCATTTCTAATATATTTATGTACTTTCTTCTGGTATGGAAACAATTGCAGAACATGTTGCCAGCATTTTATCAAAGTTGTAATGAGATGATAAGCAAATGGGAGGAGATGGTGTCTAAAGAAGGATACAGTGAGTTAGATGTGTGGCCTTATATCGTAAATATGACAAGAGATGTGATTTCCCGAGCTGCGTTTGGGAGCAGCTACGAAGAAGGAAGACGAATTTTCCAACTATTAGAGGACCTAACCTCTCTCACAATCAAAGTTTTTCAATCTGTTTACATTCCAGGATGGAGGTAAACCTGAACTTTATCTTCGAGTTTTAAGGAAAATGTTACAGATGTTGAAATTCGAATCTCGGGTGTTTGTTTTCTTGAAGGTTTTTACCCACAAAGACAAACAGGGAGTTGAAGATGAAACACAAAGACATAAAAGAGTCGCTTAGGGAAATGATAAAGAGAAGAGAGAAGGCAATTAAAGCAGGGGAAGAGAGCAATGAGGACTTGTTGGACATACTTGTGGAATCCAATATCAGAGAAATGGAAGCAAAGCATATGGGAATGAGCATTGAGGATGTGATTGAGGAATGCAAGCTGTTTTACTTTGCTGGCCAAGAGACCACTTCGGTCTTACTGGTGTGGACTATGGTTTTGCTAGCAAGATATCCTGATTGGCAGACTAAAGCAAGGGACGAGGTTTTGCATGTTCTTGGTGACCGTAAACCTGATGCTGATGGCCTTAATCGTCTCAAAGTTGTAAGACCCCTTCTCCTAAATTCTCTCATTATTATTGCACCGAATATATAAAATTAATCATTTTACTACTCGTTTGTCTAAGTTAACAACTAAAAAACTTCGCTAATCTACAGGTAACAATGATTTTGTACGAGGTTCTAAGGCTATACCCACCAGTCGTTTCGCTAGCACGCTCCATTCCAAAAGAAATAAAAGTAGGACATTTGTTGTTGCCAGCCGGAACAGAAGTTTTGATTCCAATCCTGCAGATCCACCATGACAAAGATCATTGGGGTGACGACGCACATGAATTTAGGCCTGAGCGGTTCGCCGAAGGGGTTTCCAAAGCAACAAAGAGCCAAGTCACGTTTCTGCCTTTTGGATGGGGTCCTAGGATCTGCATTGGCCAAAACTTTGCCATGATGGAAGTCAAAATGGCGATGGCTATGATTCTCCAGCGATTCTGGTTCGAGCTTTCCCCTTCCTATGCTCACTCTCCTTGCACCACGATGACACTTCGTCCACAGCATGGTGCACAGATAATTTTACATAAACTTGGGTCTAAGTGAATTGTTACGTAAACAACTCTTTATAGTCATCATTACTCAAATAAGTGAAAATCTAGATTAAATTGCGTACCCTTCCGGTAGGTCGGGGATTTGGATAATATAATATTTTGTGAATTAAATTATAAAAATTATTGAAGTAAAACCTGAATTTGATTTTCATGTTTAAATTACTTATTGAGTTTGTTTTTTGATTTTCGAATTTGACTTCCGTCACAATTTTGATAGAAATAACCTTAACAAACGCATTAAAATGAAATAATATATAATATATATTAAAAGTGATAATATATATATCTATAAATTTAAAGATAGTGTTTTGGCGTTGAATTGCAAAATAGTGGGATTCTTTTATTGAACATTGAGGACGTAAAATATTGTAAATAAGTTGAATGTTTCATGAATATTCTTTTTTCTCTCCATCTTTGCTTGAAATAGAAAATCAAAAGTTTAGGTTGACGAGGATTATGAGTTCATTTTTCAGTGATAAATGATAAAATTAAGGGACTAATCATCAACTGCGATAAAATGTGTATTTAAGGGGTAATGGTGATGGTCAACGTATCAATGTGATAAGAGATTAAAGGCCTTAATGTTGCTTGATCGGAGAGGGAAAGAAAAAGATATAGAAGAATGAAAGAAAAATTGTGCATATTATTAATGATCTGGAGATTGTTGTTTCTTGGTGCATTAATTATTGCATTTGATCATGAAACTCAATGAATATGTTGAAGATTGAAGTTGATGATATACGTTTTTTTGTTGTAATTAGTATTAATTTCTACATTGTCTTTAGATAGTTGTATTGCGATTATCATATGGACTAGTTTTATGGCTAGGATTAATATTAACTTTTAGATTCAATTTATAGCTTTAGGATTTTAGGATTTAACTTAGAATTAAGTTTAGAAATTAGAAATACAACTAAACTTCAGAACATATGACTTAGTATTCTTTTTGTTGGTATCTTGCTATAATTTGACATATCTTTTATATGTCTTTGTCATGACAACTTTTGTGTATACTTCCATTGATATGTCATGATCACCTCCCTCACATCACACTTCCTTTAGTATATATTGTATGCTCACATTATTATATTATTGATTGGATGTCATTTTCTATGTCATATAGCCTCCTAGAATTTCATGTTCAAACATGGTGTAAATGAATGATATCAAGTATACTTATTGAATGAATGCTTCTTGCTTGCCTACCTATATGCTTTATTCATCCTTGCATTATTTACTCCTTATACTCTTCATAATTGATATCATAAGCTTCTGAAATCCATTGTAGGTATCATTATTGTCGAAACTTTTTTTGAAGTCAACTTTTTATTTTGAAAAACAAATGAAAATGGAAGTCGTCACCAATTCTTTTTATTTAGGTATGATTGGATCACCTTAAAACTCATTTTAATAAAATGGTAGACTTGTTAAAACAATACTTTTTGATCTACAAAATCCAAGAATTGGGTTCGGGAGTCGGTTACGCACAAGGAAGGATTAGCACCCTCGTAGCTCCCAAAATTGGTACCTAGTTGATTAATTAATGTCCTAGCGTAGAGAATTGAAATTTTAAAGAGAATTTAAAAATATTATCCCACTTTGCATAATGTTATTTTTAATTAAAATCACTTGAATAAATCAAAAGATATGTAAAATGCCCTCTTATCTCGAGGAAATAAAAAGGTCATATCTCGTAAGTTAGGACACAACATTTCAAATCCTTGAAAATAAGCTTTCTTTTTATTTTAATTACTATTTAAAATCTCATGTGTTTTAATTTTAAAAGGAATGTTCGGTTATCTGGGTTCAAAGAGAAAGTCGAACCCCGTAAATTAGGACACGACTTTTCGAATCTCCAAATACGAAACATTGTCTTAATTTTAAAAATTTCCTTTTTATACATTGAATAAAAATTAATGTAACACTTAAAATGGTATATATTTAATTTATTCAGGCATCGTATGAAAAACGGACAAATATGTTTAAGCATAATGTATGGTACAATGATAATGAAATAGTGTGAAGTGGCTATGTGGGTAGAATACTAAAATAATAAATAATAAGTAAAGGAATGCTATAATAATTACAATATAATTATAATAATAATAATAAAACACTAAATAATAACAATAGCAATAATCATATTAATGACTATTCTAATACTAATTAAATAATAAAGGAGAAATAAACACTAATAATAATAATAATAATAAGTGCAAATAAAGGAATAAATAACAATATAAATTTTAAATACAAAAAGAGTAAAGAAATAAATGAATGAATGAATACATAAATAAATAAATAAATAAAATAAAACAATACACATATAAAAATCTATGAAAGGTTGAAATTAAATGAATAAAGGATTAAATAAAATTAAAATAAAATTTAGAGCCTAAATTATAATAAAATAAATGAATAAATATAAAAGGACTAAATTGAAATTTGAATGGAATTTAGGGACTTAAATTGTAAAAAAAGAAGATAAATGACAAACATAAAACGTTCTAAAAAGGACAGGGACCAGATGGGTAATTATTCCAAGCCTTGGGACACGTGTCATCCCCTAAACAAGTTCACAGTGACCCAGGGATTAAATTGTGAACAATTTAAAATTATAGGGAAGAAATAAAATAATTAAAAAGGAAAATGACTAAATTGAAAGAAGTCGCAAAAACAGAAGGGCCAAAGGTGCAAATAGACCCCCTAAAAAAACACGCTGATCCTAGGTCGGGTGGTTTGGGTTGGGCTCAAGACGACACCGTTTTGGGTGTCTATTTCCCAAAAATGGCATAAGGATCAAAATGAAAATAAAGTAAAATTAAGTGGTAAAATTAAAAAAAGATCAAGAATGTATTAAAAACCGCCTAAAAAGCGAAAGGACTAAGGTAGCAATTTTACCCTAGTCACAAAAACATGTGGATATTAAGGTATCAGGTTGGGCAATCGGGTTGAAGGCCAATACGACATCGTTTTGGGGCTATTGAAGCCAGCCCTAAAGGACATTATTTAACATCGCCTACAAGAGCCAATTTTTTTTTAAAAAAGTCAATTCTGTTTAGTTTTTGTAAAAAAAAAAACTTAAGAGTTCTCTTTTCTTCTCTGGATGGTTCCTAAGTTCGGCCACTAATCCAGCGAGCTCCCATGACGGCCACGGGTCATTGACGACAAGCTCCGCCGTTTTGGTGACCGGAAAAAGTAAAATGTTTCCTTTTTTGGCCTTTCGACTCCCAAAGCTCAGATCTGGTATCGTTGCTCCTCGAAATTTGATGGAAAAAAAATCTAAAAACCCTTTTAATTTCTCCGCCATTTTCACCAAAGGGAGTCGCCCGTCGTATGGGACAGCATCCTCGTCCACTCACGGCAGTGGAAACCGAAATGACTCTTTGAGTTTTCTATTTTTATTTTATATTTGATGTTTTTTTAAATAACAGAAAAGAAACAAGGGAATCACCTTTTGAAATTTTTGTTCTATCTTTTTTGACTGCTTTTCGTGTCTGTTTCTTTTTTATTTCTATTTCAAAAAAAACCCAACCACTTTTACAATCTGTTCTAGGCTTTTTATAGCCAATTATGATATATTTCTTTTTGCTTTTTTCTACTGTTTCACTACTGTTTCTTGTGTCGCTGTTGTACTTGCAAATAGTGGTTGACAGTGGCAGACCTCGGGCGACGAGACCACTAGCAAAGTGGAGCAACAGTGCTGGCTAAGGGTTAATGTTTCTGACCATAGTAGGTAATGGGCCATTGGGCCATTAAGTTTTTCTTTTTATTTTGGGCCTTGTAATATTTTATTTAAATTTGTAATTTTTCTTTTATTTACTTGGAAATGGGTCTGAACTAAATTGGCCTATTACAATTGTGTTTTCTATGACATATTTCTTAATAACAATTGGTATCTTACAAAAAAGAGAATGTTTCAAGAAAATACATCTACTAAGAGGGAGTATGAAAAATAAAAATTGCGTATGTTTATGAATTACTCATTATATGCAATTTTGACATAGGATCATTCCTTGATCACAATACTTGACAACAATTTGTGTCCTTTTAGGTACTTAATTTCACTCAATAATCCAAATTGATCCTGCCCTAGCCAATAAAAAAGCACCACATTGCCACCTCAATAAAATATGATTAAAAATTTTATATTCATGGAAGAAGTAAATTTATGAAATTGGTTAACTTGTGGAGAATGAAGTCTATTCTACAAAATCAGAGTTTTAAGATACCAAGGCAGCAGGCAGCTTCCATTGAACTAGCAATGTCCCTGCATACCAAGCATCTCAGTCAGACCTTTTAGTCTCTCGGTTCCTTCACTAATCAGGAAGCGAATCTTTTGTCTATCCTTGCAATCTCGATTACTCTCCATCTCTTGTCTAATGACCTGTTTCAATTCAGCTGCATAAACCCATTTCTTTTCAGGCAATGCAAACTAAAACTTGGTTTTTAAAACTCACAATCCATTTCGAGCAATAAGATTTTCACCTCTAGAATCATGAGGAGCCTTTCGAGCAGCCCGTAGAGATTGTCTATAAAGCTTCAGCACTCGAGCACGAAGCAGAAAGCCCTGCAAATCCATGGAGAGAACCACAACTGATTCTCTTCCTTTGAAAAGAAAACATTGCTTCAAGATCTAATTTCCAATTTAAAAATTGAGGGGAACAAGGTTTGGCTTCTTTGTAAATCACCTAAACATCAATTCATTTCCAAGGAAGAAAGTAGTGAATTTGTTTACAGAGTAAAGAATCAAACTCCTCAGTCGAATAACTATTCAAGATCAATCAAATAAATAAAAACAGAGAATGAGAAGAAATTTAGGGCAGTTTCCCTGAACATAAACATGAGAATAATCACAAAACATGAAAATTCTTGAGGCTGCCCCATAAAAACTTACTCTAGGCCGGGTGAAATTGAATTCTCACATCAATTTTTTTACTAAGCAAGAACTCATTTGGAACGGCCAATTCTTCAAGAATGATAAAAAGATCGTCTTTTCAAAAGGAAAAACACACGCTTAATTAACATAAAAAACTGAAAATCTCAGGGAATGTATAATTACCTTTCTGAGAACCTTGCAAGAGTAAGAAAATTTACTTGCAAAAAAACCGAAAGGAATTATTTTAGGGTTTGATTTCTGCCGGCAACGGAACAAGAGCGGCACTGCTTATAATAAACTTCACTCTGTTCTCTCAAAGGCATTCTGGAAAACCCTAGATCGGCCTTTAATATTTATAACCTGATTATTTAGCTCCTTTTCCCTTTCTGTCCCTCGACTGCCCGTTGAACTTTTTCTTTTGAAATAATTTCACTAAACGTCCCCACACTATGGGGTCAGATTTTAAATTAGTCTCAATATTTTAAAATATTTTAATTGAGTCCAAATTATCATACTGTTCCAATCAAGTCCATACGTTAGCGATTCCATTGTCTGTTATATGTCTATTGGGGAAATGTGTTACCATCTAGTTGGTACACAATTTTTATACTTTATTATTTTTTTCAGTACTCCATTATTCTTTTTATTTATTTATAAATAATAGTTTATATGTTATAATTAATATAATTAATTAAAATTATTTATTTGCATTAATTTTATAAAATATTTTTAACTTTCTTTTTATATAAAAACACATAATACAATTAATAATTTATATATTAATTTAATTTAATTTTAAATAATTTATTAAAATATATTAATTTATTAATTTTATAAAAATTATTTTTATATGTTTATTATGAAAAAGAATAAAGAGCTCGATTGAGTTTTAGCATGATTGGCATGGGTTTTCTTGCCAATATAAGAGGACATGAGTTTGAGTGCACTGGAGCGTATTATCCTCTTTTTATAGGTTGGTCTTTTATAGGTTGGGGAGGGGTTATTAGTAGTTCTAAGTATTGTGTTAAAAAGAGCATATATGATCAGAATCTATAATGAAAAAGAGAGATGTGTGGTATTTTTGATTTTGACATGTCATTAATAGACATATAATAGAAAAATTAAGGGCAAACTCTAAAAAATAGTCCAATCAATTATGTTTTTAGTTCTATTTTGGTCATAACTATTAATTTTTTTGATTTAGTGACTCATATTTTCAAAATCAAATGTTTTACTTACTCTTTCATTAGTTGTCCTTCGATGGGTGAGGAAAAGGTGGTATAAAACTTTTTTATTGACCTAATAATAAATTTAGCCCTCCAATATTTGCACATTCTATCAATTTGATCCTAAATCTAAAGATTTAACAAATTTAATCCTCAATGTTTATGAAATTTGTCATTTTAGTTCTAATTCTAAAAATTC
The DNA here is from genome assembly GCF_025698485.1 of Gossypium arboreum. Taxonomy (NCBI): domain Eukaryota; kingdom Viridiplantae; phylum Streptophyta; class Magnoliopsida; order Malvales; family Malvaceae; genus Gossypium; species Gossypium arboreum. The sequence continues at coordinate 118,998,249 of NC_069070.1, read as the reverse complement.
AACAGGGGAGTGACTAAATTACTTGATTTTAAAAAGTTGAGTGATTGAATCGAAAAAATTAATAGGTGGGTGACCAAAATAGAACCAAATGCATAGTTGGATGACTATTTTTGTAGTTTACCCAAAAATGAATAAAATTGCTGATGGAAAAACATGATTAGAGGGATACTGATAATTTTGTAACTTAATTAAAATGTTTTAAATTTTAAACATCAATTCAGAATTTGACTATATTAATTTAGCAACATCTAGTGTAATTCACTCTTTTCTTTTTAATTTTCTTTTTTAAAAAGTCTAATTCTATATTTACTTTTAAACTATGTTAAAATTTGGAATTTAATTCCTCTACATTAATTTGGTTTAATTTGTTTTTTATGTTCAATTTGGTAACATACAAGTAAAAAGAATGCATATTTGTAGGTTTTTTCAACTTTGATATTATAGATTTTTATATTTTTATTAAAATAAGTTTAAATGAAAGTTATTTCTCATAATACACTTTTTACTATTCAAAGTATATCTCAATGCTAATAAATGTCAAGTTTTTTTGGCCAGAATAAGTATCAAGTTTATATATATATATATATATATATATATATATATATATATATATCACTTAATTTCTTCAAGATCAAAAACGAGATAAGGGAAGAGAATTAATTAACAAGTCTGACTTAGCATCTTGATACTAGAGTTTCGTTTTATATATAGACTTCTATTGATATCGAATTAGCTTAACATTTTGATTTTTTTTCGTATTATATATATAAATAACACAAAACTCTAACTATAATCTCTTTGAGGGTGTATCTTCAAAGGAAAACTCCTAAAAGCTTGGAAAATTTGTTGAGAGCTTGACTCTATAAAAAAAACACTTAGGAAGTTATGTGGAGTTGTTGGAAATTTTTTTTAATTTCAACAATCCAAAAACAAAATAGACGAGTAATAAAAATCAAATGAAAAATGAATTTCCCTCAAAATAAAAATATTTCACATTTTGATTTTATTTGAAAATAAATAGTTTCATTTGAAGGGAATTAGATTTTTCATCTTCCCTTTCTTTTGTTTTGGATTGATAAAATTTAAAAATTTCCAATAATCTTGTATAGAGCATTTTATGTGTTTTTTATGTATATATTTTTATCTATAAACAGAGCCAAACTCTTTACAATTTTTCAAGGTTTTAGGAGATTCTTCTATTGAAGGAACGACATAATAAAGCTTATAGCTAAAGTTTTGTGTTATACAAGAATGGATCTAGGGGTGATTAATTTAATATATTCATTTTTGTTATGTATTCCCTGTTACATGAAATGAATTTGCACTTTAGTGATAATGTGGTAGAGTTGCTACCACTTAGCTCTGCTTCGGATTCGCAATATGAACTTAAATTTTTCCAAGTTGAAGATATTTGCAAGCTAGTGAATAATATTTATCCAGATGATTTTATAGAACTAGAAAAATAACATATGAAAATTCAATTGGAGTACTTTGAACTTGATGCTCATAAGAGCTTAGAGTTGAAGAAAGTGTTAATGATCACAGAGTTGTATCAAGTGTTAGCAAAGATAAAAAAAATTAGAGATTTATCTTCTTGTTGCTAGAATTATTCGTCTTGTGCTAACTCTTCTACTGTCTATCATAATAACAGAACAAACATTTTTAACCATAAAAATCGTAAAGACAAGGCTCTTAAATAAAATGGAGGATAATTTTCTTTCTTACTTGGTGGCATACATGAAGAAGGATATAGCTTGACAATTTTCAACTGATTCTCTTATTGATGATTTTGACTTAATGAAAAATCGGAAAGTATGATTTAAGATGAATTTTAAGAGAGAGTGTTTTAGTTACTTCAACTTATGTTTTCTTTGTAAGTAGATTATATTATCCATTCCTATTGTTTTTTAAAATAAAAGATCCATTATTATTATTATTATTATTATTATTATTATTATATATAAAATATAAGAAAGAAACAAAAGAAAAGGAAAGGATTTTTTTTTTAAAAAAATAGTTAAAATTAAACTTGACATTAATAGGAGTCGAGGTCTATTTAAAAAAACAAAACAAAACTTGAAACCTCGAGTATTGAGGTCTTAATTCAAACTTTTCAATTGACATTCTCTTTCTTTGTTTCTTCTCCAACTCGAGAGAATCCAATAATCAGAATCTTATATTGAACTTGACACCCATGAATATTGAGGTACATCAAAAAGTAAATGATTTTTTTTTAGAAACTTAAATTGGGAAATAATAAAAATTTCCCTATATTCAAGTAAAAAAAAATGCTTGAATAACGATTATCAAATTAAAAAAAATTATAAACCGTAATGAACTAATAATTGAAATATTTGTTAACTTAAAATGGAATAAATCTAGATAGAATTTACACATGTTGAGATTTAAATCCAAATAAATTTAGAAAGAGCTCACACATAATTTACACAAGATAAGACTCAAAATTAGACCATCAAATTTTTACCATCATAGTCGGTATTGGCAAAATGAGGAATGTGTATTCCTCAACACTGATGGAGCAATGCAAATGATGTCTGGACATGCTGCGGCTGGGGGCAGTGTTCGTGATAAAGAAGGAAATTGGATTGTTGGATTTTATCGATTTCTCGATAAATGTTCGGTTTTCGATGCAGAGCTTTGGGGCATTCTTGACGGACTCATCTTGTTCAACAAGGAGGATATGATCGAGTTATCATCCTTTCTGATAGTTTGGAAGCAGTTAAAGCCATTCTTGGAAGGTCATCTCTGATTTCTAATTCCGCTTTGATTAGGCGAATTCAGAATGTTTTATCTCAGTAAAATCAGTGGACTTTACGATACGTTCCGAGAGAACAAAATCAAGTCGCGAATACTCTAGTTAAGCAAGCTTTGTTAGAACAGGCCAATATGCAAGTCCTTGAGGTGCCTCCGGAGAGGATTCGCAGCTTACTTGATAGGGATAAGTCTAGGAGTGTAATATTCAATTAATGCTTTTTTTTTGTAATTTTTTAAGTTTTCTATTATTTCACCAAAAAAAAAAAAAACTAGTTCAACATTGTTAAAGGTAATAGTTATTTATTAATTTCGACATAATAATAACATTATAAATGTAGATGATGAAATTAAGTTAAGTTGAAGTAAATAAATTAAATATAATTTTATAATTAAAGAGAAAAGGTTTTATTTCAATGAGTGTCTATATAGTCATCATTTCGCCAAATTATAGGTTAACAAAAATTTATTTTCTCTTAAGAAGTGATAATCAGTAGTTGTTTTATTTTTAAATTTTTTTTAAGTGTATGTTGATGTGGTATGCCATATTAGCATATTTGTTTATGTGGCATGTCACGTGTAAGCTTCACAATATTTATGTTATCGTTTTGTTATAAAGTGGTTATTCTATCGTTATCTCCCTAACGGCGGTTCTACATGGCAGTCCAAATAGGTTTTAAATGCTAACTTAGATGTCTTATGTGGCAGTACAAATTAAATTTATTTAATTAAAAATCTATTTTCATCCCAACAAGTAGACATCCAAGTTGGCATTAAAAATCAGTTTGGACTGCCACGTAGGGCTGTTGTTAGAGAGATAACGAAGTTTAACGGTAGAGTGATCACTTCGTAACTAAAAGATAACGTAAGTAACTAAAACGTAACATTTCAAACATAAGTGACTAAAATATAATCTGAGACAAAAAAGTGACTATTTTTATAATTTACCCTTTTATTAATAAATATAAAAACAAATCATCATCCCAAATTTTCTTTTCTATTTATAAACATTTAGAAAAGCGAAAAAAATGTTACAAATCACTCTGAGTGGTTATAATATGAATAGATATGATTTAAGTGAATTTTGAAAACAACACGTGCGAGTTCATCCCTTTTTCTCTACAACTAATTCAACACTATCCCTTATATAAAGGCATCACAATGTTGTGTTTTCATTGCATCAACAACTCTCTCTCTCTGTCAATAAGTCTTGCCAATAATAAGTTCTATAATAAAGTTCCAAATGGATCGTTCCTCTCATTCAGTCTCAGTTGCTTTCTTTCTTCTGCTGATTCTTTTAACCACAGGTTTTTCTTTAACCCTTTTATTAATTTTTTTGATTTGTCAAGAATTTAAGATTTCTTAAAATATTTGTATTTAATTCATTTTCTTTATGATGAAATTGTGTGAAATGAAATAGAGATGGGGCCTATGTCAGCGGAGGCTAAAACATGCGAGACTAAAAGCGGTAAATTCAAGGGGATGTGCATGAGTTCTACCAACTGTGCTAGTGTTTGCAAATCAGAGCCTGGTTTTGATGGTGGACATTGCCGAGGTTTTCGTCGTCAGTGCGTTTGCACTAAGCCTTGTTAAACCACTAAGCTTTGTTAGATCAGTAATCTATTATATTTCATTGTCACGAAGATTTCCCCTTTTTTTTTTTTTGCTTATCATGCATTTTGTGCTTGAGAGTTGAGAGAAATAACACATCTCCAACATATATTGTATACCAGTAATTTTGTTATTATAATTAAATAAATCTTTTATGATGTTTATATTGCATACGAATGAATTAACTTCAAGATTAATTTCATAAATTTTCGTGTACATCTTAAATTAATTAATCGTCTTAAAAGTAAATATTAATTAAGAACTATATTAATAATATTTGAGCTAATATTTTATGCATCATGGGACTCATCCACGGTTAATTTATCACAACATGCTACTTTATTAATGAGTAAAATGACTATGTAATCAATTATTTATAAATAAATATTGATAAATTTAATTAAATTTAATTGAAAATTAATAAAATTTTTTGGATAAGTATTTGTATTTTATCCAAGAAGCAGGAAACAATAATATTTTGTACAACAAACCAAAGAATCAGACTACTTGAATTTGAATTTTTGCTAACAGATGATCCATAAAAGTTGTAGATCTACCAAATAGTCTATCATTTTTTTTGCGCTAGATGGAATGCATATAAACATTCCAAGCCAACTTAAGAAGGTGTGAGATAAGGGACTTACCCTTAATATATGGCTCCGAGATTCAAGGCCAGAGGAGCATAGTAGGTAATTCCTTTCAGAAATAACCCCATGAGAGAACAACTTATCCTATATTGGCAATCTATTCAAAATAGCCATCTAGGAAATGATTGAATGTTTTGGCACATGGAGGGGGAACCACAGTAATATGTGCCGTGAAATCTTAGTTGTCTAAATTTGGCTCAGCTAACCAAAAAGAACTCCCTCTTAAAACATAATTTTGAACCCAAGCAACCCAAAGAGACCCTTCTCAAGCAAGCGAGGAACGAACTAGCTGTAATATGCAAGCTTGGATCCATTCCTCAAGACAATTCAATCCCAGTCCTTCTTCAGACTTGGGTAACCAGATATTCCTCCAACTAACCCTTGCACCAGTAGCTTTGATGTTGTTACCTTTCCAGAAGAACCAAGCACACAATTGATTAACCTGCTTCAACATAGACTAGGGCAATTCAGATTGCCTACTCCAAAATTCTGCCTACAAAACTTAAATTTATTAAATTACAAGAATGAAAATTTCTAAGTTTCTTAGTCAGTTTAAAAAACTTTAAACTATAACTTCACATAACCCAGTTAATTAATTATCTCTCATTCAATCTATGTAATTACTAACTCATGATTCAATGGCATTAACTAGACCATTTCAGTATCTAACTAAGTTAATCTCTCTTCCCCACTAACTATACTCCTATGCTAGGCAAGTTGGGTGAAGTCACCAAGAACAAACTTATTGGGTCGATTAAGGCATCAGGTATATTCTTATTCTAATCGCAAATTAGCTTGTTCGTCAGTGCTACTAAAGTTAATTATAATCTATCTAGTTTAGATCTAAATCTTAATTTTCTTTTCCAAGACAAATCAAGATTATCAAATTAAAGCAACTTGGTGATCAAGTAGGCAGATTAAAAAAGCATAGAACAAAATAAATAATTAGCAAAGATCGAAAAAATCAAAGAGAAAATAATTTAATTAACTAAAAAATAGGATCTATTATTGTTCCAAGAAAATAGAGTTTAGTTCATAATGAATTGAGAAAGCCACACAAAAAGATATTGAGAACAAACTTTCATGCAAAAAAAGTAAAAAATAATCTAGAGATAAAAATAGTAATAGAATTTATGTCGTCCATATATCTTTTTCATCTTGTCTTTTCAAGGTTAAAGTTCCCTTTGATATGAGAGAGTTAATTTTTAGCTTCCAAGTGATTTCTTCCTCTTTTCCTCCTTCCTTTTCTCTTAAATCTCATCACCCTTATTTTAACGTTTTAATCACACGGCTCTACTGAACGCTAAATTATAATAAAATAACTCTAAATATGAGAGTTATCATGGTGTCAACTACAACAATAGAATGAGCATTTTTAGCTATGAAAATCGTGAAGGCAATGCTTTGAAATAAAATGAACGATGATTTTCTTTTGAGTTACTTGGTGGAATATATTGAGAAGGACATTGCTTGACAATTTTCAACCGGTTCTCTAGTTGATAACTACAATTTAATGAAAACCAAAGAATATAACTTAGAAAATTCAACTTTAAGAAATATTGTTATACCTTATTATACTTTGATTTATGTTTTCTTTTAAGTAGACTATATTAACATTTAAAAAGTAATAAATTACTATTTATTGTTAGATTATACTTATATTTCGCCCTCTCGGAATCAAATCCTAGAGCCGTCCATGGTGATTTTTTATATATAATAAGAAAGAAAGAAAAGAAAAGACACAAAGAAGTAAAAAATAGAGTCAAAATGTTAAGCTAAACTTAACATCAATGGGTGTTAATTTAGATTTTTCAATTAACATTCTCTTTCCCCATCTCTGGATCTTGAGGAAATTCAATAATAAAAGCCTATACTGGGTGTCGAGGTACTCCAAAAAGTAAAATTTTGGAAAATTTGTTTTATAAAAGCTTAGTTTGGGAAACAATAAAAAAAATTCCCTATATCCAAGATTGAATAACTATTATTAGAATAAAAGAAGATACGAAGCATAAAAAACCATTAATCAAAATATCTTCAATACTAAAATAAAATAAATTCAGAAAGAATTCACATATTTTAAAATTTAAACATCACATGATTTGATCCCTTTTTTTCGATAACTTCCTCAATACTAACCCTTATATAAAGCCATCCCATTGTTTTATTTTCATTGCATTAACAACTCTCTCTCTCTCAATTAATAAATTCTAAATGGATCGTTCATATCCTTCAGTTTTAGTTGCTTTTCTTCTTTTATCATTTCTTCTAGCCACAGGTTTTCCTTTAACCTTTTTCAATTTATTGTCTTTTAAATTAATTTCTTGATTTCTCAAGATTTCGTAAAATATTTGTATTTAACTCATTCAACTAGGCATGACATAATGGAATATTTAGAGAAAATATGTTAAATGTACCATGGTTAATATATACGTGTATTTCTTTAAAGAAAAAAAATGTATTTTCGTATTTAACATTGACTCTTTTGAATAACATGTTCTTTGATTTTCTTGCATTTATTTGTTATGATGCAATCGTGTGAAACGAAATAGAGATGGGGCTTATGTCAGCTGAGGCTACAACATGCGAGACTCAAAGTGGTAAATTCAAGGGGATGTGCATGAGTTCTACCAATTGTGCTAGTGTCTGCAAATCAGAGCCTGGTTTTGACGGTGGATATTGCCGAGGGTTTCGTCGCCAATGCTTTTGCACTAAGCCTTGTTAAATCAATAATCTATTTTATTTCTTTGTCACGAAGATTGCCCTTTTTTTTTTCTGTTTATCATGCATTATATGCTCGAGAGTTGAGAGAAATAAGACATCTCCAACATATTTTGTAAACCAGTAATTTTATTATTAGAATTAAATTAAACTTTTATGATCTTTATATTGCATAAAGAAGATTAATATTGATGGTAAAAAAAACCTCTCAAAATTAAATTCAAAATCTTAACTCGATTGACATCGATATTATTGTCAATACACTTAGGCATAACAACTCTCTTTATTTGTGAACCCCCATCATCATTAGACATTAGATCTCCCGTATCAATCCAAATTCTATTATGTTCTAAGGGGCATAAATGGCTGCCACAACTGATACAAATTAACGCCTCTGCCATATAACCGTAATAATCCCAGTACATTTAATATCCTATCATCATCACCCTTCTCCTCATTAGCTCCAACCGACAGTACTAAATTCTTAACTGCTTGGAGAATTCTATCCACCTCTTTGGTACCAGCTTCCTTATTACCACTGAATGTATCCATGGAAGAATTCATATCTGTATCACAGCCACAGTATTGATTAATCTCACTGGATCGAATTCATTAACATAGACACTGTACCGCTCATTCCCAACTTGTATAATCTCATCAATACGATAAGAACAATTTGTTATAATTTGTATATTGGCTTTCATAAAAGAACTAGGTTGCAAAGTCCCTTAATCAACAGGGACGAATTCATCCCACCTTGCCTAAATATTCTGGAATGTAAAAACATTCCAAGCATGAATAGGAACGCCCCTACAGGCAAGCCACACTCTTCGACTCTCTACCTTAATTTTATCCGACCACCACTGCTTATGCATGCAGCAACTATCTAGGATGTCCCACTGATTTGGTTTGACAAACTCCAACATCTCCACACTCTCGAACACCACCAGGATCATAGACCCAGATAGTCTCAAAATCGTTGCTCCCCTAATACCCTTTTCATTTATATCTTTCTCTAATCCTATAGAAATGTCTGCAACACCCAGTCATACTTCTATGGAAAACATGAAGTTTCTCCACATCTATCATACTTGGAATGATCTTTTCATCATCAGCTATAAATTCATACACCTGGAATGATCTTTTCTTCAACGTGCAGTATCCTTGCGATATTCATGACTTTGTAATTGTAACACCCCAAACCTGGCTTATACGTTATGGCCGAATCCAGAGATGTTACAAGGTAGAGTTTTGAAAATAGAATCATTTCGTCAAGTCATTCAAGTTTCATAATTCATATATGTTTATAACTATTTTCGAAAGTGTTATTCAATTTATTTATTTATCAAAGCATAATTTACAGCGGACTCTTAAAACCGTTATATTTTAGAAATTTAGTTCATTTTTTGGGAAAACCTTTATTTTCGCAAAACCGTATTTTCCATCATGCATCGCAATGAAAGAGTAAATAATAGACTCCAACAGTCCGGATAATCCTAAAAATTACAAACTCACAAATGAAGCCAGAATTATAAATAAATAAGAAAAACGTAATTTACTAAGTAAAATAGTTCTCGATCAAGTGGTCACCGTTAAGCCTCCATCACACCGACCTGTCTAAGTCTGTCAATTACCTGAACAAAACAGACAAATAGATGTGAGTTTTCGTAAACTCAGTGTTTAACCCAACAGAAATAGACATGCAATACATACAGTAAACTCATACATAGTCAGATACAGATTCAGGTTCGGACCTAAGCCCTTTACAGATTCAGATAACAGAATAGATATGTAGATCAGAAATACAGAATCCTACCTCTATCCTCTACACACAAACTTCGACCATCTCATCACACCATGTGAGGTTAAAAACACCCACTCATCCCTACACACCATATCGTGCCATTACAACGCATGTCAGATAATATACAGCCAAGCTGCCAGAATATAGGCGAAAGTCGCCATATAGATCACTTCCCCCATGTATACAATCTCACTCCAAATACAGATACAGAATACAGATATAACAAATAAACATGCTTATCATGCTTGTGTATAGATATCAGATATACTTATAGCAGAATAATCAGACATGCATAACAGTGTCCTACTCAGAGTATACTATCAGAATAACAGATCACATAATCTAGGGTTTGGTTAGCCCTTACCGAACCTACGGTAAGCCTACAGTCGATCGGAACGACCCGTGCGATCCTAGGAAAAATTTCAAAATTTTTGGCCTATATGCCCGTGTGGGCCCACACGCTCAGAGCGGCCTTGCCCATGAAACCCACATGGCCTAGCCCAAAAATTCACACGCCTGTGTGGCCTACATGATTAATCTTGGCCTAGCCCGTGTGGCCCACATGGCCACACCCACAACATCACACGGCCGTATCTTGTGCATGGCTGCACCTTTGTCAGACACACGGTCGTGTCTCGCACATGGCCATCCACACGGCTGGCCACACGCCCATGTGGTGTCAACAGTAAGCATTTTTGGCTTTCACTAAAACTCGATTTTTCACGTTTTGGGGACACACCTGGTACGGTTTGGATGCAAAAACAATCTCAAGCCCTTTGAAACCTAAAAACAGTGTAACGCCCCCATACCCGAGACCATCGCCGGAGTCAAACACGAGGTGTTAACGGACTTAATTCATTAATTAAACAGCTCAAACAATTTATTTTTAAAATTTGCAGACAAGCTGTCTAACTGCATCACAGTCGCTTAAAAATTCATATCTTGAGTTCCAAAACTTGAAATTAAGATCTGTAAATTTTTCCTGAAACTAGACTCATATATCTATCTACTAATTTTTTTCTAAAATTTTTTCTCAGGCCAATTAGTACAGTTTATTAGTTAAAGTCTCCCCTATTTCAGGGTTTGGCTACTCTGACCCCTGTGTATTACGGATTAGATATATCCCTGTCCATAGTTTCAATGACTATGTCGTTTGTTTCTCATAAAACTAGACTCAATAAGGATTTCATACATGTAAGTTACAACTCCTAATTGTTCTTGTACAATTTATGGTGAATTTTTAAATTTAGAACAGGGGATTCAGAAATTACTCTGACACTGTTTCAACAAAACGTAAATATTTCATAAAATACAATTCTTTTAGATATTTTTTTCTTCCACATGAAAATAGGTTCATTTAGCTTCAATTAAGTATTTTCTTCATCATCTAATTCTATCTATACTATTTTTAGTGATTTTTTAAATTCATGTCACTGCTGCTGTGTGATTTTATTTTATAGCCAATTTCACCATTTTATGGATTTCCATAGATTAGTTAGCACATAAAGCATACATGTTATCAAATATAATCTCGATTAGCCACTCCAATAGTTAATCATTCTCAAACATTTCCATGCCATCCATGAGCTATATCATAAGATTATATACACAAAAGGATTATAATGCTATACATGCCATATTCTCAAAATATGCAAGCCACCATACCGAGATGGTCCGTTGATAGTGTGAGCGTGCCTCCGACCGTCCTGATCTCCAAACCGGCTTGTCAAAACTACAAGGAATGGAAGGGAAGGAGTAAGCATAAATGCTTAGTAAGTTCACATGCAAATAACAAATAACTTAACAAAGCAATTATACCAACCAACATTAGCATAATATCACCAATACATATTTCACATTTCTATTCATCATTCATCGTCTTACTACATTATTGTTGTCGTATCAAGTCTCAACCCGAGGGTTAAGTACATACTTGTCCAAAGTGCCCATTCCACAACACTTACCAATACGTCACTTGCATCTTAAGTATCCTTCCATTTCACTAGAATTTTACCCGTTGAATACATCGGAATATAACTCGGATACATGGAAAGTTTGCACATAAGTGCCACATATGTAGCCAAGCTACCATGTAACCCGCCCATAAGGGAACTCGGACTCAACTCAATGAGCTCGGGCGTTCGCATCCATAAGTGAACTCGGACTCAACTCAACGAGCTCGGATGCCTAGTTACATCTCACGAACTCGGACTCAAATCAACGAGTTCGGACGTTCGCATCCATAAGTGAACTCGGACTCAACTCAACGAGTTCGGATACCCAACTATCCGAATCTATTCCTAAGGTTCAACGGGATTTTCCTCGTTCGTACTCCTTTACCATTCTCCTTGGAATACCAATGACGATACTTCGGTAGTCCTTCACATTTTTCACATAATTCATAAAATTTTTGCATGTTGTCCAACAATGACCACAAAGCATAGAATTGCATGATAACAATCATAATATCGTATAAATAGCATTAAATGATTTAAAATAACGGTTATATTACAATATTTACATATGAACTTATCTTGTATGCGAAAATGGTCATTTTTACCATTTTGTCCACAACTTGGTATTTTGCCGATTTTAGCCCGAATTTCGATTTTCCTTGCTCTATCATTTCAAATATAGCCTAATTAGGACTCATATTATTCAAATCAACCCAAAATCATATTTTACAAAAATTACAATTTTACCCCTAAACTTTCACATATTTACACTTTTGCCCCAAATCTCGTAAATTAAACTTCATCCTATTTTCTTATGTTTTATGATATGCTGATCATTTTTCCCTTCTACAGCAACATCCAATTCTCACTCTAACATGTACTTATGAACATTAGGTATTTTTACCGAATATGCCATTTTAGTCGTTTTTACGTAAAATCACTTAGCAAAAGTTATTTAACACAATCTCAAGCTTCATATTCTACCATAAAACATCAAAATTCATGCATATCATTCATGGGTAAATTTTTAAATATAAACCCTAGCTCAAAATATTGGTAGAAATAGGTAAACCGAGCTACGAGGATTTCAAAAATATAAAGAACATTAAAAACGGGCATAGAAATCACTTACAATCAAGGCTTAAAAGTGTTGAAACCTTAGCTATGGTGGAGAGAGAAATTTGGCAGCAACTTATGGAGAAGATGATCATTTTTGTGTTATTTTTCCCAATTTATTTCATTTAATATTCAAATAACCAAAACGCGCTTGGATTTTCTTGAACGAATTTCATGCTCTGCTGTTACATTTTCCTCGTTTTCTCCCTCCTGTTGTTCTAAATCGTCGATTAATTTGTATGACCATCGAGGAACTTTTTTACTTATTTCTTTTATTCCAATAGATTTTTTTCTAATTGTTTGATTGTTGGGATTAGTTATAACTATATTGAATATCTTTATTCTCGTCCGATTAATCAGTTTTTCAAAAGATTTATCAGACTATGGAGTGAATGATTTGATTAATGACTATTCTATTCGATTCTTTCTTCAACTTGGAATCGATTCACAACAATTCTTTTTATTTTTCATATTTTCATATAAATATAAATTGATATTGCATATAATAGAAATAAAAAAAAATACGGGTTCGGTTCGTCTTTTTTGAGACCCTTCCTTATTAAACTTTCAAAAATTCCATCCGTGTCCAATTTTTGTCCATAAACTTAGAAATTGGTCAAATTTCTATTTAAGACCTCCTAATTAATATTTCAAAGCAATTTCATACTAGAAACTTCTAGAATGTAAGTTTTGTAACTTATTCAATTTAGTCCTTAACTTCAAATTAAGCACTTTATGCATAGAATTTCTTTACGAAATTTTCACACAATCATACAATCATATCATAGACCTCAAAATAATCATAAAATAATTATTTCTATCTCGGAATTGTGGTCCCAAAACCACTATTTCGATTAGGCCCTAATTCGGGATATCACAAACAGAGTACCCAACACCGATTTAATAGATTGATTAACGAATTCAACATAAGAATCAACATGGAACTGACTTACCACCAATGAAAAACCACCCCTAACACGTATTAAACCGTTGAAGTGCAATTCTCTGCTCCACAATCTACTCCTAAACACGAATTACCACTAATCAATCACTACAGAATGTTATCGCTAAAATCCCAACCAAAAGTTAACGACAACAGTGTTCTACTTACCAAACCAAAAGCAGAACCTGACAATTCCAATAGCACGATCGAACAACTTATTCACGAGTCGAATCGAAAGAGAAATAAAATAGAGGGATGCTAGAAAAAGAGAAGAAAATGTCAAGAAGGGGAAAAACAAAAGAAATTAGACGTCAGATTTCTTTGGAGGAGAGAGAAATTTTTAGCAAAAAGAAATAAAAATAAGAGATATCCCACATATCCCTTATTTTACTCCCACTAATCCACTACTTATAACTCTCTCAAAATTTTAGCTCTACCGAAACTCTATCAAACAACCAAGCAAAAATTAACATCCATACTTGCAAAGAGATTCAAACACAGAACTTCCAACGCACTAACTCACCACTCGAACAAGCAGGCTTATTCTAATATGAATTAACAAAAAATTCTATGTAAGCCCACTCCACAAGGGTAAAGGCTTGAACCAAAAATAACAAAATTATCAAAAGTGAAACTTGAACCTAAGACCTCAAACACACACTCAAAACTCTTAGCCACTAAAACAAATATATATTCATGTCAAATATTTACAAAAACAAAAATAAATTATTTAAGGCATTACAGTAATTGTTGATTCTTCTTAATACGATGTAGTGATTTTTTCGAGCCAACTTTATATAAAGAAAAATTTTCCAACACATACGCATCTAATAAAATTTTTAAGTTATTTAAAAGAATTAAAATTATATTTTTATTTAAATATCATATTACTAGTTATATACTCATCCTAATCACCAATTCTTATTTATAAGCTAAAAGTGTCCACGATTAGGCTAAGGGCTTCTATACATTAAACATAGTAACATATTAAATTTTATTGTATAAAAATATTAAATCTTAATCTAATTTGAGCTATACAAAATATCAAATTATTAATTTGATATTTTAATAATAAATATAAAATAAATAAACTTGAATAATTATATAAAATATTCAACAAAATTTAAAAAAAAAAAAAAAAACCCGCAATACTTGGGCTAAGTTGCTGTGGTGTAAATGAAAGTGATTTAAGACCACTAGAAAAACAATAAATGTGGGATTCATCCTTTTTCCTCGATAACTACTACAATCTCAATGCTTATATAAATGTATCTTAATTATATGGTTTCATTGCATCAAAAACTCTCAATCTCTCTCTCACACACATATTCACACTTTTAATAATATTTAAAATGGAGAAATCTTCTCGTTTGGTGTCATCTTTAGTTCTTTTTATGTTGATTCTCCTAGCAACAGGTTTCTCTTTAATTTTTTTTTTCAAATTCTTGTTAATTTATTGTTTACAAATTCAAAATTTTTCATACAAAATATTTGTATTTAACATGCTCAGATGACCATAAATTTAAGCATGTCAACTCTTAAATTATATATATACATATAAATTTGATATTCACTCTTCGACAAAATAGTAACCGGTGACAATTAGTATGAAGTTACCACATTAACTATATAAGTTGGCAATGGCCCATTTTTCTTTGAGTAGTTTTATTATTAATTCTTTATTTAATATATGTGCATATATTAAAGCTAACCATCCCATATGCTTAAATATATTTTTTATTTATTTGACATTCACTCTTATAATACTTATACATCATTATGAAATAAAACAGAGGTGGGACCTATGGCAGTGGAAGGTAGAACATGCGAGACTAAAAGTAGTGAATACAAGGGGATATGCTTATTTGATGCTAATTGTGATAGTATTTGCAAAGTAGAGCCGGGTTTCGATGGTGGGCATTGCCATGGCTTTTTTCGCAGATGCTACTGCACTAAACCTTGTTAAACAAGCAATCTATTAGGATTTCTTTATACTTAAAAAATTTGCTTTGTTTACTCTTGTTATGTGTGTGCTTGAGAGTTGAGAGAATAAGATCAACAACATATTGGTGTACATTGAATTCTATTACTATTGAATATATCTATAATTTTTATGTTCCATATGAATTAACTTCTAAATTAATTCTCTTTAATTCTAATCTTTCTATTTCTTCTTGGACTATTTGTTTTAAAATGTATATAAGTAAGACTGTATGCTTGAATTTGAGACTTACTTATGAACCATGCCAAATTTGATGAAATTTATATAATAAATTTTTTTATATTGAATTTCATGGTATGTGATAAGCTAGTTAATTACGTATCTTTAAAAGACAAAACAAGCCACTACCTTCTTGAAGCTCAATTCAATCGGTAAAATTACAATAATTCATTATTGCATATCCAAAGGTTAAGATAGAGGAAAAGGTCTGATGGAATTAAATCTTTTTCCTGATCTACTCCTTTTGCGTGGCATGAAAGCATCCAACACCTTTCCATGATATCCAAACAATTGCTTCAACCAACGCCAATTCATCCTGTCCGGAAGATTACTAACAAAGATCGTAACACAGCCCATCGTCCCTAAGATCATCCATCTAGTTTTATCTCACTTCCTTCACCGCCTCCTGTTCTTTTCCTCTTTAGTTCATGCTTTTGGCTGAGTTTCAGCGACTCGTTCTTTAGCTTAGCTTTGTTGCAGGTGGTTGGCTTTCTTGACAGTCCTGTCATTGTCCATTGATATGCTACTATTTTTCATTGACCCAACGAGATAACTCAAAGACAATTCCATCCTACCCAAATAATATTTGATACATATTTTACTCTTCAATTAAATCTAAACATATATCTTATCACTAGTCTCACTTGTTCGCTCCATTAATTAGTACAAAATGGACTCTCGTTCAGTTTCAATTGCTGTTCTACTCCTGTTGGTGCTTCTTGAAACAGGTCGAATAAAAAATACATTTATATTTAATAATCACTTATTCGAATAATATATATATCGCGCGGTTTGATGATAAAATTACGTGAAATGAAATAGAGATGGTACCTATTGCTGTGGAGAGTGGGACATGCAAGACTCCAAGCACTAAATTCGAAGGCATGTGCCTAAGTTTTGCTAACTGTGCTAATATTTGCAAGTTAGAGTGAGCAAAATCTGATTCGATTCGAAAAATTCAATAAAATTTTTAAATTTTGAATTAAATAGTTCAAGTTATTTGAGTCAATCAAGTTATTTGGATTAACTCGAATAAAAAAATAAGTTTTTCGGTTTAACTCGAATGTGAATTACACAATTCGAGTTATCCGAAAATCCGAATAAGAAAAGGCAAAACTATGTCATTTTGATAAATGTTTACGTTTTCTAAAGTTTAAAGTCAAAACCATTAAGTTAAAAGGTAAAATTATGTTGTTTTGATAAATATTTACAAATTAAGTTAAAATGCAAAACCATTATATTGTTTATGTTTTAAAAATAATTTTATACTTCGTTTCCTAGTTAAATAATCGGTTCATGTAAGCACAATACTGGGTACAAATAATAAGATTCGTTAACTCGACTCGACTTGACTCAAAATTTTTTGACTCGATTCGATCCGATTCGAAAAAAAATTCAAATTGAGTTCGGTTGCTAAAATAGGATTCGTCAACTCGACTAACTCGAAATTTTTAACTCGATCCGACTCGACTGGATTGAATGCTCACCCCTATTTGCAAGGGGGAGCCAGGTTTCAGCGGTGGACATTGCCAAGGCTTCCGTCGTCAATGTTTTTGTACCAAGTCTTCTTAGATGTGCAACCTCTTATATTTCATTGTGCTTATTATGTGTGTGCTTGAGAGTTAGAGAGGATTGAGATGTCTTCAACATATTTTGTATATGAATTTTGTATATTAATGTTAAATGATCTTTTATAATGTTTTTGTTTCATATTGAAATAAATTTTAAATTAATTCTCTTAATCTTTTTTATTCCTTTTAAAAATTAATACCTGTTTTTGGTCGATTAGCGTCAAAAGTTGTGATTTGTTTATGAATAATATCGAATTTGATGAAACTCAAACAATAATTGCAAAATTGTTTGTTTAAAGTTTGATTCGTCTACTTAAATTATAATTTTACAATCAATCAAGTCGAATTTAATGAAATTTAAATTAAAGAGATATTTAGTTTAAAGTTTGTTTCCTCAAAATTGAAGAAATATATTTTGTTAATTATTTTTAATTAAAATTTTAAATAAAAACTTTAATTAATTAAATATTAAAATTAATATATTTTGATAATTGAATTAGTAAAATATTAAACTTACCACTTAACAAATTATGCATATGTAAATTAAAAATTATTAAAATGAAAGTTTGGTTAACTCCATGAGTTGTATATATTATAATATTATTGGTTGAGTTAGTTTCACAAGTTAACTCGACACCAACTTAAAATTGATGATAACACCATAATAAACAACTATAATCATTTAGTATACTTAATTTGATGTATTTATACTCACAATTTAATTTAATTTTTTTATATTTTAATATCATACATATTTCATTTGTTATTTTAATTAGTTTCAAATCATACGTTTCATTATTTATTATATGTTATTTTTAAACACACCTCTATTCTATTTATGTGGTTTTCAAACACATACGCATCTAATAAAATTTTAATTTATTTAAAAGGATTAAAATTATATTTTTATTTAAATATCATATTACTAGTTATATATTCATCCTAACCACCAATTCTTATTTATAAGCTAAAAGTGTCCACGATTAGGCTAAGGGCTTCTATACATTAAACATAGTAACATATAAAAAATATTAAATTTTAATCTAATTTGAGCTATACAAAATATCAAATTATTAATTTGGTATTTTAATAATAAATATAAAATAAATAAACTTGATTAATTATATAAAATATTCAATAAAATTTTAAAACGAAAAAAAAAATCGTGGGCTAAGTTGTGGTGTAAATGAAAGTGATTTAAGACCACTAGAAAAAACAACAAATCTGGGATTCATCCTTTTTTCTCGATAACTATTACAATCTCAATGCTTATATAAATGTATCTTAATGATATGCTTTCATTGCATCAAAAACTCTCGTCTCTCACACATATTCACACTTTTAATAATATTTAAAATGGAGAAATCTTCCCGTTCAGTGTCATCTTTAGTCCTTTTTATGTTGGTTCTCCTAATAACAGGTTTTCTTTTTAATTTTTTTTTCAAATTCTTATCATTTAATTTATTATTTAATTCACTACAAATTCAAAATTTTCCGTACAAAATATCTGTATTTAACATGCTTAGATGACCATAAATCTAAGCATGTCAACTCTTAAATTATATATATACAAACAAATTTAATATTCACTCTTCGACAAAATAATAACTAGTGACAATTAGTATGAAGTTACCACATTAACTATATAAGGTGCCTATGGCCCCATTTTTCTTTGAGTAGTTTTAATATTAATTCTTTATTTAATATATATGCATATGTTAAAGCTAATCATCCCATATGCTTAAATATATTTTTATTTATTTGACATTCACCCTAGTAATATGTATACATTATTATGAAATGAAACAGAGATGAGACCAATGGCAGTGGAAGGTAGAACATGTGAGACCAAAAGTAGTGAATACAAGGGGATATGCTTATTTGATGCTAATTGTGATAGTGTTTGCAAAGTAGAGCCGGGTTTCGATGGTGGGCATTGCCATGGCTTCTTTCGCAGATGCTACTGCACTAAACCTTGTTAAATGAGCAATCTATTAGGATTTCATTATACTTAAAAGATTGTCTCATTTCCTCTTGTTATGTGTGTGCTTGAGAGTTGAGAGAATAAGATCAACAACATATTGATGTACATTGAATTCTATTACTATTAAATATATCTATAATTTTTATGTTCCATATGAATTAATTTCTAAATTAATTCTCTTAATTCTTATCTTTCGATTTCTTCTTGGATTATTTGTCTTAAAATGTATATAATTAAAGACTGTAGGCTTGAACTTGAGATTTACTTATGAACAATGCCAAATTTGATTAAATTTATATAATAATTTTTTTATATTAAATTTCATGGTATGTGATAAACTAGTTAATTACATATCTTTAAAAGACAAAACAAACCACTACTTTCTTGAAGCTCAATTCAATTGGTAAAATTACAATAATTCATTATTGCATATCCAAAGGTTAAGATAGAGGAAAAGGTCTGACCTCTATTTGAGGATTTGATTCATGAGCGACCTTGATCGGTGCTGGCGTAAAAGTTGCATCAACAAATCATCATTTACTGTGAATCAGTATTTACAACAAAGGTTTCCATAAGGATTAATGTTGGCCCATCAAAGAGGTTGTCAATCAAATTTTGTCCAAACAGATTCACAAAATAAAATCATAATTTTATAAAGAGATAATATAATGGAGAACAAGATTAGAGTAGCTCCATGTGTAACTTAATGGCTTGGATTATGAAATGGAGACGCGTGGAGAAGAAATGAAGAAGAAGAATAAGAGCGGGAAATAAAGAAATAAAAAGGAAAAGAGAGTAGGGAAGTTAAATTAAATTAAATTTAAAAAAAAATTAGACTCCTCATAAAGAAAAAATATAGAGATTAGGTGTATAAATTGATCTAAAATTTTTATTTGAAACTATGATTTAACGTGCCATATTCACTTGTTAGTATTCCATTAACGGTTCATTGAAAAAAATATAACAAATTAATAGTGTTAATAATCTTATCGTAATTTTTTAAAATTTAATGTTGAAATTTTACTAAATATATAATGGTCGATGGTGATGTGGAGGACAAAGCAAGAGCGAGAGCTTTGGAACACAATGAATATGGCTGTGCTGAGACTTGGAGGGGAAAACTTGAACTCAAACATTCTTGAAGATATGGAAGTGATCGACAGTGGTTTTGAAAATGAAAAATCCGTTGGTTGGAACGCAGCTTGGTAGGGTGGGCTGTGGAATACAAAGCATTGCAAGAAATAGCCAGTATTATGAATGAGATGATTGACTTGCTTTGGCGTTCCTTTGCATGCTTGGAACCTTGGGACTTTTTAGAACATAGCTCAATAGTATGGTGAGTGGTTAGGACTTAGAAGTGACTTAGACACGAGAAGCTTTAACACTTTTGTGAGTGGTAATATCCATGTTCTAATAAACCAAATGGTTAGAATTTATGATATTTTACTACTGAAATGTCGAAACCAGATTTACAAGGTTATAGTTGTTATTCCAATAGGGTTGGAAGCGTGTAAATTATTGTACTAAAAAATCACACAAAGTTCAATTCCCAGGAAAGAGAGGTGGATCATAAGGATCTCTTAAGTACCAAGTCTTTCCTTAGTCAGAATATCCCTTCTATCGTAATTTAATAGCACAATTAAATACTACTATTATACCCTCAAATATTGAAAGAAAAATAGGACAAAAAAGAACACAAGAGGTTTAACGAGGTTCGGTAAATTATACCTACGTCCTCGGGCACTAACACCAGATGATAACTTCACTATCTCCAAAATATTACAAACAAATAGAATTCCTTAAGAATTCTCAAATGGGAGAAGAGAGAAAACTAAGTGAGAAAGAATAGTGGGATAATTTGAAATGAGAAATGAGAAGGCCTATTTATAGTTGATGTTCAAGGACCAAATAATAAATAGCCCATTATCTCAATGACCAAAAAAAGAAATTATCCCATGCCAAAATTTCAAGTCAATTTTAGGTGCAAAATCTACACCTCCTATTCTTGACATTTTAGTCAAATTGATGGCTACCATTTAATCTTCATGCAATTTGTCATGCAATTTGTCAACAATCTCCCATGCAATTTAATGCTGCAAAACCATGCAATTTTCAACAATCTCCACCTTGAAGATTTGATTAGTATAATCACATCTTCACATACTTCCTTCAAGTCCCCAAATCCAATAAAGCTATCTTTTGTAGTGCCTCCAAATGCGCTCATGAGCGCCATACACCTGAAGGTGCTCAAATTCTCAGGATGTTAATCAAGTTCAAACAATGATTGAACTTGATTGTTGTTACCACCTTGGTCATCATATCTGCGGGATTATCTGCTGTCGGAATCTTCTGAAGTAGAATTTTTCCTTTTTCAAAGACTTCTCGCACAAAGTGATATCTTACGTCGATATGCTTGGTTCTTGAATGATAAACTTGATTTTTCGCTAAATGAATAGCGCTCTGACTGTCACAATATAGACTAATGTGACTTTGAACAACTCCCAAGTCTTCCAACAATCCATTAAGCCAAATAGCCTCCTTAACAGCTTCTGTAACTACCATATATTCTGCCTCTGTAGTAGACACAGCTACTGTAGACTGTAAGGTAGACTTCCAACTCACTGGGGCTTTAGCAAGAGTAAACAGATACCCCGTAGTTGAACGACGTTTATCTAAATCACCAGCAAAGTCAGAATCAACATATCCAACTACAAACTGACCAAGTGCTTCATCCTGCTCAAAAACTAAACCAACGTCTACGGTTTTTCGAAGATACCGTAGAATCCATTTCACAGCTTGCCAATGTCCTTTTCCAGGATCATGCATATACATGCTCACAACTCTAACAACTTGTGAAATGTCAGGCCTCGTACACACCATTGCATACATCAAACTCCTAACTGCATTAGCATATGGGACTTTCGCCATATATTCTCTTTCGTCTTCAGTCTTCGGAGATAATTGAGCACTGAGTTTCAAATGAGAAGCAAGTGGGGTACTTACATGTTTTGTGTTTTTATTTACACTAAAACATTGTAATACCTTTTTCAGATATTGCTTCTGATTCAAACAAAGCTTGCCTCTCTGTCTATCTCTACTTATCTCCATGCCGAGAATCTTCTTGGCCTCACCTAAATCTTTCATCTCGAACTCTCGATTCAACTGAGCCTTCAGCTCATCTATCTCTTTTTGGCTCTTCGAAGCGATTAACATATCATCAACATACAAGAGAAGATAAATGAAAGATCTGTCATGTAGCTTTTGCAAATACACACAATTGTCATATTTGCTTCTTGTGTACTTCTGCCTGCTCATAAAGCTATCAAATCGCTTGTACCACTGCCTCGGGGATTGCTTCAATCCATATAGTGATTTGTTCAGTTTACAAACCCAATTTCTACCACCAGCATATTTGTATCCTTCGGGCTGAGTCATATAGATCTCTTCTTCTAACTCACCATGCAAGAAAGCTGTCTTTACATCAAGTTGAGCTAGCTCCAAATTCAACTATGCTACCAAGGCCAACAAAATTCTAATGGAGGAATGCTTCACAACAGGGGAAAATACATCATTATAGTCAATTCCCTCCTTCTGAGCGTAGCCTTTAGCTACCAATCTTGCCTTGTAGCAAACATCTTTCTTGCTAGGAGATCCATCTTTCTTTGCAAATACCCACTTGCATCCGATTGCCCTTTTACCTTTCGGTAATTACGCCAACTCCCAAGTATTATTCTTCCGGAGAGACTGCATTTCTTAATCCATGGCGCTTTTCCATTTGTCACTTTCTAAGCTTTGCATTGCTTCTTGATAAGTGACAGGAATATCATCATCAACAACGGGAAGGGCGTAGGCTACCATATCAGTAAATCGAGCAGGTTTACGAATTTCTCTCCGTGGCCTTGCAACTGCAACTGGTTCTGGTGTACTCAACGGTTCTTGGGTCAGAACCTCTTCATCCTCTAATTCCTCTATTGTGGCTGGAGAATTAGACTTATTAATTGGGCAAATCCTCACCTGCTCAAACTCCACCTGTTTTGGAGTACACTCCACCTGTTGTGGAGTATCGTTTGTCTGAATATCTTCATCTGCTACCTTTTTCAATGTGGCAGATTCATCAAAGGTAACATCTCTGCTACATATAATTTTCTTTGTATCTAAGCACCAAAGACGAAATCCCTTTACTCTAGAGGTGATTCCCATAAATAGAGCTTTCTTTGCCCTCGGATCTAATTTTGACTCCTTCACATGGTAATATGCAGTGGATTCAAACACATGTAAGGAATCATAATCTGTACCCGGTTTTCCAGACCATACCTCCATAGGAGTTTTTCTTTCTAATGCAGATGATGGTAAATGATTAACAAGATGGCCAGCATATGTTACAGCCTCAGCCCAAAATTGCTTGCCCAACCCAGCATTGGACAACATACACCAAACTTTCTCCAGCAATGTTCGATTCATACGCTGTGCCACTCCATTCTGCTGTGGTGTATCCCTAACTGTGAAGTGTCGAACAATACCATACTCTTGGCACACATCGAAGAACGGATCACTTTTTATATTCCCCTCCATTGTCCGTCCTAAGCCGCTTGATTTTCTTGCCAATCTGGTTTTCAATCATAGTTTTCCATTTAAGAAAAACACCAAGCACTTCATCCTTAGTTCTCATGGTATACACCCAAACTCTTCTGGAAAAGTCATCAACAAAAGTAAAAAAGTAGTGTTTTCCTCCCAACGAAGGTGTTTTGGAAGGCCCCCACACATCTGAGTGAACATATTCCAAAATACCTTTTGTATTATGGATAGCAGTGCCGAATTTCACTATCTTTTTCTTTCCCAGAACACAATGCTCACAAAATTTTAATTTGCAAGCCTTTGTACCTTTCAACAATCCTTGCTTTGCCAGAATTTGCAAGGATTGTTCACTAGCATGTCCCAACTTCATATGCCACAACTGCATTGAGTCCAATTCTTTGTTACTGGAAGCTGCAGCTACTGCTCCAATAACTGTACTACCTTGGTAGTAATACAAGTTATTTTTCCTGATGCCCTTCAATATCACCAGTGCACCAGATGTCACTTTCAAAGCCCCATCTCTCATAGTAACAACTGAACCTTTGGATTCCAAGGCTCCCAATGAGATGAGATTTTTCTTCAAACTGGGCACGTACCGAACATCAGTCAAAACTCTAGTTGATCCATCTTGATTCTTTAATTGGATTGAACCTATCCCAACAGTTTTACAGGCATTGCCATTGCCCATATAAACAACTCCTCCATTTAGTTCTATTAAATCAGAGAACCACTCCCGGTTAGGGGACATATGATAGGTACAACCTGAATCCAATATCCACTTATCTGAATGGAACGATGATGATGATGCAACCAGTGATAGTTCAGAGTCACTGGTATCATGCTTTGCAACACAAGCATCTACAACAGCTTTTCCCTTATTCTTCAGCTTTGGACAATTTTTCTTCCAGTGGCCTTTCTCATGACAAAAGACACATTCATCTTTCCCAAGTCTGGACTTCGACTTTGATCTCCCCTTCTTAGTTTTTCTCCAAATGTATGAACGACCTCGGACTACTAAAGCTTCTGTGTCTCTGATTGAGTTTTCTGTTTGTCCTTCTTTCTCTGTTCATAACTGTATAAGGCCGCACAGACTTCACTCAGAGATATATCACTCTTCCCGTGAAGTAGAGTAGTTTCTAGGAACTCAAACTCCTCAGAAAATGACCCCAACAGCATCAAAGCCAAATCTTCATCTTTGAATGTCTCATCCATATTTAGCAAATCAGTGACTAACTGATTAAATTTAGTGATGTGATCATTCATTGTAGTACCAGGGATGTAAGTGAAACGAAACAGCCTTTTCTTCAAGTGGAGCTTATTCTGACTGTGTTTCTTCAAAAATTTTTCTTCAAGTGCCACCCACAACTTATTTACAGAAGTCTCCTTTGAAAAAGCATACATCTGCTCTCGAGAAAGGCATGACCGAATTGTGCCACATGCCAACCGATTGATCGCCTTCCAATCTTTCTCCTGTACATCATCTGGCTTCTTTTCATCAATGGCAATGTCCAGATCCTGCTGAAAAAGGACATCTAGAACATCACTTTGCCACATACCAAAATGGCTCGTGCCATCAAAGATCTCCACGGCCAATCTTGCATTTGCAATTGTCGGTCTTGTCCATATGGACGATGTTGAAGCTCCTAAACTGTCCGTTATCTCCATAATCTTTCAATATACCTAAGGAAATCTTTTTTGATGTGGAAGATCAGTTTAAACTGCAACCACAGAGCATACTACGATTAACCTTCGGCTCTGATACCACTTGTTATTCCAATAGGGTTGGAAGCGTGTAAATTATTGTACTAAAAAATCACACAAAGTTCAATTTCCAGGAAAGAGAGGTGGATCACAAGGATCTCTTAAGTACCAAGTCTTTCCTTAGTCAGAATATCCCTTCTATCGTAATTTAATAGCACAATTAAATACTACTATTATACCCTCAAATATTGAAAGAAAAATAAGACAAGAAAGAACACAAGAGTTTTAACGAGGTTCGGTAAGTTATACCTACGTCCTCGGGCACTAACACCAGATGATAACTTCACTATCTCCAAAATATTACAAACAAATAGAATTCCTCAAGAATTCTCAAATACGAGAAGAGAGAAAACTAAGTGAGAAAGAATAATGGGATAATTTGAAATGAGAAATGAGAAGGCCTATTTATAGTTGAGTGTAACACTCCTAACCCGCATCCGTCGCCGGAATGGGGTTACGAAGCATTTACTAACATAACTCAACTCGAAATAATATTCCTTACATTTCATACTTTGTGACTCAATCTCATGACAAAACTTATCTTTTAAAACTTAGACAAAATCAAACAGGTATTAGCAACTAACAAAAACTTACGCATGTGATAAAATATACCATTTCATGAATAGATACATTTACTGTAACACCATATACTTTCCTTATTCATACATAGCCGAAACACATCATTTATCATCATTAAATTTAATCAAAACAATTAAATATGTATTAAACTTATAATAACCCTATCATACGATTTGATCCGCATAATCCAAAATACTATCTCAAATTATATTTTATAATCATATAGAGAATACCAATTTACAATCAATCACTTATATATATATATATATACTACATATAACTTCCATTCAAACACATGATATGATAATCTGAAAGAACTCAAACATTGTCTAAAACGTATAACACCAATCATATATACCATCTATTAATAATATATAGCATTATATCCAAAATGAATTAAACCATGACTACACATAACCAAATTCAAACTTAGTAGTTAAGCCATATTCGCATGGCTGAAGTTTTACATATTAAAGTTCAAACAAAAAGAAATACATATTTGCCTGTACATGCCATAAAGTTAACTTAAGATTAACTAAAAAGGGTACCAAAATGTTGCAGGTAGGTGTGATGACTTCGACGATGGTTCCAAGTATGCAAAATGGATCGAAGGAAAATCTAAATAAGAGACAAGTAAAAACACCAAATGAGTTTTCAACTCAGTAGTCGTAAGCAATAAAATGCAATAATTGACTCAGAGAGTGTCGAATAGAACTAAAAAGGTTCATATATTACCTAGACCATTAATTCAATACTAGTCAACTACTACTATTAAATCAAAATATTACATAACAGATTTCGCACATGTAGGGCTCAATTAAGGAATTTTGTAACCATAGTACCATGCTAACCCGCACACAAAGTGTCTTAGTAATCTACACGCGAATCTATGATTCAACTCCGCACACATAGTGCCAAATAATTACGCACACATAGTGCCATACATATACGCACACATAGTGCCATACAAATATGCACACATAGTGCCATACAAATGCGCACACATAGTGCCATACAAATACGCACACATAGTGCCATACAAATACGCATACATAGTGCCACTCAAATCCGCATATCTGGTAACCAAAGTCTTTTCGTTATAAATAAATGATTGATTTAATTAACTAAATATAACCAGCCACAAATCTTTCAATCAAGAATACATGAACGAGAGTAATTCCTTTATAACATGTATATACCAATTGCTTATAGACTTACCTCTTGTCGGATAAAGACAGTTCCAATCGGCTACTCGATGTTCTTCACTTTGCCCTTGCTTGATTCCCCTCCTTTAAGTTCTTGAGCTTAATCAAAATAAATTAACTAGTTTAACCACCTTGCTAGTTATTTGTATCCAAATAAAAAAATGATTTTTATATCATGAGAAACACATGGTAAAATTTGATTTCTTTCTACTTTATGCTTTTGAGTTATTCGGCTAATAATCACATAATATCATATGACTATCAATAATCAAATCAATATTTCCATTACACATACATATATAACACACATATATATTTGTATATATAACGACTACCCTTGCTAATTTCTCACATATATAGTTTAATGATTTTCACAACACTTTATAACCGTAATTGATCATGACATTAAAACTTCAACACCTATTCATCTAATGCCTCAAGGCCGAATGCATTATCACATTCCAAAATAACCTTTTCTCAAATATGTTCACATTCAAATATACATAATCATGAATCAAACTCAATTTATAAGCCAACCTCACTCATTTGATCGATTATATACAATCAAAGATAATATCACAAATGTGCATACCTATATAACCGAATGTGCAAGATCAAATTCAACATCACCTATGTACTTAATTAGATGGCGAATATACAATATTAATTATAATATCATTTTTATTTCATTTAAACACATAGCTTCATCTCATGAACACTTTGACCGAATTCTCCTAAACTAGCATAGCTCACATCTATTTATATCATCATATAAATCCACGTATATCTATATATCTAGCTAAATTTTCTTTCACCTTTCTACTATTTCCATTCACAACATCCAAAAACACCATCCTTTTAGCATTTACTCCATCTAATCGTATGCCCATTTAATCACCTATTTAAGTAGAAAATCAACATATGGGTTATAACAAGACATTGACTACTAACTAAATTTTCATAAAATTTAATAGAATTAACATGAACCTTACCTTAATCTACCCTTAGGAAGGCCGAATGTCCTAGAGAATTTCCTCCTTTTTTCACCTAAGTTACGGCACTTGCAAGAGGAAGAAGATGACTACTCTCTCTCTCTCCTTTCTTATTTTATTCCTCTTTTCCTATTAATTTATTTCTTTTATTTAATTTATTTTAACCATTAACTAATATAAAATTATAACAAATTCAACTTAGTGGAAGAAGCATCATTACTTGGTCGGCCATTACTTGAATTTTGGGCAATTTAACATGCAAATCCAAACTTTCACACTTTGTAATTACTTAATCCTTACAATTTACCTATCATAATTTTCTAAGTTTCTCAACTAAGTCCTACTATGAAAATTCACATTTCTTAGACTAAATTAATACATCAAATTTGCACACATACACCACCACACATAGAATATATGTAGTTAAATTTAAATTAAATTTTTATGACTCAGTTTTATGGTTTCGAAACCACATTCCGACTAGGGTCTAATTAGGGCTGTCACATTGAGGTTCAAGGACCAAATAATAAATAGCCCATTATCTCAAGGACCAAAAAAAGAAATTATCCCATGCCAAAATTTCAAGTCAATTTTAGGTGCAAAATCTGCACCTCCTATTCTTGACATTTTAGTCAAAATTGATGGCTACCATTTAATCTTCATGCAATTTGTCATGCAATTTGTCAACAATCTCCCATGCAATTTAATGCTGCAAAACCATACAATTTTCAACAATAGTCAGGGAAGCAGAGCCAATTGTTATGGTTAACCAATGTGATTGTGTGAAGAAAAACAAGGAGTTGGTTGAAGGAGAAGATGAAACAAGCTCAAAGGCAAATGCTCCAAGTGAGGAAAGTTCTAGCGGTAACCACCTTTCTGAAACAGATGAATGTGAACAGTCAATTTGAAGGAGAGTGAATGTGGGAGATGAAGATGACGTGGAAAAAACCAATCAGATGGAAGGAGTAGATGATATAGATAAGAGTAGTTGGGCTACGGGTATAGGCATGGGGAACCCTGTTAGGGGCTCATGTCAGGGAGAGGATATAGGCGTGGGGACCGTTAGAAGCAATCAATTTGACTAGGTGAATTTGGAGGCAACCAGAGTGGAGATTATACAGGCTTGTATTAATTAATAATGGTTTTGGTGAAGACGAGGCAAACAGGGGACACACCAGCGGCACCGGTCAAAGTTAAAACAAAATTACCGTGTCAAGAGAAAAAAAGCTGTAACATAAAAAAAAATAAAAAAAAATCGCCACCGTTCAATCACGTTAGTGATAGGGTGTGAGATTGGTGCCGCGTGACAGATGAGCGGTATCGGTTTAATGTCTGTCGCCGCCAATGTGATCGGACGGTCACGAGTTTTCTTTTTACTTATTTATTTTTTCTCTTATATATAAAAAGGAGATTGGGGAAGACTATTGTTTTTTTTTTTTTTGTGTGTGTGGTTAGTGTTGAAATATTGGAAACAAGTTTGTTTGGGTTGAAATTTAAATAAAAAGTGTTATAATTATTAATGTATGTTTCTATTTATTTTTTA
Organism: Gossypium arboreum; assembly: GCF_025698485.1. Classification (NCBI taxonomy): domain Eukaryota; kingdom Viridiplantae; phylum Streptophyta; class Magnoliopsida; order Malvales; family Malvaceae; genus Gossypium; species Gossypium arboreum. The sequence continues at coordinate 118,968,252 of NC_069070.1, read as the reverse complement.
TAATATTTTTTATAAAAATATATGTTTAGATTTTAAATTATAGTTAATTTTTAGATATAACTTTTAATATTATGTTTTTAATTTAAAGATTAGATTTGTGTTTAAGGTCTATGGATAGATTAAGATAGTTTTAAGTTTGTGTTGATTTTAAGTTTTTTTTTTTGGAAGAAAGTTTGTGTTGAAGTTTTAAGAAGTTATAATTATTAATAAAGTATGTTTTTTAAAATAATAATTGTTTAAAAATATTTTTATATTTTAGATTATTGTTAATTTTTATATATAATTTTTAACATTATATTTATGTTTTAAAGATTAGATTTGTGTTTAATTGTTTAGTAATTAATTAAATTTTTATTGTTTGTACAAATATTGAAATGGGTTCTTTGATTAGAGCAAACAATCGCACAACAAGATTCATTAATGTGTTGGTAAAAAATTGTTATTTTTATTTGTTATTTACGGTATATTTATAAAGTTGCATTTTAGTTAATTATTTAATTGAATGATTTTAAATAATGCGGTAATTTAATATGGTCAATGTGAGTACCGCGTGTTGAGAACGCGTGTCCATGGTCTAAGCTACCAGTCGAATGAACTGATTATCCCATACTTGGATGTCTCCGGATTTGGATCAATGACATTAATCCGGGCGTTTGAGTTGAGGAGCGACTTAATATCTGTCTTGATTGAGCGGTGGCACCTAAAGACCCACACATTTCATTTGTCGTGTGAGGAATGCACCATCACCCTGGAAGATGTCGCACTACAACTTGGGCTCCCAGTTGACAAATATGCGGTCACGGGTTCAAATAAAGTGTTAGAACTTACGATGCTCTGCTATCAGTTGCTTGGATGCTCACCCAATGATGGTGAAGCTGAATTCACGAGTTTGAAATTTTCCTAATTGAAGGAAAATTTTGAAACATTATCAAGTAGTACCACTGAGTGGGAGAAGATGTGCGCTACTCGAGCGTATATTCTATAGCTGATAGGGGAATACTTATGCCGAACGCAAATAATAATAAAGTTCACTTGATTTACTTGCCCGCATTATCTTATTTGGAAGCTGCTTGTTTGTACAGTTGGAGATCAACAGTATTAGCAACATCGTATCGTGAGCTTTGTTGGGCAACAAAGCACAAAGCACAAGATATAAACGGGTGTCTAATACTGCTGCAGTCTTGGGTGTTGTACAATATGCCATTTATGGCATCAATGAGTCACCAAATACATGTGTTCCCACTTGTAAATAGGTAAAAAAAAATTTAAAACTTTTATTAAGAATTTTTATTTATTTATGAAAATGTGCTCTAACAAGTTTGCTTTATTTTTAGATGGTATACTTCTCCAGGTATCGGGAGGTCGAAACCACTCATTATCTATCGACAGATGATTGAGGCACACGCCTAAGAGGGGGTAATTATTTTCTAAAATAAAATTATAATAGTGTCATGTAATTACTTTATTTATTTATGTTATTTGACTATTGTCACTATAACCATGTTATTTATTATGCAATTCGTGTGGATGTCATATATCGTGTTGGACGTTGTGACTATCATTCCTCTATCAGCTCATGCCCACGCACTCGTGTGGTGTATTAAGGCACTTGTGTTGAATTTTTCAACAATTGAATGGTACAACAAGGATCGAGTTATGCGACAATTTGGATGCACACAACATGTTTCGAATGTTCTAAAAAATTTTGACAGTGTCCATGAAATTAACAAGAGGGAAAAAGATGCAAAAAAATTGGCATTGGAGCATCAATAATATGTTGCGTTGTGGAATGCCCGGATGGAGAATAGGCCTTGGTTGGATTCATGTTTTTTAAAGTTCACACACTCTATCAACAACTAGTGTTGTTACATGAAAAATGGGCTGTCGTATTTATATAGTGGTCAGTTGATGCTAGTCCCTCCACACATGCACCAACGTGGACACCAACAAAGTCGGCGTGGTCATCTACCTCCTACTCCCCAACCCAAGCTCGAGCATGAACTTGCAAGGTCATATACACAACCGGTTGGTAGTTCTTATTATCTAGAGTTATGCTTACACAGTTTTGCTTCAGAATCCGAAGGTTACACATATCACCTGGAGACGTCCATTTGCAATTCTGATAATCAACATCCGAGATCATCAATGACGTTTGATATCTTTAGCCATTTGCTAGCCCATTATCCTACCCCTCTTTGGAAAACCATTAGGACATATGATTTTTTAAGTTTTTTCAATACACCCCAAGGTTCGTCTATAGATGATGAGAATGCAAGTTCGAGTGATGAGAACATTGTTTGTTACAAACACCCCTGATGCCAACAAAGGGCACCACAATAGTCCACGTCATGATCAACTCCATCAAACCATCAATTTTGATACATGTAAACATAATTATTTGTAATTATGAACAAATATTGTAACTAAAATTATAATTTTTTATAATGTATAGTTTAAACATTTTGACAGTATATCAATGTAATATTGGAAACCCTCAACTTAAGATTGTTGGTAACACCATGACAAACAATTGTAATCATTTAGTATACTTAATTTGATGTAATTATATGTTTAAATTTCGTTCTACTCAAATTTTACTCAAATTTTTTCTATTTTAATATCATACATTTTTTTATTAATTAGTTTCAAACCATAGTTTCATGATTTATTGTATGTAATTTTCAAACACACTACATTCTAAATACGTGATTTCCAAACGCATATGCATATAATAGAATTTTTAATTTTATTCAAGAGGATTAAAATTATATTTTTATTTAAAAATCATATTATTAGTTATATATTCATTCTAACCACCAATTCTTATTTACAAGCTAAAATTGTCCATGTTTATGTTAAGTGCTTCTATGCATTAAATTTAGTAACATATTAAATTTTATTGTTTAAAAAACGTATTAAAATTTTAATTTAATTTGAGCTGTACGAAATATCAAATAATTTGGTATTTTAATAATAAATATAAAATAAATCAACTTAAACAATTATTTAAAATATTTATGAAAATTAAAAAAAGGTCACAATACGTGGGATGGTGTGAATGAATGTGATTTAAGACCACTAGAGAAAACAACAAATGTGTGATTCATCCGTTGTTCTCGATAACTACCACGATCTCAAGCTTATATAAAGGTATTTTAATGATTCATTTTCATCACATCAAAAATTATCAATCTCTCTCTCTTTCACATATTCATACTTTTAATAATATTTAAAATGGAGCGATCCTCCCGTTCAGCTTCAGCTTTGATCCTTCTTATGTTGGTTCTTATAACAACAGGTTTTTTCTTTAATATATTTTCAATTTCTTGTCATTTAAATTTATCACTTGATTCACTACAAATTCAAAATGTGAGCATGTCAAGTGTATTTGTATTTAACAATTCTTAAATTATATATATATATATATAAAATTGACATTTACTCTTCAACAAAATAGTAACTAGTGAGAGTTAGTATGAACTTACCACACTAACTATAAAATCATGATGGGTGCCTATGGCCCCATTTTTCTTTCAATAGTTTTGCTATTCTTTATTTAATATATGCGCATATATTAAAGCTAATCATCCCATTTATTACAAAACTAGCCACCCCGTATGCTTAAATTGTTTTTTTATTTGACATTGACTAACATAATACATATATATCATTATGAAATGAAACAGAGATAGGAACTATGGCAATGGAAGATAGAATATGTCAGAGCAGAAGTACTGAATACAGGGGGATGTGCTTATTTGATGTTAATTGTGATAATATTTGCAAGACAGAGCGGGGTTTCACTGGTGGGCATTGCCATAGCTTCTTTCGCAGTTGCTACTGTACTAAACCTTGTTAGATGAGCAATCTATTATGATTTCATTATATTTAAAAGAGTGCCTGATTTCCTCTTATTATGTGTGTGCTTGAGAGTTGAGAGAATAAGATACCACCAACATATTGGTGTACGTTGAATTATATTACTATTGAATACATCTATGATTTTTATGTTGCATATGGATTTAACTTCTAAATTAATTCTCTTAATTTTAATCTTTCAACTTATTCTTTTATTATTTATCTTAAAATGTATATAATTATGACTATATGCTTGGATTTGAGACCTATGAACCATTCCAGGTTCGCTGAAATTTCTATAATAAAATTTTGTTTGTTCAAATAGCACCGGCTACCATCCCTATAGAAGAGGGAGCGAGGATGGGGGGAGAGCATTCGACTTCAACATTTAACTGACACCATCATGACATCTAATATTTTAAAGAAAAGAAAACAGCGTTATATTGAATTTCATGCTATGTGATAAGCTAGTTAATTATGTAACTTTAAAAGACAAAACAAACCACTACTTTCTTGACGCTCAATTCAATTGGCAAAGTTACAATAATTCATTGTTACAAATCCAAAAGCTAAGATAGAGGAAAAGGTCTGACATGTGTTTGAGGACTTGATTCATGAGCCATCTTGGTCGGTGTAACACTCCATACTCGGTCCGATCACTAGATCCGAGTTACGAGATACTACCATAGAAAATAGAGAACACCACATGGAATTCAAACTTAAAATCAATTAATCATTTCATAATCCACACAAAACATGATTTACGAACTAATTTGATTTCTAATTGAACTTATAAAAGCTCTAAAACAAGTTTAGAATTGAATGACGATCAAATTGAAACTTTTAAAACAAAGAAGGGCAAACATGGAAATTGAGGTCATACGGTCGTGTGAAAGATTGTGCCTGTGTGTACAATAGTCACACAGTGACTATGTGTCCAGACCGTGTAACTAATTATGGCCATATGGTTTAAAAATTACCAAATCTACATTACCCACATGGGCGTGTGTCCATGCTATTTGGAACAATCATATGCCATTTTAAGTGTTCATCATGTATCAAGCAAGATTATAATTCAAGTAATGACTAAATGGCCACACAACTTGTATAAGAACCAACCAACAATCATGCCAAAACATGAACTAACCGATTATAATACTAATTATCCATATCATATAGAATTTCCTCTCACCAAGTTTAATAAACTAAACATTAAACATTATTACAAACAAGTCACATATTTCATTATTGTTGGATCTGGTGCCTTAAGTGTAGTATTTTTGTCTAAGTACACTTGTAATTTTTTCAAACAGATTGATTAATGTTAATAAATTACATTAATAATTTTTATATTATCTTCAAATGGTTTTTGCATGCAAAGCAAAATAGAAGCAAATGTTCCTCATTGGTTGTCCAATGTTTAACTAATACTAAACGGTATTACGTGGTAAGATCGTAATACGAAAAGATAACTTGTATTAGTAGATGAGCCTAAAAATGTCCTTATTCTAATCAGAGATGAGCAAACCGATTGAAAGACTAATATGTTGTTTATCAAGTCCAATTGAGGAGATGTCTTATCTTGGGTATTGTAGTAGATGACTCCCAAAAGATAGAGACATAGATGCAACTGACTAGATTGACAGTTCATTAGACTGGACCATAAGTAGAATAGATTCTGAATTTGTTTATGGATCTATTTGCTTGTGACGTTCATAGTATGACATACCAAAATCCTGAGTGGATGGCAGACTATGTATGTATGACTCGTACACTTTGATGTAAGTAAAAGCATGAGTTTGAATAGATAAAGAACTGAAAGCTAGTGCATTGGGTGTATAACTTCTGTAGTATGTAGCACATATCACAACAATGGAATTCATAGCTCAAGACATGGGTAAATGATATTCTTTCTTAGGCATTACATGGTTGATGAAAAGTAAAGGTGGCTATGAGTCGCTCGTCTATGTGATGGATGACTTGATCACTATTTGATAGTGATTGACTTTTCATTAAGGAAGATGTAATGGTTACCATGATATAGAATAGGATCATATTGGGAGAGTGAATATTACCTCAAAGAGATTAATGACATCCTATGAGGGAAATACACTTATGACAAAGTCATTAGTTGAGCATTGAATAGATGTTTTCATAACGGTATGTTGTTAGGGAGAGTTTAGTCATGATACTATAGTGAAATGACTTCGTGACTAAATGAGTTTATAATTAATATGCGAAAATTCAGGACTTAATTATAAATCATCTGAGTCCTAATCACATATGTCCAATCAATCTCTCTGCTAGCTAGTTGAAACCAGAAATGAATTGTGTGTTCAATAAAAAATGTACATAATGAATAGAAATAGAGAAATGGAAAAAAAATTTAGAACTGATTATGATTTTCTTCAAAATGGAGAAATGAAATCATTTGAAAATGAATGTGGATTTTTTAAAATGGAAATGGAAATGGAAATGAAAATGAAAATAAAAATGAGAAATGATTCATTTGCAAATATATACGGATTACTTAAAAATGATTGGAAGAATGAGTTTATGTTATTTAGAAATTATAAAGCTTGAAAATGAAAATAAATCATTTGGGCATAGTGAACAAGCTGAGTTGTGAAATATTGAATATAATTTTTTGGAAATTTTACTAGGAGTATAATCATCATAATTTTACCGAGGGTAAAATTGAGATTAGAAAATTATTTAATTGGAAAATTAATATTTATTTTAGAAATAGAAAAATATGTATTGGGTTGGATTAAATTATAAAGTGTTGGGTTAAAAGTTTAGAAAACACATATACTTTGGTTCGATACAATAAGAGGCTCGAATCCCTATCATAATACATATGAGGGGAAGCACACCCTACTAGCCCCTCTCTCTCTCCTAGTTGAACTAGGAAGATTTTTTTTCTATTTTAAATAAACCTCTACAACTCAACATGGGGTTCTATCTTCTCTCCCTATAAATAGATGGCATCAATAGAATTATTTATATAACTTGGAGAGATTGTTACTTTGCCAAAAAATAGAGAGAATTTATTCTCAATTATTAAATATATTTTTTTAGAATAACAAATTTACTGGTTTCTTTTAAAGAGAATTTTTGTTTTCACCTTAAAAAGAAAATAATTTTTTCCAGTTTTGTGTTTTGTTTCAAGCCCACACTTAAAGCAGTTTGTAGTACAAGAATAGCGAAGAAGATTGTTTGGTTGAAAGTCAGAAAACATCAAGGATCCACTTATCTGAAAACACATGTATGATTTCAGTTTAAGGTTTATTTCCATAAATATCATAAACAAGGTTGATTTTCAAAATTTTAAATTTCCATTGTGCAAGAAAATCGTTTTCAAATCAAGTTTTTTCCAACAATTGGTATCAGAACCAACTCAACTCAAAACATATCATATATCCATTTCTCAATCTTCTAACTAATATGTCTCAAGGTAACATCACAAACATAAATTAAAATCAAAGTTCAACTCCTTTCATGCTGATAAACCATGATATATACATATTTTTACCCCATGCTTGGCATATTTTTGGAAGGGTTATTATAAGATTTAAATGAATTTGATGCTCCTAATCCTTTAATTTCATGCTTTATACTCAGGAGAGCTAAGGATAGCAAAAAGAGCAAGAAATGGGCCAAAAAGGGACAAAATGGGCCTAATTCAGTGTTTCACACGGCCTAGGCACTTCCACACGGGTAGGCAACATGCCCGTGTGTCATGACCGTGGCGACTAAAAACCAACTCAGAATTACACACGGCTTGAGCACCTTCACACGGGTGTGGCACACGGCCATGTCCCTATCGAGCCCAAGTCTAATTCTATTCGGAAAAGGCTAATTTTGGACTATTTTGGGCATTCCAAAGGCTATAAAAACACCCTAGAAGAGGATCAAAAGGGGGCACGCAGAGTAGAAAGCAGAAAATACTCGAAGACAGCCATCGGAATCAGCTCGGAAGCAGGATTTACTTTAAGACTGAAGATCTCCATTAAATTTCTACTAAAGTTTTTCGGTTTTTTTATGTTTTGTTATTTTCCCAATTTTGAGATGTTTTCCTCTATTGTTATGAACTAAATTCCTTAAATACCTAGGGAAGTTGGAACCTAAAGACGGATCTTATTACTGTTTGAATTATATGATAAATACTTGTTCTTATTCTTAATTGTGAGTTTTAATCTTTGCTTTAATATTCCAGGATATCAATACAGGTTTTGATAAGCTTATTCAGTAGAGCAAAAGTCTCTGTTTAATAGTAGATCTTCCATAATTAAGCGGAGTTGCGTGCAATCCTAGAGATAGGACAAATCTACCGGATTAGAGTCAAATCTAATAAGGGAATCCATAGATCAAGTTAATGCGATAATAGGGGTTTTAATTAGAAAGAGATTTCAATTAATCAACCTAGAATCAGTTGTTTTTAGTCTCGAGAGAGATAATAACATAAATCAAGGATTTCTACGAATTAAGTCAAGTGAATAAATCGTCTAATTTAGAAGTAATAAGTGAAGTCTAGGTGGATTCTTTCTTGGGTATTGTTTTCTCCATCGGTTTTCCAAAAGTATTTTTCAACTTTCATCTCTGTCGCGTTCTTAGTTAATTAAATAATTAAATATAGTTTAGAAAACATCCCTTAATTTCTTAGGCTAGATAATAAAAAGATAGTAATTACTAGTATTTTTAGTCATTTTGGATACGATATTTCTGGTCTCACCTTAACTATACTACTGTTCGATAGGTGCGCTTGCCTTAGTTGAATTTTTAGTTAGTTTAGCATCCATCACATGCTAAAATAGAAAGTAAGAATACATGTACCCTATACACAAATGATGGTCACTAAACTAACTATAAATACGACGAAGGCAAGCGCACCTATCGAATAATAGTATAGCTATGGTAAGTAGGGAATATTGTATCCACGATGACTAAAAGTACTCGAAATTACCCTTTTTCTATTAAATGTATTTTATGCATCACAAATCACATTTTACTTTTACAAAACACTTATATACAATCCAACTCCTGTTACATGTCACATAACCAAAATGAACATTTAAAAGCCTACTAAAATGGAGGTTGGATAATGTGATCTTCAAGATGATCCGACCGCCGAGTTCCACAAAATGAAAACTACAGAAAACAAAAAATGAACTAGATTACGCTTCAAATAAACTTAGTAAGCTCATAAGTTCAAAACATATAACTTACTTGTCAGGGAGTAATCTAAGTTATACAGAAAACATGTAACATATTAATTTTTATTGTATAAAAACATATTAAATTTAATTTAATTTGTGATATACAAAATATAAAATTATTAATTTGGTATTTTAATAATAAATATAAAATCAATCAACTTGAATATGTATTTAAAATATTTACAAAAATTCTAAAAAAATAAGTGGCAATACGTGGGCTAAATTGGTATGGTGCAAATGAATGTGATTTAAAATTACTAGGGAAAACAAAAAATGTCGGATTCGTCCTTTTTTCTCAATAACAACTACAATCTCAAGCTTATATAAAGGCGTCTTAATGATTCGTTTTCATTGCATCAGAAACTCTCAATCTCTCTCTTTCACATATTCACAATTTTAATAAAATTTAAAATGGAAGGATCATCTCGTTCAATTTCAGCTTTGGTCCTTCTTATGTTAGTTCTCCTGACAATAGGTTTTCTCTTTAATAAATTTTCAATTTCTTATCATTTTAATTTATTATTTGATTCACTATAAATTTAATTTTTTTTCTTACCAAATATTTGTATTTAACGAGCTCAAATGGACATAAATCTAAGCATGTCCAGGCTTAAATTATATATATACACAAATTTAATATTCACTCTTTCACAAAATAATAAGAGGTGATAATATGAAGTTATCACATTAACTATATAATCATGATAGATGCCTATGGTCTCATTTCTCTTTGAGTGGTTTTGTTATTAATTCTTTATTTAATATATGTGCATAAAGTAAAGCTAGTTGTCCCATTTAGTATAAAATTAATCACCTCGTATTATTTTTTGTTTCTTTGACATTCACTAACATAATGCGTATATAGCATTATGAAATGAAACAGAGATAGAAACTATGGCAGAGGAGGAACATAGAATATGTGAGAGCAAAAGTAGTGAATACAGGGGGGTGTGCTTACTTGATGCTAATTGTGATAATATTTGCAAGGCAGAGCCGAGTTTAACTGGTGGGCATTGCCATGGCTTTTTTCGCAATTGCTACTGCACTAAACCTTGTTAGATGAGCAATTTATTAAGATATCATTATACTTAAAAGATTGTCTCATTTCCTTTTGTTATGTGTGCGCTTGAGAGTTGAAAGAATAAGATATCAACATTATATTGATCTACGTTGAATTCTATTACTATTGAATACATTTATAATTTTTATGTTGCCACTACAAGAAAATAAACTTTTAGCGGCGTTTTTTTTTTTAGCCTTTAGCGGCGCTTTTAAGCGCCACAAAACTATTAGCGGCGTTTTTTCAAGTGCCGCAAAAAAACGCCGCTATAGAAGATGCCGCTAAATTTTGCGGCGTTTATCTGAAAAAAAACGCCATAAAAAATCAAGACTTTTAACGACATTTGTGAGAAAAATGCCGCTAATTTTGGCAGATTTGATATGTACATTTTTCACAAATATCCAACCCTTCCTACATTAAATCCAACCAAAAACAGCGAATATAGCATGAAATCCAACCAAAAACAGCAAATGTAGATAAAAAAAATACAACCAAAAACATTAAATCTAAATGATACTTCAAATTCAACGAAAGATCTATGATATAAATTAATAAATTAAATATAACTTAAAATATTATTACAATAATATTAAATGTGACAATGTTAAAAACGTTCTTACAAGGAAAAAACTAATGTCTAAGATGGCGGCTTTTGCGACTACTGAAACATCTGCATCATTTGCTGAAGCTGTAGCTAGAGCTCATCGTACTTTCTGCTCTGCTCTAATGCCATCGCTGCTGCCTCTACCTCCCTCGCTGCTACCGCTGCCTCCCTTTCTGCTGCCTCCGCTCTAAGTTGTTGCTGGAGTTCTTCATATTTTCTTTGAACCTCGGCAATTTGCTCAACTGTGCTTGCTTGTATCTGAGCTATCTGGTCTCTTAACCTCTGAACTTCAGCTTGAGCTTGACTCCAGGAAGGCATGTATTGCTGGGAGCCGGATCCAAAATATTGGGTCGGGGTAACACCAAATCCTTGAAATAGAACCCGACCGTACCTTTCAGGACCCAAAACTTTAGTGATAATTCTGTTATCAATGTTTTCAAGATTAACAGAACTATCAGTCGAAGCAATCGCTTTATACTCCGCCTTTTTCTCCTTTAGTTTCTCCCAAAAAATCAATTAAAGAGTTAGAAATGAAATATATAATAAAAAGGAATGCAACATAACTTAACATTATGTAAAACTACTAATGACGAATTAAACCATTATAATTAAATTTTATAAATATTTATAATAAATCAAATTTTATTAAGTAAATATACCATAATTTCTCCAGCTTCGGATGTCATAGGAGATCCATCTTTCTTCCTATGCGTAATTTCAAAAAGCTGAAGGCGTCCAACTTTTTGACCAGACGAGACTTCCTACAATATAGTAGTAAAAATATTATTTAATAATAGAAAATCATTAATATTTGAAAGAATTAATAAATTCATAATACCTCAGCCTCAGCTACAGAAGTAAAACTTCTCGACTCTGCCGTGTGCGTGAATTTTTGTTTTTGCCTGCTGCTTGTTCCAACTCGCTCACGATCCTACATAATGAAATCATTATTACGTATATAGTAAACACTATATATAAGAGTTTGGAAATACATAATACCTCTCCTTTCTTTGAATTCCAGAATTTAACCGCATCTTCCCATTGGTACCTCAGCATTCCCGGCGGGACATTTCTCAATTTTTTCTCGAGGCTTATGTCTTTATTAAAATATTGTTTTTTCAAAGTGTTTTTATGGTCTCTCCATTTTTTTCCCAATGTCTTCTTGATATAGTCATTAGCTCTAAAGCAAATCTCTCCTAAAAAAACACAAGTTTAGAATGTAAATAGAAATGAAACTTAAACCAAAGTATTATAAATTACATTCACGTTTTGTTACCTTAATATTATCGAGAGTTTGATTTTTGTTGCTATCAGGCATGTGATGCCATGATTTGTAGTTGATGGGCAACATATTGGCATTTCGTGATATAATGCCCAAATAGCCTGCTAAAAGTCGAGCTTCAGATCCAACAAGCTGACCATGACTGTTTCTACTTACTTTAACACGCTCGACAGGATTTAAGTCGTATAAATCTTTAAGCAGCGTACATCCTCGACCTCTGCGCATCCCACCACTTTCAGCTAAAAAACAGTATATTATTATACTAAAATTGACAAATAAATCAATAATAAAAGTCAACACATATAAAATGAACTTAACATAACTTTGAAATTCTGCAGGCTCGTCAAGTGTCTCCGGCACATTCGAAGATCCAACAACTGTCTGCTGTTCACTATTTCCTTCTTCCGAATTTGGAGTATTCTGGACAATACTTAAATCTCGTAATCTTCTTCTACGCATTTTTCCTACAATACACATAAAATAATTGAAGTTTTAGTAACAAATTACAACAATAATAGTACATATAAAATAGTTAAATTATATAACATGACCAAGATTAAAATTATAATATTACATATAATTAAAAAATTGTAAGATCTTACTACATCATTATTAGTAAATATCTTCATCCACATCATGTCGAACCCATTGATGTTGTGTACTAGTACTAGGGATATTTTCATCTAAGTTTTGTTATGGAAAATGTAATGTTTCTGTTCTTTCGACGATGTCATCTCTACTTCCATTACCCATGTCAAACAAGTCTCTAAGGGTGTTCCGGAGTACAACATACCAACCCTCATCATTTGGATCTTTCGAATAAAAAACTTGTTTCACTTGAGAAGAAAATACATATGGCTCGTCCATCAATTGTTGTCCAGTGTGAATCAAGCGAGAGAAATTAATCATTGTAAAACCAAATTGATCTTTTTTAATTTCACGAGCAGTATTAACATCAACCTAATCACACCGAAATAAGACAACTTTCCATCTGCCATAGTAATCCAACTCAATGATGTCGGTAAGAAGTCCGTCATACTCCACATTACCCTCAACCGGATTACTGTCCTTAGCACTAGCATAACTTGTAATTGAAGAATTAATAACAATTCCACAATTTTGAGTTTTCCTCATTCTCTCACGATATTTTGTATGAAATCTGTATCCATTGATGATGAAGGAACTATATCTTTTTATTACTCTGTTTGGACCTTGGGAAAGCCATTTAATTTCGTTATTAACGTCCTTCCACTCCAAACCTATTGAATCGAAAGTAAATTGAGTAATTATAAATGTATTATGTAAAAACATTCTTATTTAATTAACTAAATTTGGCGATTATATGTAATTTATTAACTTTGGTTACATACCGTTTGGCTTAACCATTCATGAAAAGATTCTATGAATAACTTATTGATCTCTCGATGTTGTAATCTTCGAGAGCGTGCACAAGATCTCAAAAATTGTTTGTACTCTCTATGTTAAAAACATGTTTAATTAGTTAGAAGATAAACAAATCAAAATGACGAATATGTGAGGAAATTTTAGAACTTACTTGCGTAACGGTTCAACTGAATCGTGGTGAAAAAGTACATATCGATGTGCTTGTATCCACGATATATCATCTAATTCTGCAATTTCAACTTTGCCGATTGGTTCTCCATAACTTTGGAATAAATAAGTTTCAGCTAAGTAATGATTATTGAGCCCAGAATTTCTACTTGTCTATTCAATCGTGTTTCAACATCTTTTAAATGTCTAGAACAGAAGGTCATGCACTCCTCTGCCAAGTAGCCTTCAACAATTGATCCTTTTAGATAACGCTTATTACGATAATAAGACTTCAATTTGCTTAGGAAGCTAAACACGATATACAATATTTATCAAAAGCTATAACTAAATGTATAGAGGCGAATGAATGAATATTTGACAAATAAATTAGCACCTTTCTATAGGATACATCCATCGATAAAAAACTGGTCCACCAAGTATTGCTTGTGAGGGAGATGGATTACCAAGTGCACCATAATAGTGAAGAAGGAAGGTGGAAAGATCTTTTCCAAATTGCATAAAGTCAAAGCGGCTCGATCCTGTACTTTCTCAAGTTCTTCGACATTCAAAACTTTGCCACAAATAGCTTTCATTATATTGGATAGTTCAATTATACAGGACGTCACATTTTTTGACATACAGCACCGTAAAGTAACTGGGAGTAAATCTTGCATCAAGATGTGGTAATCATGTGATTTTAATGAATATAATCTTCAATCTTTAAGACTCACACATCGAGATATATTTGACGCATACGCATCTGGAACCTTTATATCCTTCAACACCATGCAGAACACCTCTTTCTCTTTCTTTGACATTTAAAAAATAGAAGGCGGGAACCGATATTTCTCATTCAGAAGTACTTGAGGATGAAGATCACACTGAATTCTCATGTCAACTAAATCAAGTCGATCTGAAGATTGTCTTTTGATTTTCCATCGATATTTAAAATTGTCCCAATTATGTTCTCGCAGACATTCTTCTCAATATGCATGACATCAAGATTGTGGCGTAAAATGTTGTGCTCCCAATAAGGCAACTAAAAAAAATACTCCTTTTTTTCCACAAGTCCACCTCATTAGGATTATCCTCTTCGTCAGATTCATCATCAGATTCATCCCTCGATCTTTTCTTTGTTTGCATGTTAGGTGGTTGATTCATCTTCCTATAACTAAAGTTGATATCTTTTAACATAAACAAGATTTCAAATCCAACTGTCTACTCAGGAGCTCCTCTATACTCTTTAGTACCATCAAATAGAGTCTTCTGAAATCTAAATTTATGATTTCCATCTAATCACCAACGATGGCCCATGTAAGAGAACTTCTTCCCATTATACAACCACTTCGAACAAGTTTGCGCAGCACAACCACCCGATAAATTAGCATAAGCCGAGAAATCATTAATTTTCCACAAAAAAAGCTGCACGTAAATTAAAGTTCTCCTTTCTCAATACATCATATGTATCAACACCCGACCATAATTGTTTTAACTCTTCAATAAGTGGCTGTAAATGGATGTCAATATCATTTACAGAACCTTTCTCTCCAGGGATAATTATTGATAAAATAAATGAAGATTGCTTCATGCAAATCTATGGAGGCAAATTGTACGGAACAAACACTATAGGCCAAATACTGTACGAAGTACTCATGATTTTAAAAGGATTAAAGCCGTCAGCTGCTAGCCCAAGCCTCACATTCTGAGGATCGCTTGCAAAGCTTGGAAATTTACTGTCAAACGATTTCCAAGCTAAAGAATCAGCAGAATGCCTTAATAATCCATCATCGATTCGTTGATCATTATGCTACCTCATAGAATCGACCGTCTTTGACGACATGAAAAGCCTTTAAAGTCTTAGTATTAGGGGAAAATATCGCAAAACCTTAACTGGCTTCTTTCTTAACTGTGTTCCACCTTCATCCGCATTCACATCTTCTGTATTCCCATTCATCCAATTAGACTTACCGCAAACATGACAAGACTGTTGATTCTTCTGATCACCCCAGTACAACATCCAGTAATTTGGGCAACTATGAATTTTATCTTACCCAAGGCCCAAATCTTTTTTTAGTCTCTTCATATCTTGACAAGACTGGGGAATTTTTGCAAACGGAAACATCTCTCTCAGAAATTCTAGCAGCATTGTAAAAGAGTTTCGGGTCCACCCTCCTAAACATTTTTAGTGAAATAGACGAATGCAGAAAGACAATTTCGAATATTTTGATCCCTCGTAAAGTTATTCGTTCATTTCATTAAGTAAATTGTAGAACTTCGTCGCTTCTTCATTCGGCTCCTCATCAGGTACACTTGTTCCCGTTTCGCAAAAAATATTTCCACCAATATTACAATCATCGGATGCAATAAAGTCAGGTGGAAACGATTGCTCATCATGACCGTACATATTGAATGCATCTCGCAACATACCTTCTATGTCATCTTATCTAACATACTGATGGTAAGCAGTACCAGGATAAGTCGGATTAATCGTTAAAGAAGTTCCACTAGATGTACACTCTCCGTGAAAAATTCATTTTTTATACCCTGAATAAAGCCATCAACAATTAGATGTTCATAAACAACTTCACGAAAATGCCAATTGATGTTGCCACACCTCTTACACGGGCAAAGAATCATATTCTCTTGGCTTGCATTTTGAAATGTGAAATTTAGAAAAGTTTGTACTCCATTTTGATAGGCGCTGCTTACCCTTGACAAATTCATCCAACTTCTATCCATTTCGTAGTTCTTGAAATCTAAAGTTCACAATAATTTACACGGGTAAGTTGTTTATTTATAAGTATAATTAAGTTATATAAGTTATGATATGATATATTGTAGCACCCCAAACCCGGCTCAGAAGTTATGGCCGGATCCGGCATGCCACATCAAAAACGTTAAAAAAAATGCCACATCGAAGCATTCAAAACATTTCCGATCCAAAAAGAAAACTTACTGAGTGTTTTAAAAGATGATTTCATTATAGGTTAAAGTGAATGGAAGCTATGCACCAGGTAGGAAACCGGAAAAGAGGTGGTGAGTCCATCGGACTGCTTAAGTACCAAGCTCCCTTCGGATCCAATCCTAGACATGCATACCGCCATTGCCACACCTTAACGTCATGGATATTTCTAGGAAACCGATTCGATTAAGTCATTTTTAGGAAAAGTGATTAATTTTGGAAAATACTTTCATTGCGGAAGCTTTGCTTGTTGTCGTGTTATTTTGAAATCAACTGTTGTTTTTGAAAACGCGCCTAAAGCTATCCAGTTTCAACAGTTAGAATAAGTATTACATATCTTAGTAACACATATTAAAACCATCAAAAATAAATAAGCGGCCTTATTACATTTAAAAGCCCAAAACCTCAAACGTAATTAAAAGGATGTCCAGTTCACCGGAAGAAAATCAAACTTTGAGCGGGTGGCCACTCAGAATTCCCTCATGACTCCAAGCCCACTATGGTTGGGGATTACTGCGTGGATGAAAATAAAAGGGGTGAGTTTGGGGAAACTCAGTGTGTAAGGAAAACCCATTCAAAGCCCAAGTCAGCTCAAGCCTATTGGGCCTAAGCCCATTCAGGTAACAGTGGTACTGGGCCAGAGCCCTTTTCAAATTACAATAAACTGGGCCTTAGCCCCTTATTCAGATAACAGTATGGCCCATAGGCCCATTTCAAAATACATGCAACATCAGTAAACATATGCAAGCCCATTTGGGGAGACTACTCAACCCACCAACCACTACACTCCACCCGTACCAGCCATACACTCCATGTGGGAATAGCTCAACCCACCCAGCCCAACACTCCACAGTTGCAGCCTTGCTGCTCAGTTAACAGTAAATTGAGGCAAAGCCTCCAGTACGTGGACAAGCCACTTTCAGTACTTCCTCCATCAATATCCCAGTCCCATGCATCAGATAATAACAACATGGCATGCAGTAAATAACAACAGTCAAACATGCATTTAGGTCAATTTAACCCTAGAGGTATTTCTGTAATTTATCTCCTAGGGGTAAAACTGTAAATTTTCCACTTTTAAAGGTATTTCAGTAATTTATCTATTTTAGGATTTTTCATGCATATTCCCACCTTTCACGTACTACAGAATCACGTGCCGAGGGTTCTTACCGAATTGGGCCCGTTGGCCCATTCCAATTTTGGCCCATTATGCCCAAAAATATCGAGGGCATAGAAATCATGCACTTTGCAGTCCAAATTTTGCAGCTTACCAAAAACATTAATCGATTTACCTCACGAGCATTCGCGACACTCGCTAATCTACAAAATACCGGTTTTCGGCATTTCGCTTTTCGCTTTTGCCGATCTAGACTAAGAAAGAGGGTGTTAGTTACACACTGTTTGCGACGATATCTTTGAGATCCACACACGAACCGCCTACAATTGGATTACTAACACGTTAATCTAACTATTCAAATACAAACTACGATTAACCCCTTACAATATTCGACCAACCACACCTACAGATCATAGTAAGCTTATAAGAAATCAATAAGCAACTCATTAACAAATTTTTGTCAATGTTTACCACATAATCATAATTTCACTGCAAGCTGTCTTCCTGAGCAACAGTCACTAAATCATTTATAACTGGAGCTACGAAACTCCAAATCAAGTTCCGTTAATTTTCCTTGAAAATAGACTCATATATCTTCTATCCATAAAATTTTCAGAATTTTGGTTTAGCCAATCAATACCAGATTTTTCTCAAAGTTTCCCATGTTTCACTGTTTGACTAATCTGACCACTCTTCATTACGAATCAAATTTCTCATTGTACAGAATTCAAAATATGTTCTTGTTTATTTCATTAGAAACTAGACTCAATAATCTTTAATTACATAATTTATGCAGCTTCTAACTCATCTTCCACAATTTATGGTGATTTTCCAAAGTCACGTTACTGCTGCTGTAACAAGCAGATTTATTACCAAATCACTCTTTCACACCTAACTTGCATGCTTGTTATTTAAACATGTATATCACCAATCAATCATCACATATCTATGATTTTACTTAAGTATAATCTCCATTTCATCATTTTAAAGCACAACATGTTAGCTGATTTTTCCCTTTAACATCTAAGGCACATGCATGCTCATTTGTTTGGCTCAACTTCACCTATCTTCCATTTTTCATCAAAAGAACATGAAACAACAACCATTTCCTTCATTTTAATTCATGACTAAATGCTCACAACACAACTAAAAATCAAAATATACTTCAAGAGTTAAGGTAGAATCAAGAAGAACTCATGAACCTCAAAATAGAAGCAAGGTACCAAGAACTTACCTTCAATTTTCCTCCTCCTAATGACCAAATACTCAAGAGCTTTCTCCTCTCCTTTCTCTTCTCTAACTTTCATCTATGATGAACAAAGATGGACAAAACTTTGTTCTTTTCACCCCTTTTTCTTTTAATAAAACTTCATATTTCATCCATTTAATTCTTTAATACAAAAGACATGATATTCTTATCATGAAACATTTACCTAACCCATTATCATGGAACATTTACCTAACCCATTATCATGGAACATTTACCTAACCTATTATCATGAAACATTTACCTAACCCATTATCATGGAACATTTACCTAACCTATTATCAATTTGTATCAATTTGTACCATAAATTATGGATATCAAGTGTACATTTTGTCTACAACAACATGATGGTTGGCCACTTCATGTAAAATGGGAGGTTTGTCATGCAAATCCTCCTATTTTGCACTCCTATTTATTTGGCCACTTCAATTTAGCCTATAGCATTTTCAAACATTTTCACATAGGTCCTATTTCATCATTTCACCCCCTTTTTCTTATGGAACAAAAATTAACTAAAATTGCCGGGTTCTATCTTAAGCTTGGGCTTTCTAGAGGCCCACTAACATAATTAAACCTATGCCAACATTCACAGGATTCCCGAAAATTGGGGCGTTACAACTCTACCCTCCTTAAAGAAATTTCGTCCTCGAAATTTACCTAATCCAAACAGATGAGGGTATTGCTATTGCATCGTCTCTTCTGGCTCCCAAACTCAGAAGTTTCCCCTTCTTTAACTTGTTGTAAACGAACGACCAAAGACTCATCGTTCAACTGTTTTTCCTTAATCGATCCACCTGTGTTGGCCTCACTTGCAACTCACCAGCAGACTTCCATCATCATACAGACTCAAACGAGCAAACATTGCTCTCAGATCAGATACAGCTCTACGACTTAGAGCATCAGCTACCACATTAGCCTTGCTTGGGTGATACTCGATCGAACAATCATAATCCTTAAGCAATTCAATCCATCTCCTTTGCCTAAGGTTCAGCTCCTTCTGAGTCAACAAATACTTAAGACTCTTATGGTCAGTGCATATAATACACCTTTCTCCGTACAAGTAATGTCTCCAAATCTTAAGTGCAAATATCACTGCTGCCAACTCTAAATCATGAGTCAAATAGTTTCCCTCATGAGCCTTAAGCTATCGTGATGCATATGCAACCACCTTGCCCTCTTGCATTAACACGCAGCCCAAACCCACGTGTGATGCGTCACTATACATAGTAAAATCATTCCCAGACTCCGACTGAATTAACACAAGTGCTTCAGTCAGAACTTTCTTCAACTTCTCAAAATCTTCCTGTTGTTTCTTAGTCCATACAAACGGTACTCCTTTCCTTATGTGTTTTTTCAGAGGTGCTGCCATCACAGAAAAACCTTCCACAAACCTTCTGTAGTATCTTGCCAGTCTTAGGAAACTCCGTATTTCTGACACTGACCTAGGCGGCTTTCACTCCAAAATCGCTTCAATTTTCCGAGGGTCCACCGTAATCCCCTCAGCAGAGATCACATGTCCTAAGAAGGTTACCTCTCTCAACCAAAGTTCAGACTTGCTGAACTTCACAAAGAGTTCCTTCTCTCTTAACACTCGCAGCACTATACGGAGATGCTCATCATGTTTTGTTTCAGTTTCAGAATATACCAGGATATCGTCAATAAAGACGACTATGAACTGATCCAAAAATGGTTGGAACACACGATTCATCAGATCCATAAATGCTGCAGGAGCGTTCGTTAGTCCAAATGGCATAACCAGAAACTCGTAATGACCATACCGAGTCCTGAATGTCGTCTTTTGGATATCTGCCTCCTTGACCCTTAACTGATGGTATCCAGATCGAAGGTCAATCTTGGAAAATACCGAAGCTCCTCTAAGCTGGTCGAATAGATCGTCAATCCTTGGCAGTGGATACTTATTCTTAATCGTCAGTTTGTTCAACTGGCGGTAATCAATACACATCCGCATCGTACCATCCTTCTTTTTCACGAATAGCACTGGTGCTCCCCATGAAGACACGCTTGGCCTAATAAAGCCCCTATCCAACAACTCTTGAATTTGAGCATTTAACTCTACTAAATCCTTCAGTGCCATTCTATACGGTGCGATAGACACAGGTGCCATTCCAGGCAACAAGTCTATTCCAAACTCAACTTCTCGATTCGGAGGCAATCCTGGAAGCTCCTCCGGAAAAACATCTTGGAACTCTTTTATAGTCCTAACCTTATCCACTGTCAGTCCCTCCTCTTCCAACTGACTTACAAATGCCAAATAGGTCTCACAACCTTTCCGAATCCACTTCTCGGCTCTTAATGCCGACACCACATTGGACAAATAATCCCTTCGCTCACCTATCACCATAACCTCCTCATCCTTTGTGGTCCTTAACACCATTTGTTTAACAGCACAATCCAAAGTTGCTTTATGCTTAACAAGCCAGTCCATTCCCAAAATGAGATCAAACTCTCCGAACGGTAACTCTATCAGATCTCCAGGGAAAATCTTACCTTGAGTTTTTAAGGGTACATCCCTATACAGTTTGTCTACCCTAACCGAGTGACTCAAATGACTTAGTACAGATACCCCACTCACAATCTCCTCAGAGCAGTCCAAGTTGTCTATAATCTGTTCTGTGGCCTCCAACCAATTTTCTGCCACATTCGGGGCTATACCAGACACGCCCCTAAAGATCTCTGTTCCGTTAGTCCCGAAGTCATTCAGAAATAGATCCCTGAATTTCGTTGCCCGAACTTGCTCCGGTAATCCTTTCCAGAACACGAAGCATTGCTGTTACAAGGCATCATCCTTGGCGGCTCTATCATACGGCCCATTCTCATCCGTCGGTGGTGGTCGTGCTACTCCAGTGGGTATGTGTTCAGAAGACGAAGATCCAGCTTGAGTACTACCTCGGCCTCGATCACGGCCTCTTCCCTGAGTAGCTCTCGTACTCATATCGATTTATCTTGATTACAAATTTTTATGCATCAATTCAATATTCCAGTGTTTATTACAGATGTTTTATGAATCAGACAGTAATTCAAAGTTTGTTTTCGCAGAATCGAAGTCTAGCTACAGTTTCAGTCTCTTATCAGATATTCCTATGGTTTCAGAATCATCCTATCTAGAGTATCCTAGTAGGATTTCAGTACAGACAGATAATTCAAAAAAATATTCAGAAGAGTTCAGAGTAATACTTACAGACTTGAGCCGGAGATTCGGAATGCCACCTTCTAAAGATCTAAATTTTGAAATCCGCATTTTTCGCAATCTTTATAAAATTTTTGTTTTCGAAGATCTAAATTTTGTAAACCCATTCCACAGCCGAGTTGTTGTAACTGGGCTCTGATACCACTAAATGTAGCACCCCAAACCCGGCTCAGAAGTTATGGCCGGATCCGGCATGCCACATCAAAAACGTTAAAAAAAATGCCACATCGAAGCATTCAAAACATTTCCGATCCAAAAAGAAAACTTACTGAGTGTTTTAAAGATGATTTCATTATAGGTTAAAGTGAATGGAAGTCATGCACCGGTAGGAAACCGGAAAAGAGGTGGTGAGTCCATCGGATCGCTAATACCAAGCTCCTTCGGATCCAATCCTAGACATGCATACCGCCATTGCCACACCTTAACGTCATGGATATTTCTAGGAAACCGATTCGATTAAGTCATTTTTAGGAAAAGCGATTAATTTTGGAAAATACTTTCATTGCGGAAGCTTTGCTTGTTGTCGTGTTATTTTGAAATCAACTGTTGTTTTTGAAAACGCGCCCTAAAGCTATCCAGTTTCAACAGTTAGAATAAGTATTACATATCTTAGTAACACATATTAAAAACCATCAAAAATAAATAAGCGGCCTTATTACATTTAAAAGCCCAAAACCTCAAACGTAATTAAAAGGATGTCCAGTTCACCAGAAGAAAATCAAACTTTCGAGCGGGTGGCCACTCGAATTCCCTCACGACTCCAAGCCCACTATGGTTGGGGATTACTGCGTGGATAAAATAAAAGGGTGAGTTTGGGAAACTTCGGTGTGTAAGGAAAACCCATTCAAAGCCCAAGTCGGCTCAAGCCTATTGGGCCTAAGCCCATTCAGAACAACAGTGGTACTGGGCGAGCCCTTTCAAATTACAATAAGCGGGCCTTAGCCCTTATTCAGATAACAGTATGGCCCATAGGCCCATTTCAAAATACATGCAACATCGGTAAACATATGCAAGCCCATTTGGGGAGACTACTCAACCCACCAACCACTACACTCCACCCGTACCAGCCATACACTCCATGTGGGGAATAGCTCAACCCACCCAGCCCAACACTCCACAGATTGCGACCTTTGTTGCTCGATTAACGATAAATTGAGGCAAAGCCTCCAAATCGTGGACAAGCCACTTTCAGTACTTCCTCCATCAATATCCCATCCATGCATCGATAATAACAACATGGCATGCGATAAATAACAACGATCAAACATGCATTTAGGTCAATTTAACCCTAGAGGTATTTCGGTAATTTATCTCCTAGGGGTAAAACTGTAAATTTTCCACTTTTAAAGGTATTTCAGTAATTTATCTATTTTAGGATTTTTCATGCATATTCCTACCTTTCACGTACTACAGAATCACGTGCCGAGGGTTCTTACCGAATTGGGCCCGTTGGCCCATCATTCCAATTTTGGCCCATTATGCCCAAAAATATCGAGGGCATAGAAATCATGCACTTTGCAGTCCAAATTTTGCAGCTTACCAAAAACATTAATCGATTTACCTCACGAGCATTCGCACACTCGCTAATCTACAAAATACCGGTTTTCAGCATTTCGGCTTTTCGGCTTTTGCCGATCTAGACTAAGAAAGAGGGTGTTAGTTACACACCTGTTTGCGACGATATGCTGACGAGATCCACACACGAACCGCCTACAATTGGATTACTAACACGTTAATCTAACTATTCAAATACAAACTACGTATTAACCCCTTACAATATTCGACCAACCACACCTACAGATCATAGTAAGCTTATAAGAAATCAATAAGCAACTCATTAACAAATTTTTGTCAATGTTTACCACATAATCATAATTTCACTGCAAGCTGTCTTCCTGAGCAACAGTCACTAAATCATTTATAACTGGAGCTACGAAACTCCAAATCAAGTTCCGTTAATTTTCCTTGAAAATAGACTCATATATCTTCTATCCATAAAATTTTCAGAATTTTTGGTTTAGCCAATCAATACCAGATTTTTCTCAAAGTTTCCCATGTTTCACTGTTTGACTAATCTGACCACTCTTCATTACGAATCAAATTTCTCATTGTACAGAATTCAAAATATGTTCTTGTTTATTTCATTAGAAACTAGACTCAATAAGCTTTAATTACATAATTTATGCAGCTTCTAACTCATCTTCCACAATTTATGGTGATTTTCCAAAGTCACGTTACTGCTGCTGTAACAAGCAGATTTATTACCAAATCACTCTTTCACACCTAACTTGCATGCTTGTTATTTAAACATGTATATCACCAATCAATCATCACATATCTATGATTTTACTTAAGTATAATCTCCATTTCATCATTTTAAAGCACAACATGTTAGCTGATTTTTCCCTTTAACATCTAAGGCACATGCATGCTCATTTGTTTGGCTCAACTTCACCTATCTTCCATTTTTCATCAAAAGAACATGAAACAACAACCATTTCCTTCATTTTAATTCATGACTAAATGCTCACAACACAACTAAAAATCAAAATATACTTCAAGAGTTAAGGTAGAATCAAGAAGAACTCATGAACCTCAAAATAGAAGCAAGGTACCAAGAACTTACCTTCAATTTTCCTCCTCCTAATGACCAAATACTCAAGAGCTTTCTCCTCTCCTTTCTCTTCTCTAACTTTCATCTATGATGAACAAAGATGGACAAAACTTTGTTCTTTTCACCCCTTTTCTTTTAATAAAACTTCATATTTCATCCATTTAATTCTTTAATACAAAAGACATGATATTCTTATCATGAAACATTTACCTAACCCATTATCATGGAACATTTACCTAACCCATTATCATGGAACATTTACCTAACCTATTATCATGAAACATTTACCTAACCCATTATCATGGAACATTTACCTAACCTATTATCAATTTGTATCAATTTGTACCATAAATTATGGATATCAAGTGTACATTTTGTCTACAACAACATGATGGTTGGCCACTTCATGTAAAATGGGAGGTTTGTCATGCAAATCCTCCTATTTTGCACTCCTATTTATTTGGCCACTTCAATTTAGCCTATAGCATTTTCAAACATTTTCACATAGGTCCTATTTCATCATTTCACCCCTTTTTCTTATGGAACAAAAATTAACTAAAATTGCGGGTTCTATCTTAAGCTTGGGCTTTCTAGAGGCCCACTAACATAATTAAACCTATGCCAACATTCACGAGATTCCGAAAATTGGGGCGTTACATATATTTTTATGTATTATGTAAGTTATGTAAATTATGTAAGTTAAATAGGTTTATGTAAATTATGTAAGATATGATATATATATATATATATTTATGTATTATGTAAGTTATGTAAATTATATAAGTTGTTTATCTTATGTAAATTATGTAAGATATGATATATATTTATGTAATTGGTAAGTTATGTAAATTATGTAAGTTGTTTATCTTATGTAAATTATGAACGATATGATCTATATTTATGTATTACGTAAGTTATGTAAATTATGTAAATTATGTAAGATATGATATATATATATATATTTATGTTGATGGGATTGTGATTGTGTTGATGGGAAAACACAAGGTTAGTGAAGAATTGGTTATTAGATTAAATTTACAAGTTTAGGGTTAATTATTTATTTTGAATTAAGTCCATCATGTGTGCTCAATTATGGTTATTTTTATTTGAGTTACATGAATGCTAAATCAACTCAGGAATGAATGGGCTAATTCCTTAAAATAAATTAAAAAATTATTTTCCAAGTAAGTCAAGTCTAATTTGTTGAACAATTAATTTAATTAGGTTATTTAACAAAAAATAAAAGTAAATAAAATATTTTTCGTAATTAAAATAAAATAAAAATATTTAAAAAACTTTAAATATAATGTAATTTAACTAGGTAATTTAAAAATAAAATAAGAGTAGACATAATATTTTTGTTATTAAAATAAAATGCACTAAAATATTTAAAAACTTTAAATACAATTTAACTTAATTAGGTAATTTAAAAATAAAATAAGAGTAGACATAATATTTTTGTGATTAAAATAAAATGCAATAAAATATTTAAAAAACTTTAAATACAATTTAATTTAATTAGGTAATTTAAAAAAAATAAAAGTAGACAAAATATTTTTGTGATTAAAATAAAATAAAATAAAATAACATATTCAAAATAAAACTATGTCATTGAAGAAGGATCAAACTATCGAAGATACCCATTAATTTAATTTAATTGAGTTTAATTGTATGGAGGAGGGTAAAAATGAAAACATAAAAAAGGGATTGAATTAATCAAGCACAAAAGATGAAGGACTAAGAAAAGGCAGAACAAGAATCAAATAATTAAATCTTAACTTAGATTGTAAATCACATGTTAAGTGTAGGTTGTTTGTTTCAAGGTGTGGTAAAGATTAAGCATTATGATGTTAATTATTAGCTGTCTGAGATGTGCAAATCTTGGAACAAGCTTTTCCAGCAGCTGGACATTATCATATATACCAGTGGTGAATTATTCTTAATGACGAAAATACCCTTTCTTTGATGAAAAATTAACTAGATCCAGATTTCACATGGCTAATATTTACTTTCATGTGTTATTATCCAATTTACGTTTGATATTAAAAATAAAATAACATAATCAAATCTTTACTAGGTAATTGAAACAAATTTATAGGTGAAAGCCATAGTGTTTAGTTAATGAAATGATTTCTATGACATCAAATTCAGTTTTGCTTCCATATTTCATTTCAAAACTTTATATTATCTTGTTCATAACTAATTTTTACAAAAGAACATTGCAATAAAATTTTACCAAAAAAGGAACATGGCAAATTGAATGGCAGATAACAAAAAACATAAGGCAGAAAACTAGATGGCAAATGTAAAGTAAGTAAAATGATCCAATATTTTGAAAGGAAAATCAGCAATTAAATCTATACAAAATCGGAGCCCCAGAAGATTAATTTTTTCAAAATCATCATGATAAAACTATTATTGATGAGAATTTTGAACTAAAACGCACCTTAGTAATTTCAACAAGCTGGTCTACTCCACTCTCACCAGGAAACAGAGGTTGGAGTCAGAAAAATAGTATTTGTTAAATAATTTAAAGGGAAAATGCATATAAATAAGCAAAAAAAGTATGCAATGAAACATGTACCTGCCCAAGCAATAGCTTAGCCAAAACATAGCCAGCAAACCAGATGCCAATGGCTGTGCTGTATTCAGCTGCACCAAATATTAATTCAGGAGCTCGATAGTACCTAAAACAGATCTAAGATATGTTTGGTTCCCCTTTCACCTGACAAAGTTAAAATCAAAATTAGGCTCATGAACAATAAGGTAGTGACTGAAGAAGTGACTAGACAAATAATTATAAACAAATAAAACTTCAACTATTCAAGAAAGTCCACAAAATCGACGGTTATGATAGTTTGATAAACCTTTCTCGGCTATGATAATAAGATATGGCTTTTTCGGCTCAAATATGAACTATGTTGCTTGGATTTGATGGGTACGGTTATAATCAAATTTCACAAGTTTCTTCTTACCATAAATGTTGATAAAACTATGGGCTGGAATCTTAAAAATAAAGTCAACTAAGCCACTGGGTTAGAACCAAATGGTCAACCAAACTAGCGTGTCTAATAAGTTAATTTACTTGATAATATGAAGGCCTTTAAATACCAAATGTTCAGAACCAATTGAACAAAAGTAGATTAAATCTTTCATTATAAGAGGGGCAATTATTGAGAAACTATGTGCACATGGAAGGAGATTTGAGCAGAGGATATGCTTTATTCTAAGACTGGAATGTTAAAACCATACAATAACATTACAAACACATTACTGATTCTATTGGAATTTCAAAACAAAATATTGAAAGGCTAAAAAGAAAGGGGCAAAAAAAAGATGCTAATTCAGGAATATAAAGATTTATTAATCACTTCTAAAAATGATGAAAACCTAACATATATAGGCTGTTTCGGACAGCCATAAATAAGAGACCTTAAATACTTGATATTATGATGGAAACTTCCCATGCACAAACTGTTTCGGACAGCATTAAGAAGACAATTCATGACATTTCAACATGCACATTCTATCATCAATTTGTCAAGACTTTACACAGCATTTAACATGGTACAACACAAAACTTATTAAGCTAATTTCACCTTCAATGTGTCTAAATTTGGACAGCATTAACATAGAAATTCCCCATGCAAAAACATGTTTAATCTGTCCAAAAATTGGACAGCAGAAATGCAGCCATTATGCATGCCTTCATTCTTAAAAAACACACAAACAGAGTCAAATCATCAGCTGATTATGATACGAGGTTCATGTCTTAAAAAGCCTACAAACAGAGTCAAGTCATCAGCCAATCACACATTTCATTTCAGCCCCCCAGTCTAATAACGACAAAAATCCTTCAAAGATAAAAGCCTTAGCCTTCTCTTTGTAAACATTTTAAACACCCTTCTTTCCCTCTGCCTTTCCCTCCTTCCTAGTATCCTTATCGATTTATTTTAGCTTTAATTAACTTAATACATTCCTCCTTTTTTTTCTCTCCCATTAACTTGGATTAGAAGGAACTAAATGGAAAGAAACACCAGTTCCAAGTCTGACCTTCCTCCTGGTTTCAGATTCCACCCTACAGATGAAGAATTAATCATGTTTTACCTCAAAAACCAGGCCAAATCAAAGCCATGCCCTGTTTCAATAATCCCAGAAGTTGATATTAACAAATTTGATCCATGGCAACTGCCTGGTTAGTTTTTCTCTTTATTAATATTATCACCCAAATTAATATAATTTATGTTCCACGCACTTTGATGCTAAGCTGAATTTATAAAGTTGGTTTTTGTGTAGACAAAGCAGAGTTCGGTGAAAATGAATAGTATTTTTTTCAGCCCTCGAGATCGAAAGTACCCGAATGGGGTTCGTCCGAATAAGGCCATGTTTAAACAATGATGCAAAAAATGAAGTAGTAGGGATAATTCAATGTCAAAAGTCACACAAACCTCAATAGCATTAGAAAGTCCTACAATAGTTGATATGTCACCACCAATGACTTTTAGAGTGAAATCCAACTTTTTCTGCAAGCAAAAAAATGTACATTAACCTAACTATATCAACTTATTAAAACATTGCCAAACTATTTAATGTCAAATTCTCTGACAATATTTAAAAACTAAGTATTAGTGTTTCCTTATTCCCTCAACAAATATAATGAAGCTTAACAAATATATTTAACTCAATATAATTGGCTATACTGCTAGAGTTTTCATACTGTGATAATCAAACTGTGAGCACTGCTAAACAATTAATTATAAAATATGTTTTATTTTCTTGAGCAATAATCAAACTCTCATCACATCACACTTTATGGTTATTTAATTATTATTTTAAAATATTAAAATATAATATCTAAAATTATTTTAATTTTGCACAAGTAAATCCTCCTAAAAGTAATGCACTACATATATAAATATGTATTTCGTAAGTATTCATATTCAAATATATTTGTTTCATTTTAAAATACTATTTTCTTTATTTAACAATGATTTTTGCTATGACTATTTAAAACACCATCACAGCCTATTACCGACAATAAATACTTTCAACAAAGAAAAAATGAAAAGAAAAGAAAACATCCCGAAACATAAAATAACTGTCGTAACCGTTTTTCGGTAAAACGACGGGAATCGATTTGGATTTTGAAAATGAAAACAAAAAAACGGGAGTCGCCACCGATCCTTTTTTGACGAGGTGTGATCGGGTCACCTCGTAAAAGTGGTTGTTTTTAATAAATGGTTTGATTTATTTAAACAACAATTTTAGTCTACGCAAATCAAGAAAACAGGTTCGGGAGTCAGTTACGCACGAGGAAGGATTAGCACCCTCAATACGCCCAAAATTGGTACCTAGTTGATTAATTAGTGTCTTAGTGTCGAAGATTGAAAACTTGAAAGACATTGAAATACGATCCCTCTTTGTAAAGAAAATGCTCAAATAGTAAGGACCTTCTCGTCTCAAAATATAAAATGTCACATCCAGTGAGTTAGGAGACGACATCTTGAATTTCCGAGAGCGAGCTTGCCTTCTATAAAATCTGTGTATTTTATTAAAAAGGTATTCGATTATTTAGAGTAAACGAGAGAAATCGAAACCCAGTAAGTTAGGGCACGTTTTCTCGAATTCTCAAACACCGAATATTGCCTTTATTTCAAAACAATTTCTTATTTCGAGACGACAAAATGTCATACCCGGTAAGTTAGGGCACAACACTTCGCATCTCCGAGAATAAGCATTTTTCAAAGCTTGTATAGCAATTTAAAAGTGTATTCCGTTATCTAGGTTAAATGAGGAAAATCGAAACCCAGTAAGTTAGGGCACGATTGTCTCGAATTACCAAATACGGAATATCGCTTTTATGAAAGAATTATTTTAAGGTATTGAGTGGAAAATATAATGTGATTTATCGTAAAACGTAAAACCAAATCATGGTGCTAATACACGATAATAAGTGCGACAGTATCAATAACAATGATATAAGTGATTATAAAAAAATGAAAACAAGGCTAGCAATATAAAAACATAAAACACAAGCATAAGGCAAATGATCGAATAAAAATAAATAAAACATGGCAAAATAAAAATGACAATGATAACGAAAATGATAACAAAAATAATAATATAAATAATAATAGCATAGAATGATAATAATATATATGGTATTAAAATATATACGTAATAATAGAAATAAAAGTATAACATTAAAAATATATATACGGAATACATATGTGAAATAAGCACATAATAGTTATAAAAATATGAATAATATGATATTTACAATATATATACATAAAAAACATAATGACAAATGATGTGCATGATATTAATATACATGATATAGTTTAAAACATAAACGTAAGATAATATAAGAAATGAAAATATATAAATGATATAGTATTAAGGTATATGTATAACAATAAAAATACAATATTAAAATATATATATACACGCAATATATAAAAAATGTATCCGTATATGTATACATAATAAAATGCAATATTTAAAATATTTACATAGTATATACATGGTAAAACATAATATGATATTTACAATATATAAAACTATAATAAAATGATATACACGATATAATATTAATTTACATGGGCATAATATGAAGTATAATATATAAATATATATTAAAAGTATGTATATATGACACAAATGTATTAACAAAACAATAATATCAAAACTAATAATAACAATAATATATAAATGTATACGTATATATATTAAAGATATATAATAAATATTAATAATATAGAGGTAAAATAGATATAACAAAATGTACATAATAGAATATTTGAATATGTATACATAAACATATATTAGGAACAATAATAATATATAAAACAACTATAAGAATATATATAATATGTATTTATATAGTATTAATTTAAAAGGGCTAAATAATAATAAAATATGCTAAAATAATAATACAAGAATGGTACAATAGAATAATGAATAATATTAAAATAATAAAGAGTAAAAATAATATAGAAAGTGTATTAAATAGGAGAAAGGGACTAAATTTGAAACAAATATTAAGTTTTGGGGCCGATTTAAAAAGCTAATAAAGAGAAGGGACTAATTTGAAAGCGCAAATAACATACGAGGTCCAAAAGGGCAATTTACCCGAGCCCTTGAAACGGTGTCGCTGAAGGGAAGACCAACTTGCAAAATGCGATAAACCTCGGGGCTAATTTAAAAGAATTAAAAACTTGATTGCAAAACATGTAAAAATCGGAAGGACTGCGCAAGTAATTTGTAACGCCCCAATTTTTGGGAATTCTGTGAATGTTGGCAAAATTTCATGCTTTAATTTTGTCATTTGTGAGTGAAATTATGAAATAGGACCTATGTGAAAATGTTTGAAAATGCTATAGGCTAAATTGAAGTGGGCCAAATAAATAGGAGTGCAAAATAGGATGATTTGCATGACAAACCTCCCATTTTACATGAAGTGGCCAGCCATCATGTTGTTGCAGACAATATGAGCACTTGATATCCATAATTTATGGTACAAATTGATACAAATTGATAATGGGTTAGGTAAATGTTCCATGATAATGGATTAGGTAAATATTCCATGATAATGGGTTAGGTAAATGTTCCATGATAATGGGTTAGGTAAATGTTTCATGATGGGAATTTCATGTCTTTTGTATTAAAGAATTAAATGGATGAAATATGAAATTTTATTAAAAGAAAAAGGGGTGAAAAGAACAAAGTTTTGTCCATCTTTGTTCATCATAGCCTAAAGTTAGAGAAGGGAAAGGAGAGGAGAAAGCTCTTGAGTATTCGGTCATTAGGAGGAGGAAAATTGAAGGTAAGTTCTTGGTACCTTGCTTCTATTTTGAGGTTCATGAGTTCATCTTGATTCTACCTTAACTCTTGAAGCATATTTTGGTTTTTAGTCATGAATTAAAATGAAGGAAATGGTTGTTGTTTCATGTTCTTTTGATGAAAAATGGAAGATAGGTGAAGTTGAGCCAAACAAATGAGCATGCATGTGCCTTAGATGCTAAGGGAAAAATCGGCTAACATGTTGTACTTTAAAATGATGAAATGGAGATTATACTTAAGTAAAATCATAGATATGTGATGATTGATTGGTGATATACATGTTTAAATAACAAGCATGCAAGTTAGGTGTGAAAGAGTGATTTGGTAATAAATCTGCTTGGGACAGCAGCAGTAACGTGACTTTGGAAAATCACCATAAATTGTGGGAGATGAGTTAGAAGCTGCATAAATTATGTAATTAAAGATTAATGAGTCTAGTTTCAAATGGAATAAACGAGAACATATTTTGAATTCTGTACAATGAGAAATTTGATTCGTAATGAAGAGTGGTCAGATTAGTCAAACAGTAAAACATGGGAAACTTTGAGAAAAATCTGGTATTGATTGGGTGAACCAAAAATTCTGAAAATTTTATGGATAGAATATATATGAGTCTATTTTCAGGGAAAATTAACGGCACTTGATTTGGAGTTTCGTAGCTCCAGTTATAAATGATTTAGTGACTGTTGCTCAGGTAGACAGCTTGCAGTGAAATTATGATTATGTGGTAAACATTGACAAAAATTTGTTAATGAGTTGCTTATTGATTTCTTATAAGCTTACTATGATCTGTAGGTGTGGTTGGCCGAATATCGTAAGGGGTTAATCGTAGTTTGTATTTGAATAGTTAGATTAACGTGTTAGTAATCCAATTGTAGGCGGTTCGTGTATGGATCTCGTCAAGATATCGTCATAAAAGTGTGTAACTAACACCCTCTTTCTTAGTCTAGATCGGCAAAAGTCGAAAAGCGAAATGCGAAAACCGGTATTTTGTAGATTTGCGAGTGTGCGAATGCTCGTGAGGTAAATCGATTAATGTTTTTGGTAAGCTGCAATGTTTGGACTGCAAAGTGCATGATTTCTGTGCCCTCGATATTTTTGGGCTTAATGGGCCAAAATTGGAATGACGGGCCAACGGGCCCAATTCGGTAAGAACCCTCGGTAGTGATTCTGTTAGTACGTGAAAGGAAGGAATATGCATGAAAAACCCTAAAATAGATAAATTACTGAAATACCTTTAAAAGTGGAAAATTTACAGTTTTACCCTTAGGAGATAAATTACCGAAATACCCCTAGGGTTAAATTGACCTAAATGCATGTTTGACTGTTGTTATTTACTGCATGCCATGTTGTTATTATCGATGCATGGATGGGATATTGACGGAGGAAGTAATGAAAGTGGCTTGTCCACGTCTTGGAGGCTTTGCCTCGAGTTCATCGATAATCTGAGAAGCAAGGTCGCAAGCTGTGGAGTGTTGGGTTGGGTGGGTTGAGCTATCCTCACATGGAGTGTATGGCTGGTGCGGGTGGAGTGTAGTGGTTGGTGGGTTGAGTAGTCTCCCAAATGGGCTTGCATATGTTTCTTGATGTTGCATGTATTTTGAAATGGGCCTATGGGCCATCTTGTTATCTGAATAAGGGACTAAGGCCCGGTTTATTGTAATCTAAAAGGGCTCGGTCCATTACCCATCATTACTGAATGGGCTTAGGCCCAATAGGCTTGAGTGACTTGGGCTTTGAATGGGTTTTCCTTACACACCGAGTTTCCCCAAACTCACCCTTTTATTTTCATCCACGCAGAAATCCCCAACCATAGTGGGCTTGGAGCCGTGAGGGAATTCAAGTGGCCACCCGCTCGAAAGTTTGATTTTCTTCCGTGAACTGGACATCCTTTTATTTATGTTTGAAGTTTTGGGTTTTAAATGTAATAAGGCCGCTTAATTATTTTTGATGGTTTTAATATGTATTACTAAGATAGGTATTACTTATTTTAACTGTTGAAATTGGATAGCTTTACGGTAGCGTTTTCAAAAACAACAGATTGATTTCAAAATAACACGACAACAAGCAAAGCTTCCATAATGAAAGAATTTTCCAAAATTAATCAATTTTCCTAAAATGACTTAATCGAAATGGTTTCCTAGAAATATCCATGACGTTAAGGTGTGGCAATGGCGGTATGCATGTCTAGGATTGGATCCGAAGGAGCTTGGTACTTAGCGATCCGATGGACTCACCACCTCTTTTCCGGTTTCCTACACGGTGCACGACTTCCATTCACTTTAACCCTTAATGAATTAATCTTTTGAACATCAAGTACGATTTTCTGGACTTAGAATGGAAATTTTTTTTTACGTTTTTGATGTGGCATGCCGGATCCGGCCATAACTTCTGGGCCGGGTTTGGGGTGCTACACAATTAGACCATGCTTGCAAAAACACACGGATCTTTCGGGCGGACGGGTCGGGTCGTGGATTGGGTAGGGCGAAACGGCGTCGTTTTGGTGCTTATGGGTGCCGACCAAATCGACGTCGTTTTGTAATATCTATATAAGTTAAAAATTAGCCTTTTAAACCCATTTGTTGTTTGTTTTAAAAAAAAACTGAACTTTTCTTTGCTCTCTCTCTGCAGGTCCAAGTCCGGTCAGGCCCCGACGAGCTGCCACCGCCCTCCGCCGTGCACGGCGGTCGGAGGTAAAAATTTCTCTTTTTTTTTGTTTTAAAATGTATTTATTTTTCTTTTGTATATATTGCCTATTCACACATATATAGGTATAAAATAGATCGATTGGCCATGAAATATCAACGAAAAGGAAAGAAAAAATAAAACTAACCACCTTAGGACTACGGCTTCTGTTCTTGAGGGCTTTGGGTTTGTTTGGATGCTTTTTTCTTATTTCTTGAAGGCTAATAATGTTGTTTTTAGCTTGAATCTATGTTCCTTTTTTGTATTTGAAAAATGTCCGAAATTACAATGGTTTTGGATTCGGCCTTAAATAGCCGTTTTACATGCCTTCCTTTTCTACTTTCTATCCCTTCTTTATTAATGCTTGCAGGTGCAACTTGGGGCGGTGGGGTGGTGCTGCAGGCGTCGATGGTGGATGGGACAGGGGTCAAAGGCTGAACGGCTAGGGTTTTAGGTTTTCCTTCATTTTTCTTTTTTCTGTTTTGTGTTTGGGCCATGTGGGTTTGGGTATGTTTTGGTTAGGGCTAGAAAAGGGTCCATTGGGTTTGGGTAGGTTATTTAGGCCCGCAAATTGGGCTTGTACAATAACGATTCCAACTTGAAGCTATCCTAGACTTCGTTAAAAAAGGGAAAGGTAACCATTAAAGAATTGCTTTGTTAAACATCAAGAACAGGAGAAATTGACGTTTTTAATAATGTTCCAAGTTAAATAGAGATAATATATTTAACACAGGCATTATATTCAAATTTTAAAATTGGCTATACTGCTAGAGTTTTTAAGTCTGTTTCAGAAGCACCCAATGATGACAAACCCCCCATAATATTTGCTGTAAAAGATGGAGAGGAGATAATACCTAGTGATAGTCGGCGTTGAACAGATATGCAAGAATCGGAAGAGGTTTTAACTTCATAACCCCATCTATCCAGTTTCATAAACACCTCAAAGGGACTTCACGAAAGTAAAAGGGATTTCGATTTGGGGATTTTGGGAATTTTGAATCGGGAGAATTTTTGAGGATTTGAGGGTTCCGATCGTTGGGGTATTAAGTTGGGGAAAATTTAGGGATTAGGAGAAATTTTGTTGGGGGGAAAAATAATGAGTTTAGGTATAACGGTAGGGATAAAACTGATGAAACCAACACGACGCCGTCTTGGTCAACATAATGACCTTTTGTGGAGTTTTCAACAACCGCTGCTAAAAATTAATCTATTGCGGCGTTTATTAGATAGCGCCGCTAATGAAACGCCGTCCTTTTACAAGGTACAGAAGTAAAATAATTTGTATTAAAATTTTAAATAATTTTATTTTATTTAAAAGTAAATTAATTTTATTAAACTTTTAAATAAAATAAAATTAATTTGTATAAATTTATAAACTTTTAATAAAATTATTAAACTTTTAAATAAAATAAAATTAATTTGTATAATTATATAAACTTTTAAATTATTTTATTTTATTTAAAAGTAAATTAATGAAATTAATTTACTTTTAAATAAAATAAAATTAATTTGTATAATTTTATAAAATTTTAATAAAATTATTAAACTTTTAAATAAAATAAAATTAATTTGTACAATTATATAAACTTTTAAATTATTTTATTTTATTTAAAAGTAAATTAATTTTATTAATCTTTTAAATAAAATAAAATTGTTTTGTATAATTTTATAAACTTTTAATAAAATTATTAAACTTTTAAATAAAATAAAATTAATTTGTAAAATTTTATAATTGTGGACGAAATTAATCTTAAAAATGAAACCAAACCTTAAACTCTAAAATCATAATCCCTAAACCCTAAATTATATTACAAGGTGCAAAAGCTATTAAAATTAATCTTATTGTTTAATAAAACCTAAAATAATTTTATTTTATCATTTTATCAAAATCCCTAACCCTTAAATCCTAATACCCTAGCCCCTTAGAACTATAAACACTAAGACAACACTAAACCACAAACCATTAACCTTAAACCCTAAACCCAAAATAACAATCATAACCCCTAAACCTTGAATACTAAACATTAAACCCTAAAATCTAAAGCCTAAAGCCTAAAATTATATACCCTAAACCTTAAACCCAAAATAACAAACCCCAAGCCCAAAATAACAAACCTTAAACCATAAATTTAAAATACTAAACATTAAACGCTAAATTGTAAGTAAAAACGCAATCTTATCATTTTGATAGCATATATTTTTATAATTTTGAAATGATTAAATCAAAAATTTTCCATTTTTAAAGGGATAAAGTGCAATTTTACCTTTAAAATTTTTAAAAATTTCAAAAAGCCTAAATGAAAAATTTTTCATTTTAGAGGGGTCGAGACACTTTCAACTCCCTAGTTATGCCCCTAAATATATATTAATTATAGAGTTTAGGATTTAATTGAATATGATTCACTTGAGATTAACATACTACCAGCCCATGGCCATTAAACCTTAAACTATAAAACCCTAAACCATAGACCTTAAACCTTAAATATTAAACCCTAAACCCAAAAATAAATTTAATCAATATTAAGTATTGCTTCCATAATTTATAATGAACATAAGCTTTTCATTAATATCTATGTATATACACATCAACATCCATATATATATATATATATATATTTGGGGTTTAGGGTTTTAGGGTTTATATATAGATTATTGTTTATATATGGTCTATGTTTAGGGTTTAAGGGTTTAGAGAAAGCCATACGGAGTCGATTTTAACAACTTGATAACTTAAATGAAAACTTCTAAATAGTTTAGTTATCAATTCGTAACTAAAATGAAACTTTCTCATAGCTAAGTGAATAGTGTAGTTTATATTTTTTATAAAGTCAGTTTCAAATATCAAAATAAAATCAAATTCAAAACAAAAATAAGAAAATAATAAGAAAATTAAATCGGATCAAATCTGTAACAGCCTAATTTTCAGTGGTGTTGGAATAGTGATTCGAGATCACTAAATCTGACAAATGAGTAGGAAATATTATTAATTTGGTGAGTATAAGTTAAATGTGAAGTTAGGAAAAATTTTGAAATAGTGAAATGTACAATATATATATATATATATATATATATATTAAAATAATTAGAATTGAAAACGAGGTATCAAGACCTCGAAATTTAATCGAGCCATAAATATTTTTATAAATATTTATGGAGCGTTAATAAGTTAGTATTAAAGTTTCAGTCAAGAAATTTTAAAATCTTGATAGCTAATTGAACAAAAAGGACTAAATTGTATCAAATGCAAAATTGTGGGAAATTATTAAATAGCTTAAATGATAAAAGAAAGAGGGTTTAAAAGGAAATAGACCCAAGGTCTATTTGGGCTGGACGGCAAGAGCATGAAATCACCAAGAAAATAAGGGCAAAATTGGAAAATTGTAAAATTTACTTAATAAAGCTAGGACTAAAGTGGAATTATCTAGATTTCTCTTTATTTTTCTGCATTCTCATCAGCAAAACACCATGGAAGAGTTCCCTTAAGCTGGTTTTTCATATTTTTACTGCAAGTAAGTTCAATTCTTGATTATTTCTTGAAATTTTTGTGTTTTTGTGACTTTTACAACTAGGTCCATTTGTTGAATTCATTAGTTCTTGATTCTATGAAAGAAATTGAAAGTTTCTATGAATATGTGCTGGAATTATATGATGATTTGACATAGAATTAGAGCTTTAAATTGTTTATATGCTGATTTTATTGAAAGAATTGAATAGAAACTGAATGTTTGGGACCTAAATTGTAAAAGAGTTTGAAGTTAGAGTTTTATGTGGAAATTCTGAATTTCAATAGTTAAGAAATAACTTATAATGTCTAGGAAAAGTATTAATTGATAAAATTAGTTTAATTGAGGGGTTAATTAAGTAAGGACTGAACTGTATGAACTATGAAATTTGGGGCAAAATGAAAATCAACATTTTGCATTAAAACAGTTTTAGACAGCAGCAATAGTCTAACTTTGAAAAATCTCCAAAAATTGTAGAAATCTAATTAGAGGATGAATAAAATATAAAATTAAAGCTTATTGAGTCTAGTTTCTTATAGAAGAAACGGTGTAAGCAATGGAATTGTAAATCATGAGATATAATAAGTTTTGTGAGACAATGTCAGAATGATTTCGGGTTCCCCTGTTCTGACTTTGGAAAATCATCAAAAATTGGAGAAAAATAATTAATGGATTAAATTTATATGTTTAAAATACTTAAAGAGTCTATTTTCAATAGAAATAAGCAGGAACATCATCCGAATCTCGTACGATAAGATAATTAATTCTTAGTGAAGAAGGGTCGGAACTGTCAGACAGCAGAATAGGGGAAACTTTAAAGAATAAACTGTACTTATTGGCTAAACCAAAAATTCTGAAAATTTTATGGTAATAAGATAAGTAAGTCTAGTTTCAGGGAAAATTAGCGGATCTTAATTTCGAGTTCTGTAGCTTAAGATATAAATAATTTAGTGACTATGACGCAAATGGACAGTTTTGAATATACATAAGTAAATAGTGAAATTATTGATAACGTTACTTGTTACATGTTATATAAATTAAGGATGTGGAATGGAGAGGAGGAGGAGGAAAATATGTATGAATATTCAGCTAGCATGGCTAATTTGTATGTTTTAAGCTCATGGACTAAATTGAATAAAAGTAAAATTTTATAGGTAATTTTGTAAAAAAAATGTTAGAAATGACCAATTTAAATTACAAAATTGAATGAAATTATTAATTTAGCTCAAGATCAGGGAAAAACATGTTTTAAGGATTAAATTGAAAAGTGTTGAAATTATGGAAAATTCTGACATTTTATAGAATTCATAGGTTGTTATCAATTTGTGTGAGAATAACGGCTGGAAATAAGGATTAAATTGCAATAATTTTATTTTATTTTAACCTAAGGATGAAATCATCATTAATTAAAAGTTTAGAGGTAAAATGATAATTTTGTTTAGAGCATTAGTTGAATGTATTATAACATGAAATAAATGAAAACGACGATCAAATTTCTTTATAAAGATCCGGATGACTTGAATACGAGACTTGAACGTGGAAAAAAAAAGATATCGGATTAATGAAATATCTGATAAATAAATCGGTAACTCTGGTAATGCTCCGTAACTCTATTTCGGTGACGGATTCGGGTTAGGGGCGTTACAAGATCGAAACGAGTATCGGTTACCCTACTCGAAAATGGATGCTCAACTTTTTGTGGTGTTTGGACCAAAAACGCCACTATAGATAAAACTTTTTGCAGCGTTTTAACCAGAAACGCCGCTATTGCTCGATTTTTAGTGGTGTTTGAACCTGAAACGCCGCTATTGCTCGATTTTTAGTGGCGTTTGGACCTGAAACGCTACTGTTGCTCAGTTTTTAGTGGCGTTTGGACCTGAAATGCCGCTATTGCTCGGTTTTTAGTGGCATTTGGACATGAAACGCCTCTATTGCTCGGTTTTTAGTGGCATTTGGACATGAAACGCCTCTATTGCTCGGTTTTTAGTGGCGTTTGAACATGAAACGCCGCTATTGTTCAGTTTTAGTGGCGTTTGGACCTGAAACGCCGCTATTGCTCTGTTTTTAGTTGCGTTTGGACCTAAAGCGCCGCTATTGCTCGGTTTTTAGTGGCGTTTGGACTTGAAACGCCGCTATTGCTTTGTTTTTAGCAGCGTTTTAATGCTCAGTTTTTAGTGGCGTTTTATTCTAAACGCCACTAATGTATACTTTTTGCGGCGTTTTTTGTTCAAACGCCGCTAAAAATGCCGCTAAAGCCCTATTTTCCTGTAGTGTGCATATGAATTAACTTCTAAATTAATTGTCTTAATTTCAATCTTTCGATTTCTTCTTCGACAAATTTGATGAAATCTGTATAATGAAATTTTTTTTGTTCAAATAGTACCGGCTACCATCCCTAGAGAAGAGGGAGCGAGGATGGGGGGAGAGCATTGGGCTTCAACATTTAACTGACCCTATCATGACATCCAATATTTTAAAGAAAAGAGAACAACATTATAATGAATTTCATGCTATGTGATAAGCTAGTTAATTACGTACCTTTAGAAGACAAAATAAACCACTACTTTCTTGAAGCTCAATTCAATTGGCAAAGTTACAAGAATTCATTGTTGCAGTTAAGGTAGAGGAAAAGGTCTGACCTGTGTTTGAGGATTTGATTCGTGAGTCACCTTGGTTGGTGCTGCCGTAAAAGTTGCATCAACAAATCATCATTTATTGTGAATACCCAACAAACGTTTCCATAAGGATTAATGTTGGCCCTCAAAAAGCTTATCAATCAAATTTTGTCCAAATAGATTCGCAAAGTAAAATTATAATGGAGAACAAGATTAGAGTAGCTCCATTTATAAATTAATGGCTAGGATTATGAAAGGGAGACGAGTGGAAAAGAAAGGAAGAAGAAGAAGAAGAGATGGAAAAAAAGGAAACAAAAAAAGAAAAGAGAATAGGGAAGTTAAATTAAATTAAATTTTAAACAACTAAACTGCTCAAAAGGAAAAGAAATATGATTTTTATCCGAAATGATTATTTAACGTGCCATGTTTGCTCGCAGAGGCGAATCTAAGGGGGTTGGCAAGGGTCCCCCCTAAAGACCATTTAAAATTTTTAAAATTTTAAATTAATAAAAATAAAATTACACTTTATCCCCCTAAAATTAATAAATTTTTTATTTAATCCTTTAAAAATTATATTTTTACTATCGTAAAAATTACAATTTAATTTCAGCCCCCTAATATAATTTTCTGGCTTCGCGCTTGTCCGCTTGATATTATTCCATTAACAGCTCATTGAGAAAAATGTAACAAATCGATAGCCTTAATGATCATATTATAATTTTTAATATTTTGCGATCAAATTATAATTTAAACCATATATAATTGGCTAAATATAAAAGATATATTGTGAGTAAATATAAAAAAATGTTATTCAATTTTATAAAACTTTTATTTTATGGCAATATAATAGGACATCTCAATTTGAATTTTCATTTCTCAAAATTTTATTTAATCTAAACTTAATTCTTTTTTTCTTAATTCGCTACTGTTTTGTTCAATTTGAAACATCTTCAACTCGTAAAAATTGTTTAATGGTAGCTACCAGTATAATTTACCCTATAAATAAATCTCTCCAAATTTCCCAGATAGTCATCTCTCCCCTTTTTTGTAATTATGTTGAACATTTTCAACACGTAAAAATTGTCTAATAGTAGCTGCATCCATTATTGCACCGTCCTAAGGACAATCTATTTGAGATTTGGCCCACTTACTTCTTACGGATCGTAATTTGTGTTTAAATTTTCTTTTTGATGTTTTAATATTTATTGTCTTTTTTAATAATATTTTCAAATTCTGAATCTGTGCCTATTTTTAATAAATTTGAATTCAATTTTAAATTATTATGTTTTAATCCAATCAATATAATAATTATATTTTAAAATTTTATGAACATGATGTATGCAATTATATTATAAATATTTTAAAATAAATTCCATCTTTCGTTTATTTAATATATAATATTCGTAAGATATTTAAGATTTTGAAGTTTGCCTAATTAGTTTATTTAATAATCTGACGTGTACATCGCACATGCACTTTACCTAATTACTTTTCTTTTTCTTTTTCTGTAAAGACTCTATAAAGCTGAATAAAATATAATTCATCAGGAACAAAGACATAAAAGAAATTAAAATTAGTTACCGAAAAGTAAAAAGTTTTGAATAAAATTATCTGTATTAATAATTTATTTGGATAAAAAATAAGAATTATTTTCTAAATAGGACGCTCGAGTAAGACGTTTTGGTTCGTGCCTAGCCATGAATTAGTTATTTATTGTTGTTTTGCTATCATTTTATTATTATATTTTTGTTATTGTTTGGATATTATATATCTCTTAATTTATTATTAATTTTACTACTATTTTAGAGTATTTGCTTACTAAGTTGTGACTTAAAGACTTTTTTAATATATTTTTAATTGTTGGGAAACATTTATTTTAATATTTTAGTGTATTTGATGTATTATATTTTCTAAATTTATTTTATATAAAAATAATCAAAGATAATAATATAGGCAGACTAAGTCGAGCTGAAACTAGAGCTAATCATGGGCCGGGCCGGGATGGGCCCAAACAAAATTTTAGGCCCATTTTCTAGGCCTGGGTTTGGCCCGACCCGGCCTGAAATATGGGCCTAAAAATTGTCCAAGTTCAGCCCAAAATAAAATTGCTAAGCCGAGCCTGATCCGGCTCGACCCATATTAAAATTTTTTAGCTTATTTTATTAAATAATTTTTTAAATATAATAAATCAAATACATCTAAAACATAAAACAAATATTAAAACAAATAAAAATGATATTAAAACAATTCTTAAAACAATACATAAATTGAAAATATAATAAAAAGTGATTATATTAAAAATTTAAAATGATTAAAAATAAAATAAAATATAAATT
Organism: Gossypium arboreum; assembly: GCF_025698485.1. Lineage (NCBI taxonomy): Eukaryota > Viridiplantae > Streptophyta > Magnoliopsida > Malvales > Malvaceae > Gossypium > Gossypium arboreum. The sequence continues at coordinate 118,924,526 of NC_069070.1, read as the reverse complement.
ATTATATAATTCCGGTCGGGTCGGGCCAGGCCAGCCCTAGGCTAAAAAAATTTACCTGAGGCCCGACCCTTTTTCTAAGCTGGCCTTTTTTTTTTTGTCCAAGACCATTTTTTGGGCTTATATTTTTGCCCAAACCCTCTCATGTTTCAGGCAAGCCTTTGGGCTAGCCAACTGGAACTTAAAATATGAATCTAAAATTTTATATCGATCCAACTTAAATTTGATCTGCTCGACTCATGATCAGATCTGTATCTACTTAATTTACTGTAAATGTTTCCAAGATTTGTGTTGTAAATATGTAATATCCACTAATGCTGATTCCTTTTATTTCATAAATATGAACAAAATTAAAGATAACTATATATTTAATTTACTATGGTATATAACTTTATATAGTAAAAATAAATGACTCAATATTACCTACTAAAAACATAATTACTGAAAGGGACTAATCATAATTATTTAATTCAAAATTCTTGCAGGTGATGAAAATTGAATAATAAATTTTATAAAATTAAAATATAATTTTATTATATATTAATTTATAATTTTAAGAATTGAAAAGTCCTTTAGATTCATTAATTAATTATTGAGTGTAATTATCCTACTATCAGTATATAAATTATACACAGATAAATTCACACCTTAAAGAATTAGCTTTCCATGAGAATTCACTTTTATCAACCTAGTTAAATACATTTACATAATTCTTAAAATTGAAACAAAGATGATAATTTAAGCTACAAGATTCCCTTTTTCTCGAAGGAATTACAATATGTAAAGCGGCTTAAACCACACCAATGTCCAGTCATAAGCTTAGGCTAGTCATAAATGCAGTCAGCATAACCTGCACAAACATCAAAAACAACACAAAATTTTAGCACATCCAACATATATATTAAGAACAAATCACACCAATTAATCAAAGAAACATAAACAAAATCCACTTACTTGGATTAGTGATGACAATAAGACCTGAGCCTCTGAAATCACAGTTCCACTTGTTTCTTCCCTTGGCTTGGTAGTAAAGATTCATAGCAATGGAAGCATGGTTCATCAGATTATCAGGGCTGAAACAAGGACAACCCTTTTGCATTACACGGCAATCCACTTGAGAACAAGCGAAATTAATGTTTGCCAGTAGAGTTGCCTGATCCGATGATGGCTTAGCCACACACCAACTTTTCTGCAAAAATTTACCCATTTTCAAAAGCTTTAACACAATTATTTTCACCATCAACTAGTTTCTGAGTTCACAATGAATTTACCTGTCCATTTACCATCATCAAAGTTCCACCTAAAAATAAAATTAGAAAAACCAAGTAAAAACCCAAGGTAGAACTGAACTAGATTCATGAAAAGCATGCAAAGAAAGAAAAAGATCCACAAAAGAAAGTACAGAAAAAGAAAAGTGTTTTTTTACTTGGTACTTTGTAATGAAAGTGTGAAACCTAGGATTACTAATTAAAACTACCTGGAATGAAGGAAAAGATGAGGAAAGAGAGAGAGAGAGCTGCTGCTACTTTAGCCATTGACACCTGCTGTTGTACTTGAGAATATGAAATGACGACTGTGAACTTCAAATCAAAAAGATGGTTTTTCTTTATTGAGAGAAAACAGAAAAAGGCAAAGGGGGGATTTTAAAGGGTAATAGATAAAAGAGAAGGAAAAGTCAGTGTAACGGCTAGTTAGTGGGCTACAATACATTGCATTGAATGAAGAGCCGTTGGGGAATCGTTAAGGATCTCTTTTTGAAGGAAATGGATAAAGGGGAAAAGACTTGCACTTTGATGGCCTACTTTATTGCCCACCTTTCCTCATTCTACACTCTAATTGGTTTACACCTCCATTCTTAAATTTATTTGATTTTCAATCCCTATTTTTTATTAAATTTGAAAAATTAGTCTCTTTATTTTAATTTTTCATATTTTAGTTCAATTGTTGGTAAACACTTTAATAGTTTTTTTTGTTAATTTGTAGCATATAGATTGTTTTACTGCTGACTTTTGTTAAGTTTTGCATATATATATATATATATTATTGAATGGTTAATCTTCAAAGTTAGTGATTTAACAAAAAGGTTTTATAGCAAGTTTATTAATAAGACTAATTTCTTAATTTTTATAAAATAAAATAATTAAATTTTGATAAAATAAAATAGAATGATTAATTTCTCTATTTTCCTAAAGTAAGGAGATAGTATCCAGGCTGAAATCAAAAATTTTTTAGGAGGTTAAAATTAAATTGTAATTTTATAATAATAAAATGTAATTTTACCATTTTAATAATTTATATCTTTATAATTTTTAAAGGATTAAATTAAATTTTATCACTTTTAAGGATTCAAAGTATAATTTTACATTTACTAATTTAAAATTTTTTAAAATTTAAATTTTAGGAGGATCGGGCACATCCACTCCTAAAACGCATACGATATTATCCAAAATTAGGCCATTAATTTTCAAAATTTTAAAATATAAAAACAAATTCCAATTTTATTTATTTATGTACTTTTATTGGTACATGATATGAGTATATTTATAATATATATTTACTTATTTTAAATAAATATAGTTGTAAAAATAAATAAATAGAAGATAAGTTTTATTAAAAAAATTATGTAACATCTTATATATAAAAAGAACGTCTTTTGGACTTTCCTTCTGCTGCCACGTGGCAACCCAATGCTTTTAGTATTATTTACAAAAATAGTTAAATATCAGATGTAGTCCCTTTAATATGCTTGATTTTAAAATTTAATCTATATATTTTAATTTTTAATATAGTTTAGTTTCTATACTTTAATAATATTTTTAATTTGTTCAAATAATTAATATTGTTAACTCTTTTGTTAAAACATTAAGTGATTATATATAATTTCAACACTTAAAAGTTTTACACGTGCTTCTAAGATTCCTCTTTGGTATTTGATCTGAACTCTTATCTTTGCATTCGAGTTTACTGTTTCTTGTACCACCTCAGCAAGCTCAAGCATGGTGAATTCACCTAGGTTTCCAAGATTTAAAGGTCCAACATCTTCTCCATGAGGCCTTCCACCAAATCAAAAACATATTGGAAACTCTCTGTCTTCTCCACATCACCATACTATAGAGAAATACGGGCTGTTATTTTGTTGTTTACTCCATCATCTGTTTACTTGAATAAGATCACTTAAAGCATAACATTTCAATTCAACTCAAAATTTAATTGATTTAAACTCAAAATAGTCTAAACTTTAACATCATGTTTGGTTAGCTGTAATGGCTTAGCATTACAGCTAAATTCAGTGGGCCCCCCATTAAAACTTTGTTTGGTTGGGTGTAATGGGTTATTTGACCTCATTCAATACGGCCTTATTCAACGCAAAAGTGCGTTTACAATTCGCACCTCCCCACGGAATAGGGATTCAACGAATGGTGGGTAAAAATTATGTTGAGACTTTCAACTTTACCCTTCTCTTTCTCACGTCTCAAGCAATCTCGCTTTTTCATTCTTCTTCCTATTTTATTCCAAACTTGTCTCCCTCTTTTCATGCTTCATTATCACCAACTCTATCTCCCTTTGATAAACCCTAACAAGGCCTTCAATTAAGATTCATTTTTTTAACTCCAACCCTTAACAAGGCTTTCGATTGAGATGGAAACTTGAGAAGTGAAACAATCGGCAGTCCTCCCTCAGGTAACTCTTCTCCAATTTTGATTTCTTTTTTTTTTTCTAGTTTTTTTGTTAAATTAGTAGAAATAATAGGCATTTTCAAGTTTTTTAATCTATTTGCTGATAATTTTTGTTAACTTTTTTGGTTTTTTTTTTAATCTTGGGGTGTGAAAACATGTTGATGTAATCTTCAGTTTTTACTATTGTATGTGAATTGGATTTTCCCCATGATTGGAGAAATCAAGGCTGGAGTCTCGATTAGGGCTCTTTTTTTGCCAAAAATCCTAAGAAAAAGGGTTTTTTTTGGAAAGAAATACCGAAGGAACTCGAGAATTGGCGTACGTTAAGTTTACGCCATAGGCCTTTGGTCTTTGGGGGATCCATTTCCATTCAGTTCGCTAGATCTGTTGCTCTTCACATGTTTCAACATCAAGATTCAACTCTTTTTTCTTTCATTTTACACTTATTTTGAATTATTTCTGAAAATCATTTTTAATCCTTTTATGATGCTTCAAAATGGATCATCATGTTTCAAAATTTCAATAACGATTTTGATTTAGCTTAATCAATACAATTTTAATCAACCCAATTTTCTACTTCTAGCAGATTCATCTATTTGTTTACCTATATTAGCTTGAATTTTGTTGTAATCTCCTATACATCTTTATAGATCTAATAGTTTGTCAGTTTGGGTTCATAGGAACAATGTAGATTGAATCAAATTAAGTTTTAAAATTTTCATTTATTTTAGATTTTGCCAATTTGGGTTCGGACTGTTATTATTTGGGTTTTTGTTGTTTTATGACCAGCTAATTTGGATTTGAAGCTCATGTTTTGGTCATTTTGTATTTGGATCAATTTGGGTTTAGGTCAAATGGATTCCGGTTGTCGACTTTATGGTTGGATTGTATAGTGTTGGTCTACATGTATGAATATGTTCGGGTTAATTCAGTTTTAGGTTAAATGGATTTCCATTTTCTAGTTTATGTTTGGGTAATTGTTGAAATCTTCAAATACCCAATTTAGTCTTTGGGTTTATCTTTTACTTCTAATGTGATTAAATATTAATGTCCTAAGCTGAAATTAGAAGATGTCATAGTTATAATTAAGATTTCCTACTGCTTGATCTTGATTAAAATGTAAGTATTTATGTTGTCTTAAACCATTATCTAAAGTGGATTAATTGTCGTAATTTAAACGGTCTTAATAATGAAATTGTGGTATCTTCAAATGACAAATTAGGAGGGGTTATAGCTGTGATTTATAGTGCTTTGGTGCCGTGGTTAAAATGTATAACTCTGGGATTGATATTGATGATGTGTCGTTAATGAGTAAACTGCGTTTTATTTGCCGAATGACTTGTCATTTTAGAAGTACAAATTGAGTGTTGCTAATGGTGAGTTTTCTTTAAACTCATTTTGTTATTTTCATGCTTAAAATATATATATATTAAATTAGAATTGATGTTTCGGCTTTGATTTAATGGCTGAAAATGTTCTTTAAATTTTCAAGGCTACTTACTATCTGGCATTAGCTAGATTCGTTTATTGTAAGTTTAAATGCTGCTCGGAAATAGTGTAAAAATTACTGCTATCCAATTTTGTGCCCTTATTTTGCTGTCCAAAATTTGAACAAATTAATGGTTCTATTTTCATGTTGATTGAGGGCTGTAAAGACAGTCCCATTTGTTGCATTATGCTATTTAGTTTTGGGACCAAATAATTGAGTATTACTGGATTAAAAATCATGGATTGTTGCTGTGATGAACTAATAAATTTTAATACTATTGAGTGTGTTGTTGCGGGATACAAATGCCCTGCATGTTGCTGTCTTGTGCTGTCCAAAATAGGACAAATTGAATGTGCTTGTGAGTGAGTTTTTCAAAGGAAACTTTGCAAATTCTCATGTTTAAATTCTGAAGTTTGCATGCAGGTAAGCTATGGTTGTAGGGGTTTATAAATCGAGTTTAGTAGCTAAAATATTATGTTATTCTTACTAAGTTCGGTTGTTAGTAGTGAAGTGAAAATTTGACAATTAAATGCTTAAATGACTGCTGGAAACTACAGCTTGAAAGCTCATTATTCCAGCATATAAATACTTATTTGAATGTGTTGTAATATGTAGAGCAATTGGTCTTTGCATGTATGAAATAAAAGAAAAACAATAGTTGTTAAATATTAGTTTTGTTGCTGATCGAAAAGGTTAAATTCGTTGTTAAAGGGATGTAAATTGGTGTTAATTAAGTCATCGGATAGGGCTAATAAAAGCAGTTTGAATGTGATGCTATTAAGCTGATTTAATGTAAAGTGAACTTTTTTTTCAGAAACAAGCACATTATGATTGATCTTGGCATCGATAATAACAAGATTAACTGGGCTCTCAAGGACAAACAGGAGTTCAGAGACATCATTGGGACTGTATACCGTGAGGCATGGAAAGGCCGTGGTTTGAAAGATTACTCGAAAAAGTACTGCTATTGAGTATTCTTCCAACATGTAGTTGATCAGAATGTAAATTGTATGTAGATATGTGTGTCATTTGCAATGTTTGGTTGCATGAATGTGGAGGATAATCCAATTTGAGATGAAACTTTGAAATATATATTTTATGTGCTCTTTTGATGCTTGTTTACAGTATAGCACCTTAGCTTGGAGTGACTTTCCTTACAGTTGTTTGATAAGGAACAAGTGTTTTAATTTAACTATATAAAAATATAAATGATATGTTTATAAAGATGATAATATGTTGATTCACCATGGTTGTAGACGAATTTTCCAATTAACTCAATTGAAGATTATATAAACTTGATTTTTATTATATAAAAGATAAAAGAAATTTAGTAAAGGAAGAAAAAGAGTGCAAGGAAAAAATAAATGGATAATAGAACATTTAGCACATTAAATATGTGTTTAAAAATAATAAAGTAGTTATATATTATTTTATAATATTATATATTATGATTTTATTAATTCATAATTTAATAATAATATTAAGAATGTTATTAAATTATATATTATTTTATTAAATTGTATTTAATAATACTTATGTTAAAATATGATTAAATTATTTATTATTTATTATTATTTTTATTAAATTATATTTAATAATAATTTTATTAAAATTTAAAATAATAATCATTTATCTAAAAAATTCTACTAAGGGTATTTTAGTCATTTAAGTCTTTTTCCTTATGATATTACAACATCTATTCCATTCAACCAAACACAAGAATACTATTACAACTCTATTCCATTCCATTCAATCAAACAACTGAATTATTCATTACAGGTCTATTCTATTACAGCTCTATTCCATTACAACTCTATTACATTACAGCTCTATTCCATTCCTCCCAACCAAACGTGCCCTAAATGATTCGATTAGAATGAACTCAAATAAAATGATTGATAACAAAATAATTCATACTTGAAGATAATCCAAATCCGAATTACTTCACACTAAACTTGAAGTAATTCCATTCAAACAAACCTAATCCAAAATTTATCAGCTCCAGGAGTGATGTTTCATATTTTTGAGTTGGCCCAGATCCACCCAACATGCTCGTAAATGAGATTTGAAACGGACACATGGTTATGCAATGGAACAAAGCATTTTACACAGAGATGTTAATAAAAAAACCTGTCCAGTTTCACCTCTTTTGTGACCATTTCAATCAAAAAGAGGGGGAGATAAAAAAAGGGATGAGTAAAACTAAGAACACCATTAAAAATCAGTTACAGTTTTCTCTGACATTGATCTGCTCCAACATCTTGACAACCTCAGCCATTGTTGGTCTCTTGGAAGGATCTGTTTGAAGGCACATCAATGCTATATCGAATGTAGTTTTAATCTCAACCACTGGATAGCAACAACCTAAGTTACTGTCAACCACATATTCTTGCTTCCTTTCTTCAACAACTACCTTTACCTGTCGTAATATTTGCACTAACTATCATTAATATTCTCATGGTAATTTATGAAGCTATCACAAATGTTACAGAAATCAGACCGGATAGATTAAATGGGGAACTAATAACCTATCTGGTCTAGCACATTCCAAGAATCAAGGTGTTAATAAATCGGTTCAATTGATTCAATCTGTTGAATTAATGTGTCACACTAGTTTGACACTCTGATCAGTTTTTTTTTTTAATTATAAAGGTTTGAATTAAATATTGATGAAACAATAAATAAGTTACCCATGTAACAAGCTTTGTTCCTTCTTCAAGAAATGCTTCATCCATGGGTTTCTTTCCAGTTAAAAGTTCAAGCAAAACAACTCCGAAGCTATAAACATCGCCCTTCGCCGTTGCTCTTCCGGTATCGAAATATTCTGCATAAAAAAGTACCAAGTTTTAACTTAATTATCAAACAATCAAACAGATCAGATGAAAAAAGATGTCTGCAAATGTTGTTTTTTCATAAACCTGGGGCTAAATATCCAAAGGTTCCAGCCACAAACGTTGAAACATGAGTCTTGTCTGGTTCCATCAATGTGGCTAACCCGAAATCCGAGACTCGAGCCTCCATGTTCTGGTTCAGTAATATGTTGCTTGACTTAATATCTCTATGGATTATATGAGGGATACAATCATGGTGAAGATATGCTATTCCTCTTGCAGCACCTAAAGCTATTTTAGATCTTGTTGGCCAATCCAAAACATTGTCGTCCATTGATTTTCCTGCATCACAATTTAATCTAACAGTAGCATCAAAGTCAAGACTCATATGTTACTCGGACTCGTATGTGAGTATTTATGCATACCATGGAGAAAAGAATCCAAGCTTCCATTAGGCATTAGTTCATAGATAAGAAGATTGTAGTGAGGATTGGTGTAATATCCATGGAGAGTTACAATGTTGCGGTGTTTGATATCGGCCATGGCTTCCAATTCTCGTTCGAATCCTTTATCTCTATCTGCAGTTCCTCTGTTAAGCCTTTTTACAGCGAAGACCATGGTTTCATTTATCATTAATTTGTAAACTGTACCATACCCTCCAGCACCAATGATGTCTTTGTTGCTTAATTTCAATGTGTTTTTTAAGAACACATCAGATGATAGTGATTGCAATAATGGAGATCTGAACATCACCATTTTCCCCCCTTTAAAAAAAAATCATCAAATTCTACGGAAAAAAATAATCAATTTATATTCATTTAGAAGGCTTAAATATATACCTGAGAAATCGTGTTCATAAATGGTATTCTTTCTTTTCCATCGCTTGTAAAGGAGGATCATAAGAATGGTCTTAGATATGATGAAGAATATGCAGCATATGGTGATGTAAAATGCTATTCCCAGATCATTTGCCATTGTTAATTTCTGCAACAACTTGAAAAAGGAAAAAACTCAGACAAAAAAACTCCAATTGGCTGCCATTGATAGATTTCTTACAGCAAACACAGATTTTGGAAGCTGTAACTTTTGATTTTAAAACCACCATTGACAGCAACTAAGGTGCCATTAAGAAACAACATCTCCCAATTATTAGGAGCTTACCTGGTTAGCAGCTTGTTAATTAAGAAACCCTTACATTCAATCATTGTTTCTTAGACCAAAACTCTCTCTCTATATCTTTTCATGCATAAGAAATAATTACTACAAGACAGCAAACTGGGACCTGCCATGGGACACTAAAATTCAATTTTCTTCAGTTTTGACCATACCAAAAAAGTGTAAACAAACAGAGATCTTAAATTCTGTACTAAAAAAAACAACGGAAAATGTGAAGTATATGAACTTGCCAGTTGCCAGAAGAGTCTTGAAAAAGCTCGAAACAGTCTTGTAATGTAGGTATCAGCTGGACCCTAGAAAATCAAAGTGAAACAGACAAATACAAACGCCTACCTCTGAAGACAAAAAAAAAAGGGGTTTAATTTGTTGATTATTCAACATTTTTCTGTATGCTTTCTTTGACATTTAAGTTTGGTGCATGTCAACCCCCTTTCACTTTCTGGCGGAGGAGAAGGCTATTTTTCTCGAGAATCTTGGATGGCCACGTCATCTGCATATGTGGCAGTCGGTGTATGATCTGACACCTGTCTGAACCTTTATATGATTCATGTGTGGAGACAGATTTTTGGGCCAACTTTTTTGTTGTACAAAATTCTAACCAGTTTTCATGCTTCTAATCATTTCTGATATTGAATTCCCTTGCTCTATTTTTTCTGTAGAATTTATTCAAGAAATACATATATATTAAAATATGATTACAAAATTACGATTTCTGAAAGAACTTATCAAATACTCATAAAAAGTTTTGTTTTCACCCATATCGAATACGTATTCTAATATCCGACACTCACATCAGAAGTTCATCATGTGAAAAGTGGATGCTGTGACCATAAATTTTCCACCATCTGTCCTTTACTATTTATGTGGGGGAGATGGAATTTCCTTTTTAAGCCAATAGGATGTTATCTATTTGTTTTGATGAAGCAAATTAAGTGTAAAAGCTGTGAAGGCAAATTGGTTAGGTACTCTTTTGTTGTTGAACTTTTTTTAATCCATTAAAGTCTGCCTTTCACATTTGGTGTCTGATACAAATGGTAGGTTTGGATAAGGATCACAGCTGAGCTGGTTACATATATGCAAATATTTTAATTTGAATTTATATAATTGTTTTAAAATTTATATTTTTTATATGATTGGAAGAGTGGGAGTAGACTACTTTTCTAACCATTCCAATAAGTTTAAATCCTAAAATCATTGTCGGAGGACTTTACTTGAACTTGATCGTTGGCAATGGATGCATCCTTTGGAAGATCAGGTTCGATGTTCTGCAATGACACGAGACATTTTGCATCCATCATGTAGTGTAACCATAAGAAATAAAACTGCAAAAAAAAAAAAAATTAAGAATAAAAGAAGGGTGCTGCAGCAGCAGGTAATCTCTAGCATTGCATGGAAAGTGTTCTTGCTAGAGCTGCAGAAAACTCCATAGTAGTACAAGGTACTTGATTTCTCCCAACAATTCGTTCTGCTACTCTTTGCTGAGCTATTTGGCAACCCATCAATTGCTTTGTAAAATGATGGATAATAAGCAATCTGTTAGATACAAAATGGCATGGTAATGAGTTCAAGCATGGCATCGTCAAGAGATCGAAGTTACATTGCTATTGGAACTAAGAATGAAAGACGAATGAAGTTAACAGAAACTTGAGCTTCAAGGCTCGAGACTTGCTGAGCAAACACACAGGATCGGGCTTGAAGAACAAATGAAAGCAAAGAATTAAGAAAAAAAATTGATGAAGAATTCTAATGAATTTTCATTAACATTGAAAGATGGCATAATGCGAATACATATACTAGACATAAGCTGGTCAAAAATGAGCAAATTGTCACCTAAATATTACCTACTACCACTAAGTTACATTGAAACTCATAAAACATGACTTGTACACTTTATAAAGCTGATTTATCAGCTCAAACTTCATCTAATTACATCAAATATGTTACCTACTTAGTTCAAATCTGACTAAATTACAAAACAACAATTAAAATAACAAAATAAAATGAAATACAATAGCAGCAATGTGCTTCAGCAGTTGTATACATGGTTCGAGCGACTTGTTCTGCTTCTTGATGCTTCATGTGCTGCATGCAGGCCAACTTCAACACTCCTCCTTGGCTTGCATGATGCAAACTCCCATTTTGCCTCTTAAATCCATGAATCTTGGCACACTTAGGGGCTTTGTCAAGATATCAGCAAGCTGATCCTCAGAACTGCAGTGAATCAGTTTCACTTCTTAAGCTTGTTCCATTTCCTTAACAAAATGAAACTTTATCTTGAAATGCTTGGTTCTCCCATGGAACATTGGATTCTTTGCAATTGCAACAGCAAACTAGTTGTCACATTTGATCTCTGTTGTTTCCCTTTGGTGTAGGTTCAAGTTTGCCATGATTTTTCTTAGCGATATAGTCTGTTTCAACATTTGATTGAGCAACGAGATTCTGCTTCTTCGAACTCCAACAAAAAATGGCTGAGTAAACAGATACCCTGTGGTGCTTTTCATATCATCCATTGATCCAGCCCAATCATTATCAGCATAACCAAGTAGCTTTATGCTATCAACCTTGGTGAACATCATTTCAAAGCTCAATGTACCTTTGATGTACTTGAAAACTCTTTTGGCAACTTGAAAATAACTTGCATTGTAACAATGAATGAACCTGGATAGGAGATGTAATACCCCTAACCCATATTTGTCACCGGAACAAGGTTACGGAACATTACCAACAATTTCAAAACAATTACAAATAATTCAGATAAATTACTATTCATTTTCCGAGATCATTCATAACGTCCCTTAAATGGGTCCTCGAGGCCCAATATGAGTATTAGAATCGAGTCGAGACTAAATCAGGGGCTCAAAGAATTTTTCAGGAAATTTCAAATTTTTTTCAAAATGTAGGGTTCACACGCCCGTGTAGTCCAAGGGACATGCCCGTGTGACCGTAGGACATGCCCGTGCTACAGGCTGTGTTCAAAACTATGTAGCTCTCTGACATGTGCCACACGGCCAGCCACACGCCCGTGTGCTAGGCCGTGTGGTAAATTAAATTTTCCAAAATTAGGTGCACGTTTCACACGACCAAGATACACGTCTGTGTTTTAAGCCATGTAGCACACACGATCGAGACACATGCCCGTGTCTCTACCCATGTGCTCAATTCTGGGTATTCTGTTTCTCAAATTTAAGTTGCAGAGGACACATGACCAAACCACATGCCTATGTGCCAGGCAGTGCGTCACACATAGTCAAGACACACACACCCGTGTGTCTATCCGTGTGGACGAAAATAGGCCATTTTAAAGCCACTTTTCTCACCCTTTACACAACCAACCTGCACACAATACTTTTATTTACCAATATACTCCAATCCAACAACCAATACAAGTTAAAAGTCATATTTTTCCATAGAATGTACTATCATAAAATTCATTTTTGCCAAACTTATCAAAATAACCTCATTCATCATTCTACCATAACCATCAACTAAATATATGCATACTAACATGCATTTATATACATGTACATCTCTAGCACTCTTAACTTAGGTTTAACCTTTTTCCATTCAACCCTATACATGTCATATAAACCATAAGTTGTAAATCAAAAGTTCTACCGATGAAATCTATATAGTGTGCTTTGATGTGTTGATCCGATCCACCGATCTCACATCAATCTACACAGAACATCAAACACACAGGAGTAAGCTTATGGAAGCTTAGTAAGTTCATAGGTTTATAGGTATATCTTACCAAAATGAGTTATAATTAAAACAATAAACGAAGCATTTCACTAATATTCCCTGCCAATCACAATATCAAATGATGAATTCACTTGATTGAGCTCAATATCAAAACTGATTGAGTTCTATCACTTTAATTCATATAACTCTTACCATTTCTTGTCAAATTAGAAAATGTCTTACGAATTTGAGTATATAATTTGCTTAATGCTATAGTCCAACTATGGTCTTACACATATGTTGTCATGAACCAACCATGGTCTTGCACTTTATCACAATGCCATAGCCCAGCTATGGTCTTACACTTTATTACGATGCCATAGCCCACTTATGGTCTTACACGTATATACATATAATGCCATAGTTCAACCATGGTCTTACATTCATGATGCCATAACCCAATTATGGTCTTTTCACTAAAATGCCATAGCCCAGCTATGGTCTTACATTCACACAATGCCATGGTTCAACCATAGTCTTATCCATCAATCATCACTATAGCACGAAACAATTGTACTCAATCCAGCGTTCTGCTGAATTTGAACTTTTGCTTCGATTTTCATATTATCACAATAATCATAATTCCATAACAAAGATATGAAATAATACAGTATATAATCTCTAATTTTAAAAATAAATCATAAAATTCAACCACATGAACTTACCTGTGTTAATTTGTAGAACTTGTAAAGATTCATGGACTAGTCAAAAATTTTCCTTTTTCCGCGTTTATCTTTAGATTCTTGATTTATAATATAAAATTTTCAATTCATTAGCATCTAGTTCAATATAATTCACTTCACACTTTATGCCCTTCAATTTTTGAAATTACACTTTTACCTCAAATTTTACAATTTTTACAATTTAATCCCTAATCAATTAACCCATAAATTGAGCTTATTTTTCTCAATTAACACTTTATCTAATCATTTTAGGCTATTATATAGCCTTTTTATTCATAATTTCAGCATCAAACACTAATTCTCAACTTTTCACAATTAAGTCCTAAAATTAATTTCGTTAAAATCACTTAATAAAATCATCATATAATGAAATTAAAGCTTCAAATACATGATAATTCATCATAAAATTCTAGCACTCATTCATAGTAACTTTCAAAATGACACATAGAATAAAAAACTAATGAATTCAATAGTTGGACCTAATTGTAAAAGTCACAAAAACATAAAAATTACAAAGTAAAAGCAAAAATTGAACTCACATGGTGTAAAATATGAAAAACCAGCTTGAAAGACTCTCCTATGGCGTTTTGGCTGAAGAAAAATGAAGAAATATCTAGATTTTTCAATTTAGTCTTTGTTTTATTTAGTTAATTTGCAAAATTTCTAATTTTGCCCTTATTTCACATTGTTTTCTTGCTTATTTCTTTGTCCTTGCCGTCCAGCCTATTTAAATTTAGGCCCAATTGCTCTTTAAATCTTTCTTATTTATTATTTGAGCAATTTAGTCATTTAAATAAACTTTGCACCTTTTTCAATTTAGTACTTTTTATTAAATTAACTATCAAAATGTTAAAATTTTTTAACGAAACTTTAATACTAACTCAATAACACTCAATAAATATTTGTAAAATATTTATGGTTCGATTTATGAATTCGAGGTGTCGATACCTCATTTTCAACCTAATTTACCTCATAAATTCTTCTAATTCTCAAAATTCACTAATTCAAAAATACTTTTAATGTCACATTTGACTCATTATCTTAATTTTATTAAATTTTCAAACTCACCCGTCAGATTTAGTGATCTCGAATCACTGTTTCCGACACTACTGAAAATTAGGATGTTATAGGAGACTTACAGCAAACATGATGTCTTTGAGGATTTAAAATAACGGGAATAGCGGCCCGTTATTGTCGCAATTGGCTGTTACCCATTAAATTACGACCGCGATCCACCGCTATTGGTGTGAACAGCAATAGCGGTTTCAAACGGTGCCGTTACCACTATATAACGGCCGCTATACCGGTATCGGACCGTTATTTAAATCCTCTTTTGGAAATGGCATATGATGTGAACAATAAGATAGTGACAGTTCCTTTAGAGCAGTGAGGTTCTGCATGTTGAGAAGGTCTCCTAAACCTTGACAGTCTCTAATACAAAACGACTCGAGTTTTTCGGCCGGCAAGCCACTTCTGTCAATGAAACCAGACTTTGACACTGCAAAATATTGATCTTCTCAACATGGTTGTGCTTGTTTAATCCTTGAGGTAAAGATTTAATATTTCTACAACTCCAGATTTCAAGAATTCCAAGATAAGATGTTTCATGGATTGTGTGCACAATGGCCAAGACAATCCTTTATCACTAGTTGTTTAGGCCCCACAGGTAACTCCCCACTTGATGATAAGGAGGCAAGCTTTAAGCACTATGAAACTATAAGAAGTTGAAGCCTAATGGGACAGTCCATAATTTCCATGTGCTCAAGAAGAAACCTGTTATCACCTAACTGAAGTTAAACAAACATATTAAGATAACGGTTTGATGAAATTTATTATATGTTAATTTATACATCACCATGTTATTCGAAATATTTAATTATTTAAATTAACTAAGATTATTATCAAAATAAATAACATTATGTCATAAGGATTAACTTTTGAATTTAGTATCACCAAATTTGACCTCTCTATCAATATAATTATAAAATGTAGGCCAAATCCAACGGCCTATAATAATTTATCATGCTGGGAAATAAAATTCCGACATTGCCCTACAATCATTTAAATATAAGGGCTAGTTTAGCATTGCTTTTAAAAATATTTTAAAAGTGTTGTAGAAAAGTGATTTTGACAAGTATTTTTGAAAAGTTTAGTTTAAGATTTAAGTATTTAGTATTACTGTCAAAAAGTGCTTATGATAAACAAAATGTGTATTTTAGATCTTGTGTTATAAAGTAATAAATATGCATTTAAATAATGTTCAAATTAGTTAATATTATTATATCTTAGTAAGAATATAAAAAAATTATTATAAATTGTTGTTAATATGTTAATATATAAAATATAAATTTTAAATATTTTTAAGCAATTAATATTAATTATTCATAAAATTTAATTGAATATAATATCTTTAAGATTAAATATTCTATCGCACAAAAAATTTCAAACATTCTCAATATAATATCTTTACGATTAAATATGCGTAAGCTTTTATGATGTTTGTATATTTTAATTTTAATTTTTACTTTTATTTTAAGGAATTTTTATTGCAATTTTATTTCTTTTGTTACATGTTTATTTTATTTTAAAATTTAAGACCAATAAATTTAATAAAAATTAACAGTTAAATCTGAAATTGAAAATAGAAAGGACTACTAAATTCCAAATGTACTAAAATACAAGGACTTTATGCATATTTTGACCTATCTATTATCTTTTATATATCAAGACTGAGTCAAAAAGTTTTTATTTGTCTTTTGAACAGCATTAAATTTTTAATAATATATCAAACAATTTTAAACAGAGGACAAAGGACTGAATGTATAATTTAAGTCTAATAGGAAAACCAAAATCAGAGTATGAACTCTCTATTAATATAACAAAATCCATGTTTCGTCACACTGATCTGCAATCATTTAACCAAATGTCAACTGAAGCAGATCACCTCTTTTATCTTCAACATTGGTTGGTACTTCTCTCATCTTTAGCCAACAATTCAAGAATTTATGTTGTAGAAAAGGGGAAAGGTAACATCGTCTTCCACAGTAGCTAATTTTGAATAATTTTCCATTTAATTATCTGATTTGAATCGCTTTTCTGTTCATTAGGTTTTGAATATTACTGCCAGCAAATTCGTAACTTTTGTCAGGTAAGCTTATCTTTCATTTTAAAGGCTATTTGAGATTATTCTGAGTTCATCATTTGTTTCAGCTATGGGGTTTGAGGGAATTCCAAATCTCACTTCACCTCTTTTGAGTTTCCTATCACAATAATCTTACCTTTTATACCTTTTGTTTCACCTATTTTGTTTCAGCTATGGTATTTCACTAGATTTCATCCCATCAATAATTCTAACACAAAACTAAAATTTTAACACGATACCAATATTTTTAATAGATATAAAAAATTTAAAAAATATTTTGATATATCAAAATTTGTAATATAATATTAATTTTTTAAAAATATCAATAATTCTAAAATTCTACCAAATTTTCTAAAATATACTAATATTTTTAGTGCTTAACCTTCCAAATCTAATTTTGGTTATTCTTTAAAATCTTCTCTTTAAAAATATTTGTATTATATAAAATTTGATCTATACTAATAAATTTTGGTGTTATATATTTTCATGATAAATTGTAATATATATAGCAAAATTTCTAACACGATATTAATATTTGTAAGAGAGATTGTTAGTTATTTTGATATACAAATTTTTAATAAAATACTAAATTATATAAGACAATATTAATGCTGGGATCAATTAATACACTATTTTTGTTGGTGCTCTTTTCTTACTCGCTTGTGCCACATAATAACGTTCACTATACCTATATTTTTAAGAGATATAAAATTTGTAAGATATCAAAATTTTAATACCGCATCAATACCAAAATTCTTAAGAGCAGCTCGTTAAATATTTTGGTATATCAAAAATTTAATATACTTTTAGAAATTAAAATACCCTTCAATAGTGTTGGTATTGTTTCAAAAATTTGGTACATTATAGGAAATTTCAATACCCTTTGAAGTTTTCGATATTTATTCACATATTTTGATTTTATATTCCTTTAGTAATATTGGTATCTTTTCAAAAATTTAGTATAGAATATAGAAATCAAAATTTAATCCATATTAACAAATATGGTTATACTAACAAACATATTAGATTAGATTATATCAATGTAGTATTTATAAAATTATATAAATGATTTAAATTTGCTATTTAGAACCATAACGATTAAAATATAAAGTAGTTTAATATAATTTTTTATTTATTCTTATAAATTCAATTATTAAAAGTCTTTTAGTAGAAGCAAAATTCTTATTTGTAAGTAAAGTTGTTTAACCAAACAATTTAATAAAATTAAAATTCTTTTTTTATAAATATGATTAGTCTTATAAATAATAAAAATATTTACAATAAAAATTATATTGGTTAGTTCAAAAGTTTCTTCAAATTATGTTTTTGTATATTCTAGTATTTGTTATCACGTGCAACATTTATATTTTTATTTTTTTATAATATTAAAAAGTAAATATGTTTGTTTAAAAGATGGACATATAGCAAATCTTTACTTTTGATCTTTACAGAATTTATTAAAATAAAATAATTTAATATAACATATGTATTTAATTAAATAAATATGTGAAGATAATGAATGAAGATTATAATTTTGCAATTAATTAAAATGATGTTTCATCTCTTTATAGTCCCATTGTCTTTTGACTATAACATATTTCTCATAAGCAAATTATAAAAATATTCAGTA
This sequence comes from Gossypium arboreum, assembly GCF_025698485.1. Lineage (NCBI taxonomy): Eukaryota > Viridiplantae > Streptophyta > Magnoliopsida > Malvales > Malvaceae > Gossypium > Gossypium arboreum. Next base: position 118,906,160 of record NC_069070.1, on the reverse strand, counting down.
ATTGTTGGTCTAACCAAAACAATTTAGGAGTTTAAAAAACATATTTTAATTTAAAATTTATAAGAAAAACACTTTTAATAATGAAAAGGAAAAGAAAAATAATTAAATGGTATAAGAAAAATAATTTTAATAATAAAAAGAATTCACAAAGAATACTGTAATACAAGTTCAATCCTCGTCTTAGGTGGAACAACTTTAAAATTGTAACTAGTATCTACTCCTTAATGTACTTATAGAATGTGAAGGATTAGTTAGTAGGCTTGCGTTAGTAGATACCTTGGAAAATAAAAAAAAAAAAAAGAAAAAGAAAAATTGTAATTTCATATTATTTTAAAAAAATTATAAAAATAATTAAACATTTTAGAAATTCAAAAGTGTCTTATTTAGATTTTATAAGAAAAGAATATTTTAAATAAATAAAAAGAACAAAAGAAATTTTTAAGTATAATTAGAAAATATGTTTCTCGTAAAAGAGGAAAAATAAAAGAATTATTGGGAAATTAATTAAATACTTTATAATATTATTTTAAAGAGCTCATAAAAATAATTAAATTTTATTTAAATATTTTTATGGGTATTTTAAAAGATTTTATATAGCGATATAAATAAATAGATATTTTATTTTTTTCTTAATACTTTTGGAATTGACTCATAATTTATATATGGATAGATATATAATCATACACTGTAAATCTATCCTTTATAAAGAACTAAATGTAGTTGTTATTATTATACCTTGCAGAGTATTTGGTGCATTATGGAACTTGTGCTACCAATTTGTGAAGCGCTGAAGTGTTTTGGACATCTAACATGTACATACATGGAGCATCACAGAAAACTTGAACGAAGGTTGAATGATCTTCTGGCAAAACAACGCCAACTAAATGCTATCAAGAGTGATTTGGAAATGAAAATAAAAATAGAGCTTCGATTGGGAAGATGTGTAAGGCAAGAAGTAGAGAACTGGCTTCTAGATGTGCAAACCATCAATGGCAAAATACAAAGCATTGATGAAAGAACGCAAAATCTGTCTTGTTTTTCACGTGGGCACCTTGGGAAACAAGTTTCCCAAACAGTTGAAGAAGTGAAGGAAATTATTGAACAAGGCAGGTTCACTGGAGCTCTTGTAATTGATGATCCATCTACTGCTGGAGTGCCTTTTCAGTTGGAACATTTGGAAGGTGAAACCGCGGTGATTGCAGACATTTGGAAGCATTTGATGAGTGATGAAATTGGAATGGTTGGTGTATGTGGAATGGGCGGGATCGGGAAAACCACTATAATGAAGCACATACACAATAAACTATTGGAGGAGACTAAAACTAAACCCTTGTTTGAGAAAATCATTTGGGTCACTGTTTCACAGGACTTCAACATCACCAGGTTACAACAAGACATTGCAGATGCTATGAATATTGAAGATCTTCCGAAACCTGAACAAAAACGTGCAGCTGTGTTAAGGAACGAATTGCGACAAATAAGACATATGTTGATCTTAGATGATGTTTGGGAAGGGTTCGTTCTTGAAAAGGTCGGGATCCCTATACCAATATTCAGCAATGGGAGTAGGTTGGTATTAACTAGTAGATCGAAAGTGGTTTGTAGATCTATAGGTTGTTGTGAGATAGTCGAAGTGTCTCCACTTTCCAATGAGGAGTCCATGAATTTATTCTTGGCGCATACCGGACGTGGGATTTTAAAGGTTCCATCTTTGGAAGAAATTTTGGGCGATATTGTTGGAGAGTGTGATGGGTTACCCCTTGCCATAGCAGTAATAGCCGGGAGCATGAAGGGAATATATGATGTTGTTGATTGGAGGAATGCATTAACAGAGTTAGGTGACCATATAACAAGTGTGAAGGGCACAGATAAAGAAATATACGGGCGATTAAAGTTCAGTTTTGACCGTTTGGAAGATTCAAATATCCAAAATTGTTTCCTTTATTGCTCACTGTACCCAGAAGACTGTAGAATTCCAAGGGTGGAATTAATAGAATACTGGATAGATGAGGGATTTCTTGAAAGGGGGAGTCGACAACAATTGCATGATAGGGGTCATACTATATTAAATAGGCTGGTAAACAACTATTTGTTGGAAATGGCTGGAGATGATGTTAAGATGCATGATTTGATGAGGGATATGGCATTGTATATCAAACACCCTTATTTTATGGTAAAAGCTGGCACCGGATTGAAAGATTTACCAAGCAAGCAAGAATGGAAAGATGTTAAAAGGGTTTCATTCATGATGAATATGGTATCAGAAATTCCTCCAAGCTTGTCACCCAATTGTCAAAATCTTTCGACCTTGTTATTACAAAACAATGAGTCCTTGAAAAGGATTTCAGAATCATTCTTTCAGCACATGCATAGTCTCAGCGTTCTTGACCTTTCTTATACTAGTATTGAGCAATTGCCCAATTCCGTATCAAACTTGGAAACACTCAACGCATTGGTGCTTCGTGGATGCAAGGAGTTGAGATATGTGCCTTCACTAGAAAAGCTTAAGGCTTTACGAAAGCTAGACCTCCAGGGTACAGGTATTGAAAAGGTGCCTAAAGGTTTGGAAATGTTGGCAAATCTAACATATCTCAACTTATGTACTGAAAGCTTAAACGAGCTGCCAATAGCAATTTTACCTAGGCTTTCTTATTTGCAATGTTTGGTATTATACGTTAAATCACCTAGCGTAAAAATGAATGGATTGGAAGCTACCAGATTAAGGAAGTTAGAGGTATTTGAAGGGAGATTTAATGAGTTGATAGACTTTAATGCCTACATCAAGTCTATACAAGGTCGAGAGCTTACTTCTTACTTGCTTGTCATGGCATCGCCTAAAGCTAAGTTTGACGCCAGACCACTTGTAGAAGGGCTAAACAATGCTTTCTTTTTCAACTTCGACTTGCTTGGGGATTGCGACGTCAGGAATGTGTTCAAAATTGTGGCAGGACACCAAGGTACGGATGCAATCAAATCTATAAAATTTCAGTAGAGTAGGGCCCATTTGGAAGGCCGATTAATGTCAGTGCGGGTAAGTTGGTAGTCCCAACTGTGCTGAAACCCCATTTGTGTCTCATCCTCTGGCGCGGTGGAGAATACTGTATCTCCACCCTGCCCTTATAGCTCCAATGGCACTACTGCAGTCCCCTTCCCATTATACCTTCTAATGCTTTATTTCTTTATTTTTTGGGGCTTAAGGCTAAGTTTGTCCATGTTTTCGAATTTTGATATTTGAATTTTGTTTTTCAGATTTATACTTAAGCTATAATTTAGTTATCAGGTTTCGTCTTTCTTTTTAACCAATATTATGAAATACATCCACCAAGTGGCATTAACTAAAATATGCCACATGACACATTAAACCAATCACAATGTGTCATGTGACAATTAAATTTATTTAAATTAAAAATATTTTTTACTTTGATTCACTGTTGGCTAGCTTTTGACCGACATTGACCAACGTTGATTGGCCCTAATTAATGTTGATTGGCGTTGACCAATGTTGGCCATCGTTGACTGCCATCAACTATTTATGTGGGACTATTAGAACGTGCAACGTAATTTTTTTTAATATTATACATATTATATTGATTAAAATTGTAAACAAATTATATATATAATATAAATAATTCAAAAAATTTAAAATTTTATAAAATTCTAAAATATATAAATAGAAATTTCAAAAGCTAAATATAAAAATTAATTTTTTATAAAAATTAAAAGGTTTTAAATTCTAAAAAGTTGCAAAAGAAAACTTAAAATTTTAAAATATATATTCTATAAAAATTAAATTAATTTAAAGTTTTTGAAAAATAAAATTTATGAGGAATTTTTAGAATATATATTTGAGAATTTAGGGGTTTTTTTGCAATTTTTAAAAATTTAAATGCTTTTTAAATTCTTACAAAATTTTCAATTTTATATATTATTTTGATATTTTAAAATTTATATTTATACATTTTAGAATTTTATAAAAATTATTTTTTATAAATTATATATTTTTACATTTTTAATTAATATGATATGTATAATATTAAAAAAAAACAAAAAGAGAACACATGACAAATTCTAATAACTTCAAGTGAATTGTCAACGACAATCAACGGCTAGTCAGTGGTAGTCAATTTCGATCAATGGTGAGTCAAAATTAAAAATGTTTTTAAATTTAAATTTATTATTTTTAGTTTAAAAAATTTAATTATTATGTGATATATTGTGATTGGTTGAATATATTACATAACATTTTTAATTGACTATCACTTTCTTTAATACAGTTAAAAAAAAAGACTAAGCTAGATACCAGAATTATAGTTAAAGTAATAATCCGAGAAAATAAAAATTCAAATAGGAAAACATATGTAATTGGGAAAACAAATTGAGGATTAAGTCTTCTTTTGGATAAACCTTTATCTCTCTTCCCACATTTTGTTGTTTTTCTTCTTTTTCTAGAGTTTCTAGCTTTTTCTTTTTTGGGTAGGGAACGATAACATAAATGGTCAAAAATCACTTTTTAGAGCTTTCAATATTTTGGAATTTACATGATAATATAAATGCAAATTTACACTTTTAAAATTCCTAAAAATTTGTAATTCATTTTTAACCTCCTAAACTAATTTTGCTCCAGTTAGAAGTTTCTAGGTAATTATTTAGTTATTTAAAATAATATATAAATTTATAAAATTAGGTAATAAATAATAAAAGTTTTGAGTAAATACTTTGCACATCTAATTAATTACATAAAATAACTATATATAATTAATGGGAATAATTTAAATTAAGATCAACGTGAAATATATAATTTTTATGTATTAATAAAATGGATAATATATAAGTTTGTGCTGGTTTTAGGCGTTAAAAAGTGGTACAATGGCAGGAGAAACACTAATGGTTAATCAGATCGTTACCTCATGCAAAGTAATAATTATTATATAAGAAATTGAGTTTCATAGTCTGAGCATGCCATTTAAAGGTTTTGCATTATTGGTTGGTGAAGGTGTGAAAACTGTCTCCTTAACTTGGGGGGAGAAAAAGCTGGAAGTGGTTTGTGAGATGGAAAGGGATCCTGCCACATTTGTAGAGAGCTTGAAGCAAAGGGGGTATGGAGTGCAGCTCGTGGATGTGCAGGAGCAGGAGCCTCCATTTCTTCCACGCAAGAGAGTCGTGATATTAAGCGGGTGTCCAATAGGAAGAGAAGATCCGGTAGAGCTCCCAAGTGATGTTAAGTGTCTTAGAATTTTTGAGTGCCCCGATATCAGAAGCTTAAGTGATATGCCCTTCTTCCAACAAACAAATAAGTTGGGGTTCTGTTCGATTCACCATTGTAGAGGGATAGAATCCCTGCTTGACCTGTCCTCCACATCTCAACCATGCAACTCATTTCAGAACCTTGAGCTATTGTGGCTTGAAAATTTGGATAACCTTCATATGCTTGTTAAAGTAGCAGAAGAAGCATCTGTTGTTTCTACATCGAGTTCACTGCCAATGCCAGGCATCTTTTCCAATCTTGAATCATTTGTGATTAACGGATGCCCGAACATGAAGCAGCTGTTCCCATGTAAGCTAGCACATGACCTCCAAAACCTGAAGAAGCTGGTGGTTTGTCATTGTGTGCAAATGGAGGAAATAATATCATCAGAGGAAGAGGAAGAAAGGCACAAGGGAAAAGGAATAAACACTCGCACGAGATTCAGTCTTCCCAAATTACAAGAGTTAGTTTTGGCCTACTTACCAGAGTTGAAGAGCATATGCAGTTCCAATAGGGCAGTGGTATGCGACTCTCTTTGGGATATTGAAGTAAGGGAATGTATGAAGCTAAAAAGGATGCCTCTTTATCTACCTCATTTCCGAGACACTAACCAATCAATTCCTTCCGAAGATATCAGCATATCTCCAAGGGAATGGTGGGAATCAGTAGAGTGGGACTATTCCAAGGCTAAGGAGGTTCTGCGACCCTGGCTGTATTTTGTTTGAGAACTGATGAAGCCTTTGCACTTGATAATGAACTTCGATTTGATTTTAATCTGGTTGGAATGTTGATGTTGCAATTCAAGATTTCATCTTGATTTTAGTTTGCATCATTTCGTTGTTTGGTTGTATTTTCTCATCTTACAAATTGGAGATAATCTAAGATGTTTGCTTATCTCTCCTTTTAAGATTGCCCCTTAGTAAGACTCAAGTCAATTATAAAAGAATGAAAATAGGAGGAAGGATTGGTTTTTTATTTCATGTAATACCCAATACACAGCACCAAGAGTCTTTCAAGCAGCACAGAGGCTCCAAAATTCCATCTATTCCCTGCATATGATGGTGGGTTCATGTTCACACTGCTTGCTAAACTTAAATTGGAATGCACCTTTACAAAATATTTCTTTATTAATTCATTACACATTATGATTTATTTAAAATATAATTAAGGCATTGTTTTATTGATGAGTTTAGGAGTTCCTGCATCATGCTGTCCTCACAGCAATCTAAGACAAGCTTCGATAGCATTGGAAGGTTTCTAGTCATTATCAAGATATCAGCGATACAAAAAAAATTGATGTCAAACTTTCATACAAGCCATCGTCTGCTTCAGCTCATTTTTGCCCAAAGGTTTCTATTAGGAATTGTCTGCTTCAACTCATTAATCTTCGCTGTTTTGTCCACCTTAAAATGTCTCATAAGTTGAAAATATATGAACACTTTTACACCACGTTGAACTCTAGTACGCAACCCACGTGTGATTCGTGACTCTTCCCTGCTGGTTTACATTGGAAAAATGCAATACATCATTAAAAGAACATGCTAAGATCCCCAACTTGCAGGTAGAGGCAGGATTAACGAAATAATCAGTACTGAACCCAAGTTGCCTTTGGGATGATGCTTTGACGATCAACAATAACATCAGGAATGTGAGATATCTTCAACCACTCTGCTCCATCATTCATTATGAACTGGGCTAGTAGTGTTACATGACACCTCCAAATATATAATTTCCAAACCGAAACAAGCACTTCTTTTTCCGGAAGAGATTCAAGTTCAGGGCAATCGAGTACCCACAATTCTCGAAGAGAGTCCACATTTCGAAACCCCGTTGTGGATAAGCTTTTCAGGTTTCCAAATCCGCTTATGGTGATGGTATTTAGAGTGGGAGGCAGCACGCATCCCTCTGGTGGAAATGTCACCACATGTGGACATTCTTCACCGTCAATTGAGAGTTTTTTAAGAGAAGTGAGTCTATGCAGTCCCCATTCAAGCAGTGTGCGACAAAGTTTAGGCCCTGTGACTGAAAGTGATGTTAAAGTTGTAGGAAGACCCTCTTTTGGAAATGGCAAGTCAGGTGAGCAATATGACAGGGACAGTTCCTTCAGAGCAGTGAGGTTCGGCATGTTGGGAAGGTCTCCTAAACCTTGACAGTCCATAATACAAAGCGACTTGAGTTTTCGGGCCGGCAAGCCACTTGCTGTCAAAGAAACCAGACTTTGACACTGCAAAATATTGATCTTCTCAACATGGTCGAGCTTGTTTAATCCTTGAGGTAAAGCTTTAATGTTTCTGCAATGCCAGATATCAAGAAGTTCAAGAGAAGATGTTTCATGGATTGTGTGCACAATGGATTCCAATGCAAGGCAGTCCTTTATCACTAGTTGTTTAAGCCCCACAGGTAACTCACCACTTGATGATAAGGAGGCAAGCTTTGAGCAATATGAAACTATGAGAATTTGAAGCCTAATGGGCAATGATAAAGATACTAGAGATGGACAATCCATAATTTCCAAGTGCTCAAGAAGAAATGTGTTATCGATGTTGAAATTTTCTCCTTGATCCACCAAACACCGCAAATTCGTGCAACTTTGAATCACTAACTTCTTTAAAGCTGGGGACAAGTTGTTCTTCGAAAAAGAAACTATGCATGGACACCCTTTGATTTGCATCTCAGTTAGAAATTTGAGGAAATGCAAGTCTTGCGGTAGCCTCTGAAGCTTTTCACAGTTTCCTATTGTCAAAGATTCAATTGTGCAGACCTTCTCAAGTTGCAACTGCTGTACTTCAACCTCAAGTAGTGGAAAACTCGACATTTCCAGGCTACGGAGAGACCTCAAATGCCTGACCGAACTGAACTGCTTCCATGACAAGGACGCCAACTCATTACAATTACTAATCCTCAGATGATCCAGGTTGGTTAGGCCTGACACTAGCCTCTCAGTTAGGGGAGAAAACTTTGAAACATTTGAAAGAGAGACTTTTCTCAATTTTGAAACATTTGAAAGAGAGACTTTTCTCAATGGTGGCAAGTTTGCATCATCTCGAAGCACCAACTCTTCACACCCATCTATTTCTAAGTCATGCAGCTGAGGGAGGTTCGAAACTGAAACGATCAATTTTGTACATCGACGAATTACAAGTGTCTCTAAGGAATGGAGAGAGCTTGGAAACCTTCCTGACAATTGAGGACAGTTTACGATGCAAAACTCGCGTAGGCAGGGAAATTTCGCAGCATGCTCATCGATGTCCCATTCCTTCCAATTTGACATATCCTTAAAGCATAACGTCTCCAATGACACGAATGCATTTGAGTGGTTCTCTCCATAGAACTCGATGCCAACTTTAGTCACCGTATGCATTCCCCTTATACAAAGATCCTTCAGTAGTGGCAGGCTTCCGATTGATGGCAAGAATTTGCAGTTTCTGCAGTTGTTGAGATCCAAAGACCACAAGTTTTTGAACGAAGAATCTGCAATCCAATTCGGAAACTTCGTACCCCCATAGTTCTGTATGACGAGCACTTTAAGATCCCGGTAAGTTTCAAGCATGTTCAACACCTCTTCTTCAACTACTTTATCTCTTATGCTACTGCCAAAAATACTGCTCCACATTAGCCTTAATGCATCAAGGCCTGGCTTGTCAATTAACTTAGCTTCCAATGCATCTCGAGCTTCGACAACATTCTCCAACCCAGAAAGAGAAAGATCACCCTTAAGATGTAAATTCTTCAACTCTCGTATTCGATATCCATCACCTGCTCCCAAAATAAAATCCGACAGCCTTCGAAGATCGGTCAATTTACCTATACCATAGGGCATTGCTTTCATCTTTACACCGCTGATATCAATATGATTCAAGTTTACTAGGCGTTCTATGTCTGAGGGTAACCACTCTAACAAACTCTCCTTTAATATTAAGGTTTCTAAATTGTAAAGGGTGCATATTGAAGCAGGCAAACTTTTGATTAAAGTGTGTGAGAAATTTAGGTAGCGTAACTGTACCAAATTTTCAAATATGTCCGGTAACACGGTGATGCCGTAACCTTTTAAAGAAAGCACCCTTAAGCATCGAAGCTTCGGCAACAAATCAACGAGCACGGTGTTGGTTATATAACAAGTTCCATCTTTTGGCATCATAAATGGTAGAAAGGCTCGCAAGCGTTTCATGTGATCAAACACTGCAAACTTCTCCACTCCGTCGTATGAGCCACGAACATAAGATGAATGTCGAGTGCCCTTTGGAATTTTCGGTTGTTTATCATCCTCCAATTTCAAGCATATTTCTCCTGAGACCAATTGAGCTAGATCATTGATTAGATCATGCATTACATACTGGTATTTATCCCGAACTGAAGTCTGGAAAAACGATCTTGACACTAGATCTTGAAAGTATCTGCTACCAAGATCTTCAATGTGAGCTTTCGAGTCCGCTTGTTGTAGAAAGCCTTCTGCTTTCCATAACAAGGTGATCTCTTCCTTCTCAAACTCGTAATCTTTAGGCAGTAAAGAGCAATATGCAAAGCAACGCTTCAAATTCGACGGAAGATGATGATAGCTCAATAACAAAGCTGGAATAACTCCGCATTGCTCTTGCTGTAAATCCCATATCTCACTCTCTGATACATATTTCCATACACCATACTCCGAATGAGTGCCAAGCAAGCAACCAATGACTTTAGCTGCCAAAGGTAAGCCATTGCACTTTTTCACTATGTTTTCCCCAAATGTTTCCAACTCTTGATGCCCGCTAAAATCACTTGCTTTCAATGCATGATGAGTAAACACAGAGAGACAATCATTATGTGATAACTTCTCCAACAAGTAAGCTTTAGCACTACTAACAACTGAAGAAACAACACCGCAATTCCTTGTTGTCAAAATAACTTTTGTTCCGACAGAAAAAGGCTTTAACAAGAGGGCCAAATCATCGTAATTCTCGTCCCGAATATTGTCTAACACGAGCAAAAAGCGTCTGCCGAACAACTTATCCTTCAACAAGGCCTGAAGATTATCCAAAGAAGGAACTATACAACGCACATCAGAGATGGACTGCAAAATTGTCTTCGTCACCAGAGTGACATCGAAATCTTTTGAAACACGTATCCAGAACCTGTGATGGAAGGCCTTCTTTACATCATCATTGCAATAAACGAATTGAACGAGAGCTGTCTTGCCGATCCCACCATCCCCAAAAATGTGGATCAAAGAAGCTCCATTGCCGTTCCCATTATTGCAGAATAGCAATTCAAGTATATCAGCCTTCTCCTTTTCCCTACCATAAACATGAGATTCATCCACCAAAGACATAAATTGCAGGCTTACTTTAACTCTTTTAGACATTGCAGTTTCATCAATCTGTCTCAAACCCAATCTGTGTGTCTCTCTTGCCAAACCATTTAGTTCATCAGTGATCTCTTGTAATTTGGAAATCATCCTCTTATTAAACGTAAAAGCTCTTGAATTAATGAAACTAGTAAACCAAGAAGCATTGGGTTTTTGTGCCTTACTTGTGCTGGCTTCATCTTCATGCAACTTTCGTTGTAAAGCCTCGATTTCAAATTCATTCAAAACATCACCCACATCGTAACCCAAGTTTTGGAGCTGAGTCAACCAGATCTTCACATTGGGGTCTTCCATTTGCTTCTCCTCTGCATCATTGAGCACTGCTTGAATACTTGGCAATATCTTTTGCCACTGTTTGAGTTCCTGGTTGACCTGCTTTTGAGTGACGAAGTTGAGGATCTGATCATAAGAAGCCAGCTTAGCGAAAAACTCCAGAAAGACTGAAAGTGCAGTTTCTCCACCAGCAATAGACATGGTTGTGAAAGAAACTCAACAATGGAGGATTGAATTAGAGAAAAAGAGAGTGGTAAAATGATTTGTAAAAGCTTAATGTTGAAAGTATTTTCTTTTTTAATCTAGCTTAGTTATGAAGTATCGAATTGGAACGTTGAAACTGTCAATGATCCCCATGTGATTGTTGGAGGTCAACGTATATGGTTGAATATACTAATATATTTTCCTGAGTGAAAAAATAATCTCTGAAGAAATATCATATCTTTTATTGATCTTTTCAATGAAAATTTAGCTGTGTGAAAGCATGGGGAAGAGTTGAAGTTTTCAGTATATTCTAGTTTACATAATATTAACTATTTTATAATAATATTAATTAATTCAAATAATTTTCATAATATTTTTATAACATCGTTCATTAAATCGTTCAAATAGAATAGTGAATAGTGATCGACTCTTAAAGTGATAGCTTTAGGTCCTTGAACATTTAGATTCAAGTTCAACAATGCACAATTAAAATGAGTAAGTCTTCAATCTTATCATCTGCTGCGTATATTATTTATATATGTAAAATATTTTTTTTCAAAAATAATTATTGATGGTATAAAAATAATTTAAGCATAATAGAAAATTTAAAATAAAAATGTCAACTCTCTATTAATATAACCGAATCTTTGTTTCATCATGGTGGTGGGAAGCTTAAAAGATTCCCGCACTGACCTGCAATCATTGAACCAAATTTCAACTGAAGCAGATCACCTCTTTTATCTTCAACATTGGTTGAAACTTCTCTCATCTTTAACCAACAATTGAAGAATTTATGTTGTAGAAAAAGGGAGAGGTAACATCGTCTTCCACAGTAGCTAATTTTGAATAATTTTCCTATTAATTATCTGATTTGAATCGCTTTTCTGTTCTTTAGGCTTTAAATATTACTGGCAGCAAATTGGTAAAATCAGACGCTTTGCAACTTTTGTCAGGTAAGCTTGTCTTTCATTTAAAAAGATGAAGGCTATTTGAGAATAATCTGAGTTCATCACTTGTTTCAGCTATGGGTTTTGAGGGAATTTCAAATCTCACTTCACCTCATTTGAGTTCCCTATCACAACAATCTTACCTGTTATAGCTTTTGTTTCACCTATTTTGTTGCAGCTATGGTATTTCACTTGATTTTATAACAATCTTATCAATATTTTCATATTTCTAATGGATATAAAAATTCTTAAAAGCATTAGATATTTTAAAATACTTAAATTTACAGTTAAAATTTTTAAAATGATACCAAAATTTTTAAGGGAGATTGTTAGATTTATATAAGACGATATTGTTAAAAGGTGGCAACAAACAGCATATGTAAGTTACCCGGGTGAAATACAGCAACATGCAAAAGTACCATATGTTATCTGGATGAAGTATATTTTTGTACCAGTTGACCTATATTTGTTCTGACAACTTTTTTTTTGTCTGTTTAAATTGAGTCAAGGACTAAGTAGCTTTAGACTATCAGCAGGTTACTATTGAACTGTTTTTGTGCAAGTTACTTTTCAGAAAATTTATTGCTCTTTCAATGTAATAGTTTAATATATGTACATTTTATCTTTAAACATTTTGATGAATGAGAAGAAGTCAACTAATGTTTTTTCTCCTTCAACTTCTGAGTTCTGTTTTCTGTTTTTGAGCTTTCAAACAGAAAATTTGTTTGCTTTGTTTTCATTGATCATTTGGTTGAAACTTAACACATATTTTATCCAAAATTATTGCTTTGTTGCTCTAGCCTCAACAAGAGCTTCATATTTTATCCGGGTAAATTAGTTCTGTTTTTCTTCCTGTGTGAAAAACCCAACAAATGGTATCAAGAGCCTATTATCTTTGAGGGCCTTGGTTGTGTTTTGTTTGTGAGTGACAAGTGTTTGAAAGAAAAGAAGCAAGAGCTGTTTTTTGTTGGCTTGTTTGGTTGCTGCAAAGATGAGTTTTTCACCACCATCACCACCTGTTTTTGTTGGTGAAAACTACAACATTTGGGCTGTAAAAATGAAGACATATCTGTAGGCACATGACCTGTGGAATGTTGTTCTAAATGACACAGAGCCACCTCCCTTGAAAACTAATCCGACCATAGCTCAAATCAGGCAGCATAGTGAGGACACTGCCAAAAAGTACAAGGCCATGTCGTGTCTTCAGAGTGGAGTTTCAGATGTCATCTTCACAAGGATAATGGCTTGTGACATTCCAAAGTAGGCCTGGGACAAACTCAAGGAGGAGTTTCAAGGGTCAGACAAGACCAGACAGCAACAACTGATCAACTTAAGGAGGGACTTTGAGAATCTGAGAATGAAGGACTCAAAGACCATCAAGCAGTATGCTGGCAGGATTATGGCCACAGTAAACAACATAAGACTGCTTGGAGATGAGTTTAGTGACCAAAGGGTGGTTGAGAAAGTCATAACAACCTTACCAGAGAAGTATGAATCAAAAATCTCTTCTTTGGAAGACTCGAGGGACCTATCAACCATTCCCTTGACAGAGTTGATAGATGCTCTCTATGCACAAGAGCAAAGAAAAGCAAACAGAATGGAAAAGCACTCTGAGGGAGCTTTTCAGGCCAGGTGTAGAGAAAGCTCAAGCTCAAGCTCAAGTTACAAAGTCAATAAGCCTTGGTTAGAAAAGAAAGAGAAAGGGAAGAATGATGCTGCTAAAAAGAAGTTTCCACCTTGTGCTCATTGAAAGAAGACTACTCACCTTGAAAAATACTGCTGGTACAGACCAGACATTCAGTGTAGAGGTTGCAAACAGCTTGGACACATTGAAAAAGTGTGCAAAAACAAGACAAAAGCATAGCCACAGCACCAGAACCAAGCTCAGGCTGCTTCGCCGAAGCCGAACCGCCGTTGTACACGTCACCCACCCCTTCTCCACCTCTTGTCGCTTCGCCATCTTCTTCTCCACCGTGTGCGCCAACCGACGGTAACTACATGGGGAGTTTTTCTAAACTTTTTTTTCTCCACCTATTTGTTTTCCTTTTACTTTCACATCGAGAACTATGTGTTTTAAGTGGGGGGGAGGCATTCTTCGTTGTTATTATCTGCTATTTTTGCTGTCATATTATTGTTGTTCTTTGTTTTACGCTTTCGTTTACGCCCATTTATTTTAAGAATATCCTGCTGCTTTTCATGCCCAAGATTTTACCAGGAATTGCCTACTGTTTGACCTACAAGCATGATTCTTACCTTCTAAGGAAGTTATGATTTTTCCCATAATTGATGCCATCTCTACTGTTTTATTTTTATTAGGCTAAAAATAATTGTGATTAATAAGGTTAATTCTATCTTGCTTTTCGTAAAATTGATCAAGTTTAATATAAAGTGAACACTTAAAATGATTGCATGCTTAATTAATGTTCATGGCTATTAGGTGATTATTGAAACTTATTTTTGACACTTAAATTTTTTCTTTCCGAGTTCTCAAGAATTTTAAATATCGTTTAATTTTTAATAAATGTTTTCCATGGTTATGAGTACTGACTTAGATCGTGGATCGATGAGTAAGGGGTAAGGTGCTTGGGTTGTCATTCTACTTGCGTCAAAAGGTTGTGTGACGTGACAAGTAAAACTCCGCTAGCCGAGGTTATGAGTATAGCTCAAATCGTGGATCGATCGAGTAACTGTGGTAGGGTGCTTGGGTTGTCATTCTATTTCGCGTCAAAAGGTTGTGTGACGTGTTGGGTAAAACTCCGCTAACCGGAAATAAATAATTTTAGGAGTATGTTAATGAGTAACGGGGTGGGGTGCTTGGGTTGTCATCTCTCTTCGCGTCAAAAGGTTTAATATATTCCTAAGTAAATAAATAATAATAAAATTTAAAAAAAAAAGAAAAAAAAAAGAAAAAAAAGTACTAAGAAAGTTGCACTTCAAGGACTAAAGGAGGAAATAATTAAGGTGTCTTAGTAGGTTTGGTAATTTACCTAACTAGCATAACTCAAGTCGATCTTAATTTTTGTGTGAATTAATTGGAATACTTTTTCTGTTTTACTTAAAGCAAGCTTAGAGGTCTCTTTATTTTTCATATGCATTTTTAACTAATTTTTATGAAACTTTGGAGTGGTATTTCTTTTATGGCAGAATCTAGCTTTCACAGTCGATAGGAACCATACTTGAGGGCAAGCATGGGCTAAGTAGGGGAGAATTTGATAATACTCTAAAATGACGTGTTTTTATATATTAATCATGTGTTTATTTTGAGCTTGAGCCTACTAATTTGAGCTATTTATGTCTTTTTATCTTTTAGGGACTAAATTGGAGGCGAAAAGTAAATTCAAGAGAAAAAGCGTCAATTTGGAGATTAAATGGGCCAATATGCAACGTGGGACAAATATGGTGCCAAAAGTGCGAACATGGAAGGCACAAGGACTTAAAAGCAAATAGAAAAGATTTTATTTTGGAAGACTCTATTTTATTTTATTCTATTAGAATAATTAATTTTAAGATAATTATTAGGATTTTAATTATCTTTGTTTATCTTTAATTAAATGTATTTATCTTTTTAGAATTTAAGTTCAATTAGACTATCTCCCTAGCACTATAAATAGGGGGTGAAGTGACTTTATTTGGGAGCATCTTTTTCTGTAAACACTTTCCCCCTAAAAGTCTTTTGTTCTTTCCATATTTTTTTCTTTTAATAAAATTTCTTTTTCTATAATTTTATTTTCTTTTCCACCATTATCATGAGCCACTAAAACCCTTCTAGCCAAAAGTTGTCAATATTTCCCCAAAAAGGGTTCTTGAGGCCTAGAATCCGTACTTAGCCTTCTCGCCAAGTATTCATCGTTTCTCCGCATTACGGGCTGACGCTTTCGTCCATGGCCCTTAAGAAGTAAGCTTTTCAGCATATGCAAAGGCGGCCGCTTTGTATGTTTTGGAAGGATTGCATAGTCGGTTCGTTAACTTACTGCGTCAGAGGTTGGCGAGCCAAAGAGACAAAATGGCGTGGGATTCGCCATTGAGAAGCGTTGATCTAGCATAGATTACTGGCTAGAGTCAGGTTCCCTAAAAATCATAAGTCTAATCTTTGGAGTTGGTGGTCGTAGGCGTCAACTGGCTTACTTGAGTTGAGAAGGATGCCAAGGATTGAGCCCAAGGCGGAATGAGACAACCGGAGGCTGGAACTTTCCCATAAGAATTTCTTTTCACTTAAAACTCTCTTTATTATTTTTATTATTTTAGTAATCATAATTTCAGTAAACTTTAAATTCTGTTTTTATTTTATTTTCGCTTCCAAAATCAATTTTTAAATTCTGTTTTTTTATTTTTTCCAGGAACGCAGGTTTTCTTGGGCATGATTCTGCCCAGGATTTCGAGAAACAAGCATTCGTATAATCCGGTCCCTGAGGATTCGACCCTACTTCCCCTTTACTGTTCTTTTTCTATTATTTTTATTATTTTACAGGGAATAGGTTATTTTTGGTACTCTCAACGACCGCATCAACCTTGGTCGTACAGCTATTGAAAAGGTACCTAAAGGTTTGGAAATGTTATCAAATCTGACATATCTTAATTTATGTACTCAAAGTTTAAAGGAGCTGCCAGTTGCAATTCTACCTAGGCTTTCTTGTTTGCAATGTTTGGTATTATACATTGAATCAAGTAGTGTAGAAATGAATGGATTCGATGCTGCCAGATTAACGAAGCTGGAGATATTTGAAGGGAGATTTACTGAGTTGAAACCAAGTCTATGCACGGTCAAAAGCTCACTTCTTACTTGCTTGTCATGGCACCACTTGAAGCCAAGTTTAACCTCAAACCACTTGTAAAAGGCATAGAATATGTTTACCGTTTCAAGTTCAACTTTCATGGGGACCGCATAAGCAGCACGTCGGAGGCTTTTGAGCTCATGGCAATGATCAAAGGTACGGACCCAATCAAATCAATAAAAATTCAGTAGAGTAGGGACCATTTAGAAGGCCGATTAAGGTTAGTGCGGGTAAGTTGGTAATCCGAATTGTGTTGAATGTCATCGTGTGGCGCTGTGGAGACTGTATCTCCACCCTGCTGCATACCCATGTTTTTTGACTGGACCCTTAAAGGTCCAGTGCCACTCACCGCACTCCCCTTCCCATTATATCTCCTAATGCTTTATTATTATTGGACAAGCCTTTATTTCTCCGCCCTTTCATTTTGTTGTTTGTTGGGTTTTTTTTTTCCCAATTTTTCTATTCAAGGCTTTTAGTTATTTAAAATAATATATGAATTTATAAACTTAACAAACTAAAGGTTTTGAGTAAAAACTTCACACATAAAATTAATTACATATAATAACTTTTATGTAATTAATTACAAATAAGAGTAAAGAGCCAAATTCATAAATATAAGCATAAGAGTAAAATATATAATTATATAAATAAATCAAGAAATAATCGAATAAATTGCCATTAATATATGATCATTTTTAATCTAAAATAATGTGTCAATATATTGAAATTTTAAGATTTTAAATGTCAAACAATGTTATTTGGTGAAAAGAAAGTTAAATAATATTAAAATACATATAAAACACACAAAAATCATTTTTTAAGTTTAATTTATGTGAATATGTTATTATCAATTCTTTTTTAATTAATTACCCATTGCTTATAATAAAACTACTATTTGGCATTAAAATATTTTAATAAAATTTAATTACTTATGACATAAGTGTCATATTATTTAAAAATTAGATTACACTCAAACTTTAGTTTGGCATTTGTAATTGTTTTAATATAATTTACTCACTACCACTTTTTTTCATTATCTAATTACTTATCCCATTATTGATTTTGGTTTTATTGTGTAGTTACCTTTATGTAGAGTAATTAAACTCTCTTTTACAAACCTTTTAATATCACTTAAACTAATTATTTAAATCCTAAAAATTCATATAAGAATCCACAAAGAAACGATATGCACAATAAAATCGAATCCATACGATTTTGTTTATATATATTATAGAGTTATATTAAAAATTTATATTACTTAAATATTAATTTTTTCTAAAATTACATCTAAAAGTATATTATAAAAATAATTTAATTGTTATAAAAATATTATAAAAAATCTTAACAGTATACTATTTAAAAAATCTTGACAAAAAATAAACATAACTTTGTATATTTATCTATACTATATGTTATAAAAATATATACTTATTTTTAAAAAATATTATAATTTTGTCATATTGTGAGAAAAATTACATTATTAACGAGAGAGATTTTAAAAGTTTTTAGTCACTTTATAAAACTTTTTTTATAAAGATTATATCTTATAAAATATATATTATTTTTATCTAATTTACTTATTATACAAATGATTATAGCATAACTCTTTATGCAAATTAAATTTATTTAAATATTTATAATATGTAGAAATTGTAATAATAATGATTTACTTATTTATTTCAACATTATATATTTACTTAATTTTAAATTATATCAACCAAACACTTAAATTTAGATTCCAGTCAAACAAAATAAACTGTTCATAATCTTACATTCCTATAAATCTATTATTAAAGGTAATATAATATTCGACCAACTAAACACATATTTAAAGTTTTTTATAATTATTTATGTTTTGTGCTTTAATACGTCGCTTTACATAGGAAAGCGGTATGGTGGCAGCTGTAGTACGCAAAAAAAAGAATGGTACAATTGGCAATACTAACACTAATTATTAATTATATCAGAAATTGAGTTTGATAAGTAATCACTGTTGATAGATGGAGCTGTGCGTCAGGCGGCCTTCATTGGGGAAAAGATGACGATTATGGAAGTGACTGGTGTGTTAGAAATGGGACCCGATGACGTTCTGAAGGTGTTTAAGAACCAGGGTTTTGAAGTGCAGCTCGTGGATGAGATGCCGGAGCCTCCACTTCTACCTCTGAAAGATGTGATATTAAGCGGGTGTCCAATAGGAAGAGAAGATCCAGCAGAGCTCCCAAGTGATGTTTTGAGTCTCAGAATTTTTGAGTGCCACAATATCAGAAGCTTAAGTGATATGCCCTTCTTCCAACAAACCAATGAGTTGAGGTTCTGTTCGATTAACGATTGCAGAGGGATAGAATCTGTGCTTGATCTGTCGTCACAATCCCAATCATGCACCCCATTTGTGAATTACCTTGAGCTCTTGAGGCTTGAAAATTTGGATAAGCTTCATGTGCTTGTTAAAGTAGCAGAAGCATCTATTGTTTCTACATTGAGTTCACAGTCTATTCCAGCCATTTTTTCCAATCTTAAATCATTTCATATTGAAGGATGCTCAAACATGAAGCAACTCTTTCCCTTTCACTTAGTACATGACCTCCAAAACCTGGAGGACCTCATAATTCGTGGTTGTGGACAAATAGAGGAAATAATAGGATCAGAAGAAGAGGAAGAGAATCACAAGGGAAATGGAACGCAAGCTCCAACAAGGTTCAGCCTTCCCAAATTAAAGGAGTTAGAATTGTGGTACTTACCAGAGCTCAAGCGCATATGCAGTTCAAATAGGGAAATGGTATGCAACTCTCTTAGGGAAATCAAAGTAGTGGAATGTACCAAGCTAAAAAGAATGCCTATGTATCTTCCTCTTTTTCAAGATACACACCAATCAGCTCCTTCTGCTCATCCTTTCGAAAAAATCCGCATATATCCAAAGGAGTGGTGGGAATCAGTAAAGTGGGACTATCCGAATGCTAAGGAGGTTCTGCGACCTTGGTTGAAGTGGTTTTAGAGCTGCTGGAAGCCTTTGCCATTCAAATCAAATTCCGGATCAAGCTAGACAGTGAGTCTTCATTTGTTGCTTTTATTTCTAGAAAAAAAATTGAAGATTTTTTATTCTACCAAAAATAAAGGGGGAAAACCTGCAAGAAGAGGATTATGATTGGCAAAATAGAAATCAAAGAGAACAAAAATATTACTAATGTTTAAAACAAATTTAGATCAATTAGCATCATGCTTTGTTACCAGCTGTAGGCTAATTTGGTCGAAAATGGTTTCAGTCAAGCACGGTCTCATTTGCTTCTATGTTTAACCCCAATGATTAGACTTGCTCTAGAACCCTTGAGATTCTCATTATGACATCAATGATTTGAATGAATGAGCAGCCCTTTTTTCTTCTTTATTTTGTAAATATGTTTTCCAATGTGGTATTCTTGTTTGCTGACATCAATGTCAAAAACCTTGCCTCTAATGCTTCCTTTTCTTCCCTACTCTTTTTTTTTAATTCTTTGTGGGGTCTTATTATATGCAGGTTGTTTATGCCATTCTAAAGCTAGCGAAGCAGTTGGCTTGACAATCAAATCTTGGAGAAACAAATCAACCCAACTCATCACTGTACCTTCATTCTTCTGTGGTGGTTCTTTCTTTGATGTGGTACTATTTCGGATGCATCCTTCTCTTGTGGTTTTATCTGTAATAAATGAACTTCAATTTGGTTTCAATGTGATTGGATTGTTGATGTTGTAATTCAACTTTGTACTTGATAATCCTGCTTCTAGTTTGCATCAATTTTTACTATGTTGTGTTTCTTGTGGCTTAATTGTCTCATTTGATCTTGAACTTGCACATTTATATATATATTGAACCATTCCACAGGTATATACCACTTCTTGAAATGGTGTTTTATTTAAGCAGGATCTGCTACCTTACTTGGTAATGCTATAGCGCGACTGGAAGCCTTTGTACTTTGATCATATTGATTTTAATTAATTTGCATCATTTCATTATTTGATTGTAAGTGTATTTTTCTCATCTTGCCAATTGGAGTTAATAATGTAAGTTGTTTGCTTATCTCTTCTTTTATGATTTTGCCCATTTTGTAAGTCTCATATCAATTATATTTTTTACAAAACAAGTCCCTGAAAGGTTGAAAATAGGGTAAAAGGATTGCTGGGGTTTCTACTTTATGTGTGTCGAAACTTTTTTTTTTTTTTTAGATTGACTTTATTTTGAAAACGAAAATAGGAGTCGCTACCAATTCTTTTTATGAGGTGTGATCGGATCATCTCATAATTTGATTGTTTTAATAAAATACTTGATTTATCAAACAATGATTTTTAGTCTACGAAATTCAGAAAACGGGTTCGGGAGTCGGTTACGCACGAGAAAGGATTAGCACCCTCGTAACGTTCAAAATTTGTACCTAGTTAATTAATTAATGTCTTAGTGTCGTAAGTTAAAAAACTCAAAAAGAATTTAAAATACGATCTCTATTTATATTATGGCATTAATTTTCGTGAAAAGGGTTTACTTCAAGTCAATCGAGAAGGAGGGATCATATCCCGTAAGTTAGGACACAATGCCTTAAATCCTCGAAATCAAGAGTAAACGCCATTTGATCGTTATTTGAATCTTGTTTTTTCTTATATTTTTGAAATAGATATTCGATTATTTTGGTTTTAAAAAGAAGCCATATCCCGTAAGTTAGGGACACTCTCTCTTAATTCCAAAAATAATGAACATTTCCTCGGTTTTAAAAAATTTCCTTTTTATGCATTGTGCGAAAAAACGAATGCAATATTTAAAGTAATGTGTATTTAACTTACTCGGGCATAATATACAGATGGATAAATGTTTAAAGAATAATGAAACCATTTAAAATGGATATGTGGGTAAAACAATAAATAATAAGTAAATAAGGAATACTATAATAATAATAATAATAATATGATTATAATTAATATTAATAATCGCATCATATTGTACCAGCCCACTTTTGCCCGGCCCACCGAATTAAAATACCCAAACCCCAACTAAAATTACATAAGCCCAAATTTAAACCTAAAATAAAAAAAACCCTAAAACCCAAATTCTATGGCCCACTACCTAAACAGATTTTGGCAGAGATCAGAAACCCTAGCCCCCTAGCCGCCGCTTCTGTCCCATCGCCCATGCCAGTCGGCCACCTGCTCCACCGCCTTGTGTCCCACTTGCACCTGCACCATCAAATGGAGAAGAGACATAAAGTGGTAAAAAATGCATGTAAATGGCTATAAAAGCCGAACCAAAAATCCATTGTAAAGGTCGGATTTTTTGAAATACAAAAAAAATTTACAGGGAATATTAAACACAAAAAATCAGGGATCCAAATACAAAAACAAAAATCCCAAAAACAGATCCAGAGAAATAGCAAGGTATACAAGGGCAAGGGTTACTTCATCTTTTGTTTTCTTTTTTCGAATCTATTTACAGACATATATCAATATTTTCCCCATCTTTTTTATCAAAAATATCAAAGAAAATAAAAAGAAAAAGAAAAAGAAAAAAAAAGCACCTTTTGAATTCATGGTGGCGAAGACGGCGGCGTGGTGTGGCGACAACAAAACCCTCTGGCCGGAGTGGACTGGTCCAGAGAAACTCTCTCTCTCTTTTTTTTTCCTTCCCTTGCTGCAAAGTGATTTTTTTTAAAAAAAATTAGGCCTTTTATAGCCTCCCAAAACGACGTCGTTTTGGGGCTGCCTTTTAACCCCAAAACGATGTCGTTTTGAGGGGACCCGACCAGATCAGACCCGCTCCACTCAGGATCCGCATGTTTTAGTTTGGAAGGGCTAATTGCGCTTTTAGCCCTTCCGCTTTTTTTATTACCTTGCAATCAAGTATTTTTCCTTTTCAATTTTGCCCCGAACTTGTGCTTGGACTTCAATTAAGTCCTACCCGATGCTGTGCGTTTTAAAGGGAGGGTTTATTTCCGGGTTTGGTCCCTCTTTATTGTTCGCATGTTCGATTTGGCCTTTTCCTTCTTCATTAATTTTCGAATTCGCCCTGAACTTCTATTTGAAGTTCAATTTAGTCAATTTTTTTTGTTATTTTCACTATTCTATATTAAATTAACTAACTTAATATAATCATTACTACTATTATTTTACTATTATTATCTAATATATTTTTATTATCACGATTTTATTATTTCACTATTATAACTTAACGTGTCATTATTACTATTATTTTTATTTTTATTACCATTATTATTATTATATTTGTATTTATATTTATTTTATTTTAATACCATTATTATTACTACTTCCATTATTTTTTATTTCTAACTATTATTATTTTTATGTATATATTATTATTTATATTATTGTTATTATTACTATTATTAAATATTCTTATTATTACTATTATTTTTATTCCTTTTATTATTGTTTATTTTCATTATATTATTATTATTACTTCTATTATTATTATTATTATTTTTTGTACTGCCATTATTGTTCACACATATACGTTATTGTTTATATTATTATTATTATTATTACTATATTTTTATATTCTTTCTATTATGTATCACCCATATATTATTACTATTATTGTCATTATTTTACTATTGTATTTTAAGGTATTATTAATATTACTCTTATTTTCATTATTATTTTTATTACTATGATTCTTTATTGTTATAGTTAATATTTTTATTTTTATAGCTATTATTTTTATTACTAATATCACTATTGTTATATCTAGTATTATTTTTACTTTCATTATAACTACTACTATTATTATTATGATTTCTCTTTTATACATTTACGTTTTTTATATAATACATTGATTTTGTTATTTATTCATTTATACTTTTACGTAATTTCAAACTTTGAATTTTTTTATTTTGTATCATTATTTTGTTTCATATAATACTTATTTATATTTATACCATTATTATTATTTTATCATTTTTTATTATAAGTTTGTTTACTTACTCATATGTTTATTTGCTTATCCCGATTTAAAATCAAATTTACACTACAATTTGCTTTGTTATTTCATTTATCATCATATTTATTTCATATTTATTTCATTTTGTTCTCATTATCATTATTTCATTATGTTTATTCGTTTATTCATGTATGTCTCAATATATCTGCAAATTTATATTTTTCGTCATTATTATTGTTGTTTATATCATCACCTTTGTTATTATTATCTATTATGCATGTTAATGCTGCGATTTGTTTCTCATTTCACCATGCGATTATGATTACATTGGTTTTTTACTCGACGCATATAATTGTGTTTTCTAAAATAAAACAAGCTTCGTATTTAGACAATTCGAGAAAATTGTGCCCTAACTTACTGGGTTCGATTTTTCTCGTTTAATCTAAATAACGACATAATCCTCTTAAATCGCAATACGAGTTTTAAAAAATGCTTATTCTCGGAAGTACGAGGTGTTGTGCCCTAACTTACTGGGTATGACATTTTGTCACCTCGAAATAAGAATTTTTTTTTTAAAAGGCAATATTCGGTGTTTGAGAATTTGAGAAAACGTGCCCTAACTTACTGGGTTTCGATTTCTCTCGTTTACTCTAAATGATCGAATACCCTTTTAATAAGTTAAAATACGTAAATTTTATATAAAAGGCAAGCTCGCTCTCGAAAATTCAAGATGTCATGTCCTAACTTACTGGATGTGACATTTTATATTTTGAGACGAGAAGATCTTTAACATTTGACCGTTTTTTACAAAAGAGGGATCGTATTCCAAAGTCTTTCGAGTTTTCAATTCTCGACACTAAGACGCTAATTAATCAACTAGGTACCAATTTTTGGGCGTTACGAGGGTGCTAATCCTTCCTCGTGCGTAACCGACTCTCGAACCCATCTTTCTGAATTTCGTGGACCAAAATCATTGTTTAAATAAATCACACAATTTATTAAAGACAACCACTTTTACGAGGTGATCCGGTCACACCTTAACAAAAAAGGATTAGTGGCGACTCCCATTTTTTCGTTTTCATTTCCAAAATCCAAGTCAATTCCCGTTTTTCAAAAAATGGTTACCACAATAATAATAAAATAAATGAGGTAATTTAAAATAAACTAAAATGAAGGATGCTTAATAACGAGAATAAATAAAAGTAATATGTAAAAATATAAATAAATAATGAGTAAAAATGTACAAATAATGGGTGAAAATGTATAAATATGAATAACATAAATACAAGGTAAAGAAATAAATAAATAATAAATAAATAAATAATAGTAAAATAAAAATGCATGAAAGGTGGAAGTTGCAATAATAAATAAATAAATAAGTAAATAATAATAATAAAATTTCATGAGAGGCTAAGGTTAAATACATAAGGGATTGAATTGAAATTTAAATAAAATTGCAAGGGTAAATCAAAATAAAATAAATAAATTAAATAATGAAATAAAATAAAGGACCAAAGTGAGATGCGGAAAGATAGAAGGACTAACCGGGAAAATATCCCAAACCTAGCTAAACGCATCGTTCCTTATGGCCAATCGAGGGACTAAATTAAAAATAAAGTAAAATTAAATGGTACAATCTAAAAAGACAGAAAATAAAAGAATTAGGACCAAATTGAAAAAGATTCCAAAAGTAGAGGGACCTAGATCGTAAATAACCCATTTTACAAAAACAAGCGGATCCCAGGGGTCCGGGTCGGGCAATCGGGTTGATTCTCAAAACGATGTTGTTTTAATGTGTTTTGAAGCTGAACAAAATAGCATCGTTTCCTGGTTACTATATAAGTCAAAATATCAACAAAAAAATCATTTTAAGCCACATTTAAAAAATATATATTTTCTTCGGTTTTTTCTCTCTAGTCATGGCCCAAAATCCAGCCAAGGGGTCGCCATCGGCCGCCGTGGCGATCGCAGGTCACCGGTGACGGCATTGCCGTCCACTGTGGCCGGAAAAGTAAAAAGGCCCTTTTTTTTGCTTTTCGAGTCTTTGAACACGTGAGACGTCGTTTTTCATCGGAAACGACGAACCTCTGCCACCTACGACGGCGGAACGCGAAAAGTCAGGTTATTCTGACTCCCTTTTTGCTTTTTTGTTTTATTTACAAATAAAAAAACTAAAATACATTAAAAAAAATCACCTTTCAATTGATTTTTTTTTTGATTGATATTCTCCGTAAAAAATTACATTTGGTGTTTGTGGTGGCTTTATAGCCGAACAATACAATATTTTTGAATTCTTTTGTTCCTGTTCATTGCTGTTATCTGCGTCTCTGTCCTGTTCCTTTTCTTGCTTTGTTTGCAGGTCTAAAGAGTCAACGAGGTAGGGGGCTTAGCTATTTTGGTGCAAAGAAGGCCACCTCGGGTTGTGGGCGTGCTGTGACAGCATATGGGGGGTTGCGGCGCGAGGGGAAACTCTAGGGTTTTGTTTTACTGAAAACGTTTAATCACTTTGGGCCATTGGGCTTGTATTTGGGTTAGGGTTTTTGTAAATGGACTGTTTAATTATTATTATTATTATTATTATTATTATTATTATTATCATCTTGGTTTTTATATATTTGGGCCTTGGGCCCGGACAAATTTGACCATTTACAATGTGTATGGATCATATTATTCAATTTCTTAAGATTTATTTATACTAGATTTATGGCACACCCAATTATGTAAATTTTGGTTACAATGATAAAATTAATTCACATCATGCATGAAGTTCTAAATTCAAATCACTTTATAGTAACATTTTATTGATTTATATTAGGTGGAGAAAGACAAAAACATTCTCATTAAAAAATAATTTAAGTTAAAATTGGTGAATGTTTTAATAATTTCATAAATAAATTGATACCTAACTGAATCGATGTCTAAATGACGAATCGATGTCTAAATGACTTGTGATATCAATTCCATAAAGTAGATAATAATTATAAAATAATTTAGGCATTAATTTTAGAGTGTTGTTATATCCAATACCCAGCACCTAGAGGCTTTCAAGCTATAGAGAGGGTCCAAAACTCTCATCTATTCCTTGCATATGATGTTGGGTTCATGTTTAGACGTAATCTTTATATAATCTTTGCAAAACTTAAATGGTTAAATTAGAGTGCACCTTTAGAAAATATTTCTTCATCAATGGTTACACATTATAATTAAGGTATAGTGTTTTTTATTTTTATTTTTCGATATAATTAGGTAATGTTTTAGTGTTGAATTTAACGAGTTGCTAATAACTTGTGAAGCATAAGTAGGTTTTGCAAAAAGAATTTTAAAGAGTTACTATTACAAAATCATATACATTAGAAGAAGATTTTAAAAACGTTTCTAGTCATTAATGGTCAAAAACAAGATATAAAAAATTTTATGTATGTCAAATTTTCTATAGACATTTAATCTTATAGAATTGAATTACTCAAATAATTTAAATTGTTTTAAAATTTTAATCAATTTTTAATAAATCAAATTTTACCGTCCCTATTCTTTTATATATAAAGAAAGACTCTAAACAGATTTTTTTTTATATATATATATTTTCAACCAACTTGAAGTTAAACAAACATAATCTTATATATAAAGAAAGACTTTAAACAGATTTTCTTTTATATATATATATATATATATATATTCAACCAAGTTGAAGCTAAACAAAATAATTTCTTCAATCATGGTTTAGTCAAATTTATCATTTTAAATTTGAGAGGTAGTCTTTGAACTCCAATTTTACATAATTTATTCATTACTTTGACAATATCATTTGTTAGTTTAAACAATTAACATTGATTAATTATTTCAATTAAAATATTAATATGGTTTTTTTTAAAAAAACATTATCTCACACATAATGAGTTAGAAGTATATTTTAAGAAAAAATTTACGTTAAATTTAGTCTTCAACACTTACATATTATATTAATTTTGTCATATTTTTAAAAGATTAATGCTCTAAATTTACAAATAATCTTAATAAGATGCTAAAAATTTACCTTCTGCTCCCACTTCCCCATGGTTGCCTCCACCCTTTTCCAAAAATATATTCAAAATTTACAGCTGCATTTAAAAGCACCGTTAAATTTAGTCTTCAACACTTACATATTATATCTTCATTGCTTTTGAAAAGTGCTTTTGAAAAGTGTTGTGGAAAAGTGCTTTTGAGAAGTACTTTTGAGAAGTGCTTTGGAAAAATTTAAGTGTTTGATATTGCTGTCAAAAAGTGCTTTTGAGAAATAAAATATCCATTTTAGACATGATATTATAAAGTAACAAATATGCATTTAAATAATTTTCAAATTAGTTAATATTATGATATTTTAGTAAAAATATAAAAAATAATTTATTATAACTTATTGTTAATATTTTAATATATAATATTAATTTTAAATATTTCTAAGTAATTAATATTAATTATTTATTAAATTTAATTAGAATATATAAACTATATTTAAATATTTAAATATAATAATTAAATATTTGTAATTAGATATTGATACAATTGTATTATTTTAAAAATATTTTTATTTTTAATTAATGCTTTTAACACATTTATAAAACTCATATTAAATAACCAAAAAGAGAATACAAAATAATAGCATCAAACATATTTTAAGTAAAAAGTAAGGTTAAAAAAGTAAAATAACAGCCAAAAGTGCTTTTTGGCTGAAAAAGCTAAAATTTACTGCTTTTTCATATATAAAAAAATTCATCTCAAAAGTTAAAAAAGTTACCCCAATGATATGTGTTCTTTATTGCTTTTAAGAAAAAAATATTTTTTTTAGAAAAAGTTTATCCCAAAAGCAATAGAGAACACACCCAAACTCAAATGTTTAATTTGGTGAAGTTGGTTTGATCCAGCAGTTTACAAAGCTCTTCTAGCCAGTAATAAGCCAAATGTGGGGGAATTTAAAATTCTGAGACTCCCCTGCAATCATGTAAACAAGTCAACTCAAGTTAAGCTCGTCTCCTTTTATTCTTCAACATTGGCTGCTCAAATACCATTATTTTTCACAACATTTAGGCAAACAATTTCAGAGTTCATATAAAAGAAAAAACCAGCAGACACGGTGAAGCAACGCCAAGGTAACATACATTCTCCACAGTACCTAAGTATATTTGTTAACTCTGAATCAGTATCTGATTTGAATCGCTTTTCTGTTTAGTAGGTTTTAAATATTACTCTCAACAAATTCCTATTATCACACGCTTTCCTCGTTTGCCTCATCTGTGTATAATATTTCAGGTAAGCTTTTTCTTTTATATTCAAACTTCAAAGATGAAAGACTATGGGTGTGGATTTGAGAAAAATCTGATTTCTTCTTTGTTTAAGCTATGGTTTTGGAGGAATTTCAAATCTGACTTCCAGATTTGAGTTTTGCAGCAATCTCTTGTTTTTTCTTTTAAATAGAATTGATGAAATTAGTTATTCCGTAACAAAAGACTAACAACGCATTTCTACCTTAATCACACTAAAGCTAGGGGTTGTTGCTACTTTGGTTTACCCAAATATATATATTTAAAAGTGGATAACATTTGAACTTATATTTTTATTCACGTTAGTTTTGTAATTTGATAACTTTTCTTAATTTTGATCATTGCAATAATATTAAACTATGGTATTCTACCATGTTATCACCTAAATTCTTTTATAAAAATTATAATTTTTAGATGAATGTGACATAATTTTGGAGTGCCATGTTATCACATAAATCAAAATTGAGAAATTTGTTAAGTTCCGAGACTAATGTAGAAAAAAAGTATAGAGACTAAGTTAGAAAGTTATCAAATTCAAAGATTACATGTTGCTTAATCCTATTTAAAAAGAAACTGCAATTATTTATAACTTTTTTTTAAAGTTACTTAATATAACTCAATTTAAAGTGTGTTTGATAAACCATTGAAATTAAAAATTTTAATTTTCAAGGTCTATTTAGACAGCACATAATATTTAGATGGAAATGTAATGACATTAGACATCCATAATTAACAAAAAAATACTAAAATATTTAATTTTAAATTTAGAAAATATTTAATTTTAGAAAATTAGGTGGCTAAAACAAAAGAATTAATAGTTGATTGACCAAGATATAAATAGTTGAATGAATATTCATAAAATATTTATTAATTTAAGTTAATTATATTTCCGATAACCAAATTGCAAAAATATACAGTATTTATTGGTCTAAGCAAAATAATTTACGTGTTTCACAGAAAAGTATATTTTAATTTAAAATTTAATGAGAAAAAATTTTAACAATGAAAAAGGAAATGACAAAAAAATTTAAGCTATAATAATAAGAAAATCATATTTTAATAAGAAAAGGAAAAACTACTTAGACATTTTAGAAAGTTAAAATGTTTTAGTTCAATCAAAGTACTTTGCACGTTGTATCGAAAGTATATTATTTAAATTTTATAAGAACAATATTTTTAAATAAATAAAAAGAACAAAAGAAAAATAAATATAATAAGAAAAATATTTTTCTGGTAAAAAGAGAAAAAGTAAAAGTAATTCATAAAAATGATACCAAAAGGAAAATCAATTAAATACTTTGTAATATTATTTTAAAAGAACTCATAAAAATTTAAATATTTTAAAAGGGTAAAAATGTTTTATTTAAATATTTTATATGCGTATTTTAGAAGATTTTATATATTTTGGAAGAATATTTTATTTTTAATACTTTTTGAGCTGACACTTAATTTGTATATTGATAGATATATAATCGTACAGTGCACTAAAAATCTATCCTTCATAAAGAAATAAGTGTGACTAATGGACGTAGTTATTACTACTACATTGCAGAGTATTTGGTGAATTATGGAACTTGTAAGACCAATTTTTGATGTGCTAAAGTGCTTAGGAGATCCAACATGTACATACATAGAGCATCATAAAAAACTTAAAGACAGGATGAATGATCTTCAAGCGAGACTAGACCGACTAAATGATATCAAGAGAGATGTGGAGCTGAGAATAAAGGCAGAGCTTCGATGGGGAAGACTTTTAAGGGAAGAAGTAGAGAAGTGGCTTCTAGATGTGCAAACCGTCAATGATACAATGTGGGACATTGATGAAAGAATGCAAAATGTGTCTTGTTTTTCACGTGCACGCCTTGGAAAACGTGTTGCTCAAACAGTTGAACAAGTGGAGGGAATTATTGAACGAGGCGGGTTCCCTGAAGCTCTAGTAATTGATAATCCATCTACTGCTGAACTGCCTTTTCAATCGGAACATTTAGAAGGTGAAACCATGGTGATAGAAGACATTTGGAACTATTTAATGAGTGATGAAATTGGAATGATTGGAGTATGTGGGATGGGTGGGATCGGGAAAACCACCATCGCGAAGCACATATACTATCAACTATTGAAGGAGACTAAACCTTTATAAAATCATTTGGGTCACTGTTTCAAAGGAGCCCAACATTCCCAAATTACAGCAAAACCTTGCAAATGCTATGAATATTGTAGGTCTTCCAGAATCTGAACCAGAGCGTGTAGCAGTATTAATGGATAAATTGGGACAAAGAAGATATGTATTGATCTTAGATGATGTTTGGAAAAAGTTCTCTCTGGCAGAGGTAGGGATTCCTAAACCAACCTCCAGCAATGGGAGTAAGTTGGTATTAACTAGTAGATCGATTGACGTTTGTAGATCTATGGACTGTAAGGTAGTCAAAGTGCCCCCACTGTTCCATGAGGAGTCCATGAATTTGTTCTTGGAGCATGCTGGACATGGGGTTCTAAAGGTTCCATTTTTGGAAGAAATTTTGGACAACATTGTTAGGGAGTGTGGTGGGTTACCCCTTGCCATAGCTGGGAGCATGAAGGGAATAAATGATGTAGCGGAATGGAGGAACTCATTAAGAGAGTTACGTGAACATGTAAGAAGTGTGAAGGACACAGATGTTGAAATATATGAGCGATAAAAATTTAGTTTCGTTCGTTTGGGAGATTTGAAAACCCAAAGTTGTTTCCTTTATTGCTCACTATATCCAGAAGACTATATAATTCTAAGGGAGGAATTAATAGAATATTGGATATGTCGAAACCATTTTTTGAAAAAACGGGAATCGACTTAGATTTTGAAAACGAAAACGAATAGAGGAGTCGCCCTAATCCTTTTGATGAGGTGTGATCGGGTCACCTTAAATTAATCATTTAAATAAAAGTTAAGATTTACTAAAACGATGATTTTTGGTTTACGAAAATCAAAAAATGAGTTTGGGAGTCGGTTACACACGAGGAAGGATTAGCACCCTCGATACGCCCAAAATTGGTACTTAGTTGATTAATTAGTGTCTTAGTGTCGAAGATTGAAAACTTGAAAGACTTTGAAATACGATCCCTCTTTGTAAAAAATGCTCAAATGTTAAAGACCTTCTTGTTTCAAAATATAAAATGTCACATCCAGTAAGTTAAGACACGACATCTTGAATTTTCGAGAGCGAGCTTGCCTTTTATATAAAATTTGCGTATTTTAGCTTAATAAAAAGGTATTCAATTATTTAGAGTAAACGAGAGAAATCGAAACCCAGTAAGTTAGGGCATGTTTTCTCGAATTCTCAAACACCGAATATTGCCTTTATTTTTAAAAAAATTCTTATTTTGAGGTGACAAAATGCCATACCCGGTAAGTTAGGGCACAACACCTCGTACTTCCGAGAATAAGCATTTTTTTAACTCGTATTGCGATTTAAGAGGATTATGTCGTTATTTAGATTAAACGAGAAAAACCGAAACCCAGTAAGTTAGGGCACAATTTTCTCGAATTGTCTAAATATGAAATTTGTTTTATTTTAGAAAACCCAATTATATGTGTCGAGTAAAAGACCAATGTAATCATAATCGCATGGTGAAATGAGAAACAAATCGCAGCATTAACATGCATAATAATAACAAAGGTGATGATATAAACAACAATAATAATGACTAATAATATAAATTTGCAGATATATTAAGACATATATGAATAAACGAATAAACATAATGAAATAATGATATGAGAACAAAACGAAATAAAAATGAAATAAATACGACGATAAAGGAAATAACAAAGCAAATTATAGTGTAAATTTAATTTTAAATCGGGGTAAGTAAATAAACATATGAATAAGTAAACAAACTTATAATAAAAAATGATAAAATAATAATAATGGTATAAATATAAATAAGTATTATATGAAACAAAATAATGATACAAAATAAAAATATAAAAATTCAAAGTTTGAAATTACATAAAAGTATAAAGCGAATAAATAATAAAATTAATGTATTATATAAAAACGTAAATGTATAAAAGAGAAACCGTAATAATAATAGTAGTAGTTATAATGAAAGTAAAAATAATACTAAATATAACAATAGTGATATTAGTAATAAAAATAATAGCTATAAAAAAATAAAAATATTAACCATGACAATAAAGAATAATAATAATAATAATAATAATAATAATAATAATGAAAATAAGAGTAATATTAATAATACATTAAAATACAATAGTAAAATAATGACAATAGTAGTAATAATATATTAGTAATACATAATAGGGGAATAAAAAATAGTAGTAATAATAGTAATAATATAAACAATAGTGTATATACGTATGAAAAATAATGGTAGTAAAATATAATAATAATAATAACAATAGAAGTGGTAATAGTAATGATATAAAATAAATATAAATATAAGTATAATAATAGTAATAATATTTATAGTATATGTATATAAAAAAGGGTAGTAAAAGGATGTGTATATATAACAATAATAATAATAATAATAATAATAATAATAATAATAATAATAATAATGGAAATAGTAATGAAATGGCATTAGAATAAAATAAATATAAGTATAAATATAATGATGATAATAATAATAATAATAATAATAATAATAATAAAATAGAGCGACAAATAACAATAATAACACATTAAAAAATAACAAGAACATGTTAATAATAACAAATTAACGAATTAATAATAAAATGAATAAATAAGTACACAAAAATAAAATATAATCATAATAGTAATATTAGCAAAATAATCATAGTAATAATAATAAGTTAAAGTAATAATAAAATATTAAATATGTTAATTTAATGTATAATATGGAAAAAATAAAAAAAAAGACCAAATTGAACTCAAAACAGGGGTTTAGGGCGAATTCGAAATAAAGGGGAAAGGGGGAGACCACTTTGAAAGGCGCGAATAATATGGAGGGGTCAGAAGGGGAAATATTCCCTCCCTCCAAAACGGCGCCGTTTGCATAGGTATTAAAATGAAATGAAAATAAAATTCTGGGGGAGAAATTAAAGTAAGAAAAAAACTGGATTGAAACACAAAAAAAATGCGGAAAGACCGCGCACGCAATTATCCCATTTGTAGCGAAAACACGCGGATCCTCAGACGTCAGGTCGGGTCTTGCGCGCGCAGGTTAGGTGAGACGACGCCGTTTTGGCGCTCAGATCCTAGGCACAAAACGGTGCCGTTTTACCCTTCTATAAAAGCTGAGTTTTTTTTTAAACTTTCATTTTTCCTCTGCCCTAAAAAAAAAAACTCCTATTCTCTCCTCCTCTCTGCAGATGGCCATTATGCCGGCGAGGGCTCTGGCCAGAGGTCCAATCATCGCCCGCCGTAGGTTCCGCAGTGTCGGCCACCGTACACAGTGGCCGAAAATCGTCCAAAGGTAAAAATTTATTATTTTTTTATTATTTTTTTAGATCTAATATATATATGTATTATTTATAATGGAATAGAGATTATATATTCACACAGATTCGAAGAAAAAAAAAGAAAGGAAAAGTAAGTAGACCTTTGACTCGGTTTTTTGATATATATCTTACTGCGATTTTTTAGTATTTGAATCTGTTTTCTATTGATAAAGACTGCTGAATACTTTGTATTTTCAAAGAAGAGAAGATTGCC
Source organism: Gossypium arboreum (assembly GCF_025698485.1). Taxonomy (NCBI): domain Eukaryota; kingdom Viridiplantae; phylum Streptophyta; class Magnoliopsida; order Malvales; family Malvaceae; genus Gossypium; species Gossypium arboreum. The sequence continues at coordinate 118,871,491 of NC_069070.1, read as the reverse complement.
CAAGAAGAAGAAGACGAAATTGATTTAGGCTTTTGCTTTTTAAAGCCAAATTACATGCTTTATTTTATATTATCTGTCTTTTCTTCATCTGTTCTGTAGGTGCAAGTGGCGGTGGCAGGTGGCTGACAAGCGGTGGAGCAGGTGGCTGACAAGGCTAAGGCGGCGGCTAGGGTTTTTCAGTTTTTTTTTTTTTTTTTGTGTGTGTTTGGGTTGGGCTAGGGTTGAAATTAATTTTGGGTTTGTTTTGGGTTTTGGTTATTGGGCTGTAAACTGGGTTTGGGTTAATGGGTTTTGGTTTTGGATAGGTAGTTGGGTTTATTTCGGGCCAAAATTGGGCCTCAACAGCTGCCCCTCTTTGCTTGTTGTCGTGTAACGAGAACAAAGCAAAGATTTTAAAAAAAGACCAATTTTTCCCGATCGTGTCGAGTCCTGACTTTTTTGGTGCTTCTATTCTTCAGGTAGCTTCATTCTAGTCCACCGCATGTTGATGCTTGATCCACTCCACTACAACTTTAGAGAGATGAGACTTGTAACTTCAACCCGCTCTACTATAACTTCAGGGAGATAAGGTTTATTTTGATCTGCTCTACTGCAACTTCAGAGAGATAAGATCTGTTTATCATAGCTTCAATCTGTTCCACTGCAGCTTCAGGGAAATAAGATTCGCTATTCTCAGTCTACTCCGCTGCAACTTCAGGGAGATAAGACTTGTGACTTCAATCTTCTCCGCTAAAACTTCAAAGAGATTTGTTGTGGCTTCGAGCCGCTCCAATGCCATTTCAGAGAGAAAAGATTTGTAATTTCTAGCTTGTTACCCTACTGCATAGGGGTTTAAGGCCCATCGCCTTCGATCTGTTTCCCTACTGCTTAGGGGGTTAAGATTTGTAAATTCAGTCTGTTACCCTACTGCTTAGGGGTTTAAGGCCCATCGCCTTTGATCTGTTTCCCTACTGCTTAGGGGGTTAAGATTTGTAAATTTAGCCTGTTACCCTACTGCTTAGGGGGTTAAGGCCCTTCATCTTTGATTTGCTCCACTACTGCTTAGGGAGACAAGATCTGTAAATTCAGCCTGTTACCCTATTGCTTAGGGGGTTAAGGCCCTTCGTCTTCGATTTGCTCCACTACTACTTAGGGAGACAAGATCTGTAAATTCAGCCTGTTACCCTACTGCTTAGGGGGTTAAGGTCTGTGAATTCACCGATCTAGGGACATGATCCTTAGAATCAATTCCATGTATTTATGCTTATGCCAAAGAATTAGGATGCTATGATCGAAATGAATCAAATGTTCCTAACTAGATGTGCTATGAATGATCTATTAAATGCATGAGTGCAGCATGTTGTGAGAATGGATCCCTTTTTAATGTTTGGGTTGTTTTTGCTCTTTGTTCATCAAGGTTCTTTCACTGAATCGGTACCCTGTCTTTTTGTTCAGCTTAGATATTTGAACAGAAAACCCGAAGAGGTAGTCCCAATTTAAACTTTTTCTTCTCAAATGTTTTCAATCTTTAAGTTTGGGTTAGTTCTAAATAACAGTCCTGTTTCAGTTCCGTACTATTTAGAAACTTTCAGAGTAATATGCAGAACTTCTTTTGTGAAAGTGTCATTAGCCCATTAATCATCATTTCGATGCAAAAATGCTTGAAAAAAATCATAACAATGACAGAACTGAAATTTGTCAGAAACAAAATTTGAAGGGAATAGATTAATCACGGACAACAGACATTGCTGGAATACAAAATGAATAAAAAGAAAATAGGTGCCCCCAGATATCGCGGCGTGAGCTTCTCTGTACGAACTTCTTGAGGACTCCCTTTTTGCCCAATATGTGTTTAGGGGATCTAGAGTACCCTTGTAGATGCCCCAAGATGTAACATCTCTCCTCCTTGTTGATTTAGGTATCGTAAGACTACCGCATGCCCCACCTTTGATCAAAATTTGAATCGTCCTTTATGGGTTTTCAATTCAAAATCCTTTTGGTCTCAAGGTGCCCTTTGCGAGTTTTCACCTTGGCCTCTCCTCTTTTTTTTTTTAAGAAGAAGTATTTCTTAACTGAATCTGAATTCACAGAATTGGGTAAAGTCTTGCCATCCATTTTGGCCAATATCAATGCTCCTCCAGAAAAGGCCTTCTTTACCACATAAGGTCCTTCCCAATTCAACATTCATTTTTCTCTGAAATCCTTTTGTATGGGCAGGATCTTTTTCAATACTAAGTCTCTCTCGTGGAATTATCTAGGACGAACCTTTTTGTTGTAAGCTCGCATCATTCACTTTTGGTACACCTGACCATGATGAATAGCTTTTAGCCTCTTTTCTTCAATCAAATTCAACTGATCGTATCGGGACTGGATCCATTCTGCTTCATCCAGCTTTACTTCTGACAAAACTCTGAGGGAAGGAATCTCAATCTCGATAGGTAAAATTTCCTTCATTCCATAGACCAACGAGAAAGGCGTCGCCCTGGTGGAAGTCCTGACAGCATAGAGGGTGAATGGTAACTTCTCATGCCAATCTTTATAAGTCTCAGTCATTTTCCCCACAATCTTCTTAATGTTTTTATTAGCCGCCTCAACTACACCGTTCATTTTTGGGCGATACGGTGACGAGTTGTGGTGCCTGATCTTGAACTGACTGCAGACATCCACTATCGTGCTGTTGTTTAAATTCAATACGTTGTCAGATATGATCTTTTCTGGCATTCCATATCGACAGATAATTTTCTTTTTCAGGAACTTGCTGACTGCCGATTTTGTAGCATTGGCATATGAAGCGGCCTCTACCCACTTGGTGAAATAATCGATGACCACAACGATGAAACAATGCCCATTTGAAGCTTTTGGTGAAATTGGCACAATCACATCCATGCCCCACATCGAGAAAGGCCATGGAGAAGTCATAACATGCAGAGGTGAAGGAAGCACATTAATCTTGTCTCCATAGATTTGGCACTTATGACATCTTTTGGCGTAGCTAATACAGTCTCCTTCCATGGTGGACCAATAATAACCAAACTTCATAATTTGCCTGGCTATTGTAAAGCCATTAGCGTGTGTCCCACAGATGCCCTCATGGACTTCTTTCAAGATTTTCTTAGCCTCAATAGCATCTACACATCTTAACAGTACCTAATCCTTCCTTCTTTTGTATAGGATCTCCCCATCTAAGACATAGTCACTGGTCAGTCTTCTCAACGTTCTTTTGTCGTTTTCAGTAGCTTGGTCGGGGTACTCAAGATTCTTCACATATCGCAGGATATCGTGGTACTAAGGGTGATCATCATTTTCTGCTTCTTCTTCGAGGTTGTAACAATGAGCTGGAGCCTCATAAATACTCATTTGGATTGGTTTCACATCTTCTTGTTTGTTCACCTTGATCATAGAAGCTAAAGTCGTTAGGGCATCGGCCATTTGATTTTCTTCTCGCGGGAGGTAGCAGAAGATAATATCATCAAACTCTTTAATTAATTCAAGGATCAATCTTGGATAATTGATCAATTTGGGGTCTTTCGTCTTCCATTCACCTTTGAGTTGATAAATCACTAGGGCAGAATCTCCATATACCTCTAAAACCTTGATTTTACGCTCTATGGCCGCGTGAATTCCCATGATGCATGCTTCGTATTCTGCCATATTGTTCGTGCAGTCAAAATCCAATTTACTAGTGAAGGGATAATGATCTCCGTTTGGGGATACCAGGACTGCTCTGATTCCGTTGCCCACAGCATTTGATGCTCCGTCAAAGTTTAGCTTCCAAGGATGACCTTCTTGAGGGTCTTCTTCAGTGGTTGCTACGTACATTAGATCTTCATTTGGGAAGTTAAAGTTCAGGGGTTCGTAGTCCTCTAGGGCTCAACTGGCTAGAAAATCTGCTATTGCACTCCCTTTTACAGCCTTCTGGTTCACATAGACTATATCAAATTTAGAGAGTAGAATTTGCCATCGGGCTATTCTCTCATTCAAAGCAGTCGACTCCATCAAGTACTTTAGAGGGTCCATTTTGGAGATTAGCCAAGTTGTATGATACAACATGTATTGTCTCAGTCTTCGGGTTGTCCAGATTAGGGCACAACACAACTTTTCAATTGACGAGTATCTTGTTTCACACTCAGTGAACTTCTTACTGAGGTAATATATCGCTCTTTCCTTCTTTCCTGACTCATCATGCTAGCCAAGCACACATCCCATAGAATTTTCAAATACTGCTAAATACAATATCAGTGGCTTATCTGGACTAGGTGGTGTCAACACTAGGGCATTTGACAAATATTACTTAACCTTGTCAAAAGTCTTCTGGCACTCCTCGTCCCAAACACCAGGGTTGTGTTTCTTAAGGAGACGGAATATGGGGTCACATTTCTCGGTTAGTTGTGAAATAAAACGATCGATGTCATTTAGTCTTCCTAAGAATCCCCGAACTTCCTTTTGAGTACGCGGTGGAGGTAACTCTTGTATGGCTTTGACTTTATCTAGGTCAATCTCAATCCCTTTTTCACTGACCACGAATCCTAGCAGTTGCAATAAAGTGGTTTTTGCTTAGGATCTCGATTTTGGGCCTAGTCAGAACAGTGGTTTCGGGGCCACAAATCTGATGAATAAAATTTTATTTTATTATATTTTTATGGTCTACGATTTTACGGAATAATTTCGCTAAAAGCTTGTTCGAAAATTTTGACGTTCGAGCACTCAATTTAGTCAAAAGGACTAAATTGTAAAAGTTGCAAAATGTGTATTCTAGTTTACAAAGGTACTAAGTACTTGTGAGTAATGGGTTTTTAAATTGGGGGTCCTTAAATGGTAAATAGCCCATTTTGTAATTAGTGGACAAAGATGGACATGGCATGGTATGTTTTTATTTTTTTCATTAAGGGTATTTTAGTAAATTAGTAAATAAAGCTAAAATAATTAAGAAAAAGATGTCATCTTCATTTTTCTCATGCCATAACCGTATTTGGAGATGGAAGACATGGCTAGGTTTTTTAAAACTTCCAAGCTTGATTGTAAGCCCATCTTTTCCCCGTTTTTAAAGTTCTTTACATTTTTGAAATCCCGGTAACTTGTTCTACTTATTTCTACTATTAATTTGAGTTAAGGTTCATGTCTAAAAATTTACCCATGAATAATATGCATGTATTTTGATGTCTAATGATAGAAAATGAAGGTTGGGTGTTAGATAAACGACTTTTGTTCAGCGATTTTACGTGAAAACGAGTATAATGATATAATCGGTAAAAATACCTAATGTTCATAAGTACATGTTAGAGTGAGAATTGGATGTTGCTATAGAAGGGAAAAATGATCAGCATGTCATAAAACATAAGAAAATAGGATGAAATTTAATTTATGAGATTTGGGGCAAAAGTGTAAATATGTGAAAGTTTAGGGGCAAAATTTTAATTTTTTCAAAAATATGATTTTGGGTTGATTTGAATAATATGAGTCCTAATTAGGCTATATTTGAAATGATAGAGTAAGGAAAATCGAAATTCAGGCTAAAATCAGCAAAATACCAAGTTGTGAACAAAATGGTAAAAATGATCATTTTCGCATACGAGGTAAGTTCATATGATTTTAATAATGCAATGTGTATTTTAATGTTAATGTTACGATATTATATGAATTGTAAGTATACATATATGTGAATAATTTGATATTATGTAAATGATGTAACACTACTATATGTTATTGATGTCTTTATAATGGTATGATGATTATTGTTTACGAATTGTTGCATTCTATGATTATTGTTGAATTATTATACAAATTATGTGGAATACTTGAAAAATATGAGTTGCCACCAGAGTATCGATATTGACATCACGAGAAAGATGGCAAAGGAGTATAATCGAGGAAAATCTCATTTGAACATTAGGAATAGATTAGGATACAAGTGACATGTCACTAGGAAATTAAGATCCGAACTCATTGAGTTGCGTTCCGAGTTCACCTATGGATGAAAGCATTTAAACTCGTTGAGTTGTGTTCCGAGTTCATTATGGATGCGAACACCCGAGCTCGTTGAGTTGCATTCCGAGTTCATTATGGGTGAGATTATGTAGCTTTGCTACATAAACCGCAGGCTATTGAGTTTGTCTAGCTGTGGGCTTCCGTGTATCCAATTATATTCTGAGTGTTCAACGGGTAATTTGACGGAGTATTCGATAATGGTCCCAATGAGACAAGCCATTGGTGAGTATGTTCTTAAGTTAGATTACAAGTTGTACAGGTATGTACACTAAACTTATGTGTGATGCCTTGATATATGATGTATATTATTGGTGAATACTATGAAAATGACATGACGAGGAATAAGTCTTGATACTTGATGACATTGAGATTATGGATCTATGCCCATGAAGCATAATTATGTGTTCTTTCCATGATGGATGAAATGATATTGTATGGATTTAGTGAATAATAGTTGTGATTGAGTAAATTTAGCCTTGGCAGTTTTGGGTTACTGCAGTGATGCAATTTTGGAAATTCACCATAAATTTTGGAAATTGAGTTAGGGGCTAAATAAAATATGAGATTAAATCTCAATGAGTCTACTTTCACATAGAGGAAACGATACATGCAATTGAATTTTATGTTATCGGATATTTAAATTGTTATGAGACAGAGTCTGAATGACTTTGAGATCCCTTGTTCCTATTTGATAAATTCACTAAAAATTGTACAAAAATAATTAGGAGTTATAATTTACATGTATAGATTCATTATTGAGTCTATTTTTAATAGAAATAAACGACATAGCCCTTTGAATTCTGTACAGAGAGAAAATTGATTCATAGTGAATAGAGGTCAAAGTAGCCAAATACTAAAATAGGGGAAACTTTAATGAATAAACTGTACTAATTGGCTAAGTAAAAAAATCTGAAAATTTTATGGGAGAAAGGTATATTAGTCTAGTTTCAAAAAAAATTAACAGAACTTAATTTGGAGTTTCATAGATCCAGATATAAATGATTTAGTAACTATAACTTGATAAAATAGCTTAACCTAAACATGTGTAATTGTACAATTATAGTGTTTTATCTTGAAAAGCATGTTAGTAATTGCTTATTAATTTCATATGGACTTACTAAGCGTAAAGCTTACCCCTCCTCTCCATTTCTTTAGTAATGGCAGGTCGGCTCGGGGTTGAAAATCATCAAAGGCAGAATCACACTATCAAGCTATCACTTTTGGGAGAATTAATTCAAATATTAGAAATATCAAGTGAGTGGCATGTATAGGAAGCTAGTTTTATAACATGTATTATTATTGTGATTTGGCCTAACCTATTGATCTACGTTGAGTTATCGTATATGGCCATGGGATGTGGCCCATATTCACTATGGTTTGTAAGCTTAATTAATCATGTCATGTTCTATGTGCAGAGCCCAATTTTGGCCCAGGCCCAAATCAACAAAAACTAAAAGCACAAAAGAAATAAAATGTCCAAATTTCAGTCCATATTACAATCCAAATCAAAGCCCAAACCCTCAACAGGCCCAAAACTAAAAACCCTAGCCCAAAAACTTAAAAAAAATTTCAGAAACCTAACCCTAACAACCCTTATGCGCCGCTCTTCCTTCGGTTACCCTGCTAGTGCCTCGTCCCGAGGCCTAGCATTCTAGACTGCCACCACATGTTCCCTTTTCGTTGACCTTGCCTAGCCTACAACAGTGACGAGAGAAAGAGACAGAAACAGTGATAGAAAGAAAGCAAATAGAAGCAAAAGAAACTAATATTTTGTAATATTCAATGGCTATAAGAGCCATTCCAAAACCAATGTAAAAGGGGGGGATTTTGAATACAAAAAAAAAACATTGTATTTCCACACGCACATCAGAAATCAAAAGCAAAAAAAAGGTTGATTTTAATTTCTTGTGTTACCTTTGTTCATTTTTCATTTTTGTTTTTTTTAATTTTATTTTTTATTTTTTATTTTTTTTATAAATCTATTTCAAACAAAAAGGGAGAAGAAGAACTTACCCGGAACCTCGTGGCCGTGTCGTCGGGGGTTTCCTCCGTCATTGGATCTGGACTCGAAATGGGGTTGAGGCCCTTTGCTTTCTTGCTTTCTAGTTTGATAGAACTCTCTCTCTTATTTTCTAAAGCAAAATGGAATTTCAAGTTGTTTTCATCTAGTTCTTTTTTCTTTTTATTGGTGTATGAAAATAAAGAAGGAAAAGAAAGGGAGCTCACTTACTAGGCCTTCATAGTAATGATCTCAGGCCATTTTTTTTCCCCACACCGTCAGCTACCAGATATGGTGGTGGTCCGGCGCCATATTTGGGTGAAAAGCTAACAGAGAGGAGCTTTGGGGTTTTGTTTAGAAAAGGGATTTGTAAGCTTAAAAAAATATAAAGGTTTCAATCAAAATTTAAAAGGCACCATTAGGGGGGGGAGGAATATGCGAGTGGCCTGATCACAGGCTAAATCCACGCATTTTCACTTTAAGTGGGTAATTTGAGTGGCTAGTCTCTTCCATTTATGTTGTCTTTTAATTAAACCCTATTCTGTTTCTTTCATTTTTACCCTGAAATTTGTGCATTATCTCAATTCGGTCCGCGCTAGAGTACTGCGTTTTGGTATTTGGGATAATTTCGTTTTTAATCCCCATTGGTTGGCGCGCATCGTATTTTGGTCCTCAGTATTATTTTAATCATTTTATTTGTTTGTAAATCGTTCCTGCGATTTTATTTTTATTTCAATGGAGTTTTTTTTTCCTTTATCTTGTAATTCTTTTATTTTCTTTAAAAATTTATTTATTATTCATCTTTATCTTGAGATTATTTTACTGATTTTGCATTGTTCCATTTTGTCATTTTATACTTTTGTTTATATATATATATATATAAATATATATATATATATTATTTAAAAAAAAAGAGATTGTTTTATTTTATAATTTGTCCATTTTAGAATTCTCTTCTATATGATTCTATGTTTTAAAGATTAATATGATATTTATTTTCATACATTGATATTTATATATATATACATAATTTAATTGAATTACTTATTTAAATTCCCTTGCAAACATGTTTATATTTTTCCTTTAAATCTATTTATGTATACCATTTGTTTCCCAATTTTATATTATACTTTGTTTATTTCAAACACTTGCCTATATTATTATTATTTTTATACAATGCTTATATTAAGTTTTATGCTTTATGTATCTTATTAATTGTTGGTAAATAAATCTTGTTTCAAATTATTTTCTATAATCATTGATTTTATATTATATAGTATGTCATTCGTATATTCTTTTGTATATTCTTATATGGTTGCATTTATATAATTCATTTATGTTACAACTTGCTAATATGTGTATTATTCGTTTTAAAATTTTATATAGGTACACATTATTATTTTTATGTACATAATTTATATTATATATATATATATATATATTTAAATCTTGGTTTTAAATTATTTTGCATAGCACTAACTTTAAATTTCCTCTTATAATACTTATTTTGAAGTTCATTTATATGTTAAACTTTATATTTTATGCATTATTTATTATTTATTTTACGATCTATTGTAAATTTTTGCATGTATTATCTGTTTATATACTTATAGAATTTAATTACTTTTAAATTGTTCGTTTTACATTGTAGATTTCAAGTTTATTTGTTTTAACATTGCTTATTACCTTTTAAAAGTTTTTCCTAAAATGGATTTTATTTAATCATTATTTAGAAAAGTTAAATAGTGTATGTGGTAAGATTATTATCATTAGGCGTGTTTTGATTTTCATGTTTGTATTTCTCAATAATTTGTATAATATATTATTCATGTATGTTTTCCATATTTGTTACTTTGTTTTGCATCTCCATGTATTGTATTATGATTGAGATTGCCAACCTATTTGCATAAAATTATTCATTTCATTTTCTTTGCTTCAAACGAATCGAATAAATACATTTCAAGTTTGTTTTCATAATCGCTCCTTTTTAAAAAAAATTCGCAAAGCGAGGTAATATTTCGTGTTTGGTAATTCGAGAAATCGTGCCCTAACATGTTGGGTTTCGATTTTCTGTTTGACCAAATAACTAAATATTCTCTCGATATTTCGTCCATGTTTTCTTAAATTAAAAATAAGGCAATATTTCAAATTTAGGAAATTCAAGAAAATCGTACCCTAACTTATTGGGTTTCGATTTTTCTTGTTTAACCTAAATAACCAAATATCCTTTTAAAATTTAAATGCATGAGTTTTGAAAACCAAAAGCCAAGCTTATTCTCGGGGTTTTAAAATGTTGTGTCCTAACGTATTGGATGTGGCATTTTATTACTTTGGGACAAGAAGGTCTTTAACATCCGTTTCGATTTACGCAAACAAATTCTTCGTAAAAATCAAAAAGAGAGGATCGTATTTTTTAATTCTTTTCGAGTTTTTAAAATTTCGAAATTAAGACATTAATTAATCAATTAGGTACCAATTTTGGGCATTACGAGGGTGCTAATCCTTCCTCATACATAACCGACTCCCGAACCGTTTTCTCAAATTTCGTATACCAAAATTGTTGTTTTAGTAAATCGAAATATTTTATTAAAATAACCAAAAAGATTGGAGGCGACTCCTAATTTTTGTTTATTATTTTCAAAACCAAAGTCGATCCTCGTTTTTTCAAAAAATGGTTTCGACACTATGTTTCTGGTGTGATGAGATAGTTAGCTTTGTTTGTTGTGCATGATTGGTGATACATTAGGTAAGTAGAATGCATACCTATGGATCATGAATTAAATGGAAATAAGTAATAATGCCTTGAACATGAATGTTTAATGGACAAATTGGTAACCACAGTAAGATGGTATTAAACGAGAATAAGATTTGGCATATCTAGTTCTAGTTAATATAAGAATTACATACATGATGGTAGGCAAATGATACGTTGGTATTAAAATAGATGATATTGAATGTTATTGAACTCATGTATGTACTAATATCTTGTGTTGAGGTTGATAGTCATGGATGTTGGTTAAAGTGAAATATGTTTAAAATGAAAGAATTGTTGTTGCGTGAAATTTTCCAGGTTTTCGTAAGTTCTCGGTTTAGTCCCGAAACAGTCTCAAAGTATGTTTTGGGCTTCGTAGACCCAAATAAGGGACGTTATGCATGTGTCTGAACAGTTTTGAATTAAATGAAATTTTATGGCGATTTTAAATGCATGTGCATGTTTAAGTCCAGTAAGGTCTAAATATCCATTTCAAATCGGAACACGGATAAAGGGTGTTACAAAATATTTATTAATTTAAGTTTAATATATTTCTGATAACCAAATTGTAAATATATTCACAATTGGTCTAACCAAAATAACTTACGTGTTTCACGAGAAAAGTATATTTTAATTTAAAATTTAATAAGAAAAATTAATAATGAAAAGGAAATGACAAAAAATTTAAGCTATAATAATAGGAAAATAATATTTTAATAATAAAACACTAAAAAAGTTCACAAAAAATAATAATAAAAGGTAAGATTGTGATTGTGAATGAGGTTGAGATTGTAGAAGCTTTGGCGGTCACTAAAGGTGTCGAACTTCCTGTGAACAATAGGTGGGAGAAAGTAATTTTGGAAATTGATTCTCTGATTGTCTTCTCGAAAACTAAGAAAAAGGATTTTGAGAGGCGGTGGAGGCTGAAACCAATTCTGAAGAGATTTGATATTTTAAAAGATCAATTGCATAATTTTTTAATCCAAAGGATAAGAAGGGATGCTAACAAAGCTACAAATTGGGTGGCTAGGCATGCTAAAGTGGAGATGTGCTTGGAGGGTTGGATAAAATCATCCACCATCTTCATTGTTGTTTATTTTGAATAAGAATGGTTTGCCAACTCCGCCTGTTGCTTAGTTTTGGGTTTCGCGTCACTTTGGTAGAGTCGATTTTATGTCTGCTCATTTATCATTGTTAGGCTTTTCTTTTTCTGTTGTCTTTGTGATGTTCTTCTCTGCTAATACGATGATGTTTTGTGTTTTTCCAATGATTTTATAAATATATTTTACTGGCAAAAAAAAAAAACTTGATCAAAATTGTTTACAAGAACTAAAATTAAATTATTCAAATAATTTAAGTTGTTTTTCAAATTTTAACTCAACTATTTAACTCAAATTATTATTCAAGTTGCTTTGAAAAATTAATTAACGTAAACAATATCATTTGAGAAATTTTTCTTTTCTAATCCATTCAAAATTTACCCATCCTTAATTAATTTTTATATAAAAGTTTTAATTTATAATTTCAACTAAATTGAACCCAAACAAGCATAATCTCTTGAATCATGATTTAGTCAAATTTATTATCTTTAAATTTGAGATCTCGTCTTTTGAATTTTAATTTGACATAATTTATCCTCTATTTTTATAATATCATTTGTTAGTCTAAATAATTAATATCAATTAATTATTTCAACTAAAATACTTATTTGATTGTTTCTTAAAACATTGTATCACACATGATGAGTTGGAAGTGTGTTTTAAGAAAAATCTACTTCAATTAATTAGCTATTTGAATTAGCCTATGATATTATAAAATAGATGACCAAATTATGTTACATTAAGAAGTAGATGGATTAATTTTTGAATTTGAGCATAATAGAGGAACCAAAATTAACTTTGATTTATCTATTAATATAATAGGGTAAACTACACCACAGGTCACCTAATTATTGCTCTATTTCTTTTTAGTCACTCAACTATTATTTTTTTAATTTGATCATCTAACTATTGTACTTTTTCTTTTTGGTCACTCAATTTTTTTAATTTGATCATACAACTAATTGAAATTATTTTTTTCATTTCCATTAAATATTACTAAATATTTGACGAGAAAATGACGTGATAATTAAAAATTAATGTAATAATAAATTTAACCTCTAACTTTTATATATTATATTGATGTATTATTATATCAATTTTTTATTTGTCAGGCGACGTTCTCATCAGAAATTTCATGGCACTTGACAAAAATATACCAAAAAAGAAAATCTAATTTAATTAAATAAAAAAAGGAAGAAGCAATAATGTAGTTAACATATATAATTTATAAGATGTGGGCCGAACCTAACGGCCTATAATGTTTTATCACGAGGGAATGTAAAATTCCGAGACTGCCCTGCAATCATTTAAGCAAGTCAACTGAAGTCAAGCTGATATCCTTTTTATGTTCAACAATGGGTGGCTGTAATACCAGTATTTTTCTCATGATTTAGGCAAACAATTCCAGAGTTGATATTAAAGAAAAAAACAGCAGACACGGTGAAGCAACGCCAAGGTAACATACATTTTCCCCAGTAGCTAAGTATATTTATTTGTTAACTCTGAATCAATATCTGATTTGAATCGCTTTTCTGTATGGTAAGTTACTCGCAACAAATTCGTATAATCAGACGCTTTTCTCGTTTGCTTGATCTGAGTGTAATATTTCAGGTAAACTTTTCTTTCATTTTAAAAGAAGGGAAGACGATGGGTGTGGGTTTGAGAATAATCTGATTTCCTCTTTGTTTAAGCTATGGGTTTTGGAGGAATTTAAAAAATCTGACTTCCCAGTTTCGCAACAATCTCACCTTTTGTAGTTTTCTTTTTTAAATCTTAAAAGTCATTGAACAATACAATATAATATAATATAATAATTAGAGTAGATTATATAGATCTATAATAATTAGACCTCCTCTGCTTTCTCCGGTCTGTGTTTTCCGGCCCCTTAGACTTTTGTCTAGCATTTTCTTTTTTGTAGAATTTAATTTTCAAATGAATATTCTCAACATTAAGGTCTATTTAGACAACATAAAGTAATTAGATAAAAATATAATTACACTCTCTTATAATTATAAAGAATTATAATTTTCCAGACATACTTGACTAATAGAGCACAATTTACATTATAATTAATAAGTCATATTTCGTGATACAAGTTGTAATTAAAAATTATTACTTTCTATAAAAATTGTCAGCACTATAAAAGAAATTTTAAACGAGTTAGAGAAACTGAAATCAATCATCATTTGTAATATGTTAATCTAAGAAAGTAATCGATAATACAATTATTAATAAAATAATAAGAAAATAAATATCATATGCATTTTTATTTAATTACTTAATTGTCCTAGCATTCCATATTTTACGTAATTTTACCTAAATACTAATATAAATTAAAGTTATTTTTATACAATCTCTTTTGATTTAGTCTCATTTTTCTTTTGCTCCATTGTTGGGTCCCAAATACCTAATTAAAACCTATAAAAAAAAAGAGCTTAAAATTAACAAATTTATAAATCCAGAAAAATTGTTGGGTTGATGACATCAACTCCTATGATCTTACTCTTTGCAATAATGATAATACCAATTTAAGCTCTAGCGATATTGTGCCTTGACTTATATGGAGCTATAGTTAAAGTTCTTATTAGACACCTATTTTGGCATGGGTTCAAACTATGTTACCCTTATCCCGTACCTCTAATATTGTATAAAAAATCATTTTTGGTGCAAAAAAAAAATAAAGGAGTATTTTATAATTACTTTTTAAAATTTGTATTTTTATAACTTATATTTACTTTTTTTATTTTTAGAATTTTTGTAGTTAGGATTAAATGACAATTGTTGTAAACATACGGCTAATTTTGTTGAAATTTTTAGATTTAAGATCAAATTAATAAAATGTGTAAATATTGAAAGACTAAATTTATTATTAGATTAATAAAATAAAGTCACATTAGACATCCACAACTAACAAAAGAGTATAAAATAAATTTATCAAATAAATATTTTAATATAAATTTAATACTTATAAAATTTAATAGTAAAAATTCAATGCTTAAATTTTAATACTTAAATTTTAATTTATCAAACACGCTTAAAATTTTAATTTATCAAACACGCGTTTAACTAGATAATGTAATCAACAACAATAGTATATAAATAATGAAAGTCAATTACGGTCATTGCCTTCCATTAAAGAAAAGTTATACTCACCGTCTTTCAGTGATATCCAGATTTATTTTTAATTAGTTTTTAATAATATAAATTTTTTATCGTAATCAAGATATCTGCTGTTGATAGCAGTTATTAACCTCGTTGTTACAGGTAAATAATATATTTTTAATTACAAGAATTAGTATAAGTAATATTTGTTATTTAAATTATTAAACATAATTATATTATCTTATCTTATTTAAAAATTCAAATTTATAATAATAAAATAATTAAAATTATAATTAAATTTTTTAATATATTTAATTAGAATATAATTTTACTTCATTTAATTTATACAAAACAACATTACTAAAAATAATAATATAATTAACATATATAAATTATTTTATCATTCAAATGTAGTGCTTCTTAATAATTATCAAAGCATTTGTAAAAATTATAAAAAAATAATATATGATAGGGATCACATACAAAATCATTTAATAAAAATTTTAATCTTGTACTCAAAAATTCCAATTTATCGCAAGTAAAGCTATAATAATAAATTTCTTGATATTAATCAATAAGGTTTAAAAAAAAGTACATATAATCAAATGAGGAGATTTACTTGAAAATTTAATATTTATCTTATAAAAGTTCTAGAGAAAAAAAAGAGAATAAGAAAAATATTGGAGAAAGTGATAAATGTTAAAAAAAGAAAAGAAAAAGAAGGAGTTATGAGATTTTGAGCTGGTGGAGCGATATATTAAATTAAAGGTAAACTATACTTATGGTCACTTTTGTTTAATTTAATAATGTCTTTATCATTTCTACGGAGATAATACCAACTCTAACACTCATACTCTTTGCTACAAAGATAATATCAATTTCAAGCTCTAGTGGTCTCGTGTCTTAATCATTTTTAGCACAAGCATTGAAGAGAGATTGGAGGTAGGATATGGCATTTGATATTTCCAATTTTGTCAATTGAATAAAAACAAAATAAAAGGTATTTTTGAAAGTAATTTTTATATAAAATCTTTTAAATATTTTTTACATTTAAAATTTTAATTTTTAATTTTTATAATTTATATTTACTTTTTAAAATTTTAAATATTTTTACAATTTTTAAAATTCAAACTAAAATGACAAATCTTGTAAATATTGAGGACTGACTTTGTTAAATTTTTAAAATTTAGGATCAAATTAGTAGAATGTGTAAATATTAAAGGGTTAAATTATTTATTAGGCCAATAAAATAAAATCACGTTAGACTAACTCACGGAAGAATGACTAAAATATTTAATTTTAAAAGTTAAATAATTAAAACAAAAAATTAAAAGTTGAGTGATTGAAATAGAATAATATGAATAGTTAGATGACTATTTCTTGTACTTTACAACTAAAATATTAATTTAATTTAGGTTTAACATATTTTTGTTAATCAAATTCTAAAAATATTCAGTAATTGTTAGTCTAACCAAAACAATTTAATAGTTTCACAAAAAAATATTTTAATTCAAAATTTATTAAGAAAAATATTTAATAATAAAAAGAAAAGACATTTTAAATTTTTTTGTAATAATAAGAAAATTATTTTTTATAAAAATAAGAAAAAATTTAATAATAAAACACAAAAAGAATTTACAAAAATACTGTAATACAAAAGGAAAATTGTAATTAAATATTTTTAATATTATTTTAAAACAATTTATAAAAATAATTAAACATTTTAAAAGTCAAGACGTTTTAATTCAATCAAAGTACTTTGCACATTGTATCAAAAGTATATTATTTAAATTTTATAAGAAAAATATTTTTAAATAAATAAAAAGCACAAAAGAAAATAATTTAAATATAATAAGTATTTTTCTGGTAAAAGAGGAAAAATAAAAGAATTCATAAAAATGATATGAAAAGGAAAAGTTAATTAAATGCTTTATAATATAATTTTAAAAAGAGCTCATAAAAATAATTAAATATTTTAGAAGAATGTTTTAGTTTTTCTTAATACCTTTTGGAGTTGACACATAATTTATATATAGATTGATATATAATCATACCCTAAAAATCTATCCTTTATAAAGAACTAAATGTAGTTGTTATTATTACCTCGCAGAGTATTTGGTGAATTATGGAATTTGTAGGACCAATTTGTGAAGCGCTAAAGTGCTTAGGAGATCCAACATGTACATACATAGAGCATCACAGAAAACTTGAAGACAGGAGGAATGATCTTCAAGCGAGCCTAGACCGACTAAATGCTATGAACAGAGATGTGGAGCTGAGAAAAAAGGCAGAGCTTCGATGGGGAAGACTTTTAAGGGAAGAAGTAAAGAAGTGGCTTGAAGATGTGCAAACCGTCAATGGCAAAATACAGAACATTGATGAAAGAATGCAAAATGTGTCTTGTTTTTCACGTGGGCGCCTTGGGAAACAAGTTTCCCAAACAGTTGAAGAAGTGAAGGAAATTATTGAACAAGGTAGGTTCACTGGAGCTCTAGTAATTGATGACCCATCTATTGTTGGAGTGCCTTGTCAGTTGGAACATTTGGAAGGTGAAACCGCGGTGATTGCAGACATTTGGAAGCATTTGACGAGTGATGGAATTGGAATGGTTGGTGTATGGGGAATGGGCGGGATCGGGAAAACCACTATAATGAAGCACATACACAATAAACTATTGGAGATCACTAAATCTGGACCCTTGTTTGAGAAAATCATTTGGGTCACTGTTTCACAGGACTTCAACATCACCAGGTTACAACAAGACATTGCTGATGCTATGAATATTGAAGATCTTCCGAAATCTGAACAAAAGCGTACAGCTGTGATAAGGAACAAATTGCGACAAATAAGACATCTATTGATCTTAGATGATGTTTGGGAAGGTTTCGTTCTCGAAAAGGTAGGGATCCCTGAACCAATATCCAGCAATCGGAGCAAGTTGGTAGTAACTAGTAGATTGAAAGAGTTTTGTAGATCTATAGGCTGTCATGAGATAGTCGAAGTGCCTCCACTTTCCGATGAGGAGTCCATGAAATTATTCTTGGTTCATACCGGAGATGGGGTTCTAAAGGTTCCACCTTTGAATGAAATTTTGGGCGATATTGTTAGAGAGTGCGATGGGTTACCCCTTGCTATAAAAGTAATAGCTAGTAGCATGAAGGGAATAAATGATGTTGTCGAATGGAGGAATGCATTAACAGAGTTACGTAACCATGTAACAAGTGTGAAAGGCACAGATAAAGAAATATATGAGCGATTAAAGTTCAGTTTTGACCGTTTGAAAGATTCGAATATCCAAAATTGTTTCCTTTATTGCTCACTGTACCCAGAAGACTATAAAATTCCAAGGGTGGAATTAATAGAATACTGGATAGACGAGGGATTTCTTGAAATGGGGAGTCGACAACAATTGCATGATAGGGGTCATACTATATTAAATAGGCTGATAAACAACTGTTTATTGGAAAAGGCTGGAGATGATGTTAAGATGCATGATGTGATGAGAGATATGGCCTTATATATCAAACAACCTCATTTTATTGTAAAAGCTGGCACCGGATTGGAAGAATTACCAAGCAAGCCAGAATGGAAAAAAGATGTTGAAAGGGCTTCATTCATGATGAATAAGGTATCAGAAATCCCTCTAAGCTTGTCACCCAATTGTGGAAACCTTTCGACCTTATTACTGAAAAAGAATAGGTCCTTGAAAAGGATTTCCGAATCATTCTTTCAGCACATGTATAGTCTCAACATTCTTGACCTTTCTTATACCGGTATCAAGCAATTGCCCAATTCCGTATCAAACTTGGAAACGCTCAATGCATTGGTGCTCCGTGGATGCTACAACTTGAGATATGTGCCTTCACTAGAAAAGCTTAAGGCTCTACGAAAACTAGACCTCCGGGGAACAGGTATTGAAAAGGTGCCTAAAGGTTTGGAAATGTTAACAAATCTAATATATCTCAATTTATGTACTGAAAGCTTAAAGGAGCTGCCAATTGCAATTCTACCTAGGCTTTCTTGTCTGCAATGTTTGGTATTATATGTTAAATCAGCTTGTGTAAAAATGAATAGATTGGAACTTGCCAGATTAAGGAAGCTAGAGGTATTTGAAGGGAGATTTAATGAATTGATAGACTTTAATGCATACACCAAGTCTATACAAGGTCAACAGCTCACTTCTTACTTGCTTGTCATGGCACCACTTGGAGAAGGCGTAGATTATGTTTTTCGTTTCAAGGTCAACAAGCATTGCGACGGCTGCGTGTATAGGCTGAGGAAGTCACTGTCAAAGTTCCCAGGTACGGATGCAATCAAATCCATAAATTTTCAGTAGAGAAGGGACCATTAATTTTTAGTGTCAGCTTTTATTTCTTCCCCACCCCCCTTTGCATTTTGCTGTTTTCATTTTGTTTTTCTATGCAAGGTTTTAGTTAATTATTCAGTTATTTAAAATAATAAGTGAATTTATAAAATTACAGATATTAAGTTTTCAGTGAGTAGTTTGCACGTATAATTAGTTATATAGAATAATTTTATATGTAATTAAGTATAAGTAAATAAATTGATTGAGTCTTAATTTGATTAGTATAAATATTATTATTAATATAAAATATATAGATTTAAGTACACTAAACTATATTGTCTTTTATTTTCTATTTTTTATCTAACAAAAGCACTACTATATCTATCAATCTTAATAGATAATCAAGTCTAGTTACTTTTTAAATTTCAAACGTTTAAAAATTATGTTAGTCATAATTTATAGCAAACTAGCTTTTAGGGAAAAATTTACAAAACATAAAATTTTATTTATAAATTTGATTAATGAGTACCATGCTTATAAATACTTGTTAAAATTAGTTAAAAATTATTAAATTTCCATTAAGATTTTGTTTTGGTATTTCCATGTTCGTTTTATGGTTAGGACATGCGATTGTCCCTTCAACAATGTTGTCTCTAAGAGACGAACAAAGATCCTCCAAAAAATTGTAATATGTCTTGTCATTGCACTCAACCACTTGTTGGTTCTATTAAGATTTTTTTTAAATTGTCTTTTAACAAATTAATTAAAAAGTTTTTGTAAAGATTATATATTGTTCTTTAACTATTTAGACTTAGTGATAAATTTAACAATTAACATTTATATATTTTGTCAAAATGACCCTAATTATATTCTTTTAATATTTTTAGCTATCAATATTTTTTTTCAATCTACTTTTTTAACATATTTAAATAATAAATTACATCATCATCCCACATATGAAATATAATTAGAGCCGTATTAACAATCATTCCAAATTTATCATTATACCAATTATTTATGCTTTTGATGTTTGTGCTTTTAACATGTGGCTTTATATAGCAAAGTGGTAGGGTGGCAGTTGCACCAAAAATAAAAATGATAATTAATTATATCTTTACTGTGCAAAGTAATAATTATTATATCAGAAATTGAGTTTGATAAGGAATTTCATTACTCATTGGTGAAGCTGTGAAAACTGTGTCCTTAACTTGGGGAAAGGAGGTGATTGTGGAAGCGACTCTGGAAGTGTCTGGTAAGTTAGAAATGGGACCCACAAATATTGTGGCGAACTTGATGAAACGGCGTTTCAAAGTGCAGCTCATGGATGAGTGGTGGGAGCCTCCACTTCTACCTATGAAAAATGTGATATTAAGCGGGTGTCCAATAGGAAGAGAAGATCCAGCAGAGCTCCCAAGTGATGTTAGGAGTCTGAGAATTTTTAGGTGCCACAATATCAGAAGCTTAAGTGATATGCCCTTCTTTCAACAAACCAATGAGTTGGGGTTCTGCTCGATTCACGATTGCAGAGGGATAGAATCTGTGCTTGAACTGTCGTCACCATCCCTATCATGCACCCCATTTGAGAACCTTGAGCTCTTGAGGCTTGAAAATTTGGATAACCTTCATGTGCTTGTTAAAGTAGCAGAAGCATCTGTCGTTTCTACATTGAGTTCGCAGTCTATTCCAGCCATCTTTTCCCATCTTAAATCATTTCATATTGAAGGATGCTCAAACATGAAGCAGCTCTTTCCCTTTGACTTAGTACATGACCTCCAAAACCTAGAGAACCTCATAGTTCGTGGTTGTGGACAAATAGAGGAAATCATAGGATCAGAAAAAGAGGAAGAGAATCACAAGGGAAATGGAACGCAAGGTCCAACAAAGTTCTGCCTTCCCAAATTAAAGGAGTTAGAATTGACGTGCTTACCAGAGCTGAAGAGCATATGCAGTTCAAATAGGGAAATGGTATGCAACTCTCTTAGGAAAATCGAAGTAAGGGATTGTACCAATCTAAAAAGGATGCCTCTGTATCTTCCTCTTTTTCAAGATACACACCAATCAGCTCCTTCTGTTCGTCCTTTCGAAAGATTCCACGTGCATCCAAAGGAGTGGTGGGAATCAGTAGAGTGGGACTATCCGAATGCTAAGGAGGTTCTGCGACCTTGGTTGCACTTGTATTAGCGCTTCTGGAAGCCTTTGCTGTTCAAATCAAATTCCGGATCAAGCTAAACAGTGAGTCTTCATTTGTTGCTTTTATTTCTAGAAAATAATTTGAAGATTTTTTATTCTACCAAAAAGAAAACGGGAAAACCTGCAAGAAGAGGATTATGATTAGCAAAATAGAAACCAAAGAGAACAAAAATATTACTAATGTTTACAACAAATTTAGATCAATTAGCATCATGCTTTGTTACCAGCTATAGGCTAATTTAGTTTAAAATGGTTTCAGTAAAGCACGGTCTCATTTGCTTCTTTGTTTAACCCCAATGATTAGGCTTGCTCTAGAACCCTTAAGATTCTCATTATGACATTAATAATTTGAATGAATAAACAGCCCCTTTTTCTTATTTATTTTGTAACTTCAAGCTTTAAGTCGATATAAATATGTTTTCCAATGTAGTATTCTTGGTTTCTTAGATCAATGTCAAAAACCTTGCCTCTAATGCTTCTCTTTCTTCTCCACTCTTTTTTTTTTAATTCTTTGTGGGGTCTTATTAAATACAGGTTGTTTATGCCATTCTAAATCTAGCAAAGCAGTTGGCTTGACAATCAAATCTTGGAGAACCAAATCAACCAAACTCATCACTGTACCTTCATTTTTCTGTGGTGGTTCTTTCTTTGATGTGGTACTTTTTCGGATGCATCCTTCTCTTGTGGTTTTATCTGTAATAAATGAACTTCAATTTGGTTTCAATATGATTGGATTGTTGATGTTGTAATTCAACTTTGTGATAATCCTGCTTCTAGTTTGCATCATTTTTTACTATGTGGTTGTGTTTCTTGTGGTTTAACTGTCTCATCTAATCTTGAACTTGCACATGTATATATATATATATATATTGAACCATCCCACAGATATATGCCACTTCTTGAAATGGTGTTTTATTTAGGTGGCCTTTTTGCTAATGTGAACCATCCCAATGCTAAGCAGGATCTGCTACCTTACTTGGTAATGCTATAGCGCTACTGGAAGCCTTTGTACTTTGATCATCTTGATTTTAATTAATTTGCATCATTTCATTATTAGATTTTAAGTGTATTTTCTCATCTTGCCAATTGGAGTTAATAATCTAAGTTGTTTGCTTTTCTCTTCTTTTATGATTTTGCCCATTTTTGTGAGTCTCATATCAATTATATTTTCTACAAAACAAGTCCCTGAAAAGATTGAAAATAGGGTAAAAGGATTTCTGGGGTTTCTATTTTAAGTGTATGGATCATATTATTCAATTTCTTAGGATTAGAGAGCTCATTTATTTATCAATACTAGATTTATGGTACATCTAATTATGCAAATTTTGGTTACAATGATAAACTAATTCACATCATGCATGAAGTTTTAAATCCAATACCAGCTCAATAAAAACACTTTGTATATAAATAGATATAGATGATAGCTATAATAATAATTTAGGCATTAATTTCAAGGTGCTGTGATATCCAATACCTTTCACCAAGAGGCTTTCAAGCTATATAGAGAGGGTCCAAAACTCTATCTATTCCTGCATCTGATGGTGGGTTCATGTTTAAACTGCTTGCTTTATATAATCTTTGCAAAACTTAAATAGTTAAATTTGAGTGCACCTTCAGAAAATATTTCTTTAGGTAGTGTTTTTTTTTCTTTTTCTTTTTACATAATTAAGTAGTGTTTTACTGATGATCAGTTTAACGGGTTACTAATAATTCGTGAAGATAAATCTTGTAAAGCATATTTAGGTTTTGAAAAAAAATGATTTTAAAGAGTTACGGTTTCAAAATTATATATCATAAGAATATTTAAAAATAATAATAATTTAGGTCCACTGATCATTGTGAAAAAAATCAACTTAATCAGATTGCAGTTGATAATTAATTTAATTAAAATTAGTCAAATTTGAACTATAATATTTAATTCAAATTATTATTCAAACTGTTTCCAAAAATTAATTAACTTCAACAATTTCATTTAAACTTAAAATTTTAATTAATTTTATTTTTTAATCGAGTAAAATTTTACCATTCCTAATCTTTTATATATGAAGAAAGACTCTAAAAGTTTTTATTTACATTTTCAACTCTCTTGAATCATGGTTTAGTCAAATTTATTCTCTTTTAAATTTGAAATCTAATTTTTCAACTTTAATTTAAAATAATTCATCTTTTATTTTTATAATATCTTTTGTTAATCCAAACATTTAACACCAATTAATTATTTCAATGAGAATACTAATGTGATTTTTTTCTTTAAAAAGCTGTATCACACATGATGAGTTTAAAAGTGTGTATTTTTATTTTAAATTAGGTCAACTAACTAATAGAGATTTTATTTTGTCCATCTCTATTAAATATCATTAAATCTGACAAGAAAATAATGTGGCAGTAAAAAATTATTATAATAATAAATTTAACTTTCAACTTTTATTTATTATATTAATTTAATCATAATTTTAAAAATTAATCTTCAAAATTTATAAATAATATCAATTTCATCATCAAAATTTACATTTTCTTCCGCTTTCCCGTCACCACTACCCTACCATCATTGCCTCCACCTTTCTCAAAAAAAATTCAAAATTTACAACTGTAAAAGCACCGTTGAATTTAAAACTGAACTCAAATGGTTGATTTCGTGAAGTTGGTTTGATCCAGCAGTTGTGTAGAATTTGTGATCAAACATTATTTTGGTTTAACACCCATGTAGGATTCTATATGAAAGATATTTAATAAAAGATGATATTGATATGTTTTTAAAGCACCTTGAAAGCCAACAAGAAGACGAGTTAGCACCGTTGCAGGCCTCTATAATGATGAACTAATAATGGAACAAAATCAGGGATGAGAGGACAGGTTAGCTAACACCGCCTTGGGGTTTTTTGTTCATTCCCTAATACTTCCTTGTAAAAGAAAGTTGTTTTTGTTATTACTATCTAACCTATTTAAAATCCCCTTAGTATTAATTAATATTGGTTAATAAGCTGGTGGCAGACAAAGGTCGGTGGAGTTCAGCTGGTACGTACTTTTCCACCAAAGTTGTCCACAGCTATGCGCAAACTCCTGGAATTTCTTTTGGATTAAGGTGGAGGGAGAAAGATGGAGAAGCGAGAGGATCGTAAAATTGAAGTTTTAAATTCAGATTATTGGTAGATTTTGAGGTTTAATTTTTAAAAATTATAAAGATAAATTATTAAAATAATTATATCTATTTTTTAAGTTATATTTTAGTTATTTATATTTAAAACAAAAAAAAGATTAAGTATATAGTTTAATTTAAAATTTAACGTGTCATATCAATTTATCGTTATCTTTGTTAATGGTAATTATTGTCCATTGACTAAAATGTTACAACATAATAACGTAAATAATTAAAACGTAATATTCTAAACATAAATAACTAAAATATAATATGAAAAATAAAAGTAACTATTTTGATAATTTATCTAAATTATAATTAAATTAATAAAATCTGTAAAAATTTAGAACCAAATTTATTATTATACTTATTTTTAATTGTAACGTCACTTTCTTATCAAAATTTAATAGCACTTAATAAAGATATATAAAAAACAATTTCATCTGGTTGAATAAAAAAAATAAAAGACAATAATTTTCTTTTAACATTAATCTCATTAAAATTTTTATAATATCTATTTTTTATATAATATTTAAAACTTCCTATAATCCTCCACAATACATTTCAAACATATTCAAACAAGCGTACAATTAGAAGATGTGAGCCCAACGGCCTATAATGTTTGATCATGGAGAATTTAAAATTCCGAGACTGCCCTGCAATCATCTAAACAAGTCAAACTCAAGTCAAGCTGATGTCCTTTTCTTGTTCAACATTGGCTGCTGAAATACCAGTATATTTCTCATCATTTAGGCGAACAGTTCCAGAGTTTATATTAAAGAAAAAAAAACAGCAGACGCGGTGAAGCAACGCCAAGGTAACATACATTTTCCTCAGTAGCTAAGTACATTTGTTAACTCTGAATTAATATCTGATTTGAGTCGCTTTTCTGTGTAGTAGGTTTTGAATATTACTCCCAACAAATTCGTATAATCAGGTAAGCTTTTGTTTTATTTTAAAAGATGAAAGACTATGGGTGTAGATTTGAGAATAATCTGATTTCTTCTTTGTTTAAGCTTAGGGTTTTGGAAGGATTTCAATTCTGACATACCTGATCTGAGTTTCCAACAACCTTTATATTTAATAATTTTTAAAATAATATCATAATGCGATGTTGTCACATAAATCAAAATTAAGATTCGAAAATAACAAGAACAAAAATATAGAAATTAAGTTAAGAATATTATCAAATTCAAAGATTAAATGCTACTTTATTCTATATAAAAAGAATCTCAATTTAAGGCTGCAATAATTTATAATATATTTATTTTAAACTACTTGATATGACTTGATTTAGGGTGCGTTTAGTAAATTATTGAATTTTATTTCATTCAAAATGAAAATTCTTAATAGCAGGATCTATTTGGACATCATAAAGTAATTTGATGAAAATATAATTACTAGGTAGTAATTACACTCTCGTGTAATTATAAAGAATTATAATTTTCTAAACTTATTTGACTAATAGAGCATAATTATATCATGCACTATAAAAGAAATTTTAAGCGAATAAAAGAAACTAAAATCAATCATCGTATGTAATATGTTAATCTAAGAAAGTAGTCGATAATACAATTACTAATAAAAATAGTAAAAAATAAATATCATATGCATTTTATCTAATTACTCTAGTATTTCATATTTTACATAATTTTACCTAACTACTAATAATAATTAAAGTTATTTTTTATACAACCTCTTTTGATTTAGTCCCTTTTTCTTTGCTACACTATTAGTCCTAAATACCTAATTAAAACCTAAAAAGAAGCTTAAAATTAATAAATTTATAAATCTAGAAAAATGGTTAGGTTGACAACATCAATTCCAATGACCTTACCCTTTGCAATAAAGATAATACCAATTTCAAACTTTAGTGTTCTTGTGCCTTGACTCGTATAGAGAGGTGATTAAAATTTTTGTTAATAAACACCCATTTGGAATGGGTTCAAACCATGTTATCCTCATCATGTACCCTAATATTTTATTTAAAAAAAAAATAAGAAGTGCAAAAATCTAAAAAAATTTTAACTACTTTTTAAAATTTTTAATTTTTAATAATTTATATTTACCTTTTAGTTTAAAAACTTTTTAAAATATTTTTAAAATTTTTATAATTAGGATTAATTGAAAATGTTATAAACATATGGCTAAATTTATTGATTTGTTTAGATTTAAGATCAAATTGATAAAATGTGTAAACATTGTACGCTAAATTTATTATTAAACTAATAAAACAAAGTCACCTTAGACATCCACAACTAGCTGAAGAATGATAAAAATATTTAATTTCAAAAGTTAAATAGCTAAAATGAAAAAATTAATAATTGGGTGAATATTCTTAAAATATTTATTAATTTAGGTTTAATATATTTATGTTAACCAAATTGTAAAAAGTATTCAGTAATTATTGGTCTAACCGAAATAATTTACGTGTTTCGCAGAAAAGTATATTTTAATTTAAAATTTACTAAGAAAAGAGTTTGTTAATAATGAAAGAGGAAAAGACAAAAAAGTTTAAGTTATAATAATAAGAAAATCATTTTTAATAATAAAACACTAAAAAGTTCACAAAAAAAATAATAAAAGGAAAACTGTAATTAAATATTTTTAATATTATTTTAAAACAATTTATAAAAATAATTAAACATTTTAGAAAGTTAAAATGTTTTAGTTCAATCAAAATACTTTGCACGTTGTATCGAAAGTCTATTATTTAAATTTTGGAAGAAAAATATTTTTAAAATAAATAAAATTAAATATAATAAAAATATTTTTCTAGAAAAAAGAAAAAATAATAAAAGATTTCATAGAAATTATACCAAAAGGAAAGTCAAATAAATACTTTATAATATTATTTTAAAAGAACTCATAAAAACAATTAAATATTTTTAAAGGGTAAAAATATTTTATATGGGCATTTTAGAATATTTTATATATAGATATAAATAATTAATTAAATATTTTAGAAGAATATTTTTTAATACTTTTTGGAGTTGGCACTTAATTTACATATTGATAGATATATAATCAAACACTAAAAATCTATCCTTGATAAAGAAATAAGTGTGACTAATGCACGTAGTTATTATTACTACATTGCAGAGTATTTGGTGAATTATGGAACTTGTAGGACCAATTTGTGAAGTGCTAAAGTGCTTAGGAGATCCTACATGTACATACATAGAGCATCACAGAAAACTTGAAGAAAGGAAGAATGATCTTCTTGCAAAACAACGCCAACTAAATGCTATGAAGAGTGATGTGGAGCTGAGAATAAAAGCAGTGTTTCGATGGGGAAGACGTGTAAGGCAAGAAGTAGAGAACTGGCTTCTAGATGTGCAAGTCATCAATGACAAAATACAGAACATTGAAGAAAGAATGCAAAATGTGTCTTGTTTTTCACGTGCACGCCTTGGAAAACGTATTGCCCAAACAGTTCAACAAGTGGAGGGAATTATTGAACGAGGTAGTTTCACTGAAGCTCTAGTAATTGATAATCCATCTACTGCTGGAGTGCCTTTTCAATTGGAACATTTAGAAGGTGAAACCATGGTGAAAGAAGACATTTGGAACTATTTGATGAGTGATGAAATTGGAATGATTGGAGTTTGTGGTATGGGCGGGATCGGGAAAACCACTATCATGAAGCACATACACAATCAACTATTGGAGGAGACTAAAGCTTTGTTTGATAAAATAATTTGGGTCACTGTTTCAAAGGAACTCAACATTCCCAAATTACAGGAAAAACTTGCAAATGCTCTGAATATTGTTGATCTTCCAGAATCTGAACCAGAGCGTGTAGCAGAACTAATGGAGAAATTGGGACAAAGAAGATATGTATTGATCTTAGATGATGTTTGGGAAAGGTTCTCTCTGGCAGAGGTAGGGATCCCTAAACCAACATCCAGCAATGGAAGTAAGTTGGTATTAACTAGTAGATCGATTGAGGTTTGTAGATCTATGGACTGTAAGGAAGTCAAAGTGCGTCCACTGTCCCATGAGGAGTCCATGAATTTGTTCTTGGGGCATGCTGGACATGGGGTTCTAAAGGTTCCATCTTTGAAAGAAATTTTGGGCAACATTGTTAGGGAGTGTGGTGGGTTACCCCTTGCCATAGCTGTAATAGCTGGGAGCATGAAGGGAATATATGATGTTGCGGAATGGAGGAATGCATTAAGAGAGTTACGAGACCATGTAAGAAGCGTGAAGGGCACAGATGTTGAAATATATGAGCGATTAAAATTCAGTTTCGATCGTTTGGGAGATTTGAAAATCCAAAGTTGTTTCCTTTATTGCTCACTATATCCAGAAGATTATATAATTCCAAGGAAGGAATTAGTAGAATACTGGATAGATGAGGAATTTCTGGGAACTGGGAGTCGACAAGAGTTGTATGATAGGGGTCATACTATATTAAATAGGCTGGTAGACAATAGTATGTTGGAAAAGGCTACAGATGATGTTAAGATGCATGATGTAATGAGAGATACAGCATTGTATATCAAAAGTTCTGGCCCCCGTTTTATGGTAAAATCTGGCATCGGACTAAAAGAATTACCAAGCAAGCAAGAATGGGGAGAAGATCTTGAAAAAGTTTCCATCATGATGAATAACGTATCAGAAATTCCTCCGTACTTGTCACCTAATTGTGACCTTCTTTCTACCTTATTATTGCAAAAGAACAGGTCCTTAGAAAATATTTCTGAATCGTTCTTTCAGCATATGCATAGACTCAGCATTCTAGATCTTTCTTATACCAAGATTGAGCAATTGCCCAATTCTGTGTCAAAATTGGAAAAGCTCAAAGCATTGGTGCTTCGTGAATGCCACAACTTGAGATATGTGCCTTCACTAGAAAAGCTTGAGGCTCTAAGAAAGTTGGACCTCCATCGTACAGCTATTGAAAAGGTGCCTGAAGGTTTGGAAATGTTATCAAATCTAACCTATCTTAATTTATGTACTCAAAGCTTAAAGACGTTGCCAGTTGCAATTCTACCTAGACTTTCTTGTCTGCAATGTTTGGTATTATACGTTGAATCAAGTAGTGTAGAAATGAATGGATTCGATGCTGCCAGATTAACGAAGCTAGAGATATTTGAAGGGAGATTTACTGAGTTGATAGACTTTAATGCCTACACCAAGTTTATACAAGGTCAAGAGCTCACTTCTTACTTGCTTGTCATGGCACCACTTAAAGCCAAGTTTAAAGTCAATGAGGGAACCAAAATATTAATGCTTCGGTGTCACGGTGTAAGAGACAGCGGAGTCTCGGAACTGGCGAAAATCATAATAGCAAAGAAAGGTACGATCGAATCAAATCCATATTATGTTAATATACTTTTATGATATTAATTTAGTCAGTCTTGATATTCATATTCCTTTTTGTTATGGAAATTTCTATTCAGCAATATAACGAGTTAACTTTAAATACACTGTTTAAATTAAGGGCAATAGTAAAAAATATAATTTTATCATTTTAATAATCTATATTTTTATAATTTTTAAAAATTAAATTAATATTTTAACATTTTGAGAGATTAAAGTGTAATTTTATTCTTATTTATTTAAATTTTATAAATTATGAAAAGATAAATAAAAAAATTTATTTTAGGGGATGGGGTTTCGCCAATACCGCTGGCTTCGCCACATATTGAAACTATACTAATATGTGATCTGGTAACAAAATAAAAAAATAAAAATTGCATTTAGCCACTTGAACTTTCAAAGTTTTTATTAATCTGGTCCAAACATTAATCAAAACTGCTTATGTCGCATCAAAATCAGTTTTCAACATTTCATAATCATATTTTGAGGAAATTGAACATGAGAAATGCTTTATAAATATATAATTTATTAAATCCAATATTCAAGTATAAGTTATAATTACTTTTTTATTCAGCTAAATATTGAATATGTGGGGGATCTGTGTCCTTCGTATATTTGCATTCTATTTATTTTGAGCATACCTTTTATTTTTTTTCGCATATTTTTAATGGCTGAAGGTGTGCAGTCTGTATCCTGTAATCTGGAAAAAGGACAAGTGAAAGTGGTTGGTCAGTTGGATCCTTTTGAAATCAGAAAAAAGCTGCGAAAATATAGATGTCTTGAGAGCTTGTCTGTGAGAGAAAAACGGAGGTTTCCGTCTCTTTTCCGCAAGAAGGAAGTAATTTTATGTGGATGCCAGATCGGAAAAGATCCAGTGGTTCTTCCAACTGATCTTATGTTTCTGAGAATTTTTCAATCCCACAATGTGAGAAGCTTAAGCGCTATCTCCATATTTTTCCAACAAGCAAACCAGTTAAGGGTCTGTTCAGTTGAAGATTGTAAAGGGATAGAATCCATTCTCGACTCGTCATTGTCGAACTCGCTGTGCAGTCCACTTGAGAACCTTGAGTGCTTGTGGCTTGAAAGGTTGGATAATTTGCATGTGCTTATTAAATTAGAAGCACCTCTTTCTATTTCTAGGTCACCGCCTCTACTAGGCATCTTTTCTCATCTTAAATCATTTGTGATTAAAGAATGCCCAAACATGAAGCAGCTCTTCCCATTTAAGCTAGCACATGACCTTCAAAACCTGGAGAAGCTGGTGGTTTGTGATTGCGTACAAATGGAGGAAATAATATCATCAGAGGAAGAGAATCAAGAAATAAACACTCCCATGGAATTCAGTCTTCCCAAATTAAGGAAGTTGGAATTGAAGAACTTACCAGAGCTAAAGAGCATATGCAGTTCTAATAGGACAATGGTATGCAATTCTCTTCGGAATATTGAAGTATCGAAATGTACGAATCTGAAAAGGATGCCTCTACATATTCCACTTTTCCAAGACACAGACCAATCAGTCCCTTCTGCTCATCCTCTCAAGGTAATCTGCATACATCCAAAGAAGTGGTGGGAATCAGTAGAGTGGGACTATCCAAATGCTAAGGAGGTTCTGCTACCTTGGTTGGTATTGATATAGCACTGCTGGAAGCCGTGGCCGTTCAAATCAAATTCCTGATCAACCTAAACAGTGAGTCTTCATTGTTTTCTTTATATCTAATGGTAAGCCCCCTTTTTCTTCTTTATTTCTAAGGGCAAACTTTAAGATGATTTACATATGTTTTACCAATGAAGTATGCTTGTTGGCTTAGATCAATTTTGATTACCCTGCCTATAATGCTCCATCTTCCTTCCCCAGTTTTTTTAACTTGTGGTTTAATCTGTTATAGAACTTCAATTTTGCTCTAATATGGTTTGAATTTTAATGTTGTAATTCAACTTTGTACATTATAATCTTGATTTTAGTTTGCATCATTTTTGGCTATGTGGTTGCATTTCTTAGTCTTATAAATTGAAGTTAATATAAGTTGCTTGCTGCTGGGTTTTATCCTTCTTCTGTCCTTTTAAGATTGGCCATTAGTGAGACTGAAATCAATTATATTTTTTAGAAAAGAAGTTAATATAAGTTGTTTGCTGATGGGTTTTAAATTCCCTGGAATTCAAAAATATTATTTCATGGTACAAAGGCCTGAAAACCTTCTAATGACAAAATTCCTTAGCCAAAAACCTTTCTCATTCTTTCCTTTGCATGTAAGATAACAGTGTGAACTAAGACCCTAGAAGGCCAATAAACATTAATAAATACATACATCAATAAAAGAAAACAAGAGAAAAACCCAGAAAGAGAGAATTGCTTTATGCAACCCTAGAAATTAAGACATACTTTTCTGCACATCTTGGTTCATGTATGATAATATATGTTGTTTCCAATGTGATGATTTCGTAAACCTCAACCAAATCAATCAAAACAGGAGAAAAGCATCTGAAAACGAGAAGAAGAAGATGTCTCTAAGCCCACCTAGAGCAAGGGTCAATGGTGCGGCCCCTGGGAGGAACTACCGGCTTTACTGGTGCTACCACTGCCATCAATCTGTCCGGATTGCTTCTACAAATCCGTCGGAGATTGTCTGCCCTCGATGTTTTGGGCGGTTTGTTTGCGAGATGGAAATCAACAGGCCTAGGATGGTTGTTGATTTCACTGCTTTTGATCCATCCCCTGAAGCTCGTCTGTTGGAAGCACTCTCTCTTATTATGGATCCTCCTATCAGGCTATTCAGTCTTGGTAATTCTGATAGCCAAGAATCTCGGGGCAGGCCTTGGTTGAGACGTCGGAACAACTTACTAGAATCCGAAGGTGAAAATCGGCCTCTGGAGCGTCTTCGTAGGCACAGGAGCCGGAGTTTAGATGGAACTGATGATAGAGAACAAGAACCTGAATCTCTAGGTCATCCTAGGACTTGGATTATTGTTCCACCGCCGGGTCCTTTTGGCCTAGGCCAAGCAGGACCAACTTTTCCGCATGAAACCCCTGGACGCCCTGCTCTGGATCCAAGGAACTTCTTTTCCGGACCAGGACTAAATGAGTTGATAGATCAACTAACACAAAATGACAGGCCAGGAGTACCACCAGCTCCGGAGTCAACAATCGACGCAATTCCAACAGTAAAGATCACGGAATCGCATCTACGCAATGATTCGCAATGCCCAGTCTGTAAGGAAGAATTCAAGGTTGGTGAAGAGGCAAGAGAGTTGCCTTGTAACCATATATACCACAGTGATTGTATTGTGCCTTGGTTAAGGCTCCACAATACTTGCCCCGTTTGCCGCCATGAGTTGCCTGTCAGCAGTACTGATGAACAATCCAGCAATGACTGTTTCTCCGAACCCGAGGTTTCTTCCAGAAGAAGAGGTTGGAGGCTTAGGCAACTGGCTAGTAATTTGTGGCCTTTCCATTGGAGGCATCAGAGAATTAACCCAGAGACCTATGGAACTCCTGGTAATTAAAATTTATTCTAATTGATCTCACTTTATACATGCAATATATATTGTACCTAAAGAAGAAGCTTGAATTTGATTTAATTTTGTGCAAACATTCACTTTTGCAAAGATGATCATGAAAATCTTGAAACTGAAAATAATCAGACTTTTTACTATTCAGCCATTAATTAGCTTATATTATTGCTATTAATAGACACTGAAATCCTGTTTGAATATGTTTTCCAGCAGTTGAATCAAGGTCGCAGGGATGCTGTATTCTTTAGGATTTTATATGCAGCTGTTCACTTCAAAATTTGACTATTTTATTCAATTTCATAATTGTTTGATATCAACTTCCAACTTTATAAAAAAGTTATTTTAGCATTTCATTCAATTTTTTTTTAATTTTTTATTTCTTAAATTTGTTTTTTTAATCAAATCATCTTAAAAAAATGCAAGTTTAAGAGATGAAAAATTAAATGAAAAGTTAAAATAATTTTTTTATAAGATCGGTGGCCAAAAAATCATTATACCTAATGAATATTACATGACACTTCTCTCATTGAGGCCAGTAGCAGCTACCATGGCCTTTCACTATAATCATATTCCTTTGTTAATTAAAAAACCGTCTGTCATTATACTACAGGTTACAATATTTCTTACTTATATAACATTGAAATGTTGTTTTAATTTTTTAGTTGTTTTAAATTGGAGGGACCATTCTAACCCTATCAAATCAATTTAACCTTCAATCCATTTTTTAACCATTGCTGGTATAATATCCTCCGTTTATTATGAGCAGCAAAGTCCGAAAATGTTTGAGAGATTAGAAGTAAATTAAACATATTTGAAGGGTTAAAAGCCAATTTTGGTGCTTTAAAATAATTGTACCATTTTTGAGTTAAGGCTATTGCCGGCTCCGTTCGCCACTATTTACTATTGTAAGTCGGCTTGTGTCGGTACAAGTGCATGAGCAAACTAAATGAGTACGAGCATCTAGTTTATTTTTCCCATGAACTTTAATCGATATTGAAACAGGCATGAATTTCATGAAAATTCATTATATATCATAATTGTAGGGAAACAAAATTCGATTTAATTTGAACAAATAAAAAAAATTGAATTTTAAGTTAATCGAATTAAGTCATTTAATTTTTTTAGTCAACTCAAATAAATAATTTGAGTTTCAAGTGTTGAAAAGTCAAATAAAGGTAAGTGTTGAAAAGTCAAAAATGGTGGGAGGTGCAATTGGCACTGAAAGAAAAAAATAGTTGGCAAGTTGTTTAAAGTTGAAAGGGATAATTGCAATTTTGGTCCCTAATTTTTTAGGCCATTTGCAAGTTAGTCCCTAAACCTCAACTATAAATAGGCCTAACCATTTCTCATTTCAACTATCCCAACCAATCTTTCTCTCTTAGTTTTCTCTCTTCTCCCATTTGAGAATTCTTAAGGAATTCTATTTGTTTGTAATATTTTGGAGATAGTAAAGTTATCATCGGTGTTAGTGCCGGGGCGTAGGTATAATTTATCGAACCTCGTTAAAACTCTTGTGTTCTTTTGTCCTGTTTTTCTTTCAATATTTGAGGGTATAATAGTAGTATTTAATTGTGCTATTAAATTACGTTAGAAGGAATATTCTGACTAAGGAAAGACTTGGTATTTAAGAGATCCTTGTGATCCACCTCTCTTCCCTGGGAATTGAACTTTGTGTGATTTTTTAGTACAATAATTTACACGCTTCCGACCCTATTGGAACAACAAGTGGTATCAAGAGTCGAAGGTTAATTGTAGTATGCTCTGTGGTTGCAGTTTAAACTGATCTTCCACATCAGAAAAGATTTCCTTAGGTATATTGAAAGATTATGGAGAAAACGGTCGGTGTAGGAGCTTCAACATCGTCCATGTGGACAAGACCAACAATTGCAAATGCAAGATTGGCCGTGGAGATCTTTGATGGCACGGGCCATTTTGGTATGTGGCAAAGTGAGGTTGTAGATGCCCTTTTTCGTGAGGTCTAGACATTGCCATTGATGAAGAGAAACCGGATGATGTCTGGAGAAAGATTGGAAGGCGATCAATCGGTTGGCATGTGGCACAATTCGATCATGCCTTTCTCGAAAGCAGAGGTATGCTTTTCAAAGGAGACTTCGCAAATAAGTTGTGGGTGGCACTTGAAGAAAAATTTTTCAAGAAAAACAGTCAAAATAAGCTCCACTTGAAGAAAAGACATTTCGCTTCACTTACGTCTCAAGTACCACAATGAATGATCACATCACCAAATTTAATCGTTAGTCACCGATTTCTTGAATATGGATGAGACATTCAAAGATGAAGATTTGGCTTTGATCTGTTGGGGTCACTTCACGAGGAGTTTGAGTTCCTAGAAACTACTCTACTTCATGGCGGGAGTGATATATCTCGGCGAAGTCATGCGGCCTTATACGATTATGAGCAGAGAAAGAAGGACAAACAGAAAAACTCAATCGAGAGATCTGAAGCTTTAGTAGTCCGAGGTCGTTCATACACTCGGAAGAAAACTCAAAAGGGAGATCAAAGTCAAAGTCCGGACTGGGAAAGATGAATGTGCCTTTTGTCATGAGAAAGGCCTTTGGAAGAAAAATTGTCCAAAGTCAAGAATAAGGGAAAAGTGCTGTAGATGCTTGTGTTGTAAATCATGATACCGGTGACTCGAACTATCACTGGTTGCATCATCATCGTCGTTCCATTCATATGAGTGGATATTGGATTGGGTTGTACCTATCATATGTCCCTAACCGGAGTGGTTCTCGATTTAGTTGAGCTAAATGGAGGAGTTGTTTATATGGGCAATGACAATGCACAGTAAAGCTGTTGGGATAGGTTCAATCCAATTAAAGAATCAAGATGGATCAACCGAGTTCTAAGCGATGTTGATGCGTGCCCGGTTTGAAGAAAATCTCATCTCATTGGGAGCCTTGGAATCCAATGGTTCATTGTTACTATGAGAGATAGGGTTTTGAAAGTGACATCTGGCGCACTTGTGATATTGAAGGGCATCGGGAAAAATAACTTGTATTACTACCAAGGTAGTACAGTTATTGGAGCGATCCAACGCGACTTCCTAAGTAACAAAGAATTGGACTCAATGCGGTTGTGGCATATGAAGTTGGGACATGCCAATGAAAAATCCTTGCAAATTCGGCAAAGTAAGGATTGTTGAAAGGTGCAAAGGCTTGCAAATTAAAATTTTGCGAGCATTGTGTTCTGGGAAAGCAAAAGAGAGTGAAATTCGGCACTGCTATCCATAATACAAAAGGTATTTTGGAATATGTTCACTCAGATGTGTGGGGGCCTTCCAAGACACCTTCATTGGGAGGAAAACACTACTTTGTTACTTTTGTTTATGACTTTTCCAGAAGAGTTTGGGTGTATACCATGAGAACTAAGGATGAAGTGCTTAGAGTTTTTCTTAAATGGAAAACTATGATCGAAAACCAGACTGGCAAGAAAATCAAGCGGCTTAGGACGGACAATGGAGGGGAATATAAAAGTGATCCGTTTTTCGATGTGTGCCAAGAGTATGGTATTGTTCGACACTTCACAGTTAGGGATACACCACAGCAGAATGGAATGGCAGAGCGTATGAATCGAACATTCTTGGAGAAAGTTCGATGTATGTTGTCCAATCTTTGGGTTGGGCAAGCAATTTTTAATGAATGTGTGACATACCGCCATCTTGTTAATTGTTTGTCATCATCTGCATTAGAAAGAAAAACTCCTATGGAGGTATGGTCGGAAAACCGCTCTGATTATGATTCCTTACATGTGTTTGGATCCACTGCATATTACCATGTGAATGAGTCAAAGTTAGATCCGAGGGCAAAGAAAGCTCTCTTTATGGGAATCACTTCTGGAGTGAAAGGATTTCGTCTTTGGTGCTTAGACACAAAGAAAATGATCTGTAACAGAGATGTTACCTTTGATGAATTTGCCACATTGAAAAAGGTAGCAGATGAAAATATTCAGACAAGCGATACTCCACAGCAGGTGGAGTGTACTCCAAAACAGGTGGAGTTTGAGCAGATGGGGATTTGCCCATTAATAAGTCTAATTCTCCACCACAATGGAGAAATTAGAGGTTGAAGAGGTTCGACCCAAGAACCATTAAGTACACTGAACCGATTCTTGATTGCAAGGCCACGGAGAGAAATTCGTAAACCCGCTTCGATTATCGATATGGTGGCCTACGCCCTTCCGTTGTTGATGATGATATTCTGTCACTTATCAAGAAGCAATGCAAAGCTTAGAAAGTGACAAATGGAAATGCGCCATGGATGAAGAAATGCGTCTCTCGGAAGAACAATACTTGGGAGTTGGCGCAATTACCGAAAGATAAAAGGCAATCGGATGCAAATGGGTATTCGCAAAGAAAGATGGATCTCCTAGCAAGAAAGATATTCGCTACAAGGCAAGATTGGTAGCTAAAGGCTACGCCGAGAAGGAGGAATTGACTACAATGATGTATTTTCCCCTGTTGTGAAGCATTCCTCCATCAGAATTTTGTTGGCCTTGGTAGCACAATTGAATTTGGAGCTAGCTCAACTTGATGTTAAGACGACTTTCTTGCATGGTGAGTTAGAATAGGAGATCTATATGACTCACCGAAGGATACATGATCTTGGTGGTAGAAATTAGGTTTGTAAGTGAACAAATCGCTATATGGATTGAAGCAATCCCGAGGCGATGGTACAAGCGATTTGATAGCTTTATGAGAAAGCGAATACACAAGAAGCAAATATGACAATTGTGTGTATTTGCGAAGTTGCATGACGGATCTTTCATTTATCTACTCTTGTATGTTGATGATATGTTAATCGCTCAAGAGCCAAAAGAGATAGATAAGTGAAGGCTCGGTTGAATCAAGAGTTCGAGATGAAAGATCTAGGTGAGGCCAAGAAGATTCTCGGCATGGAGATAAGTAGAGATAGACCGAGAGGCAAGCTTTGTTTAAATCAGAAGCAATATCTGAAAAAGGTATTACAATGTTTTGGTGTAAATGAAAACACAAAACATGTAAGTACCCCACTTGCTTCTCATTTGAAACTTAGTGCTCAATTATCTCCGAAGACTGAAGATGAAAGAGAATATATGGCGAAAGTCCCATATGCTAATGCAGTTGGGAGTTTGATGTATGCGATGGTGTGTACGAGGCCTGACATTTCACAAGCTGTTGGAGTTGTGAGCAGGTATATGCATGATCCTGGAAAAGGACATTGGCAAGCTGTGAAATGGATTCTACGGTATCTTCGAAAAACCGTAGATGTTGGTTTAATTTTTGAACAGGATAAAGCACTTGGTCAATTTGT
This sequence comes from Gossypium arboreum, assembly GCF_025698485.1. Taxonomy (NCBI): domain Eukaryota; kingdom Viridiplantae; phylum Streptophyta; class Magnoliopsida; order Malvales; family Malvaceae; genus Gossypium; species Gossypium arboreum. The sequence goes on along the minus strand of NC_069070.1, from coordinate 118,832,795 downwards.
AGTCGGATATGTTGATTCCGACTTTGCTGGTGATTTAGATAAACGTCGTTCAACTACGGGGTATCTGTTTACTCTTGCGAAAGCCCAGTGAGTTGGAAGTCTACCTTACAATCTCTGATGTTGTGTCACTCTGAAGCGGAATATATGGCGATTCTGAAGTCATTAAGGAGGCTATTTGGCTTAATGGATTGTTGAAAGACTTGGGAGTTGTTCAAAGTCACATAAGTTTATATTGTGACGATCGAGGCGCTATTCATTTAGCGAAAAATCAAGTCTATCATTCAAGAACCAAGCATATCGACGTAAGATAACACTTTGTAAAGGGAAGTCTTTGAAAAGGAAAAATTCTACTTGAAGATTCCGAAGCAGATAATCCCGCAGATATGATGACCAAGGTGGTAACAACAATCAAGTTTAATCATTGTTTGAACTTGATTAACATCCTGAAAATTTGAGCACCTTCAGGTGTATGGCGCTCGAGAGCGCATTTAGAGGCACTACAAAAGATAGCTTTATCGAATTTGGGGAGTTGAAGGAAGTATGTGAAGATGTGATTATCCTAATCAAATCTTCAAGGTGGAGATTGTTGAAAAGTCAAATAAAGGTAAGTGTTGAAAAGTCAAAAATGGTGGGAGGTACAATTGGCACTGAAAGAAAAAAATAGTTGGCAAGTTGTTTAAAGTTGAAAGGGATAATTGCAATTTTGGTCCCTAATTTTTTAGGCCATTTGCAAGTTAGTCCCTAAACCTCAACTATAAATAGGCCTAACCATTTCTCATTTCAACTATCCCAACCAATCTTTCTCTCTTAGTTTTCTCTTCTCCCATTTGAGAATTCTTAAGGAATTCTATTTGTTTGTAATATTTTGGAGATAGTAAAGTTATCATCGGTGTTAGTGCCGAGGCGTAGGTATAATTTACGAACCTCGTTAAAACTCTTGTGTTCTTTTTGTCCTATTTTTCTTTCAATATTTGAGGTATAATAGTAGTATTTAATTGTGCTATTAAATTACGTTAGAAGGAATATTCTGACTAAGGAAAGACTTGGTATTTAAGAGATCCTTGTGATCCACCTCTCTTCCCTGGGAATTGAACTTTGTGTGATTTTTTAGTACAATAATTTACACGCTTCCGACCCTATTGGAACAACATCAAGTTCGAGTTAAGTTAAATTTTACAATTTGAATAATTCGAATAATAGATTGGCGGAAATACCCCTTTAATCACTGTCAATTTTAAAAATAAACAAATTAATCTCTCTCTACAAAAACTACAAAAATAAAATTCAAAATAAACATTCCAAATTTTATATTTTTAAAAAATTTAAAATTTAAAATTCTAAAGAATATATAAAGAAATTAATGTTTTAAATTAAATAATAATTTTAAAACCTAAATAAATAAATTAATCACTCAATTTGATCTAACGCAGCAAAAAGAAACAAAGACTGCAATGAAAGTGAGGGAGGAAAACTTTTCTTAATAAGGAAAATGGAAACATTTGAATCATATATATTTTGTAGCTTCACCCGTAGTTTAAGCGATAGGTTTTTTTTTTTATTTTGGCTTGTTAGGGGAAAATTGCTATATAAACAACAAAACGTTAATTATGTTCTTAATGTATATAATATATATAATTATAGTTGATATATCGTTTAGCAAAAATTATATATACTTGTAATATTTTTAGAATATAGTTGAATTCATCAAACTACCAATTTATCCATTCATTCATTTTAATTAAAAATTTTAAAAATCTTAAAATATATTTTAAAAAATTCGATTCAATTGATTTGTACTGATTTTTAGTGTAATTGATTCAATACTATTCTTCGGATTAATCCGATCCAATCCAAATGGTTAATTTTAGAATTCTTTAAAATTAAATGCAAACAATTAACTGAGTTTAGGATATGAGCTCTGTTCTGCTCTGTATGGTAATGATGTGGTTTTGGATTGTAAATCTCCCTTGTCTTGATCTGCTGAACTTTATTTATTCTTGTTTCTAACAAACGCTGTTAATTTACTAAAAAGAAAAAGACACTTTTGTTTGCAGAAGATAAAATAATTTGTAAAGCCAACACATGAATCAGGTGTAATATATAAAATAAATTTTAGTCAACGGACTTAATCGACTTATTACAAGAAATTGGTGTTGCAAACAGTATAAATGAAGTAACCATTCTAGTAGCTTAATTTCATCTACATTTCGACAATGAAAGGAACATTGATGTTGACTTGGATTCTAATCATCTACCTCTCCCAAATAGTAGTGCAGAGCCAATACTACTCGGAGATCCTACCCTATGATCCCGAGCCGGTCAAGGTCACCAATCTTCACTTCTATTTGCACGAAACTCTGAACGGTCAAAACCCAACAGCAGTGAACATAGCCCAAGCTAACATTACCAATAATTCATCAGTGCCATTTGCCACCCTAGCTGCCGTTGATGATATTCTCAAGATAGGTCCTGAGGATAACTCTGAGGTGATCGGAAATGCTCAGGGACTTGGACTCTTGCTTGCTGGAGATACAACAACCGGTGTGATGTACTCGGATTTCGGATTTACTGAGGGTAAGTTCAACGGCAGCTCTATAAGCATATTTTCAAGGAATACGATAATAGAGCCAGGACGTAAGGTTGCAGTGGTCGGAGGAAGAGGAAAATTCAGGATGGCAAAAGGGTTTGCACTGCTTACGACTTACTTTCTAAATACCACCGCTGTCATTATTGAATTTAATGTCACTGTAATCCATTACTAAATGTTATTTACAGATTTAATTCTTTTATATTGTGCAAAAGTCATATGATTCTACTTCATTTTATCAGAATAAATGTTTGGAATATATATATATATATATATTGATGTGATTAAAAATTAAAAGAAACTAAGTGGATATTGGTGTGTTTGATTCCTTGGCACTTGACATGTTTACTTTGCTCAATATATCATGGAGTGACTTCAATTCCCCAGAAAATTATTCAGATCATCCATAAAGAAATTTTTCCACAAAAGTTTGAACAAAATGAAAAAGAATATCTGGAGAAATCTAATAAAATTGTATAAAATTGCCATTCTCCAGATTTCATGTTATTACGACCAAAATTCGAACCTGTAAAATATTAAAAGAAAGAGAGAGTACAACTACTAAGTAACCAATATTCCCTTCGATTGGATTAAACAAGCACAAAAGCATTTAGGCCAAAATGTTTGATTAAAGAACATATATAACAAAATTTTGGGTAATCTCATCGTACTTCAAAATAAAATTTTGAAGTCATAAATGTATATATAATGTAGTTTCTAAGTGTTTATAAATATAAATATAGGTAATTCATATATTTTTGCAAGCTATGGCCACCTTTATCACAATGACAAAAGTTGAAAACCACACTTACTCCAACCACATGGGTCGGAACAAAAATTACTATTTTAAATCGGTGTCACGGTTGAAATTGGTTTCTAATAACAGAAAACATGTTGACATGGCCAATATTTAACCCTCGTTGGTAAGATCAAAACATAACATATTAAGAGCAATTTAAAAAATACAAAAAAAATCGAATTCCTCGTAATGTGCCTTAAACATGTACAAAAAATAATTCAATATATTAAAACATAATTCAATAGCATTTTTCTTAAAATGTATTCTATATACCAAAACCTAATTCAATGCCACATATACCAAAAACACAATTCAATAATGTACTAAAAATTAATCATGAATAAATAAGTACGAAAATATAAACATAATTGTCATAATTCAAGAATCATACTTGCATATTTAACCAGAATTTCATAAAATATAAAATATGAACAAATTTCATATATCTCGAGGTTGATTTTACCGATTAACTAAATGGAAATTTAATAGACAATTAAGCAAACCTTGTAATATCCTAAAATTTAATAACTTCGTTCTTAAATCAAACTTTAACTAAGAATTTATAAACTAAAAAGAAATGAACTTCTCTTACTCATCTTAAGACATTTTCATCATGTGACAATCACCATAATTATTTAATAACATATATTTAAAAGATAAAATTTCAATAAAACTTAAATTAATTTGATTTCGAACTTATATAAGTTGGCAAGAAATTACACCAAACAATTGAAATCGGAAGTTTTTGCATTTGAAATTTCCTAAACATTCATGATTGATTAGTTCACTTCAAGCCATTAAACGTCGTAATTCATTTGGTATATTAATAGTGTGAAAACATGGATTTATAGATTAAATGTAATACTAAACCATAGAAACTTATTTTTTCAAAATTTGTTACCAAAAGTCTCGGTTTCTAAAGCCAAAAATGAAAAATCATCGCAATGTCTAAATTTTTTAAGTTAACAATTTCGACTAACCTACTTCGGGGTCTAATATTTCTTAGTACAAGACTCATATGACTAAGATAATTATAGCAAATGAAATTAAACACTTTTTATTATAGAAAACATTTAAATTTCAAAACAATTCAATACTTATATGAATTTTTAGCGTGTCAAAATCCATCACTAAAAACTGTTAAAACTTATACATCAAAAACTTCAAAATTTATTCCATTAAATTACTAACCAAAATGGATATCGCTACCAATAGAAAGATTTTAAGGGAAACATTAATTTGGTACCGGCTTTAAAGTCAGCTCCTCTTGGCGCTGACATTATCATCCACACTATTTAATTTCATCTATTTTGTTAAATAATTCTTCAGTTGGCAATTTTTTTTTAGTATTTGAAATTGTGGGATTTTATTTTGATGATTAAAATTTTAAAATCAAAAGTTCAGTTCTCTAAAAACTGTATTTTGCTTTGGTTCAGTCAAAATGAATGAAGAGAAATTGTCTTCAAAATTCCCCCTCCCTCCCCCGAAAAAGGTGTTTGGAAGAGAATTTTATAACCAATAAATTAACTGTAATTACTTGGTATGTATGTGGTTAAAATTTTTAATTCCACTAATGAGATTGTAATTTTGTTTTTAATAATTTTTAAATACAATTTAAAGAAACATAATAAAATTTTAATTCCAGTTGTAAAATTGAAAATTTTCACTATTACAGTATCACATAAAATTTAAATGTAAAATCAATCATTGGTACCAAATTAATTAAAATAAATAAAATATTGAAATTACTTGTTAAAATTATTGTAAATTTAAGACATATCATACATACATATATCAGAAAAAATTAAGATACCATAAATTTTAAATCTTTAATTTTATTCTTTCAAGTAAAAGTTTGTTTTATTTAAAATTTTAATAAATATATATATACATAAATTTCTCTTTATTAACATTATAAGTGTGCTATAACCTATATTGTTCTTCAAAAGGTTCTTACAATTATAGAGGTTATCATAGTTTAATGCCGATAACTGAAACAGTCTTATCTATAGCCATACAATCCTTGGCTTTTCTTCATAACGATGTTTCCTACAGCACAGAAGTTAGAGCAGACATTGTTGTCTGGTTTAGTTAATTTCAATTGGTGGGTTTATTTGGTAGGGTCAATCAAGGCATACATTGGCATCCTTTGGATTCTTCAATAATTCCCAAAGAATGTACACCTTATTTTGTCCTTGCCAATTGCATTCACATTGTTCATATCCCCTTAGATTTCAAATACTACATTTTAATGCAATCGCTTCCTTAATATATAATAATCTAGAATTAACCCGCTTCCTTAATATATAATAATCTAGAATTAACCCTCGCTAGGGACCTAAATTTTTTTGTAATAAACCTTTTATTAGTAAGATGGTATAGTCAAGGCATTTACTATTTCAAATGTGGTTTAAGTTTAAGTCACATTAGTTGTGTTGTTGTTAGATTTTATCTTCTTCCTATAATTCACAAAAAAAATTAATTACTTATAATGAAGTTTAATTTTAAAATAAATATTGTTGAATACTATTTTATTTAAAAATAAAATATAAATCTAATTTTCCTATTGGCATTAGGTTAGCTATAATAAATACTAAATTAATCAGTTAACAAATAGTAACAGGAAATATCAAAAGTTTTGTTAACAGAAATATCAAGAGTGATTAAAATGAAAACAAATAGTAACATGAGTGCTTTAAATGATAAGAAAACATTTTGAATGCCTAAAATAAAAATTTATGAAAGTTGAATGATTATTTGTATAATCTACCTAATTGAATACCATTTTTGGCTTCATAATGACTTGGGTATAACTTTTATATATTGTTACAGAGAGAATGAATTGTCATTCTCCTATTGAGAAAGAATAGGGATAACGTGGGATAATCATTTCTCTTATTATACATGTGTTGATAACATGTGTAATCCAATTAAATAAAAATTAAAGGTTAAAATATTTTGTTAGTCTTGATAAAATTTAAAATATATAACATTATATATTTAAATTTGTAATATTTATATTTAAATATTTAAAATATAATTTATATATTCAAATTAAATTTGAAAAATAATTAAAATAATTACTTAAATAATATTCAAAACTTATATTTCTTATATAAAAAATATTAATAATGAATTACAATAAATTATTTTTATATTCTTATTGAAATATCATAAAACTAACGAATTGAACATTATTCAAATATATATATTTTTCCTTTACAATATCATTTATAAAATGAACATTTTATTTCTCAAAAATACTTTGATAGCGATACTAAATATTTAAACCTTAAACCAAATTTTTCAAAAGATTAAAAATCTCATTTTTTTATAAATTAATGAATATTAATAAAAGAGTGCTGTTGTTTTTTTTATATATATATTTATAAGTAATGGAATTTGATTCATGCCTTTATATATATTTTATAAATATCTATTTTTACATAAAAAAGATCACCTTTAATCTAATAACATTTGTGTTTCTTCTTTTATCATAAACTTTCCACCAATAAGTAAAGTTGGTGAAAATGGAGGGGTGATTGGTGAGATTGAGCAACAAGTTGTATGGCTGTGATTGTGAACTTTGTTGAAAGAAGAAAAAAAGGAATTGAATGAGGAGATACCAAATTGATAACCCTCTTGATGAGGGCAAAAATGATTGGCTATTTTAAGAGGCTAGAGATTGAAAGGGAGTTTTACTTTGTTCAACCCATACCAAAAGATTTCATTTGTCTTTAAAATTGTTGAATACTTTGAAGGACCAACATGAAAATCTTGGGTCATGCTATGTTACTTTTTAATATATTTATCATTTTCGTTTCTTTTCAGCTAATACACTAAAATAGTCTTTAAACTATTATTAGATTATGACACATCCACAAATGAGAATACATTTATAAAAATTTATATAAAAGTAAATAATATTTTAGTTAAAATAGTAAACTTAAAATATTACAATATTATAATATTTTAGATTCAAATCCCTATTTTACATTTATTTTATTAAACAAATAAGTTTTGATAATTTCTCAATTGGGACCTAATATTTTTTCTATTTATGAAACCTTTTGATTTTAATTAATAAAATATAGTAATTTAAGTGGTTCAATTTCCATTTTGTTTTTAAAACAAAAAAATTGATTGCCTATTGGCAAAAAGTAAATTAAAAAAATCATTTTAAGTTCAGCGTTTGTGATTGTACCTCTCAATAATGTCACCTCTAATATTCAAACTTAGATCCTTTCATTGGGAATACAATATGTCTTACCATTATACTCAACCACTTATCAGTAAAATAAATATATTTTAATTGGATATAATATATCAAAAATTTCATCCATAGACAATTTATGATTAAGTAAAAGAAAAGTAAATTAATGTTTCTTTAGGTAAACTTTTACCTATTATCCTATGAATTTTAATATACAAAATAAACATTTTATTCAATCATTTAACACAAAGAAACTTCATTTGAAAAAAGAAAAAGGGTCTACCTCACTTTTATCATCCATGCTATTTTTTTTCACTAATTACAAATAAAAAAGAATATGCTTTGAAGCAAAAAGGCATCCAAAGGAGAGAGTGTATTAAATATTTGGAAAGTGAAGAATAAAAATATCAAGCTAAAGTAGTGAAGTTTAGAAGCTTTAAGATGCCCTTCCTATCAAGAAAATTTCCAAAGTGGTCCATTACATAAATAAATAATTTTCCACTACCAATAATAATATGCATGTTGATTGTACCTCACAAATGGGACACCCCATTGGAAAGTCACATCAAAGCAAACTATATGTACAGTATAGATCAATATATATCCGTTAATTTTGATTCGAATCTGTAAAATTTATTCCAATAATGCATATTCATATTTATTTATTTTAAATATAATACAAAAATAAATTTATATTGATATATTTAGCCTAATATTTATATTTTATGTCAATTTGGTCTTTATTATTCTTTTAAGTTAAAAGAAGTTAAATTGATGTCTTTTAATGAAAAACCGATTAAAATATTAAATTTTTAAAATGATAATTTATATTGCAATTCATATATACTTCATGCTCGATTGGTATGTGCATTGTTATCAATGTATGAAGACGTGAGTTCGAATATACTGAAACGTATTATACTCTTATTTATGGGTCGAGAAGAAACTATATACAATTTTATAAAAATTATACATGCACAATATATATATATATGTGCAAATTTTCAAAATCCATCTACACTATCTTTTTCCTCCCTTTTGCATGATGGAAAAAGGAATGCTTTGCCTTAAAGATGTTGAATGACTAGGACAGCTGAGACCCTTTTAATGCTTTACTTAGCTTTTATTTCCATTACTTTAGAAAGAAAAAGAAAATATTAATTCTTTTATGAAAAAAACAAAACCATATAAAATCAACATTTATTTGTTTGTTTGATTGTGTGGAGCATAAAAAGCTTTCTATGTGTGGGTACAATTACAGGGGATGAGACAAGCTCTTGGACTGGTTACCCTACATTTCTTAACAATTTATTATTTGCACAACAGATATATTTTAAGGGTTAAAAACAATAATAAAAAATTTTAAGGAGTTAATGTGTAATTTGAAGAGATTATATAATTAATTTATCTTATTACCCTTCTCTTCTCCTTGATAATATTATTTATATATTTATATTATATTATAAATTATCATTTGATTATAATTATATTTATATAAGTTTTAATACATTAAATATTTATATTATATAATTTTAAAATATTTTATATCTCATATATATATATATATATATATGATCGTACCTCGATCATTTAATAGAATTTATATGGTCTGATTTTTAGCAATTCAATATTTGGATCAACTTATCGATGGAAAAAGACAGCACAATTTGGTGGGGGCAAGACAATTTTGGATCCTCAATTTTACGGAAAGTTTCCAATGTTAATGCATATATTGTTTGATATGATATGTGACCTTTCATCAACAATTTTATAATAATGTATGAAAAGAAAATAATAATAATAATCCCACTTCTTTTAAGAAAAGAAATTCATGATGAAACTAAAAGGAAAAAAATAAACAAGTGGGTTAATATATAAATTTGTAAAAGTTGGAACCCATTTTAATATATATTTTAGAATAGTACTTTCGAATACAATTAATTTGTATATCATGACCTCTTACACTAACAATAATATTAATACTAATCATACTAAAATTCAATTAATTAACAAATATTAAAAATATAAAACCACGTTTAATATTTATTTTATAATAAAATTACATAAAAATAAAATAAAATAATTTATATGAATTTGAAGCATGATCTAGATATTTAAAAATTATTCAAAACAATTCACAAATTAAATTTAATCCATTTTTCAACTTTTCTAATTTCTGCAAAGCATGAAAACAACTGTTATTTGTTTTTATTTTAAAATTTTCGACAAAACATATTTTCTTTATTGTTTTTAATTTCTCAACAAAATAACCAATATTTCTCGAAACCTTATAAGTTTTTAATTTTATAAGTTTGAGATTTGAATATTAACAAAAATAGAATATAAAAATTTTAAGAAAACTCGCAGATTATTAGGGTGAGTAAAATCCGATTCGATTCGAAAAACTCAATAAAAAATTTAAATTTTGAATTAAATAGTTCGATTTATTTGAGTTAATCAAGTTATTCGGATTAACTCGAATAAAAAATTAAAATTTTCGATTTAACTCGAATATGAATTACACAATTCGAGTTATCCGAAAATCCGAATAAGAAAAGATAAAACTACGTCGTTTTGATAAATATTTAATTTTTTTTAAAATTTAAAATTTAAAATAATTAAGTTAAAAGGCAAAACTACGTCGTTTTGATAAATGTTTACCCATCAAGTTAAAAGACTAAATCACTATATTGTTCATGTAGTTAAATAATCTTATACTTCGTTTACTAGTTAAATAATCAGTCCATCTAAACGCAACATTAAGTATAAATAATATGATTTGTTAACTTGACTCAATTTGACTCGAAATTTTTTGATTCGATATAATTCGATTCAGAAAAAAATTCAAATTGAGTTCAGTTGCTAAAATAAGATTTGTCAACTCGACTAACTCAAAAATTTTTAACTCGATTTGACTCGACTCGACTCAATTAAATACTCATCCCTAATCATATGCAAAACAAAAAAATTTTGCATAGGTAAATGTTATTATTGGTTTTTTTTTTTTATCTTTTTGATCCCTTTTAACTTGTCCGAACCATTTACTCTCATCAATCTTAAAGCCACTAAGAGATCATAACTCTCCTAAAATTATAATTTTTAATTTAAATATTTTATAATTTATAAAGTTTTAAATTAATAATGATAAAACTATATTTTAATTTCTAAAAAATAAAATTTTAATTTGATTTTTAAAATTATAAAAATATAAACCATTAAAATAATAAAAATTATATTTTTATTATCATAAAATATATAATTTAATTCTAATTTCTAAAAAAAATTTCCGACACTATTAGCTCTCATACACTATTTGCATCAGGAAATATATTAGAAACTTGTACCATATTAATATATTTTTGACATAATTTTTCCACACTCGTCATCTGACATAATCTAATATACAAAATAATAAGATCGAAGGATGTTCTTGAACCTCCATGGAGTTTCCTAAAGCTGTAGTGAATTTGATTGGTAGAAGGCGATTGACCATGAAACACTTTGAAAGATACAATCCTACCGTTAAGGATCATGACATTCCATCAATATTTATTGTTCTTTAATTAGTGGCCTAAATCTCACCTGTTCCTTCCAATGTTTTAATTATTTTATTTTATTTTGGTTTGGTTTAAGCATACTGTCGGTTGGCCCCAAAAATATATACTGTCGGTTTTTATATTTTGATTAAAAAATAGTCACACTACTTAAAATAAATAAATTGTTTTTCTAATTTTTAAAAAAATTAAAATGATTAGTTTTACGTCAAATTTTATCAACATGAGGTTATGACATATGATCAGTGAAAATAAAACATGTCAAGTTAAAATTTTTAATGAATAATATAAACTAATTCTTTTTAAAAGAAAAAATTACAAGATTTAATTTTTAACTTTTTTAAGTATAATGATTAAATTGAAAAGTTTACCACAAACACGGATCACATAAATTAACTTTTTTATAGATTTAAAGTTTTATTTTTCATAATTTGACCAATGAAAATAGGATGTGAAAATCAAAGTAGTTTTACACACTTTTGTAACTATTTATATGATTAATATTTTAATGACCTAACCGTTATATTTCATGGTATATTCATGTAGATTATAAATGACAAATTTGATATAAATTTAAAACATTTAACTAATTATTTGTTTTACTAAAAAATTTAACCGTTGAATATATATTAATATAAAGAGTATTTTAGATCAATATGACAGAGATATCGATTGGTTTAAAAATTTATATGTATGACAAGTACAATTATATTGATAAATTTAACTGTTGAATCATTAAAATATTAATCATATAAATAATTATGAAAGTATGTAAACTTACTTTAATTTTTATACAGTTCCCATAAAAATATATTATGGTTTTTTGAAATTGGATTATCTATTTAAAGATAAGCAAAAACTAAATTTTTGATAATCAGATCAGCAGAGTGATAAATTAGAATTTAATTTGATTTTAGTATTATATTATTGCGGAAAAAAAAAGGTCATAAAGAACAAAATCTAAGCTTGTTTGACTATTAATATCATTTTTTTTATTTGTTCTAATTCAAATTGAGTTTGATTAACTAAAAGTCTTCCACCTACCCTCTTTATTGTACAAATTTTATAATGAATTAAATTAATTTAGAAAAAAAACAAATAGGGATGAAAATTATTATTTTATATTTTTATTTTCCATGTACAATGAATAGGTTAAATTGGTTAACAACGTCGATTTAAAAAAAAGAAAAAGAGAGAAAAAGTTGATTTTTGTGATATTTATCGGAATAGATCGATTTTGAAGATAGAAAATAAAGCTAGACGCGTTTTTATTTGACTGTGTAGGAAAATGGCCTAGCAGAATACGTTTTTCATTGCCTAGTCAGAAGTATTGATACCGTCCTTCTTTTTCATATTTTGGTGCTGTAATTGGTAAGTTTTGATGATGGGGGAGTCAAGTATGGTAGAAGGGTTAGCAAAAGCGGCAACCCACGGTGGTGGGTTTTTTAATTCAACTTTCAATTTCTTAATGTTTTTTGGTTACCTTTTTAAAAGTATTAATACTTCTAACTAGGCAATTAAAAACCCGTCCTGTTGGGAGCGTTTTCCTACACAATCAACAAAACGCGTTTAACTAAATAAATTTTCACCTTTCCTTCTCCAAAATCAATCTATTCTGATAAATATGCCAGTAATCAGGCTAAATTGTTATGACCCCCTCCCCTGCAATATTTTTGGCTAATTTAACCTGATGAATAAGTCAATAGTGATGAAAATTATTCATTTTATGTTTAGAAGGATATCGATAGAGATTATTTTAATTAAGATTTTAAATATAATTTTTATGACTTCATAATTTCAATAAAAATATTTGTTTTATAATCCGAACAACTATAATTATATATTTAAAAATTGAAACTTGAACTTGAACTTTCTAAGAAAGGGTTACGAAACAGATCACTCAATTAATTAACCTTTATAGCTCTAAAATTAAGTAGAACTATTTGACTTCTAGAGTTGTATTTATTTGACTCTTTACCAGTCAACGATTAAAAATGAATTGTTACGCGGTAATATTTTACACGTTTCCAGTTTGTAAATTCAGAAATATGTTTTAAATGTTTTTATTTTATTTTAAATTTCATATTTTACATTTTCTTTAAAAAATTGTTAAAAAACTAATTTTCGTTAATTTAATATTTATTTCGACAATCAATTAATTTAACTAATAAACATAACCAATTTAACTTTGTTTCAATCATATTCTGGATTAAATAACAAAGATTTTTGTTTTAAATTTTAACTTTTCCTTTGTTAAAAATTATGTTTTTAGTTGATAAAGAAAAAAAATTAGTGACGAATATTAGGTTTAGAATAAACTAATTAATATTAAAATATTCAAAATTTAACTAATTTTTATCACATGAATTTAAAAAATTTCTTTTTGATAATAAGATAATGAAAGAGTTAGAATATTTATGAAATATTCGTTTTTTTATTTTATCAAAATATATTTTTAATTTTAAAATGTTAAATTCTAGAATTTTAAAAAGGAAAATAAATAATCAGAAAAAGGAAAAACCAGCTTGGCAAGTTGTCTTATGAAACAAAGAAGCAAACCCGTAAAAAAAAACCGGTAAAAAATATTTGATATTAAAATCAGTGGATATAACGATTTCTTTCCATATAAAATAAAGAAAAAAAAAAAACCAACCAGAATCACAATTTCTTTTTTTAAATTTTATAATTTTCATTCACCGCCGATCTTCATATTTCTCTCATCATCATCATCTCGCTTTCTTTGATATCCAAAGGAAACCCATTTGAGTTCTCTTTTTACTGTATATACCAGATCTTATAGATTTTTAGAAGACCCAGAATTCGGGAACTTCTAAAGCTTCCATTTGAAGAAGAAAACAAAAGGTTTAGCCTTGCGTGGTTGGTGACAACAAGTAGGTCCAGGTGGGAGGCAAATGTGGTCGATTTTCTCTTTCTAGTCTGCTTGTGTTTGGCTGCCGGGAAAATTTCTGTTCTTCCTGTTTCTCGGTCTCTTTTTGTTTACTGAAGAAGAACTAGAAAAGGAAGCAGAGATCTTTTTGGTGTTTCCTTTATCTTGGGTTGAAGAAAAGATGCAGCCAAATCAGTTGAAGAAGGTTAGTTTCTTCTTCTTCTTCATCATCATCATCTTCTTTTTTGTTTAAAATTTATTACTACTTTTTTTTTAACTTCAAAGTTTAGATTTTTAGGAAATATAGGATCTGGGTTTTGTGTATCAAATTGTAAAAGGTTTAACCTTTTGATTTTTTTGAACATGGTTTGAAGATAAAACTTTCAAGGTTGTTCTTTATTGATGTTTTCTTGTAGGAAAAATGATGTGGCTTAGGTGCTATGATTTCAAGCTAATAAACCTGTTTATATTTTATTAAAAATTTGAATTAATTTTTTTATCAAATAATTTGGATAAGGCAGGGTCTTGGTTAAAAATTTATCATTAAAAAACCAAAAAACAAAAAAAAAGAAGGTTAGAAGGTATCATGTAAGGTGATAAGTTGAGATTTTGAAGTTCGGGTTAGATTCTTTTTAACCAAAATGAAATTGTCAAGTTTTGGCTTTAATTTTCACTGAGGTTGAAGAGGATTACTTTTGGAACTGAATAGAGGAAATATAAAACTTAATTCACACACTTGTTTATTAAAGAAATCAATATTGATGAAGGAAGAAAAATGAAGCTTGGTTTGTGCTTAAATTTCAGGTTTTAAAATCAACTTGAAGCTTAAAAAGTGTTCTAAACATGTTTGGCATTAGTAATCTGTGGTGTGAATTACAATCCTACATATTTCACTTTACAGGTTTTGTATTGAATGATTATTGTTATCATATTATTTGATTTCTTGTCTTAAAAATATTACCTTTTTTGGTATGGAATTAACTTTAAAATAAGTGGTGGCCATTAATCTGCTGGGTTGCTTCAATCATGCTAGTGCTTAATGTTGAAAATGTCTCTTGAAGGATGAAGATTATTCTATTTCTACTGTTTTTGATTCCTTTATGTATGTTTTCACTTTTTCATAGCATGATAAAGATGGCTACTAATATTTTTGGATTTCTTTCTATATTGCTTTCTTTATCAAAAGTGGTATTGGTTTCCTCTTTAGTTATATGGAGAGCATTCCAATAAATGAATCGATTTCAATAGATTCTGTGTTTGATTTTTGACTAATAGAAATTTCCAAGCTAAGTGCAACATCTAGAACCTAATTCTGTTTCCTCAAAGCAATGACTTTTGGATGTATATATTTAAATTTTTTAGTTTTGCATCTTTAAAGGCTATTAAAGCTGTTTTTGGCTTCATTCAAGCACCTTCGGGTTTATCTTATCCAGTTAATCCAAGTAAAGACTTGCGTACATCTCTGACATCTTAAATCAATTTTGCAGTACTGAGTTCCAAATGGTGACATGCTCATGTTTTTGGGTCAAATTTGATTTCTAACTTCAAGTCTACTTAAATGTATGGTTTTGAATGTGTGCATGTTGTGGTTGTTTGTTGTTTATACAACTATGTTGTATTTATTGCTCTGGATAATTTACTTTGTCCTCTACTTTTAAACCTGTGGATAATTTACTTATGGCAGTTCCTGTAGGACTCAACCATGCATGATTCTGTTGTTTTTCCCATTGTTATTTTTCCTTTTCTTGAAGAATATTTAATTTACTTATGGCCCAACCATTCTGATATTTTTTTTTTCCTCTTTTTCATTTTTTCAGGACCTGAAAGAGATGGACTTTTTCACTGAATATGGGGATGCAAACAGGTATAGGATTCTTGAAGTTATTGGGAAGGGAAGCTATGGAGTTGTTTGTGCAGCACTTGACACGCATACTGGGGAGAAAGTGGCAATAAAGAAAATACAAGATGTATTTGAGCATGCATCTGATGCTATAAGGATTTTACGAGAAGTCAAGCTGCTTAGACTTCTTAGACATCCTGATATAGTAGAAATTAAGCGATTAATGTTGCCACCATCAAAGAGGGAATTCAAAGACATATTTGTTGTTTTTGAGCTCATGGAGTCTGATCTTCACCAAGTCATAAAAGCTAATGATGATTTAACACGTGAACACCACCAGTTTTTCCTTTACCAAATGCTTCGTGCGATGAAATACATGCATACAGGTAAAACATTGGGCTTCTTATCTGTTTATGATGTCATGATAGATTTTTCAATAGCTTTTGGGTTGTTAGCCATATATTATCAACATTTTATTTTTACCATTCTTGAAGGAAATTCTCTTTGCCTGAGTTTTTATTACCTAGCATTGATATTCTTACATGTGTTAATAGATAAGAAATTAGCTTTGATCGGGAGCTTAATGTAATTGCAAACTTGCACTGATTGCTACAAATTGGTTTACAGCTAATGTGTACCATCGTGACCTTAAACCGAAGAATATACTGGCAAACGCGAATTGTAAACTTAAAATTTGTGACTTTGGGCTAGCAAGAGTTGCATTCAGTGACACCCCGACTACAGTCTTCTGGACGGTATGTAGTTTTCTACCCTTCATTTTTTCTTTTCCACTTAAAGAGTGAACATGCATGTTTATATGATATTTATTGTTCCTTGCAGGACTATGTTGCTACACGATGGTATAGGGCTCCTGAGCTGTGTGGATCTTTTTCTTCTAAGGTATGGAATTTGTCCTATACGGCCTTTAGTTCTTTTCTTCCTATGTAAATAGTAACATGGGGAAGCATGATATGTGGTATCATGGACCTAAAGCTTGGCACAGATTTGTTGTTTGCCTATCTGCTACTTGAAGTCAACTAGTCAAGGTTGGACCTTGTAGCATCTTCTAGTTTTCACTTCCGAGTTGATTATGTCGTATTTTATTGTTTATTTTTTATGAACCTTCCACTTTCGTTGTATGGTTTCAGTGTTTTTATTAAAATTCAATTATGAATATATTGTTTGACATTGGGGTTTGCTCATCGAGTTACTCTAATCTTGTTTGAGCTATACCATAATTGGCAATTCAAAACCTTTTTATTACATAAAGAATACTTAAGTGCTTCTTAATAAGCAGTAATGCTAGATTAAAATAATTGTTGTTCAGGGAGGACTTTGAACTCTCCTGGAAGTTGAAATATCTGTCATTCAGGTAAATGTGTCGGGTTTTGTCTGTTTCTGTGGAGTGCTTTACTTGGGGTGTGACTTTTAAATTTACGTTTTCAAGGGTTTGATTTTTGTTGCTAACTGTCTGCAGTATACACCTGCTATCGATATTTGGAGCATCGGCTGCATCTTTGCTGAGGTGTTGACAGGGAAGCCCCTATTTGCTGGAAAAAGCGTTGTTCATCAATTAGAATTGATCACCGATCTTTTGGGGACACCTTCAGCAGAAACCATATCTGGAGTACGGCTTCTTGCTCTCTTTCTTTTTTTGGTGTGGATGTATGTGTGCATCTGTCTTGTTACCTTGGGGGCTATTTTCCTTTTTCCTTTCTAGAGAGTGAATTAGAAAAATTTGTGTCTTATCAATTGCAGGTTCGAAATGACAAAGCAAGAAAATACTTGTCAGAAATGTCGAAAAAACTCCCCGTTCCATTTTCAAAGAAATTCCCTAATGCAGACCCATTAGCAGTGCAGCTATTGCAGAGGCTGTTAGCATTTGATCCCAAGGACCGGCCAACTGCTGCGGAGGTGTGTTTTCCTTATCTTTTGTGCCATGAATATGGCATCCTTCAGATTCAATCCAATCAATTGTAAATGGATCTTTCTTGTGCATGTCTATGTCTTGTCTGAAAGTTTTGCGTGATTTTTAGGTTCATCATAGTGAAACTTTTTCTGTATTAATGTAACAGGCATTAGCTGATCCTTACTTCAAAGGCTTGGCTAAAATTGAGAGGGAACCTTCTTGTCAGCCAATCTCGAAATTAGAGTTTGAGTTTGAGAGGCGAAGGTTGACAAAGGAGGACATTAGAGAATTGCTTTACCGGGAGATACTAGAATATCATCCTCAGCTGCTCAAAGACTATATAAATGGAAACGAAGGACCCAATTTTCTCTATCCAAGGTCTGAATGCTTTCAAAATTTTAATGCTTCTCGGCTTGTATTTTTTCGCCCTTGATCCACATGATAATATTGTGTGTTTGTGTGTGTGTTCTATAAATTGCAGTGCCATTGGTCAATTCAGAAAGCAGTTTGCATACCTTGAGGAAAACGGTGGTAGAAGCGCACCAGTTTTCCCTCTGGAGAGGAAGCACGTGTCCCTCCCAAGGTATTACTTGTTTCGGAATTTGGACAATCCGTGTTCTAAAAATGCATACTGATGTATTATAGAGTCATAATTACATAGCATAAACATGACAAATGTATTTCTTCATTATGTATGAATTTTCTCCCCCTCTGGAGATGAAATTTTTTTAATTTGTGTTCTGTTCAATTGCAGGTCTACAGTTCATTCAAACACTAATACGCAGTCAACTTCGGTTTTGTGTGAGAACCAACGAGTTAAAGATGAGGCTTCCAGAAGGGAAACAGATACTATTGCTGGTTATCCGAAGACTGCTGCACGGCCACCGCCTAGGGTGCCATCAGGTACAACCAACTCTTATGCGTTTACTCAAAACTACTGAACCGTTAGGTATGCATGCCTGTTTGTTACACCATTTAGCTGATGCCGGATTTTTTCTTAACCCTCCTGTTTTGTACAGCTAAACCAGGGAGAATCGTTGGATCTGTCGTACCATACGAGAACGGGAAAAACACTAAAGATGGTTTCGATTCTAAAATCTTTTACAGACACGCAGTACTTCCTCCGCAGAACATCTCCCCCCATTGTTTCTACCGAACCACCACCAAACATCAAGAGAAATCCGGAATACAACCTCAGTTTACTATGGTGGCAAAACCAGCCCCAGGAATGGTAGTCGACATTAACAACCACCTCTATTACCATCCAGAAACCAAGTGTGACCAATTAACTGATAGATTACCGATCGATGCAAAACTTCTACACGCACAAACCCAGTTTGGTGCAGTCGGTGCTGCTGCGGTGGCTGTAGCCGCCCACAGGAATGTTGGGACAGTTCAATACGGGTTGTCTTAAAACTGATATTTGCACCTCAGATGAGGGTAGATAGGGGATAATATTTGTAGAGGGGGGATGAGCTTATGAATGCCATTTTTGGTGATTGCTCTTTCCCATTGTCTTCTAATTTATTCCCTTTTGTAATTATAGGTTGTATCATTGGATTCTATAAAAAATCAAATAAATTGCTTCAAATTGTTGGAGGAGACTCAGTACCACTAAGCATTCACACCCAGATTTTTGCCCAGTTGGACAAAGCATTATAAAATATTGTTCAATCATTTTTATTTTGTTTTCAAATTTCAATTTGTATTACAGAAAAGAAAAAAAAAAAAAAGAGAAATAATTGACACACACAATATTGACTTCTTTTGTAGGCTTTGTTGCATGTACACAATATTGACACATAATATTGGAAGAATGGTAAAATATTTTGAAATATGATCTAATTAACATGATTTTTTCAAATGTGAATTTTATTAATTTGATTTTAAATTTACTAAATTTAACTTTAAATTTTACACATAATATAAAAACTTGTTAATAATTGAGTGACTAGTGATGTAGTTTATTCATAAATTTTTGTATTTATGAAAATAAAAATATTAGTATAAATGTAGATTTTACTGCTAATGAAAAATAAAACATTTATAAAAATAATAGATATGATAAATAATATATAAATACAAGCATAAGCACAATTTTTTCCTAATCTTATTTTTATTTATGATCACCACAATTTTGTGCTATACAAGTAAAATATTTTTTTTTGGTGGGAATTAGGAAATAAATAAAATTATTCATAAATTCATGATAAATATCTTTTAAAGCCTTCAAATTTGGGCTTTAGGCCATCTAAAACCAAATTCTCTTCCAAAATCCAAACCCCTACGGCGGCTTATCCTTCTCTTCCGAATCCCACAAATTTTCTCTGTTATTCTCTCTGCTTTGAGACTCAGTGGACAGCCATAGTCACCAAGGTCAGTCTTGCTTTTTATTTCATTTTGCTTTCTTAAATTTATTTTGGCTATCATTGTTTCATATTCAAAAATTGGCATTGTTAATTACATAAAGTTAAAAGCTTTTGTTTTTCCCCCCCTTTTTTTTTCTTTTTGAATATTGGAAACAGAAAACTGCTAATGGCTTCAAGGACTTTCCTTTGCTTCAACCATGGGAAATTCTTGCTACCCTTTACTACAACCAAGTTTATTCCTGCTTCTAGAAGGCCCATAAAAAGTTTGAGCTTTTCTTCCGTAAGTTGCAGCCTAAACACTCCTCAGCCAACCGTTGAACCGAAATCTCAAATGGGTAGCACCCCAAATGTTGTTAAAATACTTGAAGAAAGAGGATTGCTTGAATCCATAACCAATGAAAATCTCAGGTTTGTTTGTTCAGACCAAACTGCTGGTCCTCTCAAAGTTTATTGTGGTTTTGACCCAACTGCTGAGAGCTTACATTTGGGTAACCTTTTGGGGCTTATTGTTCTCTCTTGGTTCCAAAGATGTGGTCACAAAGCTGTTGCCTTGATTGGTGGAGCTACTGGTAGAATTGGTGACCCTTCTGGGAAAAGTCAAGAAAGACCTGAACTTGATTTGGAATCATTGGAAAAAAACATTGCTGGGATCATGGAGATTGTAAATAAGATTCTTAGTAAAAATGCAAATTTAGGTTCTGAAAAAAACTCTAACTTTGTGATTTTAAACAATTATGATTGGTGGAAAGAGGTCAGGTTGCTCGATTTTCTTAAACAAGTTGGTCGATATGCGAGGGTGGGGAGTATGATGAGTAAGGAGAGTGTTAAAAAGAGGTTGGAATCTGAACAAGGGATGAGCTATACTGAGTTTACTTATCAGTTGTTGCAAGGTTATGATTTTTTATACCTTTTTAAGAATGAAGGTGTGAATGTACAAATCGGTGGGAGTGATCAGTGGGGTAATATTACTGCTGGGACTGAGTTGATAAGGAAGATTTTACAAGCTGAAGGAGCTTATGGATTGACATTTCCACTTTTGTTGAAGAGTGATGGCACCAAGTTTGGAAAATCGGAAGACGGTGCAATTTGGCTTTCACCTTCTATGTTGTCTCCATATAAGTTTTATCAGTATTTCTTCTCTGTTCCAGATGCAGATGTGGTGAGGTTTCTCAAAATTCTTACGTTCTTGAATATGGAAGAGATAAATGAGTTGGAAAGTGCAATGAAAAAACCTGACTATGTGCCGAATACAGCTCAGCGGAAGCTTGCTGAGGAAATTACTCGTTTTGTTCATGGTGAAGATGGTTTAACTGAGGCTCTTAAGGCAACTGAAGCTTTGAGACCAGGATCCGAGACAAAATTGGATTGGGAAACTATTGAAGGGATTGCTGAGGATGTTCCATCTCGCTCCTTGCCTTACACCGAAGTTTTGAATCTTTCGATTGTTGATCTTTCTGTCTCGTCTGGTTTGTTTGAGAGCAAATCAGCTGCACGTCGTCTTTTGAAGCAAGGGGGTATCTACTTGAACAACAATAGAGTGGATAATGAAAGTAAAAGAATAGAGGCTGAAGACATTGTGGATGGCAAAGTTCTTCTTTTATCTGCAGGCAAGAAGAACAAAGTGGTTGTAAGAATATCTTGATTGCTTGTAGCAGTGGCTAATAATTTATTAGAAACTGTTCTGCCACATTCTTGTATGTTAAACAAAGTTTCGGATTTAACGGTATATGAACAAATCAAGGTAATTTTTTCTTGTTTGTTGTTATAGTGGTTGCAAGAGTTCCTATTTCTAGCCTTTAGACATGATCATTTTTCTTTCATATATATATATAGTTTCTCTTCTTTGTCTTGTTTACAAATCCATATCCTTTGAATTATATAGATGAACAAGGCATATTTTGATTTTCCGAGGAAAGGCGGTCCATCTTGTGTGAAGTGGTCCTTGCATGTATGTTTTAAACCATGAAATGCCATATTCTTTTCAAGTGTACATACTGTGCGAATGCTTGATAACGGAAAGGGGCCTCTGGCATTGCAGTTAAATGCTGAAAAGAATGTAAATACCAAAGAACCTTTGAGGCTAACATCTAAAGCAGGAAGCTTAGGGAAATGGTGATATCTTTGTTCATGGATCAACTCATGCTTGAATTTAAAATTTATGCCTTTGGCAGGCTGTTTGTGATTAAATTCTGGAAGTTAAGGGTCAGTCATAAACCTCGTTACTTCATGGACATGCCTGGAAACTCGAGCAACGCGTTTGTTTTTCCGAATTGGGTTTTTATGCAGGTTGCTGATCCTCACAGATGATCTATGCCTTTTGCTTTATCTAATGCTTTTGGAGCATTTTTGAAGACAATGGATTTAAGGTAACCCATAAAGCTACTAGTTTCCAGAAATGGTTTTGGACTATAAAGCTACTAGTTTCCAGAAATGGTTTTGGACTATCTTCGGCTTGAGCTCAGCTTTAATGGTGGCATGCTACTCAGTTTGTTATATCTCAAGTGGGAAAGGTTGCCCGAACTTTTACAATGGTAGCGCTTGACCATCTCAATTTGTGCAAGTTCTTTATGTTATTATTTGCTTTTATTATCATCTTCACTGGAAAGTGTGTATGAAATGTGCATATCATCATAATTCAACTTCTACTAATAAAATGTAAATGCATTGACCGTGAGCACGTAGGTCTATCTACATATTTAAAATACTTTAGAAGTGTCATTCAGATTTATTTTCACCCTAGGATTCACAATTTTTTAGGAAAGTTTCCCTCAAATATTGTAGCTGTGCATTGGTAGCAAATTCCAGAAATCTTTTAAGTTTGCATCTAATTCATGGTGTATTCTTGCTTAGAAGATAGTTTCGAACCTAGGGTGGCTTAGCGCTGTTGGTTCATGTATTCACCTTTAAGAGTTGATATGTGACAGGTTTCTAGTTTGAATCTCAGCTTCTAAAACATTTGCCTTATTTCCGGGTCACGGATTTTTTTTTTTTTTTTACCAAAAAGAAAAGATGATTTATATATTTGCAAGTTTATGCAAGTATACTTGCTTTGGGTTTCTATAAGGTTCAATGATAGCATATACATACATGCTTATATATGTATGCAGTTTTATTCTAAAGACTTAGATCCATAATATTTAGGATCGTTTTCCTTCAATTGTTGCATTATATCTACTAGAAAATCAACTGATTTCGTTCTTAATTATGTTGTATTCTCATGAAATCAAGATATGATTTTCCCTGAAGCTTACGAGCAAATAGGCCTTTGTAGTATTCTTTGACTTCCACTCTCCTAAACATTGCAGGTCTTTGTTCAGAGATCAAGCTTTGCGCAGGGCCTATTTCGCCATCATTCCTTGGGCCACAGAATGTGGCAAATGAGAGCCTTTCCCTTTCGGAGTTCACGGTGGCACGATGTTCGATGCTACGGTATGTTCCATTTGTTATAATCTGCCATACAAGAGTTCGCATGAGCATCACATACACACACAGATGAACAGGAACTTATTCTAGACCTGGTTTGTAACACGTTTCCGAACACTACGTCATAATTATCACCTCCAAAAGGTCTCCGATGTTTACGATGAAGGCATTCGGAAGGGGTTTAACAGGAACCCACTTCCCATCTTTCCTTATTTGTAGACCTTCCACTTCATTGAGCTGAAGCAAAATAGTTATGATGGAAGCATCGGAATGAGGGGTGAGGCCGACGACCTGCTCGGGTAAAGGACAAGGTGGGTAATAGTTCACCCTAATTGATTGCCTTCCCTCTCCAATAAACTCCTCCATTTCCTCAGTTTTCATACTAAGAGCTTCTACTATCTTTGCAAGGATAGCCTTGAAGAGATTGTTTAACTCAGATGAGTAAGACTCCAATGTATCTCTACATCAAAAGCATTAAAAAAAATTAGGGTTAATGCAATTTTCGCCCCCCTCAACTTGGTAATTAGGTTCATTTTGGCACTTGTACTTTTTGTAGTTTACTTTAGTATTCGAATTTGACACCTAGGTCTTTATTGTTTCTCAAACTTAAAAAATGTAAAAAGTTTGATAAGGTAGCATTTTAAGATCGTGCCTCGTCATTTAGTCTACTTTTTCAGGTGTTGATGTGTCATGTCATTTTTCTAAGTTCAAAGATCAAAATGGAAAAAAAAGAAAAGAAAAAGTAATGTATAGGTGTTAAGTTCAGGGCCAAAAATTATTTTAATACGTTAATAGTTCATGATTGTGTATTCATATCGTGTTACATTTTAGTTAGTTTCTGGTATCACGTATCTCTCGTGTTCAAAGTTACCGGGTTTACCTCAAAGGAAGAGGGAGGTTGTGGAACAAGTGAGGCTTTCTAAGATGGAGTGGAAGAGTGAGAATGTAAAAGATGTCAGCCCAATCAAGCTTTTGATCTTCAGACACGACAAAACTTTGCCCAAATCCTTCAACTTGTCCTGGATACTGCCAAAATCTGTTCTTCTCTTCCTTTGGGAGGTTGAAGAAGTCCTGAATCTGGGTATTTACTTTCTCCAACAAAGTTAAGCTCACTCCATGGTTCACGAGCTGCAGATGAATTCAACAAATAAATTGTGATAATAAAATGCGGCATATTTGCAAACAGATCCATACTTCTAAGTACAACATTGTTTAATGTTTAGATACTAAATTGAACATTTTCTATTCATAAAGGATCATTTCTGAAGTTTACTTAAAAAAAATAAAAGCTGATATAAAGGATCAATGGCAAGGTTGAGTTTACAATCAAACTATACGTAGTCTTAAAAGAGAGAGTATGGAGTTTATCAAGAAGTACTTTGAATTATTATTACATTTTTACCTGGAAGAAACCCCATTCTTTACAAGCAAAATCAAGCTTATCGAGTTCGGAATTCATTGGTTCTTCAGAGACCAATTTCTGCATATCAATAACCGGGATTTCTAACACCGGACCACCGCCGTCGGCAACCACATCTTGTTCAAGTTCAGGGCGGAGATACCTGTTGGGAATGCCGGATAAGGGTTGTTTAGCGAGCTCTTGAACACTAGGCACCAGCAGAGAACTTCCAACATTGGATGCTTCAGATTCCATGTTTATCTTCAGGTTTTGGAACAGCGAATTCCGGAAATTAAATATAAACAAAGTTTTTTTTTTTTTTTGTGTGGGGGGTGTAGTTCCTACCTAATCCATGCTGGATTTTTGTGGGTTGATTGTTGGCACGGCGTTTAGCCGTCCCAAATTGAATAAATAAATAAACTTTGAAATGTTTTCTTCTTTTCGGATTGAATTGCATATTTTCACATTTTTATAAACCTTCCAACAGTTAGAGCTTAAAGCTTCTTATTTAGGATCTTAAATAGAAACAAATTCTCCAGCTCTTTTGGGTCAAATTACATTAATCTATACCTACATTTTGTGACAAGCCTATACGAGCCTATGAACTCTCAAGCATACATCAAGGAGATCACTTTTGACATAAATAAAATACTCCTACATTATATTCATCCATTGTCCTAACAAGTTAATTTATATTTTGGAGCACAAAATATTTATAAGTCGATTGAATTCTAAAAAGTATAAAATTAATACCATCACAATATGTAACATTTATTGAAGGAATAAATGTACCACTTTTAAGGCTCAAAGAAGCCAAGAAATAGGATTTTGGTATCTCTCTCTACATTTGCACTCTCAACTATCATTTTTGTTTCTCTTACACTCCAACTTTCTTGAGAATCTAAATTTCAATAATTTGTGATCAATTATGCCTCTCCACCCATCTAGTGAACCACCATAAATTACCATAACTTTAACATTATATCAATAATTATATTAATATTTAAATATCTTTATAAATTTTAAATAAAAATAATTGTTTTATTATTGAAATAGTAATTTTATGAGGTGAAACCAACTCAAATTAAAATTTATTTTCTTTTAGTTTTGTTTGAATAAACTGTGCTTATTAAATTAGACGAATAATTGATTTTTGAAGTGAAAGTTATCTTAATTTTCAAAGTGAGAGTTATATAGTCTTGATTTATATGAAACAGTAGTTAAAATTCTTATAAGTACCAATTTAACAAGAATTCAAATCATGTTATTTCATCCCTACCCTTATTATTATATGTAAAAAAAGTGAGGGTTATACAACACAAATTCTAGTCCAAACCCAGTTGGTTGTTAACATATATGTAATGTTGGAGAATTTTTTTAATGTATTTGCAACTATATTATACCCTTAAAACGCAATTTGGGGTCACTTAAAAAGTGCATGTAGAGTTACGATCTTATTGATAATAAGGCCATGGTAAGTGACTACATATATATAAAAAGTAATTGTTGATTTTTGCTCAAATTCCCATGCTGGTTAGAGGAAAAAAAAAAAACTAAATAATAAATTTGCAGTGTTCTGACAATTTTGGATACGTTAAAATGTAAAATAAGTAATTTGAAAAAAATTAAAATGAATTTAAGTTTTCCGTTGAAAAGTGCACTTATTTAAGCTCTTTGAATTATGATTAATATTCATTTAAGTCCTTTAAATTTATCTTTCTGTTAAAGCTCTTGACGACCGTCAATATTAACATATGGTAAAAATGCTAATGTGGCAATTTGTCGTGAAAAAATGATGACATGGAATGCTTAATTGATATTTTTATTTTATTTTATGAAGGTTTAATTTACGAGGGCTTAATTGATTGTATAAGTAAAAGAATTATTAAAATTCTAAAAAAATCTATATTTTTAAACATGAATTAAAAAATTCATAAAAGTTATTAAAATTATAAAAATTATTTAAAAATATAGAGAATTTTTAATATTTTATAAAAGCTTTTACTAAAATATAGTTATAAATATTTTAGAAAAATTATAGAAACATCATTAAATATTATAAATTATTGTAAAAATAGTATAATTTTTAAAATTATTGAAAATTAGAAAAACTGCAAATAGCTTAGAGAAAATTATTAAAAATAAATAGAAGTTTATAAAATAAAAGGTTTTAAAATTATAGAAAAATTTGTTATTTTGTTGGTCTAGAGTCTTTTGTTTTGGTGATAAGGAAATGTGAAATTGAAGTGTAATGATCAAACTTGTATGGGGTGTCGAGTGAGAGGTTTGAGTGGCGAAGAATTCAGTGCTTGATGGCTTAAGGTGAATGTTGGGTAAAGGTGCTCATGGATCGATCCGATTTACAACAATTAAAAATGTATAGAAAATAAGTTTATATTAATATATTTTTATATTTTATAATTAAATTTAAATAAAAATATTTTTATTAATTCTAAAACAGTGAAACGAAATCATTTTGGAGAGCTAGGTCTAGTTGGGCTTGAGCCCAATTTTTTTAAAATTAGGCCTAACCTCAACTCTTCCCATAAACACCTCCAAGTAAATATTTTAGTTGATGATAGATTATGTGAGGAAGTTGACCAAGATGGGATGATGTATGATGTAAGACAATGTATGAGAGAAAACAAAATGTGTAGTAATTTTAAATTTTAATATTTTATATAGTATTGAATAAATTTAATAAATTTAATATATTTTTCTAAAACTTTTAATAACATTTAAGTTGTTTCTATACTTTTTTTTTATAAATTTTGTAATATTTTTCTAAAAAATTTATAACATTTAAAAATTTTCTATATTTTAATAGTTTTATAATTATTTATAAATTTCTAATAATTTTAATGAATTTTATAATTCATGCTAAAAATTAGATTTTTTCATAATTTTAATAAAGTTTTTACTTAAATAATTAATTAAGCCCTCATAAAATAATAAAAAAATCAATTAAGTCCTCTATATCATCATTTTGCCACGTCAGCTTGCCACATCACCCGTTACATCAATAGTTAACAACTTTTAAGGATTTCAATGGAAAAATGAATTTAAGAGGCTTAACTGGATACCATTCATGACTCAAAGGGTTCAATTGGGTGCACTTTGTGATGAAGGGTTTAATTGATTTTTTAATTATTTTTGAAGGGTTTATTTGTCATTTTAGCCTTTTGGGTTCATAAGTTAAATTATCTGTTATCTACTTAAAATTTTAATTATTTTAAAATATTTATTAAGAAGATTTTGAAACTTTACAAAATAGTATTCAACGCTCATTTTTGTTAAAATAAAGTCCAAAATCTTAAAATCTAAATCAACATGAAAAAATTAAGAACCGAAGCTAATCAAATTACCATAAACAATTAAAAAAAACTTGATAAAATCGAACCAAACTCAACTTGGAAGGTTTCTCCTAAGGATAATTTCAATGTTGACCTTAGAATTAAAGATACTAAATTTATTTGTAGTTCTTTGATAGAGTGGGTCAAATATGAATCTTAATGGTGTAATGTTTGCCATTTGCTGTCATTGATTCCTTGTTGGTTTCTTTTATAGGCAATATCTCTCTGGTCTAGTATAGTATCTTTTAACATGTTTTAAGAGAAAAGGTTGAAATCTACTTGTATTTATGTTTATTCAAGTACAAGACAACAACATAAATATTTGGAAGTTTATCTATGTATACTTGCTTTAGGTTCCTATTTAATTTAATGATAGCATACCACATACATAGACACATGCACACATACATATCTTTATAACATGCTGGGGGGGCACTTCCCTTATTATATAACTACCATAACACATCGTCCTTAATCCTGTTCTATTTTCAGGTAATCAATATAAGATTTCCCGTGAAGCTTACGAGAGAACATCCCTTTGTAGTATTCTTCAACTTTCACCCTCCTAAACATGGCAGGCTTTTGTTTTGACACCAAGCTCGGTGCAGGCCCTATTTCTCCGCCAGCTCCCACTCCGATGAATGTCGCAAACGAGAGCCTTTCCTTTTCTCGGTTCACTGTCGCACGATGTTCAATGCTACGGTACGTCCCGTTTGTTATAATCTGCCATACAAAATATTAGTGGTGTTGTAAAGTTGGAACACAATGGTGCTATACATATAATTAATATTGAATAAGCTACATTGGTAGTCACCCAACTATTAGTAAATTTTTTTTTTGTCATTCAACTATGACAAGTTACAAAATGGTCACCCAACTATTCGACTTTTTCTTTTAAAATTGGCATAATAGTAACTTTAATCCTCAATATTTATACACTGTGCCAATTTAATCTTGATTAATTTTAAAATATTTAACCCTCAACATTTACACGTGTAATTTGGTTTCCTTTTTACATTTTTGCTTTTCTTTGTGACATTAAAGGTTACTTGTAAAAGAATGAGAAAAGATGAAAAATATTATCTTGAATTTTTAGTATTTCTATTTTTGGTATATTTTCAATTAAATTTAGTTAATAAATTTATTTTTTAGATTTTAGGTTAAATGATCAAATACAAAAGAAAAACTACAAAAACAACTTAGTACACAATATGTAATGTTGAGAGTTATTTTTAGAATCAATTATGACTAAATTGACATTATGTATAAATGTTGAGGGTTAAAGTTACTATTATACCAATTTGAAAGTTAAACAGGGTGACAAAAAAGATAAAATCTAATATATAATTAGGTATCTTTTTTGTAACTTTCCATAATTGAATGATAAAAAAAAGAAACTTACCAATAATTGGGAAACTACTAGCCTAGTTTACCCATAATTATTCTACCTCTAAGATGTCTCCAACGTTGTGAATGAAGGCATTTGGGAGTGGTTTAACTGGAACCCAATTCCCATCTTTCCTTACTTGAAGACCATGGACATCATTGAGCTGAAGCAAAATGGTTATGAGAGTAGCATCTGAGTGAGGAGTGACGCCCAAGACCTGGTCAGATAGATGACATGGTGGGTAATAGTTAACCCTAATTGTTTGCCTTCCCTCTCCGACGAACTCCTTCATTTCTTCGGTTTTCATGCCAATGGCTTCTACAATCTTTTCTAGGATTGCCGTCGATAGCTTGTTTAACTCAGATGTGTAAAGCTCCATTGTATCTCTACACCAAAAGCATTAGAATAATTGGTTAGGGTTATAGCCAATTAGCCTAAATGTTTCACAAGAGTGTTGCTATTACGTTTGACATAGTGATAACCTGCATATTTTTTTGCGTGTGTTCGTGTACGTGGCACACTTGTGTCTAATAACATTTTTAGTTCATGATATTGCAGATTATGATGTGATTTGATGTTTTGGTTATAAATTGTGTTACTGTTGTACCTCAAAGGAAGAGGGAGGTTGGGGAACAAGCGAGGGTTTCTAAGGTGGAGAGGATGAGTGAGCATGTTGAAGAGGTCACACCAATCAAGCTTTTGACCTTCCGACACAACAAAAGCTTGTCCGAATCCTTCTACATCCCCAGGACATTGCCACAGCTTTTTCTTCTCTTCCATTGGAAGTTTGAAAAACTCCTCCAATTCCGCTTTCACTTTCTCCAGCAATCTTAAGCTCACTCCATGGTTCACTAGCTGCACCATGAATTTACAAATTGTTAAAGTCCTAACCAAATTCACACACACATATATTTATCTTTCGTTTTACTAATCATGATCATGGCTCAGAACTGTCCCTTCCAACAATACCGTTTCTAAGGTTTGAACACATGTTCTCTTTTTAGGAGTACAATATGTTTTACTACTATACCCAACATTTATTAGTAAGGGTGTAATCAAGCTGAGTCGAGCTCAAGTATTGTTAAGCTTGAGCTCAATCTTGATCAAATATCTATTTTTAAATTTGAGCTCGACTCTAAATATAATTGAGCTTGATTAAGCTTATTTACCAATTTTTGTACTCAAGTTAGGTTCGATAATTAAGCTTAGGTTTAATGATATATATTAAAGGTAATAACATAATTTAATAATAGAAAATTATAAAAAGCTCGATAAGGGTTGCAAGTTGTTCGAGTCAAGTATTACTAAGTTTGAATTTAACTCATCAATAGCTCAAGTTCGACTCTATAATTACGGGTCAAATTTGATAATTTAATTTTTTTTTCAAATCAAACTCAAATAACTTCTAAGCATCAATGTTTCCTTTACACCCTACTTATTAGTTAAAAAAACCTGTGTAAGGATTTAAGTATGTTAAAGAAACTTGGAAGAACCTAATTATGTCATGTTAAAGAAATGGTAACAACCTAATTAGTTACTAAACTTTTACCATGTTTCTGTTTCAATTAGTTAACTATGAATTTTTTTATTTTATTTAGTCACTAAAATTTTTAAAGTTAGATTTTTAATCACCATGCTATTAAGTTAATAACGGAGGTTTTACATTGTCTTTTTATTGATCTAATAATTGATTTAGCCCTTTGATATTTATACTTCTTATCAATTTAGTCATAATTCTTAAAAATTCAACAAATTTAGCCTTTAATATTTACAAAATTTGTTAATTTAATCCTAATTATTGAACTTTTCACCTATTCTTTTATGCTCTTAGCTAGTGTTATTCAACTTAGGAAAATCCAAAGGTTTCCTATGCCAAAAAGATCATAAATTGTCGACAATTTTTTTTTACAGTTTAGATTAAACGGTGCTTCTTTGACATTAAAAAACTCAAAGATTTTTAGTTTTCGGTGCCAAAAAAGTCATAAGTTGTAGGAGATTTTATATGTTAAAACAATGGTTCTCCCGTGCAAAAAGAAAACTCAAATCTTACTAGCATCAAATACAAATTTATAGATAAAACATTTCTAGCACCAAATACTAGTAAGAATGCTTAGAGCTATTTTTTTTTTTAGAATTAGAACTAAATTGATAGAATGTATAAATATTGAATAGCATAACTTTTTATTGAATAAAAAGGCCACGTCGAAACTTCCGTTTTCAACGTAATGGCATAGTAAATAAAACTTCTAATTTCAAATACTTTATTGACCAAATCCAAAAGAATTATAGTTTAGTGACCAAAACAGAAACATTCTCATAATCGAGTGATCATTCATACGGTTTATCTAAAACAAATTTGTCACATCATCCAATCGTTTCAAACTTAACGACGTAGTAACTAAAAAAACCAATTTGAGTAACTTAGTATTGAAATTAAAAATTTTCGTAATTGAGTGAGCAAACTAGAAACACGATAAATATTTAGTTAATTAGGTTATTTACCCTAGAGAAATAATACATAAAACATTTTACCTGGAAGAAACCCCATTCTTTACAAGCAAAATCAAGCTTGTGGATTTCGGAATTCATTGATTCTTCAGAGTCCAATCTCTGCATATCAATAACGGGGATTTCCAACACCTGGTCGCCGCCGCCGTGGGCAACCGCATCTCGTTCAAGTTCAGGGCGGAGATATCTGTTAGGAATGGCGGACGAAGGCTGTTTAGCCAGCTCTTGAACACTTGGCACCAGCACTGAACTTCCCACGTTGGATTCTTTTGAATTCCTTTCCATGTTTTTCTTCAGGTTTTGGAGCACCCAACTCTTGAAATTAAATATAAACTGAGGTTTGCTGTACTTCCTAATTAATTCTTTGGTTGTAATTTATAATACACAATTGATGATTATTGTCAATTTATTAATCGTATATTTCTATTTTATTTTTATTTTTATAAAATATTTATCTGTTAATTAAATACGAGTATAGATATAATTTTGTATTGATTGAGTGTATAGTCGTATTGCCACATCTCTAGGTTTTTAATGGTTGACTAATTAAATACTCTTTCATGTGCATTGCTGTTAATTAATGATCGTTTGAGAAAATAAAAAACTACGTTTTTTCGGAGAAAATATTAATAATGGACCAATTATTAAAATATTTTAATAATTAAATTTATATTTTTAAATTTAAAATTTTAAAAATTAAATTAAAAAAACCTAAAATTGACTTCAAAAGTCAAATCTCATTTTTATTTAAAAAAGTTGACTTTTGGTACATGTATATTATTGCTATGATGAGAATGAAATGTAAATTTTAAAGCCAACATGACCATTTATTTTAAGGGTCATATTCCACATGAATATATTTAAAATTTTCATATATTTAAAATTATATTAAATTCGAAAATTTTAAGATTTTCATGAGAAATTTTATGGGTAGTTTTTTATGATTCAGCTTATAATACTTTATTTCAATCAAACATTCTAACAATTGACTTTTGAAGTTTTAAGAGGCAATGATTTAATTTCCGCTATGAGTAAAGACAAAGACATTCTTATCCCTATAGTGGGTGGCCGTACACCCATGTATAATTTGATGTCTCAAGGCGCTCCCTTCTATGAATTTTTCAAAGTTTTTGAAAGAGATTGAAAGTAAAATCTTGGCATGACTCCTGATAATACCAACCATTTTGAAAGGTTTGATCAACTGTTCAATGGACGGCACTTTAAAAAATTCTTTCAAAGAAGTCATAAATTTCATTGTCGAAACCTTTTTTTTTTAAAAAGGTCGACTTTTTATTTAAAACGAAAACGGGAGTTGCCACCGATATTTTTGAGGTGTGATCAAATCACCTAGTGATTTGGTCATTTTAATAAAATATTTTGTTTACTAAAACAATGATTTCGATCTAAGAAATCAGAGAAAAACGGGTTTGGGAGTCGGTTACGTGCGAGGAAGGATTAGCACCCTCGTCAAACCCAAAATTGGCACCAAATTTAATTAATTAATGTTTTAATGTCGAGAGTTAAAATTTGAAAAGATTTTAAAACACGATCCTTTCTTATTAATGTTCATTTTAAAAACGCTTGAACAAATCGAAACGAAATGCTAAAGACTCTCTCGTCTCAAGGTAATAAAATATCACATCTCGTAAGTTAGGACATAACACACTTTGAACCCTCGAGAATAAGCTTGCCTTTAAATTTTATTGAAATTTCACATCTTTTGAAATTTAAAAGGATATTTGGCTATTTAGGTTTAACAAGAAAATCGAAATCCCGTAAGTTAGGGTACGATTTCTTGAATTCCCAAAATGCGAAATATTACATTATTTTGAAAATTTTTACTTTTGAATGATAATAAGTACAGCATTTAATGATGCGCAATTTTGTTTGGAGCAAAATAAATTGGTCTATATCGGACAAATACGTTGGAGCTTAACACACGATGTGATTTAAACTAAATATAATAAAAGGTAATATGAAGCATGGAATAATAATACATGAATTAAATGCTATGTTAATGAATGTCAACAACATGAAGATATTAATAAATAATTTCTAGAGCATATACTGACCTTATTCACGTGGTACACCATTTTAACACCAATGTTAACAAACGAAGAATATGCACCAAAATATTATATAAAACAATTTGAAGTCAATAATATAAAACAATTTCAAGTAAATAATATGCAAAACAAATTTAAAATAAATAATATACAAAACAATTTAAAATGAATAATATATAAGACACTTTAAAATAACATATAAAAGAGTTTAAGATAAATAATACGGAAAAAGAAATTTAAAATAAATAATGTACAAAAAGCAGTTTAAAAATAATATATATATATATATATAAAATAATAAAAATGAATGATATATATAAAAGTTTAAAATAAATAACATTTAAAATATTTAAACTTGATAATAGTTTAAAATACATAATATGTGAAAACTTAAAACAAATAATAATAAAACAGTTTAAAATAAATAATATAAGAAAAACTTAAAATAAATAATAATAACAAAACAGTTTTAAAAAACGAATAACTAAACAAATAAATAAATTAGACAGACTAAGGACTAGGCTGAAATCGAATTGAAATTTAGGGTACAAATTGTAAATAATAAAAAATAAGCCATCAAGGACCGAAGTGGAATGCGCTTAAAGAATGAGGGACTGATTGGGGAAATATTCCTAGCCCTTATGCACAGCGTTTAAAGTGTCTGCCTTTTCAAATGGTCGGAGGACCAAACTGAAACAGAAGCAAAATCCTGTAGCAGAAATCAAAAATAAAAGAGAACATAGGACCCCATTGAGACGCGCTACAAAGAAGGGGGACCCAATGCGCAAATAGACTATAAGTAAAAAAAAATGCACGAATCCCCCTGGAGGGGGTCGGGTCGCGCGGGTCAGAAGCCTTATATGGCACCGTTTTGGGGCCACTGAAACAGGCCCTAAACGATGACGTTTCGCAAGTTATATAATAGCAAAAAAAAAAAATTACTCATTCTGCCCTTTCTTTTTTAAAAAAAAAATTCAAAACTCTCAAAATACTCTCACCCCCCCTTTTTCGACGGTTGGGTTCTTTTGGCGATCTGCCCTACTGCCACCGTGGCTGGCGTTGCGGAAAATAGGCTTTTTAGCCCCGCTTTGAAGCGCTTTTGAAGGCCAAGCTACCGAACCTGAAGATGTCAAAATGAGGAGGCTCTTGACCCCCTTTTGGGTCTGATTTTGACGATGGAGAATGGCCCTCCGACGTCGGGACCACGGGAGATTCAGGTGAGCTTTTCCTTCCGTTCTATAGTTATTATTTGTGTGTAAAAAAAAATAAAAACAATGAAATAGAATCAAACAAGAATTTAAAAATGAAAGTAGAAATCACCTCTGAAATTTCTTTGCTTTCTATTTTTTATTTTCTGATGTGTGTAAAAGAATTACAAAGGAAAGTTTGTGGCCTTTATAGCCGAATACAAGGCCGTTTACTTCTATTTTTTTTTGTCATTTTGCTATTGATGCTTGCGTGCTCCTCTCTACTATTTCATTTAATTCTCTCGCAGGTGTCAGAGAAGCATCAGAGGCGTGTGTGGAAGAGCGACGCGCAAGATGGCCTACTGACGTGCGGCAGAGGGAGGAGCGGCTAGGGTTTTCTTTTTATTTTTGTTTGGCTAAAAGTGTTTAGTTTTGTGGGCTAGGGTTTAGTTTGGGCCTGAGGTTAATTTGGGTTTGCAATTGGGTTTTAATTTGGGTTATTTGTAAATGGACTGCTAAAAATTTTGGACTTTTAATTATTATGCTTTTTTAAGGGGAGTTATTTTCCAAACTAGGCCAGGCCAAAATTGGCATATTACAGCTTCCCCTCTTTGCTCGTTGATGTGTAACGTGAATGGAGCAAAGACTTCAGAAGTGGTCAAATTTGTCTGGTCTTGCCGAATCTTGACTTTTGGTGCTTCCTTTCTTCAAGTAGCCTGATTCCATCCCGTTGTATTCTCAGGAGTATAGGAATTAGTGCTTCAATCCACTCCACTGCAACGTTAGGGAGATTAGTCTTGTAGCTTCAATCTTCTTTACTGCAACTTCAGGAAGATAAGATTTGTGGCATCAACCTACTCCACTGCAACTTTCGGGAGATAAGGTTTGTGGTTTTACTCTGCTCCACTGCAACTTCAGGGAGATAAGATTAGTGGCTTAAATCTGCTCCACTACAACTTCAGGGAGATAAGATTCGCTACTTCAACCTGCTCTAGTGCAACTTCAGGGAGATAAGGTTTGTGGTTCTAACCTGCTCCGCTGCAACTTCAGGGAGATAAGATTTGTGGGTTTAATCTGTTCCCCTGTAATTTCAAGGAGATAAGATTCGTTATAGTGATTTCAATCTGTTCCACTGCATCTTTAGGGGTATAGGATTTTTGGTTTCTCTGGTCTGTTACGCCATTCTTTAGGGAACATGACCTGTAGAATCTATTTTATGGGCCTATTTATGCCAAGTGATTAGGATCTCATGATCAGAATGAATGGAATGCTCCTAAGTAGATGTGTATGAATGATGAATGCAAAAATATCCTTTTTAACATGATCTTGCTTATGTTGACATTACTTGTTGTTTATTAAGGTTTTATCACCGATGTATTACTCTGTCTTCTTCAGCTGGTATCTCTAACAGAAAACCCGTAGAATGATCACAATTTGGGCTATGCTTTCCCTAATGTTTCCAGTTCTCGGATTTGGTTAGTTCTGACTAGTAGTCCCGTTTCAAGTCCTTGTACTATTTTGAACTCTTCAGAGCAATATGCAAAACCCCTTTTACTTGAATATTATTAGTCCATTAACCGTTATTTCAATGGAAAATGCTTGAAAAAGATTATTACAAGGAACAAGATGGAATTTTATTAAGAGCAAAGCTCGAAATAGGTCAACATAGCAAATTTGCTAAAATAAAGAAAGAATAAGATGAAAACAGATGCCCTAGATATCATAGTACGAGCTTCTCCGCATAAACTTCTTGAGGACCTTTTGAACTTGATGCGTGTTTAGAAGATCCAGAGTGTTTCGTTGATACCCTAAAATGTAGCATCCTTTCTTCTTGCTAATTCAGGAATAGCGAGACAAGCGCCCTTTGGGGGTTTCGCCTTGGCCTCTCTTTTTTTTTAGGTGAAGTATTTTTTGACTAAGTCTGAATTCACAGGATTGGGCAAGTTTTTCCATCCATTTCGATCAAAATCAAAGCTTCTCCAAAAAATGCCTTCTTCACTACATAAGGTCCCTCCCAGTTTGGCATCCATTTTTCTCTAAAGTCTTTTTGTACAGGAATGATCTTTTTCAAAACAAGGTCTCATTCATGAAATTCTCTAGGGCGAACCTTCTTATTATAAGCATATATCATTCGCTTTTGGTACATTTGACCATGACGGATAGCTTTCAGCCTCTTTTCTTCAATTAAGTTTAGCTGATAATATCGAGACTAGATCCATTCAGCTTCATTTAACTTTAGTTCTGACGAAACTCGTAAAGAGGAAATCTCAACCTCAATAGGCAGAACCGCCTCCATTCCATAAACCGAAGAGAAAGGCGTTGCTTTAGTAAAGGTCCTAACAGACATTCGATAAGCGTAAAGAGCAAATGGTAAATTCTTGTGCCAATCTTTATAAGTCCACCGCACCATTCATTTTTGGGCGATATGGTGACGAGTTATGGTGTTTGATCTTGAATTGGCTACAGACCTCTACTATTATACTGTTGTTCAAGTTCAGTGCATTGTCTGATATGATCCTCTCTAGCATCCCATACCGACATATGATCTCTTTCTTCAAGAATTTACTAATTGCAGATTTTGTAACATTGGTATAAGAAGTGGCCTCTACCTACTTGGTAAAGTAATCAATGACTACGAAGATAAATCGATGCCCGTTAGATACTTTTGGCGAGATCGGCCCAATAACATCCATGCCCCACATGGAGAATGGCCATAGAGAAGTCATGACATGAAAAGGTGAATGAGGTACATGAACTTTATCTCCATAAATTTGGCATTTATGGCACTTCTTGGCATAGTTGATGCAATCCCCTTCTATAGTGGACCAATAATATCTGAATCTCATGATTTGTCTGGCCATTGTGAAACCACTAGCGTGTGTTCCGCAAACACCCTCATGGACCTCTTCCAAGATTTGCTTAACCTCAACAGCGTCTACACATCTTAGCAGCACCTGATCCTTCCTTCTTTTATATAGGATCTCTCCATCTAAGACATAGCCACTGGCCAGTCTTCTTAATGTCCTTTTATCATTCTCAGTTGCTTGGTCTGGGTATTCACAATTCCTCACATATCGTAATATATCACGATACTAAGGGTGATCATCTTTTTCTTCTTCTTTTTCGATGTTGTAGCAATAAGCCGAAGCCTCATAAATACTCATCTGGATTGGCTTCATGTCCTCTTGCTTGTTTACTCTGATCATAAAAGCTAAGGTAGTCAAGACGTCGGCTATCTGGTTCTCATCTTGCGAGAGGTAACAAAAAATGATGTCATCAAACTCCTCAATTAACTCTAAAACTAGCTTTCGGTAATTGATCAATTTGGGGTCTCTTGTTTCTCATTCGTTTTTGCGCTGATAGATCACTAGTGCGAAATCCACACATACTTCTAGCACTTTGATTTTGCATTCAATGGCTGCACGGATACCCATGATGCATGCTTCGTATTCTGTCATGTTGTTTGTGTAATCAAAATCCAATTTACTAGTAAAGGGATAATGATCTCCGTTTGGGGATTCCAAAACTACCCCGATTCCATTGCTCACAGCATTTGAGGCTCTGTCAAAGTTAATTTCCAAGGATGGCCTTCTTGAGAGTCTTCTTCAGTGGTTGCAACATACATTAGATTTTCATTCGGAAAATCAAAGCTCAAAGGCTCATATCTTCTAGAGCTCTACTGGCCAGAAAATCTACTATTGCACTCCCTTTTACAGCTTTCTGGTTCACGCAGAATACGTCAAATTCAGAAAGTAAAATTTTCCAACGAGCCATTCTTTCATTCAAAGCAATTGACTCCATCATGTACTTCAGAGGGTCTAGTTTCGAGATGAGCCAAGTTGTGTGGTACAACATGTACTGTCTCAGTCTTCGGGTTGTCCAAATCAATGCGCAACGCAACTTCTCAATTGGTGAATATCTTATCTTACATTCAGTGAACTTCTTGTTGAGGTAGTATATCGACGTTTTTTTCCTCCCAACTCATTATGTTGGCCTAACACGCATGCAATGAAATTTTTGAATACTGCCAAGTACAGTATCAGTAGCTTATTTGGGCAATGTGGCATCAGTACTTGGGCATTGGACAAGTAATGCTTGACCTTATTAAAAGTTTTTTGGCACTCCTCATCCAATATACCTGGATTGTGTTTCCTAAGGAGACGGAATATGGAGTTACATTTCTCCGTTAGTTGTGAAATGAACCGGGTGATTTAATTTAGTCTTCCTAGGAAACCTTAAACTTCTTTTTGAGTACACTACGGGGCTAATTCTTGTATGGCCTTAACTTTATCTGGGTCAATCTCAATCTCCTTTTCACTGATTACGAATCCCAACAACTTTCCTGACCTAGCCCCGAAGGTAAATTTTACTGGATTGAGCTTTAGCTGGAACTTTCTTAATCTTAAGAACAGTTTTTTCAGGACTAGCACATACTTCTTTTATATTCGGAACTTTGCGATCATGTTATCAACATAAGCTTCAATTTCTTTGTGCATCATATCATCAAATAGGGTTACCATGGTTCTTTGATACATCGCTCTTGTGTTTTTCAGTCCAAATGGCATTACCTTATAATAAAACGTTACCCACATGGTTACAAATGTGGTCTTTTCCATGTTTTCAGGATTCATCTTTATTTGGTTGTACCTGGAGAAGCCATCCATAAAAGAGAAAAGTGAGTAACCTACCGTATTATCCACTAAGGTATCAATGTGAGGCAACGAAAAGTTGTCTTTCAGGCTGGTATTGTTCAAATCACGGTAATCCACTTACATTCGTACTTTCCCATCTTTCTTAGGAACGGGGACGATATTGGCTACCCATTTTGAGTATTTAACCACTTGTAAGAAACCGACATCGAATTGCTTCTTGACCTCCTCTTTTATTTTCAACAAAACGTCGGGCTTCATCCTTTGGAGTTTCTATTGAACTGGATTACACTCTTCCTTTATGGGGAGTCGGTGTACCACGATATCAGTATTTAACCAGGGCATGTCATGGTATGACCATACGAAGACATCCTTAAATTCTCAGAGCAACTTAATGAGGTCTCACTTTGTCTCTGCAGCGATAAACGCTCCAATCTTTACCTCTTTTCCCTCTCCTAAGCTCACAATTTCCCCTGACTTATTGTAAGGTAGGATTTGTTTCTCATCTTGTTCTACCATCCTTAACAAATCAGGAGATAAGTTACAGTTTTGATTATCTTTAAAATCCTGAGAATCCTCCATACACATATCTTACTCAAAAGGCGACTCTGAGTCAGTAGCAGCGTTGCTCATATCATTGATATCTGGAGACCTGTTATAGGGATGAAGAAAAAATCAAAAGAACAAAAGAATCTAAGAATATTTATTTATGTAGTATGATTATGAATGAAATGAAAATAATAAAAGAATATTTACTCAAGATGATACGCAAAGATGCATTTTTATTGAAATAACGATATTAGACAAGAGCCTATTTCACAAAAGGATTCTTATTGCCCCTAGGCTTAGAGCAATAAGCTTGTTTTGAACATTACTCTAAATTAATTCTAAAAGTTATAGGGATCTCCTCCGCAGTTCAATTGTTCAAAACGCTTCCAAGTACGTATGGGCCAATACCTGATAGATTTTCTTCTCTCGTTTCTTCCTCAGATATGATGTTATTGCTCAAATTTTCCAACATTTCTTCGACAGACTCCTTTCTTGTCATCTTCTGGTTGAGGTAGATTATTCCTCCTGATACAAACATTTTAGATATATGAGGAAAGGTCATTAGCTCCCATTTGACCTCTCCCCCGCTTAAACGTGCTCTTCTCATTTCCTATTTCTTTTCTTGCTTTTGCCTTGCATCCGGCTTGAATCTTAAGCCAAAGTAGTCTCGTTTATCCTTCAACATTGGTGCCTCGACCCTTCTTTAGAGATATCTTTCGAGTCTTCTTCCTGGTAAGGCTCTCTTTTCGATCGTCAATCGCAGGCCCATCCTTATAGTTTTGGATATTTTGAGCTTTGGGATCCTATTCCCTTCGACAATGAATGTTGTGTTGACAAATTCTAGCAATCGAAAGAAACATTCTATCGCCTCATCGTCCGTCCCTATGTATGGTATGTCACTGGTAACGGATACAATAATGCCTTCCTCCGCGTTTATCGTTACTAGTCTACCCTCAGTTACCAACTTTAACTTTTGGTGTAACGACGACGGCATTGCTCCTGCTGAATGAATCCAAGGCCTCCCCAACAAGCAATTGTACGAAGACTTAATGTCCATCACTAAGAAGTCCACCTCATATGTGCTTGGCCCAATTAAAAGAGGTATCTCGATCCTTCCCATCACTTTCCTTTCAGTACCATCGAATGCTCTCACTATGTTTTAGTATGTCTTCATGTGAGAACTATCTACAGGCAACCTATTCAGCATGGATAAGGGCAAGACATTCAATACCGATCCATTATCAATTAATACACTTGGTAATATATACCCTTTACAACAGGTGGTGATCTGCAGAGCCTTCGTAGATCCCATACCCCCTGGAGGTATCTCATTATTATTGAAGAAGATGAAGTTATCGGTATTTATACTGTTGACTAGGTGGTCCAATTTGTTTACAGAGATATCGTTAGCGAAGTAAGTTTCATTCAGCACTTTCATCAACACGCTACGATGTGTTTCCAAACTTAAGAGTAAAGATAGCACTGATATGCGTGCCGATTGCTTATGTAGCTGTTCTAAAACACTGTAGTCACTATGCTTTAAGAATTTCAGGAATTTCCTAGCTTCATTCTCAATTACTGGCTCGTTAACTGGCGGTTCGAGCCTGACCGTCTTTTTCTTTTTTTGCTTGACTATGGAGGTCTTTCCTTTAACAGTTTTGGTTCCTATACTCGCAGGATCATAGCGCCTCCCACTGCGTGTATAGAAATCTATATATTGGCTCTCCCTTGAAGCATTAGTTGGGTTCTCCTCTCCTAGGATCGTCACATTGCAGTCATAGTTCCAAAGAACCCTTTTTCTATCCTTGTAGAGAAAGGATACAGGTTTTTGGATTATGACTCTCGGTGTTATTTGTATTTCAGCTTCATTGCTTCTGGGTCGTGAATTGATCACCACAGGGTGATTAACCTTTTGGACCCTTTCTATTTACCCCTCATCTGAAGCGTAAACCTCTCCTTTTTCTGATCCTTTGATCTCTTCATAAAATTCAATCTCTTTATTGTCCATTAGATTTTGCACTGTGGTCCTGAACTCAGTGCATTCTTGGATGTTATGACCCTCTTCGACATGGAACTCACAGTGTTTTCTTGCTCCTTTGGGCCTTTCCTCTGAATCTTGTGTGATTAA
The DNA here is from genome assembly GCF_025698485.1 of Gossypium arboreum. NCBI lineage: Eukaryota > Viridiplantae > Streptophyta > Magnoliopsida > Malvales > Malvaceae > Gossypium > Gossypium arboreum. The sequence continues at coordinate 118,789,988 of NC_069070.1, read as the reverse complement.
TCCTCCATTTACCATTTGTTCCCAAACCCATCTCAGTGGGGTTTTTACTTCAGCTATGTCAGCTTTGATTCTTTTACCTCTACTCTCGATTATCGCTTTTACCCCTTTTATTAGAATGATTGGGTAACGAATTTCCTGCTACGTTAGGTCCTGATGAGTCGTCGAACTTTACGATCCCTATTTTGATGAATCTTTTGATCAACTTTTTAAACGTAGTGCAGTTCTTGATCGAGTGCCCTGTTTTCCCCGCATAGCACTCATATTGGGCGTTTGCATCATACTCCTTAGAGAATGGAGGCTACATAGGCTTCAAATAGAAAGGGGACACTACATGTGCATCGAATGGACTCTGATACAACTCCCTATATGACATAGGGATAGGCGTAAACTGAAGTCTTTCTGTATTTGGCCTTGCATTGGATTCTTGCCTAGAGGGGTCTTGATGGCTAGTAGTTGACGTCCTTAGCTGGCTTACAACAATTGACTTTGCATAGCCCTTGTTATACATACTCGCATTATTTATCTTGTTCTCCTTCTTCCTCGGGGCTGATCTCTTAGTGCTTTCCCCCATGTCTATCTTACCACATCTTTTTGCGTTTTCTATCATCTCTCCAGACATCACTATGTCTAAAAAGCTCTTAGTAGCGCTTCCCAGCATATGGTTGATGAATGGAGCCTTCAGAATTTTGATAAAAAGCATGGTTATTTCTTTCTCCAGAAGAGGTGGCTGAACTTGCGTCACTATCTCTCTCCACCTGTGGGCATACTGCCTGAAGCTCTCACTTGTTTTCTTCTCCATATTTTGCAATGTGATTCTATCGAGTGTTATGTCTGTCACGTGACCATATTATTTCATGAAAGCCTGTGCCAAGTCCTTCCATGAATTAATTTGGGCACGACTTAGCTAGTTGTACCATTTGGCTGCAGACCCTATTAGACTGCCTTGGAAGCAGTGGATTAATAACTGATTATTATTAACGTATCCTGTCATCCTTCGACAAAACATTGTGATGTGAGTGTTGGGGCAGCTAGTCTCGTTGTACTTTTCAAACTCCGGAGTTTTAAATTTTGGTGGGAGCACCAGATTTGGGACCATACTCAAATCCTTAGCGTCAACCCCGTAATGGTAGTCAGCGGTCTCTATTACTTTGAATTTCTCTTCGAGCCATCTACACCTGTCCTCAAGTTTTTTTGGCAGATCTACTCTTGTCTTTTTTATTTCTGTCACATCATCGAGGTCCGGAACAACGGGATTAGTTGGATTATCCCCTGGATTGGAGCCCAAGCCTGTTGGAAAGTTCATCGGTGCTGAGGCACCAGCCTGATATTGGGGTCTGATGGTGACCGACACCCTCTGTGGGTACATATCTGGTTGTGCTCGAGTGTTTTTCAGGGCAAAGCCTGGAGGATAGACAAGGTCTTCATTACAATTCCCCGAGTTAACCGCAATGCTCTTCCCTTTCTTGCGTTCCCTAGCCAGCAACTGCGCTAATTGGCTTATCATATTGTTCTGGGTTTCTTGCATTTGTTCCCTCATGTCTTGTTGTATATTGGCTAATTGCTTTTGCATCTGCCCTTGTAATTGATCTTGCATATCTCTTTGCATTTTTTCTAATCTTTCCATTCTTTGATCCATTGTTTTCGTCTTGCAGCGGGTACTGTAGTGATATTTAGTTGGTGGATTTTCGTTGGTTTTTAGGGTAACTGTCATAATTTTAATTAATTAGGTTCTTTTTATGAAACTTAATGTATATGATGAAATGTAATGCAGATGAATGAATGTAGAAAAAAAGGCGTTGATTATGATTCAATTTCATTAGAACAACTTTGCTAGAAAATAAATTCATTTACATAAAACGGATTACATATACGACTTTGCCCTAATACACAAAGCCTTAACCTTTTTAAGGAGCCAAGCTAACTCTCAGCCCCGATCTGATTCCAACTCATATTTTACACTTAGTACATCAGCTTGAACTGCCAGGTTTTGCAGCGCGAGCCACAACTTTGCCCATGATATAATCTCTATCTCTAATCTGATCTTGAGAACGGTGGATCACCCAGTGATTTGGTCATCTTAATAAAATATTTTGATTTACTAAAACAATGATTTTGGTCTACGAAATCAAAGAAAAACGGGTTCGGGAGTCGGTTACGTTCGAGGAAGGATTAGCACCCTTGTCACACCCAAAATTGGTACCAAATTAAATTGACTAATGTCTTAATGTCGAGAGTTAAAATTTGAAAAGATTTTAAAACACGATCCTATGATGAGAATGAATTGTAAATTTTTAAAGCCAACAAGACCATTTATTTTAAGGGTCATATTCCACATGAATATATTTAAAAATTTTCATATATTTAAAATTATATTAAATTTGAAAATTTTAAGATTTTCATGAGAAATTTTATGGGTAGTTTTTTATGATTCAGCTTATAATATTTTATTTCAATCAAATCTTCTAACAACAACAATTGACTTTTGAAGTTTTAAGAGGCAATGATTCAATTTCTGCTATGAGTAAAGACAAAGATATTCTTATCCCTATAGTGGGTGGCCGTACACCCATGTACATTTTGGTGTCTCTAGGCGCTCCCCTTCTATGAATTTTTCAAAGTTTTTGAAAGAGATTAAAAGTAAAATCTTAACATGACTCATGATAATACCAACCATTTTGAAAGGTTTGATCAACTGTTCAATGGACGGCACTTTAAAATTTTCATTCAAAGAAGTCATAAATTTCATTGTCGAAACCATTTTTTTTGAAAAAGGTCGACTTTTTATTTAAGACGAAAATGGGAGTCGCCACCGATATTTTTGAGATGTGATCGAATCACCTAGTGATTTGGTCATTTTAATAAAATATTTTGATTTATTAAAACAATGATTTCGGTCTACAAAATCAGAGAAAAACGGGTTCAGGAGTCGGTTACGTATGAGGAAAGATTAGCACCCTCGTCAAACCCAAAATTGGTACCAAATTTAATTAATTAATGTCTTAATGTCGAGAGTTGAAATTTGAAAAGATTTTAAAACACGATCCTTTCTTATTATTGCTCATTTTAAAAACGCTTGAACAAATCCAAACGAAATGCTAAAGACTCTCTTGTCTCGAGGTAATAAAATATCACATCCCATAAGTTAGGACATGACACTTTGAACCCTCGAGAATAAGCTTGCCTTTAAATTTTATTGAAATTTCATGTCTTTTGAAATTTAAAAGGATATTTGGCTATTTAGGTTTAACAAGAAAATCGAAACCCCCGTAAGTTAGGGTACGATTTCTTGAATTCCCAAAACGCAAAATATTGTCTTATTTTGAAAATTTTTATTTTTGAATGATAACAAATACAGCATTTAATGATGCGTGTTTATTTTGTTTGGAGCAAAATAAATTGGTCTATATCGAACAAATACGTTGGAGCTTAACACACGATGTGATTTAAACTAAATATAATAAAAGACAATATGGAGCATGGAATAATAATACATGAATTAAATGCTATGTTAATGAACGTCAACAATATGAAGATATTAATAAATAATTTCTAGAGCATATAATGACCTTATTCACGTGGTGCACCATTTTAACACCAATGTTAACAAATGAAGAATATGAACCAAAATATTATATAAAACAATTTGAAGTCAATAATATAAAACAATTTCAAGAAAATAATATGCAAAACAAATTTAAAATAAATAATAAACAAAACAATTTAAAATAAATAATATATAAGACACTTTAAAATAACATATAAAAGAGTTTAAGATAAATAATATGTAAAAAGAAATTTAAAATAAATAATGTACAAAACAGTTTAAAAATAATATATATATATAAATATATATATAAATAATCCAAAATGAATGATATATATAAAAGTTTAAAATAAATAACATTTAAAATATTTAAACTTGATAATAGTTTAAAATACATAATATGTGAAAACTTAAAACAAATAATAATAAAACGATTTAAAATAAATAATATAAGAAAAACTTAAAATAAATAATAATAACAAAAGCAGTTTTTAAAAATGAATAACTAAACAAATAAATAAATTAGATAGACTAAAGACTAGGCTGAAATCGAATTGAAATTCAAGGTACAAATTATAAATAATAAAAAATAAGCCATCAAGGACCGAAGTGGAACGCGCTTAAAGAATGACGAACTGACTGGGGAAATATTCCCAGCCCTTATGCGCAGCGCTTCAAGTGTCTGCCTCTTCAAATGGTCGAAGGACCAAACTGAAACAGAGGCAAAATCCTGTGGCATAAATTAAAAATAAAACTTAAGACCCCATTGAGACGCGCTACAAAGAAGGGGACCCAATGCGCAAATAGACCATAAGCCAAAAAAAATGCACGGATCCCCCTGGAGCGGGTCGGGTCGAGAGTGTCAAAGGCCTTATACGGCACCGTTTTGGGGCCACTGAAACAGGCCCTAAACGACAATGTTTCGCAAGTTATATAATAGCAAAAAGAAAAAATTTTACTCATTCTACCCTTCCTTTTAAAAAAAAAATTCAAAGCTCTCAAAATGCTTTCACCCCCCCTTTTTTCGACGGTTGGGTTCTTTCGATGGCCGGCATTGCGAAAAATGGGCTTTTAAGCCCCGCTTTAAAGCGCCTTTGAAGGCCAAGCTACCAGAACCCGAAGATGTCAAAATGAAGAAGCTCTCGACCCCTTTTTGGGTCCAATTTCGGCGACGAAGAATGGCCTTCCGACGTAGCGACCGCGGGAGATTCAGGTGAGCTTTTCCTTTCGTTCTTTAGTTATTATTTGTGTGTAAAAAAATAAAAAAAAATGAAATAGAATCAAACAAGAATTTAAAAATGAAAGTAGAAATCACCTCTAAAGTTTCTTTGTTTTTAGTTTTTTATTTTTTGATGTGTGTAAAAAAATTACAAAGGAAAGATTGTGGCCTTTATAGCCGAATACAAGGCCATTTACTTCCATTTTTTTTTTGTTTTGCTATTGATGCTTGCATGCTCCTCTCTTCTATTTCATTTAATTCTCTCGCAAGTGCCAGAGAAGCATCAGAGGCGTGTGTAGAGGAACGACGCGCGAGGTGGCCTGCTAATTTGCGGCAGAGGGAGGAGTGGCTAGGGTTTTCTTTTTCTTTTTGTTTGGCTGAAAGTGTTTAGTTTTGTGGGGTAGGGTTAGTTTGGGCTTGGGGTTAATTTGGGTTTGTAATTGGGTTTTAATTTGGGTTATTTGTAAATGGACTTTTAATTATTATGCTTATTATTTTTTTGGGGGGGGGGTTTATTTTCCACACTAGACCAGGCTAAAATTGGCCTATTACATCCATCAACAAAAATAATCAAAAATACATTAAAAATTATCTCCACATCTATATAATATATAAAATCAACTCTTAATGTTGGAAAGTCAACGAATTGAGAAGGATTGACTAGACTTTTTAATTTAGTAAAATTTGACAATATTTAAGCTTCCTTTTGATTTTATTTAAATTATATATTGTAATAATTTTAAATATTAACGAGGCTTGACAGTACTTATTCTCTTCAACTTTTTTTTAATAGATTAGAACACTTTACATCAAGTTAGAAAGAAGCAAAAGGAGAAGTTACATTTAATTGTAAACCTTTTTCTTTGTCAAACGCCAACTTGGTAATGCGATCAGCTTCAACATTTTCTTCTTTGAGAACATGTTCAATTGACCAATTCTTCACCTTCTTCAAAAGTTAAACAATGCGTCTGATTATTGTTGAATCTGAACACTTCGATAAAGATTCCTTGATAACCCCAATAACTTCCATGTTGTCCGTCTAAACTAATATCCTATCAAATTATCTTCCTTACACCAACAACACGCCATCAAGAATGCCGCACAATTCAACTCTGAAAACTAAACATTTCTCCAACCTATTTAATCTTATCTTTAGAAAGCTAAAATTTTTTAAAATCTCTTCATAAAATGTACCTAATCTTTTATTTCTAAACTATTCTGTATTGAAGTTTCAAAAGTTTTAATTAAATTTATTCATTGAAAAATTAATGTATAAATATTTTAATTTCATAATTTTTTTAGTGTGGTGATGAATGATGCTAAATTAGGATCAATTTAAGTTTTAGAGTCCATAGGCATTTAGGTATTTATGTATGTATTTTATAATTTTTTGATTGTGGGTTAAAAGCATTCATTTATTAATGTTGTTTTTTTTAAGCAATTATGTTTTTTAAAAAATAGTTAGGTGTTTTTTTATATATATATATAATATATGAGAGGGAATTATTTAACAAGTTATATTAAAATAGCCAATTATTTATTAAAATAGATGTTTTTCTATAGCACTTTGATATTTTTATGAGAGTCTTATAGTAAATAGGACCTTCTTTTTTTGTATATATTTTTACTTTTTTATTATTAATATTTTTTTTTTTTTTTACTTTGATGGTGAAGCTTACAAAACCAAATCAAGCAAGTTTTGTTGCAAGGAGGAACATCACTGTTAATATTATTGTTGCACAAGAGACTATTCATTCCATGAAAGGTTTCAAAGGAGGAAAATATGGGATGACTTTGAAAATTAACTTAGAGAAGGCGTCTGATAAAGTTAGATGGGATTTTTTGGAGGACACCCTATTGGAAGCGGGATTACCATGTTTATTGGTTTCAGTGATTCTGAACTGTGTATCATCAGCCTCACTCCAAGTCCTTTGGAATGGTGATGTCACGGAAGCTTTTAGGCCGTCGTGCCGAATAAGACAAGGAGACCCTCTTTCGCTAGATTTGATTATACCTTGTATAGAGAAATTGGGACACCTAATTGAGGAGACATTAAATCGTGGGAGTTGGTCGCCGATTTTCCTGTCAAGAAGAGGCCCAGCTTTAACAATCTTATCCTTTTCTATGAAGCCAATAGGAATCAAGTAGCTTAAGTTAACCAGTTCTTCGCATATTCTATCTTTTTTTAGGCAAAAAAGTGAATAGAGAAAAGTCACAGATATTTTTCTCTCCCAATACACTAATTGATTTAGCAAATGCAATTTGTAGAGATATTGGTTTCATGCGTATGGATGATCTTGGTAATTATATTGGCATGCCATTGTTTCACAAAAGAGTCACGACTAATACTTTTGATTTCGTGGTTAGAAAAGTTCAAAATAAGTTGAATGGGTGGGAAGCAATGAAACTATCTTTGGCGGGAAAAATTACATTGGTAAAATCTGTATTGCTTACTATTCCTAACTATTTCATGAGCATAATTCGTATTCTTCTTTCTATAAGTTGTGAAATTAAAAATTTAGCTCATAATTTCATAAGTGGTACGACATTGGAGTCTAGGAAACCAACATTAGTGTCTTGGGGGGGTTGTTGTCCACCCCTCGATTCCGAGGGTCTTGGACTCAGAAGCCTTGTTGATCAGAACATTTTTTTTTTTTTTGAAGTTGGGTTTCCAAATTCTCACTAATATGGAAGCTGTGTAGGTGTAATTATTGAAAAACAAGTATAGTGTACAATGGGTGTTACCGGAGTCTATAACAAGAAGTAATTGCTCTTATATTTGGAGATCTTTGATGAAGGAATGGCCGGATGTGATTGTCAATGTGTTCTAGTCTTTAGGGGACGGTTGACTTATGAACTTTTGGAATGATGTGTGGGTTTGTCAAGTTGATCAACTTAGGGTCTTTTACTTAGGTATTAGGCAGACAAATGATACTTTGTGTCTGTGACTTAGTGAATAGTAGTGGGGGTTGGGATTGGCCTCAGTTACACAATTTACTTCCTAATAGTGTCGTTAAGCTCATTGCAGTATGGTTCTACCATCCACTGATGCAAGATCGGATAGGTTAGCTTGGAAGTGGATGCCTAAAGACAATTTTCCTAATGCTAAAACGTATAGGAGTATGTACCAACCTATTCATGGCGAAGGCTTTAATTGCTAGAAGTTAATATGGAAAACTAAAGCACCTCAACAAGTGCGTGTTCTTTCTCTAGGCCTTTTGGCAGGATAAGCTACTGACGAATGGTGAAAAAGCAAGGAGACATATGAATAATGTGGGACACTGTCCTAGATGTGATAAGGTGTTGGAGTTAGGACTCCATGCTATTAGGGACTATCATTTTTCAAGAGCAATATGACAGTTTGTGGTGCCAAAACATGCTTAGAGTGCATTCTTTTCCTTGTCGCTTGGTGACTGGTTGCTATGGAATTTAATGTGTTCAATGAAATGGAGGTCTAAGGAGTTTGAATGGCAATCCCATTTCTCTATATTATGTTTGTAACACCCCTAACCCGTATCCGCTGCCAGAACAGGGTTTCGGAGCATTACTACCATTTGCAGATCACTTAAAAAAATTAAAATACTTACCGATTCAATGCATCATATAAAATAAATATATTATCATTCAATCAACAGTTTGGCACTTGTATAAGCATCAAACAACAACATTGTTAGTATACTTGCACATATCTCATATAAATTCAACATTGATATATCTATTTTCTCGACATGTCGTACTTGAGTTTAATAATAGTCTCAATTACATAATTTCCTTGTATCAACATATCAAATATAATCATATATGTACATGTCATGAAACATATCATGCTCTTACTGTTTCTTCACAAGCATATATTATTCATTTCATTATATCAATATTTTATGCTTCATCATTTCCATATATTTTATGTATATTTATTCGGTAATAGCTTATATCAAACTTAACATAAATTATATTCCATGCACTTATACTTATTTCGTTTATCCATTTTCATAATTATTTCATACAACGCTTTTGTACATATATTTCCATATGACCAGTTCTTGTAAACATTTCACACAACCATTTCATATAACCATTCGTCATCTGATACATTTTACGAATATCAATTGTTCAACAGATGTTATAGCGTCTCCCATCCACGGTCTTATTTATCTTTGACGTGATGCCATAGTGTCTTTCAACTATGGTCTTACTCATTTTCATCATGTTGCCATGGTATCTTTCAACCATGGTCTTATTCTTTTCATGTCACGTTGCCATGGTATCTTTCAACCATGGTCTTACACATCTCATATCAGATTGCCATGGTATCTTTCAACCATGGTCTTACACATTTCATATCAGGTTGCCATGGTATCTTTCAATCATGGTCTTACGCACAGGTTGCCATGGTATCTTTCAACCATGGTCTTACACATTTCATATCAGTTGCCATGGTATCTTTCAACCATGGTCTTACACACAGTTGCCATGGTATCTTTCAACCATGGTCTTACACATTTCATATCGAGAGCACACTCATGAACCTTATCCTTATAAAGTGAGATTACCGGTCTAGGCTAAATCCCTCGCAACGACAATTACTCTAATGAGCTTGGATCCGAATTACCGGTCTAGGCTAAATTCAGACCCTAATTGGATTACCCGTCCGGCTAAATCCGTTTTACACATATTCTTCGGAGGGCTATATCAGATAGGATCACCCGTCCTGCTAGATCCTTTTTACCGTCAATTCCTTTTCGAGATCCATCGAATTTTCCTTTCATTCAACCGGATTTCTTCTCCTTTTATCAAATTTATCAATGTTTCATAAATTTTCATACAATGAACATTCAAATCATATTCACATAAATAACATACAATCTCAAGCATTTAAGAATATAATTCAAGTTACACGAACTTACCTCATTGCTTGTTTGTGTTTATAATTTCATTAATCTGATATCTTTTCTTTTCCACGATCAAGTCTCATATTTGAGTCATCCGGATCTTTATAAATAAATTTGATCATCATTTTCATTCATTTCATATTCTAATGCATTTAATTAATACTCTAGGCAAAATTACCATTTTGCCCCTAAACTTTTAATTAATGACGATTTCATCCTTAGGGTCAGGAAAATAAAATTCTTGCAATTTAATCCTTATTTCCAGCTATTATTCTCATATATATTGATAAAAATCCATGAATTCTATAAAATATCAGAATTTTTCATAATTTCAACACTTTTCAATTTAATCCCTAAAACATGTTTTCCCCCGATCTTGAACTAAATTAATAATTTCATTCAATTTTGTAATTTAAATAATAAAATAATCCATTTCATGCAATTTGGTCATTTCGACATGTTTACAAAATTGCCCATAAAGTTTTACTTTTATTCAATTTAGTCCCCGAGCCTAAAATATGCAAATTTTCCATGCTAGATGAATATTCATACATATTTTTCCTCCTCCTCCTCTCCATTCCACATCCTTAATGTAGATAACACACTTGTAAGTAACATTATCCATAATTTTTATTATTTACTTTTATGAATATTCAAGCTATCTATCTGCATCATAGTCACTAAATTATTTATATCTGGATATATAGAACTAAAAATTAATATCCGATAATTTTCCTTGAATCTAGACTCATATATATTCTTAGCATAAAAATTTCAGAATTTTTGGTTTATCCAATAAGTACAGTTTATTCTTTAAAAGTACCCCTGTTCTGCTGTCTGATAGTTCTGACCCCTCTTCACCAAAAATTAATTATCTCCTCATACAAGATCAAATGATGTTCTTGTTTGTTTCTATTAAAAATAGACTCATTCAGGATTTTAGAAATATTAATTTAAGCCCATAATTATTTTTATTCAATTTTTTATGATTTTTCAAAGTTAGAACAGGGGAACCCGAATTCATTCTGACCTTGTCTCACAAAATTCATTATATCTCAAAATTTACAAATCCATTGCTTACACTATTTATTCTATGAGAAACTATACTCAATAATATTTAATTAAATATTTTTTTCATCTTCTAATTCGATTTCTACAATTTATGGTGATTTTTCAAAGTTAGTCTACTGCTGCTGTCCAAACTGTTTTTGTGCAAGCTATTAATTACCATGTTATAACACCCTTATTTTCTTTGTCTACACCATTTCTCATCACTTTCTCTTATTTTCTCTTCACTAACATATCAAAAACATAGGACCTTATGTAAGAAAACTCTACTATAACATTATTTCCATGCTTTGTCAATAATAACAAACTTAAAAACATATTGAAATCTTGATATACTTACCTTGTTCTATTGATACTAATCTTTAACTTGATTTTCTCTCTCCTCCAGCTTCTATTTCTTGAATCCAACTTGATATTCTAACTCCCCATGCTCTCCTTAACATTTTTGTCTCTTGGTAGCTATGGAAATTCATTTGATTTTTGGGTGAAAATGGTGAATTTTTGGTAAAAGGACCAAATTGTAAAGAAAGCAAAACTTTCTTTCTTCCTCTCTTTCTCTCACGTTAGTGCATGGGAAAATATGGATGAGAATTTCTCATCTTTCTTTCTTTATATACTAATAAAATAATAATAAAATATCTTATTAAAGTATTAATAAAATAATATTTATCTAATTAAATAATTATAAAATATCAAAATATCTCTAGCATCATTATTACTTTCTATATTTCTCTCTCTTTCAATTGAGCATTTTGCCCTTCATTATCTTTTAAAATTCCATCCTTGAGTCATCATTTAATTTGATAAAATTTCAATTTAGTCCTTCATAGTTCTTCATCTATTCAATTTGGTCCTAATTCATCCATTTTCCTTAGTTTCTAGATCATTCCACTCTTAAATTATTTACACTATTGGTCCTTTAACTTTTTCATATTTACACTTTAACCCCTCAAATTATGAATATTTACTCTTGTGCAACAAAACTTTTCTCAGTTTTACAATTTAGTCCTTTCTTGAATTAATATATCATAATATACTTCTCAATATTGACATAACTCAAAATTTCCCTTTTTGTCACTTTATTTCTTTATTTTACTATATCAAGGATAATATCTTACTGTAAAAATTTTCAGGGTATTACAATGTTGATTGTTATGGAAGAATCATAGCCTTTATGTTTTTGCTAATAGTAATAACTATGTACAAGAACTTGTAGATATAGGTATTATTTGGGAAAAGAGCTATGCAAAATTGGATTCAATTTGGCCTCAACCAAATCCTATGGTGTTAGCTAAATGGTGGTCACCACCAGAGAAATGGTGAGTTAAACTCAACATGGATGGAGCTATGTCGTACATTAGGAATTGTGCTTCGGTGGGAGGCGTGTTTAGAGATGCTGATGTGAGATGGTTGTGTGGGTTTTCAATAACGATTGACAGAGAAACAATTTTTCGAGTTGAAGTGTGTGCCATGCTTGAAGGATTGCGCATAGCATGGGGGAAAAGATTCAGGCAATTAGAACTAGAATGCGATAATGCACTTCTAGTGGAGACTCTGCTAGCTGGTGGAGTTGGCAATAGTAATTTGATTAAGCTACATTTAATTAATTGCCTTTTCAGATGAAATTGGAATATAAGACTTTGTCATATTTCAAGGTCTCAAAATGCGGTTGTTGATCAAATGGTTAAGTACGTGAATAATGATACACCGAATTTATTATTATTTGTGGATCCACCAAGTTCAATACAAAGGGTTTTGCAGTTTGAGAGTAATGCATTTACACGAATTTGATTGTTTCAATATAACAATTTAGTGTTGTTCCTTTCTATAATAAAAATCTAGATCAAGAAATCATAAATTGTAGATCTATATTAAAATATACAAATTAAATATTTAATTACTAAGTATTATAAAGACTTATTTTCATTACTAATAAAACATTCATCAATTATAGTTGCATTTTAAATATGGATAGGATAAAAAATCAATGAGGTTCAAAATAATAATAAATTATAAACCATATTAAAATATATAAATAAATATCTACTTATAAACAATTTTTTCTTTTACTAATAAATCAATTATACTTACATTAAGTTTTAAAATCTTTAATTACCTGATTAATTAACAAATTCAATGGCAATAACAATTATCTTATAAATGTAATCTCAATTTTTATACATTAAATTATAAAGCTCTAATTAAAATAAATTAAAAAGTTCATATATTTTCTATACAAATGGAAGTAACAACACGTATTGCTACCCCTCACAAAAATCTTTAGTCATAAATTCAACAATTATCAACCTTATACTCTTTTTCTGGATTATTTTTCTTACTTTCTGCAAAAGTGAGTTTTAGTGTTTATGGATGAGGTCGAATTATGTTCAGATTGGACTAGTACAAGATATTTAAATTAATTTTTCAAGTTTAGACTTAGCCCACTTCAAAAAATAGGTTTATTTTTTTGTCCAAACTTGACTTAATTTAAAAAAAGTAAATTCGGGTCCGACTTGACTAACCCATATTTAATTTTTTCTAAATTAGTTTTTTTAAATAATTTTTTAAATGTAATACACTAAATGCACTAAGAGATACTAAATTAAAAATTTTCTAATAAATTAAAAAATTTAAAAGTATTTATGTTAAAAACAAAATAAATATAAAAATATTTTCTTGTATTAAATATATTTTTTAAAATTTATATTTTGGGTTGGGTTATTTAGTTGGGTAAAATTTTTAGATTTTGGGTAATAAAATTTAATTGTTATTGGGTTAGTGATTTAATATAAATAAATAAATAAATTTATTATTTAACATATATGATTAATATTATATTATATTATAACATAATATACTAGGATGGGGCCGGTCAGGCTCAGGCTAAAAAATTTGCCCAAAGCCAACTTATATAGAAAATGAGTCTTGAATTTTATTCATGCCCATTTTTCAGGTCTCGTATTTTGTCTAAACCCTTCCATTTTTGGACGAACATTTAGGTTAGGACGGTAGCTCAATCCATGAGCAGATCTAATCATATCCTTTTCAAGTCATTATTGTTGTTAACTTTTTCTTTTCTTTTCTTTTTTTTTTTGTCTTAATTTCTTTTTCAAAATTATATTTTATGATTTTCTTTTCTTTTTTTTGTCTTAATTTCTTTTCAAAATTATATTTTATGATTTTCAATTTTCATTTAAATATAGCAACTTTTATGAGACTTATGAGAGTAAATAGTATCAAAATGGATTATTTTAAATTTTAAATTTATTTTAATTTATATATTTTGATTTTGATTTGATTGTGTTATAAATATTAATTACATTTATAGATTTTGTTAATTTCCTTTAAGTGCTTTTTAACTTTGTTTTTTGGAAGTTATACTTTGTGATTTTTGAATTAATTGAGTTTTAAATATTTTTTAATGGAATTTACATTTTTTTGGTTGAATATATAGATTTAATTGGGTTTGTATGAATATATAGATTCGGGTATTTTTAAAAAGATGTTGGAATATGAGTATTTATAAAATTTTATTATAACATGTTAAATTAATTAATTGTATTTTAAGTGTTACCATATTTAATTAAAATTAAATTTCATTTAATTATAACAAGTTAGTACTTTTTTTAACTAAAGCTTTTATTTTTTTATTATAGCAATTTCAATTTCAATTTATTGTCTGAAATATATAAATAAATATTTAATTAAAAAGTTTCATGTAGACATTTCTTTCCATTACTAATAAAACATTAATCATGTAATAAAAGAAAATTTAATCAATTATACTTACATTTTAAATATAGATGGATAAGAAATCAATGAGGTTCAAGAAATTATAAATTATAAATCATATTGAAATATATAAATAAATATTTAAAACTAAGCTTTACAAACACTTTTTTTTCTTTACTATAAAACATTAGTACTTTTCCTTTTATCATTAATTATAAACTTTTAATGGTAGACTATATATAAATAAATCTACAATTTTTGGCAGAGTACAGTACTAATAACAAATTTTAACCAGATAAGTCTAAGGTGGAAATTTCAAAATTTGAAAAATATAAAGACTAAATTTGACTAATTCAAAAAGTATAAAAGCTAAACTTGAATAAATTGAAGTATAGGGATTAAATCCACAACTAAAAAGCACAGAAACTTATAGCAGAATTTGACCCCTCTGAAATATAGGGAAGTTTGCATTGCATATCCAAGTCCTGCCTCTTCCTGTTCTGGATACAGGAGATATCCAATGTCTCTAAAAGAGACAAGGGCTAACCATAGATGCAAATCTGCATCTATCAATGTTTCTTCTAAGAATATTGAAATATATATGTAGATATATAGATATATCATTATCACTCCTGGTTCTGCTTTGGCACATCGGGTCGCCAAATTCCGGCCAATAAACTACCGAAAATTGAGTGGCATACACTGGACACTGCACACGGTACTGCCGTCAGTGGATTTTGGAAGTGTTGAGTAGCAAGATAAACTCCGAGAACCGAGTTCTGAAACATCAATGAGTTGAATGAAGGATCAAGCAAATGAATAGGAGAACACCGACAAATCACCCACAACATGCTACCACACTATTATTTTTCATGTTAAACAACTATGATCATTGTTTTAAATGTTCTAACAATAATGTATGGATAGTGCCTGGATGAACCAAATAGAAAGTACGTTCTTCGAAATCGAACTGCTTGAAAAAGTATGCGCACCTGCATGCCAACCTCAATAGAGATGGTTCGTGATGAAGCCACATCAAGCTGAAGCATCCGTGAAAGGACATAGCCAAAGAAAAATCCAGATGCGTGAAGAAGGGATGAAGCTAGCACAACTTGTAGACCAGATGCAAGAATTGCGGAAGAACTTTCGGCAATTGCATTTCCACATAGAACAGCGACAGTTCCGACAGCAATGGTTGGCATCAAAGGAGAAACAAATTTAACGAAGCCATGGAAATACTGATTTAGGAATGCACCACCCAATACAGGAAGAAGCACAACCTGGGGTAATAGTCTGGTTAAGTACTGACCACAAGGAATGAACAATATTTGGAGAAAAAAAAAGGTCCGCAACAAAAGAATTCACCTGCAGTGTTGAGATTAGCAGTGCAGCAGCATCTACTGGAACATATTGCCCAGCCAGCATGCTTGTGAGAGAGGGGGTCATAATCTGAAGAATAAAAAATAGCAATAAGAAGAGAGATTAATTGGTGCAATGTCAAGAATATAATTCTAAGAAGGTAATCCGACAGAGTACTAAAATCCTACCCCCAGAAGTATTCATCTTAATAAATTCATGTCAATACTCTACTCCATTGGGATTCGATGCTGCTTATCACATAATATCCTGGATGGTCCTTAGAAGAAAGGTCATTGATGTTTCCCAAGTTCTTAAAAAGGCCAATGTAAAATAGAACTCAATTTAACAGTATCTAATATTTTGTTTTTCATGTCTTTTATAAAATGGAACTCAAACCATATTGCATCACAAAAACATGACAAAAATTGTGGCATCAAATATTTACTCATAATTCAGCACTCCCCAACGTAGGATCGATGGTCATCAATCATAAATATTGCCCGCACAAGTGGATGCTACAGTTGAGACATAGTCAATATGAGAAGGTTCATTGATCTTTTTTTAACACCTATTAAATAAGAAAGAAAATATGAGGCAAAGTTCTGGTTTACCAACCACAGCAGATAGAGTGCTTGCAGCAGTCATCAACACGGAAAGTGCCACATTTCCTCTGGGAGATAGAAACATCATCAAATGTTATCAGGCAAAAGCATCAATAATTAAAGAAAAATGAATGATACATATAGACAATTTTTTGTATACCGGGCAAGATATGTGACAATGTTACTTGCTGTGCCTGAAATGAAAAAAGAAAATGCAGCACTATCAAGAGGAAGACTAGGATAGAGAAGTGAAGTATTATCTTATACAATACTTGCAAAGAGTGACTATAAGCTTACCACCAGGACAGCAACCAACTAATATTAAACCAGCTGCATAGTGAGATGGCAAATTTAAGAGCTTGCTAACGAAATATCCAGATAAAGGCATAACCTGCAACAAGTTACCCAGACATAAAAGTAACATGAACTGCTATGATACTCTTGCTTGCACATACCCAAAGCTATTGCCAGAGTTGGGATTTAGTAAGGTTATTTGGAAACTAGTATATGTAACTCAACAAAGAAAAATTATATAGTTCAACATAAACAATTATAAGTCAAGAAAAACAAACCGAATATTGGAGCACAAAACCAGATATTAACTCTTTAGGCATAGCAAGGGCACCACGAAGATCATCTAGAGTAAGAGTCATACCCATACCAAGCATAGTAAGAGTAAGACCAAAAATAGTCCAACTGGGGGTAACCCAGGTGAAAGAACTTGGCTTGAACAGTCCAAGTAGACATCCTAAAGAAACCCATAGCGGGAATGCAGTGGAAATCACTTCACCAACCCACTCAATCCAATCTCTGACACTTTTCTTGTTGTTAGCATTGTAACTGTTTGATGAAATGCCGCAGTAAATTTGAAAACGATTGGAGGTCAACGAATTGATGGGTCTATTGGGTAGTTGTTTGTGGGATTGGGATCTTAGTGTTAAGCTAAAAGATGATGAATTGGAAGGTCTGGGAAATAAAAGGAAGAGATTAGGGTATGATAGATAAGGGGGTCTTGGTTTCTCTAGAGATTTGAAGTATGTTGTTGTTGCATGAGGGCATGGAAGTGAGGACTGCATTTCTTGTTTCGCTTCACCGTTTTTCAGTTCAGTTTTTCTTTCTTTCTCCAGAAAGGTCCTGTGTAAATATTATTAAAAGTTTGGCTGAGATCTCAATTCACATAATCGAGTACAGACATATAATAATGACATGTTTTTCAAAATATATTTAAAATATAAAAAATTAAATACATGGCACCCATATCATCATCTTAATTTTATATTTAAAATTAAAATAAATTAAAATAAATCATACACAAGTCATCACCTTAACCTTGTTTATGAATTATTTTCTTTCACATGATAATAATGGTATTACTTTTGCTTTTATAGATATTTTATTGTACTCAACAGCCATAAATATTTGAAGTACAATCAAATTAATAGTACCCAAAGCAGAAACTAAAAGGCAGAATCTGACAAACTTTTAGGTTTATTGCATTTTACAATTTAGTACGTATATTATAAATTACATTATATAATACAAATATAATAAAATGGTCTAAGTTGCTAAAGAATATCATGGTATGACTTCTACTTTAGGACCTAGAACTTTTTTTTTTAAGAAACTACTAAAATAGTGGTTTTTATTTCCCCAGATCTAAGCTATTACGAGTCATAAGTTGATCTGTATTCTCTGCACCAACAGCTAGAATCATTGGAGATTAAAGAGCAAATCCGGTGCTTCAAAAATGGTGTTAATGTATGAGTATCAAAGAACAGGACCCAATTTTTTATAAGATGTAAACAAGAAGCCCTGAATAAGCTATTGAAGATCAGAAAGTACATGTAAAGTTATAGTTGAGCTTGTATATATATATGCTTTTTATTCCCATAGGCAGTAAAAACCACAGTTTAGGTGATTTTGTTGAGATGAGTGGCAACTGGCAAAGAATAAGCAATGAGATTGCTCTGTTCTGTCTCTATTCATCGAGGACCAATGTGCCACCCATGGCACGTTACCAGGTAAGATCTGAGCCTTCAACTCAGCGTTCAGCAGCTCCCTGGTTCCAATCGAGCACTTCCCTATGCTGAGCTCCCCCGGTGCCTTCCAGAGTCAGCCGCTTGCCTATAGGGGCTATAAACTTTTAGCAGATAGACATTGCAGGGTTAGAGGTTGAGCTGGTATATCAGCAAAAAGGACAGCTAGAAATTCATCATGCATTACAAATATTAGACAGGTTAATCTCAGGAGTATTTCATAGGTTTACGCAGAGTCAGGTTTGCTTAGAAAACTACAATGAGTAATTTAGGGGATGCACAGGCCTATTCACAATCTTCAATAAAATAAAAGTCTAGCCAGCTATAATTATTATTGTAGATTACTTGTCATTCAAAAAGCTGCAGAAGGAGAGACACTATCTACACTATCAACCAACCTGCTCTTGCTAATAGAGGCTGAATCTTATAAAACTACATATTTAATTAGCTTCTAGGACCTTTGAATGATATACATATATCCCAAACCATGAAATATTACTGTGCTAGCTAAAATATGATAACTCTATCTAAAAGAGTTATTTGGTCAAATTTTGTGCATTTGATTTAGCTAAGTCCTTGAAGTTCAGATTTATTAATATCTAGCAGTTTTTATGTTGGTTTTATTTCTTTCTTTCACGATTAAATTAGGTAATAACTTTTAAGTTATTTTTTTTAGGTCCAAAGCAAGAAGGAGCTTCCAAGGTCAGACAAAACAACAAAGGAGCAAAGCAGAGAAAACAGCAAGTCCGGCGTTGCAGCACCAACATACCTCATGGAACTCAGATCAACGGATAGTTGCTGAAGCAGACAATTTTCTGGGTACAAGTTTGTAAACCTGAAATGGAAAGAAATATTAGTATATAAGTAGCTAGATAATGTAATACAAATGTGCAAAGCATAAATACTTAAAAAGATAGAAGTTGAAAAAGAACATAGCATGCAATTGTTGAACAAGTAGGGAGTGTGGATAAGATAAAGAAAAGAAGAGGGAGAAAATAACTATCAAGTATCAAAATAGATAGCACCACATCTTACTTCCTTAAGTGACTAATCTAATATGAAAATGACCAGTTAAAATTTACATATTTAACTGAATACTACCAATGAAGCCCAGAAAGCAGTCACCTAAGTCCTTGATAGCTGATAAATCAATAGCATATAACATAATTGCGTATAACTATGTCCGGCAAGGAGGGCAGAAGAAGAGATAGAATATGAAGACAATATCAAATATCATGCTCAGATGCCGCATCAGCTTCCGCTGTAGCAAACTAATAGGTGCCCGTTCAAAAAGAAAGGTGAATGCCCCTTGATCTACTTGGAAATGGATAAATAAGTAATCCTCCCCAAGCAAAAGCAAACAATTTTCATGAAGAAGTTTTAAATTCCGAATCCACAAAGGGACCTAGTCTTATGATACAACAAAAGACAATCCAATTTAAGGTGTAGCTTTATTTTTACCTACAGTAATTAAACCATGTAAGATGGCAGAAACTTGGGGCCATTTTAACTTCTTCACAATGACCCAGCAATGTAATACCAGGAGCTCAAACATAGCTTTTACTTTCCTACTTGATATTACTTATCCTGCTCTTTGCTTCTACATGATGAATAACTTAATTCCTTAATTCTTTACCAAAAATCCTTTGATCACCCCCTCCTAGAGTTCGCCTCTCCAATTATGTTTCACGCATTCTTTGCTACTGAGACGAAAGTGAGATTGTCTACTACAATCCACATTCAAGAATCATAAATCAAGCCTGCTACCTTTTACTTAACAGACCAAATAAACTGAAGAATCATTCACTAAATAGCTATCACTTCAGAAAAATATTGCAAATAAGCAATACAGAACATAATATGTACTCTGAATAGCTTCAACAGACAAGTAATAAAACCATCACCACTGCTAACACATCATACTTTCTCAGTATGAAAAGAAAAAGTACAATAGTATAGGAGTGTCACAAGGCACTTTCAACTGTGGATTACAACACCATACAAAATTTTAGCTAACAAAAATTGTCTGGCAAACTAGCACAACTAACAATGGAAAACAAAAAGGAAAGCATTTCTCAGAAATTTACATCACTTACTTGACCAGAAAAACCATCTTGCATCATCATTGATGACCATGTCTTGGCAATATGTCGCATACCTATGCAATGAACGAGCTTCTTCCAGCACTTAGTCACATTTTTTTCAAATCAAACAAGACATGGATGGTATCTCTTACCAAAGCTCAAGTTTCTCTTGACCTCACTTGCACATAATAAAGGCATTGATGAGGTATTTACAACCCAAGACAAACTCCTCTATTCTCAATAATTTGCTTCACTGTTGAACAGTTTACATTTCAGCAACTTAACAGTCCCCGCAGCAACAACAACAATGATTTACATACGGTAACAGACAATGGCCTTCTACTTCAGATGAGCAATCGACAAAAATCCATCTCATTGTAGTAGACCAGTAGGAGCATGAGAGAGAGACAAGAGAGAGAAGAAAGGGAGTAGATTGCACATAAACATAAAATAACATATAAATCTGTCTAAGACCACAGAGTCCAATAAGCTCTTAAAACCAAGTAATAGCTAACTTATTCCAGCAAAAGACACAGCTGAATTAATATTCAAATATGATGAATTGAGAAAGAAACAGACTAGTAGTCACAGAAGGAACAAAATTCAAAGACTAGCCAAGTACTTGTCTTAGATCATTGCTCTAAGACCCAAAAGGCAAATGGAAAGCATAAGGAAGAAAGAAAAGGGAAGAGAAAGAAATAGGAAAAACTATTAAAAAGAAAATTAGTTAGTCATAGAGCATCTGTTTGACAATTAGGCATTTTTTATGTTTAACCAATGGAAATTGAATACTCAAATTATGGAGAAAACAGAAATAATGATAAATGGCATATACACACAAATGGCAGCAATTTTATTTTAAAGGTGAAGAAGAGAAGAAGCTGCAACACCAGCGGCAGCACCAATGCCTCCATGAGGCAACACTAGATGTGATGTTAAATCAAGAGTGAAGCCATTATGATAATGGACACAACCAGTCCAGGAAACCAGAGATATAAAGAATATATTACTGTTAGAGAGACAAATACATACTATGAAATCCTAAAGCACATATGCCCTCAATCGTAAAATGGCAATCCTATCTGAATGCTGACATACAGTCTACAAATTTGGAAGTCCCAGAAAGTTTCTAACGTCATATTTATGACCTGCTTTATTGCCATGTCATTCTTAAATCATCTATCCAATAACCCTATTATTTCCAGTATCCCCCATGACACTAAGTTCAATGGAAGTTGGTTCTTTTGTTAGCCTCATCTCAACAGGATCTAATCTTATGATCTGGATCCCGGTTCCAATAGGTAAGATATTCAAAACTGAAGACATATGTCAGAAGCAAAAAAAAACAAAATTTCACATATTGAAAAAAGAGTTTGTATAATCTGTTGAGTTGCTGCTTTCAACTTCACAGTAAGTCAAGTATCAGGAAGAAGTACTAGGATGTTTCTCATCTTTCATAAAATTTGAAAAGTACATCCTCATCTTTCGTAAAATTTGAAAAGAATGAAAATACAACACAAGATGTTACTTATTTATCAAAACAAGGGCAGTTTTTCTTTATACTCAGGATGTAGTATTCATACAGTTTCATGCAAATTCCAGAGAACAACTTTCCAGAAATATTCATAATATATATATATATTTTTTTTTGGGGGGGGGGCCATCATATAGGCTGTAAATCAAAGGGGGTTAAAAAAACCATCAGATGATGAGAGAAGCTAGTCAAGCATAAGTGGTACAGATACAATAGTGGTCCAAGCAATGGAGGCCAGAGGGTAGCCATTGTGACAAAGTATGATCTTACTCTCCTTTAAAAATCTCTGATAAAGGAAGCAATGATCCACAAAAAAAAAGGGGTCACAGTCCTGAAGAACTGCTTTAGTGTCCAAGGTGACAGACTTTGTAAAAGAAATACTAAAAACCAGGCCAGTTGAAACCAGATAAAACTAGTAAGGAAGCTACCTGTTCTGACATTTATAGGGAATGTCAGGTGTCAGCTAGTTTCTCTTACTTGTATCCTAGAATTTCCCAAGGCACGTATATTTGTCCCTATTCAGTCTACCAATGGATATATTTTTCCAAATAAGACTGTTGCCATCATATCCCTCACTAGTTCTATAGTTGGCTTCGCATATAGCCTCTGTAAGCTGGACTTAGGAAAGCAGAAGATCTGCCAACATTAAACAAACATATCTGACTTTGACATTATTCGCACACCCCTCATTGATCCACGCTGTGCATATTGTGGATTGGGAGCAACACAGTGCTCCTTTTCAGTGTAAATCCTAAAGTTTGGCTCCACTCTTTCCACAACAGAACCTAGAGTTCCTGTATATATATGCAGCAATACAATATTGCAAAATGTTTTAAGGCTACTTCTTGCATAAATGGATAAGATGCAGACAACCTTGCGATCAAATCTTAATTGCAGGAAAAAGTTGCTAGGATATTCTTCTATCATCTTATTCTCAGTTAAACTCAAGGGTTAGACAAAACTAAGCTTCAAACTAGATAACAAATGTAAGCACTTCCACCTAATACACAAAAACTAAATAGAAATAATCTAGTAAGACCCAGAAATATAATCCTACTCAAACAGGAACTATGGAACCAACACCAGAGGCATGTCTAGCATAAATGAAATTTATTGTATTCCCGTTGATCGGAAAAACTCTAGAGAACATAAAATGAATAAATCAATGGCACAGGAACCAGAGAAAGAAAACCAAAACAGAAAATATTATCTAGAAAAAAGAAGTAAAACGTCATTCAATGAGCTGAAAATCTGTTCATTTTCATTTCTCAATTCGTTTTTCTGTAATAGCGCATGCATCACCTTAAGTTTGCAGTAGAATAGGCCAAGAACCTGATAATAAAGGCAATGATGATTAATCTTCATAGTACAATCAGATGAAACTAAAACCCCTTGCCAGTTTGCACAATCTATAGATGTAACCTCTTACGGAACTCCATGAGAAATTAACAAAGCAAAGGTGCATGAGTATAGCAAGGCTACCAAACTAAGGTGAAAAAGCAACGGAAAGACAACTACCAAATGAACTACAAAGGCCAGCTTAGATGTAATACTAATCTTTAATGGAAGAGACCCAAGAGAAAACAGAAGAAAAAACAAGCTAGAAAAGCTGGCTAAATTTTATTAATATTTTGCTAAATCAAGTCAGACACTGAAGAGTAGTCACTTTTCTGCAAATAAACAGAAGCAGCACAACTGAACAACCCCATATTCCATGAGAAATGGAAGAGGAAGAAGAAGCAGCAGCAGCAGCATATGTGCCAGTATTACAGGAATCCAATGATTCCTATTCTTCAAAAGCAAACATCTACCTCATAAAGGCATGGCAAGGTCTTCTCCACATAATGAATGATGAAACTCAAATTTCATTAATATATCTAAGAAAAGAAAAGTATCAAATTGAAATGCTGCATCACAAATCAACTGAGAAAATATATGCACCAGACAATATCAAGCAGACAACAGCATACTGCAACTTTTAAGCAAATATAAATAATGTTCTTAGGTACAATTCCAGAACACCCATCATATTATAAATTGTAATAGCTCAAATCCAAGCCTAGATAACTAATAAGTTGCCCAGAAGTACCAGATGAATCATCTTAGCATGATTTGGAAAATCAAACTAGCGATGTCCTTGAGCTCTCTGCATGTCATATGCACCCCAGGAACCAGAAGCAGGACCATACTGACGATAAACATCCACACCACCCTGAACCTGTAATGCAAAGGAGAAAAACCAATCATTCTTTAAAGAAAATAATGAATATACATAAAACTTGCAAATGTAGCTCACATGCAAATCCATACAAATATAAGCAAACACAATGCAGAAAGTGTTGAACATGTACATAAAATAGCAACTTACAGGATTCATGCCATAGTTGACATGATAAGTATTTCCAGTATATCCAGCTTCAGGGTTTCCATAATTTGCATTATAACCAGATACAGCTGAAAATTATGGACAAAGGAAATGTTATTCATAAAGAGCAGAAAACCACTATCAGTTAGTCTGTTACATAAACAGAAAAATCAGCCTTCATCCAGTACATCAAGCCTCACAGCTTAAAGGATAATCACTACTCATATGATAAGACTTACTGGGTGAACTATCAAACAGCTAACTACAATTATGTTAAATAAGATGTCAAGGAGCCTTAGATTAAAGAATAAGATGGCTTGAGTGATTAAATTAGCTCAAACTTCAAAAAAAACAAAAGGATTTATGTACTTTGTAGTTTGTACGCTCTTTAGGATTGACAGCACATATATCCTCAAGTTAGAATTAAAACCAACCCAACATCTACATAAAAACTTAACTTTCAACCAAAGATCATTTCATAAAAATAGAAAAGTGAAAAGAGCAGTGAATGAAACTCAAACAGCAACATGCTTCCACTGAAATAAAGTCCACTATGTTCAGAAAAAAAAACATGGATTAAATATTTAAATGAAGGGCCTCCATACCAGGATTAGCACCAGTGCCACCACCAGCGCGAGTTCTCTTTTCTGCATTAGCAACTTCTGCACGAAGCTTTTCCAACTCCCGAGCCATTGAGATCAATTTCTTCTCCATCACCTGACCATGTTCATAATTTTCCGCATATCCTTTCTTCTCATATTCAATGGCAGCTCTAAAGGTTGAGAAAAACAAACAAAAATCATCAGAAAACCAAACGCCATACAACAATTTAACAAAGGCACATAAATGATCGAAAATAAATTTTCTATTTCATTCAAACAAGTAGTTTTCATTCACACAATAACTTTCATATAAAAAAAATTTTGAGAAATGAGAAAAAAAAAAAAAGTTAACTTGTCACCTTGCACGTTGCAATTCCTGCTTCAAATTTTCAATCTCAGTCTTCAGAACAGGAGCCCGTTGCAATTCCCCAGTAAGTCTTGTCAAATCTTGACCCATAACCTGAACCTGACCCGTTAGATCCTGCTTCACAGCACTAAGCTGCTTTATATCACCATTAACCTTAACAAGCTCAGCTCGCATAGCCTCCAGTTCACGAAGATCAGCCTCCAACCGAACCGACTTCTCGTACATCTCTCTCATCTGAACATCCTTCTCCGCCCTCAACGAATCTGCATAATGAGACATCTGTTTTAATTCATGCTGAGCAGCCTCCAATTCCTGCTTTAACGCAACATGAGTCGCTGCCAGCCTTTGATTATCCGCCAGGAGGGCTTGAATTTCTTGCAGTTGAACTCCAAGACGCTCCTCAATGATAGCTGGATGAGGAGGAAACCCTCTAGGACCCAACACAAATTGGGGTTCTCTTATTTCATCCAGTAAAGCTGGGTGTGGTGGCATTGGTCCTAGGCCTCTAGCATAAGGATGTTCATGCACCGGCGGCAGCAATCCAGCATGAGGTGGCCCTTTCATCGGAATGGGCGGTGGCCCACGATTTCTTCCAGACATAACTAAACTATCGTTCTTTAAAATCAATGTAAAAGTGTTCTGAACAGAATTATATATAATTTATATCAAATAATGAATTCTGAAACCCAAATAAACAAACAAATGGAACTAAAAAGCAGACAAAATTCAAAAATGATTGCAAATCTAAAACCTGAGACTAACGTGGCGTTTCATTACCTGGAAAATTAATGAGAAAACAAAATTCTAATTGAAATTTTGCAATACAAACAATAGCTGGCTATTTGGAGACGGAAGAAAATTTAGCGAAAAGCAAGAGAATCACTTAAAGTCCTCGGGTACCAAAAAGAAAGGGTATTAAAATTTGAGTAAAATCATGAGAATACAAAATTACGTACCTTTCTGATACG
This sequence comes from Gossypium arboreum, assembly GCF_025698485.1. Taxonomy (NCBI): domain Eukaryota; kingdom Viridiplantae; phylum Streptophyta; class Magnoliopsida; order Malvales; family Malvaceae; genus Gossypium; species Gossypium arboreum. The sequence continues at coordinate 118,763,616 of NC_069070.1, read as the reverse complement.
GGCCAAACTTAATCAGCTGATAACTCCGAGCTTTTGACCCGTAACCATTTTAATATTTCCCCAGGAATCAATTTATGAGAGAGGGGAACGACCGAGTTTTAAAGGAAGTGAGGGCTTTTTTTATGGAATAAAACTTAAATTTATTTATTACAATTTTTATTCCAATCCTAAATTAACCATTTACTATATTTTTATATAGTATTAATAAATATTTTTGTTTATCAAGTAATTTAAATGTTTTTATATATTTTATCAATTTTAATTCTAAATATTAATAAATATTTTTGTTAGTTTTATGTCATTATTTGGATGCAAATTAATCAATTGTGTCATAAGAAACCTAATAACATAATTGAGTGGTATAGTGTAACACCCCCACGCCCGAGACCGTCGTCGGAGTCGAGTATGAGGTGTTACTAAGCTTAATTTAACATATTTAGAACTTTGGATTATTTATTTCTACATTCACAGCTTTTAAGCTACTTGCATCACAGTCACAAGAAAAATCATATCTCGAGTTACAAAACTCGAAATCAAGATCCGTAAATTTTCCCTAAATCTAGACTCATATACCTGACTACTAATTTTTTTCTAGAATTTTTGGTTGGGCCAATTAGTACAGTTTATTAGTTAAATTTACCCCTGTTTCAGGACTTGACTGGTCTGACCTCTGTTTACTACGAACCACATTTCTCTCTGTAAAAAATCCATATGACTATGAGGTTTATTTCTCCTGAAACTAGACTCAATAAGGATTCTGAGAATATAAAATACACTACCTAATTATATCTTTACAATTTATGGTGAATTTCTAAAGTTGAAATAGGGGATTCAGAAACTGCTATGACCCTGTTTCACTAAAATTCAAATATCTTGTAACATATAATTCCTTTACCTGTTTCATTTGTTTCATGTGAAACTAGACATAATAAGCTTCAATTTGATATGTAGTCCATCACCAATTTCAATTTCTATGATTTTTAGTAAATTTTTAAACTCGCGTCAGTGTTGCTGCAGTATTCTGTTTATGGCAAATTTCATCCCTTTTATGAGTTTTTATGCACTAAGTATCTTAATAATTTTCCTTAACATCAAATATAATCTAAACTAACTATTTTCATAATTTATCATTATCAAGCATTTCCTCAACCATTCCATCACCATACCATAAGATCATTTACACAAAAAAGGTATATTGCTATACATAAGCTTTATCGAGTTCTGGGATCTCAAAATGTAAAAATCATTAAAAGCGGGCTTGGAATCACTTACTATGGAGCTTGGAAGCTTGAAACAAACCCTAGCTATGGAGAACCCTTGAAATTTCGGCCTAATGAAGAAGATGGACAAAATTGGCTTTTAATTTTGTTTTTAATTCATTTTAATAACTAAATGACCAAAATACCCTTACTACTAAACTTTCCAAAAATTCCTTCCATGTCCTAATTTTGTCCATGAACTTAAAATTGGTCAAATTGCTATTTAAGACCTCCTCATTAATATTCCAAAACAATTTCATACTAAAACTTCTAGAATGCAAGTTTTGCAACTTATTCGATTTAGTCCCTACTTTCAATTTAAGCACTTTAGGCATAGAATTTCATCACGAAATTTTCACACAATCATGCAATCATATCATAAACCTCAAAATAATTATAAAATAATTATTTCTATCTCGGATTTATGGTCACGAAACCACTATTCGATTAGGCCCTAATTCGGGATATTACAACTCTCCCCTTTAAGGATTTTCGTCCTCGAAAATCTTACCTAAAAACAGATGTGGGTATTGATTTCTCATAGTTTCTTGGATTCCCATGTAGCTTCTTCTACTCCATGCCTTTGCCACAACACCTTCACAAGTGTAACATTTTATTCCTTAGTTGTTTGACCTCTCGAGCTAAAATCTTAATCGGTTCTTCTTCGTAGGTCATATCTCGGTTGTAGTTCAATTTCATCGGTGAAACTACATGTGAAGGATCCGAACGATACCGACGTAACATAGATACGTGGAACACATCATGAATCTTCTCTAGTTCGGTGGTAATGCTAGCCGATATGCTACCGGTCCAACTTTTTCAATTACTTCATACGGCCCAACAAAACGCGGACTTAATTTGCCCTTCCGTCCAAATCTAAGGACTTTCTTCCACGGATTCACCTTTAAAATACTTTATCACCAACTTGAAATTCAATGTCCTTTCGCTTTAGGTCATATAAGATTTCATCTATCCAAGCGACTTTCAAACAATCTCGAATTATCTTCACTTTTCTTGATTTCTTTTATTAGATCAACTCCATAAATCTGATTTTCCTTGAGTTCAGTCCAATACAATGGCGTTAAACACTTACGACCATATAATGCTTCATAAGGTGCCATTTTCAAGCTCGTCGATAACTATTATTGTAAGCAAATTCCACCAACGGTAAGTATCTTTCCCAACTTCCTTGAAATTCCAATACACAACATCTAAGCATATCTTCAAGAATCGAATTATTCTTTCGATTGTCCATCGGTTTATGGATGAAAAGCAAGATCGAAATTTAACCCACCTAACGCGTCTTGCAACTTCGCCAAAACCGCGAGGTAAACCTTGGATCTCTATCTGAAATAATCGATAATGGTATTCCGTGTAATCTAACAATTTCTCTAATATATAGTTCAGCCAACTTGTTAAGAGAATAATCAGACGTCATAGGGATAAAATGAGCCGACTTAGTTAATCATCAACTATTACCCGGATGGCATCTTTCTTTCACGGAGTCAATGGCAATCTGAAACAAAATCCATAGTAATCCAATCCCATTTCCATTCGAAACCATAATAGGTGGAGTAATCCGAAGGTACTTGGTGTTCACTTTCACCTGTTGACAAATTAAGCATTTGGACACAAACTCTGATATATCTCTTTTCATTCCATTCCACCAATACATTTTCTTCAAGTCATTATACATTTTCGTACTACCCAGATGAATCGAGAAATAACCACTATGTGCTTCCTGTAGGATCTTTTGAATCAATTCTTCATTCTTCGGTACACAAATCGATCTTTAAACATTAAACACCCATCGAACCAATTCAAATCGATCTCGTGATCGACTTCACCTTTATTTTCTTTTGGCTAGCAAATCTTGATCATTTTTCTGAGTTTCAGAAATCTCTTGTAAAAACATCGGTCTTGCTCTTAACTCTGCGAGAATCGAACCGTCATCTGACATTTTCAACTGAGTGTTCATAACTCTCAAAGCAAACAACAACTTTCTACTTAAAGCATCGGCAACCACATTCGCTTTTCCCAGATGATAATCAATAACAAGCTCATAATCTTTCAATAACTCCAACCATCTTCGCTGTCTCAAATTCAAGTCCTTTTGTGACATCAAGTATTTAAGACTTTTGTGATCGGTATATACTCGGCACTTTTCACCATACAAATAATGTTGCCAAATCTTCAAAGCAAACACCACTGCAGCCAATTCCAAATCGTGAGTAGGATAATTCCTCTCATGAGGTTTTAACTGCCTCGAAACATAAGCCACCACTTTTCCTTCTTGCATGAGTACACACCCCAAACCATTTAGAGAAGCATCACTATACACCACAAATTCTTTACCTAATTCGGGTTGTACCAACACTGGTGCTTCAGTTAATAACTTTTTCAATTCTTCAAAACTCTGTTGACATTCTTCCGTCCATTCAAATTTAACATCCTTTCGGAGTAGTCTAGTCATAGGAGCTGCAATTATAGAAAATCCATTTACAAACCGCCGATAATACCCAGCTAGCCCCAAGAAACTTCTAACTTCGATTCACGTTTTGGTGGTTTCAATCAACAATGGCTGAAATTTTACTAGGATCAACCCGTATACCATCACGAAACAATATGACCCAAAATCCAACTTCCGGAGCCAAAATTCACTTTTACTAAACTTAGCATACAGTTGCTTATCTCTCAAAGTTTGCAAAACTATCCTCAAATGCTCAAGCATGCTCTGTCTCATCTTTTGAATAAATTAAAATATCATCTATAAACACCACAACAAATCTGTCCAAGTATGGCGAAATATGCGATTCATTAAATCCATAAACACATGAGGAGCATTTGTCAACCCGAATGGCATAACTAAAAATTCATAATGACTATACCTTGTTCTAAAAGCGCTTTTAGGCACATCGACTCCTTTACCGCGAGTTGGTAATACCAGATCTCAAGTCAATCTTTGAAAACCATGTCGCTCCTTTTAGGTGATCAAACAAATCATCAATTCTTGGCAGCGGATACTTGTTTTTGATTGTCACCTTGTTTAACCGCCGATAATCAACACACAACCTCATAGAACCATCCTTCTTTTCACAAATAACATGGGAGCACCCAAGGTGAAAACTCGGTCTCACAAAACCTTTATCAGTCAACTCTTGCAATCTGCGACTTCAATTCCTTCAACTCTCTTGGTGCCATTCTATACTGAACAATCGAAATCGAGCTGTTCGGTATCAAATCAATACCAAATTCTACTTCACACGGAGGCAAACCCGCAATTCTTCCGGAAATACGTCCAAATTCACACACAACCCAAGACCGATTCAACTTTCTTTTCAACTTCTTTTGTATTAATTACATACGCCAAATAAGCTTCATAACCCTTTCTCGAGATATCTTTGAGCCGACATTGAAGAAATCACACTAGGCAATGCCTCGATTTATCCGATTCAACCCGCAGAGTTTCACCATTTCCACACTTTAATTCTATAACCTTTTCTTTGCAATTTACTATAGCATCATGCAATGTCAACCAATCCATACCCAAAATAACATCAAACTCATCAAACGGCAACAACATCAAGTCGGTAGAAAAGTAATGATCCCGAATCATTAAAGGACATTTCTTACATACTTTATCAACGATCACACATTTGCCTAACGGATTCGACACTCTAATCATAAATTCGTGTTCTCAACAGGTATATTCATACTAGACACCAATTTCATGCACACATATGAATGAGTAGAACCGGATCAATCAAAGCAATAACATTAACATTATAGAGAGAAAATGTACGGTAATCACATCGGTGAGGAAGCATCTTGGCGCTTTAATAGCATAAGTTCTAGCGAGCCCTTCCTTCAGTCTAACGGTGCATCCTCGGCTTCATTCTTACTGCTTGCTTCGCTCCCAGCTTTTCTTGGATATCTTCCTCTCGAATCCGCCCCACTTGTTTTTGTATTCTGAAATTTTTCTTTTTCAGCTCTCTTTGGGCAGTCTCTAATAAAATGATCCGGAGAACCACATCGAAAACATTCATTTGCTCTACACGGACCAAAATGATTTCTACCACACCGCTGGCACTCAGGTTTAACAAATCTCGAGTTCCCTACACTGGTTGCCGAAGTAGTCTGGGATTTAGGACCCACATTTTGCTTCCTATAATTCCCATATGATTGCCCAGCTGAAGCTTGGGAACGAGGATTCATATTCCTTGACTTTCCAGGTTACTGTGAAAATGAACTACTCATCGGTCTTTTCTTCCAATTTCTAGTCTCAGCCTCTACCTTTTTCTTTTCTTTAAGTAGTTCTTCAGCCTTGCAAGCTCGATCAACCAGTACTACCATTTCTTTTAGTTCAAGGATCCCGACAAATACTTTAATGTCTTCGTTGAGCCCGTCTTCAAATCGTCGGCACATCTTGGCTTCAGAGGAACATATTCCTGGCATACTTACTCAATCGAACAAACTCTCTTTCATATTTCGAGGCTGTCATATTACCTTGCTTCACTCAAGAAACTCTTTACATTTCGATCAATAAATCTTTCACTAATATATTTCTTCCAAACTCTTCTTGAAAGAATTCTCAAGTTACCCTCTCTTTCGGTACCACGAAATCAAAGTCTTCCACCAATTATAGGCTGAATCTCTCAACAAAGATGTAGCACATTTCAAACATTCTTGGTGTACAAGATAATTCATCAAATACCGGATAGAATTTTCAAGCGAACTCGCTTTCTCGCATCATCATCAATATTTGCTCTAAATTCTTCACCCCTTGTTTACGAATTACATCAACGGGGTTCTGTGAAATTTTATCATATCCATACCTTGAGGCATCGGGGTGCAGGTTGAGGAATTGGGGAGGTGGGGAGGTCGTACATTTGGGTTCGTCTGAACGAACTCGATGTACCATGCACTCATCATTTGGAGAAAGGCTTCCGATCCTTTCTCCTCCTCCCCGACCAACGATGAGGGGTGGGTTTTCATCGGTGCTGCTCCTTCAGCCGGAGCTGGCGCATTACTCTCTACTTCATCTGCCACAGCTGGATCGGGATCCATTTACTATATAAAAAAAATTCATTTAAAAAGGTCAGAAGTCGTCACACTATCACAATTCATACATATGGCATGTATAGCAAAATCCGTACATACAACACGTAGTTCGAGAACCGACTAAACCTGCTCTGATACCACTAAATGTAACACCCCCACGCCCGAGACCATCGTCGGAGTCGAGTATGAGGTGTTACTAAGCTTAATTTAACATATTTAGAACTTTGGATTATTTATTTCTACATTCACAGCTTTTAAGCTACTTGCATCACAGTCACAAGAAAAATCATATCTCGAGTTACAAAACTCGAAATCAAGATCCGTAAATTTTCCCTAAATCTAGACTCATATACCTGAATACTAATTTTTTTCTAGAATTTTTGGTTGGGCCAATTAGTACAGTTTATTAGTTAAATTTACCCCTATTTCAGGACTTGACTGGTCTGACCTCTGTTTACTACGAACCACATTTCTCTCTGTAAAAAATCCATATGACTATGAGGTTTATTTCTCCTGAAACTAGACTCAATAAGGATTCTGAGAATATAAAATACACTACCTAATTATATCTTTACAATTTATGGTGAATTTCTAAAGTTGGAACAGGGGATTCAGAAACTGCTATGACCCTGTTTCACTAAAATTCAAATATCTTGTAACATATAATTCCTTTACCTGTTTCATTTGTTTCATGTGAAACTAGACATAATAAGCTTCAATTTGATATGTAGTCCATCACCAATTTCAATTTCTATGATTTTTAGTAAATTTTTAAACTCGCATCAGTGTTGCTGCAGTATTCTGTTTATGGCAAATTTCATCCCTTTTATGAGTTTTTATGCACTAAGTATCTTAATAATTTTCCTTAACATCAAATATAATCTAAACTAACTATTTTCATAATTTATCATTATCAAGCATTTCCTCAACCATTCCATCACCATACCATAAGATCATTTACACAAAAAAGGTATATTGCTATACATAAGCTTTATCGAGTTACCGGGATCTCAAAAATGTAAAAATCATTAAAAACGGGGCTTGGAATCACTTACTATGGAGCTTGGAAGCTTGAAACAAACCCTAGCTATGGAGAACCCTTGAAATTTCGGCCTAATGAAGAAGATGGACAAAAATTGGCTTTTAATTTTGTTTTTAATTCATTTTAATAACTAAATGACCAAAATACCCTTACTACTAAACTTTCCAAAAATTCCTTCCATGTCCTAATTTTGTCCATGAACTTAAAATTGGTCAAATTGCTATTTAAGACCTCCTCATTAATATTCCAAAACAATTTCATACTAAAAACTTCTAGAATGCAAGTTTTGCAACTTATTCGATTTAGTCCCTACTTTCAATTTAAGCACTTTAGGCATAGAATTTCATCACGAAATTTTCACACAATCATGCAATCATATCATAAACCTCAAAATAATTATAAAATAATTATTTCTATCTCGGATTTATGGTCACGAAACCACTATTCCGATTAGGCCCTAATTCGGGATATTACATATAAGGAGTCTACAATAACCCGAACTTGAAAAATCATTATGTTGAAGTAAGGAAAATTGAGGTTAACTCCAATGATATCGTGATACTAGATCTTAAATATCGCGATACTAAGACCCCTAAGACTTCCAAGTTTAAAACTATTTTGGGTATCGCAATACCATTGCTTGACAAGTGAAAAATTACAAGGTAATTTTGTATCCAAATAAACTTAAGTTTGTTTTTTTTTTCTCATTTATGGGAATATTGATCAATGTTAAGTTAAATGTTAATAGATTACAAATACTACTTTATAAACTTTTGATGTCAAATTTTGTTGCTAAACATTTTCTTAATTTCATAGTTATTAGTTTAGGTTTTCATTTTTCTTCTTTTCTTTCTTTTCTTTTTCTTTTCTTTTTCTTTTTGTTGTTGAATTTTACTTCTTCATTTTTGCTAGAATATTGGATGAAGATGTTTTAAACGCTCGCGCTTCATCGGATGTTTATCTATTAATGATCATTTTCTCAATTCTTATCTTTTGTATTTTAAATTTACTATGTATATGTTAAAATACTTGTGTGAAATTAAGTTTAATAATGTGTTGAATTGTTTTATTGGTTGATTGATGAGTGAGTTACTTAACTAAGTTATCACCTATACCTTGAGTGGTTATTTGTTCAAGTAGATTAAATTGCATATTACATTGGAATTGACATTTCTAGTGGAATATTTAGATAGATGAGACCGAGAGGAGACTTTATCATGTAGAAATTTGATACACTTGCACTGAATAGTGAGACCGAAAAAATATTTATATGCCTAAATGAGACAAAAAGGAAAGCTTAGGTGGTATTTTTTAGTTTAAGATCATACTAAGAGAAGATTCCTAGCTAGAAGTAGCAAACAATATAATCATTATAGGTTTATTGTAGGCCAATTTTAGCCCATTTACATCAAAACCCAATTTAGCCTTACCTAACCCACCAAAATTAAACCCAAACCCTAAGCCCAAATCAAAATAAAAAAACCTAGCCCACAACTTAAACTTTTCTCAACTAGCCACAACTTTTCCATCACCAACTCCACTAGCCACTCCTTTTCCACCACCAACTCCACTAGCCACACCTTCTCCACCACCAAATCCACTAGCCACACTTGCTCCATTACCTACTCCACTAACCACACTTGCTCCACCACCACTTGTACCTACAAATGAAGACATAAACAATAAAAAAATATTTTGCAAATGGCTATATAAGCCTTCTCATATTTTGTATATGGGAGGGGGATTTTTTGGGGGGAGAGTTTTTGGGAGAGAAAGTTATTGTAAAGGATTTTTGGAGAGGTTTCTTTTTAAAGTAATTAAGGAGAAGAGTTATTGTGAAGGCTAGTTTTTGGATAAGCTAGTTTTTTTTTTTTGAAGATTAATCAAAGATCAAAGCAAAAAAGGTTTCTTTGTCTATTCTCATTTTAAGTTCTTTGTTTACTTATTGTTTTCCTTTCAATCTTATTTTGTTTCTTTTATACGAAAGTAAAAAAAAAAAAAAAAAGGAGGAGGCTTACCCATTTTTACCGAAAAAGTTTTTTTGAGGTCCCATTGCCGTATGTCTTGTATTGGGTGGCGTGATCCCGCGACAGACGATGGCCGACCTTGTGGCGAAAATCATCCGCCTCTCCTCTCTCTCCTTTTTTTGTTATTATTATATTTCTTAATATTATATTATATATATTCTTTTAATATATTAGGTACATTTTAAATTCTATATTACGTGTATATATATATATTTTATACTATTTTATGTATATATCTTTAATATTATATTATTTATATATATATTTTTACATGTTATCTTATGTATATATCTTAACTATATTATGTATGTATTTTTAACACTATATTATGTACATATTTTTAATATTATCACGTATTTATTTTTTTATATATGTACATATTGATGTAGTATTATTAATAGTATTGATTTTTAAACATCATTATTATTTCTAATATATATTTATATATTATGTATATTTTTTATTTCTATTTTATTTTTATTTGTCAATATTAATTATTATTATTCTAATATTTTGATATTTTAATATTTTATATTTTATATATTTTATTATTCACATCATTATTTGCATTTTTTGACAATAATATTCTTGGATTTTTTTAACTATCATTTTAAAACTTTTTACATTTTAATTTTAAGAATAAGGCAATGTACCGATTTTAACATTAAGTCATCGATTTCATCGCTATGTTGGGTGAAATTAATCGGCTCGTGTTAAAAGCGGACGTCCTTCTAAAAACAAAAAACTTGCAACTTCTCATTTCCTTCAATCGGATCACACTTAAATGTCAAATTAAATTCGTATTTTGAAAATCAAGACAATATGTGTTTAATAAGATACCAATTTTGGGCGTCGCGAGGGTGCTAATACCTTCCTCGCAGCGAATCGACTCGAACCCTAAATTTTCTCTGGATTTTAACGTAGACCTAAGCTTAGACTTTTATTTGTTTTAATAAGAGATCTAATAGGTGTCCGATCACACCTAGGAAAAGGGATCGGTGGCGACTCCCTGTTTATTTCAGAAATCAAACGTCAAATTTCAAACTTTTTTTTAATAAATCGCCACAATTAGCGACCAAGCTAAGCTAAAATTTTTACGTCGCTACAGCTGGCGACTCCACTAGGGACGCTTTTTGAGAGTCGAGTCGAATTAAACTCGCGTTGTCAAAATTTTCAAAGTTCCTTGTTCAAATTAACATTTAGTCGTGATCCTCAAATTTTTTGTTTTCAAAAAAATCATGCATTTGCATCGTGTTGTATATATTCTAACTTGTTTTATCCGGTTGTTTTTCAGCTTGAAATTTTTGTGATTTTAGTTTTGGTTTAGTTTTTTAAATAAAACGTAAAGGTTTGCAAGTTTCTCCCCACACACTGTGCACGTGCATTTTTGTTGCATAACATGAGCTCTATACCCGGGCTCCGTCCCTGTTAAGTGAAAGTAAACGCTATGCCTTCGTGAGTTAACTCGTTCCTCCGCATAGGCTAGGGAATACTTTCGGGTTACATATGACTTATGCTTTCGTGAGTTAACTTGTCTCTCCGCATAGGCATAAGTAAATGAAATCCCTCGAATTGATCTCGTAAGCCTATGATGGGCCATGACCGAGGCTCTGTACTAATCTTAGTAGATGACAGTGCAGACGATTCGAGTACCCATCTAAAACCAAAACTGCATTTAGTGAACCATACGAGCCACCCAACTAGAGCCATGCCGAACCTCCGCTCGTTTAGTGGTCACCGAAATAAGTACACGGGAAAAGCACATCTTACCTTCTATTTCTTTTACATTTGTGCTTTCTAAGCAAGGGAATCGAGTCCACTGGACCAAGTCGCTTAATTTGTTAGATTTTCCACAGTTTTTCTCTGTTTATATGTATTGCGCTAACCAAGGTCGTTTGTCTGTATTTCTATTTTTCATCATGCATCGAAGGCATCTTGTTAGGAAGGTGTTGATGTAACACCCCTAACCCGTATCCGCTGCCAGAACAGGGTTTCGGAGCATTATTACCATTTACAGATCACTAAAAAAAAAATTTAAATACTTACCGATTCAATGCATCATATAAATAAATATATTACCATTCAATCAACAGTTTGACAGTTGTATAAGCATCGATGACAACATTGTTAGTATACTTGCACATATCTCATATAAATTCAACACGATATATCTATTTTCTCGACATATCGCACTTGAGTTTAATAATAGTCTCAATTACATAATTTCCTTGTATCAACATATCAAAGATAATCATATATGTACATGTCATGAAATATATCATGCTCTTACCGTTTCTTCATAAGCATTTATCATTCATTTCATTATATCAATATTTCATGCTCCATCATTTCCATATATTTTATGTATATTTATTCCGGTAATAGCTTATATCAAACTTAACATAAATTATATTTCATGTACTTAAACTTATTTCGTTTATCTATCTTCATAATTATTTCATATAACCATTCGTCATCTGATACATATTACCTGAATATCAATTGTTCAACAGATGCTAGAGCGTCTCCCATCCACGGTCTTATTTATCTTTGACATGATGCCATAGTGTCTTTCAACTATGGTCTTACTCATTTTCTGTCATGTTGCCATGGTATCTTTCAACCATGGTCTTATTCTTTTCATGTCATGTTGCCATGGTATCTTTCAACCATGGTCTTATTCTTTTCATGTCACGTTGCCATGGTATCTTTCAACCATGGTCTTACACATCTCATATCAGGTTGCCATGGTATCTTTCAACCATGGTCTTACACATTTCATATCATGTTGCCATGGTATCTTTCAACCATGGTCTTATACATTTCATATCATGTTGCCATGGTATCTTTCAACCATGGTCTTATACATTTCATATCATGTTGCCATGGTATCTTTCAACCATGGTCTTATACATTTCATATCATGTTGCCATGGTATCTTTCAACCATGGTCTTACACATTTCATATCATGTTGCCATGGTATCTTTCAACCATGGTCTTATACATTTCATTTCAGAGAGCACACTCCCGCGAACCTCAACCTTGCAGCGGGATTACCAGTCCAGGCTAAATCCCCTGCAATATAAACTCATAGAGTATTGTCGGGATTACCAGTCCAGGCTAAATCCCCTGCAACGACAATTACTCCAATGAGCTTGGATCTGAATTACCAGTCCAGGCTAAATTCAGACCCTAATTTGGATTACCCGTCCGGGCTAAATCCATTTTCCACATATTCTTCGGGAGGGCTATATCAAAATAGGATCACCCGTCCGGGCTAGATCCTTTTTACCGTCAATTCCTTTTCAGAGATCCATCAAATTTTCCTTTCATTCAACCGGGATTTCTTCCCATTTTATCAAATATATCAATGTTTCATTAATTTTCATACAATGAACATTCAAATCATATTCATATCAAAAGCATGCATTTCAAGCATTTAAGAATATAATTCAAGTTACACGAACTTACCTCATTGATTGCTCGTGTTTATTATTTCATTATTCTGATATATTTTCTTTTCCATGATCAAGTCTCGTATTTGTGTCGTCCGGATCTTTATAAATAAATTTGATCATCATTTTCATTCATTTCATATTCTAATACATTTAATTAATGCTTTAGGCAAAATTACCATTTTGCCCCTAAACTTTTAATTAATGACGATTTCATCCTTAGGGACAGGAAAGTAAAATTCTTGCAATTTAATCCTTATTTCCAACTATTATTCTCATATATATTGATAACAGTCCATGAATTCTATAAAATATCAAAATTTTCTATAATTTCAACACTTTTCAATTTAATCCCTAAAACATGTTTTCCCCCGATCTTGAACTAAATTGATAATTTCGTTAAATTTTTGTAATTTAAATAATAAAATAATCTATTTTATGCAATTTAGTCATTTCGACATTTTACAAAATTGCCCATAAAATTTTACTTTTATTCAATTTAGTCCCTGAGCCTAAAACATGCAAATTAGCCATGCTAGATGAATATTCATACATATTTTCCTCCTCCTCCTCTCCATTCCACATCCTTAATTTATATAACATGCAACAAGTAACGTTATCAATAATTTCACTATTTACTTATATGTACATTCAAAACTGTCCATTTGCGTCATAGTCACTAAATTATTTATATATTAAGCTACAGAACTCGAAATTAAGATCCGTTAATTTTTCCTGAAACTAGACTCACATGTATTCTTATCATAAAATTTTCAGAATTTTTGGTTTAGCCAATTAGTACAGTTTATTCATTAAAGTCACCCCTGTTCTGCTGTCTGACAGTTCTGACCCTTCTTCACTAAAAATTAGTTATCTCCTTTTACAGAATTCAAATGATGTTCTAGTTTGTTTCTAATAAAACTAGACTCATTCAGGATTCTATAAATATAAATTTAAGCCTCTAATTATTTTTATTCATTTTTTATTATTTTCAAAGTCTGAACAGGGAACCTGAATTCATTCTGACCTTGTCTCACAAAATTCATTATATATCAAAATTTACAAATTCATTGCTTACACTGTTTCTTCTATGAGAAACTAGACTCATTAAGATTTAATTCCATATTTTTTCATCTTCTAATTCAATTTATAAAATTTATGGTGATTTTTCAAAGTTAGACTACTGCTGCTGTCCATAACTGTTTTAGTGCAAGATATTAATTACCATGTTATAACACCCTTATTTTCTTTTTCTACACCATTTCTCATCACTTTCTCTTATTTTCTCTTCACTAACATATCAAGAACATAGGACCTTATGTAATAAAACTCTACTATAACATTATTTCCATGATTTATCAACAATAACAAACTTAAAAACATATTGAAATCTTGATGTACTTACCTTATTCTCTTGATACCAATCTTTAACTTGATTTTTCTCTCCTCCAGCTTCTATTTCTTGAATCCAACTTGATATTCTAACTCCCCATGTTCTCCTTAACATTTTCTCTCTTGGTAGCTATGGAAATTCATTTGATTTTTGGGTGAAAATGGTGAATTTTTGGTAAAGGACCAAATTGTAAAGAAAGTAAAACTTTCTTTCTTCCTCTCTTTCTCTCACGTTAGTTTGCATGGAAAGGAAAGATGATGAAAATTCTTCATCTTTCTTTCCTTATATACTAAATAAATAATAATAAAATAATATTAAATATCTCATAAAATATTAATAAAATAATATTTATCTAATTAATTAATTTAAAATATCATTAACATAATCATTACATTCTAGAATTCTCTCTCTTACTAATTGACCATTTTGCCCTTCATGATCTTTTAGAATTCCATCCTTGAGTCATCATTTAATTTGGTAAAATTGTAATTTAGTCCCTCATAGTTCTTCACTTATTCATTTTGGTCCTAATTCATCCATTTTCCTTAGTTTCTAGATCATTCTACCCTTAAAATATTTACACTATTGGTCCTTCAACTTTTTCATATTTACACTTTAACCCTTTAAGTCTTGAGTATTTACTCTTAGGCAACAAAACTTTTCTAACTTTTACAATTTAGTCCTTTCCTGAATCAAGATATCATAATTTACTTCCCAATGTTGCCATAACTCAAAACTTCCCTTTTTATCACTTTATTTCCTTATTTTATTATATCAAGGATAATATATTATTGTAAAGATTTTCAGGGTATTACAGTTGATTAGAGATTGGGTGCCAAAAACGGGTTTCTAATGGAGGAGTCAATTATACGAGTGACCGAAACGTTGTGTAATAGACTCTTTTGATTAAGGAAATGCCTAAATAGGGGCTATCTTGAAATTAACACCAAATTTTTGCATTCCTTGCATAACTAACATTTTGACATTCATGCATTCATTCATGCATTCATTCATACACTGCATATCCCATACTCGGTCACTGAAGATAAAATATACAATTCGAAGTTGTAATACCACAAATCTGGAACCACGCCATTCCTATAAAACGCGTCGACAAGCTAGAGTAATGGAAGCTGAATTCAATGAGAGAATTGAAAAGATGGAAAGGGCTCAAAAGGAATTACAATAGCAACTGGCCAAATCGCAACAAGAGACGAGAGACCTAATGGTGAGATCTCGAGAGGAATCACTCGAGCAAAGAGATCAGATGGCTAAAATGATGGAGATGATGACAACTTTGGTCAAAGGAAAAGGACCCATGCAGAACCCTGATGTTATGGAACCTCGGTCAAGAATTCACCACGATCAGGATCCACTCTATTCCCCGGGATTCACTCCACCGCTCGCGTATACAACACAAAAAGGGTATACTCAAGGGGAACCCATAGGCTTGGAACATCGACCTATGCCACCTGCTCCACCCACTAATTTAGGGCAAGGAATATTCGCGTCGAACCCAGGGGCTAGTCCTACTGATCCACTAGTTCCAGATCTGGATGACCCAGCAGAGGTAGCCAAGTTGAAATTGGATAACCATGACGCAAAATATAGGAGTCTAGAGGAAAGACTCAAAGCAATAGAAGACACTGAAGTCTTCTCCGCACTAGGTGCCAAGGAACTCAGTTTGGTACCTGATCTAATTTTGCCTCCGAAGTTCAAAGTGCCTGATTTTGAGAAGTATGATGGGACAAGGTGCCCAAAAGCACATCTCATTATGTTCTGTCAAAAAATGACCGGTTATGTGAACGAGGATAAACTACTCATACATTGCTTTAAAGATAGTCTAACAGGGTCAGCTCTTCGGTGGTACAACCAACTTAGTAGAGAAAATATTCGATCCTGGAAGGACTTGGCGTCTGTATTCTGCGAGCAGTACAAGCATGTATCAGACATGGTGCCAGACCGGATGACCTTGCAAATGATGGAGAAAAAGCCATCGAGACCTTGACAAGTATCTTGTGAGAGATGGAGAGACGTCTCGGCCCAAGTAGAACCCCCACTAACAAAAACGAAGATAACCGTTCTCTTTATCAACACCTTAAAGGCGCCGTTTTATGACAAATTAGTGGGAAGTGCCACGAAAGAGTTTACGGATATTGTAATATCTGGTGAGCTCATAGAGGATGTCGTCAAGAGCGGTAGAATGGAAGGCTCGGAAGGTTCAAAAAGGACAACACCTATGAAGAAGAAAGAACCAGAAGCCCACATGATGGGAATGGGAAGCCGTTATGCCTCTAATCCATATCCGAACCAACCCCGACCTAGAAATTATCCACCTCCAAATTTCTATTATCCCCCTCAAAACCCTTACTACCAAGCACCACCTCCTTCCTATCCCGTTTACTCCACGAACAACCAAAGACCCATCACCTCATTCTCACAAAACACGATACCTGCTCAAAGCCAACCCAGAAATGAACCAAGACCAGCAAGGCCTAATCCCGAGAGACCTCAGTTTACTCCCATCCCTGTGTCGTATGGGGAATTGTACCCAAAACTTTTGGAGAAACAGTTAATATCCCCTCATTACATGGCCCCCTTTAAACCTCCATACCCGAAATGGTACGATCCAAACGCTAGTTGTGCATACCATGCGGGGAACCAGGGGCATTCTACTGAGAACTGTCATGCTTTCAAAAGGAGAGTTCAAGGGCTCATCGATGCGGGCATTTTGCAATTTGATGGTACTGACAGTACGACCGGGAATCCATTCCCATACCACACCGAAGGGAATGTGAGCGCAGTAGAAGAGGAGGATAAACGACAAAGTAGAAGATGGGTTTCTGAAGTAAGAACACTCTGCAGAGAATCTGGGAGGTACTAAGTGAGAAAGGGTTGCTCTGTCATGTTAACGGAGTATCCGAAGGAAAAGATGCAAAAGGTCACAGTTTTTGTGAGTTCCATGGCATTGAAGGGCACGACATTCAGTCCTGCGAGGAATTCAGAAATTTACTGCAAAATATGATGGATAACAGGGAGATTGGGATTTTTTGTAAAGCCAAAGAGGCCGACAGTGGAGAAATATGTGCCTCTGACAATCAATCATCAGGTTTCCTGTATAGCGCCGACCGACCGTTAATAATTTATTATGACACGAAGAAGGAGCCGGTGAAACCAAAAATGATAATCGAAGTACCATCTCCTTTCCCTTATAAGGACAATAAAGCAGTACCGTAGAAGTACAATGTCAATATCATCGCACCTGAAGGGGAAAAGCCCGAAGCCACAACTAAAGACATTGGGGAAGTAGGTTATTTTACCCGCAGTGGGCGTTGTTATTCGAAAGAAGTCGAACCAGTAAAAAAGAATAGCGATTGGAAGCAAAAAGGGAAAGTAGTGATGCACGAAGTCGAAGTCGAGTAAGAAATTTCACCTGTGTAAGAAACCAAAAAGCCTGTGAATGAGGAAGAAGCTCAGGAATTCTTGAAATTTATCAAGCACAGTGAGTATAGTATGGTGGAACAATTGAGTAAGCAGCCAGCACGAATCTCAGTTTTATCTCTACTGTTAAATTCAGAGCCACACCGGAATACTTTACTGAAGGTGTTAAATCAAGCTTATGTGGTCAACAACATATCCGTTGAGAAGCTTGATAGGTGGGTAAATAATCTAAATGCGGACAATTTCATCTCTTTTAGTGATGATGAGATACCGCCAAATAGTAGGGGCTCGATGAAAGCGCTACATATCACGACTCGCTGCAAGGGTTACATAATACCGAACGTACTCATCGATAATGAGTCAGCGTTAAATGTTATGCCATTGGCCACGCTTTCCAGAATACCGATGGATTTGTCCTACTTAAGGCCCTGTCATTCCACGGTAAGGGCATTCAACGGAACGAGGCGCGAAGTCATGGGAAAGATCGAAATCCCTATGGAAGTGGGCCCTTACATTTATGATGTCGAGTTCCAAGTCATGGACATTACACCCTCTTATAACTGCCTTTTGGGAAGACCTTGGATCCATTCTGCTGGAGCAATCCCATCATCCCTCCATCAAAAGTTGAAATTTATCATGGATGGCTGTTTGGTCACAGTCGAGGGCGAAGAAGACATTGTCGCATCTATCTCTGTTGATCGCCATACACGGAAGTAAGCAAGGACGCGATGGAATGTTCCTTCGATCCCTTGAATTCATCAATGCCACTTTCGTCACTGAGGGAAACAGAATTCCGATGCCAAAACTATCGAGAAATACCAGAATGGGTGTCAAGTTGACCGTAGGAAGGGGAGCTCGTGCGAGAAGAGGTTTAGGGAGACATCTGCAAGGAATAGTTAGGGCTTTAAAGCCAGTGCACCACAGGGCCCGATACGGTTTGGGGTTCCACCTTGACATGCATCAAAGAAGAAGACAGTGAAAGAAGGATCAAGAGAGAAGAATTGCAAGAACTTTGGGCCGAGAACCAGAATGGGAACCAATAGAGTACTCTCCTTTGTCAAAAACATTTACATCTGCGGGAATGATGTACCTTGAACAAGATGGTCCACGAAACACGCTATGGTTAATTGAAAAGGGTTTTCAGAATATCAGTATAAATGTCATTGATAAAGGAGCTGACGCGAGTAAAGACGTCTCAAAGATACGCTCTTGTCCCCCAAGTTTCATGTTGAACAATTGGACTGCCGAGGATCTTCTTGTAGTTTATAAGTCTTCAGAGTAATGCTCAAACGTTAACATTCTGTTATGTCCTTAGATATAATAGAATTCTTTTGTAAGAGTTTGCATTCGCTCTTTATCATTTAAATGAATATCAATAAAGATGCATTTTGTCATGATTTTTTTCGCATTATCGCTAATGTCATAATCATTTTCTCATTTCATAGCCTATACTCACATTTGCCTCATTGCCATGACATGACATTTCTTTGTTGATTCCAATACTTGGATGCCCCTCTATAGCTTCCTTTTCCATTCAACTTTCGGTGCTCGGATATTGACGACATGAATAAGCCGATTCTGAATCTTGAAATTGATTTTGAGAAGGTTGTTTGCTTAGGAGAATTTGAAGTCAAGAAAATCTTTGAAGATTATGTCTCGTCTCCTGAATTGTTAAGAATGGTGGAACAAGAGGATAAACAGATTTTGCCTCATGAAGAATGTGTGGAAACAATAAATTTGGGCACTGAAGAGAGAAACAAGAAGTGAAGATTGGGACTTATTTCGAGGAGAGTGTAACGACCTAATTTTTCGATGGTGTCGGAAATGGTGATTTGAGATCACTAAATT
Organism: Gossypium arboreum; assembly: GCF_025698485.1. Taxonomy (NCBI): domain Eukaryota; kingdom Viridiplantae; phylum Streptophyta; class Magnoliopsida; order Malvales; family Malvaceae; genus Gossypium; species Gossypium arboreum. The sequence continues at coordinate 118,744,089 of NC_069070.1, read as the reverse complement.
CGACAAATAAGATTGAACAAGATAGTAATTTAATATTTATGAGTCAAGTAAGAATTTAGAAGAATTTGTGAAATGGTGAAATTAGTGAATTAAAAGAATTTATTAGGTCAAACGGGTCAAAAATGAGGTATCGAGACCTCAAAGTTGAAAATAGAGCTATAAATATTTTTATAAATATTTATGGAGTGTCATTGAGTTAGTATTAAAGTTTCGTTAGAAAATTTTAACGTTTGGATGGCTAATTAATTAAAAAGGACTAAATTGAAAATAGCACAAAATTTGTTAAATTGTGAGTAAATAGCTTAAGTATTCAAAAAGATGGATTTAAAGAGCAATTAGACCCAAAGGTTAATGGCTGGACGGTTTGGGTATGAAATAAGCAAGAAAACAATGTGAACAAGGGGCAAAATTGGAAATAGATAAAAGTTAATAGTTAAATAATGATGTAATTGAAAAATCTAGACATTTCTTCATATTTTCTCAGCCAAAACGCCATAGAAGGTCTGGAGAAAGCTGGATTTTCATATTTTTACATCATGTGAGTTTAATTCTTGCTTTTTCTTGATAATTTTTATGTTTTTATGACTTTTACAATTAGGTCCACTTGTAGAATTCATTAGTTTTTGATTTTATGGGTGAAATTGGAAGTTACCATGGATGGATAAGGGAATTTTATGATGAATTATTATGAAATTTAAGTTCTAATTCCATATTAAGGTGGTTTTATTAAGTGATTTTGATAGGAAATGATATTTAGGACCTAATTGTGAAAAAGTTGTGAATTGAAGGTTGCTGTTGAAATTCAGAATATAAAAGGTTTTGAAATAGTTTATAATGATAAAATAAAGTGTTAATTGAGAAAAATTAGTTCAATTGATGGGTGAATTGAGCAGGACTAAATTGTGAAAGCTGTAAATTTTGGGGTAAAAGTGCAATTTCGAAATTTGAACAGCATAAATTGTGAAGTGAAATAGAAATCAAATAAATGCTAATGAGTAGAAATATTTTATATTATAGATCAAGAATCCAAAGAAGAACGAGGAAAAGAAAAAGTTGCGGAATAGTCCCTAAATTTCAATATCTTCTACAAATTAGCCGGGTAAGTTCATATGGTTGTATTTAGATGTTTATTTGTGAATGATTGAAGTTTATAATATGTTATTATATACGAATTTGTTGTGGGATTGTGTAGATTTTGTTAATGAAAGAATAAATGTGGAAATGCAAATTAGGAAAACGCAGGATTGAGTGCGTTAAGTATCGTGACGTGTGATGAATTGACGGATAAGACCATGGTTGTTCCATGGCAAAGTGTGAAATGTAGGTATGGTATCATCCATCTTGAGTTGTGAAATGTAGGTATGGTATTATCCATCTTGAGTTGTGAAATGTAGGTATGGTATTATCAAATCCATCTTGAGTTAAGAAATGTAGGTATGGCATTTCCCATACCGAGTTGAAAAATGTAGGTATGGTATTTCAATGAGGAAAACCATACTGAGTTGTGAATCGTGGCATTGAGCAACGACGTACTCAATTTCGTAAGCCGTTTCCTAATTTGATTATGAGAAATAAAGAGAAGTGATCCAAATGAAAGAGATTGAGTAGTTATTCTTGTTGAGCTCAACTATGTGAATTATTATAACAATGGTTGTGAATCGCAGAAACTTTAGTAAAATGTTTTGGTATTGTTTGGAAATATTATGTTTGGTAAGCATTACTTTTAACCTATGAACTTACTAAGCTTTAATAAGCTTACTAGTGTGTGTTTAATATTTTTATGTAGATTGACTTGAAGTGAAGTGGGTAGATCGGATCAACACAACAAAGCACACTATCCAGATCAATTCGGTAGCTTTTGTTTTATGTTTGAAGATTTATATGGCATGTATAGAGTTTGAATGAATTGAAGTAAAGATGTTATAAACTAGTTAACAATATTTGTACTAAAACAGTTTTTGGTAAGTAGCAGTAGTTTGACTTTGAAAAATCACTAAAAATAGTAGAAATGAAATTAAATAATGAATAAATTATGGAATCGAATCTTGATGAGTCTATTTTCATATGGAAGAAGCAAAACAGGTATATGAGCTATATTTTATGAGATGTTTAAATTTTTGTGAAACAGGGCCAGAGCGATTTCTGGATCCCCTGTTCTGACTTTGGAAATTCACCATAAATTTTACAAAGATAATTAGAAGTCATACTTTATATGTACAGATTCCTTATTGAGTCTAGTTTTATTAGAGACAAACGGCATAGTCATTGAAACTCTGTACAGAGAGATATCTGATTCGTAATACACAAAGGTCAGAGCAGCCGAACCCTGAAACAGGGGAGACTTCAACTAATAAACTGTACTAATTGGCCCAACCAAAAATTCTAGAAAAAAATTAGTAAATAGATATATGAGTCTAGTTTAAGGAAAAATTTACGGAATTAGATTTCGAGTTTCAAAACTCGAGATATGAATTTTTAAGCAACTATGACGCAGTTGGACAGCTTGTCCGAATTTGTTTAAGTGCTCAAATAAGTTTAGTAATGCCTCGTGCTCGACTCCGGCGACGGTCTCGGGTAAAGGGGGCGTTACATTTATTGGTATCAGAGCTTCGGTTTAGCCGATTCTCGGAATATGTATGATGTGAAAAGTATCTAGAATTACATGCCATATAAATCTGTGATAGTGTGCTGTGTATGATCCGATCTAATCCTTGTTTTTATTATAGATTATCTTCGATTTGAAAAGATGTCAGATAGACCAGAACAAACTGAGCAAGAAGAAGTTAATAGCAGTACAAATCTCGAACAAGGAACAAGTAGTGAAGCTCGATTTCATTGATGCGAGAACAAGAACTCAAAAATATGATTTATGGATTCATGAATCGGTGGTATAATGAGAATGTGCGAGAAAGAAATCAGACTCATAACCTCCTCCCCTATCTCAACATCTGTAGTACCCCGGTTGCTCCTCCACCTCCTCCAAACAACTGAATCGCAACGTTCTCCATTTGAAAAACTCAGAAAACATGGGGCTGAAGAATTTCGAGGGAGATCGGACGATGATCCGGTTAAAGCAGAGTATTGGTTAAAGAGTTTGGAGAGAGTTTTAAGCAGATGATGTGTTCTCCGGAGGACTATTTGGGATGTCGATTTAGCTATTAAAAGAAGAAGCGTATAATTGGTGGGAAACCATTGAGGCAGTGGTACCTGCAGATAAACTTACTTGGGAATTCTTCCAAAATGAATTTAAGAAGAAGTATGTGGGAAAGAGATATTTAGATAAGAAGAAGAGAGAATTTCTTGATCTTCGACAAGGGAATAAAACAGTGGCGAATATGAAAGAGAATTTGTGTACCTCGGTAGATATGCTCGGGATGTTTGTGCAAGCAGAGGAAGAAATGTGCATTAGATTTGAAGAAGGGCTTAATGATGAAATCGAATGATGATTGGAGGTACAGAGATTCGGGAATTTGTGATTTTGTCTGATCGAGCTCAAAAGATGGAAGAAGTGTATAAGAGAAAGATGCAAAGAGAAAGAAGAGGTAAAGAGGTATACAAAAGAAGTTTCTCTAGACCAACTTCGACTTTTCCGCCAAAAAGTTCGAGATGATTACAGTCGACTGTTATAATCCGAACGATCGAATAAAAGTAAAACGACTCAACAAGATGTCGGAGTAACCAAGAAACCAGCAGCTAGTGCTAGTAGTGTGCAAAATATTCGAGACTTAGATGTAAAAATTGTGGTAGATTTCATATTGGTGAGTGTTGGGGAAGAGCGGAGCTTGCTATAAATGTGGTGGAACTGATCATTTTATTCGGGATTGTCCTCAATTATTAAAGAAGATAGAGAACAAGGGAGAAGCAAGCAAATACTCCTCGGAAAGGTAAGCGTTCGGGTCAAAGTAGTGTTCTTTGGGACTGTTCATTCGGGAACGAGAGATCTGCACTCGATCGAGACAAGAGTACCTGCGTACATATGCTATCCGGGCAAGGGAAGAAGCTTCGCTCCGGATGTGATAGTGGTAATTTCTATCTTTTGATGATTACTGTATGCTTTAATTGATCCACGGATCTACACATTCATATATTTACCTTTGCATTAGTGTCGAAAAGAAAATGATTGTTGAGTCCATCGACCTTGAATTGCAAGTCACTAATCCACTAGGACAAAGTGTGTTGGTTAATTTAATATGTCGGAATTGTCCTTTGAAAATACAAGGTGTGAATTCTCTGCTGATTTAATGTTGTTACCTTTCCGAGAATTTGATATTATTCTTGGAATGGATTGGTTGATTGAACACGATGCCATAGTGAATTGTAGAGAAAAGCGGATTGATTTAAAATGTCGAGACGGAAATAGTTTGGTGAGTTTGGGGATAAAAGAATGATGTCGAATTATTTCACCTTTACATTTCGAAAATTGATTCGGAAGGTAATGAAGCATTTTTAGCTTATATTCTTGATACTCGGGGTTCTGAATTGAAGGTGGAACAATTGTCAGTTGTTAATGAGTTTACGGATGTGTTTCCTGAGGAATTACCTGGTTTACCCCCAGATCGTGAGGTTGAATTCACAATTGATGTAATTAGAATACAGCTCAATATCAATAACACCGTATAGAATGGCACCAGTGAGTTAAAAGAGTTGAAGACGCAGATTGCAAGAGTTATTGGATAAAGGGTTCATCAGACCGAGTACATCACCTTGGGGCGCACCTGTCTTATTTGTGAAAAAGAAAGATGGTTCGTTACGATTGTGTATTGATTATAGGCGGTTGAATAAGGTAACAATTAAAATAAATATCCATTACCTCGTATCGATGATTTGTTTGATCAAGCTGAAAGGTCTTTGCGGTGTTCTCAAAATAGACCTTAGATCCGGGTATTATCATTTGAAGGTTAAAGAGTGTGATGTGCCAAAGGCGCTTTTGAACTCGGTATGGTCACTACGAATTTTTGGTAATGCCTTTTGGTTTAACAAATGCCCTGCTGCATTTATGGATTTAATGAATCGAATTTTTCAGTCTTATTTGGATAGATTTGTGGTGGTATTTATTGATGACATATTGGTCTATTCAAAGACAGAATCCGAACATGCACAAGACTTGAGAATTGTACTACGAGACTTTGAGAGAAAAACAGTTATATCACGAAATTTAGTAAATGTGAGTTTTGGCTTCATGAGGTTGGATTTACGGGTCATATTATATCGGTGAAGGAATTCGTGTGGATCCAAGTAAAGTTTGGCGGTGGTGAATTGGAAAACACCGAAGAATGTAAGCTGAAGTCGCGAAGTTTTCGAGATTAGCGAGGATACTATCGCCGTTTTGTAAAGAATTTTTCCATGATTGCTTCACCAATGACTCGTTTATTACAGAAGAATGTTGAGTTTATGTGGTCGATGAATGTCGTGAGCTTTGATCGATTAAAGAAAATGTTAATGAAGCTCCGGTCTTGACTCAACCGAATCGGTATACCGTATGTTGTGTCTGATGATGCATCTTTAAGTGGTTTGGGTTGTGTGTTAATGCGATCGGGAAAAGTGGTGGCTTATGCTTCACGGCAATTAAAACCACATGAAAAGAATTACCCTACACATGATCTTGAGTTAGCTGCAATTGTTTTTGCCTTAAAATTTGGAGACACTATTTATATGGTGAGAAGTGTTATATGTATACGGATCACAAAAGTTTGAAATACTTAATGACTCGAAGGAACCGAACTTAAGGCAGAGGCGGTGGTTAGAGTTCTTTGAAAGACTATGATTTGGTTATTGACTATCATCCGAGGAAAGCTAATGTAGTTCTTGATGCCTTGAGTCGAAAGTCATCCTTGTTTGCACTTCGACAATGAATGCTCATTTGGCTCTTAATGAAGAAGGTGTTGTATTAGTAGAATTGAAGGTAAAACCAATGTTTCTTCAACAAATTCGAAGCTGCAAAATGAAGATCCAAAATTGGTCTTGAAAGCGGCAAATGGTTCGGGATAATTTAGATTGAGTTCAATATTGATGATGAAGGTATATTGCACTATCATAATAGGATTTGTGTTCCAAATAATTCGATTTAAAGAATGATATTCTTTCGAAGCACATAATAGTATGTATTCTATTCATCCGGTAGTACAAAAATGTATGGTGATTTGAAAAAGACATATTGGTGGCTGGTATGAAAAGAGAAATTTCAAATTTATTGCAAAATGTTTGATTTGCCGACAAGTTAAAGCGAGCATCAAGTGCCAACGGGTTTATTACAACCCATTATGATTCTGAATGGAAGTGGGAGCATATTTCAATGGATTTTGTGTCGGGATTGCTGTGACTCCAAGAAAGAAAGATTCGATATGGGTGATTGTTGATAGATTGACAAAGTCGACACTTTATTCGGTCGAGCAGATTTTTCACTTAATAAGTTAGCGAATTGTATGTGTCGAGATTGTGAGACTACATGGAGTTCCAATATCTATCATTTCGAGGCCGGGATCCGAGGTTTACTTCAAGATTTTGGAATAAATTGCAAGAAGCCTTAGGCACCGGACTAAATTTTAGTCTGACATTTCATCCTCAAAGCAGATGGACAATCGAGAAGCGAGTGATTCAAATTTTAGAAGATATGTTAAGATGTTGTATACTCGGTTTGGTGACAGTTGGGAAAGGTATTTACCGTTGGTGAGTTTGCTTACAACAATAGCTATCAGTCTAGTATAAAAATGACACCATTTGAGGCTCTTTATGGTAGAAAATGCAAGACTCCATTGTGTTGGTGCGAATTGAGTGAATCAAAAATAGTTGGGGTTGATTTGATTCGAGAAACCGAAGAGAAAGTCCGGATTATTCGAGATAGTCTAAAAGTCGCTTGGATCGTCGAAGTCATATGCGGATTTAAAGCGAAGAGACATAGAATATGCGATGGGTGATCGAGTATTTTTAAAAGTTTCACCATGGAAAAGGGTGTTACGATTTGGTAAAAGGAAAATTAAGTCCGAGATTCATAGGGCCATATGAAATTGTGGAAAGGGTTGGTCCTGTGGCTTATCGTTTGGCTTTACCTCCGGAACTTGAGAAGATTCATAATGTGTTTCATGTGTCTATGCTAAGGCGGTATAGGTCGAGATCCTTCACACGTAATTCCCATCTGAAATTGAGCTTCAACCAGATATGACTTATTCGGAAGAACCAGTGAAAATTTTGGCTCGTGAAGTTAAGGAATTGCAGAATAAAAGAGTACCATTGGTTAAAGTATTATGGCATCGACATGGTATGGAGGAGGCAACCTGGGAAACAGAGGAGTCAATGAGATCACAGTATCCAAATCTATTTTGGGTAACAAATTTCGAGGACGAAATTTTTAAAGGGGAGAGTTATAACGGCCTAATTTTTCGGTGGTGTCGGAAATGGTGATTTGAGATCACTAAATTCGACAAATAAGATTGAACAAGATAGTAATTTAATATTTATGAGTCAAGTAAGAATTTAGAAGAATTTGTGAAATGGTGAAATTAGTGAATTAAAAGAATTTATTAGGTCAAGCGGGTCAAAAATGAGGTATCGAGACCTCAAAGTTGAAAATAGAGCTATAAATATTTTTATAAATATTTATGGAGTGTCATTGAGTTAGTATTAAAGTTTAGTTAGAAAATTTTAACGTTTGGATGGCTAATTAATTAAAAGGACTAAATTGAAAATAGCACAAAATTTGTTAAATTGTGAGTAAATAGCTTAAGTATTCAAAAGATGGATTTAAAGAGCAATTAGACCCAAAGGTTAATGGCTGGACGGTTTGGGTATGAAATAAGCAAGAAAACAATGTGAACAAGGGCAAAATTGGAAATAGATAAAAGTTAATAGTTAAATAATGATGTAATTGAAAAATCTAGACATTTCTTCATATTTTCTCAGCCAAAATGCCATAGAAGGTCTGGAGAAAGCTGGATTTTCATATTTTTACATCATGTGAGTTTAATTCTTGCTTTTTCTTGATAATTTTATGTTTTATGACTTTTACAATTAGGTCCACTTGTAGAATTCATTAGTTTTTGATTTTATGGGTGAAATTGGAAGTTACCATGGATGGATAAGGAATTTTATGATGAATTATTATGAAATTTAAGTTCTAATTCCATATTAAGGTGGTTTTATTAAGTGATTTTGATAGGAAATGATATTTAGGACCTAATTGTGAAAAAGTTGTGAATTGAAGGTTGCTGTTGAAATTCAGAATATAAAAGGTTTTGAAATAGTTTATAATGATAAAATAAAGTGTTAATTGAGAAAAATTAGTTCAATTGATGGGTGAATTGAGCGGGGACTAAATTGTGAAAGCTGTAAATTTTGGGGTAAAAGTGCAATTTCGAAATTTGAACAGCATAAATTGTGAAGTGAAATAGAAATCAAATAAATGCTAATGAGTAGAAATATTTTATATTATAGATCAAGAATCCAAGAAGAACGAGGAAAAGAAAAAGTTGCGGAATAGTCCCTAAATTTCAATATCTTCTACAAATTAGCGGGTAAGTTCATATGGTTGTATTTAGATGTTTATTTGTGAATGATTGAAGTTTATAATATGTTATTATATCTGAATTTGTTGTGGGATTGTGTAGATTTTGTTAATGAAAGAATAAATGTGGAAATGCAAATTAGGAAAACGCGAGGATTGAGTACGTTAAGTATCGTGACGTGTGATGAATTGATTGGATAAGACCATGGTTGTTCCATGGCAAAGTGTGAAATGTAGGTATGGTATCATCCATCTTGAGTTGTGAAATGTAGGTATGGTATTATCCATCTTGAGTTGTGAAATGTAGGTATGGTATTATCAAATCCATCTTGAGTTAAGAAATGTAGGTATGGCATTTCCCATACCGAGTTGAAAAATGTAGGTATGGTATTTCAATGAGGAAAACCATACTGAGTTGTGAATCGTGGCATTGAGCAACGACGTACTCAATTTCGTAAGCCGTTTCCTAATTTGATTATGAGAAATAAAAGAGAAGTGATCCAAATGAAAGAGATTGAGTAGTTGTTACTGTTGAGCTCAACTATGTGAATTATTATAACAATGGTTGTGAATCGCAGGAAACTTTAGTAAAATGTTTTGGTATTGTTTGGAAATATTATGTTTGGTAAGCATTACTTTTAACCTATGAACTTACTAAGCTTCAATAAGCTTACTAGTGTGTGTTTAATATTTTTATGTAGATTGACTTGAAGTGAAGTGGGTAGATCGGATCAACACAACAAAGCACACTATCCAGATCAATTCCGGTAGCTTTTGTTTTATGTTTGAAGATTTATATGGCATGTATAGAGTTTGAATGAATTGAAGTAAAGATGTTATAAACTAGTTAACAATATTTGTACTAAAACAGTTTTTGGTAAGTAGCAGTAGTTTGACTTTGAAAAATCACTAAAAATAGTAGAAATGAAATTAAATAATGAATAAATTATGGAATCGAATCTTGATGAGTCTATTTTCATATGGAAGAAGCAAAACAGGTATATGAGCTATATTTTATGAGATGTTTAAATTTTTGTGAAACAGGGCCAGAGCGATTTCTGGATCCCCTGTTCTGACTTTGGAAATTCACCATAAATTTTACAAAGATAATTAGAAGTCATACTTTATATGTACAGATTCCTTATTGAGTCTAGTTTTATTAGAGACAAACGGCATAGTCATTGAAACTCTGTACAGAGAGATATCTGATTCGTAATACACAAAGGTCAGAGCAGCCGAACCCTGAAACAGGGGAGACTTCAACTAATAAACTGTACTAATTGGCCCAACCAAAAATTCTAGAAAAAAATTAGTAAATAGATATATGAGTCTAGTTTAAGGAAAAATTTACGGAATTAGATTTTGAGTTTCAGAACTCGAGATATGAATTTTTAAGCAACTATGACGCAGTTGGACAGCTTGTCCGAATTTGTTTAAGTGCTCAAATAAGTTTAGTAATGCCTCGTGCTCGACTCCGGCGACGGTCTCGGGTAAAGGGGGCGTTACAGAGAGTACCAGACATAGTTTGATCATTTTACTCCGCGAATACAAAGATGTTTTCGCATGGTCATACCAGGACATGCCAGGGCTAGATGAAGATTTAGTGGTCCATAAGCTCCCATTAAAGCCAGAATGCAAGCCCATCTAGCAAAAATTAAGACGGATGAGACCCGAAATGCTGTTGAAAATAAAAGAGGAAGTCAAGAAGCAATTTGATGCTGGCTTCCTACAAGCCTCCAAATATCCAGAATGGGTGGCTAACATAGTCCCGGTACCAAAGAAAGATGGCAAAGTACGAATGTGCGTGGATTACCGTGACCTGAATCGAGCAAGCCCAAAAGATAATTTTCCCTTGCCACATATTGACACATTGGTGGACAACACAGCAAAACATTCATTGTTTTCTTTCATGGATGGATTCTCGGGGTATAATCAGATCAAGATGGCCCCTGAGGATATGGAGAAAACTACATTCATAACAATGTGGAGAACGTTCTGCTACAAGGTGATGCCATTCGGGTTAAAAAATGCTGGGGCAACATATCAGAGGGCTATGGTAACGTTATTCCATGACATGATGCATAAAGAAATAGAGGTCTCGTCGACGACATGATTGCTAAATCAGGGAAGAAGAGCATGTAGTGAACCTCAAGAAGTTGTTCGAAAGGCTGAGAAAGTTTCAGCTAAAGCTTAATCCAGCCAAATGTACATTTGGGGCTACCTCGGGAAAGTTGCTAGGCTTTATTGTCAGTGAAAGAGGTATCAAAGTTGATCCAGATAAAATAAAAGCCATCCAAGAATTACCACCTCCGCGCACACAAAAGGAAGTTAGAGGATTTTTAGGGAGACTAAACTACATCGCCCGATTTATCGCTCAAATTACCAACCAATGCGACCCAATCTTTCGGCTTCTTCGAAAACATAACCCGGGAGAATGGAACGAGGAATGCCAGGTGGCCTTTGATAAGATAAAACAATATTTGTCCAGTCCTCCAGTGCTAGTACCGCCAACTCCTGAAAGACCATTGATATTGTATTTGACTGTGTTCGAAAGTTCAATGGGTTGCGTACTGGGGCAACACGACGAGTCAGGAAAGAAAGAAAAAGCGATCAACTACCTCAGTAAAAAGTTCTCTGAATATGAGGCAAAATATTCATCCATTTAGAAATATTGTTGCGCTCTGGTTTGGGTAGCTCGGAGACTCAGACAATATATGTTGTATCACATGACATGGCTAATTTTAAAGCTGGACCCAATAAAATACATGATGGAATCGCCGACACTATTAGGAAGAATGGCACGATGGCAGATCCTCCTTTCAGAATATGACATTGCCTGTGTAAGTCAGAAGTCGATAAAAGGGAGCGCAATAGCTGACTTCTTAGCAACTCGAACGACAGAGGAATATGAGCCTTTAAGATTCGATTTCCCAGACGAAGACTTAATGTGCATCACAGAAATAGAATCCGAGTCATCAAAAGAGAAGTCATGGAAGATGTGCTTTGATGGTGCGTCAAATGCTTTAGGGCATGGAATTGGAGCAATCCTGGTATCACCAGACGGGAATCATTATCCGTTCACCGCAAGACTGAACTTCTTCTGTACCAATAATATCGCAGAATATGAGGCCTGTATCATGGGGCTTCGTGCAGCTATCGAACGAAACATCAAGATCTTGGAGGTGTACGGGGACTCAGCCCTAGTGATTTACTAAATCCGTGGAGAGTGGGAAGTGAGGAACTCAAAATTGATTAAGTACAGCGATTCAGTGGCTGGATTGATCAAGGAATTCAAAGAAATAACTTTTCATTACTTCCCACGAGAAGAGAACCAACTGGCTGATGCCTTGGCCACTTTGGCTTCAATGTTCAAAGCAAGTAGAGAAGCAGAAATAATGCCCCCCAAAATGAGCATATACGAGGTCCCTGCACACTGTTGTAGCATTGAGAAAGAAGTAGACGGACGGCCTTGGTTCCATGATATCTTAGAATATATCAAGAATCAAAGGTATCCCGAACAAGCGAATGAGAACGATAAAAGAACAATTAGAAGAATGGAAGCGGGATTTGTTCTTGATGGGGATATCCTGTATAAAAGAGGAAAGGATCAGATGCTTTTGAGATGTGTGGATGATGTTGAAGCCAGAAAAATACTTGAAGAGGTCCATGAGGAATTTGCGGAACGCATGCCAATGGTTTCAATATGGCGGAAAGATCATGAGACTTCGGTTATTATTGGTGACAATGGAAAATGACGCATCAATTTTGCGGAAAATGCCACAAATGTCAAATCTATGGCGATAAAATTCATGTAGCCCTTCACCCCTTCATGTCATGACTTCTCCGTGGCCTTTTTCTATGTGGGGCATGGATGTCATAGGGCCAATTTCTCCAAAAGCATCAAATAGACATCGATTCGTTTTGTGGTCATCGATTACTTCACAAAATGGATAAGCCGCCGTTTGCCAATGTGACGAGGACTACGGTTTGCGGGTTTTGAAAAAGGAAATCATTTGCGGTATGGTTTGCTGAAAGAATCATTTGAGATAATGCCACGAATCGAACAATAAGATGATGAAAGAAGTGTGCGGCGTTCCAAATAAAGCATCATAACTCCTCGCCCTATCGCCCAAAGATGAGCAGGGCATTGAAGCGACCAATAAAAATATTAAGAGGATCATTGGGAAAATGGTGAGACATATAAAGATTGGCACGAGAAGCTTCCATTTTCTTTGTTTGCATATCGCACATCATGCGAACATCTACTGAGCAACTCCTTTCTCTCGGCTTACGGAATGGAAGCATGCTACCTATTGAGGTTGAGATCCCCTCCTGCGAGTCTTAATGGAATTAAAGTTAGAAGAAGCGAGAATGGGTTCGAGCTCGATATAATCGATTGAACCTCATCGAAGAAAAACGTCTAAGAGCAATTTGTCACGGCGGATGTACCGAAGAGAATGATCGCGCCCATGACAAGAAAGTATGGCCAAGAGAATTCCACGAAGGAGAACTCGTCTTGAGGAAGATTTTCCCAATACAAAAGGACCTGCGAGGAAAATGGGCACCAAATTGGGAAGGACCATACGTCGTAAAGAAGGCATTTTCGGGAGGAGCTTTGATCCTTACCGAGATGGATGGCAAGGAGCTACTGAATCCAGTGAACTCAGATGCTGTGAAGAAATATTATGCTTGAGATGAAAACTCGAAAAGGGCATCCAAAAAAAAAAAAAGAGGGATCAAGGCGAAAACCCCCAAAGGGCGTCTTGATTAGCACAAAAGATTAGGATGAAAACCAGAGAGGGCGTCCTAATGAGGTAAACCTGGCTTAAAGAGTGTGGCGTTTTAACAGCGGGTCAAACAGTGAGACTACAGTATTTGAAGCATTTCTGAAAGCTCGAAATCTTCTACGCAAAGAGCCAGACTCGAAAAGATTTTTGATTGAGGAACGTAGAAGAGTTCATGTGTCGAATATCTAAAGTATTTGTATCCGTTGAATACGATCCTTTCTTTCTTTTTGACAGTTTTTACTCTTATTGGTTAACTTGCTTTATTTGCCACATTTGAAATAGATGAATATGAAATATCATTTTTTCCCTACCTGACCTTTTTCATGCATCTCATTATGTGTTTATTTACATGATAAATGGAGAAATGACATACTCTAAACAAAAGAAATGTTAAGCATTACCTGGATGAAAATTTGATAAGCACAAGAGTCTCAAAGTAAAAACAAAGTTCAATCGGGGGCAGAAGAGTGATATCTGAGGAACGTCGATTACTCGTGAAGCTTGAAGGCAAGTATAAGGCCTGAAGAGAAAGTCGAGAATCAAAGCAATGAACACAGATCCTCAACAATCATGGCTAAATGGACATACGACAAACATGCTTAAGGAGCACTGCATAATCATGTAGGCATAAAAGCATTTAAGAAAAACATGTGCATATCATGATAACATCATACATAGCATATACAGGTACTCCAGCAGAGCAAGAAATCTTGAATGAGAGTCGCACTAAATCAAAGGAAAAGACACCCGAGTTCTACCAAAGGACAGGTTTTGGGTATTTTGATGTTTTTAATTCATGCTTTTCAAGGAAAATCAACTCATATTGCGAGAGATGAGTTGAGCCTCAAGACACGTTGAGATACTTTTAATTTTTGTTTTTCAAAATCAACTCATATTGCTAGAGGTGAGTTGAGCCTTAGGACACGCTGAGGTAACTTCAATTTCTGTTTGTCAAAAATTAACTCATATTGCGAGAGGTGAGTTGAGCCTCAAGACACGCTGAGGTAATTTCAATTTATATTTGTAAAAAAATCAACTCATATTGCGAGAGGTGAGTTGAGCCTCGGCTCACATGCTGAGGTCTTTTCAATTTCTGTTCGTAAAAAAAAAAATCAACTCATATTGCGAGAGGTGAGTTGAGCCTCGTGACACTGTTGAGGTATTTTTAAATTCTGTTTTCAAAAATCAACTCATATTGCGAGAGGTGAGTTGAGCCTTGGGACACGCTGAGGTAATTTCAATTTCTGTTTGTCAAAAATTAACTCATATTGCGAGAGGTGAGTTGAGCCTCGGCTCACATGCTGAGGTCTTTTCAATTTCTGTTCGTAAAAAAAAAAATCAACTCATATTGCGAGAGGTGAGTTGAGCCTCAGGACACGCTGAGGTATTTTTAAATTTCTGTTTTTCAAAAATCAACTCATATTGCGAAAGGTGAGTTGAGCCTCGGGACACCCTGAGGTAATTTCAATTTCTGTTTGTCAAAAATTAACTCATATTGCGAGAGTTTTACAGAGTCAATTCATATTGCGAGAAATGAGTTGAGCTCAGGATCACATGCCGAGTAAAGAATCAATATTAGAGCTGATTGAAGACACCAGATTTTGTCTCCTGAAGTTGCAGTGGAGTTGATCGAGGATATCGATCTTGCCTTTCTAAAGTGGCGTAAAGAAGACCCAAAACCTTATCTCACCTTTGAAGCGATAGAAGAGCATCTTGAATTACATTGGAAGATTGAAGCTACAAGGCATATCTCCGAATTTGCGATGGATTGAACCAAAGCTACAAGATGCGATGGACTGGCAAGAGACTACCTGGATGAGAAGAGCACCAAAGAAGTCCATACTTAGCAAGACCGGGCAAAATTGGCCTTTCTTTATATCTTTGCTCTATTCTCGTTACACGATAATAAGCAAAGAGGGGCAGCTATTGTAGGCCAATTTTAGCCCATTTACATCAAAACCCAATTTAGCCTTACCTAACCCACCAAAATTAAACCCAAACCCTAAGCCCAAATCAAAATAAAAAAACCTAGCCCACAACTTAAACTTTTCTCAACTAGCCACACCTTTTCCACCACCAACTCCACTAGCCACACCTTTTCCACCACCAACTCCACTAGCCACTCCTTTTCTACCACCAACTCCACTAGCCACACCTTCTCCACCACCAAATCCACTAGCCACACCTGCTCCATTACCTACTCCACTAACCACACTTGCTCCACCACCACTTGTACCTACAAATGAAGACATAAACAATAAAAAAATATTTTGCAAATGGCTATATAAGCCTTCTCATATTTTGTATATGGGAGGGGGATTTTTTTTGGGAGAGTTTTTGGGAGAGAAAGTTATTGTAAAGGATTTTTGGAGAGGTTTCTTTTTAAAGTAATTAAGGAGAAAAGTTATTGTGAAGGCTAGTTTTTGGAGAAGCTAGTTTTTTTTTTTGAAGATTAATCAAAGATCAAAGCAAAAGAGATTTCTTTGTCTATTCTCATTTTAAGTTCTTTGTTTACTTATTGTTTTCCTTTCAATCTTATTTTGTTTCTTTTATACGAAAGTAAAAAAAAAAAAAAAGGAGGAAGCTTACCCATTTTTATCGATAAAGTTTTTTGAGGTCCCATTTGTAAGTGTCTTGATGGTATTTGGCATGATCCGTGATGACGACGATGGCCGACCTTGTGGCGAAAATCATCCACCCTCTCCTCTCTCTCCTTTTTTTGTTATTATTATATTTCTTAATATTATATTATATATATTCTTTTAATATATTAGGTACATTTTAAATTCTATATTACGTGTATATATATTTTATACTATTTTATGTATATATCTTTAATATTATATTATTTATATATATATTTTTACATGTTATCTTATGTATATATCTTAACTATATTATGTATGTATTTTTAACACTATATTATGTACATATTTTTAATATTATCACGTATTTATTTTTTATATATGTACATATTGATGTAGTATTATTAATAGTATTGATTTTTAAACATCATTATTATTTCTAATATATATTTATATATTATGTATATTTTTTATTTCTATTTTATTTTTATTTGTCAATATTAATTATTATTATTCTAATATTTTGATATTTTAATATTTTATATTTTATATATTTTATTATTCACATCATTATTCGTATTTTTTGACAATAATATTCTTGGATTTTTTTAACTATCATTTTAAAACTTTTTACATTTTAATTTTAAGAATAAGGCAATGTACCGATTTTAACATTAAGTCATCGATTTCATCGCTATGTTGGGTGAAATTAATCGGCTCGTGTTAAAAACGGACGTCCTTCTAAAAACAAAAAACTTGCAACTTCTCATTTCCTTCAATCGGATCACACTTAAATGTCAAATTAAATTCGTATTTTGAAAATCAAGACAATATGTGTTTAATAAGATACCAATTTTGGGCGTCGCGAGGTGCTAATACCTTCCTCGCTGCAGAACCGACTCGAACCCTAAATTTTCTCTGGATTTTAACGTAGACCTAAACTTAGCCTTTTATTTGTTTTAATAAGAGATCTAATAGGTGTCCGATCACACCTAGGAAAAAGGATCGGTGGCGATTCCCTGTTTATTTCAGAAATCAAACGTCAAATTTCAAACTTTTTTTCAATAAATCGCCACAATTAGCGACCAAGCTAAGCTAAAATTTTTACTTCGCTACAAGGTTTATTAGCTTAATTAGTAATTCATGACTCATTCAACCATCATTTCAATCCATTTTCATTGTTATAATAAAAAGGAAGTAAGTCAGTTTGGTATTTTTATTTGTTAATTTAGATATATCTCAAATCTTATTTTATTTGAACTTGTACTAATAATTTTCGACTCAATTAGATTAGTAATTGTTTAACTTGTAATTAACTTGATAACATATTTACCAATTTGACTAATACTTTGGGTTCGATCCTTAAAATATTCGAATGTTCCATTATAACACTACAAATATTACAAATGACATGTCATATTTGCAATAAAACAACTTTTAAATTATTAAATCGAGTGTTGATTTTCAGCCTCGATTACACGCTTTTACAGGGCGCGATCAATAAATTAATTTAATTTTTTTCAAATAAAATTTAAAACTAATTTAAAATAAAAATAATTTTTTTCTTAACAATGAAATGTACATGTCATACTTTAAAATTATAATTATTATATTTACTTTAATAACTTATTTATTAGTATATTAATTGTGGCTATAATTATAAATATGGTTAATGATGCAATTACTTTATGAATTATTATAATTATGATTTATAAATTTATTTTAACATTATAACTTTACTTATTAACATGTAAATTGTAATAATTCATCATAATTTTATGAAAATTGAGATTAAAAATATTAAAGGAATTAGACTTGTTAAAATAAATTCTATAACAAGGATAGCTTAGTAAATGTGGTTTTAAGTAATGTTATATTCCATCAACTAAACATATGAATCTTACGGTAATATAACATACCGTTGGTAATATCATATTCTCGTAAGCTTATTACGAAACGTAATCTTACCTTCCTTGAATTAAACAACTCTTAAAGATAATATGTGCTTAAGTACATTTAAACCCACATTTTTTTAATTCTTGTAACAATAACAATATTAACTAAAATAAAACTTATATATTATTTTTATTTTGTGTTATAAAATTTTCATGCATTGTTATTAATTAACATTCTTTTCTTAAAAGAAAATTATATCAATGTTAAAAGAAGGTATTGCTAAAATACTTGTACACACCAGTTTACTGTTTTATCTTGTGGCAAAATTGTTGGGGTCTAGGTATTTAATTATATAAAATACATGTTGAAAGTAGGTTGGGTCCATAACCATGTATTTTAAATTCAAAATATTATTGATGATAAAATTTAGGAAAAACAAATTAAGTTAAATACTGAATTTGTATTAGATATTATAATTATTAAAGTTTATTTTTTATCTAATTGATATTTAGATGTTGCTATTTATACTTAGATATTGTAATTATAAAATTCTATTTTATTAAATTAATATTTAGATACTACTTTGTATTAGTTTACTAAATTAAACTAAAAATGTTACTAAATTTATTATTTAAAAATTATAAAACTTCAAAACATTTTGAGGCCCAAATACAAATTTGTCATTTTTAACACTAATTATAAAAAAACTAAGTGCTTTAGGTTACCAAGGCTTCAACTAAATGTGTTTCTCCGCATGTTCCATAAATCGAGTCAATTCAAATGAATCGAATGAGCCCTATTTCAGTAATTAACCTCTATGGGACATTCTATACTCATTCATCACGGGCTTTGATCCCGACCCATGATACTAGTGTCACAAGTTACAAATCAAAACCATTGTGCACAGAACGTTCCATAGAACTCAGTCGATGAAAGTAGATTATTGCGTAATACTCACAAAAAAAAACACATCATTTTAGTTAATAGATTTAATAGTTACAGCTTCTCATAACAGAAATTTCAAAATTCAAAAACTAAAATGACTAGAAAGAATAAAAATGAACAAAATAGATTAAAATTAAATCCACAACTTATATATAATAAAAATTAATAGCAAAATTTAATCTAATAAATTTAACTGTTATAACTTAAGTCCATCTATCTGT
Organism: Gossypium arboreum; assembly: GCF_025698485.1. Lineage (NCBI taxonomy): Eukaryota > Viridiplantae > Streptophyta > Magnoliopsida > Malvales > Malvaceae > Gossypium > Gossypium arboreum. The sequence continues at coordinate 118,725,158 of NC_069070.1, read as the reverse complement.
GACCTTAGAAAATATTGGTATTGAGTTGCTAATCACTTATATGGTTGAATTGAATTGCAACTAAAGATATAATTTAAACCAGAAAATAAAGATAATAAAAATAAAAATTATGTACACAATTAAAATTTTCTTCCTATGATTTTGAGATTTTTTAGAGAGTAACCCATTATAAATTAATAATATAAAATGTAATTTAAGCTCAAATTACTTACCATATTATAACCTCACTCTTATACATTTATTTAGATTTACTCTTACTTTCTCCGAAGTTCCTTTGATGGATAAATAAGTGTTCTTTCTATTAGTACATAAATCAATAAGCAAATTTTCCGCTAGTATAATGAAATAATGCCATTGAAATTTTGCCCCAGTTAAATTATTGTACTTGTAACAAATATTATAAAAAATAAATTTAAAATGACTTAATTATAGGTTAACAAATTATATCTTAATTGAATTGATTTATTTTATTTTTGATTAATATAAAGTGAACTTTATTTTTAATATCATTTAATTTAAATTTAAATAAAATAATAAATATATAAAAAACTCGAAATTAACAAAAAGGAACAAACAATTTTTTATTAAAATAATCGAATTGGGCCATTAGTTATAAAATATAAAACATATTATTATATTGTTTTAAAATAGTGAAATTTAAATAAAAGGTTTAAGATATTTTCAAATTTGCGTTGGATTCGATTCAATACTATGAACAAATATAATTTTTTTAAATATCAAAAGAAAACAATTAAAAATAATAAAATTGAACATCCCAACCAATCAATAAAAGAATATCATCTTAAAATTTTTTTGGAAAATTCATCATTTTCTCAATTTTTTGAAAAATATTTTTCAATAACAAGGCTAGAAGAAAAATAAGTTAAAATATACTCTTAATTTATGTAATCACTAATTTAGTTTTATTTTTAAAAATTTTAAAAATCATATTTAATTGTTAATATCATTAAAATTTTTTACTAAATTGCTGATGTGATATTTTAAAATTAAAAAATATAATAACTATGTAAACGAATAATATTATAATAAATTTAAATTTAATATACAAATTTTAATAATATCAACAATTGAATAAATTTTTTTTTAAAAGTGAAGGTCACAAAACCTTACGATAGGAATCTAATGCTTTCAACAAAGAATAAGAATAATAAAAGTTTTAAATATTTATTTTATCTCCTTTGGACAGTAACTATGCATTGGGAAATTAATTAATGTAAATTTTTTATTTTACAATTTATTCATTCTTTCTATAAGTAGATAGAATATATTGTCTGCATCACAAGGAGTTAGTGCCAAATACCAAATCAATTGACCTAGAAAAATGTTAATTGCTAATGTTAGGTAAGTTTTATTAATGATAAGAGTGTTTATCGTTTTAAGTATGATCTGAATTTGAGTTGTGTTAGTAGTAAGGTTTTATCCTATTTTTATAATTTATAAAATAAAATATATTAAAATGTATTTTAGTATCACACTCAACTTTAACAATGCTTAAAGATATAAAAAGTTGGCTCAACTATACAATGCTTAATAATATACAAAAGTTGTCTCGATTAATAATATTCTTACTTCTGTTATAATCCATAAACATTCCTTTTATGACACTTGTGAAAAAAGATTTTCTTTTATTTCTTTAGATAATATAAAAATGGTGAAATTCTGGGTTTGGTCTATATATTAGTTTAATTTTTATATTTTAATTTTGACATAATTTAGTATGTTTATAATCTTACAATTACTTTAAATGCTTTATTTTCATTGAAATATTGATGTACATGTGTCTAAATATAATAACTTTTACTTCTTTTTAAATTATACAACAATGGTCAAATTTTAGTTTTGGTCCCTATATTATGTTCATATTTGAAATTTTGATCACTGTACTTTAGTTTTTGACATAATTTGATACTTAAACTTTTTAATGTCTTTAGTTAGTAAATACTTTATTTGGATTAAATATTGACGTGAATTTTAAGAATTGTCACCATTGTTAAAATTCCTTTTAGATTCATGTCACTTACAATGTCTTTTTTTAATTTCAATAAGTCACACCGTGGATTTAACATAAAAATTTTAATAGTATTAATAATTAGACCTGAATTTTAAATCCAAAAAAGTAAATGGATTAAATTTTTGAAAATTAAAGTATTGAAATTAAATCTCAAATGTACAAAAGTATAGGAAGTTAAAGCATATTTTAACTTTCAAATTTTTGTTCTACAATTTGGTAAAAACTTAATTGACCCAACACGAAGCATGGTAAAAAACCATGCTAGTAAAACTAATAGGAAAGAAAAAAACATAAAATAATAATTTGAAAAAAAATGTTACACTCGATTATAGCATACTCACAATGTGGATGAAAAAAATCACATAATAAATATGTTTATAAAAAAATTGATAAAAGAACAATCGAGGCTTTGGTTGAAATGGTAAAATAATGGTGTTTTAGTCGTTACTCAATTGAGTTGGTGCTCGATTGACTTATGGCATAAACTCGGTCAATGGCTTAATATATACTAGATTATGACACACTTAAGACGTGGGTTAACAAATATATCTATTACAAGTTCATATGAAACCGAATGCTGTAACACCCCTTACCCGAATTCGCGGCCGGGACAGGGTACGAGGCATTATTGGACTTAAACGTACACAACTATGTAAAACCAGACCATAAAATTTCGTTCAAATTAAAAACATTCATTCATATTCATAATGTCCCTTATTTGGGCTTACGAGACCCAAAACATACATCAGGGTGGTTTGGGACTAAACCGAGAACTTACGAACTTTTTACAACACTTAGAAAATTTTCATATTTTAGAGAGTGACACAATCGTATGGGCAGCCCGTGTGATCACACGCGCCCTTGTGGCTCAAGACACGCCGGTGTCCTCCACCCGTATAACTCTCTGTTTATGACGTCAGCAATGATATAGGGTCACACGGCCAAGTTACACACTCGTATGCTACACCGTGTCCTCCACACGGATGAGACACACGGCCGTGTCTCTGCCCGTGTGGCCCAGAATATGACTATTTACCAAGCCACTTGGCACCCTCGTTAGCACTTACTTAAACATGACTTCAATTGCACTTTTCGAGGCAATTTCATATCGATTTATTCATGCATAAGGCACCATACTTTACCTAGTTTAAACTTATCAACTTTATGCCATAATTATCATTAACACATTCTTACACTTCATGCTTATGCTAAGGTCTATCCATAGACCAATTTAGTCACTTTTAAATCATCAAGTAATCTAGGGCACATTCACAATTCATCCATACCAAACACACATGACCACACCCTATGAAACCTTTTAGTACATGCATACATATATGGATAGGTTTACAACCCAATAACCAATATGAGCCACATCACATGGCCATATACAAAAAGAATCATATTCTCATTATGAGCCAATACATTTGGCCAAATCAAATGACACATATCGAATTGACTAAGTTCCTATACATGCCATAGATTTAAAGTGCTTGAAATCATTTATACCCTTCAATAGCTGGATAGTGTGATAGAATCTCTGACGATCTCTAACCCGAGCTAGCATCTGTGACACTATGAGAGAAAGGAAAGGAAAGGGGTAAGCTATATAGCTTAGTAAGTCCATATGAAAATAATAAGCAATTTATTAACATGTTTTTAACAATTCTCACAACATGTTTTTAACAATCATAATTGCACAAAATTCTACTATTTACTCCTTTTCATCTCAAGTTGTCTACTCAAGTCACAGTCACTAAATTATTTATATCTTGAGCTACGGAACTCCAAATTAAGATCCGTTAATTTTCCCTGAAACTAGACTCACATATCTTCTTACCATAAAATTTTTAGAAATTTTGGTCTAGCCAATAAGTGCAGTTTATTCTTTAAATTCTCCCTTGTTCTGCTGTTTGACAATTTCAACCCTTTTTCACTAAAAATTAATTATCTCACAGTACGAAATCCGGATAATGTTCTGTTTCTCTTGAAAATAGGCTCATTAAGTATTTAGTCATATGAATTCTAACCCATAATTATTTTCATAAAATTATTAATGATTTTCCAAAGTTAAGACAAAGGAACCCGGAATCACTCTAGCCTTGTCTTACAGAAATCCAAATATCTCATAACATGAAATTCTTTTGCTTACACCGTTTCTTCTACGTGAAACTAGACTCGATAAGGTTTAATTTCATATTTTATTCAACCTCTAACTAAATTTCCACAATTTTTGGTGGATTTTCAAAGTTGGACTACTGCTCTGTCCAAAACTATTTTAGTGTAGAATAACGATAACTAAGTTTATAGCACCTTTACAAATCATTTTAACCTTCACGGTAAAAATACATATTTATACATCATAAGCATAGACCCATAATCACAAGGTCATCACAAAATCATTCTCATGGGCATGACTTACTTATTTGCATCCTTACCAAAGGTGCATCATAAACCGAGATCATTTCTCATGAGTTTTGCACACATACCCGTACCACTTGCAACATCATCATAACTTTTCTCAATCATGACACAATCTTTAAATCACCCGTTGAACCAATTGGAACACTAAAGAATACCCGATAAGCCTTATACAAAAGGGTAAAATACCGATGCCATGTCCCAGACATGGTCTTACACTGACACATATAACAATACCGATGCCATGTTCCAAGCATGATCTTACACTGGCCGCATATTGAGGCCGATGCCATATCCCAAACATGGTCTTACATTGGCTCTCATAATGTGGCAGATGCCATGTCCCAGACATGGTCTTACACTAGCACACATATCAAAGTCGATGCCATGTCCCAGACATGGTCTTACACTAGCTCTCATAATGTGGTCGATGCCATGTCCTAGACATGGTCTTACACTAGCACACATATCAACACCGATGCCATGTCCCAAACATGGTCTTACACTGGCTCTCATAATATGGCCGATGCCATGTCCCAAATATGGTCTTATGTTAGCACACATATCAACCGAATGTCTTGGCATGGATATCCAATCTATTCCTAAGGTTCAACCAGAAGTTTTACCACAACAAATCTCGTCATACATATTCCATGTAATATCACTCTTTTAACACCAAGTTACCATTCAGTACAATGTCATCAAACATCATAAACATATGTTTTAGGTCATTGCATATACATAGCTTACAATATAATTTCGTGAAGCATAACACCATCACGTACATAGTACCACAAACATATAATTCAACGCATCCGCATTTTCATATCAATTCATATTGCAATCACAAATCACAATAACATTATTGTCTTACCAATTTTATCATACGACTCGTTTGTCGATTCCTCGTCGAGTATGTCCGTAACAAATCATACAAATTATATAATAAAAATTAGGCATTTCAATTCAAATAAGACATTGCATTATTATTATCACACGAACTTACCTCGAATGCAAAAACGGATAATTATTCTCTTTTTGTCCTTAACCACGTACTTTCTCGATTTAAGCTCGAATCTTGATTTTCTTGATCTAACATTTCAAATATAGCTTATTTATTACTCACAATATTCAAATTAACCCAAAAATCATACTTTTAAAATTTTACAATTTTACCCCTAAATTTTTACTTATTTGCAAATTAGCCCCTAAGCTCGAAAAATAAAATTTATTCAATTTTATCCCAACCCAAGCCTAGCCGAATATTTATCTTACTAACAGCAACTCACATATTTCATTATTTCACATATTTACCATCTATTTTACCACTTTTACAAAATGGTCCATTTTAGGTGTTTTCATAAAAATCACTTAACAAAAGTTGTTTATTTAACAACTAATATTCGTTTTCTTCCATAAAAATGCAGGAAAAACATGAATATTATCGTGGAAAAACCCTATACTTTCAACCATTTTGTAAAATAGTCCCCTCATTAGCTAAATTAAGCTACAAGGGTTCCAAAAATACAAAAATTATAAAAAATGACCATCAAAATCACTTACTTGTGAGGGTTAGAAGTTGCAGAAATTGTCAAGCTTCCATGGCTATTTCCTTGGGTAAAAATCGGTGAAGAAGAAAGAGAAATAAAAAAAAGATGATAGCCTTTTGTATTTTTGTCTTATTATATTTTTTAACTTAATTACCCATTTACCCTTTTAATTTCTAACTAATTTCAATAGTACCAAACAAATATCTTCCACTAACTTATTAATTCCACATAAGGGCTTCCACTAAAAATTCTATAGCTATTTAATACCTTTAGATATTAGAATGTAACTTTCGTAATTTATGCGATTTAGTCCTTAAAGCCAAATTAAACACTTCTCACATATAATTTCTTCATTAAAATTTTACACAATCATATAAACATATCATAAACCTTATAATAATTATAAAATAATTATTTCTAATTCGGATTTATGGTCTCAAAACCACTGTTCTGATTAGGCCCTAGTTCGGGATGTTACAAATACTACTTTAGTTTAAGTGATAAAGTCGAATATTTAAAACTATTACATCATGAATTAACTCATAACACTAACTCAATTATACGCTTAATCTAAGCAGGCTCAGCCTTGAGCATTGTTTAAGAGTGCAACTACCTAAGGCCCAGGGTTGGAAGGGGGGCCAAAAAAATATTCTCTTAGCTTTTAATATGGAAAAAAATTCAGACTAAAATAAATTAATTAAATATCTAAGTCTTTCAATTTTCCACCATAAATGTTTCATCTCTTAGGGCCCAAATTTTTTTCAGCTTTTATTATATTACATTTTATATATTTTTTAAAATGGAGCCCAATTTATTATTTCGTTTAAGGTCTAAAAATATTACCGAATATAAATATAAATTTTAATTTTTAATTAGACTAAAACTTCATATTTAAATCATGATGAGATTCACTGGGAAAAATCATAGTCTTCGGAATCTAGACTCCAAACATTAGACTTAATGATTCGTATATTCTAATCATATTTGTATATTTTATTATATCATAATTATATTTCAAATATTATATAGTTATAAAAATTTTAATACATTAATAATTTATATGTATAAGTTTTGAAATATTCATATATATCCTATTTTATTTCGTATTTTTAATTATCGTTACATAGTAAAGCTAAAAAAAATAGGTAACATATTCCTTTAATTTTGTTTTAAATATTTTTACTAAAAAAATTGTGTTAAAATATTTTAAAGCGAGGGTGTGAAGGAATAAAGATGTCGAGAATAAAGGAGGTGCAGAAAAAAAGAGTAAACAGAGTTAAGTACACGTTGGTCAATGAACGAAGTTGATGCAATTATTGCTGTACTTTATGTGAAGCTTAAATCATTACGGTTTATTTATATTATTATTATTATCATCATCATGTGTTTGATTGAATTATATTTGTGTCATTTATTAAACAAATCATCACTCAATTATAAAATTGCGAAATTCTTTTTATAAGTTTTATATTTTAATAAATTTTAAAAAATCAAAAGCTTTTAACTCTAAACATTATATTTTCTTAATTTATTTCGATTTGATTATATAATTTCTATTAACGTAAAAATACATAAACGTTTATGATTTATGAGACATTTGATTTAAGTCATTATATATTTTCAGGAATAATCTTAAATTTTGACTTAATATTTTCTTTATATTATCTTAAATTGATAATTTTACATTCTCAATGGTAATAAGATTTTAGATTATAGAGATAATCACACTGAAAACTCTTCCTTGTTAATATAAGATTTTGGGTCATTTCATGATATTTTAAACTTTACTTTAATTTCTACAGCGTTGGTAAATTTTATCTTTTCATTTTACGATTTATTAAGTAAATAAATTATATATATTTTAAAATTTATTAAAATATAATATTTTAACTTAATACAATAATAAAAATAAATAAAATTATCAGTTATCATATTTAATATAAAATATATTAACCAAATTTAGAAATGATTTAAAATGTTTTTTAATAAAAATTATATGTAGTAATAAAGTAAATTGAGATCATGGTACGGAAAAATAATAATTAATTATAATAATACTATGATAAATGTAAAGTTTAGGTTTTTGCGACAAAATGATAATACTAAGGTTTAGAGTCTAATGAAAACCCCATCAACTTTCATAGCAATATCTTCCATTAATGTCCTATTAATGTTGAAAGAAGTAAATTTATTTAAAATTAATATATATTTATATATATAATAAAAGCAGTAAAATATGTTTTAGGTAAATTTGTCTTCCATCTAAATGAGGTTACATTGCTTAGATTGTCAATATTTTGGACATTTTGTAATATCATATTATAAAATAATATTAATATGTCATAATATTATTATCTTAGATTATGAGCATAATCTTAAATTTTAGATCAATTTATACTTTGTTTTCATTATTTTAATTAATTTAGACTTTTCATAAATAAAATTTAATACTAATTAAAAATAAAATATATTTTTTCTTAATAGTAAACCAATAGAAGTCATACATTACAATTATAATTATTATAGTTTATTTAATATTTTTATTAATATATTAATTATGATTATGATTATAATTATAATTATGGTTGGTGTTACAGTCACTTTTATGAAATATTATAATTATGATTTATAAATTTATTTCAACATTATATATTTACTTATTAATATATAAAGTGTAATAATAAGTGAAAATTGTAATAGTTTATCATAATTTCATAAAAATTGTAGACCAAAGAATATTAAAGGAACTAAATTTTTAAAAAAAAAACTCTATAACAAAAATAATTGAGTGAATTGTGCTTTTAGGTATTCTTATATCCCGTGAACTGAAATTTAAATTTTACATTCCAAACAAAATAAACTAAATAAAATAATCTCATATTTCACCTGTAACTTTACATTCATGTAATCTTATTACGGGACATAATCTAATATTCAATTAACTAATCACGTCTAAATTATTTTTTCAAGATAAAAGTTGTTATAAAATAATCTCTTTTATCACTTCATATCTCACATAAAATCGTATTCTAAAATCTCAATATTTGATGTAATTATAAGTAAAGATTATAATCTAAAATAATACACTTTTTTATTGTTTTTAATTTAAAATAATATTTTAAAAAAATATTTAGTTAAATAATAAATACTTTAATTACTCCACCCACATTATCGGTAGGCGTAGGGCTAGGAATAGTAAAGAAAGACTTCCACAATTTCCATCTCCACAAAGCTTCTCTATTCATAAACACCTGTATTACTGTGTGTGTTTCTGTTTTCCTGTCAGCTTTTTTCTCTACATCTTGTAAGTTCAAAAGTTTTCGCATTTTTCACTGTCATTTGTTGGAAGATCGAATGCCATTAATGATTGTGTTTGCTGTTTTTTTTAAAAAAATTTATTTTTGATTAATTGATGCCATTTTATGATCTGGGTATTTCGTTATTCTTATTTTTTGTCTCTTTTAAAAATGAATGAAATTTCATGAATTGGGTTGCCGTTTTAGTTGGATCTTAATATATTTCTATTGTTATACGATGAAATGTGATTTAAATGATTTGTTTAATTCGTGAGTTGTTTTGATGTATTCTGATTTATCAGTTTAATATAATGAATGATTTTGACATAATTTAATTGTAATTTCTCATATACTTATAACAGTGTCGTGACATTTTCTATAATATCTGGAAGTAATGGAGAGTTGTTGTTGATAAAGCAATAAACTTATGCATCTTTTCTTTGTTCGGTAAACATTAATGGCAAACATTTATTTTAGGAATAAAATAAACAATTTAGAATTTATTAGTAAAAGTGCTAATAAAAGTTTTTATATTAAGAATTAGATTGTATTTTTTATTTTTATTAAAAACAAATTAATTTTTCTACAATTCACTTCTACTATTGCAAATTGATTTTTCTATGTTAGCATGAGATACATGTAATATGTTTAGTTAGTTTCTCATCATGCAGCTTTTAATAATAGAAATAGATAAAAATTTTAATGAAAAGAACCAACTTGTTCTTTGATCTAATATTCAGAAATTAATTTACCTATTTTTGAATAGAAAGAGCAAAATGTAATCTAACTTTTTATTATAAAGGTTTCTATAAAGTTTTTAATGAATCTTGTTTTATAGTTCATTGTCCTGTTTTTATTGAAAATGAAAGTACTAGAATAAATGCTATGATAAATTCAAGTTTAAACTTGACAAACCAAAACATAAAAAAAAAAAATCATAATTTTTATTATTGTTTATATCCCTATTATTTTTGGATTTTTTCATGTTTTTTACTTAAAAGGAAAATTCTATGTTTAGGTATTTTCCTATAGTTTTCTGAATTTAGATTGTGTATATATATTTAGAATTGGTTTTGGTATGACAAGTTTTCTGAATTTAGATTGTATATATATTTTTTGTAGAATTGGTTTTGGTATGGCAACTTACAAGCCAAGGAACATCTTAATTACTGGGGCTGCTGGGTTTATTGCATCTCATGTCACAAATAGACTCATTCGTAATTACCCGGATTACAAGATTGTCGCTCTCGATAAGCTCGATTACTGCTCGAACTTAAAAAACCTTAACCCGTCTAAGTCATCTCCGAACTTTAAGTTTGTGGAAGGGGACATTGGTAGTGCTGATCTTGTTAATTACCTCCTTTTTACGGAGTCTATCGACACGATAATGCATTTTGCGGCCCAAACTCATGTCGATAACTCGTTCGGGAATAGCTTCGAGTTCACCAAAAACAATATCTATGGCACTCATGTCTTGCTTGAAGCTTGCAAAGTCACTGGTCAAATCAGGAGGTTCATCCATGTGAGTACTGATGAGGTTTACGGGGAAACAGATGAGGATGCTATTGTGGGAAACCATGAGGCTTCTCAACTTCTCCCGTCGAACCCGTACTCCGCTACAAAAGCTGGTGCTGAAATGCTTGTGATGGCATATGGTAGATCATATGGCTTGCCTGTGATAACGACTCGAGGAAACAATGTTTACGGCCCGAACCAGTTCCCTGAGAAACTAATTCCGAAGTTCATCCTCTTAGCAATGAGGGGGATGGTTCTTCCAATTCACGGGGACGGTTCCAATGTGAGGAGTTATTTGTATTGTGAGGATGTGGCCGAGGCCTTTGAAGTCATACTTCATAGGGGTGAAGTTGGACATGTTTATAACATCGGTACGAAGAAAGAAAGGAGAGTGATCGATGTAGCCAAAGATATATGCAAACTATTTTTGATGGATCCGGAGAAAAGCATTGAGTTTGTTGAGAATCGACCATTCAATGACCAAAGGTATTTTCTTGACGATCAGAAATTAAAGAACTTGGGATGGTCTGAACGAGTCATATGGGAAGAGGGGTTGAAAAAGACAATAGATTGGTACACCAAACATCCTAATTGGTGGGGTGATGTCTCCGGTGCATTGCTCCCTCACCCGAGAATGCTGATGATACCGGGCGGACGACACTTTGATTTCGAAGAACAGAACCGTATGTCACACGTAAATGTTCCTAAATTGCCAAATGGTAAATCCAAACTTTAAATGCAATGGTTCTCCTTCAAAACTGTCACTAAGTCTACCATTGATCTCTATTGATCAAGCCATGAAAGCACATCTTCTAGTTACAGTGGTCGATTTTCACGACTGCGGATGGCTATCACCGGAACAAAAAAATCGAAACCCTTTAACCAAACCGCCAAAAGAAAATGTATGAGCCTTAGCTCAATTATCTGATGAGGATTATTTAAAACAACTATTGCAAGCAATCAATTTGTGAACATGTACACCAACTCAATTATTGAGATATATAATTTATTATATATTAATATATTTATTTTTTAGAAGTCACTTTAATTAATAAAATTTTGTTCACAATCATAATTTAATGTTATACTGTTTAATTAACAAGAATCACGTTACCATACATCACAATTAATTCAATTTAAGGAAGTTGAATTGGTTTTTAAAAAATTAAGAGTTTTTAACTCTGTAAAGAGTTCAAAACTCTCTTTAAAACATCAATTAAAAACATATTACGTTTTTTATATTTAATTTAAGAATTATAAATTATTATCGTTAATGTTTTAAATAATTATAAAACTTTTAAAATATAATAATATCCAATAATGTTGGATAACTTGTATTTTCCAATAAAAGCTGTCGGCAGAAGTGATTTTGTAGGTCTCAATTCGTGATACCCAATTGGAATTTAGATTCTTATAAATGTGACAAAATGACTAAATATGAGTGTTTGGTTGTTGTGCTGAGTCTCCATAGCATGTCTTATTTGAATACACTTTTATTTCCTTTTTAATTAGTACTTTTTAAATCTACAGTGGTAAAGCGAGGGCTCGCACCTAAAAAAAAAATTATTATTTTTATTGTTATAATTTATAAAATTTTAATTTAATCTTTAAAACTTATAAAAATATATAATTTAATTTCGATTAAAAATATTTAAAAAATTCAATAAAACTTTTCTCGACACAGTTGACTAGGAGATCTAAGAATATGTCAAAAATATTTTTAATAAAAATATTTTAATTAATAAAACTATAAATGACTATTAATATATAAAATTGGCATAAATATAGACAACCTTTTTTTTTTTTGGTAAAGAGAAAATGAACAAAATTAACTATATAAAACAGTCGTATTCTTTCTCCCCATGTAGTAACTCAATAACTTCCTCGGGAGCCACATAGACTACTTTTCAAACACTACAAATTTCTTAATCAAAGACAGCTATCATTTAATTCTCAATAATTGCATCCAAAACCGTTAGGTCACTTCGACGATAAATATATTTTAAATTTATGGGTAAATTTTTTAGTTGGTCATTGAATTTTTAGGGTACTTTATTTTAGTTACTCGAAATGAAATCTTTATAATTTGATCACCTAACTTTGTTGGCCTCTTTTATTTTAATTACCCAAACATTAAATCTCTGACGGCAGTTAACTGTAAACGTCACATCATATTTATACTTTCATTTTGGTCACTCAACTTTTAGCCCGTTTTCATTTTGATCACCTAACAAATATTTTTTTAAAGTATTAATTAGGTAAAAATAAGGATTAAAGTAGAAAAGTAATATAAACTAAAATGATACGCATAAATTTTTTCAAACTGTAGTTGTTTATCTCATTGTTGAAATTCTACTTTATTTTAATATTAAAATTTTAAATTTTAAAATATCAAAATAAATTGAATAAATTGTTGAATTTCTTTTTATCCTAGTTAATATCAACTTATTTGTTACTATAATATTAAAATTAATTAATTTAATATCCTTTTAAATCTTAAATTTTATATTTTTAGCTTATACTTAATGATATCAACTCAAATAACTCATATTTAATAATTATTTAGGAAACTTAAATTTCTTTTGATTATATACTCTTAAATATTCCATGCTGAAAAAATAGTTGCAATTAATAAAATTAATTGTTTGTTCTTCGTTGGGTAAAGATGTGATGAAAATTTTATGAGTTTTGTTTGGAATGGAAGATAAAATAAATAAATAAAATTAATTGCAAGGATATTTTTATTTACTTTTAGCTTAGCATGGAAGATTCAATATCATATAATAATAAAAATTTGGGTTTTGTAGACGACTATTAAAGATTTCTATTGATAATTTTTGAAAACAAATTCAAAATATCAAAATAAATAAATAACTTGTTGAAAATTATTTATCCATTAATAATATCAATTGATGCTACTATAATTTTGACACTTGATATTTATAATTTTATATTTCAAAGCCCACATTTAGAATTTTCGACAATGGGATAAATAAGTACAATCTAACAATTTTGTGTATTATTTTAGTTTTTACTAGTTTTTTACTTTAATCTTTTTTACCCCAATCAATAATATAAAAAGATACTTTTGGATGAACAAAATGAAAATAACCTAAAAGTTGGGTAACTAAAATGAAAGTACAAACATAATGTGGCATGTACAGTTAATCACAGTTAAAATTTTAACACTTAAATAACTAAAATGAATGTTGGTGTAGGTAGAATACCTAAATTTATTGATATATTAATTTTAAGAAAAATATACTGATTGTTTTATTTAAAATCAATAAATCAAATTAATAATAAATATCATTAAAAGCATTAAATTAATAAAATTTGTATTTTATCTTATAAATAATTTCAAAATTACCATTACATTCTTAATAAATTATGTAGTGAACTAGACATATCAATATTGTTATGAATGCTATTAAGTGGATGTTCAACCTTTCATCTTCCTTCAACCTTTCACCTTTCATATTATTGTAACTCATTTCTTATTTATATATTAGAAAATGTGGAGTCTAATCTTTCTCTCTCTATAGGAATAGAGGCAAAGCCAGGATAATTTTTTAGGAGGGCCGGATGAAATTTTAATTTTTTATAGTTTATATCTTTATAAATTGTAAAGGATTAAATTAAATTTTTATAATTTTAGGGAGGTCAAAGTACAATTTTATCTTTACTAATTTAAAATTTTTAAAAAATATAAAAGCCTAAATAATAATTTTACATTTTAAGAAGGCTGAAGCTCATGCTAACCCTCTGACTTCGCCCCTATATAGGAATATACTATTTGTAATAATAATAAAAAAGAAGAGAAATGCAATAAAATCTCTCCTATTCTCATCTATTATTATGTTCATTGCATTATTATTATTTTATAACAAATATAACATTTTAGGGTTTTAATTATCACTCCTCATTTATTACAATCACATTCAATGAAAATACAGGAGAATAATAAATGCTACCATAATGTTTTTATATATAATTTAAACTTTTTTAGTAATTTGATTATTAAATTATGTATTAACTTTTATATTCGTCCTTTAATTCCTTTTTTTAGTCTAAAATGGTACATGAATTATCACTTTTGTCTTATTCTACTTTATAAGAATATGACATTAAATAAAAATGTGTTGCATTCTTATCTGTTAATATTATTTTTGAATAAAATGAGACAAAATTGATAGTTTAGATATTATTTTGAAAAAATTAAAAAATTAAAGTATAGTTTAAAAATGAATTTACTAATAGAGATTATAATTTATTTGAAATAAATTAATACTAATTAGTCAACACAAATTGAAAAACTTCTTCATAGTCAAGAATTGCAATTAAAAAATATTTGTTACATGAAATTAACTTACCAAATAAATAATACATCAAGGAAAGCAATCTTCATAAAAAGGAAAAATAACTTTCAAAATGTTAGAAAATAAAAAAAAGTAATTCATTGTCCAAATTCATTTAAATTATATTTAAATTATAAAATAAATAAAATTATAAACTTTTTAAAATCCCAAAAATAATTTATAATTAAGTCAACAATTAAACACCATGAACCCCGCGTTGGCTATCTTAACTTTTCTTCATTCCGCAACTAACCCTTATACTTTACTGTACACACAAGAAACATGACACGAGTTAAATATATTACCCCATAAGGGTAGTTTTGGAATTTTAGATTATTTCATGGCTCGCCTTAACTGTTATTTAGATGTACATATATAGTGATACGTATACGCGGAGTCTCTGCAATTTCCCTCTTCAAAGCCTTTTCTCTTCTCCTCTGAAATCTCGCTCTAAGATTTCGTCGTTTATATTTCTCCATCTGGATTTTGATTGAGCTCTCTCTCCTTTCGTCTTGTAAGTCAAAAAGTCTTCTCATTTTTCTTTTTTTTTTCCAGTGTGATTTGATGGAAGATCAAATGTGATCGATGATTCTGTGTATGTGTGTGTTTTGGGGGGGAAATTTAGTGTTTTTTGATTGATTCAAGCCATTTTATGATCTGGGTGTTGCTTAATTTTCTTAGATCTGTTCTAAAATGTGAGGAAATTTCATGTCTTGGTTTTGCTCTTTTAGCCGTTACTTTGGCTACAGTTTTTTGCTTATTAATTGGATCCGGATCTCTCTTTCTCCTAATATATGAATGAAATGGGATTTAAAAGATCTGAATTTTTTTTACCTTTGATCTAGTAAATAAGGTGGATCTTGTTGCTAAAGTTATAAATTTATGGATCATTTCCTTTTTTGGCTTGTTTAGCTACTATTGCAAGCACTGACTTGGTAGTTTATTCTTCCAGTTTAGTTTGATGAACCAAAACTATAAAAATAATAGAAAAAAAATAATAGCGTGATTTTGATTGCATTTGGATGGTCTGATCCACTGATTTCGCCGTCAGATCTGTTTTTAAGGTTGCCTGTTTCTTCTTCGCTTATTTATTTGTATAGAATGATATCTGGTGGAATATTCTGTAAAGATGGAATTTTGCTGAACTCAACTTGTCTTTATTTTCTTTTGGATTTTTACATGATTATATAAGGTTTGGTACTTGATTCTATGTTTACATTTTTATATATTTGTTTATGCAAGTTGATTTTGATTTTCATAACTTTTGCCAGGGTTCTGATATTAGGTTGTGGTGTTTCTTATTTTTGCAGAATTGGTTTCACTATGTCTTCTTATACCCCTAAGAACATCCTCATAACTGGGGCAGCTGGTTTTATTGCGTCACATGTTGCTAACCGGCTCATAAGGAACTACCCAGACTACAAGATTGTTGTGCTTGACAAGCTTGATTACTGCTCGAACCTGAAAAACCTCCTTCCTTCCAAGTCATCTCCGAACTTTAAGTTTGTGAAAGGTGACATTGGTAGTGCTGACCTTGTTAACTACCTCCTTATTACCGAGTCTATCGACACAATAATGCACTTTGCAGCCCAGACTCATGTTGATAACTCGTTTGGAAACAGCTTTGAGTTTACCAAGAACAATATCTATGGCACTCATGTCTTGCTTGAAGCTTGCAAAGTCACTGGTCAAATCAGGAGGTTCATCCATGTCAGCACTGATGAGGTTTATGGTGAGACGGATGAGGATGCTGTTGTAGGAAACCATGAGGCTTCCCAACTTCTCCCAACAAACCCGTACTCTGCTACAAAAGCTGGTGCTGAAATGCTTGTTATGGCATATGGTAGGTCATATGGGCTACCTGTGATAACAACCCGTGGAAACAACGTTTATGGTCCCAACCAGTTCCCTGAAAAGTTGATTCCAAAGTTTATTCTCCTAGCAATGAGGGGAAAGACTCTTCCAATTCACGGTGATGGTTCTAATGTGAGAAGTTATTTATACTGTGAGGATGTGGCCGAGGCATTTGAAGTCATTCTTCACAAGGGTGAAGTTGGCCATGTTTATAATATTGGAACAAAGAAGGAGAGGAGAGTGATTGATGTGGCCAAAGATATCTGTAAGCTTTTCTCGATGGATCCAGAGACCAGCATCAAGTTTGTTGAAAACAGACCATTCAATGACCAGAGGTATTTTCTTGATGATCAGAAGCTGAAGAACTTGGGATGGTCCGAGCGAACTGTATGGGAAGAGGGGCTGAAGAAGACCATTGAATGGTACACTCAGAATCCTGAATGGTGGGGCGATGTTTCTGGTGCATTGCTTCCACACCCTAGAATGCTGATGATGCCTGGCGGGAGACACTTCGATTCTGAAGAGGGAAAAGGTACATCATTTGAAAGTGGACCTAATCAGACCCGAATGGTGGTTCCAACCTTCAAAACTAGTAGCAGCACCCAAAAACCAGCCTTGAAGTTCTTGATCTATGGTAGGACTGGCTGGATTGGAGGTCTGCTTGGTCAGTTATGTGAGAAACAAGGTATTCCCTTTGAATATGGAAGAGGACGCTTGGAAGATCGTTCATCCCTTATGGCAGATATTCAGAATATAAAGCCAACCCATGTTTTTAATGCTGCTGGTGTGACTGGTAGGCCCAATGTTGATTGGTGTGAATCTCACAAAACAGAAACAATTCGCACCAATGTGGCTGGAACCTTGACCTTAGCAGATGTTTGCAGAGAACATGGGCTTTTGATGATGAATTTTGCTACAGGGTGTATATTCGAGTACGATGCAGGACATCCTGAGGGCTCCGGCATTGGGTATAAAGAGGAAGACAAACCCAATTTCACTGGTTCCTTCTATTCAAAAACCAAGGCTATGGTAACTAATTTCGATATCTTTATTCTGATTCAATTTGTATGGGAGTTTGTTTCTTATGATCTCATAAACATCCTCAATTATTTTTTCTTTAGGTTGAAGAGCTGTTGAAAGAATATGAAAACGTCTGCACTCTCAGAGTTCGAATGCCGATCTCATCTGACCTAAACAACCCTCGTAACTTTATTGCCAAGATTGCACGCTACAACAAGGTGGTCAACATTCCCAACAGCATGACAATCTTGGATGAACTTCTGCCTATTTCTATCGAGATGGCTAAAAGGAACTTGAAGGGTATCTGGAACTTTACAAACCCTGGGGTTGTAAGCCACAATGAGATCCTGGAGATGTATAAGACTTACATTGACCCAAAGTTTCAGTGGGTGAACTTCACATTGGAAGAACAAGCCAAGGTTATAGTTGCCCCTCGAAGCAATAATGAGATGGACGCATCCAAGTTGAAGAACGAGTTCCCCGATCTGCTACCAATCAAGGAATCACTGATTAAGTATGTCTTTGAACCCAGCAAGAGAACCTGAGCCTTTTGAGCAGCAGTTTACAGGAATAGAATTCGGTATTATCCTATGTTTTTTCTTCATTGAGTTATTGCCTGGAATATCTTTGCAGTTTAATTCATTTGTTATAATCTTGTCTTCCACCTCATTAATTTTCACTAGATAACTCTTAAGGTATTACTATTAGATTTAAACCATTCATTGTTACTAGCTGCACCAAGCTGTATCCTAGTTTGTCCGTCCATTCTTGAAGAAACTATCTATAGGTGCTTTACAAATTGTCATCTGCAGGCTGACAGGTGTATTATTTGGCATTACATTAGTTGAATGTTATGACTTTCAACAGTCACCTACTGGTCTATAATGGAGGAAATTGCATCTATCTCTTATTACTCAGATGAGTGAATTATTTATGTATTTGAGTCTCTCAATTGTCTCTTGTGCAACTACATTATATTACTCAGTATACCAGTCCTTTGACTGAAATAAGAGTATATATTTACTTTTCACTTTTTTGCCCCTTTTCTTATTAACTTTTCCAAAGTTGCAATTGCCATCATATTATTGACGTTTATGCAATTCCATAAGAACATGTGTTCTTTTACAATTAAACACGTTTGTACTTGTTACCTTTGTTAAGAACGAATGAAGATTTTTTTTTTTGATATAAGATTTTTTTATGTACATAAGAACGAAAGAAGATTTAGTTCCATTGGTTCATACAAATTTCAGTATACTGTAATTTTTTTTTCAAAGATTGTTGAAATTGGATTGGTCATTTGAATTTAATTGGATCAATTTGTATATCAATACGAACGTTAAATCCGATTAAAAAACTAACTAAATTGACTGTTGAATCGAATTTTATATCTTTGATAATTTACTTAATTTAAACTAATCTAGCCAAGAATCAAGGTCCTGTCGAATGCCAAATCCAAGCATTAGCTGTTTCCAGGCTTTTAGGATCTTGAAAGGGCAATGTTTGAAGTATTTATGGAAACATGCCATTCTTTTGGACATTAATAAATGGAAGAGTAAATTAATGTTTCATTTTCTCTTCATTCTGTGTTTTATTGATTTTCTATTTTATTTCCTCAAAAGTTGCCAAGAAACAACAAGGAAAGTCTCCTGAATAATAACTTCAAGGATGATTTGCAAGGCAATAGGTCAATTATGCATGGAGGAAATCCACGGGAAAAAAGCTTTCAAACTTTGGATAAAAAATTCAAATCCCCTGAATAGTAATAACTTCAACGTTGATTTGCAAAGCTTCATTTGCTCTGAACTGTAGAAGGAACCACAAGATTCACAATACCAAATGATACTTATCTTCTTTGTGGCAAAGCAATAATGATATCAAAGTTGTACAAATATAAACATCCTCTTATTTAGGATAAACCAAGATGCTGTCATAACATGTTATACATAATATGCTTCTATAAATCTGCTAAAGATATCCAAACATTCATTAGCTACAGTTAAATCCCAAGCAAATCCATTTGAACCGTTTCCCAATAGGTAGATATGCAAAATTACTCATGCTAGGTATCAGCATCGTCAATGGTTCTCAATTCCATCAAAGAATTGTATTTGTACTCAAGGGCAAAAAAATATGGCAACGTCTTCACGCATTATATCAGTTTTACTTGTGTTTAGAACAGTTTTCAGCTCGTGTAAGTGCATCTGTAAGAACATCTATTGTCCAATTCTTCATGTCCTCCTACATACAAGAAGAAAACCAACAAGATTCGAAAACCATCAACATCCGGGGTTTTTCTATTACAACTTATTAGCTAATGAAATATTATTGAAAATCATCTAAATGCATTCAATGCAAGCATAAAAAAGCTACACGATGCCATAGTCCAACTGCCATTTAGAAAGGGCACAGCCAATACGAAAAATTAACAGATTCATAGATTTGATCATCAAACAAAATTGAGTATCAGATATGTGGCTTACCATATGCAGCGGTTCTCCAGTTCTTATTTTTGCATGTGGACGAGCAAGCTTGGATTCAAAAGGAGTTCTTGGTCTGACTTCTCTAATTTCTTCCCACTCTTCACGAGTAAGCATCCGAATGGTGCCTTGTCCAGGAGGAGCATTCTTTATCTTTCGCTCAATCATTTCCTGGGACTTTGATTCATCATGCTGCCAATGGACAAAATATCAATAAAACAAATACCTCTGCATTTGATAGTAAGTACTGAACAAGAGTACTTAATGAGACACGTACTGAACAAGAGTACTTAATGAGACCCGTAACTGTTTTAAGACGATTCATGAAGCATAAAAACAGAAACATTAATGCGTAATGATGAGTGAATTTGTAAGGTTCATATCCTATTTCATTTTGTCAAGAAGACTGCGACCCAAGACACAACATACATAATTATAAAAAGAACCTATCACTGACCTTATTCTATAACTACTGTCTAATTTATTGGGGGAATTTTTTTTTTCCTCCTCATACCTTGTATTTAGTCATTGTGCAGAATGAAAGATCCAAAGTCTGGGGGGTAACCAGAGTGACAACATAACCAAAAAGGATTATTTCTTCGAACTGTTTTAACTATGATCTAAGAATAAACTTCCAGAATAGATGCTTTTCAAAATGACTATTTTACTCTATATTGAAGTATCCATAGAAGAAAACATAATATATTAAGCTTTCCCCACTCAAGGCAGCCTAAAAGACCATATAGTTTATTAAACCGATCAGCTAGGAGCAACCATCAAACTACGTAATTGACAGAGAAAATTCCTAGTAAAAACACGGATTGAAAGAACAAACCATCATGAGCAGCTTTGCAAAAAGTGCAATTCCAGCTACAGCAAGATACATTGGCAGTGTCGCAGTATCTAGAAAGGATCTTGATTCGGGAACCTCCACAAACAACTGAGCCTTCTTGGGGTTCCTCCTTTTCCTCGTCCTCTCGATTTCAGGAACCTTTTTCTTCAAGGTTTCAGAAGGACCATCATCGCGGGATAATGTATGCAACAATCTCCGAAACAACGACGAGTTTTGACTAACCCTATTCATGTTACCTAGAAGATGATATGATCTACTTATCCAAGTATGTCAATGAATAAAACCATTTTAAAAAAAAAGCACCCCAAAGCTTAAACCACAAATAAAAACAGAGAATGAAAATCGAAAAATCAAGACTCTCGACTCATTAACCTTCTGCCAGCAAAAGCCACATGCAATTAAAAAAGCAAGAAACTTTTAAAATTAATCCCTTACCAACATAGCAAGAATACAATCACTCATAATCTTTTGCTGAAAGGAACAGTTTTTTTTTTTCATTAATTCCGTCTAACATGTGTAGTACGAACCTGGCAAATCTTATGAACTGATCGTGAAGTTATGAAATCAATTCGCCCTTAACAATTAGGGGCGAAGACAAGGACGTTGAGTCGAGAAAACGATAAAGGAGAAGTGCGAAGTTGAGTAAAGGCAGCTCATTTCCACTCAATTGAAGCAATATAAAAAACCCAAAAATACCCAATTTAACTAATGAATTAAACAGTTCACTAAAGAGTATTGACAAATGAAAATGTGAGAAATCAGGCAAAAGGAAGGAAAAAAAAGGTTACCTGCAGCAACTGGTGATCATCGCAAGCTGAGGCTTGAGCTTTCCTTTGTAGCGGGCTCGTGAGATACGATGAGAGCCGAGACAATTGAGAAAAGGAAACGAGGAGTGGCCCATGCATGAGCCCCAATAAAATTGGGTAGGTTTGGGTTTGGAATTTGAATTCCTCATTCTAGTGTATTTGGATTGGGCGTGAATTAAAAAAAAAGAAAAAAACCTTTTTGGTAAATATTTTATTTTTATTGTTATTACTATTATAATTTTAATTCAATTTTAAAAAAATAAAAGGAAGATCTTTTACATGAGTAATTTCTTTAATTTTTTTCCTTTAAAACTAGTAATTTCTTCAATTAATGTTTAGGAAATGTGATTTAATTTTGTAATCAAATCTGTTGATTGTTGAAGTCAATAAAGACCCCAATCATAAAATTGAAAGGAAAGAGAAAAAAAAAAAAACACACGAGATAAAAATTCATCCAATTAGATAATGCCAAGAATCCACAATTAAATAAGGACGAATATTTATTATATTTCAAGAAATCATTTTAAAAAATTAACATACATACTTGTTAACCCCTAAATATAATAATTATGACAAAACAAAATGGCTAACAATTAAATTTCGGATCATTTATGAAGTTCAAAAATTGCATCAACCAGTAATTTTGTCAATTAGCAGTTTCAAATTCCCTAAAAAGGAATTTCAAAGCTTGTCAGCTGAGTAATCTGTTTGTATCTGTATATAGATGTATCCACCTTTAATACAACAATAGGCATGTTTAAATGAATCTCAAGTCAAAAGAGTTGGAAGTTACAAAGAGAAAAGTGACCATAATTTAAACATTCAAATACTGGTGAAGCCAATGTAGTTGTTGTATAAACTGATGCAACAATGAAGAGAAAATTTTGTCGCCATATATTGTTTTCCTTCATCATATATATATATTGACCCAATGAACTATGCTGTGGTTCGTTCATGTGTCTGAAAACTTTAGCTTTGCACAGTTTGTTCTCAGAAGGATGGGAGAATCGAAGGGAAAAGTGCCGATCAATGGCAGCATATCTGTCTCGACTGTTAAGGAAACACTTCGTTTGATTGTGGTGTCCTCAAATGCTAGAAATTATTAGGCATGTAAAGTCGACAACATAAGGCGCGTTATCAAGTGCCTTTTGCTAGTCTGCTCAGGAACGAGACAACATCATCTGATGAACCAAGTAAATATCGAGCAGATGTACGCTTCCGTCCGACAGCACAGGAGAAGTAGTTATCTCCTTTGAGATCAAGCACGCTCCAGGCCATCTTTTCCTTCTCCTTTACCTTTTCAGGTGATGCACGCCGGGAGCTCCCACTGCTATGGTTATTGACAGTTCTTTTATCAGGAGCCGGGGATGGCTTGGGTGTCTTTGTTTGTGATGATTTTGGCCCACTTTTGGTTGCTGGAAGCTTCGAGGGAGCCTTTTTCTCAGTAGGTAACTTTGGTGCATCGATTGGCTTGCATTTTGCCATATTTGCATCAGAAGGCAGCTCTGGCTCAAAAAATGTATAAACATCTTCATCCTGGTGAAATGATGAAAATTTTCTCATCGTTAAAGGGCGTCAAACGAAGTTCAATATCATGCAATTTTCTGGCATTTCTTTCAAGTAATTAAAGTGTGAACATTATAGTTTCAGCACTTTCCAAAATCCTATTATCAGAACATGATTAATCCAGTTAAAATAACCAATGCACCAAGATCTACTAATGAACCACGCCTCCACACCATGGTGAGGTTGCTCCAATTCGTTTTGCGACCTTAAAGATGCCTCTCATTATTTCCCATAACGCAGCAGTGTTGTTTGTTTATTAGAATGCCTTTATGCAAGATTGAAGAGAATATTACCTTCCCCAGGAAATGTCCAACACAAAGGACACAATCAATTGGTGTTGTCATCGACTTGTTGTGAACTATTTCTCCTAAAATACGATCAATAGCTGCCCCCTGGATTTAAATGAAATTATCAAATAGAGGCAAGGAGGAATCTCCAACGCCACTAAACTAAAAACATATTCAAATAGAATAAACAAAATTTATATGAGGTGAACAGGAAGTTACCTTTGTAACACCAACAGGTCTAACCTCAACCGATCGACTCCCTTGAACAACATCAACAGATGCATTAGAAATTGGGCCGGTCCAGAGATGCTGCAGCATATCTCTAGCCTGAAGTCTTCCAAATTCAACATCTACAGACAAAATAACATGAAAGGAAACACAAGGAAGGTTCAGACAAGCAGGGTTGGTATCAATCAAGAGAAAACTCAAAAATCAAACAGACCAAGTACCTGCATACTTGTAATTCCATACGAGCGATGTAGTGCGGATCTCAAACTCTGATCTTGGTGTTCTTTCAGTGAAATACTCAAAAACATGCTGCCATCATGCCATCAGCATCATTAGGCAAAGCAGGAAAGACAGATTGGATGAAGAGTACATCAATTACAATCTTGTTACCTTCAGACTATCAACCCATTCCATGTTCAAGTGTTCTGGCATGGTTGTCATCCAGTCACCCTTTGTATGGCGTAGAAACATCCCATTTTCTGCGGCCAACCACATATCATACTCCGCAAAGTTCTGTGAGAGCAATCAGGTGGTTTTGATAGAGGACAAAATGAGGATAGAGCAGAAAGAAAGAAGATTCCAAGCGTACCTTATCCAAGACTTCACTTTTGCTCCCACTAAGGACAACTATAGTTGTCTTTTTATCATTACAGAGAGCTGTTAAGTGTTCTTTTAATTCCGGGTGCAAATTAGGATTCTTTTCTCTGATTTGATCACTTCTATTCCCAGAAGTATCCACAGGTTCGGTTAATGTTGAATTAAAACCCTGAGTTTTGGCCATCCCCAAGATGAGGTCAACAAGGGAAGCATTAATGACATTAATAGTATGCCTCCAGGAAAAGATTGCAAGGGAAAAAGAAAATCAAAGAGCTAGCAATCACATTAGCAAACATAGATGGCAATGGTCAAATTATGTAAAAATGTTAACTTGCCTTTAGTTGATACAAAAACAATCATAAGCCCGTTGGGCTTGATGTGTATCTTATACTTGCAGGCCTTGGATAAAGCTTTTACTAGCTGAGGGGCATTTTAAAAAAACATAAGAGATTATAGGTCAAACAATCATACCAGTATCAATAATCTATTGCCAGACCGCAAGTAACGTTCCACTGCATCATTCTGTGGAAGCTCAGGAGGCTCTTTGCTTGTCCTTAGCTGTGCTTCAACAACGGTATCGTTCAGTTCACTGCAAAGTATTTACAGGAAACTCAAATCTCAGTGAATCCTGGCATGACATGGTTAGCATTTAGCAGAACATGGACACGTTAATTTTAATGAGGAAAAGACATTACATTTCTACTTCATTTCTTCTAATCATTGGAAAGAAATGTACTGATCTTAAAGAGTGAACAGAAGGAATTAGTACCAATAATCTCTACCATTTACATACTTGTTAAGGCACCTAAGCTAAAAGCAAATGGCCAAGGAATAGAGATCCAACTTGGCAATACCAAACTTCAAAATCAGATAATTTGGGGGCAACACCACATCTTTGCCCTTGTGAGCAAGTCAAATTGACAGTTAAAAAAAATGGGCTGACATGTGAACGCCTAATACAAGACAACAAGTGACTTTGTCCAACTTAACTGAAGGTTGATTGGAAAGGGAAATGTAATAACATCAGTACTAATGGGAAACTGAGTGCCTTTAAAAGAAAATTATATATATAATGACATACCAAGATAATATCTTGTCTGTCTACGTTTTTGATAGATGAAATAAGCAGACCTGAGAATTTAGTTTCCTATGTGACTGAGGCAAAAATCAATTATGCCTGGCTAACTATATTAGAAAATAGATTACTACTTTTGATAATGTACATCAATGCAACAAAAGCTGAAGGAAGGTTGACCATGGCCAAACCAGATAACTTCTGTATGAAGTTGGGAAAGGCCATAGTGCTAATGAGCTTAACAAATGCAGTAAAATTTCAAAATTTACATGCACTTGAACAATGTAAGAAAATCATAATTGTGTCATCTTTCACATTCACGTAAATCTTTAAAAGAAAAGGCTATGTTTTCAACTGTAAAATTCTCCGTTGCCAGATTAATGAACCTCAGCCTGAATTTAGCAGAATATATTTCAACACTCAAACCATGTTGAAACTGAAATAGAACTAGTTGGCCTATAAGAGGAAAATTTGCCTAGCCTATATGATGAACATGTTCTAGAGAGTTTCAGAACAGCCAGAAGATATATTCAAAATTGCAGACAAATATTGTTGCGTACCTTACAAACATTTCAGCCCATTCTTGAGCAGTATGCTTTGTCACATGATGGAAATTGTGTTGATGTCGCTTCTCCCTTTCTTCAGCCGACATGTTCAAAGCCTGGGCAATAGAAGCAGCCACTTCAGTGATATTCCAAGGATTTACTAGAATTGCTCCAGCACCCAGAGATTGTGCAGCACCAGCAAACTGCAAGATACATCAAGGATATCAAGGTTAGAAAGAACTACTTTCACTAACTTGAGTACAGCACTTCAGTATTTTGAGAGCAAGAATTTTGATTAACCTATTAAGTCTTCAATATAGCATGAAAATCAAGTACAGCAAAACTAGTATCGATCAACCCAAAAACATGCAATGAATACTTTTAAGTAGTAAGTAATTACTTCACTGAGAATGAGGACCCCTTTCTTTGCTTCTTGGCAAGCAACAAACTCATAACTGACAAGGTTCATGCCATCCCTTAAAGATGTGACAAGTGCTACATCTGAAGGAGAAAAGGTCATCATTATTAAATACAGCAATCCACAACTAAAAACAGTATAATCAAAATTTTGGTGCTAAGAACCATATCCTGGAATCAATCATAACCAAAAAGCTATTGTCATATGGGCCTTCCGAGAAGCAGAAAAGCAATATTCTAAAGTGGATTTCACTAATTCCCTGAAGACTGATAAATATTTAAAAGACATTGAGGATACAATTCATCAAGATTGCTAATTCTATGATCACAATCAATTGACTTTCCAGGTTACAACGATAGCAACTTCATAATAAAGTCTCTAGTTGTACAGACTTATTGGACTTCTCCAGATATTATTCTTTAGAGAACAACTGTCAGCCTTTCCTCAGAACTATCCAAATTAGTTTCAAGTTCCAAAAAAGTTGCAGATGTCATATGATTCTTCAATGTGCCAAAACACAATAAAAAAGTTTGATTGTGATGCACAGAAAAAACCAATGAACCAGTTATGCTTTCCCTAGAATATTTACTTGCAAGAAGTGAAACCAGGGCCTTTGTTTGTGTCTCAAGTACTAACTATAATTGCAACTACAACAGACGACCAAATCAATCAACATCTGAATCCATAGAGAACAAATCGAAAAGCAAAAGTAGAAGATAAATACTAATTTAAAATTGTTTAGTGGTAAAACAATTACGAATCAACCAAATAAAGTAATAAACTGAAGAATGAAAATAAACTGAAGAATGAAAATAAATTGAAGATAAAAAGAAAAACAATTCAACAAGTACCGGTAACAGCATATAATGCACATAGTGCGTGAAAGTCAAGTGAACGATCCTGTAAAGTGAAAAAAGTACATAGAAAAATTCCCGTTATTAAAAATCCATGAAAGCAAACAAAAACTTAAAATAATGATCTCTCTTCCTTGCACAGTCCAAAGTCCAAACTTCAAATGCTGGTAAGACAACCAAAGATGAAACCAAGAAACCTATGATTATAAACAGGTTCAATTATAACAAATTAAGGAACATTCAGGATAAGACAAATAATACACAACCTGAAATTCGACCTATTATAATTCATTTTAGACAATATATCACTCTCCCATACATGAATATTTCTCATCCTAGTCTAGCAAGTTCATGAAAGTAAAAGTTTTTAATATCTCAGAGTCTCCACAAAAAGGTGAGTACTTCCTTTTCATTTAAAACTTCAGTCAATTTAGGGTATCTATCTTCCTAAGGCACTACACCTCATGGTAAACTTTTACAACTTTGTCGAGGGAAGAGTAGAGAGAAATAGAGTGAAAAAAACTCAGTGTTTCTGAGTTCTTCAGTAGAGGATTCAGATGTGAAAGCTACCACCCAAAAATCCATTTTAGTAATGGTTTGAATTTGGGGCATACTGTTAATTCTGGGGAAAAACCATTATGATAAATTTTCAACTCTACTCTAATTTCAAAACAAGAAAAGGATAATTGTTTCTTCTACTCTACTCTCTCTTCCATTCAATGTCCAACAGAAATGGCTACTCTTTTAACATTTTTCTGCAAGATGTTCCATATTTATCTCCCACCAGACTAAAAGAATGATGAAAAGATAAAAAGATAAATGCTAGAATGCCAAGATGACAGGCAACAGAAATCCTGCAGGCAAGAGAGTTCAAACCAAAGTTTCATGGAGCTAGCAGATAAAGTACAAGTAAAGAAAAAAGAACACAGGCATGAAATTATTAGGATGCCAAAGACAAACCAGGTGATGTATTGGTACTGCAGTCAGTGATCCAAATCGACCATTAATTCGCCCAACAATTTCATGAACTTGGCTTGTAAGTTTCTGGTCTGTGAACAATAATAAGTAAAATTAAGAATTACATTCAGCCAAACACATTAATCAGGATTTTTTCACATAATTTCATTATTTATAAAAATAACTATACTAAAGGTTAAAAATAATATGACTAAATTAAGCATGCATGATGAACCCAAGGAATCTGTAAGAAAAGTTGACAACATTATCATCCTGCCTTTTGCATTTACTACCAGAGTCGGTAATGAAACATATCAAATTCCTTTTCATTGGACAAAAGAAACTCAAGAAAGGTTTCTGGAGGGCATGGGTAACTGTAAAAAGAAGAATGTTAATTATCTTCAACTTTGGTCAGGAAGCGAAACATGTTTCAGGAGAGCAATTGAGGAATTAGAATAGCATATTTATAAGTCAAACCTCAACTCTTACACCATTTCCTGGTTCAGACTTCAAGTCAGGTTGGTTTGTTATTCAGTAAAACAAAATCCTTTATAAACTAATTGATATTTTTTAACATATTTGGGTATGCAATTGATAATACATATTGAGTATAGCAAGTGAACTAAAATTTCAAGCTCATGTTGTATCCTGCACTTTCCTCTTTAAAGCTTCTAATTGCTAATTGATAGCCTGATCTAACTTGCTCAGTCCACAACATCTAGAGGCTCTTTATGCCCAACGACTGGTAAATACACCATTGCCAATACCAAAACAGATTTAAGGTTAAAAAATCTACACAATTGCTGCCCAAGATGGAATTCAAGTATATTAAAAACTAACAATAACACATCTTTCTTGTACAGGAAAACTAACTCCAGAAATATGCTATACCTGGCAAACATATAAACAGTATTAGAGCACATATCTACAAACAAGAGAAACAAAGAAGCATACATTCAGGAACATCAGTTCTTGTTGGCACTGCAATTTGAAGCAAAACCACTTTATCACGCCAGTTAGGATTTTCCTCAAGGAACTTTTCAAATGCCAGTATCTTTTGGGGAATTCCTTTAATCATATCAAGACGATCAACACCAAGCATTACCTGCCAAGTTAGGACAGTTAATAATAAGCACACAGAGCAACAAATAAAATAATACACCACAGCAACATAAGGCCACAAAAGAATTATATTAGAAAACCAAAAAGAGAAGATATAGAAGAGAGAAATATTCTTTCTACATGGATTTACAAGCATGTATAATAAACTGGCAAACACTTCTACATTATACTGCTTTGAAAGGTGAAATAGAAATAAAAAGGAAAAAAGGAAAAAGAAAATTTCAATCTAAAAGGGTTAAATAGCTGAAATTGAGCTGGCTGTTAAGTGGTGCTATACCCCATCTGTTAAATATTGGGTTTCCTAGTCTTATAAAGTCTCTCCACTTAATGCCAACTGTTTTTACGTTAGATGCTTAACAAGTATACATCCTAGTATTAACATTAAAATATTATATAAACTACGCATACATATCTACATGTCTATATAATCAGTTTGTGTATATATATTCCATAGTAATTCAAA
The DNA here is from genome assembly GCF_025698485.1 of Gossypium arboreum. Lineage (NCBI taxonomy): Eukaryota > Viridiplantae > Streptophyta > Magnoliopsida > Malvales > Malvaceae > Gossypium > Gossypium arboreum. Next base: position 118,694,861 of record NC_069070.1, on the reverse strand, counting down.
CATGGCATGACTAGAAATCAGGGTAGAATTTTATTATTAACAAACACTGAAAATAGTTTTGGTCAAAACAATTGCACAATGTGTTGATCACATACTTACAAAACCAGAAATCACAGATTTCAAATTTAGCAACAAACAAGCAGATAAAGAAATTAAAGATTATAATAATGTCATAAGGTAAATAAAGCATCTACCTTTCGGCCAGAAAACCTTTCTTTCAATTCTTTGATGTGTTCCTGGACCTGAGGAACCAGAAGTGCGTTTTGGAACCGTAGAGAGTCTATCCCAATAGGAAACTGATGTCTCAAGCAATTAAAGAACCATAAAGACGAGTATAAGCATAATTTGCAATTAGTTTGAGGGAAAAAAGTGTTTAAACTAATATTCCTAGTGCAGCATATAAAGCAACAAGCTAAGAAGAATAAAGGCATAGGAGAAGTCAAGTGAAAAAATAAAATAAAATAAAATAAAGGAATCAAACATACCGCAGCAACACGGGTCAGCCTCCCTTGATCCTCAACTCCTTCAGGTGTCCCCTCAATTCCAAGAATTCGAGTACAGGCACTAACAAAATGTCTGGCATAGTCATAGGTATGAAAACTGGAACGCATACAACAAAATGAAAACAATGGTTATCTGCACATTAGGCAAATAGTTCTAGAAGTCTAAGAAACACACTCTCAGAGGTGATCCAACCATAGGGAATGAACCACTTCAAAGTGATAAAACCATGAGACCTATTAGAATCAAATGCAATCAATCTTTAATACAAACATCTATACAAATGAGGATTTTTTGTTTTTATTTTTCCAGCTTTGCTTTAATAATAAGCTTTATAAAAGTTAGAGAAACACACTCTCAGAGCTGATCTAATAATAGGGAATTAACCACTTCAAAGTGATAAAATCATGAGACCTATTAGAATCAAATGCAACACATCTTAAATACAAACACATACAAATAAGGATTTTTTTTGTTTTTATTTTGCCAAATTTTCTTCAATAATAAGCATCACTTCCCTGAAGATTTTCAGAAAGCTTAGCTGCAAGAGGTCATGCAATTCTAAAACCACATAATCCTGCTTGTTTTAAACTAGCACATGTTAGTTACAATAAGTGAAATTAACAAATTTCTGGACTAGCTAAACTTCAATAATCTGCAGAATAAAATAATTAAATTAACAAGGCAGAGAAAATGTCAGTGTGATAATTGCCAATAGAAATGTCCACCATACACAACAAAATTGTGAAACAATGGACCTTGCATAAGTACAAAGAATACCAACAGCAAAAATTAGAGAAGTAAATAGTCTAAGAGGAAAAGTTAACTAGCTATACTATGCATATCCAGTTTTCACCAATTGAGATAAACTGATAACTTATGTTTGAAGAGTAAAATATATCAATCATGTTAAGATAAAGTGCAATAAGTCAGCAAAAATGCAGCAGACACCTACCCAACCAAGTCAGCAGCAAGAACTGAACGCAAAAGCTCAGATCTGGATGGCAGTGTCCTATGAATTTCAGAAGAAGGGAATGGTGTATGTAGAAACCAACCAACTTTCATATTATTGTTATGGTTCTTCAGGCATTCGGGAAGATACATTAGGTGGTAATCATGGCACCAGACAACATCCCCCTCTTCATAGTGCATATTTACGACATCAGCAAACATTTGATTGGCTTTCTTGTATGCAGCAAACTGGGACTGGAAACTTCTTGTAGTAGCAAGGCGGTCTTCTTGTGGAAGTCCAAGGTAGTGAAATAGAGGCCACAATATATTATTGCAATAACCATTGTAGTACTGATGAACAATCTCTTCATCAAGGAATACTGGGATACACCACTGCATGATAAGTGCCTTCAATCTAAATTGCCTATACAACATATAATCAGATTGCATTCCAGAAAGAGTGTTTCAAACGCAACTAAATACCTTTTCAGCTAAAGCTTTAGTAAGTGCCTTCTGTCCAATCTCATCCGGAACATTCACACCAGCCCATCCAATCCACCTTGTTTCAAACTCCTTGACACCTGGAAAGTTCATCTAAAGTTATCCTGTAATGGTAAATGTAGAAATGTTGCCACATATCCCAAGTAAACCAGGGACTCAATAGCTTACCCAAGAGAGCAGTTACAAGACCTCCAGCACTTATTTCCAGTGACCATGAATCTTCACCTCTCCTCACGGCAGAAACAGGAAGCCTATTGGCCACTACCAACAGTCGTTGCCTAAAAGGCCTTCCATCTTGTCTTTCGCATCCCTCAGTCAGTGCCCTTGCAACTGCAGCGTCTTCCAAGTATTTTTCAACAAAATCAGCCTTAGAGTTGTCACCTTCTCTAAAACGTGGTCCATTTTCAGATACTTCAGCCCCCTTACGAATATCAATCACTTCATCTAAATGGGAAGTTCTGTTGCTTTTCCTTTGCTCCCTTAGCTCTCTATCACGCAAAAGGCGTTCCGTGCGAGTTGGTATATGCGGCGAATTACCGTTGTACTTGTTTCCAGGCATACGCTCAATCTAGAAACCAACCACCAATACCAATTTTATAAGCTCTCAGAATAATTTTATGTCCTGCATTTTTGTTTTAGTAAATTAAGCGTATTAATCAGCAGCATAATTCAGAGAAAGCTCTGTATCTTACTAAGATTACGTACTGTAAAAACAAGACGGCGGTCAATGATTTTGTACAAATAGTTACTAAGATTTCCATTGTCTTTAAAAACTTGTTACTGCCTAAATTTCATCCCAAAAAGAATCAAACAAAAGGAAAGAAAAAGATGAAAAGATAACAAATAAAATGGGATCCACTGAATTTGATGAAAAAATGGGGTCTACCATGAATTTTTATAATAATTCAAGCCCAAGATTTCTTTCGGAACAAAATCCACAATGTATAAAAATAGCAAAGGAAAAAAGGAAGAATTAAGAATGACACATTAGCAGAGCCGAACGATAGAGAAAATAAAATCCACACGGCTATGCAGTTCCCTTCATTTTTCAAGATTCCGCAACAACCTATCATCCAGGTTAAAATCCAACCCATTGCACGCAAAAATTAAAAGAATCTTTTTTAGTTGGAAGCTTATTAAACTCGAAGAATCTATCTTAAAATAGTCTTAACCCGTTTAAAATAGCAAAAAGTAGTGAAAAAAAGGAAAAAAAAATAAATTCCCACCTTTGAGACCAAATCCTAAGAACCAAACAACCCAATATTTCCTATAAGAAAAGTTAACCTGCTTACGCTTTGCTACAATACATGAACTTCTGTACTAAAACTGAAGCACCAAAGGATTAGATAAGAAAGGTAAAGAAATGAAACAGAAAGAAAATTCCAGAGTCTAGTTGTGGGTGGTAGAGATTTATCATAGCAGGACAAAAAGTAAGGAAGGAACACAATTCTTGTGAAATCTTTATATGGGCACTTAAAGCCAGCCATGCAGCCGTAGGTGACACAAGAAAGAACATAAGATCGACTAGAAAAGGGAAAGAAAAAGTTTTACCAACAAAAAACCAGAAAATAAGTAGTATAGTAAAATACTAATCCAAAACCTCGAAAGACAAGAAATTGGGACATATCAATCAAGTAATTTAATACAGTGTTTAAATGATCATTACTAAAAAAATCTATGACGAAAGCACTTAGGAAAGATCTGCTTTTTCCTACACGTTCCTCCGTGGGTCCGACTCAGGTAAGGCCACATGAGCATTTTCCAAGTCTTATCGGGTATTTGAACAGATTTCTAAAGAAATCTGAACCGCTTCAATATCAATTTTAATATATTTTGGTTTTCTTTTAGTGGGAAAAAATATTGTGTCTTTTATTCCACAGGGTAATCTTTTGTCTTTTTCAAATAAAATAAAACAATCAAATCTCTTACTTATTATAATTAATAACTAAGCTTGTCCTATTTTCTAAAAACAACAACGAAAACAAAAGTTTAAACCCATTTTTTTTTCCTTTCAGTTAAAGGAAACAAAAGTTTGTATTTAAGTCGTCTGCTGATTTTGTCAAAAGGCTCCAGATATCAATGTACTACCCTTGAAAACTATGGCATTCTCTAGAACGTAAAATAGAGAGAAAACAAGAGCCGTCACCATTTATATATACACACTAATGTGACAAGTACGTAACTGTTTGGAGAAACTGTGAAATGGAAGAAAGTGACTAAACAAATAGTTTAAAAACTAATAAAGCTGATAAGAAAATAGATGAAGTAATAACATGGACACTTAATTTTTCAGAAGTTGCATGCAAAAAACATGAAGTATGCCAAAAGTCCTATCATTACAGCTCGTTTCCAACCCAAAATTTTTGGCTTTTTTGTGATTATTAGTAGAGTATGTATTTGGCATTTTACTACTAGTTTGTAAAATTTATAATTCTAATTGATAATAATAAATCAAGGCTTGTATTTGGTACACTAAGATATAAATTTTTTATTTTACAAGTAACATTAAAAAATTGATATGTCCTTTTTAAAAATTATTTTACCATTTCTATAGATATTTGTTTAGTGTTTAAAACTCCCTAATGTACTAAATATTTTTCCATAAATCAACTAATCTCTATTATTAATTTTCAATGAAACTGATTATAAATAAACAAATGGTTGATATCAAGTTGTCCCTTAATCCATTGTAATTGACCAAAGAAAGAAATAATAATAAACAAAATGCAAAATGCTGTGCAATGCAACAATTAATCAAACATTTAGAGACAAGTCAAATATCTTTTTTTTCTTTACAGCTATGGGAGAAAATCTAAGGGGCGTGGTAACTGCTAAGGTCCAACTTTTGCTCTAAGAAAAGAAACCAGTAAAACAAAATCTTAGTAAAATTAGGTATACTCTAACTAAAATAGGTGTAAAATCTTGTAATAGTGTCAACAATATGAATATGTACCGCGCGGAAAGATTTCAATATATTAATATTTAAAAAGGAAAAAAAGATAAATCAATGTTATAATTAACGAGGACTGTTATTTTTTTAAAAATACCCTAATTTACATAAAAAGGAATACAAAATAAACAATAAAATTAGGATTTAACTTAAATGATCATACAAGTTAGAAAGAAGACATCTTGGAGGAAGGGCTACTTGAGTCCCTTCTTGTAGTTGCAATACGAGAAAGAGAGATTCCAATAGAAGAGGTGACCACTGATAGTGTAGTGTGTGAACCTCACAGTGTGGAATCGGAGGATGAACTACAAACTCTCATGGAAAAGGATTTCATAAAATTATTTATGCTAATAATAAAATATTTGATTGAATTAGTCACATAACTCAGAGAAAAGACTAACAAATTAACTTTTTCAAAATCAACTTATATCTTTGAGTATTTTTATAAATATCTTACATAACAACCCACTCTTATCTCCTACTCCCCTCATTTCCTTTAAAAATTTACTTTCTATTTTAATTTATTTTTCAAATATAACCATTTTAATAAATATTATTACTTTAAAAAACTTCTTTTATTTTATCCACAAAATGACTGATGAATTTTAATATACTTAAAAGGCATATACCACGTCGTTTAAGCCACTAAATAGTGACAAGAAACATTGACCAGTTCAATCCCCATATACTTTCCTTCCCTCGTTAAAACCAAATGAAGAAAGCATGTATCGCTTGAGCAGCATTCTAGGCATGAAAAAGGGGTCATACACGACAATCATGATTTGTTTCAATTTTTGACAAACTTTATTGTCTTCATTATATTCAACACATCAAATCCCTCTTCACCTTAAAAAAAACACATAAAACGTTTCTGCAATATAATTTAATAATGCTTTTCAACATTAGATCTATAAACATTTTAGGCCCCGTACTAGGAATCTCCAACTGTGTTTTAGCTAAAATCTTCCTATTACTTTGAACTATATTAAAAATTCATTTCACCAACTTTTCTAGTCTAATTTCTACCCGTTTTCTTGAATTACTTTTACCTTCTGCAATTCTGCCATTCTCTATGATAATTTACAAAAAGGTTTTGGGAGAATATTATCTTTAGCATTTTATTATAAGATTTCTACTTTTATATTTTAACATATATTATATTTTTAGTGTCCTGTACAAATTTAAGAATTCTACTGATTATATATAAATTTATATTCCTTTGTACCTTTATCATGCAAAGGATTAATGAAGTAAATGCGCATAGAGAGAGCAGCAACTGGACCACGCTAACAATGCGCATTTTATAAACTAGTCCAGATAAAAGGTAGTTTTTAGGGGAATTTTACATTTTACACTTTTTTCTAGTAACATTTCTGTTACTTTTATATTTTTTTTATATATTTCAATTTCGTAACATTTTAAAAATCCTACAAATGATACATAAAAATTATGAGACGAGTTATCACATTCGTTGACAGTAAAATTATCAATTTTTACAAACAGAATTAATAGAATGACGTATATCCTTATATTGTGATAATAAATTAAAGAAATTTGTGACAATCTTTTAATAGGTGAAATTAAATATAAATGCACAGACAGAGCAACTAGACCTGACAACTCAAAAGCGAATTTAATAACATGTTTTCCCCTCTATTTTCCTTTCTATTTCGAACTGAAATACAACAGCATGGAAAATAAGCAACTAGAAGTGCGACAATAATTTTCTTTAGTGTTTTTTACAGTACAATTCCTATTTACTAACTATAATTCCTAAGTCCTTAAACAGAAAAATATTGTGCGTCTAAATGCACTCTAATTTATATCCTCTTATATGTTATGATAATAATAATATCGACTAAATTAGACCTGAATCAATCTCTTCGATTAATTTTTTGGGTAATTTTGAGTAGACCAAAGAATAAAAGCACTAAGCAATGTCGATTGCGATGACATATCAACCCCTGCTCTGTTGAGTGGGGGGGCTACTATTCTTTGAGTGGTGTAGCCAGCAACCTTAACTGCTGGCACAAGAAAAGGCAAATTTTTTGCCTGTGGGAGAACAACCAAATGGGGCAACCATTTCCCTATTTTCCTAGTGGGGAATTCTGAATGAACAGACATTTTCCCACCTTGGGACATTGACGCAACTCAAGAACGGACATGTTTTTTTACGTAAAGCACCGAAGAGACAAACCAAAATGCTTGGTCTACACGTATTCCTAATCCGATTCCTTGAAAGAAAACTTGAATGATAACGGCTTTAGCCATATTAACAGATAGTACATATTAGGAATCTCCTTGGTTACCTAACCTGATGAACGAAAATGATTTGCCACCAACTTGTATAGTATGATTAGAAAGACTCAGATACCTAACCCGGTTACACGCTCTGCATATTGCAATCAAACTTTCTAAAAGTCAAACAATGAAGAGATTCCAAAGCATAAAATTTGTTGGCCAGCTAGATTACAATTCACCAAAAGCAATTCAAGTAATTCTGTTGATTTACCAGAGTTAAGCAATAGCAATCAAAGAAACAAGAAAAAAGATAAACTGAGACAATAAAGACAAGTGCGTCAATGAAATCCGGTAAAAGAGAAAACATAAGCAATCCGGTGCTAGAAAATGTCGGAAATTAATGGTACAGATAGGTAAGTGCCGCTACTTACGGTCTAAGAGGAAATGAGGAAGAACTGCATAGACTTGCTATAGGGGAAGGTTGCAACTTTTGGACTTCAAAAAAGAGAGAATGAGCAAACAGAAATATCTTTTTTAAATATAATTTTGAATTATGACTATTGTCCATATAAAAAAGCGAAGAAAGGAAAGACAGATACCGGAAAAGAACCATAATACATGTGACTAAATCGATGAAAGGGAGGAAAAGGGAAATGAGCGAAGACCAGAAATTGACAGAAAGGACTTGCATGCTGGTTTGTTCTTTTTCTGTGCTAAACGAAGGCAAGTGGGCGGTTGGTATTATTGCTTGTGGTCAGAGATAGAAAGAAAGATATTGGGGATCCTAGAGCGTGAGTGCCCGTGAAAAGATACACTAGTAGCCACTCGCCAGGGAATTTGCTGCATAAATTTGTTACTCGTTCACGAAAGGTTGGTACCCACAATTTGTGGGTCCCGTAAAAATTTAAGTCACAGACTCCTTGCCTGGGCTGGGGTTGGGACCTTGGCTGGCCGAATCACCTGATAGATGATACTAACCATCCAGTCTGGCAAACACTTTCGTGGAGCAAAAATGACCTCATAGGCCATACCCATGTCAAAATACTGTAAAAAAAAATCTGAAATATATGTTGAGCCTAAGAAAATATTTCTAATGTGGCCCCAGGGAACTGCCATCTCGCAAAACGTCTAAAACATGAGCCTTTCAGCCTCAAAGGCTCAAACTAAGGGCCCACTATTGGCAAGTGGCTACTATAACAAGTTGTTCAGAGTTTTTTTTTCTTTTTTTTTTTAATGAGAATAATGGAGAAAAACACTACTCTGCTTCTGAAATTCTTCATGATTTTCCTTTCCTTCTCCTGGGATAAGATCTGTTGATCTAACCAGTAACCACCATACAAAAACATTTCAGCTGACGTAATAAGAAGGTAACGGTTACAAAGGCCTTTTACCATCAATGCTGCAAGTCATTGAGGAAATTTAAAAAAAAAAGGGGGAGGGGGGAATTAACAATCCTTTTTTCTTAGTTAAAATGTTTTAAAGATACTCAAAGCATCGACTACTAAGTTCTTTATATGAAAACGAAGAGAAACACAGAGTGAAACATAGAAGGATCTCAAATTACATGCATCGTACTGAGAGAAATACAGCTTACCTCAATTACGATTGGAAAAGAGAAAGAATGAACTCTGTTTTCAGTCTACAGATGAATCTGTTTTTCAAGTTCTGGTTGTTGTGAAGGATGAGATATATACTATTCTTGTCTAACGACTAGAGAATCTGTGCATACGAAGTGAAGACACGTAAATGCCTTAATTCCAATGGAGTTCTTACTCCCTGTTTTGCAACCAGACCAACTAAAATTAGTGTCATCTTATCCACACTCTCAGAATAGCAAGATGACAGCAATTTGGCCAGTTAGCCAAAGGAGTTGTCATTTTCTTCACTAATGATTTTGGCTCTTTTCCTTCTAGTGTATAATCCTTAAACTCCAATTATTGAGCTTGTTTCCCAAAGTTAAAAATTACACCGTAAAAGCTACAGGGGTAGTTAAGACTTAACGGCACAGTCCCCTGGGTCTCAAAGAAATATCCTCTGGCAATTTATTGTATTTGGAAAATCCAGATTCAATTGGCTGCAAAGCCAGCTATATGATTTAACTGCTCGAAAATGCTAACCCCCCCCCCCCCAAGGCCGCATTGGCTGTAAAAGTTTTTGCTAATCTACTGTGCCTCATTAAATGAATCTGTTTAGTGCTTTTCCGCAGTCTACAATAAAAGAAAGTCTACGCAGTTCTGCTAAGTGCTAGCCACTAAACTCAGATTCCAGGGATATACTCAAGTTACACTCAATACACTATCGTGTGACAAAATTGAGACTAAGGGTGAGTTTGGTACCGGAATATGTGGGTTTAGTTTATTTTTTGTCGCATGTTATAGTATTATTATAGTATTTAATTTTACTATCACTATTATTTTTATATTAAAAGTAGATAAATATATCAGCCATCCAAACTTACCCTAACCAACTTGAATGATGCACCAAGCCAAGATTAAGTAGTAATGGTAGTTAATATACTTTACTCGAGTAATAGTATATAAACTTGAATTTAAAACACTTTAAAAAAAATAAGCTATTTGAATTTTAACTCGATTAGCATCGAGATTATTATCAAAGTTCAAATATTTAAAATAGGATGAGATCATGAATAAATCTAGTATTGTATAAAAAATCAAAAAAATATTTAATTTCAAAAGGAACCATAATAAATTTAAAAAAATACGTTCTTAAAAAATTTAAAAATTTAATGACTTAAATATTTAAATTTATTATATCATAAATTTTTGATAGATTTATCAGTATATTTTAACAAAATAAGTATCACTCAACTTAGAATACCAGACTTTATAATTAATCTACGCTTGTAGAAAAATAAAGCAATATAATTAGAGAATTTTCTTCCCTGAAAACTAAAATGTTTACATAATATAATTTTCAATACCACCATATGAATCTAACAGCTTTCATATAACTATATTTCATCCAAAATATCAAACAAGTAAACGATACTGATAACTGTTTTAAGTTACAACACACAGCAGAAATTTGCTTAGAAAAAGTAAATTAGCCTTTTATGTAAACAAAAAAAAAGGAATTATTTACAGTTCAAAGAATCCAGAAATAGACCGAATCTTTTAGAAAAATAAAAAAATAAAGTAATTAACATTATTGGAAAACAAAGAAAATCTCGATATTGGAAACAAAAGAAACAAAAGTTTTTCTTTCTATATACTCCAAAATTTACTCTCTCGTTTTACAGCAACCAAACAGAGCAGCCTCGAAAGAATGAACTTCATTTCTCAATGAAGATTCTAAAAAATATTTATAAAAAAACAACGACGAAAATCAGACGGACCTCTAATTTTCGAAATACTAAACAAAACAACAACAACAATAAGAAGAAGAACAATCAATGATTTTCGAAATTTAAACTAAAAAAACCAGAACGAATAAGAAAAACAGAGAAAAAATGAACCAAAAAAAGATTTAAAATGGAGAGAAACTAACCTTGACAAAATGTAGAAGTAGATCTGATGTTTGAACAAAGCGCTCAAATGCTAAGGAAATTCAAAAGAACAAAGCTAAAAATTAATTGAGATCAAAGTCGATGCGCAATTAAGAGAACAAAAAAAATAACTTAGTGAGGGAATTTTCTGGAGAGAAAATGAAGGAACGGAAGAGAGGAGGGTATTTATAGGAGAGAATCAAAAAGGCTTTTTCTTTTGGCGGGGGAGAGAGAGAGAGAGAGAGTAATGGCTATGGCCGGAGGAGACTGTTCGCTTCGCTTTGATTGTGCCCAATCATTTGGAGGGAATTTGTTCTTCTTTCTTTCTTTTCAAAAAATACTTTTTTTTTTCTTTTTTAATATTTGTAAATTTCAATAAAATAAAAATTGTCATTTTAATCGCATTAACAAATTTTAAATATATATAAATAAAAGAAATAAAAATTACGAAATAAATAATAAATCTGATTTGTAGGTTACACAATATTTTAACGATAAAAGATAAAATGATTTTACATATTCGATACCAAGGTATTTAAGTTTTACGTTACTATTTGATTTAAAGTTTTGTTCCTTACGAGTTGTTCTTTCCTTTTCTCTATGTTTTAGTTGTTTGTGTTATTTTTTTTTTCTTTTCTTTTGTGAATTCGTGACTTAAAGAATCTCATAAAATTTAAAAGAACTTATGAAATAAAAATTAAACATTTAGACGTTGATTATGAATGTGAGAGATATGTGTTTTAAAATTGAACAAATCAATGCATGACATTATGACCACACCAAGAGTTTTATGGTGATTGAGTCTACTGATTTAAGTGCAGTCTTTAAAATTCAAACTTAAACCCGTCAATTTTATTAAGTGAAAGGGTTGAGATCTTAAGTGGATATATGACTTTTTATATTTATTTATTTATTTCTTTATTGTTATTTTTGTTTTTGATAATATTTTGTTTGAACTAAAAATGATTATTTGTTGTAGAAAAAAATTTAAGAATAAAATTTTAAAATATTTTTAATATCATTTACATTTGTTAGATTTGGTGGTAAAGTATTTGAAGCTTAATATAAAAATAAAATATTGGAGAATCTCACACATAAATTTTTTGGTAATTTTTTCAATTCTTGTCAATTTTAAATTTGAGTAAATTAATCTCTATAAAAATATCAAAGCAATTTATTTCTTATTAATTTTGATAATGAACAATTAAGAACAATTAATCATTGCATTAGTGTCTTTAGTTAATTGTGCATAATTTTGATAGGTATACAATCAAATTTAGCTATAAATGTTTACATATTTTGTTAATTTGGTATTGATTCTAAAAAGTCAACAAATTTAGCCTCAACATTTACACATTTATGACAATATTATAGGTTAAATTTGTTTAATTGTGACCAAATTGATAGAACGTGTAAATAATGAAAATTAAATTTTTTATTATACCAATCAAATTTATGTAAAATTGACAAAAAAAATTATTAATGTCGTCATTAAATTGCTCTAATTTTTTTAGAAGAACCAATCTGGGCACTATCGAAATTGAGAAGAATTGGAGAGACCTTCTTACCTTTTATTATTATTATTATTATTATTATTATTATTATTATTATTATTAAGAAGTCTTCTTTTTATATAATGAATATATCTATCTATAGAACCCAATTTTTGGAGAAAAATATACGCAAATGCACGTCCAATTATAACGATACCATTTAAGTTAAAATTCAATCAACGAGCTCCTAATTTATTTCATTTTATAATGTAAGCTTAGCTTTTATGTAATTTAAGGTGACATGAAGGTAATTCAAGAGTTTCTTTTCTTGAGAATTTTATGTTTTTAAAATAAAAATTATTATATTTTAAAAATATCAATAAGAAGTTAAAAAAGATGAATAAATATTTTCAACAAATAGTGTAAAATAAAAAATATTAAAAGCAATTCTTAGTTACAATTATTTTTAAATATATGTTTATTTTCAAATTCCAACTATTAAAAAATGCATCTTTTAAATTTTTAATCATAACACATATCCTTTAATTAGTGTAATAATCATTGCATTAAAATTAGGCTAATAATCCATATATTTGTATGATGTTTATGTATTTTCACATATTATAATCATATTTAAAATATTATATATATTTATATAAGTTTTAGTAAGTTTATAATTATATAAATTTTAACATATTTAAATTTCATTCACGTCGTGATTATGCAATTTTACGTCACATTTTATAGAATATTATATTTTAATTATTTTCCTTATATTGTCATATTATATCCAAAATTGTCAAAATCAATCAAAACTTATTTGTAATTTTAGCAACTACTTATCCATCTGATCACATATTTTAGGGGTGACAAAATTGTCATAAATAGATATTTGCCAAATTAAATATCATTGATTGTGCATATGCTTTTACATAACTTTTAAGTTGGGGTTTTGTTTATTTCAGGTTATATTTTAGTCATTTATATTTGAAATGTTACATTTTAGTCACTTACGTTATCGCATTATAATATTTTAGTTACTGAGTCTTTAATTGTTATTAACGGTGTAATGGTAAATTGACGTGACACATTAAATCATCATTTTAAACAAAATTTTAGGTTAATTTATACAATTGGTCCTTATATTTTTTTTGAGCAATTTAATTTTTTTCTTTTATGTTCTTTTAACTTTCCTTTTTTTTCTTTATTTTCCATTCTCTTCTGCTTCATCCTCTGTTTTCTTTTCTTATTCATTTATTTTAAGGTAGTTTTACTATGTTTTCCATTTATTAAAACTAGTCTGCAAGCTCGCCTCACTCGAAAAAAATTAATTTGTTCAAAAAAATAAAAGTATAGAGACTAGTTTTAACAAATAGAAAATATAGAAAAACTATATTAAAAGAAATAAAGAAGGGAGGAAAATAGAGGGAGAAGCAGAAAAAAAAGAAAGTTAAAAGAACCTAAAAGAAAAAAAATTAAATTACTCAAAATGAAAAAAATATAGAGACTAGTTGTATAAATTAACCTAAAATTTTATTTTGAAATGATGATTTAACGTGTCACATCAGTTTAACATTATACTGTTAACGGCAATTAACTGCTCAGTGATTAAAATGTTACAATACGATAACGTAAGTGACTAAAACGTAATATTTCAAACATAAGTGACTAAATATAACCTAGGACAAACAAAAATGGCCATTGTGATAGTTTACCCATTGAGATTCTATTTTTTTCTTCTATTTAGGCCATCATATATTGTTTTTCTAAATTCAATTATTTCCCTTCTATTTACCAAACAAATTAATATTAATGGTTTTTATTTATTTATCTCTTTTTATCAATTTTACCTTTATACCTCACACATTTGGAGGTTTATTTTTCAATTAAATAAAATTAATTATTATTAACTTATAATTGATTGGATATGAATTTAATTGACATTAATTACGTAACATCTGCCTTAAATGAATGTAATTAGTTTGAGGTTTGAAAGGTTAAGGGTTAATTAGGAAATATGTATATACAATAAAAGTAAATATTTATAAATGAATTATTATGCATTTTCACTGAAACTCCAATTTTAATTTTATTATTAATAGAATTTGAAATGAAGCATATTATACATAACCCTCTATTATTAAAATTTTAAAACCTTACCAGAGACGAATCCAGGGGTTGACAGGCCCCGACCCCCCTTAAAATAAAAAATTACTATTTAGACCCTTTGAAAATTTAAAAAACTTTAAATTATTAAAGGTAAAATTACACTTTAACCTTTCTAAAAATTATAAAAAAATTGATTTAATCCTTAATATTCGATTTAACCCTGTCCTTTATTTTTCCTTTGATATTGGTGCAAACAAATATAAAAATTTATGTCAGCATTTACATTGGTTTTCATTAACACTCTATAAATTATTTGTTTGCACAATATCAAATCTATACAACTTAAATTACTCAATTTTAAAAATCATAATTAGATTAAATTAACTTTATCTTTTATAAATGACAAAATAAGTGTTGAGATAGAAACAATTCATGAAGGAAAAAGAGAGTGAAATTCAACACACATAAAACATGAAACAAAATAAAATAAATCAAGCAAAAACGAAGTTGATGTCGATGAATACGCAATTGTTGAGAAACCCTTGATTGCATGCCCCTCAAGCTATTCCACCTCCTTTTGGTTTTGGTGATGTTATTTAGTTATGATGATATGATTCATCAGTTTAATAAGAGACTAATATCCATTGAGATCGGGGGATATCTCCAATGTATGCCATTGTTGAGTCCTAGGGGAATTTGATGATCATGTTATCCTTTGACCAAAAGCAATCTGATTATAAATATTATATCATGAGTGCAATTCCAAAACCCCATGTTTTTATTTCCAAGCACTTGATGCAAAGATCCTTACCAAGGAGAATACTCTTTGTAAGAGTTTCGGTTTGCTATTTGTCTAGTTTGATGTTTAGATAGATGTTTGAATAGAAATGTGGACATTACAAAGGCAGTAAACAAATAAGAGACAGAGAAAAATAGGAACACAAACTTTGTTAATTCAATTCAAAAATAATCTTACTTTGCGATTTATCAGTAATCTACTGACTAGCCTAATCTACCCTTACACAAGAAATAATTGCAACCTAATAGATAACCTGACTTGTTAGAATCACTCACCCAAATTACCACACTTACAAAACTATAAACTGAGTGCCAAATACGAACAAAAGCCTAACAACAAATACAAAACAATGTAGTATCAACACCCTCTAAAGGGCTTGTCAAACCAAGCATATGTGTTGCCTATTTATAGGCAATACATGATAGCTTCCCTTGTAATGACCCAAAATTTACGGGCATCGGAAAGTACATTAACAGGCCTCCGTCTTAGTAAATTGAGTTCGAAATAATTACTAGAAATATTTATGAGTTTAGCGATGTGTTTGATTAGGTTTAAATTAGGTGAATTTAGCTTAATTTAGAGTAATTAGTAAAATGACTAAATTGAATAAGGAGTAAAAGTTTAATTATAAATTAGTAGGAAAGAATAAGGACCAAATAGGGAATTAAGCCTATTTGGGAAGATGAGGCGGCAAAGGAGTAAAAAATCTAAGATTTTTACTTAGTTATATAGTATAATTTTGACAAGTGGATGGTAAAAAAATAAAAAATAAATAAATTATTATAATATATTATTAGCAACTAAAACAAATAAAAGAAAGAAAATAAAGTAAAGAACAAAGAAAAGAAACAGAATAGGCAAACGAAAAGCAGGGGAAGGAAAGAAAGAAAGAAGAAAGAAAAGAAAAAGGGAGAATTAGGGTTTGAAGGTTTGAAAGTTTAATAGGTAAGTTAATTTAGCCCTTTTTACTTAATTTTAATGTTTTAAAAGCTTTAGAACAAAGTTTTGATGAAATTAAATTAATATTTTGAAAGTTATTAGAATTCTAAATATTGTTCATGTTGAATAAAAAAAATGAAATAGGGGTTTAATTGAATGAAATTCAAGTTAAAATAGATATAAGGATTGAATTGCAAAGTAAGCTATAAGTTTTGTGTTTTAGGGACTAAATTGAGGAAAATTTCGGAATTAAGAAAATATGTTGAAAATTTAATAGTTAAATTTGAGTTTAAATGAAATTTGAATAGACATAAGGTGTGAATTGGTGTTATATTTTGGTTATTAACATTTTACATCAAAACAGTTTTGGGAAGTAGCAATGGTCTGACTTTGAAAATTCACTAAAAATTGTATAAATTGAACTAGAGGATAAAAAAAATATGTAATTAAAACTTATTGAGTCTAGTTTCTTATAGTATAAATAGTGTAAGCAATGAATTGATGAATCAAGAGATATTTGAAATTTTGTAAGACTGGTTCGGGGTGATTTCGAGATTCCCTGTTTTAATTTTGGAAAATCATTATAAATTGTACAAAAATTATTATGGAGTGTAATTTATATTTGTGAACTCCTGAATCTAGTTTCAAAATAAGTAAACAAGAACCTTATTCGAGTTCTGTAAAATGAGATAATTTATTTTAGTAGAGAGAGGTCGAATCTGTCAAATGAAATAACAGGGAGTATTTAATGAATAAACTGTACTAATTGGCTAGACCAAAAATTCTGAAAATCTTATGGTGAGAAGATATATGAGTCTAGTTTCAGGAAAAATTAGTGGATCTTAATTTGGAGTTTCCTAGCTCAAGATATAAATAATTTAGTAACAATGACTCAAGTAGACAGCTTAATGGTGAAATTATATATATACATTAAAAATGGTTAAATTTGCATGTTTAGGCTCATGGATTAAATTGAATTGTGTTATATTGATGATTATAAATTATTATTATTTTCAGTAGTTAACAAAGAACCCAAGACATCGGCAAGCACAAAGGAAAGGAGAAAGCTATCGAGGATTAAAACGAGAAATTCACGGTTTGTATTACTATAATTCAAATTACTTTTTATTAAATGTTTTATATCAATTCTATATTTAATAAGTGAATTATAAGGTAAGTATTGATATTTGAGTTGAATGAGAATTGAATTGAATGGTGAATTTGTATGTATAATTGAATTGTAAATTGATTTTAATGTGAAAATTTTAATTGAAAAGTAATCTTGGAATGGAAATGAAAGTGAATTGAGAATTGAAATACCCTATTAACTAGTCGGGCTAAGTCGGATATAATTGGCATGCCATAGGATCTGGAAATGTACGGAATTTGCGGCTTTTCTTGATCGTGCACTTTATGTGTCGATTTCGTGCACCTCGTGTGTCATATCGTGCACCTCATGTGTCGCTTTTAGGCACTTTATGTGTCGATATCGATCAGTACTATGTACCGTTTTAGGTACAATGTACCGCATTGGTGTGTTTGGGTTGGAACTGTATCCGTTAAAGTCCGAAATGTTAATAGGGTGAATAATTGAAATGAGAAGTTCAAATGAATTTGATCGACTGTACTAGTGAATATGAAAGAAATTAAAATTATGGACTGAAAATTTAGATTGGAAATGAAATGCATGGATTTAAAATGATTGTGGTGATTAAAACCTGGTAAATGTGATTTGTAACTAAAATTGAATAATAGCTAAAGATTGTTTATTTATTGTTATTTAATGATAATTTAAAAAAATATATATATATTTCCCTGAATACTCGAACAAGTCCCGTTTCATTCCACTTTAATACTTGTGTTGGGCTTCGAAAGTCCATTATAGGGACATAATTCTTCAATTATACTATGAATGTTATAATAATTGTAAAATATCCATAAGTTGTCTGATATATACGATAATGCCTCGTAGCCCTGTTCCGGCGACGGTTTGGGGTTAGGGGGTGTTACATTTGTTGGTATCAGAGCTATCAGGTTTAGCTGATTCTCGGGCTATATTGAGCTCGAAATTGAGTCTAGAAGTACATGCCACTTTTGAGTCGAAATTGAGTCGGGATTTTTGGATGCTGATCTATTTATTTGTTTTGTTTTATAGATTAAAGATGTCGGATGAGAGAATAAATGATACTGATGAAGAAATGCATACTGGAGAAGAAGAATCTTACGGGTTAGATGAAACTGAATCGGTAACACCTAGTATTAACCCGATGAGAAACCAACCTCCTAGAGCAGAAAGAAGAAATGATAGAGATGATTCTGATACAAATAGAAAAATTGCCGATGCACTACAAAGAATAGTGGAAATTGTTCCTGCTATGACTTCAGTTCCAATTCAAAGACAGGCCCCGATAAAGGAATTGAGAAAGTATGGTGCCAATGAATTTATGGGTCTGAAAGGAGTCGATCCATCTGTAGCTGAAAATTGGATGGAGTCGACTAAAAGAATTTTACGACAATTAGATTGTACCCCCCGAGAGTGTTTGATTTGTGCTGTATCGTTGTTACAAGAAGAAGCTTACTTATGGTGGGAATCAGTGGTTCGACACTTACCAGAGAATCAGATAACTTGGGATCTATTTCAGAAGGAGTTTCAAAAGAAATATATTGGAGAAATGTACATCGAAGACAAGAAACAAGAGTTTTTGACGTTACAACAGGGTGACATGTCAGTAATAGACTATGAGAGAGAATTCTCGAGACTCAGTAGATATGCCTCAGAGTTTATTCCAACTGAAGCTGATAGTTGTAAGATATTTTTACGGGGTCTACGAGATGAGATCAAATTACAGTTGGTATCTCAACGTATTACTGAAATGGTAGATTTGATTGAGTGAGCTAAAATGGTAAAACAAGTGTTGGGCTTTAATAAAAAGACTCAAAGTGTTAGACCAACTGGGAAGCATACGGGAACTACCAGTTGGAACCCTCAGCCGAAAAGACCAAAAGAATCTCAGGGTGGTTGGAGATTCAGTTTTAGATCGAGCAGAGGTGGAAGAAGCCGTGGAAAAGCAGACGGCGGTATCTCATCGGTAGTATACGAGGTCCACCTCGAGATGTTGACATTCCAGAATGTGGACATTGTGGAAAGAGACATTTGGGTGAATGTTGGAAAGTGACCGGAGGTTGTTTCCGTTGTGGGTCGACGGAGCATTTTGTTAAAGACTGTCCGAAGAATAAAAATGATACTCCTGTCACATCACAGAAATCAGTATCTACTACTCGAGGCAGAGGTCTAGGTAGAGGTAGTTCGGTTGTTAGAGGAGGAGCTGGTAGAAGGAGCAGTGATATTATTACTCAGCAGTCTGAAGCCAGAATAACAGCTAGAGCTTATGTGGTTAAATCTCGTGAAGAAGGCGATGCCCACGATGTGGTAACAGGTATATTTTTATTGTATTCTGAGCCTGTTTATGCGTTAATTGATCCTGGATCTTCACATTCTTACATTAATTCGAATTTAGTTGAGTTGAGAAAATTAAAATCCGAAATGTCTAGAGTGTCTATTGAGGTGTCGAGTAAGTTGGGGCAAACAATGTTAGTGAATCAGGTCTGTCTAAGATGCCCGTTGATTATACAGAATAAAACTTTTCTGGTTGACTTGTTAATTATGCCATTTGGGGACTTTGATATAATTTTGGGCATGGATTGGTTATCCGAATATGGGGTGATTTTGGATTGTTACAAAAAGAGGTTCAGTATTCAGACAGAGGATGGGGACAGAGTTGAAGTAAGTGGCATCCGTACCAGTGGTCCGACACGCATCATTTCGGTAATAAAAGCTAATAAATTGCTTCAGCAGGGTTGTTCAGCATATTTGGCATATGTTATTAATTCGATTCAGTTGGAAGTCGGTGCGATCGATCAGACCGTATGTGAGTTTTCAGATGTATTTCCTGAAGAATTGCAGGGCTTACCACCTAACAGAGAGGTTGAATTTGCTATTGAAGTGTATCCGGGTACAGCACCAATCTCTATACCTCCGTATCGAATGTCGCCCAATGAGTTGAAAGAGTTGAAGGTGCAGCTACAAGATTTACTAGATCGTGGATTTATCAGACCAAGCATTTCACCCTGGGGAGCTCCAGTATTGTTTGTTAAAAAGAAAGATGGTTCTATGCGGTTATGCATTGATTATCGACAGTTGAATAAAGTGACGATCAAGAATCGGTATCCGTTGCCTCGTATAGATGATTTGTTTGATCAACTTAAGGGAGCTTCAGATTCTCAAAATTGATTTGAGATCCGGGTATTATCGCCTAAAGGTGAAGGAAAGTGATGTGCCTAAGACTGCCTTTCGTACTCGTTATGGTCATTATGAATTTTTGGTGATGCCGTTTGGGTTGACTAATGCCCTAGCTGCTTTCATGGATTTGATGAACCGCATTTTTCAGCCGTATTTAGATCAGTTTGTGGTGATTTTTATTGATGATATATTGGTATATTCGAAGACAGAAGCAGAACATGATCAGCATCTTCGAATAGTTCTACAGATTTTACGAGAGAAACAGTTGTATGGAAAGCTCAAGAATGTGAATTCGGTTATCAGAGGTTGTATTTCTGGGACATGTAGTATCTGCAGACGGAATTCGGGTTGACCCAAAGAAAATTGAAGCGATTGTCCAATGGAAACCACCCAAGAATGTATCAGAGGTACGCAGTTTTCTCGGTCTAGCTGGGTATTACAGGAGGTTTGTAAATGGATTCTCAAAGATAGCACTACCAATGACTAAACTACTGCAAAAGAATGTTCCTTTTATCTGGGATGACCAGTGCCAGAAGAGTTTTGAGACTTTGAAGCAAATGTTGACAGAGGCACCGGTATTAACATTACCAGAGTCGGGAAAAGATTTTGTCATGTATAGTGATGCTTCTCTAAGCGATGCAATGTGTATTGATGCAAGATGGGAAAGTCATAGCTTATGCATCTCGACAATTAAAAACACATGAACGTAACTACCCGACGCTTACGACTTGGAGCTAGTCTGCAGTAATTTTTGCTTTAAAGATTTGGAGGCATTACCTATATGGTGAAAAATGCTACATTTACACGGATCACAAAAGTCTTAAATATCTTCGTCATGAAGGAGTTGAATTTAAGACAGAGACGGTGGATCGAACTTCTGAAAGATTATGATTGTATTATAGATTACCACCCGGGAAAGGCAAATGTGGTAGCTGATGCATTGAGTAGAAAAGCAGTGGGGGAATTAAGGGCAATATTTGCTCGACTTAGTATTAATGATGATGGAAGCTTGCTAGTGAATTAAGGGTTAAGCCGATGATGTTTGATCGATTAGAGCAATTTCGGATGAAAGATGATAGATTATTGAAGAAAAGAGAAATGGTTCAAAATGGTACAACCAAGAGTTTTAGTATTGACGGGTATGATTGTTTGAGGTTTCAAAATCGAGTTTGTGTTCCAGCTAATTCTGAACTAAAAGAGTTAATTCTTGAGAAGCACATGATGTTGCTTTTGCTTTGCACCCGGTGGAACAAAGATGTATTGTGATTTACGAGAATTATATTGGTGGCCTCGAATGAAAAGGGACATAGTTGAATATGTCAGTAAATGTTTGACATGTCAGCGAGTAAAGGCAGAACATCAAGTTCCTACTGGGTTACTTCAGCCTATTAGCATTCCTGAGTGGAAATGGGATCGTATTACAATGGATTTTGTTACAGGATTGCCATTGTCAGCAAGTAAAAAAAATGCTATTTGGGTAATTGTTGATCGGCTTACAAAATCAGCTCACTTTATAGCTGTTAGAACAGATTGGTCATTGCAGAAGCTTGCAGAAGTATATATTCGAGAAATTGTTAGATTACACGGTATTCCGGTGTCAATAATCTCAGATCGAGATCCTCGGTTCACATCGAGATTTTGGAGACAGCTACATGAATCATTGGGTACTCGACTTAACTTTAGTACGGCTTTTCATCCGCAAACAGATGGACAGTCCGAACAGGTAATACAGATATTAGAAGATATGCTTCGGGCTTGTATCATTGATTTTGAATCAGGTTGGGAACGTTATTTGCCATTAGCTGAATTTGTCTATAACAATAGTTTCCAATCTAGTATTCAAATGGCTCCGTATGAAGCATTATATGGTCGAAGGTGTCGATCACCGGTATGTTGGACAGAATTGAATGAAAGAAAAATGATTGGGCCAGAATTGATTCAAGAAACAGAAGAAACAGTTAAGATGATTAAAGATAGATTGAAAGCAGCTTTTGATAGGCAGAAATCATATGCAGACTTGAAACGGCGAGACATTGAATATTCTGTTGGTGATAAAGTATTCCTCAAAGTATCACCTTGGAAGAAAGTTTTGAGATTTGGCCGAAAGGGTAAGTTAAGTCCACGTTTTATTGGGCCGTATGAGGTTGTGGAAAGAATTGGGCCTGTTGCCTACCGACTAGCTTTACCTCCAGAATTACAGAAAATTCATGATGTTTTTCATGTTTCGATGCTCCGGAGATATAGATCGGATCCTTCCCACATTATTCCTACTGAAAATATTGAAATTCGGTCTGATTTGACTTATGAAGAAGAGCCGGTTCAGATATTAGCTCGAGAAGTAAAAGAGCTGAGAAATAAACGGGTCCCTCTAGTAAAAGTGTTATGGAGGAGTCATAGTATGGAAGAAGCGACTTGGGAACCGGAAGAAACGATGAGAGCACAATATCCTCATCTATTCTCAGGTAAATTTCGAGGACGAAATTTATTAAGGGGAGAAATGTAATGACCCAAAATTCACGGGCATCGAAAAGTACATTAACACAGCCTCCGTCTTAGTAAATCGAGTTCAAATAATTACTAGAAATATTTATGAGTTTAGCGATGTGTTTGATTAGGTTTAAATTAGGTGAATTTAGCTTAATTTAGAGTAATTAGTAAAAATGACTAAATTGAATAAGGAGTAAAAGTTTAATTATAAATTAGTAGGAAAGAATAAGGACCAAATAGGGAATTAAGCCTATTTGGGAAGATGAGGCGGCAAAGGAGTAAAAAAATCTAAGATTTTTACTTAGTTATATAGTATAATTTTGACAAGTGGATGGTAAAAAAAAATAAAAAATAAATAAATTATTATAATATATTATTAGCAACTAAAACAAATAAAAGAAAGAAAATAAAGTAAAGAACAAAGAAAAGAAACAGAATAGGCAAACGAAAAGCAGGGGAAGGAAAGAAAGAAAGAAGAAAGAAAAGAAAAAGGGAGAATTAGGGTTTGAAGGTTTGAAAGTTTCATAGGTAAGTTAATTTAGCCCTTTTTACTTAATTTTAATGTTTTAAAAGCTTTAGAACAAAGTTTTGATGAAATTAAATTAATATTTTGAAAGTTATTAGAATTCTAAATATTGTTCATGTTGAATAAAAAAAAATGAAATAGGGGTTTAATTGAATGAAATTCAAGTTAAAATAGATATAAGGATTGAATTGCAAAGTAAGCTATAAGTTTTGTGTTTTAGGGACTAAATTGAGGAAAATTTCGGAATTAAGAAAATATGTTGAAAATTTAATAGTTAAATTTGAGTTTAAATGAAATTTGAATAGACATAAGGTGTGAATTGGTGTTATAAATTTGGTTATTAACATTTTACATCAAAACAGTTTTGGGAAGTAGCAATGGTCTGAATTTGAAAATTCACTAAAAATTGTATAAATTGAACTAGAGGATAAAAAAAATATGTAATTAAAACTTATTGAGTCTAGTTTCTTATAGTATAAATAGTGTAAGCAATGAATTGATGAATCAAGAGATATTTGAAATTTTGTAAGACTGGTTCGGGGTGATTTCGAGATGCCCTGTTTTAACTTTGGAAAATCATTATAAATTGTACAAAAATTATTATGGAGTGTAATTTATATTTGTAAACTCCTTAATGAATCTAGTTTCAAAATAAGTAAACAAGAACCTTATTCGAGTTCTGTACAATGAGATAATTTATTTTAGTAGAGAGAGGTCAGAACTGTCAAATGAAATAACAGGGAGTATTTAATGAATAAACTGTACTAATTGGCTAGACCAAAAATTCTGAAAATCTTATGGTGAGAAGATATATGAGTCTAGTTTCAGGAAAATTAGTGGATCTTAATTTGGAGTTTCCTAGCTCAAGATATAAATAATTTAGTAACAATGACTCAAGTAGACAGCTTAATGGTGAAATTATATATATACATTAAAAATGGTTAAATTTGCATGTTTAGGCTCATGGATTAAATTGAATTGTGTTATATTGATGATTATAAATTATTATTATTTTCGTAGTTAACAAAGAACCCAAGACATCGGCGCACAAAGGAAAGGAGAAAGCTATCGAGGATTAAAACGAGAAATTCACGGTTTGTATTACTATAATTCAAATTACTTTTTATTAAATGTTTTATATCAATTCTATATTTAATAAGTGAATTATAAGGTAAGTATTGATATTTGAGTTGAATGAGAATTGAATTGAATGGTGAATGTGTATGTATAATTGAATTGTAAATTGATTTTAATGTGAAAATTTTAATTGAAAAGTAATCTTGGAATGGAAATGAAAGTGAATTGAGAATTGAAATACCCTATTAACTAGTCGGGCTAAGTCGGATATAATTGGCATGCCATAGGATCTGGAAATGTACGGAATTTGCGGCTTTCTTGATCGGCACTTTATGTGTCGTATTTCGTGCACCTCGTGTGTCGTATCGGGCACCTCGTGTGTCGCTTTTAGGCACTTTATGTGTCGATAACGATCAGTACTATGTATCGTTTTAGGCACAATGTGCCGTCTGGTGTGTTTGGGTTGGAATCGTGTATCCGTTAAAGTCCGAAATGTTAATAGGGTGAATAATTGAAATGAGAAGTTCAAATGAATTTGATCGATTGTACTAGTGAATATGAAAGAAATTAAAATTGTGGACTGAAAATTTAGATTGGAAATGAAATGCATGGATTTAAAATGATTGTGGTGATTAAAACCGGTAAATGTGATTTGTAACTAAAATTGAATAATAGCTAAAGATTGTTTATTTATTGTTATTTAATGATAATTTAAAAAATATATATATTTCCTAATACTCGAACAAGTCCCGTTTCATTCCACTTTAATACTTGTGTTGGGCTTCGAAAGTCCATTATAGGGACATAATTCTTCAATTATATTATGAATGTTATAATAATTGTAAAATATCCATAAGTTGTCTGATATATACGGTAATGCCTCGTAGCCCTGTTCCGGCGACGGTTTGGGGTTAGGGGGTGTTACATCCCTTAAAAAATTTTCTGGAGATAAAATTATCAATTTAATGGATAATAGTCATGGATAATATCCTCCAATATCTATTCTAAAATAAAGCCTTATCAACTAAGAAAAATCAACAACTTAATTACTAAAAATAGCTTAAAGGATAAGGATAAGAATAGTCTTATTGGATAAGGCAAGTAGGTTTCCAATATTCTTCAATTAGTTAAATTTGATCATTATTTTTAATGAGAGTTAAAACATGTTTTGGGAATCATTTGCTTATAGAGAAACCAATCATGGAGGTCAAAGTAAAAAATGCCAACATCCAACTTGAGTTGTTTAAGACTCATGTCTAGACTATTGTCTAAAGATTTATCTAAACATGTGTTTAAACATGAGAGTGAACAAGTCATTTAACACATTTGTTTGAACATGAGTTGAAACATTAGCAATGGGATAGCTAAAGTCCCAACAATCTCTCCTTTAGCTTTTGACAAAATATAAGCAAATGATCAAAACTCCCCCTATCACCATGCCATATAAACATATGAGATACCAAAAACAAATCAGCATAAGTTACTCATAATAAATGTTATCCAATACATCAGAGCAAACTAGCAACAACAAGTAAACCATCAACTTATTATCTCCTCCTTTTTGTTAAAAGGCCAAAAGGCTCCTTATATCTATTATGTTCTAGCCTCTATTTGAATAGGTCTTTGAATAGCCATGTTTGCTTCAGTTCAATCTCTTCTTCAAAAATTGTATTAATGAATATCAAACTAGCCTTTAAATGAATTTTTATTTGTAAATGTGTAAAACTCTTTAATTTTACATAGGTGTAAATAGGTCCCTCCCCTTAAAAGTGGAATAAAACAACAAATTTAACATTTCTTATAATTTCTTATGCATGCATATAAACAAAGACTTCATCTATATTAACAATTACAACTCCTAAAATTTCAACTATTTATTTAGATAAAACAAATCATGAAACAAATAAATTGATCTTTATCTTTGAATGAACTTTTTACAAATAAAAGAAAATGTTTGAACTTACGAGTTAGAACTATTAAATTCCTCCGCTTGTTTCTCATAAATTTTCTATGTTCCATCAAACCTTTCGTGCTTAAAAAAGCATTAAGAGATTGAAAATTCGTAATACTATAAAGGGTAAATTACAGCCAACGTCATTGGTCACTCAACTTCAAAAAGTTTCAAAATAATCATTAAACTATTTAAAAAGTTGTATATAAGGAATTGAATTATTCGAAAGTTTTTATTTAAGTCACTGGGTTGTTAATATTTTTTTCTAAAGTTTGGCTAGCGAGCTCCAAATGATAATTCAAATATCAGTATAGTTGATTAGTACCCATCGACAAGTAGAAAAACATACATTAGATCCAAGTCGATTTGACAATCAATGTTAGAGATTAGATAAGAAAGTTGTTTGGATTTTGGTTCACATAATTGTGATATTCAAAGATGTTTTATGAAAAAAAGAACTAAAGTAGAAGAGAAGAAGAATGAGAGCTTTTGATTGGTGTAGGGGTGCGAATAGGGAAGGCCATACAACAGTGATTTTAACAGCCCAATAACATAAATGAAAATTTTTGTATAATTTACTGACTATTTTGTAACTTTTGGAAGTTAGTCTAGTTTAATGATTATAAATTTTTAACTATTATAATACTTTCTAATTGAAAAGGTGAGGTCGAAAATCAAATACCCATTTCTCTTCATGAATTTCATTTCCCTCTACACAAAAAGTTTAGCTGACCAATAGCCAACTTTATATCTTTACACAAAAGTTGATCATAAAGTCATGAACCACTACTTTTACTAAGCCACAAAGAAAACAAAAATAAAAGAGAAACGATTAATCCTTGTTTTGTAACACTAATGTAGAAATTTTTAAAAAGAAAATTATAATTAATGTACTATTTTTCAATTTGATTAAATAATATTATATTAAATATAAATATTTTAAAAATAATATTTAAATATTTAAACCCAAATTCATTTTTTAACCATCTTTAATCGATCTTTAATATTAAAAAATGTTGAAAAGCTATGTGCTTCTATTAACTTTTATAAATAAAAAATATAATTATTTAATATAAAAAGATAAAAATTCTGATAGCACTGACTATGGATTTTGTCCCCTAAACAAATATGCATGGTGATAGCAGCGGCAGCATAATGGGAACTTTATGCCTCATGTGTCTCTTTTTATTTTCTATTCAACATCTTTATGCATTTTTGGCTGTCACGTGAGCAAAGCCACTTTTTTAATTAATCAATTAATTAGGTCTTTTTTTGGGATTTTCCTTTGACTAGTAAAATATAAATAGGGTTTTGGTTGCCTTTGAGGAAAAGCTTTTGTGAATTTCAGTAATTTACACTTTAGTCACCACCTAAGCACTAACTTTGTTAAAATGGCTGAGATTCCAATAACATTAACCCACTTAACAAATTAAAGAGGGAAAAACAAAAGATGCTTTGTTTTTTCTCTTTCTTCTAGTGGATTCTGCAGCAAACACGAGACCCACGTATCCCTCAGGTAGCGGCTACTTTGCAATGTTGGAAGATGATATATGAATCGAATATTTATTTAAAATTTGAAAATTATTATATGAATATTATTTTTATTTTTTTATTCAATAAGTAAAATATATTAATAAATTAAATTAATTTTCAAAATTTTTTTATATTATGCACGTTTATTCTATGATCCATGTCCGAGTTCATGATTGTCTCTCCCAGTAATGTTTTAAAATTGTAATAGTTTCAATACAATCAACTAATGTAATTTGAATAATTAACTTAATAATTGAATCGAATAACTAACTAACTACTAACCAACTATAAGGGAATCCACACATTCGAACCTAGGACATTAAAGTTCTCAGAGTCTAATCTTACATTGAGCCAATGCTTCACTGGCCTTAATATTGTAAGTTAGAAGTTTAGAATTCTTGTATTATATGATATATGGCTAAGGTTCAACACTAGGATAAGCCCAAGTGAAAAATTATTACTCTCTCCATCCTATTAAATTTGTCATATATGTTGAACTTTGATATCTCTTTCTTTAAAGTATATTATGTATAAAAATTTGAAAAAATATATTATAAAAAAATTCAATGAAGTAGTTTTTGAATATATATCTTACAAAGTTTAATTAATTAAAATATTTAAAATAATTGAGGTCAAAATTTAAAAAGTTTGACCTTAAAAACTTCTCTCAGAAACCTTTAGGTCTCTTTTGTCCACAGACACTTGGCCCTCCTTACATCTGCACTTTTTTTTTTTTCCTTTTCCCTTTTCCTTTCCTTTTCCTTTTCCTTTTCGTTTTCCCTTTCGCTTCTCTCTTTTACTTTCTTGGAAACATAAGGAATTCCTCGTTCCTGCACAATCGACCAATAGGCAAGCTAGGCTATCTACTTTGTTGGCTACCTCCTGACAATGGTGATTTTCGACCTTATTGTGATAGGGGTGATTACTAACAAATAGTAATAACAATCATTCGTCCTTGATGAATGACCCGTGGCCATATTTATTTTCCATAATCCATACAATGGCAGTAGATGATATTTTTACTCTTTATCCAAGCTATGAATTCCACTATTGTAAGTGAAGTCATTCCATACATAAGTCACATACCCAACACACCAACTTTTAGTTTCGAGGTCAATGGAACACAAGTTTTCGATATAGCAAAGTATATGAGTTAGGTACACATGGTCAATCACTTACTTAATATTGAGGTAAGTCATGTCGTAAACATCACAAGTGAATAAATCCATAAACGAATCCAAGATAAGTTCAACCTGGGTCTTGTTCAATATACTATCAATTCATACAATCACACCTATGTTTCTATTTTTTGGGAGTCATCCCCTTCGATAACCAAGACAAGATATCTCCTCCAATGAACTTAACATATGACATAATAGTCCCTTGAATCAAATGCCCATTTTGATTCCTCAGACTATGGACGGTTTAGATTACCTACTAATATAATGTGTCATCCCACATCATAATACATCCATATGATACAATACAACTTAATATTAGTTAAACTTTAGGTAATTGATGAGATAATATTTCCTTATTATTTTTCTTTTCATTAAAAAATCATTTAGGACAAACATATATAGGAAAATAATAATGTTAAATATGGAATTTTATTTAACTAATCTATTCAAAAATAATGATGTTAAAAATTAACTTTTAGAGTTAGGACTAATTGACAGATTTTGTAAATGTTGAGTGTTAAATTTATTGAATTTTTTAGAATTAGAACTAAAATGACAAATTTTGTAAACATGAGAGCTAATTTTGTTGATTTTTTTATATTTTGGATCAAATTGATATAATGTGTAAATATTAGAGGGCTAATTTTGCTACTAGACCAATAAAAAGCTCACATAAGCTCAAAGTGACTAAAATATTTAATTTTGAAAAAGTTAGTGATTAAATCGAAAAAATAATTGTTGGGTGACCAAAATAGAATGAAAGGCATAATTGGGTGACCATTTTATAGTTTATCCATAAAAAATATTTTTCAGCATATTCACATCATCATTTAATAGAAAAAAATAAAATTACACGTTTTGAAATGTATAATGGTTAATTTATTTATTTTTCAGTAA
This sequence comes from Gossypium arboreum, assembly GCF_025698485.1. Lineage (NCBI taxonomy): Eukaryota > Viridiplantae > Streptophyta > Magnoliopsida > Malvales > Malvaceae > Gossypium > Gossypium arboreum. The sequence continues at coordinate 118,664,920 of NC_069070.1, read as the reverse complement.
AATAGACCGAATACAATCCATCATGAAATATAAATATTTTCATGATACTTTTACATATGAAATCCATTTTAAATTAATACTAACCCTAAAAAAACATATTTTATAAATATTTTTTCTCAAAACACAAAATAGTAAGAATCGTCTCAGTTCTAAAATGGATAATACCTTATAATAGACATGATTTGTGTTGCAACATTGCAAGTGACACATTGAATGTTACAACACTTCGAGTGATGCAAGCGTTTTGTAGATTGAAATTTTGTACTCGTAATTATATTTTTATGGGATTTAGCTGCAATAAATATAGGGATTCTATATGTCTGTATGGAAAGTAGATAATTATAAGTTCTAAGATTGTGGGATTCTAATCTTTTCTCATTAAGGATAAAGATTTAATTGATATATTAAGGTGATAATTTTAGGGATTGTCTATTATCAACTCTGCCTTGAAATCCTGTCGATAAAACTTTGGCAAGTTGACTGCCTCATCATGCACTGTTTTAAAAAGGAAGGTATGTTTGGTGGATGCGAGAATTATAAGGGTTTAACGAATTATGAGAATTGATGATCAGTGTTTTATCGGATATATTTCTAGAAAGAGTAATTTTATTGCTGACAGCTTAATTAAGTTGAACTTAGAGTGGAAATCAGAACTATAAGTTTATGACGACACCCTAATAAAATTTTAGAAGTGCTAAATAATAAGCAAGACAGTGGTACTTTTGATCTTTCTAATTTAATGTAATTTCCTTAATTTGTTTTTTTTTAAATATATCAACTTTGGGCATCAAATTCATTTGTTAAAGGAATTCATTGATGCATTTTGAGATTTGTTGATTGTAACTTCTGGAACAAAGACATCTAAAGACAAAGGAATCTTGCTAAGCATCCATAAAAGCCTATGACAACGAGGGTAGAATAATTTTAGGTAAGAACAAAGTCAGAAAATTATTTTAAGAAAATCAAAAGTGAATTATAATTTTTTGGATTTTTAAAAGTCTAATTGATAAATTTATTTGGGGTGAAGACTACATCCTACCCTAAATTTTAAAATAATAAATATTAATTAATTACGAAAATAGTTTAGTAGAAAAAAATATAAAAATAGTCCGTTTACTATATTACTTGTTAGTGTTATCGATCAATTGGCGACACCACTCTCTTTTTTCCTTAATCATGACCCAATCATTAGTGTTTAAATTTTTTTAGTTTATCTAAATTTAAATATTTTCAATTTATTTCTTAGCATATTTGAATTTAGATAAACTTGAGGAAATCTTTTAGGGATATATTTGGGTAATTAAATTAAGAATTTTATATAGTTTTCTAATTTTATTGTTTTTAAAAATTAAAAAATGAGAAAGGTTTATTTTGTTATTCTTATATTTTTAAGAGTTATTTAAATTTAATTTTAAAAGAGAATAAACCTAACATGCAAATAGACTAAAAGTTAAAAACCATTTAATTTGGCAATCTTTTTTCAGCCACTCTAAAAAGGGTAATTGATTCATCAAGTCTCTAAACGTTTTATATAATCACACTTTAAGCGGTATCACTAATTTTTTAAACATTGATGATTGAGTTATGATTAGTGAGAAAAAGGGGGTACTGCTGCCAGTTGGTCAAACGGCATCGACAGATACTATGACAAATAAGTCATTTTCATATATATATTTTTCAAATTATTTTCGAAATTAATTAATATTTTAAATTATTTATATAAAAACTTAATTAAGTTAATTAAATGAAACTTACATAGATAAGTATTTATTATTGAACTACATAAACAATTTATTTACGCATTTATTTCAGAATATTATTAGAAGATTTATAACCTTATAAATAACACAGCTAGTACAGAGACTGTTAAAACATTTTGAGCATCTAGAAGGACCAGAACCAAACACAAGTTTCCAAGATATGAAATAATGAAAATTCAAGTAGATGGGAGCAATGTGTAGGTTATCCTATATGCAGATGCTATCAATAATTTGAAAATTCAATAAAAAAATAAATTGAATCAATACATTAATGATGACCTCTATCTTTTGAAAAAGAATAAAAATTAGTGAATAGGAAAAAAAGTTAAGAAAGATACTTTTTGGTTGTGAACCACAATAATAGTTTATCGAATCATTTTATTGAGAAAGTAAAAAAGAGGTGTCAAGCGACAAAGGAACCCGAAAGGGACCCCTACACATTATAAAGGGACTTGATTGAACATATATATTATATATATAAAATATGGTTTGATTTTAAAGAGAAAATTTTCATGCACGTAGCACTCTTATATCGGCTTTTTGGGATTCCCTTTGCCTACTCTAGATTTTGTATCTTTTGCCATATTTTAATGTTATTCGATGATGTCATATATCTAATTAAGTGTTTCAAAAATTATTTCATAAACATTATTGTATTTTTATTTCATAATTTTAGATTTACGAGAGATTTTGTACCTTTTGTTCTATAGGAGGTTTATTTTCACTCATAACCCAAATTTTTAAATTGAAAAAAATGTTTAAGTGCATTTAAATTTACGTTTTTTCATTTATGTTATAGCAATGATGCTAATTAAGGTCAATTTTATGTAAAATTTGAAATTAAATTCAAAAATAATAATTTATATGATATTTACAAGAATTTTTTTCTTACAATTAGTTTGATATTTCAATTATTTCTATGGATATAATAATTGGTATTTTATTTTTTCTCTTTCAAATTAATAAAATAATAAAATTAAACTTTGACACTTCAAAATTTATAATTTAATTTTATCCCTAAAATAATTTCTTAATTTTGCCATTAAAAAGTTTTGAAGTCCCAGAAATAAATTTATTAGATATACAAAATACATGTAATTATAATAATATTAAAAAATCTTAAATTAAAATTGAAATTTAGCTATGCAAAAACTATAAAAGATGATGGTATTTAGTAAATTTCTAAATCTCAGTATGCACAATCCCTTTTATCCTATTACTGAGTTGAAACTTTTGTACCAAAAACTAATAAATTTTACATGATTACGAAAGAAACATATAGAATAATCCTATAAACATGCTTTGTGTGTGTATATATATAAATAATATATAATATTCTAATTCTCATTATTAACCTTATTAATGTTTTTTTTTCTAAGCCACAAACAAAGGATAGAAATGAAGGAAAAAGGTAACTTTTATCTTGGTGACACAACACCTTACGAGATTCCTCTAAGATGCCTATATTCCATTTCATCTTAGTGAAAAATGGAAACTAATTAATTAGAGAATGGATGATATAATCTTTAACCCTTTAATTTGACAATTAGGTTTACTTGTACTTTTTTTCTTCACTTGATACTTGAATTAGACACCTAGGTCGATTTTTGATCCCTGAATTTGAAAAATATAAAAGTTTGATGATGTAACGCTTTGAGATAGTGCCACATCATCACTTAAAAATTACAAATTTATATAATTTTTCAGATGTTGATGTGATACAATCTCAGAATGTAATGTTTGGCGTTTTAATAACTATATTGATGGTTTAACATGTCAGATTACTATTCTCGATTCAACCAGTTTGATCGATTCGACCTCCGGACCAACAATAATTAAATATTAATAAAAATCTAAAATATTAAAAATTTATTAAATCGGTTCAACCTATTGAATTCTTGATTTTTGTCCCGATTTTCAATCTTTGCCAATTTCAAGTAGTTTCTAAGTTAATCGATTCAACCCCTTTGTTTGGAGTTTGGACCATTATATTTATTAGTTTTCAGTCCGATCGATTCGGTTTTGTTCCAGTACATTGGTCACATCATCAAATCTTGATAGAATCGAACAACAGCCAAAATTAATCTCGATGTCAAGTTCAAAGACCAAAATAGACTGAAAAATAGTATAGATACCAAAGTGAATTTAGTTACCAAATTCAAAACCGAAAATTATATTACCCCATTAAAGAATGATGGCATAAAATTGGGACCATTTTCTTCATCCATCTCGTTGATTATGACATCAAAATTTCAATCACTAGGGAATATAAAATAAATCCATAATATATCAACATTAAGTTCCAAGGAATTTCAATCTTCCCTCATTTTTTATTACGACAATTGGGGAATATGGCTTTTAGAGAGAACAATTGCATTTTGGTTTTTTTATATTTAATAGTTTAGCTTTTATAAGTATGAAAGTAGAAGGAAAAAAAAACCAAGTGAAGATTTATTTGCAAACTTTACTTTTGAGTAATGGGTGAAGATGGCCACCTTCACTAGGTGGTCCTTTAGAATTGAAGTTATAACTTAAAAAGAAAATACAAGTGAAGGAAAAAGTTATTTTTTATTGCGTTTGACTTGCTTGTAAAATATGAATAGTTTAAACAAATTAATAAATATAAATAAAAGGCGTAATGCAAAATTTAGTTTTCAATATTTATATTTTTGTCAATTTGATCCTTAATTCTTTGAGTTAAATTTGATATTCAATCTTTTAAAAGACTCAAATTTGATCACTAACATTTTAAAAAGAATAACTATTTTTAACTGAAATATTAAAATACACATTAAATTTTTAAACATGACAACCTACATAAAAATTTGTGTGTACTAAAAGTAGCTACAGCTTAATTAAATCTTTTGGTATGAAAGCTTTCACAAGGAATTCGTCTCTATCATGTGATATGTATATATATTCTTTTAATTTGAAAGCGCATCCCTAACAGATCAAAATTTGACCCTTATTAAAACCTTTTTTTTTTCTTAAATTAAAATTGATATTTTAACGCCAATCCTGGAAATGGGCAGCGCCGTCGGGCCTGTTTCGGTTCTTTACAGGATGGCTTGCGCATGATGCCTTTCCGTCACTTGTTAAGGATAATTGGTTGACTAATGGTATGTTTAGGGAACCAATTGGGCGATTTACTCAGGCTGCGAGGAAATGGAATAGAAACGTCTATGGGCATATTACATAGAGGAAAGAGAAGTTGATGCGGCGAATTGCTTGGATACAAACGGCGTTGGAGTTCCAGAAATTGGAACGACTCACTCATCTTGAATGAGGCTTACGGGGGGAACTATAGATTACCTTAGATCAAGAGGAACTATTGTGGCATAACAAATCTAGATGTAATTGGATTGTTGGTGGGGACAGGAACATGAAATATTTCCATAGTCGTGCTTCCTCGAGACGCTGACATAATCAAATTAAAGCCCTTAAGCTGTCGAATGGTGATTGGTGCTTTGATGAGGAATAGTTATAGGGGTTAGTAGTTTCCTTCTTCCAATAGTTATATACGGTGGACAACCCATGCATGGGATAATAACTGGTTCGGGGTTTCTTTCCGTTCCTAGATAGTGGTGAGCTTGGTCGGCTACAAGCAAGGTTGACAATGGAAGGAAGTCAAGGCTGCATTCTTTGAAATGGCTTTTCTCAAAGCACCGGGTATTGGTAGGCTGCATCTGTTTTTGTCATGATACATGCGGTTTTCAACAGAGGGAACGTAGATGAATTCTTTAATAAAACAATGCTAGTGTTGATACTGAAAGTGGAGCATCTGAGCAGCAGCGAAGCCAGAACAAATTTGTAGGGGTTAAATGAAATTTTAAATTTTTATAGTCTATGTTTTTATAATTTTTAAAAGATTAAATTAAATTTTTATAATTCTAGAGGGCTAAAATATAATTTTACTTTTATTAATTTAAAATTTTTTAAAAAATTAAAGGATTAAATAAAAAATTTATATTTTAGGGAGACCAGACCCCTGTCACCCCCTAAATCCGCCCCTGATCTTGAGGTTCTATCTCAATTTCGTCTGATAAGCTAGTATACCGTGCCTTATAAAATTCTCACCAAGGTAATAGTCAATCGATTAAAGCCTATGATGTCGAAAAAATTGGGCCTAATCAAACGAGCTTTGTTGCTAATCGATGCATTGCAGATAACATTATTATTGCATAGGAGATTATTTACTTTATGCATGATCGAAAAGGAAAGAAAGGTTGGATGGTCATTAAGGTGGATTTGTAACAGACATACGACTGTGTTTGTTGGAATTATATAGAAGATTCCTCGGTGTGGATGTTGGAATGTTGGCTAAGCTTATCTGCTTAATTATGCATTATGTCATCACTTCATCTATGCAGGTGATATAGAATGGCACATTATACATGCATGACTTGTATATTTTGATGGAAGTAAATGTCTAAATTCGAATAGATAAGGAATTGAAAGTTGATGCATTGAATATATAATTTTTGCAATATGTAGTATCATTTACAATTGTGGAATTCATAACCCAACTAATGGGTAAATGATATTCTCTCATTGGAATTACATGATAGATGAAAAGCTAACGTGATCACGATTTGTTTGTTTTTGTGATAAATGACTTTATTTATATTTGACAGTAATTGAATTTTCATGAAAGATTAATTATTACCATGTGATAAAATAACATCATATTGAGAGATTAAAGATATTCTATGAAGGTAACACATTTATGAAAAATCATTGGACGAAGATTTATTAAGTAGCTTTTGTAATGATATGTAATTAGAGAAAACTCAGTACAGTGGAATGGCTTCGTGACTAAATAAGTTTATAATTAATAGGTAACAAGTTAGAACTTAATTATAAATTATTTAAGCTCTAATTATATATGTCCAATTAGTACCTCTCCTAACTTGTTCAAACTTGAAATAAATTGGACGAGAATCAAATAAAAAATGAATGGAAATGATGAAATTAGAGAATTTGGCTGAATTCACAAATGAATGTATTTTCTCACCAAGTATAGAAATGACTTGAGAATTAATTTAATTTTTTAAAATTATTAATTAATTAATTATAATTAAATAATTAAAGTTCAAAAGTGAAATTAAATTAGTTAGTCGTTGTGAATCTGTTGAAAATTACATTCATTTATAGTAAAGTTGTTATAACAAAATTAGAATTGAGTTAATAAAATTATTTAATTGAGAAATTAATTTAGTTAATTAATATTTATTTTGAAAAATAGAAAACAAATATTAGATTAAATTAAATTATAAAGTACTGAATTAAAAGTACAATAAACACATATAATTGGATTTGATACATGAGAGACCCAAAATCCCTTGTAATATATGAAACGGACGACAATCCTAATATTATTAACCAGGGTGCGGTGCTCACCCCTACTATACTTAGAGAGTAGGAGTGTGTTTTCTATTAAGATAATATTATTTGTTTAAGCCTTATTCAACTAGTATTCTCCCATTTTTCCATATAAATAGATGACATTAATTGACCTAAAAAACACACTTTATCATTACTCTGCTAAAAAATAGTGATAATTTATTTACTTAGAATAAATTTTATTTTTTGGGAATTATGATCGTTACCTATTTTTATTATGAGAAATATTTTCCTACTAAAAGTAATAATATTGTTTCTTGTTTTGTGTTTGGTTCATTTTACATTAGCCTACACTCGACGCAATTTAGGGGCACTAGAGTAGTGAAAAAGGCCATTCGATTGAAAGTCGGAATTGACTCGAAGCAAACTCACATAAAGTATAAGTACTTTTGGTAAAAAAAATTATTACTATAAATATCACAATCCGATCTGCTATAACTGTAAACCGTTTTCTTAACATACAGCCACAAACTCGTTTTTTTCTACTCTCAAAATTTTGGCCCAATCTTCTTCGATTTCCACTTTGCACTGTTAGATAACACCCTCCCCATTCCCCTCTCTGTCCCTCAAAAGAGAGCTAAAAGGAAACAACTTGATTTTGAGATGATGAAAAGGAAAGTAAAATTATCAACAAAGTTCATCATTCTTTGGACAGAAAATTTATTCATTTCAACCCAAAAAGAAGGGAAAAAAATTTGTTGATGATGAAAAATGAAGCAAAATGATAGTAAGTGCTCCTCTATGTCTACCCCAATTGCTAGTACCTCTATTCATTGCAAGTAACTTTATTCTACAAGGAAATCTCCTTACACCTCGAAGTTTTCCTTTAATACCTTTATTTTTTACTTACAATCCATTTGATAGGAAAAAGTTGAAATGTAAAGGTGGAATTACATTATAGCATTGGGTTGAAACCCAAGAATCTTATCTCATCCCTAATTATTGAATGCATACATGCGCATGCATAAAATGGTAGGCAAAACCTACCTATACCTTTGTTTTAGTTCTCTTTTGTTTATTTCGCAATTCTTTTGAATAAGGAAAAGGAGAAACTGACCGAAAGAAGGAAGTGAAAAAAAAAAAACAAACTTGTTTGATATGTTTTTAACATAAGGGACACATAATCCGAAGTTAAGGTGAAATTTTAAAAGGAGAATTTTTTTTTTCTTTTTACAAATTAAAAACCCATTAGATGAATAGGAATTTTTTATTTCACATATTTAAAATTTTAAAAGAAATTTTAAACTATTTTTGGTACATAAATATTATAATTAGGAGGAATAAAACAAGGGTTTAATCATTGCTCCTTTATGCCTTTAGTATTTTTGTATAGACTAAAACATGCTAAGTCTTTATATTCTTTTTTACCTTTGAAATTTAATCTTCCTATTTTTATTTTATGAAGTTTAGTTTTATTTTTTAGTTTAAAAATATCAATCTAATTGTTAACATCATTAAAAATTCTTTTAAATTTAGATTTATAACAATAATTTTTGCTACATGGTCACCAAGTGAGTATTTTTAATTTAATATCTCATACCAATGAATTTGATATGAGAATTTTAAGTGCATTAACAATTGGATTTAAATTTTAAATTCTAAAAATATATGAACATAATTATTTTAAAAATTAAATTCTAAATTTATGAAGAATACGAGAATAAATTTTAAAATTTTAATATATAATTATAACTTAAAAATTAAAATGAGACTAAATTTCAAGTGAATAAAAAGAAATTGATAAGAAAATGAGAAATGAATTTGGAGGATAAATAGAGACAATGTTGAGGTGGAAAATTGATTGAAGTGAAGAAACAATATCCGGAAATCCATGTCCCCATACCAAATATGTTTAGATGATGGAATCTGCAATAATAAACTACATTGAAAAAAAGTGAATGAAAGGCACCCCATTTGCTGAATAGATTCTATACCAATCCCATCCCATCCCCTCTTTCTATTTCTCATGTCTGCATGTCTCTCTCCTTTCAATGCTACGTTGAAAATACGGGGTGAGGTGAAAACCCTCATCCTTTTTACTTCTAATTCCTGTTGAATTCCTAGATTTAGGCATAATGATTATTATAGAGTTACAACTTTATAAAAAAATTATGTTAATTGTTAATTTATTTATTTTTGTTTTATTTAGCTCTTAAATTTATATTTTTTTTTGTCAAATCACATTAAAATATGAAAAAGTTAATGTTCGTGACATACATGTAGATTGCCATATGGATGACATGTCACCATTTGATTAAATTTTTAAATTTTAAATATTTAAAATATTTTTTAATTTTAAAAATTAATTAAATAAAATAAAAAACTAAAGTACCCTCAAATAATATAACTTATTTTGATTACTGGAAGATATTTTCATAATTTTCCTAATCGAGTTGGTGTCCAGTTGACTCATGACACCAACTTAGTCAAAGACTTAAATAATAGTATAGATATACAAATAATAAAGATGTATTGACTTAAATGGAGCCCTTTTGTCAGACCTCTATTTGGCATGGGTTCGAGCTGTGTTACCCTCATCTCCTACCTCTAATTTTTTTGCTCGATAAAAACACATTTTAAGCATTTGCAAACAATGTTATAATATGCAAAATGCAACAATCCCCCACCAAAAGTGTCCCTCTACCAAGTACAAATCACCAAAATTTCATTTCGATAACATCATAATTCCATACCACTATACCCTCAAACCCCCCCCGTTATTACGCCCTTTAAAAGCACTTATTCAAGCAATCGAAACATAAGCCCCATATAACCAAAGATCCTTTAGTCACTAATAGTTAACCAATTCGTCAGAAGAAACTCAGCTACATCGCTCATGATATATTAACCACCATGCCTTAAACATTCTAGGCCTTTTTGTTCCAGCTAATGCCAAAGCAAAGGCTAAATCATTTTTGTGCTTCTCAGCCTTCGAGAAGGAAACATTACCTACTCTATCCATTCTGTTTTTGATATCCTTGAAGATAGATTGCAGTATGAATGGTCTCAGCCTTTTGTTCTCAATCCAACTAAACATCTCATTTGATCCAATCTCAATTACTAGAGAGCCTTTACCTTTCAAGCCCATTACTAAATACACATCCAAAGCAATGATGATAACTCCAACCTCGGCTGCAATGGAGTCCTTTGCAGCAATTGGACCCAAAAATAATGCCCTTGCCACCCCATCCACATCTCTTAGCACCCCTCCACACCCGGCTTCGTACTCGTTAGGCACTCCACTTACATTAAATTTTACCTAACCATATCTTGGAGGACACCAGAACAGGCCACTCATCCCAAATTTTACTAATTTAATTAGTACGGGTACAAATTCCATCATATGCATATTTTTATTTATTTTTTAAATGAAAAGATTAAAATACCCTCAAATAATATGACTTATATTAATTACAGATGAACATTTCTGTATTTTTTCCAATCGAGTTGATGCCTAGTTGATTCGTGGCACTAACTCTATCAAGAGCTTAAATAAAGTATAGATATAATTTTAATTCTTTTCATAAATGGTAGAGATAGGCGTTGTCCATAGATTGATCAACAATAAAATTTGAAGTACATTTTTTTTAAATCAAATCTCTATAACAATTCTTATATCAAATTTTAGTAAAATTAATTTTATTCCTAAATAAAATATAAATAATAAGTTTCACATAAGATATTATTTAAATAAAATGTTTAAGCCATATTTTATTAAATGAGTTAATCTTTAAAAATGAAATTATTTAAATATTAATATTAAATTATTTTATATATTAAATGGAATTATGTATATTATAAAAATATACAATCAATTTTCTTACTAATACGTATTCATTATAATTATGATAAATAATAAAAGTTTTGATATATAGCTATATATATTTTAGAAAGGAAATACTTCATTAATAACTCAAAAAATATATAAGGAAGGACTGAAAAGAGAAAAGGACAACTAAAATCCCAAGTCAATACATTTATTCCATACACCTAATTCTAATTCCTATCTCTTTAATTGATCCATTATATGAAATATTCATAAGCAGGACAGAAAAAAGACAACTTAGTTCACAATAATTGACATTACATGAGTTATCTTTTTAGTGCTTTTAAGAGTCTAAATGAAGTAGAAAGACTGAAAATTAGACTAAAGTTGGAGATAATCTTTGAACCAGCTTTCCAAATTTAGAGACATCATCGTTTCGACTGTGCCCAAATTAAGGCCTCCTGACTGCGTATAATTCAGCAAATTTTGGGGCCATCATTGGATTAACATGACCCTTTGCATCACGGGCTATAGCAGACCAGCCTGCAGCATTCTCCTCAATACATAACGTGGCATTAATATTGCACTTCACCCATCCCACGGGCAACTTTGACCAACATGAACCAGCAACACCAGAAACTGCTCCAGGCTCTTGAATTTTATAAAAAATTCGTCAAACATCATTCCAATCTTACATAAAAGAGACAGAAAAAGCAAGGATATGAGCGGTTGAAGCATTTTTTGATTGCCATGCAAAAAGGTTCCTCTGGAACCAAAGACTCCACATAATACCAACGAGTTATTTTTAGTGAAATATTATAATGAATCAAAATTGATATTGTGTGAAAATAAATTAAAGATAATGCACATACATACCATCTGATTGCATCTGCAACCAATCTTGTGTCATATCAAATCCTGTCGAGAATCGGGGTTCAGTGAGCTACGGTTGGGGGATCTAAGATAAAGATGATACTGCCAAAGCTAAATTGCATTGCTCCAATATTTATAGAACTTTGCTTTCATCTTTGCTGCCAATGAACTATGAAAAGTATTTGGGATCTTGCACAATTCAATCAACAGTATGTAAACATGACAGATTTCAGGAAAATATACATTTGCAATAGAACTTTTGTTACTAGAGAAGACATTAATGGTTTCAATAAATAGCTTGAAATAGCCAGTAATGGAACTTGCCCATTCCCACTCTTCACCACTTGAAGCAAGGTCTGAAATTCAGACCAAGCTCTTGTTTAAAACTTAAGCGAACTATGTAGCATTGTTGTAAACATGTTTGCTCCGTAAAGATGGAGCACCTACTCACCATGTACTGACCCTAATTCTCTTTGATTGAAGGCAAATTAGCAACACCATCATTACGTTAGAGATGACGCAGTCCCCTAAATTGTAGGGTTGGAATAGTGTGTAATCCCTCAATGTAGAATCTTGCCCATTACAATGAAAAAAAATAGACATATAGCTGAACAAATCAGTACTTGGTAAATAAACTATGCCTGGGACGTGCCAAATATTACTGTCAAGACTTTAGCTTTTAAATACTCATTTATTTCTGTCAAACAAAATCAACAAATTAATTTATTCATTGCAACAAAGATCAACCAATGGGTAAATTGTCCAACATTATGTTTTAAAATGCTTTTCAAGGTAGCAAATGCATCAAACTCTGTACAAAAAATAAAGAACGAGTAGATTATTCCATAAAAGAAGCGACTCGATCGATCAGACTTTGAAAAACATAATCAATAAATAAGTAATAATTAGAACTAAGAAGAAAAATAAAAAGAACAAAAAACCAAGGCAAGAAGAAAGGTAAATGGTCATGCCATATTTACCTAGTTAATTAACTAGTGTTGACTGTTGGTACAATCGACGTGATTTAGGCTCAAGAATGATTTCTGCAACATTTTTCACTTAAAGGGTGAAATTTCTTCATCTTCTTCTTTATACTGAGGTAGAAAGGTAGGTCTTCTCCTTTTCCAGAATATAGCTTCTCGTGAAGGACTGGTATCATTTGGCTGAGATGCCTTCATTTCATAACAAATTAAATTTCGTTGAGAATAAAATAAAAATAAAATGAAAATTACTCAATTTCATATATATTAGAATTTAGAAACAATAGTGGAAAACTCAAGTAAAAGAGTAGTGTTGGGAGGATATATACCTCATCAGTTTTAGCATGCACAATCAACGTTAAATAATCTGCACTGAAACTTGTGATCAGCTTGGGACATTGACTAATATCAAGCAAATCCAAACATGGGAATTCCAGATGATAACCCACAGGGCTGAAGCTCTCGAGCTTTGACAAATAGTTAAGTACTATTTGCTTTAACCGAGGGAATACCATTTTCATCTCCAACTGAGGACCTTGTGCTGATGATGAAGATGCCAAAATGTCATCACTTCCAATTATTTCCTTCAAGTTCTCACATGACTGTATCTTTAGAAAGCTTAATTGTGATAAATTTTGAATGAACATCACTGGAAAGATGTATGTCAAATTATTACAGTTGTGAATAGTTAGTTCTCTAAGATTGGTTGCAACCTCTCGCAACCTAACCACATTAAAAAGATCCAATTGTTCAGAAGTCCCTAAAGTTATATTTTTGAAATCTGATGATTTTTGCCCCAACTGAGTGTTTACCATATTGCATGACTTGACATCTTCACCGTCTATATCTTCCATAGCAAAGGTCAACTCCTGCACAAAAGCACAGGAAAGTGTTATTATTATAAGTTCTTTCGATATCAACCAAGTATTGCACTCTCATATTTGGTTTTCTTTTTAACTTTTAATTACACGAATCGATGTAAAAGCTATTAACAAATTGTGCATAAGAGACTTTCCACTTCTTTTTTTTAATAAAAAGAAACAAAGGAACTATGAAAAAAAGAAGTGATAGCGAAAGAACCTTTACAGAAACACACTTCTTAACTTCTTTATGAAAGGTATAGTTTGTAAACGCTGAACATTTTTGGATATATAAAACTTCCGAAGTCGGTGCTTCCAAAAAATTGTTTCCCCTAACAATACTCCTCAACTTTCTCAATTCAACAAGTTGTACTTTTTGTAGATGAGAAAAACCTCCAACTGAAGCATGTGGGAAGACATATTCTAAACTTGGGCATCTTTTAATCTCCACAAATTTCAAGTTTGGCAAGTAACGTGCTTTTGATTCTCTTCCATCATTAACTCGAAATATCTTTGAAAAATTTTCACAATGAAAAACTCTCAAAATTTTGAGATTTTGCAAGAAACACTTGGGAGGTTGGTCATTGCATTTGAATTCCATCATTGCTTGTGATGTATCAACCAAGCATTCACCGCTCCTCCAGTTCTTAATAGTAAGGGAAATTAATCCGTGTAGATGTTCTAAATCTACAAGATCAGGGACGAGATTTTTGTGATCCTCAATATCTATGAGAATAAGATCTTTTGTGTTGCATAGCAATTCCTTGAATGCGAATAACCCAATCTCCTAATCGAAATTAATCACATAAATAAAAAACAAATCATTAATTAATAAGATCACAAGGAAAAAATTAATGAAAAATAAATTAAATATTAGATTAATATAATAAGATATTGGTATCATAAAAAATATAATAACAGATTGACATAACAATTACCACCAGGATATATGATAATTATACACAACAAATATAACGATTACCATTTTTAACTTTAAGCTCAACTTTAAGGGTTGGGAGGGGCGTGGTATAAAAAGGTTTAATAATTAAGAAAATCAAATTAAAAATCCAGAAAAGGAAAAAGGAGTAAGAAAAGTGTACCTTTAACGTTAACTGCAGCTCATTGTTGGCTTGTTGAATGGGAAGGTTCGTTACTTTAGAACAATCATTAGCTTTCAATCTTTTCAAAGATGGTGCTTTGACAATATAGTTTTGTGGGACAAAACTAGTCAAGTTTCGTAAGGAAATAAGTTTTAGATCTTGTAGACTTGGAAGGAGCAGGCTACCATGGTGTTGAACTCCATCTTTTTCATTTGGCATGCCGAATACTTGCTTTAATTCATGACAATCACAAACCGAAAGAGATGCAAGAGCAGGAAGACCTTGAGCCAAAGTGATTGGCACAACACATTCCAGTTTTGAACACCAATTGATGAAAAGAGTCTTCAATTTGGGCAAGCGGAGAGGAAGGGAAGAAGTCTTTGATTCTATTTCACCATCATTGAAAATAGTTACCAATTCGTGGCAGTCTTGTATCTTGAGTTGTTCTAAAAGCACTAGGCTTTGAATAAGGGAAGATGAAAACAGGGATTTCAATTTTCCGCAGCCATCTATGTTTACAACCTTAAGACTTTGGAGGGTGAAAGAGTGGGGTGAGCCTTTGAATATCCATCTCAATTCTGGTAATTCGTAGAGAATCAAAGATTGTAAATTTGAAAGTGGGTGCTCTTGATTTTCTTCTCTGTTATGAAGGAGCTCATCCACCACTTGGAACTTGGAACATTCTCTAACTTCCAGATGTTTCAAGTTTTTGAGGAAACCTTGTGCAGGCTGACCCTTGCATAAGGCTTCTAATCGAAGCATGTCTGCTATAAATAATGTCTCCAAATGAGTGAATGCTGAAGTTGGCCCATTCTTTGTTGCAGTAGTGGTGGTATCAACCAAGCATTCAAGATACAAGCAATCCCGAAGTTGAAGTGAAGTTACTCCATTTAGTCCATCTTCATTAGCTTCTGGAACCAGATTATGATCCTTAATTGCTTTTACTTTAAGCTGTTTTGAAGTTTTGAACCATTCCTTGAATGCTGATAATCGAACAGCCTAATTGTAATTCACATATATCATTCATAATTAAAACACATTTTTTTTATATATCAATTAGCAATCAATAATTTACATGCGAACATAAATAATTTAATTAGCAATCAATAATCAAGGGCGCTAAATACCATTAATGCAGAATTAAACTAAGGGCAAACAACTCAAAGGTTAGTACTAATGTACATTTAATGAAAACGTCAAAAATGATGTAATTTTCACCCTTAAAAATTAAAATCTAAAGTAATCAAACTCATAAATGTTAATGAAAATGTTCCATCTACATGGTTTCATTGATTAACTTAATTCTATAGAAAATGGAAATTAATATTAAAATTACATTAGTTTTTATTAAGTAAGAAACTAGAAAATAATTCATTTGTTTATTAAGAAAAATACATTTGTTGATTACAAATAAACCTATAATTGTGCACCTGGATATGATTAACTCTGCTTTTAGCGAAAGCTAAAAGAATGAACTTGAAAAAAACTGAGATTGATTGCACTTTATTACTAAAAGAAAAGTCAGTAAAACTATAAAAAAATGAAAAATAATATATATTAACAACGTTGTTGATGTCCTAAATTTTTTTATAAAAAACTATTGATATTTTGAAACACCAATAATTATTATTTTTATATTATTTACTTCCACACACATGGCAGTGCCAGTTCTAGTATGATTAAAATATCTTTTGCTGTAAAATCATAAATAAATAAAATTCAGTAATGTAATTAGAAAGGGAGAAAAAGAACAATGCACCTCAATGGAAACTTTCTCAGCTTCTAAATGAACAACCGAATCAGTTAATTGAGGGCATCCTGACACTGAAAAGGACAATAACGATATCAAGCACTGCTGGTGTTGGAGCATATTGCCTTTGGCAACTCTGAACACTTGTTTTAGTTGAGGGCAATCCCTTATCGTAAGAGTCAATCCCTGAAGCCCTTGTGGTGCCAGCGACGTTGGAAAAATATACTCCAAACCATCACAATTAGATATTCTGAGCATGGTTAACTTTGGGAAGCACAAAGATGTATGAGAATTGATGGTCGATGAAATTTCTTCCAGTTCTGCCACTATTTGCGTCAATTCATCACAGAAGCTTATGTCAAGTTTTTCTAAGAGTATGAGACTTTGACCAAGAGAAAGTGAAAAGAGTGATTTCAAACGTGAGCACCGTTCTATAGTCAATTCAACTAAGCTTTCAAGTCTTACATGTTGGGTTGGCAATTCCCATATGCAACTCAAATATGGCAACCCTTTAAGATGTAAAATCTTTAAATTTGAAAGGAACGGAGCTTCATTCTCTTCCACCTCCTCCATTTGAAATACCACTTTTATAGTGTTGCAGCGTTCAATTCTCACTTGTTTTAGGCTTCGTAAGATCATTGGTACCGGCACCTTTTGTTGTGTTCTATTAGTTAAGCATTTTACATACTCATCTTTGATATCTGACACTTGAAGACACTCTAAATTCCCAAGTAATTGGGAAACTTCATTGTAAGGAAACACTTGCTCAATTTTCAAGGATCTTGCTCCGTCTAACATCAAGCTTAAAATGCCCCTTTCACGACTTAAGCATATTTTGTATTTTTCCAATTTAGGAAATTCAAAGTCTGGTGGAAAATGTAGAAAAGATATCCCAAGAGATAGACTGGTTAATCTGGTTAAAAAATTTATCTCGAGAAAGGTATCACTACTTATCTCAATTCCTAATTCTGGTAGATACAACTCCTCTAGCTGAGACAACCTTCGAATGACATTAGAGGGAAAGCTCAAGGAAAATATACATTTGGTTAGATCCAATATCTTTAGATTTTCCAACCTCCCTAATTCATTTGTCAAATTCTCAGATCTCCAACCATGCAAACTTAGAATCTCAAGTGTCTTAAGGTTTCCAAGGAACGAAAAGTCCTTAAAATTCTCCAAATGCAGAGCACGAAGTTTTGGCAAGAACGTAAGAGCATACAAGGAAATAATCCTCTCAGAATCATATGCAACTGTAAGATTTAAAACCTTTAGTTCTCTCATAGCTAGAAAACATGTACCTTGTATATCGCAGTTCTTAAGCAATAGGATCTCTAGCTTTGAATGCATCAATTTACCAGGAAATTTTTTTTCTTCATTGTCCAATAATGAGATTGCTTTACTAGATTCAGAGTTTTTATTTAGTAACTCTAATCTAGATTTGATCATAAAATCACTTTTTTCTTCTGATGCAATCCATAAAGCAACATCACGAACTATGTCATGTAATTTAACGTACCTAATCAAGCCAAAATAAAAGAGAATATAGTGAATAATATTTTTTATAATACAATTTTGGAAGATTAAAATGTAAAAGGTTCTAGAAAAAGGATCAATAGGAAGAAAATTTTTAATAAAACAAAAAGTGGAGGAAACTATCAAATTTAACTATAGTATACATCTTAATCAAATTTTACATTATATAAATTAGACTTAATATAATATTTGGTACTTGACATTTTTTTAATACTTTTTTTGTAATTTATTACATACATCTTTTTTGCCCAATTTGGTATTTAAACTTTACAATTTTTAATTTGGTACCTAGGCATTTTTTTGGTCCAGTTTAGCATGTAAACATGACACTTTTTTTCTAATATGGTATCTACGCTTTTTTTTAGGTTCAATTTGGCACCCTAACTTGTTAAATGATATACAAATTACCCTTAAGCTGCAAAAATATTGTTAGAGGAAATTTGTGTTAAAAGTTATGCATTGAGTTATACTTAATAAATTAATATTGAACAAGAAAACAAGAGTTCTAAAACCTTAAAATAAAATAAATTCATTATTTTAAATTAATAAAAAAAGTTAAACTAAAAGTAAATGAAGATTTAAAATATAAAAATAATTACGATGTCATTTGTCACATGTCAACCATACATTGATTGTTTTTGCTACCTGATAAAAAAACATTATTAGTATATTGAAGTACTTTGTATAATACTTGACAACTTCAGGTACTAAATCAGACAAAAAAGAAAGATTAAGTACCAAATTAGGAAAAAGAATAAAGTATCAAATTAGACCCCAAAAAAGATTAAGTACCAAATTCAGAAAAAGTGCTAAGTTTAGGTGTATAGTTAGGGGGAAAACATGTCGAGTTTAAGTACCAAATTGGAAAAAAAATTTCAAGTACCAAAATAAAGGCTATAAATTATTAAATCACAAAAAAAAACTGCTTTTTAGTTTCAATGTTTACAAGTAAGATTTACTGAATGTAAAGTTTAAATAAACCTGTGGGTTTATGTTTTATTTATTATTAAAATATTTCGAATATTTTTATCTGTTAATATTTTAATGGGTAATTAATAGTAGTATAAGAGCAATTTTTCTTGTTATACTTCCATATAATCTTCAAAATGAAAGTATAACAATTGAATGACATCTTTGGGATCAAACATGACCAATAAATTTATAAAAAATTCTCTCACTCCTCCACCAATAATCATTTATTAAAATAAATTTATAATACATTTTTAAAATAAAATATTTTCATTCACTCACATAGAAGTGACAAAATTCAATATTTATAAACAAACAATATTTTTCAAGTTCAAGAGATGAAGAGTCCAAAATTGCTCGTGTTTGGCTAAGTTTGTGAACTTAGCAAGAGTAGTCTATCCATGTATATATCATTCCTGCTTTTAGGTTGTGTTTATCTTACAATAACTTCCAAAAAAATGGATCGACCTTTTGAAAAAATAATTTTTTACTATTTAAATAAATTTGCATAAAATATTTTTTATTTGAATTTTTTAAAAAAATCAATTTTAAAACTTGTTTTATTAATATTTGATCCATTATCAATGATTAATTGTCGACATGACTATCATATCAATTTAATTGTCAATATTTTTATTAAATTCAATGCAATAAAGTATTTTTAAAATTTTATTTATATTAAAATATGTTGAAATAATATTTAAATAAGCATTAATATTTTATGTAATTAGAAAAAATTTTAAATTATTTTATTTTATTTATTCCTTTTAAATTTGATATTTTATGAATAAATTAGATTATCCAAATTTTTTAAAATTATTACTTAAAGTATTTGATATACATTTCATTAATATATTCTACATAAAATTTGATTAATTTATAATTATTTATATTTAAAATTAATAAACTTATTAATATATTATATGACATTTATGAAGTATGCAAAATTTACTAATAATTTCATTTAATAGAATTTTAATATCTAAAACACATAAGTTCAAACTTGAATGTTTAATAATATTTGTCAATATGTTCTTAAAAGTAAAAATTTTATTATAATTTATATTAATAGCTTTTCTAAGATTTTAATAACTTTCTTTTAACAAATTTTATGATAAAATTAAAAGTTTAGAGGATGTAATTTTAGGTTAATGAACTATATTTTAATTTTATTTTATTAACATACTCCAATAGAGGACTTTTATTAATTTGAAATTAAAATAAATTAATGAGAATTTAATATTAAGGTGAATTCTACTTTCAAATATTAATTTTAGTGTAACTTGAAATAATAAAATTACTTATTTAGATAATATAATTTGAAGTTTCACACATGATATATGAGTATATGAAGTTTAAACTTAAAATTTAAAATATATATTATTTATAAACAAACCAATTGAGAGTCTAAAGATGCTTTTGTTTGGCTGAGCTGGTGGACTTCTAAAGACAATTCTACTCCTAAATCTACAACAATTTCAACTAATCAAAAGGAATAAGCTCTAGAGTTTAAGGACCATACCTTCCACCATCTCCATCTCCATCTTTTAATAGCAAGGAAGAATGAGGTAATCAATGGCTCCCAAAACTTGAATCCTCACTTCTTCAATTGAATCGGCCTTGCCAAATAACTCCAAACACCAAGCATATCGCACCAAATCTTCCACATTAATTGAATGATCCTCTGGATATAAAGCACACAATAAGAAGCATTTCTGGTTCGTCTCTTTCTTCAAATGCTCGTAACTCATCTTAATACACAAGTAGGCATTTTTTTCTTCTTCTCCAATGTTACCAATTTCCACTAACCTACTGCTTTCAAGTTTCTTGCGGGCCACTTCCCATCCTTTACGGGTCTTTGTACTTTCTAGAGCCGTTGCTAGCGTTACAATCGCTACCGGTAGACCCTTGCATTCTTTTGCAACTTTCTGAGCCTCCTCAAGAATATCCCTTGAAACTCTTTCATTAAGATTAGCTTTCATTCTGAATAGTGTCCATGCTTCATCATCATCCAAAACATCAACTGGAACAAAAACTTGGCATTCCATAGATTCGCATACTTTCAAGAGACGTGTTGTCAAAATGATTTTACATCCCTTCCCATTTTCATTTAGCGGAATGCCTATGTCTTTCAAGTGGACCTTATTCCACATATCATCAAGGATTATGAGGACCTTTTCTTCATTTTCCAATCGAAGCCATAATTCTCCTGCTATCCCTTCTTTAGTTTTCTTCTCGAACTTTAAGTCCAAGAAATCTGCTATTTTATCTTGAATATTTTCAATGATTGATTTTTGGGACACAACAACTTCAATAACTTTACGAAAACATCCCAACTCTTTGGTTTTTTTACCGACTTCTTTGACTAAGGTGGTTTTGCCCACCCCTCCCATCCCCCACACTCCGATCATGTTAACTTCATCGTCCTTTAATGCTTCCATGATCTTGTTGAATGCAGCAGTTGAAGATTTGGAAGCCAAAATATCTTTAGATGTGAAGAATTGTAAGCCAGGAAGCTCCGCACGATGGCCGATTCGTTCAAAGTGAGAGTCTTCTACAAGTTTACTGATATACACTGTCTTCTTCTCTATCTCCTTGCCTAACTGATATCGCCAGCACCAATTAGGACACAAACGGAAGCATCTCTTATTTTCTTCAACTCTACTGTCCAAATTCTGTACATCTTTCAAGGCATTGTCCACATTTGTCAGCCATTCATCTACATAGTCCTCAATCACTTGAGTTTGAATCTGCAATTTTGCCTCCTTAACGTCTTCTTCAACCCGAGTTTGTTCTCTATTCAGATTTTTTTGCTGTTGGTGGAGGTCTTCAATTAACTTATGAAAACGAAATAAGTAGCGAAGACGACGTTCTATTGGCTTCACCAAATAGTCAACCATCAGTGTTCCTACGGCATTAGAAGCAGCACCCGAGAAGAACTCTCCCGCCATTGTCGTTAATCTGAATTGAAATAACAAATCTGATAAGCTTAAGCAAAATGGTAGAAAATATACACTTTGACGTGAACCACAAAAAGAAATGAAAGATATATTATATGCAATGTTTTAAAAAAGAACTCTCCTTGCTTCACACAAAATGCTCCATCTTTAAATCTGAAACCAGAACAATTGAATCTGTCGACCAAAATTTCAACTAATGAAATAATACATATACATTTTTTTTTGTTACATTTTGTAATTTAATTTAAGAGTTTAACCTGGGTTAAGGTCACCCTACAAATAAAATTCAATAAACATAAAATACAAATTACATTTTATAATAATAATAATAATAATAATAATAATAATAATAATAATAATAATAATGTTGATATAATGTTCAACAGGGAGGAAAACAAGGAAGAGGGTGTGGTTGTTTCATAGAGGTCGGTTTATCTAAAAAGACGGAGAGTCAAAAAAGATAAAAAGATAGGAAAAAAGTTGAGGAGGATAAGTGTTCCAAGGTTGCGTATTAGCTCAAAAAGGTCAATCCCTTATTCATCGTTATGAAGGCATTTATAGGGGAGGCCATCTTGTCTACTAGTATGACTTGATAGGATAAGTGGTCATCGCCATGAGATGAGTAAAGGATGGGCATAGTGGGATCCATTCTATTATTTATTCAATCAATATGAGGTTGATATGCTTAAGTGCAATCTAGTAGTCTTCAAGAAAGTGTTCACACCTAAAAAACGAGTGTGTTTCAACAGTACCTACCAAGCGGTGAAATGTCTATGGCAGTAGGAGGTCCATGTTTATCAGAAGGAAATGGGTGGTTAAGCTTCTCTTTTGAGACTAAGGGCCAGATGAGTAGCAGGGTATCAAGAAGGCTAACTATTGACCATTAAGGCCTCCAAGTGGAATCGGAGAGTTGGTCATGGATGCTCCCTAGGTAGCCTATCATGCTTATTTGGATGAACTGACCTCTATCAAACCACCACGCCATCTTTCTTGTTCTCTTTTCTATTGAATATTTTGTCAACAAATAATAATATCTTGACTTGAATGGGTTAACTGATGGTTAAAACTCTTGTCAAATATTTGTTTGGCATGGGTTTAAACCATGTTACCGCTATCGTTAATAATAATAATAATAATAATAATAATAATAATAATAATTTTTATATAAGCTATAAGGCTATGCAAAAATATAGATAATGATGATGATGATGATTTTATATTTAAATTTATGACGGTGAAGTGAATATGTTTATTTGTATGGTAACTATTTGGTATTGCATTTGTGGAATTTTGTAAATTCTTCAACTTGTTTGTGGAGTTCAAAAAAAAAAAATTCAGCACAATGTATGGAATAGTTTTTCTTATTTGTATATTTGGTAACTTCAAACTTTATTTTTAAATTATCTATATAATGCAATGTATATAATATATATAAACACGAGTTTGAAAAATATTTAAATTAATATATCATTGTTTTTAAGTAATATTATTTTGCATTAAATTAAAATTATATAATTTAATAAAGTTAAATATATAAAATAATGTGCAAGAGATGTGAAATTAAAAAGTTACCAACACTCCAACACTTCAAATGTTTCCTTGTAACGCCTGTGTATGAATCAAACTGATCCTCACTGAAATCATTGTAATTGAAAAAATAATTAGATTGTGAACCAAAAAATAAAATCAAACAAATGTTGAAAAGTTAAATCAGATTAAATGGAAAGGAAAGATGTTGATACAGTGATGCTTCTTCTGTATGAAGGAGAGTTGAAATGGTTGTTTAACCTTTAACATAATCTTGATAACCTTTAATATAACATTACTGACCTTCCCTACTATAATCTCATATATTTTGGTAACCTCTTTTGTAAACTCTGATATAATTACGATGGGTATATAACATCATTCGCAGGCCATAATATAATCACGGTCTCAAAAAATGACATACGGGTAGGGTTATTTGAAAATCAAAACTTAAAAATATTTAAAATACAAAAAAAAACCTTAAAATATATAAAATTCAAGAAAAATTCTATTAGAAGCTACCTATATCATTGAAAAGTCAAAGATATGGGTGTCAGAAAGTTGAAACCGAAAATAAGAGAATTTATGGCACCGAAATTTGGTTTGAAATTTTGGTCCCTAATTGTATAGAGACTTTGCAAGTTGGCCCTTGAACCTCAACTATAAATAGGCCTGACCATTTCTCATTTTCTTCATCCCATATTTGTTATTCTCTACTTAAAGTATTATTCTCTCTCCCTATTTGTAAATTTCACTTGTATTTTTGGAATGAAATATTTTTTTTAGTGCTCGAGGACGTAGGCAAAATTTGCCGAACCTCGTTAAAATTCTGGTGTTCTTTATTATTTATTTTTGCATATTTTGTGAGTGTAATTGTAGTGATTTATTGTGCTATTAAATTACAATAGAGGGATATTCTGGCTAGGAAAGACCTGGTACTTAAGTGATCCTTATGATCCACCTCTCTTTCTTGGGAATTGAACTTAGTATGATTTTTTAGTACAAAAATTTTACTCTTTTACACGCTTCTGCGCAACAATTGGTATCAGAGCTAGATTCGTACTCGGGGAATACGACCGTTTATGGTACTATTCACGTATACGACACTGTTCACGTATACAGTAGTTGGGATTGAGGAGAAAAATGGTAGAGGCATCGTCATCAGCAAAGAAAACTGTGACCAATGCAAAATTTGAAGTAGAGAAATTTGATGGTACCAATAATTTTGGTATGTGGCAATGTGAGATCCTGGATGTCTTATGTCAGCAAGAGCTAGATATAGCCCTTGAAGAAAAACCTGACAAGATGGATGACAAGGAGTGGGCCAAGATCAATAGACATGCGTGTGGTACAATCTGCCTATGTTTGGCCAAAGAGCAGAAGTACTCTGTCATGAGGGAGACATCAGCGAAGAAGTTATGGGATACACTGGAAGAAAAGTTTCTAACAAAAAGTCTTGAAAATAGGCTTTATATGAAAAAGAAACTTTTTCGATTCACATATGCTCCCGGTATATCGATGAATGACTATGTGAACTCATTCAATAAAATTTTAGCAGACTTGCTAAATTTGGATGAGAAATTTGAAGATAAAGACAAGGCATTGTTGTTGTTGAATTCTCTTCCTGATGAATATGATCATCTTACCATCACATTACTTCATGGGAAGGACACGATCACATTTGATGCAGTCTGTAGTGCGTTGTATAGATATGAGAATCGAAAGAAAGATAAAAGAGATCACAGAGATACAACTGTAGAAGTCTTAACAGTAAGAGGTCGTTCACACAGCAGCAAATTTGGTAGAAGGGAAAAGTCCAAAGGGAGACCTGCCAAAGATGAATGTACCTTTTGTCGTGAGAAAGGGCATTAGAAAAAGAATTGTCCTAAGCTACAAAAGGGCAAGGCTATTTCTAATGCATGTGTAGCAGAGCATGATGAGGAGTCAGACTTTAGCTTGGTTGGCATGACAATGGCATGTCATACGGATGAGTGGATTTTGGATTCAGGATGTACTTACCATATGTGTCCTAATAAGGATTGGTTTTCTAGTCTTAAAGATGTGTCCTAATAAAGATTGGTTTTCTAGTCTTAAAAAGCTAGAAGGTGGAGTTGTTCTTATGGGCAATGATAGTGCTTGTAAGACAATGGAAGTGGGTACAATCTAATTGAAGAATCACGACGGCTCAATCCAAGTCTTGACAGATGTTCGCTACGTACCTAGCCTGAAGAAAAATCTCATCTTGTTAGGGGCCCTAGAATCTAAAGGGCTCACAATCACTTTGAGAGATGGATTACTAAAGGTAGTAGCCCGAGAATTGACGGTGATGAAAAGCACAAGAAGAAATAATTTGTACTTTTTAAATGGAAGTACAGTTATTAGATCAACATCAACAGTTTCTGAGAAAGATGTAGATTCAGAGGCTACCAAATTATGGCATACACGATTGGGACATGCTGGTGAAAAAGCTTTGCAGACTTTGGCGAAGTAAGGCTTGTTGAAAGGTGAAAATTCTTGCAAATTGGAATTCTGTGAACATTGTGTTCTGGGCAAGCAGACGAGGGTAAAATTTGGTCCAGCAATTGCTCGCTTTGATGATATAGTGGCTTATACACTTCCAATTGTAGATAATGATGTTTCGTCTACTTACACAGAAGCAATAAGTAACCCTGATAGTGTAAAGTGGAAGCAAGCCATGAATGAAGAAATGCAGTTTTTTCATAAAAATAGGACCTGGGAGTTGGTGACACTGCCCAAGGGAAAGAAGGCAATTGGATACAAATGGGTATATGTAAAGAAGGAATAATTTTCTAGTAAAAATGAAATTCGATACAAGGCTAGATTGGTAACAAAGGGTTACGCTCAGAAAGAAGGAATAGACTACAATGAAGTGTTTTCTCCAGTTGTGAAGCATTCGTCTATTCGAATTTTGCTAGCCTTGGTTGCGCAATATGATCTTGAACTAGTTCAGTTTGATGTGAAGACCGTGTTTTTACATGGTGATTTGGAAGAGGAAATCTATATGACTCAGCCAGATGGATTCAAGATTGCTGGAAAAGAAAATTGGGTTTGCAAACTGACAAAGTCGCTTTAAGGATTGAAGCAATCTCCGAGGCAGTGGTACAAGCGATTTGATCAGTTCATGAAAGGGCAAAGGTACACAAGAAGTAAATTTGATCATTGCGTGTATTTTCAGAAGCTACAAGAAGGAACTTTCATATACTTGCTCTTATATGTTGATGATATGCTAATAGCATCTAAGAGCAAAGTTGAGATTGAAAGATTGAAGACTCAACTCAATCTCGAGTTTGAGATGAAAGATCTAGGTGAAGCTAAGAAGATTCTCGGCATGGAAATATGGAGAGATAGAGCTTATAATAGAGTTTGCTTGTCTCAGAAGCAGTATTTGAAGAATGTACTAGAGCAGTTTGGCATGAATGAGCATACAAAACCTGTAAGTACCCCATTGGCTTCTCATTTCAAGCTTTCTGCACAATTATCTCCTTCGACGAATATGAAACGAGAATACATGTTGCAAGTTCCGTATTCTAATGTAGTGGGTAGCTTGATGTATGCAATGGTGTGTACAAGACCCGACATTTCACAGGCAGTTAGTATAGTAAGCAGGTATATGCATAATCCAGGAAAAGGATATTGGCAAGCTGTGAAATGGATTCTATGGAATATTCAGAAGACCGTGGATGTTGGATTACTGTTCAAGCAGGATAATACACTTGGTAAAAGTGTTATTGGGTACGTTGATTCTGACTATGCCGGTGATTTGGACAAACGAAGATCAACCACCGGTTATGTGTTTACACTTGCTGGAGGACCAATAAGTTGGAAGTCTACACTACAGTCTACAGTTGCATTGTCAACCACAGAAGCCGAATACATGTCTGTAACAGAGGCTGTAAAAGAAGCTATTTGGTTACAAGGTATGGCTAAAATCTTGGGATTGGTTCAGGAGCATATTAACGTGTATTGTGATAGTTAAAGTGCTATTCATTTAGTAAAGAATCAAGTCTATCATGCACGTACAAAGCATATCGACGAACGATTCCATTTTGTGTGAGAAATTATTGATGAGGGGAAAATTTGTCTTCAGAAGATCAAGACTGCAGATAGTCCCGCAGATATGATGACCAAGGTAGTAACAACAATCAAGTTCTAACATTGTTTGAACTTGATCAATATCCTGCAAGTTTAACAATTGAAGAAGGCACTATCAAGTATTGTTGTCAAAGGCAGAAAGAATTGTGTGAAGATAAGATTATCCTAATCAAATCTTAAAGGTGGAGATTATTAGAAGCTACCCATATCTTTGAAAAGTCAAATATATGAGTGTTAGAAAGTTGGAACCAAAAATAAGAGAATTTATGGCACCGAAATTTGGTTTGAAATTTGGCATGGAATAATTGCCCGAAAATAAGAGAATTTATGGCACCGAAATTTGGTTTGAAATTTTGGTCCCTAATTGTATAGGGACTTTGCAAGTTGGCCCTTGAACCTCAACTATAAATAGGCCTAACCATTTCTCATTTTCTTCATCCCATATTTGTTATTCTCTACTTAAAGCATTATTCTCTCTCCCTATTTGTAAATTTCACTTGTATTTTTAGAGTGAAATATATTTGGTAGTGCCCGAGGACGTAGGCAAAATTTGCCGAACCTCGTTAAAATTCTGGTGTTCTTTATTATTTATTTTTGCATATTTTGTGAGTGTGATTGTAGTGATTTATTGTGCTATTAAATTACGATAGAGGGATATTCTGGCTAGGAAAGACCTGGTACTTAAGTGATTCTCGTGATCCTCCTCTCTTTCCTGGGAATTGAACTTAGTGTGATTTTTTAGTACAATAATTTTACTCTTTTACACGCTTCCGCGCAACAAATTCTAAGAGTATAAGAAAAAAAGCCAAAAATGAAGATAATCTAAAATTTTTAAAAAGATATGAAACTTTTTAACTATTACATTTTTTATATATTTTTGAAATTATAAAAGTTATAAATTATTAAGAATGTACGTAAAAATAAACACAATTGAATCTCCAAATTCAATATTTATCAAAATTTATTATGTATGTGAAATCAAAATAAAAGAATGAATTCTTAATTTTAAATTCTTTTAAAATATATTTTTGAATTTTTAAAATATGTGTTGTTATTTAATAAATCGAGCACACAAAAATTAACAATGTCAATCTGGTAGCTAAAAAATACTTAGTTAACAGTTTCCATTAGTAAAGTCTAAAAAATGTACAATTATCAAATTTAGGGTAAATTGTTAACCCTAATTTTACTAACATGTTCAATTTATAATTATATTACAGGGTTAAGAAATAATAATAATTTGGATAAACTATTCAGATAGTCACTCTAAAATTATTACGTTTCTGTTTTGATCACTTCAAATTTATTTATTTTTTGTCAATTTTAACATTGTCGTTAAGAACTATTCTTGTTTTAGTCACTCCTCCATTAAAACCAAACAAAATACTAAAGTGCTGACACAAAATATTGATTGTATTGCCATGTGTGTATATATTGTTTTGGTACGGTGAAGAAGAAACAAGTTCGTCACTATTCCTACGTAAGTTTAATGGGTTTTCTACGTAAGTTAATTTTTATATAAAAATAAAATTATCCATATGAAAAATGATTTACGCTTTTAAAAAAGGTAAATCATTTTACAGGAAAAATAATTTATTTTTCATTGACTTATAAATCGTTTTTCATTGACTAAGTTATAGACAAAAAAGTGAAAGACTTAGTAATATTGTAGAACAAATCATGAAAATCGAGTGAATGAGTATGTTTTCTTTAGGACCAATGTCATTTACAATAGGTGGTTAGAATAAGTGGTAATTAATTTTTTTAAGCATTTGGATTCTTGAAATTAAGGGATAATCTCGTATTTGGTATTTATATTTTTAAAAATGTTTAATGTGTTACTTGAACTATTAATTTTATATTATTTGGAACTTATACTTTCATAAAACATATAATGTGATAGTTATACTTTAAAATGACTAATGTGGTACCGAACTATCAATTTGTATATTATTTGGTACCTTTACATTCATAAAATGTACAATGTGGTACTTATACTTTGGAAATGTTTAATCTGGTACCTAATATATCAATCTGCGTATTATTATGGTACTTAAAGTTAAAACCCTTAGTAAATGCTAAACTAACCAATAAGAATTCAATATGTGAATTTTTTCTAAATCACCGATGATACAACATTATGTGATAAAAATAAATAAAACTAAAAGTAAATAACTAAATCTAAACAACATAAGTTAAAAGTTTACAAAAATCATCGAACTTTAACTTAAAATTTCTTCAATTTTTAAAACCCTAAAATTTCTAGATTTTTTTGAAATTTATACAAGCCAAAATTTCTCAAAATTATGTTTCTTACTTCTTATTGAACTTGAATGAGAGGTTGAATAACTTGATTTCAACTACCATTCCATTATTTATTTATCTCTTCACATGATATTATATTATCCATGAGAAATTGATGATTTGGAAAAATAATTCATGTGTTGAATTTTCATTGGTTGGTTTAGTAATTATCATGGGTGTTGACTCCATTTATCATACTAGTATACATATTAATAGTTCAGGTATCATATTGAATATTTCAAAGACCAATATAGTAAACGAAAATAAAGAACAGGGGCTTAATTGGACATTTTGAGAGTTTAGGGGCCACACTAGAACAAACCCTAAAGTATAAGGGCCTTTGATTCCATTATTCCTTTTTTGAATTTAATAGTATCTCGTAATCATTTTTGCATGTAATTCTTATTTTGGTTATGGGTGGTTTAAGGGAGGTCAAGTGAAGCTTTGATAGATTATTTATATTTTATTTATTAAAGCTAAATGTGATTAAACTGGAAACACAAAATATGATGCAACAAATAAGGAATTGAGTTTAATAGCTAAAACAAAAGCAGTACTTATGAGAATAAGGAAGAGATTCGTGTCTCCAAACTTACCTCAATTCATCACTGTTTATCAGCTGCTGCTGCTATAAATGGAACTTCAACTGCCGCAAAAACACAAAGTAAAAGCTGGTTTTTTTCTTTCTTTTTTTTTGGGAAAAAAAAAGAGACACCACCGCAGACGAAGAAATTAATGAGAGTTTTTTTTTAAAAGTCGAAATGAAGAAGAATAAAATTAAAAAGCTTTTTTTTTTTTTTTGGGGGCGGCAAATAAAAGAAAAGAAAAGAGAATGGAAGTCGAGAAAAAGAAAATAGGAGGTACCTTCTTCCTTTTCCTGTTAAAAGGAGGAGACTGGAAATCAAATTAAAAGAAATTTTAGAAACTAAAGAAGATGAAAACATATTTTAATTCTCCCTAAGAGAAAAAAAGATGGTGAGAAGGGTTGCAGTGGGAAACTTTAACAGAGATGACAAAATGCTGAGCAAAGAAACAATGAATACAAAGGGCCCTCAAATACCAGGATTCAAATTGTAAAAAAAAAAAAAATTATCATGTGATGTCTGAAATCTATTCCGAGATTTTCGAGATATCTAAAAATTATCTCAAGATTCCTGAATTCTGAAAACATTTTATGAGTTAGGGTTAGAGTTGACTAAAAAAAATAAAGAGGGTGAAGAGCTGTCGTCTATGTGAAATTTGTAGGAGCTTTCCTTTTGACAAATATTTTCATGTGAATGGCATTTTAATCCTTTTATTCTATTCTGCTAATCACATGGTTTCCTCTGATTATGGGATTTCCCACTAAGTTTTATTAGATTTATTATAACAAACTTTATAACGTGGGAATATTATATTATTATACAAATTTTCTGACCTGGGAAAATATTCATATTTTTAAATATCCATTTAAAAAAATAATTTTTCTATGGGTATCATCGCCTAGGGATATTTATGGGTCGGATCTAACTAAAATTATAGGCCCGATTAATAGTTCCAAGCTCATTTGGACTCAATAAAATAAATTTAAATTTTTGTCTAGACAAATCCAAATTATATATGCTAAACACAGGTCAAACCTAATCTATGTAGACAATGAGCAGTCAACAGGAATGTCACCTTGAGGAAGAGAATTTGCACAAAGGAAGAATAGCTTAAGAATAAATACTTGAAGATCTATAACTCTTTACTTGCTATTTTTTTTTAAAAAAAAAAATACTAAGTTAATCTGTTATAAATATGAAATATGGAAGGCTGTAACATAAGGCAAAGTAGCCTGATGCTTTCTTCAAATACTGGTATTGCAAGATCAAAAAGGTTCAAAACCATTTTTGGGTCCGATTGAAAACAAAGCGAACAAGAGATAGAACCTTCCATAATCAGGAATTCCACATCCAGTGCTAATTTCAGCTCCAGTCAATACCACAACCTTGGTGCTGCAAAATACAAATAGCAGTCAAATATTTAACCCATTGGAATTGTGAAAAATAAAATAGAATAAAATAAATAAAAATAAAGAACACAAATTTTACGTGGAAACCCTTTCGGAAAAAAAACCACGGGCAGAGGAGAAGAAAATTCACTATGTCGAAAAATTTTTTACTCAAATACAAGAGGAATAGACTATGTCTATTTATAGGCTTGCAAAGCCATATTCTAGTAGGATTGAAACACCTTATCCTAATCAATATAAAATAGATGGAGTTTAATAAGGTTTAAAACCTTATTCTAAAATAAAATAAAAGAAGTCTAGTTCTATATGGATTTTACTTTTATTTTATTTTCCATCGTATTTTATTTAAATAAGAATTTGGGTCACTTAATTCTAACAATCTCCACCTTGACACAAATTCTCAATGAACAAGTTCTTCATCGCGAACTTTCAATAAACAAGTTCTTCACCTCTTCCAAAAACCCCTTAAGGGTTTAACTTCAACAATGAACACCAACCAAGTCTAAGCAATGCTCAAACTTGGTTATAGGAAGTGACTTAGTCATCATATCTGCAGGATTTTCATGAGTGCTAATTTTGCTCACAACAATATCACCACGAGCAATAATATCACGAACAAAATGATACCGAATATCAATGTGTTTTGTTCTCTCATGAAACATTTGATCTTTTGTAAGAAAGATGGCACTGACTGTCACAAAATATCGTGCTGATTTGAAGGTCTTCATTGAGTTCACTAAATAGTCCCTTCAACCAAATAGCTTCTTTACCACCTCAAGAATCGCCATGTACTCACTTCAGTGGTAGACAAAGCGATCGTAGTTTGCAAAGTGGCTTTCCAACTAATTGCACAACCTCCGATTGTAAAGACGTAACTCGTGAGAGATCTTCTTCTATCAAGGTCTCCAAGAAAATCAGCATCAACATACCCTATAACTCCATCTTTAGTTCTTCCAAACCGTAAGCAAACATTAGTAGTGCCTCGTAAGTATCTTAAAATCCATCGAATCGCTTTCCGGTGTTCTTTACCAGATTCGCCATGTATCGCTAATCTGACCGATCGCATATGATAAACTGGACGTGAACAAACCATAGCATACATGAGAGATCCCATCTGCACTAGAGTATGGAACATGTGACATGTACTCAATCTCATTATCGATTGAGGAGATAAGGCCGATGAAAGTCCGAAATGGTCGCTAAAGGAGTACTAATGTGCTTAGCACTCGCATATTGAACTCGCAAAGAACTTTCTCAATGTACCCTTCCGACTTAGGTACAATTTACTTGCTTTTCTATCTCGAGAATCTCCATACCAAGTATCTTCTTTGCTAGTCCTAAATCTTTCATCTCAAATTCTTCACTTAGTTGGGCTTTAACCTTTCTTATCTCTCTTTATCTTTTGTCGCTATCAACATGTCATCAACATAAAGAAGTAGATACACAAAAGAACCATCACTGCTTTTCTTAAAATAGACACAACTGTCAAAACTACTTCTTTTGAAATCATGAGAAGTCATAAAGGAATCAAACCTCTTGTACCATTGTCTTGGTGACTGTTTCAAACCGTAAAGGGACTTTTTCACAAGCAAACATAGTCCTCTTTTTTCGAGACTATAAAACCCTCGGTTGTTGCATGTAAATATCTTCCTCAAGTTCTCCATGCAAAAATACAGTTTTACATCTAACCGCTCAAGCTCCAAATCATGCATGGCAACAATACCAAGCAAAGCTCGAATCGAACTATGCTTAACAACCGGAGAGAACACATCTGTGAAGTCCACTCGAATTTGATCAGTAACCCTTTGCAACAAGCCTTGCTTTATATCCGGGTTCTTCAACTCGAGTCCCTTCTTTCTTTTTAAACACCCATTTACAACGAATGACCTTTTTACCTTTAGAAAGTTTTACAAGATCCCATGTTCTGCTTTTTGTGGAGTGATTCCATTTCCTCTTGCATAGCAAACATCCACTTTTCGAGTCTTCACACTAATCGCCTCGAATAATTAAATGGCTCTTGATTCGCATCTATATCTTCACCACATTTAAAGCATAAGCAACTAGATCAACCTCGGCATACTTCTTTGGAGGTTTAATTTCTCTTCTTGTCCTGTTTTTGGCGATAGAGTATTGCGGTGAAGAAGCAACTCTATTATCAATTTTGTACTTGGCTTGAGGAGTTGATTTCAGATTAATCGATGCTCCACCGCTTTTGGTTTTCTTTATTGGAAGAGTCTTTAAGAGATAAGTTAGGTAGCATAGCGTTTCATCAAAACAACATCTCGCTAATCACAACTTTTCTATTTTCAGACACCATAACTTATAGCCTTTTACACCACTTTATAACCAAGAAAACGCATTTAATGGATCTCGGTTCCAATTTTTCATTATCAACATGAGCATACGCAGGACACCCAAAAATCTTTAAATCGAATAATTAGCGGGATTACGGACCATACCTCTTGTGGAGTCTTTTTCTCAATGGCAACGGATGGAGATCGGTTGATCAAAAACATGCAGAGAGGTCGCTTCGCCCAAAATGACTTGTAAGTTGGCATTTGACAACATACATCGAACCTTCTCTATGATCGTTCGTTCATTCGCTCGCAACGCCGCTTTTGTCGTGGAGTATGACGAATCGTCAAGTGTCTCATGATCCTTCCGACTTGCACAATCTATTAAACTCATCGAATGTAACTCTAAGCCATTGTCTGCACGGAGGTATTTTATCTGCTTTTCCACTGCTTTTTCAATCAAAATTTTCCAAGACTTAAATGTGGAAAACACATCGCTTTTCGCTTCGGAAGAAC
Organism: Gossypium arboreum; assembly: GCF_025698485.1. Classification (NCBI taxonomy): domain Eukaryota; kingdom Viridiplantae; phylum Streptophyta; class Magnoliopsida; order Malvales; family Malvaceae; genus Gossypium; species Gossypium arboreum. The sequence goes on along the minus strand of NC_069070.1, from coordinate 118,630,219 downwards.
GCCCAAACTTTTCTCGGAAAAATCATCAATAAAGGTTAGCATATAATTAGCTCCACCTCTCAAGGCACTCGGACGGCCCCCACAGATCGAATGGATATACTCCAACGCTTCCTTCGTGTTATGGATTCCTCTAGTGAATCGAACTCTCTTTGCTTCCCAAAACACAAGGTGCTCACGAAATTCAGGTTTGCAAATTCCTTGCCCATTAAGAAGTCCTCTTTGCTTAATTTCGCCATGCCATTCTCACTCATATGCCCTAGGCGATATGCCAAAGTTTAGTAATATCATCATCGACAAGGAAGAGGAAGCGACAAATGCATCACCAAGAATAAGAGAACCTCAGAAACATATAACTTGGCAATCTTTCTTTGCCCTTTCATCACAACAAGAGACCCTTTGGAAATCTTTAAAACCCCACTTTCAGGTGTGTATCTGCACTTTTGAATCAAGAGTACTCAACGAAATTAAATTTCTTTTCAATTCGAACATGCCGCACGTCACTAAGTGTTCGACAACTCCATCAAACATCTTAACTTTAATTGTTCCAACACCGCGATTTTACATGAAGCATTATTTCCCATCAAAACAACACCTTCAGACATCGTTTCATAAGTTGTAAACCAATCCCGATTGGGACTCATGTGGAAGGTGCAACTGAATCAAGTATCCACTCGCCACTTTAGAATCATTGATGAAGCAACTAGAAGTTCACCATCGCTGTAGTCTTCTACAACATCGCCTTCACCGAATTTTCCGGTCTGTTTTCCTTTTGATTCATGACCTCCCTTTTAATCTTATTTTGTAGCTTATAGCACTCAGATTTAATGTGCCCTTTCTTCTTGCGAAGTTGCAAGTTTTACCTCTGCTTGAAGATTTCGATCTACCCTTAGATTTACCACGAGGATTCCGTTCGTGTTCTACCACGATCATCATCAACATTCCGGTCTTGTCTCCCACGAACAATGAGACCCTCTCCCGAGAGTTGGGTTTAACCACAAGATGCTTCATCTTATCATACGAGGTTAAAGAATCATAAACCTCATCAACTGTGAGAGACTCATGGCTATATAAAATCGTGTCTCTAAAGGTTGAATAAGACGGGCAACGAACAAAGTAGAATCAACCCTAGATCTTCCTTATCATATCGAACCTCCATGGCCTCCAAGTTTGAGAGAATTTCTTTAAACACCTGTTAAGTGTTCGTGTACGACGCACCTTCCTCCAAACGATGAGCATAAAGACGCCGCTTCATATGCAACTTGCTTGTTAGAGTTTTCGACATACATATTTGTTCTAGCCTCTTCCATAATGCGTGCAGTTTTCTCTTTCATCACATCCCGCAAAATTTCGTTAGACAAATGCGATGTAATTGTGTTAATGCCTTTCGATCCTTACGCTTCTTCTCTTCATCGTTAATGTCGAAGGCATCTTATCTATCCTAGCAGGGGCATCCTCTAGATCCATCGTGCAAGAACCGCTTGCATCTTAATTTGCCACAACGCAAATCGGTGTTGCGATCCAACAATAAATTTCATACTTCAAAGACGCCATTACCGTGATCGAGATGAATAACCCTAAGCTCGATACCAATTTGTGAAAAATAAAATAGAATAAAATAAATAAAATAAAGAACACATAAATTTTACGTGGAAACCCTTTCGGAAAAAAAACCACAGGCAGAGGAGAAGAAAATTCACTATGTCGAAAAATTTTTACTCAAATACAAGAGGAATAGACTATGTCTATTTATAGGCTTGCAAAGCCATATTCTAGTAGGATTGAAACACCTTATCCTAATCAATATAAAATAGATGGAGTTTAATAAGGTTTAAAACCTTATTCTAAAATAAAATAAAAGAAGTCTAGTTCTATATGGATTTTACTTTTATTTTATTTTCCATCGTATTTTATTTAAATAAGAATTTGGGTCACTTAATTCTAACAGGAATACATTAACATCGTTTATTGTGTGTGGCTACAATTACAAAAGGAACACTATGCAAAACCAAGGACAAGAATAACCTTTGGAAGATGAGTTGATACAAGTGGTTTACGTCTTCAAAGACTCGGAGGATCCGCTTGGGAACCACCTTCTTGTCTCAAGGTGGTTGTGTCTCTAACTGCACCCCGAGATCGATATACGACACGATGTCTGTAGAGCATTGACATAATCTTATCCTTCTTCTTGAGCTAAACAATTGCCTCCACTTGTGACCTGAAACGATGCATTTGCAAGAACATGGTAACAACTATGCAAGCCATACTTACAAATGATCAAAGTAACACGTTATGTGACGTATAAGGCTAAAAGAACATCTGCCTGTCAAAAGGCTTCGAAACGCCTCTGGTCTACTTGTAGAAGGCTGCATAACGAACATAGACACTTTAAGCTTGAAAGCTCCTATCAAAAATAGAAAACAACCACAATAGCAGAGGACCGCATCAAACCAAGTACAAAAGTGCAGGTTTGTATGCTGAGAATGGTCACTTTCTTGAAAAATGAAGAGTACAAAATAATATGAATTCAACACCTAGCTTTATCAGATTAGGATAAAAGGAAACATATATTCAATTCGGTAGAAAAAAAAAATGCAGCTATATCTGAAAACATGATCCATTTATAGACACCTCTACTGTAGATGCAGCATTTAAAATTTTATTTTCTTTTTATATATTAAAAATAAAAGAACAAAATATATGAAATACGTGGAAGTATGGTGCATATATACAGAACAAACCAGTGGGACGGGAACCGCGATAACTGAAGCCTGGAAAACGAAAAAACAGAGAGTTGAAAGGAAAAAAAAAGTTAAAAAATGGTGGAAATTTTTGCGATTGAGAATGGACTCAAAGGAGACCCAAGGCTTCAAGCTATATCAAACGCCATAAGGGTTGTTACTTTTGGGTTCTCTGTCAAGAAGCAACAGTGGTGGTTAGTGAACGATGATAGACTGGTGATGATTGGAGTGGTTAACGATGATGGTGGTGGCCGGTGGGTGTTGGAGTGGGGGAGGGTGGATGAGGAAATTAGGAAAAGAAAAGAAAAAAAGAAAAGGTGACCTATTTAACCATATGATTCATGCCAACTGGATGGGGCTGAGCCAAAAATATCATACCTAAGCCTCGGTTTATTTTAAAAATAGGTTTTATTTTTGAGTAAATCTATTATTTTAACTTATATTTTTACTTAAATTCTATCACTTTTCAAGCAAATCTTTGAATCAGTTCTATCATAATTACAGTGAACTACGTAACTAAAATGAAAAGACAAAAAAATATAATTTTTAGATTTTTAATTTGGTAACTAGGTTCACATTTTTTTTTGTACTTTTTATCTATTTTGTTCCTTAAATTTGGCAACTAGATCCATTTAGGTTCTTAAATTTATATTTATCAAGATTTGATGATATGATAATGTTATTAGAATATGATTAGATAGGATGAATGAAGAATTAATTGATATAACTATTTGAACAAAATGGTTGAACTAACTAACTCATAATTTGCTTGGGATTGGTGAAAATTAAATACTAAGACAAAAATCCACAGTTGAACAGGTTGAATAGATATAATATTTTAAATTTTTTTTAGATTTTTATGAAGTTTTAATTCTTTATTTTATTAATGTTGGTCCAACTATTAACCTAGTTGAATCAAGAATCAGTGGTCCGACCCATTCAACTACTGATCCGATTATCAAAACATTAAATATGACACTCTAATACTATACCACATTATCATTTGAAAATTTATATATTTTATTCAGGTGATGATGTGGCATAATTTTCAGAAGATTACATTATAATTTTCAATTTTCAGATGATGTGACAGTTTATTTGGTTGGCTTAAAAACAAAGAATTCTTACAAACTCCGAAAGGGTTCGAAAGGGGATTGGATAAGACAAATCGTGTTACCTTTGTGGCCATGGAATCGAGGATGCATTACATGTTCCCAGAGACTGCCCATCTGCGAAGGATATCGGGAACCATGTTCTCCCTTCAAATCATAAGAAACGTTTCTTCTATGGTAGCTTATCGAACTGGATGCTTTCAAATCTGCAGGATAAGTCTAATCTCAATATGAGAGAATTAGATGGGCATGTTTCTTCAGGATATTACTTTGGCATATCTGGAAAAAATTAGAATTTGATCATTTTCCAAGGCAAACCAATGAATCTAGATGAATGTTGCGCGGAAGCGTGTGAAAGAGTAAAATTATTGTACTAAAAAATCACACTAAGTTCAATTCCCAGGAAAGAGAGGTAGATCACGAGGATCACTTAAGTACCAAGTCTTTCCTAGCCAAAATATCCCTTTATCATAATTTAATAGCACAATAAATCACTACAATCACACTCACAAAATATAAAAAAATAAATAGTAAAGTACACCAGAATTTTAACGAGGTTCGGCAAATCTTGCCTACGTCCTAGGGCACTACCAAATATATTTCACTCCAAAATACAAGTGAAACTTTACAAATAGGGAGAGAGAACAATGCCTTAAGTAGAGAATGGCAAATGTGCGATGATTACAATGAGCAATGGTTAGGCCTATTTATAGTTGAGGTTCAAGGGCCACCTTGCAAAGTCCCTATACAATTAGGGACCAAAAATTGCTATTATTCTATGCCCAACACTAAATAAATATTTGGTGCCCATAACTTTGACCTTTCCAAGGTATGGGTAGGCATGGGAAAGGTATGGGCAAGGTATAGGCAAGGAATGGGTATATTCTAATAATCTCCACCTTGAAGATTTGATTAGGATAATCTTATCTTCACACAATTCTTTCTGCCTTTGACAACAATACTTGATAGTGCCTTTTTCAACTGTTAAACTTGCAGGATATTGATCAAGTTCAAACAATGTTCGAACTTGGTTGCTATTACTACCTTGGTCATCATATATGCGGGATTATCTGCAGTCTTGATCTTCTGAAGACAAATTTTCCCCTCTTCAATAATTTCCCGCACAAAATGGAATCGTACGTCGATATGCTTTATACGTGCATGATAGACTTGATTCATTGCTAAATGAATAGCACTTTGACTGTCACAATACACGTTAATATGCTCCTGAACCAACCCCAAGGTTTTAGCCATACCTTGTAACCAAATAGCCTCCTTTACGCCTCGCCATGACCATGTACTCGACTACGTGGTTGACAATGCAATCAGAGATCGTAATGTAGACTTCCAACTTATTGGTCCTCCAGCAAGTGTAAACACATAACCGGTGGTTGATCTTTGCTTGTCCAAATCACCGGTATAGTCAGAATCAACGTACCCAATAACACCTTTACCAAGTGTATTATCTTGCTTGAACAGTAATCCAACATCCACGGTCTTCTGAATATACCGTAGAATCCATTTCACTGACTTGCCAATGTCCTTTTCGTGATTATGCATAGACACGCTCACTATACTAACTGCCGTGAAATGTCGGGTCTTGTACACACTATTGCATACATCAAGCTACCCACTGCATTAGAATACAGAACTTGCAACATGTATTCTCGTTCCGTATTCGTCGAAGGAGATAGTTGTGCAGAAAGCTTGAAATGAGAAGCCAACGGGGTACTTACAGGTTTTGTCTGCTCGTTAATGCCAAACTGCTGTAGTACTTTCTTCAAATACTACTTCTGAGACAAGCTAACTCTATCATGAGCTCTATCTCTCCATATTTCCATGCCGAGAATCTTTTTAGCTTCTCCTAGATCTTTCATCTCAAACTCGAGATTGAGTTGAGTCTTCAATCTTTCAATCTCAACTTTGCTCTTAGATGCTATTAGCATATCATCACCATATAAGAGCAAGTATATGAAAGTTCCTTCTTATAGTTTCTAAAAATACACGCAATGATCAAATTTACTTCTTGTGTACCTTTGCCCTTTCATGAACTGATCAAATCACTTGTACCACTGCCTCGGAGATTGCTTTAATCCATAAAGCGACTTTGTTAGTTTGCAAACACAATTTTCTTTTCCAGTAACCTTGAATCCATCTGGCTGAGTCATATAGATTTCCTCTTCCAAATCACCGTGTAAAAACGCGGTCTTCACATCAAGCTGAACTAGTTCAAGATCATATTGCGCAACTAAGGCTAGGAAAACCCGAATAGACGAATGCTTCACAACTGGAGAAAACACTTCATTGTAGTCTATTCCTTCTTTCTGAGTGTAACCCTTTGCTACCAATCTAGCCTTGTATCGAATTTCATTTTTATCAGGAAATCCTTCCTTCTTTGCATATACCCATTTGCATCCAATTGCCTTATTTCCCTTGGGTAGTGTCACCAACTCCCAGGTCTTATTTTTATGAAGAGACTGCATTTCTTCATTCATTGCTTGCTTCCACTTTACACAATCAGGGTTACTTATTGCTTCTGTGTAAGTAGAAGGAACATCATCATCTGCAATTGGAAGTGCATAGGCCACTATATCATCAAAGTGAGCAGGCTTACGAATCTCTCTTCTTGGCCTCCTATATGCAATTGAATCTTGTTGCTGTAGAGGTTCTTGGGTAGGAACCTCTTCATCATTTGTCCCTTCAATATTAGCTGGATCATCGTTAACCTTTTCAAGCTCCACCTGCTGCAAAGTACTACTAGTTTTATCATTCTTTTGTGAATCCTTGTACTTTAACATTGTTGATTCATCAAAATTCACATCTCTACTGAAAACAATCTTCCTTGTATCAGGACACCAGAGACGGTATCCTTTTACTCCATCAGTTATACCCAAGAATATTGCTTTCTTTGCTCTTGGGTCTAACTTAGATTCTTTTACATGATAATATGCAGTGGAACCAAATACATGTAAATAATCATAATCAGTAGCAGATTTACCAGTCCACATCTCCACAGGAGTTTTTCCATTTATTGCAGCTGATGGCAAACGGTTAATTAGATGGCACGCATATGTAACCGCCTCAGCCCAAAATTCCTTGCCCAATCCAGCATTGGACAACATACATCGAACTTTCTCCAGTATAGTTCGATTTATGCGTTCTGCTACCCCATTCTGTTGTGGTGTATCCCGAACAGTGAAGTGTCACACAATACCCTCATCTTGACATACTTGTAGAAATGGATCATTTTTGTACTCAGTGCCATTATCTGATCGAAGTCGTTTGACCTTTCGACCAGTCTGAGTTTCCACCATCTTTTTCCATTTCAGAAATGCATCCAAAACTTCATTTTTTCTTTTCATTAGATACACCTATACTTTTCTTGAATAATCATCAACAAAAGTAACAAAATAGTACATACCTCCCAAAGAAGCCACTTTGGTAGGTCCCCACACATCATTGTGAACGTAGTCTAGAATTTCTTTCATATTGCGAATTGCTGGACCAAAATTTACCCTCTTCTGCTTGCCCAGAACATAATGTTCATAGAATTCCATTTTGCAAGAATTTGCACCTTTCAACAAGCCTTGCTTCGCCAATGTCTGCAAAGCTTTTTCACCAGCATGTCCCAATCGCATATGCCATAATCTGGTAGCCTCTGAATCTACATCTTTTGTAGAAACTGTTGATGTTGATCCAATAACTGTACTTCCATTTAAAAAGTACAAGTTATTTCTTCTTGTGCCTTTCATCACCGTTAATTGCCTAGCTACTACTTTTAGTAATCGATCTCTCAAAGTGATTGTGAGCCCTTTAGATTCTAGAGCCCCTAATGAGATGAGATTTTTCTTCAGGCTAGGTACGTAGCGAACATCTGTCAAGACTTGGATTGAGCCGTCGTGATTCTTCAATTGGACTGTATCCACTCCTATTGTCTTACAAGCGCTATCATTGCCCATAAGAACAATTCCACCTTCTAGCTCTTTAAGACTAGAAAACCAGTCCTTATTAGGACACATATGGTAAGTATATCCTGAATCCAAAATCCACTCATCTGTTTGACATGCCATTGCCATGCCAACCAAGCTAAAGTCTGACTCCTTACCATGCTCCGCTACACATGCATTAGAAATAGTCTTGCCCTTTTGTAACTTAGGACAATTCTTTTTCCAATGCCCTTTTTCACGGCAAAAAGCACATTCATCTTTGGCGGGTCTCTCTTTGGACTTTCCCCTTCTACCAGATTTGTCTTTGTGTGAACGACCTCTTCATCGTTAAGACTTCGCAGCTTGTATCTCTGTGATCTCTTTTATCTTTCTTTCGAGTCTCGAGATCTATACAACGACTACTGATCGCATCAAATGTGATCGTGCCTTCCCATGAAGCAATGTGGTGGTAAGATGATCATATTCATCAGGAAGAGAATTCAACAACAATAATGCCTTATCTTCATCTTCAAATTTCTCATCCAAATTTAGCAAGTCTGCTAAAATTTTATTGAATGAGTTCACATGGTCATTCATCGACATACCGGGTGTATACGTGAATCGATAAAGTTTTTTTTTCATATAAAGCCTATTTTCAAGACTTTTCGTTAAAAACTTTTCTTCCAGTGTATCCCATAACTTCTTCGCTGATGTCTCTCTCATGACAGAGTACTTCTGCTCTTTGGCCAAACATAGGCGGATTGTACCACACGCCTGTCTATTGATCTTGGCCCACTTCTTGTCATCCATCTTGTCAGGTTTTTCTTCAAGGGCTATATCTAGCTCTTGCTGACATAAGACATCCAGGATCTCACATTGCCACATACCAAAATTATTGGTACCGTCAAATTTCTCTACTTCAAATTTTGCATTTGTCACAGTAGTCCTTGCTGATGACGATGCTACTGCCATTTTTCTCCTCAATCCCAACTACTGTATACATGAACAGTATTGTATACGTAAATAGTAACGTATACGTAAATAGTATCGTATACGTGAATAGTGCCGTAAATGGTCGTATTCCCCAAGTACGAATCTGGCTCTGATACCAATTGTTGCGCGGAAGCGTGTGAAAGAGTAAAATTATTGTACTAAAAAATCACACTAAGTTCAATTCCCAGGAAAGAGAGGTGGATCACGAGGATCACTTAAGTACCAAGTCTTTCCTAGCCAGAATATCCCTTTATCGTAATTTAATAGCACAATAAATCACTACAATCACACTCACATAATATGGAAAAATAAATAGTAAAGAACACCAGAATTTTAACGAGGTTCGGCAAATCTTGCCTACATCCTCGGGCACTACCAAATATATTTCACTCCAAAATACAAGTGAAACTTTACAAATAGGGAGAGAGAACAATGCCTTAAGTAGAGAATGACAAATGTGCGATGATTACAATGAGCAATGGTTAGGCCTATTTATAGTTGAGGTTCAAGGGCCACCTTGCAAAGTCCCTATACAATTAGGGACCAAAAATTGCTATTATTCCATGCCCAACACTAAATAAATATTTGGTGCCCATAACTTTGACCTTTCCAAGGTATGGGTAGGTATGGGAAAGGTATGGGCAAGGAATGGGTATATTCTAATAATGAAATTATTAAGGTGTCTTACAACTTGTCTAATCAATAGTCTTTAATGCATAAAGAAGCTTTATTGTCTGGCTTGCAGTGTCAATCTGAACAAATGAATTTAGGTATGCATTTTTTTCCTTAATACTGACCATGTTGTCCAATCTGTTTCAGGTTTCTCTAGTGCAGATGGAGTCCTTCGAGATGGAGAGGGGAAGTGGATTTTTTGCTACAATTAATCTTTAGGAAAGTGCTCAGTTCTCATTGCGAAATTTTGGGGCATCTTGAATGGTCTACTTATGATCCAAAAATAAAGTTATGATGAGGCTGTCATTCATTCAGATAATCTTGAGACAGTTAACATTATTGGTGATAGTAAACTTGAAGGTTCAAATTCCACTTTGATTAAACAAGTTCACCAAATGTTTTTAAACAAAGAAAAGTGGATTTTGAAATATCTCCCACGAAAATTTAATAAAGCAAATGATGCAATAGCTAAAATGACTTGCCCAAATGATGAACACTTACATTTATTCGAAGAATCTCCGGAGGCAATTAAAAGAAGTCCTACATGAAGATAGTTCTAGAGGAAATCTATTTATGAATAAGCTCATGTAATATTTTGTTTTATATTTCAGAAAAAAAAATTACACAAATTATTGTTGGTTGCTGATTATAGGATAAGAATGAACATAAAGTCAAAATCAAATTTAAAAACATTATAAAATTTTTAAAAATGATTTTTTGAAATTATAAATTTTTTAAAAGTATTATTCTTTTTTTGAAATTATAATTTTAAAAAAATATAATTCTGTAAAAAATTAAAAATTTAAAAATCTAAAAGTGTTAATATGCCTAAAATTCCAAAAAGAATCTAAAATATTTTTGTTTCCAATTGAATGAGATTGACAAATCAACAAGGCTCCTTTCTATTTGAACCTTGATGCACATCAAGTCATCTTTCTCCCTTTATGTATTAAGATAATGCAACTCAAATTTGGGAAGTGTTAGGCCTTTCTGCGATAAGTTTTAGTCCCTTTTATGATGAGAGGTTTTGATTCATGTCATTTTTGAAGTTATGGTCTGCTGCAATGGTGGAAAGGAATAAAATGGTAGGGAAAATATATAAAAGATGAACATATGAATACTTTTATATATAATAACTTAATTAAGTTTATTTAATAATATATAACAGAATAATTTTCATCTCAACAAAGGAAAAGAAAAAATTTAATGATGGTCAACAAAAATTAAACCACCTGGCACCCAATGTGGCAAAAACATTATAGAAAAGTTAGATTTAACTGCCACTTCATCACCGTAGTTAATTTTTAACTGTCAATATTAGTTAAAGGGTTTATTTGACTAATTTTTTAATTCAAGAGTTCAATTGAGTCTAAAAAATTCAGAAAAATTTAATTGAATTTTTTAAAAGGTTCAAGCGCCTATAATATTATTAAGCCTTCAGTTTATCAAATAACACATTACTTTTTCTTCCTATGGGTATATAATAGTTTTGGGAGCTCCTTTATATTTTTCCACTCCTCGATCATTGGTTAAAATGCAAAGTGCAATATGTACATTGGCAACTTAAGGGACCTAGCCCTAGAAAATTGTAGGAAACACCCTCCCCAATCCCCTTTCTATCCTTCAAAAGAGAGCTAAAAGGCAACAACTTGATTTTGAGATGATGAAAAGGAAAGCAAAAATTATCAACAAAGTTCATCATTCTTTGGACAGTAAATTTATTTATTTCAACCCAAAAAGAAAGGAAAAAAAGGGTTGATAATGAAAAATGAAGCAATATGATAGCAAGTGCTCCTCTATGTCTACCCCAAATTGTTAGTACCTCTATTTATTGCAAGTAACTTTATCTACAAGGAAATCTCCCTATACCTCTAAGTTTTCCTTTAATACCATTTTTTTTTAAACTTTAATCCATTTGGTAGGAAAAAGTTGAAATGTAATGGTGGAATTACATTATATAGCATTGGGTTGAAACCCAAGAATCCTTATCTCATCCCCAATTATCGAATGCATACATGCGCATGCATAAAATGGTAGGCAAAACCTAGCTATACCTAATTTGTTTTTAGTTTATTTCCACTTCTTTTGAATAATGAAAAGGGAGAAACCGACTGAAAGAAGGAAGTGAATAAAAAAAAAAGAACTTTTGATCTGGTTTTAATATAACGGACACATGATCCGAAGTTAAGGTGAAATCTTAAAAGGACAGATTTTCTTTTTCTTTTTACAAATTTTAAAAAAAAAATCATGAGATGAATAGGGAAAAAAACATTTTTTTTCTCTCACATAGTTGAAATTACAAAAAAAACATTTTAAACTATTTTTGGTACATATTACAATTAGGAAGGAATTATAACAATTGAATTTAAACCCTAGTCTTTGGATACAACAACGGCTTAATCATTGTTCCTTTATGTTGTTAGTACTTGTGTATAAGATAAAATATGCTCTAAATTTGTATACCTTTTTTACATTTGAAATTTAATATTTCTACTTTTATTTCATGGAGTTTAGTTTTTTTAATTTAAAAATGTCAGTCTAATTATTAACATTATTAAATTTTCTTTAAATTTATATTTGTAACAACGTTTTTTTGTTGCTATATGGACATCAAGTAAGTATTTTTTAATTTTATTATCTCACAGAACGAATTTGACATGAAAATTTGAAGATAGTATTAACAATTGAATTTAAAATTTAAAATTTAAAAATATATGGAATAAATTCTTAAAAATTAAAAAATTTCAAATTTTAAATTTACGAATAATACGATGAGAAATTTTAACTTTTAAATATATAATTATAACTTAAAAGACGTGGAAAATTGATTGAAGTCAAGAAACAAAATCCGGAAATCCATGTCCCCATGCCAAACATGTTTAGATGATGGAATTTGCAATAATAAACTACATTGAAAACAGTGTATGAAAGGCACCCCATTTGCTGAATGGATTCTACACCAATCCCATCCCATCCCCTCGTTCTATTTCTCATGTCTCCATGTCTCTCTCCTTTCAATGCTACGTTTAAAATAAGGATAAATAGAGGTGAGTAAAATTTGATTCGATTTAAAAAATTTAAAAAATTTTAAATTTTGAATTATTCGAATTGAGTTAATCGAATCAGCTCGAAATTTTTTTCGAATTTCGAGTTCGAGTCGAGTTAAATTTTCGAATTCAAATAACTCAAATAATTCGAATAAACCAAATATAAACTATATTTTTTATTTTTTTTTAAATTTTAGGCTTTTACTTAAACCCAATTTCCCCTAAGCCCAAATATTTTCTATTTCCCCAAGCCCGTCTGCCCAAGCCCCAAAGATTTATTTTCCCAATTCCTCCTCCAAATCAAACCCCCAGCAAATTCCAAACCCTAAATTATTTTTCTTCTTCCCTTCATTTCCATTCAATTCAAGTCCTAAAATCTATTTTCTCAAAAACCCTAAAATAAACCCTCCTTCCTTCTTCTTCTTCTTAATTATTTTTAGTTATTTACTCACTTATTTGTTCACTTATTTAATTCAATTTTTTGTTGTATGAAAAAAATATTTTTTTGAAAAATTACATAAAAATAAACAACACTAAAGTCATTTTTTTAAAAAAAAATTTAACTTGAACAAATATATTTGAATCGAATTTCATCTCACTCGACTCGATTTGAGAAAACTTCAAATTAAGTTAGGATGATCAAATAAGATTCAAAAATTTGATTAACTCGAAAAATTTTGATTCGATTCGATTCGATTCGATTCGATTTGATAAAATGCTCACCCCTAATTTAAAATACGGGGTGAGGTGAAAACCCTCATCCTTTTTTCTTCTAATTCCTATTGAATAGATAAGATTTAGGCATAATGATTATTATGAAGTGACTAAATTTATAAAAAAATTATTTTAATTGTTAATTAATTTATTTTTGTTTTATTTAGCTCTTAAATTAATGATTTTTTGTCAAATTACCTTAAAATGATGAAAATGTTAACATTTTTAACTTTATTAATATGACATACATGTAGATTGTTATATGGATGACATGTGATCATTTAATTAGATTTTTAACTTGGGACACCAACTTAATCAACAATATTATTCAAGTAAAATTGTTTATCACGGTGTTATCATCAATCTTGAATTGGTGTCGAGTTAACTTGTGATACTAACTCAATTAACAACATATTAATATATACAGACTATTAAAGGTAGTACATTTTGCATATCAAAATAAGAACATATAAAAAAATCAAAATGACGCTTTGGTTAAGTCTTGACTTTAATATTTTATTAATTTAATTGGCGAGAGTTTAAATTTTATCATATGCATTTAATTATTTTTATTTTAAAATAAAAAATAAAAGTATGCTTAAATAATATAACTTATTTTAATTACGAAAGATAATTTTATAATTTCTCTAATCGAGTTGGTGCCTGGTTGACTTGTGACACCAACTCAATCAAAGGCTTAAATAATAGTATAGATATACAAATAATGAATATGTAGTGGTGATTAAACCTTTTGTCAGACACCTGTTTGGCATAGGTTCGAACTGTGTTACCCTCATCTCTTACCCCTAATATTGTATTCAACAATAAATGATGGAGATAACAAATTGTGCATATAAGATTTTATTAATTCAATTAGTTTGGGTCTAAATCCCACCATATGCATTGAAAAACATAATCAACATAAGTATACATTGTCTATAATAAAAAGTAATAATTAGAACTAAAAACCAAATAAAAAGAAAAAAAAAACTAAGACTAGAAGAAAAGTATGGTCATGCCATATATACCTAGTTAATTAACTTTTTTTTTTTTTTTGCTCAATAATGGTAGAACACTACCACAATGCAGTAAATAACATACAAAAACACACGTATCCCCAATCAATTAAACAACCTTAAATAGCAAAAACCATTCACAAGACAAAGCCCATCCAAACACCAAACAAACCGAAATCCCCTCAAAAAGTATCTCTCTCTGATTAAAAGAAATAACAACCAAACATTGAAACACCATCTAGACTCATACAACAACGAACCCATATTCTCAAACATTCTAAAAAACTAGACCCAACTCACCACCAGCTTTAAACAAACATGGCCTACTCATACCAGCAGTTGCTAGTGTTTCTACCATTTCATTACCGTTAAGATTAGCTATTGAAAACGATAACTTTCCAACACAGGCAATCCTCCTATCTAAGTCTGCAAATGAAGCTTGTTTCGACGATGGTCTCCTTTTTTTTATCCAAAATCCAGTGTAGACTGTTGGTACAATCGACGTGGTTTAGGCTCAAGAATGATTTGTACAACATTTTTCACTGAAAGGGTGAAATTTCTTCAGCTTCTTCTTTGTACTGAGGTAGTAAGGTAGGTCTTCTCCTTTCCCAGATTATATCTTCCCGTGAGGGACTGGTATCATTTAGCTGAGATGCCTTCATTTCATAACAAATTAAATTTCGTTGAGAATAACATAAAAATAAAATGAAAATTACTCAATTTCATATATATTAGAAACAATAGTGGAAAAACTCAAGTAAAAGAGTGTTGGGAGGATAAATACCTGATCAGTTTTAGCATGCACAGTCATCGTTAAATAATCTGCACTGAAACTTGTGATCATCTTGGAACATTTCTTAATGTCAAGCGAATGCAAACATGGGAATTCCAGATGAGAACTGTTGGATTTTCAACACACTTTAACCGGGTAAAGTAAGAATTTTAAACAGAGCACCAGCAGCAACGTATTATACCCGGGTAAAATATGAAGGAAAAATGCTTGAAGTTCAAGCTTTTAGCTACTGTCAAGAATGGAGAACAGAACTTAGAATTTTTAGAAGGCAAATGAAGAATGGAGCATATGGAAGAAAATCTGATAATTTTCATTCATACATGACTATTGGCATGTTGCCATTACATATATCAGAATAAAAAAAACTTACAAGTCAAATTTCTACCTAAACATATACCTACTCCCACTAAGCTTTCCAAATAACAAAAACTTAACTTGTACATTAACACAAAGCTGGTTAACAGCTCCATCAACATCAAATTACATCAATCAAAAAGCTTATAGCAAACTAGACTTCAAAATGAACAAAATATTAGTTCAAATCTAATAGCAACACAAAACCAAGGTTGCTACATGCTTGTCACGAGCTTGCATGGCCAGCTTCCAGCTGCACTTGCTTCATACCAACTGCATGGAGATCAACTTCAACACTCCTCCTTGAGCTCCATGCTGTAAACTCCCATAAGTTTTCTTAGCTTGTTGAACCTTGATGTACTTAGACCCTTAGTCAAGATGTCAGCTATTTGAGCCTCTGAATTGCAATGAACCAGCTTTATTTCACAAGCTTGCTCGATCTCCCTTATTACATGCAACTTTATGTCAAAGTGCTTAGTTCTTCCATGGAAGACAGGATTCTTTGCAATTGCAACAGCAGACTTGTTGTCACAAAGTATCTCTGTTGCTTCCTTTTGGGAAAGGTTCAAATCTGCTAGGATTTTCCTTAGCCAAATGGCTTGATTTACTGCACTAGCAGCAGCTACATACTCGGCCTCATTTGTTGATTGAGCCACTACACATCGCTTTTTGGAACTCCAACAAACCATTGCTGATCCTAATGTGAAAGCATATCCTGATGTGCTTTTCATATCGTCTTTAGAACCAGCCCAATCACTATCTGTGTAACCTGTCAACTTTATTTTTCAGCCTTGCTAAATAACAGACCATGATTTAGAGTACCTTTAATGTATCTCAACACTCTTTTTGCAGCTTGAAAATGCAGCACATTGCAGCAGTGCATGAATCTAGAGAGTAAACTTACTGCAAACATGATGTCTGGCCTCGTTGCAGTCAAGTATAAGAGACAACCAATCAAGCTTCTATAAGTGGTTTCACAAACTTCCTCATGACCCTCATGGCTCGATAATTTCATCCCAACTATAACAGGTGTAGGAGTTGGCTTACAATTCATCATTGAAAACTTTGTCAACACTTTCAAGGCAAATGATTTCTGATTCAAGAAAATTCTTCCTTGTTTTTGGCTTACTTCCATTCCTAGGAAGTATGTCATTAGCCCCAGGTCAGTCATCTCGAACATTTTCCTCATCTTTGTCTTGAAATCTGTTAAAACAGATTCATCACCTCCTGTGACTAGTAAATTATCCACATATAATGGCACCACAAGCTGAGTTTCAGAATCATTTTTCTTGATGTACAATGTTGGTTCACTGACACTTCTTTGGAAATTTAAATTGAGTAAGTAAGTGTCAATTCGAGCATACCAAGCTCTAGGAGCTTGCTTTAGGCCATACAAGGCCTTTCTTAGTTTACACACCATGTCTTCCTTGCCAGATACCTCAAACCCCTGTGGTTGCTCGACATAAATTTCCTCCTCAAGAAATCTATTTAGAAAAGCTGATTTTACATCTAGCTGATAGACATTCCAATGCATTTGAGCTGCAAAAGCAACAATCAGCCTTATTGTGTCTAATCTAGCAACTGGTGCATATGTTTCAAAATAATCCAGGCCATATTTTTGACTGAAACCTTTCACCACAAGTCTAGCTTTCAGTTTATTCAAACTTCCATCAGCATTCTGTTTGGCCTTGTAGACCCATTTTACTCCAATGACTTTTCTGTCAGCAGGTCTGTCAACTAGTATCCAAGTCTAGTTTTTTTCGATCATAGCAATCTCATCTGCCATTGCCTGTCTCCACCCCTCATCAGCATTAGCCTCTTCAAAACTACTTGGTTCAACTTGAGCCATTTGAGCTCTTTCATAAATCTCAGCAAGAGTTCTTGTTCCTCTGACAGGTTTATCATCCAGATCCATATCAGGACCATTTTCACCATCTTCAGTCTGATCCACTATCAGGTCCTCAGCAGTAGCCTCAGGTTCACCCTTATCCCAGTTTCAGCAAGCATGTTTATCAAAGATTACATCTCTACTCACCTGGATTTTATTGGTCAAAGGATCCAAGATCCTGTAGCCTTTCTTAACAGCACTATAGCCCATTAGAATCCTAGGTTGAGCCCTTTCTGATAGTTTATCTCTTTTCACAGCTGGTATATGAGCATAGCATAGACAACCAAACACCCTAAGGTGCTCTACAGAAGGTTTGAATCCGAACCAGGCTTCAAATGGAGTCTTTTGTTCTAAGGCTTTGGTTGGAAGCCTGTTTTGTAAGTAGACTACAGTGTTAACTGCTTCAGCCCACAAGCTTTTAGGCAATTTCTTCTCAAACAAGAGACATCTGGCTATATCCAATAGACTTCTGTTTTTTCTTTCACTGACCCCATTCTGCTGAGGTGTATAGACATTAGTTAACTGATGTTTAACACCAACTTTATTGCATAATGCTTGGAACTGAGCTGAGGTGTACTGTTCTATTATCAGTTCTGATTGTCTTCAACTTGGAGTCTGCTTTGCTTTCAAATTGCGACCTTGAACTTCACAAATACTTGAGCTACCTCGGCTTATGTTTCAAAAAGAAAATCCAATGAATCTGGTATAATCATCAATAAAGAGAATGAAATACTTACTTCCATTCAAAGATTCATCCTCATAGGGCCACGACATCCTGAATGCACCAATTCCAGCTTAGCTGAAGCTCTCCAGGATGTTTTTGTAGGGAATGGAAGCCTGGCTTGCTTTCCAATTTGACAAACCTTACAGACATCTTCACCTCGTACTGACTTGGTGAAGTTTTCAACCAGTTCCTTGCTAGCCATTTGAGCCAACGATCTAAAATTGGCATGACCAAGTCTTTGATGCCAAAGCTTGGTGTTTTCTGTTGAAGCAACATGGGTTGAGTCACCTGACCAGTTGACTTCAAAACATTTGTCACTAATAGTGACTGTCATGAGGCTTATTCCATTTGGATCTGAGATTTTGCACTCCTGGCCCTTGAACACAACAGAATAACCCTTATCCAGTAGCTGAGCAATGCTGAGTAAGTTTCTATCAATCTCAGGTACTAGAAGCACATTTGTGATGACTTTGTCTCCAGTGGAGGTACATATGTGGACATCTCCCTTTCCTTCAGCCTTGATGAACTGACCATTGCCTATTTTCACTTTGGTTTTGCAGCTTCTGTCCAGGGTTCTAAAGATAGTTGCATCTGGTGACATGTGGTTAGTGCAGCCACTGTCAAGAAGCCAACCTTTGGTGACCTTGTTTTTTGTAGCTAAGCATGAAACTGCAAAGACATGTTCTTCACTATCATTGCCTTGTTCAGCTACTCTAGCCTCTTCATTCTTGAGTTGTGGTTGATTTTGACCAGGTTTCCCTTTCTCTTTGCAGACCTTCTTAACATGGCCTTTCTTCTTGCAATTTTGGCATGTAGCATCTAGTCTGAACCAGCATCTGGCCTCTAGGTGACCAGGTCTTTTACAAAATCTGCAGAGTCAATCTCCTCCTCTTGCAGCATCAGGCTTAGGCCTGTTTTTCCAGTTCTTCTTGCCCTTATAGGCAGTGGTACTTGAGGTTGCTTTAGCCTTGGCTTGAAAAGCTCCCTCCTGGTGCTCCTCCATTCTACTGGCTCTCCTTTGTTCCTGAGCATAAAGAGCATTAATGAGCTCTGTTAGAGAGATGGTTGCCAGGTCTCTCGAATCCTCCAAGGATGAGATCTTTGCCTCATATCTTTCAGGCAATGTTGAGAGCACATTCTCCACAATTCTTGCCTCACTGAACTGTTCTCCTAACAATCTTATGCTGTTGACCACAGCCATTATCCTGTCTGAGTACTGCTTCACTATCTCTTCTTCCTTCATCTTGAGATTTTCAAAATCTCTTCTTAAGTTTAATAGCTGCTGCTGCCTAGTTCTTTCAGTGCCTTGGAACTCCTCCTTGAGCTTGTCCCAGGCCTGCTTGGGAGTCTCACAAGCCATGATTCTGGTGAAAATAACATCAGAAACACAGTTCTGAATGCATGACATGGCCTTGTGCCTTTTGGTCCTCTCATCTGCATGTTGTCTGATTTGAGCCACTGTTGGATTGGCTCGAAGTAGAGCTGGCTTGACATCAGTGTTGACAACTTCCCACAGATCAAAGGCCTGTAGGTAAGTCCTCACCTTGACAACCCATATGTGGAACCCCTCACCATTAAAAACTGGTGGTGCTGCAGGAGAAAAACCTGATGAAGCCATTTAATTTTCAACAACAGGTCCTCTAAGATGAAAGCTCTTGATACCAATTGTTGGATTTTCAACACACTTTAACCGGGTAAAGTAAGAATTTTAAACAGAGCACCAGCAGCAACGTATTATACCCGGGTAAAATATGAAGGAAAAATGCTTGAAGTTCAAGCTTTTAGCTACTGTCAAGAATGGAGAACAGAACTTAGAATTTTTAGAAGGCAAAGGAAGAATGGAGCATATGGAAGAAAATCTGATAATTTTCATTCATACATGACTATTGGCATGTTGCCATTACATATATCAGAATAAAAAAAAACTTACAAATCAAATTTCTACCTAAACATATACCTACTTCCACTAAGCTTTCCAAATAACAAAAACTTAACTTGTACATTAACACAAAGCTGGTTAACAGCTCCATCAACATCAAATTACATCAATCAAAAAGTTTATAGCAAACTAGACTTCAAAATGAACAAAATATTAGTTCAAATCTAACAACAACATAAAACCAAGGTTGCTGCATGCTTGTCACGAGCTTGCATGGCTAGCTTCCAGCTGCACTTGCTTCATACCAACTGCATGGAGATCAGCTTCAACAAGAACCCACAGGGCTGAAGCTCTCGATCTTTGACAAATTTTCAAGTTCTATTTTCTTTAATTGAGGGAATACCATTTTCATCTCCAACTGAGGACCTTGTGATGATGATGAAGATGCTAAAATGTCATCATTTCCAATTATTTTCTTCAGGTTCACACATGACTTTATCCTTAAAATGCTTAATTGTGGTAAATGTCGAATGAGCGTCTCTGGAAAGATGTATGTCAAGTTATTGCAACAGTGAACACTTATTTCTCTAAGATTGGTTGCAACTTGGATGGGACCCTTCCATATATCTCGCAACCTAATCACATTAAACAGCTCCATTATCTCTAGACTTGAGATGATATTTCCATCCTGAAGCTGAAACAATTGTTCAAAGTTCCCCAAAGTTATATATTCGAAATCTGGTGATATTTGTGTCAACTGAGTGTTTACCATATTACATAAATTGACTTTTTTACTGTCTATACCTTCCATAGAGAAGAAGAACTCCTGCATAAAAGTAAAGGGAAGTGTTATTCTTTTAAGTTCTTTCAATATCAACCAAGTAAGTATGGCACTCTCATATTTGGTTTTCTTTTTAACCTTCAATTACATGAATTAATGTAAAAGTGTGCATGAGAGACTTTCCACTTTTCTAAGGAAATTAGATTTTAATAAAAATCCAAATGGATAAGAAATACAAGTTTACAAACTTGTTAACTTCTTTTTGAAAAACAAAACAAAGGAATTAAGAAAAAAAGTGAAAGGGGGCGTACCTTTAAGAAAACACTCTTTTTAACTTCTTTATGAAAGGTAAAATTTGTAAACGCTGAACATCCTCGGATGTATAAAATTTTCAAAGTTGGTGCTTCCAAAAAGTTGTTTTCTCCTACAATGCTCCTCAAGGTTCTCAATCCAACAAGTTTTACCTCCTCTAGATGAGAAAAACCTCCAATTGAAGTATGTGGGAAGACATATTCTAAACTTGGACATTCTCTAATCTCCACAAATTTCAAGTTTGGCAAGTAACGTGCATTTGATTCTATTCCATCATCGATTCGAAATATCTTTGAAATTTTTTCACAATCAACAACTCTCAAAATTTTGAGATTCTGCAAGAAACACTTGGGAGGTTGGCCATTGCATTTGAAATCCATCATTATTTGTGATGCATCAACCAAGCATTCACCACTTCTCCATTTGTTAATAGAGAGGGAAGTTAATCTGTCCAGACGTTCCAGATCTACAAGATCTGGGACGAGATTTTTGTGATCTCCAATATTGTGGAGAACAAGATCTTTTGTATTGCATAATAATTCTTTGAATGCGGATAATCTAGTTTCCTGGTCATAATTCATCACATAAATGAAAACAAATCATTAATTAATAAAATCACAAGAATTTTTTTTAAATATTAGATTAATATACTAACATATAGGTATCATAGAGAAAATATATATAATAACAGATTTGGCATAACAATTATCACAAGGATATATGATAACCCACGATACCACTTATAACTATCACCAGGCTCTATTTTTATATATATTTTTAGGCTGGTTAGGAGGGGCAAGGTATAAAAAAGTTTAATAATTAGAAAAATCAAATAAAAAATCCAGAAAAGAAAAAAAAAAGTAAGAAAAGTGTACCTTTAACGTTAATTCCAGCTGATTGTTGGCTTCTTGAATAGGAAAGTTTATCACTTTAGAACAAACATTGGCTTTTACGCTTTTCAAAGATGGTGCTTTGACAATATAGTTTTGTGGGACAAAACTAGTCAAGTTTCGTAACCAATCAAGTTCTAGATCTTGTAGACTTGGAAGGAGCAGGCTACTATGGTTTTGAACTCCATTTTGTTCATATGGCATGCCGAATACTTGCTTTAATGCACCACAAGAAGAAACCGAAAGCGATGCAAGAGCAGGAAGACCTTGAGCCAAAGTGATTGGCACAACATATTCCAATTTTGAACACGCTCTGATAAAAAGAATCTTCAATTTGGGCAAGCGGAGAGGAAGGGAAGAAGTCTTTGATTCTATTTCACGATCATTGAAAAGAGTTTCCAATTCGTTGCAGTCTTGTATCTTGAGTTGTTCTAAAAGCACTAGGCTTTGAATAAGGGAAGGTGAAAAAAGGGATTTCAATTTTCCGCATCCACCTATGTCTACAGCCTTAAGACTTTGGAAGGTGAAAGAATGGGGAGAGCCTTTGAATATCCATCTCAATGCTGGTAATCCGTTGAGCTCCAAAAATTGTAAATTTGAAAGTGGGTGCTCTTGATTTTCTTCTCCGTCATGAAGGAGCTCACCCACCACTTGCAACTTACAACATCCTCTAATTTCCAGATGTTTCAAGTTTTTGAGGAAACCTTGTGGAGGCTGACCCTTGCATAAGGCTTCCAACCCAACCATATCTTCTATAAATAATGTCTCCAAATGAGTGAATGCTGAAGTTGGCCCATTCTTTGTTGTATCAACCAAGCATTCAAGATCCTGAATTTCTCTTAGTTCAAGTTGTTTTGAAGTTTTGAATGATTCCTTGAATGCTGATAGTCGAACACCCTAATTGTAATTCACATCATCATTAAAAACACATTTTATATATCAATTAGCAATCAATAATTGACATACAAACATAAATAGTTAAATTTTCTTTTAAATCAATATTGTTATCTACGGTAAATACCATTAATGCAGAATTAAACAAAGGGCAAACAACTCAAAGTAATCAAACTCATAAATTACCTACTTTAATTACTTGGAAGGCTGGAAATAAAAAAAAAAAATAGACAGTTAATGAAAATGTTACATCTACATGGTTTCTTTGATTTGCATTAAGTAAGAAACTAGAAAACAATTCATTTGTGTAATAAAAAAAATGCATTTGTTGATTACAAATAAACCTATAATTGCGCATATCAATGGCATAGTGTTGTAGAGATTTGGGGCCATGACCCTAAAATAGTAAAATTTTAATTTAGAGTCATTATAATTTATAAAATTTTAAATTATTAATAATAAAATTATACTTTAACCCTAAAAATAATAAAAATTAATTTAACCCTTTAAAAATTATAAAAATATAAATTATTAAAGTGATAAAATTTTATTTTTACTATCATAAAAGTATGTAATTTAATTCTACTAAAAAATTCAGGCTCCTCCACAATGCCTATGGATATGATTAATTCTGTTTTATATTTTAACTCTGCTTTTAGCAAAAGTTAAAAGAATGAGATTGAAAAAAGAAGAAGAAGATATATTTTATAATGAAAGAAAATTCAGTAAAATAATAATAAAGTTGTAAAATAATATATATTATCAAAGTTGTTGATGTCCTAATTGTTTTATGTAAAGAAAAAAAGAACTAATGATATTTTTGAACCCCAATAAATATTATTTTTATATTATTTACTTCCATACAGATAGTAATGCCACTTGTAGTATGGTTAAAATATCTTAAATATTTTGCTGTAAATCAATATGAAAACTGAGTAATGAAAAGTTATAAATAAATAAAATTCAATAATGTAATTTGTAAGGGAGAATAAGAATAATGTACCTTTATGGTAGCTTTCTTAGCTTCTAAATGAACAACCAAATCAGTTAATAGAGGGCATCTTTTCACTGAAAAGGATGATAACGATTTCAAGAACTGCTGGTGTTGGAGCATACTGTCATTTCCCACCCTGTCTTTGGCAACTCTGAACACTTGTTTTAATTGAGGCAAGCCTCTACGTTTAGAGTCAAACCCTGAAGCCCTTGTGGTGACATCGACGTTGGAAAAATATACTCCAAACCATAACAATTAGATATGCTGACGTTTCCTAACTCTGGGAAGCACAAAGAATTATGAGAAGTGATGGTCGATGATATTTCTCCCTCGTCACCTTCCAATTCTGTCACTATTTGCTTCATTTCATCACAGTAGCTTACTTCAAGGCCTTTCAATTGTACTAGACTTTGAGCAAGAGAAAGTGAAAAGAGTGATTTCAAACGTGGGCACTTTTTTATAGTCAAAACAACTAAGCTTTCAAGTCTTACATGTTGGGTCGGAAAAATATATTCCAAACCATCACAAGTAGATATGTAGACCGTTGTTAACTTTGGGAAGGACAAAGAAGTATGAGAATTGATGGTCGATGATATTTCTCCCTCGTCACCTTCTATTTCTGTCACTATTTGCTTCAATTCAGGACAATAGATTATCTCAAGTTTTTCCAAGAGTACGAGACTTTGAGCAAGAGAATGTGAAAAGAGTGATTTCAAACGTCGGCAGTGTAGTATAGTCAATTCAACTAAGCTTTCAAGTCTTACATGTTGGGTTGGCAATTCCCATATGCAACTCAAATCTGGCAACCTTTGAAGACGTAAAATCTTTAAATTTGAAAGGAGTGGAGCTTCATTTTCCTCCACCTCCTCCATTTGAAATACCACTTTTAGATTCTTGCAGTAATCAATTCTCACTAGTTTTAGGTTTCGTAAGATCATTGATACTGACACCTTTTGTTGTGTTTTATTAGTCAAGCATTCTACATACTCATCCTTGATACGTGACACTTGAAGAGACTCTAAATTCCCAAGTAATTGGGAAACTGCATTGTAAGGAAACACTCCCTCAAATTTCAAGGATCTTGCTACGTCAAAAGTATGACCAAAACTGAACATTTCTTCGTTACCAGAACATATACTAAAACAGCTTATGCACATTTTGTATTTTTCTAATTCAGGAAACTTGAAGTCTGGTGGAAAATGTAGAAAAGATACCTCAATAGATAGTCTCGTTAATCGGGTCAAAAATTTTATCTCGAGAAATATATCATTACCTCCATTTCCCATATTTAATTCTGGTAGGTACAACTCCTCTAGCTGAGACAACCTTCGAATGACTTCAGGTTGAAATCTCCAAGGAAACCTACAATTGATTAGATCCAATATCTTTAGATTTTCTAACATCCCTAATTCATCTGCCAAACCCTTGGATGCCCAACCACCCAAACTCAGAATCTCAAGTGTTGTTAGGTTTCCAAGGAATGAAAAGTCCTCAAAATAGTCCAAATGCAGAGCACGAAGTTTTGGTAGGAACGTAAGAGCATACAAGGAAATAAACCGCGTAGCTGTAAGACTTAAAACTTTTAGTTCTCTCATTCCTAGAAAACATGTACCTTGTACATCGCAGTTTTTAAGCAATAGGATCTCAAGCTTCGAATACATTAATCTATTAGGAAATAAACCACTTTCTTCTTCTGATTAAGAATAAAAGATAAAAGAATCTAGAAAAAGGAACAATATGAAGGAAAAAATTTAATAAAAACAAAGAGGTGGAGGAAACTATCAAATTTTGTATACATCTTAATCAAAATTTACATTATATAAATTAGACTTGATATAATATTTGGTTCTTGACATTTTCTCCAAACACTTTTTCTTAATTTAGTATCTAAATCTTTTTTTTTTGGCTCAATTTGGTATTTAAACTTTACAATATTTCTTAACTTGGTACTTAGGCATTTTTTTGATCCAATTTAGAACGTGAACTTGACACTTTTTTCTATTTTAGTATCTAAACTTTTTTTAGGTTCAATTTGGCATCCTAACTTGTTAAATGATATGCAAATTACCCTTAAGCTACAAAAATATTGTCAGTATTAGAGGAAATTTGTGTTAAAAATTATGCATTGAGCTATACTTAACAAATTAATATTAAATAAGTAAACGATAGTTCTAAAACCCAAAATAAAAGAAATTCATTATTTTAAATTAATAAAATAAAATAAATATGTTAAACTAAAAGTAATTAAACATTTAAAATATTAAAAAGAAATACGATATCATTTATCACATGTCGACCATACATCGATTATTTTACTACCTCATAAAAAATATTATTAGTATATTGAAGTAAGTTGTATAATATTTGACAAGTTGAGGCACTGAATCAAACAAAAAAATTAGGTACCAAGTTAGAAAAAAGAGTAAAGTATCAAATTGATCCCCAGAAAAAGATTAAGTACCAAATTAAGAAAAAGTGTTAAAATTTAGGTCTCAAATTAGGGAGAAAATGTCAAATTTAGGTACCAAATTGGACAAAAAAAATTAAGTACCAAATTTAAAAAAAAAGTCAAGTTCAAGTACCAAAATTAAGCCTATAAATTATTAAATCATGGAATATGTAAGGGATTAAAAGATATAAAAAGCTACTTCTTAGCTTCAATGTTTTTGAGTAAGATTTATTGAATGTAAGGCTAAAGTTAAAGTAGACCTATGGGTTTATATGTTTTATTTTATCATTAAAATATTTTTAATATTTTTATTTATTAATATTTTAATGGGTAATTAATATTATTATAAGAGTATTTTTTCTTGTTATACTTTTATATACTCTTCAAAATAAAAGTATAATAACTAATAACATCATTTGAGAATCAAACACGATAAGTAAATTTATATAAAAATCTTTTACCTCTTCACCAATAATTATTTACTAAAATAATTTTATAATATATTTTAAAATAAAATATTTTCATTTATCCACGGAGTGACAAAATCCCAATCAAGAAAGTGATAATTTGGACCATATATATATATATATCTATAGCTCTGCCTTGGAATTTAAGGATCATACCTTCCAAAATCTCCACCTCGCTTAACAAACCTGATGAAGCCAAAATGAAAGTAAATAGCAATTTATTATTATAATACAATTTTTCGGAGATGAAAATATAAAGAAACTAGAAAAGGAACACTAGGAAGAAAAGGAGGAGGAAAATATGAAATTTAGCTATAATATATCTATATATCTTAATCATATTTTACATCATGATATGAATAATTAAATCTTGGAATGTGTTAGGGATGAAAAGAAACAAATGGCTATTTCTTAGTGTTAGTCTTTACGAGTAAGATTTATTGAATCTAAGGCTAAAGTTAAATAAGACATGTAGGTTTATGTTTTATCATTAAAATATTTAAATTTATTATATGTTAATATTTTAAAGAAAAATATTTGATACACGATTTATAAATGTTTTAAATTTTACAAATAGGGTTAAGGGCTAATAAAAGTCCTATAGAGAATGACAATTTCTTAAGGCTACTTGTTAAAGAAGAAAGTACATTAAGAGTGTAACCTATATTTTAATAAGTAAAAATATTTTAAATTAAAATTTAAGATGTATATAATTTTAAGGAAATAATAATTTTCTTGTTCACATTAAGAATCTAAAAGTTTTTTAGTTTTTTAAGTTTGTGTACTTAACAAGAAAACTCTATTTAGAATTCTAAATCTTGGTATACCCAAGTATCAATTAATGAAAAGGGATAAGTGTTGGGAAGAAACCGAACAACCGAAACAAAGCGAAAGCACAACCGGTGTTCTTTCTCTCCTTATAACTCCTGTCAAAAATTATGGCAAGCACAATAGCACAAGATATGTTCTCTAGCAACCTTAATCAACCACAAATCAACTAATGCAACCACAACAAAAATAAATAGAAACACTGATATTTTTACGTGGAAAACCCCTCTAAATCAAGGGTAAAAAACCACGGGACTTTAGAGTCCGATAAAGAGCTCCACTATCATCAAATGTTCGACTACAAGATCACAATATCAAGCCTACAACAAGCATTCAACTCCGACAAGGCTAATAATATGCAATCTTTAGCAAAAGAGAGAAAAATGAGAGAACATCACCAAAAATGTAGCTGCTGAAAAACGGGTATTTCTGACGCTACAAGACTCGGATGAAAAATCCGACCGTACAAAGTCAAGAACACCTTATCGCCTAGCTGCTGTTCAAAAATCAGCTCAATCGAACCACGGATGGACCTTCGATCGAAGAGTTGATCACTGCTGCACTAAACTTAAAAACTGAAATTTTCTTCTCTCTTTCTCTCTGTTTTTAATTTGAGAATTTGGCTCTCTCTCATTCTACCCACAACACCCGTAAAAGCCAAAATGAATGGCTCTTTTTTTTTTTTTTGACAAATCCAAGAAAAGAAGGCAAAACATTATGCCAGAAAATATGGGTTTCTCATATAGTGGGACCCACACCTAACAAATCTCCCCCTCCAACTATGTGGGGAATGCCTCCATGCCGGAGGTCAAACAACATGCTTCAAACTTTCCTCTTGGTAAGGCCTTCGTCAACATATCAGCACCATTATCATTAGTGTGTATCTTTTCAAGCTCTAATAGCTTAGCTTCAAGAACATCTCGTATCCAATGGTACCTCACATCAATATGCTTAGATCTAGCATGAAAAGTTGAGTTCTTACCAAGATGAATAGCACTCTGGCTATCACAGTACAGGACATACTTCTCCTGAGTAAAACCAAGCTCATGCACAAACTTCTTAATCCAAAGCATCTCCTTACACGCTTCGGTTGCTGCAATGAACTCTGATTCGGTGGTGGACAATGCAACACACTTTTGCAGTCTCGATTGCCATGCCACAGTTCCTCCTACATAAATGATTAAGTAACCTGAAGTAGATCTCCTCGAGTCAATGTCTCCGGCCATGTCTGAATCTGTATACCCAACAAGAACAGGTTTCTCATTGCCGAAACAAAGTTTCATGTTGGAAGTGCTACGAAGATATCTCATAATCCACTTCACTGCATTCCAATGCTCTCTGCCTGGATTAGAAAGAAACCGACTAAGCGTACCAACGGCATAAGCCAAGTCCGGTCTCGTGCAAACCATTGCGTACATCAAACTACCCACTATGAAGAGTAAGGAATTTTCTCGCATCTCTTCCTTCTCCTTTTCGTGGAAGGACTATGCTTAACACTCAATCTAAAGTGCATAGCAAAGGGAGTATTCACCGCTTTAGCTTTGTGCATACTAAACCTTTGAAGTACTTTCTCAATGTACCTCTCTTGTGATAACCATAATTTCTTGGCCTTTCTATCACGTGTCAGTCTTATGCCAAGAATTTGCTTTGCTGGCCCCAAATCCTTCATTGCAAAGGATTTACTCAACTCTTGTTTCAACTTCTCAATTCTAGAAGTATTTTGACCAACAATAAGCATATCATCAACATAGAGCAAAAGAATAATAAAATCATCACCAGAGAATCTCTTAACAAACACACAATGATCAGAAGTAGTCTTCTTGTATCCTTACTCCCCCATAACAGACTCAAACTTCTTGTACCATTGCCTTGGAGCTTGCTTCAAACCATACAAGCTCTTCTTCAATCTGCACACATAGTCCTCTTTCCCTTGTGCAACAAAACCCTCTGGCTGCTCCATGTAAAGCTCTTCTTCCAAGTCACCATGAAGAAAAACAGTTTTCACATCCATTTGTTCAACCTCTAGGTCATAACAAGTCGCCAAACTCAAGATAGTTCGATAGAGGACATCTTCACAACCGGAGAAAATATTTCTTCAAAATCAACCCCCTTTTTCTGAGTATAACCCTTGACGACCAATCTAGCTTTGTATCGTGGAGATGAAGACTTCTCTTCTTGCTTCAACCTGTAAACCCACCGATTCTTTAAAGCTCTTTTGCCCTTAGGCAGTTTCACCAATTCAAAAGTATGGTTCTCATGCAAGGATTGAAGTTCGTCTTTCATCGCTTCAACCCACTGATTTTTGTATTCACTCTCCATAGCCTCTTTATAACATTCAGGTTCTCCCCCGTCAGTCAAAAGAACATATTCATCAGGAGAATACCTGACAGAAGATCGTCGATCTCTGGAAGACCTTCGAAGTGGAATTGCCGGTGGAGCTATAGGTGCTTGTTGTTGATCATTCACAACATCATCCATGGGAGTATCAAAGTCACCTATAGTCTGATGGTCACCACTAACATCACCATGCACATCATCCTGGATAAGATCTGGTGAAGAGTCTAGAGGAACCGGATTCACATCGATCAAGTCACCACTACCTTGTGAATCCACTTTCTCCGTCTTATCAATATCATCAATGGTCTGATCCTCAATGAAGACAACATCTCTGCTTCTCACGAGTTTCTTCTGAACTGGATCATAGAGTCTATAACCAAACTCACCATCTAGACCATAACCAATAAAAATGCATTGTCGAGCCTTGGCATCCAACTTGGATCTTTCATCCTTTGGAACATGAACAAATGCTTTACAACCGAACACACGTAGGTGATCATATGACACGCCTTTACCAAACCAAACTCTATCCGGCACATCACCTTTCAAAGGAACACTAGGAGATGATTTATCACATGTGTCATCAGTATTCAAAGCTTCACCAAAACGATCTTGGTAACTTTGCATCTGACAACAAACATCTGACTCTCTCAATCAATGTTCGGTTCATTCTTTCAGCTAACCCATTTAACTGTGGAGTCTTTGGTGGTGTTCTCTAATGTCTGATTCCCTGTCACAGACAATACTCATGAAACGACCCTGTGTACTCGCCACCATTATCAGTACGAATGCACTTCAACTTCTTCCCAGTTTCCCTTTCAACTGATGCTTGAAATTGTTTAAACACCTCAAAGACTTGATTTTTAGACTTCAAAGTCTAAACCCATAGCTTTCTTGAACAATCATCAATGAAAGTCACAAAGTAAAGTGCACCACCATGTGATCTTACTTTTATCGGACCACAAACATTTGAATGGACCAACTCTAGCAACTCTGATTTCCTATGAGGAGGATGGCTTCTAAATGAAACCCTTCTCTGCTTTCCTGCTAGACAATGGGCACAATTCTTGATGTAGCATTCTTTAAACCACGAAGTTGATTCTTCTTCGCTAAACAAATAAGCCCTTCTCACTCATGTGGATCGAGTCGTTTATGCCACAACTCGGTTGAGCTGTCATTCAGTGTCACATTCACCGCTCTCGAGAAGTCAAAGCTTGCATTAAGTACAAATTTGAGCTCTTTTTCCTCGAGCCACAACCAAGGAGCCTTTAGTCGCCTTCCACGCCCTTCATTGAAGGTGTTACGAATCCTCATCATCAAGCTTTCTGCGAAATCAAATTCAAACGGACATCCGTACATGTTCGACATCCTTGAGAGTTAACTTTGTTCCATTGTTACTCACCAAGCTAACATCTCCCATACCAATAACCAAACCAAACTATCATTACCCATCTTCAATACCCCAAAATCACCGGAGTATAAGATGTGAAGAATTCCTTCCTCGACATGACATGAAGTGATGCACCAAGATCAATCACCCAACTAGTCTCGTCGCATGCTAGGTTGACCAAATTCTCATCACAAATAACTAACAGATCTTCACGAGTAAAAGAGCAACACGCTCGGATTTTTCATCGTCATTCCGATCGTGTTTATCACCACCACCTTTGTTCTCTTTCTTCCACTTGAAGCAATATTTCTTGATATGACCTTTCTTACCACAATGATGACACTCAAGATTCTTGTATCTCGATCTTGACTTGCTTCGCTTTTATCTCTACCCTTTCCATCTTTGTCTCTGCTTTCTCCCCTATTCTCGATAACCAACACCTCGGACCGTGATGTAGAACCCTGAGATCTTCTTCTTACCTCTTCATTCAACACACCACTCTTAGCCAAATCCAAAGTAATAATACCCGTAAGCGAATTAATGAGTGAGACTCGAAAGGTCTCCCAAGAGTCCGGTAGAGTAGCAAGCAACCAAAGTCCTAAAATCTCGTCATCAAATTTGACACCCATACCAAGCAACCGATTCATCACACTCAAATTCACTAACATGGTCACTATAGACATTCCTTCTTTATATTTCAGCGCCATCATTTTCTTCACAAAAACAACTTGTTATTGCCCGACCTCAAGCATACAAGCTTTCAAGCTTCTCCCACAATGTTCGAGCATGTGTCTCCGATCAATGTGGTTGTAAACTTTTCTTCAACAAATTGCGAATAAAGCCACACACTTGTTGATGCTCAAATTCCCATTCTTCATCACTTTTGAATCGGGTTTTGAGTAGTAAAGACCGGAAGATGCAAAGCCTTCACAAACAACAAGTCCTTCATTTTATTCCGCCAAAGTTGATAATTTGTGCCATTCAACATAATCATCTTGCTCAGATTAATTTCCATAATTATCGACACAATAACCAAGCTCGTACCAGTTTGTTGGGAAGAAACCGAACAACCTGAAACAAAGCGAAAGCACAACCGGTGTTCTTTCTCTCCTTATAACTCCTGTCAAAAATTATGGCAAGCACAATAGCACAAGATATGTTCTCTAGCAACCTTAATCAACCACAAATCAACTAATGCAACCACAACAAAAATAAATAGAAACACCGATATTTTTACGTGGAAAACCCCTCTAAATCAAGGGTAAAAGACCACGGGACTTTAGAGTCCGATAAAGAGCTCCACTATCATCAAATGTTCGACTACAAGATCACAATATCAAGCCTACAACAAGCATTCAACTCCGACAAGGCTAATAATATGCAATCTTTAGCAAAAGAGAGAAAAATGAGAGAACATCACCAAAAACGTAGCTGCTGAAAAACGGGTATTTCTGACGCTACAAGACTCGGATGAAAAATCCGACCGTGCAAAGTTAAGAACACCTTATCGCCTAGCTGCTGTCCAAAAATCAGCTCAATCGAACCACGGATGGACCTTCGATCGAAGAGTTGATCACTGCTGCACTAAACTTAAAAACTGAAATTTTCTTCTCTCTTTCTCTCTGTTTTTAATTTGAGAATTTGGCTCTCTCTCATTCTACCCACAACACCCGTAAAAGCCAAAATGAATGGCTCTTTTTTTTTTTTGACAAATCCAAGAAAAGAAGGCAAATCATTATGCCAGAAAATATGGGTTTCCCACATAGTGGGACCCACACCTAACAATAAGTATGTATAGTTTGAAAAGGGATCATACCTTCCAACATCTCCATCTTCTAACAAGCAAGAATCTTTGAGGTAATCGATGACTTCCAAGACTTGAATTCTCATTTCTTCAATAGAGTTAGCCTTATCATATAAGTTCAAACCCCAAGCATATTGCACCAAGTCTTCCACATTAATTGAGTCATCTTCAGGATATAATGCACACAGTAAGAAACATGTTTGGGACATCTTGTCCTTCAAATGTTCATAACTGATCTTAAGAGAAATGTAGGCATTTTTCTCTCTCTCTGTTTGAATGCTTGGAATCTCCATTAATCCACTTCTTTCAAGTTTTTTTCGTGCATCTTTCCACCTATCAAGAGCTTTACCTTTTAAAGCCTTTGCTAGTGTTACAATGGCTAAAGGTAAGCCCTTGCATTCTTTTGCAATTTTCTTAGCCTCCCCAATAACACGCGAATCAGCTTTCTTGAGACCTGCATTCATTTCGAACAAAGTCCATGCTTTATCATCTTCCAAAACAAACTGTCTCCTCACATTCCATATGTTGGCAAACATTATAGTTGCGTGTTGTCAAGATGATTTTGCAACCCTTTTCATCTTTAACCAATGGAATACCTATCTTTCTCAAATCCCCATCATCATTCCACTCCTTCCATAGATCATCGAGGATTACGAGAAACTTTCCATTACTCAATCTACTCCATAACTCTGTTGCTTTGCCGCCTTCAGTGTTCTTCCCAAATTTCAAGTCTATGTCATCTGCAATTTTGTTTTGTATTTTTTCAATGTCTAAAGTTTCGGACACAGTGACCATTATAACTCGATCAAATCCGTTGACTTCACCACCCACGTTTCTAACTAAGGTGGTTTTGCCCACCCCTCCCATCCCCCATACCCCTATTTTTCTTACTTTATCATCCTTCAATGCCTCCATGATCTTATTGAAAGCAGCATCTGAAGATTTTAAATCCACATGATCCTTAGATGTGACCAAATCTAAGTTAGGAAGCTTGGCACGATGGCCGACTCGTTTAAATTCAGATTTTTTTACGAGATCAGCTATTTCCAATGCTTTATTCTCAATCTCCTGACTTAATTGGTATCGCCAACACCAATTAGGACACAGACGGAAGCATCTCTTATTTTCTTCAATTTTAGAGTCCAAAACTTTTACATCCTTTAGGGCATTTTCTGCCTTCGTCAGCCATTCATCTACTTGGTCGTAGATCACTTGAGTTCGAATCTGCAATTTAGCCTCTTCAACGTCTTCTTTCACTAGAGTTTCTTTTGCAGCCAAATCTTGTTGGTTTTGGTGCAGCTCTTGAACAATCTTACGAAAACGAAATAAGTAACGAATACGACCTTCGATTGGCTTCACTAAATAGTCTACCAACAATGGTGCCACCAAACCAGAAGCAGCACTGAGACCCCACTCCGAACCCATTGTTGTTAATCTGAATTCACATAACAAATCTGCTAAGCCTAAGCAAAATGGTAGAGAATACAGTTAAGAATAGTTATGAAAAGGTTGAGAGTTACCCCTTAAGATTATGATGAAGATATATTATAATGTGATGTTTAGAAGGCGCGCTCCTTGCTTCAAAGAAAATGCTCCAATTCTAAAGCTGAAACCAGAGTCGTTGAGGCTGTGAGCAAAAGTATAACAGATATTATTACTCCAAAAAAACAAAGTATGACAGATATTTGTTATGAAGTGCTAGTAACTATTGTTCTTGATATATATTGATGGTCATATTTTATTATTTAATTTAACTATACTTTATATGATTCTTAAAATTTTATATTTTTAAATAATGTTTGCCACATATTGTAATTTCGGGCTGCCATTTCACATTGTGTTATTGGCTTTTAGAGCAAAATCGTCAAAAATTTGACCAAATTAATCAAGTTCTTAAAAACAATATCCTAAATTGAAATCATTAATCAATTTGGGTTTTTTTTAAACTAAATTACATTAGTAGTCACCCAATTATTAGTAAATTTTTTTTAGTCATCCAACTATGAAAAGTTACAAAATGGTCTTTTCAATCACCAACTAGCTAATGGTGGCATCTTTTAAAATTAACATAATAGTAAATTTAATCCTTAACATTTATAAATTATGTCAATTTAGTCTTAGGTCTAAAAAATTGAACTCTCAACATTTACACATTGTGTAATTTGGACTCCTTTTTTTTTTTCCATTTTTCTTTTCTTTATGATATTGAGGGTTAATTTTAAAAGAATGAGAAAATATGAAAATTATTATCTTAGATTTTTGGGTATTTTCATTTTTTGTATATTTTCAATCAAATGTAGCTGATAAATTTGTTTTTTTTTAAACATTTTAGGTGAAAAGCAAAACTGCAAACAAAAAAGGACCAATTTACAGAATGTGTAAATATTGAGGATTAACTTTTTTTTTAGAATCAAGATTGAATTGACATAATTTATAAATGTTGAAGATTCAAGTTGCTATTATGTCAATTTTAAAAGTTGTCACCATTAACTAGCTAGTGACTCAAAAAAGATATAATTGAATAGTTTGATGGCTATTTTGTAACTTTTTATAGTTGGTGATTAAAAAATTACTATTTTTATTACTTTTTATAGTTAAGTGATTAAAATGAAATTTACTAAGAATTGGTGAGTAGTATTAATTGGGTAAGAAAGGGATAAATCCATAATTAATTCGTTTGAAAATGATAAATTAATTATGTTTTACTCCTTTGAAAGTAAATACAAACTTACCACTACTACAATACTTTAGATGTTTCCTTTCTACGTCTGTCTTAATAGCCAATTGCTCCATATCTGACCTTAATTATTAAAGTAGGACTAGAATTATAGGTACAACTGAGTTATTCTGAGGGAAAAAGTTACATAATTAAAGATAAATTATGATTTAATATTTATTTTAATCTCTAAACTATTACTTTTCTCATTTTGATACATAAAATATTCTTAGTACTTAATTAGTCCAAAGCCTCACGTGGCAAATTCAAATATATTATATAATTTTAAAATTAAAATTAATTACTTTAATATATTTATTTTAAAATTATCTATTTGTCTCATTAAATAATTTCATTAAACATCAAAATTATAGACAATAAGTGAAAGACTTCCTCGGTGGGCATAGCTAGCAGTTGGCCACACTTTAAAATGCCTAATATGGTAACCGAACTATCAATTTGTGTATTATTCGATACTGTATATTCATAAAATGTACAATGTGATATTTATACTTTGAAAATATTTAATATGGTACCTAATATATTAATTTGTGTATTATTATGGTACTTAAAGTTAAAATCCTTAGCAAATTCTAAACTAACTAATGAGAATTCAATACGTAAATTTTTTTCTAAATCACCATTCTACGTAAATGATACAACATTATGTGACAAAAATAAATAAAACAAAAAGTAAATAACTAAACCTAAACAACATAAGTTCAACTTTACAAAATCATCATACTTTAACTTAAAATTTCTTCAATTTTTAAATACCCTTGAATTTTCCAAATATTTTCAAAATTTATACAAGCCAAAATTTCTCAAAATTATGTCTCTTACTTCTTATTGAACTTGAATGAGAGGTTGAATAACTTGATTTCGACTACTATTTCATTATTTATTTATTTATTCATCTCTTCATGTAATATTATATTATCCATGTGAAATTGATGATTTGGAAAAAACCATGTGTTAAATTTTTATTGGTTGGTTTAGTAATTACTATGGATATTGACTCCAAGTACCATAATAGTATACAAATTAATAGTTTAGGTACCACTTTAATAAACAAAAATAAAGTACAGGGGCTTAATTGGACATTTTGAAAGTTTAGGGCCACACTAGAACAAAGCCTAAAGTATAAGGGCCTTTGATGCGATTATCCCTTTTTTGAATTTAATACTATCCCGAAATCATTTTTGCATATAATTCTTATTTTGGTTATGGATGGTTTAAAGGATCTCAAGTGATGATGCTTTGATAGATTATTTATATTTTATTTATTAAAGCTAAATGTGATTAAACTGGAAATATGATCCAACAAATAAGGAATTGAGTTTAATGGCTAAAACAAAAGCAGTACTAATGAGAATAAGGAAGAGATTCGTGTCTCCATACTTACCTCCATTGCGTTCAATCATCAGTCTTCATGAGCCGCTG